>NC_140582.1:408064008-410734229 GCF_964204655.1 Triturus cristatus
CTCTGCACTCTACTAATGAAAAGGCACTGGAAGAAGCGAGGGCGTGTGAGGCATTAGTTGCACTTCTACAGGCACCTGAGACGGGTTCCGAGGAGTTCAGCCCTGGAAGATCAAGAAGGTGCAACTGACGCCATAGCACTAGGAGTATAAATCTGGACATGCACTGTGGAACAAGCATCGAACTCATATGAAAGTATGTTACCTGTACTGCGCTCCTGTTGTTGACTTTTCTGCCTCAGGAGACTTAGATGTTCCTTTAGTGTTTCTGCTGCGGGCAACTACGGCACACCGGTGGCGGGGGGGGGGAGGAGGGGGATGGGGAGGAGGGGACATGCAGCTTGAGATTTCCTATGTTGTCGAGATTTGATTTTGCAATGCTGCTTCATTTCACTTTGTTTTTTTAAAAAAAAACCAATAAAAATATTTCCAAAAAAAAATTAGGTTCACAGTGATACAGCAGAGAATGGTAAGTGCTATTTAGTGATTGCTTACTAAGGGCCACCAGGGAACAGTCAGCAAAGGGTAGCAATAAAACCTTTAAATTCTACTCTCCTTGTATACTATAGAAATAGTCACAAAATTTACAATCGGAAAAAATATTATCTAGCAATGTTTCTCTAATCAAAATGAATACATACCATATACAAACATCGTGTTTATCCTTTCTTTGAATTAAACATATAAGCAGAAGCTTCTTTTTGAATAATCAGACATCCCCTAGACAGGAAGGTTTGCTCTATTTAAAATGTAAAATAATAATTTCCTGTATAACTTCTATTAATAGTGGCTATTCGTTCCTGGCTGTCATTTCATTTGACACGTTAATTTTGATTTAATGACTGCAATTTCTGAATATTTTTAGATGTATGTCCTGCTGCTGAATAATGTTTTAACAGAGATGTTTAATAGGAGTGTTTAGAGTACAGCAGGTGGTTGATAACCACATTAATTCAGACTGCCATCTTTAAATAACAGAAATGCGAAAAAGATTCAATAGTGGCATGTGTTATTGGCCACTTTATCATCGGAAGATGCAGCGTAATTAAGTCAATATTCTCTGTTACTGGAAATCTAAAGCAAAGCGTCTAAGAGGAAACGCGCATGAGGTACAACTGTCGAATAATTACTATACAAATGCACCTTCAAAAGCAAGACAAATAATTAAATTTTACAAATTTACCGTGCGTGTTCATGTGTGGTTGAATGATAAAATTAGCAAAATGGGTTGATAAACTACTACCAGGGTTGGCTTCAGCTAATGTAGCATCTGTGTTATTGACTAATGAGACAGGCAATTAATCAGACAATTAACAAATCATGGTAAGATTAGAGAGTAAAGTAATGGTAACATTAAACAGAAAAATGGCCGTGTAAACTCAAATGCACAGATTGAAATATGAATCTGTGCTGTGATCCAGTAACTTTCCTTTTAAATTGACAAACTGAGCTTGTAGTGTTGTGGGACCTAGCCTGCATGCTAAAATAAATGAGGACACAGACACTGCTTATTGATTACTCAATTGGCCAGGGCTCGTGTGTACAGTCCCTTTTATTGGCAGGGTCATCTGACTGGTGACGCCTGTGACAGATGGGTGTTACGTGTCCAGAGGACACTGCATTCCTCCCAAAATCCAAATGAAAGGACCAACAGTCCAACCTGTGGAAATAAAACAAACAAACTGGATACCACAGATATTCCATCAGTCGCTAGAGTCAATCAGCAGGACAGAAGCAAGACTTATGGACGGACGATGCTGGCTGCACCGGGACATCTTCTTTCGCATTCATAATGTAATGTGGCGCTAGACAGGACACAAACACTGGTGCAAAGAGGTTCATGACCTTTTGGCAGCATGCCTGCTGGAGTTATGTCCAGTGTGTGGAGTTGCTCCACTCTGCTGATGCTCCAGATGATTCATGGTTGCTGTCAATAGTTCAAAACAGATGCATCAGGAGCACTGTTGAATTCCATCCCAATGCTTGACTGGGGGTGTTTCGTGACTCGATGAGGGTAGTCTTGTGATGTGAAAGACAGTCTTCATCGTGTTGGAGTCTCCGTTCTGAAGTGCTACTACCTCCTAGAAACCGTCGGTGGAGCGCTGTCAAATCAACCTATCTCGCTTGTGGTGGCTCCTTGGATGGGTTGTCATGGGACAGTATGTGGTCTGCATTGGGTTTGTGTTTACCATATCTGGGACACTACAAGACTGTTGAGGAGTCACTGCCCAGTCACTCGTGCAATCACAGGGGTAGATGGGTCATGGGCAATACGTTCTCCTGGGATAGAGAGAAGGACGCAATTAGGGTGAGCAGGTAGTCTCTGCTTAATTGGTTCTTCAGAGTGTCATTGTTGCTTCTTGCCTTTGTGTCAGACTCTAATCTGGGTGCGCGATGCTCCACGAATGGTAGTGCTGATGCACTAGGCAGGGGCTGGCGTGATGGAGTTGCCATTTGCCTGTACGACAGGTGACGACAACTTGCCTTGATGGTCAAAGGCCTTCTTTCTCTTCGGTTGTTGACAACTTGGGATGATGGTGGCCCGGTGCTTACATCCTTTCTTTAAAGAGGCATCTGTATCCTTCAGCCGGGATGCTCTAGTTTGCTGAGCCTCCAGTTACTGTGTCTGGAGGACTACACTGGGAAGCATGGAGCAGAGACTCAGGAGGTCATTACAATGCCAGTCAGACCAACTGTACGACCACCGCAGCCATGATCTGATTCTGAGCGTCGAGGCCGTGAAAGTTACCTCACCATATTACAGTGCATCCGCGGCGGTCTCATCTACGGTGGTGCACATATTCCTGAATATGTCACTGCAAGTGCATACTAAATCACAGAAAACATGTGAATTGTACACACATGCATGACATATGTGGGGAAATGCTATGTGGAGATATGCCTAGCGCTCCATGTATCCCATTGCTGCAGTGTGGCAGAGTGTGCACAGTCCAGCCAATGGGGATACACCGCAGAAGGACTTACCTGGGTTCCGGCTCCACTGGGTCGTAGACATCGGGTATAGCTGCTCAGGTGTATTGGGACCTGGAGAAAGGGATCCATGCAGAGACTGCTGGGGAGAAGTGCAATTTGGTGAGTATGCACACCAAAGGTTTCATTTCTGATGCCTCGAGGCTGTGGGTTGAAACGCCACGGTCAGGTTGTCAGGTTGTCAGAAACGCTCATTGTAATCCGGACGGCTGTCAGAGATCTCTGCACTGCCCTATGGCTGCTGTTTTTTCTCCAACTGCCATCTTGGCTGTTGGAGAAAGGCTGTTGGAGTCAGGTGTCTGTCAGCAGTCGATCGGAGCACAGGATGCATGCATCACAATCTGGTGGTCAGACTGGCCAATTCTGATGAGACCGGGGCAGTCAGATCACCTCCAAAAGGACAGCAGAAGCCAGTCCGACCGACATCGTAATGACCCCCTCAGTTCATGCTGAGGGGGTCGACACAAGGATGTCACCATGTCATCCTCGTTTCACCTTGTTGGCTCGTTTGCATTGCTAGATGCTCTCCGTCAGCAGCTTGAGCTCTCTCTGGCAGGCCTTACATTGAGCACTCTCATTGCTCGATTCTCTTCTCGAGACAAACCACTTCTGGGTGCAGTGGTGTGTACCTACTTCAGAAGCAGCTAACAGGGCCTCATGGTGTTGGCTGTCTCTGTAGTCCGGCCACCAGACTCACGTGTTGGTTTATGGCTTGGAGCTGATCAAGGCAGTCGCTAATCCAATTCTCCTCATCTTCTCTGGTGCTGTGTGGGATACAGCCATGCACCGCATCTCCCCTCTTTCAGGAACTAATTGAACCTCCCATTTTGTGGGTAGATGTATGTGGCTGGCTTTCTGCCTCTAAGGTCTCCCTGCAACATGGCTCTTGTCTTCTCTTGATGGTGCAGTGATTCCACCTTGAGGTCATGCAGTCATCAATCATAGTTGGTGTGGATGTGGGACAATGTGCCTTGAGGGTGCAGGATGATGGGGTCCCAGTGTCTGGACCAGGGTCCCTCGTGCAGTGGGATTTTGTCCCCTTCTTAGTCTGGCCTCGCTTTATCTGGGCCTTGTCCTGCCTGGGGTCATGTCCGCTAGGCCTGCTTGGACAAATCCTCCCTCTGGGTTTGAGAACTCAGGGTCTTTTACAAACCCCTTACGCCACTTTTGCGTCATTTTTTACTTGGGAAAAGTGACGTAAGGGGGGCGCAAGGGGCTTGTAAATCTGCCCGACAGTTACTTTAGCAGTTGGCACTTGGTGGGTGGCACCTTGTGATCCATGTGTCCTACTGTGATGCATGCACTCTATCTTGGGGCGGCCAGGTCACCTTTTCTAGTTCTCATCTTATGTAGGGGCAATGGGTTTCTGGCAGGCTTTTAGTGGGGAATGTCCGGCAGTGTGGCACATCGATGGCACAGCATCTTTGCTCTGCTTCCTATCTGTGTCTTGAGAACCCTCTCACAGTGTTCTGGCTGCACTGCAGGCAGAGTTATTCCTTTTCTGGCTACGGATTAGCAGGGCTTTGTATCTCTCTTCTCTACTATTCTCATCTGGAGTCTCAGCTGTCCACTTGTGAGACCATAACAGTGATGGCCTGGCTCTAACTCGCTACAGTTCCAAGGATGGATAGTACCTTGGTGCCACCCACTCATCTATAAGTGTGGTCTGAGGGGATGTGTGGCTCATTCCTTGTTTTTCTCACTCACCCAATGCCCTCCTACCTTCTTTTTTGCTCCTGTAGTGCCCTGGCTACTGGTTGGTGGTAGTCGGGCAGTTACACTGTAGTGTCTCTCTTTGTTGGTGCCCCGAAGAGTATGAGTCCGCAGTCTTTATTTTATTCTTTAGGATGTTGCCCCACCCAGGTGATGTTCCAAAGCCTTTTCTTTGGACTTTCGTGGGCTGTGGGTGGTTGAAGGGCACCTTCCCCTCCTGTTCTCCTGTGGGCTTATCCAACTACATCCTCTAGAGACAGGAGGTGGAGGTGTGGCCACCTCTTGCAGTTCACTTGTGTTGCTTCACTATATTTAATGGTCCCATGAAATGTCAGTCTAGTTTTGGTGAGGAACTCCCTGGCTGAGTGCAGGTGGTGCTCAGTATCAGGCTGCAGGTATTTGCTTGCTTTTTAAGCTCAAGAAGACAGGGTCAGTGTATCTCATCTCTACTGGCATATTAGCAGGGCCTCATTGTGTTCTGATGGCCGCATAAGGGAACAGTGTGGCTCTGCCGCCCTCTAGTGGTGCTCTTGTGGTATTGTAGCAATGTGTCTTTTGGAAAATGGCCCTCTTTGAAGGGTCATCCCAAACATTTTCCTCCTCTTTTCTGGCCTTGTTTTTGTTGGCTTTAGGACTCTGAGCACTTTACCACTGCTAACGAGTGCTAAAGTGCATGTGTACTCTCCTCTAAACATGATAACATCGCTTCAAACCCAAATGGCATATTTAGTTTACTTATATATCCCTAGAAAAGTGCACCACATGTGCCAGATTCTGTAAATTAAATGCGGGCATGCAGCACTGATAGTGCTACCTACACAAGTAGCCCTTTAAACATGTTGGATTTAACATCACTATTTTAGAAATACCAAATTTAGTTGCCATTTCTCAGCTCTTTAGGGCTCTGTGTGCCTTCAGCCTGTCTCCAGTACACGTCTGGGATGAGTGACAGCTTGGCTTTGTGCATTCCCTCTAGACAGCCACACACAAAGGAAGGTTAGGTGTGCCTGAGTACCCATCTGCACCCTAATGGCTCATCTTGAGCAGGGTGGGAGGGAGAAGCTGACACATCTGACTAGGCAGTTTCCTGTCCCTACACAAAGGCTTGAAAAAACACCTGCAGTGAGTCTGGTGCCAGGCTAGGAAGAAAGGATCTCTGTGCACTTCAAAGTCCCTTCTTTAAAATCATCCCCACATCAAAAGCATAACTGGGTATAAGTCCTGGGTCTCTGGCTCCAACAAATCATACACTTCTGAACCTGTGAAGAAGCTCCTTCAGGAAGAAGGCCTGCTGTGCTGCTACAAGAACTGTCACTTTGCTGGACTGCTGCTCTGGAAGAACTGCTTTTCTGCTGTGCTGTCCTGCTTCCTGCTTCCCTCTGACCCTGCAGAGGAAGAGCTTGACTCTGCTTGACCGAGAGTGATCTTCAAGGGCTTGTTCGCTTGCCTCCTGTTGTTGATGCTCAGGAATATCAAGGTCTCACTGCGTGCTACTCTGTCTACTCCATTGGAACTAGACCCAATTGCTTGCTACAATCAAATCGATGCATCTCCTGTCTGCGAGTAGCAGAACCAACACGTCGTTGCTGTTGCAGTAGCAGAATTGGCACGTCACACTCGAAACCAGCGCATCGCCTTAAAGAACAGACGCATCGGAACAAACACATAGCCACCACTGCAGTGTGAGAAGATCGACGCATCCCCTCAACTGTGTGGAGAAACCCTGAGCATCGTTTACGAAACCAACGCCTCTCAGCTCAGCGCATCATCTTCAGAACTGGCGCATTGCAGCCACTGTGTGAAGAAACTCAACGCATCACCTAAACTACGGAAGCGACACTGGCACATCACTCGGCTGCATTCCGCATCTCGCTGTTGCGACCAGGATCAAGGTACTTTGTTCAGCAGGCCTTCTGGCTTCTGTATCCGGCCCACACTCGCGGATGGCCCAAACTCTTGACTGTGCCCCAGTCAAGCACGACCAGATAACCCCCATAGCGCTATTTTTGCATTTAATCTTTAAAAATTCATATTTTGACTTCTACTTACTGGGTTTATGCCGTTTTGTTCTTGTTTTATTCATTAAAATATTCTCTATTTTTCTAAACTATTTTTCTAAACTAGTGTGGAGTCCTTTTGCGGTGTGTGTTGTGTGCAAAAATACTTGACACATTGCCTCTTAGTTAACCCTGATGCTCTGTGCCAAGCTAAAGGGGATGAGTACAGGTCAATTTAGAGTGTGTTATTGACTCACCCTGACTTGGATTGTGGTTTCTGATTGGACAGGGTGCATACCTCTGCCAACCAGAAACCCAATTTCTAATAGTGAAATAATTCCACCATGCAGGTACCATCCCATTCAGCAGTTCTGCTGGCCTCATCACAGTGACTTCAGGTGAGGCCCATGTGCCCACCCCGCCTGCTGTTCGGCTCTCATGCTGTGCTTCAGATGCCATGACTGACAGTGCCATGAAGTCTGTGGTGAGGCAGCTCACCCTTCACTCCTTCATATACGGGGCCCTCAGTTAGTTTAGGAGGTGTTGGGATCAAAACACCTCCTGCTTTGGGCTCTCACTCTGTCCTCTCTGCACTCGGGCCAGGCATGGTCTTTCCTTCCCCAGCTGACCAGAGGACGCACAACCAGCTTACTCTTGTCTGTGATAGCGCTCTCCCTCCTCCTTCATGGTAGGACTGCTAAGCTTGCAGCGGTATCTTCCATCTCTTAAAATCCGATGCAGGGAGATCTGCCAGGTTCTGCTCATGCCGGATGGGTTCCTCTCTTGTTCCTTTATGATAGCGCCCTCCTTCATCCACCTCCGAGGGACGAGGGTCAGCTGCCAGACATAGAGAGGGCAGCAGGTCACCAGATCACTGGCTATTAAGTCCTTAAGCAAAGTGATGTGCTGGTCCTCTGAAGGCTATTTACAGCTGAATGAGCCTCACATTAGTTAATTTGCCTCTTTCCTCGTTCCACCGCGATTTCTGCTTAATTATTTCACATTGTCAAGTTGCATTGCCTATTGTTTAGGGTTTGGCGGATTCAGGGGTGGAATACTCCAAAACCACTCATGCCACATTTATTCCAAGGAAGAAATGAATGGTGAAGGTCATTGAACATCAGCAACATTAGCCGGAAGGCTTTGAGTCTGTGGAGAATGCACTATGCAATAGTGCTCGACAAAGAAATGACATTTTCCAATAATCCTTGAACTCTCTCATTGTTTGGAGATGGCAGTGCTTCAGTGTTACTGTAGCCAGAACCAAGAATTTGGATATTGTGAATTTCTTGATGGAACTCTGGTTGCTAGAGAACATTTGAGGACATTAGAAATTCAGAGAAGTAATGAAAGGATCGATGTAATCAGCCAGTGTAGAATTCTGGGTAAATTCTTATGAAGAAACAAGAAGAACAATTGTACAGTTAACTTCTGAATATTCTTGTGATGTACATATGGTATGCGAAAGATACAATGGATGTCTATCAAGTATAGGTATTTTCAGAACCAACTAAATAGCTCAAAAAATAAAGAGCTTCTACCAATATTAACCATATATTTTTTCCAGTATCAGAAATATTAAATTATAATCAATATAGAGATAAATGGTAAGTGTAATGCAAGTTAAACATGTGCCTTATGGTTGCTTCATAGTAGATGGTAAGTTGATAATAGACTACTACAGTGATATCTGATTGTATTTAATAAAAGTGACAAACTCAATCCATCAATGTTTCCCTTTTCATATATTTTCAGACAAAAATTAAATTTCTGTTATACGACTGTGTCATCAATTAGAATATTTACAGTTCATATGGTAGTGGTCATCATAAACTATTCATTTTTTAATGACTCTACCAAGTTCTTGGCATGTATCAGTATTTAATTTGAACTATTCCAATTTGTTATCATGCTCCACAGGTTGTAAGAGTGGATGATGTAAGGTTATTCGTTTGATGTTATGTACTACTAGGCCAGTAAGCACAGTAACTGCACAATATAAATTAGAGCTAGTAGCTTTATGCAAATAAGCAGTAATTGCATAAAAAACAAAGCTTTTCCCTGCGTCTGCTTGTCCACTTATATATTTTAATGTAGGGTAATGATTAGAACATTCACATGTTACACTTTCATGTTGAATTCAATGAGCTACAGATTCTTTTATGTATTTTTAAATTTCTAGTTGTTCCTTTCAGTTGACATACTAATTTTACTAAATTATGTATGTTCTTTTTTACTTGGTCCATTGCATTTAGAGCTTTGTCCATGGAAACCACAGCTCAGTTTCAATACTTGGTTGTCCAAGTGGGTCCACAGTCTTGGAAGAAAAAGTGTTATCAGTAGATGGATTATTATTGTTTTTTTCTTCTGTTTCTTGACTGAGCATTTGTAAGTGTGTCTGAAATTCAGGCAATGCAATATCATTTTTATAAACCAATCAATCAATCAATATCTTTATTTTGGACATTAACCATAAAAGCACAAGTCATAATACACATGTAATTCATTAAAAGCATCGCAAGACATTTAAAAAGCCCTAAAAGAATCAAGGTAACAACAGCAAATGGCAACAATCAATCAAACTAATGCAGGAGAATAAAATACATTTAAAAAAACATGAATGTTGCTTAAAACAATGCAAACCCACTAGGAAAACATATTATTCCTACAGTAGAAGCAAGAGGCCCTCAATTAATCATGATATAGCTAACATAAATTAATAATACCATGCATAAAATCAGTGATCTAGGTACCTAATAGAATCAAATTATCATTCATACATTGTCAGCCAGTTGCATATTACCTAGTTATGAAAAGCATGAAAAATACAAGACCCCAACTGAATCTGTAGGTGGGGAGGTAAACCATTTCAATCTGCGCCACCACATATTTAATAGAAACCGTGAGACTGCGAAAGCTATTGGGTGGGCTGAATTCGATCTTAAAATTCTTAGTGCAGATTTATTATCCCTGTCCCCCATGGTGCGACATAATGGCAAAATCCAAGCCTTCCTATGTGTGTGATACTGTGGGCAAAAATTCAAAACACGTTTGGGCAAAAATTCAAAACACACTCTATGGTTTCCTCAGTGGCGTAGCTAGGCCTTAGGCTGCCTGTGGTGGCCTCTACATTTGCTGCACGGGGCGGTCCCTGCATTTGCCGCCTGCAGTGGCATGATTGAAGAGCGGGGGTCGGGGTAGGGTGTTACTGCTGATTCTTGCAGCCACGATGACCGCAGGTAAGAGCAGGGGGAGGGGGGCTGGCCACCACCCCCAAAACTTGTGCCACCTGGGGCGGTCTGCCCCCACCGCCCCCCCCCCCCCAGCTACACCACTGGGTTACCTTTCTCCCAGGGCAAAAGGACAATTCCTCTCTGACTCGGCGAGGGAACGCTACCATCTTTCCGTAAATAGCTGTAGCTGCAGGGTCCCAAACCGAAATTCAATGTACAATGTTCCAGCAGCCGGGGGCTCCATATCGTCCATATACACCTCCAGAAAGCAAGTGTCCTTGAACGCAAAAATAACTGTGGTCAGGGAGCCCACACTCCCAAGCCTACATAGCCCTTCATCTATGTTGCTCCCATGCATCACTTTGAGCATGGACTAAGACACCCTAGCAGCAGTTTCTGGATGTACCCAAATGCCCGCAATCCGTTCTCAATTTGGCTACGTTTGATGTAATCCAACCAGGTGATCTTGACAATCTCACAGCGCTTTAAAATGTCCTCTAAGCCCATCCTATAGGGTGCCAGTTCAGCGGTGGACCAAATCCTCCTCCAGTATATCAAGGGCCAGAGTCTTACCCTATGTACAAGAGATGTAACACCCTGATCTAACCACAGGGGGATAAGGGGGGTACTTACCAGCAGGTTGGTGAGGACTCATAAGAAATTATTCTCTACCTTTTCCATGTCATTTACGTTATCATGACCCCAGAGTTCTCCATGGTATAACGACCCTCCCCCAGTGCCTGCAGGGTATATATCTGCAATGCTGAAGCAACAGGGCAAGAGCTGGAGCCCTGAACAGCCCTCAGAATGCCACCTGTATAATGCTCCAGTCTGAGTTTACTCTTCTGGATCTGGGAAGACCAGCAAAAAGACTCATTAAGGTTAAAGCCCAGATAATCAAAGGTATCAGCTTTTTCTAGGGGAACACCATTAAATACTGGATGCAACCAAGTGGTATGAGAGCGATTTAGGACCATATACTTTGTTTTGCTGATACTGATCTCCAGTCCTCTCTGCTTGCAGAAGACACCTAACTGATTGAGCAGACTTTGAATACCCATGGGGACTTAGATATCAGCAAGGTATGGTCCGCAAATAGGAGTGCGGGGAACTTCCTGTTAGCCAGTTTCGGGCATCATGCATGCACTGCTCCAAGTAGGTCACCAGGCCATTAATGAAAAGCAAAAAAAAAGTTGGAGCTAAAAACACGCTTGTCTCACTCTCCGGGAGATTGGAATAGGGCCTGTTAGCTCCCCGGAGGTTACACACCTAACCAGGGCATAGTCATATGTAGTCTTCTTATGACATCCAGATATTTCGGACCACACATGCTGGTCAAAGCTTCCCATAGTGCCTTTCTAGGGACAAGGTGAAATGCTGACCGAAGGTCAACAAAAATAATATATAGATGACCACAACCCATTGTGACATATTTCCAAAAAACTAGCTGCAGTTGGAGGACCTGATTGATGGTACTGGTCCCAGCCCTAAACCCTGCATGTAGGAGTGTGAGCATATCTGCATCTTCCATCCAAGGTCAACTTAGTAGAATTAGACTAAAGTGTTTTGTGAACTATCAATGAGGCTTATAGGTCGATGGGAGTGACCTAAGACCCTTTTTGCAGATCCGGATGATCTCAATGCCTGCCCACGAAGGTGACATGGGAAGCCCATTCGTAATACTATTAAAGAAGAGGGTAAAATAGAGGCCCCAAATTCCCTTCACTGCTTTATAAAGGTCCCGTGATACCTTGTCCAGGCCAGTCACTTTCCCTGGGGTAAATCCAGTCAATAGCGTTTACCACTTCACTTACGGTCATGGGGCCAACAGCAGTCAGCAGACTGAAAAAAAACTGGAAGAGACTGGGAGAAACTCCCCATGGTGAGATACAAGATGGCAAGCCTACCTCTGCCTGTTCTGCTAAGTCAACCATGATTCTATAAAGGCCCACTGATGTCCTAAACACAGGGCTCACTACAGACTCATTATGCCCTTGATCATGAGCATATAGGCCTGAAAAGTGGTCAACCCAGGCATTGGCTGATATATTACAAGATGGAGGGGCAGAAATTCCAGGCCCCCTGTTGGTCAACGTTTGCCAGAAAGAGTGATGATTTTTCCCCTTTGCTGCAAGCAGAAGTGTCTCCCAAAATACAATTTTGTGCTCATGCTTAGCCTTTGCTATTATGGCCTTATAGGAGGCCCTGGCTTTCCTAATAGAGGCTCTAATCCCACTTTTGATAGCAGCCTTCAGGGAACGCCTAGATGACCTAAAATCCCTGGTAGACCAATGGGCCTTATTAGCCCGCTTGTGAAGGAACCTAGCCTCTGCCATAAAAAAGGTCCTCTAGGAAACAGAACAGGGAGTAGTGAATGACTGTAAGAGCCTTCCATGAGGTGTCTGCAAGAGCAACCCCTCCCTGATCTAAAACTGCTTCCAATGCAGCAACAAGCAACTCGTACAGGTCAGCAGACTGGAAAAAACATCAGAGATCAGCTCTTCCCCCGCAGCACCGCTTGACTGCGCACAGTTTCAGTCGCACACAGGCAGGGTTCCTACCTGCTGTGTCCGGCGCTCTTATTTTATTTTCTGAAGATTTTTTGTATCTGGGCCTCTTGAATTGCCTCTTCTGCCTACTGCTTACTGCTTTTGTCAGTCAGTCAATAGCTTTATTTCGATATAATTATCATAAAAGCATCACAATACAAAAAAGATTCAAGATAAAATCACAACATAATGGTTAGAATATAACAATGCAATTTTCCCCTATAATTAGAAATTAAAGCTATTTGCTGCATATAAGAATTCTTTTAATTAGTACAATTTAAAACAGTAAATGATGGTTAAAATTGAAATATATAAAATCATTATCGGAGACAAGGTATAGCATTACAGATTTCAATTGTCCTATGTTCATACTCTTTAGTGATCTGTGTCAGATTTGGGAAGCCCTTCGTATAGCCATATGCCTGGTTAGCCAGGCTTGGCCCAAAAACATGGCAACTCCGCAAACATATAAAGTTCTCGAATCAGTTCTTAGTATACGTAGGGCAACTCGATGTCTAGGGTGCCTAGTTGTTTGCAGATTGGCACAAGCCAGCAGGACCTAGCGCTGGCATAAGCAGGGCAGACAAACATAAAATGTGCAATACTCTCTTTAGAGATCCTGCAGGATGGGCATTCTACAGTGGTCTGGTTGGGAGGGGCACCACTTCACAGTGAATTCATAGACTGGAAGTGTGCCGAATCTAAATTGAGTATATAATGCCCTGTCCCTTGGGGTCTGAATTACATCCAGATAAGGTTCGAGGCCTCTAGATGGTTTGTGTTGAAGGAACTCTTCCGCAACCCTTCCTAAATTTGGGTTGCTAAGGTCTCTGGCATCTATCCAATCCCATTAGATGCGTTTGAACTCTTCTTTACTCGGCGGCCTTTGGGTATCCCATGACTCTTCGAGACCCAGGGTTAACATCAATGCCTTGACATTTGAGATGCATTTTATCTTCTTACCGATGTCCAACCCCATTACTTCAGTGAAAGCCTCAGCATAGTTGACGAGTTCAGGAGTGCGCCTAAGGCGTGCCCAATACAGCAGGGGGCGAAGTTTGGCCAGATCTTTAATGTGGTGCCTACCCAGATCGTATATCAAAGGGGTTAAGAGTGTACCCTGTGGCAACATGATCAGGTCCCTGAAGAACTTGCTTTCTGATCTGCTGATCTCATCAAGATTATCAAAATCCCACAGCTCTGCTCCGTAGAGGGCCGAACTAACTGCCTTGGCTCCGTACACAATGAGTGCCGGGGCAATAGGTCTACTAAATGATGAGCGATGCTGTTTGCTCAGTGCCCCGGCCACACATTTGTGATTCAGGAGCATTTTATCAAGGTGGAATTTCCATTGTACTTTTTCTGAAAGGCGTATCCCAAGATAATCAAAGGTGGTGACTCTCTCGAGATGAGTTCCATCTAGAGTAATGTTATTCCTAAAGGATTTGTGGGGATTAAAAGTCATGAATTTTGTTTTAGATGTGTTAATGACTAAACCCTGAGTGTTGGAACCTGTTCAGGAGCTTTTGGAGGCCTGCCGGGGTCTTTGAGATCAGCAGTGTGTCATCAGCAAGCAGGAGAGTTGGTACCTTATTGCCTGCCAGGGCCGGGGCATCAGCTGGTACTTCTTGCAGAAATCTGACCACCCCGTTCACGTATAATGAGAACAGGGTGGGTGCCATCACACAGCCCTGGCGTACTCCCCTGTTTACTGGGATATTATCAGTAAGTTGTCCCTGGGAACCCCATCTTATCTGAGCATAATTGCCCTTGTGTTTGCCTTACTAAGAGGTTAAGGATCATTGGAGGGATTCCCATGGCTTGCAATGTTTGCCATAGCTTATCCTTGGGGACCAGGTCAAAGGCAGTCTTTAGGTCGATAAAATCGAGGTGAAGACTGCCCTTGCCAATCACCACCACCTTCCAGTGAATCAGGAGAAGCCTAAAGACCTGGTCCACCATTCCTGTGTTGGTCCAGAAGCCCGCCTGGAATTGAGAAAGGATGTCCTCCTCCTCAGCACACGACTGGATTCTCTGTGATATGACACTGACAACTATCTTCTGCATTGCATCTATGAGGCTAATTGGCCTGTAGTTGGAAGGGTCCTCTCTAGCCCCCTTCTTGTAGATTGGGACTACCTCCGCTCCCTTCCTTGAGTCTGGGACCGGGAATCCTCCAGAGATGGGGATGATAAGAAGGAGGACATACTCAGCCCAATTGGCCCGATCAGCAAGTAACAGGTCCCCAAGGAGACCATCAGGTCCCGGGGCTTTGGCGGGCACTATCTTTCTTATGGCTGACTCAACTTCTATTAATGTGAATGGGTCGTGGTCCTCCTTCCCAAGGCTTAATGGGGAGTGACCGCATTGTCCTTCTGCGTTTGGATTGTTAGTCCCAGAATATAAATCGCAAAAGTGGTCATGCCAGACCTGAGGTGGTATGTGACTTAGTCTGCCTCACCCTTGTTTGTCTGTCTGACCAAGAACCAGAAAAGATTAGTGTTCCTTGCTAGACTGGCATTTTTAAGATTGTGCCATTGGGTTTTGTCCCAGTCTAGCTTTGCTTGATTCTGAGCCTCTCTATATTCCTATCTGTATTCCTATCTTGCAACCTTGTTGACTGAGCTGCTCTTTGCTCTAATCGCTATTACCAAAGCCTTCCTCTTGAGTCTGCACTCTTTTGTATACCATGTTTGACCTCTTCTAATTGGTACAACAGATTTAGTGGACCTTTTCGGTGCTTGGAAGTGAATACAGATTTGTTCGAAGGTGCGTAAATGTATACTAAGAGCATGAGTAGGCCCCACTGCAATTCCTTCTCTTAACTCGTTTGTGTTTTTATAAAGGACTTGCCTGATGACTTCCAATTTTGCTTCTTCTAAAGCAACCTTGTGCCATTTCAAGGCTCTTCTTGAGTTTGAGGGTATCACCTCTTTGGTCACAGAGTGCATATGATGAGTTGGTATAGAGCAAGAGGGTGTCCATGGGAACCTCAGTGACATATAAAGAGGGTTATGGTCACTGTCGGTTGTGTTGCTCACCTCCATAACTAGGATATGCCCCCAAAATCTAACATCTACTAGGATGTAATCAATGCGGGATGGACTAGTTATTCTGTTATAGGTGGAGGCTCCCTGGGCATCAGATCTGGTCCTGCCATTCACTGCTCTTAGCCCATGTTCCAAGGTGAGTGCATGTAGTTGGATAGCCACCTGTGTCCATCGTTTTACTGGGGGTATAGTTAATGAGGGAACACCCCATTTGTTGTCTTCCTCCTCTATCCCTATTATGTCTTCTGGGCTAAGAGGCTCAAAAGTGCTGTTAAAATCACCAGCGACTACTACTCTGGAGTAGGACGGACAATTTGATAAGCCTTGTTCAAGTAGCATGAGAACGGGAGAGGTTTTACCCCCGATTGTCCCCCTTATGTAAACGTTAAACAGGTCCAGCATTATCCCCCCTCCTGGGCCCTTGATGGTGAGCCTCATGATGTCTGGAGTCAAAGTTTGGCAACTAAAAGTTCTACAGTTGAGGGCAATGTTTACCCATATGATCAGCCCCCCCGAAGGACGACCCCTCCCTTTGGTGGTGGCAGGTGTGTGGTAACAGCTGTAGCCCAGTTTGTGTAGAGGAGCCACACTCCATTTTTCTTGGAAAACACAGATGTCGTAGCCCTCTACCAGGTCGTTCCAATGGGGTAGTGATAGCTTACTACTCCAGCCAGCAACGTTCCACGTGATGACTTTTAGCTGGCGGGAAGTGGACAAACCTTGGGTTGAGGCTGTAATTAATGCCAGTTGAGGGGTTGGGTTATTTGGGGGAGTTTGGTCAGTGAATGAGGGGAGAGCCTGTGGTGGCTGAGCTGCCCAGATCTCATTCGGTGGTCAATCATTAGCTTCTAGAGATGAGGAGCCTCTTGTCACCCGTGTCTGATGTTTATCGCTTGGTCTATCTAGAGGTAAGGCTACTGGAGATCGCCTAAGCTGTATTGATGATGAGTCAGGGGAGCAGGTACGGAACTCAAGTGAAACAAGATTTTCCACCAAGTTGGTACTGGTCAGGGTAAGCTCAATATGGTCCTGTGGATGTGTGTGTGCCGCACATCTCCTAGCCCTGACAATGTCCTCCCGAATAAGAGAGCAGCATCCCCTGACGTGACAAATCCAGTGTATTGATTTGTTTATTAGTGAGTACTCGCTTTCGTGACCAGACGCGATATCTAGTTTGGGGACATTGACCATGTAAACTTTTTTCCCTTCTAAGTGAGAGCTCTGCGGAGAATGAGTCCCCTTTGATATGTTAGTGGCCTTTCGATGCGTTGTTACCGGTGCATTTTTAGGTGTAGTGCAATGAGCAGGGGTTTGCGTTGGGACTAAGTTCCGGAAACAAGGATTTGAGGTCTTAAACTGTCCGCTGTTAGTGGGAAAAGAAGCTATGTCGTCCTTTGTAGAGAGGAGTGCGAATGGTCGGCCGTCTGTCTGATTTCTTTTGGCCTGAGTGGGAAAAGAAGTTCGCTGTGGATGTAGACGCTCATCTACCACAGAGCATGGGGGCTGCTTATGGGAAGAATTACTAGGGGTCAAGATTTTAACCGTATAGTCTAGTTTGTCGATCTTAGCTCTCAAAGCTCCAATGTCTTGTCTAAGCGAGGCGACGAGCTGGTGTAGCCCTAGCAATGATATATCCACCTCCTCGCTACTCACAGTTTGGGGTCAGGGCAGTGTTGTTGTGATCTGGGTCGCCGGGATATCAGTGATGTCTGCCAAGACTGCAAACCTATTTGTGCAATGGATTAAAGGTTCTGGTCGACTGATTTTAGATGGCGAGTTTATAGGAAGAGAAAGTGTGTTTTTAGTCCGAAGGTCTATCATCTGTGCCCCTGTGGATTCTTGTGGTGTTTTGTTATTGTGCTTCGACACTTTGCTCGTAGGCTGTTTATAAAACATTGAGGGAATGATAGGTGTGGAAGGTAAGCTAGAGCTATGAGGTGATGATTGCGCATTATGGTTTGGAGTTAATGTTTCTGTGCCTAGGATATCTTCTCACTCATGAATGAGGATATCTATCCTATCCATCACACAATTGTTAGTAGCACATTTGTTTGACCTTTTGGCTTTTTTCCCCATCCCTACCCCCCATGCAGGCCATTAGTAGCCCCCAATCCCTCCATTGATTTCCTTTTGCCCATGCTATTGCCAAGTTTAATTGGTGCAACGCACAAAGGCAAAGTGTTACGGTGTGCCCCTAGATTATGCTGCCCGCAAAATGCAAGATTAATAATCATTTAAATCAGTTTTTCCACAACATGTCCTGGGCACCTATGCAACACTACGGGGAAATAAAAAAAATGAGATAAACCCAGGAGGGAGGCAAAGACACATGGCACAGTACCTTTGGTTTGTTAGGGGTATGCAGCCCGATCCAACAGATAGATGAAAGGGGGATGGCCCTGCCCTGCCTCTACCTGGCAATGACGGGCAAGGACGGGCCAGCCCTTGGCCCGGGCACGGCCCGGGCACGGCCCACATTGTGGGAGGCTGGTGGCCAAGATATCGCACCTCCAGGCATGCTGCGTGATGTCAGGGAGAGGCAAGGGATGCTGGGATGTGTAGTTCCGTTGGGCCGTTCCCCTCACGGCCAATAGCACTAATTTCCTGTGGCACCCACCGCTGCCGTTGCCCTCATGGCGGTGGTGCGATTGTGAGGGAGGAGATGGCCCCTTGCTGCAACCCAGGCTCTAGGTCTGCTTCTTTGCATGTCCCGCGCTGCGGGAGGCTGGCGGCCAAGATATCGTGCGACGTCAGGGAGAGGCAAGGGATGCTGGGATGTATAGTTCCGTTGGGCCATTCCCCTCACGGCCGATAGCGGTAATTTCCTGCGGCACCCACTGCTGCCATTACCCTCACGGCGGTGGTGCAATTGTGATGGAGGAGACGGCCCTTGCTGCAACCCAGGCTCTGGGTCTGCTTCTTTGCTTTTCTATTTAGTGGCTTGTCCCCCCGCTTCCCCATTAGCCCATAACGCTGCCTCAGCGTTTGCCTTTCCCACCACAACCCACCCCGCTCCTGCCTCCCAGCCGCTCACCCCTCCCCTACTTAAATGGCGAACGCCTGCGGGAGCGCTAGCCAGACCCCTGACCTCCGTCAGAGATCAGCTCTTCCAACGCAGCTCCGCCTGACTGCGCACAGCTTCAGTCCCACACACACAGGGTTCTAGACCCCTACCTGCTGGGTCCCACGCTCCTATTTTCTTTTCTGAAGATTATTTGAATCTGGGCCTCTTGAATTGCCTCTACTGCCTACTGCTTACTGCTTTTGTATTTAGTGGCTTGTCCCCCCACTTCCCCCTTAGCCCATAACGCTGCCTCAACGTTTGCCTTTCCTGCCACAACCTGCCACGCCCCCGCCCCCCAGCCGCTCACCCCTCCCTCCTCCCCTCTCCCCCCTCCCCTACTTAAATGGCGACCACTGTGCAGTCGCGCTGAAGGCCGTCCGCGCCTGGACCGCGCCCAGTGCCAGATCCCCTGGCCCCCGCAAGAGCCACAACACCAGACGACGCTACAACGCCAGCTTCCGCCACAAACTCAACACCGGCCGACCATCAAACTGCTTCCAGGCTAGCCCGATACTCATCCACGGACCCTTCACCTGCCGTAGCTGCAGCTTCACCAGCCGCCGAACACCTGCACACCGTACCACGGCCGTCAGAGCAGAACGCAACCACCTCAGATGAATATTACTCAACACCCGTTCCGTCCACAAGCATGCCGTCGAACTTTGGGACCTACTCCACTCAGCCTCCCCGGATGTCACCTTACTAACAGAGACCTGGATGAACCCCTCCTCGGCACCAGACATTGCCATAGCCATCACAGCCAGAAACAAGATCACCAGAAGGGACCGCACCAACAAACCAGAAGGAGGAATAGCCATCATCTACTGGAGTACCCTCAGAGTCTCGACCTGCTCGACTGATACTGCCAGCACTACCGAACACCTGCACTTCCAGATCCACACTGTCCCCAACACCACCATCAGAGGAACACTTGTGTACAGACCACTCGGACCCCGGCCAAAGTTCACTAATGACATCTCCAACTTCGTCAGCGCGCACGCTCTTGCGTCCACTACAACCTCCTCGGAGACCTGAATTTCCACCTCGAAAACCCTGACGACAGCAACTCCGTTGCCCTACTCGATAACCTTGCCAACCTCAGACTCAAACAGCACATCACGACCCCCACCCACACCGCCAGACACACGCTCGACACCATCTTTTCAGCCAGCAACCACGTCACCTTCAGCCACACCACCGAACTACACTGGACCGACCACCGCTGCGTCCACTTCACCTTCAAGAAACGCACCACGCACCACCTCCCACAACGGATCCCCTACCGCAGCTGGAACAAGGTCACCGAAGAGCAGCTCATCACCACCCTCGCCCATGAGCCACCGACAGACTCCACAGATACTGACACAGCTGCCAGCAACCTCAGGCAACGGATCAACAACTGCGCCAACACTCTTGCCCCGATCAAAAAGCCCTAAAACAGACGCACCAACAGAAAGGCCAACTGGTTCACCATCAACCTCCAGGAATCCAAACAGGTCTGCCGAAGACTTGAGAAAAAGTGGCACCAGATCGTGAAGGAGCTATCCAACCCCAGCTCCAGTTTCAACGACATTCCGCCGTCGCAAGACCTATGCGACTCCCTAGCCATCTTATTTCACTGCAAGATCGCAGACATCCATTGCAGCTTCATCACCCAGACCCTCCCCACAGACACCGACATGGGAGACTCAACGCCCCCCAGCCCCAGCAACCACCTGCTCTCCTGGGCCCACATCAGCGACGAAGACACCATAAAGACCATGAACACCATTCACTCCGGCTCGCCATCCAACCCCTGCCCTCACCACATCTTCAACAAAGCAAACCACATCATCGCACCGCAACTCCGGAAGATCATCAACAGCTCCTTTGAGACCGCCACCTTCCTGGAAAGCTGGAAGCACGCTGAGATCAACGCCCTACTCAAGAAACCCACAGCGAACCCAAAGGACCTCAAGAATTTCCAACCCATCTCCCTTCTCTCCTTCCTGGCAAATGTCATAAAAATATTGTCAACAAGTAACTGTCCCACTTCCTCAAGGAGAACAACATCCTGGACCCGTCCCAATCAGGATTCCGCAGCAAGCATAGCACCGAAACTGCCCTCATCGCTGCCACCGATGTCATTAGGACCATGCTGGACAACGGCGAAACCGCGGCCCTTAGCCTCCTGGACCTCTCTGCCACCTTCGACACCGTCTGCCACCACACCCTCCGCACATGCCTCCAGGACGCAGGAATCAGCGACAAGGTCCTGGATTTTATCACCTCCTTCCTCACCGACAGAACCCAGAGGGTCCGCCTCCCCTCTTTCCACTCTGAAGCCACCAAGATCATCTGCGGCATGCTCCAAGGATCATCCCTCAGCCCTACCCTGTTCAACGTCTACATGGCTCCACTCGCCAACATCGTCAGCTCGCACAACCTCAACATCGTCTCCTACGCCAATGACACCCAGTTGATCCTCTCACTCACCAAGGACCCCGCCACCGCCAAAACGAACCTCCACGAAAGACTGAAGACCGTCGCCGACTGGATGGAGAACAGTCGCCTGAAACTGAACTCAGACAAGACGGAGGTCCTCATCCTCGGCTCCTCCCCCTCCACCTGGGACGACTCCTGGTGGCCGGCCCCGCTGGGAGCCGCACCGACGCCCACTGACCACGCACGCAACCTGGGGTTCATCCTGGACTCTTCACTCTCAATGACCCAACAAGTCAATGCCGTCTCCTCCTCCTGCTTCAACACCCTCCGCAAGCTTCGCAAGATTTACAGATGTATCCCCACCGGAACCAGAAAGACGGTCACCCACGCCCTTGTCAGCAGCAGACTGGACTACGGCAACGCCCTCTATGCTGTAACCATGGCCAAACTCCAGAAAAAACTCTAACGTATACAGAACCCCTCCGCACGCCTCGTCCTCGGCATCCCCCTCCACTCCCACAGCACTGGCCACCTGAAGGACCTGCACTGGCTCCCCGTCAACAAGAGGATCACCTTCAAGCTCCTCACCCACGCTCACAAAGCACTTCACAACGCCAGACCAGCATACCTCAACAAGCGTCTCGTCTTCTACACCCCGATTCGCCAGCTTCACTCCACCAACCTCGCCCTCGCCACCATCCCACGCATACACAGAACCACCACCGGCAACATATCCTTCTCCTACCTCACCGCCAAGATGTGGAACACCCTCCCCACCCATCTGCGTCAGACCCAGGACCTGCTGACCTTCAGGAGACTTATCAAGACCTGGCTGTTCGAGCGGTAGCTGTTACCCCCCCCTCCCTCAGCGCCTTTAGGCCCTCACGGGTGAGTAGTGCGCTATACAAGTTGATTGATTGATTGGTTGATTGATCCAGGTGGTACTGGATAGTAGGAGTGGAAGCAATAGCATTCCGTTTCATCCTACGACAATTGGTAGTTGGATGCAGCCGCCTATGAAGTGGTTCAAGTTGAGGTGAAATTTAAAAAGCATTAAATTCAGTGAAAGATTGAGAGCACTGTGATCACTGTCCTGCCCCGTGACCACCTCCATGTCAATGACCTGCTGCCACAACCTATATATTCTATGTGGCTGGAGCCTCCTTTCCGGTTAAATGTAAACTGTCCTTCTTTATCCGAAAGTATTCCCCCATTACAGGCTCTCATCTCATTGTTTAGAGTAAAAGCATTAATTTGAAAGTGACTGCTGACCACCTTTTAACCAGGGCAAGAGAAAGTTCCGGGAAAGCCCACACTTTATCCTCATCCCGACTTAATGTCACAGTAGCGATGCCAAGGGGCTCAAAACTGCAGTTAAGGACACCAGCCACTTTTTTATAAATATCACCTGGAAGGCTTTGTTGGTAGGAATTAATTATATCAATAACAGATGTATTAGACTTACTACCTTCATGTCTGTGATACACATTAATCAAGCATAACCTAACCCGATCAGCATATTGTAAAATTACACTCAATATATCAGGTGAGCCTAGGTCAATTGCATTGGAAGAACATACCAAGGGAGTTTTCAACCAGGTGGCAATGCCCCCCCCCCCGACGGCCTGCCTTTTCCAGAAGAAAGGGATGGTTGATTAAAACCAGAGAACTCTGACTGGAGTGGCAGAATAACAGCCCATGTTCCCTGGAACATACATATATCGTATTGATCTATAAAATCACCCCACTCTTGACATGCCAGTTTGCTACTAATACCGCTGAAATTCAAGCTACGCATTGTCATATTTACAAACATTAAATGCATCTTCATAGCATAGAAAGGGACCTATACGTTCTTCTTCTTTGCACCATGGTTTAAATAGTTGAAGAAGTGCTAAATAGTAAAATGCTTTCTTTTATCCTGTGTCACAACTTACTATATGATGATTAATAAGAGTTAGTTTACTATGACGTATTAAACAACCATTGGTACTGTTAGATCTGGGGGTCTCTAGTTGGCAGAGGTAGGTACCACTGTCCAAATAGGGACCCTTACTTCTAGTCAGGGTAAGGGGGATACACTCTTTAGATAACCCCTGCTCACCCCCTTGGTAGCTTGGCACGAGCAGACAGGCTTATCAAAGGCAATGTGTAAAGTATTTGTACCAACACTCACAGTAACACAGTGAAGACACCACAAATGGACTCCACACCAGTGTAGATAAATAAAGTACTTTTATATAAACTACACAAGACCAAAACGACAAAAATCCAACATACACAGTTCAAGAATATGGTTTCAAAAGAGTTCTTAGCTTAGCGACAAAATGATCCACATTAGCGTCGATTTTAGCCAACAGTACCTGGTGATGCGATAAAAGTTCCTAGCGGCACTCAGGCATTGAAAAACAGCGTCAGTCCTGAGACCCTGGGGAGGCGATGCGACAACCCCGCAGCGGGCGTGTGCGATGAATCCGGCATGTATGGGGAGTGAGGCGATACTTGTATGGATTCCAAGGCGTAGCTTCTCCGGTAGAAATTTACTCGCAAAGGCACGATGCGACGATCTTCGATGTTTCTGCGACGATGTTCGCAGAGATGAAATACGGCCCGCTAACGAGCGGTGCGATGATCTTCGATGGCTCTGCGACGATGTTCGCAGCGACGAAATGCGTCCCGCTAACGAGCGGTGTGATGATCTCACTCAGCGGCGGCAGGCTCTGCGACGATACTCGCAGCGACGGGAATCTTCCCGCTCCGGGGCCGATGCACTCCGAAGATGACCGCGGCGTTGACACTGAAGCGGCGACAGGAGCTGCGACGATCTTCGCAGCGACAGAAATGTTCTCGCTAAGCCAGCGGTGCGTGAAAAAGTTGCAGATCTTTTACTTCTTTTCTCTTGGTCAGCTTCCCAACAGCAGGCACCACTTCCAGAGGCCCCACAATTGGATCAAGCACTCTAGGAAGGGCAGAACTCACACAGCAGAGTTCAGGGGGAAGCTGGGGTGAAGTCCTTTTGTTCCTGGGACTTCTTAACAGGAGGCCAGCTCTACTCAGGCCCTTGGAGATTCCTTCAAGCCAGGGGACACAGCACACAGCAAAGTCCTTCCCCTCCCCTTGGCAGCAAAGCAACTGTAGGTCAACCTTATAGCAGGTCAGTGCTTCTTCTTCAGTCTTCCAGCTTTCTCCTTGGCAGAGGTTCCTTCTTGATTCCAGGATGATCTAATTTTCTGTAGTCTGGGTCCCAATACTTATACCCCAAAATCCTTTGTCCTCTGAAGGAAGAGGGGCCTTGGCCTAGTCAGAACCAGTTCTGGCCAGTCCTGGAGCACTCTGTTTACTTGGTTTCTTCTTTCCTTTGAGAGAGAGGGGCAGGGTCGTCAGCCGCCCAGCAGGGTTTGGAGCCAGCATTGCGGAAGGCAGGCACAGCCCTATTCAGGCCCAGGTGCTACTCCTACCACCCATCTACAGGGGAATTTCCCTATTCAGCCCTGGGCTGACCCATTCAGCCTCCGGGAGCCACCCCTGTCCCTGTCACTCACAAACCAGACAGTCAATTCACAAACAGGCCAAGGCACACAGAAAGGGCAGAAACGGAAACAGCCACTTTCTAAAAGTGATGTTTTCACACACAGGATTTAAAAACCATCTTTCCTAAAAGATGTGTTATTAAATTCTGAGTTCAGGGATACCAGACTTTAATTTTCTATCTTGCTCCTATGGGAAGATATGCAGGTAAACATTATACTCTGCATTCCCCATTATAGCCTATGGGCAAGATAGCCTTTCAATAATGAAAAACTAAAATGGCTGTAATTCACTACCAGAGCATGTCACCTACACCAATACATCCTCTACCTTTCACATACACTGCACCCTGCCCAGGGGGGTACCTAGGACCTTCGATAGGGGTGTCCAATGTGTACAGAAAGGAAAGGGTTAGGCCTGGCCAGTGTGGACACTGGTCCGTCAGCATGGCAGTTAGCAACTGCATCCAGGCACTGCAGTGGCAGGCCTGTGACACCATTTTAGGGCTACTCCTGTGGGCAGCACAGTCAGTGCTGCAGGCCCACTAGTAGCATTTGAATCACCAGCCCTGGCACACTCAGTGCACTTTACTAGGGGCTAACAGGTGAAACACATATACCAATCATGGATAACAAATCAATATAACAATTTACCTAGGGAGCACTTGCACTTGGACACTGATCAGCAGTGGTAAAGTGCCCAAAGCATCTAAACCAGCAAAAACGAAACCCAGCACAGCATCAAAAATACAGGAGGTAGAGGCGAAAAGTCAGGGGAAACCACGCCAAAGATGCCAGGTCTAACAGGTACCAT
Source organism: Triturus cristatus (assembly GCF_964204655.1). Classification (NCBI taxonomy): domain Eukaryota; kingdom Metazoa; phylum Chordata; class Amphibia; order Caudata; family Salamandridae; genus Triturus; species Triturus cristatus. The sequence continues at coordinate 408,089,368 of NC_140582.1, forward strand.
ATACTCAAAATTTCCCAGGGTCAATATCTTCTGTCACATTTGTTCTATATGTGTTGGTCTCAACAAATTCATAGTTTTTCTAACAATAGATTTCTGTTTGGGTAGTATCTGTCCAACATATTTTTTTTTAAATTGTCTTTGTTGTGGTATTGAAATGTGCAAGGTATTCAATTCTGGGTAGGATTTTCTGAGCTCTTCAATGTGATGATGACAATGCTTCTTAATTTTAATTCTTATCCAGTTTTCTATTTGTTTTCATTATGATGTGACCACAAACGTGTGTGTTAAATGCCTTTCTAATACTTGTTAAATGTCATTACTGCAGGCTAGTTTCTTTCCCTACCTTATTTTGGTTTTCGGTAGTATTGTGCTACATTAGTAGCCAAAATTGTATTGAAGCCAATAATTATCCTCTTTTCAAAATTAAGTTGTTGGTATGATGTACTTTACTAATGGCCAGTCATCTAACTATTTATATATTTGTATGTCTGCCTCTGTGTTAATTATTCTTGTATGTCCGTGTATGTATAAGTTGGTTATGGTTTGGCCTGTTGGACTCATTTCATTTTTCATTCAGACAGCATGCTAAGTAGGTGTTAAAAAAAGATGTAGGTTTGAAAGGAGTTGTACTAGCTGGGATTGATGGAAGAGGTTTGAAATGGATGTAAATGTGACCATCCCACCTTTATTATATCCGCTGTGGTGGCAATTAGATAGGACACTTAACTGCAGTTAAATTGGAAATTGAGATGAAGAAGACATTTTCCATCTTAATGTCTATGCTTCATAGAACACACATTTTGGGCCTGATTACGATGCGGTCGGAAAAGACTCCGACCATCGGTTGGAGCCTTTCTGACCTCATTGTAATATGCCAGTCGGATTCCTTTCTGACTGCCTCATTATGATGGAGGCAGTCGGAAAGGAATCTGATCGGTCATTTCGACTGGCTCCGAACGGGCTTGGAGAGCCCAACAGCCAGTTGGAATCCGGCCAGTAATCCCTAGGGTGTCTTTTTCCGCCATAGAGATTATGAAGTCGGGCTTTGAAAGCCTTTCTGTGCCGCCTTTCTGACACAGAAAGGCTGTTGGGACTCAACTTTGGAGGCCCGCATCTGGGCCCCCATGGGTGCACGGCCTCCGGTTGGAGGCCAAGGGGGCATCTATGATGCCGACCTGTTGATCCCTGCACCCCGTGGCAGCACCACAAAGTGCCTGCCACTGGGTGCAGGGATGAACTGCACCTCCTATTTTACAAAGGGAGCATGTATTTTGGTCCCCAAAAAAACGTACAGAAATACTACAAAAACAACTGAATGAACTGATCGCAAATTTGGCAGGAGGCTAGATCTTGGTCCAGAAAGTGTGGTTTTTGTGATTTGGTGAAAATCTGATCAGCTGTTTTTGAAAAATAATGGTTAAAAAACTTTGTGTAACCCGACCACTGAAAAACCACAATGGCAGATAATAGGTGCTGCACCTAACTCTCTGTTTCTTCTTGGTCAACTTGTCCATGCACAACAATTCCTGTACCTGACGTTGTTTGGTACAACTACTCCGCAGAATAGAAATTGTACTTGATATGGAATGGTGCATCGGTAATCTTCTTATCCCAAATGACAAAGCAAGCAATCATAATGATATGTGTTCCTTTTGATTTTATTTTATGATCTTTAATTCCCATATAAAACTCGGGATCGTCCGGGGGGGAAGTCACCCCCTTTTTGCACTTTCGGTAGAATATAAATGCAAGGGAATGCGGAACTCATCATTCGTTAGCAAGCATTCTTCTCTCCACTCACATAATCTGCAATTAATAAAGGTGGTAAATTCTGTTATTGGATTTGTCTTAATCAATTCATAACACTGCTGGTCACTCAGTTGGCGGGAAATCTCAACCATGTAATCAGCCCTGTCCATGATGACCACGTTCTCACCTTTGTCCGCCTCCCTAATTACAACGTCTACATCATTCTGAAGCCTAAATAATTCTTCTGTCTCCCCACTTGATAGATTAAATTTAGGTTGGGGGCCAAAGTTATTGGGGCTATCCAGTAAATGTAATTCCTGTGTTACCTTGTCCCCAAATTCATAGATGTTAGAATGATAACCACTGTACAGGAAGAATCTGGATTTCGGCCTGAGCCCAGTATCAGTATCCAGACTCTCTTTTACATTTAAATCATCTAAGAGTTTCTGCATGTCTATGTTGTCATCATTTTCAATAGATATTAGATGCTGTACATCGCATATATCACAAATGGTTTGTAAAACTGGTAATGGTTCACACACATCAAAAACAGGTTTGTATGCTTGCTGTGAAAAATGTTCTTTTAATTTCAACGATCGTAAAATGTAAACAGATCAGTGTGAACATCCACCAAATCCCCCCATTGGTTAGGACAAAACCCAAGACCCCTTTTCAATACGCTGTTTTCACTTTCATCTAAAGACGGCATTTCTAATACCAGAGTTAAGGGATAACAATTATACATATTATTGTTTTTCGACCGTCAACAACTGGATTGTCGCATTATTTGTGTGCACCTAGTATTCTCAAATGTCTTCTAATATTTATAGCTCTATGTGCATATTCCATGACAAAGTGTACTAGCGTTGGGACTACGTGCACATACTCAATCCATGACGATTCTTTGCGTTTATATGCTGTCGCAGCATGACTATAATTTGAACGTTATTTAGAAGCTGTTCCATAATTCTAATTTCTTGGGCTTTAAACTGACTTAAGTTACTGCTGATGATTACGATTTAACATTACTCTTTGTTGCATTTTATATGCTTTATAGGTATGACTATTATTTGAACGTTATGTAGAAGCTGTTAATTTCTTGGGCTTTAAACTGATTTATGTCTCTCCGAAGGATTGTGGTTTAACATCAGCCAGATGCCTCCTCTCCAGACTGTGCGAGATTCTACCTGTGGTTTGACCATTTGATCTTAGAACACTCGATGGCATTACCCTTATGCACCCTCCCTTTTTAAGTACAGCACCTGATTGACGCACAGAGCAGATTAAGTGTTGCTGACGCCTTAGGCTGGGATATGATGACTATTAAGGGAAGCCAATGATGCAACTTTTTGTGCATGCTGTTTTCGTTTGAACTTCTATAGGCTGATCATTATATACCCGCAATGAGAATTTTATTAGTCTCAGTTCACATTTTCAGTCTTAGGCATAGTATTTGCTTGTCTAAGATGGTATAGGTGCAATATGTTTACCTAGACCCACAGGGCTGCTTTGAATCTTTGGAAAACTGGTGTTTGAAAGTGGCAGTTGCTAACACCAATGGCTATGTTAACAACTACACAATGCCCCTGTAGGGAAATAAGGTGATCATCTAATCTTTCGAAAAGTAATTTTAAATTATTTTTTTGCCTTTTGTTATGAGTCCTGCGTTGCTTTCTTAAATTGACTGCCTATTTAATGATTGAATTCCTTTATTCGGGTATTATTGACGGGGATATCTAACCTGTGGCCATACATATGAATTAATTATAAAGCAAGGATTTATTGAAGACATATCCTCTAATACACAGAGGAGGAATCACATTTTTACACTATTCACTTGTATGAAGTAGTGGAAATATTCCAACAATTGATTTATATTTGGAAGGTATGATCAATTATCTCCCATACAATATTTGTGACATTGTTTTGCTCTATAGTGTTACTTGCTCACTCTGGTTATAAGGAGAAATTCAGTATCAGTTGAAAAAAAGCTTAAGTGTTATGAGGGTGCCCCGGCTCTATATACAATATCACTATTATCATGTCTTATCATTATTTTTTGTCTCCTTAGTCTTATTTTTATGGAAATAATAGATCAGAAAATAAACTAAAAAGGAACACCTATCGTTACAATTGCTTGCTTTGTCATTTGTGATGAGAAGATTACCGGTGCACCATTCCATATCAAGTACAATTAAAAAACTTTATGTATCTGGACTAATGGGCTGAAATTCCCTAAATTAAGCCTGCTGATTGGCTGAGGGGGATTTTTCTGAGAAATCGCTCTGATTGGCTGGCTACAACATGAAATATTTTTTTGCCGCGACCAATACAGGTCCTAGGAATTTGGCCCCTTGGCCTGAAAAGGTTTAATACAAAGAATAGAAGGGGAAAGGGTTGAGATACCTTACCGCCCTAGCCCTTGTGGGGCTAAAAAAAATATACATTAACTGAAAAAGCCAAAGGTTAAAATTACGGTTAGAAATTGCAATAATATCTTACTTTACATTTGGAAAAACCTTAGAATTCACTAAAAAAAAATAGGATAAAGTAACATTATAGTTAGGTGAATATGTAATTAAAAAAAATCCCTTTTAAAAAAAAATGCTGAAATTCACCAGTTACAGTTATCTCAAGTGACTGTAACGTATGCTCTAAAATTACTATACGGTACAAAAGTTACTATACCTCACACCTTTGTCATACACTGCTTATACCGTCATATGTTACATTACTCATGTCATGTTCAATGCCTGCATTGATGACAAATGTAATGACATCTGAAAATGGAATCATTGAAATTCACCAGTTATAGTTATTCCAAGTAACTATAACTCATGCCCTAAAGTAACTATAACTCGCGCCCTCACCATTCAGTGCTTGTTTCCAGTCCAGGGAAGACATGGCTTGGCGGTTCGGGCTGGACTGTTCCCATGAGGCACAGGGTCAAGACTGATTTGAATATGGCTGGGTTCAAACTGGAATGGCATGGTGAGCAAAAAAACGATGGATTAAGGTCCAGATCTCTGTACTGGGGTGAATGTATGACATTGTTCTGCATTCTGTCCATTCTGTGGTGGAGTGAGCCAAAGAATGATGATGGATTAAACCCAGATCAGTTGACTGGGGGTGAGTGTTTGATTTGTTCAAACGCTCCGTTCATCATCCCCTTTGGTATCGCTTTGTTCACCCTAAGTTGGCAGGGTATGCCCAGACGTTGGTCCCTTGCTCACTTTGCCACCGGATTCAATATAGCCTGGCTGATGAGGGTTATGAACCCAAACCCGGTCCCAGGATGCTTGTTTCCAGTCCAGGGAAGACATGGCTTGGCAGTTCGGGCTGGACTGTTCCCATGAGGCACAGGGTCAAGACTGATTTGAATATGGCTGGGTTCAAACTGGAATGGCATGGTGAGCAAAAAAACGATGGATTAAGGTTCAGATCTCTGTACTGGGGTGAATGTATGACATTGTTCTGCATTCTGTCCATTCTGTGGTGGAGTGAGCCAAAGAATGATGATGGATTAAACCCAGATCAGTTGACTGGGGGTGAGTGTTTGATTTGATCAAACGCTCCGTTCATCATCCCCTTTGGTATCGCTTTGTTCACCCTAAGTTGGCAGGGTATGCCCAGACGTTGGTCCCTTGCTCACTTTGCCACTGGATTCAATATAGCCTGGCTGATGAGGGTTATGAACCCAAACCCGGTCCCAGGATGCTTGTTTCCGGTCCAGAGAAGACATGGCTTGGCAGTTCGGGCTGGACTGTTCCCATGAGGCACAGGGTCAGAGTGATTTGCATATGGCCATGTCTGAACTGGGGTGGTGGAGTGAGCTAAAGAATTATGATGGATTAAACCCAGATCAGTTGACTGGGGGTGAGTGTTTGATTTGCTCAAACGCTCCGTCCATTATCCCCTTTGGTATCGCTTTGTTTAGTTGGCAGGGTATGCCCAGACGTGGGTCACTTGCTCACTTTGCCACTGGATTCAAGATAGCCTGGCTGCTGAGGGTTATGAACCTGAAACCTGTCCCAGGATGGTTGTTTCCGGTCCAGGGAAGACATGGCTTGGCAGTTCGGGCTGGACTGTTCCCATGAGGCACAGGGCCAGACTGATTTGCATATTACCAATGTCTGAACTGGGGTGGTGGAGTGAGCTAAAGAATGATGATGGATTAAACCCAGATCAGTTGACTGGGGGTGAGTGTTTGATTTGCTCAAACGCTCCATCCATCATCTCCTTTGGTATCGCTTTGTTCGCACTAAGTTGGCAGGGTAAGCCCAGACGTGGGTCCGTTGCTCCCTTTGCCACTGGATTCAAGATAGCCTGGCTGATGAGGGTTATGAACCCGAAACCGGTCCCAGGATGCTTGTTTCCGGTCCAGGGAAGACATGGCTTGGCAGTTCGAGCTGGACTGTTCCCATGAGGCACAGGGTCAGACTGATTTGCATATGGCCATGTCTGAACTGGGGTGGTGGAGAGAGCTAAAGAATGATGATGGATTAAACCCAGATCAGTTGACTGGGGGTGAGTGTTTGATTTGCTCAAACGCTCCGTCCATCATCCCCTTTGGTATCACTATATGCTTTTAAGCACTAGAACATGTTTATTCGTTAAAAAATCATAATTCCGGTTCCCTACATTAGATTTTTGTTGTTTTGTTGTCTATTCATACAAATACAATCTATTTTTATAAATTGGAGTTGGATTTTTATTGTGTGTTGTGTCTTACTCATTTAATGTATTGGGGTTTTGAAATGCTTTACACATCTGTCTTCTAAGTTATGCCTGCCTGCTCGGTGACATCTATCAAGGATTGAGCAAGGGAATAATTTATTAAGACCTTGTCTGAAACTTTTATTATGTTTGTGGCCTTATTACTAGTGGTAAGTCACTACTTTTCACAACTAATAAACCACTTTTTAACACCCGTGCCCATCCAACCACAATATGTCAAAAGTTTAGGGTTCCAGAAGGGACCTTCAAGGCCCCTGCTGCCCATGCTGCTCCCAAGCCGGCACCCATTGTGGTGCTGGTGGGAGCTGGCTCCATTTCTTTACTTCCACGTCAGCTGGAGCAGCTCCTCTCTGTGCTCCCACTCAGGTATTAGCAAAGGTGACTTTCCTGCTTGGAAGAGTGCAAGCAGAGAATGCCCAGACTCTCCTGTGCAGGAAACAGCACTGTCTGAGGTTATGGGGTTCTCAGGACAATGCTTGGAGCTGGCCCTGGGGCATGGGGTCACCGGCCCTCTGTGAGACTTGGACAGGGGGACCGCATGTCCCTCCCCTAAATTAAAAAATCAGCCCCAGGAGATGGGGTCTTCTGGACTTCTAAATGACCCTGGGGAGAAGAGCTGCATGCTTCCCTCCCCATAGTATAAAAACATTTCAGCCTTTCGGGATGGGATCTCCAAAGCCTAAAATGGCCCAGGGAGTGAGGCTGCACACCCTCCTCCCCATAAAACATTTACTGCCACTGAGGAATAAGCTCCCTGAGGCCTTCGAAAGTTCAGAGAGGAGGACCACATGCCCCTCTCTCCTGAATTATTCAATCAGCCCGTGGTATGGGGTCACTCTGCCCTTTACAAAGGTTTGGGAGGGGGAATCACATGTTATAGGTGAAAATGTCAGTTAAAACATAGTGGGCCCGATTCACAGAACTAACTTAAGACAAAATCCTAAACTTACTACCATTTTGGTATTCACAGAAGGCACTTACTCATTTTGGTATTCCCAGAAGGCACTTACTCATTTCGGTATTCACAGAAGTTAGGAGTCCTAATTTTAGGACTCCTAAATGCCTTCTGTGAATACCGAAAGTCTTAAAATTAGGATTTTTCTCAGTTTAGTAGTAGTATAGTTAGGACTCCTAACTTTAGGACGCCTATATGCCTTCTGTGAATACCGAAAGTCTTAAAATTAGGATTTTTCTCAATTTAGTAGTAGTAAAGTTAGGACTCCTAACTTTAGGACTCCTAAATGCCTTCTATGAATACCGAAAGCCTTAAAATTAGGATTTGTTTCGGTTTAGTAGTAGTAAAGTTAGGAGTCCTAACTTTAGGACTCCTAAACTGAGAAAAATCCTAATTTTAAGACTTTCGGTATTCACAGAAGGCATTTAGGAGTCCTAAAGTTAGGACTCCTAACTTCTGTGAATACCGAAGTGAGTAAGTGTCTTCTGTGAATACCAAAATGAGTAAGTGCCTTCTGTGAATACGAAAACGGTAGTAAGTTTAGGATTTTGTCTTAAGTTAGTTCTGTGAATCGGGCCCACTGTTTTAGACTAACAAAACCACTCAAATTCACCATTTATAGTAATCTCAAGTAACTATATCTCATGCCCTAAACTAACTATATCTCATGTTCCGCCATGTACAGTATTGGCATCAATTATGTTCTTTCAGATGTTGCAGTGATGTGATAGAACATGTCATGAGTGATGTAATGTGTGAGGTAATTAGAAATGCATGGTTAGGGTGCAAGTCATAGTTACTTTATGTCCATGTGGCCGCACTCAATACTGAACAGACCCACACCAATAGCCTTCAGCTGTGAGTTTCAAGTGAAATCAGACTCAGTAACCCTCCCAGTGCATTCTGGTCAATGTGGTCTAGCTTTGGAATGTTGCAGTTCTTCCAATAGAGCAAAGCTTGATAACTGCTCCCTTCATTCAAAATGTCATATTACTTAGCATCAGACAAGTGCTTTGCTCTTCATAAGCTCTGCGATGGGGTACAGCGTTTATTGTGCACCTAGCTTGTTTACAGCATATTATTCATTCAAAGACTAGTGCCTTCTTAACTTTCCAACAAACATCATGTCACTGCAAGGGTTGCCCAATTCTGGTGTGAGACACTATCCCAGGGGACCATTTTATGCATAACAACATCCATATGGCTGCACTTGAAAAAGAACTGCCACTCACTAATACCCTTCAGCTGTGAGTTTCAAGTGAAACCAGACTCAGAAGGCTTCCCAGTGCATTCTGGTCAGTGTAATTCATTTTTGCAACCTTGCCGTCCTTCCAATGGAGCAAAGTTTGATAATTGTTCATTTCACTCAATTATTTCATATATCTGTGCACCAGACACGTTTTATGAGCTATGAGCTGGAGTACAGCAGTTATTGTGAACCTAACTTGATCGCAGCTAAACATTCAAAGACCAGTGCCTTCTTAACTGTCCAACAGACCACCTGTTTCTGGAAGGGTCATCCCCCTTTAGAGCAAGCCATTTTATGGAAAATAACTTCCATGCAGATGTTGTTTGCATAAAGCAGAGGTCTGCATGGCACAAGGCTCAAAATTAGTTTTTTCACATTGTTACCTGACTAGTGCTGGGTTCCTCAAAAACGTCTCAGAACAAGTTTGAGTCTTAATTATAAATGCAGGAGGAGTGAGTAACCAATTTGTGACATTGTACACTAGTATAAGTTCCATCTTCTCATCTTGATAGCATATTTTTCACTTTTCACTATCCGTCCTTGCTAGCTCTTTTCTACCGATCTGTGATATATGCTATGACTTGGCTTGTGCAGTTGATTTGTGTTTTATTGTGTGTCACATACATCATAGCCATGTAATGCTTCACCGGTCAGATGTATCAGCACTGTGCTGGTGCAAAATCACTAAAGGGACACAAACTGATAAAAAGTGTTGATTTATTATTTATTTTACAGGGCAAATTTTTGGGCATATTTACAACGAAGTGGTGGAGCGTGGCGTTAGCCTTCTTGGCTTAATGCCATGCTCCGCCACTTCTGGAACGCAGGAATGCGCTATATTTACAATTTTATGTTGGCCCTGAGTTTCCCCATGCGTTGGTGCAAAATTTAGAAGCCTAGCACCAATGCAGGCCCCCTTGCACCACAGTGCAAGGGTGTCTGCGCTGAGGGTAAGATTGTTTATGTGCAGGAAGGTGTCCCTTCCTGCATATAAACAAACTTTAAATGGTGTTTTGTCACCTCTATGTGTGCTGCTTAATACAGCATACATAGAAGTTACAAAATGTCTTTTTTTTTTAAAAAAAAGAATGTTTATGTGTAGAAAGGGACACCTTCCTGCACATAAACAATGGCGTTTTGCTGTTTCTATGTGTGCTGCACAACACAGCACACATGGAAACAGCAAAAACAAGGAGAAAAAAGCATTGCTCCTCTTGGCTGTTTAAGGCCAGGTTTTCCCCAGTCTTAATTTTGGCGCTGCCTTCAATGTACACTGCCTTGGTAAATAGGGGCAGCATCAAAAACAATGGGTGTTGTGGTGGAACGCCCACCGCAACACACATTGTCCTCCCCTTTCACGCTAAGTACTGCGTGAAAGGGTGCCTTATTTACAAGGCAGCATTAAGCCCCATTAAGTGGCTTAACGCTGCCTTGCAAATAAGCCGAAGCTCATATTGCCACAGGAACGTCCCTAAAAGCGACTTTCGTATGGCGAAAGGGGCTTGTAAATATGTTTGCACTGGAAAGAAGGCTAAAAGTAATGGAATGTGCTGCTTTGCATTATTTTGTGCTTCTTTGCATCAAGCAGGAATCCCAGGGGTGGTATATGAGTGGTCCCATACAACCACCCATAGGTTTTAACACAAAACCCTATCTACTAAAATTTTACGACAAAACTGCATGCATGGCGCAAGACAGTGTCATTGTGCTTCAGTACCTGGGAAGAGAGCAGGAACACCTTACATTAGCAGATATGGTGCTGCCCTGCTCTCTCCTTCTCATGGAATGCTGCACAGTGACGTTGGTTGCTGCGTTGTGTAAAATGTTAGTAAACGCCCCCACATGTGTGGCACAATGCAACACAATGTTATGCAAAATAATATTTTTTGCTTTGGTTGCTTTGTACCAGAGTTGCTAATTATAGGTGAAAAAGTCGTCATAAACTATACACATGTGTACTCGTGAGTTGACACCATTTATTTCATCATTATTCATGTACATTGGGAAACCGTACTTGAGTACAGACTAAACAAAAAGCATTTGATGGTCTCTTTCTCCAAATGATACCGGCCGACATTCCCGTATATGTTTGTCTTTACATTACAATCACAGGTCCCTCAGTGATGACGAGCAGTAGGGGAACAGAACAGGTAGATAGGTCTTTTTACATTATACAACAAAAATGTACTTAAGTGAATCTTGAAATAAGAAGCTGACGTGGATCATTAAATGTGTTTAGAAACGTCCTCTTCTGCAGGCAAAGCGTAAATGCATGCCACCCTTTGGAATCACCTTAGACACTCGGTAGTACTTATTTGCAATAATATTCCTCCCTAGCAGACTTTCATTCACGATAAGTGCTCACCAAGTGCAAAGAAGCTGTATTTTACCGTATTGTCCTAATTGAGCTGTCTTGGCTAAAGTAGCTGAACGTTACAGAAATGTTTACTGTGTAAACCCACTTAATCTAAAAGCAGACATGAGCACTTTTAGAGCTGCATATGTTATTCATTCCAGGAACACACCAAGCGACCGTAATTTAGCAGCTCTTTTACAGTGAATATACCTATGGGTATGGGTAAATGCAAGGCACCTTCCTTTACAGTCTAGAGGGGAAAAAACGAAAACGAAAAAAATTGCAGGACTTCCTTGTAACGTTTTTCAGTATATTTTTACCCAATTGATTCACAGAAATTGTGCACATCTATCCACTGTATATTAATGTCTAGACTTTGTATTGATATATACATTTTCATGTATTCGCCACATCACAGTGAATACAAAAAGGACATCTAAACAAATAGTGCATTTTCATCCATACTTATGGGGCGCTATGCGTTCTCTAGTAGACAATACGTAGAGAGGACAGGTTACTTAGGTAGATGTGTCAGAATCATGCAAAAGTACATTGTTTTGCTTTTACGGTTTACATACGCAAATCTGTAGTCGCCCGATGTTAGCTGCAAAACATATAACTCTAGTATGTGCAGTAACAGAGGTTACTGCATGTTAGACCTGCTAGCCTTAGGGTGGTCTTCTGACAAACATTTTGCCTACTTACCTCCAAATTTTGCTGGATTTTTGCTGTTGTTACTCTTAGGACTCTGTGCACTTTACTAGTGCTAAAGTGCTTGTGCTCACTCCCCTAAACATGGTTTGATTAGCTTAGACCTAATTTGCATATTTAAGTTACTTATAAGTCCCTTGTAGAGTGGTATACCATGTACCCAGGACCTGTAAAATAAATGCCACCAGTGGGCCTGCGGCACGTATTGTGACACCCACTTAAGTAGCACCTTAAAACCTGTCACCGGCATGCCATTGCAGCCTGAATGTAGTGTCACACTGCCTTGTTGACTTGGCAGTTAAATCCCCTTGCCAGGCCTTAAACTCCCCTTTTAGTACATATTACCACCACTAAGGTATGCCCTATGTAGCACATAGGGCAGGGAACTATTTAATTAAAAGGTTGCACATGTACTTTTAAGTTTTACATGTCCTCTTAGTGAAGAACTCCCAAATTCGTTTTTTCACTACTGTGAGGCCTACCCCTCCCATAGGATAACATTGAGGATTCCTTATTGCATTTAATAAGCTGTAATTCCTAATTGAGTGGAGGTAGATACGTCATGCTTGGTAAATATGAAATTACAAGGATAAACCCTTTTCAGTGGTAAAGTCAGGTTTTCTATTGCAATTTTGAAAATGGCACTTTTAAAAAAGTGCCATTTTTCTGCCCCTAGTTCTTTTGTGCCTGTTGCCTGACCTGGGTCACATGACTGGATGTAACTGATAATTAGACTTGGTGAATTCCTATCAGCGGGGGCGATTAGGAGTGCTGAATGGGCCATCTACTGGCAGGATGGGGCGGAGCTGAGCACAGTCCCATTTACACCTGAATAGTCTGGGCTTTGCCACACATAAGGCCTGTATTGTCACTGAAGCCAGCTTGGAGCCAGGGCAGGGGAGTCAGGAGATTCCAAGCACTTCAAAGAACCTTTCTATGAATTTCTCCCACCTTCCAGAAGAAGGGCACCGGGATATTAAAATACGACCTTCAGGCCCAGTCTTCATTCACTACTAGACCTGCGGAAAGACTGTCAGAGGACTGCCTGCTGCTGTGACTGGCTCTACACTTTGCCAGACTGCTGCTGTGCCTGGAAGGTGTGTCCTGCTGCCTGGAATCTGCCTTGAACCATCAGAGGCTAGCCCTGCTGGTGAGCCCTGCATCTGCACCCAGATGTGACTCCACCGACTAGTTTGCTGGCATTCAGTTCAGAGCCACAAGGACATAACAGGCTACCACTATCTTAATCCCGCACCGGGACCCAGCCTGAGTGAGTCCTGAACCCCTAAGAGGTGTGCTATCAGTCCTGGGCCCTTGGTTTTGGTTCTAAAAATGCCCAGCTGGCCATTTTCCAAAACTAAGGACTTAGACAAAATTTTCCAAAAAGTGCTCTGAGAACCAGGAGCAGGCCAGGACTAACCTGCTCACTTAGCCGCCCGATGTGCATCGGTGGTCGGATTTACTTTACGGCTTCTCCCGCTATGTTCTTCTCGACAGCAGAAAATCTCTTTCAGAGGTCCTTCCCCAAAGGGATACCTGACCTTGTCGAATTGTTTTCGGCTACAGCCTTCTGACCATTGGAATTTTTTGACTTCCATTTCGGTGACTGAGTCCGAACCTAGGGGCTCATTGCGATGTCCGCCCACCATTGTTGCGGTGGTAGGGACCGCCCGCCAGTAATGCGGCGTTCCCACCACACATGTTATGATGCGCCCGCCAGTATGGCAGGCGCATCTTAGGCCATTAACATTGCGGACGGTGCTGCTGGATGCAGCACCGTTCGCAATGTCAAAATGGCATGCACTGCATTTCCCTGCACTGCGTGGTAGGCCCCACACGGTGCCTGCAATGCAGAGCAGGGAAATGCAGGGGGTACAGCAACACCTCCCCCGGTACAAGGGGGCCCCCAAACCCCATCCCCACCAGCCTTTCCATGGCGGCATCACCGCCATGGGAAGCCCTTGTCCACACAACATCCTAATTTGGTGGACGCTGCCTGCTAGGCACCCCCACCATTTCAGGCACCCTGCACCATCTGCCAGGCAATCGTCACGATTGCCTTTGGCGGTGTAGTGGCGGATGGACATTGCGCCCGCCGCGGTACCCACCGCCATCCTAATTGGGCGGTGGGTATGGATGGCGGAAGGACAGCCACCATAAAGACCCCCTTAATCTTCACCGTGGCATGCGACCCAAGGCAGTACGACAACTAAGCTCCCTCATCGGACACCTCCTACAACCTTGTCCCGTGGAACTTTACCCTCTCAAACATTTTTTTCCAGAACTATTTCTACGTCCGTAGGTATGCAGTGACCAGGCCTAATCCACTTCTTGTATCCGAACCGCCCTCCATCGCGGTCGTCCTTAACTTTTAATTTTGACCCAGTTTTGCACGACTAGATGCCCGTGGCTGCCACTTTGATATTTTAGGTGCTATTTTGAACCTTAAATTTAAAAATATTCATAACTCCAGTTCTACTGATTGGATTATTATAGTTTTGCTGCCAAATAATTTATTAAAACATACTCTTTTTCTTTAATTGTTTGGGATTTTTCTTGTGCTGTATTTTCAATGTATTACTGTTTGTTTGCTGGATAAATACTATACACATTTCCTCTAAGATAAACCTGGCTGCTTTTTGTGTCAAGCTACCTAGAGTTAAGCACTGGTTAATTTGGTGACGTTTTGTAGTTTATCCTATACAGGATTGCGGCTGTTGCTTAACACAATCAACCAACAATCCATTTTATCACACTGCACAAACTGCTCATGCCAGAATTTAAATGCCATCTGGTAATAAGAGCCTTAGATGTATTTTACGGTATGGCACCTTTATAACATAGTCGTTATCATTCAGGTATGTATCAAGCAAGTCTCTACAACATGGGTAAATACCACAAGGGCTAATTTTTGGTAGTGTGTAGGGGCAGTAGGCAATTTTAGAGTTCAGCTGTATGTGCTATATAGATGTAGTAAGTAGTTTTAGGGTTCAGGAGTGGTTGGTGTAGGGGGCAGTAAGGAGTGAATAGTGTTAAGGGGTAGTAAAAATTTAGGGCACAGTGGTGGGTAGTTTTTACAGCTGGCAAGGGTTTTTTATGGTCAAGGGGTGGGTAGTGTATAGAGTTAGTAAGGGGTTGCTGGGACCAGTAGTGGTTGCTACCAGACATGGGTGGTTGGGCCTGGGGGGCTGGAGGAATAGAAAGAAGAATAGGACTTACCTGAGACGGATGGACAGCCACCTTTTCTCTGTCCTCTTCATCTACCGGTCTCCAGTCACAGCCAGCAGCAGGAAGCACCCGGGCACACAAGCTCTCCTGAGCCAATCAAAATGCTGGAATGCAGCCTTGTGATTTGCTTCCCATAGCCTGTCACAACGCAGCAAAGCAGTACTGTGATTGGTCTGAGTGCTGTGGTTCGGCTCTCAGACGGGGACAGGAAGGCTTTGCATGTTCCTCACCAGGCTGTGTAATGCAGCCTGGTGTGGAACAATGCAAAGTGTACAGGACTGCTTGGTCGGCCCAAGAGGGCCGGCCAAGCAGTCCTGCGCACTCCCTGCACTGCCCAACCCCGCAAGCCATTCCTTCCATGGGAAAAATACAATGATAATAACGTTATGTCATTATCATTGTATTTTTCCTTTTGAACAGTGGGGCAAGTCTCCTCTGCCTTAGTGGAGGAGCCGCCACTGGCTGGGACTCTACTCACCCTTCATTCCTATCCAGGGACGTCCACATTAAGAACACAAACCACAAATAATTTGGTGAAAACACCACCCCGGTCGCTTCTCTTATGAATGTGCCTCCCTCACACAACTCTACATAATTATATCTCCACAGTCAGGCCACTTTCTCAATTAGAAACCAGCTACCCCTCCAACTGCAGGTTGGCTTGGTCTTTTCATTTGACACTTTACAGGGCTCCCCTTCGGCTAGGTTTGTCCAATATAAGTACCCCAGAAATACATATTTACATGCATGCCTTTGCTCACTTCACATCCCTGCACGCAATCATCCATTACCCACATATAGAAACCATGCAGTTTGGTACACAATTGTAACTAGTACACCAGCCTACATTTGGAAAGTTAATTCTTTAAATAAATCTTCACAGAAACATTTGTTGCTTCGTGATTCTTCACCCTTATCACAGACAATGAACATAAATAAAACAGTTTTTAAAATGCCAAAGCGATACAAAGCTAAAGAAGTAGGATTAATATTTTGTCGACAGACGCTGAAGAATCACAGTCAGAAAGCATTGCTGATGAGCAATTGTCAGATAATAGTGCTGTTGAGCACTGAGGATCAGGCCCAGTGGGGCTGAATCTGACATCAGTAGTGACAAAGATGTGCCATATGAACAACAATCCATTCACAATATGCTTCCGGACGGCTGGTGTGTGTTTACCACTTCTTGCAATATGTTCAATGAACCAAGGAACCAGCAGAAATGCAATCTGTATCAGGACAGCCAGGCTTTGTCCCCGAACCTTCATCTTCCAATGGCACTGCATGACCTTCCCAACCTGCCAAGGGCTACCCCAAACTTTTAAAAGCACATCGTACCTCTGTTCACTGCAGCTGCTGGAGTGTCACTCAAAGTTCAGCATTTCTGACCATTCCAATTCTTTTGTGTGTTTTTCAGTGACGTTCTTCATGAGCAAACAGTCACTCAGACTAATCTGCATACAGACCAGTTTCCCCAGTATCATCCTGTTTTGTCTTTGCAAGCTACATCACTAGTTCCTGCTGACAAAAACTATTTCGTCTCACACTAACCAGGTGCTTGTCAGGAAACGGAGCATGGGTCAAGGAATCTGTTCTTTCCAATCTTTAGTTTCTTTCCATGATGAGTTGGAATCAATATCAAATTCTCCTGCAATTTCCTCATTTCAATGATAACACCAACGCCCTCCCAAAAGAACATCCACAATGTGATGGCCTGCACAAACATTGGCCACTAGTGGACCATCTCTCTGTGTATTTCTTTGAGGTGTATACCTCTGCCAAAAACATCTCAGTGGATGTGTCTCCCATCCTCTACAGGAGTAGGCTTCTATTCAAGCAATGTATGTCTGTGGGTGCAGGCACCAAAATCATCTCTGTTCCGGATAAGAGATGGTTTTGGTGCCTGCACGCCACACAGTGCTCCTACTATAGATCGATTGAATCGGCGGACCCGCCCTTCCACAAACTAGAGGCACTTATTCTCGGGATCTCCGCTAACCTGGAGCACCCCTTTCACCACCCTAAGTTCTCTTGACCCCTAAGATCCATTTGAGACGGTGTACCCGCTGACCAACGGATTTTCAGGCATTCACTTTTGAGATCTCCTACAACTCGGAGCATCCCTGCCATTACCCTTAGGGAGTTCACATATCCATTGTCTTTAAACCACACCAGCCGGATCGGAATTATCACCGGTGGAGCACCCTGAAGAAGTCACGGGATACTTCCTTCATGTGACGAAATACGTGTTGGCTGGTTGTGTCCTTTATCGAATAAGATTAAACTAAAAACATTGACTATTTGAGTGGACTTTTAATGACAACTCTTCAAATGCTCGAAACTTTGACAATCATTCTCTTTATTACAAAAACGTGTGCTCAGGACTTTGCTTTTCTGTAATCTGTGAAGGTTCGCACCCGCACACATACGGAGGTTGTAGGGTAATTCCTCCGACCTGATTGCACCATGTCACACTCTTACCACAAATACCATACACACACACAGCAAGGCGCCATACTTCCTAGCACATTCAAACCCTACCTTTAGACAACCCATAGACCAGGCAACTGTTGATAGACCGACCCAAGAAACTAAAAACTAAACTTCCCCTTTGCTCTTGTGCTGAGTCCCGGCCATTGGTGCAGGATAGTTCCATAATAAATTATATGTGAACATTCGCGATGCAATCCTCCGTACTCTAGGGTGTCCCAGGTTCTCACTTTAGCAATGTTAGGCTGCACTCAGTACATCATGTAGGTTCCTCTCCAAAGGCGGCCGGTCCCTGTGGTTCCTTTAACTCAAATAACATGGCAGACCAAGCCCTCAAGTCATCCTCTAGCTTACCATCCCTGCGTACATGTCTCATGGTCACCTCTTCCACAACCGCCTAGCCCGAAGCGTTTTTCAACCATGTGACATATGTAGGGGTAGCAGGCTAAGCTACCAAATCACTATACAGCGCTTCACCAAAATGAGGCCAAGGAGGACAAACTTCCTACTCCATTATATTTTTGCAGAAGAAGGAAGCAGGCCCAGTAACACCTGACGGATCTCAAGTGGCACTGCTGATCTCGATGCCCTATTTAGATTGTGCAATATTGCCTGCCAGTAAGGGGACAGAGAGGGGCAAGCCATACCTATGTATGAAGTCTGTTTTTGCGGCCCCGAATCGTGCACAGCAGGCAGATTGGGTGTGGTATATAGTGTGCAAGGTTGGTGGAGTAAGGTTTGTTTGGTGTATAAAGTTATATTGCAATATATTGAATCGAGCATTGGAGCTAACTGTCCTCACCCCCTCATGAACCTTTTCCCACTCTATAGCCCTTAAGGGATTTCCCAGTATTCGGGCCCATTTGGACTGTGTGTTGAGTGTCTGTTGCAGCATTTCATTGCGGAGCACCATGTAGATATGAGAAATTAATCTACAGCCCTGGGTCATATCTAGTGGTTTCATTAGGGTGTTGCATCGAGGTGGTGCCATGGGGAAAGTCCGCCACACCGTGCGGACCATAGTCACATTTTTAATGGATTGGAGGTATTGTCCTGTAGCCAAGGAAAAGGAGTCTATGGCTTCTTCCTGCGTCATTGTAGATGGACCTGGAGTCTTCTTGCCAGTCCAACCAGACCATTAACATGTCTGTTTTATCACACTCCATTTGGAGTCTCTGACAATAGGCTGTGTAAGTGTACTTATCAAGTCTGCGCCAATCCTCCAGCAACTCTGTTTTAGCTTCAAGCCACGCGGACAGTTTATATGGATGAGAAGGAAGCATCGCCCTTCAGCTTTCTAATAACTTTTCATTTTTGTCAATGTTGCTTTCAAACTGACGACCACCCTATAGGACATTTTGATACAAACCCCTCGAAGGACAACTTGTATTGCTTCCCAATCTAGGGCCCTAATATTCAACGAGCTCCAGTTTTCGGCAAAGTACTACACCAGGGTCTCCTTAATAGTCTCCGCAATTGGGGGTGGTCAGTCAACCTCTCTGCACGGAGGCGCAGAGATGGATCACTGAATGACCGGGCTGACCTCTGAAACTCAATAGGACCTGGGAATGTTCTTAAAGGTAGAAGGATAAGTAGGAGACCTCTGTAACGGTAGGTGGCGGATCAGCAGAGATGAAACAACAATCAAGCTGACTATGGGTATCTGCGGCAGGGGTGTAACAGGAGAACAACCTCTCCGTCCGATGTCTGTCTCTCCAGACATCCCATAAGTGCAAGCCATGTAGCACATCATGGAGCACTTCTGTTAGGCTGTGGCCTACAAAGCTTTTAAGTCATTGGTGGGAAGGCTCCAGTGAGGGGACAGAAGACCGAGGCCCAGATTTACGAAGATTTTGTGTTGTGGTTGAATCACTTTTGTGGCATAGCCCAGGCCCAAAATCCATTTTGGCATTTACCAAGCCACGTAAAGTTGATTTGCTTGGCTTTGTGTGGTTTAGTAAATACAAACGAACGCAACACATAGCACTGCCTTTCACTACTTTGCGTCGGGTAGGTGTTACATTGGGGGAGCATAGCAATTCCTGTGCGTCCACCCATGTATTCTGACGCAAAACCCGATTTACAAACTCTTGTTAGCCTGTGTTTGAGCTAAAATAGTGCACCTGTCTGACAGAGGTGTAACAAGGAGACATTTTTTCTTTTCTCCTCATTGCTTCCTATTTTCATGTGTGCTGCATTCTGCAGAACACATAGAAAGAGGAATACGCCTCTAAGGATTGTTTCTGTGAAGGAATGTACCCCTTACTTCACTAAAACAATTCTGCCTGTAAGACAGGCACTCTTGCACCATAGCACAAGGGCACCTGCAAAGTGCTAGACAGCCACAAGTTCACCAGCACATAGTGAGAGCTGATCAACACCATATCTTGGTAAATATGGTGCTGCTGATCTCTCTCCCGTCCACGCAATTCAATGCAGTAACTTGCCTCACTGCGCTTCATTGAACAAACTATCAGTATATATATGCCCTCAAGACCCTTAGGCACAACGATGCATGCAAGGCATCTTGACACTCAGGAGATCCAGGGAAATGAATATATATCCACACCTTAGTCAGGATGAAGGAAGTCAAAGAGAAACACTTGTTTCATGGAAGATCCTGGCACACAAATACAAAACCCTGCTCATTAAATGTGGCCTCCCAGACAGTTTATCAGCCTGACACCAGTTATAGAAATAAAAGGATGTGTAGATGTTAAAAATATGAAAGTAGTATATGTCCATAGAGCCCAGCAGTGATAGCGATGATAAGAGCTAGTCTAGCCCAGCGTTTCGCTTTCTTTTTTAATGTTCTTTTTAGTCCTCATTGCACAGTACTTAGGTAAAGTATACTTGACAAGATTAAACCCGTGCAAAAGGAGCCCTTCCCCGACAAACGTAATTTGGCTTGACTTCCACACGTGTGGGGGGTATCCTATTGGCCATCGGGCATCCCCTGCGAACCTTGTCCACTCCTTCCTTGTAGGGAGTCGGAATCTGTACCAACATCTCCCATTTACTTATGTCTGTGGTACTTAATCATTGGACTTACTCAAGTCTTAAGTACGCTGTTACAACCCATAGCCTGTACAGACCATTTATCCTGAGCACTGAGTTCAGCCATTCTTCCTCAGTAGGCGGCTTTTGATTAACCCATTTGATACAAATCTCACGCCTGGCCAATATTACCAATAAAAAAAGCAGATTTACTTAAACTAGGTCCTCCCCTGTCGCCCGTATCAACATCCACCCCAAACATAACTAGCTGGATGCTTACATGTATTTCTTGACAAAATGCTTCCGAGAGGATCTTACCCACTGCTTCCCAGAAGACTTGTAGTCGGGGGCACTGCCAAAACATATGGCTGTGATTGGCTGCTTCCTCATCACATCTAGGGCACCGCTTCACCTCTCCTCTTCTCAGTTGAGACAGCTTCTTTGGTGTCCAAGAAGCTCTACAGAAGGTGAATAGATAGTTCTTTTTGAGAGGTGCAGATTTAATAACATACCCACAGGTAGCCACAGATACTTGCCATAATGATGGTACATCCAGCGACGGCAGAGATTTCCCCCAGGTTTCAGTAGGTAGGGTGAATTCCTCCCGTCCTTCAAAAATGAGCGCCCAATATCAGTATGATACCTCTTTCTTCAAAACTTCCCCCTGGAATTTCAACTGCAAATCCAGATTTCCTAAGCCATCCTTCCCCAGGGATTTTGCCTAACTTCTCAGTTGGTAAAATTTAAACTTGGACAGAGCCCCGTTGGTCAATACGAGTAGAAGGTCCCAGCCAACAATTGTAAACCCAGTTAATAGCTGTCCCCATTCTACTATTCCACCATCTCTTAACGGGGCAGATAACACATCCTTTAAACACTCCAGCGTTCCTGGCGAATCCCAAATTGGGGTGTGTTCACAGTAATAGTGGGTCTACCATAAACGCCTTAATTGAACCCACAGTCTGACTGCCGAACCCAGAAATTGTAATTTTACTTTCTTAAATAATTTGGTGTGGCCAAATTTGTACAAAAAGTGACTTCCTTCTAGGCCTGTCATAGCTTGCATATACAGTGGGAAAAGACTATAGTCCTTAAATAGCACTCTAAAGTTTTTTAAATGAAAGGCCCTATAATATTGGAACAGATCCGGACTTGCTATGCCTCCTCCTTAATTTCCTCCAAGAGATTCAAACCCCTCTCGATGCCCAGATGAAACTACTGATATCTCCCTGAATTCTGTTAAACCATTCCTTTTTTAATTCTAGGGGAATCGAATTAAAAATATATACTTAAATTTAGGTAGTATCACCATCTTTACTAAGTTGGAACGACCCAAGAATGACAAAGGGAGGCTCCTCCATGCATTAAGGAGTTTTTTGGACTCTGTTAGGACTTTATTAAAATTAATTTGGGGAATTTTAGTGATCTCTCTCACAATCTGGATACCTAAATACCTGATCTGCTGTTTTACCAAGGAGTCATTACACGGACTGTTCCATTCCATGATCTCCGTCTTCTGCTGATTTATTTGGTAGCCAGAAAGTTTACCGAACTGTTCCAGCATCTCTGTTATTCTTGGAAGTGAACCAGTCAAGTCATTTCTCTTTCAGAAGCTTTCCAAATTTCTACATTCACTGTACTCCGTTTACTGCCTGTGGGCCAGCGGCGGTTTCTCTTCAAGGGTGTTGGGGCTCCGCCCCGTTACATTCAACAATGAGCAATGGCAAATTGCAATGCTCATATTTGTTTTAAATAAAAAAAATCCCCTTTATGTAGTGTACGTATTACTAGAACATAGGCACTCTCTGCCCCACTTACAGACAATGCTGCCGTTCTCCAGTGACGATTGTGAACAGTCAGAGTCACGTGATTCTGCTTGCTTGCGCCTCAGGGGCCCAAAGAAGCCTAAGTGTTTGCCGGGCTGACAACCTCACAGCCCTGAAGGCTGTGATGTCATCAGCTTGGCAAAGACCTAGTTTCAAGGCCCAGTCACCACCCCCTGATGGCGTGGAGGTAAAGTTAGCTCTGGGCATTTTAAGTCCAAGCCTGGTATCTCTAACCCTCCACGTCAATCAGAGTGGAGAGCTTGTCACCACACCCTTTCCCAACTCATTACAGGGCGTGGTGGGACCCACCCTGTGACTAGTTGGGAAAGGGGTGTGGCAGACGGGAAGCAGAGGAATCGAGTCCGCGCAGGCTCGACCTGAGACTGCATCCTGAGAGTGAGTCTTCGTCAAGATGAGTCAGACTGCATGTTTTTTGGACCCAAGGGTCCGAGGCAGTCTGAATCTGAATCAGATTCAACTTTACTGAAGTGCCAGCAGAAGCTGATCCTGAGCTTGTCCTGGTTGCTTGTCCCTGCGCACAGCAGGTTGCTGTCTGGAGTACTAGGACAGTGGGACTACTAAGTTGTGAACTCAAGGACTTCGAGAGTCGGGCAGTTCACAAGGTAAGGCCCAGGCGCGCATTTTAAAACTTATATAGGCCTATTTTGGGCCTTGTACAATGGATGGATATTGGGGTGGGGAGGGCGGCAGACACAGTGCATTCTAGGCGTGCAGCACTTTTATTCAAGGTGTAATGGGAGCATGGCTTGGGCAGTGTTATTTTTAATGTGGACGCGAGGGAGAACAGACACACCTAGGATGGGGTTTAGTTGAGAACGCATTGCCGACCTGAACGTGCCGGTTCATATCTCACTGTGAAGGTATGTTCCACATTAGTTATTTGTTAGTTAGGCAGCTTATGCACCATGTAAAACTGGTAATTTTTGCACAACTTGAGGAAGGTTTCTGTTGCGGTTTCTTTTTTGTTTTAATTTCATGTGCATGGTTGAGTTGTAAACAGGAGGGATGGATTGATAGGCATGATTGTTGAACATGAGTTAAACAGTAAGGTGAGATCACTATTAGTACGGACTGTTTATAGGGAGCACAATACATAATGAGAGCACTCAGTGAGCATTGGTTACGGTTTTCCGATTGAGTTGATTTAAATTGCAGACAATATTTATTATGACCACTGCAATATGGAGCACTGTTAAAAGATACAGATGTAATAAATGTAGTAATATGCGCAAACTGAGGACATCTATATCATGTAGCTGCATTTTGATTTTGCAGTAGTTACCCCTGAGGAAGGGCAATAAGTGGCCGAAATGCATTGGGTTAAGAATGCTTCACGTTGGATTATACAGAAACTTGAACTTCTGGATGTCATATGAGCAAAGCCTGAAGGGCAAGCATAAGCGTGTGCTAGGGAAGGTTGTGCTCAGAGTAAAGATGCATGCAGAGGATGGAAAGGAAGGTGAGAGTCATTTGGAAGGAAAAAGAAGAGGTGACCCTCAGAAGTGTTTGTGTATGGCCTGAAAATGGC
Source organism: Triturus cristatus (assembly GCF_964204655.1). Taxonomy (NCBI): domain Eukaryota; kingdom Metazoa; phylum Chordata; class Amphibia; order Caudata; family Salamandridae; genus Triturus; species Triturus cristatus. The sequence continues at coordinate 408,113,215 of NC_140582.1, forward strand.
TTGCAGCCTACATAAAGTGGTTTGATGAAAACAGGGGTTCCAAATGCAAGAAATAAAATGCAAGACATGCATCAGGACATAAACAAAAACACCAGGCCTGGTCAGAGACGTTTTAAAGCATTGACAAAGTGGGCTCAGCTCTGGCCCAGCGCCCCAGAATTTCATGGGTCCCCTTATATAGCCAGCTCTATTCTGTAGAGGTTCTTGCCCTGATGACATTGAATAATTCTTAAACAAACTGTTTAAAATAATTTTTCCTTTAATTTATTTGAATATAGGTGGTGTGAGAGGCTATTATAGACATTCTTCAGAGAAATGCTGTGTTTGTTTCATGCAAAATCTATTAAAAAATTTCTTTTAGATCCAAACAGGACCTCACATATGAGAAATGTGAGGTCGTCACAGAGATTATTTGCAGTAGCATTAGTGAGCATTATTAATGTGAAAACTAGAATTTAACAATTGCTTTATTAACCTTCTTGCTTTCTCAAATATTCTTAAAAATGTACCACTTGTCCACTCTTTTTTCAGAACCTCCCTTATAGCTGTCAGGCTGGCTCGCTACAAGCCACTCATCACAAACTTTTACGCCTTACCACTTTCAAGTCTCACCAGCCACCGCTGCTGTGGGCACCCCGAAACCATGGAAAGCAAAATAAATGTGTGATACCCCCATAGCCAAGAGCCCCAGAGGAATGCAGCAGAGAGTCAAGTCATGCTAGGGGTATGTTCCTACATAAGAAAGGAATGACCATGTTTTGGAAAAACATTCCTAGAAATCTGACAAACTTCATATTCAGAATTTATTTTCTTAGCTGCAGCCAGTTAAGGCAAGGTAGATGTAGCTTGCACCAATATATTCATTAGGTTGTACAAAATAAAAATATAAATATTTTTATACTTTCCATATAGCATGAGTTTGATATTTGTCATCAAATGACCAATGCACCATAAACAGTAATTCTGCCACAGTTTAGGGAACCAAACTAAATGATTGTAAACACAGCATTCTCAAGGAAAACCTACACATGTCTGCTGATCGCTGCACTCCAGAGATTCAAGACAACATTTACCTGGTTAGTGCTCAAGTATTTATACTTATCCTTTTGAAAAATGACACAAAATTGTGAGCATAGTTTTTTAGCAAATTGCATTCCTCCATTATATCTTTTAGCTGTGATGAGACATTGATGTAGGAGTTGCATTAGTGCATAGACCTGAATGTGTCAAAAAAATGATCTAGTTTTTATGAGTGCACAAAGAGTCACAAAATGGACATGTTTGGACAAACTAATGCCAATTTTATGAAAAACGTTCCGGCATAGAAGTGTGCAAGTCACCCAGCAGTGGAAAGGTTAAATGTCAATATAAAGGTGCCACAGGAATCACCTAGTATGTAGAATGTTCTTATTTTGGCTGTGGTCTGGGATTAATTAAGAACTGATTAGGCCTCTCCCTTTCAAATATGGAAAGGAAAATGATACAGGATACTTGGCCCTGATATGCACCATTTGTTAGGTAACTCTGTTAACATCATGATTTCTTTGCAGCTGAGGCATGAAGGGAATGCTTTCATAGATGACTGAGGTGCCCATGTGATGATGCACTACTTCTTCGCTGGGGTTTGGCTAATATACTTAATAGTGATTCTGCAGAATGAAGGGAATGGCCAGGGCTTCACACTTATTTTTTAGACAATCATCATAATCCAGATACTTCTTAACATTTCTGCCAAGAGTACTTGAATGAGCTGGGGCAGGACAGGATCTCCCAAAAACTGTGTTGTGTTCTCCAGTTTCAGGGGATAAAACTGAATGTCTTCATTTTACCTAGTTTCGGATTGCTTACTATCTGATTAATACTATTTATATTATGATTGAGGCTCTCTGTTTTCTGTTTTTACTGATTTTACAGATAAATACAGACAGAAACCAATTTATTTTTCTTGTCTGTATTTATTTAAAAAATGTGGATAAAAACGGATATCGGGTTGTTTTTTGAGTGATTCTAAATTCTACCAGTCATGACTGCCAAGCGAAAAGCTATGCAGATTGACAGGCAATGTCGTAAAAAACAGAAAGGCATTTTAGTAAATAGACATAAACAGCAGCAGATATGCACATGGTTGATACTAAAATGTGTATGTTTTCATTTAACTGCATTGATTTAACATCTGTGGGTGTTTATATATCAATACCTTTCGGCCATTGAAGCATGAGTGCACATTTGTCAGTTAAATAAATGTTGAAATTTACTAGTGATAGCTTATTTTTTTTCATAACACCCAAAATAAATACAGTTAAAATTAGCAAAAATAAATATGGATAAATACAGTCAGAAAAGTCAGAAAAATAAATACCATAAATCCGGGAGCCCTAATTGTGATTTATAGCTTTGGTTTGTGCTATTTATCTCCAGCTGCATGTACCTCATTTCAGTGTTTTTGTATTTCCATGCGAATAACAGTTAACCAACATCCATCTGTACACCAAGGTGGTGAACCCTGTGATAATGACCCTGGAAGTACTGAGGGCCATATGCATCAACACATTTTCCCATAGACACAGAATGGGCAAAACCCTTTGATGCATCTGGCCCTTAGTTAAAAGCCTTTTTTTCATGTCGAACTCAGGTCGCAACCATGAACGAGGCATGGTTGTGGTAGTGATGGAGGCAACCAGGAAATTCATGTTTATGCCCTATAAAACCCCAACTTAACTCGAAATCAATGCTCTCAGTGCCAGGAGAGAGGGGCGAGGTGTGCTGGGGCATGTGTATGCAGGTGCTGGAGTGACGTCAAGGGCTGATGTCAAGTTACCTAAATACTGTTCAGAATAAGATGCTATTTTGTTGACTTTGAGTGGACGCCCATAATCGAATACACTAAATAAAGCGTTCAATTCATGCAATGTATTTGCTATCTACAAAGTAAACTGCATCTTTGGTGCATCCTGATGTTCTGTATCGTTATTATATTAATGGCTTACATGTTGTGTTAACAACTTTGTATTTACTTATTTCCTGATAAATTCCTAATAAACTGTATTACTATATTTCATGTGAAAAACTATTTTTTGTATTATCCTCAACCCATCCACCCCTGTTCATTGTTTTTGTTTATTGCCTTTTCTTGATTGCAAGAAACATTACCTACATGTCTAAATGATTTATACTGACTTACTGGATAAGACTAATAAGGCACTTTACAAAAGAGTATGGCCACTTCCTCAAATGAATTTTTGTTAGAGATGCTTAGGAACTGTGGGGCATATTTACAAGGCCCCTGCTGCATGTTTACGCTGCCGAGTGTCACATTTGTGAAGCTCCAGAGGTGCAGTGTGCCGGTCCATATTTACAAGGCCACACAAAGCCACCCTGCATGGCTTTTCATGGCCTTGTAAATATAGAGTAAGGCAATGCCTTACTCTGCTTGGAAGGGGCATTCCATGGGTGGTGTTGTGGGTGATCCCATGCAACTACGCACGGCGGCTCAGCCGTGGAACTTTAGCCCCTAGGGCTAGCGGACATCTGCCGCCTTACCCCCACCCTTCCCTCCCCCTCCCCACCAGAACAACCACTACCATGGAACAATACCAGGGACTATCCTTTGATGACGACCTGGTGTCCGAAATCCTCAGAACACCATCCTTACTAGATGCAGACGGAGCCATGGCCACCACCAGCCAAGGAAGCGATTGGAACAGCATCACCAATATGAAATGCCAACTAATGAAGATCATCATGCATGGGGCAATCATGACCGAATACCTACGTGCCAACATAGCCCCCAATGGACTGATTGTTTCAAATATGCCAAGGATATTCTTAGAAGATAAGCAATTCAAGGAGGAATGGTCCCTAGTTGCCTGGAAGTGCACCAGGGACTGGTTGATATTGATTATCAAGACAGCAAAACGTCTGGCTGACGACCTAATCATCCAAATCACCATTGCAGAGGGAGCACTAAAAGCTAGTATAACCATCGCGGCCTACAAAGCTAAATTATGTGAAATCAACAGCGAGATCGCTGAGAACAAGGATTTCTTAATGCAACAAAAAATTAGTAAACTGCAGAAAGATATTGGGCGCTTTAACAAAGAAAAAATCTACCCATATCTAAAAGATGACTTCCAACAAGCACAAAGCGATTATTCATCAGACGACAGCACCACTTCACGTCGTAGAACCACCTCTAACAGCAGCAACTCCAGCACTGAAAGCTGGAAAGGCCAGCAACATTACCAACAACAAGGTTTACCTAATCCACAGTACGCCTATCCAATGCCCCCTTTCCCTGGTCCACACATGTGGCAACCACCGGGTTTCCAACAGGGACCATTACCATTCCACCCCTTTATGCAACAACCTTTTTTAGGCAGAGGCTGGGGCAGGGGCAGAGGAAGAAGAAGAGACGGTTACAACCAACAAAAACAGGTACATTGGCAGGACAAAACAGACCCGGGCCCGATGGAACTCAGGAGCCACAGGGGCAAGAAAAATTAATAGTGAATCTATCCAACCGACAACTAAACCAGACAGAAAAAGACGTCCTGACCAAGGGACTAGGATTCGTGCCCACTCCACATCCTAATTCATTTAGAACTCATTGTGAAATTCATGAGTTCTTCCGGAAAATCCGTCTAAAAAACTTCTTCCAAGACCAAACCCCATCTCCACAATCTGACTCAGGGATGCGAAAACCTTCCACCTTCATGCCCTCCTCAGCTATGGTGCTACCAGAAATCCTGGTTTTTGAAAAAGCAGTCATCAAAGACATCAATGCTCTGACAAAGAAAAAAACCTTCCACAACAATTCAAATCTGGAAAATCTGTCAATTACTAATCTCAGCAATGACACATCAATCACCATCAAAGAAGCTGACAAGGGAGGAGCTATAGTCATCATGTCCACCACAGACTATAGACCAGAATGTCTGAGACAACTCAGTGACACACAGTACTACGTCCAAATCAAAGAGGATCCCACGAAAAAACTGATCATTACAATAAGATCTCTAGTGACAAATGCAGTCACACAAGGCTGGATATCAAGAAATGAATCAGAATTTCTAATAAACAATGATCCCCGCATACCGTATTTTTACACACTACCCAAAATTCACAAAGGTGTCCTTCCCCTCCCCTAGCAGACCTATTGTGTCAGGAATCAATTCAGTTCTAGAACCTCTCTCACGGTTTTGTGATCACTTTTTACGCCCCTTGGTGCAGAAGACCCCCACCTTTCTACTTGATACAAGGGATGTCCTGAACATCATCAGGCAAACCAATGAAAAAGGGACTAGCGTGGACGCCCTCATCACCTTGGACGTAGAGGCCCTCTACACCAACATCCCACAGAGGGCCACTTTGGATGTTGTGGAGGAAGTACTCCGAGCACAAACATGGGTCTCTGCAACACCCATATCTTTTATCATGGAATGTGCAGAGATTGCCCTTACAAAGAATTACTTCCAATTCGAAGACCTCATGTATCATCAAGTCCAAGGTACATCAATGGGGAGCACCTTCGCTCCCAGCCTGGCATGTCTCTATATGGCGCATTTCGAAGCCAATCATATCTTGACCGAGACCAATATCTACAAGGAAAACGTCACCCTTTGGCGACGGTACATTGATGATATTCTCATCTTCTGGAAAGGAGATTTGAACTCCATCCCCCCGTTCGTCACATGGGTGAACAGTCTGAACCCTTATTTACGTTTCACGGTCAATTCATCAGACCATGAACTTCCTTTTCTTGATCTTCTCATTTTTAAAACCTCAACAGGGCTCAATACAAAAACCTACAAAAAGCCCACCGACAGTCACAGCCCACTGCTTTTCAGCAGTTTCCATCCTAAGGCCCTACGTAACAACTTGCCATATGGACAATACCTCAGACTCCGGCGCAATTGCAGCACATTGGAGGATTTCAGAATACAGGCACACGACCTAACGGGCCATCTAACGCGAAGAGGGTATCCAAGGGCCATCACACAAAATGCTTATAAAAGAGCACGCAACACTAACAGAGAAGTTCTGCTGACCCCCACAGTAAAAAACCAATCAGAACAAATCACATGTGTTACCACCTTCACACCTGAATCTAACTCCATCCAAAAGATCATCAAAAAACATTGGAATCTACTGTCGGTTGGAGATTGGCAAATCCCCAAACCCAGATTTGCGTTCAAAAGGACTGATAACATAAAAAACCTACTTATCAGAACCAGACCCAGACCACTTCCACCTTCTAGCCAGCGGCTGTGGGACCTACCACCTGTAACGGGCCATCATCCATGTGGTCAATGCACGGCATGTTCTCTGACAACAATAAGTAGGAATATCAAACTTTCAGAATCCCTAATTTGGCAACAAAAAACACAGACTAACTGCAACACGCGCAACTGCATATATTTGATCCAATGCCCATGCGAATTGAAGTATATAGGGATGACGACACGACCAGTCAAGATAAGAATTTCCGAACATCGAAGCAACATCAGGTGTAGAAAGGCTAACACCAAAATGTGCACCCACTTTCTGGAAAACAACCATACTGCCAATGACCTTACATGGACAATCTTGCAGGCCTTCCCTGCAATAAACAAGGAGGCTTTGTTCCGCAAGGAACAACAGTGGATTTTCAGAATTTCCAGTCACACACGTGGCCTGAACGATGATATACCATGGGCAACTCTCAATAACCCCTAACTCACGCCACGTTTATGAGCTGAATTTTTCAATTTTCTAATTGATTACTAACCATATCCCCTTCAGGTCCGTTTTCTATAACCAAGACCTGTTTCCTCCAGTCCTGAAAAAACTAAGAATGCAATAAGTCCTTATACCTCAAACCACAAGAAATGTTAATATACACTTGTTCTTCGACCCTGGGTTAACCCACCCTTATTATTAAGGTGGCATTTCCAACACTTTCCTCTCTCTCGTTTAACATATTTTTTCCTAATGTTTTTTACATTTTTTAAAATTAACCCATCTTTGTTCATCATCTCCCCCCATTTTTGTAAATGGGTTTTTCGGCATACCAACCCTTAAATGCCTTCATGTTTAACCATGACGCCCTTCTAGCGTCTTTTGTCACTTTCCTTGCTAATAAAGTTTCAGCCATACTACCAAGATGGCCGCACTACCTTACGGTCTAGCTGCGGGTCTAGCTACTAGCGACGACTTCCGGTATTTAGAATCCGCCTTCCGCGTTTCATTCACGGAAGCCCAAGCCACAATAGGATAACGGCAGTGAGATTCTGATTACTTTATCTCGATTCCAACGGCAGTAAGCCCGCCCTAATCTGTAATTATAACTTAAACGCACGTCGAGATTCTAAGTTCTTTATCCCGATTCTAAAATGCATTTTTTCTCCAGGGCGAGCCACGTTTCTCCCGGGCTTGAGGCTAACCCGTACAGCAAGTTGCTGTACCCTAGGGGTGAGTCTTTCCCCTGTCTGGGCGTATGGAGTTCACATTAATATTTTTCTGTGTTCAACGCTATGGTAATATCCAGGCCCCCCTTTATGATTTCGAGTACCCAGCCAATTTCAGTCCACCCTAGCACCTGGTCTGTGGCATGTTACCTTGAGCTCTACTTGGTACGACGTTACATCACTGAAACTCCGTCCGTTTTCCACACCTTGTGGTACTCCGGCACTTGGGGTTTGTAACCTTTAGCCCCACTTGGAATGACATAACATCACTGATACTCCGTCCGGTTTCCACACACCGTGGCACCCCGGCACCTATTCATATCAGTCCACCCCTTTGGCCTTTAGCTTCACTTTAGAGCTACTATTTCTTTATTGGGCACCACTTAGTATGGTGTTTCAGCATGCCTTCGATGCACACCTCTATCCCAGCATCGCACATTACCACCAATTGTTAATTTACTTTTATCTACACTACTTCAGTATTACAATGTCTTTACTGAATGTTGTCCGTTTTGTTCCTGGTTGTTGTGTTGTTTTTCTTGTTTTTCTTCCCTCATCTAGGTGTGACAACAGTGGGTCCATTCCCTTACTCCCCCTTGTGGGATCTTATGGACACACAGGGTGAAGTATAAATTTACTATCACCTAACATGTAGTAGAAACTATATATTCACTCACTTGAGCACTGCCTGCCACTGGTCCTGAAGAATTGCCACCGACCCGTTCTGGGCACACGGAAAGAACCATGTCGACCCTCTTACTGCCCGGGGGAGCATCATAATACCTACGGGAGTCTACCTTTTTAACTAGGCTGCTATACCACCAGAATAAAATTGTTCTCTACCTGGCAATACCAGACCTATTTTATACTCACTTCACTTACACTCACTACATTTGTTGCACTTACCTCCACGCACCCATACGGCTATCTCTAAAAAGAACTCCGATAAAGAGCCCCTTCGTGGGAGCCCATCGGGCATTGCAACGCCGGCCCGACGAGGAGCATAGCCCTATGATGAAGCATGACACCTTGCTAGGTGTGTGAGGGCATTATATAGAGAAAAATTTCTCTCCCCTTCCCTCCCTTTTCCCTTCCCAGAGGAACTGTACTCCTGGTTTTGTGTATGATCCCATGCAACTCTCATGGTTTTTGACACTGCTCCAGAGTTGCAAAATAATGTAAATCATGGGCAGCGCCAAAACTAACACCTTCCCAAAGCAGGCATAACAAGGAAAAATATTTACATTTCTCCCCGTATTTTCCTCTTTCCATGTGTGCTGCATTCTGCAGCACACACAGAAAGAGGAACACACTTCCTTTGATTGTCTTTTTTGCAGGAAGGTATCCCTCCTACACATTTTTGGTGCAGGCAGGTATCCTTTCCTGCACAAAAACAATCATGGCATGGTGCATGGGTGCCTGCATTGACGCTCGGCTGCAGTTTGTGCACCGGCACTTTCAGAAAGAAAGGAATGTGCCGTATCTTGTAGATACAGCCCATTATTGCCCTTTTCTTTTGATGTAGGGCAGCACAGCTAGAAGGATTTTGGCACTGCCCTAACCCAAAATATTGTAAATAGGCCCCTGTGTGTCTCTGTATCTTGTGCCTGACAACATCAGTTGCTTTGAGCCAAAGTGGGATCCGTGTAGAAAGTGGCAAATAAAGTACAGATAAAAGTACTAATGCGAGAATGAAATGTCAGAAGGTGACAAAATAGAGATTAAATGGGTATAGTTTTAAACAAAATAGCACAGACACTAGTTGCCTCCATCCATTAAGACAAGATAAAGAGTGAGAGAAAGTGGTGCAAGTGGTTTGCCCAGTTTCACAAAAACTGATCCCACTGGGTTGGTGGAAGATCTTTTGATGAAAATGTTCTGCAATTCAGAATTGAGATAGCCTCTTCTGCTTAGCAGGTGGCCTACCAAACATTAAATGAAACAAACAACATATTGATGGAAGGACTGGCTGGCTTAATCTCATCCACTGGCAATCTCTAGTAACAAACATAAGCAACCCCAGGCTGCTTTTGGCCTACAGAGGCCCTATCAGAGAGGTATAACTAGTGTCCTGTGCAACAGGGAGCACAGGAATCACATCTGAATATAACCTCCACATGGAGGGCCAGATTTATATGTTGGTGATAAGAATACTCCATTGCAACGGCAACAGAGTGTTCTTACCGCCAAAATAATGGTCTGCCTGCCACATTTAGAAGCAAACAATGAATGTTTGAATAAATCTCAACCACTGGCAATTGATCAAGGCACTTTCCAGTCCATTGTTTTTCATTCACTATGCTGGTCTGGGGTTGCTTGTATTCCTGTCTGGAGAGTTCCTGTTTCAGTAGGTGCACTTAATGCTGGCCTGGGTTCCTCTCCCACAGTGCCTCATGGCTCATGCTCTACCTCACTGATGAGGCCTAAATAGGCCAATAACGGTCTGGTATTGCTTGTATACCTGTCTGAAAGAGTTCGGGTCTGGTGGTTTAGGCTGGACTGTTCCTATGTGAGCAGGACCAATACTGGTTAGAAAAAGACTGGGTTCTGTGTAAAGTCCCACAGTGTGTTACAAATGATAGACTGGAATGTGGCCCTAAGTGATTGTAAGTGGCTGAGATTAATAGAAGCATACTTTCCACTACTTTAATGTGTGTTGCAATGAACATTAATTAAGGCCATTAGTCTTTATTCTATCAGGAGGGAGGTAAAAAATGAATGGAATGGCCTCAGTGTTAGAACTATCTGGCAAACAAATTGTTCTGTTGGACCCCACGTAGGGGGCAGGCTTACAGGAGGTATTCTGGTGACAAGGTCCTTTGCCCCTCAGCACCTGGCCTCATTGTAGCACTCCTGACATTTGCCAAAATTAACCAATCTGGTCTGCTGCATTTAAACGTATTTATTGGTAAATAAAGCATTTCTACCAGAGGCTGTACAGTGTAATAAGGTTGAGGTCATAGGGAATTGACAACAATTCAAACAATGCTCAGATATTTGTTCTTTCTTTCTGTTACAGTCCCTGTGCTGCTTTGTTGCCAAGGATGAGTACTGAGATGGACAAATGTAAGAAAGTGCCCCTTTTTGACATGGTCCCCCCACTTTTTGCAAGGTACGTTTTGTAATTTTGACTGGAAGTGCACTGGGTTCCTGCCAACCGGGTCCCCAGTGCCGGAGTTCTTTCTCAAAACTGTACAATTGTTTCAACAGTTGGCAATACCTTTAGCACCCTCTGTAATTCCCTATGAAATGGTACCCCTGGTCCCTAGGGCCTGGGGGTACTAAAGAGGGCCCCCCAAGAGATGTTACATGAATTGTGCCACCCTAAGGGAACCCTCACCAAACTCATGCAGGGATTCAATCGCAGGCTGCGTGTTTTGGTACTCACAAAAAAATTGAAACACAACATAACACACATCCCTGTGTGCCATGTCTCCTAACACTTTATGTAGCATTTGTGAGTCACCTCAACAGCAGGCCTTAAAACCCTAAGGCAGAGTGCTTAATATTACATGTGAGGGCATACCTGCATGAGCAGAAATCCCCCTGTGCTGGTCAGTTCCATCACTGCCAGCTCAAGTGAACAGGGAAGCCATTTTAGAACATGTGCCGGGCTAGAGCAGCACACACAGACCGTTAATTTGGGTCCCTTCCGCTCCTGTGCTAGATGCCTTACAAAGGGGGTACCACAGGTCCCGTGCCTAAGTCCCACATTATTTAATATATATGTGACTCCGCTTGCAAATATCATTAGAGATCATGGTTTCATTCCCTTTTCATATGCAGACGATACACAACTTCTTCTTTCGTATGACAATAATTTGGTGGCGACAAAACAGCTCTTTGCTGAAAGTATGCGAGCCATTTCTGAGTGGATGACAAAGTATTTTCTCCAGTTCAATGATATAAAACTGAAGTACTTCTGTTCGGCAAAGCACACATTTTGTGGTCCCCTGATTGGTGGCCATCAGAATTAGGCCCTGCTCCCACCCCTACAACCACGGCAAAAAACCTGGGAGGTTATCTGGACTACTCCTTATCCATGAAAGATCAAGTAGCAACCATGTCAGGCACCTGCTTTTATATACTGAAGCTTCTACGGAAAGTGTTCCATCTTCTCCCCCTATCAGTATGCAAGACCCTGATCCAATCCCTGGTAGTCAGTCGACTCGACTACTGTAATGCACTTTTGGCAGCTGCAAATGATACTGTGCTAAATAGGTTTCAAGTGGTCCAGACCACGGCAGCACACCTGGCCCTCAATATGCCTCCTAGAACTGCATCTCTACCACTATTGAGAAGCCTCCATTGGCTCCCCATTCGTGAAAGAATCAAGTTTAAAATTTGCAGCTTGGTCCATAAAATAATCAATGATAGGGGCCCTAGGTTCTTGGCGGAAAAACTCGTTCATTACCTGCCATTCTCTGCGCTCTGGAGAGAAGGCTCTGCTAGTCATCCCTCGGTTCAACAAAACTTTCGCCTTCTTGGCCCTCGATACTGGAACTCGCCTTCCGTTCCCTTACGCAAATGCTTGAATTTTCTCAAGTTCAGGAAACTTCTGAATACTGAACTTTTTAGCAACTGATCGCCTGCTCCCACCTCTGTTCCTCCATTGTTAATACGGAGATACCCCTCCGGGGGTGATTCCTGCGCACTACAAATCCTTCATTCATTCATTCATTCAAGGCACCGCAGTGGTGCCCCCTGAAAACCTACTAGCCTCTGGCTAACTGGTCCCTTCCAGCCTGCCACCCAAGACAGATTTCCGACCTTCCGCCTTTGCTCTCAGGAGATCAGAAACACAGCCTGCACCTCCTCCCTCAGGATGACCTACTGCTTAGCACTTCATGCTTGATTCCGGTCCAGGGAAGACATGGCTTGGCAGTTCGGGCTGGACTGTTCCCATGAGGCACAGGGTCAAGACTGATTTGCATATGGCCATGTCTAAACTGGGGTGGCGTAGTGGGCAAAAGAATGATGGATTTAACCCAGATCTCTTGACTGGGGGAGAATGTCTGCATTGCCAGCATTCCGTCCATCAATTGTTTTTTGTAACGCTTTTCGCCCTAAGTGGGATGGGTATTCCCAGACGTGGGACCCGTGCTCACTACGCCCCTGGAGTCAAGCTATCCTGGCTGATGACGGCTGATAGCCAGTAACCGGTCCTAGGATGCTTGATTCCGGTCCAGGGAAGACATGGCTTGGCAGTTCGGGCTGGACTGTTCCCATGAGGCACAAGGTCAAGACTGATTTGCATATGGCCATGTCTAAACTGGGGTGGCGTAGTTGGCAAAAGAATGATGGATTTAACCCATATCTCTTGACTGGGGGAGAATGTCTGCATTGCCAGCATTCCGTCCATCAATTGTTTGTTGTAACGCTTTTCGCTCTAAGTGGGATGGGTATTCCCAGACGTGGGACCCGTGCTCACTACGCCACTGGAGTCAAGCTATCCTGGCTGATGACGGCTGATAGCCAGAAACCGGTCCTAGGATGCTTGATTCCGGTCCAGGGAAGACATGGCTTGGCAGTTCGGGCTGGACTGTTCCCATGAGGCACAGGGTCAAGACTGATTTGCATATGGCCATGTCTAAACTGGGGTGGCGTAGTGGGCAAAAGAATGATGGATTTAACCCAGATCTCGTGACTGGGGGAGAATGTCTGCATTGCCAGCATTCCGTCCATCAATTGTTTGTTGTAACGCTTTTCTCCCTAAGTGGGATGGGTATTCCCAGACGTGGGACCCGTGCTCACTACGCCACTGGAGTCAAGCTATCCTGGCTGATGACGGCTGATAGCCAGAAACCGGTCCTAGGATGCTTGATTCCGGTCCAGGGAAGACATGGCTTGGCAGTTCGGGCTGGACTGTTCCCATGAGGCACAGGGTCAAGACTGATTTGCATATGGCCATGTCTAAACTGGGGTGGCGTAGTGGGCAAAAGAATGATGGATTTAACCCAGATCTCTTGACTGGGGGAGAATGTCTGCATTGCCAGCATTCCGTCCATCAATTGTTTGTTGTAACGCTTTTCGCCCTAAGTGGGATGGGTATTCCCAGACGTGGGACCCGTGCACACTACGCCACTGGAGTCAAGCTATCCTGGCTGATGACGGCTGATAGCCAGAAACCGGTCCTAGGATGCTTGATTCCGGTCCAGGGAAGACATGGCTTGGCAGTTCGGGCTGGACTGTTCCCATGAGGCACAGGGTCAAGACTGATTTTCATATGGCCATGTCTAAACTGGGGTGGCGTAGTGGGCAAAAGAATGATGGATTTAACCCAGATCTCTTGACTGGGGGAGAATGTCTGCATTGCCAGCATTCCGTCCATCAATTGTTTGTTGTAACGCTTTTCGCCCTAAGTGGGATGGGTATTCCCAGACGTGGGACCCGTGCTCACTACACCACTGGAGTCAAGCTATCCTGGCTGATGACGGCTGATAGCCAGAAACCGGTCCTAGGATGCTTGATTCCGGTCCAGGGAAGACATGGCTTGGCAGTTCGGGCTGGACTGTTCCCATGAGGCACAGGGTCAAGACTGATTTGCATATGGCCATGTCTAAACTGGGGTGGCGTAGTGGGCAAAAGAATGATGGATTTAACCCAGATCTCTTGACTGGGGGAGAATGTCTGCATTGCCAGCATTCCGTCCATCAATTGTTTGTTGTAACGCTTTTCGCCCTAAGTGGGATGGGTATTCCCAGACGTGGGACCCGTGCTCACTACGCCACTGGAGTCAAGCTATCCTGGCTGATGACGGCTGATAGCCAGAAACCGGTCCTAGGATGCTTGATTCCGGTCCAGAGAAGACATGGCTTGGCAGTTCGGGCTGGACTGTTCCCATGAGGCACAGGGTCAAGACTGATTTGCATATGGCCATGTCTAAACTGGGATGGCGTAGTGGGCAAAAGAATGATGGATTTAACCCAGATCTCTTGACTGGGGGAGAATGTCTGCATTGCCAGCATTCCGTCCATCAATTGTTTGTTGTAACGCATTTCAACACCAGCAAGCTTCTAAGAAGCTCCCACCTTTGAAAAGCAAATCTGGCTCCCCTCACAGGAGAAGAGACTGACCCCCTTTGTCCAGAGCCCTTGGCAGCTCGACAGGTGGGACATTAGGTAGTCGGGCAGGCATGCCCATCGCCAGGATGGTACCACCCTTAAGGTGGCCTAACCTGATGTGCGTACGACTTTTCAGAAGTGGCCATCTGTGTATCAGCACATTTAGGAACTCTGGGACAGGGTGATGTCCACTTCCCACAGAAAGTGGTCATATAGCGTGTGCAGTGACCCCAGGGGTAAGTACACCATTGGCTACCACCCTACACTCCCCTAACGCCCTTAATTTCAGTACTTAGGAGAGCTCCTGGTACCAGGAAATCAGATCCTGCCGACCTGAAGAAGACGGGCGTGAAGAGTCACACAGCAAGAACAGAAGACCCAGCAACTGACTTCGCACCAGCTCTGTCGGCCTGCATGCTGACATCACGAATTGCACCAAAAGACAACTTGTCCTGCAGCTGCTGAGTTCCCAAAGCCAGCACTTCTCCCGGGAACCAGGAATTCCTGAGAAGTAGCGGGCATATTCCCCTGCATTATGCAGGCGAATAAAGGCACCTGAGAGGACATCATGATCACAGAAACCAGATGCCTGAAGACACCCCAGTTGCTCCAAGCCTGAGTTTGATTAGACCAACAGTGTCATCATGGTCCCCCAGCTCTCCAGAGACCGAGACCACCATGGTTTTGAACTCAGCGAACTCTCTGATGACACCTGCAGCCTCCGCAGGCAAGCACTCTCTACCGCGAATGCTCCTGGGAACAAAAACCTGGTGCCTAAGGATACCTCTGCACCTGTCAGCCTGGGGCCGCGGAGAGGTGTCCCTACATCCCTGAGCATCATGAGGCCTTAGCCCCCTTGTTGGTTCAGACCCGCTGGCCTCTCTGTCTGTGCCTGCAGCTTCTTTACATGAAGACCAATCCCCATTGAGTAACATTGGGCACCCAACGCTGTTATGCACCCCTGCACCCGGCCGCCCTAGTGTCACTGGTGGTGTACTGCTGGTGCTGCCTTCGACCTTGCCCCCCACTTACCTTAACTCCTAGAGATTGGTCCCGTAAGTCACTGTACTGTACCTGACTGCCGCATGTAATTTTACCTCCTACAGGTTAACATTGTAGCTTGTACAAATTGCACTGTGTCGACTTTTTGAACTGAAAAGAATTTCTATTTTAAAACGTGCTCACCTTAATGATTTGCTTCTGGTGCTTAAACATATAAACAGATATGAATTATTTTTCTAAATTGGTGTGGATCTCTTTATTGTTTTGAGTGTCTCATTTATTGGCCAGTGTGTGATAATCTATCACTTGCAGGTCAAGTTGCATGTTACCCACTGGAGGTTAAGGTGATTTGGCTCCCAGTTCAAGCCATGACAGTCAAATTGGTTTTACCTGGCTCGAGAGGCCCAGCTGCAGTGCTGTCCTGGTTGTTCTTGGTGCTGAAGCGGGAGGCACAAGGGAACTGGTTTCACTGCTTAAATGTTGCTGGTGAGGAGACAGGTGCAAAAAGTCGACAACAGGGGCCAAGCTTGTGCATCCGGACCAGTCCCGATTTATGGCAGGACACAATACTTTCTTAGAGGTGAAAGGGATATATTTAAAAATAGTGTTTTGACCTGAGGGCAAAGACGAGTTTGAACAGTTTGCACTGCTCCTGCAGTCTGAAATGGCAGGACTGCTGTCACCTGTTTACCTGGGTCACTTAGGGTGGCACACACAGTGCTTCATGCCCTGGTGACTCCTTTAACTTACATGCCCAGGGTACCACTGGTATCGTTTACCAGGGACTTATAAGGAGGTTAAAGTCTTGTCAATTGGGGTCACCAGTTCACATGTATTGATTTTAGGAAGAGAACACTGGGGCCTGAGCGACAGTCTCCAGGGAACTTTCAGGGTCATACACATCAGCACTGGGACAAAATGTGGGGGTTGACCATACAAAAAGGGCACTTTCCTACAATTTCATAGGCTGTCGTTGGAGAACTTGGGCAACAAAGCAGAGTTGAGTATCCAAATTATTTTGGGTCCTGCTGGAATGTGTGGTTTTAGCCTGTTTTGGAAAGGAAAATGGTGTGCGCAGCTGTGGCTAAATTGTTCAAAGCAGAAAAATGAAGCATTGCTTTTTCAGAATTTGTTTCTTTGGTGGTGGCACTGGTTTTATGAGGCAGATATTTTAAGAACAAGAATGTGCTTTTTAGGTCTCGCCTGACCCAGCGCATGCGCTGGTCTGGCGAGACATTTTGTGAGGGCTCAAAAAATGCTACCATGGCCAGCCTAGAGCTACAGTACATGTGCGCGGGTGCGCGCTTAGGAGCAGAGGCAGGCAAACCTCGTCATGCTCATTAAGCGCCCGCGATCACTTTCACTTTTGCCCGCGATCACTTTTGCGGCGCTCCTTTGATGTTCTCGTTCAAAGAACATCAAACATCAAAGAACATGTTGTTGTGTTAATGCTTTGCTGCGCCCGTTTGACTTACAATGTGCTTTCTCTTTCCACAAACTCGATGTTTGTGTTCCTTTATTTTGAGATGCTTTTAGTATTACTGTTTTGTGACTTAAAGAACATTAAGGAAATGTTACTGTGAAACTGGACAATGTTCACAGTGTTTATTTCTGATCGCAGCGGCTGCTTCATGTCCGTTGCACCATTCAGGGAGTCCTTTCTTTGGTGCTTTCATGAGGACATGAGGCGGAAGCTGGAAACTTTTGGCACATTCTCTTTAAAAGCACAGCATGTTGGCGACTGGTTAATCGATTAGACCTATGTAGCGCTTTAGATCTCAAAGCGCTATGGTGGGTGCAGCAATTACAACTCATGAAATATGGGGTGCAACTCAAAAGGAGGGGGCAGGTTTGAGTGCACATTGGCTGCAATCGAACTCTTAAGATGATGGACTGTGTGTATCCATTATCAGCACTCAGTCTTCGCTAAGTGATCTTTTTTGTTTTGCTGTTGTGTTAATGCTTTGCTGCGCCCTTTTGACTTACAACATGCTTTCTCTTTCCCAAACTTGATGTTTGTGTTCCTTTATTTTGAGATGCTTTTAGTATTACTGTCACACACAAAACCACAACCACACACACAACCACACACACAACCACATGCACAACCACACAACCACACAACCACACACACACACACAACCACAGCCACACACACAAACACACACAACCACACATACAACCACACACAACCACACATACAACCACACACACACAACCACACACACACACACACAACCACACACACAATCACACATACACAACCACACACACAACCACATACACACACACACAACCACAACCACACACACAACCACACACACAACCACACACACAACCAACCACACACACAACCACACACACACAACCACACACAACCACACAACCACACACACAACCACACACACAACCACACACACACAACCACACACACAACCACACACAACCACACACACACACAATCACACACACAACCAGACACACACAACCACACAAACAACAACACACAACCACAACCACACACACACAACCACACACAACCACACCCACAACCACCCACAACCACACCCACACATACCCACACACACAGCCAAAACCACACACACACACACAACCACAACCACACACACAACCACACACACACACAACTACAACTGCACACACAATCACAAACACACACACAACCACACACACACAACCAAACACACAACCACACACACACAACCACACACAACCACAACCACACCCACAACCACAACCACACACAACCACACACAACCACACACACAACCACACACACCCACACAACCACATACACAACCACACACACACAACCACACACAACCACACACACAACCACACCCACACAACCACACCCACAACCACACACACACACAACCACACCCAACGACACCCACAACCACACACACACAACCACAACCACACACAACCACACACACAACCACACACAACCACACACACAAGCACACACACAACCACACACACAACCACAACCACACACACACACAACCACACACACAAGCACACACACAAGCACACACACAACAAACACAACCACACACACACAACCATACACACAACCACACACAACCACACACACAACCACACACACACAACCACAACCACACACACAACCACACACAACCAGAACCACACACACACCACACACAACCACACACACACAACCACAACCACACACACACACAACCACACACACACAACCACACAGAACCACACACAGAACCACACACAACCACGCACACAACCACACACACAACCACACACACAAACACACACACACAACCACACACACACAACCACACACAACCACAACCACACACAACCAAATACACAACCACATACACAACCACACACAACCACACACACAACCACAACCATACACACAATCACACATACAACCACACACACAACCACACATACACAACCACACACACACAACCACACACACACAAACACACACACAACCACACATACAACCACACACACACAACCACACACACACACACACAACCACACACACACAACCACACACACAACCACAACCATACACAACCACACACACCCACAACCACACCTGCACCCACAACCACACCCACATACAACCGCAACCACACACACAACCACACACACAACCACACACACAACACACACATTGTTAATTGTGGTAGATGGCAGTCCCCCACATAAAACAATAGGCCTGATTTATATCTTAGCGGAGAGGAAACTACATTACAACGGCAATGGAGTTCCCTCCCGTCCAAAGCTATGGTCTGCCGTCACGGTTTATATGCAGCGGACCATAGTTTGACAACGGCAAAGACTACTCTGTCTCCGCCATGGTGGAACTTCTCCGATGGCCTGACTCTGTCAGGCCATCGGAGGTTCAGCTACATGTCCACCCACCTAATTTAAATGGGTGGGATATCGCTGTTTTTCAAAGCACATCACAGTCATTAAAAAATTGTCAGTAAGGTGCACTTAAAAATGCTGCATGCCCCCCTTGCCATTGGAGGATACTCTCAAGGAGAGTGGGGCATGTTTTTTTACTTTCAAAAAGAAAATTAAGCTTTGGAATTTGTTTATTCAAAATAAAGAACACTTGGTATGTTTTCCATACAGCTCCATCATGTTAGCAGAGCCGTATGGCTAAATTACAATGCAGTGATAGGCCAGAAATATCCGCTGGGCCAGCAGATATTTCTAAACTTGGCCGTTGGCACCTCCGTCAGGGCTATGGAGAAACGTACTCCTTCACCCGAGTGCAGGAAGGGGCCAACGGACAATACATAATTCAGGCCCAAAGTCACTAACCTGTTATGATCCGGCAAAGCTGTCGATAATTTATACCTGAGTTCAACCCCTGTTAACTATTTCACAGAGAAAATGGGCTTAACTTAGTGAACATGTGTAAAGTACTTAGAAGGAACAAAACAGTTAAAAAGTAAAACAAACAACACAATAAAATCCCTACTCCAATATATAAAAATGGAGGACAATTTAATAAACAAAATGACACCAAAATGACAAAAATCCAATGACTGGAATTAGAGATTTGAATTTTAAATGATTTAGGAGAAAAAGTCTGTAAAATAAGAAAAGCATCTATAAAAGGTACTGTTATCATGTGACCAGGAACAAGCCACAAATTTAGGTTGATTTCGATGGTGTAGGGCACATACACCAAGCAGGATTGTCCTGGTCAAAGGTTTTACCTTCTGACTTAGTCTCTAAAATGGAAGTCAAGAACTTCCAGAAAGGCAGGGTTGCAGATTGCCCTTTCAAAGCCATAAAAGCTGTTGAACAAGGTAACACTGAAAACATTGGTTTAACGATGAATGCTCAGAGTGGGGATGATTGTCAGCTAAATACTTTTCACCCATTTGTCCTGTTCTCCATTCAAACTTAATTTTCTTTTTTTGAAGGTCAGAAAATTCTAGTGGTGCAAGGGTATAACTGTATCTGGAAAGATCACATTGAAGTTGGATAGGCTTGCTGCGAGGGTCGGCTGAACAGGTTTTTAGAGTGGCAAAGAGCTCTGAGTGGGTCCAACTGACAGACAATTATTACAAGCCTTACCATGTGGCTTCATGAATAGCCATCGCAGAGACAATATGGACCTATCTCCAGTATGACCTACCTTTCCTCTACTAGAATAAAACGGTCTACCAGAAAAGTGGTTGAGCTCAGTGCGTAGGGCCTCGTCCACTTGGTGTTTCATCTAGTTGCCATGATCCTGGCAATGCCCAACAAACTAATATTACACAATAATGCCACACATACTAGTAAAGAGTACTTGGGGGTGCCGGAGGACAGATGTTGTAAAACCACATGTTACTAATGATAACTCGGTTGTGCCGGGGGGCTGACTAAACATCAAAATAATAGAAAGTAACAGTCTACTCATGAGACTCCTGACACCAACTCAAAATCTTTGCCTGACAAGGTTGCACCTTAGTTGGGTTGATTTGGATGGTTGGTCCTGGTCCTCAGAGGTCTAGAAACCAAAAAATGTCCAAGTCGCAACTTTTCAGAGATTGATGGAGAAGTCCAACTGAACACAGCCAGGGTCTCAGGACCTCAAGAATAGCACTTAGAAGTCAGGCCTCCAGCAGATCCAATTCAAGTCCAGTTGCAACTGGTCAGGTGGGCACTTCAGAAAAAAAGTCTCTTGCAGCTTGTTGTATCCGTGAAGCCTCACAGGAGGTAAGCCAACTGACCCTTTGAATCTGCAACCTTGTCCTGGATCAAGCAGGAGTAGGTTCAGCCCTTCAGGTCTCCTTACAGGTCTCAAACTGCAGGTGCAGTCCTTCTTTTGTTCTTTGAGGGGTCAAGAAAGTGGTCTGAGGAGCTGGTGGTGAAGTACGTATGTGAGTAATATAATTAGCCTACAGTAGCTACAGGCAGGAATAAGGTAACTTTTTAACAATGTATTTTCCTAAATATTTATTAAAAATCTAACTTCACCATTGAATTAGATTTTTGATAAATATTAAAAATAGAGGTAGTTTTCACAATTGGACAGCTGGAGCCTTCCACAGTCAAAATTGCTTTTGGTGGGCTTGTCATTGAAGAGAAATAGTGACATTAAATGTGCCACTTTTAAATACCATGCAATGTATCTTGTGGGAAAGAAGGCCTTTAAAGGGTGACTAATGAATATTTATAGGGAGTTTTTTTCCCCGTCAAAAAGGGTTATTTTGTCAAGTTGGACTGCTTGTTTAAACTGCAGCTGTCAGCTTACATTGGTAAGCCTGCAGATCTATTTTCCTTGCAACACCAGCGGATCGCACAATCAGTGCTGAAGCCCACATGAGACGTTGAATTTTCCATGCCATGGGTGTAGTTCCTACACCATATATAATGGCCTTATCTGACAGTTAAATATGCCAATCATTGATTAACCAATTATTACATGTTTAGGGGTCAGATCACATACAATGTTCACTGGACAGCAGAGCGCAAAACCTAGGAATCAAATTCTGCTAAAAATGGGGTTAGCCACTCGTTTATAACAGGCTCCAAGTGCTGGTTGGTCTTGCTACTGGTCGATCAGTCTAGCTTGAGGGAAGGAAAAGAGTGTGAAGTTGGGGGCAGTTGTTATGTTATTATGAGGTCAAGCACAATCTGTCAGGAAAGGCTTTAGGGACGGGGCATGAGTTATAGATGGACATCTTAAGCTGGGGGAGGGGGTAGTTAGTGATGTTCAATTAGGAAAACATATTGATGGGGGTTAAGAGTGGGTTTTTCCAGGAGCAGTGTCATGTATCGTGTGGGCATTATTTAGTCCGTAAGGCATTTGTCAGGGTGGATATCATCTATGCCGTTAAAGTGGCCTTTTACATGCTTAAAAACATGTTGTTCCTATTCAGTGCTGTCTTGCCCAATAGGGGTTTGGGGGGGAGGACAGGGTTCTTCATGTGCGTGTGGTGTGGTCTACATGCCACAGAAGGTGGGATTGGTAAAGGCTTAAAGGGTAGAGATTAAGGTAGCACGTAGTGTAGGGTTAGTGTCCCAAGGGCTCTCTTTTCACATAGGTGCCCTGGCACTGGGGTTACGTACAGGAAAAGTAGGTTTGGGTTAGCCTCTCCCTCTCTAGGCATTCAATGGATAAAGTTTTTTTTTTCTTTTCACTCAAGGGTGGAGTTAGGGGTTGGTAGATGCAGGAGTGGAATTTTGAGTAGGGTAATGAGGAGTTCAAAGGGAGGAATTGTAGAAATGAGTCACTGAGATGTCACAGTTGTGTAGACTTATTGGCTCTGATCTTTGTGTGTTATATTTTTTACTGATAATCAGGTGCTGTCACTGTGTTGGCAGGTCGGTACATTTTAGGTGTAGCTTCTAAGCTGGCTTAGTCTCACTTCTGGAATGGGCAGTCCAGCTCAAGGGAGGGAAAGGCGTTTTGGGTTGGGAGGAGTTGTGATGTTATGTTGTTATGTTTTGTTATATCAATCAATCAATCAATCAGAATATTTGTAAAGTGCACTACTTACCCATGAGGGTCTCAAGGCGCTGGGGGGGGATGCTGCTACTGCTTGAATAGCCAGGTCTTGATGAGTTTTCTGACGGTAAGCAGGTTCTGGGTCTGCCATAGAAGGATGGGGAGGGTGTTCCATGTCTTGGTGGCGAGGTGGGAGAACGATCTGCCACCAGAGGTCACTATTCGGATGCGGGGGACTGTGGCGAGGGCGAGGTCAGCAGAGCGGAGCTGGCGGTTGGGGGTGTAGAAGCTGAGATGTCTGTTGAGGTATGCTGGTCCGGTGTTGTGGAGTCCCTTGTGTGCGTGGGTGAGGAGCTTGAAGGTGATCCTCTTGTTGACGGGGAGCCAGGGCAGGTCTCTCAGGTGGGGTGTGATGTGGCAGCAGTGAGGGATGTCGAGGATCAGGCATGCAGAGGCGTTTTGGATGCGTTGAAGTCGTTTCAGGAGTTTGACCGAGGCTCCAGCGTAGAGGGCGTTTCCATAGTCCAACCTGCTGCTGACGAGGGCCTGGGTGACCGTTCTTCTTGTTTCAGTGGGGATCCACCTGTAGATCTTGCGAAGCATGCGGAGGGTGTTGAAGCCGGGGGACAAGACGGCGTTGACCTGCTTTGTCATGGAGAGAGTGGAGTCTAGGATGAACCCTAGGTTGCGTGCGTGGTCGGTGGGTGTTGGAGCTGTTCCCAGTGCGGTCGGCCACCAGGAGCCGTCCCAGGCCAAGGGGGTGGAGCTGAGGATGAGGACTTCCGTCTTGTCCGAGTTTAGCTTCAGTCGGCTGTTCTTCATCCACTCGGCGACGGCTTTCATTCCTTCGTGGAGGTTGGTTTTGGCGGTGACGGGGTCCTTGGTGAGGGAGAGGATCAGTTTGGTGTCGTCGGCGTAAGAAATGATGTTGAGATTGTTCAGCCGGTCGACGTGGGCGAGCGGTGCATTGTAGATGTTGAACAATGTCGGGCTGAGGGATGAGCCCAGGGGTACGCCGCAGATGATCTTGGTGGCTTCGGAGTGGAAAGGGGGAGACGGACGCTCTGGGTTCTGCAGGAGAGGAAGGAGGTGGTCCAGTCCAGAGCCTTGTCTCGGATCCCAGCATCATGGCGGCATGTGCATAGGGTGCGGTGGCAGACGGTGTCAAAGGCGGCTGACAGTCCAGGAGGATGAGGGCCATGGTTTCTCCGTTGTCCAGCAGATACTAAAAGAAGGTCTTAGATTATTGACTTTGTTTTACACAAAATTAATGCAATAAGACATAAGTAGTTGATGTCAGTTGGGTTTTGTTTAAATATTGTTTTTTTCACAATTGTTTGTTAAAGAGTCTTGTGATGTTTTGTATATAGCACGATTTATCACCTGTAAATTTGAAATGTTTTATGAAGTGTTTCTTATGTTGATATGAAGAGACAATGTTTTCTTTCTCTATCTGTCAATGTATGAACTAAAAAGATTAAAGACACAGGTAAAAGGTACAAATAAAAATATCGGTACAAACATAAAGATAAAGTGTTTGTCCATGAAGCAGAAATCATATATGCTTTAAAAATTCGAGGTATAGGCTTATGCCCATTTGTTCAACTTAGTAATATGGCCCTGCCTAACCCTTGTCCTTTGGGCCTAGCTCCCTTTGTTCTCCTTGAGGTAGCAGGTCAGTTGTCTGTTGACGGTCTCCTCGATGGCCTTCGCCGGGAACGGGTGCAGTGAGATGGGCCGGAAGTTCTTGAGGTCCTTGGGGTCAGCCTTGGGTTTTTTGAGTAAGGCGTTGATCTCGGCGTGCTTCCAGCTCTCTGGGAAGGTCGCTGTCTCGAAGGAGATGTTGATGGCTTTCCGGAGGTGGGGTGCGATGGTGGTGCTGGCTTTGTTGAAGATGTGATGAGGGCATGAGTCTGACGGAGATTCGGAGTGGATGGTGTTCATGATTTTGATGGTGTTGTCGTCGTTTATGTTAGTCCAGGAGAGCAAGGGGGTCTGTGCAGATGGTGGCCGTGGAGACGGAGGTCACAGTGGTTCTCGGGATGGTCATGGCATTGAAGCTGTCGTGGATGCCTGCGATATTGCGATGGAAGAAGGTGGCAAGGGAGTCGCACCGGTCTTGTGAAGGTGGGATGTCGTTGGTGTTGGAGCTGGGGTTGGAGAGTTCCTTCACAATGTTGAAGAGCTCTTTGCTGTTGTGTGCGTTGTTGTCTAGGCGGTCTTTGAAGGAGGCCCTTTTGGCGGATTTGATGAGTTGATGGTGTCTGTGGGTGGCGTTCTTGTGGGCTGTGTAGCTGTCCGGTGTCTGTTCACAGTGCCATTTCTTCTTTAGCTTTCATCAGGTTTGCTTGGAGGCCTGGAGTGAACAAGTTGGCTTTCTTGCTGGTGTGTCTGTTGGAGGGTTTCTTGATCGGGCGAGGGTGTTGGCGCAGTCGTCGATCCATTGTCTGAGATTGCAGGCCGCGGAGTCGGGGGTCGGCGGGTGGGCTCCGGGCGAGGGTGGTGGTCAGCTGGTCTTCGGTGACTTTACTCCAGCAGCGGCGGGGGAGGTCTGTTGGGTGCGGTGGTGCGTGGTGGGTGTCCGGAAGATGAAGTGGATGCAGTGATGGTCTCAGTCCAGTAGAATTCAGTGGTGTGGTTGAAGGAAACGTGGGAGCTTGCAGAGAAGATGGGGTCAAGCATGTGGCCTGCAGAGTGGGTGGGCGTTGTGACGAGTTGTCTGAGTGCGAGGTTGGCGAGGTTGGCGATCAGGGTGGTGGAGTTGTGGTTGTTGTTGTTCTCGAGGTGGAAGTTCAGGTCCCCGAGTAGGATGTAGTCTGTGGAGGCGAGGGTGTGTGTACTGACGAAGTCGGCGATGGAGTCGCTGAACTATGGTCGGGGTCCGGGGGGATTGTAGATGAGGGTTCCTCTCAGGGTGGTGTTGGGATAGGTGTGGATCTGGAAGTGCATGTGTTCGGCGGTGCTGAGGGCATCGTCGGTGTTGGTCGAGACTCTGAGAGTGTTCCTGTGGACGATGGCGATTCCTCCTCTAACTCCGTTGGTGCGGTCCCTGCGAGTGATCTTGTAGCCGTCCAGGATGGCTATGGCGATGTCGGGTGCCGAGGAGGGGTTCAGCCAGGTCTCCGTAATTACGAAGGGAAAAGAAGGCAAAGGGCACAGAACACAGAGTTAGAAACGGGGAACAAGGAGGAAGAAACAGCAAACAATTAAGGCAATACAGTTACGAGGAAACAGAAGGCAGATGGGCACAGGGCACAGAGTTAGAAACGAGAAACAAGGAGGAAGAAACGGCATATAAATAAGGCAATACAATTACAAAAAACAAGAAGAATCACTACAATTACAGTGAGACAAACCTACCTACGGCCTACCACTGGCCACCAGGGATGAGGTGCAGGTGGCAGCCTGCGGGTGGAGGAGGGCCTCGAACTCTCCTCAGCAGCGGCAGCGGGGCTGAAGGGCAGGACACACAGGCGGTGGTGTGCGGCGTGGGGAGCGACCTGCCTAGGAAGGGTCAAGGGTCGGTGTACTGATTTGTATAGCGCACTAATCACCCGAGAGGGTATCCAGATTATCAGATTAAAAACAATCTGTTTTCAAGGATTTTGCCATGGGTCTTGACTGGATGGATGGACGTCTTAAAATGGATGATGCTCAGTTAAAAAACGATTTATTGGTAGTGAGAAAAGGTGGGTTTTTGACAGCATCAAGTGGATGTACAGTGACGTTATTATTTAGTCTGCAAGGAATTTGCTTGGGTGGTAATTTTGTATACGCACCTGATTCATTAATTTGGCCTTTTTCACGCTTAATAATGCTGTGGTTCCTGTTTAGCGCTGTCTTCTCCGTGGTATACTTTGTTTCAAGCGGCATGCTCGCTTCACCGGCATGCCTACACTCATTGAACCTTCCGGGTTGCCACATGCGTGCAGCTATTCACATTACCATGCATATATTCCTTCAACTTCTTTTATTTAACTTACTTTCTTGATCTTTGCTCATTACAATTCTGAGAAGCCGCCATCCATAGACTTGGACTGACTGAGTGATTTCCCCCATATCACCACGCTTGCGAAGCATTTAATGGTAATTAAAGTTGTCTCTAATCTGTTCGAAGGGTGCTCGGGAAATCAAAATCCGGTGACTTTGATTGATAGTCTCTGTCATGAAAACGTGAGGCGCTTGAACACATTTCCTTCATGAAAATTAGGGAGCAGTTCCTTTTCCCAGACTAGTACAGCAGCTTATTTCCCTGAATGCTGGTGCTTCTTAAAGGGGCAGCGACTTGGTCACGGCGTGGCTACTAAACCAGGGAGGTTGATTAAGCGCAGCACTATAGATGTTGTTTGTCCCTTGTGGTCACTCATCTTCCTTTGGCTAACCCGGAATTCCTTGGCGGGTTGACATCACGCGGAAATCTATAGTAATAAAACTCGAGCTGCAGCGGCTTAGTTCCCGAGGAAGCCGGGCAGGAGGAAGTCCTGTGAGACGTAAAATAATGAGAAGCAATGGCGAGAACCAACAGCAGCGGTAAAAGGGCAAGAACAGCTAAAGAGTCTCCGCGGGTCACCGTAAAGAAACATTATTTCAGTATACTGTCGTTTGATTTACTGCTTGGTAGATGAGGTTTGTAGCATCACAGAAGCTAATAAATCAAGGCCTTGGAGAACAGCCGTGGCACCTGCGCTTTATCACGCAGCAGGCCTCCTTGTAAATCGCCAAGGGAAGCAACTGGTGACACGGCGCCCGGCTATGGGAAGCAGCCAGGCCTGTTTCAGCAGCACCGCAGCGGAGTTCATTTTATTTCTCCTGCGTTTATATACAATTTGACGATCACATTCAGCCTTTATCGCTTGATTATTGTCTCTGTGGGAAGCCTTTTAACCACTACAGAGCTCGAGCCGACGCGCAGCGCATCCTTAGAGGCAGCTGAATGCAGCCCCGTGGATACCCATCTGCTCCGCGGAGCATCCCGCGACTTGCACGCAAGGCACTGCATCATTCGCAGCCCCGGAAGTCTGCTTCATGGATCAGTATGATTACTGAGTGTGCACAAGACAAATTGTATCGACTTTATGACGAGGGTTTAACAGAGCCACTTTATTTCAACACTCCTTCCTCTTATATGTCACCAAGCATTGTAGGAACCACATTATTCATATAATGGGACAAAACAAAGGAATAGAGATCACATTCATGTGAAGAGGTATGCAGTTGTTTACAATGAAAACAAACTCTCACATTTGTGGGTCTATTCATGTCTCTTTCAAAAATATTTTGGAATAGTCATGCACTGTTCATGTTTGAAAATTGTTCGGACGGAAATATCCTCTGCATGGTAAGAGACCCCCGCCTTGAGTGCCCAACTGTTCTGTTGTCTGGATCACAAATGCAGATTTTTTGTCGAAAAAGGATCATGCGTGTGTGTTCCATGACATAGGCCTGTCTCATGGATTGTAGTCTTGTTGGATCAGGAGGGGTGCCCAAAGCGCAGCCCTCATAGTGGTGGAAGGCTACCGCCTTCACCAGGAGGTAAACTGCACAAGTGCAGTGGTGGCAGCATACCGTGTACTGATCTGTAGTAGTGAATAGGTCCTTTTTACCCTGTGTCACTAGAGTGAGGCCTACAGGGTAAAATATGAAACTCCGAACCCGCAACTACTTGATGAATGGGCAGCATATACTGCAGATATATCAGGAGGCATGCTCAAAATCTTAATAAAATTCGCCTGGAGCGATAGAGAGAAGTGCCAAAAGGAGATCGAGGAACTGGAAGCACTAATCTCGCAGAATCCGAATACCAAGCTCAGTGATGAACTACGTGAAAGCATGAAGAAACGTTTGCTGGCATACGAAGATAAAATCAGACAAAGAAAACAAACCAAATTTATTAGAGACACTCGTGATTATGAACTTGGAAGAATTCTGACATTCGCACGCAAATTTGACGCACCGTGGAGAGCATTGAGAACCAATCAAACAAACAGAGGGACCGAGGGGCAAGTTTACCAAGGTCCAGCGTACATGCCCCAACAAGGCTAGTATACAAAAAGGGGTACGAAGTTCCTCTGTGATGAAGGTTGGAGAAGAGGGGAACTGGGGTGTAGTGAGTCACTGGAGACCACTACGTGTATGCAAGAAAGGGGGGGTTCCCCTTGTCGGAACTAGGGCTCTCACACACCCAGCAAGCTAGGTGTCATGCTTCATCATATGAGCCTGCCCCTCGTTAGGTCGGCGCTGCAATACCTGTTGGGCACCCAAACCGGGGCTCTTTATCGGGGATCTTTGTTCCTGCCGGTGGGTGCAGTGGGGGTGAGGGGCCTAGTATGTGTAGATGTGAAAAGATGTGAGTCTAAAATAGGTCAGTTAGTCCTAGCAAAACACTTTATTAAGAAGGTAAACTGCCTAGTATAAAAGAGCAAGAGGGGCACAGGACTAGTAGCAATGTGTCTAGTTGTGTATGCCCTGCTCTCGAGTGATCGACATGTTTCGTGCCGTAGGAGTCATATAGATCAGGGCATTTCCTCAGGATTAAGTGGAACACTATCTACACTAAAGAGGTAAGTAAATTCTACATACCCAATTCACAGGTTGTTGACCTATAGGTGAAGCAAAGAAAAATGAGAGGGGGGTTGTGACATGTTAAAAATACATGATGTGTGCAGGCATACTGTGTCCCTACTATCCATACCTTAATATTTTAATATTTTAAGGACCAAACGTGCTGGTGGGCAACCAATGGGCACATGATGTTGTCACTGAATCACGCTATGTGGGACAGTGAACTAGGTAATAGTTACCAATAATGTGTTCTTAATGTGATTAGAATATCAAAAAAACTATACATTTTAAATCAAGGACAATAGCGCATAAGCAACGAACATAGTCAGGACTGTTCTGTGACTCGCCTAAACTGCAATTAATGTATGCTTGCAACAGTGAGCCGGCGGTAAAAAGGACACCGATTGGGTCCTAAGAGAGAAGGAAATGTATTAAAATAAGGTTCAGGCCGACCAGTAGTTCACGGACCACTAATTGGAGAACGTCTCAGCCAGAGGCCCAGTAGGCAAGTGGAGCACTAAAGGGGTGGTCGGTTAGCAGTACCGGTCGATCGCCGGTGACCTGACCCACCTGAAGGACCCCACCAATAGTGCAAAGCAGGGCGAAAGGTAGCCCACCCGCACCGTGCGGGTCACAGTGGACCAGCAGGGAACCCGATGAGCCAAGGGAACAACACGGGACCCAGGAGGGCAACCGCAACGCCCAAGGCCACACACAAGGAGCCCCTGCAGGAGTGTCTGGGACGTGGATACGATCGCAGAATCAAGCACTCACCTCCGAAAGCGTTCGTGACCGCAGAGGGGTCGGAGAGTATGAACTCACTCAACGGTGTATGAACGCTCCTTGTGTTAGAACTACCCTGCCGCCAATGGTGGCAGGGAACGGGCAGGAAGTGTAGATGTAGTGTAAGTCCCAGTGACGTCGATGCAGTCATGTGGGTCCCAGTGACGTTGGCACAGTCACGTGGGACAACAGTGGTGCGTGATAGCCGCCGCAACAGAAGACGTCCTGGCAGGCCAGTTGTTGGCTCGGCGGCCATATTAGAGTGTACCAGGATGTAAGTAACTATGCAAGAAATGCCGCTTTTCGGCAGTGAAAGCGGTGTGGGGAACAGGAGTTAAACTAATCCGGTGATGGCGTGTAAAGTTAGGGTCATGGTTGGCTGTGCATATTTATGACCTCTAACTGTACTGTGGTGCTACATGGCAGTAGGCGCGCTCATGAACCACGTATACACAAATCCGTGATAGTCAAAAGAACCGAAAAGTTCAAAATATTAATAATGATACTAATCACAGTCATGGGTGGCTGTGTATGGTCATAGTGAGTATCCACCAATCATACTACGTATCACTACTACGTCTGATTACAGAGACACAACTCGTGATTATGACCAGATGACCAACCACACAACCAATCCTCATAGTGGTAGTCAGTGGAGTTTCTGATAACACACTTAACTGAATAGTGTGAACAAGATAGGCAGGGCCCCAAGTGGTGATGTTTCAAGTCAGTGAGCCCCACGGTATGTCATCATTGAGTCCAGTAGTATGTGTGGAGAGTCTGTGAACCCATCTCTGTTCAGCTTTGAATAGTGCAGTCTTGGTGGTCTGTGGGTAGGTTTCTAACACTATCCAGCACAGTGTATCAGGGGAGTGTTGTGCATCCTTAAAGTGTGTATACAGTTTAGTAGTGACCCTTTAGCACCGAATGTTGCTTTTATGTTCGGTAATTCGGATCTTAACAGGTTGCATGGTCATTCCTATGTACTTAAGACCACAGGGGCAGGTAATCATGTAAATGCATTGCTTGGTGTTACAATTCGTGTGTTTTTTCAAGGTCCATCTAAAGTTGGACAACAGAGTTATTTCTTTAGATGTGGTGGTAAGAGGACATACCATGCAGGAACCACATGGATAGTGTCCAGTAACCGCCGGGAGGCTCAACAGAGTCCTCTGTGTGTCAGTGTTGTTTCTCCTTGGTCTTGTGTGTATCAAGGTGTCTTTCAGATTGCGGGTTCTATTGTATGCGAACCTAGGTTTTGCTAATTGCAGTTCACCTGTGTTCAAAATGTGCCAGTGTTTTAAGATGATTCTCTTTATTCGTGCGTAGTCTGGGGTGAACGATGTCACACAGGTTAGAGTGTCAGTGATTGGTTTCTGGTGCACTTTGAGGAGAGTCTCTCTAGGGTTATTCCTTGCTTTCTTCAGAGAGTCCCTCACTTGTTTCTGTGAGTAGCCTCTTGCTTTGAGGTTAGATGCCAGGGTCTCGGCTTCTCTTTTGTAATCAGAGACCAATTTACAATTACGTCTGATACGCAAGAATTGCCCAAATGGTAGGTTATCTCTTAGCAACAAATGCCAGCAAGAAAATCGTTGAATGGAGAGACAACATTGAGACCTCTGAATCGGATGTCACAACAGACAATGAACAGTCTGGGGATGAGAGAGCGATGACAAGTGGATCACATTCAACACAGTCACATTTTCGTGAGGAATTCCAGCTTATGCGATAGACGTGGCAAAGAGGCAGCAGGGGAAAACCCCTGGAAAGAAAACATGAAAGACGCAAAGAGGGGGCCACCACAGAAATAAATCACGGAGTGGCATCGAAGACACGCAGCAAGAGGGGAACCAGACGATAAGTCCCACAGAAGATCTAACCATCATAAATCTGAACACGCACAAATTGACAAAGCATGAGGAAATGATATTAAAAAAAGGACTGACTTTCTGTCCATCACAGAAATTTGAATTTACCCAAACTAGAATTGATTTACTGTCTTTCATTAAGTGAACAAAGTACATTGATCAAAAGCTGTATTTTAAGCACCTTAACCATATATATAATTTGAATTTTATGTTATTCAGGATGGACCGGTGCTACAATATGAATAGTTCAGGCCATAATTGAATGAATTTGTTGTTCCATTTAACTATTTTAAAATCATTAGGGTTGTGTCGCTGATAAATGTCGACATTTGGATGGAAATCTATCTTTTGACATACAGGATGACACATATGCCCATTCAGGGCGAGATATTTTGTATTTAATTTGACTTAACAGATTTGCGGTTTTGCCAATATGATAATGATGAAAACGTATGGCTAAATGAATAGTGGTCATCGTTTTAAATTTACAAATGATTTGCCTGATGAATTCATAAATGTTAAAAAGCATTTACAAAATATATTTTAGTGATGCATGCAATCAAGATTGAACATTCTTAAGATGGCCGCCATGTATCTAATTAACTTGTGTCCATCATTTATTTTTATGTCTTAGTTGATCCTGTAACTACCCCGGAAGTACTTCCCTCATGTATGAATTTAAATGGGGATGTCCTCCGTTTGTGTTTAACAGTAGAAAAAGGCGCGAAGCCGAAACGCGTCCTGTTTCCTTGAATGTGGTTATAAAGTATACCGTATTTTCACATTGAATTGAGTGCTGTCTCTTCACTTGTCATGAGTGAGGTTTGGAGCAGAATATATATATATTCACTGAAAAAACCATAGGTTTCACACACATTATAGTTAGGAATTAGCATTTAAAAATCCTTGCAAATTCACTTAAAAAACCATAGGTTTCACACATGTTATAGTTAGGTGGATATTTCACTCGTAAAAAACCAATGAAATTCCCCCGTTATAGTTAGTTCAGATAACTATAACTCGCGCGTCCGCAATCCACTGCTCATGACGTCACATATTACATCACTCATGACATGGTCAGTGGCATCACTCATGACATCACTGATGACATCATCCTTGTGATAGAGTGGCGGTCGCGCGAGTTATAGTTATCTGAACTAACTATAACGGGGGAATTTCATTGGTTTTTTACGAGTGAAATATCCACCTAACTATAACATGTGTGAAACCTATGGTTTTTTAAGTGAATTTGCAAGGTTTTTTAAATGCTAATTCCTAACTATAACGTGTGTGAAACCTATGGTTTTTTCAGTGAATTTGTACGGTTTTTTAAAATGCGCGCACCCCTGCGATTTAAAAAAAAAAGAATAATCATTTTTCTGCCTTCGGGGTCCTTCAGGGACCCCCTGACAAAGGCTAGGGGGTCAGGAACTCTCTACCCTGCCCCCTTTTCACGTTCGCCACCTTCCTTTTTCACTCTCGCACTGAAAACAAACAAAATGGCAGCCGACACTTCCTGATTTCGACCGATTCGAACGTTGACTAACATGTAACCACCAATCAGAGTTACGCTCGTGCACGTTAGGGTGCTAGCACGGTGCTCGCACGGTGCGCGCACCCTGCGCGCGTATAGATATTGATATGCTTTTAAATGCTATTTTCTCAGGAAATACTGAACAGATTTACACCAGACCTGCAAAAAGCACTTCCTTGACCTTATGGCTACCTCTCTGCCAAATTTCAAGTAATTCTGTTCAGCCGTTCGGGCTGTAGCTGTGTGTAAAGGTCCTATTGAAAAATGCATGGGGAAAACGCGTTTTGGGACTCCCCTTTTTTCTCGGCCCCCGCTTGACGAATCACCCCGAGACTTTCAGGGTAGGAGCTGAGCAGAGCGCCCCATTAGTTTTGAAAATTTTTGCGAGGATTCGTCAACCGGCGCCAAAGTTATTCAAAATAGAATTTTGAGATTTCCTATGAAACTAGGTTGTAACTATAACTATCTACTGGCGTCCGCCAGTAGATAATATATATAGATATATATATATATATATATATATATATATATATATATATATATATATATATATATATATATATATATATATATATATATGTATATATACCGCTTTGAACGCTCAATGACTGTTTGGCGCTCAGGTGGTGAAGTCCCCCGGCAGGGTCGAGCCAGTAATATTCTTTCCATGTATTTGCACTTCGTGCGAAGAAGGACGCACTCTCAGGTTTCTTGCTTCAAAACTATTTATTTTGTGCTCGGAAAGGTCACAACGCCCAAAGCGTTTCGGTCTCCTCCTGAGACCTTGATCACGGGATAACTTGCACTAACAGACAAGATTTCTTTTATTTCTACAAGTTACTTCATTTCCTGTTACGACACAGATTTTCTGGGACCTGTAGTTCCCTCTAATCAAAGTGACTATGTGCATATTAAAAGTGCAAATGCTAAATTTAAATATCATAATGTGCGTAAAATGCTGTTGTGCAATAAAAAACTGTTTAAAAACATTACAAATTCGAGGCATCATATTAATTAGTGAAACTGTTACAATTCATAGCTCTTATTGATCCTTTTTGAGGCAATTATGCAAGGTATTATGTATTCTTTTTTTTTTTTTAATATGTTTATAAAAAAATGTTCCCCTTTTTTTTACACAGCACATCATCATGCTAGAAAATAAAATGTACAGAAAACACCATAAAATCAGAAGCCCAAGTTAAGATGAAAACAAAACCAATTATACACCAAATTTTGGTAGATAGACAAATATCAGTAATAAGTCAATGTACGCACAATACAGTATGAATAAATGAAGTGAAAAAAAAGAAGTGACTAGACACGTGTTTCCAGTCTTTCCTTCCAATTATTAATAGGCTCCCATATTCAAAGCCCTAATCTTCTTCCCCTTTTACCCTTCCTTGCATATATCCCTTTCTCAAGGTTATAAACAGAAAGCAATCTAGCCAGCCATTGATGGAAGGTAGGTGGGGTTTGATCAAGCCATGCCGAAGCAATACAAATTCGCAAAACTGCCATAGCCAGGAACATGAAGTGACATGCTGGATCGTCTGTGCCATCGCCATCAACGCCAAGCAGGAGTCTTGATGGTGTGTGGGTGACCTCAATTCCCAGTGATCTCCCTAAGAAATATTCTATGGCTCTATGGAGTGACTGCAAGTGTGGACAAGTGGCAAAGACGTGCACTAACTCAGCGTCTAAACTATCACAACGAGGGCAAGTAGTGCCTGCTGTTCCTCCCCACTGCGCAATCCTAGTAGGTGTGTAATATAACGAGTAAATTGTTTTAAAGTGCTGGGCCTGAAGTACGGCCGAGCAAAGAATATTGCGCCATAATTCTAATGAGAAATGGAAGCACTCGTGTCCTATCCCAAGTTTCTCAGCCCACTTGCTTTCATATTTCCCAAGGTCATCCTCTTTACTCGCAATCAGTTCGGCGTAAAGTCATTTGATCGTGCAGCTGGCCCTACCCTCAATAATTTCCATAACTGTATTTTTCCCAAACCCAGCAGACCCGCCCTTTTTGGTTATTAGAAAACTCCTGACTTGTAAATACTTAAAAAAGTTTCTTGTCTCGACCCCATGGGCCAATTGGATATCAGCAAACTGGCACATTCCATTCAAGCCCATCAGGTCCCCCACCTTTGTTACCCCGCACCGCCCCCAGTCTGTAAAGACAGGGTCTGCAAATATTTCCCCTGGAAGGGTATGATTCCTGTACAATCGGGTATATGCATTAAACCTCCCTAATCCACATCTTTTCCTAAATGATGTCCATATCTTGTGTGCAGCGATCAGCGTCTTAAACTTGGTTCTTTTAAAATAGCTGGGATCTGTGTATTTCAAAAAGGCATTCTCTGCGTCCCCTCCAAGCAATAGCGAGTATATAGCAATAGAGCCTAGAGTATCCTCTGATTCGGGTCCTCCGCCCCCTAAAAATCCAGACATGTACTGCAAGGCTGCTGCCCAGTAGTACATTTTAAGATCTGGAACAACTCAACCTCCTCTATCCCTAGGGAGAGCCATATATCGTAGAGCCCTTCTAGACTTGCCGTGTGCCCATATAAATCTGTTTATCACCTGTTCTAGTGTAATGAACCATTTTGCCTCGAATGTGAGTGGGATTGCCCTAAAAAGGTAAAGAAACTTTGGCAAGAGGATCATTTTGATAATATTAGTATGAGCTACTACAGAAAGGTGAAGATTATGCAGTCTATCCAGATATTTTTTTGCTTTATATATTATAGGTTCTATATTCCTATCCACCACTTTATCCAGATCCGCAGAGATATTAACCCCCAGATAAACTCTAGATTCCACTACACGACTGTCCGAGCATTCTGCCTTCTCGTTCTTAATTATCTGCATCTTGGGTCCATTCAGGGCGTATCCAGAAACTCGACCAAAGCCTAAGCCTTCCAGCTCAACCTCACTTATGACCTCTGTGGGTGCTGGGGTGAGAATTGCCACGTCGTCGGCATATGCCAGGATTGTACATTCACCACCATGGGTCTTTATAGGGGGAATCCTATCATTTGCCTCCAACTTGCGTAGTAAAGGGTCTATATACAACGCGAAAAGCAGTGGTGAACATGGGCAGCCCTGTCTCATGCCCCATTTAATCTGTAGGGGCATTGTATATCCAGCATTCACGCGGACTCGGGCTGTAGGAGCTAAATTTAATGCCTGAATACCTTTAATGAAGCCCTCTCCTCAGCCAGACCATCTTAGAGTTGACCAGAGATAGTCCCAGGAGACCCGATCAAATGCTTTTTCAGCATCCAGTAACATAACTGCCATTGGGTCTCCTGGAACCTCTGGGGCATCAAATAAGGTAAAGACTCTATGGATATGCTGCGTCGTGCCTCTTCCTGGACCAAATCCGTGTTGAGTTGTGCTAACTAATGTATCTATAACCTTCGAAAGCCTAACTGCCAAAGCCTTGGATAAGATTTTTGCATCGAAATTCATCAGCGTTATTGGCCTATAAGACCCTGGTTCTGTGGGTGGCTTCCCCTTTTTTGGAATAACTACAATATCTGCTCCTGTCCAGGTGTTTGGAACAGAAATCCCTAGCTGAGCCTGTTGTACTGTAGTAATCAAGTCAGGGGAGATTACATCCTGAAAAGTTTTATAAAATTCTGTCGGGATCTGGTCGGGCCCTGCTGCCTTACACGACGGTAGGCTCACCAAAGCGGTAAGAATCTCTTCCGCCTCCAGGGGTGCATCTAGGGCTTCTCTATTCTCCTGAGAAAGGTATGGGGCAGAAATATCTCTAAGATATGATCGGATTTCCGAGGGGTCTTTTGTTGTTCTTCGTCATATAGTGTCGCATAAAACTGTCTGAAAACCTCGCGGATTCCATCCGAGTCCGTGAGCAATCGCCCAGAGCCATCAGTAATCCCTTTAACTTCGCCTAGAGCTGCTTTTTGCCTTGCACGAACTGCTAAAGTGTGGCCCACCCGTTCGCTAAATTCGTAGCACTGTTCTCTTCTTGCTAAGTATGTGGCAGCCACCTTACTGGATATGTTCTCCTCTGCCTCAGCTTTTGCCCTGGCGACTTTAATAAGTGCCTGATCCAAGGGTGCGCCTACTGTCGAGTGCACAGCCAGATCCTCCTCGGCATCTACAAGAGCCTTGGTCAGTTCTGTAACTCTTAATCGCTCCTGCCTTGTCTAAACAAACTGAAGCTTCATGCCTCTCCCCGAATACCTGCCATGAAGGCATCCCAAGAGATTCCTGGGCAAGTACTACCTCCATTAATTTCCCAATATCCTTTGATCCAACCTTTCATATGTCAGATATAATTATCATCCTTTAATAATCCCCGCTCAAAGGTCCACATCCGCTCGAGCCTAACTTCCCTTGTGGTGTCTAGGGAAAAAACTAGAGGATTGTGGTCGGAGGTAATCGAAAGCAATTTTTCAATTTGGGAGTTTGACAACAAACAGTTAGAGACTAAAAAATAATCCATTCTGACACAGACCTTATGAGGGGCAGAGTAGTAAGTAATCCCAGAGTCGCTGGGCTTCAACTTTGTCCAAACCTCTACTAATGCATTATTCCTTGCTAGACTTAGAATTGCGCGACACACTCTCTTCTTCCGGCCCTGATATCTCTCGGTAAGATCCAAACCCTAACCTCCTACCCCGTTGATATTAAAGTCCCCACAGAGAATTACATGTGGAGTCCATGTAACTAATTCTAAATCTAAAAAAGCAAATACCTCCGGGTCATCATCAGTTGATCCATATATTGACCCCAGAGTAACCCAGTCCCCATTTATCTTACATTCTATTAAGGCCCATCCGCCCCACTGGTCCTCAAGCCTTTTCCTGATTACCACATCTTTTAATCTAGACAATATAGCCACCCCTCTAGTTTTAGCCCCCTGTTTTGAGTGAGCAAGCAGATGAAACCCCAGCTGTTCTAGTAATAAACCTTTGGTCCCCTCAATATGTGTCTCCTGCAGACATACAAAATCTGCACGCATTGCTATCAACAATGCTGATACTCGTTGCCTCTTAAGGTGATTGTTCAGACCACATACATTAAATCTAACTATTCATGTACACATTAAAATACATCTGGTGCCTGTCCTAGCCAATTATCCAGCAAAACAATGGTCAGACTTATATTATTGTCTTCTAGTCCTCCAGTATCCATCCCCTCAACCATTTTATTTTGTGTGATCCAACATGTGCGATCCCTGTAGTCCCTCAAGTGCCTAACTGTGCTGTGCCCTGTGACCGTACCCATCCCCGCTGCCCCCCGCATCCCCCTCCCTCAGAGCCCTCCCACCCCCCTTACAGGCAAATAGGTCAGTCATGACCTATGTGTGACAGCTATGAGCCCATAGGGAGTCGTGAGCCCCCCTTCCTTTATAACCCAACCTAATGTACTTGTGCTGTTGCTGTGCTCTCCCTAAAGTTTTAATACTGTATCTAATACTACGTCAGTTTGGCAGCCACCTTGAATATGTATGCTGTCACAATATGGCCCTGGTGCCCCTTTGGTCCTTCTTCTCTTTTAGCTCTATCAAATATGCTTGGGCCTTGATTTCAGAGAAGAACATCCTGACTTGGTCATTCACCAACACTTTAAGACGAGATGGAAATAATAAGAAAACCTCGCAGCCCAAGTTCTGGAAGGCAGGTCTCAGCTGTCTTAACCGCCATCTCCTCTCCAGAGTAGCGTGACAAAAGTCTGGATGGGCAAAGAATGTCGTACCCTCAAATGAGCGCCTGGCCTCGGGTTTTGCCTTGGCCATAACCTCCTGTCTGAAAAGGTAGTTCCCCACGTAGACAAGAATAGCTCTGGGTCTGTCAGACTGGGATGCCACATACCCTTTCCTCTGAGTCAGGGGGAACCGATGTGCCCGCTGCACCTCGCTCTCCTTATTCCATGTTGACATTTCCGGGAAAGCCCCCCTCAGCAAGGCAATGACAAATGCCCGGACATCCTGCCCCTCTGCCCCTTCCGCTACTCCCAGCAGTCTGATATTTTTCCGCCTTTGACAATTCTCAAAATCTTCGATTTTCCACTGTACGTCCTCCGCCACTTTCTCTTGTGCTTTCTTAAATGCCTCCCATTTGCTGACATCGTCCTCGAGTTTCCCCGTCCTTTCCTCCACCTGAGTAACTCTGCCTGCAATGTCAGCATACAGTTTATTCATTTTCCTTAATGACCCCTGTATTGTTTTAGTAGCCTGTTTGGCCCTTCGACTCTCCGAACTGGCCTCCCCCTGCATTTGCTTCAGGGTAGTGTAAAACAAATCCATGGTGGGGATCTGTGGTGGGCTAAGAGAGTGCTGAATCGTCATTAAGGGAGAAGAAACAATCATCGTTAGGGGAGCCGGGGACTGAGCCAGGGAAACCCACCTTCTGAAGCCGTTTAGAAGCAGCCAGTCCAGCAATTGCAGGTGGGATTAATTGTAACCCCGCAGGAAGAGACTCATGCCCAGCAACAGTGTTAGAGCTAGCATTTTTATCTATACTTGCGCCCGAAGTAACTAATCCAGATCCAACATCAGCATCAAGAGGAACAGCCCCCCCGCGCTGTGTGCCCAAGCCACCATCAGCTGCTGCTCGTACCTGCGCCTCTGGCACCGCTATGGATGTTGCTTCAGATGCCTGTGATCCCACCTCAATCTCAGTCTTAGGGAGAGCAGCCATCTCGTGCTGGGTGTCCGCACAACTATCAGCCATCACTCGTGCTTGCTCCTCCAACTCATCCAGCCTGTCATCCGTATGCTCACCGCTCAGCTTACTTTGTCTTTCTGCAGGCCCAGGAGCGCGTTGGATCTGCGTCTCGTCCAGGCACACAGTGCATCCATCATCACCCGCCTCGAGGTTCCCTGGAGCATCCGCCATTACCAGGGGGAAAGACTCGTACAAGGTAGGCTGTCGGAGCATATTGTCTTTGGTTCTAGCACCTCTGTTTTGCCGATTCTTAGCGCCCTTCCAGGCGGCGGCTGTAGACTCTTTTTCCCCAATAGTGCGATCGCTGCCTGTGTCCTCAGAGACCTCTACGTTCTTGGTGACCAGCCTTTGTGCCTGCGCTGTGCCTTGCAGGTTAGGGGCCGGAGCAGGAGTCGGTGCCGCTGCTTCTTTTTGCGGCTCCTTGAGAATCGAGGATTCCTTCTGCTCTTTCGGGGCCGTGGGACCTCTCAGTGCCATTCTGGTCTCTAGGCTCCCTAGGTTCCGGTGAAAGCGGGCCTTCAGCAGTTTTACCACGGAAAAGATGAGTGGCTGTGGGAACTTGTCCTGACTCTCAAACCCCGATGACCAGTCCAGTAAGCGCCCTAGCCAGACAGAAGCGCTCAGCATGCTACAGCATCATTGTGACCTAGGGGGGGGGGAGAAGAGTGCGACTACTCCCTACGGCCGCTCAGCGGCCATCTTGCCTCTCTCAAGTTATTTTGTATTCATCAGTTCTTTAAGATACATTCGGATCTTTTTGCGATTGCAAAACAGTTTATTTAGATGTCCCGGACTGTCTCTGCATGTTTAAAAAGGGAATTTTGCTCCTCCAGTGCATTATTGTGTTCCCTTGACACCGATGTTTCCTTATTCAATGGAAGAAGAACTCTTAATTATCCTCTGTTGGACAGGCTTTGTTTTGGATTTCATTCAATTCCGATTTGGTTTCAAACAGATTTAGTTCAATTCAAACTCAATCCCCCTCCAGTGGGTTGTTTCGTTACTCAAGAGCTGATGTTTGCATGATTATGATTATCGCCCTCTAGTGGGCTGAATTTGCATAATATGCCTACAATTTTTTAGGCCGTTTACTTTGTGAGTTTTATGTCTTTTTGTTTTTTGATTTAGATGCACATAGAGGTTTTTATCTTGATTCAAACCTTGAGGAATGAGGGTTCTCATGGACAGGATGTATCGGGATTCCCTTCGTCGAAGGCGTTTTTCTCTGTTTCCACCTCTTTCTTAGACCTGTATTTGCTCTAGGGCAAAATATTGCAATTCCTCCCAATTACTGTTGTGATGTTCTTCCATATGTTTCGCAATGGCATTGCTGCGATCTTTGTTCACGGTTGCCCTTATATGCTCTAAGATACATTTTCAAATTTCACGTGTCAATAGTTGTCCATTTTGTAATGTTCCAATTTCACATTGGTAAGGATTTGACTACACGAGGATTATGGCGGTTCTGATGGTCTCTCCTATATCTGCCACCAACTGCCACGTATCCCGTCAAACACTTTTCAGGGCGGGTGCTCATTTCGTGAGTGTGGCATCTCACACACAATATTCACCACCAAATATCCAACAAAGGACAGAAGAGCACTCCTTGGGTTTCAGACACCATTTATTGCATCCAACAGACGCGTTTCGGAGATTAGTGCCTTTCTCACTGTTGAGTCAATAAAGGTTTAGTCAATTTCACATCCGTTTCCTTTAAGCTGAGTGCTTTGCTCTTATTGGATGATTCATCTTACGCATTGACAAAGGACTGCAGTATTGCCATGAATCAGACGCCCTCACCAGCGCCATCTGAGTGTCTATTAACCACTATGTTATAACATAGCAATGTGGCATGAACCTATGCGCATTCATTATCAATTGTTATAGTAAGAGTATTTATCCCTTAGTGGGAGCAAATCACATGTTATTCTGGCTCTTTAGTTGCATTTTGCAGTCATCAACAATTGTCTCCAATGGAACTGACAGTCTTATTTCCAAGTCTGTATCCCTCACCCGGCCACACATCTCTCGTAGTATTAGCACATACCTGCAACAAGGATTTGAGTAATCAATAGTTGTCCATTTTGTAATGTTCCAATTTCACATCGGTAAGGATTTTGCTACACAAGGATTATGGCCATTCTGACGGTCTCGCCTATATCTGCCACCAAATGCCTGCATATCCCGTCAAACACTTTTCAGGGTGGGTGCTCTTTGTGTGAGAGTGGTGTCTCACTACAATATTCACCACCAAATATCCAACAAAGGACAGAAGAGCACTCCTCAGGTTTCAGACACCATTTATTGCATCCAACAGACACGTTTCAGCGATTAGTGCCTTTCTCAATGTTGATTCAAGAAAGATTTAATCAATTTCACATCCATTTCCTTTAAGCGACATCACTGTATTTATTCACTTATTTACCCATTTTTATTTCCTTTAACCTTTAGCTATACATATTTAATAAATATTTATTTTACAGAAAGACACATATGTCATCAGTGATGTAATATCTGACGTCATCAGCAGTGGATTGCGGTCGTGTGAGTTATAGTTCCCTTTACTAACTATAACGGGGGAATTTCATTGGTTTTTTACGAGGGAAATGTCCAGCTAACTATAACATGTGTGAAACCTATGGTTTTTTAAGTGAATTTGCAAGGTTTTTTAAATACTAATTCCTAACTATAACATGTGTGAAACCTATGGTTTTTTCAGTGAATTTGTACGTTTTTTTAAATGCTAAGTTATGCATTTATTTTTTTTTTTTAAGGTTTTTCACCGTGCGCGTACCGTGCGCGCACGGTGCGCTTCACGCACCGTGCGCGCTCTGTGGGCGCACGGTGCCTTCGCGCACCGTGCGCCCACGTTACGCCGTTCGCGTAATTTTCCCGTTTCTACCGTGCGCGCACGGTAAGCGCACTCCGCGATTTTTCGTAAAAATATTAAAAACATTTATG
The DNA here is from genome assembly GCF_964204655.1 of Triturus cristatus. NCBI lineage: Eukaryota > Metazoa > Chordata > Amphibia > Caudata > Salamandridae > Triturus > Triturus cristatus. Next base: position 408,156,614 of record NC_140582.1, read on the forward strand.
GCCCTTGGGGGTCCTTTGGGGACCCCCTGACAATAGCTAGGGGGTCAGGAACTGTCCACCCTGCCCCCTTTTCATGTTCTCCACCTTTATTTTTCACCTTCCTCGGACTGCGAGAGACAAAATGGCAGCCGACACTTTCTGGTTTCGACCGATTCGAATGTTTACTAAGATCTAACAACCAATCAGAATTGCGCTCGCGCACGGCAGGGTGCGCTTACCGTACGCGCACGGTGCGCGCCTATAGATATATATCTGCTTTTAAATGCTATTTTCTCAGAAAATACTGAACAGATTTACACCAGACCTGCAAAAGGCACATCCCTGACCTGAGGACTACCTCTCTGCCAAATTTCAAGGTTTTCTGTTCAGCCGTTCGGGCTGTAGCGCGGACTAAAGGTCCTATGGGAAAATGCATGGGGAAAACGTGTTTTGGGACCCCCCCTTTTTCTCAGCCCCCGCTTGACGAATTCACCCGAGACTTTAAGGGAAGGAGCGGAGCGGAGTGCCCCACCTATTTTGACAATTTCGCGAGGATTCGTCAATTGACGCAAAAGTTATTCCAAATAGAATGTTGCGGATTTCCTATGGAAACACGGTCCTAACTATAACTATCTACTGGCGACCGCCAGTAGATAATATATATATATATATATATATATATATATATATATATATATATATATATATATATATATATATATATATATGTATATATATATATATATATATATATGGGAGCACTCACGGGGTAATCTCTTGATTTGTAATGTGCAAATGCATTTCGGCATCGACCTTCCTCAGTGCCCAAATTCAATACAAACGCGCACAGGTTTACGTTATTTTAAACTTTTTAATGACTCTCTCATTGGTGGGTTTGTGGGTCAATAAGGAAACGGCATCTCCATCATCCGGGAAAAGTTCAGACAAGCGTGAAGGCCTCAATATCCCATAATGCCTTATGGTTGCACATTCAAGGTAAAATATAAATCCTTCTCCCTCACGCTTGTTTCATATGTTGTGCCGCCTTCCACAATACCCTTCATTTTCCATGCCTGTGCCCGTCTCCCTCACCTGCTGCAAGATTTCATTCACAGTGGTCCCGTAGGTGTCCCTCTTATGGTAGGGCACCTCAGACTTCTATAGTCCACATCCTCTTGGTTGCCGGGCCCCTGACAGCAGCGGTTCAGACTTGACAATATAAACCACAACAACGTCCACCCAGGCAGTCGAACACTCGGCGGGTGCCTCAAAATGGCGGGGGGTGCTACCGCCCTTGTTTCTCAACAACTGCAGTTAGGGGAGCACTCACGGGGTAATCTCTTGATTTGTAATGTGCAAATGCATTTCGGCATCGGCCTTCCTCAGTGCACCAAATTCAATACAAACGCGCACAGGTTTACGTTATTTTAAACTTTTTAATGACTCTCTCATTGGTGGGTTTGTGGGCCAATAAGGCGACGGCATCTCCATCATCCGGGTAATGTTCAGACAAGCGTGAAGGCCTCAATATCCCATAATGCCTTATGGTTGCACATTCAAGATAAAATATGAATCCTTCTCCCTCACGCTTGTTTCATATGTTGTGCCGCCATCCACAATACCCTTCATTGTCCATGCCTGTGCCCGTCTCCCTCACCTGCTGCAAGATTTCATTCACAGTGGTTCCGTAGGTGTCCCTCTTATGGTAGGGCACCTCAGACTTGCATAGTCCACATCCTCTTGGTTGCCGGGCCCCTGACAGCAGCGGTTCAGACTTGCCAATATAAACCACAACAACGTCCACCCAGGCAGTCGAACACTCGGCGGGTGCCTCCAAATGGCGGGGGTGCTACCGCCCTTGTTTCTCAACAACTGCAGGTAGGGGAGCACTCACGGGATAATCTCTTGATTTGTAATGTGCAAATGCATTTCGGCATCGGCCTTCCTCAGTGCACCAAATTCAATACAAACGCGCACAGGTTTACGTTGTTTTAAACTTTTTAATGACTCTCTCATTGGTGGGTTTGTGGGCCAATAAGGAAACGGCATCTCCATCATCCGGGAAATGTTCAGACAAGCGTGAAGGCCTCAATATCCCATAATGCCTTATGGTTGCACATTCAAGGTAGCACCCCCGCCATTTGGAGGCACCCACCGAGTGTTCGACTGCCTGGGTGGACGTTGTTGTGATATATATATATATATATATATATATATTACCTACTGGCGGTCACCAGTAGGTAGTTATAGTTAGGGGCATTACAATGGAACAGACAAGCCAGGAGGGAGGGAATAAGGGTCTGCACATGGAAACAGAGGGCTGGGGGCAAGGGGGCAGGGCAGGAGCAGCAAGATGACCATGGAGGTCAGACAGGATGGGCACTAGAAGCAAGACACACCATGGAGAGCAACAGTGAGACTATGATTGCATACACACAGACCATGGAGGGAAGGTGGGAGGGGGCAGGGGCAGCTAGCTGACCACACTGGGAAGGTGGGAGTGGCTGTGGCAGCACAGAAGACCATGCATTGCAAGTGGGAGGGTGGCAAGTGGGAGGGTTAGTGGCAGCACAATGGCTATGATGGGCAAGAAGGAGGGTACAGGGGCATGCACAAAGGACCATGGAGGATAGGAGGGAGGGTCAGGACCTGGGCACAGACAAGAGAGTTCAGGGGAAGGGTCCTCACAACAGACCATGCGGGGCATGCAGGAGGAGCAGTTGCAGCACAACAGACCAGGGAGGGCAGAAGGGTGTGGCAGTAAAATGGACCATGGAGGACAGGTGGAAGGGGATAGGGGCATGGAATGTGGACAGGCAGGGTAGAGGTGGCAGGGACAGTTTACAGTCATCTGACAATGCTAGGCAGGTGGGAGGGGAGTGGTAGCTCAACAGAACACCCAGAGTAGATAGGAGTGGCAGGTCCATGGAACATGGTGGGCAAAAAGGATGGAGCAGGGGCATGCACAAAGACATCGGAGGGCAGGGGGGAGAAGAACAGGGGCAGCAAGCTAAGCAAAGAGGCTAAGCAGGAGGTCAATGATGGGGCACAGAATTGGGCAATGGAGGGCAGGAGGAGTGGACTGGCACATCATGCTAAATGGAGGGCAGTGGCAGCACATCAGACCAAGCATGGCAGGATGGAGGAGGCTAGTCCATGGATTCAGACAACAGAGGATAGGGAGGAGGTGGATGGGCAGCAAGTTAACTGTTCAGAGAAGGCGGGTATTAGGAACTTTATTGTTATTAAAATGTGTGTCTGTGCGAACTACTTAAAATATGAACAAGTATGCAGCATAATCTCACTTTTATTCAGGAAGAAGAGGACGTTTGTGACTGTGACTCCGGGCTCACTTGGCAGAAACACCCCCTGACCCTCCACCCCCCCATCGCAAAATGTAATGCCTGTGAAAAGGGTAGGTGAACACAGTGTTATATAGAATATAGTCCTGAGAGCACGATTGAAAATGAAAACTAGATATAGTGTATGGTATAAACTATGCACCAAAAAGTTCGATATAAGATGAACCGGGGCGTGAAATATAATATGCAATACATTGTGTGCAATGACAGATTCATTGGAGAGCGCAAGATAGCACAGGCACTAGTGCGTGCTATGCGATATGCACTTTGGAGTGTAATATGCACAGGGCAGTGTTGTGTAACCTAACTAGTCTCTAAAGTTGTAATATAAAATATGTGCTGGGGAGTGTAACGTTGCATATGCACTGTGACAAAGATATGGATCCCAGATTGTAATATGTATGGCATAGCGCGGTGCGTTATAACATAGGCATCAAGGAAGGCACGTTAGATGGGGCAATATAACTCGTGCGAAGGCAAGTGTGGCATGACATATTCACGGGGTGGTGTTACAGTGCACATGGGCTAGAGAGTGTCATAGCATACACACTAGCTGGTGGAATACAACACAGAGGTGTGTGGCACTCGGCGGGCACTGGTGGGTGTAACACAGCATTGGGCTCAGCCAGGAGCACGCTGTGACTCTCAAGTGAGGTTCGTCTCCTTTCCAGAGAGTTAAATAAAAAGTATTACACATCCGGCGGTGGATGTGTGTTTTATTAACCGTGAGGGGGGTTTCTTGCATAGTTTTGGTCGAATGTTTGTCGAATCCCCTTTGAATAGCTTGGTGTGCATATGTATTAAATGTGCCCGTCAATAGCTACCCATGTTTGTATAAATAAACGACAAGGGTGTCTACTTGGAGAGTACCAACCGGCGGGGGCGCCGGGATTAGGCACGGTAGGGCGTCAGACACGTCAGAGCTTCACTAGCGGTGTAAATACATTCCACGTGGATTCATTGTATGCATAGTCGCCTTTTAATGAATTGCAAGCAAATCGTCATGGTGATAGGTACGTACGGTTTGTCCAGCATGTCCTAGGTGTTTCTATAAATATATATAAAAAAATAATAAAAAACAAAGGCTGGCCCCGGGGGATGGGGTCCCGGGGCCATAAGTGGCCTGAGGAGGGGGGCAACGCAGCCCCCCTCCTAAATATTTTTTTTTTTAAAAGGCCATGCCCCGGGGGTGGGGATCCCCAGGGCCGATAAAGGCCTCAGGAGGGGGACCACGTGGCACCCTTCCAATTTTTTTTTTCTAAAAAAAAAAATTAGGGGGCAGGCCCTGGTGGATGGGGTCCCCAGGGCCAATAAATTAGAAAAAGAAAGGGCGCCACACAACCCCCTTCTTAAAAAAAATAAAATAAATAAAAGACCGGCATCGTGCCGGAGAGCACGCCCCCTCCTTGCAGCACTCTGCAAACGCAGTTGTAAGTTGGGGAATAATTCCCCTTCAATTCTGAGGGTCCCTGAGGGCCAACTAGCCCAACAGGTATCTCCAGTATGCGCCAGGAAGCTGTGTTGCAGACAGGTGTTCTGAGGCCACGCCCCTTTTTACACCTCTCTGCAACGCAGCTCTGTGGTGCTTACTGGAGGTACCTAGTGGGCTAGTTTGACCCTAGGGACCCTTAGGATTCAAGGGGACTTAATCTCTCAATTTAGAACGGCCAGAGGGCACGTTTACACAATGGTGAAGGGAGGGGACGGGGCCTGAGGTGACGTATGCAAACACGCCCTGTGGAGCGTTTTAAGTTGGGGAAATAATTCACTTTCAATCCTGAGGGACCCTGGGGGTCAACTAGCCCACCAGGTGCTTCCAGTAAGCGCCACTGCACTGCGTTGCAGAGAGGTGGTGCAGGCCGTGCCCCTTTTTACACCTCTCTGCAATGGCGCTTACTGGACATACCTAGTGGGCTATTTTGCCCCTAGGGACCCTCAGGATTCAAGGGGACTTAATCTCCCAACTTAAAACGGCCACAGGGCATGTTTACACAGTGGGGAAGGGAGGGGATGGGGCCTGAGGTGATGTGTGCAAACACGCCCTATGGCGCGTTTTAAGTTGGGGAAATAATTCCCCTTCAATCCTGAGGGCCCCTGGGAGCTAACTAGCCCACCAGGTGCTTCCAGTAAGCGCCACTGCGCTGCGTTGCAGAGAGGTGGTCCAGGCCGTGCCACTTTTTACACCTCTCTGAAACGCAGCTCTATGGCGTTTACTGGAGGTACCTAGTGGGCTAGTTGGACCCTAGACACCCTCAGGATTCAAATGAACTTAATCTCACAACTAAAAACGGCCACAGGGTGTGTTTACACAGTGGTGAGGGGAGGGGACGGAGCCTGAGGTGACGTGTGCAAACACGCCCTGTGGCGCATTTTAAATTGGGGAAATAATTCACCTTCAATCCTGAGGGACCCTGGGGGCCAACTAGCCCACGAGGTGCTTCCAGTAAGCGCCACTGCGCTGCGTTGCAGAGAGGTAGTCTAGGCTGTGCCCCTTTTTACATCTCTCTGCAACGCAGCTCTGTGGTGCTTACTGGAGGTACCTAGTGGGATAGTTGGAACCTAGGGACCCTCAGGATTCAAGGGGACTTAATCTCCCAACTTAAAACGGCCACAGGGCATGTTTACACAGTGGGGAAGGGAGGGGATGGGGCCTGAGGTGATGTGTGCAAACACGCCCTATGGCGCGTTTTAAGTTGGGGAAATAATTCCCCTTCAATCCTGAGGGCCCCTGGGAGCTAACTAGCCCACCAGGTGCTTCCAGTAAGCGCCACTGCGCTGCGTTGCAGAGAGGTGGTCCAGGCCGTGCCACTTTTTACACCTCTCTGAAACGCAGCTCTATGGCGTTTACTGGAGGTACCTAGTGGGCTAGTTGGACCCTAGACACCCTCAGGATTCAAATGAACTTAATCTCACAACTAAAAACGGCCACAGGGTGTGTTTACACAGTGGTGAGGGGAGGGGACGGAGCCTGAGGTGACGTGTGCAAACACGCCCTGTGGCGCATTTTAAATTGGGGAAATAATTCACCTTCAATCCTGAGGGACCCTGGGGGCCAACTAGCCCACGAGGTGCTTCCAGTAAGCGCCACTGCGCTGCGTTGCAGAGAGGTAGTCTAGGCTGTGCCCCTTTTTACATCTCTCTGCAACGCAGCTCTGTGGTGCTTACTGGAGGTACCTAGTGGGATAGTTGGAACCTAGGGACCCTCAGGATTCAAGGGGACTTAATCTCCCAACTTAAAACGGCCACAGGGCATGTTTACACAGTGGGAAAGGGAGGGAACGGGGCCTGAGGTGACGTGTGCAAACACGCCCTGTGGCGCGTTTTAAGAGGTAGTTTTAATCCCCGTGCCCTATTATATACTAGGGGCTTACATAGGAGGTCATGCTAATCACAGGGGGACCCCAACGCAGTGTTCCCTAGTGTATGTAGGTGTTTTCACTGTATTCTAAGTGTCTTTTAACATAGCATTGGCTCTAGGACTGCTTAGTCAGACTCAGTTACCACCAGTATCCGTCTGAAAAAGTTGAGGGTACAGGATGATTTTGCAACAAGGCTTCTTTCTGCTCTTCTGTTTGTTCTTTCTGCATGTTATCCTTCTTCCTGCACTTTTCTCCGTCTTTGAGGACTTCTGTTGCTTCTTTCTGCATTTCTTTTTTTTCTTTCTGTGCGTTTTTTCTTCTTTCTTCACATGTCCTATCTCTGTAGGCATAGTTAGAAATTAACATTTAAAAAACCTTTGAAATTCACTGAAAAAAACCATAGGTTTCAGGCACGTTATAGTTAGGAATTAGCATAAAAAAACCTTAGAAATTCACTGAAAAAACCATAGGTTTCAGGGGCGTTATAGTTAGCTGGACTTTTCACTCGTACAAAACCATTGAAATTCCCCCATTATAGTTAGTTCAGCTAACTATAACTCGCGTGCCCCCAATGCACTGCTGATGACATTACATATTACATCACTCATGACATGGTCAGTGACATCACTCGTGACATCTCAAATGACATCACTGATGACATCATCCTTGTGATAGAGTGGCAGACCTCCTCTCACCCTAATTCTTTGATACACACATTGAAAAATAGAAACTAACAATGGACATACCAATACCAGTTACAACAACCTATTCAGTAATTCTAAGATCCACATACACATCCACTCATTCACCAACAGTCCTATACAGTCACTCACACATGTACTCACTCATCATATGTACTCATACACCTATACATCCTGTTACACAACGCCACTCATCCATAGAGTTACTCACACACATAGTCACTCATCCTAATACAGAATCAAACATCCATTTACTTGCATATACAGTTATACACACACCACCACACTTACTTCTACAGAAACTTACACATACTTAGTCTTTTAAACAATCACTTATAGAAAAACATACTTATTCATACAGGAAGTCTTCCAATCTCTCACTCTCACATATACTCACTTATATACACCAATAGTCACATATACTAGTTTTAAACATATGTAGTTACTCATAAAGACACTATTGAGACAGTCATTCACTCACTAACACACCCATACACATACTCATCCACCCATACAGTCCTGCACACATGCTGTCTAAAACACATACAAACAGTGAGTCACTCATTCATGCATCTATGCACTATGTAATACCCCCCACTGAACCATTCAGACACTCAGACACTCATACTGATACTCAAAAAACCAACTAATAACCTATATAGACACTCATGTAGCTACTCACCAACCCATGCAGCCATTTATACACAAAGTGAGAGACTGATACAGATATTTACATATTTAAACATTACTCACTAGGCCATGTATTACAATCAATTTTTCAAACAAAAATCATCCATTTAGACACTTATATACCCATTTATTCTTCCATCGACCTTGAGATATACATATATAAAACATATTTAATTTTCAGAAAAACACACTTTCACTGGATGATGTCATCAGTGATGTCATTGGAGATGTCATCAGTGATGCCACGAGTGATGTCACTGACCATGTCATGAGTGATGTAATATGTGACGTCATCAGCAGTGCATTGCGGGCACGCAAGTTATAACGAGCTGAACTATCTATAACAGGGGAGTTTCAATGGTTTTGTACGAGTGAAAAGTCCAGCTAACTCTAGCGCCCCTGAAACCTATGGTTTTTCCTCTGAATATATATATAGATATATTTAGTGAAACAAACAAAGGTTACAGGTGCAGTATAGTTAGGCTCAGGTTCCACTCGTACAAACCCAGTGAAATTCAGCAGTTATAGTTAGCTGAGCTAACTATTACTCGCAGCCCCATGATGCAGGGGTGGCCTCTGATCACCTCTCAGCAATCCAGCTGTGTGGGACTTATTGAAGATAACAGGAGGTCTTGTTGGCCCCTGAGGACCCTCAACAGTCAAGGGGACTTCAACCCTAACTAGCAGCGCACCAGGAGGTGTGTTTGCAGAGTGGTGGAGAAAAGGGGCGGGGCCTCCGGCATCCTGCTGTCATGTAGTTTCTATAAAAAAATATACAGGATCTCCACGTTTAGACAGCATACACTGTAAGATTGATGTCAGACTGATTCCAGACACCCCTAGCGGGTATGTTGGCTTCTTTTACCAACTAGCTCACAGTGCCACTAGAATCTCCTCTTACCAAGGAGAGAATAGTTCTTGGCAGCTATCGAGCATGACAACCCTGATCCCTCAGGACCGTGGAAACAATATACTACCTTTCGCTCAGTCACTTGTGCTTACTTAGTCTGTCTCAGAGAGATACACAGAATAAACCGGCTGGGTGTTTACAATAAGTATTTATTGAACAGTTGTTCATCTGGTGTATAATATACGAGCTGCAACAACCATTAGACAGTATAAAATATAAATGATTAGCAGTATTAGGAAGGTAAACAATGGTATAGCTCTACCATATAACAATAGTCATGAATAAATACGAGTATATAAAACACATGATAAAAGATGCGTACTCCTACGATGCCTCCCTAACTAGATCTACCTAAGTGTACCTAGTATGTGTATAGGTCTTAAGCCAAGAATCCCTCTAGGATTTATTAAACCCAATTACCTGAAGTGAGAGACTGTGGGACCCCGTCCTTGTCTCAAGTTGGACACACCGCGAGGGATGTTAGACCACTGTGACCTGGAGTGTCTGCATGCAGGAACCTCAGCATCTCTGGTCAGTGTGTCGGCCGGGAAGTCTCGGTCTCCTCTGCCCTTATCTTAGCAAGATGTGATTTATCTATACCCATAGGTCTCCCCAGGGGTCGTACCTCTCTGTATTACTGTGTCAGCCTAAGGATGACGTCCGGTATGAACTTTATACATAGATAATATACAGGAGATGGTTGTCCTGCTGTGCTTCCAAGAATCCTCGTGCATAAGTTATGAGATCTCGAACTAGGGAAAACCCGTGTTTTGAATGCAGTGTTGTATCTAGGTAAAAGGTCTGTCCCTGTAAACTGTGACAAGTGTAATATAGGGAAGAATATAGGTGAGGGGTAATGAAGTTACTGGGGCCTATATTACGGTACCTATATGGAATATAACACCCACTCCTCTTCCGAATGTATGACATAATTAAATTCTAAACTTACTACTAGGCTCACTTGATACTGGTACGCAAATAGTTAAACACATTAGTTTCTTGTCCTGCTAAAAGCAATGTTTGAAACATTAAAAAGGTTCTAAAGAATCTTAAAAGAGGTAAAAAATGGAAATTGACCCTCAAGCTATAGCTCTAATATGTCAGTAGGTATAGTTCGAACTACTACAAGCATTTCAAAACCATGCATGCTCAAAAAGAATGTAAATTTTGATATGGAGTTCCTATTTTCTGTTCGTTTTTCAAAAAGTCAAACTTTTTCCCAGCACACGACGGGCCAAATGAGTCAAATGTTTATTTGTCCTGGCTGATAGAAGCAACATTTTCGTTGCCTGCCACCGCAGTGGACGGTCCCTGTAACACCTCACAGATGTTGCCAATTGAGCACAGATGATCTTTTGTACTGTCCACAATCGACACTGGGGCAGCCTGTGTGCCATCCATGGCCTGGGTGTCAGAGGAGGAGCCAATGTCCATTCCAACAGGAGCTGATACTACCTGTGGTGGCTCAAGGAATGCCACCATCAACATAGGAATACGATGGGGACACTGCAGAACATGGGCCGTTATCGGGTCCAGTAAAGCATCAACGTCCAGTTGGGCACACGATCGGAGTGTCAGACAGAGCTCCAATACGCATTCTTCTCCACAAAACAGGCATCGGAGGACAGGTAAGATGCAGTCTATCCAGACTGGTCTAAATGACAAGAACCAAGATGCACCTAGTTCCCTTAGGCGAGGTGTGCCTAGGTGTTGTACCATGCAATCACTGCATTTTCGCTCGAGGTGTACTGTTTCTATCTCCTTGGTGACTGGGATGTCCATTGCGTAGCAGAAAAATAACAATCAGGATACCTGCTATTATAAACAGGATCAGCGGCAGCCCTCCAAATATGCTTCCAAATACAGAGTGTATAAAGTTTGGTATAACTCCGAGGCACGTCTGAAAGGTGCTTAATAGTCCAGGTCTATGGTCTTAAATAGGTGGACGATGCCTGTTGTATCAGACATTTTAAAGATACGGTTTACCATTTCTGCAAAATAGGAGGAGCAATTTGTACGTATAAGTGCCTGTATCTCTTCCAACGACCTTGCGACTTGAAGATCAAAAGTCTCTCGAGCGGAGGTTAAGGGCACGGATTTCTGTATAAGCATGGCTTTCGTTCTGTCAAAGCATCAAACGGTATTAATGAGATATTTAGCGAAGGACATAGCGGTGCTTCCCTGACTGTATGTGTTGGTGAAAACAATACTTGCAGATAGCAAGTAACCCTGAAACTCATGGTTACTAGATATGCCACAGCAACCTAGATCGTTCAGCATCAAGTAACTCCCATTCGAAGGAAGCCTGAAAATTTGAGTGATCACGGCAGCTGGGGCACCCTTTAAGTGACAGGATAAGTTTGGTACTGAACCGTTACATGCCCCATGAAGCATTATATCCTGGCATATGAGTGATCCACTTAAAGTATTCTCGCAGTTTGTCCCGCTTAGAAACACTTCTTTTTCCCCACTCTGGCATAGAAACCTGTACGGTAATTTCCAAGATTCCTTGATGAATTCCCTACCCATTTCTTCATATCTGCCTGCCTGCATTTGTTCAAGGCAATATTGGAATTGGAATATTGGAATTGAAAAGTTGTGACCGGAAGAGTTATGTGGCCATGGATTAGCCATTCGGTGGACGGTGACTCTGCCACTGTAAAGGCTAATCTGTCCAGTTTTTCAATACGAAGCATTGTATACTTTGCTACCCTCTGTGCCATTTCTATCTGTTTTTCTATCAGATTGTACAAGGAAAACAGAGACGTGCTGCTTATGAAACGCCAGGACACATAGCCTGCGTGCAAAGATTGCAGGGTCCAGCTTAATAACATGATAGAACGCAATTGTGATTGCCCGTGTTGTAATATGGACAAATCCTGTTCTAGTACATCAATAGCAGAAGATACAATGTTGCCCAGTGAATATATCCTGGAGGTTAGTGTCGGTAACCCATTGTCGTCCACTGCTAGAGCTTTCTCTAGGTTTTTACGATCTATTTCTCATAATCTTTCCACGGCTTGTGATATTTTCCAAATCTTATTATAGACAGTATAATAGAAACGTTTGTGATGTGGCTTCCTAGGACCTAATAAAAAATCCAGTAGGTCCACATCCTCTGTAAGTATGGATAAGTGTTGTTTCACACGTGTGAGTGTTGAGGTCTTCAGCCAATTGAGGCATAACTTCCCAACACTGTATGATGTCACTATCCCTGGGTGTTGTCTCTGTAAATAGCGTGGATCTGGCCTGTTGATACTAAATCCTTTGGTTTTACCCAAGAATCTTTCCTGATGGCTATTGGTGTCTGTGGGCCAAATCAATCATCCCTTCCAATCGGGCTCTGATCTATTGTATTGCATGATGTCATCTAGTGTAACTTCTTCTTGTGATGTTATGTTGCCCTCAGTGTGTGATGGTGCGGACAACCGAGGTGTATTCAAATCTTTGTTTCTGGCCAATCCAAAACAGGTCGTTTGTTGCAATGCAATTATTTGTTGAGGAATAAGGCATGCTCCAAATAGAGCCTCTGTTCCCTGGACCTGCCAGTCTCTAGTACCCCAGACAGATTTTAAGTCTATGGTGTCTTTCCATAAGTCGAAACCTAGTTGATACTTCTGGGCAATAAAGGAAGCACAATAAATCTGTTTGGTGTTTGTCAACATATTTTTTTGTGCTGATATTGGTGCAACCTTATAATATGAGGCTGGGTCTGATGTGTTAAACCCTGAAAAATATGGAAATTTCTGTGCAAATGTCTTTGAACTGCTTTTCGGCGGTGTCAGCTAATGTTCTGATTGATGGTATGTGAAAACATTTCTAGGATTAGCAGATTTATGCAGAAAGTGATGACCATAATGTTGATAGCAATACATTGTTTCAAAGTCTGATGTGTCTTCTAACATTTAATCATTAGAAATGGCATCAGATTTTTCTAAATCAGACAACATATTATTTACAGTTTCATAATCCCAATCATCGGAAAATGTACTGGAGGAAATGATATCACTCAATGAAATTTCAAATAAATGTTGTATTTTTAAAAGTTCTGTCAAGCCAAATGTATCGTAATCAACTTTGGCCCACTCTATACCGTCTGGTAGAGGAACTGCTGTAATGTTCACTGATGATAGGTCTCTTTTTTCACAATGTGATCATAGATGTGGTTTCAGAATCACATTCACTTTTTGTGCTGCAGAGCTTTCTCGAAGATAAGTTCCATTTATAAGCATACTAAAGACAGACTATCCAGAAAAGAAAGAAGAGTATCCCAGTTAATTGCCCAGAGTTCTACCCAAGGTGATACCTAGTAAGTCTTTTTAGGAAAGTTCAGAAAATTCTTAAATAACTGTAGACTAGTTTTTTGGGCTGGTATCGTTTCAGGTTCACTTGGATCCATTGAAAAGTATCAAAGTCAATGAAATAGCCAGATGCACTTCGATCAATTTTCTGCAATTCTGCAGGTCTTGTGGAAACTATAGCTTGCTCTTGTTGGGGCATGTTGACGTAGTTATCCATGTTTGGTCAAATAGATATTTGTCTTTCATTTGAGTTCTGATTTTGAACTTCAGTTTCAAGAGGAACGAGTTCCATCGCATTGTTGCACAGTCCATCATTCCGTGCAGGTGACTCTTCAAACGTGATGAGTCTTTTGGGTTGACCTTCCCGTATAGTTGTGAGAGGAGGGTGTCTGTTACTCCAGAGTCCACATTGCTTACTATTCAGTATCAGCCACATAGTGTGGTTTGATTAGGTCAATTGAGACAAATGTTTTCTCCTTTTTACCGGGAAGGGGTGGCAGAAGTACTGTTCTTGTTCCTTCAACTGCCAGGACAGGTACAGGCTTTCTGTATGATGGTCCAAATTCTTTTTTGTCTGCTATTTTTTATCTGACCATGTCCCCGTCTTTAGGGATCCAGACAGGTCTTGCCCTGACAGACTTGACTTCCCCAGTGGCGGTCCTTTTCACCTGGACGTTACTTTGTAGTGCCCTGGATTAGTTTAGGTCCTGTAAAACAGCTAACATTTATGGATGTCAAAAGGTTTTTTGTCCACCACTGTGCCTTCACAATCAAGATCTGGTACCCATATTCTCGTCCCAAATAGTACCTCATAAGGAGTGACACCCCCTAGAGAGCTTCTTGGCTGGTTATTTAATGCTTTTTGAACTCCATACAGATGTTTTACCCAACTTCCACCCGAGCCTAATACTCAAGCTGTTAAAGACTGCTTTAAATCCCGGTTTTTCCTCTCCACAACCAAATCTTCCTCGGGATGGTACAGAGAGGAGTACCGCAATGCTACACCCAAAGCTTCCATGACTTCCTTGTAAGCCCTAGAGCTAAACGCGTGGCCACGGTCAGAATGTAATGTGCCAATTGTGTATGTCCCTATAAAGACTCTCAAATCTTTGATAACAGTTCGAGCGTCAACCGAGCGCTGGGGCCACACCCATAGGAACCTCGAGCAGGTATCCACTGCCACCATGAAATACTTGTAAGCCCCATCAGATAGTAAGGGGCGCAGTGGTCCAAATAAACACACGTGAGTGGTTTGTCTGATATTAGTAATGGTGTCTGCACTGGACGTGTTCCAGTGGAGACTTTCATCTGCTGACAGATGTTGCATTTCAAGACATAATCCTTAGTCTTCTATGTTAATCCTGGCCACCAGTAGCGTTGTTTCAGTAGGGAAACAGTCGCCGTAAGTCCTGAGTGTGCAGAACCTATACCCTCGTATGCTGCTAGAACTAATCCTAACCTGCGATCCATATTTGGTATTAATCAATCCCCCACCCCAGGAATTTGAGCAAATGGAACATTGTTTGCATCTAACTTGTAGGAGTACTTGAGTGGAAACCTTTTATTGCGTGTGCAAAAAAAACAATTGATGGATGGAATGCTGGACAATGCGAACATTCACCCCCAGTCACAAGGATCTGGATTTAATCCATCATTCTTTGGCTCACCACACCACCCCATTTTGGACCCAGCCATATGCAAATCAGTCTTGACCCTGTTCCTTGTGAGAACAGTCCAGCTCGAACTGCCAAGTCAGGTCCTCCCTTGATCAGAAACAAGCATCCTGGGACCGGTTTCAGGGCATCACCCTTCATCAGCCAGGTTAGTTTGAATCCAGTGGTGTAGTGAGCACTGGACCCACGTCTGGGCATACCCTTCCCACTTAGGGCGACATATGCAAAAGAAACAATTGAACAGTGGTGTAGTGAGTACGGGAACCACGTCTGGGCATACCCTTCCCACTTAGGGCGACATATGCATGTGGCAATAATCACAACCATTATCTCACCGTCTATTTATTTTTGAACGAGTGATTGCAGCTACGGAAGCCGTGCGTACAGCCCGCTTTACGGCTTCATCAGCCAATGAATTCCCATCAACGTGAACTCCATCACGTTGATGACTCAGTGTGTGTATCATTTGAGCCCTTGGTAGTTTATTTTTCAACTTCCCTACCTGTTCCCATAGTTTTTTGTGCTTTATTGTGCCACCTTTTGCATCTTAAAACCCATTCTGTCCCCAGTGATGTAAATATTCATTGTATGACTGCACACAGTAAAAGGAATCACACACGATTAGTGTGGGGAATTCTCGATCCGTATTTACGAGTGCCAGTAATAGTGCTTTTAATTCTGCCAGCTGTTCCGTGAAGTCTCCTAGAGACTGTGTTTTTGTACAACTCGGATAAAACTTTCCATCCTGCATGCGTCCTTTAACGATAGCGCAATGGGTACTGTATTGTTGTTTACTCCCTATGGCCGGTTGAGCAGAACCGTAAGTATAAATTATATATTCATACTGATCTAGAGGCATTATTTCATTTGGCAAAGGATATTCCTGTTCGTATTGCAGAAATGCTTGTGTTTTTAGACTTGGGTTATACCTGTATTCTACATCTGTTGCAGTGAGAAAATTAGCCCATTTTATCCATCTTGGATGTAAGGCTTTAGCAATGGGAATGCTTGCCTTTGTCACAGTTTCTAAGGCTGGAAATGGGGTAACGACAATTATACGCTTCCCTTGAGCCAGGGCTTTCTCTTACTACAGCAGTCTGTATTGCTGTTAGAGAATTTTGTTCAGTTGATGCAAATAGCATCTCAGCATTTGTGCACAAATGTGATTTGTATGCTATTGGTACTGTCTCACCTTCATTATATGTTAGATAGGTGTATCCTGATTGACCTACCACTATACGGATCACCAGGTTGCGTACGTTTACGCGTGTCTGTAAGTGTTTTGAAGCTATCATGTCAGCTTGTAAGGAATAAAGGATATCTGTGTGTTCCTTTGTCCATTGTCTAACTGAGAAGTCAGGTTTTATTAAATCGTAGAAAGTTTTTTCTCTTTCTGCGTAATCCAAAATGTATGTTCTGCCAAATTTCAGGAATCCCATGATTGATAGCAAAACTTGTAATGTTTTTGGAGGTTGGAGCAGCACACATTTTTCCCAAAAATTAGCTTGCCAGGCTTTTTCCTTCACTTGAAAGCTCATATCCCAAAAACGGGCCATTGATTTTTTAAAGTTGAATTTGTAACCATCAGAGGCAAATCCCAAAATTATGGCGTTTACCCTGTTCAAGTGTTCCTCCAGGTCATCATCCGTTAGATAAATATCATACACATAGGACAATGTCTCTTCATCCAAATTTTGGAGTAATTCAGTTACTCTGGCTGAAAATAACCCCGGGCTGTTCTTATACCCCTGGAGGAGTCTACAAAATTGTCACTGGGAGCCTAACGCGGAGAATGCGGTTAAATACCTTCTCTCAGGTGCTATATTCTGACAGAAAAATCCATTTGAGATATCTATTGTTGTTTTCTATTTTTTCCGCACAATGTTATTGATTAATGCGGCACTGTGTGCATTTGAACTGCAAATGTCTTAGTGCAAGTGTTTAAATTTCTGTTATCAAAAACTAAATGATATGAATTGTCTGGTTTTGATACGGGAAACAAAGGGATATTCATTTGAGAGGTGCAAGTTTCAATCACCCCTTGGTAATCAAGTTGTTCTAAGATCTACCGGACCTGTTTTTTAGTTTCTTGCTTTATTAGATGCTGCCTTTGTGAAGTCGGAGTATTTTTTAATGGAATTATGTGGTGGGTTGAATCCTCATCTCATCCAACATGGTTTTTGTATAATGCCGGAGCTTGGGCTCCTGCTCACTCCCGTGCATATGTGTATTTTAGGTATTTGGGAATATGGTCTGAAAATGCGGGTAAAATTACCATTTCTCCCCTAGGGCAATCCATGACGAATTCTGGCGGCCAATCTTGTTCAGCTAACAAAATGTCATTGCTAAATGTCAGGTTCTCCGAAAAGAGACCTCTAACTGTCCTGCATTTGTCCCCCTCTATTTGGAGTGTAATTTCAAACAATTTATGAGAGCCGCTTACCCTAGTATCAGGTGTTTCCAAAGTGATATAATCATTCAAGTCTGCTGTCACCAGAAATTCCAGAGCCCATTCCCCATTCAGTAGTCGAGTCCTCAGAATTCTGGGCATGTCTGATCTTTAGACCCACAACCTTCTTCTTTTTGAACTGTGGTTTTTGTTTTGGTTTATCTTCTTTTGTTGAAGAATAATCCTGAGCGTGTTGCTTGTCTCTGTATGCTCTTCTTGTCTATCTGAATGTCCTTCCCTCTCGGAGTTTTTCGTTGAACACTGAAAGGAACGAGAGGAACTTGTATCAGTATCCTGATACCTATCAGGTTTCCTAATATTGTCCCTATCCCTAAGGTGATACCTTCTTTCTGAAGGTTCCTGTGGAGGTGATCTTCCTCTGGATTGAGATCTGTTTTCTTTAACTTTTTGTTTTTTGTTATTGTCCAACATCTTTTTGATGAATCAGGTGTCTGCTTGAATGAGTCTTCGGGACTACCCATCAGTTGTGGTTTTAACTCTTTTCTACCCAAACTGTCCCTGCCTAATTCTGCATATGCAGTTTCAATTATTTTAGGTAGTTTGTGCTCTGCTTGTAAAGGACTGAACTCCCTTAGGTGTTGTCGGATAGCCACTGATGCTGCCTCCCCTTTAATATTTGCTAATATTATGGCTGATACCTGGGCATAGTTACCTAGTAATTTCATCCCTAAGTTCAGAGCAGGCTCTGCTCCATTGTCTTAATACATCTGGTATTACAGCTAAAGATGGGATACCATGAGTTCTGTTATATATGGTAGTGAAAGCTGTACCCCACAAGGTACACTCCTCTATCTGTGGTGTTATCCCCATGGGCAAGCAGATTGTCAGCATTCTGTGTGTTTCACAAGGGCTGCTTCTAGCTAGGTTATTCTCTGAGCTACCATGAATGGCATTTGTTCATGTTCCGTGGGCATTTTACCCATAACTTCATGTAAAGTTTGTGGTGTTGTTTTAGTTGCTGTATTTTGAACTGTAGTTGTATTTGTTGTAACCATTGTCGGCTGGACTGTAAGTGTCCTCATGACAAACTGTCATGTTTCTATAAGTTTTTATTAATTCTTTGTGAAGATGAGTAAATCTCCTCCTGGCATTGTTTCGATGTCAGGATGTGGTGTGTAGGCTGCTAATATTGGCCATGTTGCTCCCTCTCTTCCGAGCGGACCAAGTCTTACTTTACTTCCTGTATGGGGTAGGGTGCCTATAAACCAGTATAAGTGTTCCTGGTACATGAGCGGAACTTCAATGTCCTCATACAGACAATATTCCACTGGTGGTTCATCTTCTGTGTAGAAATTAAATGTTTTTGTCATTGCATTTGCTGCTGGGAATGTAATCCACAAATAAAATACCTCTGTTCTGTATGATTCGTGTGCCTCAATCACAAAAGCTACTACGCCACCCCTAGGTGTTAGACCATGTGCACTCAATTTCAGGGTGACTGCATTTCTAATGTTTGCCGCAATACGTATTGCATTTGCGTCTTCCGAGAGGCGTATTGGCTGTTCTATAGACCTGGTTAGTCATTGTGTTTAGAACATGTAATAACGTTTCAAGGGAACTAAGATATGGTGTTATGCACAATTTATAGGTTTTTCCGCCTACTCCGCTGTGGCGGAATTTTAGCCCACCCACTCCAGACGACTTTGGGGTTTTGTGAGTAGGGATTTCTGAGAATAGCACCACTGAACTACTCAGATTCTACTGTTAAATAAGTACCCAAAACAACATTGGTGGCGCCATGTCGTGTAGTTCCTATAAACAATACACAGGAACTGCGCGTTTAGACAGCATGCACTGTAGGATTGGTGTCAGACTGATTCCGGACACCCCCACGGGGTATGTTAGCTTCTTGTACCAACTAGCTCACAGTGCCACTAGAATCTCCACCCCGCGAGGGATGATAGACGACTGCGAGCTGGAGTGTCTGCATGCAGGAACCTCAGCATCTCTGGTCAGTGTGTTGGCCGGGAAGTCCCAGTCTCCTCTGCCCTATCTTAGCAAAATGTGATGTATATATACCCATAGGTCTACACAGGGGTCCTACATCACTGTATTACTGAGTCGGCCTAAGGATGACGTCGGGCATGAACTTTATACATAGATATTATACAGGAGATAGTCATCCTGCTGTGCTTCCAATAATCCTCATGCATAATGTATAAAATCTTGAACTAGGGAAAACCCGTTTTCTGAATGCAGTGTTGTATCTAGGTAAAAGGTCAGTCCCTGTAAACTGTGACAAGTGTAATGTAGGGAAGAATATAGATGAAGGGAATTGAAGTTACCAGGGCCTATATTATGGTACCTATATTGAATATAACACTGCCAGTGCCATTTTCTTGATTTTTATAATTATAAAGGAAGTGGGGTGTGTGGCCCCCCCTTCCCTGGGCTGTAGTTTTCCCCGGGACACCATCCCCCGGGGCCAAGCATTCTTAGAATGGTGAGGGAGGCTGTGCGGCGCCCCTGCCAGGGCCGATTACGACCCCGAGAACCCCATCCCCCGGGGTCCGGCGTCTCTTTTTTTTTCAATTTTCTTTTATTTTAATTAAAGGAAGTGGGGCTGTGTGGCACACCCTTCCTTGGGCTGATTGTAGCACCAGGGACCCAATCCCCGGGACCTCCCCTTTGCTGTTTGATATATTTTGAAAAACATGGCGGCGCCCCTCCACCCACCTCCTGGGCTGATTTCAGCCCTGGGGACCCTGTCCCCAGTGCCCAGCCTTTATTTATAGGTTTACATTTGTTTTAAGGGGGGGCTGTGTTCCCCCTCAGGTTGATTTCAGACCGGGGACTGTGTCCCCTGGGGGCTGGCCTCTAGGCTGGGTGCCCTGGTCCCACCAAGGGCACCCATGGGGCCCACGTGGGGAGGCTACCACAGTTCCTGCCCGCTCCCCGCCTCCTGCGGGAGCCGGCATTGCTTTGAGACCCAGGAAGATGCTAACATGCAGCTCCCTGGATCCTAAAGCAATGTCTGTTTCCCTGTTCTCCTCACAGTGGGCAGGGAAACAGACATGCTCTGCTTTCAACAAGCGAGAGCATTTTCTCCTCTTGCTTTTTGAAAGCAGAGCAGGTTTGCCATGGTTTGGCGAGAGTGGTGCTCCCATCAACCTATAGCAAACTGCAATGTCCCATGGTGAGAACGTCAGACCATTGCTGGATTGGGCCCTGGGGGGTGGCGGTCCCCATGGCCATCAAGCGGTCCACAAGGGGGGTCACACCGCCCCCTCCACTGTTAATGTTAGCCCCAGGGAGGTGGTGGTCCCCGGGGCAGGGGGTCTAAATGGACCCCCTTCATTACTGTGTTTGTTGTGACCCGGGAAGGTGGCGGTCCCCAGAGCAGCGGGGAGGCCATAGGGCTTCCCCCGCATTTCCTTTTTTTAAAAGTGTGCCCCGGTGTTGGACTTGGCCCTTTTTGCAGGGTCATCCCTAAACTTTTTTGCCTTTCTCCTAGCCTTTTTTCTGACATGGTGTTGGTGGTTTTAGGACTCTGGGCACTTTAGCACTGCTGTCCAGAGTAAAGCTTGTGTGCTCTGTGTGTTAAATATGGTAAGATTGGTCTACACCTGTTTGGCCTATTAAATATACCTGTCAGTCCCTTGTAAAGAGGTATCCCATACACCCAGGGCTGGTAAATTAAATGCTACTGGTGGGCTTGTAGCGCTGATTGCGCCACCCACCAAAGTAGCCTTTCAAACCTATCTCGGGCCTCTGCCATTGCAGGGCCTGTGTGCGCAGTGTTACTGCCGCTATGACGTGGCACCTAAAGTGTGTGCCATGTCTGTGACCCCCCTTTTACTGCATGTCAGTCACCCCTAAGGTAGGCCCTAGCTAGCCCTATGGGCAGTGTGCATTTTAGGTAAAAGATAGGACATGTACCTTAAGTGTGTGACATGTCCTTGTAGTGACAAACAGCCATTTTGGTTTATCACTACTGTGGGGCTGCCCTCCCATAGGAATGCATTGGGGATTCCCTGATAAGTGTTTCAGTGGTAATTCATGATATGAGAGGTGCAGCGTGCTCAAGTTTGATATGTTTGGAATAGTGATAATAAATGCTACGCAATGGTGTGCGCAGATTTATTATAACGATCTTAGAAATACCACTTTTAGAAGTTGGCATTTCTGTGTGCTATGTGTCTGCCTGCCTGATGTGAATTGCATGTCTGGCTTTTGAGTGACAGGGGCTGGGAGGTGTGTGTGGCTCCAGGAGGGGCAGGGTGAGTCAGCACTAGGCTGAATGGGACATCTGCATCTGGAGTGGTGGGAGGAGAAGTCCCTGAATAGTCTGTGCCTAGCCTGTACAATCCTGGCTTCGCCCTCTGTGGTGTGTCTAATCACCAAGCCCCCACCTCACAATAGGGAAGAGGAGCCTGGTAAACAGAGTGCTCCAGAACTAGTTGGAACTGGTTTCCCCAAGCCCTGTGCTTTGCAAACAAAGGGGAAAAGTGTTATAAAGATAGGGGCTGTGACCCCATGAAAAATGATGTTCCTGTGCTTGTTCTGACGCTGGGGGCTGCTGCTGCTGGGCTCCAGGAGGAATCGTCACGAGGGACTGCCTTCCTGCTGGAGGGCCCTGTGTGCTGGCCTGCCTGAGCCCAGCCTTGTGCCCCCTGACCTTTACCCAGGACCTAGCACCTCGTGTAGCACTTCTATGGTGGATTTGCAGCCCTGGGCTGTGACCTGGGAGCTTCCTCTGCACAGCATGAGGAGCGGGTGCCCACCCCACGTTTTTGCCAGGTTCTAGCGGGTGCCTACCCCGCTTTATACATAACTAAGTAGCGGGTGCCCACACCGCATGTGGCGCTAGTTGGCGGGTGCCCACCCCACTTAGGCGAATATTGCTAAGGCGGGTGCCTATCCCGCTCTATGCCGACTTTCAAAGGTGGGTACCCACCCCGCACTGGAGCCTTACTCTAAAGCGGTTGCCCACCCCACATGACGCCGCCGAGTAGAAAGTGAGCCGCCGCCGCTGCGAGCGGTAAAACAGGAAGACAGGCAGCTGGCCTGTTTGTAGGTGGGGCCAAGGAGAAGCGGGACCGGAAGAGAAGCGCAGAACCAGAAGACCCAGGAGGGAGCCAACCCCACGCTGGGATGTGCGCAGAAGAAAAACAGAGTCGGGCTGCGGGCAGGGCTCCCCGTGAGAGAAGGGAGAAGCCCCGCGTGTGTCCCAAGTCACTGTCCCGTGTGCAGTAGGAAGTCCTGAGTCTCGCGGGCTCCACATCAAAGTCCCGGGTCCCAGGAGGGGGCCCGGGTGAAGTGAGGAGGGAGCCCGCCAGTTGTAGACCGGAGGTGTCTACAAGGTGCCGGTAAGTGGACGCTAAGCAGCGCAGCCTAGCGAGGCACATTGTGGTGCCTAAGGACAGCAGTGGAGACCAAAGGAGCCTGCCGCAGAGCCCTGGTGAGTGGTGCTGGAGTTTAGGTATTGTTGGTGCCCAGCGATGGCACGAGGAGGAGCCCGGTGAACAGGGCTCCCCCAGGCACTGTTAGTGCCAGCACTCTGTCAGCCACAGCTGCACCGCACCAGCGCAGGCAGCTGCAATGTTGGGGCCAGTTCTTTTTCTTGAGAAGTCCCGGAGTGGGACTTGGGGGCAATTTGTTGATAGGAGCCCCAGAGTGGGGCCCCAAAGGCACAGCAGGTGCCAATGCTACTTTTGTTCGCCACAGCTGCACTGCGAGAGCACGGGCAGCTGCAACGAGGGGGCATTGTTTTTCTTTAGCTGCAGGTTGCAGCTGCAGGCCCTGACATTCCTGGACATAGGGCATTTGAGCCCCGGTTTAAGGCCAGTTGGACTGGGGTCATTTTTGGGTGTTAGGGCGTAATGCCCTTGCCAGTGCTACAATTGTGCACTGCTACTTTTATCCATAAGATATGTCCTGCCTAATGAACAAGTTACTTACCTTCGGTAACGATGTATCTGTAAGAAACATTAGTTAGTTAGATTCCTCACCTTAGAATATCCCCAGGCGTCAGACTGGATCCGGAAGATTTTTCGTCAGCAATACCCCTTGCGCGTCGCTAGGCGTCGTCTGCGGCTCCGCGTCCGTCGTCGGCGTCGTGCGCCGGAATGATGTCGTCGGAGTACTTAGACGCCGCCCTCGCGCGCTGACGTCAGTTCTTCTTTTTTCCGCGCCAGTAAGCGCAGATCCGGGAGAGCTACCCCTTTAGTCATTTTTTGACTAACTTTTTTGATCCTTTTTGATCTTGTCTCGACTCCGGTGCCGGTAGGATGCCTGGTTTTAAAGCCTGTGCTGACTGCAACCGCTTGATGTCGGTTACGGACCATCACAGCCGGTGCCTTTACTGCTTGGGCCTCGACCACGACGCGGAGTCGTGTTCGGACTGCAAGGCCCTGACCTCGAAGGCTAGACGGGAGCGGTCCCATAAGCTTCTCGAGATTCGCCACTCGGCTCCGCGCGCCTCTCGATCCCGGTCCAGGAGGAGGTCCAAGGATCGGTCGCGGAGCCGCAGCCGACGTCACCATCGGTCGTCGGGATCCAAGTCTTCGGGTAAGTCGAAGCATTCCAAGAAGTCCAAGAGGCGACACCGCTCTTCGGACTCCCCTCGCCGGTCGCGCGACTCGGCCGAGGGTCAGGGTGGTTCCACCCCCGCGGCTCCGGCGGAGCCGCAGGCGCCGCGCAAGTCCCCATACCCACCGGTCCCTGGGACTGACGCGACGCCGGCGGAAGTCAGTGCCTTCCTCTCGGCCATGAGGAGCCTGGCTCCGCCGTCGACGCCCGCTGGCGCGCCTTCGGGCCCCGCGGACCCGACTGGGCTGCCTTGCCTGCCGGCGGCTCCGGCCCCGGCACCGTTGACGGCTCCGGCCTCGACGCCGCAAGCGCCCGAGGGACCCGTTCCCGAGTCCCCGCCGACGCCGGTCGACCTCGTAACGCCTCCTCTGCCAGCGTCGACACCGATACCATCCCCCGACGCCGACGCCGACTCCGCTCGACGTCGAGCCCTAGTTCAGCCCCGCTCCGGGCCCGGCGCCGATACGGCGTCGATGGACGCCGCGTTCGGCGCCGCTGGAGACACATTATGTCTATCGCCCGGCTCCGCTCCTTCCTCCTGTATACCAGGAATCGGATGATGGGGACAACTGGGAGGGATCTGAGGATCCTATGGCCCTTCAGGCTCAAATGTCACAGGACTGGGCAGATGAACTGGGGGAGGCCAGTGGCCTGGATACCTCTCCGGACACTGGATTCGTCTCTCCTCCGACTGTGGCTTCGGAGGAGGGCGCTGCTTTCTCTGTGGTGCTGCGCAAGGCGGCCGCAGCCCTTGGGCTCGAGCTGCCTGCCGTGGCTGTGAGGACTAACGTCGCAAGGGGTATTGCTGACGAAAGTCTTCCGGATCCAGTCTGATGCCTGGGGATATTCCAAGGTGAGGAATCTAACTAACGTGTTTCTTTCATATACAGGAGTCTCTTTTCAGATTTCCATATGATAGTCCTGTACTGAGTGACCATAAGTATGAGTGACTGTACGGGTGAGTGAGTGAATGGGTGTGTAGACCTAAGAATCAGTGAGTGGGTATGTACTTATTGGTGTTGGAGTGTCTATGGTTTTGAGAATGGCAGTATGTAATTTAGAGTGGGTGTATCGAAGGTTATATTAGGTTGTGAGAAGATGCATCAAATTATCACATGGTGACGTCATTTGAGATGTCATCAGTGATGTAATCAGTGATGTCACTGACCATGTCATGAGTGATGTAATATGTGATGTCATCAGCAGTGCATTGCGGGGGCGCGAGTTATATATATATAACTATAACAGGGGAATTTCAATGGTTTTGTACGAGGGAAATGTCCAGCTAACTATAACGTTCCTGAAACCTATGGTTTTTTCAGTGAATTTCTAAGGTTTTTTAAATGCTATTTCCTAACTATAACGTGCCTGAAACCTATGGTTTTTGCAGGGAATTTCAAAGGTTTTTTAAATGATAATTCCTAACTATAACATACCTGAAACCTATGGTTTTTAAGTGAATTTCAAAGGTTTTTTAAATGCTAATTCCTATCTATAACTTATCTCTAACCTAATGAATTTCATAGGATTTTTAAATCTTTATTTTTCAGTGTATCAATTCCTTTATTTATGTTTTTTATACTGTTGTTCACCATTTTTTAATTTTTTAACATATTTTTGTAAAAATTAATAAATATTACATGTTTTAATGAGATTTTTTGTAAAAATATTTGTAAAAAATGTTTAACTATTTAAAAAAAAAAATATTTTTAAACTATATTTTTAATACTTTGTTATTATTTTTTTTTCTATTATTTTTTGGAGTCGCGCACCCAATGCGTACCTTTCTCGATCCCTGCGCAGAACATAGTTGCCATTTTACGATTGTAGTGTAGGATCCGCATACGGTGTACGTTGGGTACGTATTTTTGTGCGCGATTGCAATGCGACCGGTACGCGGCTACAAGCGCATACGCGACACATATGAAATACGTTACGCGATGCTCGCGCGCTTCTGCGAAACATCATGTACGTGGTTGACGCGGTGGTTGCGCGAATCGCGCAAAATATTTTAAGTGTCAAAAAACATATATATATGTATTTCATGTAAATATTAAGGGAAGACATAATCTAAGCTACTCATAAAATTAATATATTTTTACTTTTAATCATCCTATATTACTTTTAAATGCAATTTCACGAATTCGCGCTCGGTGCATGCTGCCTATGCGCAGGGTGCGCGGATACCATGTGGCCTATTCTAATTATTTAAAGACCCCACCCATTTCAATCATTCTTCTTAGACCTTCTTTGGAGGAGCATCTCTCTGCTGTGAAGAATTTTTTTGGGCTAAGTTTACACTTAGTTCAAACTTTTTTGGCAAACAATGGCTTCAGGGCAACAGGCATCTCCAGCATCTGCACATTCTTCTGAAGAGGAATTTCTGGTTGAACCACCACGCCCAGAAAGGTATTCATCTGTGGTCTGGAAATTTTTTACTTTTCCAGAGGGGCAATCCAAAACCAGTGCCACCAAAGTGACATGCAAGATATGTCAAAGAGTGCTCTCCCGTGGCAATCCTGCAAAAAAGTACTTCTGTGGTACAGCCAGCATGAAAAAACACCTGAAAACCATGCATCCCGTAAACCTGGCACGTGATGAGTGCCGAAGAATTAGAGTTCTTCCTGGACCTTCACAGGCATCACAGCCGAGTATTTCATGCATGGATCCATCGGACCAACACCTGGACATCCGTCCTCAGTTTGCCACACTGAAAGTCCTCTGCTTGAAGTGCAATGAAGTCCTTTGCTACGGAGAGCAATCTATTGACTTAATTTGCAGGAAGCAAGAAAACCATCATTGTTAGTTTTTTGGGTTTTTTTTCCCCTGAAGTTCATTGTGTTGTTCCTCCAGTTCTGTTTATTCCTTTTTTTCCCAGAAAAACCCAAAAAACAAAAAATAAATTGTTCAGAAACCCCCCCAAAAAAAATATAAAAGAAAAAAGAAGAAAAAAAAAGTTCTTGTAAGAACTAACTTTCCTGGTTTAAAAAAAGACATATATTTGTATGTTAGTGTGTGGAAGTTTAGATGAATGTATGTGTAGTGCATAATTGACTGAACAAATGCATTAGTAGTGTGGGGTGAATGTATAAGTGCAGAGCTATGAGGAAGTGCTGCAGCATCACAGAGTAACCTCTTTAACTGCAGTGTGCTGTGGTACTTCCGAAGCACAGTGATGCAACATATGTACATAAATATGCTGCAAGTCTATGCTTCTCTCTGCACGGCTGCTTAAACTGCAGCCATGTAGTGACACAGGCACCCTTGCACCATGGTGCAAGGATATCTGGGTCAAGTGGAGTTTGTTTTTGTGCAGGAAGACACACCTTCCTGCACAAAATCAATCAGTAAAGGCATTTGTCTCCTTCAATGTATGCTGAGCATTTTAGCATGTATTGAAGGTTAAAAAATGAGGAGAAATTAAAACAATTCTCCTTGTTGTGCTTTGCTACACCAATTGGAGAATGGTGCAGCATTCACACACATGTCCAGATTTATTATTTTTGATAAATCTGGAGATGTGTCTTGTTCTATGAGTATTCTGTGCAATCACGCACAGCAACACTTATAGAACGCCCTTTCAACGCAAAGTGGTGTGTATGATGAGGTCGTATTTACATGGAGAAGAAAAGGTACACAGAGTGCCTTTTCCTCTCTTTGTAAATATGAAAGAGTGTCTTGCGCTATAACTATGTTACAAAAAGTGACATATTTCTGTTTGGAAAATTGCTTGTGAATGATAGGAGATAAGCACAGAGTTTTGTCTGCAAAGATGCTCACAGAAGAATGATTGAAATGATTGCGGTCCTTCAATAGGTACAATGGGAAATATTATGAACCACTCAAATCTGTTTTTTTGCAGGTCACATGATATCCTATGATAGGGACATTCCAAAACTACATAGGTATAAACAGGGTGTTTTGAAAAACGTATTAAAACTTTGTAGCTTCTTGCAGATCTGCCCATTGTGCATATTAATACTTAGTTAAACTTACCTTCACAGTATTAGAAATAAAAAATGGTACACATTTTTTTCAGTTGTGTTTTTGTAATGTAAATTGTGGTAAATTGCTTATTTTAGAATTAGGGTCTGTGAAAGAAAAGAAAAAATAGTTATAACATGTGATAATAAATTTTTAACAACACAGCATAATTTAAACAAAGTAATTTGTTTGCCTTTTTTGCTGTTCTCAGAATATATTGAATTTCACTAGAAATAGTGATTTCAATCGTACTCATCACATAACAATGAGCAAAAAAAAACAATCAAAAAGATTGTTTAAAAAAATCCAACAATCTATTCTCAGTAAAATACCAGAAAATACAAATCACACATATATAAAATGCTTACTGCTAACAAAATTTTATAACTTCAATTTATAAAAACTGTAAATTTTGTCGCTTTTAAAATATTCGCCGAGTCAATGAGTAAGAAAAAGTCCATAATTCAAACATATACCTTTCCTTGAGGCCAAATGGTATTTTTGCACTGTTTTTTATGTAAATTGTCCAATGGTAATCCTAATAAATTATAATAATAAATTCCTCAGAGACTGAATTATCTTCCTAAAACTTTGGCTTTAAAAATATTAGGTAGGAATTTGGTAATTCACTAGGCAAACGTTGGTTGAAAACCAACTGAGCATCATTACAAAGTGTCACATTTTAGATAGGCAGTGTAATGTCCAGATGTTGTGGAAGGACCATCATGGAAAATTATTGCAATCGCTACAAAAGTCCTTCCTGATATTGATAGTTGTGTTGCTACAAAATGCTTTATTAGAGTGGCCAATTTTCTTCCATCAGCTGTACAACGTTGCAGCATTAAAATTATATATTGTCCATATTTTTGTAAAAATAATGTTGATGACATTTCTGATTTACATTGGCTACACTCCATGTTTTGATTTGCAGCTTTAACTAATTTATTGAAAGACACTGATTTACAGTCCGGTAATGTTAAATATAGAAATCTTTCAGTGTCTACATTAGTGCTAGATGTATACCTACAATTTTCACAATGATGTTCCCATTTGTAACAAAGGCCAAAAATATTTTCTATTTCTACACCTTCATTTTCAAAAACAGTAAGCATATACATTAAAAATTCCTGTGCATCTTGTTGGATATTTTGCGTAAATTGTGTAGAACCAGAACATACATCCAAAAGATTACGAACATCTGAAACAGTTTGTATTTTACTTGTATCAGTTCTCAATTATTCATAAACAGAATGCAACAAGGAACAAAATCTTTTTTCCCGATTCTGCATAATTTGTTGTTGCAAACCTTCAAGATAAAAAACAACATTGACCACTACATTAGCATAGCAGTTGACACCTGAACTATTTTCAAACTGATAACTAACAATCTCTTCAACAGTGTCCTTTTTCTTTTTGCTTGCAATGACAACATTATCTTGTTTTTTTCCCTTCTCTACACCTTCTGTACAGATATTCTCATACCTTCTTTTTTGACCAACTTCACGCTTTTCAAATACAGGATATTGACCTAAATTGGGAGCATACGCTCTTCTTGACATATTATACTCTTTTACACAGTTTGCATCTGCAGTAACCTTTGTGTCATCAAAATCAATCAAAAACAAACCAGATAATGTTCTGACTCGCGACAAAGCAACATATGCCATACCCTCTTTAAACACAGTAGATCTAATATTCACCAATGCACTGTCCACACTTAATCCTTGAGATTTATGAATAGTCACTGCGTATGCCAGAGAAAATGGAAATTGTTTCCTACGGACATATAAATCTTTAACAAGCAAAAAACGAACTGAACAACGACCAATTTCTTTAACTTCTTCAATCTGATCAAATTTAATTTTTAAAAATTCAATTCCATCTTTTTTCTGATAATTAACAAAATTGACAACTTTACCCATTGCTCCATTAACTAAACCTTTTTCTACATCCAAATTACGCCTTAAAATTACCCGACAGTTTATACATGCATATAAAGAATCCAGTTTTGTTTTCAATTTTCCCGTCAAAATAATAGTGATTCCTTCATGCTCTATTTTATCAATGGCTTCCATTTTTATAATTTCTTCATTGACAAGTTTCAATAGTTCTTCGTTGAATATAGAACACTCGCGCAGTCTTGGCATTAAGTAGATCACTGATTTATCTTCTGCAATTTTCATGTATATTTTCTCAGGAACTACATTTTCATTTAGAAACAAATTGGAAAGTAATCGACTCTGCAAAGCTTGTTTGCCATGTTCTGTCAGAAGTCCAATTCTTATATCTTGAAAAATACTTCCATATTCAGCATCATTTGCCTGTCGCATATTTTTCGGGAGTTCTTTGTATTCAAAATATGTCCAAATGTTCACGTTTCCAACACTACCCAGAGACTTTTTGGTATCTTCATGCGCAAGTGTTTTTTTAATGTTAAGTGCTGCCAGTTGGAGCAGTGACAACACAAAACAAATGCGACTCAGTTGTTTTCTGCAGATAACTTGTAATTACTTTAATTAAGAAACTTTTTCCTGTTCCAGCTTGACCACTCACATACATTCGGATAGGTTGAAATGATGTGCATGAGCACTCTTTCTTTTCATGAAGTAATCCATGGTCAATCTATTCTTTCACTTGCTGATATATTTGTTTCTGTTCAACATTTAGGGGCCGATTCTGATCCTGTATTTTTTTTTTCCGTACGACTCGCATCCGTAATTTTTCCCGTACGAATCGTACAAGTCCCGTCCCACCCGTGAAGTACGATTCATACGGGAAAAATACATATGGATCGGCCCGATCCATATGAATTAGATCGGGAAAAGTTGTACGAGACGGACCCGGACACTTTTCCGTACGAAGCCTAAAAATACAGTCCGAACGTACAAGTACGATCCGGACCGGCTTTCCGATTTAGGATTCGTATGGAAAATGTCCCGTACACGGGGAATGACTTTACCCGCTACAAAGCAAACTTTGTACGACTCGTATCCCGGGAAAAGTAGTTCCCGGGGTGCGAGTCGTACAGGCCCCCCCATGCATATGTACGCACCTCACAACAACATCGCGAATGTACACACCTTACAACAACATCATCGCATATGTACGGTGCATACCCCAACATCACAACATCATCGCGTATGTACGGTGCGTACCCCAACATCGCGTATGTACGCACCCCACAACAACATCATCGCGTATGTACGGTGCGTACATCAACATCGCGTATGTACGCACCTCACAACAACATCATCGCGTATGTACGGTGCGTACCCCAACATCGCATATGTACGCACCTCACAACAACATCATCGCGTATGTACGGTGCGTACCCCAGCATCGCGTATGTATGCACCCCACAACAATATCATCGCGTATGTACGGTGAGTACCCCAACATCGCGTATGTACGCACCTCACAACAACATCATCACGTATGTACGGTGCGTACCCCAACATCGCGTATGTACGCACCCCACAACAACATCGCATATGTACGCACCGTACATAGGCAATGTAAAACAGCACAAGGAGGGTCTATTCGACTCGCACAACACCACAAAACACATCTACAGTGCACAAAAC
This sequence comes from Triturus cristatus, assembly GCF_964204655.1. Taxonomy (NCBI): domain Eukaryota; kingdom Metazoa; phylum Chordata; class Amphibia; order Caudata; family Salamandridae; genus Triturus; species Triturus cristatus. The sequence goes on from NC_140582.1 coordinate 408,188,158, forward strand.
ATGGAAATGACTGACCTGGCCACATCCAAACAGGCAAACAGAGGGGCAAACTCACAACCACCCCTTATAACACACCCACCAAAAATTCAAACTGAGGCCTACCCACAAATGGACCAATAAAAAGAGCCCACACACACAAACCATGAGCCTTTGCAACAGACTCACTGCAGCTAGAGAGCACACACCAACAGCTGCACCCATCCACCTTAACATATACACCTTCACACAACCTCCTTCACACATACCCCCTCTTCACATTCAGACCTACAACTTCACATTCACACCCAAACACCCACAACCATCCACACCCTCACCCCACACCATGCCCACAGACAAGAATCCAAAGTTCACAAGGGAGAAGCTGGAGATCCTTGTCAATGAAGTCATCAGAGTCGAGCCACAGCTGTTTGGAACATTGGTCAGACAGACCAGCATAGCCGAAAAATCACGCCTGTGGCAGAGGATCGTCGATAGGGTGAATGCTGTTGCACCCATCAGAAGTACCAGGACTGAATGCCAAGCCAGGTGGTACGATCTGCGGAGGGCGGTCAAGCGAAAAATGAATGACGACTACGCCCAGAGCAACATCACTGGAGGGGGTGGGCCCCGCAGGCAAGTACATTTCCATCCATGTGAGGAGAAGGTGATGGCCCTGCTTCCGCCATTGGCAGTACATGGACTTCAAGGACTTCCAGAGCCTGGTGAGTACACAAACAACTTACGTAACATGGGGTAATGATATCCACAACCCACCTACACAAAATGCACGCAACTACCCCCAAGCCCTCACCGGCCACAACCACAGTCAAAAACAACTCTAATGGCAATAACATGTGTATGCCCATTAAGAAAGCAAGGCCATGCTATGTCCCATGCTACACGAAGCACCAACCCAAGAATGGATGTCCCATATGCTGGGAGGGTGGGTGTCCCAAAACGCATTGTTGAACTCCAAGTCAGACACAATTGCCCTCATCCCATATGGCCCAGGTACATACCCATGCACCATGCGCAATGCACAGAGATTGGGAAAGTACTGACAAGATAGCTGACACTTGGCCCGGGTGTAGGCAGCACAAGGCCCTCCTGTGACCAGTGCAAACACAAACACCAAGACAACAAGGTCAGATATCTAGGACAGGAACTCACACTCACTGTCATGGCAGCATGCTCCATGGGGGGACAGCTACATCACCTGGGAGCCCCAGTGCCAAATCACACTACACCCACCATCAGGCCCTGTCACACACACCCCTTACACAAGCAGAAACCCCCGGGACAACCAATGGATTTACCCACTGTCACAATGGACATGTAACACAACAACACCAATACATAGCCGAAGAAGCATCCAAGCCAAAAATCTACATGTCAAAGACTCAGGAGAACATATCAATCTGTCCCCCGCAACATACCCATCCACAAGTAAACATTGAGGAGAATGCTAGGCACATACAACTACCTGGAGGAACACTGCCAACTTGAATGTGTATGGAACATGGATGTTGCATGAAACAGCATTAACATTGTCTGTCTCTCACACACAGGGCAACGTGATGATTCTCCCCCCATCAATGGGGGTGAACAATCACAGTCCCAGGCTCGGGAGGAACCTGATCCCACCGGCAGCGACGCCTCTCAACACTCCGCGGATGACCCCGACTGACCTGGACCCTCTGGTGTCCAAGCCCCTGCAGCACCTGGTTCAGGAACATCTGTGCCAACCACCACCCCCATTCCTGCCACATCCCAGGAGACACCGAGGAGCCCTGCCCGCAGTGAACACCTGAGCCAGTCTGATCAGGAGGGACAAGGTGCGCCGGGCACCCAGTAGGAGGCAGACAACAATGCCATCCCTCAGGGGTCCCGTAGACCAGATGTGCCCACAACGGCAGCCCAGGCTCATGTGGGCAGGGGTGGTGGGAGTGGAGGCAGGCGGAGGCGAGAACCTGACCAGCCAGCTGAAGGGACCGGTATGTCACACATAGACAACATCATGGACGCATACCGGCGTGACACCAGGGAGTTCAGCCAGGTAGTGGTGACCCTCAAAGAGATGAAGAACTAGCTGGCCGAGCAACACGCCAGTCAACAAGAACACCAAGGACGGATGGAGGCAAGATTGGCTGAGCTCCTGGCGGTGCAAAGGGACATAAGCAATTCACTCTGTCGGATCGTTGACAACATGGGCAACCCTCCCTGTGCCACCAGGCGAAGACCACCACCAGCCACAGGGAGGGAGGAGGAGGAGGATTCGTCCAATGGAGCGTCCCAAGGATCGTCAAGACCTGCATCTGAGGGTCCCCGGAGGAAGGTGGGTCATCCACGGAAAAGACCGTGAGAGGCAGCGGACCATCCACATCTCCCAGGTCACCTGGCGTGGCACCTGGCCTCCATGTGCAACAGCATCACCTCATTGACTGACAACATCTGCCACATGGACTTGCTTGTCACAGTCTGACCAATGATGCCAAACACTGTGGCCTGGACTCTGAAGACTTCAAATGCAAAGGATCCCACCTCCCCCTGTGAACTTTGGATACTATGGTCCCTGTATTGCACCTTTTTCTGTGCACAAATCACGCCCCAGACCTATAATAAAATAAATGTATAATTGTAATTTTATGTTGCAGTCATTTAGCATGAGTCCACAACATATGTGTGGGGATATGTCAAAGTATGTCTGAGTGTGGAACTAACTCCAGCCATCCATACACTTGGGTCTGAGTCCGGTCAAGTACACACATGGGTCACAATGTATCACCAAATACAGACATGGAGCCCAAAACTCACCCGTGATGGCCTCAAGCTGCTGAGGGGGGGCTTGCAATACTGCTCAGACAGACCAATTTGCCAGAGTATCATGAAGGTGTAGAGGTCATGGGTCATGTTGAGGTGCCCGGGGAGGGAGTCCTAGGTCTGTTTTGCGAGGTGGGAGAACTATCTCCTACATGCAGTTGTTCTGTGGATGTGATGAATGGTGGCCAGGGCAAGGTGGGCTGCACGGAGTTGGGCCAACGGGGTGATGGATGACAGACGTCCAAGGTCGGTTTTGGGGCTGGGGTTGTGGACTGCCATCTGAGTGTGGTTCAGGAGTCTGAAGGTGATCCTGAAGCAGACAGTGAGCCATTCTAGCTATCTCAGGTGGACAGTGATGTGGCTGGGGCAGGGGATGTTGAAGATGAGGTGTGCGGATGCACCCTGGATGTGGACAACTTCTCCTGCTGTTGTTTCTCCGTAGAGGGCATTGCTGTAGTTGACCCGGCTGGTGTTGTGGACCTGGGGGATGGTCTGTCTTGCCTTGGAGTGGATCTATCTGTGTATCATGTGCAGCATGCGGAGGGTGTTGCAGCATGAGGTACAGATGGTGTTGAGTTGCATGGTAATTGTGAGCGATGAGTCCATGATGAACACCAGCTTGTGTGCGTGGCCACTGGGTGCTGGTGCGGTGCCCAGGCTGGTGGGACACAAGGAGTTGACCCAGCCATAAGGGGACAATCCTCAGATGCTGACCTCAGTCCTGTCCAAGTCCAGCCTCAGGTGGCTGATGGTCGGCCATTCGTCAACGGATCTCATGCCTTCTTGAAGGTTGGATCTGGCAATGGCTGGGTCTTTGGTGAGGTTGAGGAGCAGCTGGGTGTCAATGGCATACGAGATGATGATGAGGTCGTGTGCGCATGTGATGGTGGAGAGGGGGGTCATGGAGACATTGAAGATCGTCACGCTGAGAGATTAGCCCTGGGGCATGGGCCACATGACCCCAGTGTACTACATGCTGCAGGGTGGAGGCCGACTCCCTGGTCCTTGCTGGTGAGCTACTTGGTGATTTAATCCTGGGCCCTCCTCTGGATACCAATGTTGGAGATGTGTGAGCTGACCGTGTGGTAGCACATGGTGTACAATGCCGTTGAGAGGTCAAGGGGGGTGGTCTCACCATTGTTGAGTAGGGCTAAGTTGTTGTTGGTGGTGGCAATGATGACGGTTGCAGTGGTGTGATTACTGTGGAAGATGTTTTGGTGCCGGTTGCCTGGAGCTGTTTGCGCGGAGGAAGTTTGTCAGTCGCTCGTTGTGTGTCTTCCTGATGACATGTGCTGGCTAGGGAAGCAGGGTGATGTTCCAGGAGATCCTGCGGTACTGCCATCCGTTGTTGAAGAAGGGCCTGGGTCTCTGCATGCCTCCAGCTCCCATGGAATGTGACAAACTCAAATGAGACATTCAGGACGCCCTGGACGTGGGCTTCAAGGATGGGGAATGATGTGGTTGAGATGTTGTGTGGGAAGGGGCCTGATGGAGAGCCAGAGTGGATGGTGCACATGAGCCAGGTGGTGTATTTGTTGCTGACGGGAGTCCAGAACCTGGGGGGGGGGGTTGTCACGCGGATAATAGTGCTGTCTGCCTCTGTGTGCCAAGGCTGTCATGTATGGCCATGAGCTTGCAGTGGTAGAAAGTTGCAAGGGATGTGATCTGCCTTGCAAGGGTGGGGTGTCTTTTGGATGGAGATCTGCTGTCAGTTCACTCACAATGCTGATGAGCTCCTTGATGTCATGTGTTTTGGTGCCTCGGCCCTATCTGAAGGATCTCCACTTTTCCTTGCTGATGATATGGTGATGGCTGTGTGTGGCGTTTTCCAGGGCTGTAAGGTAAATGAAGGTACTTTGTCTTGCAAGGTTTGCACAAGAGTCCGGCTCTATCTGTATGAGTCCAGTAGGTCTGCCTTGTCCCAGGTGGCTTAACTGTTGTTGTGCTTCACAGGAAAGTCTGTCAATGTGGCAAGATTGTTGGATCAGTAGCTGATCCAGTGTGTGAGGTTGCAGGGTGTGGCGGTGGTGTTGGTTCGAGTGTCCCACACAGCTTGTCTGTGGTGACTTATATCAAACATCTTTGGGGGATCGGTAGTGGGGTGTGGGGCAGTGTGTTACTTGTCGGAGACGTGGATGCAAATGTTGATAGACCAATGTTGGATGGTGGTGTGGTTCTCCTCCAGCAAGAAGTTACTGGCCCTCAGCCACATGTAGCCTGTGGAGGTGAGGGTGTGCGTGCAGATGTATGTGTTGATGGCTTTGCGGAATTGTGGATGTAGGCCTGGAGATCTGTAGATGAGTGTTACTCTGAGGGTTGCCAGGTGGTTGGAGTAAAACCAGATTTGTGACTCTGAGGGTGTACTTGGGAATAAATTGCAATTCATCCTCCAGGATTGTTGTTGCCATCCCTGCGGGTGATCTTGTATCCGTCTGAGATGGCAATGAAGAAGTTGTGTGCTGAGGATGCTTTTGACCAGATTACTGTCACGAAGGTGATGTGTGGGGCCGTTGTGTTGAGGAGTTAACAGAGTCCAATGGCGTGCTTGTGGACGGAGCGGGTGTGGAGTAGGAGGCACATGACCTGGTTGTTCTGACAGGGTCTGGTAGGCGGGGCAGCGCTGTGTAGGAAGTTGGAGTTGCACACTCAGCATGCAAAGGTGTCCTGTGTGCGCTTAGGGGTTGCCTGATAGCAGGCGGTTGATTGTCTGGAGGACATTGCTTGGAGGGTGGCTGCAGCATGATCCTGTTGTGTGACGTGCGTCATGCAAGGACCAGAGGGTCGTGCACTGTGCACGTTGCAGGCGCAGACGGTCCTGCCTTTGGCACGGCGTTGGTGCAACAGTGGCACAGACAAGCTGCTGGCTGCATTTAGAATGGGTGGAGGGGGAAGGGAGGAGCATTTTGTAGGCGTATGGGTTGCCGAATCAGGGCACTCGGTGGGGCGGTGCCGCAGGTGAGGCAGCAGCAGGCGGAAGGGGTGAGAAACTAGGCAAAAAGTAGCACACAAAGACAAGGAGGTCAGAAAGGCACAGTGCAACAGGTGTATGTAAAGGAAGGAGTGTCAGGTTACTCATGGGTCACTCCGAGAAAATGTATGAAGAATCAACAAAAATGACGGCCACAGGATCAGGCAACAAAATGCGGTGCTGCTCACAGGAGACACACCGTCAGCAGGCGTTGACGTCCCATTGTGGGGAGCAACCTGCACAAATACATACACAACCAGGTACTTCATGCACAATAGAGATTATTAGCCATGAAGAAATGCATGCATGTTGCCGAAGTACACATACACTCATATGCTCAATCTTTGACAATTATGCCATAGATGACGCATGCAAACTGGCAAGAGATATGCAGTGACAGAGATGAGGCACTTTGGATTGTGCAGACCACCTTTATTGCACAAATTCACACAAAGGGAAATGCATCCATACGAACAGACTCACAGGTCAGTTGACAGAACATGTGGGACATACGCTGGACCCCCCTTCACAACACAGATGTTGTAAATCCCAATGAACTGGCACACAAGTCAAGGGGATGAGCCAAACACATCCTGCTGCACACGGAGATGCTGCAAATCACTATAGAGCCAGTTGTTGTGATGTCCCACACTATGTCCACCCGTAGCATCAGCAATGTTTCAGAGGCAAGGTTTACGCACATTGATGCCTTCATCAGACTCCACACTCCACTACAGATGACTGTCAAGAAGGGTCACTATCATGTCATGGGAGTGATGCTACATGTTATATGCTCCATGGTGAGAAGACATGTATGCATGGTACCACAACATACAGAGAAGCAGTCCCCACACATTCCCAACCCGTACCACCACCAAAAAGCCTTGCGGCAATCCTTACCCAAACTGACATTTCCACATGTCCGTGCATGGAACGCTGATTCAGCACACGTTGCAATCCTCATGAGGAATAGCAGGAGGACAACGATGACACGAGCAGACAACAGGCGCAAAAACCTGGGAATGACAGACACACAAGAAGTCAACTAAAACAAATCTCGACGCACACATGCTCAGTTACGAAACATGAACAATGTTGGACACATGCAAATTTCAAAGAAAGACTCTCCGCAAAACTGTGTGGCATGACATCATCACTCGAGTGACACATCAGTACACACATCAAAGTCACTTTGCATTCAGTCAGCTGGACACACACATTGCAACACATGCCACTCAATGCTAAAAGCTTGCACACTCATACCCAGTGACTCACCGTTATGAAAAGAAGTTGCGTATGAGCTGACTCCGGATATCATCCTCCTCCTCCTCATCACTTGCCTCGTGACCAAGCCCTGGATCCTCCACGGGTGGGTGTTGCTCCTCATCAGGATCAAGGATGAGTGGCACCGCCTTCTCAACAGCCATGTTGTGCAGCATGCAGCACACAATGAAGATTTTGCACACCTTTTCCGATGCATATGGGAGGGACCCGCCTGTCTTGTCAAGGCACCGGAATCGGCTCTTCAGGCCAAACGTCCTCTCAATCACTCGCCTGGTCTGCCCGTGTGCATTGTTGTACCTGTGATCTGCAGCTGTTCTTGGGTTGCGGAGAGGTGTCATTAGCCATGGCATGTTGGGATATCCAGAGTCCCCTACATGGAAACATCATGTAAATAAGTGGGTCAGGAGATGCCGTAAGAGCCAAAGATACCGCAACACACAGGACCAACAGAGTACACCCACCAACAAGACATGCTCGTTCGTTGTGCAGCCGCAGCATCATTTGTGGCACCCTGCTACGCCTCATCATGTAGGCATTGTGTGCTGATCCTGGAAAACGTGCACAGACATGTGAAATCAGCATGTTAGCAAGACACATCACAAGGGCATTTATTGAGTGGTAATGTTTACGGTTGCAATAGGCTTGCTCCTGTGCCTGTGGTGGTACCAAAGCCACATGTGTCCCATCAATGGACCTAATGACATGGGGCATCCCTCCCAGGGCATAGAAATCACCCTTGACATCTGTCAACTCCTCAAGAGTAGGAAACTTGATGAATTCATCAAGGTGCTCCAAAATGGCTGCCAAAACATCACGCAGGACACGGCTGAACATTGTCTGTGACATCCCACCAACATCAGCTATGTACAATTGAAACGTACCTGTGGCAAAAAAATGTAGGGCTGCCATCACCTTCATCTTTGGGGTCAGTGCAGTAGGATACCTGTGTCTCGGTTGGAGGTGTGGTGCCAGCCTGTTGGTCAAGTCCTCAATCAACTGTTGAGTGAATCTGTAACGTCGGATGCAGGCACATTCCCTCATGGCAGCCAAGTCTGGCATTGTTCTTGGGACAGTCGGTGCCCTGCAAGACATTGTTAGGAATCATGAAGATTGAGAGACTGCCAACATCAATGTCAATGAACATAGCACATGCTAAACTGCTACTAAACATCAGGTAACTATGGAGTCTGGTGTGTGAAATACATCCAGGACACATATGCCACCTTGCTGGCACTCCTACGAAAAGCCAGATACACCTGTTGATTGTCAAGTCTACATGTCATGCCCTGAAATGAGCTGGGGGCAAGTCTGAGTGAACAGCCAGAGATATCACCGGAGTGACACACATCCACATAGCTGCATTGGAAGGATGTCATCTCATCCAGATAGTTGACTGCAAGGCACACGCACAGGTCACATGGAACGTCAAATGTACATATGACACACATTGCGATGTAGGGATACACGTGACAACAATTAAACACAGCCATTGAGACGACGCAGACATGTATGCCTGGGAAAATATGATGTCCGATGCACACAGACCCTACAGCCATGGGAATCCACATGTGGCATGGTGTGCGTAGATGTGTGCCATGCCCATCTCCACACAGACCCATGTTGGATGCACCAACAGATGCAGTTGACGGAACACTGACAGCAAGCTCATGGGAACACATGACACACACCTGACATAGTCACATAGGGGCACGCTGATCGTGACATGTCAGTTGAGAGAGTGTCCTTGTCCCTGGCATTAGGAGACAGGTGCGGGTAGTGATGACTGTGCCATCCCACTGCTGCTGTGCATGACACAGTTGGACTACAGACACACATGTGGCAAGTGTCAAGGTGATGTGTGCCACAAAGTGCCCCATCACACATGACATGTGTACACAGGTCATCACACATCAATTGTGCAACTAGATGAGATGACATGTGCAATATCACTGGCTGACACACCTAGGGCCTGCACATGAAAGTATGCAATGACAAGTACTTGATGGACATCCTTGTGCGACTCGTAGCCCTTCATTCCTGCCATGTGTACGCCTGTATTGCCATTGTAAGCATGTGAAACGCACCGTACACCCGCAATCATCGCGTGTGTACACTTCATTTCACCATTGTACTTGTGCCGTAGGGGTACGTGTGAAACGCACTGTACACCCGCAATCATTGCATGTGTACGCTTCGTTTCACCATTGTACTTGTGCCATAGGGGTACGTGTGAAACACACTGTACACCCGCAATCATCGCATGTGTACGCTTTGTTTCACTATTGTACTTGTGCCATAGGGGTACGTGTGAAACGCAACTTACACCCGCATTCATCGCGTGTGTATGCTTCGTTTTGCCATTGTACTTGTGCCGTAGGGGTATGTGTGAAACGCACTGTACACCCGCAATCATCGCGTGTGTACGCTTCGTTTCACCATTGTACTTGTGCCGTAGGGGTACGTGTGAAACACACCGTATACCCGCAGTCATCGCGTGTGTACGCTTCGTTTCACCATTGTACTTGTGCCATAGGGGTACGTGTGAAACGCACCGTACCTGTGTGTGGATTTCAAAATTACATAGGGGACACATAAGGGACAAGTATTAGGCCCTAAATGCATGCTGGTTGTCATGGATACTGAGTTTTCAGTTGAAATGTGTCCATCAGGTGTCCTGGAACAGTCAGTTGGCCACAAAATACAATGTTGCAAAGTGGTTTTTGACTTGACATGATGCTCAAAATTTTAATGATGCGAATGCGTGTCATAGGTGTATGTTTAAAGGGATTGGAGTAAACGTACGATGCAAATGTGTCTGACCAATCACTATGTACTCCTCAAAATTAATGCCCCTCAGCAAGACAGATATAAGGCAGCCAGAACCCATGAGAGGGCACTTGCCTGCACAAATTTCCAGTCGACCACACTGCTGCTGTCTCTGCTTCCTCTGGACCATGTCACGTACTGTGGAGAGGACCCAGCCATTCACCCTGGAGGAGAATGAGGCCTTGCTGGACGTCCTCCTCCCACAGTACCCGAAGCTGTATGGGAGATCAGGGGAGCAGGTGAGTGCTGACTCCACTACCTTTCCCTAAGCACCTGTTGTGTGACTGTGACTTCTGGCATTGTGTCCAGGTGTGACAGACATGCTATGTTGTTTAGAGTGGGGCCCAGGGGGGGGGGGACATGCTCATGTCTCTCATGCAGAGCATGAGGTAGTTCCTGTGTGCACTCCTCACTTGCATTGTGCTTACTATGACATTCACTGCATAGTGCATGACACATTCAGCCTGGCAAATCCTTGGTGGCCTTTTTTCCTAGTGTCCTGAGGTGATTCAGTGGTCCCCCCGGTGTGACAGGTGACCGTATCCACAGATATGTAGGAGTTGAGTGGACCTGTGGTGAGAGTGTCCAAATGATGTGTACGACCTCATGGACATTGATGTGTGTGAATGTTCCTTGTTATGTGGGTGAGTGTCTATGTGAAGTGTTGCACCACAGCTGCATGGAGGAGGCAACAGATCTACCCATCTGATGTGACAAGTAAGCTGTGCTGTGTGTCTGACTTGCAGAGCTGGCACGACACCTGTGACACCCCACTGGCAAGTGGCACATGTGCAGAGTGAGGTTTGTATCCGCTGTTGTGACTGACAGGTGAGTAATATGTGCCTGGGTGTGTCTGACTAGTCTGCTGAGGGTGCGTCAGTGGAGTGGGACATGTGACTGCTTGACACGTGCTGGCCATCAGCCTGCTGTTGCATGTGCTGCACAGTGTGTGCCATGATCAGTGAGTGTGTCGCACCCCTCATGTCACCTGTTGACTTTCAATGCCATGAAGTGCATTGGGGTTTGCACACAGGCCAATTTCTTATTGTGAATGATGCAATCCCTGTCAGCATCTTATGCCCTGTTCAACATTTTAAAGATGTTCAAATGTGTGTCTCTGGGACATGGAGCAGGTGTATTGATGTTGTGTCACTTTGTCATCCTTACAGGTAACTGCCTACAAGAAGGGGGAGCTCTGGAGGGACATCGTCAGGGCCGTGAGATCTGCGGGGGAGCGTAGTCGGAGCCTACCCCAGGCTCGCAAAAGGTGGCAGGATCGCCCGGGTCCAGCTGGGGATCGACTCTCCTCGCCCCCATGGCGGGCGCCGACGCCTGACCCCCCACATGAGCCGTGTCCTGGCGGTGGTATTCCCTGACCTCGATAGGCAGTTACAGGAGAGACTGCAGAAACAAGGGGGTAGGTACATGGCTGTTTGATGTATTATGTGTCACCAGTTTTTGGAAGTTCTCTGTAGCCTGGATACACTCCCAGAGGTTATATGTGCAGTGCATTTTCTGTTCCCCAATGTCACCTGGTGCTCTTTTTCATCCCTTCCCCTCCTTGACGTGTGTCCCCTGGTCTGTGTGTAATCACATTTGCACATGGTCATCTAAGGTTCCAGTAAATCTAAGTGCACATTGCTTTCTGCATCATGTGGGAGGGTGGTCTGTGACTTGTGTTGGTACCTTGCCTGTGCCATGACATGTTCACTGTGTTGGGGGTCAATATTTGTTGGCACTGATGATGATTCTCAACATAGGATGTGAAGTTTCAAATGAACACCCTTGCAGCATGCATGCCCAATGTTGTGGCCTCAGACATGATGTGCATGAGTGTGAGATATGCATAGTGCCATGACGGTTGCTCATGGTACAGTCATCTCATTCCAGGAACACGGAGCAGTGTGACCACTACAGTCCCCTGAGACACCCTGGCCTCCTAATCATGTGTGTCATCCAACACTGTGCACATTCTCTCTGGGTTCAGCATAGGTCTGCCTCTGTGGCATTGTTCCCTGGCCTGGTTGGTAATTTTCTAATGTAGGTAGGTAGGTAGGTATAGCTTTATTCGATAAAAATATCATAAAAGCACAACATACAGTAAAATTTAAAAGGATCAAGTGAACATTGACAATAAAAGAAAAAATTAATCATAAGTATATCTAAAAGTGAACTACATCACAGGATAAAAACATGTGCAAAATACAGAGAGCAAATGGACACGAAGTTCATTGTGTAGGTATTGGTAGCAGGGAATAGAAAGAGACCACTAGAACGATTCAGTGCATAAGGGTGGCAAGTTTTTTTTTCCTCAAGAGCCAAGCACGACCCAGATACTTGGCCATTCCACATACAATAATGAGAGACGAAGTATCTGTTTTTAAGATACGCAACACCGTGGCAAGATCACGACTACCCAGCATTTTGCAAATCGGTCTCAGCCACTTAGATCTCACTCTTCTATAGGTAAAACAAGCGAAGAGGAAGTGGGGAATAGTCTCCTTCGGAGCTGCACAGCTCGCGCAACCAATAAATGTGTGTGTGAGGCCCTTACAACTAGCAGTGACGGAGTTGAGAGGTAGAGTCCCTAATCTAAATCGCACATACAATGATCTGTCCAGTGGAATCTGAATGAAGTCAAGATAGGGTTCCAATTTGCAAAGGGGCTTGTGCTCAAAAAAGGCCTCACTCAACTTCCCCATATTACCATTACTCAACTCTCTAGTGTTGACCCAACTCCAGTAAGCCTTCTTAAGGTCCAATTTCGAGGGGGGTGACTGGGATTCCCAACAGTCTTCATAGCCAATGGCTCTCAACAGTTCGCTTACATGGGAGATACATTTTATCCTCCTCCCAGTGTCGGCTAGTATGAGTTCACTTAGGCCTGCGGCATATTTGGCAAGTTCTGGTGTCCTCCGTAATCTTGCCCAAAATAATAAAGGTCGAAGTCGTGCAATGTCCTGAATAGAATGTCTGCCTAGATCATAAAACAATGGTTTTAATGGGGATGATGTGGGAACAGAGATAAGATCCCTCATAAATTTATTCTCAGACTTGACCAGGTCATGGATATTTTCGTTGCCCCAAATTTCCGCTCCGTACATGGTACAAGATAGTGCTTTTGCCTCGTATACCACAAGGGCCGGTGCTACAGGTCTACTTGTAGAGAGATGTTGTTCTCTAATAATGGCACCAGAAGCCCTCTTGTGGCATAGGAGCATCTTGGTTAGGTGAGGGCTCCACTTCATCCCTTTCCCAATGCGGATGCCTAGGTAGTCGAAAGAATCCACAATATCAAGCGGGGTGCCATCCAGACTAAAAGCATATCTGAAGCGTCTAGGAGGGTTTATTACCATTAATTTGGTTTTCTCAGTGTTTATGATAAGGCCATAGGACTTGCAAAAAGAGTCAAACCTATTTAAAAAATTTTGTAGGCCAGCAGGGGATTTGGAGATCAGGAGAGTGTCGTCGGCGAACAGGAGGGTAGGGACTTTTTCGCCAGCCAGGACTGGAGCATCAGCTGGGTCATCCCTAAGGAGATCCACCACCCCGTTGATGTATAGAGAAAACAGGGTGGGAGCTAATACACAGCCTTGGCGAACCCCCCTGTTCACCGCGACACTCCCTGTAAGCTGCCCCTGGGCACCCCATCTAATATTAGCGTGATTATCCTCATGAAGAAGCATTAAAAAGGCGAGGATCTCATGGGGGACACCTAATTGAAATAAGACCTGCCATAATCTTTGACGAGGAATTAAGTCAAACGCAGACTTTAGATCTATAAAAGCTAAGTATAAAGTGCCTTTGCCTAAAACTACCACTTTCCAGTAGATCATAAAAAATCTAAAAACTTGATCCATTGTGCCTACCTTTTGCCTAAAACCTGCTTGAAAATGAGATAGAATGTTCATATTCTCAATCCATAGCCTCAATCTCATGAGGAGAACCCTGCCAACCACCTTCTCAATCACGTCAATTAAGCTGATAGGTCTGTAGTTGGCAGGGTCCTCCTTATTGCCCTTTTGATATATGGGAATCACCACTGCGGCTTTCCATGACTCAGGTACTATAGAGCCCCTAGCTATAGCGTTCATTATAGCAGAGATGAACGATGCCCAGGGAGCTGGATCATGTAGAAGTAGATCTCCTGGGAGACCATCTGGGCCTGCCGCTTTACAGGGTGCAATGCTTTTGATTGCCAAAGTAACTTCCTGAATCCCGAAGCTATTGTCGGGTGGGAAACTTACGGCCGGGGCCAGGAAATGCTCCTCCTCCTGGTCTACAGAAGCAGTCTCTCCCGCATATATAGCAGAGAAATGGTTAAACCATTGCAGCTCTGTTATGTGATTTGGGATACTTGTCGTTTTTGCCCGCTTCCCTCTATTTAGGAGGTCCCAAAATACAGTGGGATTTCGATTCAATGCTGCCTCTTTTAGCTCCTGCCAATGAGTTTCCTCCAATTTCGTTTTTCGACTACCAGGGATCTAGAATAATCCTGTCTTGCCCTTCTGATCAGGTTACTGTCTTGTTTCTTTAGGGCTTTTGACAGAATCGTTCTTTTCCTTCTGCAGTCTTTAGAGTACCATGGGTTCGCACCTTGTGCAGGTGTCCCTTTACGGGGAGGATTCCCTTCCAAGGTGAAAAATTCCCCAATCTTGTTTGTGGTATCACGGTAGAGTGAAGATATGAGTTGGGGGTCTCCCATTTTATTAAGGACCTCGCTAAGCTCAGCGTTTTTCCTGACTAATATTTCTTTAATACTTTCGAGCTTCCCCTCGTGTTGTGAAATTCCATGCCATTTAAGGCGTCTGTTACAGCCTGCCAACAATACTTCTTTAGTTAACATCATAGATGGTTTATTGGATTCGTGTTCTGGGGTCAGCCAAACATCTTTAATTTGTAGGCACAGTGGATTGTGGTCGCTATCGATGGTATTTTTTACGACCATATCCACAACATTCCCCCAGAAATGGATGTCAACAAGGATATAATCAATGCGGGATGGGGTAGTTAACCTATTATATGTGTAGGCTCCACTCATATCTGATTTAGATCTACCATTCACTGCTCGCAAATTAAACTCCTGGGTGAAAGCATTAATTTGTATTGCCCTCTGGGACAATTTCTTGATAGGAGGTAGCTCCAGAGGCGGAATGCCCCATTTGAGATCAACCTCACTGGTCCCCATTAGATCTTCAAAGCATAAGGGTTCAAATGTACAATTGAAATCCCCACAGACAATAATACTGGAGTGGGGATCAATGAGAGTCAATTCACGTTCCAGGGCAGACACTACCTGGGAAGCTTGTCCACCCGCAGTCCCTCTGGCATAGATGTTAAATAATTCTAGCGTTGGTCCCCCGTGTGGGCCTTTTATGGTCAAGTGTAGAAGATCGGGGGAGTCACTATTATGGGCCTCCACCTTCCAATTGTTCGTAATATTTACCCACACTAGCAGCCCCCCCGATGGACGGCCTTTCCCTGAGCTTGTGGCTGGTATATAATACGTAGTGTACCCAGTTTTGTGAAGGGGGATTGCGCTCCATGTTTCCTGGAATAGGCAGACATCAAATGTACCGATGAATTCCTGCCATTCCGGAATTAAAAGTTTTTTTGGGAGTCCTGCGATGTTCCAGGAGACAAGGTTTAAAGTTGCCATAGGGGTTTTGGCAGTTGTGATTACCTGGATTGGTGGGGACGTCTCACAAGAAGGTGGAGACTGTAAGAAGGGTGATAGGCCGTAGGGAGACGCTTTAGTAGGGTCAACAGGGTTTGAATCTATCTCCATAATGCATCCCTGTGGTGGATGATGGGCCAGTCAGTCCACCCTGTTCAAATTTGAATCATTGCTCAGAACCCTTACTCTTCCCTGAGGCTCCTGACCTATGGGAACCCAGAGTGGGGAGCGCCTTATCTGTATAGAGGAATGTTCTGGTGAAGATGTACGGAATTCCAAAAGCATCAGATTCTCAGCCAGGGCGGTGTTAGTAAATGTGAGCTCGATACAGTCAGATTGACTAGTATGGGATGAGATTCTTCTTGCTTTAGCAATATCATCACGAATGATCGACCTGCAAACTCTGACGTGCCTAAGCCAATGAATGGCTTTATTCTTTACGGATTCCTCGTTTTCATGAGTTTGGGTAGCAGCAAGTCTGGGTACTTTAACCATGTAGGCTGTTTTCGCATTGGTCAAGGAGTGGCCTGAAATTAAATTCAATGCGGAATTATCTTTAGAGTAAACCTGGGCCTCCTGATAGCTAAGACTCGAAAGCCCCTCAGATTTAGACATGTTTGAAGTAATAAAAAGATCATTATGGATTATTGGACGTTTCACAATGTCCGTATACAGGGATTTGCTGCTACTACCAGAGGTCAGTGTCGGCTTTCGTGTGAGTTCAGTTTTATTACAAGATAAATGTGTCACCCTATGTAAGATTGGCAGTGAACTAATCGGGACAGGTAATGGAGGTGCTGGTGATGTCAAATTTCCAGAAATGCTTAAGGCATCCATGGACATCGGTATTAATGTGGCCCTCTTGCTTAATTCCATAATTATGTTTTTCAATAACTCTACTTCTTTCAATAGTTGGTCAATTTTGTGCTCAAGGGTCGCTCCCTGTATATTGTGTGTTTGTACTGCTTTGTGGTATATTGGTCCAGAATCCTGGCACTCTAGTGGAGTATGAAGTTCCTCGTCTAAGCCCTCCAAAATTGAGAACCTATTTGAACAAGAAAGCTCAAGAGTAGCAGTACATGGTAATATTTCAATGATAGGTAATGGTTTTGGTTTTCTGGGATCCTGATTGACTCCCTGACAAGGCTCAGATTGGCCATTGGATGTTGGACAGGGAGGTGTTTTAGAGGTGACTTGTCTTTTTTTTTAACATAGTTGGAATCTTACAGTTATGGCTGGTAGCCATGGGTTCTACTACTGTTTCCACTACGGCAGCCGAGGGTGGCCTAGTATCCTCCAGTATCACTTGGCAATCATTGACTATTGATTCAATCCTACCCAGCACGCAATTACCAGCCGCATGAATAACTTTCTTGGCCTTTTTTCCCTTTTTGTTCGTGCTATCCCCACCTCCCTCCATGGTCTTCCTTTTCGCCATACGCGTCTACAGAAAAGGCTAATAACAAGGTATAACAATGCTACAAACTAATTGCAATGATTATGTTAGTAGAAAAGTAGCATAGGTCCTTGGAGATGAATATCACGTCAATGGGAGCAGGAGTTCGGAAGGGACTTAGAGGACAGATGGATCAAATGACACAGTACCTTCGTGTGTGTATGGAAAATGCAAGGGGGGCGGCCCTGCTCTGCCTCCTCCTGCCCCTGACGGCCACAGACGGCCCGCCCTCTGCCCGGGCTCAGCCCGGCATCGCCCGCGCGCGTCCCGCGACGCGAAGGAAGCTGTCGCTTTTGAAGCGCCTCCGGGCGCGCTGGTATGCGGAAGGAGTCCGGCCCGCAAAGGATCACGGGAGCTGTAGTCTCCCCCCACAGCGGCCAATGGTGTAGTATGGCGGCGGGGGAGACACACAGCGTAGGGACCCCGTCGGTATTGAACTGTTCTGGTCCCAAGAGCGAGGAGTTCAGGTGAGTCTCTGGTATGTCGCAAGCTGAAGAAAATATGAATAATGTGTGCTACATGTGTCCACTGGACAGGGATACACCATTAGGCTTGTGCATACTCACACTGGGCAGTGCCTGTGTGGCTATTCACAACAATCTGTTGCTGGTTGTTTGTCACAAATATGTGTTGCTAGCCCCAGGAGGTCATGTTGTGTAAATCTAGCAATTTTTGCTGCACAGTTTTTGTTACCCTGAATAAGAGGTGTCACATCTTGATCTGTATCAATCACATTGACTCAGGTATGGGTGGTTGTGCGGGAGAGGCCTACATGGGCACCCCTGATTTTTCCTTGCCAGGTCTGACCTGTGTGTCAGAATTGGCTGTGCACAGAATCACCATGCAGTGCCCCTGTGATGCTGGCCAGTGCTTAATGTTCGTGCTTTTCAGCCTGTGTCATTTTTTCAAAAACATGATTCCTGCTCATACATTTTTGGCACTTGTGTGTGGTTCAGATGCAACGCAGTTTGGACTTTGTGTGCTGGCATCTGTGTGGACATTCTGGCTTGCAATGAGGGTGTCTCCACAGTACAGCTATGCTTTTTAACAACCCAATTGCAGGCACAGTAGCTTATGCATTGTCCTGGGTGTGGACAGTGGTGCCACTCCAGATGACAGGCAGTAGGTCACATGTGTAGCCAACTGTGTAATCAGGTGACGGATGGCCATGTAACAACTGACATAATTCAAGTTGTTACTCTAAAAAAATTGTACCTTGGCACTAACAGCACTTGTCAACAGTTCTTCATGTTTTAAATGTGGTAATTTGATGATTTGTGTTGAGAACACTGATGTGCCTGCATGAAAAATGTCTCCCAAGGAAGTGCACACCGAACGACATTTCCACTTTCATGGAACACGCTGGCACCTTTGCAAAGAAGCCACTGTTAGAATTAAATGGTTTTGAAGATTCTCCATATACATGTTTCCACAGTGGTCTTGATTTTGTGAGACTCCTTTGTTGTTGGTGATACAAACTAACAAGTCTCAAGACATCCAGACCTCCGTGGGCCCATGTATATGTACTTTCTGCAACACCATTCATTTCTAACAGTGGCTTCTTAGAAAAGGTTTTTTATGACATACATATACCTCTGACACCATTGATCACAAAATGTATTTTTCTAGCTATCCTTTTTAATGACTGCGGTTTGTAAATAGATTATTATACTTTCTTGTTATTTTCAAAGCTGAGTGAACACAACTTCAATTTTCAAAACGAATGTTCTACATATAAAACAGTGACAAATATATACATTTATACAGTGACTTATGGACGTATTATACACAGATCAAAAAAAGATTGAAAACAAACAAATGAAGAATTCTTGACAATAATAGGTTGTCCGATTTTCTATATCTCTAAGAGCTGAAGCAAGTTAATTCTTCTAGTTCCTGAAGTTAGTAAGGTCCTAGGCAGAGTCAAATGCTTGTGACACGATAGTTTAAAGGAGCACTGGACTTGTTTGATGTTTACTGTTTACGCTCTTTTAGGGAGTTCTAAAGTCTAGATTGATCTCTCCCAGTGTTTTCTAGATCTCTGCCTGTTTAGCCAACGCGTTTCGACCTGTAGCACGGGGGACCTGTATTATATTTGAGAGGTCGTCTTCAGGGCTGTTGTACGGTTGGGGTCGGACATCTATTCGTGCACTCTGGTAATGGTGACTTGTCGACTTAGTCTTACGGTTCTAGGTTCCAAGTGACCAACTTTCTCGATTGGATTCGTCTTGTTTAAAGCGACTGGTTTCTCTCTGCGAGACTTTGGCTGTGTTGTTGAGTAACGAGCCGTCTTCTCTTGAGGAGTCGTAGTTTTTTCTTCTTCTTCGGCGTTTTTCTTTCCTTACGTTTTCGGCATTGCCATGGTGCTCTGAGAGCCAAACACAGCCAAAGTCTCGCAGAGAGAAACCACACCTCCTGGCATGCACACTCAGGGGGAGGTAGGCACACCCACAGGGTCTGGGGACAGACGACATACATGCAGCCGCAGTCGCAGTCCGCTGTCCTCACAACCCTGTTCCTCCAAAACCACTCCCCTTGGCTCCTCTGCCAAACTCTCACCCAAGAATATCTTAATGGGTGAGCTGGACCTCGCCCCCACTGAGCGACCACCCCACAAGCGGGTGAGGAAGTCGCCGGGCACGGGAGTTGAGTCCCCCACCAAGTCGACCCCCTCCCCCGAGAGCACTGCACCCCATCCCTCACCCACCACACCCTCTGTTGACCCTGGGGAATCCTCAGGTGCAAGGATTCGGATGGAGGCACTGGCAGCGGTGTGCAGCGCCGAGCTCATCTCCACCTTCGGCGCTGCCCCACCCCCTGTGGTGGAGACATCCCCCCTGCACCCGCAACACCTACCCTTCCCCCTCCTGTCCCTGTGGTGCCTGGTACTGCCACAGATGATGCCCCCCCGGTCGACAAACCTTGAAGTTCCTTTGTGCAGGCAAGCTAGGGGTAGACGCGGTCCCCTACGTCCCCCCTTGGACTTGAAATATGGACTGGCCATTGGCCTCTGTACATGGTCTACTTTTCGTTGTTTTTTTTAGTGCTGAATAAAGCCTTTATTTTTACTTTCAACACTATTGCATTTCAGGTACTTGATGTTGGTGCTGAGGCTCCTGGAGTTGGTGTTCTGGTAATGTGTTAGGGTTCAGAGAAATTTTTTTGTATGATGGTCATGAGGTGGACCATGGTATCTGTGTGCCATCACAATGTCTCTGCAAAGAATCATTGGTAGTGTGTGTTAATTTTGTTTAGAGTCATTGTCCCAAGGAGTGTTCCTTCCTCTGTGGCACGTGACATCTTACCTGCAGACAGTTGCATAATTGTTGTGCTGACCTGTGTCAACATTTCCTTTGTTGGTGATGGATCCCTTCAACAATGGCCATGCCTGCTCACCGATGTCTCCTGCTGAATCGTCTGTGCCATCCTTGCTAGTCACTGTACTTGTGTTTTGAGTATGTCGAAATGCCTTCATGGACAAATTCCCCCTTTTCAGCACTATGCATGTGTGTAATCACGGCCTACCACACAAATGGTACTTGTTATGCAGGGTATTTGGGCACCTGACTGACAATTGTGGGGATTGTATCTAGGGGACTTCCACCCTATTCCTTCCATGAGAGACAGCATCTTGGTGGCTGGACCAGCACCTGGACATTCCTATCAGTCCTGGGATGTGCGTGACAGTGTGTGTTCCCTTTGGCTATCCTAGTTTTGTAGGCAGTTACATGGCTATACAGTCTTGTGGCATGATATCAGGGTGTGTATTGTGCTGCATCCACCATGGGTGGGTATGCATGTGTTATATGTCCTCACACCCACATGTGGTGTGTCATGCAGTGTGTGAAATACATCCATCCTCCTGGGAGTGGGACACTGCTGTCAGTGATGTGTTGTTATAGTACTATCATCATAGTCCAAAGTTAGGGATGCGTCCATACCACCATGTAGGTGTGGTCATCTGATAATGATGTACACCCCCCCATATCTCTGTCCACTGCTGGGAGTCATCTGCGCCCACCCCCATGTCTCTGTCCACTGCTGGGAGTCGTCTGCACCCACCCCCATGTCTCTGTCCACTGCTGGGAGTCCTGTGCACCCACCCCCATATGTATGGACACTGCTAGTATTCATCTTCACCCACCCCCATGTCTCTGTCCTCTGCTGGGTGTCCTCTGCGCCCACCCACATGTCTCTGTCCACTGCTGGGAGTCCTGTGCACCCACCCCCATATGTCTGGACACTGCTGGTATTCATCTGCACACACCCCTCATATTGCAGGCCACTGCTGGCAGTCCTGTGCACCCACCCCCATATGTCTGGACACTGCTGGTATTTATCTGCACCCACCCCCATGTCTCTGTCCACTGCTGGGAGTCCTCTGCACCCACCCCCATGTCTCTGTCCACTGCTGGGAGTCATCTGCACCCACCCCCATGCCCCTGTCCACTGCTGGGAGTCATCTGCACCCACCCCCATGTCTCTGTCCACTGCTGGGAGTCCTGTGCACCCACCCCCATATGTCTGGACACTGCTGGTATTCATCTGCACCCACCCCCTTGTCTCTGTCCACTGCTGGGAGTCCTCTGCGCCCACCCCCATGTCTTTGTCCACTGCTGGGAGTCCTCTGTACCCACCCCCATATGTCTGGACACTGCTGGTATTCATCTGCACACACCCCTCATATTGCAGGCCACTGCTGGGAGTCCTGTGCACCCACCCCCATATGTCTGGACACTGCTGCTATTCATCTGCACACACACCTCATATTGCAGGCCACTGCTGGGAGTCCTCTGCACCCACCCCCATGTCTCTGTCCACCACTGGGAGTCCTCTACACCCACCCCCATGTCTCTGTCCACTGCTGGGAGTTGTCTGCACCCACCCCCATGTCTCTGTCCACTGCTGGTATTAATCTGCACCCACCCCTATATGTGTGGCCACTGCTGGGAATCCTCTGCACCCACCCCCTTGGAGCAGTACACTGCTGGCCTGGACCTACACACACACCAATATGAAGGTAACATGTAGGGCCAGTCCGTAAGCCCACATTCCTGGTGTGTGTACGCCTCGTATCCCAAATGTACTGGTGCCGTAGGGGTACGTGTGAAACGCACCGTACCCACGCATTCATTGCATGTGTACGGTCCATATCACTGTTCTACTGGTGCCGTAGGGGTACATGTGGAACGCACCATACCCACGCAATCATTGCGTGTGTACGGTCCATATGACTGTTCTACTGGTGCCGTAGGGGTACGTGTGCCATGCACCGTACCCACGCATTCATTGTGTGTGTACGGCCCGTATGACTGTTCTACTGGTGCCGTAGGGGTACGTGTGGAACGCACCGTAGCCACGCATTCATTGCATTTGTACGGTCCGTATGACTGTTCTACTGGTGCCGTAGAGGTAAGTGTGGAACGCACCGTACCCACGCATTCATTGCGTGTGTACGGTCCGTATGACTGTTCTACTGGTGCCGTAGGGGTACGTGTGGAACGCACCGTACCCACGCATTCATTGCGTGTGTACGGTCCGTATGACTGTTCTACTGGTGCCGTAGGGGTGCATGTGGAACGCACCATACCCACGCATTCATTGCGTGTGTACGGTCCATATGACTGTTCTACTGGTGTCGTAGAGGTACATGTGGAATGCACCGTACCCACGCATTCATTGTGTTTGTACGGTCCATATGACTGTTCTACAGGTGCCGTAGGGGTACATGTGGAACGCACCGTACCCACGCATTCATTGCGTGTGTTCGGTCCGTATGACTGTTCTACTGGTGCTGTAGGGGTACGTGTGCAACGCACCGTACACATGCATTCATTGCGTGTGTACGGTCCGTATGACTGCTCTACTGGTGCCGTAGGGGTACGTGTGGAACGCACCATACCCACGCATTCATTGCATGTGTACGGTCCATATGACTGTTCTACTGGTGCCGTAGGGGTACATGTGGAACGCACCGTACCCACGCATTCATTGCGTGTGTACGGTCCGTATGACTGTTCTACTGGTGCCGTAGTGGTACGTGTGCAACGCACCATACCCACATATTCATTGCATGTGTACGGTCCGTATGACTGTTCTACTGGTGCCGTAGGGGTACGTGTGCAACGCACCGTACACATCCACTTCCGTTGTTGCGGTATGCAGGGGTTGCTGGCCATGCCCCCCCAAGTGACTAGACCCTGGTGGTAATGTATGGGCTCCATATTATAGGTTTTGCTTTGGGTATGGGGTATGTTTCCTGCCCCTCACCCCCCTGGCCCCTGGGTGTTGTTCTCACCTTCTGTGGCGTGTGTGTCAGGTCCGGTGCACCAGGTCGTAGGCTAGGAGGACCGAGATGACACGTATGATGGGGTTCATGGTGTGTACGTCGCGTACCGGGGCTCTGTTGCGTAGCGGTTCGTGTCAGACTCTGCTTTTCCGGCTGTGTTTGGCTCCCGTAAAAAAAGAGCCGTACGGAGTGACGCAGGGACGAATCGTACTTGCTAGACTGGAAACCGCTGCTTGAATGCGTCCGGACGTCACGTACAAGCTGTTCCTGATCAGAATCATTGTTTTCTTTTACCCGTACGGTCTTTTGTACGAAACGTATGGAAATAGGCTTTCTGTACGAATCGTACTTCCTAGGTTGTACGGACAGTTTACTGGGTACGAGTCGTACGGAGAAAACGCTCCGTACAATGATTCGTACAGCCTTTTCCCAGGATTGGAATCGGCCCCTTAGTTGTTCTTCCAGGTTTCCTAACTCCATTACATCATCTTGAGCTTGATGCATTGCTGTTTCCACCTCATTCTTGGCAATTGCTGATTCATTTTCAACAATTGGTTGTCCTAGTGGATCTTGACTCAGTGCAGCAGAACTTTGACTGTCTTGAGAACTGTCTCTAGCAATCGCAGCTGCAATTGCAGCTTATTGATCAATTTCATCATTCAACATTTTCACATCATTTGCAAAAGCACTGCATTGTATGCTATCTTTACAAGCATTAAATGAATCTTCATAGCTCTGAAAATCTCCAAGTAATTCCAGTTCTGAACGCCACGGTTTGAACATTTGCAAAAGGGCTCAATAGTAAAATTCCCTTTTATCAGCAGTGTTGCAACTCAGTTTCCTGTGATTATTTAAATTTCCTTTCCTTTGTTTCACCAAACATCCTTCGGAACCAATCACTGCATATTTTCCATCATTGATGTTCTCTGTAGTATTCCGTTTAAAAGTGTAGTTTTGCAGCACTTCATAGAGACACATGTTCTCAAGATGATGACTTCTGTTTAGGTAATAAGTGTCCAACATATTTGTTTTCACAATATCTGTACATTCTGGTTCTTTTTCTGCTAAATATTCAATTTCTTGAACAGATTTCAGTACCCAATTTCGCATTGCTGCAAGACCTAGACTCACCCAAATGATTTTTCTACTTTTGGAGTATAGACTTGCAGATGATAACCGATCTGAGCATTCATATGCTTCAATTTCACGATGCGATAACATCTTCAAACTGAGACTGTATAATTTCTTACTTAGAGTCTTCTCGTGAGAAATCTCTTCCCACATTTCTTTCAATTCCGTCTTTTCTGATTTAGTAATGTAGGACATTACATATCGAGCAACAGCAATGGAATTGTCCGCAACATACTGAATATCCATGTCAGCGCTCCACATGGATAAAATAACTGGATTGTGGTCATTTATGTATTTTGACTCTTCGCGTCCTCTTTCTTGTGATGGTATGTCGCATAGCTAACATAAAACTGTTCACTCTTCCTTTGGATAATACAGGACGTGAAAATGCAAAACGACATTTGGTATAGAACTTATCCTTAGAGTTGTACTTTCGTCGACAGTATTTTCCACATCTATGGCTTTGAAATCGTAAGACTTGTTTTAAGTTTTTATCTTCTCTGCTATTGGGTACAGCACATGTGGCATATTCGTCAATGAAAGACAAAACAGTATCGTCTGTATCTGTTCCACATTTGGGGGCGTCCTTGATCCATAGCAACATATGTATATGAGGAGCACCTCTTGCTTGATACTCCTTTCTCCAAAAGAAATCCACAACTTCTCCAAGAGGAGGATTCTTTTTATTGCAGATGAAAGACATCATAGCTTCAAATCTATGATTGAAATATCTGCATACATTAACAGGATCCAAAGAGCACAATTCATCAGGTGTCTTGTATTCAATATTTTTTATATTGGAATTTGCCTCTCGAAGAAATTCAAATAAATCATCCCAAGAATACTCAGCACAGCTTAGAGTAAGGAACCATGTAGGAGTTCCTAAGTTCCGTAGCATACATTTATTATTATTATTATTATTAATGCGATTTATAGAGCGCGACAGCTACCCCAAGTAGGGGTGTCCCGGTGCTAAAGACAGCTGAGTTGCAGCGGACAGAAGACATTTCAGTTCTCCATGACGACGGTACCAATATTCATTAGTCCCACGCTGACATGCCATCAGATTAATCAACTGAGATTCTAAATGATCATCTCTCTGATGCACTTTATCCATAAAATCCTTTGCACTTACATTTTGCAGATGCATTCAATTTTTTAAATGAGATTTACTGCATATGAAAGACCAGACAAGTCACTTTCAAACAGAAGATGAAACATATAAGGGATACATTGTCGAAATCTCGGATCTTCTGCATATAATCTTGTTGTCCGATATTCAGATGCAGGAATCGCCACAGGACGTTCATCATATCGTACACCTTTTCCTGTTGGAAACATCTGCGGGAAACAACGAGCTTCCAAGCTCTCTTCCCATACACTCATGGGACTTCCTTTTGCTTTTTTCATTTGGAACAACTCAATCGTATTCCCCATCACTTCTTTGGAATGAAGTGGATGTACACTGTAATGTTCATAGATTTCTTCACATCTGGACATGTCCACTTTTTCAATTTGTCCACTTAATGTTTCAGTATCTTATGCTAAATCTATTTATTCTTCTCCTACAAACACATTTCTATAGTACTCATTATTTTTTATCAGATACAATGTTGACTTTTGCACTTTTCTAACATCCACTAACTCTTGCCAGATTTTCTTATTTTTAGTAGGAACACCATTAACTAGAATGACTAGTGGTTCATTTTCTGCACGGTCTACACCAATAGTTTCAATGTTTTTCTTTAAATCTAACGGTAAATACACAACTCTTCCTTTCTATCCTCTTTGTAAGTCTGATGGAGGCAATTTACCTGTTTTAGGCTCCATACGAACAATAGCCTGAAACGGGTGCACACATTGAATGAGAATAGACTTATAGGTATTTAAATCTATCAGCTCTGGAGGAATAGCAACCAACTCTAGATTATTATGAACAGCTCTAGCAGGCATTTTATTCTCATCTAATTTGTTATAACAATATTTGAAAATATGCTGCTCAAAACCCAAATCAAAACAATTCCTTCCACTATTTTCTGTTTCACTTTTTAAATACAGATTGACACTCCTAGTCTGATTTTTATAGTGAGTTCGCCGACAACAAATACAAGAAACATTTGGTCTTTCACCTGAAATCACCTTAAACTTTGTGATTTGATCTTCAAAAATGTTTGTAATCATGGGTTCTACATTGTCTTCAACATTTTGTTCTATTAATGTGTCAGTTTCTGCACTCTCTTGCTGAGGACCAAAGTAACAAAACTCATTATCATCACAAACCTTCTTCACATCTGATACCGACCCACGCAAAAGACCACTGTTCAACTCATTTAACTTTAGTGCTGCACTTTTTGCATAATACAATCTTCTCACTAACTTCTACATTTGAGTATGATGTACTGCCAACATCCTGAAATGGTGAAAAACACTTTGACAAACTTTCCTAGAAAGAGAAGCCAGAGAATGACCTTGCAAACCAGTATTTTTTCTCACTCTGCAAGGGTCTAGTCCTTGCAAAACCTTAATCTTTTGTTTAACACTTTTTTTACTATATGCTCGTAAGAAACTGCAGAATTTATCAATAGATTCTTGTCGTACACTACAAATACTACTGCAAACCCAAGTGTACACAGGGTCTTTAAGACGTCTCCCTAGAACTTCCTCAGCTATCACTTCTTCTACATTTCTTTGAACCATTTTCGCTTTGGCAATTGGACAACCATTTCTAACCTCATAACCTCGTCAACTGCATGCAATAAATTATTGCTCTGTAAATAACTCACTTCATTAAAGAAAGGCTCTGAACTTGAGCTGTGTTTTCATTCACCCCTAAAAATCACAAAAATTTGTTCTGTTAATTACTCTTTTCCTTTTACTTTTGGCCTTCGTTAAATGGATCGGTTTATCTAGTGATCGAATTCTGTTTAATACTAAAATGAACAGTTTCCTTTTTACTTCAAAAGCCTTTTCAACAATGGTTTCAATATGCTTCTTCTTTTTATAAAATAGAGCTCTCTTTTTATATTTCTTCACATCTTTCAGCAAATTATGTACTACTTTCTTGTAAAATAATTTTTTGCGTATTTCTTTATACTGATTTTGTCTTCTTTTACCATACTTCGTCTCCTTTGACTGTCCATTTGCTTTTTTGCTTTTCCTATTATTTTGAATATGTTTTCTAGTTGAAGCATTCTCAGAGCTTTCAGCATTCTGTACATTCTGTCTGGTCCTACAAACATTTTTAATAAATTGCTTCGTGATCTTACCAGAAGATGTTTTCTTTTTAGCCACATTATGTTGTTCATTCAATACTTGTGGTTGATTTTTCTTCAAGTAACCATGTCCTTTTTCTGTTCTTTTCTTTTTCTTACTTTGTCCGGCATGATTTCTCTATTTTAATGGTAATAAACAGTATCTGTAAAAATTAATCACAAATAAATGTAAATTAATATCTTTATAAATTATACTTTTCTATTACTATACAAATACATTTTATATAAATACTGACTAAGAAATTATAGGCCTGAAGCACAAGTGTGAAGGTGGCTAGACCACTACATGCATAGTGCATACTACTTTGAAGCAGTTCATGCCCTAAAGCCTGCCTCACTGAAAGAGTACATGCTTACTGACTGAATGATTACAGAACTATAAGGAGAGACACTGGGTGAATTCACAGTTGTTTGAGTTTTACTTTACTGAATAAATTACTACATGGTACTGAAAGACTCACTATGGGTTTGCAACAGCAGTCACAGTGTGTTTGCTGGAGTGTATGCATAGTGACTGTGGAAATGTAGGCCTGAAGCACAAGTGTGAAACTGGTTAGACCACTACATGCATAGTGAATAGTTATTTCAAGCAGTCCTTGTGAAAAGGCATGGTTCAGTGCATGAGTACCTGGGTACTGACTGAAACAGAGTAATGCAAGGAGAGTGCCTGAATGAATCTTTTAAGGGTTTGGGTTTATGCGCAGTGAATAGATTAGTACATGGTGCCGGATGAGTCACTGGAGGTGTGCAAGGGGAGTGTTAGGGTGTTTATTGGAGTTTATAGATACTGACTGGTGAATTGAAGGTGTGAAAGACAATTGTGTACGTGGTTAGAGGCCTCCATGCATGGTGGATAGACATTTGAAGTACTCCATGTGCTAAGGCCGGGTTCACTACATAAGTACCTG
Organism: Triturus cristatus; assembly: GCF_964204655.1. Classification (NCBI taxonomy): domain Eukaryota; kingdom Metazoa; phylum Chordata; class Amphibia; order Caudata; family Salamandridae; genus Triturus; species Triturus cristatus. The sequence continues at coordinate 408,216,768 of NC_140582.1, forward strand.
GGTACTGACTGAATCATTAGAGTACTACAAGGAGAGTGTCTCGCTGAATTTATAAGTGGTTGGGTTTTGGTCCAGTCAATGGATTAGTACATGATGTTGAATGGGTGACTGGGGGAGTGTAAGGGGACTGACAGGGTGTTTGCGGGAACTGTATGAATACTGACTGGGGTATTGAAGGTCTGAAAGACAAGTGTGTAGGTGGTTAGAGGCCTGCATACATAGTGCATAGACGTGTGAAGCAGTGCATGTACTAAAGCTGGGTTCACTACATAAGTACCTCAGTACTGACTCCATCATTAGAGTACTCCAAGGAGAGTGCCTGGGTAAATTTATTACTGGTTGGGTTTTGGCACAGTGAATGGATTATTACATAGTGCTGAATCAGTCACTGGAGAAGTGTAAGGAGAGTGACAAGGTGTTTGCAGGAACTGTATGAATACTAACTGGGGTATTGAAGGTGTGAAAGACACGTGTGTAGGTGGTTAGAGGCCTGCATGCATAGTGGATAGGCGTTTGTTTCAATCCATGTGCTAAGGCCTGCCTCACTCAAATTAGTACTTGGGTACTGACTGAATGTTTAGAGTATTGCAAGGAGAGTGCCTGGATGAATTTATAAGTGTTTGTTTTTTGGCACAGTTAATGGATTACTACATGGTACTGAATAAATCACTGGAGAAGTGCAAAGGGAGTGACAGGGTGTTTGCAGGAACTGTATGAATACTGTCTGGGGTATTGAAGGTGTGAAAGACAAGTGTGTAGGTGGTTAGAGACCTGCATACATAGTGCATAGACGTGTGAGCCGTGCATGTACTAAAGCTGGGTTCACTACATAAGTACCTCAGTACTGACTCAATCATTAGAGTACTCCAAGGAGAGTGCCTGGGTAAATTTATTACTGGTTTGGTTTTGGCGCAGTGAATGGATTATTACATAGTGCTGAATCAGTCACTGGAGAAGTGTAAGGAGAGTGACAAGGTGTTTGCGGGAACTGTATGAATACTAACTGGGGTATTGAAGGTGTGAAAGACACGTGTGTAGGTGGTTAGAGGCCTGCATGCATAGTGGATAGGCATTTGTATCAATCCATGTGCTAAGGCCTGCCTCACTCCATTAGTACTTGGGTACTGACTGAATGTTTAGAGTATTGCAAGGAGAGTGCCTGGATGAATTTATAAGTGTTTGTTTTTTGGCTCAGTTAATGGATTACTACATGGTACTGAATAAATCACTGGAGAAGTGCAAAGGGAGTGACAGGGTGTTTGCAGGAACTGTATGAATACTGTCTGGGGTATTGAAGGTGTGAAGTGTGAAAGACAAGTGTGTAGGTGGTTAGAGGCCTGCATGCATAGTGGATAGACGTTTGAAACACTCCATGGGCTAAGGCTTGGGTCACTTCATGACTACCTGGGTATTGACTGAATCATTAGAGTACTGCAAGGAGAGTGCCTGGGTGAATCTTTTTAAGTTTTTGGGTTTTGGCGCAATGAATAGATTAGTACATGGTGCCGGAACAGTCACTGGAGGTGTGCAAGGGGAGTGACAGGGTGTTGATTGGAGTTTATAGATAGTGACTGGTCAATTGAAGGTGTGAAACACAATTGTGTAGCTGGTTAGAGGCCTGCATGCATAGTGGATAGATGTTTGAAGTACTCTACGTGCTAAGGCCGGGTTCACTACACAAGTACCTGGGTATGACTGAATCATTAGAGTACTACAAGGAGAGTGTCTCGCTGAATTTATAAGTGTTTGGGTTTTGGTGCAGGCAATGGATTAGTACATGATGTTGAATGGGTGACTGGAGGAGTGTAAGGGGACTGACAGGGTGTTTGCGGGAACTGTATGAATACTGACTGGGGTATTGAAGGTCTGAAAGACAAGTGTGTAGGTGGTTAGAGGCCTGCATACATAGTGCATAGACGTGTGAAGCCGTGCATGTACTAAAGCTGGGTTCACTAGATAAGGACCTCAGTACTGACTCATTAGAGTACTCCAAGGACAGTGCCCGGTTAAATTTATTACTGGTTGGGTTTTGGCGCAGTGAATGGATTATTACATAGTGCTGAATCAGTCACTGGAGAAGTGTAAGGAGAGTGACAAGGTGTTTGCGGGAACTGTATGAATACTAACTGGGGTATTGAAGGTGTGAAAGACACGTGTGTAGGTGGTTAGAGGCCTGCATGCATAGTGGATAGGCGTTTGTATCAATCCATGTGCTAAGGCCTGCCTCACTCCATTAGTACTTGGGTACTGACTGAATGTTTAGAGTATTGCAAGGAGAGTGCCTGGATGAATTTATAAGTGTTTGCTTTTTGGCACAGTTAATGGATTACTACATGGTACTGAATAAATCACTGGAGAAGTGCAAAGGGAGTGACAGGGTGTTTGCAGGAACTGTATGAATACTGTCTGGGGTATTGAAGGTGTGAAAGACAAGTGTGTATGTGGTTAGAGGCCTGCATGCATAGTGGATAGACGTTTGAAACACTCCATGGGCTAAGGCTTGGGTCACTTCATGACTACCTGGGTATTGACTGAATCATTAGAGTACTGCAAGGAGAGTGCCTGGGTGAATCTTTTTAAGTTTTAGGGTTTTGGCGCAATTAATAGATTAGTACATGGTGCCGGAAGAGTCACTGGAGGTGTGCAAGGGGAGTGACAGGGTGTTTATTGGAGTTTATAGATAGTGACTGGTCAATTGAAGGTGTGAAAGACAATTGTGTAGCTGGTTAGAGGCCTGCATGCATAGTGGATAGACGTTTGAAGTACTCTACGTGCTAAGGCCGGGTTCACTACATAAGTACCTGGGTACTGACTGAATCATTAGAGTACTACAAGGAGAGTGTCTCGCTGAATTTATAAGTGTTTGGGTTTTGGTGCACTCAATGGTTTAGTACATGATGTTGAATGGGTCACTGGATGCATAGTGGATAGACGTTTGAAACACTCCATGGGCTAAGGCTTGGGTCACTGCATGACTACCTGGGTACTGACTGAATCATTAGAGTACTGCAAGGAGAGTGCCTGGGTCAAACTTGTACGTTTTTCAGTTTTGGCGTAGTGAATAGTTTAGTAAATGGTGCTGGATGAGTCACTGGAGGTGTACAAGGTGAGTGACAGGGTGTTTATTGAACTATATAGATACTGACTAGTCAATTGAAGTAGTGAAAGACAATTGTGTAGGTGGTTAGAGGCCTCCATGCATAGTGGATAAGCGTTTGAATCAATCCATGTGCTAAGGCCTGCCTCACTCCATTAGTACTTGGGTACTGACTGAATGATTAGAGTACTACAAGGAGAGTGCCTAGGTGAATTTATAAGTGTTTGTATTTTGGCACAGTGAATGGATTAGTACATGGTGCTGAATGGGTCACTGGAGGAGTGCAAGGGGAGTGACAGGGTGTTTGCTGGAAGTGTATGGATACTGACTGGGGAATTGAAGGTGTGAAAGACAAGTGTGTAGGTGGTTAGAGGCCTGCATGCATAGTGGATAGATGTTTGAAACAGTCCATGGGCTAAGGCCTGGCTCAATGTATGAGTACTTGGGTACTGACTAAATGATTACAGTTTTTTAAGCACCTATGTGTATGCAAAGACATAAAGTACCCAAAACCTTCTCTCTAAATGGTTCCTAAATGCATACAGACTCTCAGTGTGATTCTAGACAACAAACACTATCCCATGCATATTACCAAATCACATTTTCTTGTCCGGAATTGGTAAACAGAGTACACACAATCCACATATTGTACTACTGCACATAATTTTAGAACCCTGACTCTTTTTACAAATACCTAACCAATGACTGGTTTCTCATTCTACCAAAGTATGAGAATAGGATAGGTTTTTAACCAGTTATGTGTCTGCAAACACATAAAATACCCAAATCCTTCTCTTAGTACAGTTTCTACATGCACACCGACTCACAGTGTGATTCTAGAAAACAAACAATATCCCTTGGATTTTACAAAAACACATTTACCATTCTTGAAGAGGTAATGTGACTGCACACATTGCACATATTTTACTATTGCTCATTAGTGTATAAACCTGACTCATTTTACAAACACATAAACAATAAATGGTTTCTATTTCTACCAAAATGTAAGAACAGGATAGGTTTTTAAGCACTTATGTGTCTGCAAAAACATGAAACACCCAAATGCTTCTCTCACATTAGTTCCCAAATGCACACAGACTCACAGTGTGATTCTAGACAAACAACACTATTACCAAAACACATTCACTAGTGTGGACAGGCTGAAGTGACTGCAGAGATTCTACATATTTCAATAGTGCACACTACTATGAAAGCCTGACTCATTTTGTGAATGAATAAGCAATGACTGGCTTCTAATACTACTAAAACTTGACAATATAACCAAACTTAAAACAGTTATCTTATAGCAAATACCTGATGTAACCAAATGCTTCTCTCACAACGGTTGCGCAAATGCACACAGACTCACAGTGTGATTCTAGACAAGCAACACTATCTCTTCCCTTTTACCAAAACACATTTAGCAGTGTACAAGACGTAAGGTGACTGCACACATTCCACAAAAATTTCTACTACACATTTGTATACAGTGCTTCTATCAGAATGATTCCTAAATGCAGACAGACTCACTGTGTGATTCTAAACAAATAACACTATCCCTTGCAATTTACAAAAATACATTTACTAGTCTACAAGATGTAAGGTGACTGCACATATTGCAGAAACGTTTCTACTACACATTAGTACCAAAATGTTTCTCTCAAAATTATTCCTAAATGCACACAGACTCACTGTGTGATTCTATACAAACAACATTATCCCTTGCATTTTACTAAAACACATTTCATAATCTAGAAGGAGTATTGCATTTTAGTGTAGGAATTTGACTCATTTTGCAAATACATAAACAATGACTGGTTTCTAATTCTACCAAAACATGAAAACAGCACAGTTATCTGTCTGCAAACACATGAAAAACACAAATGCTTACCACAGGATGGTTTCTAAATGCACACACACTGACAATAAGATTCTACACACAAAAAAGTAATCCCTGCACTTTAGCATGAGAAATACATTAGTGTGATTAAAATCAAAATGGACCACATACACCCCTCACAATTAAGAAACTTACCTTTCAAGTTGTTTTGTAGATTAAGAAGTATGTCAGTCACACACCAGATTTTCTTATACAGAATCTCTGCACTGTGCACCTGTCAGAAAAACCAAAGAATGGCAAACTTTCCCTCTCATTTTCCACACCTATACATGTAAACACCAAATCACATTCCTTCCCACATTAATTCAAAATCCAACACACATTTCTATTGGTTAAACATTTCAACCCTTTCCAAATGACATAAATTTGAACCCGACCCCCAATCTGCCTTCTGCCTGTTACCATAGAAACAGTTCATGGAACACTTAACTGAGCACACAGGTCACAAGTTCAGCACACAATGTTGCTAATCAAAACAGCAAGTGTGCTTGACTTTTCAACATATCAGCTTATCATATATAATGTTCCTTTCAATCAGTTTTCGTTAACCAATAAGAATTATGCGTTTAAAAAACAGAAACATGCACCCTAGTTTTCAGTGTAGAATGTTGTCAAACAACCAATCATTTCTTTTCTTTTTTCAAAACTGCATCTTATCCACCATTTTAGAAAAATCTTACTTTTCAAACTGCCATTTCATTTACAGAGACCATCTGAGTGCATCCAGACCTCCCTTCAAGATGCTTAGAGTGTGGATTGTGGGACACAGCTATATTTTCTGGAGCCAAAGGTATTCGAAAACAATGGCATTGACAAAGACCTAGGCTTGCCAAATGTAGACATTAAATGGATTGGACAGAGAGGGTTAAAGTGGCACCAATTGATGCCATTGGTAAAATCCTTTTTGCATCTCCAACACCCTGACCTCATAATTGTGCACTGCGGTGGCAATGACCTAGGCACTTTGACTGGGGTAGGTCTGGAAATGCTTATCAAGGACACCTTTGCAGAATTGATTTCACTTTTTCCCTAAACTGCCTTTGTCTATTCTAACATATGCCAAAGGCAGAAATGGAACTGGTCCAATCATTTTAGTCCACAGATTGAGAAGCTAGGAAACATGTGAATAAATCTGTTTCTGCTTTTCTTCGAGACTATAGAATGGGGTCCATTTACAATAACAATCTGCGTTTTCATATGCAAGACATTTATAGGAGAGATGGTGTACACTTTACTGATGAGGGTAACAGAGTCTTCCTCAACAACTTTAGACTCTGTATAGGTACTTAATTATAAGTACCAAAAACTCTCAATGAACACAACGGCTCTTTTTAGAGCCACTCAAGAACAAAACACATAAGCTTGATGTTTATCTCAAAACAATTTCTTTTTTTTTTGCTTGGAGTCACGCACCCAACGCGTTAGGAATTGCGCACCCTACGCGAGAGAAATCGTGCACCCAACGCAATAGGATGCGCGACTCCAAATTTTACCATAAAAAAAAAATTGCTTCTATCACTAATTTTTATTATCCCCATGGACCCCATCCCCCGGGGCTTATAAAAAATGTTGGGAACCGTGGGGGGAGCCCCATCGCCACCACGGTCCCCGCTGGCTCCCCGCGTCCTTCGGGAGCCGGCATTGCTTTCCCACATGGGGAGCTGCTGACATGCAGCTCCCCGTGTGGAAAAGCAATATGGTTTGGATTTTGAAAGAGAGAGCAGGTTTCCCTGCTCTCTCTTTCATAATCCAAACGAAGTTTGGTATGGGAGGGCAGGAGACTCCCACCCTCTCATAGCAAACAACACTGTCCTGGGGGTGGGCAGCCCAGGACACTGCAGGAGCTGGCCCTGGGGGGTGGTGGTCCCCAGGGCCCTCGAGGGCTTCAGGAGGGGGGCCACGCAGCCCCCTCCCTCAATAAATAAAGCCCCGGGGGTGGTGGTCCCCAGGGCATGGGGAGGCCGTTCAGCCCCCCCACCCATTTATTTTGTAGCCCCTGGGTAGTGGTCCCCGGGGCTGGGAGGCCCCCCTGGGCCCCCATTACATTTTATGGTTTTTGCCCCCGGGGACTAATTATTAAAGAAGCGCGGAAGACCGCGCTTCGTTTTTTTTTTTTTACGGCCAGATCCGCTCACCCAGCGCGCATTTTGCCATTTTTTCAACAACAAAAAAGGGGGTCCTGGGAGTCCTTCTGGGACCCCCTAAGCAGGTCTAGAGGGTCAGAGTATTTCTACCCTGCCCCCTTTATATGTTTTACACACTTATTCCCCTTACTTCTTCAGCCTCACTTCTACCGAGGCACAAAATGGCTGCCAACAGTTCCTGGTTCGAATGTTGACAACCACTTGACAGCCAATTAGCATTCAGCGCGTGATCGGGAGGGTGCGCGCACGGTTTGCAGAGGGTGCGCTCAGGGTGCGGGATCCTCCAAGGCCATAGATATTTATGTAGTTTTAATTGTAATTTTCTCAGGAACTACTCAACAGATTAACACCATTTAAGCAAAAGGCATGAGTCTGAACTGAGGACTACCTCTTTGCCAAATTTGGTGTAATTCCATTCAGCAGTTCGGGCTGTAGCTGCAGCTAAAGGTACTATGGGAAAATGCATGGGGAAAATGCATTTTGAGACCCCCTTTTTTGTCAGCCCCCGCTTGACGAATCACCCCGAGACTTTCAGGATATGACCGGACCGTAGCTGGCCAAAAGTTTGGAAAATTTCTCGAAGATTCATCAACCGGCGCCAGACTTATTGGGAATAGAATGTTGCGGATTTCCTATGGAAAATAGGTCCTAACTATAACTACCTACTGGCGACCGCCAGTAGGTAATATATATATATTCCCTGAAAAAAACATAGGTTTCAGGGACGGTATAGTTAGTTGGACATTTTACCCGTACAAAACCAGAGAAATTCGGCCGTTATAGTTAGTTCAGCTATAACTCGCACCCCCGCAATGCACTGCTGATGACGTCGCATATTACATCATTCATGACATGGTCAGTGACATCACTGATGACATCTCAAATGACATCACTGAAGACATCATCCAGTGACTGTGTGTTTGTTTAAAGTTTAAATATGTTTTATATATATGCCAAGGTGTATTGAAGAATGAGTGGGTGTATAAGTGTCTGGATGGAGTATTTAGTAGGTGTGTGACTGAGTGATTAAATGTGTCTTGCTGAATACATGGGTTATTGACTAAACTGTGTGAATGTCTGTATCAGTCTGTATCTTGTTGTATAAGCTGCTGCATGGGTCAGTGAATAGCTACATGAGTGTTTATATGGGTCATCGCTTGGTTGGCTGAGTTTTTTTATGGGTGCCTGAGTGTGTGTGTGGGTGGTTTGGAGGTGTGTGACTCTGTGCATAGATGTTTGAGTGGATGATTCACTGGGTGTATGGGTTCAAGAGTACATGTGGAGATAGCTGTACGGGTGGGTGAGTGTGTGTATGGGTGTGTTAGTAAGTGAATAGATGTCTCAGTGGTACATATCCAAGTAACTACATATTTAAAAGGCAGTGAATGTGAGAGTTGGAGTATATAAATGACTATATGTGAGTGTCAGTGATTGTGAGAGTGGCTGTGTGGATGAGTGTGTAATTATATCAGTGATTGTATAAGAGAGTAAGTATGCATTTATTTCTGTATGAATAAGTGATGTGGTGTGTGTATAACTGTATACACGAGTAAATGGAAGTGTGATTGATTCTTTGCATGACTGACTAGGTGTGTGTGTAACTCTGGATGAGTGGTGGTGTGTGAGTGTCTGTATAGGTGTATGAGTGCATATGATAGTGTTGTATTGATGAGTGACTGCATGTATGAGTGATTGTATGGGTGAATGACTGGATGTGTGTATAGACCTAGAAATCAGTGAGTGTGTATGTAGAAACTGGTATGGGTGTGTTGATGGTTTCGAAAATGCTCGTCTGCATTTTACAGTGGGTGTATCAAATGTTATATTAGTGTGCGAGGAGGTGCGTCAGATTAACACATGGATGATGTCATTAGTGATGTCATCAGTGATTTCATTTGAGATGTCATCAGTGATGTCACTGACCATATCATGAATGAGGTAATATGTAACGTCATCAGCAGCGCATTGCGGGGGCGCGAGTTATAGTTAGCTGAACTAACTATAACGGACGAATTTCTCTGGTTTTGTATGAGTAAAATGTCCAACTAACTATAACGTCCCTGAAACCTATGTTTTTTTCAGTGAATTTCTAAGGTTTTTTTAATGCTAATTTCTAACTATAACGTCCCTGAAACCTATGGTTTTTTCAGTGAATTTCAAAGGTTTTTTAAATGCTAATTTCTAACTATGTCTACAAAGGTATTGCTGGAGTGATTGGATAAGTACATGGTACTGGCTGGGTGATTTGAGGAGTGAATGGGGAGTGACTGTAAGGGTGCTCAGAATCTTCTGCAGGAGCGTCAGGAACTTGAAGAGTATATCTCCGTCTTCCCCTGCGGCCTTCCGTCTCTATCAAACCCTAGAGAACCGGATGACACGCCAGGGGAAAACAGGGTAACAAAACAAGGGAAGGAGGGTGTGACTTCAGAGGTAGTGTTGTGGAGGATCCAAGGAGGTAGGTCTTTTCCGGACACACTGTAATAGAAAAACCTAATCACTCTTCCTTCTTGCTCATAAACAGTAAACCATAAACATCAGCAAGCCCACCTACCACTGGGGTCTGGATTTCTTGCAGGAAGGGGGATCACCTCTATTGGGAATAACAGGTACACAGGAGAGGACAGGTGTAGAATGAGCTGGCCCAGTGTTCCTAAACCACATAAGCAACAAGTCAGAGGAGATTATGTAACTGTAAAGTCAATAACATCAGAAGCTTCTATAAATCCTTCACTCACTCATGGAAACCACTCCAACTCCCCTTCCTGGTATTTACCAATGACAGGTAACAATGGGACTTTATTCGGTTGTAGGCTACGACCTAATGGGAAAGTATCAGGCGATAACTATTAGTTCCACTCACACTTAAAGTAACTGTAAACACATAAGAAAATGGAGCGCACTGCGCTGTTACCGTGTTTCAGTCGTGCATCGGCTCTTACATCGTGGTCCACGCTAGCAGTCCCCTTTTTGTTAGTGAAATCTCCAGTCTCATAGGAGAATAATCCCTCGGTTTAAGGAGGAGGAATAGATCAGGGTTGGGAGATACGGGAGTGACTGATGTGGGACTTTGCGGATCTCCAGATGCAGTCGGAACGCGATCTTCCCATTAGAAAGGGAAACAAGGAAGTAGGCTGTCGGGAGAGGGAACGGAAGGAGCAGGGGATAACTGAACCCTCAACACTACGTGGAAACTAGACGTATGGACAGAGTGGGGGAGGACACAGTTAAAGAAAGTAAATAAGCACACTTAACATATATATTACCGCCACCAAGGTGCGAGCGCTGCGACTGAGTGGCAGCACAGGGATAGGGAAAGGGCGTGCACTCACGCGAAATGACGCCGCCCCGGGATGAAAGACAAACAATGGCAAAACACAAGCGAGCTCCAAGGTGAAACAGGAGAGCTCGCAACGGCAATTCTTTGGCGTCTTGCAAACACGCCAAACGCTCGGAAGGAACCCGCAAGGGTTCAACGCTACTCCGGAAACAGGAAATCAATCTTTCCGGAAGTCAGGCATTCGGAACTCGGACAAAACCAGGCCACTAAGCTAGAACGCTAAGCGCGATCGTAAGCGCCTAGCCTCCTTAAATACTGGTTCGTCTGTGGATCCGAGTTCGAGTCCCGGGGCATGACAGTGACAGGGTGATTGATGGACTGCATGGGTACTACTTGGGGAATTCAAGGAGAGAATGAGTAGTGTGTAGTTGGTTAGAGGACTGCATGGGTAGTGTACAGAGGATTATAGCAGTGCATGTGTTAGTGTCTGGGTCATTACATGAGTACATAGGTACTGACTGAATGATTAGAGTACTGCAAGGAGAGTGCATGGTGAATTTATAAGTGCTTGGGAATTAGCGGAGTGATTGGATGAGTACATAGTACTGGCTATACCAAAAATCTGAGAAGAAACAACCTTAAGATGACACTCCACTGAATGTGCATTAAACATTCAAATTCACACCGACGTCTATGATCATTCAAGTGTAGCAGTATGGATGAATGTAAGGTCAGTGATTCCCTCTTACGTGCATGTTGCTCATGTTGTGGGACTTGAGTCACAGGGTGCAACATTATTGATGCGTTGTGGGTGGCGCCGACACTACAACAGAGACACACCCATTAGTTACTTCCTTGTCCAGCCCTAGACGGAAACACACCCAGAGCCCAGGGGTCATTGTTCACACCCCGACGCTGGACTGGCATATGCCAGGCTAGCCCACTCCGCATACGCTTACTGGGGGAACGCCAACCCTACATATACCAGGTCTTCCCTGTAGTGCTCTCCTGATCACAGGTCTAGTTGTCAGCATGCCACAGCCCCTCCCTCAAGGCTAGTTTACGCCCACACCGCACACATCCAGCACAGGCATCACAGGACATGTGACCATGCCAATAAAAAGGGCCGGGCACACGTGCTGGATGCCATTTCCACTCTCTATTTGGGTGTGTCCGTGTGGTTATTATTTATGCATGAGGGCCTAGGGACCTACCACATCACATTCCCCACTGCTGGAGGTAACATGATGGTGTCCGCACCACGATATTCAATCATAAAGGACCCATGACTTGAGGTGCACAGAGTTGGTGGCAGCCGAGGCACTTTGGCCGACACAGGCCTCCCGCAATGTGGCGATGACTTGAGGTACACAGAGTTGGTGGCAGCCGAGGCACTTTGGCAGACACAGGCCTCCCGCAACGTGGCGATGACTTGAGGTACACAGAGTTGGTGGCAGCCGAGGCACTTTGGCAGACACAGGCCTCCTGCAACGTGGCACTGACTTGAGGTACACAGAGTTGGCGGCAGCTGAGGCACTTTGGCCGACACGGGCCTCCCACGACATGGCGATGACTTGAGGTGCACAGACTTAGTGGCAGCCGAGGCATTTTGACTGACATGGGCCTCCTGCCACGTGGCGGTGACTTGAACTGCACTGAGTTAGTGCCACCAGAGCTGAGCGGGTGTGCAGCCTGCGATGATGCATAGGCCTCAATACGCCATGCTGGCAATCAAGACCCGATTTGAATTGGGAGCTCAGCTGGACCGTGTGTACAACAAAGGCAGCAGGCTGTACAAACAAGACTCCTCGACACGGTGCAGCAGGATGCGCCGGGGGCCTATGCAGCGGAATTCAGCGACAGCTGAGGAAGTTGCTCCGGCACTTGGTGGACCCTCTTGGAGACACGCCGGTGGCGGCAGGTGAGCATTGAGGTCTGGATGCGCAGGGTCGGGCAGTCATCACTGGGTGGTGGACCGGTCTGGGGACTAGGGCTGGGGTGCTTGCAGAAGATGTAGGAACCATGCACACTGCCCGGGAAGTTTCCGACAACATTAGTGTACAGGCCCGGTGGTCCAGTTTTGTTAGAATGTGTGTTGTTTCTGTTGCGGTGATTGTGTGCAGTGTCGGCATGGGGCACAAGTAGTACATGTGTGCAATCAATTTCCCCACCACATTTGGGAAGCCTGCTATAGCGTGGTTACCTTTCTTGGTCTCCAGCTGTTCCTGCGCTGTGTGGGTGAAGTGAAGCTGCAGGTGTATCAAGCTGAAACGAACCGTGATACTTACAGGTATGATAAATCCTGCATAATGAGACCTAACAGAAGTTCGTGTGGTCGTAACCTTCCTTTTCTTTCCTACGAAGGATATGACCACACAAACTTCGGTTACGCTCTTTTTGTGCAGGATTGATCATACCTGTAAGCATTCCGGTTTGTCCAAGTGCACTACATTGTACAGATTACGTTTGTGACCATGCTAACGCTTGACCATTGTCACCATTTATCCAACAGGTTTTTGAATCTGGACTTTCGGAATCTTGAATTGTATTGGGGTTTCCAGGAGGTTCTGCAGTTATTTGGATCCACAAGTTCCCTGATGCTGTTCCCCGTTGGGAATGTCACTCATTGTTTGATGTTTTCGTTTTGTTAATTTATGTTTTTGTAATAAAGTTTTTCCACTACTGTTGGCTACTGGACTTCATGACCTGGCGCACACCCTTTTCAGAAACCACATTCTTGGATCTGGAGATCAGAGGCGCAAGGCAACAACTGGGGTTGGGGTTGGTTGCGCAGAAAGACTACGAATTGGGACTAGCGTGTGGTGCAGATATAGGGGCCCGCCCTTCCTTTTGTGGATATGCATCCAAAACATGTGTGAGGAAGTTTAATAGGGCTGGCTGTGAGAGTCCTCCGACTCTGGCAGTTGTTGGTTCGAAGGTACCAGAGGCCAACAGTTACTGCACAGCCAGCAGCTTTGTCTGCGGAGGGATGTTTGTTGTCCGCTAAGGTGCTACCGTCAGCCTGTGGGCAATGTGGCAGTGTGCACCAACTTGAGAATGGGGCGATAATTCTTTCACCACTTTTGCTGCGCTAAAGTGCCGATAACTCTGCGATAAGTCCCCACTGTTGGGTTATAGGGTGGCTCTAAAACGAGCCCTTGTGTTTATTAGCAGTTTGTTGTAGCTACATGCGAATCACAAGAAAAGATTTTTTAAAAAGGTTAAAAAACGTGAGAAAGAAAAGTGGGCAGGGTACAAACACCCTGACCCCCTAGGCCTGATCAGGGGATCCCACAAGGACCCCCAGGCCCACAAAAATCTTTAAACAAAAAAAAAAGCTGATGGGTGCGCGAATCCAGACGAAAAATTAAAAAATACAATGGGGCGTATTCTCAAGGACTTATCGCCGAATTATCATCACTTTAGTGCAGCAAACGTGGCGAAAGAATTATCGTTCTATTCTCAACCTGGTGCAAACTGCAGATATCGCCAGTTTTCCAGCGATAGCTTCCGCAAAAAACATCGACACTGATAAGAGCGATAACTAACGCTAATGATATGCAGAGTAGCTGTTCCCGTGCAAAAGAACACAAAAACACCACTTACCGATATTTTCAATGACCAGCCAAATCTGCGATGTGATCCAAAAACAGGCGATTACTGGTCTAGCAGTAGGAAATTAACACCTGCCTTTTAATGGACGACTACGTACAGTATGAAAGGGAGCCAAGCACAAAGCCACATCTGAGACCAACACATGTCATGGAGCTACTGGTCATGCAGCCCGGAGACCCAAGAGGGCCACAACACCCACCGCCACCACCCCCAGGACCCCCCCGCACCTCCCACCCCGACTACCACTGAGGCTGCACAGAACAGGACAGTGGACGTTCTGAAAACGGCATGGCCCCTCAGCCACACAATAGCTGGATGTTGGGAGAGGTGGGAACCAAGTATGTGTGAAGGAGGCAAGTCACCCATGAATAAGAATGCACACAATGCCAAGTGTGGTGGTGATGTGCTGGACAGACCTCACTATGCAGAGCACAGACATCTCCATGTGGACATATACTGCTGGTGCTTGTAGTGTTATGGACAGTGGACGCAACCATGTTACCTCAGGCAGTGGGGAAGATCTCGGTCATGTAGATGTGTCATCCCCCCCTGTAAGTGTAAACGGAGTGGGCTGGTCCGACGTACGCCACTCCAGCGTAGGAGTGTGAATAAATAGGCCGGGGCTCTGGTCGTGGGTCACTTCCGGGAAGGCCAACGCGTCTGCCAGGGCGGCAGCCCTCACCCTTCCATGAGGCCGCCGCAGTGACTGCCGGCCTCCTCGATGCAGGCCCCCTGCGAACCCAGCAGCACAGCACTGAGCAGTTATGTCTGTGCTAACTACTGCCGTTGTTCTACACTGCGGACAGCAAGGCTCACAATTTAGATCGAGTCGCGATTGCAGGTGACGCAGTCCAGTAGGCAACAGACATTGCTCCCAGAGCAGCCCGGTCGGACCACGCATCATCGCTGGCTATGCACACGCTGAGTGCCTCAGGTGCCACTAACTGTGCAGCTCAAGTCAACGCCATGTGGCTGTGGGCCCTTGCTTACCGCTGCCTCCGGCCAACACTGCGGACAGCAGGGCTCACAATTCACATTGAGTCTTGATTGCAGATGACGCAGTCCAGTAGGCAACAGACATTGCTACCAGTGTGGCTCGCCCGGACCACGCATCATCGCTGGCTGCGCACACGCTGAGTTCTTCAGGTGCCACTAACTCAGTGCACCGCAAGTCACCGCCACATGGCCTTATCGAGGCAGAATTCTTTAGACAAAAGACATTGCTCCCAGTGTGGCCCACCTGGACCACACATCATCGCTGGCTGTGCACACGCTGATTGCTCAGATACCACTAACTCTGTGCAGCTCAAGTCAACGCCACGTGGCTATGGACCCTTGCTGACCACTGTCTCTGGCCTACACTGTGGTCAGCAGGGCTCACAATTCAAAATTAGTGCCGATGCAAATTGTGTAAGAGAGTATAATCGGTTAAGAAGACTGAATGCTCCCAATCTGTGCAGCTCAAGTCAACGCCACGTGGCTGTGGGCACTTGCTGACCGCTGCCTCCAGCCTACACTGCAGACAGCAGGGCTCACAATTCAGATCAAGTCACGATTGCAAATGACTCAGTCCAGTAGGCAACAGACATTGCTACCAGTGCGGCCCGCCTGGACCACGCATCATCGCTGGATGCGCACACACTGAGTGCTTCAGGTGCCAGTAACTCTGTGCAGCTCAAGTCAAAGCCACGTGGCTGTGTGTCCTTGCAGACCGCTGCCTCCAGCCTACTTTGCGGTCAGCAGGGCTCACAATTCAAATTCAGTCTTGATTCATTAATTGCAGAGTCCATTAGGCAACAGACATTGAATCCAGTGCTGCCCACCCGGACGACGCATCATTGCTGGCTGCGCATATTCTGACTGCTTCAGGTGTCACTAACTCTGCGCAGCTCAAGTCAATACCATGTGGTTGTGGGCCCTTGCTGACCGCTGCCTCCGGCCTACACTGCGGTCGCCATTACAAAAAATGGGGTTTTCCCAAGGAAATCAGGGACCTGGGAATCGAATTAGTACAACAGACAGTGGTCCTGACTCAATATTTAGCGAATCAGCAGTATGTCATCCAGTTCATTATTTGTTAAGTTTAGAGCTAAATATCATTTCGCAGAGCTCAAACAACTCAATTTTGATACTTCACCATGAAGCGATACAACATCCACTGATTGATTAAGCGATATTTATTTATGTACAACAATTTATGGTTATATAAAAATTCGGCGCATGGTTGCTCCAGAGGGAACGTGCATAAGATAAGGGTGCTAAGAAGTGAATGTGTTGGGTGAGAAATTTCAGAGAGTAGTGGAGAATAAGGTAAGTAACAAAAATACACGGTTTACAATTCACCGTACAAGGTGTCCTGGTCACGTAACAATGAATACAGTCACAATTTTTTGTACAGAATCAAATTCGTATTTTTGCACGTTGGGTGAGGGACGTGTACCAGGCTCATTTATGAGGGGGTGTCGACGTTTCGACCCGTCTTAGGGTACAAAGGTGATTTGATGCCTTGACCATGCGGGTCTTCTTCAGGACGACAAGGGAGATGGGCAACCTGACGTGTTCCTCAGCTTAGCTTAAGGATCTAAAAACAAGGGGCAAAACAGATGATCAGGATGTTGTATCGCAGATGCGATTAACAACAGGCAATGCGGGTGTATGCTTACCTAGTGTAATCCCAGGGGTGGTTTAACCTTGGATCGCTAGTGGCAATAGTGCACTGACCATGCGTGTGCTCTGGTCGGATAATATTTCATAAACACCGGAACTGAAATTAAATAAATGAACAGTGTAAGGGCCAAAGGTCAGTCGGCTCACTCTGATTCGGGGATGGAGAAGGGGTGATTTAAAACAGTACCTGCGACGCGGACTCAATCCGTTCTGCAGTGTAGTCACAAGGAAAGGACTTCAACTTAAGCTTCTCATTTCCGAGTGCTGGCCATTCTAAGGGACAAAGTGAGTGAATTAAGTATCAATTGGACAGCATGGTGAGCTAAAAAGTCAAGAAGGCCTGCCGGCGTCCTTACCTGTCTCAAGTACAGGGTGTGTTTCTCGTGGCGTCTCAACCGGCGTCTCAACCGGAGGGAATACGGGCGCATGCGCCCTAGATAAAAAGCAACCGGGTAACCGTACACGTAGTGACGGTGCGTCGGTAAGAGTCAGAGTGAAAAGACTCACCGAGGCGTTACGCCTGTAGTTCAAAAAAGGGCTAGTGATGTCAGTCTGAGGTCCAGAGGGCTTGGATCATGGTCTACAGTACCAGGAGGGCATATTGACTTAGAATTGAGAGCCTAACTCGTGGTTCGATAAAATCATTGGTTCTATGCCGCATAGATGGATTATGACAATCATAATGAATTACGGCAATCTGGGATCCATTTACATGAATATACAGTTCATGGGGGAACATCGCTTCTTAAAATACATAATTAACACCAAGGACTAACGGCGACGGACAATGGAACAACAATTCCAACGTATATACAATTCAGACATACATACAATTACACACAATTAAGCATTGGCAAGTCAATGTAGAGGCCTAAATGTTACAGTATTGACCAATTGAAATCCGGGGCACTCAATTGAGGTGTTGACAGACAAAAGCCACATTTCACACTATTGATCAGTTGTAACCATGAGCAGTAGGTCAATGGCGGGAGATGGTATCCTAACCGGTACTCATGACGGAAATCTGTCTATTAATCTCCTCCAGCTCATTCAATCCTCTGTGGATAGTGTCCAAGGAATCTATCCATCTGCATTCCCTTCTGTTAAGTGTAATGCTGAGGTCACCTCCCCTGGGGTTTGGTTTGATCTTTTCAAGGACCCACCATTTGAAACTGTCAGCCGCATGATCAAACTTAGTAAAATGCTCAACCAAGGGTGCTCCCACTGTTTTACAGCGTATACGGCTGCAGTGTTGGAGGATGCGACACTTAACTTTTTGAGTCGTCTGACCCACATACATAAAGTCGCATGGGCAGACAATTGCGTATATGACATCAGACGAGTTACAGTTACTGAAACCCTTCAGCGTGTGTACCTTTCCGTGATGTGTGAATGTGTGAATGTGTTAATTTCTCTGGTCAGGGGGCAGGCTTTGCAAGATCCACACTTATGGTGTCCCGTAACGGACGGGACACCCCATAAAGTGGTCTGACCGATATTAGGTGGCATGGGTAGTAGGGATTTAACCAAGTGATCTCGTATGTTCTTCCCTTTCTTGAATGCATGTAAGGGGATAGGCATGTTACCCAATTCATCGGACACTAGGTGCCAGTGTTTGTTGACTATCTTTTTGATCTCATTGCTCTTTGTGCAGAATGTTGTGACACACACCAAGCGATCTTCTTTGGTGGTCTCTTTAGATTTGGCGGTCAACAGAAATTCCCTATGGTTATGCCACGCCCTTTTCCGGGCTTTTTTGAGAAGGCTGATGGGATAGCCGCGCTCTACCAACCGTGATAGGAGCCCGGCAGACTCATCAAAATAGTCTTCCTTTTTAGAGCAATTCCTACGTAGCCTCAGGAACTGTCCAAAGGGTAAGTTGTCTCTGAGGTTACGAGGATGGTGACTCGTGTAACGAAGTAGAGTGTTCCTTTCACTGCTTTTCCTGTAAAGATTCGTGTAGAGTTTGCCCTGCTCAGATATTATACAGATGTCAAGGAAATTGATCTTTTCTGTGCTATATTCCATGGTGAATTGTATGTCGGTCGAACAAGTATTGAGCCAATGATGGAATTTTTGAAGGTCTTCCACATTGCCACGCCAAATGATGAGCACGTCATCGATATACCGACGCCAGAGTTCTATCTGTGCCCTATATGGGTTAAGTTCGCTCAGGACATATAGCTGTTCATAAAAACTCATAAAGATAATGGCCAGATTCGGTGCGAAGCTTGCCCCCATTGCTACGCCCTTGGTCTGATTGAAGAACTGTCCCTGAAAATTAAAATAGTTCCTGGTCATTGCAATCTCAAGGAGTTTAATAATGAATTCTGTGGGAACTAGGTGTGGGGCCGGTCTCGTGTCAAGGGCCTGTTCCATACAGCTCAAAGCTTGTTGTTGGGGGATGTTGGTGTATAGGGCACATATGTCCATGGTCGCAAGTATTTGGACATTTTGGTCAAAGGTGTAATCATCCACTAATTTAATAGTTTGCATCGAATCCCTCAGGTATGTGGCAGTGTTCTCAGCTAGAGGTTTTAGGAAAACATCGATATATTTACATAGAGGCTCTAGAATAGAACCACAACCGGAGACGATTGGTCTACCCGGAGGGTCTTTCATCCGCTTATGTATTTTGGGGAGGGTGTAAATAGTGGGTATTCTGGGGTGTTTATTGTTTAGATAATCATATTCCAGTCTACTCAAAAAACCCCCATCCAATGCTTCTTTTGTAACCTTGCTAATTAATTTACCTATGTCCTGTGTAGGGTCTTTTTTGAGTCTAGAATAGTTGCCTTCCACAAGTAGTTGTGACTCGAGCTCCCTCTTATAGTCCTCTGTGTTCTGTAGGACAATGGCACCCCCCTTGTCAGCGGGTTTGATTACAATGTTGCCGTTTGTCCTTAAAGATTCTAAGGCAACCCGTTCCTCTTTGGATATGTTATATCTAACATATTGTCTTTTGGAAAGGGCAGTTATCACATCCCTCATTACCACTTGCTCATAAGCCAATATTTTATGTGGTACAGTGTGTGTTGGGGGATTGAATCTGGATGGTGGTCGCAGGCCACTGCCTGAAAAGACAGGTTTGTATGGAATCTTGAGGAAGAAATGTTTAAGGCGGACTTTCCTGAAGAAATGGTGTAATTCTAGTTTTAAATTGAAATCATTGGGCATACATGTAGGGACAAAGGAGAGACCCTTAGAGAGAATTTCATGTTCTTTAGGGGTAAGTGCATGGTTTGATAAGTTAACTATGGGGTTGTCTGGCTGATAAATCACCATCTGTAATGTTGGCGGCGTGTTTGGATTTCCCCGTGTGTCTCCTGAAAGTGTGTCTGTTTCTTGGATTGGCCTCTCCCTTGATTCCACATTTGTCCTCTGGACCCCCTGGGTCTCCCCCAGGGGCGGCCACGTCCTCGTTGGCCCCACCATGGTTCCTCTGCTAAAAAAGGTTGCTGATTGGGGTAGTTTGATCCAGACGTTGAGGGTGCTGTACTAGGGCCCGGACGTTCTAAATCACTATCTGAACTACTCCCTAGTGATGAGCCTGAAAATGTGGTATACCTTCTGAACCCACTTCTCCCTCTGCTCGCAAAGGTACCCTGTTGTTCCCTTACGTAGTAGCCTTCCTGGAGGTAGGGATAGGTTACTTTCTTATCGTAAAATTTGATGTCCTTAGCTACCTTATCAAGCTTTGTTGCCTGTGTATATACGTCAAATTCCTGTATGGTCTTCTCTAACCTATCCAGGGCTTCCTTAGCATTAAGTAGTGATCTATCCTCGATTATTTCCTTTTTTAGATCAAGGATCTCCTTAGTCAACCGACCCACTTCCTCTACAGCAGTCTCAACCCCAAGGACCATCCAATGTCTGGAACAATTGTTTGAAACAAAGCTGAAATTCTCCTTAAATTTAGGGTTGTCGAGGAAGATCGCAGGTTCGTTTCGTACTTGTAACCCTACCGGTATTACGTTGGAATGAAGATACTTAGCTAAAGTGTGACCGTGTAAGCGTGTTCTAATGAGTTTCTTCTCAAGACGTTCCAACTTAGATATCTTCTCATTCAGGGTTAAGTCTACGCTAGTGGTGGTATTCCCCAACAGTGTACTGACTCCTTGTTGTTGTAGGAGTTTATCAATATAGTCTTCACTATAAGACAAGGTCTCAGACATAGTCTAACCTAATCCTCTGCAATTACAAACAACTATTACAAAACAACATGAATTACACATAAACCCTCGCAGGACTTGCCTGCACAAAGGTAGCCATTACAAAAAATGGGGTTTTCCCAAGGAAATCAGGGACCTGGGAATCGAATTAGTACAACAGACAGTGGTCCTGACTCAATATTTAGCGAATCAGCAGTATGTCAACCAGTTCATTATTTGTTAAGTTTAGAGCTAAATATCATTTCGCAGAGCTCAAACAACTCAATTTTGATACTTCACCATGAAGCGATACAACATCCACTGATTGATTAAGCGATATTTATTTATGTACAACAATTTATGGTTATATAAAAATTCGGCGCATGGTTGCTCCAGAGGGAACGTGCATAAGATAAGGGTGCTAAGAAGTGAATGTGTTGGGTGAGAAATTTCAGAGAGTAGTGGAGAATAAGGTAAGTAACAAAAATACATGGTTTACAATTCACCGTACAAGGTGTCCTGGTCACGTAACAATGAATACAGTCACAATTTTTTGTACAGAATCAAATTCGTATTTTTGCACGTTGGGTGAGGGACGTGTACCAGGCTCATTTATGAGGGGGTGTCGACGTTTCGACCCGTCTTAGGGTACAAAGGTGATTTGATGCCTTGACCATGCGGGTCTTCTTCAGGACCACAAGGGAGATGGGCAACCTGACGTGTTCCTCAGCTTAGCTTAAGGATCTAAAAACAAGGGGCAAAACAGATGATCAGGATGTTGTATCGCAGATGCGATTAACAACAGGCAATGCGGGTGTATGCTTACCTAGTGTAATCCCAGGGGTGGTTTAACCTTGGATCGCTAGTGGCAATAGTGCACTGACCATGCGTGTGCTCTGGTCGGATAATATTTCATAAACACCGGAACTGAAATTAAATAAATGAACAGTGTAAGGGCCAAAGGTCAGTCGGCTCACTCTGATTCGGGGATGGAGAAGGGGTGATTTAAAACAGTACCTGCGACGCGGACTCAATCCGTTCTGCAGTGTAGTCACAAGGAAAGGACTTCAACTTAAGCTTCTCATTTCCGAGTGCTGGCCATTCTAAGGGACAAAGTGAGTGAATTAAGTATCAATTGGACAGCATGGTGAGCTAAAAAGTCAAGAAGGCCTGCCGGCGTCCTTACCTGTCTCAAGTGCAGGGTGTGTTTCTCGTGGCGTCTCAACCGGCGTCTCAACCGGAGGGAATACGGGCGCATGCGCCCTAGATAAAAAGCAACCGGGTAACCGTACACGTAGTGACGGTGCGTCGGTAAGAGTCAGAGTGAAAAGACTCACCGAGGCGTTACGCCTGTAGTTCAAAAAAGGGCTAGTGATGTCAGTCTGAGGTCCAGAGGGCTTGGATCATGGTCTACAGTACCAGGAGGGCATATTGACTTAGAATTGAGAGCCTAACTCGTGGTTCGATAAAATCATTGGTTCTATGCCGCATAGATGGATTATGACAATCATAATGAATTACGGCAATCTGGGATCCATTTACATGAATATACAGTTCATGGGGGAACATCGCTTCTTAAAATACATAATTAACACCAAGGACTAACGGCGACGGACAATGGAACAACAATTCCAACGTATATACAATTCAGACATACATACAATTACACACAATTAAGCATTGGCAAGTCAATGTAGAGGCCTAAATGTTACAGTATTGACCAATTGAAATCCGGGGCACTCAATTGAGGTGTTGACAGACAAAAGCCACATTTCACACTATTGATCAGTTGTAACCATCAGCCTTCTCAAAAAAGCCCGGAAAAGGGCGTGGCATAACCATAGGGAATTTCTGTTGACCGCCAAATCTAAAGAGACCACCAAAGAAGATCGCTTGGTGTGTGTCACAACATTCTGCACAAAGAGCAATGAGATCAAAAAGATAGTCAACAAACACTGGCACCTAGTGTCCGATGAATTGGGTAACATGCCTATCCCCTTACATGCATTCAAGAAAGGGAAGAACATACGAGATCACTTGGTTAAATCCCTACTACCCATGCCACCTAATATCGGTCAGACCACTTTATGGGGTGTCCCGTCCGTTACGGGACACCATAAGTGTGGATCTTGCAAAGCCTGCCCCCTGACCAGAGAAATTAACACATTCACACATCACGGAAAGGTACACACGCTGAAGGGTTTCAGTAACTGTAACTCGTCTGATGTCATATACGCAATTGTCTGCCCATGCGACTTTATGTATGTGGGTCAGACGACTCAAAAAGTTAAGTGTCGCATCCTCCAACACTGCAGCCGTATACGCTGTAAAACAGTGGGAGCACCCTTGGTTGAGCATTTTACTAAGTTTGATCATGCGGCTGACAGTTTCAAATGGTGGGTCCTTGAAAAGATCAAACCAAACCCCAGGGGAGGTGACCTCAGCATTACACTTAACAGAAGGGAATGCAGATGGATAGATTCCTTGGACACTATCCACAGAGGATTGAATGAGCTGGAGGAGATTAATAGACAGATTTCCGTCATGAGTACCGGTTAGGATACCATCTCCCGCCATTGACCTACTGCTCATGGTTACAACTGATCAATAGTGTGAAATGTGGCTTTTGTCTGTCAACACCTCAATTGAGTGCCCCGGATTTCAATTGGTCAATACTGTAACATTTAGGCCTCTACATTGACTTGCCAATGCTTAATTGTGTGTAATTGTATGTATGTCTGAATTGTATATACGTTGGAATTGTTGTTCCATTGTCCGTCGCCGTTAGTCCTTGGTGTTAATTATGTATTTTAAGAAGCGATGTTCCCCCATGAACTGTATATTCATGTAAATGGATCCCAGATTGCCGTAATTCATTATGATTGTCATAATCCATCTATGCGGCATAGAACCAATGATTTTATCGAACCACGAGTTAGGCTCTCAATTCTAAGTCAATATGCCCTCCTGGTACTGTAGACCATGATCCAAGCCCTCTGGACCTCAGACTGACATCACTAGCCCTTTTTTGAACTACAGGCGTAACGCCTCGGTGAGTCTTTTCACTCTGACTCTTACCGACGCACCGTCACTACGTGTACGGTTACCCGGTTGCTTTTTATCTAGGGCGCATGCGCCCGTATTCCCTCCGGTTGAGACGCCGGTTGAGACGCCACGAGAAACACACCCTGTACTTGAGACAGGTAAGGACGCCGGCAGGCCTTCTTGACTTTTTAGCTCACCATGCTGTCCAATTGATACTTAATTCACTCACTTTGTCCCTTAGAATGGCCAGCACTCGGAAATGAGAAGCTTAAGTTGAAGTCCTTTCCTTGTGACTACACTGCAGAACGGATTGAGTCCGCGTCGCAGGTACTGTTTTAAATCACCCCTTCTCCATCCCCGAATCAGAGTGAGCCGACTGACCTTTGGCCCTTACACTGTTCATTTATTTAATTTCAGTTCCGGTGTTTATGAAATATTATCCGACCAGAGCACACGCATGGTCAGTGCACTATTGCCACTAGCGATCCAAGGTTAAACCACCCCTGGGATTACACTAGGTAAGCATACACCCGCATTGCCTGTTGTTAATCGCATCTGCGATACAACATCCTGATCATCTGTTTTGCCCCTTGTTTTTAGATCCTTAAGCTAAGCTGAGGAACACGTCAGGTTGCCCATCTCCCTTGTTGTCCTGAAGAAGACCCGCATGGTCAAGGCATCAAATCACCTTTGTACCCTAAGACGGGTCGAAACGTCGACACCCCCTCATAAATGAGCCTGGTACACGTCCCTCACCCAACGTGCAAAAATACGAATTTGATTCTGTACAAAAAATTGTGACTGTATTCATTGTTACGTGACCAGGACACCTTGTACGGTGAATTGTAAACCGTGTATTTTTGTTACTTACCTTATTCTCCACTACTCTCTGAAATTTCTCACCCAACACATTCACTTCTTAGCACCCTTATCTTATGCACGTTCCCTCTGGAGCAACCATGCGCCGAATTTTTATATAACCATAAATTGTTGTACATAAATAAATATCGCTTAATCAATCAGTGGATGTTGTATCGCTTCATGGTGAAGTATCAAAATTGAGTTGTTTGAGCTCTGCGAAATGATATTTAGCTCTAAACTTAACAAATAATGAACTGGATGACATACTGCTGATTCGCTAAATATTGAGTCAGGACCACTGTCTGCTACACTGCGGTCAGCAGGTCTCACACATATCCAATCCAATCCTGGCCTGCAAGAACACGCCATCATTGCTGGCTGCGCACACGCTAAGCTCTTCAGGTGCTACTAACTCTGTGCATCACAAGTCATGGACCCTTTATGATTGACTTTTGTGCTGTAGACACCGGATGCAACAATGTCACCTCAGGCAGCAGGAATATTCCAAAGGGACATTAACATTTTCTTCACATGAGCACGCTCACCTCTAGTGATGCAACCATGTTACCTCTGGCAGTGGGGAAGACCTCGGTTATGTAGCTTTGTTGTCGTCCCCTGTAAGCGTAAGCGCAGTGAGCAGAGTCGGCGTATGCCAGAACAGCGTAGGAGTGTGCAGAATTTGCCCAGGGCTATGCGTGTGTCTGTGTTCTAGTGCCAGCGCCACCTGGCACACAATCGTCAATGTTGCAATGTAGCATGCACCCGGAGGGTGGGCTCTCACGAACGGAGAAATGAAGGAGCACAAGACCGCTCGGGGTCTTGGCTCATACATGCCAAGTGTTGTGTGTATCTGTATTGCCGCAGCATGAGCCACATGCTTAGCCCTACTCACAGCATGACTTCACCAGCCATGAACTCTACATCCTTACGATAGACCTACACTCACGTGGCTGCCCACCTTCAACGGCCAACATCAGTGTGTCGTTGTCAGGCTTGTGGACATGCACATAAAAGCATGACAATGATGTGCCGTAGGAGTGTAAGTGATACAACCGTGCAGCTCACACAAATAAATAGGCTCAGAGGGAGGGAGGAGCAGCTGTGAGGCAACATAACACACAGTGATGCTGCACATTTGCCATATGCAAGCCATGTCAAACATGAATCCCAAAGGTGCACACATCCTATCCCACCCCCAACAAGCCACATCACATTGCCTGAATGCAAGCCGATGACAAAGTAACATTAGGGTTGAAAGGTCCTTTGTCTGAAGTATCAGGCGGGAGCACATCTATTGGTTACACATAATAACCCTTAGCACTGACTTCTACCCCCATTCTGCTTAATGCCAGTTTCCATGAAACATTCAACTAAACTGACAGGTCACAAGTTCACCATATTTTCAAGTTAACCACACACTGTTGCAAATGCAAACAGCGGGTGTGGTTGACCTTGCAAAACATGACCTTATCTTTTCTACTATACCTTTCAAACATTTGTTACTAACCAATAAGAAACCTGTTTTTTAAAGAAAGTAAAATGCACCCTATTTTTGAATGTACAAAGTTCTCATACAGCCAATCAGTTCTCTACTTTCTTAAAAACAGCAGCTTGTCCATCATTTTAGATACCTCTCATTCTACCAACTGACTACTTCAGCTACAGACATCTTTTCATTGCCCAAAAGCAATCCTGCTTTGCTTCATTGAAGCGAGATCAGGTTTCCATGCTCTAGCTTCAATGAAGCAAAGCAGAGTTTGGTATGACAGGGCGGGAGTCGTGCTCCCACCCTGCCATAGCAAACAGCAGTGTCCCAGGGGTGGGCACCCCTACAGCAGTGTCCCGGAGGTGGGCACCCCGGGACACTGCAGGAGCCAGCCCTAGGGGGTGGCGGTCCTCAGGGCCACTATGGGCTCCAGGAGGGGGGCCACGCAGCCCCCCTTCCAACATTTCTAAAGCCCCGGGTAGGTGGTGATCCCCGGGGCTTGGGGGTCCGTAATGGACCCTGAATTTTCTGGGGGGGTGGTGGTCTCCGAGGCGTGTGGGGAGAGGCTCTTCCCCCCACACACATAATTTTTATTATAAAACAGAGCCCCGGGGAGGTGGTGGTCCCCGGGGCTGCGGGGGGGGGAATGCATGCCAAACCGCAGGATATTATCAAAGCCCCGGGAAGGTGGTGGTCCCCTAATCAGCGTGTGGAGTTTGGTACCCCGTCACACATTTCTTTTGTTTCACCCCTATGAGGTGGCAGTCCTCGGGTCTGCAGGCGGCCCCTGCGGGACCCCACAAATAATTTGGGACTTGGCCCATTCAGGGGCTTTGAAAACGAAACGTGCAAACCTGAGCTTGTTTTTTTTTATTTTCACAGCAGGAGGCACGCACCCAGCGCAACTTAGAAATGTTTTTATTAAAAAAATTAGGGGGGCCCTGGGGGTCCTTGTGGAATCCCTTGAGCAGGCGTAGGGGGTCAGGGTGTTCCTACCCTGCCCCCTTTTCTTGTTTTTCATCCTTTTTTCCTCAGTTATCTTTGTACTCGGTAACCGAGTCACAAGATGGCTACCAACACTTCCTGGTTTGGAGTGTTGGCAGCCAATCAGAGTGTAGCTCGTGCCCGGGAGGGTGCGCAAATCCTCCTCGGTGCTCAGATATCGATATTTTTCTTTTTCTAATCTCTCAGCAACTACTAAACAGATTTACACCATTTAAAAAAAGGGCTCTTTCTGAACCAAGACCTATCTTCTTGCCAAATTTGGTGTAATTCCGTTCAGCAGTTCGGGCTGTAGCTTTGTCTAAAGTTTCCAATGGAAATGAACATGGGGAAAATGCGTTTTGAGACCCCCTTTTTTCTCAGCCCCCGTTTGACAAATCACCCCGAAACTTTCAAGACAGAAGCTGACCTGAGCTGGCCACTTTTTTAGAAAATTTCACGAAGATTCATCAACCGGCACCAAAGTTATTGGAAAAAGAAAAAACTCTTTTCCTATTGAAACTAGGTCCTAACTATAACTACCTACTGGCAACCGCCAGTAGGTAATATATATATGTATATATTTTTTGTCCCTGTAACCTTTGTTTTCTTTGCGAATATGTAAGGTTTTGTTTATTTCTATTTCCTAACTATAACAGTCCTGCAACCTTTGGTTTTTGTCAGTGAATTTTAAAGGTTTTTTAAATGCTAATTCCTAACTATAACTTACCTGTAACCTTTATTTTTTGAGTGAATTTACATGGTTTTTTAACTAGCAATGCTGTTTACAGAATGATCTTAGCAAACTGACTGTGTGGAACTTGCTGGAGGTGAGAAGAGAAATATTTCGCCCCAAAGATCCTCAATGGCCAAGGGGACTGCATCCTTTAACTAGTACTATGCTAGGAGGCACGTTTGCGTGGTGGAGAAAGGACGTCCTTGATGATTAAACAGGGAGTGCCTGTATGATTCTATGAGTGCCATTGCCAAGGACACACTGTGAATACTGGGTGTTTTTACCAACGTGTAAAACACATATATAGACATATTTTTCATAAGGTGTCAGTGTAGCTATTTAGAAATATACTAATTTAACTTTCCCCTCTGTATTCATTTGTCGAAATAACTAAATCAAAAATGCATTTTCCTTCTTCACAGCAACCCAGGAGGTCGCAATGACATCAGTAGTCACAAATACAAATGACAAAGTCTAAAACAGATATATAGACATATTTTACACCAAGTTTGAATCTAGCTGTTCAGTAACATTTTGGTTTAACTTTATTTTAAGAACACCTTTATAAAAAAGAGCAGTTTCAAAAAATGACTTTCAACAACAAAACTAACAAATAGAACATAACTACGAAAGACTCATCAAACTAATGAATGTCATCCAAACTGATTTTTAAAATTGCGCTGGTATTTAACCTTTTAAAACTATTTCCACAAAAATAAAGTGGAATGAGAGGACCCAGAGGGACGACTTTCATGTTATATCATCTTAAAACTTATCATAGAAAATGTCTCCAACTGCCGATCAAGCAGAGGGAAGCTGGAAGACCATCCACATCAGTGGCAGCAGCAACAAATTCCCGGCCAGAAAGTCCCTTCAGGGGTACGTACTACTACACGAGAAATGGTTCCAGAGTTTTCAAGAATGCCCACATATTGTATGGACTGTAGTGTTGTTATAAGAGCTGGTGAGCAGTGTGTTACAGCTATTCGCAATACTTCCAAAAATCATACATGCTAATTTTTATCCCCCTTTTATATTTTTGGCACTTTTCATAAGAGGAGTTCATAGTGAGCAGCAAGAAGGCAATGCAAAGCTGAAGCACCCTCAACTTCAAAAGCCGCCACAACAACACCAAAGCAGAGAGTCCATTTACAAGTCCAATCTCAACTTCAATTTTTGGCTCCACAGTTTTGCCCGATTGCATTATACTGAATCGAATGTGGAGTTGTAGTGAGTGCTGGAGACCATTCCATAACAGCCCTTCATCATGCTGCAAAGATTAATAAATGTTTATTTTTTTTTTGGGCCCTTCATAAGTTTTCTACATGAGCAGGTATTTTATTATCTTACAAAATCGGTCTCTAATATCTATGTGTTGTTCATTTTATTATCTTCTAATTTATTGTAATACTACTTACATATAACTTGCCATATAGACAAGTCAAACCGTCCCGTTACAAATAAATACATAGGTAACTTTTACCAGTTATTATTATTTAATTTTTAACATTTTCTATATGTCAACAGTCTGAGTTTTAATCTTCTAGTAAGTGCATCGACAACTTATGCAAACATACTCTGGTTTTTTAGACAACACTGTGTTACATTTTGTAATCTCTTCTTTAAAACTATCAACTGTAATATATGTGTCTTGTTCTGCAACTCCTGTTCTTAACAACTCTTCATTTTCCCTAGAATCCTGCTCAAGACCAAAGAAACGAAACAGCACTTCACTGCAAACCTTTTCTACATCTGCCAAACTACCATGCAAAAGTGCTCTATTCATTTCTCCTAAACATAAAACAGTAGTTTTTACACAGTACAGCCTCCTAACTAAAGTTCGCATTGTTGAGTGGTATAACTCATTTTTTGTTTTAAACTTTGCCTTGGAAAGTTACTTAGGAATTTTCTTAATATATCAATGGATTACTTTCTAATACTACAAACACTACTACAATTCGATTTGTATACAGGACCCGGACTAAGCCTTCCATATACCTCTTCTGTAATAACTTCTTCTAAATTGATATGTACCATCACCTCTTTTGCTATAGGACTACCATTCTTCATTTCATAACATCGTCCTCTTTAATCAATAGCATGAACTAATCTTTTATCCTGGAGATAGATTTCTTCATTAAAGAAAGCCTCTGTACAAGAAGTATGTATCCATTCTCCACTAAAAACTATATAAAACAGCCCTCCAGGATTTCGCGAGCTGCAAAATAATCGCGAAATCGGCACTTTTGTAAATATGCTGAGCTTTTTACAAAAGTGCCCGTGAAATCAGGGCTTGGGCAGCAGAAAGATGCAGCAGTGCTGTTAGGGGCACAGTTCTATTACAGACTCTTCATTAATCCTCTTTTGAAGGTGTCACAGGCCGTGAAATTATATCCACTCTCCCAACATGATAAATGCTTCCAACATAATTTCATGGGCTCACCGCTCTACAAATCTTTCTCACCTTCCAAAAATTGTTGCCCTCTGTTGACATCCATGACCCCACACGCCAAAGGCACCTGATGTCACCCTCCTTTGACACTCGGTAGTTTGACTGGTACTAAGTGTCACTGAGCCCTGGAGACTGGCATTTTTAAATTTTCGAACACAAATACCGCACATGTGCAGAGCAGCGTTTAAAAAGCCCTACTGAAACAAAACTGCTAATAATTTCCTGAAAGAATCACTCCCCTCCCCCCCAATGGAAGAAAAGACCCATCCTTTGTTCTTGTGGGGGTGTCAGATGCAGGGCCGTTGCTAGGCATGGGCAGTGTGGGCAGCTGCCCAGGGCCTCACACTCAGCCCACCAGCATGGGGCCCCTTACCAGTGCAACACACCAACGGTCCTCTTGTACACCTGCCGTCCAACTGAAAGAAAGGTGTCTCTTTGCAATTGGGCCCATGGGAAGGGGGCCTTGTCTCTGCCCCTCTCAGGAATGGTGTGGGGAGGCCTAGGGGAGGGAGAAACCTCCTCTTGTCCCAGCTGCAATGAGACACGTTTTGCAGGTCTGTCCTGCAGTTAGGCTCCTGCCCCGCTGCCCATTCAGAGGTGCTGCGGGAGGCCCTTTCTCCAGCACTTTAGCACCCCCATAGTTTTAACTTTCAGCCCACAAACGATTCTCAAACCTTCAGTCTGATTGGAGCTGTAAAAGAGGTGCTTGTAAGTGGCTGAGAGGGGGAACTGCGGCCCAGGAGGATTCTGAACACAGCAGCTTTCGGGGCCTTGAATGTGTCACTTATGTAAATTAGAGGGTCTTCGCACATTCCCTTTCTGCCCGGGGCCCCAAAAGTCCTAGAGCCGGTGCTGGTTGGGTGGGGCAGGCTTCCAGACCGAGCACACGAAGGCCGCCTCCCACCTTTGCCTAACATACCAGTGAGTTCATGGATTTGCTCCTGCCACCACCCTTCAGAGCGAAGATATGTTATAAACATACGTGGTTCCCAATGCTTTTGCAAACTTCATCTTGTGATGACTGAGGAAGGAATAATATTTATTTTTATACTAGGCTGAGAGACCGCAGCCTTGACTGATAGTGTTCTCACTTCAGAGGAGGCTTGCAGTACTTTATCTCTTTCTACACTACTCCATCCACTGGCCCCAACCCCCTGTCTTTATCTTGAAAAAGTGCATTTCCCATCATTTCTCAACACTGTTCCTGCTGAGAGGACTTTGTGTATACCTGGCAGGTTTAGCAACTCATTTGTGCTAGTCGACGCTGCGGACTGCAAGCACCACCACAGCCCTGGAGAATAGTCAGTAGCGGGGTTGAAACAGCAGCATGTCTTTCAGACAGGAACTGCAAACACAGCAAGAGGATAGACGGAGTGCTAAAACCTTTCAACCACTCACACCCAGTCACAGATCTGGGTTTCATCTAATGTTCTTTTGCACACCATGCCAGCCCAGTTTGGACCCAGCCATATGCAAATCAGTCTTGATTCTGTTCCTCATGGGAACAGTGTACCCCGAACTGCCAGGCCAGGTCCTCCCTGAATTGGACACAAGCATTCTGGGACCGGTTTCGGGGTATCACCCCTCATTAGCCAGGCTAGCTTAAATCCAGTGGCACAGCGAGCAAGGGACCCATGTCTGGGCATACTCTTGGCCACTTAGAGCTTACATAGCAAACACAACAAGATGATGAACGGAGTGCTGAAACTTTTCAAAGACTCAACCCCAGTCAAGAGATCTGGGTTTAATCCTTCGTTCTTTTGCTCACTATGGCACTTTAGTTTAGACCCAGCTGCTCCAGCCTATCTCTTCAAAAAGATCTGGCATTCAGCCAGCAACATTAAGCACGCTGGGGCTTGTAGTTTTGCATTTCTCTTGGATTTACATGCCCCAGCAAGTACTCGTCAAGGCACTCTACCAAAAATAAGGAAGACTATGAGGCAGAAACCGTTGTTTGTTTTAAACAACTTTATTTTAAGCAGAGTGAGGTTCAAACATTTTTACACACACAAATATAACTAGTGGTTGTGTAACACGCATGTACATAGCAACACAAGTCAGCCAACCAATAAGTGAGTAGGACCGTTCGGAGTTAGGCAAGGGGCTGATGGAGAATCTGCAGTTGTTTTCTGATGGAAGGTTGTGTGCCTTGACTCTTCAGCGCTGCAGAGTCTGGTCCGAGTGGCACAACTGTGCTGAGCATCTTTGCTGCAGAGGTGCAACAACTCCAACCCCCTCATTTTTTCTAATGGCGACACTGAGGAGAACAGATAATCACCCAATGCCCAGCAGAAGCTCATGCCAAATGAGAACAATGACTGAAGCCCTCTGTAAGGAAGGCATAGCACAGAGGCAAGTGCAGATCACAATTTTGTTTAAATACATTCCCGAGAATATGCTAACCATGTAGATTTACTGTCAGACCATTTTTGAGAAATAATTTTGAAATTGCTAATTTGCTCATTGATTTAAGCATGCTATATGGACATGCTATTTTATGCTGGAACGTGGCTGCCTGATGACGCTATTGCTACCAGTAGCAGGGAGAGAATCGAATTATAGCAAACCATGGAGTAGGCTTGTAAGCAGGGTCGTTGGCGGGAGTGGAAGGGTTGATGCCACTGGTCATGGTACGGGTGCCTGTGCCCTGTTCTGGTGCAAGAGTAAACAGGAAGCAGGGAGCAGCATTGGACACCAACGCGTACCCTCTCTTCTTGTTTCTGGACTGAGCAGGGGTGCATTGAGGCTTGCAAGAGTGTCTTAGACTCTCACAGGTGCGCCAATTGAAAAGTAGAGGGTTATGAGAGTCCCGCAAGTTCTCTGATTGGCTGCCAGCAACATGAGAAAAATTTAGCTGCCAGCCATTACAGGACTTGGGGACTTAGCATAGCAATTAAATACTCTCTAACACTATATACATGCCTATTTGAAAGTGGAATATTCTGCAAAAACTGTTTCCATTGATTTAACACTGAAAAGGAATGATTACTAGTAAAATAAGGTGCTGCATTAATGCCGCAAAATGTACATTTTTGTGTCGCTAAATTTGCAAATCTAGTCTGCAATATTCTGGGGGTACTTCTATTCACTATTCATTTCTTCTGGTTTTGTCTACTCATGTCATAAAAAAAACCTTTGGGTAAGTTCACATACATAGATCCACACTTACACTAGGAACCTTCTGTCACCAATATGAAGACAACGACATAGGAACAAAGAAATCATGAAGCCAAATCTAATCTAAATTAGCAGTGCAAATTTATTAAGTACATATATATGCACAATCCAGTATAAAATATTTCCTTTAAAAAGACATACATAAAAATGTACAATATCGATCAGAATTCATAATAAAGAACACTTTAAAAACCATATAGAAAACAATGTAGACAAATTAATTAAAAAACATACAAAGGCTAATACTATTACAACACAACAGCAATAAAAAAGCAGCAATAAAAATGAGAGAACAGGCAGGAGAAATGGTTCCTAATCCTGGAAAGAACTACTAAATCTAGCACAGATCAATTGTTACAGTTCTAAAAAAATGTATCAATCTTTTTTATATAAGACTTAATAACAGTTGTCTACATAGATTTACAGTAGGCGAAATATAGAAATATAACAATTGATCTGTTCTAGATTTAGTAGTTCTTTCCAGGATTAGGAACCATTTCTCCTGCCTGTTCTCCCATTTTTATTGCTGCTTTTGTATTGCTGCTGTGTTGTAATAGTATTAGCATTTGTATGTTTTTGAAATAATTTGTCTACATTGTTTTCTATATGGTTTTTAAATTGTTCTTTATTATGAATTCTGAATAATATTGTACATTTTTATGCATGTCTTTTTAAAGGAAATATTTTATACTGGATAGTGCATATATAGGCACTTAATAAATTTGCATTGCTAATTTATATTAGATTTTGCTACTTGATTTCTTTGTTCCTATGTGGTTGTCTTCATATTGATGACAGAAGGTTCCTAGTGCGAGTGTGGATCTATGCATCTGAACTTACCCAAAGGTTTTTTTTTATGATGACTAAGGTCTTTTCTGGTACCCTTCTCCTTTGGTGTTCGGGTCCCTCTCTCTTTTCTTGAACTATATTTGTCTACTCATGTACAACTCTATTTTGTCAAGAGTCTTCATTCTATTTAGAATTAAAATGAAAAGCTTCCTCTTCAAAGCAAAGGCCTTATCAACTACTCGCTCAACTCGTTCTTTCTGTTTCACTGCATCTCTCCTTCTTCTACACTTTTTTAATGTATCACTAAATTGACAACCACTCTACTACGAACATTCTGGCTCTGATTTCCTTAAACTGCTTCTGTCTCCTGGTTATGTTGTGTCCATGTTTGTTACAATATTTTCTCTTCTTCCAATGTACACATTAGCCACTATTGTTGTTTCCCAAGTTCTCAATTGCATTTTCTTTATTTTGTAATCTTAGCAAATGTCCACATATATTTTTAAGAAATTACTTTGTCCTCTTACCAGTAGCTCTTTTTTCTTTCAGCACTTTTTCTGCATTTTGCCCCTTTTGTAACTCATTTCTGCAGAGATGCTGTAGTTGCTTCAGTTGCTTTTTCGTCTGAGCTTTTGTAGGCATTCTAATTGTGTGTTCTTATGCATATCTTGTTCTGTTAAAAGAAACAAGTATACTTTAATTTTTACCCTAGCCAGTGTACAAACTACTTTAGTACTGACTTACACATCACATAATATAAAAACAGTTTTTATGGTATGTTGTAGTTTTAAATCTACAGATGAACCTAGCTATATTACAACATGCACTTACTTCAATATAGTAAACCCAAAGCAAAACACAAACCTTTATTTATTAGTTACCTTTTAACATTCTAGCAGCCTGTCCTACAACACAGCTGTACTATATCTCACTTCTAACTTATGCATGGTGAAAGACCAGTTTATCCCTAATGTTCTAAATTTTTAAATGAACATCAAGCCAAGGGAGCGTGTTTATTTACAAGTCCCATGCGCCAAAGAGTCACTTTTTTTGACACACCATTGGCATAGTGTGATGCTCCATATTTACATGGCCACGTCAAGCCACTCTGCATGGCCTTTCTTGGCCTTTTAAATACAGCCCTTTTTATGCAGCACCTTGCGTGATAGGTGCATGCCATGGGTGTGGCTGTGGGTGTTGCCACGCAACACCCATGCATTTTACCACATTCCCAGATTTACAATGATTTGTACATCTGGGAATATGTTAGAATTCTACGCCTCCCCAGGGGAGGTGTAGGGGGGCACAACAAGGAGAAACAATTTTATTTCTCCTTGTTTTTTCCTCTTTCCATGTGTGCTGCATTATGCAGCACACATGGAAAGAGGAAAAAACTCTTTTGTTTTTTGTAAATGATTTTTATTGATTTTGACAAGGTAACATCATTAACATTTGCATGACGATTCGATCCAGCATTGACATTGCAAAATAACAGTAATTTGAGTGGCGTAGGCGGGGTTCAGGGAAAAACTCAGCTAGGAAGCATTAACGTCCACCTTGTGGGCGGTTCGCCGCTTCACTCTGCAGCATAGCACAATTATAAATTGTCAAATTAAATCAGGTTAACCAAAGGAGAATCCGTCATTTCTCCATCAAGTCGTAAACATCAGTGGGTAACATATGAAAAATTGCATGGGTGTGGTAGGCCGTTATCGGTGAATGTGCCTGGAGGGGGGTGGGGGGGGATGAGAAAGAAGAAGGAGAGGCACAG
This sequence comes from Triturus cristatus, assembly GCF_964204655.1. Lineage (NCBI taxonomy): Eukaryota > Metazoa > Chordata > Amphibia > Caudata > Salamandridae > Triturus > Triturus cristatus. The sequence continues at coordinate 408,252,917 of NC_140582.1, forward strand.
AGGGAGGGGGTGAGAAGGAGGGTGTGGATGGCCAAGGTGCCTGGTGGCCGCGGGCATGTATACTCATGTATTGATGTATATCTTAGGAATCCAAGGGAACCAAGGGTTCTATGCCAGTGAGCGGGTCTAAGAGGAAGGAGTTGCTGCAGACAATTTAGCTTTGATCACTGACAAGTAGTCCTGCCATTTTGTGAGGGACAGTCGTGGTGGCGCTGTTGCTCACGCTGCGGTCTTCAGCTGATTTGTGTGTTCCGACACAAGTGCCCTGCGGAGATCAAGTATCCACGCGTGCACTTTGGGGTCCAGTGGTGCCTTCCACATCATGGCTCTTCTACGTTTGGATAGGCCCAGAGCAAGATCTAAAAATGTATTCAGGCCCTTACGAGGCACGCTGCGTCTCGTAACAACCAGCAGAAAGTGAAGGGGTTCCACCTCTACCTGTGTGTCTGCCGCCTCTGCAAGCACAGTGGCAACCGTGGTCAAAAATGTTTGAATACTGGTGCAGGTCCACACCATGTGTGTAAATGTCACTCCCTGGTCTTGACATCTAGGGCAGATATCCGCGGCAACGGGGTACATGCATGCCAACCTCTGGGCTGTGAGATATGTGTGGTGGAAATAATTAAATTGAGTATACTTCAGTCTGGCGTTGGGCAAGATGGTTTTTGGGTGGTTAATGCATTGCAGCCACTGCTTATCAGAGAGGGTGGCGGACAGCTCGGCATCCCTATACCCATGTAGGGCCACCAGTGCCAGCGGATCGTCTAGTCTGAAAGAAATATAGATGGCTGTTACAGCATGTCCACCTCGTTTGTGCGTGAGCAGTGTTTGTAGCAGGTGTGGCGTGGCAGGTTCTACTCGGACGATGCCCCATGCTCACAGGGAGTACAACATAAGCAAAGAATGTAATAGAAAGGAGCCCTGCGGTACCTCATAAGTGTCTACCAGGTCCTCGAATCATTGCAATTGCGAGGCTGCATACATGTCTCCCCATGTGTCTAATCCTCTCCCCCTCCATAGCCTTAATTCTGGGTGCCCATGACAGGAAAATGTACCGGGGAAGAGCTCCAGCGGCAGGCCAGGGGCATATGGCGCTGTTCGGCCCTTAGGCAACACATATTTGGACCAGTGCCATCTGGCCGCTGTCATTAATATGTTGCCTCGTTGTTTCTGAGTCAGGGTAATTGTTCCTGACATCCCTTCCATCAATGTTGGGGGATCCCATGCCAAGGCTTCCGTGGTCATCTCCGTGAGATTGCTCTTAGCGAGCCACCACATTGGTCACTGAAGTTGTGACACGGCGTAGTATCACTCGTAGTTTGGGGTGCCTAAGCCGCCATCCAACAATGTAGAGCCACCCTAGCCCTTGAGTTTCCCCATATCAGGGAGACCAGTAAGGATTCCAGCTCCCTAAAGAGTCTCCAAAGCAGGTGGTAGAGAAGTACAAGAGACGGGGAAGGACCAACATCTTAGAAACGGCCACCCTGCCAATGGGGGAAAAGGGAAGGCCCAACCAAAATGGGAGAATCGAGCGGGTTCTAGTTATGGCCCGGACAAGATTTCCATCCACAGTATCTGCCGCTAAATGATAGACCTGGACCCCCAGGTATTTAAAGGTGTTGAACGCCTCTGTCAACGGTGTGTCCGGTGCCAGTCGTCTCTGGGTCGGTGACATAGGCGTCATTGGAAAGACTCCCGACATAGTTCAGTTAACTTGAAGCCCAGACAATCTAGCATGTGTATTTGGAAGAGGTCCATAATCGACTGCAGTATCTCAGTCCAGCCACGCAGGTATATTAACACGTCGTCCGCGTATAGTGATACTATGTGCCACCATCGATCGACTTGTAGGCCCCAGTCAGTGACTTGTTGCCACAGTCTGCACGCCAATGGCTTCATGGCCAAGGCATAGAGAATCAGTGAAAGGAGGCAGCCTTGGCGTGTACCCCGCACTATTGAGAAAAGCGAAGAGAAGGTGCGACCCGTCTTCACTCTAGCTTGCGGTCTGAAATACAGAAAACATATCCACCTTATGAAATTGGGGCCGATGCCGAACCCCGCCAGTATCGCTATGAGATAATCCCAGCTCAAAGTGTTGAATGCCTTCTCAATATCTAAGGATGCAACCCAGGGCTTCTCCGCCTCACCCTGTGCTCAGTCCAGCAGTGCAAACAGGCGGCACAGATTCAGACCAGTGTCGCTTCCTGGTATAAGCCATTCTGGTCTTCGTGGACCAACAGAGGCCCTGCAGCAATTAACCTATTCGCTTGTAATTTACCGAGGATCTTATAGTCGACGTTCAACATCGATAGAGGGCAATAGGAGGCCATTTGGAGAGGGTCACGGCCTGGCTCCGGCAGAATCACGAGCGATGCTTCCCTCAAAGTAGGCGGCAGTGCGCCTGTCTCGAAGGCTTCGGCATACACCTTGGCCAGCCTAGGTGCTAGTTGTGTGGAGAAGGCGGAGTAGAACTCCGATGGCCACCCGTCTGTCCCCGGTGTCTTGCCAGTTGCCAGATGTCCAATTGCGTCCGTGTACAACGCTGTATAGCATTCATAAAATGATTGGTTGATGGCTTCCTGTGTGTTCACTAGAGTCACAGCAGCTGTGTATTTAGCAGTGATGGGGGGTTGTGTGGTGATGGATAGCAATAGCCACGCGAGCAGCCTGCCTGCCTAGTCACCCTCCTTGTGTCTGCGCGCCAGATATGTTTTGTAGTCTAATGCGCAGAGGTCGTCCATTGCGCTTTTATACGCCAAGCGGGCCTGGACAAGGGAAGGGCCAATCTGGGGGTCTTTGGTAATGCGTTGCTCGCAGCTCTGTATTGCCAACTCGTGAGTATGAAGTGCAGCGGTCAATGTTTTTTGGGTGCCATATATGGTCTTGATGGCGTGCCCACGAACAACAGCCTTAAAGGCGTCCCACTCCACTCTTGCGGACGAAGCAGTTCCCTCAATTCACTGTAAAATAGGATTCAATGGAGTCTAGGAGGGCAGCCTGGTAGGACAAGTCGGCGAGCACGGCACTTGGTAAGCGCAAGGTCAAAATCTGGGGCACCTTATTCCCCCGGAACAAACTCAGTTGAAGCAGGGTACGATCGGAAAGTGCACGTGCCAAATAGTCAGTGCATGATATACTATAGAGGGCATGGTCTGAGCAGAATACAGTGTCTATCCGTGTATATAAATCATGTAGTTCTGAATAGTGCGAGTAAGTGCGCATCTGGGGTTGCATCCTATGCCATACATCATGCACCTGCATGTTGGACACCCACTCCGACATATGTTGTGCCAGCTTAAAAGATTGTGCCCCCGGGAGGGGGAGCTGAGAGCGGTCCGGGTCAAGATCTTGCACCCCATTAAAATCACCACCCAAATACATGGGGGCGTGGGATCTGTAAGTAAGGATGGTTTGAGTGTTTGTAGGAAGATGGACTGGCCCGAGATTGGAGCATAAAGAGATACCAGTGCCGATGGGGACCCATCCGAAGGCCTTCCATTATGATGAAGCAGCCCTGTGTATCCACTCTGGAATGTGTGATCTGCAATTGGGTCCCTGGTGTGACCCAAATAAGCCCTCCTCGTGCATATCCCGAGTATGCAGTACCCAGGACCGTGCCCCTCCAACGTTTACGGAGCAATGCAAGTGTTTGTGTGGTGAGATGTGTCTCTTGCAACAGTGAAAACGTGATCCCATGACTGCGCAAGTACTGATACACTTTGTGCCGCTTAGCACATCCCGCCAACCCCCATACATTCCAGGTCAATAAAGAATAGTCCAACCGCCATCTGTCTAGTCTTAAAATGAAATTGTGCTGTGGATCATACCACAAACCACTAGTCTCCACCCCCTCTGTGTTCCACCTCCCCCACACGGCAGTGGCCAAGTATGGCCAATCCACAATCCCCACTGTTTTCAGGCAGACAAAGAGATCAACATAATAATCAAAAAATCCCAACTTCCCACCCTAGGCTAGCTTGCCAACGGGCAATGGGCCGTTCGCAATAGGATGCGGGTCAAATAAGTCACAAAATATAACATAAAGCAAATAAGAACCAAAAGAGTGCTATCAGCTTATCAGTTACTTATCGCTCGTTGGGGAGAGTGTAGCAGATCTAATGAACAATGTTCTTGCCGCCTCCCGTGATTCAGCCTGGCACCCAGCAGACGTGAGCAGGCCATCCAGTCGCTGCAGTCGAGGGCATCTCAGATGCCAGAAAGTTCAACCCAGTGCATTTGCGGTTTGTGGGGTGAGGGCCGGGCCGCCCCCGACAACGCCTCAAGCTGCGGCCCATATTGGGCAATGTCTGATCCATGACCATTTCGGAGTCTGAGTCCTGTATTAGAGAGGAAACGGGGGATCCCATGTGTTCCTCCATCTTAATGGCTTGTGCCTGTTCCTGGGCCTCTTGCAGATATGTCATTGGGCAACATATCAGGCCTTTGCCTCGGCCCCTACGTGGTTCAACTAGTGCCCAGGATTGGGGAGGGTCTGTCGATAGTGTGGGAGGCTCATGTGGCAGGCCATGTTGGTCGAACCAGGCCCATGCCTCCTCAGGTGTATTGCAGAAGACTGTGCCCTCCTTGTGGCGAATGCCAAGACGTGCCGGGTATTGGAGTGCATATTGAATATCATCGTCCCTCAGGCATTCCTTAATCTCCAGGGAGGAGGAGTGGCAGTGCTGCACAGACAAAGTGTATTCTGGGTTAATGTGAACCGTGGCGTTGTCAATTTGCCAGGGGCCCCTGGTGCTAGTGACCTGTAGTATGTGGTCTCTGTCACGATAATTAAAGAGTCTTGCCACCTCCGGTCTAGGGAAGGGGCCCAGGCGAGGGGGGCTCCGCCAGTACTCTCTGCGCTCGCTCAATTGAGAAGAGCTTCAACATCTTACCCTGCAGGATGGCCCGTGAGAACCAGTCTTTTAGGTAGAGTTCCATGTTGGGGCCCTCTGCTCGTTCAGGAAGGCCCACGATGTGCACATTATTCCAGCGAGAAGCCCTTCCTGGTCCTCCACGCATGCCCTCAGAACGTCCACCTCCTGTTGGTGGGATTGCAATTGGGTGGTCGCCGCAGTCACCGTGAAGCGAAGCGACACCAGAGTAGAGTTGGACTCCTCCACTCGCACTTCAGTTTCTTGTGGTTCTCCCCACAACATGTCGATGCTTAGGGAGTCAATCTTCATACCCAGGGTGGTTTTGAAGTCGAGTATGGCCGCCAGCAGCTCATCAAAGCAGAGCGAGTGGTCATTGCGGTCTCCCAGGGTAGAGGGCCCTGGGGGATCCGCACTCCTAATGACCGGGGGCACTGATTCCACTTCCAGAGGCTGTGCCTGAGATTTCTCAGCTCTAGGCTTGCCTACCACGCCGTCTGTGGGAGGCAAGAGGCAGAATGCTGGTCTGTGTGTCCCCTCAAAGGGACAGGAGTTGCTGAAGTTTTAGGAGCGGCGCACCCGGGGGGTGCAGGGATGGGTAGGCAGAGTGTCGCAGGTAGCCAGGTGGGGGATATGCGTCTTACCAGTCTTGGTGCATCTCAAGTTGCGGGCCACCACAGTGGCTGCCACGTCAGAAGGACTTCAGAGGGGCCCTTCACCATACAACGCCAGCATTAGGCCCAGACCACGAGACTCGAGTTTCTAGATGCATGCAGGCCTTTCTTCCCAGGTTCCTCAGATCCACCACATGCAGTCTTCCGGCCTGTCGTAGGATTGTGTCACGTCGATTCCTCCCGTAGTCTTCAGCGGAGCGTGGACAGCCAGCACAGTGCTGGGGGGCATGTGCAACTCAGGCAGGGTGTCCTCGTGTGCACCCAGGTGCACGGAGATCCAGGTCAGGATCATCCTGCCCCGCACAGAGAGAAGGGGGGTCGGGGACCCAGTCGCGATCTCAAACCATCTTGAGGGGGGTCCCCAGCAGGTCAGTGGGGTCCTGTTGTCTCAGAGGTTCCCCCCAGTCTTGGGGCAGGCTGCTGCAGGTGCAGGCCACGTGATCTTGCAGACCTGTGTCACAAAATAATGTCTCCGGTGCCACAGCCCACTTCAGGATGGGAGCTACGTGTGCCTCAGTTTGTGCACCAGTGCTTTGGCGGCAGGATCAGGAGAGGCCGGAGGACCCGCCCGTTGTCAGCTGGTGGGACTCGTACGCAGGCCAATTGAGTCACGCCCCGCACCGAGTCGTTTCGTCTCTGACCATGGTCACCGGACCTCGGAGGCACCGCGCCGATGCGGGCGGGATTTGGGTCTCGCAGCGGCCCTGTGCAATGGCCGGCAGCTCCGGAGGCAATGGGAAACGGTGCAGGAAACCTTCCGCTGCCGTTTCCATGTAGGATGATTGGCCAGGCAAGGAGGAATCAGAATTTCTTCAGCGGGCGTAGAGCGGAGCTCAGAGCTTTGTGTCCGCTCTCGCTGCCATCTTGGTCATGCCCCCCAAGAGGAAAAACGCTCTTGTGATTGTTTTTGTGCAGGAAGGTGTGCCTTCCTGCACAAAAACAATCATCCCCACAACACAGGCACCCTTGCACCAAGCTTCAAGGGCGACTCCATAGGAGCATGACAGCTAGTTGTGCGCCAGGGCGGAGAGAGCACAGGGATCCATCATATGGTTGTACATATGATGCATTCCTGAGCTTTGAAAGTAATGCAACGCAGCCAAATGGCTTGCGGCTCTACACTGCATTACCCAAGTGTAGAAGTACATACAGTATCTCAACACTGTAAATCCCAAAACACACCATAAGAGATATTTGCGTGCCTGTCTACCTCTGTGTCACTGGAGTATTTAGTATCTCAGTACTTTTCTACTTAAATGTATCAGATTTAAATTTGGCAAATGCTGCATATTAAAATCTGCACATTAATATATATCCAACCATGTATCTTACTAATTCTTCTGAGTACTTGCAAAGAGTGTGTGACAGGTTACATACATAATTCCCCACATGGTTCTAAAAGACTAAATATTCCTCAGTAAAACGTGTAAATACATCAATACTCCCTGGATGATTGAATGGGTCATTCCATATCTGTTAGACCTGACACTTCTTGGCGTGATTAGCCCTGACTTTTTGCCTCTACCTCTGCAATTTTTTGACTGACTTAGATGCTTTGGACACTTTGCCACTGCTAAACAGTGTCAAAGTGTAAGTGTTCCCTGTATAAAGCAATGGTAATTGGTTGTCCATGATTGGTATGTTTGCCTTACTAGTAATATCTCTAGTACAGTGCACTATGTGTGCCATGGCTGGTAATGCAAATGCTACTAGTGGGCCTGCAGCACTATTTGTGCCACCCACACAAGTAGCCTTAAAAAGGGAACTCAGGCCTGCCATTGCAGGGCCTGCCCGCAGTTTGTTAGACTGCCATTTTGTTCTGTCAAGTGTACTAACTTGCCAGACCTTACCCTTCCCTTTCTAGGCACATCAGACACCCCTATTGTAGGTCTAGGGTACCCCTTGGACAGGGTGCAGTGCATGTGAAAGGTAGGACATGTACTAAGGTGTGTGTCATGTCCTGACAGTGAAATAATCTCCATTTTCGTTTTTCCTTGTTGAAAGGCCATCTTGCCCATAGGACAGAATTGGAAGGCTGTGTAATATGTTTTCGAGCCTTTCTCCCCAAAGGCTTAAGATGGAAAGGTGAAGTTTAGTATGCCTGAACTCACAATGTAATAACACATCTTTTTATGTAGGTGATTTTTGCATTGTGTGGTCAGAAGCCACTCTTTTAGAAGTGGCTGAGTTTTTGTGCTCTGACATTTTTGTTTGTCTCTGCCTGGCTGTGGATTGACTGTCTGGATTTGAAAGCAATAGGATCTGGGGAATGTCTTGACCCAGGGGAGGAGGTGAGACAGCAACAGGCTTACCTGCATCTGGAGTGCAAGGGGAGGAGAAGCCCCTAGAGGTGAAGAGGCCTGGTTTGCTGCTATAAAACAATTGGCTCATCTCCTGCCGAGTGATTGAGAATCCAGACCCCCACTAATCAAAGGAAGAAAGGTGTCACTGGCAGGAAGGCACCCAAAACTGGTTTGAGCAGGGGTCAGTGCCCAGTGAAACACAACAACTTCAAAGCCATTGAGGGTTATAACTATGAGAGCTGAAGCCCCTGAACTTTGGAGAATGGCTTGATCAAGTGTGAACAAACTGGAGCTACTTTGTAGTCAAGAGGACCTGTGCCAAGGAAGAAACAACTGAAGAGACTGAAGGATAAGACTGACCCTCACTGTGTGATCTGGGGCTGGTCTGCTGTTTGCTGTTTCAACCAAGGAAAGGCTAAAGGGACTTTGCTGTGTGCTGTGTCCCCCTGCTTGAAGGACTTTGCTGTGTGCTATGTCCTGAAGTAACCTATCCCCAAGGGCCCGAGGTGAGCTGGCATCCTGTTCGGAAACACAGGAACACAAACATTTCCAGGAGAGTCTCAGCGGTGCTGTGTGAGCGTGCCTGTTGCAGTCTGAGACCCTCGTAAGAACTGCCCTGTGATCGTGGGTGCCTGGAGTACAAGTGAGTCTCAGCGATGTTGTGTGCATGTGCTTTGTGCAGCCTGAGACCATCATGAGGATCGGCCTGTGATCGTGGGCAGCTGTAGTCCAAGCAAGGATCAGCGATGCGGTGTTCGTGTGCTTTGTGCAGACTGAACCCCTTTGTGAGGATTGTCCAGTGATCCTGTGCACCAGAATCCGAGTGAGTCTCATCACCACTGTGTGCGGGTGCATTGTGCACTGGGAAACCTTTGTGAGGATTTGCCTTGTTGTGTGCACCGGTATCCAAGTGAGTCTCAATGCCACTGTGGGCAGGTGCGTTGTGCACCGGGAGACCTTCGTGAGGATTTGCCTTGTTGTCGTGTGCACCGGTATCCAAGTGAGTCTCATCGCCGCTGTGGGCAGGTGCGTTGTGCACCGAGAGACCTTCGTGAGGATTTGCCATGCTATCATGTGCACCAGAGTAAGTGAGTCTCAGCGACGCTGTGCGCGTGATCTTTGTGCAGCCTGAGACCTGTGTGTGGAGTGCCCATTGATCGTGCACCCGGAGTGAAGTAGAACTCAGCGACGCTGTGTGCATGTGCTTTGTGGCAGCCTGAGATCTTTGTAACTGAAGTGGCCTGGACCGGCAGTCCCGGAGGAGCTGAGTTGCTGGCCCGAGCCACCGTAGCCATGTCACAAAGCTGCATTGGAGGCCCAGCCGCTGGACGAGGAGAGGAGAGTGAGTTCATGCCCCCCAGGTAACGTATGTCGATTCCTGGGAGGGGCCGGGCTCCGAAGGAGATGCTCTCGGCCTCTCTCTCGTGTTGGCGGCACGAGCCTCTGCTTCGGCTCGTATCGCGGCCCGTATTGCCAAGGCAGTGGCGGTACAGGGGCCGGAGTGCGAAGCTGCATTTTGGGATTACATCTTACTGTGTTGGGGGCAACTGTGAGAGGCTGACTGAAAGTCAGAAGAAGAGGCAGAGAGACTGCCTAAGGCCCTGTGATTGAGGCCTGAGTGTACTACGTAGTATTCCATTTCTGCAGAAGGGAGTTCCTGACTGTCGTATTACACATTGCATCATTTCTGCATAACAGAGTACCTGATTAGAGTATTACGCATTGCATTATTCCTGCATAACGAACTACCTGATTAGTGTATGACGCATGGCATCTTTATCTGCATAACGAACTACCAGATTGTCGCATGACGCATTGCCTTATTTCAGCATAACGAACTACCTGATTAGCGTATTTCGCATTGCATTATTCCTGCATTACGAATTACCTGATTACTGTATACGCATTGCCTTATTTTTGCAAAACAACATATCTGATGGTTGTATTACGCATTGCATTATTTTACCTTGCAAAGTGTCTGATTGTTGCGTTATGCATTGCATTCTTTTCATTGCAGAGTGTCTGATTGCTATGTTACGCATTACAGTATTTTTACATTTCAAAAGTGCCTGATTCTAGCATTACGAACTGTATGACATGATATTAGGAGTACAGGAGAATGTTTAGAAGTGATCACTCACATCGCCAGAACTTACAAGGGCTTGCTGGCCTAACAACCGGCCAGGAGAAATATTATACAACCTCATATGATGGTTTTATATCGTGTGGTATTATAGTATATCTTTTTACATAAAGTGTATACTCATTTTATAAAACTCATGTGGAATCTATTTGTGGTGTCATCATTGGATTATTGTGAGTGTGGTTGCGAACACTTTACACAGTTGCCTTGAAGATAAGCCAGGCTGCTCGTGCCAAGCTACCGAGGGGGTGAGCGGGGCTATCTAAGGTGACCTTCCTTTCCCTGACGTTGGAATGCGGGTCCCTACTTGGCCTAAGGTACCTACCTCAGCCAACCAGGGATCCCGGGTCTAACAATAGCTACATACTTACTGCCTGCATGTTTAAAGGAGTATACCACTAGTATCTGGGTGTTTGGATGAGTGCATGAGCAGAGCCTGAAAGATTAGACAAGTGTGTGACTAATGCTTCAATAAATCAATACATGCATGGATACTGGTGGGATGATTAAATGAGTGTAATTCTAGTGGGTGGATGATTGCAAGTGTGCATACATATTATATAGGTGATTTATAGAGTGCATAGATAGCGCAAAACATGATTGCCTAAGCCTATGCATAGCACATAGCCTATTAGATGAGTGGATGAATAGTGTTTCAGCAATTGGATCCTGCCCATTTGTGTTTGGTTGAGTGAACAGGTAGTGCCTGGATGTTTAGATAACTACATGGGTAGTGCCTGGAGAATTGAATGAGTGCATCAGTAGTGCCTGGCTAATTAGATGAGTGCATGACTAGTGTTTGAGTGACTGCATGATTCAATTGTTAAACTCGAGAGATTGGATGAAAGTAAGTGTACTGCTGGGTTGATTGTATTAGTGCAAGACTACTGCCTCAGTAATTAAGGTACTGGATGGGTGATAGGCTTACTACAACGGTACTCTATACATAATTAGATGAGTGCATGAGTAGAGCCTGAGTGTGTCATCAGTGCACACGTGTGCCTCAGTATTTCAATGACTGCATGGATTGGAAGTGGGTGTTTAGATGGCTGCATAGGTTGTGCGCAAACGTTATAATAATTGTACAGTTACAGCCTTGTTAATTGCATGTCAGTAGTTAGTACCTAGATGGTTAGATAAATATATGGGTAGTGTCTGCATAGTTCAATGACTACATAATTTCTGCCTGCCTGATTGCAAGACTACATGCGTAATGTCTGGGTGATTGAATAACTCCTTGTATAGTGAATCACTGATTTGATGTCTGCCTGAGTAGTGGCTGGGTGATTGCATGAGTGCCTAAATACTGCCTGGCTGACTGTGAAAGTACCTTCATTGCTGCCAGATACATAACAGTTGTCACTATATCTCTGACTCATTGGTTATCTCCTTCTGTCAATATCAAACTACCTGTTTTACTATATATATGCTTTTCTTCTGAGCTATGTGTGAGTGAAATCCAAGTACTTCTTCTGCTTCTAAATATATATTCAGCATATCTCAAACATAAGTTACACTCTAAATGAATCTAGCACAAGAACTCTTGAGGCATTCTGCACTATTAATCTTCCTCAATTTTAAACAAACCATGTTTAAAGAAAAACACTATCCTCACCATATACATGTACTTTTTATCAGCCTTACTGAGCATACATCACCATGTAAACATATATATGTGATTTTTTAATAGATGTAAACCTTCAAGCCATCTTTACAAAAATATATACCTCTCTGCATCTTCAAGTAAACTCAAAAGTCCCACTGTATATATAGCTACATAAAAGAACAAAAACCATATCTCACCATCAAGCATAAGCACAACGGTGATATAAGTTAAAAAGCACATTGAAAACTCTTCCCAATATATACCTAACAAGTATTACTTCTTTCTAATTCATATACAGAATGCAAATAACAGATGTGTCTATTCTGCACATCATGTTTATACATTTAAAATATTCTTAGTTCCTCATTGCAACTTTCCACAAGACTATACTGTTATTTTTCAATAAAATACACAATGTAATAAAGAGGCACTAATTCATGTTTCTCTTACTTCCCAAACATTCACCACAAACCTCTTAAACACATATCCTCTAATGGATACAGTTCATCTCATATATATTTTCACGTCACTGTGATACTCTTTGTAATCAAACTCCCATATACATCTTCATTTCTAATGTACATTTGTAAAATAATTATAAAGTTATATACATATTAGTGAATTGAGTTTGTAGATTATATTGTTGTTTTAGCTCTTTCTGGAATAGCTTTGACACTGTTAAGATTTGTAAAAACTAAGCACAAGAATGGTACACCACTCTCGTACAAACCTCTTCAACTTTCCACTCTATCATCATGAGAAAAGCAGCAAATGAAATCATGTCCTTCATTTTAGACTTCTGCATCTCCACTTGTGAGTGGTTAGCATCTGATAACCCTTTCCCTCTCTTTCAAAACGAGGGTCCTGTCAGCGCATTATTGCTATGGTTTTGCGATGGCCGCAGAATAATTGCTAAAAAAAAACAGAATTCAAACCTATATCTAGCTTCATTTTGATGAAATTTAAATACTACACAACAGTTTACTGAGTTGGAAATTAAAACTTACCATTACTTTAAATTGATCATCACTCCTGAACGTTCTGTCTCTTTAACACCTTTCCCCCCGCAATATCTTAGCTCAGTGTACCTAGCAACCCAGTGGAACCAGTTGGTCACAAGTTCACAGCACATTCTAGAAGGAACATGCTGCTTCCAAATAAAATATAGCAGGTGTGCTTTACTTCACAGATTCAAAAGAATATCCATGTCTGTAGTACATTTCTTTTCTTAAACAATAGCCATTAATAAGACATCTTGCTAAGGCTTCCAACACACTACCTAATTTTATTCACTTTCATGCTGACATCATCCAATGAAATATATCTTCTTTTTTTTTAAACGCCTTCATTTTAACTGCTTTTCCTTTGGAAAACTACTTCATTCAGCTCCAGCCTTCTCCTGACTACTATTGCTCCTTCACTTCAAAATGCTAAGAGAATGGATTGTGGGCCACAGCTATATCTATTGGGCTAAAGAGGCTTCAAAAAAGAGAGGTACTGACATGGACTTGGGTTTGCCAAATGTGCAGATTACTTGGTTTGGCTAGAGAGGGTTAAAGTTTCATTAGTTGATGGCTTTGGTTAAATCCATTGTGGTTTCCCAAGCTCCTCACCTCATGATTGTGCACTGTGGTGGCAATGACCAATGCACATTGACTGGGCTAGGGCTGGAAATCCTAATGAAAGAAACCTGTGCTGAACTGATGTCGCTTTTCCCTCACATTGTCTTGGTGTACTCTAATGTATGCCAAAGACAGAAATGGAAGTGGTCAAATCAGTTCTGTCCACAGATTGACAAAGCCAGGAAACATATTAATAAAACTGTTTCTGCACTCCTCAGAGACCATCGTATGGGCTGTATCTATTACAACAATCTGTGTTTTGACATACATGGAATTTATAGAAATGATGGAGTGCACTTTACGGATGAAGGCAACAGGGTGTTTCTAAGAAACCTGAAACTCTGCATCCGATCTTATGTATAGCAGCCATCAACACACAACCAACACAACACCTCTTGTCAGAGCTACCCTAGTACCCGAAATATTCTCAAGTTTTTTCAAAAGTTTTTTTTCTTCAATTTTTGACAATCTTTCCAATGACGTTGCGATCCCTACGAATATGTCGTGAAAACGGAAAACAAAAGCAGACATTCAATGACCACCAACACATCTGTTGGAATAGAAAGCGTTTATGCTCATGCATGCTCCATGTAAGTTAGCATTCTCTCCGTCATTTTATCTTTGGGCGTCATTTTAAGCTGTTCGAAACTGATCTAGTTTAATTCCGAGAAACGCTCCTCTTTGAGTTTTGTTTCTTTACTTCTGGTTTAGTTTCAGTAATGAGCACACTGTTAATGTCAGCATATAGCTTTCTCACCAGATAGAGGCCCTCTCCCCCTTGTCTGGTGGCAGGCTCCAGATGGAATGACCTTGGACCATGTAGCTTTGTATAAAATAGGAGCACTGAACTGTTTTTTTCTGTATTTCACTGTTTTACTGCAGCTGCTTGGAAAATTCCACTGTGGGCGTGTTTTCACCTGATTACGAAATGTACATAATGTATCTCTTTGCTTGTTGATTTCAGTTCCCTCGGCAGCGGTCCTAGCGACTGGGCAGATGGGTCTCCGCTCTGAGTGTATATGAATAAACAGATATTGGTTTGTATTCTCTACTGTCTGTCTGACTCTTCATTTAGTACGGAAGGCTGAGAGGAGGCCATTAGTGACCCGGGTGGCCCTAAACGGGCCCTAACGGGTCACTTCTTTCACATGCAAACATAATAAGTGAAAAATCCATTGTGAACATTGCCCTACACATATTACTATATACATACTTCTTTCAAAGCATGTTAAAACTAATATTTTTCTACTAAGTTGCTTTAAAAACCATCTTTAAGACCTATGTTCCGTTTTCGCGGTTACTCAGGACGTCACTATGACGTCATTAACCACGATGATCACACCTTTTCCATAAAGTGTAAACCATATATATCCTCACATGTTACAGTATTTTATACACTAGGGGTTTCTTACAGTATTATCTAAAGCCATATTTTTCTAGAGAGTTTCTATAAAAACCATCTCTAAATCCTATTTTCTGTTTTTGCAGTGACTCCGGGGATCACAATCACGTTGGTAATCGTGATCCTCGCGGGTATATTGCGAAAACGGAAAACAAAAGCAGACATTTAATGGCCACCAACACATAATATGCAAAAAAATCCATTCTGAACATTGCCCTACACATATTACTAAATACATACTTCTTTCAAAACATGTTTAAACTCATTTTTCTACTACGTTTCTTTAAAAACCATCTTTCAGAGCTATTTTACGTTTTTGTGGTTATGCGGACATTTTGATGACATTGTTAACTGCTACGATCATGCCTTTTCCATAAAGTGAAAACACATATATGCACACATATTACAGCATTTTACACACTAGAGGTGTATTACTGTACACTTCAAACTCATGTTTTTCTAGTGTATCGCTAAAACACCCATCTCTAAAACCTTTTTTTAATTTTCGCAGTGAGGCCGGATATCGTGATGACGTCCGTAACTGTGATCCCCACAGTAACGTTCGAAAGCAGAAAGCAAAAGCAGGAGTTCAATAACTCACTCCATAAATAATCTCAATATCTCTATAACAATGCACATTAATGATTCACTGATATTTTTTTTATATTTCCACCAATATTTGCGGCAACGCTGATAGTTGCGATATCCCTGACGGTACACGGGGGGCACGCTGGCATTCGCAGCATCGTCCCAAATATCTTGTCGGATTTAAAAAATGTATTTTGAACACATAACTCGTGTCACTAACACCCCCATTTCTCAAACATGGGGTCATAGTATCTCCACCCTGACCCTTTATGTGGGCTTTCACACAAATTTTTAGCCCTGGGAACCGTTCCCGATAGATAAAATGGCAGCTGCAACTTTCTGTTCAGGTTGCGCCCAGCCAATCAGAGCATTCCCGTTGGCGCATGCATTCCCGATTCATCACGAAACCACTGCAAAATATCCATGGCCAGAGATAACACTATAATTTTAAACTTAAATTTCACAACAACTACTGAACGCATTTACACCAAATAAGCAAAAGGCACTTCCTTGAACCGACATCTACCTCCCAGCTATATTTGGTGTAAGTCCGTTCAGCCGTTCGGGCTGTAGGTGTGGCTAAATGTTCCTATGGGAATTAACAATGCAAACGCAACCTTATTTCACACCCCAAATTGCGCCAGTTTCTGTACCCCTGAGCACGCAAGTCTCCATGCCTTAAGAGCAGAGACACTGGAATTATGCAGCGGGGAGAACCACATTATGCTGCAAGTTTGACTGAATTATGTGGCTAGAAAAGACAAGTTATCTAGCGTAATGAAGTACATTTTGTAAGAGTAGCACGTCCTTATTTTATGATGTTTACGCTTTAATACTGTCAGGGCAAATGTTTCACCACATTAGTACCAGTTTAATACCCAAATACAGCAATAAGCAACAGAAAGGGAACCAGTCAACCCATTCAAAGGGGCTTCCACTGCTCAGAAAAATGTGTCTCTGGGGTTTTGAGTAACTTTTGATCTGTTTGAGCTTTAAACATTTTTTAATTTCAGATTATGCAGTAGGTAATTGACTTTGTGGAAAATCCATTATAATGGGAAAAACGCAGTGGGCATAACAAAGCATAATCTCATAGGCCCTGCCTAACATGTCTAGTTCTGGGTGAAAATAGGTCTCTCAAAGCGCATCGGATGCAGTGGCATCCAGGTCCAGAGGCTTCAGGGGCCCAATGATCCTCGATTATATGTGTATTTTGCATCTCATACGGCAGAAGGGGCACATTATCCAAGTTTGAAATAGGACCCCTGGCACCCATGCTAGTCACTGAGGTCTCTACAGGGATTATTGCCCATCAGTACCAACCACGAGGGACAGAATGGGAACTAAAGAAGGCATGTCGAACAAATGTGATATACATTAAAACTTGCATTTCTCGCAGCTGTTTTGAGTCTTGAATGAAGGTGAGTGGTTTTGCAGGGTGACACCATTGGAATCGATGGATATGTTATAGAAGGTAGGAAAGGATTTTAAGGCCAAGGTGAGTGATCCCGCTAAAGTGTAGGGGAAGTATCTCACTTATTTAAGAGAGTGAAGACGAGTATAGGGTAAATGACACTTTCCAATCAACGGATAGTTGAGAGGGGCATGGATCTGCATGAAAGGAACTGGATTGAAACCTGCTTTGACATGTTGTCAAAAAACTGTACCCTGTGCAGCTGTTTAGCATTCAGCCTCGGTGTGTGGCCACCGGCAGGAGTATGTGGCACTTGGAAAGCGTATCGTTTGTACCATGCACTGGCCTAATATTTCCAAAATTACTGACCGGATTTACACCAATTTACAAATAGGTCACTTTCTGGGCCAACAGCTACCTGACTGCCAAATCTTGTGTAATTCCATTCACCATATCAGGCTGTAGCTGTGTCTAAAATGAAAACACCTATGGGAAATTGCATGGGGGAAACTGCAGTTTGGGACCCTCCCTTTTCTCAGCCCCTACTTGACAGATCACTCCGAAACTTTCAAGATAGCAGTTGATGTCCATCATCTTAGTTTTGCGAAATTTCCTGAAGATTCGCCAAACAACACCAAAGTATTGGCAAAACAAAAAACACTCTTCCTATGTAAACTAGGTCCTTACTATCACTATCTACTTCCGACCCATATATAGGCCCGCTGTATCCCTTTTGTTTCTTCATTGGAAGCGAGTGAACTTTGATGTATTCTTGCGTGTCCACTGTGTAAGTTGAGGGACCTGCCCTGACGACTCAAGCACACCAGTGGTATTTGGAGGAAGTATTTCGTGTTAGCGGAAGGTGCTTGAGACGATGCGGCCACGGGAGGGCATGTTTTTGGCCCCAACGGGACTGTGATTACACAGAGAGACTTGCAGCATTGTCGCAAATTTCACGAACCCTGCCCGCTACGGAGGCTCCAGAAGGTGTTGGGCAGCTCAGGTGTTGCGGTTTGTGAAAAGAAACTGTTCTTCAATTCAGGCAGCCTTCCTGTCATCCACCCAGATGGATGCTGAATCCTGCAGTCCTTCCGTGTTTCACCAATGGGGAGGAGGTAGTTACCATTAAAGGAGGGACTGCGGCAGGCACCTGAAAAACATGGATGGCATCTGGCGGAGGAAGTTGTTCCGAAACGTGTTATGCCATGCTTAATAAACCTACCTGAAACAGGCCCGCTGTGTCCCTTTCGTTTCTTCATTGGAGGCGAGTGAAATTTGATGTATTCTTGCGTGTCCACTGCGCAAGTTGAAGGACCCGCCCTGACGACTCAAGCACCCCAGTGGTATTAGGAGGAAGTATTTCATGTTAGCGGAAGGTGCTTGAGATGCTGCGGCCACGGGAGGGCATGTTTTTGACCCCAACGGGACTGTGATTACACAGAGAGACTCACAGCATTGTCTCAAGTTTCACGAACCCTGCCCGCTACAGAGGCTGCAGAAGGCGTTGGGCAGCTCAGGTGTTGCGGTTTGGGAAAAGAAACTGTTCTTCAATCCAGGCAGCCTTCCTGTCATCCGCCCAGATGGATGCTGGATCCTGCAGTCCTTCCGTGTTTCACCAATGGGGAGGAGGTAGTTACCATTAAAGGAGGGACTGCGGCAGGCACCTGAAAAACATGGATAGCATCTGACGAAGGAAGTTGTTCCGAAACGCGTTATGCCATGCTTAAGAAACCCACCTGCAAAAGGCCCGCTGTGTCCCTTTCATTACTTCATTGGAGGCGAGTGAACTTTGATGTATTCTTGCGTGTCCACTGCGTAAGTTGAGGGTCCCGCCCTGACGACTCAAGCACGCCAGTGGTATTTGGAGGAAGTATTTTGTGTTAGCGGAAGGTGCTTGAGACGCTGCGGCCACGGGAGGGCATGTGTTCGGCCCCAACAGGACTGTGACTCTGATTGTCGCAAGTTTCATGAACCCTGCCCGCTACAGAGGCTGCAGAAGGCATTGGACAGCTCAGGAGATGCGGTTTCTGAAAATAAACTGTTCTTAAATCCAGTCAGACTTCCTGTCATCCGCCCAGATGGATGATGGATCCTGCAGTCCTTCCGAGTTTCACCAATGGGGAGGAGGTAGTTACCATTAAAGGAGGGACTGCGGCAGGCACCTGAAAAACATGGATGGCATCTGACGAAGGAAGTTGTTCTGAAACGCGTTATGCCATGCTTAATAAACCTACCTGAAACAGGTCCGCTGTGTCCCTTTCGTTTCTTCATTGAAGGCGAGTGAACTTTGATGTATTCTTGCGTGTCCACTGCGCAAGTTGAGGGACCCGCCCTGACGACTCAAGCACACCAGTGGTATTTAGAGGAAGTATTTTGTGTTAGCGGAAGGTGCTGGAGACGCTGCAGCCACGGGAGGGCATGTGTTTGGCCCCAACGGGACTGTGATTAGACAGATAGACTTGCAGCAGTCAGAAGTTTCACAAACCCTGCCCACTACGGAGGCTGCAGAAGGCGTTGGGCAGCTCAGGTGTTGCGGTTTGTGAAAAAAAACTGTTCTTCAATCCAGGCAGCCTTCCTGTCATCCGCCCAGATGGATGCTGGATCCTGCAGTCCTTCCATGTTTCACCAATGGGGAGGAGGTAGTTACCATTAAAGGAGGGACTGCGGCAGGCACCTGAAAAACATGGATGGCATCTGACGAAGGAAGTTGTTCCGAAACACGTTATGCCATGCTTAATAAACCTAACTGAAACAGGCCCGCTGTGTCCCTTTCGTTTCTTCATTGGAGGCGAGTGAACTTTGATGTATTCTTGCGTGTCACCTGCACAAGTTGAGGGACCCGCCCTGACGACTCAAGCACGCCAGTGGTATTTGGAGGAAGTATTTCGTGTTAGCGGAAGGTGCTTGAGACGCTGCGGCCACGGAAGGGCATGTGCTCGGCCCCAACGGGACTGTGATTACACAGAGAGAATTGCAGCATTGTCGCAAATTTCACGAACCCTGCCCGCTACGGAGGCTGCAGAAGGCGTTGGGCAGCTCAGGTGTTGCGGTTTGTGAAAAGAAACTGTTCTTCAATCCAGGCAGCCTTCCTGTCATCCGCCCAGATGGATGCTGGATTCTGCAGTCCTTCCGTGTTTCACCAATGGGGAGGAGGTAGTTACCATTAAAGGAGGGACTGCGGCAGGCACCTGAAAACATGGATGGCATCTGACGATATATATATATATTACCTACTGGCGGTCGCCAGTAGGTAGTTATAGTTAGGACCACGTTTCCATAGGAAAACCTCAACATTCTATTTTGAATAACTTTGGCGCCGGTCGACGAATCCTCGCGAATTTCTCAAAATAGGTGGGGCGCTACGCTCCGCTCCTACCCTGAAAGTCTCGGGGGGATCCGTCAAGCGGGGGCTGAGATAAAAGGGGGGTCCCAAAACGCGTTTTTCCCATGCATTTTTCCATAGGACCTTTAGAACGAGCTACAGCCCGAACGGCTGAACAGAATTACTCAAAATTTGGCAGAGAGGTAGTCCCTAGGTCAAGGAAGTGCCTTTTGTAGGTTTGGTGTAAATCTGTTCAGTAGATTCTGAGAAAATAGCCTTTAAATCAATATATATATCTGAGCCCGCTTACGGTACGCTTACCGTACGCTTACGGTAAGCGTACGGTGGCGTGCGCGAGCGCGATTCTGATTGGCTCTTAGATCTTAGTAAACATTCGAATCGGCCGAAACCAGGAAGCGGCGGACGCCATTTTCTGTGTTTCACTCTGAAAAAAAAAGAGTGAAAACAAGAAAAGGGGGCAATGAGGAGAGTTACAGACCCCCTTACATTTGTGAGGGGGTCAAAGAAGGACTGTAAAGTACAAAACAAACATTTATTGATTTTTAAAAAAAATCACGGGGTACGCGTACGGTAAGCTTACGGTAAGCGTACGGAAGAAACATGGCGTGCGCGAAGGAGATTCTGATTGGCCCATAGATCATAGTAAACATTCGAATCGGCCGAAACCAGGAAGCGGCGGCCGCCATTTTGTGTGTTTCACTCAGAAAAAAAACAGAGAAAACAAGGAAAGGGGGCAATGAGGAGAGTTACAGACCCCCTAACATTTGTAAGGGGGTCAAAGAAGGACAGAAAAGTACAAAAAAAACATTTATTGATTTTAAAAAAAATCACGGGGTACGCGTACCGTAAGCTTACGGTAAGCGTACGGTAAAAAAAAAAAAAATAAATAAATGAAAAGCAGATTTAAGAGTTTAGAAATTAGGGAGCTCTAAAAAGAGCTGTTGTGTTTATGAAGTCATTTTTTTAGTGGTACCTACAAGTAAGTACCGATGCAGAGTCTAAGGTTCAAGAGGAAGACTCTGTTCCCTTCATCATTGAAGTGCACACCATCTCCTCTATAAATGTCTTGCATGTCATAACGCAAGTTGTTGTGGTAAATGGCACCCATACCATAGTCACGGAGGAAAGCAGAAACAGCTTTGTTGACGTGCTTTCTTGCTTTGTCAATCTGCGGACAGAAATGATTGGACCAGTTCCATTTTTGCCTTTGGCATATGTTGGAAAACACAAAGGCAGTTTTAGGGAAAAGTGTAAACAGTTGTGCAAAGGTGTCCTTCATAAGCATTTCCAGACCTACCCCAGTCAAAGTGCCTAGGTCATTGCCACCACAGTGCACTATTATGAGGTCAGGGTGTTGGTTTTGCATGAAGGATTTCACCAATGGCATCAATTGGTGCCACTTTAACCCTCTCTGACCAATCCATTTTATGTCTACATTTGGCAAAGCAAGGTCCCTCACCATACCTGTTTTCTCTGCAAACTTCTCACTCCAGAAGACATAGCTGTGCCCTACAATCCACACTGTGAACATTTTCAAAGGAGAACTGGATGCACTCAGGAGGTGTCTTTCAGTAGAATGGCAATATGAAAAGAAAGACAGTTTGGAAATGGAGGCATACATATTTTTTTCAAAACAAAAAGAACTGATTGGCTGTTTCATACCATTCTAGAATAAAAACTAGGCTGTATGTGTAAATTAATAGAAGCATGTTTTGTATTGGTACAAAAAAATGTGTAACCAAAGAACAGTACTATGGATTTGCTGTAAGGTTTGAAAAGTCAAGCACTCTTGCTCTGTGGAATTGAAACATTGTGTGTCGAACTTCTGACCTAACTCTACACAGCAGTGTTCCATGAGCTGTTGCTATGGTAGCAGGCAGAAGTCAAGTTGGGGGAAGGGTACTAGGCAGAAGTCAAGTTGGGGGAAGGGTACTTTTGGAAAAGGGTTGGTTTTCAACCAATAGAAATGTGTGATTACATTTGAAAAAAAGGGGGAAGCACTGAGATTTGAAACTTACATGTATATGTGTGGAAAAATAGAGGGAAAGTTTGCCATTATCTGGTTCTGCTGAGAGGAGAGAGGTGAACACAACAGAGATCCTGGCTCTGATAATCTGCTGTTTGAGTGTCACATTTCTTTCACAACTAACTAATTTTAAAGGTGAGTTTACAGTTTGAGAGGGGATGTATGTGGTAACTTAAGAAATGAATAATAGAAATGGGAATTGTTTTTGTTGTAGTTACACATGGTGGTTTCATAATGTGTCAGTCTGTAAAAGTGATTTACACTTGCCCCGAAAAAAAAAAGAGCAGTAAGTGTGCTTTCAAATTGGCAAAGAAATTTCGTTTTGGGACTAATGTGAAAACATGACTCTGTGTGCATAGAAGAATTATAGGCAGAGATTTATTGCGTCTTGCTCTGGTGATTTCACAGTTGCATTAGATGGAAAGGGGGAGCGAATTTTTGAGGGAAGAAGCAGAGTCTTAGCACACACCCATGTGCTTGCCATGTATAGTCATGCACAGTATTTAGAAGCGAGTGGGGTTTTCAGGTTTAAGTCTGTAATGCAAATACATTCAGCATCACTAAGGCTGGTTGCCCTTGCTGGAGTGTAGGCAGTCACAGAGAATACACATGGTGGTGGTCTGAAAAAACAGCTTGGACATGTGCATTTAAATAAATCAAAAAAAGTGGTTTTATAATGTGTCAGTCTGTAAAAGTGATTTCCAATTGTAAAAAGTGATTTTCACTTGGCCCGAAAAAAAAAGAGCAGTAAGTGTGCTTTCAAAATGGCAAAGAAATTTCGTTTTGGGACTAATGTGAAAAAATGACTCTGTGTGCATAGAGGAATTATAGGCAGAGATTTATTGCGTCTTGCTCTGGTGATTTCACAGTTGCATTAGATGGAAAGGGGGAGCGAATTTTTGGGGGAAGAAGCAGAGTCTTAGCACACACCCATGTGCTTGCCATGTATAGTCATGCACAGTATTTAGAAGCGAGTGGGGTTTTCAGGTTTAAGTCTGTAATGCAAATACATTCAGCATCACTAAGGCTGGTTGCCCTTGCTGGAGTGTAGGCAGTCACAGAGAATACACATGGTGGTGGTCTGAAAAAACAGCTTGGACATGTGCATTTAAATAAATCAAAAAAAGTGGTTTTATAATGTGTCAGTCTGTAAAAGTGATTTCCAATTGTAAAAAGTGATTTTCACTTGGCCCGAAAAAAAAAGAGCAGTAAGTGTGCTTTCAAAATGGCAAAGAAATTTCGTTTTGGGACTAATGTGAAAAAATGACTCTGTGTGCATAGAGGAATTATAGGCAGAGATTTATTGCGTCTTGCTCTGGTGATTTCACAGTTGCATTAGATGGAAAGGGGGAGCGAATTTTTGGGGGAAGAAGCAGAGTCTTAGCACACACCCATGTGCTTGCCATGTATAGTCATGCACAGTATTTAGAAGCGAGTGGGGTTTTCAGGTTTAAGTCTGTAATGCAAATACATTCAGCATCACTAAGGCTGGTTGCCCTTGCTGGAGTGTAGGCAGTCACCGCGAATACACATGGTGGTGGTCTGAAAAAAACAGCTTGGACAAGTGCAATTAAATAAATTTAAAAAAAAGGTTTCATAATGTGTCAGTCTGTAAAAGTGATTTTCACTTGCCCCGAAAAAAAAAAGAGCAGTAAGTGTGCTTTAAAAATGGCAAAGAAATTTCGTTTTGGGACTAATGTGAAAACATGACTCTGTGTGCATAGAGGAATTATAGGCAGAGATGTATTGCGTCTTGCTCTGGTGATTTCACAGTTGCATTAGATGGAAAGGGGGAGCGAATTTTTGGGGGAAGAAGCAGAGTCTTAGCACACACTCATGTGCTTGCCATGTATAGTCATGCACAGTATTTAGAAGCGAGTGGGGTTTTCAGGTTTAAGTCTGTAATGCAAATACATTCAGCATCACTAAGGCTGGTTGCCCTTGCTGGAGTGTAGGCAGTCACAGAGAATACACATGGTGGTGGTCTGAAAAAACAGCTTGGACATGTGCATTTAAATAAATCAAAAAAAGTGGTTTCATAATGTGTCAGTCTGTAAAAGTGATTTCCAATTGTAAAAAGTGATTTGCACTTGGCCCGAAAAAAAAAGAGCAGTAAGTGTGCTTTCAAAATGGCAAAGAAATTTCGTTTTGGGACTAATGTGAAAACATGACTCTGTGTGCATAGAGGAATTATAGGCAGAGATTTATTGCGTCTTGCTCTGGTGATTTCACAGTTGCATTAGATGGAAAGGGGGGCGAATTTTTGGGGGAAGAAGCAGAGTCTTAGCACACACCCATGTGCTTGCCATGTATAGTCATGCACAGTATTTAGAAGCGAGTGGGGTTTTCAGGTTTAAGTCTGTAATGCAAATACATTCAGCATCACTAAGGCTGGTTGCCCTTGCTGGAGTGTAGGCAGTCACAGAGAATACACATGGTGGTGGTCTGAAAAAACAGCTTGGACATGTGCAATTAAATAAATTAAAAAAAAAGGTTTCATAATGTGTCAGTCTGTAAAAGTGATTTTCACTTGCCCCGAAAAAAAAAAGAGCAGTAAGTGTGCTTTAAAAATGGCAAAGAAATTTCGTTTTGGGACTAATGTGAAAACATGACTCTGTGTGCATAGAGGAATTATAGGCAGAGATTTATTGCGTCTTGCTCTGGTGATTTCACAGTTGCATTAGATGGAAAGGGGGAGCGAATTTTTGGGGGAAGAAGCAGAGTCTTAGCACACACCCATGTGCTTGCCATGTATAGTCATGCACAGTATTTAGAAGCGAGTGGGGTTTTCAGGTTTAAGTCTGTAATGCAAATACATTCAGCATCACTAAGGCTGGTTGCCCTTGCTGGAGTGTAGGCAGTCACAGAGAATACACATGGTGGTGGTCTGAAAAAACAGCTTGGACATGTGCATTTAAATAAATCAAAAAAAGTGGTTTCATAATGTGTCAGTCTGTAAAAGTGATTTCCAATTGTAAAAAGTGATTTTCACTTGGCCCGAAAAAAAAAGAGCAGTAAGTGTGCTTTCAAATTGGCAAAGAAATTTCGTTTTGGGACTAATGTGAAAACATGACTCTGTGTGCATAGAAGAATTATAGGCAGAGATTTATTGCGTCTTGCTCTGGTGATTTCACAGTTGCATTAGATGGAAAGGGGGAGCGAATTTTTGGGGGAAGAAGCAGAGTCTTAGCACACACCCATGTGCTTGCCATGTATAGTCATGCACAGTATTTAGAAGCAAGTGGGGTTTTCAGGTTTAAGTCTGTAATGCAAATACATTCAGCATCACTAAGGCTGGTTGCCCTTGCTGGAGTGTAGGCAGTCACAGAGAATACACATGGTGGTGGTCTGAAAAAACAGCTTGGACATGTGCATTTAAATAAATCAAAAAAAGTGGTTTTATAATGTGTCAGTCTGTAAAAGTGATTTCCAATTGTAAAAAGTGATTTTCACTTGGCCCGAAAAAAAAAGAGCAGTAAGTGTGCTTTCAAAATGGCAAAGAAATTTCGTTTTGGGACTAATGTGAAAACATGACTCTGTGTGCATAGAGGAATTATAGGCAGAGATTTATTGCGTCTTGCTCTGGTGATTTCACAGTTGCATTAGATGGAAAGGGGGGCGAATTTTTGGGGGAAGAAGCAGAGTCTTAGCACACACCCATGTGCTTGCCATGTATAGTCATGCACAGTATTTAGAAGCGAGTGGGGTTTTCAGGTTTAAGTCTGTAATGCAAATACATTCAGCATCACTAAGGCTGGTTGCCCTTGCTGGAGTGTAGGCAGTCACAGAGAATACACATGGTGGTGGTCTGAAAAAACAGCTTGGACATGTGCAATTAAATAAATTAAAAAAAAAGGTTTCATAATGTGTCAGTCTGTAAAAGTGATTTTCACTTGCCCCGAAAAAAAAAAGAGCAGTAAGTGTGCTTTAAAAATGGCAAAGAAATTTCGTTTTGGGACTAATGTGAAAACATGACTCTGTGTGCATAGAGGAATTATAGGCAGAGATTTATTGCGTCTTGCTCTGGTGATTTCACAGTTGCATTAGATGGAAAGGGGGAGCGAATTTTTGGGGGAAGAAGCAGAGTCTTAGCACACACCCATGTGCTTGCCATGTATAGTCATGCACAGTATTTAGAAGCGAGTGGGGTTTTCAGGTTTAAGTCTGTAATGCAAATACATTCAGCATCACTAAGGCTGGTTGCCCTTGCTGGAGTGTAGGCAGTCACAGAGAATACACATGGTGGTGGTCTGAAAAAACAGCTTGGACATGTGCATTTAAATAAATCAAAAAAAGTGGTTTCATAATGTGTCAGTCTGTAAAAGTGATTTCCAATTGTAAAAAGTGATTTTCACTTGGCCCGAAAAAAAAAGAGCAGTAAGTGTGCTTTCAAATTGGCAAAGAAATTTCGTTTTGGGACTAATGTGAAAACATGACTCTGTGTGCATAGAAGAATTATAGGCAGAGATTTATTGCGTCTTGCTCTGGTGATTTCACAGTTGCATTAGATGGAAAGGGGGAGCGAATTTTTGGGGGAAGAAGCAGAGTCTTAGCACACACCCATGTGCTTGCCATGTATAGTCATGCACAGTATTTAGAAGCGAGTGGGGTTTTCAGGTTTAAGTCTGTAATGCAAATACATTCAGCATCACTAAGGCTGGTTGCCCTTGCTGGAGTGTAGGCAGTCACAGAGAATACACATGGTGGTGGTCTGAAAAAACAGCTTGGACATGTGCATTTAAATAAATCAAAAAAAGTGGTTTTATAATGTGTCAGTCTGTAAAAGTGATTTCCAATTGTAAAAAGTGATTTTCACTTGGCCCGAAAAAAAAAGAGCAGTAAGTGTGCTTTCAAAATGGCAAAGAAATTTCGTTTTGGGACTAATGTGAAAACATGACTCTGTGTGCATAGAGGAATTATAGGCAGAGATTTATTGCGTCTTGCTCTGGTGATTTCACAGTTGCATTAGATGGAAAGGGGGAGTGAATTTTAGGGGGAAGAAGCAGAGTCTTAGCACACACCCATGTGCTTGCCGTGTATAGTCATGCACAGTATTTAGAAGCGAGTGGGGTTTTCAGGTTTCAGTCTGTAATGCAAATACATTGAGCTTCACTAAGGCTGGTTGCCCTTGCTGGAGTGTAGCACTCTGGACATGGGCTTTTTAAAAAATCTGAAAAGTGGTTTCATAATGTGACAGTTTGTAAAAGAGATTTTCACTTGCCCAAAAAAAAGAGCAGTTTGTGTGCATTCAAATTGGCAAAGAAATTTTGTTTTGTGACTATTGTGAAAAGAAATGTAGTAATATATTTAAATACAATAAAGGATTTTTTTTTAGTTTTTTTCAGGTATTGCTGAAGAACAGTGAACAAAATTTAAGATGCCTACAAAATCTCGAGTTTAAAAAACGCTAAAAAAAAAACTATATTTGAAGACAACTGGAGGACCAAAGTTAGTAGAAGATGCTCATGTTGGGAAAAAGAAAAAATCTTCTGGTAAGCAGAAAAAACAATTTCTTAAAAAAATATTCAAAACAAAGAAAAATGTACAAAATGTCTGTCCTGGGAAGAATGTAACAAAACGAAGAGAACAGCAAAAAATTGAGAATTTAGTTAATGCAAATATTCCTTCTGCAACTGAAAAGTTTTACATAAACAGAAAAACAGCGTTTAAAGAGATACGTAGAAAAATGTTTCAGAGAAGAGTTATGTCCAATTTGATAAAGGATGTGAAGAAATATAAGCAAAAGGCAAAATATTACAAGAGAAAAAAAGAAATTGAAGCCATTGCAGCAAAAGCATTAGAATTAAAAAGGAAACTATTCATATTAATTTTGAATAGGATGCGTACATTAGATAAAATGGTTAATGTACTGAAATCACAAAGCAAAAGCAAAAGAGTAGTGAACAGAACAAACTTTTGTAAAGTGTTTTTAGGAAAGTGGATGCATAGTTCAAGTAGTGAACCTTTTTTTAATGAAGAGAGCTATTTTCAAAGTAATAGTTTGCTGCATGCAGTTGACACCAGAGGTCGTTCATACGAAGTAAAAAATGGTTGCATAATGGAGAAGGAGATAATGGTTCCAAGAGATGAGGTACAAGTGATGGCAGATGAGGCAATGGGGAGACGTCCTAAAGCCCCAGTGTACACTTGGAATTGTAGTAGTATTTGCACTGTGCGTCAGGAATCTATTGACAGATTTCGAGAGTTTCTAAGAGAATATAGTAAAAAAAGTGTAAAACAGAAGATTAAGGTGCTTCAAAGTCTGGATCCATGCAGAGTGAGAGAGAATACTGGTTTGCAGGGTCATTCTCTGGCTTGTCTATCTAGAAAAGTGTGCAATAGTGTTTTCCATCATTTTAGGATGCTGGCTGTTCATCATACTGAAATGAGAAAGTTTGTGAGACGGTTGTATTTTGCCAAAAGTCCAGCAATAAAGTTAAATGAATTGAATAGGGCTCTGTTCCGAGGAACGGTATCAGATGTAGAGAAGGTTGTTGATGAAATTCAGTTTTGTTACTTTGGTCCTGAACAAAACAGTGCAGAGAAGGACACAGTAAATGAGGAAGAAGTGGAAGAGAATGTAGAACCTTCTGTAAGTAAGACATTTAATGATCACATAACAAAATTTGCAATAGTCTCTAATGAAAGACCAAATGTTACTTGTATTTGTTGCCGCAGAACTCATTATAGAAAACAAACTAGGAATGTTGATCTCTACAGAAAGAGTGAAAATGAAGATAATTATAAGTGGATGGATTTTGCCACATATATATTTCTTGAAAATTGTTTTGAATTGGGTGAAGATCAGCGTATTTGTAAATACTGTTACAACAAGTTAGAGGAAAATAGAATGCCGACCAGAGCTGTACATAATAATTTAGAATTGGATGGTATTCCTGCTGAACTTTCTGAATTAAATACATATGAGTCTATACTCATTCAATGTGTTCATCCGTTCCAGACCATAGTACGTATGGAGCCCAAAACTGGTAAATTACCTCCTTCAGATTTACTGAGAGGTTTAAAAGGTAGAGTGGTGTATTTGCCCTTGGATTTGAAAAAAAATATGGAAACTATTGATGCGGATACTTTGGAAACTGAACCATTAATTATTCTGGTTAATGGTGTACCTACAAAGAATAAGAAGATTTGGCAGGAGCTGGTAGATGTGCGGAAAGTACAAAGAGCAAATTTGTATTTGAAAAAAAATAACAAATGGTATGAATCAATTTATATAGAAGAAGAAGAAGAAGACGAAGATTTTCAAGAAGACACAGAAACACCAACTGGACAAATTGAAAAAGTGGACAAGACAAAGGAAGAAGAAATTTATGAACATTTTAGCATACATCCTCTTCATTCGAAAGAAGTTATGGGAGACAATATTGATCTCTTTCAGATGAAGAAAGCAAAAGGAACTCCCGTCAGTGTATGGGAGGAGAGCTTGGAAGCTCGATGTTTTCCCCAGCTGTTTCCTACGGGAAAAGGAGGACGATACGATGAACGTCCAGAACAGATTCCAGCTTCAGAGTATCGGACTACAAGACTATATGCTGAAGATCCCAGATTTCGACAAAGTATTCCTTATTTGTTCCATCTTTTATTTGAAAGCGACTTGTCTGCACTGTCTTATGCAGTAAATCACATTTTAAAAAGTGGAGTACATTTACAAAATGTGTCTGCTAAGGATTTTATGGAGAAAGTGCAGCACCGAGATGATCATTTGGAAACACAACTGATCAATCTGATGGCTTGTCAGCGTGGGACAAATGAATATTGGTACCAACGCCATGGTGAACTAAAATGCATGTTACGCAATTTAGGAACACCAACATGGTTCCTTACCCTAAGCTGTGCCGAGTACGCTTGGGATGATTTACTGGATTTTCTACGAGAGGCCAATTCAAACATTAAAAACATCGAATACAAGACAGCAGGAGAACTGTGCTCATTGGATCCGGTTAATGTTTGCAGATATTTCAATCATAGATTTGAGGCTATGATGTCCTTCATCTGCAATAAAAAAAATCCACCCCTTGGAGAAGTAGTGGATTTCTTTTGGAGAAAAGAGTACCAGGCAAGAGGTGCTCCTCATATTCATATGCTGTTGTGGATCAAGGATGCCCCAAAGTTTGGAACAGATACTGATGAAGCAGTGTTATCTTACATTGAAGAATATGCAACATGTGGTATACCAAAAAGCACAGAAGAGAACAAGTTAAAGGAGCAAGTTTTACGTTTCCAAAGTCATCGGTGTGGAAAATACTGTCGACGGAAATACAAGAGCAAAGAAAAATACTACACTAAATGTCGATTTGGATTTCCTAGACCTGTTCTTTCAAATGGAAGAGTAAACAGTTTTATGTCAGCTGTGAGACATACTATCACAAGAAAATCACCTAAGAATACCTACAACCTTAAAAGAAAAGAAGAATCAAAAAATATAAATGACTACAACCCAGTCATTTTATCCATGTGGAACGCTAACATGGATATACAGTATGTAGCTGACAATTCCATTGCTGTTGCACGATATGTAACGTCTTACATTACGAAATCAGAAAAAACAGAATTGAAGGAAATGTGGGAAGAGATTTCTCACGAGAAGACTGTCAGTAAGAAGCTGTACAGTTTCAGTTTGAAGATGTTATCGCATCAAGAAATTGGATCCTACGAATGTTCAGATAGGTTATCTTCTGCAAGTCTCTACTCGAAGTCAAGAAGAATAATTTGGGCAAGTTTAGGCCTTGCAGCAATGAGAAATCGGGTACTGAAATCTGTTGGAGAAATTGAATATTTGGCCGAGAATGACCCAGAAAGTACAGATATATTGAAAACAAACATGTTGGACACATATTATACCAAGAGAAGTCATCATCTGGAGAACATGTGTCTCTATGAAGTGTTGCAGAACTACATTTATTCACGGAAAGCTGCAGAAGACATTAATAATGGAAAATATAAAGTTGTTGGTGAAGAAGGATGTTTGGTGAAGCAAACCAAAGGAAGTTTGATAAATCACCGGAAGCTGAGTTGCGACACTACCGACAAGAAAGAATTTTACTACTTGGCTCTTTTACAGTTGTTTAAACCATGGCGTACAGAGGATGAACTACTGGGAGAATTTCAAAGCTATGAGGATTCATTTAATGCTTGCAAAGACAGCATACAATGCAATACATTCACAACTTATCTGCAAATGTTAAATGAAGAAATTGAACAGGAAACTACAATTGCAGCAGAAATAGCTAGAGACAGTTCTCAGGACAGCCAAAGTTCAGGAACACACAGTCAAGATCCCCTAGGACAACCAATCGTTGAAAATGAAGCATCAATAGCCATGAATGAAGTGGAAACAGCTATGAATCAAGCTCAAGAAGAATTTATAGACTTAGAAAATTTGGAAAGACAACTGAATCAAGAGCAGCAACAAATTTATGAAGAGATCAAAAACAAAATTGATCACGGATTTCTACATGTAAAAAAAGAGTGCTCATGCACATCATTTCATCCAATCAGGATGTATGTAAGCGGACAAGCTGGCACTGGAAAAAGTTTCCTAATTAAAGTCATCAGAAGCTACCTAAAGCAAAAAACGGATTCTACTTTGTCTTGTGTGGTTACTGCTCCAACTGGGTTAGCAGCATATAACATAAAAGGAATCACCTTACATCGTTTGCTAATGTTACCAGTGGAGCATGAGAACAAAATACAATTCAACAAGCTAACTGGAGAAGCATCCTTGGAAGTTTCACGAGTATTGAAGAAGATGCAAGTTCTCATTATTGATGAGGTGAGCATGGTATCAAACTTAATGCTTGCCTTTGTGCATTTAAGAATGCAGCAAATTTTGAAGACAGACTATGATGTGTTATTTGGTGGAAAACACGTCATAGTTTTTGGAGATCTTTTGCAACTTACTCCAGTTAAAGGACAACCAGTGTTTAATACTGTGACACATGAAGACACGAAGAAGTCATTGGGAAGCATCGGTAATACAAATATTTGGTCCTTCTTTGAGTACAAGGAACTTACAACTAATATGAGGCAAGCAAACGATGAAGAATATGGAAGTATTCTGAAAGATATCAGGATTGGACTACTCACAGAAGCTGGCAAAAAAGCATTACAGACTCGGCTGCTACATAATTTATTTCCAAAGGAAGAAATAGTTGCAGAGAAGATATACAAGAACATTGCAGAAAACAAAAGTGTCATCTGCTTAATGCCTACTCTACGTGAATGCTCAATATTCAATGAGGAGCTTTTGAAATTGGAAAAGGAAGAGATCAGGAAATTGGAAGCAGTGGACAAAATTGAGGATGGAAGAATTACTGTCACAGTAACAGGCAAACTGAAAAATAAATTGGACTCACTAGAGAAGAACATCTCCAAAACAGCTGGATTAGAAAAAAATCTATATGTTTGCATGAACTGTAGAGTGTTTTTAAGGAGAAATTTGGATGTTGAGAAAGGTTTAGTTAATGGAGCGATGGGAAGAGTTGTGGGTTTTATTAATTATCAGAAAAAAGAAGGAATTGAATGTTTAAAAATAAAATTTGATCCGATAGATGAAGTTAAAGATATTTGTCGTTGTACAGTTCGTTTTATGCTTGTGAAAGACTTATATGTACGTAGGAAGCAGTTTCCGTTTTCTCTAGCATATGCTGTAACTATTCACAAGTCTCAAGGATTGACTGTAGATTGTGCATTTGTGAACATTGGTTCAACTGTGTTCAAAGAAGGTATGGCATATGTTGCTTTGTCACGAGTCAAAACATTATCAGGTTTATTCATGATAGACTTTGAAGAATCAAAAGTTAGTGCTGATACAAATTGTGTAAAGGAGTATAATAGATTAAGAAGAAGCTATGCTCCTCATTTAGGTCAGTATCCTGTGTTGGAGAAACGTGTAGTTTCTCGTAAAAGAAAAAATGAGAATATCTGTAGTGAAGATGTAGAGAAGAGGAAAAAAAAGAGGAGTGATGTAATTGCAAGCAAAAAGAAAAAGGAAAATGAAGAACAGGTTGTAGGATGTCATTTTGAAAATAGCTCTGGTGTCAACTGCTACGCAAATGTAGTGCTGAATGTTGCATTTTATCTGGAAAGTTTGCAAGAGCAGATAATAGTAAATCAGGGAAAAAGATTCTGTTCAGAGCTGAGTCTCCTTTTTCAAAAGTTGAGTAAAGATAAAACTCAAATAGAAAGTGCTACTGACATTAGAAAACTTTTAGATGTATGTTCAGGACGAACACAGTTTTCTCAAAATGAACAGCAAGATGCACATGAATTTTTGATGTATTTTCTTCAGGTAGTGGAAGAAGAAGGAGTTCCCATTGACATTTTTTTTGGTCTCTCTTATAAATGGGAACATAGTTGTGATAATTGTTATAATATATGTGGCTCTATTGTTGATAATGAAAGGTTTATTTATTTGACATTGCCAGAGAGTAAAACAGTCACTTTTGCAAAATTAGTTAAAGATGCTAATCATAGCATGAAATGTGGTGAGTGTAATTCTGACATGTTTTCAACATTAATTTTAAAGGAATACGGACAGTATGTAATTTTAATGATGCAACGATGTAGAGCTGATGGTTCAAAATTGGATACTTTAATAAAGAAGTTTACAGGACAGCAATTATCAATTTCAGGAAAAACTTTTGTAACTGTTGCAATAATTTTCCATGATGGACCTACTGTTACTTCTGGACATTACACGGTTTATCTAAAATGTGAAAAAGGCTGGACACTGTGTAATGATTCCCAATTGATTTTCAAACAACGTTTGCCTTTTGATTTAGCAAATTCCTATCTAATCTTCCTGAAACCTAAATTTTAGAGAGACTTGACAAGATCTGGACAAAATAATTTTACCATTTTACTGGATTACCATTGCAATTTTGTAAACAAAAGATTTTTAAAATTATCATTTGGCCTAATGGAAAGATAACCAATTGTAATGTGGACTTTTTTAATTTTTAATGCAATTTTGAAAAACCAATAATTTAGAGATTATCGGTAACTTCTGCACATTTTAAATTTTGGAATGTTATTGGACTGCCATTGGAAATTTTTTCAAAAATGATTTAAAAAATTACTATTTGGCCATGTGGAAAAGTAACCAATTCTATTGTGGACTAAATAAATTATTCAAAAAATTTTCGTGAACCAAAATGTTACAGAGAATCGGTGAGATCTGGACAAATTAAACTTTAGAATTTTATTGGATTTCCGTTGGAAATTTATTCCCAAAAAAAAATTAAAATTACTATTTGGCCTAAAGGAAATGAAATCAGATGTATTTTGGAGTTATTTGAGATATAATATTGTGATTATAGTTCTGAAACAAACATATCAGACGGTATTTTAAAGAAATAAGTATTGGTATTAGATGATATTTTTTTACAATATTATGCATTTCTATAATGTTAAGTTTAATTAAAAAAAGAATCAGGGCTTTTTTAATACAATCTTTGTGATTGGTATTTTTTTTTGCCCGCTGTAAAATGATGAATGCAATTGCTTTCACAATTTATAGTGAAATGCAATATATTCTGAAAACAGCAAAAATAAGGCAAAAAGATTTTTTGGTAAAAAATGTAAATATGTGTACTGTATTATAAAATGTTTAAAAAATATTAATACTTTTTTCTTTTTTTCCAGATAGATATAGAAAATTTTCGAAAACTACAAACATTTTTAAAACTATTTTTTTAAAAAAGAAATGAATAAATATTTTTTCAGTGAGTATGGTAAGTCAATAATAATAATTGTAGTCTCTCAAGGACAATGTAATGTGATAAATGATTTTTAGTGTTTTTTTTAAAAAATAAAAAAAAAGTACGCGCACCGTACGCGTACGGTAAAAAAAAATAAAAAAAAGTTTTTAAAAACATATGTAAAAAAAAGATGAAAGATAAGGTTGGCTCTTAAAAGAACCGTTGTGTTCATGCAGGGACAGAGGAAAGGAAGCATGGGAAAATTATTCAAAGCGACAAATGTGCTGATCTATTTTGTTGTTCACTAGGGAAACACTGGTCTCCCTATGGCAAATTAGATCTTTACAAAATGTGCAATGAATATCAACCTTCCGAAATCGAGGGTTCATTTCCAGAGGGCCAGCAAAAGGAGATTCTCCCCCCACAGATGAAGGGCTCACCTGACCTGCAGAAGAAGGAGTAAGCCCTGCAGGTGATGGTCCAGGCTGAGCTGCTGTGGATGTACTGGCTCGTCTTTCTGAAGAGTTACCTCCAAAAAGATGACCATGTGTCCTTCTGTGTACATCCTGGAGGTGTCTCTTCATGGTGTGATTCCCAAAGGAATACTTCCTGTTAGGATTACCTCTAGAAAGTACACGCTGACACAGCTTGCAAGTAACTAAGGGTGCATTCACCTTTTGCTGGCCTTCTGGAAAAGTAAAATAATCCCAAACATAAGAAGGCTTTTGTTTCCTCGATCTCTGCCTCAAGACAGTGCTGCTAGTGCTAGCCTCACTCTCAGAAGAGCTCTGCTGTTCTGCCATCGTATCCCAAAGACAAACCAGCTCCTTCTCCCAAGGGATCACAAGCAGAAATGAGGGGAATGGGTGTGGTGTAGGAGAGTTCTAGAACTGAAAGTAGTTTCAACCAATCAAAAGTTGTGTTTCAAGATCACATGACCTACCGTACGCTTACGGTACGCTTACGGTACGCTTACGGCAAAAAGTACGCGTGCGCGTAAAAAAGACACGCGCTTGCGCGCATGCGCATAACAGTCACTCCCCGGCACTTCCGCGTAACGTGCGCGTGTGGCGTAAGCGCGCACGCGTCCCACGCGCAGTACGCGCGGCTACGCAAAGTGCGTAACTATACGCAAGCAGCATAGATAGATTACGGACGTTGCGTAAACCGTACGCTTACCGTGAGCTTACGGTACGCGTACCAAAAAAAAAAAATTAAAAAAAAAAAAAGAACTGGAAATAAATTTTACATGTTTATTTTAAAAAATATATTAAAAAAAAATATTTAAGGATTTTAAAAATTAAAGCATAGTCTTTATAAAAGGTAAGAAAATTAAATAAAAAATATGTTTGAAAAAATTGAAGAAAAAAAAAAAAATTAGCATTTAAAAAACCTTGCAAATTCACTGAAAAAACCATGGGTTTCACACACGTTATAGTTAGGAATTAGCATTTAAAAAACCTTTGAAATTCAGTGAAAAAACCATAGGTTTCACACACGTTATAGTTAGGAATTAGCATTTAAAAAACCTTAGAAATTCAGTGAAAAAACCATAGGTTTCACACATGTTATAGTTAGCTGGACATTTTACTCGTAAAAAACCAATGAAATTGCCCCGTTATAGTTAGTTCAGCTAACTATAACTCGCGCGCCCGCAATGCACTGCTGATGACGTCACATATTACATCACTCATGACATGGTCAGTGACATCACTCATGACATCACTGATGACATCTCAAATGACATCACTGATGACATCACTGATGACATCATCCTTGTGAAAGAGTGGCAGACCTCCTCTTCCCCTAATATAACCTTTGACACACACATTCAAAAATAGAAACTACAATGTTCAAAACAATGGACATACCAATACCAGTTAAAACAACCTTTTCAGTAATTCTAAGATCCACATACACATCCACTCATTCACCAACAGTCCAATTCAGTCACTCATACATGTACTCACTCATCATATGTACTCATACACCTATACATCCTGTTACACAATGCCACTCATCCATAGAGTTACTCACACACATAGTCACTCATGCTAACAAAGAATCAAACATACATTTACTTGCATATACAGTTATACACACACCACCACACTTACTTCTACGGAAACTTACACATACTTAGTCTTTTAAACAATCACTTATAGAAACACATACTTATTCATACAAGAACTCTTTCAATCTCTCACTCTCACATATACTCACATATATACACCAATAGTCACATATACTAGTTTAAAACATATGTAGTTACTCATAAAGACACTATTGAGACAGTCATTCACTCAATAACACATCCATGCACACACTCATCCACCCATACAGTCCTGCACACATGCTGTGTTCAACACATACAAACAGTGAGTCACTCATTCATACACCTATGCACTACGTAATACCCCCCACCGAACCATGCAGACACTCAGACTGATACTCAAAAAACCAACTAATAACCTATATAGACACCCATGTATCTACTCACCAACCCATGCAGCCACTTATACACAAAGTGAGAGACTGATACAGATATATACATATTTAAACATTACTCACTAAAACATGTATTCACTATGATACACTTAATCAGTCAGTTAAACAATCAATTTTTCAAAAACAAATCATCCATTTAGACACTTATATACCCATTTATTCTTCCATTGACCTTGAGATATACATATATAAAACATATTTAATTTTCAGAAAAACACACATTCACTGGATGATGTCATCAGTGAGGTCATCAGTGATGTCATTTGAGATGTCATCAGTGATGTCATGAGTGATGTCACTGACCATGTCATGAGTGATGTAATATGTGACGTCATCAGCAGTGCATTGCGGGCGCGCGAGTTATAGTTAGCTGAACTAACTATAACGGGGCAATTTCATTGGTTTTTTACGAGTAAAATGTCCAGCTAACTATAACATGTGTGAAACCTATGGTTTTTTCACTGAATTTCTAAGGTTTTTTAAATGCTAATTCCTAACTATAACGTGTGTGAAACCTATGGTTTTTTCACTGAATATATATATATATATATATATATATATATATATATATATATATATATATATATATTTATATATATATATATATATATATATTTTTTTTTTTTTGACAAAGGCGTGTAGCCGAAACGCGTCTGTCGGGTGTTTGTTTTGTTTGTGGCCAATAAATGTATTTTACATATATATCTCCTGGAGTGCGCCTCAATTGCGATCCGTGAGAGGGATCATCGAAGGGGAATAGATAATAAAGGTGAGAAACTAACAGAAAGAGGCAGAATATAGGTCAGCATAGATCAGAAAGTGGCAAGATAAAGGCTAGAAACATGTAGAAAGAGGCAGAATAGAGGTCAGAAATGAGCAGCAAGAGGCAGAATAAAGATGAAAAACAAGCAGAAAGAGGCAAAATAAAGGTGAGAAACAAGCAGAAAGAGGCAAAAACGAGGTCAGCAAAGAGCACAGAGAGGCAAAAAAGGTGAAAAATGAGCAGAAAGAGGATTAATTAAGGTCAGAAATGTGCACAAAGGTAAAATAGAGGTCAGAAATGAGCAGCAAGAGGCAGAATAGAGGTCAGAAATGAACAGAAAGAGGCAGAATAAAGGTCAGCAATGAGCAGAAAGAGGCAAGATAAACGTGAGAAACGAGCAGAAAAAGGTAGAATAAAGGTCAAGAAACAAGCAGAAAGAGGCAGAATAAAGGCCAGCAACAAGCAGAAAGAGGCAAAATAGAGATCAGAAACAAGCAGAAAGAGGAAAAATAAAGGTCAGAAATTAGCAGAAACAGTAAAAGAAAAAGCCAGCAAAGAGCAGAAGGAGGCAAAATAAAGGTGAGAAACGAGCTGAAGAAGGTAAAATAAAGGTGAGAAATGAGGAGAAAGAGGCAAAATAGAGGTCAGAAACAAGCAGAAAGAGGCAAGATAAAGGTGAGAAATGAGCAGAAAGAGTCAGAAAAAAGGTGAGAAACTAGCAGAAAGATGCAAAATAAAGGCCACCAATGAGCAGAAAGTGGCAAAATAGAAATCAGAAGCGGGCAGAAAGAAGCAAATTAGAGATCAGAAATGAGCAGATAGAGGCAATATAAAGGTCAGAAATTAGCAGAAAGAGGCAAAAAAGAGGTCAGAAATTAGCAGAAAGACAAAATAAAGGTCTAAAACGAGCAGATAGAAGCAAAATAAAGGTGAGAAGTGAGGAGAAAAAATGCAGAAAATAAGCAGAGAACAAGTCGAACCCACTCATGCACTCATGCACCCACTCACAGAACAATTCGAACGATCTCAAAACTGCTCACTGACCCGTTCAGATACTCATGCACCCACTCACAGATGAACTGAGACACATACACCCACTCACAGACCCAGTTAGACAAGAAAATGGCACAGCGCGGAGCTGCGGCAAACTGTGCAGCACTGCGCTCTGCCATTTTCAAAATGCAGGGATGTGGCATAATTGCAACAATACGATGCGCCCCTGTGTTTTCCCTAGCGTGAGTACTGAAAATAGCTGCTTAGTGCCAACACAGACACCCTTCGGACATAGTGCAAGGGTGCCTGCACCGCAGGGAATGATTGTTTATGTGCAGGAAGGTGACAATAATGGCATTTTGCTCTTTCTATGAGTGCTGCAAAATGCAGCACACATAGAAAAGCAAACATGAAAAGAACTAAAAGTTTTTCTCCTCGTTGCACCATTCTAATGCCTTCTATTCCATGGCTTTAGTTTTTGGCCCTGCCTAACAGATTTACAGATTCTTGTAAATCTGGAGCAGCGTAAAAAAGCAATGGGTGTTGTAGTGGAACAACCACAGCAACACCCATTGCATGCCCCTTTCATGCAGATACCTGCGTGAAAGCGTACCATATTTACAAATTGCGTTAATCCACAAAAAATGGCTTAACACTACTTTGTAAATATGGTGCAGGGCTTTGCGCCACTAAAAATTGGTAAAAGTGATGTTCTGTGACTCAATCCCCTTGTACCTATGCCCCTTGGAGTCTTTACAGGTTCAAGGCGACACGGCACACCATGATGGTCTATGACGTAGAGGCAGCAGACAGGGTTTGGCGCCAATGTTCTTTTGCAGCAGGGCTTCAGTTCTCAAGCATCGAGTCTTCTTTATCCTGGTCTTCTTCATGTCCATTGAATCTTGGTTCCAGATCCAGGGATGCCACCTACATGCTAAATTTGGGGTGTTACGGGGGAGACAGGAAGTAGTCAATGGGCTACCTAGCTTTAGGGTGCCTACACACTCCAGTGACCACTTCCTGTGGGACGAAGCACTACCCTAGCCCTGATAGGTTGTTTCTCTACCATCTCAAGATGGTGGAGTTTCAAGATTGGGGTTCACATCACCTGCCACACCTTGGGGTGGTTCTGGCTCAATGTGGAGACTCCTCCTTGTCTAATTTTCCCGCCTGTCTTCTCACTAAATGTGGAGCAGCATAGGGGACTTGGCATCCCCTACTCTCTGGGAAAGCCTGGACTAAAATTCAAAGGTGTACAAAAGGGGGTGGTGATGGACGGAGCATCAGAACCAATCAAACACTCACACCCAGTCAACAGATCTGGGTTTGATCCATCACCGTTCTTTAGCCCACTCTGCCACCCCACTTCAGACATGGCCATATGCAAATCAGTCTGACCCTGTGCCTCATGGGAACAGTCCAGCCCGAACTGCCAAGCCATGCCTTCCCTGGACCGGAAACAAGCTTCCTAGGACCGGTTTCTGGCATTTCAGCCATCTTCAGCCAGGCTTGCTTGAATCCAGTGGCAAAGTGAGCAAGGGACTCACGTCTGAGCATACCCTGCCAACTTATGGCGAACAAAGCGGTACAAAAGGGGGTGGTGATGGACGGAGCATCAGAACCAATCAAACACTCACACACAGTCAACAGATCTGGTTCTGATGCTCCGTCCATCACCACCC
Source organism: Triturus cristatus (assembly GCF_964204655.1). Lineage (NCBI taxonomy): Eukaryota > Metazoa > Chordata > Amphibia > Caudata > Salamandridae > Triturus > Triturus cristatus. The sequence continues at coordinate 408,293,577 of NC_140582.1, forward strand.
CCTTTTGTACCGTAAAATTCAAAGGTGGCAATGCCTTTGAAGCTTCTTGCTCTGGGTGACCATTCATATGAAGCACTTCCCCCCCAGAGCAGGCTTTGGTTGTCGCCTCGGAGTGCACATGAGGTCAGAAACATGTCTGGTGATGGCAGACTGGGTATGAAAAGTCAGAGACCATACCAGTGCTTGGTAGGTTTTCAGGGGACCCTCTGGAGGTCCTCCTGTGTGCATTCATAAATAATTTCCGCACTGGTATCAGTGAGGATTTATTAAGACAAGATGTTTTGTACCAAACATCTTAGGGTACAGTGAAGCCATTAGAGAGCTAGGAAACTTGTAATACAAGTATTCAACCCATTTACTCTTTATGGCTTCCCTGTGCACTTACAATATCCAAGAACAGCTCAGATATTGCAGGGTCATTTTTGCTCATGCAGATATGTCCACACATGGAAGTTAGTGCACTCTTCCTTAGGACTGTAAGGCCTGCAGTAGGAGTGACTTACCTATATATTATGTAGTGTGTGAGGGCATGGCACACATGGCTGTGTACCTTGTTCTCTGCACCAAGCCACGGAGCCTGCAGCAACAGTTTGCATGGTCTTGATGAGGGGTATCTGGGGTGGCACAATTGTGCTGCAGCCCCAGTGGACCCTCTTCAGTACCCTTACCCTAGGTACTAGGGGTACCATGTACTAAGGACTTACAAGGGCGGCTGAAGTTGTGCTAATTGTGGGACAGTTTGGGGAAAGAACACTGGTACTGAGAAGCTGGTTAGCAGGGACCCAGTACACCTGGGTCAAAGATGTATCAAAAACCAGGTACAAAGTGGGGGGTACTGCAACAGACACCCAGTTTCTCTCATACACTCACTCACTCCTACAGCTACTCATACAACTAATCACTCACCCATACACCCACTCATACAACCAGTCACTCACCCATAGAGCCAGTCACATAGCCATACACTAACCCATAATTACTCACATGCCCACTTATTTACCTACACAGCCACTCACACACCCACTCACTCACCCATGCAGCCTCTCAGCACAGCCACTCACTCTCCCGTGCAAGCACTCACACACTCACTCACACACCCACACAACCATATACATACCCATTCACACATTCATTCAGATACTCGCACATCTTCTCACTCACCCATAGAGCCATTCACACAGACATTTACTCTCCAATACAGCCACTTACACACCAACTCAAAGACCAAACACCCACTCAAAGAGCCACTCACTCACCCATACAACCACTTATACACCCAGTCACTCACTCATACAGCCATTAAGACACCCACTCACTCACCCATACAGTCACTCATACACCCACTCACCCACCCATACAGCCATTCACTCACCCATATAGCCACAGTGATGCCATTTGATATGTCATGAGTGATGTCACTGACCATGTCATGAGTGATGTAATAGGTGAGGTCATAAACAGTGAATTCAGGCAACTATAACTGATGGCTTTCTAAGGATTTATATGAGTAAAATCTGACCCTAACTACAATGTCCCTGTAACCTTTGGTTCTATCAGTGAATAGACAGACAGACAGACAGACAGACAGACAGACAGACAGACAGACAGACAGACAGACAGATAGATAGATAGATAGATAGATAGATAGATAGATAGATAGATAGATAGATAGATAGATAGATAGATAGATAGATAGATAGATAGATAGATAGATAGATAGATAGATAGATAGATAGATAGATAGATAGATAGATAGATAGATAGATAGATAGATAGATAGATAGATAGATAGATAGATAGATAGATAGATAGATAGATAGATAGATAGATAGATCCAAAACACAGTATTCCACCTGTGGCCAGCCGACTCATGGCGGGTGCAGCTGGGAAGCGGTGGTGGAAACCGCTTATAAAACAGCAAAAACAAGGAGTTCATGATACTCCCAAGGTCCGGTGCACTCAAGGGGTGTATGTCAGCTGTAAAATATCTGCAGACGCGTTTCTGGCTCTTGCCGTCATCAGTGCGGAAAAGCCATCAATAAAACGACACAGTCATTTTAAACGTTTCTGCCATATGTATGGTGGATCCTTGGCCAATGAAGGGCCAGCAAGGGGTTGTCACCGTTTTCTTTATTTATTGCCTAATGCAATGTCTATGGTGCTCCCATTGCTAAAAAGGTTAATTGGCAGCCTTAATAACTGTGCCTGTACATCTCCTCGCCTGCAGCAGTGATTGTCCATTTGTGTTACTGGACTTCTACTGGGGCTTTTTGGCAGTACTAACTTACACTTGAAAATTTGCTCAACTCCCTTTTTCTATGGGTGGAGACACGTAAGTATACCCTTTTCAGTAATTATGCACTTAGATTTTGTGGCTAACTCAGAGTTGTGAAGTTACTTAAAAATGTTAAGTAAGCTACAGGTGTAAATTACACACAGGTATACAAAAATAAATTGTGAACAGACACCATCATATTTTGGTTCTTAGGAATTGACAGCCCAGACAAGAGGTGATTTAAAAAACATTTTTTTTTTTTATTACAAATTAAGCTTTGGCATTACGATGGTGTGCTGCGACTCATGCATACCACTATTCTGAGTTGCTCTTCTGCATTGTGAGTACTTAGTACATCTGCATTGCCGGGCAGTATTTTGCCTCTATGAAAGGTTACAGCACTACATATTTGAACCAGAAAATATTTAAATGTGTGGGTTTACAATATACCATTTTGAGCAAGAAGGCAGGAATGCTTCGGTATTGTTTCCATCTGTGTGAGATACCCATTGCTGTATTATTGCTCCAATTTCCCTGAAAGGTTAGATTTATGAATACATTCCTTTTCAGGTTTATTGCATTATTTTCCATTTTTATCTGGAAAAAAGTACGTTAGCCTAAGATTAAAAATATTCATGAAAAAATGATTTACGTGGGATTGCCTGAAATCATATGGGAATGTATACATAAAGGATACATTTATCCATCACTTTGAAATATGTATATATGCAACGCAGCTACAGCTTGATTGTACATCTTCCTACACTAGAAGACTTCACATTGCGTGCACAAATATTAAAAAAGACGTTCCCTTTCCATTGGGCTTCAGAGTTTTCGCTTTCTGGATAAGACATTGGCACTGGTACATGAATTAAGCCGATATTGAAAATACTTGCATAAAAACATTTCTTTGTAATATTTTGGAATGGCTTACTGTGTTTTAAATAAGTATTGCTTGTAGGTGAAGGGCAAACAAGACATGGGACAAAGGTGCTTTCTGCTGATGGAAAATAATTGGAATTAAATGTGTCAAGGCTTGTTTTCTAACCACCTAGAAATGTTATTCAATGAAAGCTTTCGCAAAAATCTACTACAGGGTTGTGCGAATTTGTTATGCATGCTACTGAAAATGTCCCATAATTCTCACAAATACTATGATTACTCTACCTAGTTCGCAAAGTTGTGTGGTTGTTGATTTTCACATTAAAATTGGGACTTTTATGCCCTTTTTACGTTTTTTGGGAGAAAAAAAGACTGAACATTCATCCAGTTTCAATGTCGTGAGGAAAAGGTTTTAAAGTTAACTTGTGAGACAATGTCACAGTCGTTTTCAGCACTAACTACATGTCACACGCAAGTGTTGCTGGTTTGAGTGTAAAAAAACCTGGTGGGTATCTGAATAGGCCAATTTTCTGGATCTATCCACTATATTCTCCTAATTAAATATTCATACAGCCTAGTGATGGGAGAGAGTAAACGCATATAATACAAAAGTGTACAGCATAAGGGCTATGCTTACGACCTGCTACATTACAATGAAGGAACCAGGAAGTTGATGTATTGTTCCACGCATTGGCGTGGCCTTATTTGTGCACTGACTGTGCAGCCACTTTAGGTTTGTGTGTCACCTCAGTGCCACACAAGTTGCCCACAGCTCTGTTTCTTATAACCATTTCAGTGGTTCCTTTTTTGCTGTCTTCATGCTGGTCAGCCCAACGGAAACCATCACTGTCTGGATAAATTATTGCCACAGCCATGTATTCAGATAATGCTACTTGAATCTTCAATTGACGCTAACTGTGTCTGTTCATATGGTCTGCACTGCTTTAAATGAGCAGATGCTGTTAGGTACTGATTACGAATATATGCCGTTACAGCGCATACATTCACAACGCGGTAGGGTACATCACGTTCGTTACAATGCAAGTCGTTACAACTACTTGCGCTAGGGGGGCTAGACTTAGGAATAGTATGATTTACTATTCCAACTCCAGCCTACGTAACAATAGGGAAGGTGTTGAAATAGTAAATCATGCTATTCCTTAGTGGAGAGCGCCATCCAGCGCAAGTCGTTGTGACGACTTGCAATGTAATGACCGCGTTGTAAAGGTCGTTCTCCACTGATTACCCATAATTCCTTAATTTGAAATGGAGAGCACTGACACTTCACAGCAGGGGTTCAAAACATTTAATAGGAGAGTAACGGCTCTTCACAGTAGCAACAGGTGCTCTAGGATAGTAAGAACCACCATTTCTAACTTTCCATTCTCGTACTGTTTGTCTGGCCTGATTTGTTGGTCAGTAGGCTGCGATAAGATAAAAAATATATATACAGGTGGTCTCAGTAATTACAAAATTTAACCAAACCAATTCAATTTCCGATGCTCAAATTCTGTTGCCCCTGAAGTATTTGGTTCAATGATGTATCCATTCTATGTTTTTTCTTTTTTTCTTTTTTGTGTGTAGTTCCAGTAGAATGAAATTCTGAACATTGGGAAGAGGAATATCGTCATACCTTAATATTATGGACAAAATATTGAAAGGTAAGTGCATATGGGGCAGTATAGATTTACTATTATTAACTCCACGTCTACATATCTTGAAGTATAAAAATCATCAATTTACACATGTGGAGATAGGTATAGGCAATCTATGCATATTTACCTTCTAGTATTTTGTCCCTTGATAGTTTGTCCATTATATTAAGGTGCTACCAAGTTTCATACTTGATATTCAGAGTGCACACAATTCCAATAAGGGTTAAGCAATGTTCAATGTGATTTCATCGCTCCACTCACCTTAGACTCCGAAAACGGCATCTCCCTAGACAACCTGACCTTTCACCTCGATGACAACAATGATACCAACACCACTAACCTCATTGAGAGCTTGAGCCAAATCTGCCTCACCCTACTGGTCACCAACCTCACCCACTTCACAGGACACACACTTGAACCCAATTTTCATGGCCAGCAACAGAATGAAACACAGTCATGTCACCGAGCTTACCTGTGGCGACCATGTCATTGTTCATTTCACCATCTCAGGATTCTCTGCCACCGAACCCAAACCACCCAGTATGTCAAACCAAAGCTAGAACAAGATCTCTGAGAGCCAATGGACTGATGCCCTCAACACCTCCCGTCCTCACATTGCAAACAACCTCAAACAGACATTAAATAACTTCCCCACCCGGATCACAGACTGCGCCAACATAATTGCCCCCTACAAACCCACCAAGTCCAAAAGATCCTCCAAGCTAGCCAGCTGGTACAGGACTGGTCTAAGACCCTCAAAGCTTACCTGCAAACAACTCAAAAGGAAATTGTGCACCAGCAGGGACCCTGCAGACTGCACCCCTTTCAAAATCTCCCTCAACCAATACCACCAACTCCTCAAAAAGACGAAAAGAAGTGCCTTGGCCGACTGCATTGAAGCAAGCTCCAACCACAACAAGGAACTCTTCAACATGATCAGAGTGTTATCCAGCCCCTGAGCCACCAAAAAGTCATCGCCCCTTCACAAGAACTCTATGACTCTCTAGCAGACTTGTTCCACAACAAGATCCCCACCATTTACAGAAACTTCCAACCACATCCCACTGACTTTCCCAGCCATCTCGACCCCACAAATGAAGTACACTACCACTTGCTCACTATCTGGGACCAGCTCACCATGCAAGACACCACTGCCTTTATGACAATCAGCAGTGAGCTCACCACCATCCTCAAGGCATCCATCACCCTGGCCACATTCCCTGAAATATGGAATCACACAGAAGTCAAGCCCCTACTCAAGAAACTAACTGCCGACCCCAACAAATGTAAGAGCCACCTCCCCTTCCTCGCCAAAGTCCTCAAGAAGGCCATCAACTGTCAACTCACAGAACACCTGGAGAACCACGATCTTCTGGACACTTCCCAATCCTGATTCCACACCAATCACTGCACCGACACCGCCTTGATGGCAGCCACTGACGACATCTCATACCTCCTTAACCAAGGAAAAAAGGCAACCCTGATCCTCCTTGACCTCTCAGCAGCATTCAACACAGTATCACACCACACCCTGATCAAAAGGCTGCACACCATCAGAATCAGAGTAAATGCCCTCAAGTGGATTGCCTCCTTCTACACAGGCAGAACCCAGAGAATCCACCTCCTGCTCTTCAACTCCATACCTAAGAACAAAATCTGTGGGATCCCTTCAAGTTTGTCCCTCAGCCCCACCCTGTTCAACACCTACATGACTTCCTTGGGCAGCGTCATAAGATCGCAGGGACTAAACATCATATCCTATGCCAGCAATATTGAGCTCATCCTCTCACTATCAGAAGACCCCGCCACCATGCTGACAAACTTCCACAAGTGCATGATGAACACCGCCGACTAGATGAGAGCCAACTGTATACAACTCAACACAGTAAAGACGAAAATGCTGATCTTCGATAACACCTCCCCATGGAATGACGCATGAAGACCCTCCAAACTAGGACCCTCACCAACTCTGACCAACACGCCAGCAACCTTGGCATCATTCTGGACAGTAAGCCGACCATGAAAAACCAGATCAACACAGTCTAATCTACCTGCTTTCTCACCATCCACAAGCTCCGCAAGATTTTCAAGTGGCTCCCCATTGACACTAGATGCACCTTCACTCAAGCCCTGGTTATTAGCCGGACGTACTATGGCAACCCAGTCAATGCAGATATCATTGTGCAACTACTCAAGAGACTGAAGACGATACAGTAAGCAGTCAGACTCATCACTGACTTTCTCAAGCAGACCCACATCACCCCCAACCTCAAGAAACTCCACTGGCTCCTCATTCAGAAGAGACGTCAGTTCAAGATGCTGATCCACCCATTCAAAGCCCTCCAGAACCTAGGACCAGCGTACATTAACCACCAACTGAATTTACACCTCTCATCAAGACACCTTTGCTCCTACTCCTTCTTCCTTGCCCACAACCCCACATCCAACACACCAACAGTGGAGGACACTCCTTCTCCCACCTCACCGCTATGTCTTGGAACTACCTACCACTTCACGTATGGACCTCATCCTCCCTGCTGGAATTCAGAAAAGGACTCAAGACCTAGTTATTAGAATGAGCCCCTGCAGCAGTACTCTCAAAGCCTGGATACCCCACGCTTTAGAAATCCAGGTGGACTGGAAAGAACAATAAAGAAAGGATCAAAAGTCTCTTTGACTTTATCCAACCTAAGAGTAAGATCAAGCACACAAGTCCCGGTTTTTCTGAAACTTTACCAAACCAGCATTACATTCTGTATATAAGCATATAAGTGTATGTGTGTGTTTGTGTGTGTTTGTGCACGTGTGTGTGTGTGTGGGTGTTTTCACCGAAAAAACCCAAAAGTTAAAGTGACATTATAGTTAGGTGAAAATGCATGTTTAAAGGTAAACATTTTAAACTAACAAAACCACTGAAATTCACCAGTTAGAGCTAACTGAAGAAACTATTACTCCCCGCCATGCACAGTGCTGTCATAATTGGTGTCATTTGAGTTGTCATCAGTGATGTTACCATGATGTCATAGAACATATCATGAATGTTGTAGCATGTGCAGTCATTACCAGTGTATTCTTTAGGCCTTGTTCTCAATTCCCAAGGCAGGCTATGTCATATGTAAACAGAGGGTACAAATCAGCTGATTTAACCTCATTAGTTGCCTAAAATGTTTTCTTAACATTTCATCTTGCGGCTTCTGTTTTCCAACCACTTGCTTTCTGAGTGGTTCTATCTTGATCACCTAACAAAATGGATTCCGCACTGTTTGAAGGCTTAACAGCTCTTATTCCTTCTTCATGACAAAGTTGAAGTGACACGTATTACTTTTGATCTTTTGTCATTCACTGCTTGGACTCCAGGAGAAATTTCAAGGATGGATCACCCCACAGGCTCAGTCCACTTCCACACCTTTGGTATGAAGGGGTGCTTCTATTGTCTGTTTGTGCTTCTCTGTGGTGTAATTGAGAAACATTTTTGAATAGGTGTTTGTTGCAATCTTTGCTTTGGGTCTTGGTTCATTGTCTGTGAATTAGATCTTTTTGCATTTGAGTGGCTCGTTTTGGAGCCGAGTTTTCTATACTGAGAACTTCTGGTAGATATAATTTGGTGGCTGTTCTTTGGTTCTACTCGGGTGTCCCTCAGTTCCTTTTCTGTTCCTTTTCTGCACCTGGCCATTGTACTCTTTGTCAAAATCCTCCTTTAATCCGTAAGCAAGCATTGAATGACAGTGGCACTGCTGCCTTTGATCCAGTAGCTTTTCAGATGTGTAGTGGGGACAAAGTATCCCTCATTTTTGTCTTACAGTCGATGATTAATGGGTGGCAGTCTAAACATGGTTCAGGCAGTGGCAGAATACTAAATGTGAGCATTATAAGAGTCTTAACCTCAAAATTATTTGCATGCAGATGAAGAGATGGAGTGGAGGTATTGCTTCCCAAGATATGTGATCGGGAACATAGTCAGACATGGGGCTCACTTCCATGCCATGTGAGCAGGGTCGGACTAACTTAAAGGGCTGGTCTGAAAGGGCAGTGTGTGGGCTAGTTTTGTGGCTATGTGTGGGCTTGTTTCGTGCTCTGCTGGGCTGGTTTTTATTGCTGATTTCCCTGATATTGATGCAAACATTGCCTGCAGTAAACACAGATGCAGTCTCCATACCTTGCAAAATACCCATACAGTGGGTCTTTACAAATGTGGCTTGATTTACAAAGGTAAACAAGCACAAGTCTATGCAGTCTGCAATATCTCGCAAAACACTTATACATCGAGGGCCGGATTGATCATGGTGCTGCATTGCACTTGTGTCACTCAGTGGCGGTCGGCACAGGAAACCGTGGTAAGGCAGGTCAGGGGCGGGGCGGGGTGAGAGGTGGGGAAGTCGACAGACGACAGAATAGGTATAATTAAATGAATAAATAATACTTATTCTGTCATCTGTCGGACGTCCCCCCCCACAACCTGCCCCACCACACGCGCTTACCAGTGACAGCCGCATCAAAATGCTATGTCTTCCCACAGGAGGTGTAACAAGGAGAAATATCTTCATTGTTGTTTTTTCCTCTTTCTATGAGTGCTGCATTCTGCGTTCCTCTTCCAGCACCGAAACATTCCTGCCTGAAATGCAGGCACCCTTGCACCATGTGCACATTGTGCACCAGTGTAAGGAAAGGACAGGAAGGCTGCATATAAATATGGCACATTCCTGCTCTTTCACGTACCCCAGCCCAGCAAGGTGTCTTGTTGCGTTGCATTGCGTGAAAGTTTGATAAATCTGGCCCGAGTCTTTCCTGCCCTGATTTGCAAACTTGGACCACTTTTTTAACTTTCTTATTCACTAATTTTTATTTTGATGCCTGGGCCTATTTTCAGTTCCAATTGGAATCTGCATGTGAGCTTGTAGTAACTAAATTTTCAAGTAGTCAAGCACTGTGGCTGTTAGACCTGACATCTTTTGGCGTGTTTCCCCTGTCGTTTTGCTTTCTGACCTCTGGTTTTGACTCTGTTTTTGCTGGTTTAGTATCTCTGAACATTTTCTCACTGCTGTTCAGTGTTAAAGTGCAAGTGCTCCTATTGTAAATTGTGTAATGGATTGATCATTCCATGATTGGCATATTTGATTTAGTGGTAAGTCCCCGGTACAGTGCACTGAGAGTGCTAGGGCCTGTAAATCAAATGCTACGAGTGGGCCTGCAGCACTGATAGTGCCATCGAAGTAGCCTTGTAAATATATCTCAGACCTGCCACTGCAGACTCCGCGTGCAGTTTGTAACTGCTATGTCGACCTGGCAAGTTAACCCACTTGCAAGGCCCTAATCTTCCCTTTTCTTACATATAAGTCGCCACTAAGGTAGGCCTAAGGTACCCTTGTGGGCAGGATGCTGTTTATGTTAAAGCTACGACATGTACTGGTGTGTGTCACATGTCCTGGTAGTCAATTACACTGTATTTCGTTTTTCACCACTGCAAGGCTATCTATCCCATAGGATAGAATGGGAGGTTGCTTATAACATCTTATAAGCATATCTTCCCATTGGGACAAGATAGGGAAATGGAGTTTAGAATGCCTGAACTCACAATATAAAAATGCATCTTTTAGTAAATATTTTTATATTGTGTGTTTGAAAATACCACTTTTAGAAAGTGTGTATTTTCTTGCTTAGCCATCCTGTGTGCCTCTGCTGGTTTGTGGATTGACTGTCTGGCTTTGGCGTGAAATGAGCAACAGATGCACATTCTCTCAGATAGCCACTGGGGGGGTTAATGTGTATCTTGCCTTTCCTGAACACATCAGGCTGGACTGAATAGACCTGGGCTGCAGTCAGAGTAGTGGGAGGCGTCTCACTAGCACCTGAATAGGCCTGGTCTGCATTTAGACTGGGGGGTGGAGATTTCCCTTGCACCTGAATGGGCCTGGTCTACCTTACACAATGCTGTCTCCACCTCCTGCTGGGAAGCTGGACCAGAGAGGACAGAACTGGCCTGGACTGAGCCCAGAGTCTCTCTGCCTGAGAGAACAAAGATAAACTAAATATAAATATGGGGGCCCAAAACCCAGAACTTTAGAAGTCGCTAGAATAAAGGAACCTGCTAAAAAGAAGAGCTGGCTGAGCTTCCAGGAGGAGTACTGCCCCTTTGCTGTGCTGTTGCTTTGTTGAGTTGGCCTGCAGTTGTTGCTTCTGCCTTTGGCAGTGAAAGGACTGGGCTGAACGTTCTTTACTTGTGCTGAGTATCTCCAAGGGCTTGATGTAGAGCTTGCACCCTGTTCTGAAGTCTCGGCTACTGCAAAGACTTCACCTACCTCTGAATACCACTTCTGAAACTGTTGTTTCAGTTGCCACAGAGAAGGGAAAAGCAACCGTCATCTCTGGCTCGATGTCCTGAAGGCACAGTAGAAGGCACCGCTGCATCTCGCACCGCAACCCTGGTCTCACCGATGACGATGACTGACGCCGCCGCCACCGGACTTCTGCTTGAACCATGACCTGTGGCCACAGCACCCCACATCGCCTCGCTTCACTCCGCCGCCCTGGTCTCACCGACGCATTGATTGCCTGCTGATTTCAACACCTGGGATCACATCGTGGCTGGGGGCACTGCACGTATGTTTCATGATGCACGGCCTCATCCCACACAGCAGTCTGGGCCAGCCGACGCCAGCTCCCACTCACTGGCTCTGTCGCTTGCACCGTGACCTGCCAGCACCGCATTGAACGCAGCCTCACTCCGCATCCTAGCCCTCGTCTCACCAATGCCGCTGGATGACCGTCAAGGAGCCGATGCCTGCACCGCGCCTTGAGGGTACAGTACGCTACACCACTTCACTTCAAATCACAACCGCGATGGTTGCTACGACCCGCTCGCACCCACTTGTCAGCCACAACAAAAAAGGTACTATTTTCAAGTCTGCCGACACCCCTAACTGATGGTGTCAGGCAGAACTGTTGGATACTGTTGTTTTCAGTATCACAGTAGCCCCGTACTGCATGTTGGACTCTTATCGTTTTGGTCTTGTTTTGGATATATAAATATTATTGGATATTTTTCTAAACTGGTGTGGTGTCCTTTTGTAGTGTTTTCACTGTAATACTGTTGGTTATGTGCAAATGTTTTTACACACTGCCTGTGAGATACGCCTGACTGCTCATGCCAAGCTACCAAAGGGGTAAAGAAGGGGTTATTTTAGGCGTGTAACTCCATTATCCTGACTAGAAGGAATGGTCCCTACTTGGACAAAGGTGCAAACCGTTGCCAACTATAGACCCCCATTTCTAACAGTGGCCAACAACAGTTCAAACACTACAGTAACATGTAGCTGACTGCGGAAAACCAGCACCACTTAAAATGTGCCAACTAATCAAATGTGAATACCATTACGTGCAGCACTTAATGGCACACACAAGTTAAAGGTGCACCAGAATAATAATCCACATAGCATTGTTCTTGTTTCTTAATACTGACAGGTGAGAATGTATCAAACGTGGACTCATTTTTCCTAGCCCTCTGCAATGGAAAACTCTAGCTGCCTGAGGAATAAAAGGAGTTAGGATCAATTACAATTTACCATTTGCAGTGTAACCCATCTGGTCACATAGTAAAGCTCAGAGTTGAATGATGAGATTTAATATGTATTTGTTATAAATTCAATGCCAAGCTGATATAAATCAGTCACAGAAACATAGTATAAAAAAACAGAATCACTAACGGATATCCAACTTAGTGTGTCTAAGAAGATCTACTAACCCCTGTTCTAGCTGGGAATCAGGGAAGCCCTATTAATCAGGGAAGCAGAGAAAGGTGTCAGCATAGCAGCACTTCAAATAGAAGATCTTAAAGGTAAAGTATGTATAGCATAAAGCCACACAACAGAGATGTCGCAAAGAGGTCTCTACGTCCTAAAGTCCAAAGGGGAATATAAACAAAGCTAAAGTGCAATGTCCAATTATAGCCACTAACAGAACCCTTCCAGAATTCCAGGTCACATGTCTAATTAATTTTCATCTTCAAAGCACAAGAAGTTGGCAACTACACTTCTTTCCTTTGGTACACACAGTAAAACGTCTGTGATTGCTTCCCATTTACATATTCAGCTCAGACAGTAGTCCTCCCTTGCTTCCTTAACTCTTCTTATTTTTGCCAAAAGATACTCCTTTTGAACCTTAGCATATCTTTCACACAATGTGCCTTTCTTTGACCATGAGCTCATTTAACTGCACATGCCGAGGAGAGAAAAACATTGCATCCAGAACAAGAATTCACATTAAAATTAAGCATTGTGAAATCCAAAAGCTTAAGGTATTTGGTCAACTTTAGTATGGCAAGCATTGCAACACAAGTTTTAAAAGCATGATTACAAATACATATACGGTTACAATATAGGTGTAGAGCAATATTCAAATGGGCACATTTTCAGTTTTGAACTGAATGGAGAGTAATAGAGTGTATTATTTATAGAAATACGTAAACGTGAGAAATATGTCATTCAAACGACACAGATATAGATATATATGAGAACTGCAACTTGTTGTTCCTGAAAAGAAATGTTAATATACACAATCATATAAATGTCAAGATTACATAATAGATGCACTTTCTATCTTTATTCAAGTGCACTACATTTTGTTAATAAGGTTACATCAGACAAGTACCTAAGGCCATACGTACACACATAGGTGACCTAATTACACATGAAAGGGTGGAGCCAAAATTGTGATGCTCCATTCCCCCCTCTGATGCGAATTAAGCCCTCAGAGATTACAATCTGATGTTATCAGACAGTGCATATGAATCCTTGTAGTCTTCAGCATCTTTTGCCTAGATTCCTCTAGATGTTTCATGTCATCATAGTATTTACTCTGAGTCTCCTCTAACTCCACATCTCCTCTCTTCCTCTTTACTCACCGTGAACCTGTGTATACTTTTATCCTCAAAGATCATGAATACGAATATTATGCAAAGAGAAATTTTCAAAAGGAGTTTCTAGATGGCACTCAATATTCCACTTCCCACATTCCCAAACCATTTACCGACAGCACATAATCCATTCCCAATGCCTTCCTAAGCTCCTGTCGCGTCTAGCTCTTTCAAATCTTTTGTCAACCCAGACATGTTCCAAATATACTTCTTCTAAATGACTTTCATCTGGGATATAAGTACAGCATTGCTGAACCTTGAGTTATCTGCAGACTCCGCTCTACCAGAAGGTCTAACACAAGTCGGTTTTGTAAAACCATAGACCTTATCGCAGCCATCTCAGTATTTGCAAGCAATAAATATCTTGCAGTGCTGGTAGCCAGTTATTCCACTATTGTAGACTGCTTTCTAATTTTCAGATCATTCAGAATCACAGCTACAGAAGGGATTATAGCACCAAAAATATCTCCTACCACTTCCACTGCACTAGAACCTCACCTAGTTCTGTGAATTTTGTTTCCAAAACAGGATCATTGAAATGTTCCACATGGTAAATTTTCGGGAAAACTACACCAAGTTAACATGTACCATGGCATCCATAGGGCAATTTAAAATATGCATACTGTCCATAAATAAAATACACTCCAGGAATCACAGGATCCTGTCCCTCTAAGGAAAGGTAATTCTTCTCTCTCACCTCAAAACCATGTTCACAATCACTCTGTCCTAAAATAACGGATCTATATAGCTTTGATCAACAGATATACACAGCTTTCCCTTATGTTGCCAATCTACAGCCAGGGTAGGTAAATTTTCTTTTCCTGATGTTCAATTTTTTCTCTATTTCACCTATAGTGTTTCTTAAGATCTTTATCCGTTTCAGATTTAGACTCTAGATCTCTCATTCTGACCTCCACCAAATTCAAGAATTTCTTCTCCACATCTGACATAGAACAAGTCAAATTATGTCTATGTGTGTATGCAGTGTCTAGTGTCTTAAGAGAAGCAAAATACTTGTCTGAAATCTCAGCACTTTTGAAATAAGGATTCTTGTTCAAATGTTTAAACATAGGGACTTCTGAAAGAATTAAATCATAGTTCGAAAAATAATATTGAAAACGACCCTGTCTATCAAATAAGCTCAATAGAAAACTACAGTGAATTCCATATGTCAAAGGGATATGATGGTATGTAATTACCTTCAGCAAACAGATGCAGGCAACTGAGTGCACACGTAACAATCTTTCGCATTCATAGTGTCCATATATTCATACAGCAACCTATATAAGCACTTGAAGCATAATCTCCTTATGATAAATCTGTTTGCAGTTTCTCAACCCAGCAGAACTGTAAGCTGTGTTCAGCAGGATGTAGTGTAGTATGAGCAACAGTAGGCTTAACTTCTACTGACCTGTATGCAGCTGGATATAACACTATAAGCATGATTTTGAATATGACAACTACAGCTATTAGTGTGCCTTCTATAATGTAAGTACACCTTTTAGTGTTTAAATTGACTTCCATTTCTTCGTTAGAATTTAAACCGCTGGGTGGAATGTAGCAGCTACAGATTCTTTTCTGTCGATTTCCATCTGTGCAAGCAACAAAAGTTTGATTGGTGTGCAATAAAATCATGTAAAAATGTCTTTGCAAATCTTCTTTCTTTCTTACAAAATCTAGTTGATGTCTCTAATGATAAAGGTTTCAAGTTCACTGACAATCAGCTTCAGAACAAAGTGTTTCAGTTCATCAACTAGCACTGAGAACTCATTTGCATCCAGGAAATGAAACTCCAGAATAGCATGTCTCAAGGCACTCAATTTCACTAACAGAGGAAGTTCAAACGTAAGATCAATCTGGGGGTCAAGCTCCCACAGTTTCATTTGAATTTTCAGAATGATTCCAGAATTCCCAGACCTTGTTCGGTCTGTCATTTGCAAGAAAATAAGTAAACTCTGGGGAAGAGTACCTTTGACACGGCTTAGTGTATTCCCCTCTCCCACTGTGTCACTCAGATTGGAATCCCTAGTTTCCTCCGGAAGCACTGTGAGATCACCTACCTCCCTGTGGGACCAGTCTCCCCCTCTTGGCCAATGTTCTCCTGCTGCCACTCGCGTTTCTACAGCAGTAAGCCCTTCGCTGGGGTTTGAGTCTGGCTCATTAACAACCACTAGGCCCTTTGTTTTCAGCTTCAACAACCGACTCTTCAGGACCTCCCTCAGGCCGATCAAGTGCTGCTTCAAATTCTTGCTGGACCCCAACAGATTGACTAAACTGCTCCCGTGGCCTCTTTACTCCACTGGCACATCTGGGAGAGGGGCTATTATATCATTGAGGGGACACAGAACTCTGCGTGTGTGAGCAGCATTCACCCAGTTGGCGAGGCCCCGCATTGCATGGCAAACATGGTAACAAGGATCACTTGAAACAGCCCATGCTAATGAAGCTCCAAACAACTCTTTCGGACATGTTTCTTCACCGGGACCCAGTCACCTGGACTGAGGTGATGCCACTGCTCCTGGTGAGCTAAGACTGTGTCAGCTTCAACTTGATGAGATACAGAAAGCACCACATCAGCCAGTCCTCTACAGTATTCAAGTATCAGTTCATCAGTAATTTTCACAAGCTCAGTTGGAGGCACTGCTGCCAATCTCATTGTACTACCCATGATGATTGCATGGAGGAACAATCCTGTCCTTCGATCAAGTATGCTGTGGAGAATCATCAACACAAACGGCAAAGCAACAGGCGATTTTAATGATGTGGAAGCACACACTTTTGCAAGCCTTGATTTCAAAGTCCCAATGGCCTGCTCCACCACACCTGAAGCCTTAGGTCTGTGATTTAATTCAATCTCTGTTCAACTTGTAAAGCAACGCACCACATTCTCAGAACTTCATTATTAAAGTGCAAGCCTCAGTCAGATTCTAAAGAAGTCGGGAAGCCAAATGTGGATATTAACTCCTTTCAACAAAAGCTTTGCTACTGAGACTATCATTCCTTCATGTGGTATATACCTTAGCCCATCGAGAAAAGATGCACTGAACAACCAGCTTTTACCTCAATCCATTGCAAACAGGCATCTCAATAAAATCCAACTACATCCTGTTAAAAAGAACTTCCCTATGTGACTCAGTGTTGCTGCAGTCCCATTCTCCACATTATTCTGCTGACACACAACACATCTGTGGCACAATGCGTCAACTATCAACCTAAACCTTGGATTAAACCAAGTATTCCAAAACAAATGGACCATTGCATCCCTTCCCACATGAGTAGGACTATGATAATGTCTGGTCAGTGGGGGTAAAAGACTGTTAGGCAACACTGGTCTCCAACCCCTGAAACCCAAATCTTGTCCTCATCTCTCTTGTTAGAACCTTCTTTGACCCAACCTGCTGTTCAGCTTCTAATACTTTTTCTTGCACCCTCTGGACTTCCTTCCAAGTATCAGCTCTAGTTAGCAAATGGTTGAAGTAGGTCTATATGTTTCCTTATTTTGATACTCTCCATTAAAGGTACAAGCCTTGTAATCACAGTATCTTGTGACTTTGTCGGCATATCTGTTGCCAACAGTCACTTAATCATCCCCCTCACAATGCGCCACACATTTGACAATAGCAATTTGTGGGGGCTTCTGCAATGCTTCAAGGAGTTTTCGAACATGTTCTCCATTCTGAATGGGCAAGCCCAATGATGTAATAAACCTCCTCTGGTACCATAACTGTCCGATATCATGAATGATACCAAAATCGCACTGATTATCAGTGAAACTGGTCACTCTCTGCTGGTCTGAGACAAAGGATGCTCTGGTAAGAGCAGTCAACTCAGCCACTTGTCCTGAGAATACTCCCTGGAGCCAAAAATCTTCTACTACTCCTGAAACTGTACAGACTGCATAGACAGCTCATAAATTTCTTTCATGGTCTTGCAAACACAACGATCCACAAACAATGCAAATCCAGGGGTGTGGCTTAGCCAGCGAGCATGACGGTCACTCTGTGAAGGGACCCGCTTGAAGAGCAACAAATCTGTCATTTTACTGCCGCTCCCCAAGGCATCTGCCTCTGGTTGAGCTGAATTGCAGTGGAGATCCGGAGCGCAATCACAGACATGTTTGTCCGGTGCCATTAGACCCCACAAGAACCGAAATAGCTGCATGGTCCACATCTGCCATTACCTGCACAAGAGTGACCAGCAACATCCTGGTTGGGCGACTGCAGCTGGGACAAGAGGTGTGCCGAAGCCCAGACCGGAGGTGCCGGGGAGATGTTGCTGGCCGTGTGGGGCTGCCGACTTATGGATGATTCCTGCAGGGCCAAGAGCGAAGGATGGGGCCCACTGACTGTTGTGGTGGCCTACCTTGGGCATCAGGCACAGTACATGCACTGTAGAGGTATTGAACAGCTGCAGGGCAGACCGTGACCAAGAGACATTGGCGTATTGGAGTCCCTGGGGAGCAAAGCGGACGTATAGCATCGGGCGGGACAAGGCGTGATGGCTCCCTGCCTGCCTGTGCAGTGAGTGCTAGGGAGCATCCCATTGTTCTGCAGGTGTGGTGAGGATTGAGAGGGGGCCCCACTTCAGCTTGAAATAAGGATGAGGAATGCATGGGACGCCTGGACAGTGGCCATTACATGTTCACTGCTGCATGAGTACTGCAGTGGGGCTGGGCCCTCAATTATGCCAGCTGGATTTGAGTGAAGAGTTGTGGCCCTGTAGAACCTTACCTCAGGACTGTTGGGGCATCCCAGGTGTCGCCTGTCTAGACTAGTTGAGTACCGCCTTGGGGGACGAGGCCTGTTCTGACTGCCCTGGTCTGGTCTGCACTGCTATTGCGCTTGAAGACTGGAGGGGTGCAGTGCTGTACCCAGGGACATTGGTCTGGGCCCTGTTAACATTGGGGTCACTTCCCCACCCTCCCTTGCTCCCCTGCTCCTCTATTAGGGCCCGAGACACTGTGTCAGAGTGACTTCTGAGAGTGACGCTTTTTCAGGCGGGGGCTGGAGCTCTGGAGTGGGCCCCTCTTGGACCTGATCAGTGAAGGGGCGGTGATATTCCTTTGAGATCCCTGCTATCCCTCTTGACAGCTGTTCCACCAAGGGAGTGCACTGATGCAGGGGGACATGGGGTTGCTGTGGGGAGATCCAGTCATCTGAGTGAAGAACCTTGCTCCAGATAATACCAGCGGGTTGATGATGTGTCTTCCTTCCGACAGGGTATTCTATCTTGACAGAGTTTCTCTCCTGGCAAAATTTCCCCTTTGACCCCACTGACATGGCTAGAGACAAGCCGGCCACTATGGCCTCCCAGCCAAAAATGGATAAATACAACATACAACAGACCCCACGGGGCAACATGAGCAGAGGGGGATGCTCATGTGCCATTCAATGACCCACATACCTCACCTATCCTCAAAGCTATCCAAGACCTCAAGGTCACTTTAGAAAGCAAGATGGACCTTGAATTAGTTAGACAGAACCCGTGTAACACCTAACACAGTGTGACTGAGCTGGAGGGCAGAGCGTCAGAGGCTGAAGAGACCGTCAAATCACATGAAGAATTCTTGGTCAGCCTGCAGTATCTGGTGGGTAAACCGGAGACCCCCGCTGCAGATGCGGAAGGGAGGCCCTGAAAAAACAATCTCTGCATGGTTGGTATACCAGAGGGGGCTGAGGGCTCTGCACCACCAAATTCATATGGGAATGGCTAAACAGCTGGGTCCCCAAGGATGAGGTGTCGAGATGCTTCATTTTGTAGCGGGTGCACAGGGCACTGATTGCCAAGCCTCTGGTTGTGCTCCATCTAGACCGTTTATTGTTCGTGTACTCCACTACGCACACATGGATGCTGGCCTTCGCGTTTCCCACAAGGCTGGCCAATTGACTTTCCAACCATCTCCGGTGATGATCTTCCTGGATTAAACTCTGTAGATACAGCAGCAGCACCAGTCCTTCCAGGAGGCTAAACACAAACTGAGAGCCATGGTACTTACATATATGTTCTTGATCCCGGCCCATCTGAAAATACTCTTTCACGACAAAAAGCCTATTCTTTGACTCTCCTGAGGCAGTGTGGGAATGGATAGAGGAAAGGCAGCTGCAATGCCAACCAGTTGTTTTTTCCTTCGATAGAGAGAAAGAGACCCAGGGAGGTGGTGGCGCCCCACAAGGGAATGGTGCATGGCCCTGCACAGACACTCAAAGAGAAGAGATTGAAGGGCTCTTTAGGAAATGAACATTTAATGCTATCAGGCACTGATGAACTCCAGCGGGCCGTGCCTGCTACACCGTGAAGTTCTCTGGGGGTATTACATGAGAGTGATGCACACTTGTTTTAATGCTCTGCTGTTCTTGGTCTGTACCCTCCTTTAGGTTAATTCTTTAGGGATCATTTGTGGTTTGGGAGGGGAAAGGTTGGAAGGGGTGATACAGTTTACCCGACTGCCCTGCTGTTGTCAATCCCTATTCGCACTGCAACAGGTAGTTCCCATTCATGAAGTATGGGGTGTGTTGACAGCAGGCAGGGTTATTTACTTTTCTTCTGATGCATAGGCCATGCATGCTCGCTCTTGAGACATATCTAGGATTTTGTAACACTACACAGTTCCACCGGAGTCATGAGTGATCCCCTTCAAATGCCTGGGTCCACACAGGATCGAGTAGTCTTAAACACACTTGCGCTCCTGTCATGGAACGTTAACAGTATGTTAGATACAATAACGAGAAAGGGAAGTGCTCAAGGCGACCCTTCGGGCCAATGCAGATTTTGTTATCCTCCAAGAAACCCACCTGATGGATGCTAAACTCCCCTTCCTGGCCTGTAAAGGCTACACTCAAGTTTATCACTATGGGTTTCATAGGGGACCAGTGGCACAGCCATCCTGATTCGGGGCTGCACCCCTTTGGCAGTCTCTTGAGTGTGGCACAATCGGCTGGGTCACTTTGTGGCAATCATGGGCACAATCCATGGCCAACCCCTCTCTTTGATTTGTGTTTATGCCCCCCTTACCTCAGAGTTCCTCGGCAGACTCAGGTACCCGGTGAGGGAGTTGCTGGAAGCACCATGGATCATGGACAGCGATTTTACAGGGGTGTGCAATGTGGCCCTAGACCTCTCCTTGGCGAGTTCAGGGGCTAGTCATGGGGCCACACTCCAGTCCTTCTTTGTTCACAACTAGGGTCTGACAGATGTGTGGAGGGCCCGCCATCCCACGGAACGGGGATACACCTTTTACTTGGGTACCCACCGCTCCTTCTCTCGATTAGATTATTTCTTCATGTATAGTCGAGATGGACATTGAGGGCCCGATTCACAGAACGAACTTAAGACAAAATCCTAAACTTACTACCATTTTGGTATTCACAGAAGGCACTTACTCATTTTGGTATTCACAGAAGGCACTTACTCATTTCGGTATTCACAGAAGTTAGGAGTCCTAACTTTAGGACTCCTAAATGCCTTCTGTGAATACCGAAAGTCTTCAAATTAGGATTTTTCGCAGTTTAGTAGTAGTATAGTTAGGACTCCTAACTTTAGGACTCCTAAATGCCTTCTGTGAATACCGAAAGTCTTAAAATTAGGATTTTTCTCAATTTAGTAGTCCTAAATTTAGATTTAGGACTACTAAATTGAGAAAAATCCTAATTTTAAGACTTTCGGTATTCACAGAAGGCATTTAGGAGTCCTAAAGTTAGGAGTCCTAACTATACTACTACTAAACTGAGAAAAATCCTAATTTTAAGGCTTTCGGTAGTCACAGAAGGCATTTAGGAGTCCTAAAGTTAGGAGTCCTAAACTTAGGACTACTAAATTGAGAAAAATCCTAATTTTAAGACTTTCGATATTCACAGAAGGCATTTAGGAGTCCTAAAGTTAGGAGTCCTAACTATACTACTACTAAACTGAGAAAAATCCTAATTTTAAGGCTTTCGGTAGTCACAGAAGGCATTTAGGAGTCCTAAAGTTAGGAGTCCTAAACTTAGGACTACTAAATTGAGAAAAATCCTAATTTTAAGAATTTCGATATTCACAGAAGGCATTTAGGAGTCCTAAAGTTAGGAGTCCTAACTATACTACTACTAAACTGAGAAAAATCCTAATTTTAAGACTTTCGGTATTCACAGAAGGCATTTAGGAGTCCTAAAGTTAGGACTCCTAACTTCTGTGAATACCGAAATGAGTAAGTGCCTTCTGTGAATACCAAAATGAGTAAGTGCCTTCTGTGAATACCAAAATGGTAGGAAGTTTAGGATTTTGTCTTAAGTTAGTTCTGTGAATCGGGCCCTGAGTGTCAGTGTTGAATTGATGGCCGGGGGGCCTACCGACCATTAAAAGGTATTGGTGACACTGGAGTGGGGTTCGTAGGAATTGGGAAGGAGATGGCGACTAGATCGCTGGCTTCTTCAGAAGGACAACTTCCGAGAGAAGAGTCAAAATGCTTGCCAGCATTTCCTTACTGATAACAAGGGCTCTGTGACTTCCATTGTTTCACTTTGGGAAGCTCAGAAAGCCACACTTTGGGGGGGAGTAATTAGCTGCGCTATAGGCCAGAGGTACAGGAGTGAGCAGAAGGTCAAAGACCTGGAGGGCAGCATGCTGGATTTGGAACAACAATATCTCTCCACACGGCAAGGCTCTATCCTGCGTGAATCACAGCATACTCAAACCAGGAACTCACACAAGAGGCGTAGGAGGCCTGGATAACCACACACAGTATAGTATATCATTGGAGTGATAAGGCTAGCATAACACTGGATTGGCTGAGCAGCCCCAGGGAGGTGAAGGCCCCGGTGGTCTACGGAGTGGCAGGGGATGCTTTGAGGATAACTGGAAGCAGGCCAATCGCAGATGTGTTTGCAGCATACTACTGTTCTATATATGGTGCAAACCCATTTAGTCCTTGCATGGACCTGCATCAGTTTCTATCAGATCTTCCATTACCTGGCCTGTCCTTGGAGGAACGCCCTGGAAGCAGATGTCACAAGTGATGAGCTGATTGCTGCCCAATCACAGCTCAACGCTGGTAAGGTGCCTGGACCTAACGGTTTTCCTGCTGAGTTTTAGTGTCTGGTATGGCCACAGATTGGCCCGATGTTGTTAGAATTATTGAAGATGGCCTTGGTGGAGGGAGAGCTACCCCTGGCCTCCGCACCACAAGACAGTGGTATTGCTGAAGCCACATATGGAGGGCACTCATTGTGGCGATTTACTTCCTAGTTCGCTCTTAAACATGGAAGCCAAAGTTTTGGGCCAAAATGTTGGCCACCCGCTTGGCGGAGGTTATTACTCAATTAGTCAATCCGGATCAATCCGAGTTTATGCCCCAGCATGCTACTCTTAGGAGAGTTCACAATGCGATACACCTGAGTGAGATTCACTCTGGAGACAGGGTCCTTATCTCCCCAGACTTCTGGAAAGCCTTAAACTCAGTGGATTGTGCATTTCTGTTTGCTCTTTTGTCCAGCTTTGGTCCCAAATTTATGTGATACATAAGACTTCTCTATACTGGCTTGGTGGCCAGGGTGAGGGTCGGGGAGTGGCATTGGCCTGGTTCCCAGTGGAGCAGGACACCTGTCAGGGTTGCCCCCTTTCACCTTTGCTGTCCGCGTTGGTGATAAAGGCCCTGCTTGGGTGAGGGCCAACGCACTCCTGGATAGCTTCCGGTGATCGGAATGAGCTAGCAACAAGATCTCATTATATGCTGATGACGTTCTTTTGTTTCTGGCTAATCCAGCCATGTCGGGGCAACAGACGCTCCAAATTTGACTATATATGGATCCTATTCCAGCCTTCAAATGAAAGCATTTTACCCTATTCCTCCTTGCCTAGCTGTCATGCCATGGGTGTGTGGTTACAGGTTCTTCCCCATGGATTTAAATTCCTCTGAGTTTATGTCACTGCTGACGCGACATGATCCTATGAACACAACCTGGCGACACAGCTGGCGAACCTCGGACGAGATGTCAAGTTCTGGTCTACTTTGCCTTTATCTTCTCTGGGACACTTGGACATCTTCAAAATGGTCACCCTACCACATCTCCTTTATCATCTGCAAAACTACCCCTTACCAATTAAAAGTGTATTCTTTAAGAGCAGCAATGCATAGAATAGGTCACTGCTCTGGAGGGGCAAAATGCCACCTATAGCCCTTTGAAAGTGCTGCAAACCCCAGCCATTGAGGGCAGATTGGTCATGCCGGAAATGCTCCTACACTACTGGGCAGCATATCTGTCAGCTGTGTATGACGGGTGGTTCACAGGGTTTAGAGATCCGGCATATGCTGCGGAGGGGTGGATATTGGGAGGTTGAGATTTCGCTCATGTGTTCTACGGTGAGGCTCAATCAATCAATCAGGGATTTATAAAGTGCGCTACTCACCCATGAGGGTCTCAAGGCATTGGGGGAGGGGGGTACAGCTCCGGTTCGGTCAAAAAGCCAGGTCTTGAGGTTCTTCCTGAAGGTGTGGAGGTTGGGGGAGTGTCTGATGTTGACGGGGAGCTTGTTCCAGGCTTTGGCTGTGACGTAGGAGAAAGCTCTTCCTCCTGCTCTGGTACGGTGGATGTGGGGGGTCTCTGTGAGGGCACGGTTGGCGGAGCAGTGGTTCCTCTTGGGTATGTGGGAAGAGACTCTCTTGTTGAGGTATTTGGGTCTGATGTTGTGGAGGGATTTGTAGGTGTGGGTGAGCAGTTTGAAGGTTACTCTCTCCTCAACAGGGAGCTAGTGGAGGTCTCATAGGTGTTGGGTCATGTGTTTGTGCCGTGTGGTTCCAAGGACGAGTCTAGCTGCGGCATCCTGGATGGATTGGAGCTTGTGAAGTAGAGTTCTGTTTATTCTGGAGTAGAGGGCGTTGCCGTAGTCCAGTCTACTGGTTATGAGAGCGTGGGTGACGGTTCTTCTGCATTCGGGGGGGATCCAATTGATGGTCTTGCGGAGGATCCGGAGGCAGTTGAAGCTGGTGGAGGCGACGGAGTTGATCTGGCGGGTCATGGTGAGGGAGGAGTCAAGGATGATGGCAAGCTTCCAAGCGTGGTCTGTCGGGGTGGGCGGGCTCCTGTGGGTGGAGGGCCACCAGGTGTTGTCCCAGGCGGAGGAGGAAGGTCCAAGGATTAGGACCTCGGTTTTCTCTGATTTGAGCTTCAGGCAACTGCTTTTCATCCAGGCGGCAACGTCCCTCATTCCTTGCTGGAAGCAGAGTCTGGTGTCTTTGGGGTTCTTGGTGAGAGAGAGGATGAGCTGGGTATTGTCGGTGTATGATACTATGTTGAGCCCATGCTGTCTGACGATGGTGGTGAGGGGGGCCATGTAGATGTTGAAAAGCGTGGGACTGAGTGATGATCCTTGGGGTACTCCGCAGTTGATCTCTGTGGGTTCGGAGAGTAACAGAGGGAGTCTGATCCTCTGGGTTCTGCCGGAGAGGAAGGATCGGATCCAGGAGAGGGTGGTTTCTCGTATCCCAGCGTCGTGGAGTCTGGCAGCGAGGGTGTGATGTGAGACGGTGTCAAAAGCTGCGGAGAGGTCTAGTAGAATGAGGGCCCCGGTGTGTCCCTGGTCGATTAGCATGTGGATGTCATCAGTGGCAGCGAGGAGGGCAGTCTCGGTGCTGTGGTTGCTGCGGAAGCCGGACTGGGATGCATCTAGGATGGCGTTCTCTTCAATGAAGGTGGTCAGCTGGCTGGGTGTTTACGAGTCTCGCGGTGACTTTGGCGGTGAAGGGGAGGAGAGAGATAGGCCGGTAGTTTTTCAGGTCTATCGGGTCGGCCGTGGGCTTCTTAAGGAGGGGTTTGACCTTCACCCATTTCCAGGCGTCTGGGAAGATGGCGGATTCGAAGGAGGCGTTAATGGTACGTCCTAGTTCAGGTGCGATGGCGGCGGTGGCCCTGTGGTAGATGTGCGGTGGGCAGGGGTCCGTGGGGGCTCCGGAGTGGGTGTTCCTCATGGTCACAGTGGTGTGTTCGACGGTGGCAGGATTCCAGGTTGTGATGGTCGGCTCATTGTCGGTGGTGGTGGCAAGGGGGGTGGTGTCCAGCGTCTGTTCACTGAAGTTGTCATAGAGGACCTTGATTTTCAAGTGGAAATAGGAGCTGAGCTTGTTGCATAGTTCCTGGGATGGTGTGACATTCGTGGCTTCGCTGGGGGGGGTTGGTGAGTTGCTTTAAGACGTTAAAGAGTTCTTTAGCATTGGTTGCGTTGGTGTTGATTTTGTTCTTGATGAAAGTCCGCTTGGTGCCTCTTATGCGATTCCTTCTGGGCACTCCGGTAATTGTTTAGGTCTTCTGTGGTTCTATGGTTTCGCCAGGTTTTCTCGAGGCATCTGCAGGAGTACCTGCCTTCTTGCAGTTTGGTGGTGAACCAGGCTGCTTTCTGGGGGTGTCGTTTGCCGGGGAAGCGGAGGGGTGCGAGCCTGGCGGCTCAGCTGGAGATCCAGCGGTGAAATTCCTTGACTGCTGAGTTGGCATCGGTCATGGCACAGGGTGGGTATCAGAGAAGGGTGGTGTTAAGGTGCTCCTCTGTGATCTTGTTCCAGTTCCTTTGAGGCGGGCAAGGGGGTTTAGGTCTGGTGGGGATGTTGAAGGTGAAATGAATGCAGTGGGGGTCCGTCCAGAGGGGCTGCGAGGTGTGGCTGAAATGGATGTTCATCCCTCCTGTGAAGATGGGGTCAAGGGTGTGTCCTGCTCTGTACGTAGGGGTGTGACGAGCTGCTTCAGTCTGAGGTTGGAGAGATTGTCTAGGAGGGTGATGGAATCGGGGTCGCTGAGGTTGTCGAGGTGGAAGTTCAGGTCTCTGAGTAGGATGTAGTCCATAGAAGTGATGGCGTGGGGTGCGATGAGGTCAGCGATGGTGGTTGTGACCTGGGAGCGTGGTCTGGGGGGTCTGTAGGTGAGGGTGCCACAAAGCGGGGTTCTGGGGTTGGTCTGGATCTGGAAGTGGAGGTGTTCTGTGTTGGAGAGGGGAGTCACTCAGGTTGGAGGTGGAGAGTCCAAAGGGAGGTCTTGTGTGATGGCGGGTCCTCCTCCTGGGTGGTGGGGCGGTCCCTTCTCTGGATCTGGTATCCGTCGGGGAGGGCAGTGGCGATGTCTGGGCCAGAGGTGGCGTTAGTCTAGGTTTCTGTGAGGAAGGCGACATCGGATGAGAGGGTGTCGAGCAGGTCCCAGATCTTGATGGCATGTCTGTGTAGGGAGTGTACATTGAGGAGGATGTATGTCAGGGCTTCAGTGTTGCGGGTGTCCATTGAGTCTTCAGCGGTCGAGGGGGGGCTTTGATGGTGAAGGATCCTCGGCAGTGTCTACAGGAGAACTGTCCATGGGTGGTGTTCAGTGTGGCTCTTTGGCAGTCCTTGTGTCCTCTGGGGTTGAGTGCTTGGAGGTCAGCGGAATTGTATCGGCAGGCTTCCGGAGATCCAGGGTTCCTGGCGCTGGCCACGGTCGGGTCGCAGACTGGCGCAGACGGGCTTGCCTTAGGCGCACCCGCTGTATGCATAAGTAGGGGAGGGGGGCGGGACTAGAGGTAGGGAGGCGGGGGCTGAGTCGGAGGAAGGGGCCGCAGGGGCAGCAGCGGCGGGAACCGGCGATGTCCAAAAATGATATTAAATTAAATTAAGCAGTGGAATAATCCAGATGATCAGCGGTAAAAACAGCAATTTGGACCAAAAAAATAAAAGCAGCAGCGGTCTGGGGAGGGAGCACTTCTGCTCGCCTCTGCGCGGGAGTGGGCTGCTGGCGTGAACCGTACTCTGGGGAGGCGCTCTAGGCTCAGGCGATGCGGCGTGGAAGGCGGAGCTGCTGGGGAGAGTGCTGGCCTGGACCGAGGTCGAGGTTTCACACCAGGTTTCCCTGTGAATCTCCCACATGCTACACGGGTGGTCTTTAAGGCCTGGAACACGGCCCTCAGGAAGGTGGGATAGGCAGACCACGTTACGCTGGAGACTCCATTGTGACAAGGTGCTAGATTGCCACAGGTGGCCCCCTTGCCGGGCTTCTCGGCTTTGGATACTATACCCATATCAACAGTAGGGGACGTGCTCAGGGGCGGGATGATTCAATCCTTCTAGGACTTGCAGGATGAGTTTGACTTGCACCACACCTAGTTGCACACGCTGTAGCAAACACACTCTCTTCAGTAATAAGTATACATGCAAATGCAATGCAAATAGCAACAAATAACAATTCTGTGCTTTACTAAATAAATTGACAAAATGCAATCACACAAGAAACAATGCAGGTACTCTGACAAACATTTGAATGAAACCTCACCTTCAGGAAAATATGCTCATAAGTATAATTTCCCTCTGCACAAAAGAGTCCCCACACCGATCATATCTCACTGTCACACATAAAGATAAGGTCCCTATCTCTATTGGGCTGTCGATGATGTCTCACAACAGACCCCACAAAACCTTAGCAGACAATTACAATACAATGTCTCCCACACTTTTAATACCATCTCAGGATCTTAGACCACATTGGACTCGTTGACAACTTCAACTTCTTCAAATTAAACACCACATTCACACGACATTCAAAATACCTATGCCAAACAACACACAACTGTTATAACACCGCTAACGAGCATAAGCCGTACATGAGCAACCCTATTAATACTCACTCCTTCGTTAATACCACTGTGCCACAAACCACCGAAACTCCGCCGATCCTCCAAGTTGAACTATGGGCTCTGGGGCTGGGACTGGAACTTTAACTATGCTCATGTAAAACCTCCTAGATCACTATCTTAGGATCTAAACCATCCTCTGCTATCATCAGAAAATGCATCAGATGTGGAGTCCTTCTTCCTGGTCTCCTGCAATGGAAAGATCTAGGTGCCTGAGGAATAAAAGGAGTTACGATAAACTATAATTGACTATTTACAGTGTAACCCGTTTGATCACACAGTAACGCTCAGAGTCGATTGATGGGATTTAGTATGTATTTATTATAAATTCAAAGACAAGCTGATATAAATAGGTCACAGAAACATAGTAAAAAAATGCAGAATCACTAACGGATATTCAAATCGACGGATAAGATTGATCCTCCATTACAGAAATCAAATGAGAAATTTGGTAGCTATTACACAAAGAATAATAAACAACCTCTGGTGAGTACATTGAAAGTTTCATATACAGAGTGTGCCTAAGATCTACTAACCCCTATTGTAGCTTGGAATCAGGGAAACCTTATTAATCAGGGAAACACTTTCCCAAGATTGCCCGCTCTCGTATAGGCGGTCGCTCGTTTCAAGTGCTGGCCATCTGCTCGTGGAACGGACTGCCTCCATATCTTAGGCAGGTCCAGGACCTGATGACTTTTAGAAGACAGCAAAAAACCTGGCAGTAATTCTTTGTTCGGCCGTGGCTTGTTTCGTGAGCTCTGTTTCCTGTATTTCGGTGGTCCATTGTCAGTGCCGGGACACTCTGTGGAGTAGCCCTGCGCTTCACAAGTACGCATTTTAATTTCATTTCATTCATAAAGGGGAATCTAAACAAGGCTAAAGTGAAATGGCCAATTATACCCACCAAGAGAAGCTTACGGAATTTCAGATCACATACCTAATTAATTTTCATCTTCAAAGCTCAAGAAGTTGGCAACTATACTTGTGATTTCTTTCTTTTGGTCCACACTGTAAAACGTCTTTGAATGCTTCCTGCCTCCATGTTTCGCTCGGACAGTAGTCCTACCTTGCTTCATTAACTCCTCTTATCCTTCCCAAAAGTCTCCTTTCAAGCCTTACTATCTCTTTCACACAATGTGCCTTTCTTTGAACATGAGCTCATTTAACTGCACCTGCAGAGTCTTTTGTTGATTTCAATGGAACACCAATCTGCAAAGTGTCAAAATTCTGACAACAAGATCCCAGCTATAGCAATTATGTGTCTTCATTGGTTCACAAGCGTGGAGGCTTTGGGAACAGAGAGAACAATCTACCTTTAAGTCATTGTCTGAAACAAAGGTGCTCTAGCCCACAAGACAATTATTCTTTGAGGTTAAGCTGGATACCACCATCTGCAAGTCACTTAAGTGTCTCACATTATGCTTTCATAAGAGATGCAAAGCTTCTTTTTAGGCAGTGCCCACTCTTAATGCCTAACACCAGCCTTTCCTGTTTCTGAAGGTGTGACATTCAGACAGTTCAGAGCACTACAACTCCGGGCAAGACAAGTGTGAGGAAGTAAGCAAGGGTTATGGATAATGCCACTTTAAATCACTGTCCCAAATATGGACTACCTAACACAGCTGGAAAAGATATGTCCTTAGAATGCTCTTGGCTTTCATCCTCCTTAAAGACAAAATAGATTGAAGAATATACCATGCAGCATTGAATCATTTATATGCCAGAACATTCTCTCCTAAATATTGTCAATTATTTGACTTACACCTTTTCTAAGGCATAACCTGTATTCTGTACATTTCAGAAACTGGAAATGTTGCTTGTTGGCACCGGGCCCTATAGATTAGGCCAACATTTCTATAAATTAATAAAAATTGTCATCTGCTACTCTTTTGTCTCGTATGCATCTTGAACAAGGATCCAACCATCTCTATGGTCAGCTGGTGTGAACAGCAAAAGGCTCCTGAGTCACTTGTTTTCTTCCTTTAGAATCTATCACCGTTGATGTGAGTTGTTGTGAAATGAGGACTAACTTCATAATTACCGACAATGACTCATTAATGACTCATTAATGTAACCAAACCATTGTCTTTATATATATACATTATATTTTAGATTATATATATATATTATATTATATATATACATTATATTATATGTTCTCCTTCCTAATTCAAATGAGAAAATCTGCCTTAGAAACAACACCCTGTAAAACCTTCTTTTTACTTTGTTTTTATAGTTTGTTATAGGTTGGGCCTTTCTGGTGATAATGCATTATTTATTGTTCTCTAGAATGCACTCAACAAGCCCCACAAAGTGAAGTCCACACTACCATATATTAGTGAATAAATCAATTGCAAACACAGTTCTTTACAATATTGTAAACTTGTGTACATAGTTTTCGGATCATGTAGATTTATGCATGTACTTTCCTGAACATAAAGTATTATTAATAGAAATTCAGAGCATTGTTTGAAAAACACATTTTTACAAGATATAGAAGTAAACACTGCATTGATACCATGATCCTTTGAATCTAAATACTCAGCAACATTATTCACTTAAGAACTTTTAGAGAACAAGCTTGAAATACAAATACATATAAAAAAATGTAGATAGACAAATGTCTTTGACAACTTCACTCAGGTCTTAACAATCTACTCTGCAAACAGAACCATTCTCACCACAACTAAAGCCACCTTCATTAAGACTATTATAAACCAGGTGCCTAATTCACAAAAGTAACCTGAGACAAAATCCTAACTTTACGACTTTCGGTATTCACAAAGGGCATTCAAGAGTAGTAAAATTAGGAATCCTAACTGTACTACTCCTAAATGCCCTTTATGAATACCGAAAGTCGTAAAGTTAGGATTTTGTCTCAGTTTTTTAAACTTATGATTTGGTCTTAGGTTAAACTTGCCTACCACACAGTGCAGGGATGGTTAGGGAGGCACCATAGGTGCTACCAGGCCCAAATACGGAGGGCCAGGAGGCAAGGGGACCCTGCTACGGGACCCCAAAGTCAGTTTCCGACAGCCAATCCATGTCAGAAAGGCCGACATAGATTGACTGTCAGAAACAGATATCATAATCCTGCAGCAGAAACGCGGTCCTTAAGAGATTAAGAGTAGTTTACGTGGTATATGATGACAGCATTCGTACTTTAAACCTAACTTGTTGGTCAGATGGTCTGAGGCTTTCCGAACGACATTGTAATCAGGCTCTACAAATTTACAGACTGTATTAAAAACATTAACAATAATTATACAATTTATAACATATGCAAATAAAATATATACTAAAATACGTACAAAATAATTTAAAAATGATATTAACAACAATATGTTTGTAAATGATATTAACAACATAGATAAATTTAACATCGATATTAACAACAACAATATTTTTAACATCAATATTACTTACCTTAAAATCAATTCTTGTCAAAGATATTTTTGAACATGATATTTGTGCATCACGATATTTACTACTCGGTATTTTTGCATCTCGATATTTGTTTGATATTTTGTCCAAATACCCCTTAAACCAATTTCCACCCATCACCAACCTACACATCATACGAAAATGTCATCATAAAAGTAGCCTCCACCAACGTACAGGTGCAGGTCAATCTTCTTGTGGATTTCCAATCAAGTTTAAAACCATGCTGTAGTACGGATACAGGTGCTCTTGATGATAAAGCCTTCATTAACAAAACAAATTGCCTATCTCCTGATCCCGCTTGGATTCTCTGAAGTCTTTGACACTGGGCCCACATTTGAATGGCCAGCGATGGTTCGCATCCTTCCTCACTAAGTAGTACCATCTGATACAGAAAGGAACTTCAAGATCCTAAACATTTCATGTCACCCTGCAGAGTACTCAGGGTTCCATCCTCTCCCCCATCAGCTTGAACTTTCTATATGTAAAATATTGGATCCTTATCAATAATACAATTAGAATCTATTAATACACTAACACCACCCAGCTGTACCTCAAATCTACCTCAAAATCTCCTCAAATGCTGACATGCAGTGACTTAAGACTTTTCTGGAGCAAATCTAGAAGTGGATGCCCTCAACCTACCAAAGGCTTAACTCAACAAATACTCAATTGCCCTTACTTCCAAACAGCTCCCAATAACCACATATTCAATGCCCGCTATCAAAATTGAATTTAGACACCTTCATCACAGACGTTAAAGTCAAAGAACAAATGTCCAGGAACACCAAAACA
Source organism: Triturus cristatus (assembly GCF_964204655.1). Classification (NCBI taxonomy): domain Eukaryota; kingdom Metazoa; phylum Chordata; class Amphibia; order Caudata; family Salamandridae; genus Triturus; species Triturus cristatus. Next base: position 408,326,143 of record NC_140582.1, read on the forward strand.
GCATGATACCTGTTCTCCTTCCTGAAAAAGGTGAAACCTTTCTTCCAGAAGCCAATTTCAAATCAACAGTGCTAACACTGGTACTCATGCACGCAGATGGAGGGAATAGTTTGCTCAGTGGCCTCAAAGGCACTGTTCTTCCATCCCTGAAATGCATCCTACTTGCTGTTGCATAGCTCATAAAGGGCTTGAAAAACATCTGTCACATGACCTCAAAGCTTGAGCAACTACATTAGCTCTCCTTGCAGGCTAGTACAATCTTCAAAACCAATTTCATCACCAAAAGGCCATAAGATGATAGCATTACATGGCTAGCCAAGAAACTAGCCACCTCAGATGGACAGTGCCAAACAAGGTATCAGGTCTGTCAGATTGAAACACCACTGACCTTCTGAGTCGTCTAGCAGGGATGATGGAGAGCTTGGGGTTCTTCAATTCCCCTCTACGTTGCCTCACAAGGAGTGTTTTGTTAATCACTGCCTGGCAAGGGAACGCACCAGGGAAAAGGGAAATAGGAGGAAACTATAAAAAATGCGGAGATTCGGAGAACTGCTGGTCAAGAAACCCTCTGGGACAATTCAGACCACCAGTGTGTCAGGGAACCATTGGCCACAGTGAAAAAAGCTCTGTGTGCAAGAGAGGAGACAAGGATAAAGAGCACATACACACACAGGAACTATCCTTAATTCCGCACACCCCTCTGTTCAAATGTACTCACATTCCCTCGCACACATCACACTGTGACTGGTCTAACGGGCTTCATACAGTGAACAGAGGGACGTGGTCCACCAGTTTGTTAGATATTGAAGTCAACAGGAATGGTATGACAGGAAAGTCAAGGTCCAACCACCAGCAGATACCACTCCAGGAGATACCACTGTTGTCAATAAAGTTTTATGCAAATGCGAGTATAATAATGGTGGAAACAAAAATAGAAAAGAAAGGATAAGCCAGGAGAACAGATAACGCTCCCACCACTTTTCTATGATCTGATTGTCGATAGAGCTCCCTGTTCCTTCACAGGTGCTGAGTGGTATTTCAGGAGTCAGGAGATTACCAGAGGTGCAGGTTCACCTTGTCCCTGCATGGCCCCCGTCACCATCTAGAGGCAGGACGACAGGTGCAGGTTGTGATGCGGGTCGGGAGCCGGCTGAAGAAATTGCTGGAAAACGTTCCACTTGAGGGCTGGATGGTGCGGCCCCCAACAGCCGAACCAGAAAAGAGGAAACGCGGCAAGGGCTGCTGCAGCATGAGAAATGCACTGATGGAAACAGGGCGGGACACACACTCTGATGCACACGTAAGATACAGCCAAAGAATCCAAGGGGGAAGTAAATGCGGATAACGTCTGGAAGCAGGCCTCCCAGAACTGGAGGCAAAACCCAGGAGTCGGATTGTGAAGCACTGGGTAGGAAGATAAGAAGGGCTTATATCCTGCCCTCCTTTAGAAGCTGAGCACCGGAGCCTCTTCCTGTTCACAACCCCTGGGGCTGCTGGGAAATGTAGTTCACTGTACTCACACGCCTCCCAGTCATTCTGCAGTAAAGCAAGAGGGTATGTGTACCCCTTACGTGCAAGACCTTCTCGCCTGACACCACCATGATACAAGGTACCAAGACAGACTAGAGCCGAAGAAATTCTAAAAGGAAAAATAAGAAAGCAGGCTTTCAAAATGTATGCGCATAGACTCTAGAACAGCATCTCCATCAACATCTAATGGCTATAACCCCCCTACAATTCAGGAAGAATTCAAAGACACATCTCTGTGAGGGGCATACAAAATTGGAAATTCTTTTTTACCTGCTGCATCTCTGGGGTCTCGCCTTGTAGCATTTACGTACATAGATACAAGGTTTGTGTGACAGGGACCTATCTTCCACTAGGTATGGGTGAAGGTGTTCGCAAGCACAGACCCCTCCCAATAGTCTGTCTAACTTGACTGTTAAATTAGACTACAGTATGGCAATGTCATCCTATGTCTTTGTGAGTTGTCTCACTGTGAACCACCAATCACAGCCAAAGAAAGGTGGATTGTTGTCATTTGTTCCTAGTGTGAGTCTCATTGGAAGACCAGACAGCAGAAAGGATTTCACTTGGGAAGTTGGAATATTTATGGACACCATGGAGGAGTGGAACAAAAGTGATGAGACTGGAGCAAAGAGTATTGGAGCAGAGCAGGAGAGGACACAAAAGTAGAGAGCAGAAAAGCAGAGAAGCAGAGGCAAGGAGACCAGGAGAAAGAGAGCAGCGGAGTTATGCACTTTCTACGGTTACCTTTCAAAGGATGTAATTAAATGTTTAAATATCTATTCGAAACCACTGTGTTATGCATTACTGCTACCACTGCTACTATTTATTACAACATTTGTAAAGCTCACATGACTATAAGGAGTGACCTCTAGTTGCTGAGCATCGGTACCTTGCAAATAGGAAGACCAGCATCTTAAGTTGTCACTTCAAGTTAATCAAAGGAGGGTGGTGGGGTGCTCTAGGCTTAAAAGGTTGCAGATTCAGAATTGTGATGACTGAATGGGCAAGTATGTTTTTTATTTTGGCATCATTCTGAAGTGGGGAGCAGTCATATGCATCTCATTTACACTTCAAGGGGTGAAACACTTTGGTTAGGAAAGAAGGGGCCAATAAAAGTAAGCAGTTAAAAGAGAAACAAAATAAGTGAAATAAATGAGTTCCTTTGCTTTCAAACACTGGAATAGCTTCCTGGCCCGAGTAATCTGACCATGCTTATGATGCCACAGGAGCCAGCAAACTGGCAACTGGCAAATTGGTTTTAGGAATTGGATTGTATTGCAAGCAAACACACATATTATGCATCACATAGGCCTATGTGGAGGTTTATGGCAGAACTGAAGATTACCTTCATAGAAACCTGATAATGGCGCCTTTGTAGGAATATGGACATTATGTCCTTCAGTACTTTTCAACCATCACCATCAAACATAACAAGACTCACTGGGGCATTTTTACAAGGAGTTAACACCACCAGAACCTCACTTTTTCCGACATTATGGTGGCGTTAACTCCTTTGCCTTATTTACAAGGTGTCGTTAAGCCACTTAGGGTGGCTTAATGCCGTCTTGTAAATAATGTCCCTATTCACGCAGCACTTAGCGTGAAAAGGGTGTGCAATGGGTGTTGCAGTGGGCGTTCCGCCACAACACCCATTGCTTTTTGAATCTGCCCCATATTTACAAGGAATGGGGCAATGCCAACAATACAGCCAGGGAATACATTGTCTTAAGCAGGCAATACAAGGAGAAATGTTTATTTCTCCTTCTATTTTGCTCTTTCCATGTGTGCTGCGTTCTGCAGTACACATAGATAGAGCAAATCGACTGTAAAGATTGTTTATGTGCAGGAAGGTGTCCCTTGGCGCTAGGCAGCTTTTTTAGCACCAACATTCATGTGAGTATGGCGCATCGCTGCGTTTTGAAACTGTCAGAGCTCGGTTTTATCAATTTTGGCGTAACACAGCGCTCGGCCAGTTTTTTGTAAATATGCCCCACTGTGTTTCCAATTAGAAAGAGCTAGCTGTTTATCGGATAACCAACTAATCAAAATGCAAATTTACTATTTTGTGGTTTTCTTCCAGCATTTTGAAAAACATCTGGGTAGTAGCAATATAGGAGAGTATACCGATGTTATACTTATCTAGCAAGAAAAACGAGGGAACTAGGCACATATTAAAAAGGACAGGGGAAATGAGGGAACTATGGGCCCGATTCACACAACTAACTTAAGACAAAATCCTAAACGTACTACTTTTAGTATTCACAGAAGGCATTTAGTAGTAGTAAAGTTAGGATTTTGTCTTAAGTCTGTCTTAAGTCTGTCCTAAGTCTGTCCTAAGTTTGTCTTAAGTCTGTCTTAAGTCTGTCTTAAGTCTGTCTTAAGTCAAACTTAGACAAAATCCTAACTTTACTACTACTAAAGGCCTTCTGTGAATACCAAAAGTAGTAGGACAGACTTAAGACAGACTTAAGACAGACATAAGACAAACTTAGGACAGACTTAAGACAGACTTAAGACAGACTTAGGACAGACTTAGGACAGACTTAAGACAGACTTAAGACAGACTTAAGACAAACTTAAGACAGACTTAAGACAAACTTAGGACAGACTTAAGACAGACTTAAGACAAAATCCTAACTTTACTGCTACTAAATCCCTTCTGTGAATACCAAAAGTAGTAAGTTTAGGATTTTGTCTTAAGTTAGTTCTGTGAATCGGGCCCCAAGTGCTACCCACGGGTGATAAATATTCTTTTTGTAAAGAAGGAACAAATGACCTTGAGACTTAGGGCCCGATTCACAGAATTAACTTAAGACAAAATCCTAAACTTACTACTTTTGGTATTCACAGAATGCACTTACTACTTTTGGTATTCACAGAATGCACTTACTACTTTTGGTATTCACCGAATGGATTTACGACTACTAACTTTACGTCCGCACTCGGGCCGGAAATTCCAGCCCGGAGGCGGAGCTTCCGGCCCGGAGGTGGGGCTTCCAGGCTGGAGGCGGGGCTTCCGGGACGGAGGCGGAGCTTCCGGCCCGGAGGTGGGGATTCCGGCCAGTGGCGGAGATTTAGCCATGGCCAAAATCTCCACCTCCGGGCCGGAAGCCCCGCCTCCGGGCCGGAAGCTCCGCCTCCGGGCCGGAATTTCCGGTCCGAGTGCGGACGTAAAGTTAGTAGTCGTAAATCCATTCTGTGAATACCAAAAGTAGTAAGTGCATTCTGTGAATACCAAAAGTAGTAAGTGCATTCTGTGAATACCAAAAGTAGTAAGTTTAGGATTTTGTCTTAAGGTAATTCTGTGAATCGGGTCCTTATTCTTTAAGAAAGACTTGAACCACTTGGCAGATTTGAGCATTAGACAACCTATCACCAACAATTCAGGAGCCTCCGAGGGCACTTATTTCTGCTACCACCAGTGGCGCTCCACCGACCTCTTTTGTTAATCAGAGAATTTCCCAAGGAAACCAAACCGTGCCTTCTATATACCAAAGACCAGTCCAAACCCAGACGGGGATGATTAGAATTTATATAAGTGCATTTGGGTTTTTAGCAGGTTATAAACAATTTATTCACGTGCAATACAAAATTGGTTAAAGATTATCCATGATAAATATGTCTAAATTTTCATTGTTGTAAGTGGAGACATTATACCTTCCTTTGGCACCTAAGCACTACTGAATCAGAGATATTTTATTGATAAGGTTCAATATAATTAAGTTGAAAAGATCTGCATCATCTAGGGTGGCATAATGTCTGCTTCAGCGTCAATGATTTTCAATTATGTGGGGAGGGGTGAAGTTTCCTTAACCATGCCACTGAAAAGGGATTTACCTCTGAACCCTGACAGGAGTAAATTGTCAATGATTTCTGGAGTGGGAAGAAGTCAGAAAATAAGAGTTTGTGATTGTTTTAAGTTTGCGGATGTTCACAAAATTATAGGGGGTTCCAGTTATAGAAATACCCCTCTCAATAAACAGGAATATAGTTACTCACATGGACTCCTTTATTTGATTGAATCTGTTTGTGATGGAAACATTGACTATTTTAATTTACCATAATGATTTGTGGTTACAAAAAAAAGTAATTTGCACTTGTACTTTGGGCTTACATATACAAATAGCTGTTTGACTCGGTCGTTTTGACTCTCAGCATAATAGGTGTTGGCGTATAGCTAGGTAATGGTTCCTGCAAGTGAAATGTGTATAGGCTCTGGAGGAACAAATCACACATTCAAACTAGAAACAAAGGTTATAATGCTGGGCTGGCATATTACAGAACGAGCGACAAAGCAGTAACACATATCCATTGTTTTCTGTCTTTGTAAATACCTTAGGCAGTATGAAGTAGCAATTTCTTAGAAAGGTTAGCCTCGTGAATACATCCCTCACCAGCTGCATTGCATTATTTCCTATTTATTTTTCCAAAAACTACTTTAACCCAAGATTAAAAATATTCATGAAAACAATGATTTGCCTAGGTTGCCTGAAACCATATCACAATATATACAGCATATAACAGAGACATTTAAGCATAACTTTTAAATGTGGACAAGTTAGAAATAGATATTGTTTGCTTGTTATTGTTGTGACACCAGTAATATTTTATACTTTATACCAAGGCTCAAAATGACGAATTGCCACCGGGCTTCAGCTTTCTCTCTTTCCACGACATGGGAGAAGCATTGGAGGAATAAAGAAATATAATGTTGAATATTCTTGCAAACACAACACTGTATTTTCATTTTTTGATATGCATTATTTAGCTGTGAATAAACACTCGTTTAGCTGAGGGGTAAGCACACAGAACGAGTTGGAATGAATGCACTACTCACTTCTGGATAGTTTTTTAACCTATATGGCGTGTGGAATATCATTGGCTGGTGTTAATTTCATGGTGCGGAGCTGTCAAATTATTGAGTAATGGTGGTATAAGTATTACATTAATTTAGGTTACAATCTGTAATGACGATAAGACCAGTGTCATAAATAAAAATTCATTGTCAGGACCAGAGGCTAGAATTATTCCTTTACTTTTCTTTACTGGACAACAGCAGTCTTTATTAAATAAAATTTAAACAGGAAAACATATTTTACTATTCATGCCATCAAGGTTTATACTATAATATGAAAAATGTGAGAGCAAGTGCGAGCAAAAATTCCCCCAAACAATCTGAAAAACATACGGTAGATTTCCTCAAAATATTTGGGTAAAACGTCTCAATCAAATTGGAAATGAATATGTCATGCTACTGAGTGGATGTAAAATCTCAGCGTACCAGAAAATAGAAAGTATCTGGAAAAGGTATGGGAAAATAGTTATACATAAGAAATGTAGGAAGGCACCAGAGGAGCGCTTGCGATACAAAACGCTTGTTCTGGTGCAATCGTATATGTCATATGCTCCCAGATACAGCTTTGTGGCATCTTTGGACTCCAACAGAACTGAGTCAAAATATCAAATTTTCAACGCATCAAAGTAGCACCAGATCACCCTGTATAAAAAAGGTTGCTGCTGATATGTGTGTGTGGGATCCCTCAGTCTAATCAAGATGGCTGACAGTGGGTCCCCCTGGAAATGTCAAGTCAGGGCTCCACCTGTGGTGCGGGGATGTGGAAGATTGTGTTAGGCCCCTCAAATATTTTTTTCTCAGTGGTGTTTTCTTAAGGAAGAGGACTATTCATGACTCTTTGGTAAAGACCGTTCTACGGCTATTGAGAATACTGTCCAAGTCTATATGCAAAGGGAGATTTCAGCTGTTCTGGGGCCCTAGAAAATCAATTAAAGCTTTGGTAAGCCCACAAACAAATGTCCTGATGAGGGTACAAAGCTCGTGGCAATCTACAAAAGCTATATGGCTAGGTGAATGTCAAGTGAAAGCACATCCTACACAGGGAGCCTTTGCAAAACTAAAAACGTTTTTCCTGTCTTCGTTTCGTGCAAGTGGTCCCTCAAGGACCAACAAGCTGAGGGAGCATGTCCAATCAGAAAAACTGAAGGTAAGAAGTCCATCCATCTACTGAGGATGATCAGCTGGAGTTCAGTGATTTAGGCAGATCGGTAAGCACATCGAAACCCAATATGTGTGGGACTCTCTAGCAAATTTAAAGAATAGAGTGAGGGCAAGTCATTGGGAATCTGAGGACTCCCCCACAAGTCTACAGATTGCTGCTCTGAAGGAACCCATATAGGAAATGTCTAACTGTGACTATCTAGCACTACTGTACAAAGTGGTCAGCAAGGAGGTCAAGAATAGGGGCAGAAACCCCATACCTTCCTTGGAAGTGAGGGCAGCAACCACAAAGTGGAAGTGGCCTCTAGAATATCAGGAAATTCTCTTGTGATCCAACAAAGGGATGGATAGGGGTAGAAAGGAAGCCAGGATAAACTTCTTGTTGCAGCTGGCCCAAGCACATAAATCATAGACCTTGCCATCACAAGAAATGCCACGGTCTTTTCAGCAATCTGAACATTCTCACCAGATAGCGAAATAGGTCACCTCCCTTCTATACAGTGCAAATTGTACCATATTAGCAGATAGATGATGCTCAGTCTATGTTACAGTGGTTCCCAAATTTGTAAATATAGCCCCTTTGAAGACAAGTGCTATGGCAGCTGTGCCCTTGAGGGAAGCACCATTAAAGGAGCTGGGGAAATGTGTTGATATGTTCTTGGCCATGGACAAGATTCAACCTTCCTTGATCAAGATTTGATTCTCATCACTTTGTCATTGGATAGGTGTGGAAGAGGGGCACATTGCGGGTCACTTCTTTCTACAAGACCCCCCCCCAAAAAACTACTAGGACTCACAGAGGTCAAACAATGGCCAGCCCAATATGGAACTGTCGTTTTCAATCTAAAGCAAGAAGCAGGCACTACTGCTTCCACAAAGGCAGCAACAAGAGACTAAACTACATCCCTTTAGGATTTTCAGGTGAATCATGTCTCTTCCTCTTTAGTAAAATTGGGAGTAAGGATTTGAGATTTCATTCTCATTATACAATTCTGTAACCAGAGATGCCTGGATTTTGCAAACAGTTCCAACTAGAGTTTTTATGGACCCCAACACAGCCTATGAAGCCAAGGTATTTAGGGTATGATTTAGAGTTCAGTGGATGGGTTGCTCCGTAATAAATGAGATGGATACCCCTTTGGGGAAGCTTTCAAAAATATCGGGAAATAATGTTAATATGCAAAACTAATGAGACTTAAAACACAGGGGGCCAGATGTCCGACCTGCCAAATAGCTCCTCGCAAATTGCATTGCATTTGCATTTCATTTGTGACTCGCAATTTGCGAGGTGCTATTTGGCATGTACAACACTGTTTACGATGCCCAATGGGCTCACAAATTGCGAGGCTCATGAATATTAATGCGCCTCTCACAATCTGCGAGCCCATTGGGAATGACAGGCCCTCCCAGGGATGGTGGCCTGCTGGGCTCAGTAGACCGCCATATCTGAGACTGCTTTTAAACACAGCAGCTTTTTTTAAAAAATGCAGGCCGTTTTTCTTTAAGGAAAATGGGCTACATTTAAAAAAAAATTGAAACGTTTTTGTTTCATTTTTTAGGGGCAGGCAGTGGTCCCTGGGATCACTGCCTGCCCTTAAAAAATAATATTGCATGCATTTTCGGAGGGGAAAGGGTCCCCTGGGGACACCTTCCCATTTGCGAATGCATTGCCACCTACTTGAAGTAGGTGGTAATTTGCGAGTGTTTTGCAAACGCAAATGTGATGTGATTTGCTGGCAGACAAAACTTTTAGATGAGATCTTGAGATATGTAAAATATTATAGCATTGAAGAAGAGCTGAAATAGAAAAAGCTCAAGAAGAAGTTCATGCTTGCCCAGACGAGGTTGGCTCATAAAGGTTTTCAGTATCAGTCATTTTCAGGAAACCAGAGTGAGATGCAAGGTGTTGGTTTACAAACTGGAGTTCAAGATGTTCAAGGTATTGGTGTTTCAGAGGGTAGAGGCAGAGGTGTTTCATTGATCCGAATTCTGATAAGGATTTGGCAACAATCTAAAGGTAAACCCCTTGTCATCTTGGTAATAAAATTGGGCATTGGAAGAGGCTGAATCCGAACAGAGTGGGCAGAATTGGCTAAATATAAGGAGGAAATCAAGTGCAAATGCAGAATGTACCCGTTCAGCAAATGGAAATGCCATTGCAGACATAGGTTCCAATGATGCAAATTCCACAAGCCCCGATGGGCCCACAAAATATGGGAACCACTAGATTTCTTATGAATCAGATGCCAAGAGCAAATCTGGCTATGTTTATAATCAGAATCAGAGCTTGTTGGACTTGGCCCTTTTGGTAGGTTCATTCCTAAACTTTTTGCCTTCTCCTAACCTTTTCTGTGACCTGGTGTTGGTGATTTTAGGCCTCTGGGCACTTTAGCACTGCTGTCCAGTGTAAAGTGCGTACACGCTCTGTGTTACATTTGGTGAGATTGGCCTGCCCTCCCATAGAAATGCCTTGGGGATTCCCTGATCAGTGTGTCAGTGGTAATTCCTGATATGAGAGGAGCAGCGTGGTCGCGTTTAGTATATTTGGAATTGTAACAATAAATGCTGCGCAATGGTGTGCGCAGATTTATTATGATTATTTTAGAAATGCCACTTTTAGAAGTTGGCATTTATGTGTGCTATGTGTCTGTCTGCCTGATGTGAAGTGCATGTCTGGTTTGTGAGTGACAGGGGCTGGGAGGTGTGTGTGGCACCAGGAGGGGCAGGGTGAGTCAGCACTAGGCTGAATAGGACATCTGCATTGGGAGTAGTGGGAGGAGTAATCCCCTGACCCTGAATAGGACTGTGCCCAGCCTGTACAATGCTGGCTCTGCCCCCTGTGGTGTGTCTGATAACCTAGCTCCCACCTGACAAAGAAGAAGAGGAGCTTGGGAAACAAAGTGCTCCAATTCCCCCCTGAACCTGTTGCATCTGGTTCCCCCAAGCCCTGCACTGCAGACAAAGAGATTGTGTGGTATAAATTTAGGGGCTGTGACCCCATGAATTGGTTCTGCTCTGTTCTGTGCTGTGCTGGTGCTGTTCCTGATCCTGCTGGGTCGTGCTGCTGCTGGGGCCCAGGAGGAACCACCATTAGGGCTTGCCTCCTTGGGCCCAGCATTGCCCCCTTAATCTTCCAGGACTTTGTGCTGCATCTTGCGCCCTGTGAACGCTGTGCTTTGTTCCTTTGTTTCCCCCATAAGAAGAAAGGAGCGTGGGCTGTGCAGCGCTGAGCTGCAGCCTTTTGAGAGGGAATACCCATCATAGGGATTCCCCCATGATGCTGAGAATCGTGGGTGCCCACCCCACTTATGCCTTATTTTATTTGCGGGTGCCCACCCCGCATTCTGGAGAGATCACCGCTGCGGCCCAGGCCGCTGAAGAAATCTTTTCCGGGCCGCTGCTGAGTGCAACCCGGAAGTCATGTGGCCTTGCCTGGTTGTGGGCGCGGCCTCCTACGGAAGCCGGAAGTCCGGAGCCTCGCGGCCTCCACATCGAAGTCCCGGGTCCCAGGAGGGAGCCCGGGAGGAGCGAGGAGAGGCACAGATAGTCGGCGGTCTCCTATGTCTGGAGAGAGCCCCGCATGCTGGGAGAGTAGACCGGGAGAAGTGGTGCCGGTCCCTCAGCGAGAGAAGAGCCTGCAGAGCATCAGAGGGCCTGGTGAGGGCCTGGTGAGTAAGGGCTCGAGCTGGCACGTTGATAGTGCCTATTTTCATGAGCGGATCCACCAAAGAGCGGGCCGCTCCTACAATGGGGGCTATTTATTCCACCAAGTCCCGGAGTGGGGCTTAGATGCATTTTGAGGCACATTGTCGGTGCCTGAGCGGACCCGCCAGAGAGCGGGCCACTCCAACGAGGGGCATATTTGTTGTTTGAGGGCCCAGAGGGGCCCGTACTATCCCCGGTGTGGCTATGTTTTTACAGTTGCCCCGCTTGACAGTGGGCAACTGCAATGATGGGGCCAATTGTCCTCAGCTGCGCCGCACCAGTGCGGGCAGCTGCAACGTTTTTGCATATTTGTTGTAAGGGCACAGTGAGTGCCCAGGCCCATGTTCTGTTTCACAGCTGCACGGCAATTAGCGGCAGCTGCAACGTGTAGGCTGACATTTCTTTGGGCGCATTTTTAGTGAGACAGGAGTGAGGTACACTCCTCTAACCCAGCGCAATTGCGCACTTGGGAATTCTGCTGCATTGGCAGCCGCCCTGATATTTTGGACATAGGGCATTTGAGCCCCTCTGAGAAGGCCAGTTGGCCAGGGGGACTGTTGAGTTGATAGGGCACCAGGCCCTAATGTGATTTATGTGGTGCACAGGAAATGTGATTCCTGTACTGTGATATATGCACCCTGATTTATGCCTCTAATGTGGTTTATGTTGATGAGGTTATTTGCATACTGTGGGTTATGCTTGTGAGGTTTTTCTCCACTGTGATTTATGCCTAATGTGATTTATGATTAGGAGGTTATGGTCTAATATGTTTAATTTATGAGGTTGGTGCATAATGTATTTTACTCCAGATGTGATACTGAATGCATAATATGATTTATGTTGCATGATAATGCTGAGTACAGTGTTTGCCAGTAATTACTGGTTATGTTGTACATTTATTATTGGTTCTACATCTACTATTTTCACTTTGTGATGGTTCTGACAGTGGCCCAATTGGCCCTTTCATGTGTATATAATCCCCTGTAAATACTGCCTAGTGCCAGTTGGCATGGTGTATATTGTGTGATTACTATTCTAATGTGTTTATGACAATACAAAGGCTATTTTCATATATAACCTTGTGTGGAGTTCCTTTAGTGGTGTGCCGAGTATGTTGCTTCTGTGTGTGTGTTGCGCAAACGCTTTACACATTGCCTCTGGGATAAGCCTGACTGTTCGTGCCAATCTACCAAGGGGGTGAGCAGGGGTTATCTTCAGCGTGTAACTCCCTTGCCCTGACTAGAGTGGTGGTTTCTGCCTGGCTTTGGCGCAAGCCTTAGCCAACCAGAAATCCCATTTCTAACAGAACTCCTTTCAACAGTACCCAATGGTAAATAATGACAGTTTTAACACTGACAATTTCCAATGACAGAGCCTGAGGGGGGAGGAAATATGCGTACCTTGCCCAGCTTTGGAGGTAGACCGGAGTGAACCATTTGTAGAAGGAGAAGTTAATGGCCACCAAGTGACATTTATGACCAACACCAGAGCTACACATTCCACTGTTAGAATAGCAGGAGTCCCAGACCTACCCCTCTCAGGAAAGAAGCTCCTAGTTGTAAGAGTTACTAATAAATAGATAACCAAAACAGTTTTACAAATTGTCCCTGTAGAAATTGGTTTGTTTGAAGAAAGTCATCAATTTGTTGTCTGTGATTGCAGTCCTATAAATCTTTTAGGGAGAGATCCATTGTGCAAGTTAAATTGCGCCATTTATTGTACACCAGAGGGTATTGAATTTCAAACACATGATGAAGATGTTGAATTTAATATGGCATGACAAGAAACAGTTGAAGAAACAGTGAATGCAGAAGTATGGGACTTTACAGGGAAAGATATTAGACTAATTAAAAGTGTAGAACCAGTCCAAATCACTGTAAAACCAAATGCTTTAAAGCAAAGAACACCGCCATACAATTTGATCCCAGAGACAGTTGCAGGAATTATGCCTGAAATTGAAGACATACTGAGCAAAGGGATTTTAAAAGTAATTGTTTGAAGCACTATCAGCTCTCCAATCATAGGTTTGCAGAAGCCCAATGGCAAATATTGGATTGTGCCAGATCTTTAAAAGATTAACAGCATTGCTGTTCTGTGTTGTCCTATGGTACCGAATCCAGCTACCATATCTTTCCAAATCCTGTGCATTGCAGAATGGTTTACCATTGTGGATCTCTGTCAGGCCTTCTTTTCTATCCTATTGCATGAGGGCAGCCAGTTCTTGCTCTCGTTCATGTTTAGAGATAGAGTTTTGGCATGGTGACAAGTTCCACAAGGGTTTAGGGAAGCCCATACCTTTTCAATCAGATTTTGAAAAAGAATTGTGAGCCACAGCAGATACCTTACATATCAGTTTTCATGCAGCATATTGATGACCTGCTTGTGGCATGAGATACACGAGAAGCTCGCAGACAGGACACAATTCAGTTGTTGAATCATGTAACAGAAAATAGACATAAGGTGTGTCCAAGCAAACTGCAATACTGTCAGAACGAAGTTCAGTATTTGGGACAAAAAATTGAAAAGAGAACGAGAAAGGTGTCACAACAAAGGGTGGAAACTATCTTTAAGATGAATCCTCCAAGAACACAGAGAGAAGTCAGGATGTGCTTGGGAATGGTTGGCTACTGTAGACAGTGGATAACAAGCATATCCTTAATGGCCAAGCCTTTATTGAGACTGACACACAAGGGTGTGTACAATCCGCTTCCATGGGACAATGATTGCTTGAAAGCTTTCCAAGAGCTGAGAAAAAGTTACTGTCATGCCCTAGCACTAGGAATGCCTGATTACAGTAAGATGCTTACATTACTTTGCAATGAGAGGGAGGTCTGTGCTCTTTTATTTCTTACTCAAATGCATGGAGATTCACAAAGACCTGTGGCATATTTTTCGACTAATCTTGACCCTGTATGTCAGCATTGAGGGATTTGAAAACATAGTGATGGGACATCTTTTAACTGTTTTAGTCCCTCAGGGCCTTATTTATGAAGACCTTATGCCATCATTGCATCCCTTTTGAGTGACGCTGTGGTGGCATAAAAATGTGCCATACTACGCCCTAATTACAAAGAAACACATCTAGGCAGATTCGCTGCTTTGTAAATGCCTGTGGTACATTATACTTACTTCAGGTATAATGTATGCAGGGTGAGCTGTTTGTAGAAGTGGTGCAGTGAAATCTAGGAGATTTCACTGCGCCACTTCTACGACTTGACTGTGTCAAATCTTCACGTCTGCATCAAGCAGGCGCAAGTATTGGCACAGGGCCTTTCGCATGGGACTCGCCCCATGTGTAATGACACATTGCAGGAGTTATGTCAGGTCACTGACACACTCCAACAATGCATCATTACTGCACCACTAGATACGGCAGGATTCCTGACGTATCTGGGCAATCCTTGCGACATGGAGAGACATAGTGTAAATACGGCACATCCATGGTGTCGCAAGGAGGGTGCAATGAAAAGTGCCACCACTGTTAATCCACAGCGATGCAATACTTTTCATAAATGAGGCCCTCACTTCATTGAGGTAATGTTCACCAGAACAAAAACTCAGTACATGACTAACAGCAGACTTACAAAGTATGAGCAACAGATTCTTGTGGCTGAGATTATTATTTTGAATCCATCCACATTGTCACCTGTAAATAAAAATACCAGTGGTTATGAAATTGAACGATTGTCCATCCGTCATGGACTTATGCACCACTGTGACAGCAATACTGCAAAGAGCACCACCTAAAGGAGCAGAAAGAGCCGAAGAATCTCACAGCTGTTGCCCTGATCCAAATTCCTGACTTATCACAAAGTGAAGTGGATGCTCCTGAAAAAGAAGAGACGTGAGCTCAATACGAAGAAGTAGTTAAGGCATCACAAGAACAGACCGATGATCCAGGTGAAGGCACAAATAACAGATCAAAAGAGATCAAACATGATGCTGAATGGCTACAAAAATATGCTCGAAGTAATTTGAGAACAGGTGTGTCAGTTACACAGGAAAGTATTAAAAGTTCACAAAGTTACACCAATGCAAGGCATTTTTGAAAAAAGCCCCCATAGAAGAACACACAACAGGATCAGTTACCGTACAAAGATAGTAAAATGCAGCCCTACATTGCTGGAACCTCAAAGCTTTTAAAAGAGGCAATATAAATATGTGTCTAAAAGGTTAATAGTATGTACAAACGAGGGTAAAGTGCATAAGTGTTTGAGGAGAGGTACCATCACAGGGGCACACCAATATGCATTTAGTGCCATACTGTGAAGGGAAGCAAAGAGTGCATCTGATAGAGTCCAGCCGGAACCTGGTCAAGACTGATCTTTAACAAACAAAGATCCCTCACCTCTCTAAAAGTTTCCTCACCTCTCTAGCAGCAGATTCAAGTCTCAAAAACTTTTTTTTAGCCCAACCAGCCTCCCTTTTATTAAGTAAATGTGTAGTTAAAATAACTCTGGCCTTCCCAATCTGTTGGCAATGCACTTAATTTAGCTTAGCCTAGGAATTTCATAGCCCAGATCACATGTCAGGCAGTCCGAAATAATCCCCCTATTAAAGTTGGTGTGCACATTCCTCTAGACCGCAATCCAGAAGAGAAGTGGTGCAAGCTTGATATTGTCTTCCACAAAACCTAGGCTTAATTCTTCATGTAAAAATAATTGGGGACTACCGGGGCCTACTCCAAGCAGTCACTACGAAAGCGGCTTGCTTCCTGCTGCAACGTGGGGCAGTCTCGATCCCCCCATATAGATGCCCTGAAAGTTAAAATAGGAAAACACTTAAGTTTATACACCTCCAGTATGGGCAAGATTGGTTTGTTGCCGGTTCTTGATGCCAACTCAAAGACAACCCCCACGGAGGTGTTAAGGCCAGAACAACACTTCAATAAAGATGGCAACCAGCTGCCCCTAGAGTCAAATGTTAACCCCAAATATGAGAACTCATTAACCCTATTAATATTATTTCCCTTTATCACCATGGGACCAGTAGTATGTTAGGGCTTGCCACTCATCATGTAATGTGTTTTAGATACATTAACTTCTAAGTCTAAATCATCGATGTATTTAACAAAGACATCAATGAGGCCATGTAAACTATTAGGGGTTTGTGAATGCATCATTGGTGTAAAGTAAACCTGACACATTCTTACCTTTCACTATCGATAGAGCCTTTCTCTGAGAAACAAAAAAGCAGTGCAAACCCTTAATATATAGAACAGATAAAATGGGGCTAAAACACACCCATGAGGCACAGCCCTACCATGATTAAAGGATTCAGTGCACTCACCCTCCAAACCTTACAGATGCACAAACCCCCTCATGTAGTGCCTGTAAGAATTCGAATATCGGGCATTCCTAATTTGAGTAATACTCTCCAAAGTTTGGAGCGATTTACCTGATCAAAGGTGCTACTAAGGTCCAGAAAAGCAAGAAAGAGGGTTCATCTTTTGTCAATCGTACATTTACCTATCATCAAATGTAGGTTCTTGCACTGCTCTTTAGTCACAAGGCCTACATTAAACCCATACTGCACAAAACTGAGAATATAATTTTTGGGGCCCAGTCTTCAATTCTGCTTAAAATAATATTACCCACAATCTTCAACATTGAATACAATAAAGATGTAGGTCTATAAGACTTGAGATCCTTCCTGTTTCCTTTCTTAAACATGGGTACTATGCAAGCCGTTTGCAGGTATTTTTTTGGATGGGCTATCCTCAATGGCTGCTGTGACTTCTTCGAAATAGAATCTAATCTCCAGGGGAAAGTGACAATCAGCAACCTTCTCATTTTTACCCAATTTGCCCCCATAGCAATGACTCTGACTGAACTGATCATACCAGCATTTGGGGGACATACTGCTTCCTAAACCCTCTGTGGTTACATTTCTACAACTCCCTTTATTCACAATGTTTCAAAATCTCATAGTATTCTTCAATTTACATGCTTGCACAAGATTCTCCTATGATTCTTTCTTGATGCACAATTTCCTGACTTTAATAGATTGCTTGTATTCATACCTGGCAACTACCACCAACAACTTATCTCTAGGTCTCTGACTAAGTGCTTGGAGCACTTCCTATTCACAGCTCTATATGAGCTATCAAACCAACTGTGATCGTTGCTCCTTGCAGCTCTGCGGGTGCATTAATCAGGTCCCTCACTGAGCTGTTCAATTTATCAATATCCAAAAGAATTTCAGACAAGGAAGGATTGCCTGATAATAAATTATCGATGATCAAACCTCGATTAGACCCCACCAGCGCAGTCAGTACGGGTGGAATATGTGCTCTTTGATAACTGACCCTCAGCCCATTATCCTTTATGCCAGATCTGTCCATCCTGTTGGACTACTAAGGCTACATCAAGTGTCAATACTATAGGATTATGGTCACTATGCTTGTGTTTCTTGACTCCCCCAGCAGAGACAAGCTGCCTCAGATCTTCCTTAACAAAAAATATAACTCAACCATGGCCCTGTACCATGAAGGTGGTCACCTGCACAGGTAGATCACCCACCTTCTCAGTTATATTGATGAAACCAGAATTTAAGTGTGCCTATAAGAGTTTCATCCTCCTGCAGTCAGTGGCTGGGTTACGTAAGTAATTACCCATCAGTGCAAAGGGATTAGGTAAAGTGGTATTTGTGCCAATTTTGGCATTAATGTCCCCATCAACTATAGTGTGTAATTCAGTGCTCATACTGGCTGGCTTGTGCTTTAAGACGGTCAGGATAGAAAATAAAACAGTGATCTGGCAACGTAGCTCACAAGCAGGATTGTAAAAAAATGATCACAAATAAATTACACTTATTAGAAATAATTATCCATATAATTAAGATCCCCTGCACACAACTTTCATGGCCTTATATACTTGCCAATAAAAATCAAGGTCACTAAACCCCCCCTCCCCTACTCTCCCCCGCTCCCCACCCAGGAACATCAATGGCAGGAACAGAGAAACTACTCAAGCCAACCTAAGTAATATCCCCCAAAGTTCATGTTTTCTGCACCATCACATTGTCAAAATTGGAAATAGATTTAAACCAATCCCCATCGTGGAGCTTAGTCTGAAAGCCCACCACATTCTAGCACACAAGGTGAAACAAAGAGTTTGTCTTGGTACGAATATCCGCAGACACAAAACTTGCAACACCAGTTTCTGTTGGAGTAGATAGCCCCCGATCAACTGTGGAATTGCCAAAGGGTGGTGGTCAATCAGTGTCCTCTAAATCTGACAGGGCGGAGAAACTATTACTGGTCACGAGGGGTGGTCATCTGATGTCCACCTATGCATCGAATGAGAGTCACTGTGGTGCCACCTTGGGTTGCAAATATTTATAGAAAAATAGTACCAAATTAATTCCCTTGGTCAGTTGTCGT
This sequence comes from Triturus cristatus, assembly GCF_964204655.1. NCBI lineage: Eukaryota > Metazoa > Chordata > Amphibia > Caudata > Salamandridae > Triturus > Triturus cristatus. Next base: position 408,344,778 of record NC_140582.1, read on the forward strand.
TGCCAGTTATTAGAAAAAAATCAAGCAGCAAGCTAACCCTGGGTAACGGCAATTAATATAACCCCCTTTCAGCTGATTATCTGATGATCCAATTCAGCCAATTCTCCTATCAAAAAATATATATTTACGCTCCTTTGGATGAAAATCTGAATTCTGGCTTAGCCAAAAATAGACCATGTTCTTAAGTTGGACTGTGGACTCCTCAGCTGATTATAACAGCAGTGGAACATTAGTCAATATCGCTACTTATAGGCAGCTCTCCGGGGGGAGATTTAGGTGTGAACAATTGCTCTTATACCAGTGAGTGCCAGGCCATTCTTACTCTGGACTAGAGTGTGGACCTTTTGCAAACCCAGTTAAGTTTTCTCTTCCAGCTTGAGACATTGATGTGATTTTGGGGCCACCCTCACGAGGAACAGAGGGTGGATCTTTAATTGGGCCAGGTGACAAAGTCTGCTTCACCCCTGACAGGTTCTCTACATAATTGGATATATTATTAGGAGCTATAGTTGGCACTTAGCGTTGCAGCCCATGCTCAGCTGTGCACAGTTTAATTAAATCTGAGACCATAACCTCCAGGGAGCTCAACTTTTCCTTCAGAAGAGCCATACTGGCTTCAATAATCCCTTCAAATTGCTTTGAAAGATGGGCTGAGACAGATTTCAAACTGTCATTAGCAGTGTTCCCAGTGGTATCATGAAATGCTTTGGCTAGAGCATCATTATTGGGGCAAGTTGCCCCTTTCTTACTCGTGTTGCAGACCCATTTAGACTGACATTTCCTTTTAGTTGGGTGTCTTTCTCCACTCACTGGTGAGGAAATTGGGCCATTACCACCTAACCTTACTGACCGACACTCCAGGCCATCTGAAGCAGTCCTGGGACCAGCCTCAGAAGCCAGAGACCCCCCCAGGGGTCTGACTAACTATGGGAGGTAAACACGGGATGGCCTGTCATTTGTAGAGCTCGAGGGATAACCATCGCTCCACCAGATCTATCCCCATAGTGACCAGTGACCACCCCTACTGCTCTAGCCAAAAACGGAATCCAGGATTGTACTTTGGGGTTCACAGGGGCAACTAACATGGTCCTTAGTCCCCAGTTTCTTTTTGTCCCCATCTTAGAACTAAAATAGGATCCAGAGCCTCCTGGGAATACAATAGGGGCCCACCAGCCAAACAGTCTGTTGAATGAAAGAGTGCTCTAACTGCAGACAACCAGCAAAAGTCAATTGTGAATAAAAAGCAGTGAAGGAGAGAAACCACGTACCCAGCTAGGTCCTACAGCCACGGTCCAGGAGGGAGGTCCCAGCTCAGCCTCTTCTGGCTGATGATGGGCAAAGAAGGCACCGTGTGGTGCTGGCCCCTCGTTCTGGGCATATGCTGGCGAAGAGGGCTTATGGAGGATGAAGTCAACAGCGTAGTCCTCTGGACTTGTCCATTTATGCTTCATAATTTTACTCGATAGCAGAACTCTTTAGGGGTCTCTGATACTGATACGTTCCCTTCTCATTCCTAGAATAAGTATATTTCCATTATGGAATGCATATAATGCATTTTATTATGATTTATTGATTGACTATGTTTGTTTTCCCTCAGTGAGGAGGCTGACTGGAGATTGACTGCATCCTCCAGGGGCCTGTGCGGCAGCGAGGAGGAGGAAGCTCCAGCAGTTACACTGTAAAGTGCTCAGGGTTCCCCGCAGCATGGGACGCCCCTGTGTTTGTTTTCCTGCAGTGAGGAGGCTGCCGGAGGGCAGACTGCATCCCCCAGGGGCCCTTGCGGCATTGAGGAGGAGGACGCTCTGGCAGACACAGTCAAAAGCGCTCAGGGTATCCTGTGGGATGCACCTGTGTTTCATTTCCCACAGTGTGGAGGCTGCCCTACATCCCCAGGGGCCTGTGCGGCAGCTTGGAGGAAGAAGCTCCAGCGGTCGTGCTCGGGACACCCCTGTGCTTGTTTTCCTGCAGTGAGGAGGCTGCCTGGGGCCGGATTGCATTCCCCAGGGGCCTGTGCGGCAGCAAGGAGGAGGAAGCTCCGGCAGTCGGACTAGAAAGCGCTCATGGTTCCACGTGGTGCGGGTCATGTGCAGAATGCACCCAGACACATGCCTGGGTGAAGACTGGGCCAAGAGAGGGACCATCTGCACCCGTCAGTGGCAGGCAGAGGCTGGGCCCACTGTATTGGTGTATCTGTTTTAGAGGTCCTGTTGGAAGGTACTGAGGTTGCCGAATTATACGTGGTTTTCCATCCTGGCAACTCTGGATTTGACATTTTCTTGACACCTTAAGGCTTGATTGTCCTTCGGCTAAGTAGGCGCTATATATCATCAACAATGGAGAAGCGAAAAACCAATATCATGCCAAGTGCGAAGGGTGCCACTCTTGATGGTTTTCTTCAGCGGGCAGTACGAGTAATTAAAGAAGAAATAGAACTTGCAGAAAGAGGTTATTGTCATCCTCTCCTTCTTCCCCACTTTTGGTACTGGAGTCAGACGTTCTGCTCGGTCAGGAAAAAGCTCAATATGATCATAAAAAGACAGTTCCACTTTCACCTACTGTGATAATTGATAACCAGGTTAAAACTTTACATGTGGTCAATCAAGTTCCAGCCCAGAAAGGGAGGCTGAATTAGTTTCTGACTTTCGGATGGGGAAACGAAAGAGGGTGAATGCCCTAAACGCTGTATTACTAGAAAAAAGGCCCACAAGGGTCCACCCGGCCCAGTTACGATGGATCAAATTAGATTATGCCAGGTGGGAGAGAGGGGCTCCTTGTGCTCTAGAGAAGATTCTTGGACATTTAGGTTATATGCTTCTATCAAAGAAATACATTCTCAACCCCTAATCAGGAGGTTATTGCTCATCAAATGGTTGAGGAAGGCAAAAGTAATATAACTCAGCCATTATCCCTGGCTAGAGGGAGTTCTACTGAACTTAGCCCTGCCACCTTTGATAATCCCAGAACCCTCCCTCCCTTCAAATCTATTGTCAAGGGGTTGACTGGGTTAGCAAAATCAGCACTGGCACCCCCTCAGTCCATTCAGCTCAATAGCATCTATCTGACACGAGGAGATTAACAATCTATCAACAGAGCAGGTGCATTGCTCTAAAAAACCAAAACCCCTTTGATCATTTACATCTGCCTCTAGAGAGTACTCCATATACTATGATCCTAATAGGATTTCCCATTGTATGATAGGGCTAGGGAGGAGTGCTGCAGCCTTATTAATAAAGCTGCTCAGTGGTGTATGAAGAATGTTAGAACCCCCTAGGCAAATGTATGATGAAATTCTTATGGCAAGAAGAGTCAGGTGGGTTGGACCCACTATAAAAAACCAAGAGGGAGATTGAGTGTTCATTAACTTTAGGACCCCTGATCTTGTGAGATTTATATTGAGGCGTCTACATAATTCAAATCTGAATCAAGGCAGCATTCAGGCGAGGTCTTTGAGATTCTTTTATCCCACTTTCACTGATGTTATTGCAGGGAATAGGCACGATAGTTGGTTGGCTGCTATTCCCAAACAGGTACACCTGGATCTAGTAGTCCACCCGAACAGATTTGAATCACTACGGGGGCCGGCTGATATTCATTGACAATTCCAGAGAGCTCCATTAGAAGCTGAACCCAAGAGATAGTGAATGCTAACTCTAGGTCTGATGATCTCCAAATAGGTTCAGGAGAAGTACGGATTGGGGAAAATCCATTCATTGAAGCCACAAGTCCCCTGTAGATACAGTATTATTAGAAGAAACCCTTACAGCTCCTCCTAAATGTGATAGTTGCTGCTCTGTTTTCTCCTTGAATGTAGCAGGTATCAATTCAAAGTTTAGGAACGGTGGCTGGGTTGATTTTGTATCTAGACAAGATGTAATTGCTTTTCAAGAAACATGGACAGTAAGAGATTTTCATATAGATGGGTGCTGCTCCTTTTGTACACCAGCAATCTCAGGAAGAGCGAAGGGAGGTTTAGCAATGTTAGTCTTGGTTAAACGTACGGAGCTTCAGATCAAATTAATTTGTTCTTCTCCTTGGTATCAGTTACTTCTTGTAAGTAAATTACCCCAAGTAGATTTTCTAATTGTAAATATTTATTATAATATATTTGATCAGTGCCATTGCCATGTAGTAGACAGCATGCAAGATGAGATTTGTAAAATACCCTCCTCGGGATATCCGCTATGTATAATGTGGATAGGTGATTTCAAATGTACCCTGTGTAAATGCAATGGGTCGCGAGTTTGTGTGCTGGAAAACATTGAATGGGATTCGCTAACCCACTTCAGTCACTCAAATTATGGTGATGCGTCAAATGGTATTGTGGCTTTAAATGATTTAAAACATTTTAATGATTTTTCTAGAGAAATTTGTGGACAATGTGCGACTTATATAGGGGGTGCTAACACAAGTATCATTGATTTAATGTTACTTTCCAGAAACTGTATTAGCCGATTAGAATGTCACAAAGTTATACCACATTGTACCAGTGACCATAATCTGCAAATGGCCTCCCTTAATTTAGATCCTAGGAGAAGGCGGCTGCTCGATATCCCAATCAAATATGACCCAAATCAGGGAATCAGAATGAAATGGGAACGGGTAAATCCGAAGGCTTTTTAGAGCAAGCTTATTGGTGAGAGATAACTTGGATTTATTTTATTTGATTTTATTGAGCGATTTATAGAGCGCGCCACTAACCCGAGGGTGTCTCGGCGCTACGGACTGCAGACAGTAGAGGTTTAGTGTGGTGCTCATTGGTTGAAAAGCCAGGTTTTTATCAGTCTCCTGAAGGCAGGTAGCGTTGAGCAAGTTTTAATGCAAAGGGGAAGGGAATTCCACAGTTTGGAAGTGGCAATGGTCAATATCTTGTCACCCCAGGATGCCTTATAAGTGCGGGGAACCCTCAGCATGTTGGCGGTGGAGGAGCATAGGGTTCGATTAGGCACATGGGCACAAAAGGCTTTTTTTAGGAAGTCTGGTCCAGTGTTGTGGATGGCCTTGAAGGCAATGCAGAGGGCCTTAAATTTGATGCGGCTAGTTATTGGCAGCCAGTGCAGACTCCGGACCACTGGGGAAATTGAGTTGCGTTTGGGGGTTCCTGTTATTAATCTGGCGGCGGCGTTCTGCACCATCTGTAATTTGTTGGTAATCTTTTGTTGGGAATTAATGAGCAGCCCATTGCAGTAGTCAATTTTCGACATTACAAGCATGCTGACCAGAGTTTTTCCTGCATTAGGGGGGAGGAACGGTAGACGTTTTTTGATCATTTTGAGAGTGTAAAATGATGATGAGACTATGGCGTTTGTATGGGCTGAGAAGGTTAGTTTGTCATCAAATATGACCCCTAGGTTTCTAGCTTTGGGTACAGGGAGGGGTGGAGGTCCCAAGGTGGTCGGCCACCAAGTAGGGGACCATGCTGGATGTAGGTTGCCAAAGATCACGACCTCCGTTTTGTCTGAGTTTAACTTTAAACAATTGTTAGCCATCCAGGAGCTGATGGCAAGCATGCCAGTCTGAAAGTTGGCTGCAATTGCTTCTCCGTCGTTGTTAATTGTAAGTATCAGCTGTATGTCGTCGGCGTAGGATGTCAGCCTCATCCCATGAGTTTTAATTACCTTGGCCAAGTCCGACACATAGATATTAAATAGTGTCGGACTCAAGGATGATCCTTGTGGCACTCCACAAGGGAGGGTAAATGGGGGAGAGTTACATTCGCCGAGACTCACCAGCTGGGTGCGGTTGGATAAGAAGGAGGCCAATAGATCCTTTGCTTTAAGTTTGACGCCTATGCTTGAGACACGGTCGATCAGAGTAGTGTGGTCGACCGTGTCAAAGGCCGCTGACAGATCCAGCAGTATCAAGACTGCTGATCCACCTTGGTCTCGGGTGGCTCTGATTTCATCTGCAGCTTTAATGAGGGCGGTTTCTGTCCCGTGGCCCTTTCTAAAGCCAAATTGTGTCTCATCCAAGAGACTGTTTTCTTCAATATAATTAGTTAGTTGCGTGTTCATAATTTATTCAAAAATCTTTGCTGGGAAAGGAAGGTTTGTGATGGGTCGATAGTTTTTGGTGTCTAGTGGGTCCAGATGCTGTTTCTTCAGCAAGGGTTTTATGGTTGCCCTTTTCCAGGCTGTGGGGTAGATGCCTGTGTCAAACATGGCGTTGCAGATGTCTGCGAGGTTAGGGGCTAGTAGGTCAGGAATGAGTTTTAATACCGCGGGTGGACAAGGACCCTGATTTTATAGTTAGGATGTAGTCTTTTATTTGTTCGGGTGAGACTTGATGAAAATGCGATAAGGATGGGTAATTGTCTTTTTTCTCGGGAGAGGTTAAATGATCGGCTTTTGTTTGCGTGGTGAAGATGTCGTAAAGTTTGTTAACTTTGTCTTGAAAGGCATTGGCCAAGGCATTGCATAAGTCCTGGGTAGGGACTGGTGGGGGGTTTGCTGTGGTTCCTGATAGTTTGAGGACTACCTGAAAGAGGCTCTTGGTGGAATCTTGGGCTGCTTCTATTTGATTGGTGTAGTATTTACTTTTCTCGGCGATTAGGAGCTGTTTATATTGGTGAATTGCCTCTTTATAGCGTGTTTTATCGGAGGTGTTATAATCTCTGCGCCAGTGTCTCTCGAGGTTCCTGCAGCGTTGTCTTTCTAATCTAAGGGTTTCGGAGAACCAAGGTGCCGAAGGGGAGGTTCTGTTTTTTGAGAGATTTTTGAGGGGTATCAGTTCTTTGAAGGCATTGTTCAGCCAGTCAGAGTATCTGGAGGAGGCTAATGTAGGATTGGCTGTGGGTTCATAGTTGGATGCTAACAATTGAGCGTTGAGGAGCTGTTGATCTACCTGGCTCCAGGCTCTGAATTGTGTAGGCCTTCTAGGTATGAGGGTGGGGGAGGTTTTTTTTGTCAGGAGGTTGAATAACACTGCCCAGTGATCAGTCCAGGTCAGGGGTAGAGTTTTGATAATGGATATATTGGCGTTGTTAGTGAAAAGCCCATCCAACGTGTGGCCAGCTCTGTGTGTGGGGCTGGTGACCAATTGTTGGAGGGTAATAGCGTCTAGCTCAGTGAGTAGGGTTGCTGTATCCTTATCGTCAGGGTTTTCTAGATGGAAATTAAAATCACCTAGAATGGTGAAGTCTGCTTCTCCTGCTACGGGTTCCAGCAAGCTGTTTAGGGAGGTGAGAATCCCTGATCGCGGGCCTGGGGGGCGGTATAGGAGGGTTCCTTTGAAAGTGTAGGAGTTATTAATTTTTATGGAAAAGTTTATAGCTTCGCAGGACGTGCTAGGGAGAGTCTCTGTTCTTACCAGGTATTTATCTCGGTGTATTATAGCCAGACCACCCCCTTTTCTATTATTTCTGCCCTGTCTTACTATGCAAAAACCGTCCGGGGAAGCAGTACAGAAGTCTGGGCCGGATGAGGGGTCTCCCCATGTTTCTGATATAAATAGAATGTCTAGGTTATGGCTGGTTATGAAATCTGCTAGTTCGTATTTGTGTTTGGGGAGTGAGCGTGTGTTTACCAGTGCCGCATGTATGTCCTCCTGTTTGGAGTGATTTTGTCGGGTCTGAGTAACTCCTGAGATCTTATAGTTGTCATTGGTGTTGAGCGTATAGAGGCATACGGGACAGCTGAAGGTCATGTTGGTTTCTAGCCTGCAGGAGTGGCGGTGAGGGCAGGAGGCAGTGTTAGCAAGGTGGGCAATATTTACAAGCTGGGTGCTAGAGTAGAATAGGTGTTTTTTGGGTCTGACTGAGTTGTTTAGGACAGGGTTCCTGGCCCTGGGCACAGTCGAGGCGCGGACGGGCGCAGACGGGCTTGCCTTAGGCGCGCCTTCGGCGTGCCAGCAGCGCGCCCGCTGCTTGCGTCCGCTGTGCGTCTGGGCGAGCATCCCTTTTTAAGCAGTCAATCTGAACAACTAGACTGCTGACCACCGCAATGGAGTCTGCACTACTTCCGGTCTGCATCGTGATTCCCTCCACACAATCTGAAGAATCCGTGGTGGACCGGGGAAGACGCTTGGCGACCAAGTAATGCAGTGAGTGCAGTGTGGTGTTTTTAAATCAGGTAAAGATGAGCAGGAAGCCCTTTACCAGGTGTTTGTGACACAGTTTAAAAACAGTGACAATAAGTAGGAAGCCCTTTACCAGGCGCTTCGTGACAGTTTTAAAAACAGTGAGATGAACAGGAAGCCCTTTGCCAGGCGCTTCGTGACAAATTTAAAATACAGTGAAACGAGCAGGAAGCCCTTTACCAGGTGCTTCGTGAGCAGATGTCCACAGTGGCTCGTACCTCTAATCGCGTCCGCTGCGCGTCTGGGCGAGCATCCCTTTTTAAGCAGTCAATCTGAACAACTAGACTGCTGACCACCGCAATGGAGTCTGCACTACTTCCGGTCTGCATCGTGATTCCCTCCACACAATCGGAAGAATCCGTGGTGGACCGGGGAAGACGCTTGGCGACCAAGTAATGCAGTGAGTGCAGTGTGGTGTTTTTAAATCAGGTAAAGATGAGCAGGAAGCCCTTTACCAGGTGTTTGTGACACAGTTTAAAAACAGTGACAATAAGTAGGAAGCCCTTTACCGGGCGCTTCGTGACAGTTTTAAAAACAGTGAGATGAACAGGAAGCCCTTTGCCAGGCGCTTCGTGACAAATTTAAAATACAGTGAAACGAGCAGGAAGCCCTTTACCAGGTGCTTCGTGAGCAGATGTCCACAGTGACTCGTACCTCTAATCGCGTCCGCTGCGCGTCTGGGCGAGCATCCCTTTTTAAGCAGTCAATCTGAACAACTAGACTGCTGACCACCGCAATGGAGTCTGCACTACTTCCGGTCTGCGTCGTGATTCCCTCCACACAATCGGAAGAATCCGTGGTGGACCGGAGAAGACGCTTGGCGACCAAGTAATGCAGTGAGTGCAGTGTGGTGTTTTTAAATCAGGTAAAGATGAGCAGAAAGCCCTTTACCAGGCATTTGTGACACAGTTTAAAAACAGTGACAATAAGTAGGAAGCCCTTTACCAGGCGCTTCGTGACAGTTTTAAAAACAGTGAGATGAACAGGAAGCCCTTTGCCAGGCGCTTCGTGACAAATTTAAAATACAGTGAAACGAGCAGGAAGCCCTTTACCAGGTGCTTCGTGAGCAGATGTCCACAGTGACTCGGATCTAATATTAAGCTGTTCAAATCATAAGTCTCTACCTGAGGTCATTATTCAGGATTTTCAGAGCTTATGTGTTGTCTTCTCAAAATAATTGATGGTGAAAAGGGCTTCATCAACGAAGAAACCTGTAGCACATTGGTTCAATAAAAAGCATGTTCCAATGCTCCTAAAGAACCAAAAGGTGCCTTGCATGCTGTGCCAAGGGACAATAATTTAGTGAAGGATGTTCAAAAAGAACATAAAGTAGAGTTAGAGCGGGGGAAGGCCGAACTAAGGACGGGAGCATGGCAAGATCTAGAGGCAGCTAGTGTCATGAAGGATTTTAAAAAGTCTGGAATGTTATCAACAGTCCTATATTTGTAGATGCACCCGCCCAGAAAATGTATTGTTTTATCCTCGGGGAAACGTGGGTGGGGCACTTTAGTGGTGTTTTTAATCCTTTTAAAAAAATGAGGGCCCAGAGGGGCTCGGGAAAAATCACACCAGTCATCTTGGCTAAATCAACTGCATTCAGTAAATCAATTACAGTTGAAGAGGTGGAGACTGCCGTGCCCCCATAGGCCCATTTCATTAACAGACTCAACGGTCAAGATATTGGGGTGGGTTCTCTTAGATCGTCTAGAAGATTGGGCCGAACAGAAGGATATTTTGTCACAACCCCAATTTAGACGAGGGATGGGCACTGTGGAACAGTGCCTCAATTTGTCACTGATTATCAGCAAGTACACTAAGTCCATGAAGTTCTCAGTACAGCTTGCCTTCATTGTGTGTTTGACTCTGTAAATCATGACAAATTATGGACCATGCTGGTAGAAATGGGTAATTTTTTTATTACGTAGGCTACATCTAGACACCACAGTTAAGATTCAACATGGGCTCAATGGGGAGAAGATGGGGACTCGGTCCATATTATCCACAGAAGGTGTCCGTCAAGAATGTATGTTTGGCTAATTTTTATTTCTTGTTTACATTAATGGGTTGAAGGCTTATATGCTGGGGAAAAATCTTGATTTCCCCAAGATTGGGAAAAACTTAATTGCATCTCTCCTATACATGGATGACGCAGTCCTTATTTCTAGGACAGCGAATAGCACACAAAAATCTTTGGATGCCTTAGTAGAATTTGTGGCCACTCTGGACCTTAAAGTAAATTATAAAAAGTAATTTGTAATGGTCTGTGGCCCGAAAAGAACAAAAACCAAAGTATTTATGGTACATAGGAACGAGATAGCGAAGGTTAAAAATGTCTCTTATTTGGGAATTGTTTTTAACGCCCAGTTATCCTGGGATTCACTACTCACTTTAAGAGCTTTACAAATGGCGAGATTGGTGGAGGCCCTTTTCAGATTCGCTGTTCAACTTGGCCACAAACTAGTTAAAGAGATGCTGACTCTTTATAGGGTCCTGTGTCTCTCAATTGCCACTTATGAGGCTAGAGTCTGAAGATATGCCAATTGTTTAAAGCTTCAGACAATTAAGAATGATTTTACTAGGAGACTCTTGACGGTCCCAAAAAGTGCCTCATCTCTCTTTTGCCATCTTGAATTGGATTTAGAGCTAGTAGTGGACTGAGTAGGTTTTGCCCCTTTGCTTCTGTGGGCCAAAATCTGGAAAGCACCTGAATTGGATTTGACTAAATCCATAGTAATGAACGGTCTATCTAACAAAAATGCTCAAGAAATCCCCTGCGTTAAGTATCACAAGAAATCGTTTGAGAAACTGGGTTTGAGGGAATTTTTTAACAATCCCATAAATATTCTTTGACAAGCCAAAACTATAATAAAAAATGCTTACACAAGTTGGTTAAATTCCCTCCACTGTCGGCCAGTGGAGCAGTTAAAATCAGTGAATAGTTTAGTTTTAACCATTTCATTTAATCTTCCTTGTTTTTACTTGATTCATCTCACAAACTCTCAACATAGGTTTTATTTGACTAGATTTCGCCTTTCTTCGGTCCATTTTTTGTTGGCTTATCAACAGCAATGCACTTGGTATAATAACTTATGCCCTTGTGAGAACTTCAAAATAAAGAGCACCCTGCACTTTATCCTCTTTTGCCCGCGGTATAAGTCTCCCAGAGCTAGATATTTGCTCCTAATTTTAAAACCCCTATGCCCTTGTTCTCACATAGAAGGATATAGGCTTTTGCTGTATTTGGATTCAATGGGTCTCTGCTGTGCAGTTCTAAATTTTATAAAAAGATCAATTACAATCAGAAAGAGGTATGGGTGAGGGGGGACTGGTATGTATATGTAATGATTTTTTGTCATGGAACTGAATTAATGAGGGTGAGTTTGTAGATGTTAATGGTTTAAAAATATATATATATAGATGACGGGAATATGTGCATTTATGATTTATATAAATTTAATAAAGCCTATTTGATTGATTGATTAACATTTATTATCAATTTTGGGTAATATTTGATGATTGAGATGAATAAGAATTAACTTGTGACTTTTGAATAAAGATGATTTACTAAAGTCTGAATAATAAAACCCTTTAACTCATAACAAACTCTCTTTATTGACTGAGATAGTTTAGAACTGTAAATGTTTAATGGGGTGTACAGCCCTTGATCTTCTCTAAAACTACCAATGGATCCATAGGCCTAAACAGCGTGGATTAGCCCTGATCATTAAAAACTGAGACTTTGACTAAAAGAAATACCTGAGTTACTGGTATTTGGAATAGTGTTTTAAACCTGTTACTACAGAAGTCACAAACATTCAAAATGTATTTTCAGACCTTGATAAGCATAGATTCGCATACTGGATAGTGAATTCCTATCCTTTCCCAGTTCCAGGCCGGTTTCAGATTAAAGACTGCGACAATGGACCAAGCATTCAGATTCCTTTTAATTTACTGGAAGGTCGTGGTGCTAGGCAAAGGCAGTCTTTATCTCGCATTTATTGATTTGAAGACTGCCTTTGTCCTGGTCCCAGACCAAGACTATGGGCAACGCTTGGAGAAATGGGCATCTGTCCCTTCATTCTTAATTTGCTAGTCCGGCTCCACGAGGGGAACTTTGCCCAGGTTAGGTGGGGAGAACATGGACAGCTAACAAAGCACATTCCTGTTAATAGAGGAGTAAGACAGGGCTGCGTTCCGGCTCCAACCCTCCTCTCCCTGTATGTGAATGGGGTGGTGGACTTCCTCTTGGAGGTACCAGCAGACTCGCCCACCCTGGGCGGCAAAAAGATACCAACTCTGTTGTTTGCGGACACTCTGCTGTTATCCAAGACTCCAGCAGGGCAGAGCGCCTAATTGATAGATTTAATATTTTTTGTGACAATCGGGGATTGGTCATAAATGGCACTAAAACCAAATGTATGGCCTTTAATTCCCATAGGTCATGTCGGAACGGCCCTCTCCTTGGTGGGATTCCCCTTGAAAAGGTCAACACCTTTGATTACCTAGGGGTACGACTCTCTGATAAAATGACCTGGAAACCCCACCTAGATAAGATGTTGACTGCACACAAACGTGTTGCCGGAGCAATGGCGAAAGAACACCGCCTTTCCCATACCAGGCCTGTGGGTCCAGCTCTCCAGATGTATGATGCAAAGGCGGTTAGCCCCGCGCTTTAAGGAGCAGAAATCTGGGGATTCGAAAATCTAGATGTGCTTTTTAGATCAGAACACAAATTTCAAAGAGATCTAGACACAGCACCCAAATACATTCCTCTTACCCCGTTATTAATGGACATGGGCAGGCGGTCAATAGGAGATGTAGCTAGGCAACGCCCTCTACTTTACTGGGATCGCATTAGGCAGACCCCAAAGCTCTCTCCCTACGCAGAAGCACTTACCAAGATTATCAGCCTAGATACCGGGGGGAAAATAGGCTGGATACGCTACATCAAGAGAACACTGTCAGCAATAGGGCTCTGTGACTGCTGAGTTAGTCAGGAACCCTCAAGGAGAGAGAAAATTAAACACCTTTATTAGGAATGGGTGGACCAACGAGAGATCAGCAGATCAAACATGGGCAAACTGATCACAGAATTCTACTCTCACAAGCAAAATAGATTTTATGAGCCCTACCTAGATTTAATTAAGGTGCCGAGAGATAGAATACTGCATATGCACTTTAGGTATGTATCTCTCCCTGTTTGCGAAGCAAAATGGTCCACAAACAATGAGAAAAATTGCCCATGCTGCTAGGCCCCGATAAAAAGCATTGCCCACTAACTGTTTGCTTGCCCGGCGTATAAAATACCATGGGCCAAATGGCTGCACCCGCTATGCCGGCAGCTTGGTACACAGGATCATCACATTGCATTCCGCATTCTTAAATCAGACTCAAGACCGTTTGTTTCTTGCTGTGTAACAAAGGGTCAAGCCTGGCTCATACGGTGGAAAGCACTTATGAAATAGGCACAGCTTTTTTTATTGCGCCCAGGACAGCTGAGATCCCAAAGCCACAATTGCATTGATGCCAGAATTATTATGCACAAGCACTTTACTTTTTAAACTTTGACTGCCAGCGCGGAAAAAATGTAAAGTCTTCCTAAGTACTGTATTACTGCTTGCCCCTAATGATGAAACACTGTTTTTATATTGATTTTTATGATAACTATGTATATATCTAGTATTGCTACTCTGGTTTTATCAATTTTTCAACATGGCATATGTATTTTTAGACAGAATGTGATAACAGACCAGTTGGCTGCATCAATGTCCATTTCAATTATACACGTTGTACATTTGCATTTTCTTTTTCCTTGAAGTGCTGTTACTCTTGTTTTGCAGCTTTTACGACACTTCTGTTGAAATAAAGCTTAAATTGAAACTGAATTCATACAGATCTGCAATTTCAACAGATCATCTGCCAGTTGCAAATGATCTAGTTGGGGAGCACCCCTTAGTAGGTTTTTGAAAGGGAATAAGTATGCAGTTTCCCCTGCCCAGCCATATGCTAAGTTGTTAGGATGTTAATATGTGCTAAGATTACTGCAGGGTTGAAGTCCTGATGAAGATGTGTCGAAAAAAAACAGCCACTGTCCAAGTTTGCCATTCTGTTCTGCTTTCTGACTTTTGGATGAACATCTGACTTCAACGATCCGGACATAGAGGGCAGAACGTTTACTCTGGAAGTGGTAAGGTCAATTTCTGACTTTCCTTGGGAATCCTAAACTTTGTCAGGTTCAGTATGAGAAGGCCTGTGAGAAAAAAATATGAGGCCTTTTAATTCCACAGGCATATGTCAGTTGCTAATTTCATTCAGGAAGCCTTCCATATCTGCTCCAACCTTGGCTTGAACAGTGAGATGGGTCATGTCAGAAGTTTGAATAGTTGCAAGTAGCTTTGAAGTTGATGCAGTCACAGGAGCCATAGTGTGACAATCAGGACAGCATAGACGATATGATGAATTGGAGGTAAGTTTCTTAACATTAACGGGAGGCAGCAATAGTATTGTGTGCCAGCTGCTCACCCCAACCGACAGTGACAACCCATCCCTCTATCACATTCTTCATCAACATTCCATGTCTCTCAGCCACCCGTATGATTCCAGACATGTTCATAACATCACATTACATTTCCACTTCCTATAAAAAAAAACTTTAACTCAAAAACTTACAACTAAAAAAACTAAGAGAAAACAAATAAATGATTGGGAAATGTACAATATCTACATTGTGTCGAAATTCATTACAGAAATCATTTGAACGATGGAAATTAAACATTTGGCAAACATCTCAAGAGACCTGATAAAAGTAAACATAGGGCCCAAAAACATTTGCTCTATTTCCCTGAACACATGTGATAAACAAATGCAATCATAAACCATAGTTAATTTCCTAAATTGGAGAGGAACCTGCCTAAATTTGGCTGCTCCTACGGATCTCAGGGACCATGTTACTCCCTGGAATCGAACGGGGTTGGTTCAACACAAACTGGCTGGTCATAGGAGTGATTTGTTCAGACTTACCACTGCACTTAATGACCCTTACAACATTTTGCCAATCAGAACCCTGGACCATAATAGAATTCCCAGATACCTTGTCAACCTTTTTTACATAAGCTCCTTTTTTGATGAGGAGACTATCCCCAACTTGAATGACCTGTTTTCAAACCTGGTTACATTTGGCAAATGTTTCTTTTTGCTTAATTTGAGCATCAGCCCCCCTTTACTTGATTTTAATGTTGTGCTCATCAAAATAAATTAACTCCAAATTTGCTCCACTTGCTCATCCAGCTGGGACAATCCTTTGTGGATAAATCAAATCATTGCCTATTTTCTCCCAAGCCTTAGAAGGACACTCAATGGATTGCAAATGAGGCTCCCTGACAACTAAACCCTTTCCCGCACCTGAATATATTACACACCTTTCTACAGACATGTAGATCTCTTTGTCCATGGATGGCCACCACAACGTCTGCTTGATCCTGGGTTTGGTAAAGGCCTTACCTAAATGTCTTCCATGCCCCATTTTAATTAACCTGTACCTGATCCTTTCCGGTGGGACCAATTTATCCCCTCACATCATAAGTCCATCCTCAATCAACAGCTCACGAAAAACCTTCCAAAAAGGCTGGCATGTTGAAACCTTTCTGTTGGCTAGTCTGTTTTCATATAACAATTTTAAGATTTCATCTTGACTAAACTCCATCTTCCATTCAATTTCAGACACTGCACACATCTTTTCTAAATCCATTGAACCAATAAGATAGTCTTCATTAACATTCTCACTCTCCTCATCTGTACTAATATCAGCAACAGGGGACCTTTACAAATAGGCTGCTCGGATGTTTTTGGCACCATTTATGTGTTCTATGACAAACTGATACTGCAATAATTTAGCTGTGATCCTAGAAATTCTAGGGGTCTACTCCTTAATCTTTTGCCCAAAAAGAATGAAAACCAATGGTTTATGAGCAGTTACCGTTGTGAACTTAGTTCCCCAAATGTATGACTTGAACTTTTGTGTTGACCACCAGCAAGCCAACAACTCTTTTTCTATTGTGGAGTACTGCATTTCTGGCTCTTCAACACCTGCAAAGCATAAAAAATGGTGTTCTCAACCTTACCATCAGATTGTGTGAGATTTGATCCCAACCCCAAATTTGAAGCATCAACCGTGATACAGCATTTCAACCTTGGGTCAAATATTTCAAAACCTTTAAACTGTCTAACTGCCTTTTAATCCATTCAATAAAGCAGCATCCCGTTTGAAATAGAAATTTTCCTCAACTTGTTGGTCATTGGTTTGATATGAAATACATCGCCCAAGATAAAACAAAGGTAAAATGCGTACATACCCATGAATGATTTCAATCCGGTCTTGTCAACTGGTGGTTGACATTGATGCTGGCATTTACCAAACATGGTCTTGGCTCAATATCATCAGCTGAAACCACATGCACCAAATACTTGACTCTAGCCCTGGCAATTTCATCTATTTAAATTTTTAAAACAACCTAATTTTCCTGAAGAATACACAATACTTGATATGATATAGTGTCATGTTCCACTCTTAATGCCTTTAATGGTCTTTGAGCAACTGAAAGATGTTTCACTGAAGAACAGATGCTTCGGAGCTCAAACCAAAAGGCACCGGGCAATAGTAAAATGTCCCGATAGTTGACATGAAAGCCACAAAATGTTTTGACTCAGGTTCCAGAACTACCTGGTGATAGCCAGACACCAGGTCAAGTTTAGAAAACCGGTACAAAAGGGGGTGGTGATGGACGGAGCATCAGAACCAATCAAACACTCACACCCAGTCAACAGATCCGGGTTTGATCCATCACCGTTCTTTAGCCCACTCTGCCACCCCAGTTCAGACATGGCCATATGCAAATCAGTCTGACCCTGTGCCTCATGGGAACAGTCCAGCCCGAACTGCCAAGCCATGCCTTCCCTGGACCGGAAACAAGCTTCCTAGGACCGGTTTCTGGCATTTCAGCCGTCTTCAGCCAGGCAAAGTGAGAAAACCAACATGCCCATGCGACCATGGACAACAAGTAAAAAATCCCAGGGAGTGGGTTAGAATCAACCCAAATGGCACTATTGAGGCTCTGCTAATCAACGCAGACCCTCAATTCACAATTTTGTTTATGCGCCACAACAGGGGGAGACAACCATAAAGAAGACTCAATGGGTTAAATTATGCCACTGTCACATAACTTCACTAATTCCTACTCCAAATCCTACCTTACAGAGAAAGGAACATTCTGCAGCTTGCGCTTAGTGGGAATAGCATGTTGGCGAACCTTCATTTTATGTTGGAACCCTTTTATGGTACCCAAATCGCCAGCATTTTTTTGAGTATCTAATAGTGATAGTGCTCCCAAACTCACCTGTGGCAATTAACACCCGGCCTTTCGTGCCAGGTCTCAAAACAATCCCAAAAATACCTTGGTGGTACCACACAGGGATGCACAATCCTTTAACCACTACATATACTTTGCTAAAAACCTTCTGGTCCTTGAATATCAAGACATCTTCAAAATACCCTGAGAAAGCTATTCATCTACTTTCATATGAAACCGGAACATGAGCCGTTCGTTCTAAAACTCTTCCCAACATATTCTATCAAAAACATCTTGAATCAGCATTGTAATTCTGGCCCCGAAATCAACCAAACGTTTAACAGATCTGTCACCCACTAGCACATCAGTATATGGATCAACACAATCTGCAGGATCTCCTGAACAGATCTCATCACTAACGACTTAAACCATCATCCTGTATCTTTTCTAATTTTGAACAATAATCATCTTCCACAACTTTTGCTACTACATTAGAACTTTTCTCTGCTTGGTTTGCTTGACTTCGACATACTTTTGAAAAATGTCACACTTTGCTACATTTTCTGCAAATTACATTTTTGGCAGCACATTGTTTCCCTGATTCGAAATGGGGTACATTTCTACATCTAAAACAGACAATTGTTTGTTGACCGTTCTTGATGTATCTTTGTTCACAACATACTCTATTGAAATGTTTTTACTTTTCAACTGAACATTTCCAACCACATCAGGTTTTTTTCTCTTCGAGCTCTATAACAAATAATTGTGAAGTCTCAATACTATTAGCGATCTGCAAAGTTTCCTCAAGGGTCAGATTACTTACCGATAAAAGCTTCTGTTGAATTGCTTTGTTGGTACAATGGCAGATTAATTCATCATGAACTAACTAATCTGTACAATTCTTGAAATGACAGTCTGCAACTAGTCTCCTGAGTGCAGGTACATAGGTAGCCACCTCTTCTCCACTAAACTGCTTCCTCATTAGAAATCTGAGTCGTAAAACAACAATGCTGAGTTGAAAAAAAAAGCATTTTTCCAGCTTCTTAATGGTCTCTGTGTATCCATCAACTGGTTCTTCATCTGATTCAACGTCTGGGAAATGTTTGAAAATTGCCCGGCCTTCAAACCCTAACGAGTGTACTTCTTCTATTTCTGGACCAAATCTTGAAACAACTATTGCTCCAAGATATGCTTGAAATGCATCAAACCAATTACTCTAGCATACAGTTGCTTCACCAGGACATTCAAAGAAGGGAGGTTGTGGATTAATAAACTGCATGTCGACCCCAAAGTATTCACCAGTGTAAACCCACTAGTTGCAATAGATTGCTCTGCAAAACAGTAAATGCCTGTGTGGGTTGTAACACAATCATGTATACACAACCTAGATGCACAACGAACCCAACAGCAAATGTACTTGTTATTACAAAATACAAAGTACGATATTAATCTACGGATATGATGCGAAAACTGTGTGTATCACTGTAGCCTGGAAATATCAAGAAAAAAATAGACAATGATGCACTAAATCAATGTTGTCTTAAATTCTAAATAAGAAAATCAAGAACTTGTTGACTTGGAGTTTGTTGCCATGGTGTAACAGTATTTTATCGATTTTTAACAAAATGTTGACTGACACTGCAAGATGGCCGCTGTCCTTGACTATGTTTGATAATGTGTACTCTACTAGACTAATCCTGCAATGGCCATTTTCGCTCAACATCCAGACACATAAGCATAGATGTGTGTACGGGAAAATGTCAACAAGACTTCTCCAAAATGGCCGCCGATAGGTGATGTCACTGCCTGTTCTTGCCTGGACACTGCACAAAGCTGATTGAATCAAAATAATAATGTCTGCGAAAACTGATGTCACAAAAAAAACAATAGCTGGACCACACACTGGTATTGCCTGAAACAACACTTTAGCTTGTGGAAAATATCTGCCACAGGTGAAGTTACTGGAACGCACCACAGAACTGTGCTGTAGCCGACATGGAGATGTTTACAGAACACCTCTCTTTGGCAAACAAGATGTCTGTGGCGGCTGATGTCCCTGGAACCCACCATGATGACTGCGCAGGTGCCGAACCACTGGCCCTGTTAATTACTATTGCTCCAATGTAATCGGTATACATATTTCAAGTTTAACATCCAATTTACTATTTACTCATATATCCCTCTAACTGCACTGGGCCCCCTACAGTTAGATGGATTACAGTATTACCCTCACCACAGAGGCGAATAGTCCTCCAGGGGATCTTTCTCTGCCTATAGGAGGGGTAGGAATTAGGATGTTCAAAATAGAACATTAGCAACGCAATGAGGACAATTAACTGGTGACTAACTCACAAGTTTGAAATAAGGTTCAAATACACGACACTCAGAACCATGCTGCAGAAATATAGTATCACAACGGGGAGTCCCAATCTTCAGTATGATACAAACTCGAAGCTCTGCTACTGTGACACAAAATAAAAGAATAACTTGATATTCTGAAAAGATTCACTGATTCTCCCTACAACGCATTTACATTAATAGAGTAATTTAATACTGTTCAAATAAAGAACATCAGGACACAATAATAGACTCTGGCATTTTAGTTATTGTATTAATATTTCAAAATGTATACAAAATAAGCAATTTCTTAAGCATCTCAATCAAAAATAATAAAACATGTAGTATTTGACCTCACATTTAGTCAGAAATTCAAATCCAAAAATGATAGTATTAAACTAACATCAGATACAAGATTTACAGGCTTCTTCCACCATTAGAAGCCAAAGATGAGTCCTGTTCTATCTAAGTTTCAAAGCAAATTGGTAAAATAATCAATTTTAAGAGGGCATTTCAAGATAGGGAAAATTAGGTTTTGCAATAAGAGGATAAAATCCAAAATTAAATGAATAGTGTTACATAGAAAAACTTAGCAACGCCGGCATCCTGCATTGAGAGGAAAAGAAAAATAATGGTGTGGCCCCTTCTTTGGGGTTTCTTCTTTTCTAGTCTTATGACACCTTAATGACGTGGTGTCACTTCTCTAGTCAGTCCATTGTATGATTAGTTTATGTATATATTTACAAAATACATTTAGTTACTCCTGCATTCTTTCCCAAGCATTTCATGTGAACGACTTGGCTTTCTGGGCCTCACAGATTAGTCAACAGAAAATATACAATGTAACAGACTATGGCATTGAGTGAGTTGATTTTCCCACCAAGCCATTCCACAACGAACTCTGAAAAAATGCCCATGGTATACATACTGAAACATGCACAGAACAAATAAAGCAACATTTGCAAAAATGTCAATGTATTACTATGCTTGCTAAGGGAAAGTTTGCACCTCAAGAAAGAACACTTTTAAAGCTCAAAATGCATACATCAGCTTCTAAATGAATTAATTGGAATCAAAAATAATGTATCAAAAAATTATTTCATAATAAAAGAAAAAGAATATATGTTTCACCAATGCATTTTTACATGACATTGATTAGTGTTAGCTATGGTTTGCCGCCATAACTTTTTCAACACCCACACATGTAAATTGTTCCTAAAAACCATTTTCCCAAAATTGTTTCTACATTTTTTAAATCATTAAGGTCTCTACTATGACCTCTGTAAATTTGAACTTCCTAGCTAATTTTATTGCATAATTGCACCATAATCTGATTACAATGCATTTGCAATAAAAGGCAATAGAACTGTTAGGCCTTATCTTTACATATGGGAATAATTAAAACATATTTTCACAAGTAATCTTGTTAGGAAAATCTATTAATAAGTGTTATAACAATGTAGCAATGTATTTTCTCCTTTTCTAACTCTTTCAAGTGCTCTTTTACGTTCCTTTTACTTCACTTATCTTTATTATTGTATTACTTCCTATATTTTGTGCTATTTGTACATTCAGGTTTTTGTGTCTAAATCAATACAGTGTCATGTAATGTGGTTTTGATATATTTGCACTATCAAGCCCCTCTCTGATGTCAAATCAAGCCATCACAATACCTACTCGTTAGATCTCATCATAGATTATGGATTTGTTTAACCTCTTTCTTCTACTCTCTTCTAAGATCTTCGTTTTGCTATAGTATTTACATTGATCATCTTCTATTTTAAGATCAGTTCCCATTTTTTTCACTCCTTGTTTGTCTTTCCGATATTTGCAAAATTTGGTGGATAATATCATCAACATTATGCACAAAGACATTGCCACTAAAGTCTTGAGTGAATGAGCATAAATCTGCCATTCGTACTAAAAAGAAAAATGTTCCTCTTGTAACACATTGGATAGAGATCGGGTCACACAATAGAAGAGCTAAAATGGTGCATCATAAAATCTATACAAATGAAAAGGAAAAGGAGAGAACAATTTTTAATGTCCAAATTTAACACTTAGAAAAATGGACTCAACAGCAAACAGGAATGGGAGAGGCTAATGTAACCACCTCCTTTTCTTTTCTGATGTGTATTTGGTTTTCTTTTATATTGGTCCTCCCTTCTTTCTGTCCCTCTACATGGTAAGAGGATATAGAGATACATATATTTGGACATGTGATATAGTATAGAAGTAAGTCATTTTTCTGGTGGTATACTCTAGAACTGATACCATCTGTCATTTACTGATCTTTTTACAAACGCTATCCTTAAATAAACAGAGCTTCATCATAAAATTAAAATGTTATACTTTAATTTAATATGACCAAACATTATGAAAAAATCCTTTGATTTGAATGTTATATTTTGTTGTGATATTACACAATATGATAATTTGGGAATATGCCACGACAGTTCCGACTATAGACTATTAAGTAAAACAATTCATTGCGAAAATATATGCTTCAGAACAACAGATGTGGTTATATCCTTTGGATGGTGTTGTCGTAATACCACTCCTGTGGTCCTGTCGGCTTCCCAGATGAGAATTTAGGATTTTGTTAGAACAAAAAATATATTTAATCGTTTTGCCCAGATGTAGTTTAATAAGAATAATTAAAACATTTATAGAACTTCAGGTCATTTAGACCGACTGTGATACTGTAAGATGACCGACGCACTTGTGGTAGGCTAGTGATACCTTCAAGATGGTCGCCACGTTACGCCCATTATATTTTCTACTTGCAATCGCATTTTAGCCTTTTAAATTCATGATTATGTTGACTTCCTGTGTAATTGACATAAAAGGAAGGAGTTAGTGATAGGTTTTACTCGCAGACATTTAGAACCGGATCATTAAGCAACATGGCTGCCGGCATGCGAAGGTGAGTAGATACGCCCCATAACACTAAACGGCAGATATGATCTAGTGGTAGTGGTGGTTTGTTACTCGCCCCCTGCTTTTTAATACTGTTGATTCTTTATAAAGAATAGTGTCCATATTCCAGTTGGCTTGTATGGAAACATGAAGGGTCAGTTATAACCCCCGTGGTTGTTCGTCCTTTTATATCTCTAACAGCAAGTAATAAAGCTGTTTAAGTGATCCTCCGTATATGCTTTATACATGAAGTGTAGAGAGACCAGTATGTCTATATTTTATAGATATGAGGAAATGTGAATTTTGTGATCAGTTATGTCCCCTATCGTAGACCCCAACGGCTCCATGTGCATGCTATAAGTACATGTATGTTCCCTCCAGTTCCAGTTTTGAAGACGCAAATATATGTGCGTCCACCGTCAACATGTCCTCTTTCAGATCCGCCATGAATGGGTCGGATATTCCATTCCTAAGTATGAAAGGCCACCGACTTTATGTGGTTCACTTTCCACATTTTACAGATTCAGGCGAGTAGGCCCTGAATTCTGTCATCAAGCCTTTTCCTGCCTTCTGCCTCTGAAAGCTCCAGTCCGAGCCTGCATCTGTATCCATGAACTTTGTCCTACTCCCTGCGCGGCTAACGGTGCCTGATCCAGCCTGTTGCCTGCCAAAAACTGTATTTCACCTTCAAGATTATCTGCTCCGCTCCTCATCCGATGCATTCCTGTCTAGTAGTTTTGGTAAACATTCTTCCAGCTACCGTGCAAGGGGCCAGGCCTCACTGTCCTCATGCAAGTAATTCATAGCCCCTGTTACCATGGAAGATTCCTGCCCCCTCGCATCTCATGTAGACACTTAGGCGCTTGTACACGCACTAACAGTCAGTATAGAATAGATTCTATCCTAGAGACCTTTCCTTTTGGATAACACAGTTCTTTAAACATAGGATATTAGATATGATTTGGGATTAGGTTGACATGACCCCCCAGACTTCTGTCTCCACATGTAGAGCCAAATGTCAAGTCCCCTTCACCCTCTAGTTGCACGTCAATCACACGTCATGCGGCTGCGCGCGCATCTCTGCCAAATATTTCTGCTGACATTGCAGGATTCTCTTATGGATCCACCCACTTGTGACATCATGTATAATGACGTTTTCTAAGCTACGCCTATATGTCCGCCTTTTTTAGTTACGTATGCCTATTTTATCTGTATTATCAGCTGTTACGCCTCTTGCATCTGTCTTAATGTAATGCTTTCCATATAAATACCATTACCTGTCAATAATGTATGGCCCTTCCTTCCTGAACTTTCGTGGTGATGGAATTTGAAGCCTGCAATTCGAATTGTATTTCCTTTGTAGAGGAATAAAGCCTTTTAGAACCTCTAATACCACGGATTCTGCCTCTTATATTTACTGA
This sequence comes from Triturus cristatus, assembly GCF_964204655.1. Taxonomy (NCBI): domain Eukaryota; kingdom Metazoa; phylum Chordata; class Amphibia; order Caudata; family Salamandridae; genus Triturus; species Triturus cristatus. The sequence continues at coordinate 408,368,872 of NC_140582.1, forward strand.
GTTATTCTTACTAGACTTTACCGCATAAAAAATAGTACCGGTAATGAAATATTTACCACATAAATTGGCGCCCGAATAGGGACACTTTCTCATCTCACGCGCCGGAGGTGCGTTGCAGGCCCGGTCTCCTGCCACAGCTGAACGGACAAAAACGCGTACCTGCAGGATTTCCTGTATCTCCCTCCGGCCAAGCGGGGGCGACTGAGGCTGCGATCAACACCCAGACGAGGCGGTGAGAAGTGCGAAGTATCCCGACCAGAGCCTAGCTGAGAGAGCAAGATCCGAGGTATACAGAGGCCCACCAGGTTCCGAAGTTCCGAGTCCAGTCGAGTCGAGTCCAGTCCGGTCCAGTTTCAGTTCAGTTCCGAGGCCTTCCGTTCCGCGCTACCCGGTGAGTACCATTACCGGGGAGGCATTTAACGTGCACATAGTCTGTGCCGGTCAAGACGGGTTTGGGTACACAAATCCGGTCTGCACTGTTTCAGCAGTGTATCTGTACTGTTTAGCAGTATATCTAGTATGTCTTGCATATAAATCAGTATTATCTAGTGTCAGTATTATGTCAGTAACTAGTTTCTTATTAGTTATCATCGTTCGTTAAAACTGTTAAATGTTAAATGTTTTAAATACGTTTTATATATTGTGGTGTGAATGATTGTTCCTCATTGTGTTTTACTGTATTACGTGTGTTCAAGGTTAAGAAACCAGATCTAAAAATGCCGCTCTTTTCGAAACTAAGACAGATCAAAACCAGAAAAGGTGTACTCGAAGAAGCTGTTCCCATCCCACCTAGGGACACTCCAGGGTACTTTATGTATCATAAGCATGGCCTAGATGCCGTATTATTTCTTGATTTATGGGTGGACTACACCAAAGAGTTACCAGAGAGTCAGAGATGGCCCGCAGCGGGGACCTGGGATGCAGATTGCATCATGAGAGTAGAAGAAGAATTATGGAAAAAGAAAGCCAGACAGTCACAGAAAGATGCCATTGAATTATGGCGTAAAGAATCATATAGACGTACAGAAAAAACGCTCAGACAGGAAGAGAAAAGTAAGGAGAATTCAAACAAAACCCGAGAAAATCTATTAATTGAGGAAGGTACCCGAGTAAAATCAGAACAAGTAGACAGACAAAGAAACACTCTTATGAACGGTATGTATCCTCTTCTGGCCGAAGGGTTACCTAAGGCTACCCCGGAAATACCAAAAGACTTGACTCCTCCATTGCTCCCGATAAAAGCACATCCCAAAACACATCCCAAAACAGCAAAGGACGTTTTCCTTTCCTCCTATTTAGATGACGTAGCTCCCGAGTATGCTAATACCATATCACATACACCGCTTGCCGATGGTGTCCAACATCATGATCATCCGTCTGTATCCCCGCAACAACAAACTCCTACACAAGTTCCCACAGGTCCGTCCGTTTCTACGGTTTTTCCCGCATCTACAATTTCTATCTTACGTCCAACTAATCCTTTCTTGCCCAGCACCTCAGATGGTGCTACAGGAGGTATGACAGACATGTTTGCCACCCCGCCGCGAAATAAACAGACCCTTAGAGATTTAGCGCTCCAACGTACACCCCAACTAGCGACATCTGACATGTTTAAAGAACAGCTTGTGGATTGTAGATACGATCCAGTACCAGGTAAACAGGACAGATTACTAATATCATCACTACGTATACGACGAGCTACATTGTATTTAATGACGATACCAGGAATGGTTGAACACCTAGACAATATATATCACTTTGTCCAAACAGGGCGAGGTCCAGAAAGTATTAACGAAGCTATGGAATACCAAAAAGTGGATGTCCAAAGACAACTACTACGTTTTTTCATAAACTGCGTGATTAGGAACCAAGACAGGCCTGGGGCAGATCATGATACCATGCAAAAACTTGCCAAATGGGGTCAGACCATATCAGAAGAGAAACATGATAAACAGGCGTGTATAATCGCCATGTATCGAAAGATCCGCAAGGAAGTAGAACGAATACATAAAGAAAGACGAGAAGCAGACAGAATTGAATCAGAGGAAGAGGAGGAGCAAGAATCAGAACAATTAGAAACGATAGCTTACGTAGGTAGAGGAAGACCCCATAATAATACTAGAGGCTTTAATGATCCGATACGTCCGATACGTCCAGAATATAATAGACATTTTCAAACCCCTATGTTAAATACAAGATCCCCTGAACACCTATTCCAAGCCGCTGATAAATTACTCCGAGATCGAAGGGGGTACCATATGCTCGATTCCATGGACGAACAAGAATTAGCCAGGTCCGCAGTACAATGGGCTGATAGTCCCAGCGAATACAATGATGATGCACTAGCACACACGTTTCTGAATCTTGCCCCATACGAACAGCGTTTAGCTAGTATATACATGATCCAACATCTCCTTATATTATATAAAAGCCAACACTCCGATCCAGGACCTTTACCTGACATATTGACAGAACTACTCACGAACAAATGGAGAGGGTCAGGTACTGATTTAATTAATGAAATTCTAGAATTTCGAAACCAGTATATAGCTTTCGTGTGCCCAGAACACGTTCCAGTTCCCATTATGGGAAGAAAAATGTATCACATAGATAGACAGAATCCGTTACGCGAAGTACACCCAATCAGAGGTGAAGGTAATAACTTCACACGCGTGTTTGTGTACACGCCTATAACTAAAATTGAATTATTAGAAATGAAGAAAGTAGTACCCAGCCATGACAAGGATCCAGCAGGTTTCCACCGTGAGATAAAAGACATGTTACTCATGGGAGAGTACACTTACCCCGACATTATGAAAATATTGAAAGTATTAATGCCTGCCGGTGTTTACGAGAAACTCAAAGAAAAGGAATGGGAGGTGGGAGACCAAAAGATAGATTGGACAGCATTAGAAAACGAAGAAAGGGCCCGAGCTGCAGGAGCAGGGCTTGGGGAAAAGACTACAGCATTACCAGGATTACTAGTGCAGGTACTGCCACGTTTATTAACTACGAAAAAGGAGGACTGGGGTGCAATCTCAGCCTGTAAACAAAAGCAAGATGAAGACACTAGTGATTTCTATTCCCGATTTGAAAAATGTTTTGGTATAAATAGTGGCATAAAAGCCAGTAGTGAGTCATATCCACATCTGTTTGTGACAAAATTAGTTGAAAATTCTCTGCCGCAAGTTAAGAATAGAGTACTGAAATTCAAAAGTACCTGGCAAGGTAATACCCCGTCACAGATGTTACAGATGTTACAATATCACCACAATAGAATTAGAGAAGAACAAGAACACGAACAAAGACGTATGAAAGATACGAAAATGAAAATGCTTGTTGCTCAGTCAGTCCCAGCTGATGGTCATCAAAAGGGTGATTCCGCAGGTCCAACGAAAGGGACATGCAACTATTGTAAACAACAAGGTCATTATATACACGATTGTCCAGTCCTGAAACATAATATTGCCACAGGTAGAACCCAGGAGAGACCACGTCCACCTAGACAGGATCAGAATCAACAACAAATCCCTCAGCACGCACAACCTAGGTCAGCTCCGCAACAACTAGTTCCGCAACAGGCAGCTCCACAACAGACCGTAGCACCACCACAAGCGCAGCCTATTGCTGCAACACAAGCAACAACACAACAGATGTATCAGTATGCACAAGCAGATTATCCCGATTATCAGCGATACACATGAAATAGCCTAGAGAGGGAAGTTGGCTTACCCCTTATTGAGGTTCCTGTAGACCAAGAGGGACCTTATGTACATAGTGAACTATTAGGGGAAGACAGAAAGTTTTTACTTGATACAGGGGCAAGCAGAACAACTATACGACGCAGTGAAGTTCCAGGGGCACCCCTCTCAGGCTCACAAAATATTTCCCTTGGATTCTCAGGAAAACCTATAATTAATGAAGTAACACAACCTCTTCCACTCACGGTTGGTCCATTGACACGTACTACAGATTTATTGCTTACTAAATCATGTCCAGAAAACTTGTTAGGTATAAAAACATTGAAAGCTCTAGGAGCTATAATATGTTGTTTTCCGGAAGGAGTACGACTATTTCTACGTGACTTTAAAGGTCACTACGTGTCCCGAGACATGGATCACCGGCTGCAGAATTTACCTACACATTTATGGGCACAAGGCCCCACTGATGTTGGTTGCATGAATATTACACCATATCGTGTCACACTAAAAACAGGAGTAGTACTACCACGAATGCGACAATACAAGTTACCACCAGATGCTGTTGTGGCTTTGCTGCAAATCATTGACGAGCTCATTGCACAAGGAGTGGTTGTCGAAACCGACTCCAATGTGTGCAATTCCCCGATAATTCCGATTCTTAAAAGAACGGATCCAAAAGCACCACCAGTATATCGATTAGTTATTGATCTGCGCGAATTGAATAAATGTATTGTACCACAATACCCTGTGGTCCCAGATATCTCTTCATTACTAACAGCTATTGACTCAGAAGCAACGTTCTTCACTGTAATTGATCTCAAGAATGCTTTCTTTAGCGTCCCAATAGACCCGGAAAGTCAATATCTGTTCGGATTCAGTTTAAATGGACGAAGTTTTAAATTCACACGCGCACCTCAAGGATTTACAGAAAGCCCCAGCATCTATAGCCAAGTACTGAAACGAGAACTTGACAGTATCCACATGCCAGTTAACACTGCCTTGCTTCAATATGTCGATGATCTGCTGATCACCGCCCGAAGCGAACCTGAATGTGAAACAGCGTCACTGACGGTTTTAAAATTTCTGGCCGACAAGGGGCACAAGGTGTCCCCTTCTAAGCTGCAATTCTGTGTCCAGCGAGTTGTTTACCTTGGGCACTCGCTGTCCAAGGAGGGAAGACAGCTTACACCCGACCGCATCCAGTTAATTGCTAACATGTCATCACCCAAGACACAAAAGGAGGTGCAGGCTTTTATAGGTCTCACTTCATACTGTAGGCAGTGGATCCCTCAATATGCATTTCTAGCAAAACCACTCATCCAGTTGACAACACAGGAGGCAGCCACATCGACTGTCCTCCCTTGGACTCCAGAACATACACATGTCTTTGAAAGCTTAAAGAAAGCTTTATGCCAAGCACCTGTTTTAGCAACACCATGTTACAGTAAACAGTTTACACTCTTTGTTACAGAACGCGACGGTACTGCCTTGTCAGTACTCACTCAGGAACAAGCAGGATCACACAAACCATGTGCTTATTTCTCTAGTACATTAGATCCAGTAGCTCAGGCTCTTCCTGCGTGCCTGAAATCGGTGGCAGCAACAGCTTTAGCAATCAGACAAAGCGATGCCATAGTGTTAGGACACCAATTGACAGTACAAGTACCACACGCAGTAGAGGTTCTCTTGAACCGCACACAAACACAACACTTGACTATAGCGAGACTCACCGGTTACGAATTGACATTGTTTCAGCCACACATAGAAATCAGACGTTGTAATACGTTAAATCCTGCCACACTTTTGCCAGTAAATGGAACAGATCCATTGGCACATGACTGTATTGAAGTCATTACTATCACGACGAAACCCAGACAAGACTTGACAGACATCCCTTTGTCAGATCCAGACTTGACATTGTATGTAGATGGTTCATGTATGAGAACAAGTACAGGAGAGTTAGTGGCCGCTTACGCAGTCACAACAGACACTGAAGTCATTGAAACAAATTGTATTAACACTTTGTCAGCTCAAGCAGCAGAGCTCATCGCTCTGACACAAGCCTGTATTCAAGCCAAAAATAAGAAAGTCAACATATACACAGATTCACGTTATGCATTCGGAGTCGTCCATGACTTCAGCGTACTGTGGCGAGAGAGAGGTTATTTAACTTCTCACGGTGCCCACATCCAACACGGACCCCTCATTCAAGCCCTATTAGACGCGATTCATCTACCTACTGCAATATCGATTATGAAATGCAAAGCTCATACAAAAGCTACCGATATCATTTCTCAGGGTAATGACCTAGCTGACAGAACAGCTAAACAGACTGCTCAGAACCAGACTCATATAACTGACGCGACAAAGACAATAGTTCCGACACCAACACATTGCATGACAGTTAAGGATCCCGCCCTTGATGTAATTGACATACAGACACATGCTACACCAGAAGAAATAAAGAAATGGACTGAATTAGGAGGGATCCAAACGGATCAAGGATGGATGACGAAGGAAAAATCTATATGGTTTCTTCCCGACTCCATGGTTCAAGTCATCATTAACACAATACATAGTCCCGCGCATCTAGGAGAAAAAGCTATGCTAGATAGCATTCAACACATCTGGTTCAACAAACATTTACGAGCCGCAGCTAAACAAAAAGTTCGTACCTGTATGATATGTTGTCAGTTTAATCCTGGTAAAAGCATCCCCGTAGAGCAGGGTGGATTTCAACCTCCCGATCATGCTTTTGAAGCCCTCCAGATGGATTATATCCAGATGGAACGATGTCGAGGATTCAAATATGTCCTCGTAGTTGTTTGTGCTCTTTCCCGTTGGACAGAAGCCTACCCGGTTTCAGATTACACTGCCCCGACTACTGCCAAACAGTTAGTTCGAGAATTCTTCCCACGGTATGGTTTGCCACGTGTTGTCTACTCAGATAACGGCCAGCCATTCTCATCCGAATTCATGAAACACGTTTCACTTTTGTTAGGTTACCAATGGAAATTCCACTGTGTCCGACATCCTGAGGCAGCAGGTCTCGTGGAACGCCATAATCAAACTCTGAAAATTAGATTGTCCAAAATATGTAGAGAAAAAGGTGTCGATTGGATAGTAGCCTTACCAGTTGCGCTCTTTTACATGAGAATGGTAGCACATTCTCGAACAGGGCTATCCCCGTACGAGGTGATCTTCGGTAGACCACCAAATATGTGGGGGACGCCTATACCTCGCAAAATCACTGATGTTGACTGTAATATGCTGACAGATTACCTGGCTTCCTTGATGTCTGCACTACAATCTTGTCGTTCACAGGTAGCTGCAGCTTTTCCCGATAATACTGAGGTGAAGCCCCATGACGTGGTTCCAGGCGACCTGGTTCTGGTCCGGAATTTCGACCGGAAGACCCAACTGGAGCCTAGGTGGAAATCGCCACAACTTGTTCTACTAACCACAAGGACAGCCGTGAAGATCGAGGGACGTAAAGGGTGGTTACACTCGAGTCATATCAAGAAATTTTATGGACTACCGTCCAGTGTGAACTCTCAACCCTGCATTCCCTCACAGACAGACTCAAAGCTTCCCTTGGTTGAACAGTCAAAAACGGAACTTTATAAACTAAAATTAAGGTCTAGCAAGTCAGACAATTTGATTGTTTAAGTCCTCTCCAAGGTGAATCGGTTGAATTTGTCTCTGACATGTATCCTCTAGACCGGAATAGAGAAAGAAATCAACAGATGCAGCTTAAAAAGCATGCGTATTGTAAATCACTTCGTAGTCACTGCACAGTAACATTATTAATTTTGTTTTTTCTAAGTCTTCTGATCATTATTTCTAGTATACTACTGCATATGTATTACCCTATTTCTAAGCGTACTGACAATGTTACTGCAGAACATTCTTTTAGCGAATTACCTCCGCATGAGTTGTCCTATAGATTTGCGCTGCGCAACAACACATCCATTAGTATGTTACATCATTCCCATCAGACCAGCAATGCTACAAATTGTTGGATATGTGGCCGACTCCCTCCCTATCAGAACTATAAGGGAGTTTTGCCCCTCTTTCCATATCCGTTCACACACAATGGCTCCTGTGGAGCATGGTTTAGTTTGATTAATTCCCTAGATTCAAATTCCGCAGTTTATCAAGACAACTGGGTATGGGGAAACCTGAACCTAGTTTTGCTTAAAGTCTGCTATCCTAACAAGGAGGGACTTCCCAAAAGAACAGGAACTGATCTAGAAAATGAAGTATATGGATTAGGTAATTTTACACTTAACCTCATGATCCTGAACGTTGAATCTGAAACTACACCAATCTTGCCCGCCATGTCAGTATTCCCAGTTAAAGGGGAATTATGTGTAAGAAAGAATGGTTCCATACACATGGGCCATAGTAAATGCACCACTGTAATAAAATTCAGTGATCGAGGCAAGTCTACATTTAGAGCTTCCCGTCATTCCTACTTCATATGTGGCCAGACCGCATATATACGTCTACCTCTAGATTGGGATGGTACCTGTTACATAGCATTCCTTCTGCCACCTGTTTTCCTAGCTCCTCCTGATTATCATAGAAATACCCATTTAGTACACAATAGACAGCAGAGAGATCTCCCGATTGTCGATTACACTGAAACGGCATGGGAGCAATACACAGATTTCAATAAAGGTTTCTTTCCCTATATAGGTACAGTCACTAATAGTAAGCTGATACGTAGATTAACTAGAACCCTTGAAGCAGTAGTGAACGAGACTACTTCCGCCTTAGGCAATTTAACAGAAGAGCAGTCTGCTATGCGGATTGTTGTGCTTCAAAATCGTCTTGTCCTTGACGTCATCCTGGCCGATAGGGGCGGAGCTTGTAGGGTCATCGGATCAAGTTGCTGCATTTTCATACCAGAAAATTCGCCGTCAGTATATAAAGCCATAACCCGCCTTCATAAGATTATAAGCCAGATACACCAGAGTCCAGGCACCTGGACTTGGTCCGGTTGGTTCTGGGGCGTGTTGTCCGCCTGGGGATGGAGGATCCTATCCTTCCTAGGTATTGGCTTCCTCATACTATTCAGTTGCTGCTTATGTCTACAATGTGGGCCAGCGATTTGCGGCCTGTGTGCCACATCGTGTATCCCACCTCCAAGTTTTCGTTCAAAATCCCGGAAGAAGAAAGAAGAACAAATGATGCTATATGAACAGATCGATGGATTGATGAAGATCGATATCACCTGAGGGTTCGTAGGGGACAAGGAGGGAATGAGGAAATGTGAATTTTGTGATCAGTTATGTCCCCTATCGTAGACCCCAACGGCTCCATGTGCATGCTATAAGTACATGTATGTTCCCTCCAGTTCCAGTTTTGAAGACGCAAATATATGTGCGTCCACCGTCAACATGTCCTCTTTCAGATCCGCCATGAATGGGTCGGATATTCCATTCCTAAGTATGAAAGGCCACCGACTTTATGTGGTTCACTTTCCACATTTTACAGATTCAGGCGAGTAGGCCCTGAATTCTGTCATCAAGCCTTTTCCTGCCTTCTGCCTCTGAAAGCTCCAGTCCGAGCCTGCATCTGTATCCATGAACTTTGTCCTACTCCCTGCGTGGCTAACGGTGCCTGATCCAGCCTGTTGCCTGCCAAAAACTGTATTTCACCTTCAAGATTATCTGCTCCGCTCCTCATCCGATGCATTCCTGTCTAGTAGTTTTGGTAAACATTCTTCCAGCTACCGTGCAAGGGGCCAGGCCTCACTGTCCTCATGCAAGTAATTCATAGCCCCTGTTACCATGGAAGATTCCTGCCCCCTCGCATCTCATGTAGACACTTAGGCGCTTGTACACGCACTAACAGTCAGTATAGAATAGATTCTATCCTAGAGACCTTTCCTTTTGGATAACACAGTTCTTTAAACATAGGATATTAGATATGATTTGGGATTAGGTTGACATGACCCCCCAGACTTCTGTCTCCACATGTAGAGCCAAATGTCAAGTCCCCTTCACCCTCTAGTTGCACGTCAATCACACGTCATGCGGCTGCGCGCGCATCTCTGCCAAATATTTCTGCTGACATTGCAGGATTCTCTTATGGATCCACCCACTTGTGACATCATGTATAATGACGTTTTCTGAGCTACGCCTATATGTCCGCCTTTTTTAGTTACGTATGCCTATTTTATCTGTATTATCAGCTGTTACGCCTCTTGCATCTGTCTTAATGTAATGCTTTCCATATAAATACCATTACCTGTCAATAATGTATGGCCCTTCCTTCCTGAACTTTCGTGGTGATGGAATTTGAAGCCTGCAATTCGAATTGTATTTCCTTTGTAGAGGAATAAAGCCTTTTAGAACCTCTAATACCACGGATTCTGCCTCTTATATTTACTGAGTTATTCTTACTAGACTTTACCGCATAAAAAATAGTACCGGTAATGAAATATTTACCACAGATATACAAGTAGGTACAAATATGGAATGGAGAGAGGGTAAGAAGATGGAAGGTTATATTAACTTTGAAAAAAACTTTTTTTCTTCTTTTTTCCTTCATTATTTTAAGAGTCGCTTGAAGTTTTGACTCCATTCTCCACGATTTTAAATTAACCAGACAATGAAATAGTGCAGTGGGGGACTTTGGCAATATCTTCTGGATTGTTAGGTAGGAACCATGGTATTATTTCGGTAATATTGCCGGTCTATGTCTCTTTTCGGTGTTGGGATTTTGACATCTGTTTTTCTTCATTTGTCATCAGATACAGCCATTGTTCAAAAGGAATAAAACTTATTGAGGGCGGGTAGCTCCCACACGAATAGGCAGTCTTCGAAGGGAAGGTTATACGTTTTTTCTATTTATAGAATGAAGACAGCCGCAACTATATTAGAGGCTTTTGAGCTGACTGTTTTTTCTTTTCTTCTTTTCTTTCCTTCTGCGTGTAGATAGGTATAATCATAAGAAGATGATATATAGGATTTTATCATTATAATCCAAAGACCTGGAATGTTGTTAGGACTACTCTGGCATGTTTTAGTCTTAATTATAAGCAACTATACATACTTTTAACTTTAAGAGGATGCTAATAATTTCCTATCCTCCAATAGATCTGGTTCATATTGACTGTGTGTGTGAAATAACCAGTCCTTATTAATGGCTGAATCTCACGCAAAAACAAATTTGAGATGATCCCTTTAAAGTCTCCTTCATATCGTTTAAGGTATGATTTTTGAAAATACAAGGTTAGAGCAATGTAGTTTGAAAAACGCTGAATGAATGGATTATGTGCCTTAATGTAATTTTTTACTTTTGGGGTTTTTAAATATTTGTAAGCCTCCAAATCTTTAGACATCATAAGTGGTGGGAGTGGACCCTTTGGAATGGAAAATGTGTTACAGATGAAAAGTATCTAGTTTTCTGCATATGTCAAATGTTTCTGTTCTCACTTAAATTAGCATAAACAACTGTTTTGTCCTGAAGAAGGTGAAGATATAACAAATATTCACCGAAATGCCGTGTCGACAGTCTTCTTTTGTGCATTTTAATGTGTATAAATTTGCATTTGTTTTGTATCTATCTGTCTCTTGTATGCTTGAATCATGATATGAAAAGATTTGAGTGACCATTGGTATAGACAGATTGGTTTTTGTTTTTATATATATATTGTCAGAATATTTTTTTATAATAATCACTTTTTTAAATAAAATAACCCATGGTTTTTGAAAAAAAAGTGTGGTTTGTTCACTTTTCATTGTACCACAATCTAGTGATTAGTAATTGGGTCTTTATATAAATCTGCTTTTGCACAGCACATGATTCATAAGTTTAACGTTACTATATTTGCTTGATTACTTACCTCGCACTTTTTGTATCATCCCGAAAGGGATTCCTTTGTTTAGTGAGATGAAAATAGCCATACCGTTACCTAAGTTACCTGACCAGTTATTAACAGTTGACAATCCCTTAGCTATTGTATCCCGTGAACCATCTGCTTTTAAATCTCTTAAATCTTAATTTAAATCAGTAATGTTTTTGATGTAACTCTCTAAGTCTCTGCTTTTATCTGGTATGTAGGTACAACAGTTTTGAACCTTTAATAATTGACAGACTCTGCCCTCGTTAGAGAGAAGGATATTAAGGGCAAGTTGATTTTGAATCAACATCGATCTTATTAAAATTATTTCTACATCTTTAACAGAAAATCCCCCAGCTGTACTAGTGGTTAATTTATAAACTGTAGTAGAAAGTTGCCTAATTTTATGTGAGTTTATTGCTAATCCTACTGAAGGTATTGAAACTCCAAAAATATCATCTACTATTTCACTTGCACTCACACCTCTCCTCACTCTCCCATTCTTAAATTTGTTTAACATGATACATTTTTGGAAAAACGATTCCCATATTACAACTTCCCTACCATCCTATCATTAATCTATAAAAAGCATTCTTTCCGCAAAAATAATACACTTCAGGAAAGATGAGATCAACCCCCTCTAAGTATCTTCCCCAGTTCTCACTCATTCTTAAAGTATGTTCACACTAGAAACTACAAAATTAGTGTTAATAGTTGATATTTTCCTAAATTTACAAAGTGTTCCTTTATGTTGACAATCTAAAGCTAGTGAAGCCAATCCTTTGTGTATTTTATTTTCTTCTTGCTGTAATTTCCAAGTAGTTAGTTTAGGCAATGCATCGATATTTAAGGTTATATTATTTCGTCTTCTTTCCAGTAGGTTTATAAAATTCTTCTCAGCTCTTACTAATTTACACGTTAGGTTATTCCTAAGTGCATAAGCCATGTTCAAAGTTTGAATCTATCACCAAGATTGAAATTCAGATCTACAACAAAGTTAATCTCAAGGAGGTTCAGGTGGATTCGTATTGTTAATACAATGGGTAATAAACTCCCATTCTCATTCATTTGCTGCCAGATAAGTCCATTCAGGAGATGAGTACTTCATTCTGGGTACACTTGCTCTTTTTGATCTGCTCAAAGTTGTTTGCTCATCATCAGAATCCCTTTGTTCGGACTGCTCAGAACTTTTGGGAACAGTTGGTGGTACTCGTCCTATTGTCAGGCAACTTCTCAGAATGTCACCTGTTCTGGGAGAACTGTCTCTGGGTACTACTCACTTTCTTGCTACACTAGGCCCTTCGCTAGGGTGTGTATCTCTCACAGCCAACTTTGTTTGCATACACTCTTCGGTACCTACAGTTGACTCTCTTGGAAACCCACCTCAGTCTGAACAAGTGCTGTTCCAGCATCCTTCTGGGCCTCAATTGCTTGACTAACCCAATCCCTCTGTTTCACTGTGACCACCGGTAGATCAGGAACAGGTCCTGTTGTATCATCAAGGGGGCATGGGATTTGGCTTGCATGTACCCAGTCCAGAAGACCTCTGCACTTCACAGCGGTGTTGGTGACTAAGATCACCTGGAAAGGCACTCTCTAGTGTGGTTCCAGACACGTTTTGTTCACATGTTTCTTCACCATTACCCAGTCACCAGGACTAAAGTTATGGCACTGCTCCTGTGGATGTGCAAAAGCAGCTTCGCCAAACTGGTGAGACAGAGAACGTACCACATCAGCCTGTCCCTTGCAGTAGTCCAAAATAAGATTGTCTGTTCTGTTCTGTTCTGTTCTGTGTACTGATGCATTAGCAAGAACAGCTAGCATTCTCATCACTTGGCCCATAATTACTTTGAGTGCTGTCAATCCTGTCCTCCTGTCTGGTGTCCTTCTAAACCTCATCAACACAAGAGGCAATGCATCAGGTCACTTTAAAGATGTTGAAGTATACACTTTCGGTAATCTCTATTTCAATGTGCCATTAACTTGCTCCAACAAACCAGAAGCTTCTGGATGGTAAAGGAAATGCAACTTCTACACAACCTATAATACTGCAAAAGATATTTTCAGGACCTCATTATTAAAATGAGTTTCTCGATCTGACTCAAGATAGGTCGGAAATCCAAAACGTGTAATCAACTCTTTTAACAATAGTTTTGCCACAGTCCAACTGTCATTTCTGCATGTAGGATAGGCTTCAGCCTATTTTGAAAAAAATGCATACAATGACTAAAAAAAAACCTCAAACCGTTGAAAAGGGGCATTTCAATGAAGCCCATTTGCTTCTGGTTGAAGAGACCTGCCAATTTACCAATATGGCTCATGACAGCCTGTGGTTTTCTTCTGGGCTGCTGTTGTTGGCATCCTACACACCTGTGACACAATGTCTCTGAAGTCACTCTGGATCTAGGATTAAACCACACCTTTTGGAAAATGCGCATCATTGCATCTCTTCTCACATGTGCAGGTCAATGGTGATGTCTTGCCATATGTGGTAATAGGCTGCTAGGCCAAACAGGTCTGCCATCAGTGTAAACCCACACATCATCCTCTCTTTTGTTACATTCTGCCTGCATCCAACCTTGCTGTTCAGTTTCTGTCACTTCCTCTTGTAGCTTTGTCACTTCGTCCCATGTATCTATTGCTATCAACAATAAATTGCAATCTGTAATGTCTGATGTTTCTTTCAAGATGTCCTCATTAAAAGTATGTGAATTTAAGGCACAATACTTTGCCATTTCATGAATATATCGATTCCCAACTGTGACAAAGTCAATGCCCTGCCTATTAGCAACACACTTTATAACTGCAATTTGGGCAGGCATTTGAAGGGACCACAAAAGGTTTTTCATGCACTCTCCATTTCATATTTGCGAACCAGAGGATGTCATGAACCCATGCTGTGTTTAAATTGTAAATCTGAATTGCTCTGAAATGCTGCAAGCACACGCCAAGGTGACAACTTCCCCAAATTGAGCAGAATACACTCCTTGCAACCATGATGCTTCCACAACACCTCCAAATGTACATAGAGCACAAGCAGCTTTAAGATTTCCTTCAATGTCTCGCAAACAGGATCCATCAACAAACAACACATGATCAGATTCAGGCAAAGGTTCGTCCAAAATGTCTGGATGCGGTTTAGTACATAATTCAGTCACATCCAAGCAATCATGTTCTACTTCATCAGTCACATTTTAATTTCCAGGTAATGGCATCAAAGTAGCAGGGTTCAAAATCATGCATCTTTTGAGTGTCACATTCTCTGCACCAATCAAAATTTGCTCATACTTGCTCAAATGACTGTTAGTTAGATATTGTGTACGAGTACGTGTTAACAGTATCTCCACTGAATGAGGTACAAATATAGTCTGTGGATGCCCCATGACTATGCTTTCACACTGTTCAAGACTTACACATGCACAGGCAACCGCTTTGAAGCATCCAAGCAATGCAGCTGCAACACGGTCAAGAGTCGCTGAAAAATAAGTGATCGGTCTGTGATTGCTTTCATGAATCTGTGTCAACACTGAAAGAGCAAGGGCTTTCCTTATACAAATGTGGAACTCAGCACAATGCCACAGCACGACTGCTGAAACGGAAATTAAAAATATACTGACTATCTTCATGCAATGGAATTGAGAAAAATGCCTGACATTAGTAAATAATGGAAAACTATTTAGCATCACATGGAATTTGGAACAGTATCACAGCTGGAATCAGTACCATAGGACAACATTGAACAATAATCAAGGTCTACATAAATCCTGCACAATACGATACTTGCCATTTGGCTTCTGTAAGCCCATAATAGGAGAGTTACATGGACTTCCCATTATCTCCTTTAAGATCCCTTGCTCAATCATTGAGTCAATCACAGTAGTAATTCCAGCAATGGTATCTGGAGTCAAATTGTATTGTGGGATTCTTGGAAACTTTGCATTTGGTTTAACCATGATTCAGACTGGTTTAACCCTTAATTAGTCCGATATCTTTACCTGTAAAGTCCCAAAGTTCAGGTAGCACGGTCTCTCTCAATTCAATGGGCAAATCACCACTCATCAGGAGAGAATACATCCCAACATCAGTTTCCTTTCAAGCAAGTTTAAAAACAACACCTTCATAATTAGTATGAAACTCAGTACCTCTTGGTGTACAGAAAATCGAACAATTTAACTTGCACAGTAAGTCACGTCCAAGTAAATTTACTGGACTTGTGTCACACACCACAAATCTATGTCGATCCTCAAAGGATCCTATTTTAACTGAAACAAGTTCTGAAATAGGTGTGGACAACTTTTTGTTTGTGGCTCCTACAACTTGGATACTTTCTCCCAAGAGGGGTTAGTTAGGAACCTCTGCTGTTCTCACAGTAGAGCGGGTAGCATCAGTGTCAACAAGGAACGAGACAGGATTCCCATCGAGTTCTCCATCAAAATAGGGCCCACTCTAGTCTACCTCTAGGCTGCGCCAAGTACACAGTCCTCTTCC
Organism: Triturus cristatus; assembly: GCF_964204655.1. Taxonomy (NCBI): domain Eukaryota; kingdom Metazoa; phylum Chordata; class Amphibia; order Caudata; family Salamandridae; genus Triturus; species Triturus cristatus. The sequence goes on from NC_140582.1 coordinate 408,384,916, forward strand.
CCCCTCGGGCACCATCAGGCTGATGGGTCCTGATCAAAATCATCTAACTGAATCAAATACTGTTGTGATACATTCTGGTTCTGGAAAGAATTTCTGTTCAACTGTTGATTCGGATTTGCATTATACATTTGCACCTGTACATTCTGTTGAGGCATCGAAGCTTGGGACATTTGCATTTACTGAGATACATAAGAAAGTTGCATTCTCTGACCTAGTGCCTGCTGAGTTTGTGTCTAGTTATTACCTTGAGACTGTGCATATTCTAAATTCTGCATCTGATTCCCTATGTTATTCACAATTGACTTACTCTTGCGTTTCCAATGTCTAAATTTTCCGCAAGGGTGACATGGATTCAGGTTCGTCAAAAGCAACGCACCAACATCAGTTCATAGATCAACTGGATTACCACGACCTCCACCGTGTGCCTGAAAATGTTGTTGCTGTGAATCATTAACCTGTATCATCAGAACTTGATTATATCCTACCTGTACCAAAGAATTGTTATCAAATGCCATCTCATTCTGACCTTTCTGCATTGCTCTTGTCTCAGCAACCCTCACCTTTTCCTTAAGTATCTTGTGTTTCATCTCATTCTTATCCCTACAATATTTTGCATAATGCAAAGTCTCGTCTAATGGTTTACTTTGCCAACAAAGCACATGCTGTTGAATCATGTTAGAAAATTCAGGCCCTAAACCATGCACAAATCTGTAAACAAAATGTCCCATATCCTTTTCTCTGACATTGTCCAATCCACTATATTGTTTGAAATCCTGTATCAGTTTCTCATAATAAGCATGTACTGTCTCTTTTAGTTCCTGTGTTGTTCTGTTTATTTGTTGCCAATCTAACTCTGTAGGGGAAGTTTTAGTCTTCAAGGGATTTATCACCTGCTCGTATTTCTTCAATACCACTGGAGATGGTGCTCCTGTTCTAGGATCCCTCTCTGGTTCTGTCTCAGACCAATCCACAACAACTTTACATTTGGACCACAAACCACCTGGTACAACAATGTCAAATAGAATATTCAAATCAATCGACAAAACGTACTACATTTTCACAAATCTTTCAATCTGTCTGTACAATTCCACTGGATTTTCTCTCAATTTCTGGAAATCATTTGTGTAAATGACTAAATATCTGGCCTTGTCCATGGTACATGAACATAACTTAACCTCCTCCAGGTACTACTCTAATTGGGAGCACCCTATTTTTCTATTTCACCCCATTTCTTAATCAATATCATCCATTCTTTAATTTGCAACTTAAGTCCAGAAGCTCTCAAATTCGTAACGTCTTTTTCACTAAAATCAAACCTATATGATTTTGGTAAAACATTTGACTTTTGAATATCTACATCATATTTTCAGCCAATTCAGTCAATTTCTCATGTGTTAATCTCACTCGTCGAGTAATATCTTTACAGAAAAACAATAGTTCCTCCTCCTGGTATGTATCTAATTGTGAATGACCAGTTGTTCCCAAAATCATTTCTTCCAATTCTACTTTTAGCCTACTTACGTCAATTGACTTTCTTTTTTAATGAACTGAATTTTGAATCAAATTTGAACTTGAAACTGAAATCGAAGCTGGAGCTGAAAAAGAAACTGGAGCTTGTACTGGAACTGGATCTTATAGCGAGACCTGAGCTGAAACTGAAGCATTTTCAACATCTTAATTTTTAATCGCTGTATGTTAGAAATGGGGGTCTCTAGTTGGCAATGGTTTGCACCTTTATCCATGTGGGGACCGTTGCTTCTAGGCATGGCCGGACTGGGAACAGAAACCGGCCCTGGCAAACTGCTCAGCCGCCCCCCACCTGGGGTGAGGGGGAGTGCAGCCGAGCAGTTTGCGAGGGCCAGTTTCGGCTGATTTTGTTACAGGGGGCCGATATTGCCGACCCCGGTAACAAAAACGGCCTCCCAGGGGCCCAAAACCGGCCCCCACCCTAGCGGCCTACCGGGGAAATGCGTGGTGCCCGCTATGGCCAGTCTGGCCCTGCTTCTAGTCAGGGTAAGGGAGTTACGCCCTTAGACAAGTCCAGCTCACCCCCTTGGTAGCTGGGCACGAGTAGGCAGGCGTATCTCAGAGGCAGTGTGTGAAGCATTTATGCACACATCCAGTAACACAGTGAAAACATTACAAATGGACAACACACTAGTTTAGAAGAATAGGAAATCTTTATCTAAACCGAACAAGACCCTCAGCACTCAGCAATGGAATGGCCTATCAACCGAACGCAGAGAAAGTTCCCCCGCCCAGCCAAGCACATGCCCGGGAAGAACGTTGGAAAACAGAGCAGGAACACTGGTAAGGCCAGCATCATAAAAGTCACACACAAAATAAAAATAAATAATGAAAAAGTAAACACTCTCCGCATAGCATTCCCAACACGGAGGAAGAAAAACCAGCGTTCCGACAGCACAGGTAGGTGGGAGGAGTGTATATAATAAAAATAAAAGGAATTCTCGCGTTGAGTCTAGCCTGTTGGGAGGCAGGATTGCCTCACTTATGTAAGGACTGCGACGAGGATGATATATGAGGGGGGCAAGGGTGTTCTTGTTGGTGGAGCAATGCTAAAACCTCTGGCACTATGCTCATAACTCTCGTTCTCTTACTGCAAAAGTAGAACAGATTTACATCCAGGGCTAAGCCTCTCTAGTTCTTATGCTCTGTTCTGCTAACCCTTTACGTGTTCTTAAAATTGCTGCAATGCCACTCTGGAGGTTGTTGTTAATTGAAGTCACGGAGAAGATTAAAGGAATAAGGCATGCTTTTTTTTTTAAAGAAAGAGTGCATAGAGCTACCTCGTCTTCTCAGTCTAGCAGAATATTGAACAACACTCATGCGCATCGGTTAAAAATGTAAATTCTAGCAATGAAGAGATTAGCTGTTCTGCCCCAAAAATACCTGAGGGGGTTTAAAGCATTCGACTGCAGAGAAACAACCTTCATTGTTAGGCGTTTTGTTAAATAAACAATATATCACAATGGCTGCTTCAGTTGTGATGTCTATCACTGCTAACCGTAGTGCTAATTTAAAGAAAATACATTATTTGTATATAATAAAAGTAAGCAGTGTATTCCAGCTACATGCAGAATGCCCGTTTTCCTATTGACATTTGTGCCAGCATTTCTGTATTATAAGTGGTTGCTGTTATTTTGAGAACAATGATCATAACTCATGTCTGCGGTGCATTATCCTATGCATAACTTGAAAAACAGAGGGCTCTTAGAATGTCTACAACGATGTCCTATGCAATCTCTTCTTACATTATGCATCGAACTGCCTGTTAATCATCACATTACAGATACAGCAGACATGCCAGGCTGGAAAGATTGAAAGCTACTCCACTGCAAGATTTTTGAAAACTATTTAAAGTGAGAAGAATGAATCATTGCTGATCAGCTCAGAAAAAAAGTTGTTTTTTTTCCTTATCGGAATCTAGACTGTATTTTTCTTTCATATATCTCATTGCAGCTCATGCATTTTTTTTTTCAAACAAACGAGACTGGAAAGATATGCATGAAAAAATGTTTCTAACAGAGAAGGGTTAAAAAGAAATCCTCTAATTTCCTTCCAGGCGAGACAGATGCTCCTATGATTAAAAAAATATAATAATACATTTTCGGTAAGTGCAGCATCCCTCTCACCCCTCCCCACACCCACTTGTATGCACTGTCATTTTACAGCAAAGGCACCTAATGTGCAACGACAGCCATCCTTGATATTTTACAGCATCATTAATCTCCTCGCTCGTTTATGTGTTATGGCTGGCTTTGCTCTCTGAGGTGTACTTGCTGCCACCTACAGGCTGCTGTGAATGGAGTGCATCGTGAAAGATAGCTACCATTGAAGCTTCAGCCTAAACCCATGTTTAGAATATGTTAGTGGGTTCTATTTTCAGACTTAATTTTAATAAATTATGAATGCAATCTGGTTACTTGTAGCTGGGTCTTGTATTTCAGAAAGAAAAAATGTGGAATAGCTGTATATATAGAGAGAAATAATAGAGTGGGTTGTTTCTGTTTTTAAATGAAATCTGTAAAGTCAGAGGCGCAACCAAGAATTCTGAGCTGGTAGGGCTCTGACAGAAGGGGGACTTGGAGATTCCCCGTCCGGATTTTTGTATGCACATTAAGACAACTTTTAGAGAACAATGGGCAAGTATTATTGAATAATACTGGCTATGATTTGAGAAAATTTTGCAAGGCTTTTTGGATTTTATACCGGTACAATTTTTCAGGGTATTTTGAAAGCCCCTTGGACTAAAAACATGGTTAAAAAAATTAGGAAAACATGCACTTCAAAGCAAACTGCATCAGAAACAATGGAAAGGATTTAACGATCTGATCATAGGAATTTGATGGTTTTCTCACATGGAACGTTTAGGTTTTAGTGACTCACTCAGGGGCATCTGTATAAGCCCCTATCGCCACCACACCATCACTTTTTCCCGACGTTGTGGTGGTGATAGAGGTTTAGCCTTATTTACAAGGCAGCATTAAGCCACTTAACATGACTTAACGCTGCCTTGTAAATAAGGCCTCCTTTCATGCTATGCTTAGCGTGAAAGGGGTGGGCAGTGGGTGTTGCGGTGGGCGTTCCACCGCAACTCCCATTGAGTTTGACGCTGCCCCCTATGTACAAGGGCAGCGTACATAGGAGGCAGCGCAAAAATTAAGACCAGGGAAAAACCTGGTCTTAAGTTGGAGAAACAAGGAGAAATGCATTATTTCTCCTCGTTTTTGCTTTTTAGATGTGTGCTGCCTTGTGCCATGGATTGTTATGTACAGGAGGTCCACTCTGCAAAAAATGTGTTATTTAAAAACAAACTCCCAAAGCGTGTCTGTTTAACAAAAAAAAAAAAAAAAAAACTAATGACCCTGACACCTTGGGACATTTTTCCCAGGGTCTAGTGGGCCATTTTTCATTTTTCCCTGTCCTGGACCACCATGGTTTCCCTGGCAGTCCAGAACTTAAAGAAAGTACTAAACTGTTCACTCTAAATAGGGCAGACAGCCTGATGCATCTACATCAAAGGTCTCAACTGTTTTGGGCCACTGGTGTGGCACTTCTGCCGATTGATAGTCTGGCTGACTCTAATAGGGTATTTGGATCTTCAGTTTGGTGGGCAGGGTACGCCCTAAACCATTTATTGAACTAGCCTATACTTCTGAAATCTAACAGCAAATAAATCCACAAGAGGAACCAACATAATACTTAACCAGGTTCTACATAGAAAAAACACAATCATACCATACATATTTTAAAGGCTATTACATATCTTTTTCTTGTACACTGCAATAACTCTACCATCTCATATGATAGTACCCACAATGAGTGTAGGGAGATAGACTGGACAGTCATTAGCGAATATTAGTTATTCCCACCAAATAGTTTCAGTCTAATAGCACAGGAAAACTTTCCTCTGGCCATTTTACTATGGGTTGAAGTTTGTATCTGTCTCCCAATTTCAAATTTTGGGGCATATTCACAAACTGCATTGTATAGTACATTTAGTATCACTAAATGAACTACAAAATGCTATTCACAACTCTCACAAATATAAGTTTACTACTAAGGGGCGTATTACGATGTTTGGTGGGACTTGCGTCTACCGACACGTCACGGATACAAATCCAGTTGGCCGCACACTGCTCGTCACACCAGCATGTTGCCCCAAGGAACTCTGGTAGATGTAGTGGCGACGGCGAGTACGCCTATGCCACAGTGTTGAAAAAAAGTATGTGTTGCATTAGCCATCCCTGGACACGTGTTTCGAGGTAGTTGCCTCTCGTCAGCAGGGAGTAGGTAAGTGTAAAGGGGTGCCGCGTGGACTGCCAATAACGTAAAAACAGGTAGAGTACCTCTCATGGCGCGCAGGTGCTGGTCCAGAGCTCGTCAGCCCAAATGGCTCAAGGGAGCCTTTATATAACGAATCCAGTTGGCCGCACACTGCTCGTCACACCAGCATGTTGCCCCAAGGAACTCTGGTAGATGTAGTGGCGACGGCGAGTACGCCTATGCCACAGTGTTGAAAAAAAGTATGTGTCGCATTAGCCATCCCTGGACACGTGTTTCGAGGTAGTTGCCTTACGTCAGCAGGGAGTAGGTAAGTGTAAAGGGGTGCCGCGTGGACTGCCAATAACGTAAAAACAGGTAGAGTACCTCTCATGGCGCGCAGGTGCTGGTCCAGAGCTCGTCAGCCCAAATGGCTCAAGGGAGCCTTTATATAACAAATCCAGTTGGCCGTACACTGCTCGTCACACCAGCATGTTGCCCCAAGGAACTCTGGTAGATGTAGTGGCGACGGCGAGTACGCCTATGCCACAGTGTTGAAAAAAAGTATGTGTCGCATTAGCCATCCCTGGACACGTGTTTCGAGGTAGTTGCCTCTCGTCAGCAGGGAGTAGGTAAGTGTAAAGGGGTGCCGCGTGGACTGCCAATAACGTAAAAACAGGTAGAGTACCTCTCATGGCGCGCAGGTGCTGGTCCAGAGCTCGTCAGCCCAAATGGCTCAAGGGAGCCTTTATATAACAAATCCAGTTGGCCGCACACTGCTCGTCACACCAGCATGTTGCCCCAAGGAACTCTGGTAGATGTAGTGGCGACGGCGAGTACGCCTATGCCACAGTGTTGAAAAAAAGTATGTGTCGCATTAGCCATCCCTGGACACGTGTTTCGAGGTAGTTGCCTCTCGTCAGCAGGGAGTAGGTAAGTGTAAAGGGGTGCCATGTGGACTGCCAATAACGTAAAAACAGGTAGAGTACCTCTCATGGCGCGCAGGTGCTGGTCCAGAGCTCGTCAGCCCAAATGGCTCAAGGGAGCCTTTATATAACAAATCCAGTTGGCCGCACACTGCTCGTCACACCAGCATGTTGCCCCAAGGAACTCTGGTAGATGTAGTGGCGACGGCGAGTACGCCTATGCCACAGTGTTGAAAAAAGTATGTGTCGCATTAGCCATCCCTGGACACGTGTTTCGAGGTAGTTGCCTCTCGTCAGCAGGGAGTAGGTAAGTGTAATGGGGTGCCGCGTGGACTGCCAATAACGTAAAAACAGGTAGAGTACCTCTCATGGCGCGCAGGTGCTGGTCCAGAGCTCGTCAGACCAAATGGCTCAAGGGAGCCTTTATATAACAAATCCAGTTGGCCGCACACTGCTCGTCACACCAGCATGTTGCCCCAAGGAACTCTGGTAGATGTAGTGGCGACGGCGAGTACGCCTATGCCACAGTGTTGAAAAAAAGTATGTGTCGCATTAGCCATCCCTGGACACGTGTTTCGAGGTAGTTGCCTCTCGTCAGCAGGGAGTAGGTAAGTGTAAAGGGGTGCCGCGTGGACTGCCAATAACGTAAAAACAGGTAGAGTACCTCTCATGGCGCGCAGGTGCTGGTCCAGAGCTCGTCAGCCCAAATGGCTCAAGGGAGCCTTTATATAACAAATCCAGTTGGCCGCACACTGCTCGTCACACCAGCATGTTGCCCCAAGGAACTCTGGTAGATGTAGTGGCGACGGCGAGTACGCCTATGCCACAGTGTACATACACCGTGGCATAGACGTACTCGCCGTCGCCACTACATTGACCACAGTTCCTTGGGGCAACTTGCTGGTGTGACGAGCAGAGTGCGACCAACTTCTGATTCACGTCACGGATACAGGTAAGACCGACATCCAGTCGGTGGTCCTGACTGCCTAATTACGATGCAACAGCACATGGTGCGGTTGCATACTCACATTTCCCTATGGGAGCATGTTCTACAGCCGTAAACATGTCGGAGCAAAAGTTCCCATAGGGAAGTGGGAGGTTGTGTTTATCTCTGCATCGCCTGGCAGTCACCTCAGAGTGCCTGCCACACAAGGGCAGAAATAAACAAGGGGGCACCATTGGCCCCCAACCGGAGGCCGCAAACAGAAGGGGGCCATGCTGGGGGCCCCCTAACTTGCTTTCCGACAGGCTTTCCATGTCGGAAAGCCAGGAATGGAAATCCTGCCGGAAACCGCGCAACGTAATCCGGACGGCGTAAAATGCCATCCATATCGATTACGGGCCGGTCTCCTTGGGCCTGTCGGAATCCAGCCAGAATGTCTGTCTGGTTTCACTTCCGACCGTACACATTGTAATTAGGCGGTCAGAAGTGAAACCGATGATCTCGGTCGGAAAGCCTCCGACCTAAGGTCGGGGGCTTTCCGACAGAGATCGTAATCGGCCCTTTATTAGTTAATGTGAGAGGAACCATGGGGAGTGGTTGGAAAAAGGGGCATACGTTCTACTAAACGCAAGAGGTTTATAGAGAAGTAAGGAAGAGTTTTAAGAGAGTTGGGAGGGCTTTAGGGAGGTACATGCACCCACTGGCAAAGGAGTTGGGAGGGCTTTAGGGAGGTACATGCACCCACTGGCAAAGGAGTTAAGTCAATTGCCATTAACAAACTGCCCTTCTAAATGTATTAAAGCCAAAAAGGGACCCAAGACAGTAGTAAATGATTTCAATTCAGAGCTGAAATAAGTTCAGCACCACACATGCCCAACAACTGCTACTGCAACATTCACCAATAGAAATGAATGGCTGTGAGACTTAAAATAATGCCATAGGTCAACATAAATTACACCATTTAAAGTAGTTGAAAATATAAACAAATCTAATTTCATGGTTAAAAATTGTGAAAATAGAGAGGCAAGATGGCCGCTGACTGACCTCAGTGAGAGCCGCTGCAGTTTTTCTCCCCCTGAGGCGTCTAAGGATGTGCAGATAATGGGACGCTATGCTACCTCGCACCTACCTGTATGACTCGCTGGTTAGGCTGCTGGGTCACGGATGTCACAGCCGTTTGTGGAGATCTAGGAGATTTGTTTTGGCCCTCCAGCTGTTATCTCGGAGCCTTGTGTTGACAGCTGGGGTGTCTCAGTACCTTCAGAAGTGTTGCTGGAGTTGTCGGCAGGTTATGGCCCCCAAAGTAAGCAAGACTGTCAAGGAAACTGCCAAGGACCCTCCAACGGAGGCTGTGGGTGCCTCCGGTGCTGTCGTGTGGGGTCCGAATCAAGTGAGCTGTGTGTACAACCCGGACCAGAGCAGGACTTGCATGCGAACCATGATGCCGAAGTGGAAACCCAGCCACTGTTGCTGTCCTCCCCAGAGCCGCTGGGAGAACATGGTGAGACTGCGAGTGGTGATAGATACCTTGTGGAACCTGATGCTGGGCCCCTTCAGGTTAGTGCCAATGCTCGTGCTGGCAGGACAGGAGATAATGGCCCTGTTACCATTGTGGAAGCTGGCAAGACTGGCAATAATTGTCCAGCCACTACAACTGATGCTTCTGATGCTTCTCATATGGCCATATCTCAGGATAATGTTGTAGGCCAAATCTTAATCCCATTGTGGTCTGAAACTCCCCTGGGATACCCGGAGGGGGATAAGTTTTACTCACTTAATGATGACTCTGAATCGCCAACGCCCAGCGATCCTAATACTTCCAATGAGAAAGATTCTGGGGAATCTTCCACTACACTAAAAACGCATCTCAGCAGGTCTTCGGCTTCGAACCGACGGGCAAGGTCCAGAGCTAGACTCACTAAATCTGATTCAGCTACGGTCCGTAAGCTTGAATGGGACTATTCTGCCACAATAATGACCTATGGAAATGATTTGCAGGTTGCTGCGCAAGGAGGATCCACTGGCTCTGAATCTGCTGCTCCACCCTCACTAGAATTACTGTATTCTACTCTCAAACAGATGCAGGGGAGGCTAGACTGGAGAGCCGAAGATCACACCAAGCCAACAAAAAACTGCAGGGCTCCATGCGCAAAGTAAATAAACTGTGCACTGAAATGGCTGAAAGGGTTACCCACATGGAGGATAGAACTGTTGTCCTGGAGGAGGAAGTTTGTAAGCTACAGGTATTCAAGGAATCCCAGGAAAATCAATCTTTGGATATGTGCTGGAAGCTTGAAGACTTTGAAAACAGGTAACGCAGAAATAATGTGCGGCTATTAGGTCTGGCAGAAAATGTTGAAGGGGAAAATATAATGTCTTTTTTCGTATCCTTGCTAAAGGGAGCTTTTCCCGATCTTGCCCATTGGAACTGGAACGCGAAGGTTCAGCGGGCACACCGCTTCCCAATGATGCAGAGGAAAGCCAACGCTGCTGGGCAAGGGAAGTGACCAAGAGCAATTTTAATTTACATCGGGAACTTCCTCCTTAGACAGGCCATAATTGATACAGCGAGGCCAGATTCCAAATGGAATTTTGAGGGGCACACCTTTTTTGCTCACCCTGATTTCTGTCACGCCACTGTTGAGCAGAGATGGAGACTCCCGCAGCTAATAACTACTTTTCAGGGGATGGGCTATGAGGCGTATTTGTTATTTCCCGCTCAGCTTAAGGTCATCCTAAATGGGAGGGTGAAAATGTTTTTTTTTCGGAAGTCAAGGCACAGGAATATATAAAGGAAGGAATTGAAGGAAGCAAAGGGGAGGGGTGGAGTTGGTCGTATGTCGCAAGGGGGCCTGACTGCCGATTGATTGTTGATTCTGAATCTGTTTATTAGGTGGGGGTTCTGGGTGGCGGCAACCTGAAGCTTAAACTAGGCTGGTTAAACCCCCCTCCTCTTTATATATGCTTCGGTTAAGATAGCAGCCGGGTGTGGAATTATATGGTGTCTTTGTGCTTCGGGGGGGGAAACAGCGGCGACTCGAGATGTGAGATCGGCTGCCATACATAGGTCATGTTTGACCTATCTGCCTGTAAGGGTTGTTGGGGGGTGGGGGTGGTTTTTCGGTAGGGATGGTCAGCGCGGGTGGGGTGCGTATGGGCATGGCACCAGCACTGCACATTTCAGCACGTGAGGGGAATTTTGGTAATTAGCTATGGAAATGGGAAGAAAATGAGCTTTGGAAGATCTGTCTTGGTTGAATTAAAGAGGAAATCAGGTTTTTGGATAGAAGGAAATTTGCTTAATATGTGATTATGAGTCTCCGAATTGCTTCAATCAATGTTTGTGGGCTAAATGATCAAGGTAATAGGCAAAAGGCCGCAATCTTACTAAAAACATTACAAATTGATATATTATACATTCAAGAGACCCATATAGAGGGCACCAGAGGTAACATCCTGGAGCAACTTGGATAATAAGCTTATGGTTAATACCAAGCAAGGTACTCGAACAAGAGGGGTCGCTATCCTTACCCGGAGGAGGGATATAATAGCTAAAAGAAAATTGTCTGATAGGTGGGGCCGTTGGGTTTTGGTAGAATGCTCATGGGCAGCTGAAATGTTTACAATCTGCTCAGTTTACGGATCAACCGGGGATGATCCCGAGGTTTTTGAATTTTTGGATACTGAGCTTGCAACATGGCACACTCCTGTAATAATGTGTGGGGATTTCAATATTAATGGGCTGGGTGGGCTCTGGGGTAAAGTGGGAGGTGGATATCCCGGTCAGAAAAGGAGGGTTTTTACCAATTTAGTAAGGAATAACAGACTCACTGATACGCGGGCTTATCTAAAGCCCAAAGACCCCGGTAGTACGTTTTTTTCTGCTCCCCACAGGGCTGTTTTTTTGTATCACATTTTTTTATCTCAAGGTTTAGGATAGAGAAATATGCTTGGATATTGTCAGACCATACCCCCTTAGTTCTTACGGTTGCCTTTAATGGGAGGGTGAGGCCTGAGCGGGTCTGGACCTTTGAAACGGGACTTCTAAAAGATCCAGAATATGTGCTCCATATGAAAGATTGGATTATGGAATTCTGGGATAACAACAAGGAGAGCGCTAGCGCAGGGATAGTCTGGGACGCGTTTAAAGCGGGGGTCAGAGGGGAGACATTGAGTTACAGTTTACTCCGGCAGAAAAAGGCGGCACAGCGAGAGGAAGCACTTTGTAACACTCTGATTGGGATGGAAGAGGAGCTTGCTATTGCTATTAATATGGGCAAACCAATCGAGGATATATTGCTCCGGTTGGCCCTAGCCAAGGCCGAAGTAGGAGATCAGACAGCTGCCAAGGCTGCGGAAAGCTTTCTGGCTAAAAGAGAGCATTGCTATGAGTTCAGTGAATGGGTGGGGCATACTCTAGCAGTTAGATTGAAACAAAAGTGTATAGCAGGGGAGATACTCAAAATTGTGGATGGTAGTGGGAATCTAATCGCTGACTCACCCGGGATCCAGGAAGTGTTCCGACAATTTTATCAACGCTTATATAGTGAGGAACCTCAGATGGAGCAAAGTTCAATCCAGGGGTATTTAAGTAAAATCCCCTTGCAGGGCATTGACCCTGAAGACAATGAGATACTTGAGACCGCACTGACCCTGGATGAGATCTTTGGTGCACTGAGAAGTCTACCCTCTGGTAAGGCTGCCGGTCCGGATCAGATCCCATTAGAGTTTTACAAAACTTTTGTGGATGTAATCGGACTTGATTTGGTTGATATTATTTGCCAAGCTCAAAAGGGTGGTTCTGTTCCCGCGTCTTGGGCGGGAGCAGATATTATAATTTTTTTGAAAAAGGGTAAGGCATCCAGGGAACCCCTGTCATAAAGGCCAATAACACTTATTAATAGTGACGTTAAAATCTTTTCCAAAGCAATGGCGACACGATTGAATTATATTTTTGGAAAACAATTCACCCCTGTCAGCATGGGTTTATACCGGGGTGGGGAACAACGCAACATACTCGTCGGGTAATAACCCTATTCGATGCAACTGAGGTCTCAGGGGACCCCACGGCTGTGATGATTTTGGATGTTGAGAAAACATTTGATAGGGTTGCCTCGGATTACCTCTGGGAGGCTTAGAGATGGTTCGGCATCGGGAGAGGATTAATTGAAGCCATTCGGATTTTGTATAGAGCACCAACGGCTCGGCTAAGACTGAATGGGGGATATACCGCAACTTTTTTTATTAAGCGTGGGACAAGGCAGGGTTGCCCGTGTTCCCCTCTTCTTTTTGCCATATATATTGATCCTCTAATATGGCTGCTGGAGGTTAACAATGGAATCAAGCCTATTGTCTGTTAGGGGTTGGAAACAAAAGTTCTGGCTTACGCGGACGATGTAGCCATCATTACCTCTAATCTCTCAACTACGTTAGCTGCAGTTGAGATGGTGGCTCATGACTTTGGCAGGTTCTCAGGGTATGCTTTAAATAAGCAAAAAACCCAGATAATTAAGAATGGGAATGTGGATCTGGACGATCCGCGGGTGACAGAATCAGCTGTTTATTTAGACATTGATGTTACGTCGGAACTGGGGAAGTTAGTGGCAAGAAACATCGAGGCCGTAATTGGGAAGGCAAAATCAGATTTTAACAGATTTAACAACTTACATATGTCATTAGTGGGCCGCTGCAATGTGGTAAAGATGGTGTTTTTACCCAAAATGCTTTATTTGTTCACGGCAATTCCCTTAGAATTTGAAAAACATTGGTTTGCGGCACTTGAGAACATAGTAAATCGGTTTATTTGGGCACAAGGGAAAACTAGAAGGGCTCTTAGGTATATGTCACTGCCTAGGGAAAGAGGTGGCTTTGCAGTCCCTGACTCTAAAACCTATTATTGGCCGCGGCCCTCCAATATATGAGTAGTGTATTTGGTGGGTGCTCTACGGATCCCTGGGCCAAAGCTGGGCTCCCAGATGTGTATAAGCTATTGCTTAGCGATGAAGCAGCGAACTGTTTTATGAAATTTAGATAGCCTAGGTATTTTAAGAAAACAAGATTTAAGACCTTGTTGGTAGCCTTTAAAATCTGGGCTGCACTTAAAAAGAAGACGGGCCTTTGGAGAATACATTTCTATACTCAGCTGTATAAAAAACATATGTTTCCTGGAATTTTCTCAGATTCAATTATGGCAGAGTGGGTGAAGCGAGGGGTTCGGAATGCTGGGGTTTAAAACAGACGGATGGAATTCAACAATTCAGCAAAATCCAGGTTGAGTTTGGCATCGAAAGGACAAATTTTTGTAAATACCTGCAGCTACGAAGTTTTTTTTAGCAGGAAGGTGGGAGGGCTGGAAGGCTTTCGTAAAGTTAAAGTCATTGATGCTATTAGAGATGGTAGGAATTGCACCATAAAGACAATGTATGCTGAACTAGTAATGCTCAAGCAGGATGATCTGGAAAAACATGGGAAGAAATGGGCAGAACGGCGGGTGTAGAACCGGAGAAGTTTCTTGATTCCTTAGAATTGGGGCAGACGGTTGTGTGTTCTGCTGGGCTTCAAGCTCAGCATTATAAGACAATCTTTGCACTTTATTACACCCCGGCGAGGATTGCACAATGGGGGGGCAGTTAGGAGTTAGATTTCTTGACCAGACATTGGGCGTGAAAGCTAAGTTAACCCCGGCTTTAATACTTCTCGGGGTTAGTAGCAATGGAGTGCAAGATCCACCTTATCGCTGCCTCTTCCTGGCTATGTCCGTTGTGCGGATATGCATAGCTTTGGCCTGGTTAGACCCAGCAGCCCCAACATTCCAGCACTGGCTCGAGCGGTTGCTCGCCATGTTTAATTTGCAAAGAGGTATTTATGAGAGAAAGGGCAAAAGAGGGAGATTGTTGGGTAGGCACATCTGGGCTCCTATTTTAAGCTGGAAGGAGTCTCAGGCAACTACTGGTCCCTGATTTATTTGAATGTGCGGGGGTGTAATCTATCGTCATTGTTAGCCATAGCAAATATTGATGTTTGCAAATTTTGTTGGATACCTGTGTTTTCTCTGCCTCTTGTGATTGTCTTGTGAATAAGGATGAAACTTTTCTTTTTATAGTTAAGAAGATTTGATTATTTCTCACGTTTTAACTAGTTGTATAACTGTGAGCTGTTTATATAAAAAAAATTGCAATTAAAATATTATTTAAAAAAATTGTGAAAATAAAACATATTGATTATTTAATTATAAAACACTTTATCAACCTTTTTTACATATATAATTTACTGTAACATTAACTTTATAAAAAATATAATTACCTGACTTATAATTAATTATATACATCACTTTGACTAATCATTAATGCATATTAACAAATACTTGAGGTGGGACTATTTCTTTCGATTGAAACGTCTGAAAAATAGTTTTAATTAATTCAATCTATGTACATTTTTCAAAGATTTAATTCAAAATTGAGTTAACATTGCTCTAGCGTTTCTCAACGCACTATGGACTATTTGGACTGCTAATGCTATCGGTGCCTGCTCTTTCCACTCGGACCATTAAAGGTTTGAAACCTATGAACGGCGTTATAGTGCTTACTACTAAAGGGCAAACTTGGAACAGTGAGATTTTGGCGGCAGCCCAGCCGTCGGGAGTGCACCACCCCATTATGATGTGGGGGCCAGGGGAGCCAGCAACTGCTTGTTCTCCATTTGGAAACGTTGCGGTGGATTGAGAGTGGGGAGCGAGCACCGAGGCCCATCTGGGGGCCTGAAATTTGCGGCAACTTAACGATGCGGATATCGCAGTGGACTACATGACCCAGCATTCCTCGCTCTGACCTATAGGAGCGGCCCATTCAGGGCGGCCATTTGTGTATAAATTAATGGTCCACAGCACGCATCCTTTCACTGCGTCCTGGCCTCTGAGGAAGAAGGTTTTGTTACTTTGAAACGCTTCAGGCACCATGGACTCTTTGGACTGCTAATGCTATTGGTGCCTGTTCTTTCCACTCGTACCATTAAAAGTTTGAAACCTATGAACGGTGTTAGAGTGCTTCCTACTAAAGGGCAACCTTGGAGCAGTGATATATATATATATATATATATATATATTACCTACTGGCGGTCGCCAGTAGGTAGTTATAGTTAGGACCCTGTTTCCATGGGAAAACCGCAACATTCTATTTTGAATAACTTTGGCGCCGGTCGACGAATCCTCGCCAAATTTCCAAAATAGGTGGGGCGCTACGCTCCGCTCCTACCCTGAAAGTCTCGGGGGGATTCGTCAAGCGGGGGCTGAGATAAAAGGGGGGTCCCAAAATGCGTTTTTCCCATGCATTTTTCCATAGGACCTTTAGACACAGCCACAGCCCGAACGGCTGAACAGAGTTCCTTGAAATTTGGCAGAGAGGTAGTCTACAGGTCAAGGAAGTGCCTTTTGTAGGTTTGGTGTAAATCTGTTCAGTAGATTCTGAGAAAATAGCCTTTAAATCAATATATATATCTGAGCCAGCTTACGGTGCGCTTACGGAGCGCTTACCGTACGCGTACGGTGACGTGCGCGAGCGCGATTCTGATTGGCTGTTCGATCTAAGTAAACATTCGAATCGGTCGAAACCAGGAAGCGGCGGCCGCCATTTTCTCTCTCGCACTCTGAGGGGGGCTGCAAAAACCAAGACAAAAAACATCTACAGGGGGAGTATATTCAGTTCTTAAACACCCAGCATCCATATATGTGTCCCCAAACAACCCCCAAGGCCAAAAAACAAATTTATTTTTTTTCGAAAAATTGCCGATTACGCTTACCGTACCCGTACGGTAAAAAATTTATAAAAAAAAAAAATTATCCACACTTTCCCCACCCCGTGTGCAAATGGTGCCCGTAGGGCACCATTTGAGCATGGCATATATAATTAAATGGAAAGTACAAATGAATAACGTTCACAACGAAGCGCATAATATGTCCCCCATCCCGCGTAATGTGGGCACGCGGTGCGCGCAGCGCACCGCGTGACCACCGTGCGTGCACGGCACTAACTGCGTAAAGTGGGCGCGCACGCCACGAATGGCGTAAAGTAACTTAGCATTTAAAAAACCGTACAAATTCACTGAAAAAACCATAGGTTTCACACACGTTATAGTTAGGAATTAGCATTTAAAAAACCTTGCAAATTCACTGAAAAAACCATAGGTTTCACACAAGTTATAGTTAGCTGTACATTTCACTCGTAAAAAACCAATGAAATTCCCCCGTTATAGTTAGTGCAGGCAACTATAACTCACGCGACCGCAATCCTCTGCTGATGACATATGTGTCTTTATGAAAAAAAAATATTTGTAATATATGTATAGCTAAAATTTAATGGAAGAAGACATGGGCAAATAAGTGTCTAAATACAGTATTAGCATCAGCAGAGGATTGCGGTCGCGTGAGTTATAGTTGCCTGCACTAACTATAACGGGGGAATTTCATTGGTTTTTTACGAGTGAAATGTACAGCTAACTATAACTTGTGTGAAACCTATGGTTTTTTCAGTGAATATAGATATATATATTCACTGAAAAAACCATAGGTTTCACACATGTTATAGTTAGCGGAAATTTTACTGATAAAAAACCAATGAAATTCCCCCGTTATAGTTAGTGCAGGCAACTATAACTCACGCGACCGCAATCCTCTGCTGATGCTAATACTGTATTTAGACACTTATTTGCCCATGTCTTCTTCCATACATTTTTAGCTATACATATATTACAAATATTTTTTTTTCATAAAGACACATATGTCATCAGCAGAAGATTGCAGAAGATTGCTTCGCACACCGTGCGCGCACAGTAAGCACGCGGTGCGCTTCGCGCACCGCGCGCCCACTTTACGCAGTTAGTGCCGTGCACGCACGGTGGGCACGCGGTGTGCTACGCGCACCGCGTGCCCACGTTACGCTAGATGGGCCATGTACGCACGATGCGCTTCGCGCACCGTGCGCACATGGAGGACATATGATGCACTTCGTTTTGAAAGGTAATATTTTAATTTTTCGTAATTTTTATAAGCCGTGCACAAATGGTGCCCTTCGGGCACCATTTGCACACGGGGTGGACAGAGTGTGGATAATTTTTTTTTATATTTTTTTTTTTTAAATATTATAGTTTATGTCATGTGTTATAAGCCTTGCACAATTGGTGGCCTTCGGCCACCGATTGCACACGGGGTGGGGAGAGTGTGGATAATTTTTTTTTTTATATCATTTTTTACCGTACGCGTACGGTAAGCGTAATCGGCGAAATTAGCGAAAAAAAAAAAAATCCGTTTTTGGCCTTGGGGGATCTTTGGGGACTCCCTCAACATGGCTATGTGTGTGGGAGCTGTCTAAACAGCCCCTTTACATGTTTTTGTGCTTTGTATTTTCATCATCACTCTCAGTGCGAGAGAGAAAATGGCGGCCGCCGCTTCCTGGTTTCGGCCGATTCGAATGTTTACTAAGATCTAAGAGCCAATCAGAATCGCGCTCGCGCACGCCACCGTACGCGTACGGTAAGCGTACCGTAAGCGCACCGTAAGCTGGCTCAGATATATATATTGCTTTAAAGGCTATTTTCTCAGAATCTACTGAACAGATTTACACCAAACCTACAAAAGGCACTTCCTTGACCTGAGGACTACCTCTCTGCCAAATTTCAAGTAATTCTGTTCAGCCGTTCGGGCTGTAGCCCTGTCTAAAGGTCCTATGGAAAAATGCATGGGAAAAACGCGTTTTGGGACCCCCCTTTTATCTCAGCCCCCGCTTGACGAATCCCCCCGAGACTTTCAGGGTAGGAGCGGAGCGTAGCGCCCCACCTATTTTGAAAAATTCGCGAGGATTCGTCGACCGGCGCCAAAGTTATTCAAAATAGAATGTTGCGGATTTCCTATGGAAACGTGGTCCTAACTATAACTACCTACTGGCGACTGCCAGTAGGTAATATATATATATATATATATACATACATACATATTCATAATAAAACAAAGATTACAGGGATCTTATAGTTAGGCACGGATTTCACTCATACATAACCAGTGAAATTCAGAAGTTATAGTTTTATAGTTACCTGAGCTAACTATAACTTACACCCCCGCAATGCACTGCTTATGACCTCACATATTACATCACCCATGACATGGTCAGTGACATAACTTATGACATTACTGATGATATCTCAAAGTACATCACTGATGGCATCATCCACAGAACCACGCCGACATCCAGTCACACACCCAAACACCCACTCATACTCCCAGTCAGTCAGTCAAAATTCTTTGTTCGGCGCTACCAAGCTATAAAAGTCACATCATGAAAAGAAATACACAATAATTGGTACATGATAGGATTAGTGTAAGGAACGGCAGGAGCAGCCTTGGAAACTTGTCCAGTACAGGTTATTAAGGATTGGTCTTCCTTCCCAGTATGTTTTTCAAGAAAGAAAAGACTCCAGTGATTAAAGGTACTGCCTCTGTGGAGTTGAAGTAGTTTTTACTGGGATTTCATGTTGAGGTGACTCAGCATCCTGGCTCGATAACCCCTCTCCTGATCCAACAACCCCCAACATTGGCTTTCGCCAGGAGCTGCCAACGATCTCTCTTGTGTTGGGTTGTGTCAGGAACTCATCTACTATATGCCAGCAGGCCAACGACCCTTCACCTCGCCCCACCACTTTCCAGCAGGAGCAGAGCTTGCACAGGTATGTGCACAGCTCTGGGGACAGGCTGTGAGGAGGGAGGGAGTTGGTGCATGTGGGAACCCTTAACGTGGGCCTCCGCTGAACCAACACCCTTCCCTCACAAACCTAAATCACTCGGTGTGAGATAAGGTTTTTTTTGGTGATCCCCCGCTCCCACTTTGTTAAAGGAAAGCCTATAGATAAAGCACTTACCTTTCCCATTCTTCTCTTTCCTCCGAGAAAAAAATCAAGAGTCGACCCAAGGAACCTGAAGAGAGGGAAAAAAAACAAAGACAAGAAAAAGGATAAGATGTATTATCACAACGAACAAAAGCATAACAAAAACAAAAAGAGAATACAACTAAGAGAAATAACAACCCACTTGCAGTGACACTTCAGGGATCAACCTGATGGGACTTGGAGCCCCAGGGTGCAACACTCTTACAAGCCACAGCTGCCAAGGGGGAGGTGTGACCAATGTGCTTTAAAGCACAGCCTCGAGCCCCGCGGCCAAGGGGGGGGCTGTCCGCGGCCATCAGAGCCCAGAGGAGGCTGGGCTGGGCCCACTCTCTTGGCTTTTAGATCTAACGTGAGTTTAGACCTTGTCCCCGACGGAGCTAACACCGACTCAAGTTCTTTTTCGTTCCCCCTAGTGTCAACACCAGATAACAAGTTGAACAGACAAAGAAACTGTGAGAAGGTATGGTGCTGCAATTTAATACAAGAAAGTGCAGGAAGTTGGAACGCTAGGATTGGACTGGCTGGGACAATTACACAGGTCGACAAACTACATATCGTATTTCACTTTCCCCTTTCTTTTTCCCCTCCCTTCTTTTCTTCCATGTTTTTAAGCTAGTGTACTCCCCCTGGTTGAACACCTTACAAACAAAACAGAACAAATCCTTATACACAAGGTAGTAATACCCTTATAAAGCTTGGGGAAACAAAAGGCAACAGAGGCACCCATGGGGAAGGGCATAACACTCAAACTTAAAAGAAAAGGCGTGGGTGGGAATTGTACAATATCTGAAATAGACACCCTTCTAGATGAGGTCGAGACAATGCTAGAGGGAGCGACAGGGAAACAGAAGGTACCATCCAAAGAAAAAATGACTTCCTTTTATACGAGGCAGGCAGTACATCAACAACTGGCATCAGTGCACCGAAGAGATATCATAGTACATGCAGCACAGACAGCAAGCCAATAGAGCACTCGAACGCAACTGGTGGCAATGACTAAATTACAAAAAACACCTAATTACTCCACACATGAATTGGGGTTAGGGAAGAGCCCGGGCAGAGAACCTATAGATTATGCAAGAAAGATCTCAGGTATAGGGGGAAACATAGGAATAGCCCACACAAATAGATTTACGTCCCTAGCCAAGGAAAATCCAGACATACTCCCTCCTGAGGGTGCAACGAGCCATTCCAGCTGCACACAAAAAGAGCCCGCTAACAGATGCAAATGGGGAGATATAGTCATTAGATGAGAAAGTACATATCCTAGTAAAAGAAGTAGAGAATCGAAAAACCTTAGTAAATTCCATGAAGACGCAACTGGCAGCCACCATTTTAGTGCATCCAACTAATCCATATGTAGGACACACAGAACCATCAACATGATCGGTTAAACCGCCAATTGAGCACAAAGTAGTCGCTAACTCAATAACTAATAGAGCGCATAATAACCCCTTACATAACAAGATTTCTGAGAGATCTAGAGGGGAGTAACTGCCCAAATGGTACAGGGAGATGGAGAAAAGGCCAGGTAACACAGATAATAGCATGAATCAGATAAGATATCCAGAAAGAGCACATGTCCTGCCAACGCAGGCCTATGAATGTCCACACCTAATCCAGCGAGGTGCCCCAAGAAGGCCACATGATAACCAAGCACGCCTGCCTGCATCGAGAATGCAATACAAGGGTGATTACAAACTCAAATTAGTGTCCAACGATGGGCCACAAAAGAAGAAAATAGGCCGGAGAATATACTTAACTAATGTACCCAAGAATGCCACAGGAGCTAGGGAAGACGAAGACTCACTTAAAAATAAAAACATCCATCGGATTAGACACAAGCGAGAATGCTTGTCAGTTGTCCGTTCAGATATAATAAGGACCGAGCGCTTGGAGGGTGGAAATGAAAGTCTAGGTGCAATCCACCTAATTGTCGCCAACAGAGAAATAGTACAGGGATTAATTGCAATGGATCTGAAAACAAGCATGACCAGTGGGGTGACCCTGTGCTTTTAACTGCACAGTCCATCCAACACCTCAGCACCATGAATAAGGTGCAGACTCTGTTCTGTTAACGAAGAGTCACATGGCCAGATAACATCAAAACTTGAATTAGCAGATTGACTGAGTATGGTAGAACAGGCAAACTTGAGAAAAGATAAGCAATCAAATCAGGAAGTGAATCACAGGGGCAGCACGATCTCGAATGAGGAAGATGCATGTGGACATTCAACGCAGAACATTGTAAATAATTAAACAAAAGGAATTAAAGATGTAGAACCAAACCCAGAAGTATCTACTAAAACCCATATAGTACTGACAAAAGGACACCCACCTTTAGCCATAGTTTCATGGAATGTTGCAGGCTTAAAACAAAACTTAGAGGATCCAGACTGGCATAACTATATTGAGAAATTTGATCGCTGCCCCTTCCAGGAGACATGGCTATTCACACCCCCATACAAGCTCGGATATAAAATATGCTACAAAAATGCTATCCCATCACAGAGAGGCAGAGCCTCAGGGGGCTCCTAATTTAGGTCAAAATAGCCTTGGGAAGAGGAACTAGCATTTATACTATAGACTCACCTGATATACTTGCAGTACATCTAGACACAAAAATTAACAATAAAACAAAGTTGTACCTATTTAATGTCTACAATAGACCCGCTAGGCAAAACGTAAACTCTTAGATTATTGATTTTCTAGGTAACGCCTTGGATTGTGTAAATCCACTTGACACTGCAATCATATGCAGTGATTTCAATTGCACATACAAACCATTAAATGGCCTAGAAATGCTAACAAAGTATGAGGATTTCGCCACGGGCCTGCCCCAGGTAGAAGCCGGACTGTCAAAACTGTGTACTATTGCTGCAGTACAGATAATGCAGTTCACTATCGAATACAACTTAAGGGCATACAAAGGAAGGGTGTCCAAAAATTGCACCTTAAATACATTCAATCGGGGTAGTTCACAATCCAGAATAGACTAAATTATGCACAGCATGCATAGCTGGAGCAGGATCTTGAGCTTTAAGATAGACGCAAGAGACGACAGTGACCATCGTCCTCTTTGCCTAGCAGTAACAGGCTAGGCAACAGGGAACCAGCTATCTAAATAAGCTTGCCAAAAGCCCAGCCTATAATATGAAACAACCATGAGTGGTTAAATGGCCCAGTATTACAGATAGCATAGAGACTATGACCAATATCTATAAGGCATTCGTTGATGTAGTATGCCCCTACGCAGAAACAAGTGGAACCTCAGCAACTGCAATTGCAATGCACCAACTGTTGGTCATACACTTGGAACCCTTTCTCACCGGAGTTGTAAGAGAAAAGCCTAAGCAAAACCATAAAACAAAATCAAAAGACAATCCCTGGTATTCCTTGGATTGCAGGAAAGCCAAGAAATCCTTACTTGAGAATTTAAAACAGGGAAATGTCCAATCAATAAGGAGAGCTAGGGATTGCCATAGGAAAATACTGGCCATCACAAACAAGAACTGGGAGGAGGCCAGTTGGATGGATCTCCTCCAGGCTGCAAAATCCAACAACACGACAGAATTTTGGAAAATTGCTGCGTTTGGTGGCAATGACCAAGTAGCACATACAGAGCACCACTTGGATCCTGTAGCCTGGACTGAACATTTCACCAACCTATATTCAGGTTATCAGTCTACCACCACTGAATACCACGGACCAGAATATGGGGTCCACTTTAGCCTAGAAGAAACTGCACATGTGATAGATACCATCAAGCTGGAAAAAGCCCCAGGATTCGATAGACTTCCTCGAGATTTGTTTAAACATGACAAAAAGGTATGGGTCCCATATGCTAATTTGGTCTGTAATGCGATAGGTTCTGGTGCCCCAATACCGGCCACGTGGAGAGGGGCTGAAAATGTCCCTATTCATAAAAAAGGCACCAAACATAAACCCAAGAACTACAGGCCAATAAGCCTAATAGACGTACTGTAAAAACTATATGCAAGACAACTTTTAAAAAGGCTAAAAGAATGAATACATGACAACATATTATCCGCATATCAGGATTTAGAACCCGTACAAGTACGATAGACCAAGTCTTTAGGCTCCTGTGCATCATCTGGAAATACACCAAGATAAAGGGAGGCTGTATTTATATAGCATTTGTAGTGTTAAGCTTTCAATCTAGTACCCAGAGGTCTACTGTGGGTCTCACTGTAAAAATAAAAAGTACCTGCAGACCTGCTAGATCAGATGGCAAGGCTACACCATGATAACTATGCAAGAGTTCGATGGGGTATGAACGGCGACCTTACTGAACCAATCCCTATAGCCAGAGGAGAGAGACAGGAATGCGTACTCCTGCCCACCCTGTTCTCGCTCTATATTAACAACATGGTTGATTATCTAAAAAAATCAAAAACTGATTCCCCAAAGCTCAGTGAGAACTTGGTCCCAGCACTATTATTTGCAGACAACACTATCCTGATCTCGCAGATGCTGAAGGGCTTGCAAAATGTAATGGATGATTTTAACATATACTGCAATCTAGAAGGCCTAGAAATAAATATTGGGCAAACAAAGTATACGGCCATAAACCCCCAGAAGGACTTCAGAACCAATCAGAATAATCCGAAATTAGAGCCTGTCCAAAACTTCATCTATTTGGATATACTACTCGATTCAAAGTTCGCATGGAAATCACAGATAAATCACTCTGCAATGGCTCTCGCACAGTGGTCCGGGCTATTCTTAAGAAGTAAAGCCTATCCTCAAGTAAACGAACAACACCAGCACTAGAGATTTACGAATGTAAAGTACAGGCAGCTGCCCTATATGGATCAGAGCTTTGGGGTAATGGCGATATTAAGCAAATAATAAACTGGGAGAATAAGTTTGTGAGGAGAATCTTGAGGCTACCCCTGGAAACACCACTTACCCCAATGTTTCACAATTTAAATGTTGAACGTATAGGGCAAATTGCACCTCTATGCCTGCTGCTTTACTGGATTAGGCTATGGAGAAAGCCAGAACTCGTGGCCTGTGTAGAAGGCATCAAAGAACTCCTAGCTATCAATAGATGCCTATTTTTCCCTGGCTTAGATTTGATAAGAAATGATTTACAGAACTTGGTCTCTGCTCATATTGGACTTAGCCACACAAGTTAGCACAAAGCTGTAAGAACACTCTGAAACAAACATACTGGGTGCATGCCCTAAATGCACTTCATCGAGACCCTAGTTTGGGCAGTCTAACAGTACAATTTCTTAACGTTAAACCTAACTCATGTTTTGAAGAGTTCCTTGACAATATCCAGCCTCATCTGGCAAGAATCTTATACTTGAAATTAAGGTACGACATACTCCAGATCAAAAGCTATATCGCAACTTGAGGAACTCTGGGAGAACGAACGTACACTCTATGCCTTACTGAAAACACTGCGCATATCCTCTTCTTTTGCCAAGCATACGCTAGGGCAAGGAAGAAATGGCTCCGTCCCTTGTGCAATAGGCTGGGATTTAGGAAGCATCAAGAGGCCTTAAGGGTTTTGAAATATAACATAGCACCGTATGTAATGTTTGCTACATTTAAATACCTGCTTACAGTAGGGTTTATACAAAGAAAGAAGGAGCTAAAGCTATGATGTTGCAATGAACAATGCATTCCTTTGTTTGAAACTTGCACTATGAAGGATGTTACTTTTTATTGAGAATACTCTATATCATTTTATACTTTTTAACAATCTTAAATACACGAGCAGGATGGGGTCTAGATTGTAACATTGTAATGAATAGCACGCACTGTCCCCACCATGGACTTTGTAATGAGGCCGATGATAGTTTTATCCCGATACTGTATGTATGGTTCAACCGATCTTAGATACTATTGATTTTAAATTGTCCACTTTTACTGACCGGAAATGATGGCTTTCTAAGGACTTATTGATAAATTCAAGGAATGGCATTTCTTTCACTCATTCGGCACTTAGGGCTGAAACATAAACAGTATTTCCATGCATATTTATAATATAGTTGGTTGTGGAAAATTTGAAAATCTTGTTTAATTGTGAAAAATGTATGACCTATAGCCGAAATAAAGTATTTAAATTAAAAACAATGGTGCATGATTAAACGGTCATGAAAAGGGCATTATTAAAATAGATTATTAAACCTTCATTAAAATCACAGAGATCCATTAAATAGTGTAATAACAGCAAAATACAATAGAAACGTCAATATTTAGATTGTTATCTCAAAGAATTTAAGGTGTAGTTGAAGATAGCAATAATGGCAGTTTCATTTACCAGACACTGCAAATAAGAAAAGGCAGCTGTGTGGTGTCTAAACTCCAGAGCACACAATATGGGGCACAGGAACTGCCTTCTTTGGTGTGAATAAAATGTGCAGAATAAAGTAAAGTGCAGGGTGCTTTGTTGGGCTGGGATTTCACAATGGCAGAGGATGAGAGATGAAAACCAGGTGCCTTTGATGTGAAAGGCTACCAAGAAGTGTATAGTTTGAAGTCGGAACCTTGTGAGTAAGAACTTCTGTCTTTCATCTACAATAAATTGTAAGAAAAATGCTGGGTGTGTAAGTGGAGCCCGGGAAATTAGTTCCCTCTCTTTCCAGCTATCACCCTGCCGTGCCCCTGGCGCATGTTGATAAAAAAGATCTTTTATATGCATTGAGGGGATGTTGGATAGAACAGCCAGATTATGATAAAAAAAACTGAAGTGCCCAGACTTTCAAAGCTCTTTTTGACAAATTTGAGCCAGGGGATAATTAGGCAAGTATACAGATTCATGCAATTTGGCAACACTGATCTACACAATTGGGCCTCTGGATTTTTCCGAATTCGCTACCGCAACAAGAGGGATTGTATTTGATTTAACCCTCCAGATAATTTAGCCCTACCTCACTGTGGCAAAATGACTCGCGAATGGAGTGTAGGGCAGTCAGAAGTCTTCATATAAATTTTTTCTGTACAATCTGGAGAGTTTTACTGTTTGCGTATCCCAAGATACCTGCCCCAAATTTTGCAACAGATAAACATTTACTTTTAAAAATACATAGCAGTTCACTTATGGGTTTATGTCCCAGCCTTCTTGCAAATCTAAAAACTGCATCAACTGCCCTTTGGACTTGCAAGACTCTTACATTTAATAAGACTTTCCAGTTAAAATCAATATTGATGGGGACACCAAGCTACGTGTAGTGGGAGGTTTTCCCCACTTCATTACCACCAAGTAAAAACTTTCTGTTCTGGTCTTTGTCATTTTTGGACCGCATTTCATTATAAATTACTTGGGTTGGTTAGTTTTTAGTTCTGTGTTGTCCATAAAACTATTAAAGGCATCTAACAAGGATTGAAGACCATTAGTTGTTCGAGCAACAGGGACAGCAACATCTGCACAGAGTAAGAAAGGGATTTCTTGTGGGTTAATCTTAGGGATATCTTTTCTGGCCTTTACCTAAGCAAACTATAACTTATGCCACCACAATACACTGCCTATGATTTCACCTATTACATCACCCATGACATAGTCAGTGACGTCACTCATGACATCACTGATGACATTTCCAATTACATCACTGATGATACAATCCACAGAATCGCTCACACAGCCCCTCACTCACCCATTCACCCACTGACACACCCATAAAACCACTCACAAACCCACTCACTGATCCATGGAGCCACTCGCACACCCACTTGCTTACCCATACAGCTACTCTGACAGCGACTCACGTCCCAAACAGCCTCTCAACAGAGCCCCTCACTCACCCATACAACCACTCAATCATCCACTCACATACCTATACAAGCACTCACACTTGTACTCACTCACCAATGAATGAATGAATGAAATTCTATTTGTATAGCGCATGGCTACCCTGAGGCCTCCCAGCGCTGCTCAAAAAGAAGTACAGGGAAAAGAACAAGGCAGTGCTGCTATGGAAGCATCTTGAAAACGTGGGTTTTCAAGAGTCTCCGGAAAGCCATGAGATTATTGTTTTCACTGAGAGTGAGGGGAAGAGTGTTCCAGATTTTGGAGGCATTAAACGAGAATGAGCGACCACCCCATCTAGATCTTTGAATTTTCTTGGGGGTGGCCAGGCACAAGGAGCTGGAACGCAGAGTCCTGTGGGGAAGATAGGGGGAGACCAGGGAATGCATGATAGCCGGGCCAGTTTTCCAGATGGCTTTATGAGCCAGGCACATAGCTTTAAACTGTATCCTGGCCTCAACAGGCAGCCAATGAAGATTCCTCAGTGCTGGTTTTGCAGACTGCCACCTCGGTGTCTGGAAGAGCATGCGCGCAGCACAATTCTGCGTTACTTGCAGTATGTGGATAGTAAATTGGGGAGCCCCGAGGTAGAGGGCATTCCCGTAATCAAGGCGAGAGAGAATAAGGGCCTGCACCATAATTCTTCTCGCCTGAAAGGGAAGGAGGGGGATAATTTTTCGCAACATTCTCATCAGTCCATAGCAGGTGGCTGAGAGCTTGGTGGCCTGGTGGTTAAAATCAAGAGAGCTGTCAAGCCATATGCCGAGGCCCTTAATCTGAGTCTTTGGGGGTGGAGCAGGGCCTAAGCGAGCTGGCCACAAAGAAGCAGGGACAGGGGATGGAGAATTACCCAGGAACATATTCTCTGTTTTGTCCCCATTGAGCCTGAGGCAGGAGAGTTCCATCCACTCGCCCACCGCCTCTAGGCAAGGGCCTAGGGTGCTAGACGACCCTTCTGTGTGATTTAGTGCTGCCACTAGCTGAGTGTCGTCTGCGTAGGTGATGATCTTAATGCTGAATGGATGGACAACCTCCGCCAGGGGACTCATGTATATATTAAAAAGTGTGGGGCTCAGGGCAGACCCCTGTGGAACCCCACAACTGAGGGGTAGCCGGGTGGACACCACATCTCCCTCAAAGACCTGAAACCATCGGTCACTGAGAAATGACTGGAACCAGGTCAGTGCCGGGCCTGACACTCCCATATTTCCAAGTCGGTGGGCCAGAATGTTGTGGTTAATAGTGTCAAACGCGGCACTGAGGTCCAGGAGGATAATTGCAGCCGCTCCCCCTTGGTCCAACAGCCTCCTTGCCAGCAGAGCCGTTTCCGTCCCATGCTGAGGACGAAATCCTGTCTGAGAGTCACACAACAGGTTGTTAGATTCTAAATAGTCCACCAGTATGGTGTTAATGTGTCTCTCAAGTAGTTTGCTCAGCCAAGGGAGGAGGGAAATTGGGCGATAGTTGGACAGATTGGACTGGTCCAGACTGGGCTTCTTTAGGAGGGCCCTGACCATCGCACATTTCCATGCTGTGGGAACTGTACCAGAGGTGATTGAGCAGTTCAGAACATCAAGGATGACTGGGCGAGTGGATTCAATAACCAGTTTAAGATGTTGTGGGGGAGCGGGGTCCAATGGTGAGCCTGAGATTACTTTAGAGACAACCAGGTCTAGAGATTCATCATCTAAGGGGGAAAACTCATCTAAAGAGCAGTTGGCCGTGGAGATAGGGCTGCTTATTGCTGTTGTGGTGGGCTTGAGTGTAGTGATAGGGAAGGAAGAGTAGATATTTGAATTTTTTGATAGAAGAAGACTGCTAGATTGGTGCATCGTATAAGAGCTCCTTCTGTTGTCATAGGTTTTTGAGGAAGAGTGATAAGGGATTTTGCAAAGCGAAAGATCTCCTTAGGAGAGTTTGCCGCTATGCTGATTTTCTCATCATAGAAAATTGTTTGGGCGATTTAATTTCAGATTTATATAGCCCGATTGCTTTCCTATACTCCACTTTCCTAGTTTCTGAGAAGTCTCTAACTTCTCTCTAATCTTCTGCAAGATTGCTTTAATATCCTTAATTTCGGGGAGAACCAGGGAGCTGTTTCCTGTCTAATTTTTTTATGGATAGGTTCTTTGGGAAGAACTAGGTCAAGGAAGCTTTGGATCCAGTATTGAAATTACTGTTGGCCAGATTGGGATTAGGGTCCATAGACGGTTTTGTGTTTTCAAGGGCAGCCATCCAGTCAGTGGTGGACAGCCTAAACCATTTCCTTCCCAAGGTGGATGTTGTTTCCTTGGAGGGTGGGGGCATAGAGGTGTCCCAGGTTAGAGGGATTAAGAAATGATCCGTCCAGGGAGTGGGGAGGGGCTCCCTACGACTAGGTTGTCAATATTGCTGAATACATGATCAAGAAGATGGCCCTTGATATGTGTAGAGGCGAATCCTTTTTGTTTGAGCTGGATCGCCGAAAGACCCAAAAGTAGTTCACATACTACACGATTAGAGGAATCATCTAAGTGAATGTTGAAGTCCCCAACTAGTGTAAAGTTGGCCGGAGCCAGTTCTATATTGGCGACTAAGGTGGAAACATTGGAAAGAAATTGCCCTGGGACTCCTGGGGGGCGATAGATCAGTAGACCGGAGAAGGTGCTCGTAGGTGAAAACTCTAGATACAGCTACCAATACAGCTACTCACATAGACACTCACTCTCCAATACAGTCACTCACACAAATAATTAATTAACCAAACACCCACTCAAACAGTCACACATACAGCCACTGACACATACAGTCACACACTGTCAGACCAAGCACCTTTTGGCGTGTTTCCCCTGTCTTTTTTGCTTTCTGGCCTCCTGTTTTTAATGGTACGTTTGACCTTGTTTTGCTGATTTAGTGCCTCTGTGCACTTTCTTGCTGCTGTTCATTGTTAATGTGTAAGTGTACCTACTGTAATTTGTGTTTATGGATTGGTGTTTCCATGTTTGGCCTATTTGACTTCCTACCAAGTCCCTAATATAGTACACTGTGTGTGCCCAGGGCCAGTAAATCAAATGCTTCTAGTGGGCCTGCAGAACTGATTGTGCCCACCACACAGGCAACCTTGCAATGGTGTCTCAGACCTGCCACTGCAGTGTCTTTGGGAAGTTTTTACTGCTATGTCGAGCTGGCAAGTGCACCCACTTGCCAGGCCCAAATGTTCCCTTTTCTTGCATGTAAGGCATCCCTCAAATACGCCCAAGGTACCTCCATGGGTAGGGTGCAGTGCATGTGAAAGGTAGGACATGTACTGGTGTGTTTTACATGTATTGATAGTGAAAGACTGTGCATTATGTTGTTCGCTATTGGAAGGCTGTCTTCCCCATAGGCTTAACATGAGAGTTGCTTGTAACATTTTGCAAGTATAAATTTCCTTTGGGACAAGATAGAGAAATGGAAATTAGATTCTCTGAACTCAGAGTTTAATTACACATCTTTTTAGGGAGATGGTTTTTAAAGTGTGTTTTTGAAAATGCCACTTTTGGGTCCCGGGCTCACTGTGCCACTGGATTCAAGCTATCCTGGCTGATGAGGGGTGAAACCCCGACACTGGTCCTAGGATGCTTCTTTCCAGTCCAGGAAGGACCTGGCTTGGGAGTTTGGGCTGGACTGTTCCCATGAGGCACAGGGTCAAGACTGATTTGCATATGGCCAGGTCTAAAATGGGGTGGCATGGTGAGCAAAAGAATGATGGATTTAACCCAGTTCTCTTGACTGGGGGTGAATGTTTTGATTTGTTCTGCAATCTATCCATCAATTGTGTGCCTTTTGCTTCCTTGCCCTAAGTGCGCCGGATATGCCAAGATGTGGGTCTCGGGCTCACTGTGCCACTGTGCCACTGGATTCAAGCTATCCAGTATGATGAGGGGTGAAACTCCAAAACCGATCCTAGGATGCTTGTTTCCGGTCCAGGGACGGCCTGGCTTGGCCAGTTCCCGCTGGACTGTTCCCATGAGGCACCGGGTCATGACTGATTTGCATATGGCCAGGTCTAAACTGGGGTGGCATGATGAGCAAAAGAATGATGGATTTAACCCAGATCTCTTGACTGAAAATGAATGTTTTGATTTGTTCTGCATTCCGTCCATCAATTCTGTGTCTTTTACTTTTAGAAAGTAGGCATTTTCTTGTTTAACCATTCTGTGTGCCTCCGCTGATTTGTGTATTGACATTGATGCCGTTGTCGGCTCCGTGTACGTAAGGCACCACAGAGGGCACCACTGCACTTCGCACCACAACCCTGGTCTCACAGACGATGCCGGCCGATGCCACCACGAGCCACTGCTTGCACCGTGAGCTGTGGGCACCGCACTTCACACCACCTCTCTTCACGTCGCCACCCTGGTATCTCCGACGATGCTGCTCTATGCCAACATCAACGCCGTTGCTAGCACCGTGATTTGAGGGCACTGCTAATAAGTTACACAACGCACCGCCCCGTCCCACACCGTAGCATTGGCCTACCGGCTCTATTGATTCCGGTTCAGCAGCAGATGACAACGCTTCAGCAACGACAACGCCGCTGCTTGCACCATGACCTGCCAGCACCGTGACAAGCCCCGTCCCGTTTCGCCGTGCAGCCCCGGTCTCATGGACGCTGTTGGACGACCCTCACTGAGTCGCTACCTGCACTGGGACCTGAGGGCACCGCACGCCGCGCCGCTGCACTTCGCACTGCAGCCCCGACGCCTGCCAGTGTTCCCGACTTCAACCGCACGGAGTTCAATCTGCAACACATGTGACTTGAAGTGCCCGACGACTCCTGCACCGAATTACAGAACCAACATCTGCCCATACTAGCTCTTCGGAGTTCGCCATGAGGTCCTCGACGCCCTGCATTTCTAAAGGTACTGTTTTGCATGTCTTCCGACACCATAGCGGGTCCGTTACGCCTCAGCCAGAAATGTTTAGATTTGTTGTTCACTATGCAGTGATAGCCCCGGACACAGCTATCATCTTCAGGAACTGTATTTTAATTCTAATTTTGCTTCTTGATAATTCTAAGAACTGTATTTTGGATTTTTATTGTTTTTGGTCTTGTTTGAACAGATAAAATATTGGATATTTTTTTCCTAAAACTGGTGTGGTGTCCTTGAGTTCATATTACTGTATGTTCAATCAATCAACCAATCAAACATTTGTAGAGCACGCTTCTCACCCATGAGGGTTTCAATGCGCTACGGGCAGGGTGGGGGTGCTACTTCTCGAACAGCCAGGTCTTGAGAAGTCTCCTGAAGGTCAGCAGGTCATGGGTCTGTCGCAAGTGGACGGGGAAGCTGTTCCATGTCTTGGCGGTGAGGTGGGAGAATAATCTGCCACCGGTGGTCGTTCGGTGGATGCGTGGGACGGTGGGGAGGGAGATCAGCGAAGCGAAGCTGGCGGTTCAGGGTGTAGAAGGTGTCGTTTGTTGAGGTATGTTGGTCCGGCTTTGTTAGCATGAGTAAGAGCTTGAAGGTGATCCTCTTGTTGACGGGGAGCCAGTGCAGGTCTCTCAGGTGGGCAGTGATGTGGTTGTGGCGGGGGATGTCGAGGATGAGGCGTGCGGAGGTGTTCTGTATGCGTTGAAGTCTTTTCTGGAGTTTGGCCGTGGTTCCCGCGTAGAGGGTGTTGCCATAGTCCAGCCTGCTGCTGACGAGGGCCTGGGTGACCGTCCTTCTGGTTCCGGTGGGGATCCATCTGTAGATCTTGTGAAGCATGCGAAGGGTTTTGAAGCAGGACGAGGAGATAGCATTGACTTGCTGGGCCATAGATAGTGATGAGTCTAGGATGAACCCCAGGTTGCGTGCGTGGTCGGTGGGTGTCGGTGCAGATCCCAGCGTTGCCGGCCACCAGGAGTCATCCCAGGCGGAGGGGGTGGAGCCAAGGATGAGGAACTCCGTCTTGTCAGAGTTCAGTTTCAGGCGACTGTTCTTCATCCATTCGGCGACGGCCTTCATTCTTTTGTGGAGGTTAGATTTGGCGGTGGTGGGGTCCTTGGTGAGGGAAAGGATCAGCTGGGTGTCATCGGCATATGAGCCGATGTTGAGGTCGTGCGATCAGACGATTTTGGTGAGCGGTCCCATGTAGACGTTAAAAAGGGTCTTGCTGAGGGACAATCTTTGGGGGACGCTGCAGGAGATCTTGGTGGCTTCGGATCGTAATGGAGGGAGGCGGACTCTCTGGGTTTTGCTGGTGAGGAAGGAGGTGATCCTGTCCGGGGCTTTGTTGCGGATCCCTGCCTCGTGGAGGCGTGTGCGTAGGGTGTGGTGGCAGACGGTGTTGAAGGCAGCCGAGAGGTCCAGGAGGATGAGGGCTTCAGTTTCGCCATTGACCAGTAGGGTCCTGATGTCGTCTGTGGTGGCGATGAGGAAGGTTTGGTGCTGTGGTTGCAGCAGAATCTGGATTGGGATGAGTCCAGGATGTTGTTCTCCTCGAGGAAGCTAGTCAGTTGCCTGTTGACCTTCTTCTCAATGACCTTCACTGGGAACGGGAGCAGGGAGATAGGCCGGAAGTTCTTGAGGTCCTTTGGGTCCACCTTGGGTTTCTTTAGTAGGGAGTTGATCTCGGCGTGGTTCCATCTCTCTGGGAAGGTGGCGGTCTCGAAGAAGCTGTTGACGATCTTCCAGAGTTGAGGTGCGATGATGGAGCTTGCTTTGTTGAAAATGTAGTGAGAACAGGGGTCGGATGGTGAGCCGGAGTGGATGACCTTCATGATTTTGGTGGTGTCGTTGACGTGGTTCCAGGAGAGCAGGAGGCTGGTGTGGGGAGGGGGGGGCGGTGAGTGTGGGGTGTCGGCGGCTGTCAGGGGGGTCTGGGTGTTGCAGCTGTTGTGGATGTTTGCGATCTTGCGATGGATAAAGGTGGCTAGGGAGTTGCAGAGGTCTTGTGATGGCAGAATGTCGTTGGAGCTGGGGTTGGCGAGTTCCTTGACGATGTTGAAAAGCACTTTGCTGTTGTGTGCATTGTTGTTGATGCGTTCCTTTTGGCGGTTCGAATGAGTTGGTGGTGCTTGCGGCTGGCGTTCTTGAGGGCTGCGTGGTTGTCCGGTGTCTGTTTGTGGCACCACTTCTTCTCGAGTGTTCTGCAAGTCTGCTTGGATGCCTGGAGGTCGGTGGTGAACCAGATGGCCCTTCTGTCGGCGCGTCTGTTTGAGGGTTTCTTGAATGGGGCGAGAGTGTTGGCGCAGTCGTCGATCCAGTGTCTGAAGTTGCGGGCGGCTGTGTCGTTGTCGGTGGGTCTCGGCGAGGGTGGTAATTAGCTGGTCTTCGGTGTCCTTGTTCCAGCTGTGGTGCAGGATTCGTAGTGTGTGGTTGTGCGTGGTGCGTTTCTCGAAGGAGAAGTGGATGCAGCGGTGGTCGGTCCAGTGGAGTTCGGTGGTGTGGTTGAAGGTGAAGTGGGTGCTGGTGGAAAAAATTAGGTCGAGCGTGTGTCTGGCGGAGTGGGTAGGTGTCGTGACGAGCTGTTTGAGTCCGAGGTTGGCGAGGTTGTCGAGCAGGATGGTGGAGTTGCTGTCGTTGGCGTTACCAAGGTGGAAGTTCAGGTCCCCAAGGAGGATGTAGTCTGTGGATGCGAGGGCGTGTGTGCTGACGACGTCGGTGATGGCGTCGCTGAACTGTGCCTGGGGTCCGGGGGGTCTGTAGATGAGGGTTCCTCTGAGGGTGGTTTTGGGATTGAGGTGGATCTGGAAATGCAGGTGTTTGGCAGTGCTGAGGGTGTCTTTGGTGCTGGTCGAGATTCTTATGGTATTCCTGTTGACGATGGCGATTCCTACTCCTGGTCTGTTGGTGTGGTCCGTGCGGGTGATCTTGTAGCCGTCCGGAATGGCTATGGCAATGTCGGGTGCCGAGGAGGGGTTCATCCGGGTCTCCGTCAGGAAGGCGTTGTCTGGGGAGGATGAGTCGAGTAGGTCCCAGAGTTCGATGGCGGTTTTGTGTACGCACAGCAGTCGCCACGATGTAGGGGAGGCGGTGGGGGAGGGATAAGGAGCTGGGAGGTGGGGGCGGGCGGTAGGGGGAAGGGTCAGTGGCGGCGGGAAAAAGGAGGGGAGACGAGGGGGATCAACAGCCCAAAGCAAGGGCTGAAGGGGAACAGAAACGAAAATCAACAGTAGTAACAATACAAAATACAGACGAAATTACCCCATCAAAAAAACACAGTAACCATGCGCCTAATGGAAAGCTGGACCAGGGTAGTATTGAACCCTGCCAAGGAGAGGGGCTGGCTTCTAGGCTAAGCAGAGCACCGTGGAGCTGCCGGAGAGAGTGCATGCCTTGGACCGAAGTCTGAGGACTCACACGCGCTCCCCAGCAGCGGTCGCCATGATGTAGGGGAGGGGGAGGGATGAGGAGCTGGGAGGCGGAAGTGGGGTGGTGGGGGAGGGGTCAGTGGCGGTGGGAAAAAGGAGATGAGACGAGGGGGAACAACAGCCTACAGCAAGGGCTGAAGGGGAACAGAAACGAAAATCAACAGTAGTAACAATACAAAATACAGACGAAATTACCCCATCAAAAAAACACAGTAGCCATGCGCCTAATGGAAAGCTGGACCAGGGTAGTATTGAACCCTGCCAAGGAGAGGGGCTGGCTTCTAGGCTAAGCAGAGCACCGTGGAGCTGCCGGAGAGAGTGCATGCCTTGGACCGAAGTCTGAGGACTCACACGCGCTCCCCAGCAGCGGTCGCCATGATGTAGGGGAGGGGGAGGGATGAGGAGCTGGGAGGCGGAAGTGGGGTGGTGGGGGAGGGGTCAGTGGCGGTGGGAAAAAGGAGATGAGATGAGGGGGAACAACAGCCTACAGCAAGGGCTGAAGGGGAACAGAAACGAAAGTCAACAGTAGTAACAATACAAATTACAGACAGAATTACACCATTAAAAAAACACAATAACCATGCGCCTCATGGAAAGCTGGACCAGGGTAGTATTAAACCCTGCCAAGGAGAGGGGCTGGCTTCTAGGCAAAGCAGAGCACTGCGGAGCTACCGGGTAGAGTGCGTGCCTTGGACCGAAGTGTGAGGACTCACACGCGCTCCCCTGCAGCGGTCGCCATGATGTAGGGGAGGGGGGAGGGACGAGGAGCTGGGAGGTGGGAGCAGGGCGGTAGGGGGAGGGGTCAGTGGCGGTGGGAAAAAGGAGACGAGACGAGGGGGAACAACAGCCCACAGCAAGGGCTGAAGGGGAACAGAAACGAAAATCAACAGTAGTAACAATACAAAATACAGACGAAATTACACCATAAAAAAAACACAATCACCATGCGCCTGATGGAAAGCTGGACCAGGGTAGTATTGAACCCTGCCAAGTAGAGGGGCTGGCTTCTAGGCGAAGCAGAGCACTGCTGAGCTGCTGGGGAGAGTACAATCCTTGGACCGTAGTCTGAGGACTCACACACGCTCCCACGCAGCAGTCGCCATGATGTAGGGGAGGGGGAGGGACAAGGAGCTGGGAGGCGGGAGGCGGGAGCGGGACGGTAGAGGGAGGGGTCAGTGGCGATGGGAAAAGGAAGGGAGACAAGGGGAACAACAGCCCACAGCTAGGGCTGAAGGGGAACAGAAACGAAAATCGACAGTAGTAACAATACAAATGTTATGTGCAAATGCTTTGCATACTGCCTCTGAGATGAGCCTGACTGCTCGTGCCAAGCTACCAAGGGGGTGAGAAGGAGTTATTTTAGAAGTGTACCCCCTTATCCGAACTAGGAAGAAGGGTCCCCACTTGGACAGGTAACAACCTGCCAACCAGAGGCCCCCATTTCTAACACTCACCCATACTGCCACTCACACAGCCACTCACTCACCAATACAGACACTCACACACCCACTCACTCATCCATAGAGCCACTCACACACCCACTCACTCACTCACTCACTCACTCACCCATACAGCCACTCACACAGCCACTTACTCACCCATACTGCCTCTCAAACACCTACTTACTCAATCCTGTGATGTTATGTTTATGTTACGTTATGAACTTTTAGAAAACAATCACAATCACTGGATGGTGTCATCAGTGATTATATCAAAAATGTGATTTGGGATCTCATGAGTGATGTCACTGACCATGTCATGAGTGATGTAATATGTGAGATCGTAAGCAGTATATTGCCGTGGCGTACGTTATAGTTAGCTCAGGTAACTATAACTGATGAATTTTACTGGATTTGTACGAGTGAAATCCGAGCCTAACTATAATCCCTGTAACCTTTGTTTTTTTCTGTGAATTTCGAAGGTTTTTTTAACGTTAAGTAAGATGTCCATCGCAATGCAATGTGGGGGGGTTGAACGCAGGAAGTAGTCTGGCCTGGCATTGTGCTGCCCCCACCCAAGATTGCTGTTCCTCCTTCCCCTCCTCCTTGCCATCCATTGCACAAGTCTATGACCCTGCTTCCTTATTACAGCCCTGTGTGGCCATTGTTCTGCCACTGCCTTTCCCGCCTTCCCTAAACAGTAGCTAGCTGCCCCATCTACCTCCTCCCTACCCTTTGTTGTCTAACTCCATGCACCAGCAAACTTCCTCCTCCCCTGCAATCCAATTTGTTGCGACTGCCCTCCATTTAGCTTGATGTGCCTGCCCACCCCTCCTGCCCTCCGTTGCTCAATTCCATGACCCATCATTGCCCTCCTTCTTAGCCTCTGTGCTTAGCTTGCTGCCCCTAACCTCCTACCTCTGATGTCTGTGTGCATGCTCCTGCTCCCTCCTTTTTGGCCACCATATTCCATGGACCTTCCACTACCCCTCCTATCTACTCTGAGTGTTCTGTTGAGCTACCACTGCCCCTCCCACCTGCCTAGCATGGTCAGATGGCTGCCACCTGTCCTTACCACCACCACCATGCCTATCCAAGTTCCAAGCCCCTATCCCCTCCCTCCTGTCCCCCATGGTCTATTTTGCTGCCACTCCCTTCTGCCTTCCATGCTCGGCTGTGCTACAACTGCTCCTCATGACTGCCCCATGTGGTGTGTTGTGAAGCCACTTCTTCTGCCCTCTCTTGTCTATGCCCAGTCCCTATCCCTCCCTTCTGTCCTCCATGGTCCTTTGTGCATGCCCCTGCCCCCTCCATCTTGCCCCCTTTGGCCGTTGTGCTGTCACTAACCTCCGCATGCCATGCATGGTCTTCCATGCCAGCATGGCACCTCCCACCTGCCCTGTGTGGTCAGTTTGCTGCCCTTGACATCCTCCCACCTTCCCTCCATTGTCTATGTGCATGCCATTATAGTCTCACTGTTGTGCTTTCAGTGCCCAGCCTGCATGCCCACCATGGTCAGCTTTCTGCTCCTCCCCTGTCTCCTTGCCCCCTGCCCTACGTTTTCCATGTGCAGACCTCTATCACCTACCTCCTGACATGCCTGGTCTATTGTCATGCTCCTGCCACTTCCGTCCTCCCCTTCATGTTCAGTTATGCTGCAACTGTCTCTCCTGTATGTTCGGTATCGTCAGCTTGCTGCCCTTGTCTTGTTCCCCTCTGTTTTCTGTTGTCTATGTACGTGACCCTGTGCCCTCCCTATTGCTTTCCATTGTCCGTTGTGCAGCACTGCTGTCCCGCTTGCTCTTTGTGGTGTATTGTGATGCTGCAACCCCTGACGCCTACCCTGTAGGATCAGTTTGGTGCCCTTGCCCATCTCCTTCCAGGCCTCATTTAACCTGAGTCCATGTCCCTACCCCATTCCTCCTGCCCTCCATGATCCAATGTACCTTACTTGCCAACACTTGGAACTTGGTAAGAGGGAGATTTTGAAAAGTACCTGGGGAATTGAGTTTCCCCCATTGACTTACATTGAAAAAGATGAGATTTTAGGCAGGAGACAGATAAAATAAAGCTCTTTTGGGCTTAAAAACATCAGGAGTCTCTTGCCTGAATCGGGTCTGTTGGCATGTATGGTTGTACTGCCACTGCCCCTTCCCTAGATATTATGGTTAGTGCTCTAGAAAACTAAAACGAGGACATATTTTCCAGAATTCTCAAATAGCAATAGGGCACTTTTAAATAATTTGCTATCTTTATGTTTTTTTTATCCAGATGAGCACTTAAGGGGGAGGATGTGGTATTATGGCCAGAGCTGCAGACTTTGCAACTGGGAAACCAGGTTTGAGTTTCCTATGATTATGGGCCAATCACTTAATCTCCCCATCCCTAAAACCAAAATGAATGTGTCCTTGTGTAGTGTAACTGATGCTAATGTAAAACACTCCGGGCCCGATTCACAGAACAAACTTAAGACTAAATCCTAAACTTAGTACCATTCTGGTATTCACAGAATGCACCTAGTACTTCTGGTATTCACAGAATGAACTTACTACTTTTGCTATTCACAGAATGAACTTAGTACTTTTGCTATTCACAGAATGGATTTACGACTCCTAAACTTACGTCCGCACTCGGGCCGGAAATTCCGGCCCGGAGGCGGAGCTTCCGGCCCGGAGGCGGGGCTTTCGGGCCGGAGGCGGAGCTTCCGTCCCGGAGGTGGGGATTCCGGCCGATTTAGCTATGGCTGAAATCTCCACCTCTGGTCCGGAAGCTCCGCCTCCGGGCCAGAAGCTCCGCCTCCGGGCCGGAAGCTCCGCCTCCGGGCTGGAATTTCCGGCCCGAGTGCGAACGTAAGTTTAGGAGTCGTAAATCCATTCTGTGAATAGCAAAAGTACTAAGTTCATTCTGTGAATAGCAAAAGTAGTAAGTTCATTCTGTGAATACCAGAAGTACTAGGTGCATTCTGTGAATACAAGAATGGTACTAAGTTTAGGATTTAGTCTTAAATTTGTTCTGTGAATCGGGCCCTCCAATACCTTCGGGTCAAGTCTGCACTATATAAAACTGCAACAACAAAAAATTGGTATTTTGCATACTTCTGTTATTGGGCTATGCTTTGGCTACATTGGGTGATATTTGTGCTACACTGGGCTATTTTCTTTCTCTGGCGGGCATCTTGGAAGACTTATTTGTTATGAAGCTTCTTAATTTCCTCATTTAGTGCAGTATCCTCTGCAGAAAATGCTTTCAGTTTTCCACTTTGATTCCCTCCAGATGACGTTCAGATGTGCCACACTTTTGGCATCAATTCAGAATGTCAGCACTCTAGTTGCTCATTAGAACATTATAGTAAAGCTACTGATCACCAGGGAGTTAACTGGCAGTCTAGTGCCAGAATATTTTCATGAAATAGAAGAGGAAGATATTTGAGAACGCACTTAAAATGAGTTTTACTTTTTCTTTGTACAGCACTAACCATAATTTCTATGACAAATTGAAGCCCCTCATTTTGTTCCTTTCTAAAATAAATGTTTTAAATTTGACCAGTTTGATTCAATCAAGATGGCTTCAGTTGTGCCATAGTTTTGTCATAACTAAGACTGTTGGCTCTCTAGTCTTTCTTTAGAACACTCTGGGGAGGCTGCAGTAAAACACAAGCTGACAGGTTGCTCCTGTTGGAAGTATATGATTTACAGGAGAAGTGTGGCTCAATGATTGGAGCGGCAGACCCTGATGCAGAGGTCTAGCCCGGGACCAGGGTTCAATTCCCCGCCTCAGCGGGTCTTGGGCTC
The DNA here is from genome assembly GCF_964204655.1 of Triturus cristatus. Taxonomy (NCBI): domain Eukaryota; kingdom Metazoa; phylum Chordata; class Amphibia; order Caudata; family Salamandridae; genus Triturus; species Triturus cristatus. The sequence goes on from NC_140582.1 coordinate 408,425,830, forward strand.
AAAAATTCCACGGACCTGATAATTCTCGCCTCAGTGCCATTCCAATCATGGAGTCCGACTCTGCAACTCTGGGCAATAGCTTGCTTAATCTCCACAACGGCCCCCACAACGCTAAGGATGCCTGGCCTCCACCTTGGGGGTGCCCAGGAGTGGACGCCTCACAGGGAAAGCCAGGATGGGTTCCACAGCGGTATTCGTACAAGCGCCTTGAGACCATTGCGGGTGAGTAGTGCGCTATACAAGTATCAATTTACAATTTTTTTACTGAGATTGTCAGACTTCATTTTCATATGGCTGAGAGAGATAATGTGAATTTACGGAAAATATGTTCTCATTTTATCTTCTGGAGCACCTTCCATAACCTCTCTGGGAACATCATGAGAAACCAGTTTTCTCTCATAAATGATTCTGATTACACTAAACAACAAAACGTCTGATCTGTGGAACAAAATATACTTTTCTGCCAAATTTGGTGTAATTCCATTGAGCGGTTTGGGCTGCAGGTGTGTCTAAAGACTCTATGCGAATTAAAATAGGAAACACACGTTTTTTTATCCCACCCCCCTCCCATATTTCTCGGCACCCACTTGACGGATCACCCCAAAACTTTCCATGCACAAGAAAAATTAGGTGGATATTTTTCATAAATTTCGCAAAGCTTCTTCAAATGGCATCATAGTTAGAAGCAAGTCAAGAAACTATTTTCCTATGAAAACTATGTCCTAACTATTACTACATACGGGTGACCTCTTTGGGATTTAGATAATGGATTAGATCAAGATTTTCTTCCAGAAACATTGGTCCAAAGCCTGAAGGTCGGTAGATGACCTCTTTTGATAAATGACCTGTTTGGCCTTAGTGTACAGCGAGCTGCAATTTATTATAATGAAGAGTATATATCAGTTATTTTTGTGCAGGTGATCACCAAGGAACAAACTCAGTCTACTCTCCTGTCTCTCAGATTTTCTGCTTTTGGATATTATTCAAAAGGCCTGGCAGAATCAGCTCATCAGTCTGTAAAGCTGAGTCATTGAAGCTGAGATTGTCTAATCGTATTGAGGTGCACATGATATTCTGTTGGGTAGAAATATTGTTCTGTTGGGGTGGTTATGCTGCTGATCAAGTATTGTAGTATTAGTTTGTTACTTTATTCGATTTTAAAATTCAAATAGATTTTATGGGCAGATTGAATTTACTAATTTTTCAAAATCTCACATAATGTATTAGGGCCAAAACATATGAAAAGTTACACTTTTTCTGTACAGGGCCAAACTTTAAGCAAAGTTGATAATTTTACCTATTTAGGAATTTTAATAGACTTAATTGGCAACCCCTAATAAAAAACACCACTGGAAGTCTAAAGAGGGCATGCACCGGGGTAAATGACTTTTCCTCAAGTTTAGGCCATAAGCCTTTTAAAACCCTGTTGAAAATCTACAAAGCCAAGTGCATTCCAGTCCCCACTTATGGTTATGAGACTCGGGGCTATACGAAACTAGGCTCAATGATGGTCGCGGAGAACACATGTTTTAGGGTTCTTCTGGGGGTAGTGCAAGTACCCCAACTGAGATCCTTCATGATGAGCTAGGGATGAGTTATATCATAGATTTTATTTGTTTGCGTCCCCTCTGGTTGAAGGAAGAATTGAGTCTCAACAGATCATTAAGGACTGTATGAAATTGGACAATATGCACAATATTACTTGGTTTGTTTACATCAAGGAACATTTTAGTGCATTTGGGAGACCAGAGCTATTTGCCCACCTAGAGAGCATTACTAAACAAGATATTGTGTGGCTGAAGCAGACTTTTCCTCCTGGGGTGACAACCTAGAGGGAAGTCTTAACCCTGGTGAAATCATCATACAAGAAATGTATGATGGTAAAAACAGTAGCTGAGATAGAGCCTTATCTTCTTTATGAAAGGCCAAATTATCAGCATCGTCTTTTGACTTATTTTAGAATGGGTTTGTTTCACCAGCTACTCTATCCTGAGAAAAAATGGTATAAGCACCCTGAATTGCCCTTATGTTCCTGTGATCAGCTTTCAACGTGTGATACTTTGCACATTATATTTATCTGCCCTTTTCAAAAGACCGATTTTTTTTCAGGTTAGACAGGCTCTTTTATAGTTGTAAATTTTAGCTACTCCAAAATGTGTTTTAATGCACTCAGGTTCCTGATAGGGGTCTACTGCGCAGGACGCTAAGGAGAGGTGCCCGGGTGTTGGTCATAGACATCTTTTCTTTCTTGTTTCAACAAAGATCTATGGACTGTATATATATTTATCTCACAGATTGTATAGGATGCATTTTTATGTATTATTGTGACGAGATGACCTTTTTTTGTGACTATTAGTGTGATTTTAATTTTGAAATCGAATAAAGTAACTAAGTAAGTATTGTAGTGGCCTTCATTCTCTGATGAAGGTCTGGATCCACTAGATCTCATCATGGACATTTTCATTGTTGTTGGCCACTTATAGCCAAAATTATGCATTTGGCCCTAAACTGTGAAAGATCTCATTAAATGAATTGGGATTTGTATCATTGGGATTGGATGCATTGGATTAGAATACATGTTGATTGCATATTTACTTTTACAGCAATAATGTCCTGCAACATAATATCTACAGCCCATTGGATCTCCCTGTTCTTGGATATTGTGCGTCTCGTTGTGAATGCTTCTTTTCCGGTTTCAGTAGTATAAGTAAAGAATAAAACTTCTGTCGCTCTCATTCCGATAGTTAATGTTTTCATCTGCCATGAGGGTCTCCATAAACCTTTTCACCAGGGCCTGTCTGAAGCGCACTTTGTACTTAGATTATGGTAAAGCTTGAACAGCCTGATTTTCTAATGGTGCTCCCTGGTCCCACATTTATTTGGGCTTGGATTGCCATGGAAAGCTAATGTATGTGTTAGTGTATAAGAGATTAAAAAGATAGTACAGAACCTCCACAGAATGTGCTGCTGGTCCTTATAAACATAATGTTTGTGTGAAGTTAGGGCGAAAAGTAGCACGTTTTGTAAAATAACGCTGAACTGCAGCTTCTGTTGGTTTTTCAAGTGGTAAATTACATTCTTATTTCATTGATTTAAAGATCTTTCTGTCTCTGTCCAGTTCTTTGAATTCAGCTTCTTCAGAGAGGTATGAACAGATCATTCATTGATTGTTGTGGTCTTGATAATAGATCTCCTCAGCTCATTAGCAGTAGGGCATCACTTGGTAAGTTCTGAATGTTGTGGCTGCAATATTCCCATTCAGTATAGCCCCACTGATGCGCCGCAATGTGACATTCTAGGGGTGTTCATCCACGTGTACATTAACATGATGTCCTCTATGACGAATATGAGGGTTCAGCTGCAGGCTTGAGATTTTTCATTGTAGCATGTCCACATGTATTAATGCCCCAGATCGACGTATGCAAGGCAAGGCCTTACACGATCCCACTGGGATTGTATATACAATTGTGCCCCCTTAGAAGCCCCATGCCATCTCCAATCAGCTCTGCCCTCCGTCTGCCTTCCAGTGCGGGCCACCAATCTCCAAGGGCCTTGGAAAAACCCTTGCACATGGTATCTGTGCCTGAGGTGAAACACGTGCGCCTGCCCAGGCAGACTGTCTGAACTGTCTATCCAGGTGCTGGAGCGTTCTTGGGCTCTTCAGGTCCGTCTGCCTGTGGCTGACACATTGCCTGTGTCTTGGCATATAGCCAAGGGATTAGGCAAATGTGGGTTGGCTGATGCTTCTAGTGAAGCCCCTGGTCTGAGGAGTTACATGAAGGAGCTTCCCACACCTGCACTGCCACCTTGGCAAGGCAGGTATTAGGGCATCATACATTAAAACAGCTTTCTGGACCCTATTAATGTAGGGTGCGTGAGACTGCAAGACTGTATGGATTATCTAGCAATCCGTTTCCACCCGCTGGCTAGATCACAACATATTTTTGGGTGGCAAATAGTTATGTGCTTGATACAAACTTGTTTTATAGCTCTATTATCAAAAGCGATTTATTGAGGTGTTACTGTGTAAAAAGGTAAGGCTCTTGTAAGCAGTTGGACTGCAGCTAGAGTGCAAAACAGCAATATCACAACTTCAACAGAAACTAAACCATACTGCAGTAAATAAAATCACGATAATAGAGCAGCGATACATCACAACTAAGACACTGCAGCAACAAAACAACAGAAAAGAAAAACGCAACACCACAATACAATGCAATAAAATACAATATAGGACACAGTGACACCACAATACACTGCAGCAGTAATGTACAACTGTGCACCGACACAATAAAAGCACAAGAACACAATAATAAAATATACCATAGCACCATACGATGCCACCCAGAAATACATCAAAAGAAACCAATACAACCTCACACCACAACAATGATCTTCTTGTGTTGTGTCTTTGTGTTGTGCTAGACTGAGTTGTGATTTTGTGTTGTGTTGATATTGTGTATTTGGTATGTGTTCTGTGTGATGTTTGTGTTGTGGTTGTGTTTTCATTGTATTTTGTTGCCTTGTCTCTGAATGTTTATATTATGATGTATTCTGTTGCTCTGCTATTATTTTCATATTGTGATGTTTTGTGTTTCATTTTTGTGTAATTGTTCTGTTTAGCTGTTATGGACTTTTCTGGATTTTTTGTTGTATTTATTTAGCAGTTTTTGATATAACACTACTAAACCCAACAAGTTGTGAGGGCGCTTTACAGAAAAAGTCCATTAGGCATATATTAATGTAGACAGAAGGGCATACGAGGTAGTATATACAACATTTTATTTTGTCCTTTTTTCTGTCTTTGTTTTGCTGTGTTTTTTTCTTGTTTATTACGTTTAGTTGTGTTATGTGCTCCATATGTGGATTTTACCAATGCTACTCGTTTCCAGCTGAAACTTTAGAAAAATAATCATTTACTATTGGCAGTTATGGTAACACATCTCTACTACAGTTCTTCCACTGTATATAAAACCAATCAATCTAAAAACTTTGCTTAGACCATTTCTTAAATAACTACATTTGTGCACACTTTATATGATCCAGGTCCCTGACCCTTTGCAGTTCTTTTATGAGTCATACTTTGTGGAAGCGATTCAAGTTCTCTGTAACACTCTGTTCAATGTAACATTCTTTGGGTCAGATTCACAAACCTATCTTCCGTGTGTGAATATGAGTTACTCCTAAAAGATCAGTCAAGAACAACTCTAGAAATTCAAACAAAAATCATTATGTTTTTGCACGTAAAATACTATTTCCCATTAGCATATCCCTCAACACACTTTGTACAAGTGTAAAATCTGTATGCAGTAGGGATGGGTTTTGTGTTTTTGTAAGCTGTACATTTACAATAAACAGGGTCATCCTACATTTTCCTGTAGTATTAATTTCTAATAATTAAACTGTGTTCTGGCCTACTCGCCGTAAATGTCTTCTTGCTATTGTGTTTTTGCATTTGCCTTATGTGATTGTTTTCCATTTCAAGTAGTAACGACTACTAAGTCTGGAGCCCCTTCTGATCCTTGCCCTCCCAAAGTTTTTCATATGTTCACAGAAATGATTAGTGAGCAATTTACAACAGTATTTTCAGAAATAATACTGTCAGGGCTGTTCCCAGAGGCTTGGAAAATAGCCTCAGTTCGGCCTTTACTGAAAAAAGACAACCTTGACCCCAACGAACAAGGTAATTATGGGCCGATTTCAAGGATCCCCTTTTATTTCAAGGTGTTGGAGAAATTACTCAATAGGCAGATTACAACCTTTATTTCGGATGAAGATCTCTTAGACCATTCGCAATACGGGTATAGAGAGGGCCATGGAACAGAGACAGCCCTGGTGATGGTAGTAGAAGAACTTAGAAGAACATTGGATGAGGGAAGGAAGGCCGCCTTGATTTTGTTAGATCTATCGGCGGCCTTCGATACGGTCAACCATGGAATCCTAATTGGAAGATTAGAAGAGTTGGGATTCCAAGATACCGCCATCACTCTACCATCATCTTATCTAACCAATAGAACGTTTGTTGTAGAAGTGGATGGATCAGCCTCCAAATACTTTAAACTGCCATGTGGCGTGCCTCAGGGTTCCTCCCTCAGCCCCACCCTTTTTAATATTTATGTGGTCTCCTTAGCAGAAATTATTAGGAAATGTGGTTTCACGGTGGTTTCCTACGCCGATGACACACAGGTAGTGTTATCGGTGTCAAATAATATTGAGGAGACAGCAGACTGTTTTAATACCTGCATGGCACAGATCAATATCTGGATGCAGAAAAATTGCCTCAAATTAAATGGGTAAAACACAGAGGTGCTGATACTAGGGTCAAAGACCTCCTTCTGGTCCCCAAGATGGTGGCCGGCTGATCTAGGTGAATGCCCAGTTCCTGTCATGAAGGTGAGGAACCTAGGTGTAATATTTGATGAAAGATTGACGTTTGAATGTCAAATAAAAAAGCTGGCCTCCACTTTTTGGGGCATTCTAAAAATGATTAGGAAGATCCGTCCTTTCATCCCATTGGACGCATTAAAAACAATGGTCACGGCCCTAGCCTTATCACGATTGGACTATGGTAATGCTTTATATGTGGGACTTCAAACACAGCTTTTGCTCAGACTTCAGCGAATGCAGAATGCAGCGGCAAGAATGATTCTGGATATCCCCAAGTATGAGTCTGTTTCCCATCGACTGAAAGACTTCCACTGGCTTCCGGTGGGTAAAAGAATTATCTTGAAGTCGCAATGCCTGGCATTTAAGGTGTTTTCAGGGGAAGGGGCCATTGTACCTGAGAACACATCTTAAGAAATACATGCCAGCTAGGAATCTAAGGTCAGCTCAGGCTCAATTACTGTCAATCCCCAGATATAAGCAAGCTTGCCGGGGGGGGGGGGCAGGAGTTTTTTGTTAGGAACAGCAAAAATGTGGAATTCCCTACAAATGTCGATAAAAAACAGCAAGTCACTAATGTCATTCAAAGGGCTGCTAAAAACATGGCTATTTAATTAATGAAAGTCAGAGGCATAGTTAATTTGTAAAGGCAGCATATCCGTTGGTCATAGCGCCAAGACGCTCATGGGCATACGTGCGCTCTATAAGTCTGTAAATCAAATCAAATCAAATCAAATTTTCACTGTCACTTACAATATCCAAGCAGAGGAGCAACACTAAGCACCAAATCTGGTTCTTTTGCTGGATGGAAATCATCTTGCCAACTTATTGGTAATGTTCACTATCTCAAATCGCTACACTCCTCTTTAAAAGGGGCTTTCCATAATTATAATTATTACTTAATTCATTATAATCTTCACAAACATTGTCAAACTTTAAATTCTAATATCAGTTGAGCATTGTGTGTTTTTTTCCTGCATCCGACATTCAGTCGTCGCATACAGGTATATTTCCCCTACACCTCTTCCAGCACGAGAGTGCTATTTGCCTTCTGACCAGAAAACAGAGTTTTAGCCCATCTTTGCCTACCCCTCTCCCATGTGCGTGGCACGACCATAGATAGATGTGATGGTACTAGCTTCACATTGCAAATCACGGAGGCAAGACGGGTTTCAAAATTTACAATGAATGTAGAGTTCGTAGCCTATTTAGGCTGCTGCCGTTGACTAACACTAAGAAATGTGTGGTGGATACAGTGATTCCATGGCACCTCTTAGGTGCATTGAGAGGCAGCAACAGACCAGGACACACAAAATAAATACATAGGGGCCTATTCACAAAGGCATTTACAGGTACATGAATGTATTTGTGTACTGGCCCCATAGTTCTGAATAAGCCTGGGCGGAGTTCGTGGACTTCTGCTATGCTCAACTCTGCGAAGTGCAAAAAATCTCTGCCGCGCTACGCGGAGCTCCGCAAGCGGCGGAGTGCTTTAGATAAATGCCGTTCGCAGTGATTTTCAGTGCCAGGTGCTTGTTCGCACTGTGCAATCATCGCGAACAGCACCATGCACAGCGTAAGCGGGCACTGCTTCCTTTCTGCCGCTCAAGTAGATTTTTACTCGAGCGCAGTTTCGTAACACAAACGGACGCTTTCTCAAAGCGAGCAGTCGCAAGCTTAGATGGCCACTCGCAATGAGAAATCTGACTGCCTGTGTTGAGAAATTTCGCCGGGAGGTTGATTTTCCACGCTTGTTTCGACAACTTGATGTTGATGATTGCGAACAAGGAAAAATCTCACTGGGAGGTGGATTTTCCTCGCTCGCCACCTTGAAATTGGCAAGCGAGGGAAAAAAACCCTCTCCGCTACAAGGAGCAGAGTTTTTGGGAACTCATATTAAAAATATTTGAGTTAAAAACAAAAGTAATTTAATCTCAGAATTAAATACTACACTGTTCAATAGGAAACCAAGTTTAGGGTTGTACTTTAATGTGTGACCTTCAGTAAGGCATAAGATCCCCATTGCAGATTTCTTTCTCTCTGTTATAAGATATATCTATGATACCTATAGCTTCCAGGACACTGTGGGGACAAGCATTGATTATGCATGCACAGGTGCAGAATTCTTCTAATACCCCACTGACTCAGGTCAGAGTGTTTTTTACCCCTTGCTAAAGTCTTAGTGCAGACTTATCTACGTGTTCTAGTTTCTCATCCAGATATGGGCTGAGTCTCCCTTTTACCTGCTGGCTGGTTTTCTAGTTCTCTGAGTGCAGCTGGCTCATTTTGCGTAATTGACTTCATTGTGCTGCCTTCATTTCTTTAGGGGTTGTAGCGTAATCTCATTTGGGAACAGGGACCACCGGTTGAAATTGTGTGGAAGGCAGTTGCAATGGCACTCTTCTTCGATGGGGCCAACCTCCTCGGCCGAGTGCAGAAAGACGCTCAGGTAGGGCAGTTGTGGACCTCCAGTCTGAGTCATCCATGATGGTGTGTCTTCAGCAGTTACAGTCCATAGCTGATCAGGGCTTTCCTCTTCCAGAGATATGCGTGTCATCTCCCTGATGTCAGCAGCTGCAGCACATGTCTATTGGGCTTTCGGCAAGTTCCTGGTCAACACTGTGATGCTTGTAGCAAAAGTCTTAGCACTGCTCACACGGGAACTAATCTGAGAGACCCAAGGAATCCTCAGAGCAAAGGTTGCTACTGGTTTCACTTTCTGTGATACCTTTCTCGGGGTAGTTTTTCATACCAGGACCACACTTGGCATCTCTTACTGGACAGTTTCTCCTCCTTCAGGGCCAAGATACACTCTTTCCATCTCTTAGCAGGCACCCAAAATTCTTGCCTCTTTGGGCAGCCACTCAGTTCCTCTAGCAGACAATGACGACTTCGGTGATGTAACTTCACCTCTGGGAGACTGGCTGTCAAGCATCAATGGGGCTGGCTCTAAAAAGCAGTATCTAAAATGTGGGCACAATGAAGTGTAAGATGTCTGCAGCTGGTTGTCATCAGCCTTTCTGTAGTAGCAATCAGAGGCAGACAAACTAAACTTCCCCAAATTGAACAACAGAAACTGCTGTTCACATCCTGCATCTTGTGCCATACTTAGGCAGGGGCATCAAAAATGGATCCCATGGGACTCAAAATGCAGACTCATATCATACAAAAACTCCTAATTCCATACATGTGCTACAGATTTGCTGCACACACTTGCACTCAAAATGCACATGGGATGTCAGTGTAAGATTATGCGTGTTCACATAACAAAAGAACTTTACGTAGGATGGGGTAAATATACCACACTCTCTGGTGCAAAGAAAAAGTTCTTGTAATAATAAAGACTCATAAAACACATCATTCTGCCACTGCTGCTTTATGTGTATCACCTGGAGCATGGACAGTAGTCTTATGCTATGCCCACTGGGAAGGCATTCTTGGTGTGCCCCTCCAGGGCACTAAACTCATTCTGGATCTCACATTACCAGGGACAGGCCTAGGCCTCTGTGCACATGAGCATGCCCTAAAGCCAAATATGAAGTCATAATACGTATTTCACATGCAGTTGGTCACCCAGGACAGGGGTACTCACCTGTTGACCATGCCGGGGAAATACCTGTCCCAACAAAGGACAACATGTGTTGTACTTGCCCACATAGGGTAACGCACATGAAGCCCATGCTCAAGACGAGCAGCAGTGCTAGCACATTGTTTTTTGCTTTTTTAATGTCTCTTTAGACACTTCAGCTCTTACAGCTACTACTTAATCTCATAAAGAGTTAGGGTTCAAGATGGCCATCACTCGCTTTCTCGCCTTCTGCTTTCACTGACAATACTAAGCCCTGCTGCATTCACTCAGAGTACCTTTCGTAACTGCTGTAACTCCATTTGTTGTCATATCCTGGCATGTTGCTGCTGTCACTTTTTGTAGATCCTGCTGCTGCAATTTACATGTGCTTTCATTAACCAATATTAAATCCCACAGGCTGGGGACATTGACATACGTATATACAGACATCTCCTTTTTTTGATATGGTGGTGTATAGGCAGGAGGAAGAAGGAATTGCCCAGTAGAGTAATTTAATGACATTAACGAAAACTAATATTGGCCAGCTATGCTTCTGTTATGTTCTCCCCTCTCTGTTGCGTCTTCTGATCACTATATTTCCTCACTATGGGGCTCATTAGGATGGTGGGCGGAGGCACAACCACGGTGCTGGCGGAAAATGACCTATTCCACACTCCAGCAGCAGTCTACGCGCCCGCCATATTACAATGGGCAAACATAGCCCAGTTTCCGTCCACCGCGCAGCAACGTGAACCGCCAGAAATTTGCATCTGCCACTGAGGTGGAGGGAGCCAATAGAGACCCACCACCGTGTGGAATGATGTCCCGTGCGCTGTACAAAACACGATGCCCCAAACAGCCCATCACACCGCAGCGGAGACACCACCCATCCGGAGACGGTGGAAGCACGACAGCGGAGCGCGAAACCAGACTCCCAGTCCCTTCCACCCGGTCCGGACCGCAATAGATCCAGCTCTTCAAGCCATTCCGGTGCTGTACCTGTGTCAGGCCGAGCACCCGGTAATCACTGACGGCCCATAACTCCCGCTAAAACAACTCCGAGGAACTACACTTCCCAGGATGCACAGCTCGAGACCCGTTTCACGTGACTCTGACGCTGCGCGCATTTCCGATATCTACGCTACCGGAAGAACATTCAGTGCTGGTTATTCCCTCAGCGGTGAGCAGTTACGGCGTTCCGAGGAAGTAATATCACGACGGCCAGCGGTCTGGATTCCCGCACGAGTACAGTGAGTACTACCCAGCTTTGTTGTTGCCGATCCTGGTCAACAGACCTTCCTCGCGCGTTCCTCTGTTGGAGAGACCTCAAGTCAGAGTCTTGTGCAGAGGAACGCCAAAGCGTTCCATTGTTTGTCTCTCGTTCCTCTGTTGGTGAGACCTCAAGTCCGGGTCTCGTGCAGAGGAACGCCAAAGCGTTCCATTGTTTGTCTCTCGTTCCTCTGTTGGTGAGACCTCAAGTCCGGGTCTCGTGCAGAGGAACGCTAAAGCGTTCCATTGTTTGTCTCTCGTTCCTCTGTTGGGGAGACCTCAAGTCCGGGTCTCGTGCAGAGGAGCGCTAAAGTGTTCCGTTGTTTGCATCCCGTTCCTCTGTTGGCGAGTGTGCAGTTCTGCATCTCTTGCAGAGGAACATTTCCAGCGCCCCAGGCTTTACCACGCCACCGTTCGCTCTTCAGGCAAGAGACATCGCGGAGAGAGCCATTGGGAGTAAGCTATACCTGTATGAAAGTAAGACACTCCCGAGCGGGAGACACCAAGTATCCCTCATAATCATTGTTTACTCAGTTGTGGTTAGAGAACAAGTCTGGGGCCTTGTCAAGGCTTTATTACTGTGCATACCTTGCTGGCGCCACCATTGTTTACAAAACACATAGGTAGAGGAAAGACGTTATTTCCATATCCAGTGTTCAAACTATTACGTTCTCTAAATCGTTCCACAGAAGCCAATGTTTGTTAACCCCACCAGGGTCAGAGGGTCATTCTTTACCATAAACGTACAGATGGTGATGTACAATTACTGCTGATTGAGTTAACAAGTACGTTTGCTCGTTATCTATCCTTTTGCCTAGGAAAGAGAAAGATAGAAGGGGTGTACGAGGCCACTGTGTTGCTCTACAAGTTGGGTCACATACGTCTTCCGGTACGTAAGGAGACTCCTCCTGTTCATTCATGTATGAGAAGGAAACTCGTTAAGTTACGTCTTATAATCTGTGTTGCCAGTATATGTGATGTGTTCTTTCGTCTGGTTACTTTACAGGCTGAACCAGTGTAGCCACCCTCTTCTCTCTTCCGGCAAAACAGCTCCGTTTTCTTTCTTTACAGGTAGTGTGAAATGCTAGGGTTATTACTCACCTGTTAGCCTATGTCTGTTTCCAGAGGCTGTTCTCAAACAACAAAGGTTGACTGTGTTCTTTTCTCTTCTCAGATCTCCTTCCCTGCTGTCCCTACCCTTTCCTTCCCTCGCTTGACTACTTCACTAGTCCGCGTTGTTCTATATTCCGGACTTGGGGCAGTCAAGAGGTGGACCCCATTGAGCATCAGCACAGCTCCGAGGAAACCAGGAAGTTGGAACGTGACAACCTGATCCACTACCAGCAAATAATGCACTGTCTCGGACAACGGCGCAGGTACGCAAATACACCACTCTGCAAACAACCACAACACACAACTGCTGTGCTGATATACGGTTCCTGTCCACATCAGACACTCTGGAGAGGACAGGAACATATCCCCCAGTGTACCCACACATGTCCTACCTGTCAGAAACCCACACCTCCGCTTCTGGGTCACACATCAACCGCAAAATCACTGCAATGTCCTGGTCACCGTAGCGGTCAAGATGCGGGAAAACATGCACACAATGTAGTAGGCCGGGCCTGCGCCAGGCATGGGCAGACCAAAAAGAGTTGCAGGGCTCCATCTCCACCCTGCACACACTATGCTTGCCAAACCCATTTGGGAACATGCTGTGTGCTCCTCCTGTGCCCCCCTGCACAATTCATCTGCCAGGTGTTGCCAGATCCTGCAACTCACACACCAAAGGACAAGCGAGCCTGTCTTGGAAGGTGGGGATGAAGAGGAACACCCTGCACAGAAGCTCAGGGGCTGGACAACCCTCCTCCTCACACCTACCTCCCACTCATGTCAAGCAAACTGAGTATAATCACAAAATGAATACTTACACTGCCTATGAACATCCACAGAACTGTTCATACTGCCTGTCAAGTTACACACAAACACCCAACAATGACACCCACACATACTCATACCATAGGTCAGCAGAAATGGAGGACAATGAATAGGCCATCCAAAAGTGAAGTGGACAGTGTTGGAAAACCATGGAGCAAGCCACATAGCATCTGTACATTGCATGCAAGAGAAGGAACATATCACACCACCCTCATGCTATCAAATCAGACACGGGTGGCACAGTGAGTGAAATTAAACCAAAGTGACCTCTGTGCAACAACTCGGAGACATCAAGGCAAGCCATGCATAGGCACAGGAATGATAGGAAGTGTCGTAAGTCATGTAGTGACCAGCCCCACATCTGTCTCAATTTACTTGACATGTGTATGTCATCAGTACAACACACATGGCCCATTGACACACTCCTTGACTGCCAAACACAAGTAGGACCTTCACACATACCCATCCTCTACCCCCTCACACCTGCAGCACTCAACACCTGTGAGAAACATACATAATGGTCTAAATGGTGTCCTGTGAGTTCAATGACAACCAATCACACTCCCTGGGGTGCCTCCAAAAAACATCACACTCACACTCAGGGATGCCTGAACCAATGCTGACACAAAAACAATAGCCAAAAACAAAGCTCACAAACAACATACACAGAAGTAAAACAAGCCCACACATGGGCAGCTAAACAGTGGACAGGCAATGTGACCCTAGACAGAACAGGAGTACACAACATTGTCACTCAGGGCCTATACATAGACACCATACCCCAAAACAAACAAGAATTGCAAATTCAAAAATGAATCATGAACACTGGGATCAATGGGACAATCATTTAACACAAACAGAGACACCACCCATCAAGTGGACAAGGTGCCTTTTTGTACCACAACCATGCACATGCACAATCCTAAAAAGTGACAGGTCAAAAATAGGAGGACAAACCACCAAGGTGCACCCAGAACAAGCCCAGTAACAAGAATCCACCTTGCTGCATGTGACAGACACACAAGTAATGCACACCACACCTGCAACATACTTCTGGATGTTTCACACAGCAACAACTACTCACACACAACATCATGCAAATAGAACATCACACACACACATAGCAGCTGTCAGTAGAAAGAGCCAACACAGACCAAACACTGTATAGATCCACAACAAAAACACAACAGATGCACAGACCAATACATCGCATTGCAAACTCAGCTGGACATCAGGGGGATGCACAACAAGCAAGTACAAGGCAACATACACTGACAACACTGCATGCACACCAAGCAGTGTGTGCACACCAACCAAATCAGTAGCACACACATCTGAGTGCCACACCATGTACTCCCACAACACAAATCATTACAGCACACAGAGAGCATCACACTCAGGAAGGGTAGCAGTACCTCAGCAAACACACATACAGCTTAGCTATCACCCACAGATGCTCACCTCAGGGACATCCAGGTGCAAACAACATGACCAGAGGACTGTGCTGCCCAAATATCTTCAATGCACATGAGCAACCATGACAGCAAACCAGTACAATAAAATAACACATAACTAATTGGGAAACTGTCCTGAGTAGCACATTGGTCCTGTACACAGATCAGCCTCACACAGCATAGTGTCACACTATGAAGTGGTGGGAGGCTCACACACTGGCAAGCCATGGGGTGGAAGACATGAGATTGAAGTGGAGTGTACTTCAGTAGTGGACAGGTGAGGAGTGTGCAGTACACAAACACATAGAGGAGTCACTCACAATGTGTAGGCATCAGAAGCACCTATAGGGTATGGCATGACTTCACATACCACATACCATACTGGAGCCAAAAATGGGTCAAGTGACAGCAATGCATGAGAAAACTCACAAATGATGTCAGTGTGGCTGAGCAGGTCTGCACAGTGAGCACAAACAGTAACAAGACACATGACTGACTTGGCTGTCATACACTCTGCATACCCACAACTGGCAGCAACAACAAGTAGATGTCCCCCAGGAGTGCAAGGACACACCCACACACTGCACAGTGCCCCAACAACAACTCCTACATGTGTCCACAATATGAAGCACATGGCAGACAATTGGAACAAACAGGCACTCAGCTTCTAGGTTATACATGTGTGCAGTTGGCATTGGAGGGGCACACACACATCAACACTACTGATAAAGTCACCCCTTTCACCCTTTAGGACCACTCAAGTGCACACATCCAAATGTACCCATGTGAATAAGAATACAGGCCATCACAAGATGACCGTACATCAACACTGCTGTTCACACATCAAGAAAGATCACACAGATAGTATGGATCCTGGCCAGCCCGCATGTAATCCTGTGGATAGAATTCACCTTTGTTCTGGTATTGCATCATAACATAAGGTGTACAATTTAGCAAGCATGGCCATATGATGAGTCTGATAATAGTAGATCATCACAAACACCCATCAGTGCACCCTCAAGTCTCAGAACTAAAGTGCCCCTCACCACTGGCAAACCCTGAAAAAGTAAAAGAAGCAATTGGCAATGTTAAAGTGGCATACAGAGCATTTGTCAAATGCAACCATACCAACACAGAAAACATTTTTATTTAGCAAGGACACTGACAAAGCAGACAACAGGAGTAACTGTCTATATTACATATTACCAAGATAGGCATGAAAAGTAGACAACTGCAAGCCCATTGGCCAGTCCATAGTTCAAAGGAGGGACATGAGAACCTGCACAGGGAATGGGCATCCAAAGTTACAAAGAGCAAGGCCAGTGGCCAGTCGATAGTTCAAAGGAGGGACATGTGAACATGAGAACCTGCACAGGGAATGGACATCCAAAGTTACAAACAGCAAGGCCAGTGGCCAGTCCATAGTGCAAAGGAGGGACATGTGTGCATGAGAACCTGCACAGGGAATGGGCATCCAAAGTTACAAACAGCAAGGCCAGTGGCCAGTCCATAGTGAAAAGGAGGGACATGTGTACATGAGAACATGCACGGGGAATGGGTGACACCGTACACTGCCATGGGAAGCAACACAGCTCTGGGGATACAGATGGGCAGTCCAGGCACCGCTGGGGGAGAGATGGCTTTTGGAGGGGGACTTTGCCTCAGACTTGGCTGACAGTTGAACTGGGAGGTGGCTGATTATCGGGAACCGTTGGAGGACTGGACCTGGGAGAGGGAGGACCAGCTGAGGAAGAGGCATCAGTGGGTTTGGGAGCCGGAAGGCTGCTTGGACTGGGTGGCATGGTGGCACAGGGAGGCAGAGACATGCTGCCATGAGACACAGTGTGTGAGGGAGATTCGATAGGGAATAATTGTTTTGGTAGGAGTGGGAAGTGGGGCGAGCACAACAGCCTCACTCTCCACCAAAGGTGCATCAGGTGCAGGTGGTGGCCCTCCCTCTGGTGATCTGCTGGATCTGGTGGTATGCTTGGCCTGGCCTTGCCTTTTCCCCTCCATCCCCTTTTGAGCAGGTGAGCCCCCCACAGTGCCCTCCTGTCCCAGCTTCACATGGGTGTGGGTGGGAGTTGAGGTTGTGGGTGAATCTGCCTTAGAGAGCTGTTTCTGCGGACTCTTTGCAGGCACCAGCTTCGCAGCAGGCACAGCAATCGTTTGCCTGTCTTTGGGAGCAGGTTTTGATGGGAGTGTCCTTGAATGGGGCTGATTTGGATGCATGTGAGTCTGAGGCCTGCTTCTTGGCTTGATGCCCCTGAGTGTCACCTGAAGGGCTTCTGCCTTTGTGCTTTTGTGTGACTTTTTTTGGTTTTGGGGATGGTGTCTGCGCTCTGGCCTGCTTGGAGTGATGCTGTTTTATGCTTCGTGTGGAGTACTTGGAGCCTGTAGGCTGTGGTGTGTGGTTACTCTTGTCAGATGTTGCCTATGGAAGGGTGATTGCCAAAGGGATTGGAGCTGTACTCTGAGCCTGTGACAGCTCAATGGCTGCCGTCACTGTGGAGGACAAAGACTGATCTTTGTAGCCCACCCACATCAGAATGAATGCCCTCCACGAAGGCAACTACCTGTGCCAACTTCTTATCATGATCCTGGAAGGCATTCAGGAGAGTAGTCTGACCCACACGCAGCTGGCACAAAAGGTCCACCGCCTCATTACTGAGGGCAGCAGGGGAGACAGGGGACAGGAGCAGCGGTGCTTGGGGGGAAGGACACTCTACCCGTCTTACTACAGTGGGCATGGGCAGCACTAGTGGAAGTAGCCGGGAGGGTGGGCAGTGGACGATGTGTGCTGGAAGAAGAGTCAGAATTCCCACTCCCACCCACACCACCCTCATGCTATCAAATCAGACACGGGTGGCACAGTGAGTGAAATTAAACCAAAGTGACCTCTGTGCAACAACTCGGAGACATCAAGGCAAGCCATGCATAGGCACAGGAATGATAGGAAGTGTCGTAAGTCATGTAGTGACCAGCCCCACATCTGTCTCAATTTACTTGACATGTGTATGTCATCAGTACAACACACATGGCCCATTGACACACTCCTTGACTGCCAAACACAAGTAGGACCTTCACACATACCCATCCTCTACCCCCTCACACCTGCAGCACTCAACACCTGTGAGAAACATACATAATGGTCTAAATGGTGTCCTGTGAGTTCAATGACAACCAATCACACTCCCTGGGGTGCCTCCAAAAAACATCACACTCACACTCAGGGATGCCTGAACCAATGCTGACACAAAAACAATAGCCAAAAACAAAGCTCACAAACAACATACACAGAAGTAAAACAAGCCCACACATGGGCAGCTAAACAGTGGACAGGCAATGTGACCCTAGACAGAACAGGAGTACACAACATTGTCACTCAGGGCCTATACATAGACACCATACCCCAAAACAAACAAGAATTGCAAATTCAAAAATGAATCATGAACACTGGGATCAATGGGACAATCATTTAACACAAACAGAGACACCACCCATCAAGTGGACAAGGTGCCTTTTTGTACCACAACCATGCACATGCACAATCCTAAAAAGTGACAGGTCAAAAATAGGAGGACAAACCACCAAGGTGCACCCAGAACAAGCCCAGTAACAAGAATCCACCTTGCTGCATGTGACAGACACACAAGTAATGCACACCACACCTGCAACATACTTCTGGATGTTTCACACAGCAACAACTACTCACACACAACATCATGCAAATAGAACATCACACACACACATAGCAGCTGTCAGTAGAAAGAGCCAACACAGGCCAAACACTGTATAGATCCACAACAAAAACACAACAGATGCACAGACCAATACATCGCATTGCAAACTCAGCTGGACATCAGGGGGATGCACAACAAGCAAGTACAAGGCAACATACACTGACAACACTGCATGCACACCAAGCAGTGTGTGCACACCAACCAAATCAGTAGCACACACATCTGAGTGCCACACCATGTACTCCCACAACACAAATCATTACAGCACACAGAGAGCATCACACTCAGGAAGGGTAGCAGTACCTCAGCAAACACACATACAGCTTAGCTATCACCCACAGATGCTCACCTCAGGGACATCCAGGTGCAAACAACATGACCTGAGGACTGTGCTGCCCAAATATCTTCAATGCACATGAGCAACCATGACAGCAAACCAGTACAATAAAATAACACATAACTAATTGGGAAACTGTCCTGAGTAGCACATTGGTCCTGTACACAGATCAGCCTCACACAGCATAGTGTCACACTATGAAGTGGTGGGGAGGCTCACACACTGGCAAGCCATGGGGTGGAAGACATGAGATTGAAGTGGAGTGTACTTCAGTAGTGGACAGGTGAGGAGTGTGCAGTACACAAACACATAGAGGAGTCACTCCCAATGTGTAGGCATCAGAAGCACCTATAGGGTATGGCATGACTTAACATACCACATACCATACTGGAGCCAAAAATGGGTCAAGTGACAGCAATGCATGAGAAAACTCACAAATGATGTCAGTGTGGCTGAGCAGGTCTGCACAGTGAGCACAAACAGTAACAAGACACATGACTGACTTGGCTGTCATACACTCTGCATACCCACAACTGGCAGCAACAACAAGTAGATGTCCCCCAGGAGTGCAAGGACACACCCACACACTGCACAGTGCCCCAACAACAACTCCTACATGTGTCCACAATATGAAGCACATGGCAGACAATTGGAACAAACAGGCACTCAGCTTCTAGGTTATACATGTGTGCAGTTGGCATTGGAGGGGCACACACACATCAACACTACTGATAAAGTCACCCCTTTCACCCTTTAGGACCACTCAAGTGCACACATCCAAATGTACCCATGTGAATAAGAATACAGGCCATCACAAGATGACCGTACATCAACACTGCTGTTCACACATCAAGAAAGATCACACAGATAGTATGGATCCTGGCCAGCCCGCATGTAATCCTGCGGATAGAATTCACCTTTGTTCTGGTATTGCATCATAACATAAGGTGTACAATTTAGCAAGCATGACCATATGATGAGTCTGATAATAGTAGATCATCACAAACACCCATCAGTGCACCCTCAAGTCTCAGAACTAAAGTGCCCCTCACCACTGGCAAACCCTGAAAAAGTAAAAGAAGCAATTGGCAATGTTAAAGTGGCATACAGAGCATTTGTCAAATGCAACCATACCAACACAGAAAACATTTTTATTTAGCAAGGACACTGACAAAGCAGACAACAGGAGTAACTGTCTATATTACATATTACCAAGATAGGCATGAAAAGTAGACAACTGCAAGCCCATTGGACAGTCCATAGTTCAAAGGAGGGACATGAGAACCTGCACAGGGAATGGGCATCCAAAGTTACAAAGAGCAAGGCCAGTGGCCAGTCGATAGTTCAAAGGAGGGACATGTGAACATGAGAACCTGCACAGGGAATGGACATCCAAAGTTACAAACAGCAAGGCCAGTGGCCAGTCCATAGTGCAAAGGAGGGACATGTGTGCATGAGAACCTGCACAGGGAATGGGCATCCAAAGTTACAAACAGCAAGGCCAGTGGCCAGTCCATAGTGAAAAGGAGGGACATGTGTACATGAGAACATGCACGGGGAATGGGTGACACCGTACACTGCCATGGGAAGCAACACAGCTCTGGGGATACAGATGGGCAGTCCAGGCACCGCTGGGGGAGAGATGGCTTTTGGAGGGGGACTTTGCCTCAGACTTGGCTGACAGTTGAACTGGGAGGTGGCTGATTATCAGGAACCGTTGGAGGACTGGACCTGGGAGAGGGAGGACCAGCTGAGGAAGAGGCATCAGTGGGTTTGGGAGCCGGAAGGCTGCTTGGACTGGGTGGCATGGTGGCACAGGGAGGCAGAGACATGCTGCCATGAGACACAGTGTGTGAGGGAGATTCGATAGGGAATAATTGTTTTGGTAGGAGTGGGAAGTGGGGCGAGCACAACAGCCTCACTCCCCACCAAAGGTGCATCAGGTGCAGGTGGTGGCCCTCCCTCTGGTGATCTGCTGGATCTGGTGGTATGCTTGGCCTGGCCTTGCCTTTTCCCCTCCATCCCCTTTTGAGCAGGTGAGCCCCCCACAGTGCCCTCCTGTCCCAGCTTCACATGGGTGTGGGTGGGAGTTGAGGTTGTGGGTGAATCTGCCTTAGAGAGCTGTTTCTGCGGACTCTTTGCAGGCACCAGCTTCGCAGCAGGCACAGCAATCGTTTGCCTGTCTTTGGGAGCAGGTTTTGATGGGAGTGTCCTTGAATGGGGCTGATTTGGATGCATGTGAGTCTGAGGCCTGCTTCTTGGCTTGATGCCCCTGAGTGTCACCTGAAGGGCTTCTGCCTTTGTGCTTTTGTGTGACTTTTTTTGGTTTTGGGGATGGTGTCTGCGCTCTGGCCTGCTTGGAGTGATGCTGTTTTATGCTTCGTGTGGAGTACTTGGAGCCTGTAGGCTGTGGTGTGTGGTTACTCTTGTCAGATGTTGCCTATGGAAGGGTGATTGCCAAAGGGATTGGAGCTGTACTCTGAGCCTGTGACAGCTCAATGGCTGCCGTCACTGTGGAGGACAAAGACTGATCTTTGTAGCCCACCCACATCAGAATGAATGCCCTCCACGAAGGCAACTACCTGTGCCAACTTCTTATCATGATCCTGGAAGGCATTCAGGAGAGTAGTCTGACCCACACGCAGCTGGCACAAAAGGTCCACCGCCTCATTACTGAGGGCAGCAGGGGAGACAGGGGACAGGAGCAGCGGTGCTTGGGGGGAAGGACACTCTACCCGTCTTACTACAGTGGGCATGGGCAGCACTAGTGGAAGTAGCCGGGAGGGTGGGCAGTGGACGATGTGTGCTGGAAGAAGAATCAGAATTCCCACTCCCACCCACACCACCCTCATGCTATCAAATCAGACACGGGTGGCACAGTGAGTGAAATTAAACCAAAGTGACCTCTGTGCAACAACTCGGAGACATCAAGGCAAGCCATGCATAGGCACAGGAATGATAGGAAGTGTCGTAAGTCATGAAGTGACCAGCCCCACATCTGTCTCAATTTACTTGACATGTGTATGTCATCAGTACAACACACATGGCCCATTGACACACTCCTTGACTGCCAAACACAAGTAGGACCTTCACACATACCCATCCTCTACCCCCTCACACCTGCAGCACTCAACACCTGTGAGAAACATACATAATGGTCTAAATGGTGTCCTGTGAGTTCAATGACAACCAATCACACTCCCTGGGGTGCCTCCAAAAAACATCACACTCACACTCAGGGATGCCTGAACCAATGCTGACACAAAAACAATAGCCAAAAACAAAGCTCACAAACAACATACACAGAAGTAAAACAAGCCCACACATGGGCAGCTAAACAGTGGACAGGCAATGTGACCCTAGACAGAACAGGAGTACACAACATTGTCACTCAGGGCCTATACATAGACACCATACCCCAAAACAAACAAGAATTGCAAATTCAAAAATGAATCATGAACACTGGGATCAATGGGACAATCATTTAACACAAACAGAGACACCACCCATCAAGTGGACAAGGTGCCTTTTTGTACCACAACCATGCACATGCACAATCCTAAAAAGTGACAGGTCAAAAATAGGAGGACAAACCACCAAGGTGCACCCAGAACAAGCCCAGTAACAAGAATCCACCTTGCTGCATGTGACAGACACACAAGTAATGCACACCACACCTGCAACATACTTCTGGATGTTTCACACAGCAACAACTACTCACACACAACATCATGCAAATAGAACATCACACACACACATAGCAGCTGTCAGTAGAAAGAGCCAACACAGGCCAAACACTGTATAGATCCACAACAAAAACACAACAGATGCACAGACCAATACATCGCATTGCAAACTCAGCTGGACATCAGGGGGATGCACAACAAGCAAGTACAAGGCAACATACACTGACAACACTGCATGCACACCAAGCAGTGTGTGCACACCAACCAAATCAGTAGCACACACATCTGAGTGCCACACCATGTACTCCCACAACACAAATCATTACAGCACACAGAGAGCATCACACTCAGGAAGGGTAGCAGTACCTCAGCAAACACACATACAGCTTAGCTATCACCCACAGATGCTCACCTCAGGGACATCCAGGTGCAAACAACATGACCAGAGGACTGTGCTGCCCAAATATCTTCAATGCACATGAGCAACCATGACAGCAAACCAGTACAATAAAATAACACATAACTAATTGGGAAACTGTCCTGAGTAGCACATTGGTCCTGTACACAGATCAGCCTCACACAGCATAGTGTCACACTATGAAGTGGTGGGGAGGCTCACACACTGGCAAGCCATGGGGTGGAAGACATGAGATTGAAGTGGAGTGTACTTCAGTAGTGGACAGGTGAGGAGTGTGCAGTACACAAACACATAGAGGAGTCACTCACAATGTGTAGGCATCAGAAGCACCTATAGGGTATGGCATGACTTAACATACCACATACCATACTGGAGCCAAAAATGGGTCAAGTGACAGCAATGCATGAGAAAACTCACAAATGATGTCAGTGTGGCTGAGCAGGTCTGCACAGTGAGCACAAACAGTAACAAGACACATGACTGACTTGGCTGTCATACACTCTGCATACCCACAACTGGCAGCAACAACAAGTAGATGTCCCCCAGGAGTGCAAGGACACACCCACACACTGCACAGTGCCCCAACAACAACTCCTACATGTGTCCACAATATGAAGCACATGGCAGACAATTGGAACAAACAGGCACTCAGCTTCTAGGTTATACATGTGTGCAGTTGGCATTGGAGGGGCACACACACATCAACACTACTGATAAAGTCACCCCTTTCACCCTTTAGGACCACTCAAGTGCACACATCCAAATGTACCCATGTGAATAAGAATACAGGCCATCACAAGATGACCGTACATCAACACTGCTGTTCACACATCAAGAAAGATCACACAGATAGTATGGATCCTGGCCAGCCCGCATGTAATCCTGCGGATAGAATTCACCTTTGTTCTGGTATTGCATCATAACATAAGGTGTACAATTTAGCAAGCATGACCATATGATGAGTCTGATAATAGTAGATCATCACAAACACCCATCAGTGCACCCTCAAGTCTCAGAACTAAAGTGCCCCTCACCACTGGCAAACCCTGAAAAAGTAAAAGAAGCAATTGGCAATGTTAAAGTGGCATACAGAGCATTTGTCAAATGCAACCATACCAACACAGAAAACATTTTTATTTAGCAAGGACACTGACAAAGCAGACAACAGGAGTAACTGTCTATATTACATATTACCAAGATAGGCATGAAAAGTAGACAACTGCAA
This sequence comes from Triturus cristatus, assembly GCF_964204655.1. Classification (NCBI taxonomy): domain Eukaryota; kingdom Metazoa; phylum Chordata; class Amphibia; order Caudata; family Salamandridae; genus Triturus; species Triturus cristatus. The sequence continues at coordinate 408,449,852 of NC_140582.1, forward strand.
GCCCATTGGCCAGTCCATAGTTCAAAGGAGGGACATGAGAACCTGCACAGGGAATGGGCATCCAAAGTTACAAAGAGCAAGGCCAGTGGCCAGTCGATAGTTCAAAGGAGGGACATGTGAACATGAGAACCTGCACAGGGAATGGACATCCAAAGTTACAAACAGCAAGGCCAGTGGCCAGTCCATAGTGCAAAGGAGGGACATGTGTGCATGAGAACCTGCACAGGGAATGGGCATCCAAAGTTACAAACAGCAAGGCCAGTGGCCAGTCCATAGTGAAAAGGAGGGACATGTGTACATGAGAACATGCACGGGGAATGGGTGACACCGTACACTGCCATGGGAAGCAACACAGCTCTGGGGATACAGATGGGCAGTCCAGGCACCGCTGGGGGAGAGATGGCTTTTGGAGGGGGACTTTGCCTCAGACTTGGCTGACAGTTGAACTGGGAGGTGGCTGATTATCGGGAACCGTTGGAGGACTGGACCTGGGAGAGGGAGGACCAGCTGAGGAAGAGGCATCAGTGGGTTTGGGAGCCGGAAGGCTGCTTGGACTGGGTGGCATGGTGGCACAGGGAGGCAGAGACATGCTGCCATGAGACACAGTGTGTGAGGGAGATTCGATCGGGAATAATTGTTTTGGTAGGAGTGGGAAGTGGGGCGAGCACAACAGCCTCACTCTCCACCAAAGGTGCATCAGGTGCAGGTGGTGGCCCTCCCTCTGGTGATCTGCTGGATCTGGTGGTATGCTTGGCCTGGCCTTGCCTTTTCCCCTCCATCCCCTTTTGAGCAGGTGAGCCCCCCACAGTGCCCTCCTGTCCCAGCTTCACATGGGTGTGGGTGGGAGTTGAGGTTGTGGGTGAATCTGCCTTAGAGAGCTGTTTCTGCGGACTCTTTGCAGGCACCAGCTTCGCAGCAGGCACAGCAATCGTTTGCCTGTCTTTGGGAGCAGGTTTTGATGGGAGTGTCCTTGAATGGGGCTGATTTGGATGCATGTGAGTCTGAGGCCTGCTTCTTGGCTTGATGCCCCTGAGTGTCACCTGAAGGGCTTCTGCCTTTGTGCTTTTGTGTGACTTTTTTTGGTTTTGGGGATGGTGTCTGCGCTCTGGCCTGCTTGGAGTGATGCTGTTTTATGCTTCGTGTGGAGTACTTGGAGCCTGTAGGCTGTGGTGTGTGGTTACTCTTGTCAGATGTTGCCTATGGAAGGGTGATTGCCAAAGGGATTGGAGCTGTACTCTGAGCCTGTGACAGCTCAATGGCTGCCGTCACTGTGGAGGACAAAGACTGATCTTTGTAGCCCACCCACATCAGAATGAATGCCCTCCACGAAGGCAACTACCTGTGCCAACTTCTTATCATGATCCTGGAAGGCATTCAGGAGAGTAGTCTGACCCACACGCAGCTGGCACAAAAGGTCCACCGCCTCATTACTGAGGGCAGCAGGGGAGACAGGGGACAGGAGCAGCGGTGCTTGGGGGGAAGGACACTCTACCCGTCTTACTACAGTGGGCATGGGCAGCACTAGTGGAAGTAGCCGGGAGGGTGGGCAGTGGACGATGTGTGCTGGAAGAAGAGTCAGAATTCCCACTCCCTGTGCCCGCCAACATCGAGGAGTCACCGCTGGCGTCAGATGACATTGGGGTTGGTGTTTCTGCGCGTGATTCTTCAAGGGCACTCCTGTCCCACCCCGAGGCGCTGGTCACATCAGTGTCAGTAAGATCATGTGTATTAGTCGTGCCCGAAGCTTCACCACTGGTGTCCTTCCCCTGTCCTTCTGTGCCCCCGGTAGATGCTGCAAGAGACAGAGACGTATGTTCAGTTTAGTGCCATACTCACAAACATCATATGCAAACAAAACAAGATGATGATACACCCATGCTGCACTCTCCCCTGTGCAGTCTGCATGTGCAACCTTAATGCAAAAATCAAAAGATGCATGGTAACATGCATACTTGGCATTAATGACCCATGGGATGTTCACACTGCCAAATAGCTTGCCCATGCCTCCATGTAACCTGATATACAGTTTCCTGTAAGCATACCTACGTGCCTGTAGGTGAAAAAGATGTACAGCTCAACATGTTGTCACAGTCACATATGAAGTCACTTTAAGGGGACAACACAGATACAGCCTCCCAAATGTCCTTTTACAATGGGCAGAAGCTCCTGCTATCCACCATGTTGTGCCTTGAAGCACAACTACAGTTGCACATTGGTGTCAGATGGGTAGTCCTCACAATTTCGAGGTCAGGCACTACACACATCTACAAAAGCACACTAAGATGAGGCACACTGCCGTTCACTGCCCAGTGATGTCCATGACTCCCCTAACGCAGTCCATGCCATAAGGCCACATCTCAGCATGCAATGTTAAGGGCCATTACATCAAACGCATGAGAAAGTACATGTGGCGTAAATGCATGACAGCTGCACTCAACACAGAGGCCACTTACAAGCCATAGCATCACACCAGAAACTTTGCAGAGCTCCGCACTGGCTCAGGATTGGGATACATGCAGTCACTCACACCCAAAATCACCCTTCGCAGAATATTCACCCCCAACTTACTGCTGACCCTCAAACGTCCATCCAGCTCTGGCTGTGTCACTGCCAAGATGCGGGCCATTAGTGGTGTCATGCTCCTGCGCGCCAACCTGCCAGTCCGAGGGGGCAGCCTCAGTGTCATCTCTGCCACATTTTTGCTCAGTCAGCAGATGTCATCCCACGTCTTGTGACAGTGTGTGTGCCGTCGTCTGGAGACACCCAGAGCCCGCACCTTGCTTACAATGGCCCGCCATAAGGCCTTATGCTGGTAGACTTTAAGCTGCAGGCATGGGAGACAAGAGGAGGAAATATCAGTAACAATGGGTTATTTACCACTGTGTCTCAGTACAGGAGCATGCACAAACTTAGCACAGCTTTTCAGATATGTTTAGCAGGGGCCATACAGCATGACACGGAGTACATTAGCATAAGACAGTTGTACCCAAATGCATGCAGGTATGAGGATGGACACAGTACCTGGCCATCTCATGCACATGCAGAATGCCAGCACAGAAAGCAATGTGAAGAAGGCCCACATCTGCAATGCAGTTTGGGAGGGAGCAAGACATACATCACATTGTAAATTATGTTTCGGGACTGAATCACTGTGTCCAACAATGCACACCCCTCACTGTCTTTGGGCTCTGAAAGGCTCACCGTGTCATGGAAGTCACATTTAGGGACATGATCTAACATCCTCACACCCTTCTCACAAGGTCTGTCTTGTGCAAAACACAGGCCTAAGATAGCTCATTAAGGAATAGGGTGGCAGACAACACATATGTCTAACTCTGTCCATTCAGTGATGGCTCCCTGCCAAATTGGGCAGGAACTGTGCAGGCTAGGGGGGCTCACACTGAGGTTTAACGTGGGCCATCAGAACAATCACATGCATGTACAATATGAGAGGGCAAACAGTGCCTACACATACGAGTCAGTACACGTAATGAAAATAATGGAAGGGGGATGTTTCTGAAGTACAACAATCTGCTGTGTCATATGGGAATTTCCACCAAGAGTGGCACCCTCAGGCATTTCACTGTTGTGCATACTGCTCACAGATCCATGGTGGCAATACAAAGTCAAACACACTTCCATCAGTATCCTCTGGATGGAAAGTCTTTGTAATGTCACCAATGAACATGTGAAAACCTCATGGACTCAAACAGCCATTAGCACAGGCAATGTCTGTTCTGACTTCCACTTTCAAAACTTGCAGTGTCACTGTATGGTTACAAAAGCACTGCATGTCCCTCCCATCATGAAATGCAGCCCAGGAACTGTGTAAGTTAAGGCTACAAACCCCATTTTCCTCAAGTCAGCATGCTAGGCAGTGTATCACACGAACCCATACTCACAGGCACATACTGCAGCAGATCAACTTCATGTGTGCACTCCCTGCACTCTCACTTCCACTCTGAAACACTTACCATGACATCTGGAGCACCATATAGCCTCACATACTGTGAGAGCACCTCATCCACCAGGACCTCCAGTTCCTCTGTGGTGAAGGGACGGGCCCTGATGTTCTCAGTTCTCGCCATCACTGGGTCCAGGAGACAGGACAGCAGCAGTTGGTGATGAAGAGTGTCAGTCAGCAGTGTCTGGAAGCAATGGAAATGTGTGGCTCTCTCCCACACATATATAGCCCCCTGGGGTTGTTTCAGTGGTAATCAGATGCTGCATTGGTGTTCCAGATCAGCTTTTTTCAAATGCATCCAATGACCGGCCCCGAGGTAGCGGAGCACGCCTACCGCGATTTTCAAAAGTGCATTTGTCTCCTGTGATTGCGGTTTCCATTGACTGTAAGGGCATGGGCATGGACATTGGCAGTGACACACCCCAGGGGCCAGGCGGTCGCTACCGTTATTTGGCCGCTTGACATTGGTGCCTATGGCCTTGATTGTGGTGCCGGAGCACGCCAACCGCCATTTCCAATGTATATATCACTACCACGATTGCGGATCCCATTGGCTGTAAGGGCATGGGCATTGGCGGTGACACACCGCAGCGGCCAGGCGGTCGGTACCGCGATTTGGCTGCTTTACATTGGTGCCAATGGCCGTGATTGTGGTGGCGGAGCACGCCAACCGTTATTTTCAATGTGTATAACACTACCGCGATTGCGGATCCCAGTGGCTGTAAGGGCGTGGGTATTGGCGGTGACACACCGCAGGGGCCAGGCAGTCACTACCGCGATTTTGCCGCTTGACATTGGAGCCTATGACCGTGATTGTAGTGGCAGAGCACGCCAACCGCCATTTCCAATGTGTATATCACTACCGCGATTGCAGATTCCATTAGCTGTAAGGGCATGGGCATTGGCGGTGACACACCGCAGGGGCCAAGTCGTCGCAACTGCGATTTGGCCGCTTGACATTGGGCCTATAGCCGTGATTGCGGTGGCGGTGCACACTTATAGTACCTATGGACACATCGATGTAGCAAAGGCAATGGCCAGTTCTCAACATTGAACAGTGGACACTTACTATGAATCATGCCACCAGATAGTGCAAACCAATGCTAGTGTTACATTTAACTCACTGATGACTACACATGCCATGCCAGTGCACAGGATTACATGCATTGGCATGTACCCCCTTGCATGTCATTTATGATATTGTTGTGCATTCACACAAATCTGTGGTGTGATGGACTCTCAGATATGTACACATGTCAATGTGTGAGATAGCTAAGCAACACACAGTAATGAAGGTCTGACTACATAATATTCCTATTTAACTGGGTACATTGCTGAGCACCTGCACATACTTGATCTTTGTGCACACACTGTGCTCATTGTGTTGTTTATGTGTGCCCTTTCCGACTTACGCAAGAAGGTGTGGCAGGTACATCAACTACGTATAAGCCAGCAAGGTTGCTGCTTTACACATGTGCTGTGTCAACTACTCTCAGGGCTGGTGACACAAGATGTTGGAATGTACCTTTTGGCATTCACATAGTCTGAATCTGTTTTGAGGGTACTCACTGTGTAAATACTGGACACGTGTACAACTACTTTAGATCAAGGTTTCCCTACATGTTACTTGTGCTGAAAGCTGTAGTGTCATGCCAGTCATTGTTGGTGCTGTGTCAGTCAAAATATAAGTTGTTGTACCCATCTCAGAGGGGAATTTAATAGACATGTGTCTCCTTTCATCTCACCTAGGAGGCGACCAAATGTGCATCATCCATTCACAGTGCTTGCGGACATGGAGGATGAGGACATCATACGTAAATTCTGTTTGGATCGACCTACCCTTCAATACCTATGTGCTCTGTTGGAGCCCCATCTGAGGGCTCGCAGGACCTATCTGACTGCTTTGACACCAACGTGTAAGGTGATGGCGGTCCTGCATTTCTTTGCAACTGGTTTGTTCCAGTACACGGTGTGCAGCGCAGGTGGGATGTCTCAACCAACGTTCAGCATGGTGCTACCCGCCTGCAAACCCACACATGTAAAGTGATGAGGATAGTGGAGAGGAGGAAGGTGTCAACCTGCGTCAATAGCTCATCAACCGCTACTTCCCTTGAAGGTGAGTGGCATTGTACAACGGTGCCATTGTCTGTTGTTTTTGTTATTGTTGAAAAGGCCTAGGGGAGCTTTGTGACTGCTGCTTGTTGTTGGCTCTGTGCTGAGGGCTAATGTTTCTGGGACAGGGTAGTTATGCACAGCTACATGATGTCTATGTCGATATTGTTGCTCATTGTAATGTGCGCAGGCTTAAGTGCACTGATAACAAGGGTTGTGTAGTGGGTGTGATGCCATCACCTGCCAAGTTAATGTTGTTCTCTTGTGTTTTCCTAGGTCCCTTCAGCCTCTCAATGCCTCAACACAATCAGTGCTCCTAGTACATTGTAATCCGAGTCAACATTGTACATCCTGTGATAAAAATGGAGCTGACACGAAGGGACACCTTCCTGCACAGAAAGATTAATTCCTCCCAGCGCAGGCATCATTGCACTATGGTGCAATTGTGCCTCCGTTGGCACTAGGCAGCTTAATGTAGCGTCATCACTAGGGGAAACGCAGGGGTGCCCTGCCTTTTTCAACTTACGGAGCACAGTGTTAGCAGTTTTGGAGCTATCCCACACTCCAGCAGTTCATTGTACATATGCCCAAATGTTTTCTGTTAGCTGAAAGGCAAAATCTTGCCATGCCGATTGGTAAGTGCTCTGTCTCAAAAGCGCATTTTATTTTGACAGATCTACATAGCAGTTTAAAACTGCTGAGACAGGCTGCAATAGCAGGCATGAGCTATGTTTTAAAGTGCTACTTAAGTGGATGGTACAATAAGTGCTGCAGGCCAAATAGTAGCATTTAATTTACAGACCCTGGACACAGGTAGTACCACTTTACTATGGACTTGCAAGTAAATGAAATAGGCCAATTGAGTATAAGCCAATTTGACTGTGCTTAAAGGAGAGAGCACAAGCACTTTAGAAATGGTTAGCCGTTGGAAAGTGTGCAGAATCCTAAGGAGAACAAAAATAAATTCAGCAAAAATAGGAAGAGTGAAGGCAAAATGTTTGGGGATGACCTTGCAGAAAGAGCCAAGTCAAACAGCCTACTTTACAAAATGTAACCATTTATCTCCACGTGCTTTATCTATGACAAGCTCTTATTTTGTTTCATCACAGCACAAGTTCTTAAGTAGCCTTGGATGTTGTATGATGTCCTACAGACAAATTTTTATTATTATTATTTATTCGATCAAAAGTATGATCATTCTCATAAAAAAACAGTACATCAGAATAAAACAAGAAATATTGCATTAAAAAAATGTTCATTAAGATATTCATTAAAATACAAAGTTATAAGTCCCATAAAAACATAGTGAGCAGGATCAATCATAAAAACAGGTAGAGCTAAATAGGCACAACAATGTTCAGAGACTAGTGAGGACATTTTGCCCTCTTTCACCAGGCAAATAGCACGAATCTCGAAATAGCGAACAATAACCAACTTGTGGTGTCTGATTTAAAAATGTGTGTGGCTTCCAAAGGACACCTAATAGAAAGCATACGTCAGACAGGAGCTATCCAGGTAATTCTAAAATCAGCATAGGAAGGACAACAAAAGAGAAAATGCTCAAGTGTCTCGGGAGCAGTGTAGCATGAAGGGCACAATGGGTTGACAAATTTCCCCAGCAACTTCTCATTGCATTTAAGGGAATGGTTCTGAATCTAAGTTGGGTATACAGTGCTCGTGCCTGTGGTGGTTCGATATCGTCCAGGAACGTTACAAAACCAAAACTACCTTTAACATTTAAGATCACAGTGCTATGTGCAGTACGTTCAATGTTTTCCGAGACCATCAGTCCCTAGAACCTTTTTTTAACAAGGGGGACCATAGATTTAATTATGGTCCGAGGTTCCTCCCAGAGCTGCCCCAACCCTATTTTTAAGAACCAAGCCTTGATCTTGTTGAACGACTTAATTCTACCTGTTTGCTTGTGCAGGGCAATCAGCTCGACCATAGCTTCCTTCAACGGGACCTGGGTGTTACTTGTCCAAACACTTATCCAAAACAAGAGTGCCCTGAGAATGGCAAAGTGTTCAATAGGTTTAAACCAAGATCTAATCTTAGCGGCAGGAGTGGTGTGTTCACTGGCAGGTTAATGATGGCTCTAATAAATTTATTTTCAGCAAGGGTTAGGTCCGTCAGATTTTCCAGCCCCCATAGCTCGCCCCATATAGGGCCGCTCCTAGTGCTTTTGCCCTATGAAGTTCTAGGATAGGTGAGAGGGGCCGGTAAGGGGAGGCCCTAGCCCTGCGTACTATGGCACAATCTACATGCCGGAGGGTCAAAGTGCTCTTTTCCAGCTGCGGATTCCTTTCGCTGATACGAACTCCCAAGTAATCGAAGGACTTAACTTGCTCCAAAATTTGCATGCCAAGCACGAGTTTAGCTTTACTGGATTTGTAGGGATTAAAAGACATACATTTGGTTTTGGAGCAGTTTATTTCTAAGCCCTTTTCTTTGCAAACCTTAGCAAATTTATTTAGAAGGTTTTGGATTCCTCGGTGTGTTCTGGCAATAAGCAGTGTGTCGTCCGCAAAAACCAGACAAGGCACTGTGCTGCCAGCCAATTTCGGGGGGTCACCACCACAATTATAGAGTTCACCAATTAAACCATTAATGTAGAGGGTGAATAATGTAGGACCAAGGGCGCAACCTTGGCGGACACCTTTCCGGACCAGTATGTTATTGGTCAGGCTGCCATGTGTCGTAGTGTAGCCGAATCAGGATTCTGAGTATGTAGGGTGGTATTCCTAATTCGCTCAATGCTAGCCAGAGTTGGGACCGATCTATAAAGTCAAGGGCCGTCTTTAGGTCCACAAACACCATATATAGATGCCCTCCTCTGATGGAAACTTCCTCCCATATTAACAGGAGGAATCTAAAGACTTGGTCAGTGGTGCTTGTGGAGGCCCTAAATCCTGCATGTAGATCAGACAAAACATTATTTTCCTCAATCCAATTATGGATTCTAGACAAAATGATTTTGCAAAATATTTTTGGGGAAACATCTATTAAGCTGATGGGCCTATAGTTGCCAGGCGACCCTTTGTCGCCCTTTTTGTGGATGGGAATATTTTCGGCGCCCCGCCAGGTTTCCGGAATAGCTTCCCCAATTAAATGGTGTTAAAGACTTTTTGGAGCAAAGTGCCCCATATAATAGGTTCAGCTTTGAACAGATCTCCTGGGAGCTTATCTAGGCCCGGGGCTTTCCCACTCTGCAACTAATTTATGGCCATGATGGTTTCATCTACAGTTCTATTGTTTCCATCAGATATTTCAAAACCCTGAGGATTCCTATATGTGCCTGGATCGTGCAAGAGCCCCTGGCCTGTAAATAAATCCCCAAAATATTCCTCCCACACTTGGGGCTGAATATGGAAGTCTGTTTCTGTTTCTAGTTTTGGTGACCCCTTCGACAGAAGTGCCAGAAAAGTTGGCTATTCTTATGTTTCGCAGCATCTAAAAGCATGCTCCACTTTTCAGTCTCCCAGTCCCTTTTTACCTTATTTTATGCCAATTTATATGACTTTCTGCAACTTTTGACATCTGCTGGAGACTTACATTTGACCGCTTCCAATAAGTCATCCCTGGCTTTTTGACAGGTTTCATTATACAAAGGCGCTGTATTCCGCTTTGATCTAGAACATTGTTTATAAAAGAGAGGTCTTATATTTGAAATCAACTTCAAAAAAGTGGTCATAACAACTTCTGGCCCTGTGGTACAAGCACTCAAGACTATTAGGGTGTGCTCCCCCTCTGTGTATATTTTAGGGAGTGCAGTTGGATCAGCTAAAATAAGGAGCCACTTAACTCTTCTGTTGTTATTTGTGGTGATGACCGGAGTGCTCTCAACCATGGAATGACCGTACAATGAGGCTAGACTAGACAACGTAAGAGACAGGGCGTTGTGATCACTGTCTTCCCGGGTTAAAATAACCATATCTTTGACACTAGACCAAAGATCGAGATCGACGAGAACATAGTTGATCCGAGACTTTGACGCCCCCCTTTTAAAAGTGTGACACGCTCCTTTATCAGAGTGTGTCCGACCGTTACAGGCTCTGACCCCAAATGCAATAGTGAGTGACAAAACTTGTTGTCCCACTCTAGTGCATTTCTTAATAGGTGGTATATGAAGTTTAGCAATCCCCCTGGCCATGTCTTCACCTGAAATAAGATCCTGAATGTAATCAACCGGTTCAAAAGTTGTATTAAAGTCTCCGGCAATTATCAATTGGTGATTCCACGGGGCTGACTCAAGATAATTAGTCAGAGTTGTTATTGTCCCCGATGGTCTATGGGGCTACTAAACCGGTTATAGATGTTAAAAAGTCTAACTTTCACATTCTCCTTACCCAAAGATAATTCTAGCCCAAGTATTTCATCTGAGTCGAGATCTAAAACCTTGATTTTACATACCAACGGGTTTTTAACCCAGATTAAGAGGCCACCTGCTGGACGACCAGCTGCCGCCTGTTTGGCTTCAATACTATAAGTGGTAAAACCTATCCTGTGGGTACGTCCGACTGCCCAGGTTTCCTGCAGAAGGCAAAAATGAAAAACATCCAATAACTCGCACCAATCAGACACATTTTAACACAATATGTCAAAAACTAAAGAAACAATAAAATATCCCAATGCGCTAAATGCAAGGTCTATTACTTTTTTTTATCGTGTCTATGTACCTTGTTTAAAGCTTCCCACTTTCTCGCATATATGCTCAAGTGAGAGAACGCAACATTGTTTCCGACGTTCACTGGTGTTTCTCTAACAATATACGATTTTTATTTGCCTACAATTTCCTGGAGCAACAACGCTTGCGGAAAAAGTTTTTGGGACGTACATGCTCTTTCTAGTAGAGGGTTGCTTGAATAAAACCCAGATTCACTTAAAACAAAGAATAGGATATTAATACGTGGAGATCTTGGAAGCATTAATATATACTTCCATCCAACATACTGAAAGCCTTGAAGAAGTTACGTTGTAACGAAACACGTGTCGGCTGTCTTTTCATCACTGCTGGTCGGAGAGGCATTATGATCTTGACCTCCGTGGAAACTTAAGGATTATGTTGTTATTTATGGTTCACATCCCCATTTTATCACTGTATTTAACCTTGTGATTTTGATTATGTGATTTCTTGACATTCATGACATTAAATATTACTGTGAAGTATTTTCTGATCTTAGAGTTTGGTTTTCTGTGAGCCTATATATTAACTCTGGATGTGCTACTCTGTCTAAATTGTCTGACAAATTATGATATATCTAGAGTGCCGAGGTACATAGTATATATAGTTCTTTATGGGAACTCTCACGAGCTCTCGTTGACAGACACCAGTGGTAGTGGGGTGTCATTATTTTGGTTACCTTGAAGGGCACCGATACAATTAGCACCGTACAATTTAATTCAGCTATTTATTTTCAAGATTGATGTGCAATCCTGTTTATACCATCACTACCATTTGTGTGTTTTTCAGGTGGTGGTATTGGTAATGGTGGGGGTGGTACTGGTGTTGGTATCGGTGGTGTTATTGGTATTGGTGGTGGTGGTATTGGTATTGGTGGTGGTGGTACTGGTATTGGTGGTGGTGGTATTGGTATTGGTGCTGGTATTGGTGCTGGTGATGGTATTGGTGGTGGTGGTGGTATTGGTATTGGTGGTGGTATTGGTGATATTGGTGGTGGTGGTGTTATTGGTGGTGGTGGTGGTATTGGTTGTGGTATTGTTATTAGTGGTGGTGGTATTGGGGATGGCATTGGGATTGGCAGTAGTATTGGTATTGGTGGTGGTGGTATTGGATTGGTGGTGGTGCAATTGGTGGTGGTATTGGTAGTGGTAGTATTGGTGATGGTGTTGGTATTGGTGGTGGTAGTATTGGTGGTGGTATTGTTGGTGGTGGTGGTATTGGTGGTGGTGGTATTGGTATGGTGGTGGTGTTGGTGGTATTGGTGGTGGTGGTTGTGGTGGTATTGGTGGTGGTGGTATTGGTGGTGGTGGTATTGGTAGTATTGGAGGTGGTATTGGTGGTGGTGGTGGCATTGGTGGTATTGCTGGTGGTGGTGGCAGTATTGGCATTGGTGGTGGTAGTAATGGTGGTGGTATTGGTAATGGTGGAGGTGGAGGTGGTACTGGTGTTGGTGGTATTGGTAGTGGTGGTGTTATTGGTATTGGTGGTGGTACTGGTATTGGTGGTGGTACTGGTATTGGTGGTGGCATTGGTGGTGGTGGTATTGGTGGTGGTATTGGTGGTGGTATTGGTGATGGTATTGGTGGTGGTGGTGGTATTGGTATTGCTGGTGGTATTGGGGTGATATTGGTGATATTGGTGGTGGTGGTGATGTTTTTGGTGGTGGTGTATTGGTGGTGGTATTGTTGGTGGTGGTATTGGTGATGGCATTGGTATTGGCAGTATATTGGTATTGGTGGTGGTGGTATTGGATTGGTGGTGGTGGTATTGGTGGTGGTGGTATTGGGAGTATTGGTGATAGTGGTGGTATTGATGGTGGTAGTATTGGTGGTGGTATTGTTGGGGGTGGTATTTGTGGTGGTAGTATTGGTGGTGGTATTGATGGTGGTACTGGTGGTGGTGGTATTGATGGTGGTGGTGGTATTATTGGTGGTGATATTGGTGGTCTTGGTGGTGGTAGTGGTGGTACTGGTGGTGGTGATGCTATTGGTGGTGATGGTGGTAGTGGGTTTGGTGGTGGTATTGGTGGTGGTGATATTGGTGGTGGAGGTGGTGGAGGTGGTGGAGGTGGTGGTATTGGCGGTGGTGGTGGCATTGGTGGTGGTATTTGCAGTGGTGGTGGTATTGGGGGAGGTGGTGGTATTGGTGGTGTGTCAGGACCCACAAGAGGTTCCCTCCCGTCAACGCATCTCTGGCATCTATCTCTCCTTCACGAGATGATCAAAAGCCTTTTATCCTCTAAGCTGGAGTGTTTGTTGGCGTAGATGGAACTCCAAGATGGCTGCCAACATGCCCATGCTGCTGCAGCACTCGGGGGTCAGCAGTCTAGTCTTTCAGGCTTCTGACACCTGTTGAAGGGTTCACCAACATTCTACTGTGCACCTCACCGACTGAACTGAGAGAAGAGCATCGGAATTTCCTGCGTCGTGTGAGAGAGTTAGGGTAGCTTGCAGAAATTAAGGGGTTAGTTTCGTCGGTAACCTCACAGTTCCCCTGCAGTTTCAGGTTGGTGAAATTAAAGACTTCAAAGTATTTAAATTCATTGAAGGTGAAAAGTTCAGTCAGGGTTTATATGTTAGTCCTTCCTCTTCTAAATAAAAACTAATAGGAATAACTTGTGACAGGAAACATAAATAAATTCTAAAAGAATAGAAGGAAGTGAGCATTTAAACCATTGAGACTTGCTGTGTTTACCGACGCGGGCGCATTCACTTAAGCGCCGCATCGGTAAAATTCAAGTGGCACATTTCGCCAGGCAAAGCTTATTCCGGAAACGTCCTTCAACGCGGGAACATCATTTCAAGCGCCGCGTTGTAAAAGTAAATAATTTGAGGCATTCATCGGAGCCTTGTGAGTTCCCGGAGCAAGGGCTGATGCGGGCGCACTAGCTCAAGCGCCACGTTTCCCCTCTGAAGCAAAGACAGTTCGTTTTCAGGCAATGGTAGGAGAGAACAGGAAATAACTCTCACTCCCCAGTACTTGCAAATGGTCTATAGAGTTTGTTAGGGAAAAGGCCAGAGCAAGTTTAAAGCACAGTAATTCTCTTTGTGTTATTTCAGGAAAAGTGCATTCTTCTAAAAGGCGACGAAGGTTAGTTTGAGAAATATAGATTACTAATCCCTTCCAGTATCGGGGCACTACGAATCATAAATAGCACCCAATAATATAAAAAGAACAAGAAACACATAGATTATTCTAGCACCTCTATATCAGTACTTGTTCCAGGGAGCTAGAAAGACGGCTGATTTCCATGACAGTCTACAGCTGTGCCTAAGAAAGGATCCGTCACCTCATCACCACAGAAGAAGATTTCCAGGCCACATTTGCACATCCAGAACCCCAGTTAATTCCTCACTCTCGCTTCTTTCCAGTACGTAACAGGAATTAAGGGAACACACACACTCACGTATATATGTAGAATAACTTCTGATATGCAATGTTTATTGTATTCTCTTTCTCATATTAAGGGGTAAGAACGGTCCAGAGCAGTATCACCCAGAAACGAAGGAAAGAGCGTAGAGTGAAGACTTCTCATTCAGGTTAAATAGAATAAGAGAAGTAGAAGAGTAGCGAGCTCCCAAGACATTCTGGTAAGATAAGAAATTAAGGTAAAATGTAGACAAGATCTGTTGGCCTGCTAAAGTAAGTTCTAACTGAAATGTAACTAATTGATAGACATGTAAGAAGAAAAAGAAGAAGAAGTAACGAAGTTGACAGGCAGATATTGGAGCAGTCTCTTCTCTGTCCCATCCCCTTTACACCCTTGGAACTTACCTGCGACGGACTTAGGAACCTAACAGGTGGAGTTCTGAGAAGGGCATTGGGACCTATCGCCTTCTGCTCCCGTGCAGTAACTGTAATTAGTTTGGTGCTCCTGACAGAGTGAAGTGCCCACGTTGGTACAAGCACCTGAGCAGAATGGCTGAAGGTTTTGATTTAAAAAATGTAAGCGAGGTACTGAGTAGTATACAGAGAGATTTGGAGGCTGTCAGGGAGGAAAATAAAATTCTGAGACAAGATTTAATTACCTTTAAAACTGGGTCCAACCTACCAACTCAGTCTTTTGGGACTCAGAGCCAACCCTCTAGTTCTTCACCTTTTACCCCCACACAAGTAATTCATTCACTTTCCCCTGTAATTCCCTTAGCCCCTCCTGAGCGATTTAATGGAGACCCACAAAAAGCACACATTTTTTTAACACAATTTTCTTTACATATTATGTGCCGCCCAATGATTTTCCATGATGCACAATCTCAGGTGGCATTCATCCTGTCTTATCTTAGTGGAGATGCTGCCTCCTGGTCCATGCCATTGGTAACCAAGGATGATCCAATCTTATATAGCCTTGATGACTTCAAGAAGGAGTTCCTCCGAATTTTTGACAGGAGAACAGCGTCTCAGGCTTCCGATAACGAATTGTTGGAATTAAAACAAGGAAACAGAGAACTAGTGGCATATCTAGTCCAATTTAATAAATTGGTGGTTGAGACGAATTGGCCAGAAGATAAACGAGCAGCGGTGTTCTACAGAGGGTTGCGAGAGGACTTAAAGGACGCACTTTCTCAGATTCCAAATCGTCCCTCAGACAGCTCGTCCTTAGTGGATTTAACCTTAGAGATAGATTACCGGCACAGTGAACGAAAAGGAGAACGGAAGAGAGAGTTTCGACCTAGTGTTCCTCGCTTTGACCGCGTCAAGACTGAATCCACCCGAGCAGTTGAAAATTCTTCTGGAATCGAACCTATGCAGATTGGGGTGGTTAGAGGTCCACTTTCCAAAGAGGAAAAAGAGAAGAGAAGGCTGAACAAATTGTGCCTCTATTGTGGAGGAAGTGGGCATTTTGTTAAAAACTGTTTAAAGAGACCTAAGTTACCAGCTAAAGAGAAGGGAAACTAGAGGCACCACAGGTTAGTGGAGTTGGACCTGTGGATGCGAATGAGAAAAAGACTCCAACAAATCATCAGTTGGCAAATACGCTACAAGTTTCTTCCCCCCATTTAGTTATGTCTGTGACTCTCAAGTTTAGAAGTAACATTTTGTCAGGCATAACTGTGATGGTGGATTCGGGGGCAACTGGTAATTTCTGTGACCTCAAGTTTGCTAACCTGATTGGTCTACAAACCATCAAGAAGGTGAAAAGTGAGAGAGTCAGAGCAGTGGACGGGACAGATCTAACTTCTGGGCCTATAACCAGCCATACCGAACTAGTACACATGACCACGGTTGAAGGACATCAAGAGACCTTGCATTTTAACTTAATTGATGCTCCTCAATTCCAATTGATTTTAGGGCTTCCATGGCTCACGGAACATAATCCTCTAATTGATTGGGGAGCCCGAACAATTCAACTAAATTCAGACTATTGCACAAACCATTGCTTTGTTGGTTTCACGCATTCTTCCATACCCTGTGCAGCCGCTCAACTGTGTGATGGAGGAGCTTCAGTTAGTGTGATTCAAACTACAGTGATACCGGAAGCATATCAGGATTTCGCGGATATTTTTAATGAAGTCAAGGCAGAAACCTTACCCCCCCCCCACCGGTCCTATGACTGCAAAATTGATTTAGAACCTGGGGCAAACCTACCTTGCAGCAGAATTTATGCTTTAACCGAGAAGGAGAATGTCCATTTGAAAGAATATCTAGCAAAAAACTTGGAAAATGGTTTCATCCGACCGTCACAATCCCCCGTCTCTTCCCCACTTTTTTTCGTGCCGAAGAAAGATGGTGATCTTAGGACTTGTATTGACTTCAGAGCAATTGATAAGATAACTGTCAAAAATCGTTATCCATTGCCTCTTATTTCGGTATTAATTGATCAAGTGAAGGAAGCCAAGATCTACACTCGTCTTGATCTACGAGGAACATATCATCTGATTCGACTACGGGAAGGTGACGAGTGGAAGACCGCGTTCAGGACAAAATTTGGCCTTTATGAGTACCTGGTGATGCCGTATGGTCTCTGCAATGCGCCGGCGACCTTCCAATATTTCATCAACGATGTCTTAAGCGACTTTATCGACTGCTGCGTTATAGTCTATATAGATGACATCTTAATCTATTCCAACACGGTTGCAGAACATCAACACCAGGTCAGGGCTGTTTTACAGCGATTATGAGAGAATTCCTTATATGTCAAGCTGGAAAAATTTCTTTTCAACACAGATACTGTGGAATTTCTGGGCTTCGTATTATCACCGGAGGGAGTTCGGATGGATGAGCGCAAGGTGGAGGCAATAATGGCTTGGAAATCCCCTACTTGTATCAAGGACGTCCAAAGTTTTATTGGCTTCTCTAACTTTTACAGACGCTTCATTAATGGATTCTCTCATAAGATTCTTCCTTTGACGCGTCTTCTAAAGAAAGGAGTCCCGTTCCACTGGTCTACAGAAGCAGAAACGGCTTTTCAGTTATTGAAGACTACTTTTACCATAGCACCTGTGTTGCTCCATGCAGATCCCTCTGAACCTTTCTATCTTGAAACGGACGCCTCTGACCTTGCCATTGGAGGAATACTCTCTCAACGCCACAAGGACACAGGACAACTACATCCGGTGGCTTATCGGTCCAGTAAACTTAATCCTGCCGAAAGTAACTATACCATTACGGAGAAAGAACTCCTTGCAATCAAAGATGCGTTCAAGGACTGGAGGCATTACTTGATGGGGGCAAAACACACTGTGACGGTGTTTACGGACCATCGCAACTTAACCCCTTCAGCGCTGCGCGGATTCCCCCGCGGTGCTGAAGGGTTCGAGCGCGGGCGGGGCCATGACGGAACGGTTCCGTCATGAGCACAGCTCAACCGATGCTCATGACGGAATCGTTCCGTAATGAGCATGGAAGGGGTTAAAATTCCTTAGATCTGCTCGAACACTCACACCACGTCAACTCCGCTGGTCCCTCTACTTTGCGGATTTTGATTTTGTCACTTTTCGCCCTGGAACTAAGAATGGGAAGGCCGACGCCCTTTCTCGTCTGGACACAGACAATCAAACTGTGGTGGTGGAAACCGTCAAATTATTCCGGATGGAAAATTCATTGGCACCATTTCCTTAGCACCCTTTGAACACCATGTTCGACAATCTTTCACTGACTTTGAATTGGAAACCTGGGCTGCAGAAGATCCACAACGCCTCATCCGCAATGGCCTTCCTTACGTTGGCACCACCTTGTACTTACCCTCCAAAGAGCTTCAAATTAAGGCTATGCAGGAATGTCACGATAACCCGTTGGCTGGACACAAGGGTATCCTCAAAACTGAAGAATTACTCAAACGACGTTTCTGGTGGCCTCATATGAGTCGTGATATTTGCCAATATGTGCTGACTTGTGACAATTGTGCTCGGTGAAAGTCTGACAGGCAGGCACCAAAAGGTATTTTGCAGCCTCTGCCGACTCCTCCATATCCCTGGCACACGGTTTCTTTAGACTTAATTGTTGACCTACCTTCTTCCCATGGGTACGATACCATTCTTGTAGTGGTTGACACTTTCAGTAAAATGGCCCACTACATACCCTCCAAAGGCACTCCTAATGCTAAACAATTGTCTCAACTTTTCAACCAACATGTTATCCGCCTTCATGGCATTCCTAAGGTTCTTATTTCAGACAGGGGTTCCCAGTTTCTATCTAGATTCTGGCAGGCTTACATCAAGGGTCTTAATATTGACCATCGGTTTTCTACCAGTTTCCATCCACAAACCGATGGCCAAACTGAACGCATTAACCAAGACTTAGAACAACATCTCAGACTTTATTTGTTAGACGAGGAAGGTGACTGGCCTGACCATTTGTGGACTGCTGAGTATGTTCACAACAATGCTATAAGTGTATCCACCGGTCACTCTCCCTTCTTTATAAACTCTGGTAGGCATCCTAATTCGCATGCTAATTTTGAGGAAGTCAATATCCCCGCTGCCCAAGATATCGCACGTCAATTAACTAAGATCCATCACTCTGTAACCCAGAATTTGTCGATCGCAAAAGATCGTTACAAACACTTTGCTGACCGAAAACGCAAAAAAGAACCTGAGCTTCTTGTAGGAGACTTAGTTTGGTTGAGTACTAGAAATCTTCGACTCAAAGGTCCCCGTAAATTTCAGCCTCGATTTATGGGTCCTTATCCAATCGCGAAAATCATAAATCCAGTCACTTACCAACTATCACTTCCTAACACTACAAAGATTCATCCAGTCTTTCATGTTTCTCTCCTCAAACCAATTCATCCAGGGTTGCGCAGAACCTCCCCTCCTGATCCTCTGATTGTGAATGGTGAGGCAGAGTATGTAGTTAAACGAATTTTAGATTCTAAACTCATACATAATGAACTATTCTATCTCATTGACTGGCAGGATTCTGGCCCAGATGAACGTTCTTGGGAAAAAAGTACTGATGTCCATGCCCCTCGTTTAATCAAAGCTTTTCATGCAAAATTTCCTACTAAACCGCGTCTGGAGGAAACCTCATTGGGAGGGGGTACTGTCAGGACCCACAAGAGGTTCCCTCCCGTCAACGCATCTCTGGCATCTATCTCTCCTTCATGAGATGATCAAAAGCCTTTTTATCCTCTAAGCTGGAGTGTTTGTTGGCGTAGATGGAACTCCAAGATGGCTGCCAACATGCCCATGCTGCTGCAGCACTCGGGGGTCAGCAGTCTAGTTTTTCAGGCTTCTGACACCTGTTGAAGGGTTCACCAACATTCTACTGTGCACTTCACCGACTGAACTGAGAGAAGAGCATCGGAATTTCCTGCGTCGTGTGAGAGAGTTAGGGTAGCTTGCAGAAATTGCGGGGTTAGTTTTGTCGGTACCCTCACAGTTCCCCTGCAGTTTCAGGTTGGTGAAATTAAAGACTTCAAAGTATTTAAATTCATTGAAGGTGAAAAGTTCAGTCAGGGTTTATATGTTAGTCCTTCCTCTTCTAAATAAAAACTAATAGGAACAACTTGTGACAGGAAACATAAATAAATTCTAAAAGAATAAAAGGAAGTGAGCATTTAAACCATTGAGACTTGCTGTGCTTTCTGACGTGGGCGCATTCACTTAAGCGCCGCGTCAGTAAAATTCAAGTGGCACATTTCGCCAGGCAAAGCTTATTCCGGAAACGTCCTTCAACGCGGGCACATCATTTTAAGCGCCGCGTTGTAAAAGTAAATAATTTGAGGCATTCATCGGAGCCTTGTGAGTTCCGGAGCAAGGGCTGATGCGGGCGCACTAGCTCAAGCGCCGCGTCTCCCCTCTGAAGCAAAGACAGTTCATTTTCAGGCAATGGTAGGAGAGAACAGGAAATAACTCTCACTCCCCAGTACTTGCAAATGGTCTATAGAGTTTGTTAGGGAAAAGGCCAGAGCAAGTTTAAAGCACAGTAATTCCCTTCGTGTTATTTCAGGAAAAGTGCATTCCTCTAAAAGGCGACGAAGGTTAGTTTGAGAAATATAGATTACTAATCCCTTCCAGTATCGGGGCACTACGAATCATAAATAGTTCCCAATAATATAAAAAGAACAAGAAACACATAGATTATTCTAGCACCTCTATATCAGTACTTGCTCCAGGGAGCTAGAAAGACGGTTGATTTCCATGACAGTCTACAGCTGTGCCTAAGAAAGGATCCGTCACCTCATCACCACAGAAGAAGATTTCCAGGCCACATTTGCACATCCAGAACCCCAGTTAATTCCTCACTCTCGCTTCTTTCCAGTACATAACAGGAATTAAGGGAACACACACACTCACGTATATATGTAGAATAACTTCTGATATGCAATGTTTATTGTATTCTCTTTCTCATAATAAGGGGTAAGAACGGTCCAGAGCAGTATCACCCAGAAACGAAGGAAAGAGCGTAGAGTGAAGACTTCTCATTCAGGTTAAATAGAATAAGAGAAGTAGAAGAGTAGCGAGCTCCCAAGACATTCTGGTAAGATAAGAAATTAAAGTAAAATGTAGACAAGATCTGTTGGCCTGCTAAAGTAAGTTCTAACTGAAATGTAACTAATTGATAGACCTGTAAGAAGAAAAAGAAGAAGAAGTAACGAAGTTGACAGGCAGATCTTGGAGCAGTCTCTTCTCTGGCCCATCCCCTTTCCCCCCTTGGAACTTACCTGCGACGGACTTAGGAACCTAACAGGTGGAGCTCTGAGAAGGGCATTGGGACCTATCGCCTTCTGCTCCCGTGCAGTAACTGTAATTAGTTTGGTGCTCCTGACATGGTTGTGGTTTTGGTGGTGGTGGTATTGTTGGTTGTGGTATTGGTGGTGGTAGTGGTATTGGGATTGGCAGTAGTATTGGTATTAGTGGTGGTGGTATTGGATTGGTGGTGGTGGAATTGGTGGTGGTATTGGTAGTGGTAGTATTGGTGATGGTGGTGGTATTGCTGGTGGTGGTATTGGTGGTGGTATTGGTATTGGTATGGTGGTGGTGTTGGTGGTATTGGTGGTGGTGGTTGTGGTGGTATTGGTGGTATTGGTGGTGGTGGTATTGGTGGTATTGGTTATTTTGGTGGTGGTATTTGGTGGTGGTGGTGGCATTGGTGGTATTGGTGGTGGTGGTGGCAGTATTGGCATTGATGGTGGTAGTATTGGTGGTGGTAGTAATGGTGGTGGTATTGGTAATGGTGGAGGTGGTACTGGTGTTGGTGGTATTGGTGGTGTTATTGGTTTTGGTGGTGGTGGTATTGGTGAGGGTATTGGGATTGGCAGTAGTATTGGTATTAGTGGTGGTGGTATTGGATTGGTGGTGGTGATATTGGTGGTGGAGGTGGTGGTATTGGTGGTGGTGGTGGTGGCATTGGTGGTGGTATTTGCAGTGGTGGTGGTATTGGGGGAGGCGGTGGTATTGGTGGTGGTGGTATTGTTGGTTGTGGTATTGGTGGTGGTAGTGGTATTGGCATTGGCAGTAGTATTGGTATTAGTGGTGGTGGTATTGGATTGGTGGTGGTGGAATTGGTGGTGGTATTGGTAGTGGTAGTATTGGTGATGGTGGTGGTATTGCTGGTGGTGGTATTGGTGGTGGTATTGGTATGGTGGTGGTGTTGGTGGTATTGGTGGTGGTGGTTGTGGTGGTATTGGTGGTGGTGGTATTGGTTGTGGTGGTATTGGTAGTTTTGGTGGTGGTATTGGTGGTGGTGGTGGTGGTGGCATTGGTGGTGGTGGTGGCAGTATTGGCATTGATGGTGGTAGTATTGGTGGTGGTAGTAATGGTGGTGGTATTGGTAATGATGGAGGTGGTACTGGTGTTGGTGGTATTGGTAGTGGTGGTGTTATTGGTTTTGGTGGTGGTGGTATTGGTGAGGGTATTGGGATTGGCAGTAGTATTGGTATTGGTGGTGGTGGTATTGGATTGGTGGTGGTGGAATTGGTGGTGGTATTGGTAGTGGTAGTATTGGTGAAGGTGGTGGTATTGGTGGTGGTATTGGTATGGTGGTGGTGTTGGTGGTATTGGTGATGATGGTTGTGGTGGTATTGGTATTGGTGGTATTGGTAGTATTGGTGGTGGTATTGGTGGTGGTGGTGGCTGTATTGGCATTGGTAGTATTGGTGGTGGTATTGGTAATGGTGAAGGTGGTACTGGTGTTGGTGGTATTGGTAGTGGTGGTGTTATTGGTATTGGTGGTGGAGGTATTGGTATTGGTGGTAGTATTGGTGGTGGTATTGTTGGTGGTGGTACTGGTATTGGTGGTGGTATTGGTGGTGGTATTGGTGGTATTGGTGCTGGTGATGGTATTGGTGGTGGTGGTATTGGTGGTGGTATTGGTGATGGTATTGGTGGTGGTGGTATTGCTGGTATTGGTGGTGGTGGTGGTATTGGTATTGGTGGTGGTATTGGTGGTGCTATTGGTGCTATTGGTGGTGGTGGTGTTTTTGGTGGTGGTGGTGGTATAGGTTGTGGTGGTATTGGTATTAGTGGTGGTGGTATTGGTGATGGCATTGGTATTGGCAGTATATTGGTATTGGTAGTGGTGGTATTGGATTGGTGGTGGTGGTATTGGTGGTGGTGGTGGTATTGGTAGTGGTATTGGTAGTGGTAGTAATGGTGATGGTGGTGGTATTGATGGTGGTAGTATTGGTGGTGGTATTTGTGGTGGTGTTGGTGGTATTGATGGTGATAGTATTGGTGGTGGTATTGATGGTGGTACTGGTGGTGGTGGTATTGATGGTGGTGGTATTGGTGGTGGTGATATTGGTGGTCTCGCTGGTGGTAGTAGTGGTACTGGTGGTGGTGATGCTATTAGTGGTGATGGTGGTAGTGGGTTTGGTGGTGGTATTGCTGGTAGAGGTGATGGTATTGGCGGTGGTGGTGGCATTGGTGGTCTTGGTTTTGATGGTATTGTTGGTGGTGGTATTGGTGGTGGTGGTATTGGTGGTGGTAGTGGTATTGGTGGTGGTAGTGGTATTGGTGGTGATATTGGTGGAGGTTGTGGTATTGGTGGTGGTGGTATTGGTTGTGGTGGAGGTGGCGGTATTGATGGTGGTGGTGGTGGTATTGGTGGTGGTGGTGGTATTGGTGGTGTTGGTGGTGGTGTTGGCCGTATTGCTGGTGGTGGTGGTATTGATGGTGGTACTGGTGGTGGTGGTATTGATGGTGGTGGTATTGGTGGTGGTGATATTGGTGGTCTCGCTGGTGGTAGTGGTGGTACTGGTGGTGGTGATGCTATTAGTGGTGATGGTGGTAGTGGGTTTGGTGGTGGTATTGCTGGTAGTGGTGGTGGTTTTGGGGGAGGTGGTGGTATTGGTGGTCTTGGTTTTGGTGGTATTGTTGGTGGTGGTATTGGTGGTGGTGGTATTGGTGGTGGTAGTGGTATTGGTGGTGGTAGTGGTATTGGTGGTGATATTGGTGGAGGTTGTGGTATTGGTGGTGGTGGTATTGGTTGTGGTGGAGGTGGCGGTGGTATTGGTGGTGGTGGTGGTATTGGTGGTGTTGGTGGTGGTGTTGGTGGTATTGCTGGTGGTGGTGGTATTGGCAATGGTGGTGGTAATGGTGGTGGTATTGGCGGTGGTGGTGGTATTGGTGGTGGTGGTGGTGGTGGTATTGGTGGTGGTGGTATGGTATTGGTGAAGGTGGGTGGTATTGAGGGTGGTGGTATTGATAGTGGTGGTATTGATAGTGGTGGTATTGGTGGTGGTGGTGGTATTGATAGTGGTGTTGTTTTTAAATAAACAGGCATTTGAAAACAAGCCGTCAGGTGGCTTCAGTACAGATGCCATGTAACACAGATGTGCTGTTGTCAGCTTCAGCCCATTAGCACACGGTTATGTGCTACCTGGAATTCACATGACTTAATTCACAAATCATTTATAAATCCATTTTACTTTGGGGGTTGAAAAAGACACGAGATAATGCTGGGTTACAGTGATTAAAAGTGGGTGCCCGTGTTACGGGCGGCCATGTTGCTTAAAAAAACACAAGCGGTTTCATCTGAAGCAGCGCATGTCTGGCCTGCAGTAAGAGAAAATCAATAAAGTAAATAGTACTTACTGACTAAATAACAGGTCCTGTGTAACAACTGAAGTAAAAGGCCAGTCACCATGGGAGGGTACAAATGAAGACAAGGCTGTACTAAGGAGGTACTAACAAGCCTATTACCAAATTTGACGGCAGCATTTACGAAAGACAATGACACAAGCCAGTGAAAGATATGGGAGGAGAGCGGTCGTGGCTTCTCTCCCATACTATACTACAGCAGTCTCACAGAGTGAGCAGTGCATGCGTGCTGCCGCTAGGTTCGACCTAAAAAACCAGGATAACTGTGATACTGCATGCAATGGGGGCAGGGTCAAGGGTGTGACTAAAATACAAAGTATTCTGTACGTTTTTTGGTCTTTCACCTTCTGGTAACTCCATATAAAATATTGTGCAGCTTAAATGAAAAACAGATTAATTTAATCAGTGGAAATTTACTATTCTGAAACCTCTATTAATTAATGCACTGCAGAGAGGCCTGTGTGTAACCAGACAGCCACTGAATTGATTCTTGGTTGGTTCAGAGGAGATTAGTTATTGGTGTATTCTTAGTGCTGCGAGGGCCCAGACTGTAAATATGTAAGTCATTATTTTAAGCCTGCATTGCAAACAGTATAAGATATACTGCTACAAAATGCACAAAAAGGTTTAAGATAAAATGGTGTCTCCAAAACATAGATTTTAGTAATACCAAAACTGTAGATAGTGGCATTTTCTTTTAGATGTGTTCTTTAAAAGCAGACACTTCACGCGGGCATTGCTTGGAGCCCACGGAAGATGGCGGCGTCCGGGTGGACCTCTGGGAGTTGGCATGGGATATGAGAACTTTTGTCGCTCTCCCTGCTGGTTCTGCTCATCTAGATGAAGCAATAGAGATGAGGTGAGACCTGACATAATTTTGCCCGCTGGGCGGCTTTTTGTTCGGCCGCAAAGTCTTTCTCCTTGATGATGGCTCGGATCACCTCATGGTGACGGCCACCATTTTGTGACTGTAGCCGCTCTGCGAGAGAAAGTCGTTTCCTTATGAGTAAATGAACTCCTTTGGGCGCCATTAATTTTTCAATTATCCATGATGCATGATACTGTTGAAGGTTCTTTGTCCTGTTATGCCCCTGCTTTTTTGGGGGGCTTTTTTTATGGCGTCTCCTTGAATTTTTGTCAGAATGGTGGCTCTCTCCTCACAAATTTCGTCTGTTTGAATGGCTCTGAGGTTGTTTTTTTTTCAAGTTCAATAGTGGAGTGTCTACTTTCAGGCTGAAATGATAGATGCAAGTTTTCACTGGGAAGGCTACTACCAAGCATCTGAAGAAGGACCCTCCTTCCACCACAATGTCTCCTCCGTCTGTTTCTATGGAGCTCTTGTTGGAAGAGATATGTGCCTTAAGGCCATTTATGGAGGAAACCAATTCTAAGTTGCACATTCTTACTGATAAATGGTCCCAAATGGAGGAAAGGCTTATTGACGGCAGAGCATTGCGTCCTTTGGTTTAGCTACCATTAAAATACAATCTCTTCAAACTCAGGTCTCTTCTCTTCAACAGCAAGTCGAAAACATGGAGAACAAGAGCAGAAGGAATAACCTCCATCTTTATGGCTTAGCAGAGGGATCAGAAGGCTCTGATCCTATCGCTGTCCTTTCTTCCTAAGCTTTTGAATATGCCTGAGGACACTCATCTCAACATTCAACAGGCCCATAGGTTGGATCGTCAGTGATCTTCTGGTTCCCATGCACGTAATCCAAGAGGAATCATTATGTACTTTCTTGAATATACTGACCTCCTTAAAGTCCTCGCTGTGTCAAATTGCTGAAGTGTATTTCTTTGTCAGGAAATCCTCTATTTTTCTCCCAGGACTACACTAAGACTACTGCTGACAGGCATAAAGAATTCCTTAATCTGGGATCTGATCTTCGTTCACTTGGAGCTCGTTTTGGACTGTTTCATCCCTGTCAGTTTAAATTTATGTACAAAAACAAGACTACTGCATGTGAAGATCGTGGTAAGCTGAAAAACTTCATCAATGCTTGCATTATAAAAACTATGGATACTTCAGGACAATCTACTTCTGAAATGATGTTGGTTTAGATGACCTTGTTTTTTCTTGAGCTCCTTTGATTCAAAGTTATGTTGGTATATAATATGTCTGTTATGTTATGATCATTTCTTCGTTGTTCCCTGGGAGTGCTCAGGAGTTTTCTTCTCCTTTAACTTTGTTATTATTAATATTGATTATTAATACTTACCTATTTTTCTTGCAGGTACCTCATTCGTGTTTGTGGTCTACCCTGTATTCTGTAATATGTGCTGTGTCCTCACGGACTCCCAACGTATCATCTACCCCATGTGGCCTCACCCCCTCACCTTTCCTTGGATTACTATTCTTCGTAAGTATGTTTTGCTTGTAATTTTTTTGTGTTATTACTCTGTTCCTTTTTACTTTGTGGATTTATTTTTCTTGTTCATGTTTCTTTTTTCTTATTGCTTTATTGTCTCGTCTATTTTTCTTTTCTCTCTTCTCTTCTGCTTTTTCATCACCTGTGCTCTATGGTCCTTTGGTATATACATGCGTTTTTATGGGTTACTCTTCTTCTTTTTCTTGTTTGGTATGAATTATTGAATTTTTTCCTTTTTTTATTTCCTTATGTCTTTAAAAGTAATTTCTTGGATGTCAGAGGTTTAAATTCTACTATTAAACAACAACTTTTTTTTATCCCACTTATCTCATCTAGGTGCCAATATAGCTTTAATTCAGGAATCCTACCTTACAGAACAGGAATCCTTAAAATTAAAGAAGGGATGAGTGGGTGATGTATTTTTTCTCCTGGAGATGGGTAAAGGAATGGGGTCATAACTTTATATCATAAATCGCTGCATGTTAAGCTGATTTCCCAGGAATCCAATGATGTGGGTAATCTATTAATTGGGAAGGTTTCTGTCTCTTTGTTAAATATTTATGCTCCCACTATCAATGACTCCCTTTTTTGGTCTGACCTAAATAAAATGCTTGTTAATCACCCTGAAGAAAATTTTATTTTAGCTGGTGATTGTAACCAAATAGTAGATCGCTTTATCGACCGTAATTCTACAGTTACTTTTATTCCAAATAAAACCTTTTGTCCACACTATTAAGCAACGGAAGTTAATTGATGCCTGGTGTCTCTGCAATCCCACTTTGAGTGAATACACTTACTTTTCCCCTGTTCATCAAACTCAATCTCGACTACATTTTTCTATTGCATAATATCTCACAAATCCTATGTTCAGCGGATATTGGATCGATTGTAATATCTGATCATGCCCCTGTTTCCCTTCAGTTGGGTTTATCTTTTTGCTATTGAACCTCTTGCAGATGGCGTTTTAAAAACTCACTCCTTTTAGATCCCAATTTCACCACCTCCTTTGAGCAGTTCTTTCAGGATTATTTTCCCGTTAATCAAACAGACAGCCTCCCTTTTCATATTATCTGGGATGCCTTTAAAGCAACTGCACGTGACTTTATTATCACCATTGTTTCTAAAAAACGGCAAGCATCCTGCATTCATACAAGTGACCTTTTGGCACAGATAAAGAGACTGGAACATGCCTTTTAGACATCCAAATCAAAAGAGTGTCTATCAGAACTTATTCGCACCAAACTCCAGTTTAACAAGGAATCCACAGATAATGCTTCTTTGTTTTTGCTCAACTCTAGTGCAAAGTTCTACTGTTTCAGAATAAGTCAGGCAAATTATTTGTGAATTACCTAAAGGTTAAGAATAATAAATTTAACATTGAATTGATTATTTATACTACTCATAAGGCAAGGTATAAGGACTCTGAAACCTTAGATGAATTTGTTTGGTATTATGAATCTTCATATACACCTGATACTGTAACTTCTGACCTCAACATTTCTCAGTATCTTTCGTCTATTCTTAAACCTGCAGATAAATGTATTGAACTTTCATTGCTGGAAGCTGACATTAACACAATCTGAACTACATGCTGCCTTGAACACACTAAAAAAAGATAAAGCCCCTGGTCCCGATGGATTTACTGCTGAATTGTATTCACATTTTGCCAAGTTTCTTCTCCACAGATTGCAAAATCTCATAACCACTTTCTCGCTCTCTGGTTCTTCCTCAGGCTCCTTTTTGGATGCTTTAATTTGCCTTATCCCTAAAGAGGGTAAAGAGACTCACTTTTGCACAAACTACCGGCCTATTTTATTAGACAATGTTGATTATAAAATATTTTCTAAAGCTTTAGCTTTGAGACTTGATTCCTATCTTCCTGATTTGTTGGGTAGTGAGCATTCTGGATTTGTCAAAGGACGCTATCTTTCTGACAATACTCGCCTATTTGTTTATATTCTTTCTAAATCTCTTCAATCTGAGTCTATTGCGGCGATTGCTTTGGATGCAGAGAAGGCATTTCATTGTGTGTATTGGCACTTTCTCTTTCATACTCTTTGTTGGTTTGGATTTAGCTCCAAAAGTATTTCCCTTATTCTCTCCTGTATTCTGCCCCAAGAGTGGCTATTTGTGCTCTTGGATTTAATCTCAATCTCTTTTTACACCAATTATTAATTTTTTGTGTAAATTACTAGACTCTATTCTTCAAAAGCCTTCCATGGACATTTACACTTTCCTCAAATCTACCATTTGGCATAATAAAGCTATATTAATTAATAATAAACCTGTTTACTGGAAATCCTGCAGAAATAGAGGTTTAATTTGTGTGCACCAACGTTTTGAGCATAATACTTTTTTATTCTTTTCCCAAGTTTTCCGTCAATGTGGTTTTGCCTTGGTGTTTGAAAGCAAGTATAATGTTTTGCAGGGTGCCCTTTGTAATGCTTATGAACAATGTCAACTCTCTTTATCTTTGACATCTTCTCCCTTTAATTACTGGTCCAGTTTGATGCATTCCTCTCCCAAAGCGTCTACTATCCATTCCTACTTACTCTCATCTGATTCTAATGGGACCAAAACAAAGGTAGATTATCTAGGAGTCTGATTTGGTGGTCAATTGGTCAATTCCTCTCTGGACAAAAATTTGGACAAAGATCAGGAAATCTTCTAGAGCATCAAATACCCCGCAGTCCCTTTTCTTCATATATAATAGACTTGTAATGACTCCTGCTCTTTTACATACAGTGAACTCAATTGCACCTAACACATGTTGTACATGGTCTTTGGCACAAACAGATTTAAAACATGTACTTTTTTCTTGCCGTTCTGTCCTATGCTTCTGCAAACAGGTTTGGGCCCAGATCAACTTAATTTTTCACACTACAGTCCACTTTTCTTACTCTGCCATCTTCCTAGGCAGTCTGTCTGAAGCTTGGTGCTCACTCTCCCGTAACACACATATTTTGGACCTATTATTGGTGGCTGCATTATAGCAGATCAGCAAGAACTGTTAAGATTGTACTAAACTCTCTTTTCAGGCTATGTCCTTAAATCTGAAGCGTCAGATCTTGTGGTCTCCAGTCACACAGTTCATAGATGATAGTGCGCAGCATTCTTTTGCACGTACACCTATTCAACAAGAAGTCCCTCAACCCCCCTGACCTTCCCCTTAGTTCTGCTTAATATAAATAAAGATGTTATTTTGTCATCATAAATATGTATGTAGCT
Organism: Triturus cristatus; assembly: GCF_964204655.1. Lineage (NCBI taxonomy): Eukaryota > Metazoa > Chordata > Amphibia > Caudata > Salamandridae > Triturus > Triturus cristatus. The sequence continues at coordinate 408,479,695 of NC_140582.1, forward strand.
CATTTGTAATTCACCTGTTTTATCTTCTATTTGTATGACCAAACTTTTCTTCTTTTAAACCGTGTATAATCTCAGACATTTCACAGCTCAGCTGATATGTCCCTCGCACTACCACTCGAAAAAAATAAATCTTTGTCATCACAAAGCTTTAAATGATTCCATCAATTAAAGCCAGTAATGGCTTCCAAGCATTCTTTATATTTGCAGATTAGTCAGTTGCGTTCATTTGCATTTCTTTCAGGCACATAGGCACCCTGGCAAGAAGGCTGTTTAGTGTTAAACTGTCTGTCTGTCCCCGTTCGGTTTCACAGCACAGGAGACTCCCTTCCTGAAACTTTAGCTGACGCATTTAAACTATCGGAATTAACTGTCCAAGGGAAGTTGCCTTTTCACAAAAAGTAGGGGAATTGTTTTTCATTTAGGGTGACCAACCATCCATAAATTTCACGGACCGTCCGTAATTTGGATCTCACATCCGTTGTCCGTAAGGATTCCTTTTACGGACACCTTTTGTCCATAATTTTGGGCATTGGGGAACAGTACTGTTCCGCTGCCAGAAGCCTCAGCTCCCTGATGGGGCTACTTTGCACTCCTCTGAGCACAAGAGCAGCCCCACCCTGCCCATTGTCATTCTGTCTGCGACTGATTGCCACATATAGAATGAAAATGGGCCAGTCTGTGCTCTTACTGCATGTGGCGGGCCTCCTCCTGCCTCAGTCTAGCGCAGGACATTCAGTTAGGTGGAAGAAATTAACAAAAACGCCCATGCTGCTAGGTGACAATCCAGTTCATAAAAAGGTGGTGAAACAAGTTTAAAAAAAAGGGTTATTGGTCTTTCACTGTCTTATCATTTTAAAACTGACACATTTTCAATGTTATATTCAACAAAGCCATGGTTGCTGCCTTTTTATTTTATGCAACTAGCAACCATTGACAAAGCCAATAGTTATGGCTTGTCGGTGTTACATCACTTGTTGTGTTATATATCTGGATGCAATGACAGAATCAGAAAATTTCCAGTCGGGCGGCATACTATGCTAAGCACAGATTTTTGTTTAGGTGTTTTAAGCCATGCCTTAATTAAATTGAACACCCCCTTTGGAGAGACCCCCCAGTTTTTCCATCCCACTTAAAGCCCTGGAAACAACACCATGTCACAGTTGCACTGTGCATCATGCATGACTTATGACTTCTACTTTTTCGGATTGCCTATTTACAGGGGCATAATGAGCACTCCCCTGTCCCACCCCTTGCTTTAGGAACTACAGCAGGGGTGAAGTCCTTGATGAGCCTCTTATGTCTGCAACTCAACTCAGCAGACAAAGGCTGAGCTCATAATCAATGTGAAAAGGTGTGTAAGTGAAGGGATGGGTGGATGGCTGGATAGATTAGTGAAAGGGTGAATGGATGAACAAAATGGTGAATGTATGGATAATGAGAGTAAGGATGGACGGATGAGTGAGTGGAAGGATGGATGAGAGAAAAGGTAAATAGATGGATGGATGGTTGGAAGGGTAGATGGACGGGTAAAAGGATGGATGGATGAGCTGATGGATGGATGAGTGAAAGGGTGGCTGACAGGCGAGTGAATGGGTGGATGGATGAGTGAACTGATGGATGGATTGATGAATTGATGAGTGAAAGGGTGAATAGATGGATGGATGAGTGAAAGGGTGGATGTAAGGCAGGATGAGTGAGTGAAAGGGTGGATGGATGAGAGAAAGGCTGGATGGATGAGTGAAAAGGTGGATGGATGAGAGAAAGGATGGATGGATGAGTGAAGGAGTGAAAGGGTGGATGGATGAGCGAAAGGATGGATGGATAAGTGAATGACTAGAGGGTTGATGGATGAGTGAAAGGATAGATGAGTGATAGGATCAATGGATGGATGATTCATGAATGGATGAGTGAATGGATGGGTGGATGGAAGGATAGATGGCTAAATGAAACAGAGATGGAGAGAGAAAGGGAGGAAGGATGGATGGATGACTGAAAGGGTGGAAGGATGAGTGACTGGGTGGATGAATGAGTAAGTGAAAGGATGCTGGATGGGTGAAAGGATAGATGTCTGGATGGATAAGTGTACGGATGGATAAGGTGAAAGGATGAATGGAGGGATGGAAGAGTGAAAGGGTGGTTGGAGGGATGGTTGAATGGAATGATGGATGAATGGAAGGATAGATGATGGATAGGTTTGCATGGTTGAATATTGATATGGATGGGCACACAGATGGAAGGACAGAGGGCCACATGCATCAAGCATTTTACCGGTCGCAAACGGGCCGATTCGCAGAATCAGCCCGTTTGCGACCAGTAAAATGCCTTTTCCGATGCATCAAAGGTAACGCATTTGCAAAATAGGTAATTGCAAATAATTGCGATTACTTAATTTGAGAATGCGTTTAGGGAATCCCAAATTGTGATTCTCTCTTTGAGATGCATCAAGCCTTTCCGAAACGCTAATTACTATCAACTTCAAGATGATGGTAATTTGCAAAATCTATGAAAAATGCACAAAAGTGCATTTTTCAAAGTGACATGTGGCGCACATTGTTATTCAGAGTTATTCCCTTTTACAGCAATTTAAAAATGCAGATTGGGAGTTCTATAAGGTGGGCGTCTCTGTCCACATCAAAAATGCCACATCATCCCTCCACCCTGGATCCCTCCACCCTGGATCCATCCCCACTGCACTACATTTGGGATTTCTCAAGATGAGAGAATCAACTCTTGGCAACCAGTAAGAACTTGGGCTGAGTTAGACATGTAGCCCACACATGGGTTCACATGCATGTGCACACGCGATCACTTTCAACCAGTGTAGAGGCTCTAACCCCAGAATTGCAGCAGTGAACCTTTTTTTATAAGGTGGACACAAGTGGCACTCACATCCATTTTACCAGAGCTTACAGTAATTGAGAATCTGCTAGTGAGAATCAGTCACAGCAGAGATTCAAAAACCGAGTAGTCCAAAATGAAAAATCTAGAGGGTGGGCAAAAGGTGGAAATTCCTCACAGTATGGTACACAGCTTACAAACTCAGGAATGTTTTAAATGGATATGTTTTTTAATTCCCTTCTGAAAACAAAAATGATTGGTACCAGACTTGGGAAGCACCAAAAGATGCAAAGAACCTATCTAATTGTAGACCTTTTGCTAGTCGTCTCTGTCTTGAAAAGTTGATGCAGAGAATAGTTTTGAACTACCTTCTGCCATTCTTTGTGCATAATTATTTTCTGAATCCCATCGAAGTAAGGGTATAGGACTGGCTGAAGGTGGATGGATTTAGTTTTAATGTTCATTTTGGTTGGTATAATGAAAAGATAACCTATGAATTCCCATTACTTCTCCATGGCCTTTTGCATGATTGATCATGTTAACTTGATTGAATATCTGGCTGCGATTAATATTCAGTACTATTAGTTGAAGTGACGGTCGGTCGTTTCTGTCCTCATTCACATCTGCAGTATCTCTTCCTCCTTTCTGGTCGGTATTTACTCTATTGACTTGTAGAGTAACTTAGGCATTGACCCTTTCCCCATTGTCCTTCACTATTTATCCATGTTCCTGTATCCTTTCATTAAACATTTGGACATACATACAGATGACATGCAACTCCATCTCTTTCAATCTTCTAGAGCCCACACCAGACTCTTGGATGCCTGTCAACATTCTTAAACTGAACACTTTGAAAACAGATCGATCTGTCCATGGGCAGCTTCAGTATGTGGCCACTTTCTCTAAGCCAGTGTTCCGTTACACCTTGTCGCCTCCTCATAAAATAGCATTAAAATGTTGTTAGACCAGAAATTGTCCATGTGTGCCACTGCTGTGTTATTCCACCACTGGACGTTGAGGAGGCCATCCTTTTATGTAACATTCGCAAAAGGTGTAGCACTATTAAAAATTGGTTTAGTTGCTCATTTATTACGAGAATGTTGTTTACATCGACAACTAAAAATCCAGCGATAGGACTGCAATCCTCATTTCGTTTATTAAAACTCCCAGGTTCCAAACTCGTGAAAGATACATTTTAGCTCTGCTCCCACAACCGTGAAATTTCCTGCCATTTAATCTTGATGGAACTTTATTCAAGGGGCAATATGGGGTGGGGGGTCACTTAACTAAAATGTTACTTTTCATACAAAACCATATTAGAAGCTTTAATAACCCATTCTGCCAAGTTATGTTTATTCATTTTTATTCCACAAAAAGGTCATGCCTTTCTATAATTTTTCTCCACGTTCTTCTATCAAGGGAGGCTGAAGTGTCCTGGAACTCCTCTCCCTCTCCCCAAGATGGGTGACTTTTGGGAAAATCTGAATTATCCCTCTCACTACCAGATCTGCCTGTATTGTTTTTCAGGGAGCCTTATTCATCCTTACCATGATCCCACATTCCCTTTAAAAACTTCTGGTTTCTCTACTGCGGATCTTTATGCCAAGCTCCCTGGTGTCAGCGAGTAGGTGCTGACCACACTCGGGGAAACAGTTAGTATGTGCTAGACCCATGAAAATCACTATAATTCCCAACGTTTTAGGGTTTGATGCTAACCTAGGCAGTGCTCTCCATAGATGTTGTGTGCACATGTCGTCCCCCTCAAGCCTCAGATGAGAGAATGGTTGACTGACCTAGAGGAGGATGAGGGGAGCTTACACAAGACAGGCAGGGGCAATCACAGCCCACCAATCTCCAGTCCAACCTCACCACCATAATCTAATTAAAATGCTACCTGTTTCAATTTGGAAGGCCACTGGCAGACATGGGCCTGATATTTTAACCTGAGTTGCAGAGATTTCTGGCCCCAGGGGGTGTCTCAAAATAAGAAGTTCTATGAGGTCAAAATGTTTCTTAGTTGAGTCTATTTAGTGGCAAGTTGATTCTTACAGAATGAAAATGAATCCGCTTCATGAAGAGGAGTCCATTTTATCACTGGAGTCGCTGTGAGCGAGTCTTGCATATTATAGACAATTAGGCCGCTGATGTGATACTTGAGCAAGGGGTCAGAGTTCTAATCACCCAAGTATGTTCTTTATAGTGCCCCAAGCTACAGAAAGAAATGGGGAACCACTTTGCCAATGGCGATTGGGCGCTGGAAGTGAAGCTTTGAGGATGAAGAAGATATGCAAGGACTGATGCTAATTTGTCATACCAGAGATCTATACTACATTAGCAGAGCACAAAGATTTGTGCTGGAGAAATCCTCTCCTGCAGCAACCAGTTGCAGATCTTTGATCTAAGGTATAGGTTTCAGTAATAAGAGTTTGCTAAGCAGTGGTACCAGTTTAAAGTACTGAAATGCGCTAGTCGGTTCAGACCGCCCGCCCGGCACTGAGGTGATTTCTCAATGCCAGACATAGTCTTAGCAAAATAATTTGCAAGAAACACACAATTTTCAAAAGTGTGTAGCTCATCGTAATTGGATTAAAATTTAGGGCTCATCACTAGAGAAGCAAATGGACAGACTTCAGAGAACGTTGGTGGTAAAATTGGTTAACATAGATTTGAAATAATTAACATTAAAACTGACTGGTGTTTACTGCCAATGAGCAACTCATTTTACAGGGATTTTTATGTAACCAGCATTTCAGTGCGAATTGTACTAAACAATGGTGCAATCCAGCGTATGCGACTTTTCCAGTGTCTCTAGTAGTCTGGGACCTGCAATGTAATGTTTAAACTATAAAAAAAAACAGCAATATTGATTTTTCACTGTAATAGTATATAGCATTAGTAGCCATAAATTGCCTGATGTTTCCTAGTAGGCCAATTATCCTTACTCTGGCAAATTGCACCAACTTCCCTCTGTTTGTTGTTTATCCTTCCTCCAAATGCCCTCTTTCGTTTCTGTTGTGCTCTCTCAGTGCCCTGGCCCCCAGGGTCACCGCACACATTCTGTCATATTTATTCTACTCTGACAATAATACACCACACTCCGGCTTCCTATTAGCAGCGTCCTTTGGTGGGAAAAAAAAATATCCGAGACCCGTGCCCCTCTCAGGGTTACTCTTATTTCTCAGTCTGGTGCCCCTCCAATAGGGTCCTGTGGGAACTTTTTCAATCTCCAGGCTTCGCCAGCCGCTCTCACACTCCTCATAATCACGGGCAACCTTGCTCCCTGTTTTCGGCGCTATGAATCCTTGTCTTATCTGAAATGCCTTCCGGCAATCATAAAACCTTATTGCGGCTCCCCTGACTCTCTGCCTTGGACAGTCCAGTCCCACATTACTGCTTGATTAAATCTGCTTCGAGTGCCTCCTTTCTAACCCTCAGAATGATGATGGCCGTCCGCCCGGCTCCCGTGGGAGCAAATTACCTTCACTTGGCAATGTTCTCGGAAATGGCGGGAGCCGCTGCCTGTTCTGTTTACACACGAGTCCAGGCAAACAGCGCGCGCACACCGCTGCGTGCAGACGACGTACGTACATGCTGTTACTGAGGTCGAGAAACAACCAAAGGTCGAAGTGGGCGGGATCGGAGCGGCACGAGGTGCCCAAACGTTTTCACTTAATGAAAATATAGTGACCAACCTCATAGGTGCAAATTCAGGACGGTGAGTGTAACAATTCAGGACAAAGGGTCAAAATTCAGAACCAAAATTCAGAACAGAAGGTCCAAATTCATCCAAAAGGTAAGTTTTACAGACACATCAGAAGAGGTCATGCAATAGTATATAAGTAAGTAAATAGACAACCACTTAAGTACAAGTGAAAAGAAGTTTATATTAGCTTGAGACAATTGTGCACTTCATGATTTTTCAATATGTGCGCAGCTTTGAGCAAATGTGCAGGTCTTTTTGTGGTAACAAAACCGCCCCCCACCATTCCAGCCTCACAGGGAAACGCCTGATGCCCGATCCGGCCAGTCTGGGCCTGCTACCTCCCTCCAATGGTGACCCTCCTCTTCACATAGACCCTCACTCATGTGTATATAATTTCTTTTATAGTGCTACTCATCCAAATAGGACAGGGTGTCGCAGTGCGTTACATCACACACATATTTTATAAAGCCAATGACTCATATAAATGTGAAAGTTAATCTATGGGGAATGTACTTAAGATAATGGGGGTTACAAGGTGTAATCATTCTTTCATCCATCTTTCAGTCTTTCACCATTCATTCTGGGGCACATGCATCAAAGTAATCATTTACGATTACCAAATAGCAAATTTTAAGGATTCATTATTTGGTAATCGCAAATGCCTATGCATGAAGGATTTGCAAATATTTTTGCAAGACCTTAACATTCCCTAATAGCGAATCGTAAATTGCGATTTGCTATTAGGGAATGCATTCCCATTAGTTCCTATAGGCCTATAGGAATGAATGGGAATAATAATAATATAATAATAATAATACACATTTGTAAAGCGCGAACAATCACCCGCAAGGGTCTCTAGGCGCTGGAGGCCGTCGGGAAGATTAAGCAAGCTATTGCCCAGAGTCACATGGTGCTGGGGTAATCTGCCGCCGGTGCCGGGGATCGAACTGTGATCCCCAGATTCCGGAGGCAGTCACCCTGGCCACACCTCTTCCCTAATGGGAAAGCATTCGCCATTTGCGATTACCAAATTGGTAATCGAAAAATTTTGGATGCAATTGCAAGGATGCCAGGGGGCCTAAGGCCACCCTTATGCACCCCCCCAAAAGGTAAGTGTCAGTAGCACAGCACTCTCCACTATGGAAATCTTCCACTCCCTCGGGGGTACTACTTGAAGTGCTGCATACTTCATTTTATTATAGCTCCCAGGAAAGGCCAGACCGAGGTTAGCAGTTCAGTGTGTGGGAGCGTGGGAAAAGAAGGAAGCTGGTTCCTGCACTGGTGTACATGGAGCAGTGCTGGGCACGTGGGGAGCTGGCAGGGCCACGAGTGCTGTGAGGCTCACTTGTGGTCCACAACATAAAGGCTGTGGGTACCATGGCTAGGGCTTGAATGAATGAATGAATGAATGTTAATTTTATAAAGCGCAAACCTAGCCCAGGGGCGTCAAGGCACTGCGAATACCCAAAATGTAAAAAAAAATTAAAGCAACATCTGCAATGGGACTGCTGCAATTGGAAAGTTATTGATGCAGAGGGCCCTGCTAGTGTTTGGCAAACGTGTATATGTGGTTTGCAGTACCAAAGGAGGGCTGAGGCACCACTTGCTGTCTTGGGGGCCACCCAGAAACAGTGTTGGACCGCCCACTTTGGACCCCCGCAGGAGCCTCACTTCAGTTTCTGAATGGTCACTCTACATCTCACACAAAGATAAAATTTGACTAGAGGAGATTTTCAAGCTGTTTTAAGCATTTCTAGCATTTCTAGAGAAGAGTCATTTTCTAATAAGCCCTTCTTACTAAATCCCGTGATTTCTTTGGAGACAGAGTATTGGTAGAAAAAGGACTCATATGCATAATACTGAAAGCTTTATTGACGTTGTTGAGAGTACATTATTGCATATGTTGTTGAAAGTTATTAAAAGGTAGTTTCTTCCTAACATGTTTTAATATTGATTTTACTGTGGTTTGACTTTATAATTTTGCCTTTATTTACAGAGGCGATCCCCTGATAACTCTAGATGACCTGACATTTGATACATTCGTCCTTAATGCTGAGTTAGGCTTTTAGAGGGGTATTATGTGTTGGGAGGATTGAAGTTTATTATATAGTATGGTTGTGCGACCTCACCATGTAATAAACTCACCAACCCATTTGGGTTCAGTCAGATTCATCTGCAAAACCTTAGTTGAACCCTGGGTGTCTTCAAGCAGTCAGGCTTTGTCAAAGGAACAAGTGCAAAGCATTTAGAAGTACCAGCTAAATAAAAAAGAAACACAAATATATAAAAATAGCTCCTATTTTCATGAATTTTTAAACACCAAAATGAACAAACTCCACTAGAAGGTTCCGGAGATATAAATTATTAAGCAAATTCATAATTATCATCATCTTTATTTCAACCAAACAAATGACCATAAAAGCACATACGGAAGGCAATAATCAAAAGTCATTATACAGTAATGTTGTGGTTAAAAACCACCATTCACAAAACAAAACACAGAATTCATTTCATATAGAGAGTATAGAATGTTAAAGCTGGGTAAACTAATTTAAAACAGCATGGCTTTATATAGTCTGGCAGTTGATTTTAAAAATAGACCAATTCTAAAACATATTTCCTTAGAGCACAATGACCGAAGGTAAAAAAAGGCAGCTCTACAGTTTTTAATCTTTGCTTTCTGAACCGCTGGGGTAAGCAAGCCACTAGACAAATCTCTATAATACCTACAGAAAAAAAGAAAGTGCACTAGGATTTGGTCAGAGGATTCATCGCAAGGGCAACGACAGATGGTGCAAACATCATACTGACCAAGGGGAACAAACAGTTTCCATCTAACGGAACCCAGGCTAAATCTGGTAAGGAATGGTCTCTCCCAAGGCTGTTAACTAATCCAAGGTGGATAAAGCAAACTACCTGTCCCTGGACTGTTTCAACAGAAAATATTCCTTCAACCACCTCTTATTCTCCTTCGTAATGGAGGTTGGGTCAGTAAAGAGGCTAGGTCTTTCAAGGCTAGAGAAATGAGTATGTATATTCTGTATTGATAACAGTGAGGGACCCAAAGAACACGCCAGATAATCCTCAATTGCATCTCTTCTGAGGGAACCTGCATGTTGCACCAGATAGAGCACCACAATAAAAGGGAGGCTAGTTTTATACAGTCTCCAACATAATCTAGGCAATGCTCCTCATGCACCTTTGAGAAAGTTACTACTGGGGAGAACCCTTAACAGCTTGTGTAGCACCCTATTTTCTTCCAACTGAAAAATACCCGTATTAGAACAACCCCAGATCCCAGCACCATATGTCAGAACAGGGATACATCTGTGTTTATAGAACTCTATAAGTGGGCAGATGGGCTTATTCCCTATACACGCCATGACTTTAAAGATCAATCCAGTAGCGTGTGAAAAACTAGAGTACCTATTTGCCGTACATGAAGTCCAACTAAGGTTTTCATCGAAGGAGACTCAAATTGGGAAAGATCACACTCTCTCAATGCACTTAGCCTTAATGCAGAGTGTACAAGTCTTCATGTTCTTGGGGTCACAAACCATTATGAAAGTTTTGGATCTACTCGTTTCCAGGTTAAGACTCTCCATATAGAAAACAAAACCATCAATGAAAGCCTTAAATCCGTTGGATGTTCAGGCTAACAAAACAACGTAATTGACATAGCGGAGCCCTGACACCTAGAGTAGGAAAAGGGTCGATGCAAGCACCCACCCCTGTTGAACCTCTCCCTGTAGGCTAAAAGAGTCAGAGCATTTCCCATTACTCCCATATTTCACCCTCGCATGGAGATTCAGGTGCAGATTTCTTAGTAACTGTACTAATCCCTTCTCCACCCCCATAGCAGCCATAAGGTCCCACAGCTTGGATCTGTTAACGCAATTGAAGGTGTTAGACAGATCCATGAATTTGAGATGGATGGCACTTTGCTTGAGCAGTTTGTATTTACTGACTATGAGATGCAGGTTAATACATTGTTTAATGATGCCCAAGCCAGGTTAAAATCCAAACTGTACCTCATACTGGACATTATTTTCACTGATCCAATGTCCCAGCCTTTCTAAAATAATGCGCCCACCATCTTAATTGAAGAGTCTGAAAGAGAAATGGGACAGTAAATGTCCGGGTCCTACTTGTTAAAAAATAACCACCGCTTTTCATTCAAATCACAAACAAGCATTGGAAACCACAGTGGTTGGTGGTACTTGAAAACGTTTGTAAAGTTATGTTTGACTAGTCCAGTCTACTTTGGGAAACCAACTCCAGCAGGTAGTAAGTCACAGAGGCCAAGGAGGCCTCGGAGGTCAGTTACCTTGCAGTCAAAGCAGTCTCCAGTCTAGTTCCAGGCTCTATGGGTACACTGCCATTGACATTAATAGAGAGGTCCTGTTCCAAAGGATGCGGGACACTGAACATACTGAAGGATGCTGAGGATGCTGATCTGGTGATGAAGGGATTTCTGTGGCCATCCCTCAGTCCATGAACACAGTGGAGTGACCTTGGTGATATGGGTCAATGTCCCTTGAAGTCCAGCCAAAGAACAATTGCCACTGGTCTACTGGTCTCCAGTTACAGAGAAACAAGTGGTTCCCTTTACCGGAGGCTAGTGTCCGACTTGGGAGACCAAACTGCAACTCAGATGACTCCCTCGGGTCTAGCAGACCTGAGTGCAACTTTGTCGAGACTTGGTTTTCAGGGCTGGACTTTGACCATCAACGGCGATCAAACAATCTTGGATACTAACTCGCCAAGGCAGGCTTATTCAGCTTTTGTGGTCCTGTAGCTGTAACAGTAAGTCAACCATATGACTCTTGGAGTCACTTATTCTTTCTGTGGCTCAAGGTTGATATTTTCTTGAACAGGGCACTACAGGCACAATCCTTTCTTTGCTAGGCCAAGGATTGGCAGGTGCAGTCCAAATTTTGGTGCAGCCTCCCTTTGCTGTGTCCAGGAAACAACAGAGAAGTCCTTCTTTGATCCTCACTCCAGTGATCTTAGATCTAGGTGTCGGGGTGCCACTTTGATGCCCAGAACATGCCTTCAGAGGATGCGGAGGCTACTAGCCAATGGGCAACCAGTACCCCTCCTGCCTGATGACAATTTCCTGAGAAGAGTGTCATCTAGCTACCCCCGGGGTCCACTATTCTGTCCACTCTCAATACGGCAGAACCCTTCTTATGGTTTGTGGAGCTCTGCAGCCCATCCCAGAGTTGAGGCTACTTGGGACTTCACTCAGTGGCATAACAAAACTTGAGGGGGCTCCCCTGTAAGGTACATGGAGGGCCCCCCTCCGAGCTCAATCAGGAGCTCTCTGGCCGAAGTACTGAGCTGAGGGGGCCCCCTGGAGTTTGGGGCCCCCCCGCACTGCGAGGGCTGCGGGGGCCTGTGCTATACCCCTGGCTTCACTCCCCTTGAAAAACCCATTTGACAACAGCTTTTTCCTTCTGCCCAAGATGCAAGTCTGCCTGCAAAAACAAAAGAGTAGTTCATCCTCTTTGTGATCACCATTTGCCCTTCAAAGGCAGCTTCCCTTTGCAGGTCATCTTTTGGGCTCACACCTTAATTGGCCTTCCTGTCATGGGGGAAGGTCACACCCCCTGCCTTGACAGATCCTTTGAGTTCTATCCTTAGTCATTCACACCTCTCACCAGGATGGCAGAAGGCAGTATCAAGGACAGCAGCTTGGGTACAACCGTAAGTGGTCACTGTAAAACTTGGACAACAAAGTGGCAACTTTCTAAAGTCGCCATTTGTGCAAAGATTACATTAAATTTGACTTGAGCAACAAGTCAGGTTTAATCTAACAATTTTCTGATACCTTAAAGTATTATAATGAGTAGTCCTCTTCAGAAGTTAGCCCTGCTCAGTTGTCCGTGTGTAACTCTGTACCCACCAATTGGGTTACTAACCGTTCTACTGTAACAGTGACAATATTTGTTTTATACTGTCAAGACGTAAAATCACATGTCCTACATTTTAATATAATGCACCCTGCTGTTAGGGCTCGGTGAGCCTTCCTTAGGAGTGACATAAATATGAAAAGGAAGGTTTTAGGCATTGTCATTACTTTACATGGCAAAGATGAGCTGAAAGTTTAAACCTGCTCTACCACTCTGAAGAGACAGACTGGGAAACATTCTTTATTTTGTCACACTCGTGAGGGCACAATATGTGTTGCAGTCCATGAGGGACACTTTAACTAACAGCCACTGGGTACCACTGGTACCATCTACTAGGGACTTATAAGTAAGTTAACCTATGCCAATAAGGCATAAGCCAATTAAACATACACTTTTAAGGGCCAGAGCACATGCACTTGGGTCAAACCAGCTGGGCCCAGTGTATCACAGATTCATTACACTAGTACCTAATACTAAAAAATGTGGGCAAAAAGAGGAGCTGACCGTGCAAAAAGCCCCTTCCTTACAAGTATCTAGGGTTCCGCGTTTGCTGAGCTGTGGACTGCTAAATATGTCCCAAGCGGAGGTGGTCCAAGGTGCATTGATGTGGTTGCCTGACCTATGGGACCTTTCTTAAGTGTGCACTTATTGTTATTTGCGAGGCCCTTTGGAGAGTGCCACCATAGGCATCTCCACCTGACATTATGGATGTATATGTTTGTGCGTAGTAATTATTAGTGTGTGCAATGAAGTAGTTTTCCTTTTTATAAGATAAGATACTGACTGGACAACAAATGATTAAATGTTGTTTTTTGTGTTCCTAAGTGCTGAGTCTCCAGGCAGCTTCACTGCCCCGGACTAAGTCTTTCACTGTTTTTCCTTGCTATCCTTAAAGGTAAATGCTGGAAAGTGGTACTTGGTTAATGGGTGGGGGTTCCACAGTATAGGAAACCTAGGTCATCATTTGCTAAAGCCCCTAGTTGTTACAGCTGGGGCCCAGCACCGCCTCTCTAACTGGGTTGGTGAAAAGATGCCAGTAGGTAAGTAGATTCAAGATAACTTTATTGCCAACAAGATGGGAGTTGTGCCAAGACCCAACCGTCCAGCTCCTGGGTCTAACCTTTCTCCCGCACCACCCATTCTAGAAGCCCCAAGCACACAGAACACCACAGGTGCCACGAGAGGAACGAGTGGTTAAAGAAATACAACCCAACACATCTTACCCCTATACAATGAAACAAAACAAAGCATAAGAACAGGAAATAAAATAAAACATAAAGTAAAAAGAGAAAAGCATAATATACAACATGTTAATGCATAACATAATCATGAAACTTGTTGGGTAATCTTGTTAACCTAAAAGAAGGCACACGACTAATGGTGTCATGGCATATCACACCCTGATTGGCATGAGATGCAGTTTTCCTAGGGGGCTCGAAATGGAGTGACCTGAGAACTGAGATTTTATTTTTGTTCCACCATCTTCCATACTCCAATTTCACTGCACCATTGTTGACTCTCACAACAATCTTGAGACCGTAAAACTTGGACTTACCCTTAGGTAAAATCCGGGGACATTTAACCCTAACAAGATCACCAGCCTTCACTCTCAATTCCCTAGTTCTTGGCTGAACATATTTATTCTGAGCTTCCACTCTTTTCATGCCAACCTCCTTCACCTTCTGTTCTGGTAACTCAAATACACCCATCCACCCTCTCAACAACTTTGAAGAGGGAAGACGACCTGTCAGTAAAATGAACGGAGAAACCTCAGTGTCATGATTGGGAGTGGTGCGCACTGCCCACAACAAGTTTTTCAGTTAATTTTTGCAGTTCAAATGATTGGCTTTATATAATTGTATATTCTCTTTGATCACTATATTAAATCTCTCGACAAGACCATTGCTTCTTGGATGGTAAAGCGAGGTGTTGGTATAATTTTTTCCCATAAAAATCCAAAAACTTCTCAAATTGTAAAGAGGTGTATTGGCATCCATTATCTGAAACTAGTTCCTCTGGGACACCTTCTCTTGCAAAAAGACATTCAAGAAATTCTATCACACAAACATTGGTGGTGACTTTCACAAATTTTATCTCAGGCCAACCACTGTAATAATCCATCCGGACTATTCCATACTCAGGAACACCGTTAACCGACAACGTCAAAGGACCAATGATGTCAATGGCAAGTTTGGATGAAGCCTTAGAAGGAACATCTACAGCTTCTGCAGGACTAGGAACCATTACTTGAGATTTATCACTAACAACACAGCACATGCAGTCCCTCACAAAATGTTCAACTTGCCTATCTAAACCAGGCCACCAAAATGTTCTCTAATTTTTTTTTCATGGCACACATGCCAATCTGACCTTCGTGGACTAACGTAAGAACCTTGTCTCTTATACCTATAGGAACGACAAGTGAAGAAAGACGATAAAGGAGACCATTGACGACAGATAGTTCATCAAAGACATGTTTGTATTTGTTGATAACATCATCTTGTGCACAATCTCTCGTCCAACCTGTGTACACCAAATTCATAAGTCTCTTAATGCCCAGGTCTGCTTCATAAGAATTTCTCCATTCACTCTTCAAAATAGCACCATCAGGATGAGACATAGCATAACCAAAAATCTCAGAATCAGGATTCCTATCTTCATAGTCACCCATATTGACAGCTGGGCAACCTGGACAAGCAATAAGCCAAAATGTTTTCTTTTTCCAGGAACGTACTCAACGTTGAAATTGTGCTCTAAAAGTCTGTATTGCCACTTGGCAATCCAAGGAGTTGCCTTGTCTCCCCCTTTGGTGGTGAAAAGCTGAACTAAAGTTTTATGATCCACTCTTACAGTAAATTTGGAGGCCCATAAATACTGTTTAAAATGAGCAATGTCCCACCAGCAGGCTAGAGCTTCTCACTCCACCACAGGGTAAGTTGCCTCAGCACTCTTCAGACCGCTGGAAGCAAAAGCCACCACCTCATCCTTGCAATTTTTATGTTGCATGAGAACGGCGCCCAGCCCTTTCTGACTGGCATCAGTCATAATTATGGTATGGTCATTAATGTCAAAGGGCTTGAGAGGAATGGCATGTGCAATTTCCTTTTTGATCAACTTAAATTCCTCAGCGCACTCAACACTCTACTTGACGACTACATTCTTTTTTAGAAGATCCCTCATGTGATAAGTTTTGGCAGAACAGTTGGGCATAAATCTCGCGTAAAACTCAATGAGTCGCATGAAGGATCTCAATTGATCCTTATCACTGGGTGCACTAAATTCATCTATTGCCTTAACTAGGCTGGCTTTAGGTTCAACACCCTTGGCAGACAGTTTGTACCCTAAATATTCCACAGAACTCACATTTAATCTGCATTTCTCAAGACTCAGAGTAAAACCGTTGTTCTGTAAAATGGAAAAAACAGTATACAATCTTTCATTGTGTTGCTTTTGATCAGAACATACACCAACACATCATCCTGGAACGCCATCACCCCAGAAATGCCTTTGAACATACTCTCCACAATCTGTTGAAAGACTGCAGATGCAGACGCAAGTCCAAAAGGCATACGTTTATATTGGAATAAACCTTCCGGGGTATTTGAACGCAGTCTAGTGCCTGGACTCATGGTGCAAATCGATCTGATGATAAGCGGAAGTTATATCTAGTAGACTGAACCACTTACCATGCTTCAGAGTAGTAGTCATCTCTGTGATGTTGGGCAATGGGTGTTTATTTATTTATTTAAAGATCTGTAAAGCGCACAGCTACCCAACAGGATTTCCCAGCGCTGACAGCGAAGCAAGCAAGAGAGAGATTCAGTTGGCATTAGACTTGGTTAAAAAGAAAAGCCTTGAGCTTTTTGGATAAGGCAAGAAGGGATTGACAGTTCCTGAGTTCAAGCTGGAGCGAGTTCCACAATTTAGGTCCCAGGAAGGAAAACAAACGGCCACCCATACGGGCCAGCCGCACTCTAGGACCTGAGAAGAGGGCAAGATTAGCAGATCGTAGACTGCGAGAAGGTCGATAGGGCTTGACAAGATTGAGTATATATGCAGGGGCCAAGCAGTACAGAGCTCTAAACATGTAGCAGAGAGCCTTAAATTCAATGTGCTTGCCCACCCTGAGCCAATGGAGTTGAAAAAGCAAAGTGGAGACAGAGGCGTGGCGAGGCAACCTGAAAAGAAGGCGAGCCGCTGCGTTCTGGATGAGCTGGAGACGGCAAACAGAGGTCGTGTCCGCACCGTCTCACCGTTACCGTAGTCAAGTCTGGAGATCACCAAAGCCTGTATGACAGTCCTCTGAGAAGCAGGTGGAATTAGCCAAAGAATTTTCTTTAACCAATTGAGGACCACAAAGCAGTCCGAGGTAACTCCAGAGACCAGAGCAGCGAGAGAAAGCTTGTTATCGATCAATCCACAGGGAGATGTTCCGCAGGCCAAGTTTCAGTAGAGAAGGATCTAGGTGATGAGCAGATGATAAAGGTAATATAATCTGCATACATGGTCCGCATAAGAAAAAATGGTCAGCCCAGATTTTGCAGCAATGTCAGCCAAAGGGCGGACATAAAGGTTGAAAAGCAGAGGACCTAGGCTCAAACCCTGCCGAACTCCAGATGTCAAGGCAACGGGGTTACATTTTGCGGTGTGGGAAAATGCCTGAAAGGAGCGGTCCTCTAAAAAAGAGATCAGCCACTTCAAGGCTACGCCCACAATGCCTGAGCTCACAAGACGCTCCACCAAAATAGAGTGAAAGACAGTATCAATAGCAGCGCTCAAATCCAGAAGCATGAGGGCTGCTGTACCTCCACGATCAAGATGCTGTCTAAGGTCTTCCGTGACCCCCAGCAGAGCTGATTCGCAACTGTGACCGGGACAAAAGCCAGACTGAGATGGATGAAATAGTTTATGTTTCGTCACATGCAGAAAGTTGAGAACTTATGTGTTTTTCCAATATTTTGGAAAAGGCAGAGAGAAGAGATATAGGCCTGTAATTAGACCAGCAGAGGGCATCTAAACCATTCTTCTTTAATAGTGGAAGCACCAAAGCGTGCTTCCAACTGCGCGATAGCTGGCGCAGATTTAGGGAGGAACTGAGAAGTTGCGCAGTCACCTTAAGGGCAGGCTCGTCTAAGCATTTAAGCTTGGAAGGAGGGAGAGGATCAAGTGGGGAGCCAAGACTTGACATTTCCAAGGAGATTTCTTAAAGAAATTAAGGCAATTGGGAGCCACGCCTTAACTTGATCGGATTTATCCATTGCAAAATCAAGGGGAACAGTCGGGACCAAGTCAGAGAATAGAGTAGTGGGAAAGATAAAGTTGTCATGAGAAGAGGAATCCAATTCAAGCTCACGATGAATGGACACAACTTTATTATGAAAGAACTGTGTAAGCTCATTGCAATGGTGTAGTGGAAGGGAAGGGGATGGCAAGAATGTATTAGCTGTAGAAAGATCAGACACAACTTTGAATAGGGTTTTTTGACAATTTTGGGCAGACATAATTTTATCCATGAAGAAGGAGGCACAAGCAGATCTGCAAAGAGCATGGTATTTGTTTTGAGCCTCCAGATAAGTGGCTTTAGCCCCTGGTGCGTAATGCTTTCTCCACAGTCTCTCCAAAGCTTTACATTGTTTTTTTCCAGCTCTAAGGGAGTCCGTAAACCCCGGAGCGGGGGGAAGCACTCTAGATTGGGATTTAGTAGAAAGTGGAAGAATGGAATCGATAGCTTCAGATAATCATTGGTCGACAAGTAGCTGGTCCGAGTCCAGTTGAGATGAAATAGAAGGAGCAGTCTGCCGAAGCAGCTCATTAAGTGCCTTCATATCAAGAGAGGACCAGTTCCGGGTTTTCTTTGGCAAAGCGGTAAAGCGAGGCAAATGAGCTGAAGAGAAATCAATAAAGAAAGGAATGGCAAGGTGATCAGACCAGCCTAGCTGAATGGGAGGAGAAGTAGACACAGTTGGAAAATTCGAACAAATAGGGACACACTCTTTTAAAAGGTGTGTGTGTCACTACTGTGTTAAATAGATAGTTTACGAAAATATCCTTACAGTAATGGTGTGTGTCACCGAAATGAAATTGGGACACACTATTTTGAAGGTGTGTGTCACCGCTGTGTTAAATGAAGGCAAAACTGCAAAAATGAAAATTTTTGACGATATTTTGAGTAAACAACACAGTAGTGCGCATAAAAGCATATAAAGTCAAGGTCAGGCCAAAACTCGAAGAAAATAGGATTTAAAATGTCCGCTAACGTTGTGTGCGTACGTGTGCACTGTGTCTTGAAGTAGGGCAGGCAAGGTCAGGCAGGGACAAAATAGCATCTAACGTTGGGTGCATGCGTGCGTGCGCATGTGAGAAGAGAACAGGACAAGCAAGGGCAGGCAACTCGCAACGTAGCTCATGTAAAGTCTAAAATCGCAGGGACTTAGATAAACGTAGCACACAGTACCTCAGAGGAAGAACGTTGCTCCGAAGATGAGTACAAAACGCGGGAATGCGCTCACTTAGTAAGTGGAAACGGATCATCAGGAATGGCACAGCAGTAAATCAGCAGGAGTGCTCGCTCATCACACGTGGGGGTCTTGCTGGCAGGAAACCCGTCGCCAGTGAAAAGATGCCGGTAGGTAAGTAGATTCAAGATAACTTTATTGCCAACAAGACAGGAGTTGTGCCAAGATCCAAACGTCCAGCTCCTGGGTCCAACCGTTCTCCTGCACCACCCATTCTAGGAGCCCCAAGCACACAGAACTCCACATGTGCCACGAGAGGAACGAGTGGTTAAAGAAATACAACCCAACACCTGGCTACAAGCTTCAGAAACAGCATCAGCACAACGGGTAAGGACAGGAATGTGCTCTATTGCTTAAATACAGTGAATTCCTGCCATTTCCCAGAGACACAGGGTAGTGCAGCAAGATGACTTTGCGCACTGCCCTGCAACACTCTTTTCACAAATATCCCCAAGTGTAAAGTATGCACAGAGACATGCAGAAGGGGGGAGTGTGGGAGTTGCAGGAAGAGGGAAGTTGAACCCTAGACTTCACGACATATATTTGTATTAAACAGATCAACTGCCATAAATACTAAAAATTCATGCAACACAATGCAGCAAGCCACATTGCTGCGCTGCATGAAAAGAAAAGGGCAGGGTTGTGCTGTATTCAAAATTGGTCAGCACATTCCTGTCGTTTCCCAGCACTGGTGCACTTGTATCTGCCTAGCGCCAATGCAGGCACCCTTGCACTATGGTGTAGGTAGGATTGTTTTTGTGTAAGAAGAACACCTTTCTGCACAGAAACAATCCTCAGATGCATTTTCTAGACAGTAGAAAGAGGGAAAACGGGGCAAAATAAACATATTTCTTCTTGTTAAGCCTCCCGAATTTAAAAGGATGTAAGCAAAACGAATGCAATGAGCATGTTGATCTGTGTTTGTGGTTGTTTTACAGTCATGAACTCATGTAGTAGTTTGTCCTGTATAGTTGTTGAAATTGTGCACTTTGTTATGCTTAGACCCGACTGTAAGGTGGACATCTACTTTTTGGGACTGGATTTATAAATATATGGATATAAGATGTCTTCCTTAAAATAAACATTTAGCTAGGTCCTCATAGTGGAGTACTTGTTTATTGTGCGTGAATTTCCTGTTCTGGAAATTGGCAATGATTGTTTTCATTGTTTAGGTGGATTCGTGAGTGGTTCTCATAGTTTATACAGTGAGGTTCAAGCCCGGTGCTAGGTATTGCCAAGGAATATTAAACAACATTAAACCTTTCCTGCAGCTGATAGAGGGTGATGCAGTATTCTATTATCCCTTCTGACAGCTGATTTATTAGGAGAGCTATTTTTCCAGCGCGCTGCTTTAAACCATTATTTCTACTCAACTGTTCTGATTTGTATAACTTGCTGAATGGTGCTGCGTGTTCACATAAAATCAAAATAATAACGCACATCCCTTTCCCGGGAAATACCTAATGAAACATGTCAAAAAAACAGAAGGGCTTTTGCAGTTTGCATCCTGATTAGCACGAAGAGCCATTACAGTTTCTGCCATTTTTACCAGCGTAGCCCCTTTTTTTTTCATGAGCAGCAGGTTTTCAGAAGAATACAAAAGATAAAATGCAATGGGAGCCCTGCTGACCTGCAGAGATGGCATAACCTCATGAGAAAATTAAGAGCAGTGCTGACATCACCAGATCATTTTTCAGGGACAAGAGAAGCTGAGATAGTGTGTGGGAGCACAAGGGCAAGCCGCTGTGTTCCAGCGTCCCAGCTTTGCAATCATATTGTAAGTATCTAGCCTTAAAGAGAATTAACGCCGAAGCCTGTCTGCCTGGTTATACGGAATCATAAACGCAATGATAGATCTGGGATGTCACCAAAGGGTCATAGTGACATATATTAAATAGGCCAGGGTAAACATTTCGTAATTGCCTTTGCAGAAAATAAGCAAAATGTTCACAAAAGGTTACGCAGAAATGCTCGTTATTATGTGAATGCTCTTTCCGCACTTTGGAATCCTTATTTATGTTCTGTTCACGTAATTTCCATGCTCCCACAATAGGATTTTAACCCAAACGAAATCTTAATTATGCAACTGGCCAAATGGCGTAATGTCTGGCATTTTACATAACAAGCATAACGCAAAATGCTAGGCAGTGCAAACAAAATATTGGCTGGGCCTAAATGATTAAACTCAAAGAAATCAATAGAGGGAGAGAGAAGCAGAGATTCATTCAGCTTCCCAATTCACAGTTTTTTAATCAAAGAGGAATTAACCACTTGTGTCATCAACCTGAGTCTCAATGGAAATCGTATCCGAGACCCTCAACCACACAGTCACAGTGCGCGGTATATGTTTTCTCCACTCATGTGGTCAGGTGGGTAGTTGCGCATTGGGTCCTTAACACTTGAGTGTTCGGTTCTCCAAGTGGTAAGCCATCCTCCACCAGGAGGGAGACTGTCTGGATTGTGGCAGTCATGTCAAGTGTTGAAAAATGCCTCTTCTCCTGTATAGTGAGCTTTAATGGACAGGACAAGGATATGGTTAAAAGAATTGGTAGTGCTTAGTTGGAACTTTTACTGGTCCACCGCACCTTGTGTAAGGTTAACATGTTTCGACCAGAGATTGCTCAGTTGAGTCAAGCGGCCTTCGTCAGGACCATATTGTGAATCACAAGTATTTTTCCTGTTGTGAGGGTCAGTGGGCTCACTTACCCTTCTTCGTCAGTGGGCTAGATAGCTCCAGAACTGACGTGGTCATAAGTGCAGCCCTTTGCCTTTGACTGAGCAAAGAAAAAGAACAAAAAAGCAAATAGACAAAAAAGCAAACATGGTATTGTGATATATATATACATTGTGTGAAATCTTTTTTTTTTTTTTTTTTAAATCCCAAATGTGATGCCCGTTTACTCTTTTTGAAAACAGGAAATATATTTTTCCTCTAAATAGTCAAGACAATAGCCATGGTAGTCTGATATCGATGAAGTGTCATCTCTGAAATGGCTTGTGGGGGATACTTGTACTACCTGTGTGCACAGTGTTATCTACATAGTTATTTTAGTTAGTCACAGTTTGTTTATATCTTACTACATGTATATAGTTAATTTTAATAAATACAGAGACTTTCCATATTTCGTTTCTGAATTAATTTTGAAACGCTGGTATCTTCCATAAAGTTCTTTTTATTAAGTATGCAATTCCATAACACTTAAAACAGACCCAGCCAATACGTTTCATCCCTTACAGGAACTTCATCAGGGCATTTTGATT
Source organism: Triturus cristatus (assembly GCF_964204655.1). Classification (NCBI taxonomy): domain Eukaryota; kingdom Metazoa; phylum Chordata; class Amphibia; order Caudata; family Salamandridae; genus Triturus; species Triturus cristatus. The sequence continues at coordinate 408,501,927 of NC_140582.1, forward strand.
TATCCTCCTTCTCAAAATTCTTCTTTTCCATTGATTCCCCGTTTAAATGTCTGGGCTCTTTTTGGGCAGGCTTTCGGCATGTGTTTCCTAGTCCTATCTGAGCATTGGCTGGGTCTGTTTTGAGTGTGATGGAATTGGATACTTAATAAAAAGAACTTTATGGATAAAGACACCAGCGTCTGGAAATAAATTCAAAAACGATATTTAGAAAATAATTGAAAACATAAGAGTGATTACAGATGCATGCAATTCGATTTGGAAAGTTCAATGTGAACAAGGAAATTTGGTTGCCCTCCTAATATTGTGAAAGCATTTACCAAGGATTGAGTTTTGTGGGCAGTCAGAACTCCAGGAGTGGGCATAAGAGAACTATAAGACTGGGATATTTGACCAGTGCTGTCCAGAAACAACACTGCTGGCTGTCTTTTGGAAATTAATAAGAACAGAGATCCCGGTAGAATGCCCTGCAATTACTCAAGTACTAGGCATTTATCGAAAGAGAAGCAATGTCTACAGTAATTATACAAAAATATCTTTACTGGCAGGTATTCGATCCTCTGTAGGAAGCAGGCGAGGTGGCAGTCCTATAAAGACAAAAAATGTGACCGAAGAGGATTTTACACACCTATTGGTAAAGCTTGAAGTGAGTGACCGTGCCCTAGAGAATTTGACACAACTATCGTCAAAGCTCGAAGTGTGTAAGCATGCCATAGAGAGAGCGGGAGTTTCATAGAACAGTTTTGTTGTAGACCATAAAGAAAAGGAAAGGTTCATCCTTCCTTTTTTAGAACCGTCTTTGCAGACACTGCTGCTATCCTCCACTTCCCGAATGTTACCGGTCGGAGGAGAGCAATGTCTATTTGTATTGGCGGAAAGGATTTGATGTGGCGGGTGTCACGTCCTCATTCTGTCCGGGGGCAGGAATAGTAACTGAAGAGCTATTGGCTCTATTCAGATATATAAAACCGTGAGAAGATTGTAGTATTCTACAAAATAATTTTAAAACAATTCATATTAAAAAAACTAACATAAAAAAATCTTATGACCCCGAGTTGACAAGTGTCACTCTTGATGTTGCTAAATTAAAAGAAGTGTCACGGCTGTGAGTTTTTGTAAATGTCAAAGATGTGATGTCTAGTGAAGAAGTGCAATATATGAAAATGGGGTTGCTCCATCCTTTCTATGTAGTTAGTGAGCGTTCACAATCATTCTGTTGTTGATATAGCAGTGTATGCGCTGCTAAGATTATGTGGTTATTATCTAAATACTTAATAATTACATCACTGTGCCTTCTTATCAGTCTCTTGTGAACTGGATTGTCATTCAGAGAACTGGCTTTCAATTTGTAAAGGTGTGGAATAAAAGCCTCAGGGGAGTGGTTTGTATTGTACTTGTGGGCAAAGGTGCTCAGGTATCCCAGGTAGGCAGACTATCTGTCTTGTGTCTTAATCATTTTAACTGCAGCTACTGTCAATTTGAGGAGACACTCGTGGCTTCATTATTTTTCCATACAGTTTTCATCAATTACTTTAAAAAAAGATACTAAAGAATCAGTACGACTTATTAAGATACAATCAAGTTTTCAATCCAAAACCAAACAAAATATGGTTGCTTAAAGTACTTGAATTATATATTTTTAAAGAAAAGAATTGGCAGAGTTCCTGCCTAACATTTTTGGAGATGCTCAACGTACATAATGGGTGAAGCTGGATCATGGTCTTGTTTTGACTCAAGGACCACTTGGTCAGCTTGCCGGCAAGAACCTGTAGGCCGGACTGGCATGAGAGCATAATGGAAGTGATACAGAGAGAGCAATCAGGTCTTCAAAAGGTGCTGAGAAAACTAGTAGAGGTGGGCACGTCTCATATTCAGTGCAAGATCACTGCCTGATAGGCTGTGCCCCATGGGAAGGGATCCCGATAGAGACTAATTGTTGGACTTGGCCTCTCTGCAGGGTCACCCCAAAACATTGTGGGCCCAATTCACAGAACTAACTTAAGACAAAATCCTAAACTTACTACCATTTTGGTATTCACAGAAGGCACTTACTCATTTTGGTATTCACAGAAGGCACTTACTCATTTCGGTCTTCACAGAAGTTAGGAGTCCTAACTTTAGGACTCCTAAATGCCTTCTGTGAATACCGAAAGTCTTAAAATTAGGATTTTTCTCAGTTTAGTAGTAGTATAGTTAGGACTCCTAACTTTAGGACTCCTAAATGCCTTCTGTGAATACCGAAAGTCTTAAAATTAGGATTTTTCTCAGTTTAGTAGTAGTATAGTTAGGACTCCTAACTTTAGGACTCCTAAATGCCTTCTGTGAATACCGAAAGTCTTAAAATTAGGATTTTTCTCCAAATTGAGAAAAATCCTAATTTTAAGACTTTCGGTATTCACAGAAGGCATTTAGGAGTCCTAAAGTTAGGAGTCCTAACTATACTACTACTAAACTGAGAAAAATCCTAATTTTAGGACTTTCGGTATTCACAGAAGGCATTTAGGAGTCCTAAAGTTAGGACTCCTAACTTCTGTGAATACCGAAATGAGTAAGTGCCTTCTGTGAATACCAAAATGAGTAAGTGCCTTCTGTGAATACCAAAATGGTAGTAAGTTTAGGATTTTGTCTTAAGTTAGTTCTGTGAATCGGGCCCTTTGCCTTCAGCCATCTAAATGTTTGCTTAATTCCTTTTTGTTAGGTTTAGGACTCTTTGAGCTTTACCACTGCTAACCAGTGCTAAACTGCTCACTCTCTAAAACATGGTAAAATTGGCTTATACCTGATTAGCATATTTAATTTACTTCTAAATCCCTACTAAAGTGGTATATCATATACCTAGGGCCTGTAAATTAAATGTTACTAGTGGGCCTGCAGCACGAATTGTGGCACCCACTTAAATAGGCCCTTAAAACATCTCAGGCCTGCCACTGCAATCTGAATGCAGTTTTAAACTTCTAATTTGGCTCATGCTCCATCACAGGTAGCACCAGTTTTTATCTTAAACTTAAAAAGTTCATAACACTGGATCTGTGGATTGGATTTTTGTCATTTTGGTGTCAAATAATTTATTCAAATGTAGTCTATATTTATAAATTGATGTGGGATTTCTCTTGTGTTGTGTTCACACTATATTACTGTTTGTGTGCTACATAAATACTTTACGCATTGCCTCTATGTGAAGCCTGACTGCTTTGTGCCAAGGTACTAGAGAGTTAAGCACAGGTTAATTTAGTGAGTTTTGTGGTTCACACTAACAGGGATTGTAGCTGTTGCTTGAGCAGGGGTAACATTCCACTCGACCAGCAACCCAGTTTCTCCCATCAATAAATAGCTTTAGTAGCACTTTTGCATGACAACATTTTCAGATTCCTTAGAAATTACCTAGGTAGGAGTAGGCTATAATATTCTGTTTATTCTGCCCACAATAGTATAGAAAGAGCTGAGACATTTGAAAAAGCTATTTTCATCTACTATGCTCAAGAAGTTAATTGACTGGTATTCCACACTGCAGTGGTCCTCCCAAAAATGTTGGTCTCTGGATAATCTTCTAAAACAGCTTTCTTCACCAGCTGCAGCAACTTTGCTCTTCAGATATTTTCCAAGGCAGGGTTACTTTTAGATTCTGCTTCCTGACCAGAAGTAAAACTGGTTAAATTAGAACGTCCTTTTATTCTAGACAATTACACTTTGGAAGGTTCTATTAAATGTCCTTCATAACTTTTGTTTTCATTGAATGTTTTTTCGAAGCTTCCTGAGTTTCAATTACAAACCGTAGCATGAGATCTCTTTGTTTTGCATTTTGCATAAAGCGTTATTAATATTGGACCACTCTCACAACCCTTCACCTACTCCCCTATTAGTGTGTTCAGTTTGATCATTGTAAAACAATAGAAATGTGTATCCTCTGAATCTATATCCTTTTCCTCTTTTTCTTCCTCTTCCCAGACCACCCCTCATCCCTTGACTCCTCCCTTCACCATATCGGTCTAACATGAAATAATTCCAAACAGTCTTCATCTTTACATTTCATATTTTCTCTCACTGTTGCACATTCTAAATGTCATCTTTTCCTAGCATATAGTAGAAGATGTTTGCTCCTGGGCCATGCCTCAATCCAAGCTAAACGCATTCATAACTGTAGCCTTCAGATAATCCTGATCAGCCTCTTTCCCACTTACAATATCAAAGGAAATGATGCATTAAGGTATTTGCGATATTCTACAGATGTGCAGAAAGGGGTGATTTTGAAGGTCTCCCAGACAAAGGGGTTTTATGTGCAATACTTCTATCATCTAAAAGAAGATGGCCCTTGGCTAACTAATAAACACGTGGATGGTTAAGCACCATTTCAAAACAAAGGGATATTCACAATCTCATAAAAATAAGACATCAGGACTGAATGGTACAGTTGGACTTGAAGATTGCCATCTAACAGATTCAAACACATTCTCCTCAAGGCAGCATCGCATTTGTGTTGGGTGAGATGACACGGTTCTTGAAATGCTTACCTTATGTCAATGGCAGTGTAGTAAATTATTACTATCCTGAAACTGGTTATGACATACTCGAATGTAAGGGGTGTCAGAGTGATCCCCTCGTAAGACAGCATGTAGATCAAAGAGTCCATTCAGGCAAAGCACACACCTTATCATGAGAGGCATCAGCTATTCTCACACTTTGATGATACGCAGTTTTTCGAATGAGAAGTTACAACAGTGGGAGAGAAAAATGAAGCCTGGAATGGCAGAAAGATCTGTGTGTCTCCTTTGATGTGGTGATAGAATATGTTGCAAGTAGAAATGGAAAAAAAGCAATGCATACAACTTTAACCAGTAGAATGTGCCCCCGAAGTACAAATCCTTTAATACAACGACTGGGAGAACGTAGTGGAAACTTTTGGAGTAGTGAGCCTGTCCAGTGGACCTTTTCAAGCTTGGGTCAATTAATTGGAACCTTGCAAGCACTGTGGTGAGGTACCTTCACTATTGAACTACCGACGTATAAGGAAACCTTCACCCAATGCTTGGAAGTGGGAAACAAAAGAGCGGTGACATGACTTGACAGACTTTAAGGAGAGAGGGTTGCTTTACATGGAAGTAGATGTGACAACGGGTGATTGGGATTGTTAGAAATTGGGCTTCTGGTTGCAGAGGCACAATTCCAGTCAGGGTAAGTCTAGTGCACACTAAGGGGGATATTCTCAAGAACGTGTGATAATCATCGCAAAATTAGCCTAACTCAACTGTGCACATCGCAGTCTATCATGGGAAAATAACGCCGTGATAACGTGGTATTCCCAAGCCTGCGGTACTATGCGATAGGCTTACGATAACGCGTCAAATGTCCGCAATAAAGTCAACGTGACGTCGCAAAAATGCAAAACACGAACTCAAAAAAAGCGGCGATGAGGCCAATTGCGATACAAAAATCAACAAAAACCAGCGACAGGCCTGCAATTCCCACGCGTCATGCGGGAAAATGCACTATAAAAGCAACCAGAAAAAAGTGAGAAAAAGAGAAACAATGTATCACCATGGATGCACCTGGACCAAGTGCAGAGGCCAACGTGAACCCCACAAGCCCCACAGACCACCAGCAAGGAACCTCGTGGTTGGGGAAGGCCAAGGAGAAGAGGAATAGCCAGACGGGGTAGAGTCCCCAGGAAAACCAGATCAGCGTCACGGAGGTGACAGAACACTACCATTCACTGAACGTCAATATGACAAACGTGAATGCATTCGGAGTGTCGAGGAGGTCTATGGAGGAGGACAAGAGGCGCTGGCATGATGTGAAAAGCCAAACCAAGCACAAACCCGCTGGCAACAGGAAGGCAGCAACGGCGACTGGGGGTGGGAGTCCTGCGCCACAGGAGGAGCTGGAGGAAACGGAGGCCACAGTCATCAGGGTGGAGACGGCGCAAGGAGTTGGGAGTCCGGACACAGCTCGATAGGACCTGACACAACATCAACAGGGTGAGTAACGACCAGGGCCTGTGGGGACGGCGGGGAGATGGGCACAATGTCACACATGCACAACAATGTGTAGCACACTGCACGCCCACAATGACCCTGGATCATGTCCCTGATCCCCATGGCACATTGCCCCACACACACATAGCAATAACAGCACATCCGATGACAATGTGGTACAAAGTGCAACACCGACACTGCAGAACAGAGGACACAACTGGGTTCGCGCATGTGCAGAAACAGGCGAATCACATCTAACATAGCAGGAAACTGTGAGATGGAAATCCACGTGTGCAACCACACATCCGTCATGTAGTTCAAATGTCCACTGTCCTGCATCAAATATACAGCACCTCCCAAACAGTCACAATGTACATTGTCAGACAGTCTGCATGTAAACTAGAACAATGGGCCAACATACATGTCAACACAATGTCAACATGCATCTCCCCTTCACATTGCAGAGGGACAAATAACACCTCCAGCAGAGCAGACCAGACTACTCATCAGTGATGCTTGAGAGGACCACCACACTTTCGACACCGACGCCCTAGAACAGCCCATGGACATCTCAGGCAACCCACCCCCAGGAGCAGGGCAGCCAAGCTACACAAAGGAGACCCCAGCCCCTGCACAGACCACACAGCAGGAAGCACCCGCCACCACAGCTGGCTACCAACACTTCACCTATGCACACATCGCATTCCAATTCCAGGTGTCAGAATGCCAAAAGGAGGTGGCCGAACAGGTGCGGGTGGGGTCAGAGCTCATGGAAGCCAAAGTAGATCACATACGTGGGTGTTCAAGTCCCATCAGGGACCCCCTACACCCCACAAAGGAGACCCACGACAGATACACATGCATTTGCACATTTCCTGCAATGATCCACCCCCAGAGCCCCTGAATCATTCACTCCCTCACGCTGGACCCCAGTACGGCAGCCCAGTCAACTCCTCTTACATATTGAGTGAGTGACGGCAAAGCTACATGTCCAAGGTCTTACCCGCTGCCAGTGGTGACATGGTTGCGTCCGCTGTACACAGCACAATGTAATGTTGTAGGCCCCGGGGCCCTCATGCATACATCATGACCACACGGACACACGCAGATAGTTTGTGGAACTGGCTACGGGCACGTGCGCCCAGCCGCTTTATTGGCAGGGTCACATGTACAGTGACGCCTGTGCTGGATGGGTGTAGGGTGAGTGTAAGCCAGCCCGCACAGAGTGGTTGGTGCTGGCAACAACATGAATAGTGAACACCATTAAAACGGAAAGAGAAAACACCAGCATTACAGAGACAACTGCGGAGCATCATGGTGGTAGCCGGAGCAAGTACAGAGGTCACCCAATCTGCAAACAGAAGTGTCCGTGAGTTGCAATGCACTGTGGTTGGGGCACTAGAGCTGAGCGTGCTCATGTGAAGAAAATGTCTAGGATTGTGTCCCTTTGGGTTATTCCTGATACAGCTGCAGTGGGGAGTGTTACAAATGCATCATCTTCCTCATCATCGTCCCAGGTCTCCCACACTGCCTGAGGTGACATTGCTGCGTGAGCTCACCACAGCACACAACTCATTCAAAAATGGTCCATGAGTTGTGGTGCACTGAGTCAGTGGCACCTGGAGTGCTGAACAGGGTATCAGGCAGATGATGGCATCCACGACAGGTGTGAGCAACTCCGTTAGTCTGCCAGTATGGCTGTTTCGACTCTGGCAGTTGGCAGTTGGCGTTTGGCAGTGGTTCTGGCGGTGGTGGCATGTGTCTCCTGCAGTGATGCGATGTCCGGGCCAGTCAGAACTCGATTTGATGTGTGAGCCCTGGCGGACCGCAGTTGAGGCCAGAGGCAGCGGAGAGCGCAGGGCCACAGACACATGACGTTGATGACCCCAAGGCCATTGTCTCAGAGGCCATCCAATATCTCACCGGACAGGGTACCTGACTGGAGCTGCACAGAGTTAGTGGCCCTGGAGGCACAGTGGCCGGCACAGGCACACCGCCATCGGACGGTGACTTGCGGTGCAGTGAGATGGGCTACGTGAGCTGAGCGGGTCCTCATCGATGTCCGAGGTGAATGTGGCGGAGGGTTGCGGGGAACAGTGGAAGGTGTCCGCCAGGGCATGATGCAGAGGATAGAAGCCATCCGGAAGCATCAAATTGAGGAGTGGAATGCTACAGCCTTGTTTTCGCCCAAAAAAACAGTATCACAGACATGATGATGAGGACAACCCCCAGTCCATAGACTCAGTCACCACCAAAGTTCAACCAGAAAGTGTCCATGGCTGTCGGGGAACAGACTTAGTGGCATTGGAGCTGAAGGTGTATGCAGTTTGCGATGAGGCCAGTACAATGATATCAAAGCTGCCATAAATAAATCAAGACTGAGGGCCCGATTCACAGAACAAACTTAAGACTAAATCCTAAACTTAGTACCATTCTGGTATTCACAGAATGCACTTAGTACTTCTGGTATTCACAGAATGAACTTACTACTTTTGCTATTCACAGAATGAACTTAGTACTTTTGCTATTCACAGAATGGATTTACGACTACTAAACTTACGTCCGCACTCGGGCCGGAAATTCCGGCCCGGAGGCGGAGCTTCCGGCCCGGAGGCGGAGCTTCCGGGCCGGAGGCGGGGCTTCCGGGCCGGAGGCGGAGCTTCCGGCCCAGAGGTGGGGATTCCGGCCGATTTAGCTATGGCTGAAATCTCCACCTACGGGCCGGAAGCTCCGCCTCCGGCCCGGAAGCTCCGCCTCCGGCCCGGAAGCCCCGCCTCCGGGCCGGAAGCTCCACCTCCGGGCCGGAAGCTCCGCCTCCGGGCCGGAATTTCCGGCCCGAGTGCGGACGTAAGTTTAGGAGTCGTAAATCCATTCTGTGAATAGCAAAAGTAGTAAGTTCATTCTGTGAATAGCAAAAGTAGTAAGTTCATTCTGTGAATACCAGAAGTACTAGGTGCATTCTGTGAATACCAGAATGGTACTAAGTTTAGGATTTAGTCTTAAGTTTGTTCTGTGAATCGGGCCCTGAGTTCCCAATGTGTGACCTACTCGACTGCAGTGTAGGCCCGAGACAGCGGTCAGCAGGGGCCCACAGCCATGTGTCGTTGGCTCGCGATGCATAGAGTTAGTGATACCAGAGCAGTTGTTGGCAGGGTTCGATCACCTCCGTAATGAGGATCCTTTTTTCCTCCGGACTGAACCACGTCTTCCTCTTACTCCTCTCCATGAGTTCAATGAAATGAATTCTGTCATACACAAATCAAGACTCAGTTCCAACTGTGTGACCTACTCGACCACAGTGTGGGCCAAAGGCAGTAGTCAGTAAGAGACCCCAGACAGGTGTAGTTCGGATGCTAGGCACAGAGTTGGTGGCACCACATCGAAGGGAGTACAGTGACATCAAATCTACTATAAAGTGTGTACTCTGCCATTGCGTAATCAAGACTCAGTTTCAAATGTGTGACTTGGCAGCTGTGTAGGCCGGTGGAGTATGGAAACGAGAAAGGAGTACCGCGGGCCATGCTCGCAAAGGCCCTGATGGTCTGGGGAGGCTTCTAAGCTCGTGGGCCTCGGGCTTGGGGCTTGCGCCGGCTCGTGCTGGGCCCTTCTCGACACACGCCGGTGTCGGCAGGTGAGCAGTGAGGCCTGGGTGCGCAGTTGTGGGCAAGACAGGTTCGGGGACAAGCGGGCCGGGGTGCAGCAGGTGCACAGGATCGCAGGCAACACTGCTCACGGCAATGGCATCTGCCTCGTGGCGGGCTGGGATGTGCCGGCTTTGGAGAGATGTTAGGCATTCCGGAAGAGAACCATGCCCAGAGCTGCATGCTTTTTATTCACACCCCTACGCTGTCCTGGCGTACGCCGGGCCGGCCCACTCTGCTCACGCTTACAAGGGGGGAAGTCACAAGCTACATTTACGTGATCTTCCCCACTGGCTGGGTGACATGGTTGTGTCCACTGTCCACTACACTCCATACACCAGCAGTGCATGTGGACATGGATATGTCTGTGGTCTGCATACTGCAGTCTGTCCAGCACATCTCCGCCATACTTGGCATTGTGTACCTTCTCATTCATGGGTCACTTGCCTCAGTCGCACATGCCTGGTTCCCACCTCTCCCCACATTCCGCTATTGTGTGGCTGAGGTGTCATGATGTTGATCACTCATGTACATGGCTAGCACAGGTTGCCACAGTAAGTTATGCTGTCATGTCTGGTAGGTGGGCATGTTGTTTGGCATGTTGAATGTGAGTCTGTGACGTGTGCATTCACAGAGTTGTGAGTTGCATGATTGTGGAGTTCGGGGGTGTGGTGTGTTCATTTGGTACTTGCCAATGAGCAGTGCATTTCCATGGTTGACATCCTGTTAGCGCTGGTTGATGATGGACTGTCGGTAGAAGTAGGAATCATGCACACTGCCTGGGTAGTTGGCGACGACGTTGGTGGCGATTCCCAGGTGGTCCACTGTTGCCTGCACATTGATGGAATGTGTGTGCTTTCTGTTGAGGTAATTGTGTGCAGTGTCACCAGGGGGCACAAGTAGGACATGTGTGCAGTCAATTGCCCCCTAACACGTGCGGGAAGCCAACTATGGCGTAGACGCCTTGCTTTGTCTCCAGCTGATCGTGCGCAGTGTGGGGGGAGTATAGGTGCCAAGCTGATAATGGCATCCAAGACAGTTGTGATGAACTTTGATAGGGCTGGCTGTGAGACTCCTCCTACTCTGGTGGTTGTTGGTTGGAAGGTCCCAGAGGCCAACATGTGCAGCACAGCCAGCAGCTTTGTCTGCGGAGGGATGTTGGTTGTCCGCTGTGTTGGTACCGTCAGCCTGTGGGCAATGGTGGTCAGGATGCGTGGGATGGTTGTCCTTTTGAGCCTTTAGTGGACAATGACATTCTCTGATGTTGGGTCTGTGAGGTTTGTGTGTTTTCTGAAGGTCCGCTGTCTTGGTCTGCTCTGCCTCTGCGGTGGTCCGGGAGGCGGGGGCGGTCCTAGGGGTGGTGGCGGTGGGTGTTATGGTCCTGTTGGGGCTCCGTGCTGCATGATCAGTGGCACCATCGCATCTGTTGGTCTTTAGGTGTGGGTGTGGGCTGGGCTCCCTTGGCTGCTGCCGGTTGTCGTCCGACTTTGCACCAGGTCAGAGCAGGTGTTAATTTCCTGCTGCTAACGTGCCTTATCACCTGTTTTGTGATCTTATCGCCAATCTGGCTGGTCGTTGTAAATGTTGTGGAGTGGTGTTGTCGCGGCTTTATGCACGGGAACGCCTACTCTGCATCTCATTAGCGTTAGTTGCCGGGGTCATCTGTGGCGATGTTTTTTGCGACTGCTATCGCAGGTAAACTGGTGATATGGGCTGTTAGCACCAGCTTGTGAATGGGGTGATACATTTATTGTGACTTTGACTGCACTAAAGTGCCGATAACTCGGCAATAGATCCTTGAGAATATGCCAGTAAAATTTTACCTGTTCTCACCCTTCGGTAGCTTGGCACAGAGCAGTCAGGCTAAACTTATCAGGCAATGTGTACAGTATTTGTGCACACACACACAGAGTAACACAGTGAAAACACAGCAAAAGTACTCTTCACCAGTTTAGAAAAAAACATAATATTTATCTGAGTTAAACAAGACCAAAACGACATACAACATAAATCCAACATTCGCAAGTCAAGTTATGAATTTTGCAAGATTAAATCAAGATGCAGTGCTTAGAATTCAATAACTCCAACTGGGGCTATCTGGTCGTGCTTGACCGGAGCAAATCCAAAAGTTCTGACCACGATGGAGCATGGGCCAGATACAGGAGTCATGCAGACCCGCTGACAGTACCTTGGATGCGTCAAAGCACAGGAACGATGTGATGCAAAAGAGAGGGATATGTCACTGTCGAAGGTGATGCATCGGTTCTATAGTTAGGCAATGTCGTTGATGCGCTGAGAATGCGTCGGAGTCGGTGCGTTGCAGATGTCGGCGTTGCGGTGTCCGAGACTTACTTAGCAATGTTGCTTCGGAGGCTCTGTGTCTGCAAAGTTGGGGCTGCATTATAAGTCAAGGTTGTTGCGTCACATAGTCCGCGAGGGGTGTCCACAGCTTCGCTCCAGGCAGCGGTGATGCGTTGATATTGCAGAGAAATGCGCCAGTTCTGATTGACGCTTTGGTCTCAATGCTTTGGTTTCCAAGGGCCCAGGACTGGGTTTGGCACCACTTGGCAGAGGAGGACTCACAGCAGAGGAGCCCAGGTTCTGGCAGCAAGATGCAGGTGAAGTCGTTGATATCCCAGAGACTTCAGAAACAGGAGGAAAGCTCAAGAAGCCCTTGGAGAACCTTTAGAGGTACAGGATGTAGAGAGTGAAGTCCAGTCCTCCCACTTCCAGGCAAGAAGCAGCATGCCAACACAGCAGTGGCAGCCTCTCCTGGCAGCATAGCAACTCTTCTTCCTGGTAGAATGGCCTCAGTTCCAGAAGTGTTCTGAGCATATGATGTTAGAGGCCCAGTACTTATACTAATTTCAGCCTTTAAAATTGGAGACTTCAAAGGTCTTTGTTGTGCACAAATCCCTGCCCTTCCTTGACCTGGCTCCAGACACCCTAAAGGAGGTATGCAACTCTGTGTGGGGACAGGCACAGCCATATTCAGGTGCAAATGTCAGCTCCTCCCTCTCATTTGAGCTCAGGAAACGCATCACCCTAGAAATGGACAATCAGGATATGCAGGGCACACCTCAGCTCTCTCTGTGTGTGACTGTCTTTAGGGAATGAAGTTACACCGCTATTAGCGCTGGGATACCCCCGGGTAACCATGCGCTTTACAAATGCCTCTTCATTCATTCATCACAAAACCCAGCTGTCAACACAACCCAGATGTGTATTCCAGAAGCAGCCAGATGCACAGAATGGTTAAAGTAAGAACATGCCAACTTTCCAAAAGTGGCATTTTCAGACTTGCAATTTAAAAAACAACTTCATTAAACAATATGTATTTAAATAGTCCAGAGACACCAAACATACTCTTTGTATATTTTCCCAATTGGACGTTACACTTGTAAAATGTTGCAAGGCAGCTCCAATGTTAACCTATGGGAGAGATCGGCCTTGCTGTAGTGAAAAATAAATGTAGCATTCTTTCAATACCAGGACATGTAAAGATAGGGAGGAGCTCATGCGGTTAAACTATGGCACGACATTGCTGCATGTCTCCTCTTGTGTAGACTGCTGGGTCGCGCTCCCTCTGTCGATGGCTGGACGTGCAGCCCTGATTAAGATGGTGGTGCTTCCCCGGCTACTGTACTTGTTTATGAACATTCCCTTCCCCCCGAGCAGGCACTTTTTCGCCCGATTGCGATCAGAACTGATACGGTTAGTTTGGGGGGGGAAGAGACCTAGATTGAAGTGGACTACGATGACCTCTCCATACTCACACGGAGGCTTCGATATACCGGATTTGGAGCTATACTATCATTGCGCCCAAGCACACTATGCGTACTACTGGTTCCACCCGATCGCTTTTATGCCACAGCTTGCTGCGGAGGACGGCTGGCGGCGCCCCTGCCTGGCCTACTGCACAGTGTGCTCCCTCGTACCACTACCAGCTATAACGCCTTGCAGGGCACGGTGAGGGCTTGGCTGGAGCTGTCAAAGAAGGTGGGGAGTCCGTTCCTGTACTCCCCTCTTCTCCCACTTGCCTATCACCCGCAGATTCCCCTACTCCAAGAGAGATTGTTTCAAGATTTGATTCGTAAGCTGGGAATCCAAAGATGGGGAGATCTGTTCTCCGATGGGCGCTTTCGTGACCGGACACACTTCTTTGAAGGACACACGCCTACCCCCCTAGAACTCTTTACCTACCTTAGACTGAGGCATGGCATGAAGGCCATATTGCCGACATTCCCGATCGAGCCAGACACCGTGGCCCCATTACATAGGCTCCTACAAGCCACCTCACCCTCCCATTTGGTCTCGATACTGTATCATGCAGTCCGCTCTGACGCTACACCTGATGTTTCCCGAGCCCGTGAGGAGTGGGAGCGGGAGTTGGGGCTGGAGCTCGGTGATGACAGGTGGACATACTGTTGTTTACAGACGGAACAGATTTCTGCGAGTAGTAGACACCGTATTATACACTTTAAATTCCTGAACCGTCTCTACTGCACTCCGGTAACCAAGTACAGATTCCAGCTGCAAGACTCGGATAATTGTGAGAGATGCCATGCCCCCCAGGCGGGCTTCCTGCACTTGTCCTGGGCGTGCCCCAATATCCAGAGTTATTGGACACATGTGTACTCTGCCATTTCGCTAATGATACAGCTGCCCTTCTCCCCCGATCCTATACAGGCGCTATTGGGATATACCAAACCTATTCCGCGTGGGAGTCGCAGATTTGTTGCGACGGCGCTCCTATTGGCTAAACGGCGCATAGCTTGCCGGTGGGGACGAGGACGGGCTCCGAAATTTAAGGAGTGGCTCAAATACCTGGTCTACTGCCAGGAGCAGGTACTGACATACTCCGAATTACTCCCTACCCGGTCTCGCCCTGCCGATATCTGGGGTCCATTACAGAATTACTTACTGCAGTACCCGGAGGCTCTGACAGCAGACGCCCCCCCCCTGGCCGTTGCCGACCCGGATACCGCCGATCAGGACGTACATCCTACATAGGGTGGGCGATGTGCTGCTATGGACGTGTGGAGGCGGATGCGGCTGGTTCTTTTCTCTTTTTTCCCCCCTCTCTCTCAGGGCGGCTCCTTTGGGTCTCTCCTCTACGTCACTCCAGGTTGCGTGGTTCGTTTGTATGTACTGTTTATACGAAATGTCTGGGCTGGGATTGCACTGTGGGAGATTTGCAGTGCATGGGTGATCTTTGTCTGAAGGGGCCCCTACGCCTAGAACGGGTACTTATACTGTGTTTTGACCTCTTGCCTGATGTCCCTGCCCTATGTACAAGCGATCAGACTTATATTCTACTGTACACGAATGTTCACTTGGCCCCTGCGATCACACTGGATCGGATGCTGTTGCGATTCGAGACCTGCACTGCCACCTGCCTCTGTTCATGATTTTTTCTTCTTTCTTTTGTATGTTTGTAATGCCATGACGTAAAGATTTCAATAAAAAAAAAAAAAAAAAATACCAGGACATGTAAAACTCCAAATTATATGTCCTACCTTTTAAATACACAGCCCATGGGGCTACCTAGTGGTGACGTATGCAATTAAAGGGAAAGTTTGGGCCTGGCAAGTAGGTGAACTTGTCAGGTCAAAAGGGCAGTTTCAAACTGCACACACAGGGTCTGCAGTGGCAGGGCTGAGACATGTTTTAAAGGGCTACGCGTGGGTGGCACAATAAGTGCTGCAGTCCCAGTAGTAGCTTTCGACTTGCAGGCCCTGGTGACATATAGTGCACTGTACTAGGGACTTACCAGTAAATCAAATATGCCAATCATGGAGAAACCAAATGCCATTACATTTTAGACAGAAAGCGCATGCACTTTAGCACTGATCAACAGTGAAAAAGAGCACAGAGTCCTAAAGCCATCAAAAACGAAGTTCATCACACAGTCAAACAGAAGGTCAGAAGTCAAAATGTCAGGGGAAACCATGCGAAAAGATGCCAGGTCTAACAGGGCTTTGATCCTGTGACATGCATAAAAAATGTATAGGAATGTGAGAATAACGATACAGCATTTTATTTATCTTCACATGATTTATCTGGACCTTGAAACATGATCGAAGATTTACTGCTCTAAGGCATCGAAATGTATCTGGTGTAATGATCAGGAGGCCGACTTTCACTATATATATTATAATCGTGTCCCTTGGAAAAAGAATACTGGAAGGATATTATGAGGGCATAGAAAAAGTCCCTTGTAGGACCAAGCTATTGAAACTAAATGGTGTGTGTACTGAGCCTAGCACCCCACCCCACCAAAAAGAAACTAGAGAATACGTTTATGAAACCTGGTGATATTACTTGCTAAAAGTCCATAACACAATCCATGAATAAAAAAACTGACCCAAAATATATAGATGACACATGTCCTATATTGGGCTGAATTTGAAGGAGAGACCCGCCCACTAGATAGGTGTGAAGGAAAGGATGTCGTTCAAAGAGAATATGAACAGCGAAACGTCTCCCTGAATTTGTCTGGATTATGTCTGATAGAGAGGGAGAATGCTCTCCGTCCCCACCGTCACCACAGGAACGGGCTACTGTTTATAGTGGCAACTACGGCTGTGGGTGGTGAGGGGTGGATCCCTCAGCCGGGGCTACAAATCTCAGTACTAAACATGCAACGAGCGAGCCAATCGTAGCCCCCAAAATTGCATTTATGTATGTACATGGCGCCCACCAACTTAAAGTAATTAAACTGCTGTAAGCATTGAATGACAAGTGTTACTTCAGAAATGGAAAGTATGAAGATATATAGCAGAGAAAGGAGGTGATGGATATGATATATAGTAAATACATAATCTTTGTATGCTTGTGTTAATAATTTTTGGGGATGTTTCTGTGATGCTTGAGGTTTCCACCTTGCCTCTTCCTGCAAAAAAAGATTCTACCTACAATGCAGACACTCTTGCACTATGGTGGAAAGGGGCCTGCAATGGCGCTAGGCAGCAGTATGAGCGGAAATGCGCAGAATAATGTTAAATTCCGAACATTCCTGTCCTCTGCCTTTCACGCAGCGCAGCAAGGTGGCTTGCTGCATTGCGTGAAATATTGATAAATATGGCCCTTAGTGTTTTCTGAAAAGTTCAAGCACAGCCAGTACTGTATATCCCTTGAAACTCTTATGTTTTATATTCTGGTACTCATCAGAAATGCACAGTACAATGCTTAATTTGTGTCAGGGGTGGGTACAGGCACTCGTTGTTGGGTATCAGAGCTTATGTTTTTCCTCAACAGACTTTGGCTAACACTGATAGAAAAAAAAACACAAAAGCGAAAAAGAAAAGAAAAAAAATAGGTTTACAGTGACGAACAGAAAAGGCAAGAGTGAAAAAGAACCTGCAAGAGATAGATAAAAAAAAAACAGGAAGTGTAGGACATTGGACGAGAGAGACGTGAGGTGAAATCAAGAATGGGCAGCCTTGCTGTTCGTCAACGCAGCATTTGGCAGTATCATCAACTGGCTACCACAAATAGGCCCCTGCACTTATTTAATTATAAATTAAGACAACTACGGCAATATGGTCCCCAGTACGTAAGTGAACTGTCAGATGTGAAACTAGAATGGCAGCAAGGATTGTTTGATAGCAGAGGAAGTTGGAGATGGTTAGGGCGAACACTCAAGTTGAGAGTGGAAATGGCGCCTGAGCCCCAGATCCAGCGCTCTGCCAGAGAGACGGCTTCTTTCTGAGTGACTATGAGTCTGAGGAGGAGAAGGTCTCAAAATCGACTTGGATCAGGTCAGAGAATGGAGACAAAGGCAAACAAAGCAGTTGGTCTGGCTTTAAAGGAATGTTGATTGGTAATGGCATGTGGATCTGTATGTACTTGTGTGGAAGCAAAGAACTGTATAACTATATTGGTGGAGGTCAAAAGGTCAGATGACCGTTACATTGCCAAGCCAGACCTAAAGATCCATGTAGGTTAATGACTGCCCTCCTCCAACCCGTGCTACTGCGAGAGAAAAGCAAAATACTTATCCAAGACACTTTATTACCTGAAAGTTCAATGTGGACAAATAAACACAATGATCCAATCTGTGTTGATGGCAAGCCCTTTCTTAGAGGAAGCACACACCTTATCAGAATCACAACATGTACTCCTGGACCCCAACATGTGGGCTGGCAAAACCCCTCTCAAGTGATGCTCACATAATTGTCTGGCGACAGTAAAAATAGGGCAGATGGCTCGCATATTTAGTGTACATTCGGGTACCTTAAACTTTAAATAGGGGAGAGGAGACATCCCTAAAAACTCTTAAACGGGCCCCAAGTTTCTAGTGCAGTCAGTGCCTAGTTCAACATAGTGCTGTTTCTTTAAAAACAAAATAAAATATGTGTATGTGCGATGGCAGTATCAAGGCACATCAGTCCACCTAGCTGCCCATGTTCAACTAGTTTGCATCACTTCCACACATTTGAAACTGTGTGGGCTATTTTCATCTTGAATTTCTCATTACTTTTTTATGTTGTTTTGTTGGTATTCAGTGTTTACAATCACCTTGTGCAAGGCCATCATACGTTCATTGAGTGTATTAATTGTTGATCAGGAAAATGCAAGGAGGAATGAGAGAAATGAGACCGGACTTCCCAGGCACAGACCCACCGTGCTCGGGAGAGACACTGTGCATGGCAACGCAAATCACAAGCCTTTCATGCGAAATGATGTAGTGTCACAACTCATTTACATTCCACTTAAAATGTAATTAAGTTTCCCTGACAGCACAGACAGACAAGCATGGCTGCCGAATAAGTCCAGGGTTCACTTAGACAATAACTCTGCGAAAATAACTTCAATCGCCCCTCAGTTTCAAGTTGACAGCCTTACAATCAGGAAAAAAGCCGATAAAAAAATCTTAGAACGCTGACAACCAAATGAAAATATGTTTCTGCCTTTTATCAATTCCTCTTTTCTCTACAATCATGATCAGACTGTGTCCTATTAAAAGAGGTGGTTTAAAAAAACGTGGCTCAATCAAGCGTTTGTATTTTCTCTCCTAAGGCCGGAAAATGTTTCTGAACACAATTAAGAAAATATAAATGTAATCAAGCTTGAAGTGACTGTAGAAGAATCCCTTTCCGAGTAAAGTAATAGATGGCTATTGAGAGCATTGGTTTTGAGGAGTTTTGCGGGGCAATCAAATCTAATATCTTACCATGTCATTACCAAGTGGGAGAAAACTATTATTATCCAGCGAACTACTTTGCAGTGTAATAAAACTATCGTACAGATTAAACAGCTTTATTTTTGTGATCGTAAGATTCTGTGCTTACAAAAGTGGGAATTTGGCCCTAAAATATGGATTGAATTGTACTTATTACGGAGTTGGATGAAAGAGAGTGACATCTTAATGACTGCAAATGACTCAGTTTTTAAGTTTCACCTAGGCAGCGCGCATGCGCTCTCTCTCTGAGACATTTAGTAATCTACATGGGTGGTGAAACTCCGCCTATTGCAGGGTAATTTCTCGACGCTTGCCATTTGTGGACTTTGGCATTTTTTTTGTTAGCTGGCTTCCTATTGGATCTCGATCCGATACGTAACTTCCGTTTCTACCGGAAGCAGCACCGCCTTACTACAGTCTCATTACGCTTAAATAGCGTAATTGTTATTTTATAAAATAGTGCGCATTAACATGCGCGCGCTACCCGTAGCTTTGCATATGGTGGCCATGGGCCACGCCTTTTTTTTGTTCTGCAAGGCTGCCTCCTCTCCAGCTCTGCAGGCTCACTGCTGCCCTATCTATAGAATGCTTTATACTTCTTACAGTGTGACATGCCGAACTGTAGCTTTGCATATGGCAGGCCGTGCCTTTCCTTTTGTTCTGCATGTCTGCCTCCTCTCCAGCTCTGCAGACTCGTTGCTTCCCCGCCTATGGACTGGCTCCAGTCCCGCAAAGAATGGCTCTTTCTCTGCCCCTCGCCTCCATATCACTCTGCTGACTGACTACAGAAAGCTCGTATGCAGTATCAGCGCCCATTCATGAGGGTTTTGAATGGTTTTAATAACATTAAGTGTGAATTCAGCAGCAGCTGTAACGCGCCATGTGCAATTTTTAAAAGGTATCATCCCTTTCGTGCTAACTATTTGGCACTGTTTCGCTACTCAATTATAAGTAGTTGCACCTTTTAGAAGGCGGGTCTTCCCCATAAATGTGCAACTTTCTCCAAAGCCCGGAGTTTCAAGCCGGCCTAGGGTGTCCGCTCCTTCCGGTTCCACAGGGTCTGCATTTTGTATTAACCGTGGGACTGTGACTCGCCGACAGTTTCTGTGCCCTGAAGAGGAACTGGCTACATACACCACAGGAGGTGCAGAGGTGTGCGTTACACCCATGTTGTTCCCCAGAAACCGGTCCCAGAATGCTTGTTTTCAATTCAAGGAATACCTGGCTTGGCAGTTCGGGCTGGACTGTTCCCATGAAGCCCAGGGTCAAGCCTGATTTTCATTTAGCTGGGTCTGAACTGAGGTGTCGAATTGAGCTAAAGAATGATGATGGATTCAACCCAGATCTGTGACTGGGGGTGACATTAACTGAAGGAATCCTACCTGGCTGGTGCTTTTGCCGATAACTCTGGTCCCGCCGAAGGTCTCTCCCCGCTGCCGCGTCCTCTTCCAACAGCGCGGCCGCAGTGAGGGAGGGAGGAACTACAACACCCACGATCCTTTGCGGCAGGAAGCCGTCATCGGGGAAACCCTTTTCGCGCCAGGAGGCGTTTAAAACTGAGAGGTCTTCCCCGGTGGAGTGGGCGCTTTGCTGACATTAACTGAAGGAATCCTACCTGGCTGGTGCTTTTGCCGATAACCCTGGTCCCGCCGAAGGTCTCTCCCCGCTGCCGCGTCCTCTTCCAACAGCACGGCCGCAGTGAGGGAGGGAGGAACTACAACACCCACGATCCTTTGCGGCAGGAAGCCGTCATCGGGGAAACCCTTTTCGCGCCAGGAGGCGTTTAAAACTGAGAGGTCTTCCCCGGTGGAGTGGGCGCTTTGCTGACATTAACTGAAGGAATCCTACCTGGCTGATGCTTTTGCCGATAACCCTGGTCCTGCCGAAGGTCTCTCCCCGCTGCCGCGTCCTCTTCCAACAGCGCGGCCGCAGTGAGGGAGGGAGGAACTACAACACCCACGATCCTTTGCGGCAGGAAGCCGTCATCGGGGAAACCCTTTTCGCGCCAGGAGGCGTTTAAAACTGAGAGGTCTTCCCCCGCGTCGCGGGACACGCGCGGGTGGCGCCGGGCTAAGCCCGGGCAAAGGGCGGGCCGTTGTGTGGCCGTTAGGAGGCCGGAGGAGGTCGGGTTGGGCCACCCCCCTTGAGTGCATTGCGGACAAGGAAATTGCAAGTATAGTCATACTATCAGGACATGGTCAGTCATAAGCTATTATTGAGTGCTCAATGTGGTTGTTAGTTTATTGATCCCATTGTGGCGCTGTGGTTTTGTTTTCCTTACAAAAGTTACACTTCTTACTTTCGTTTTGCCTTGTTTTTTGCATTATTAGTTGATTCTGTTCCCTTGGTATTTTCTCTGTATTCCTAAGTATACTAGTGACTGCTATCGCTGCTATGCCAAAAGCAAAAGCAACAATGGACAATTATCTGATTAAAAGGGTCAGCATGATCAATAGTGAAAGACGTAAGTCACTAGGGAAGGAGTCCTCGGTAGATAATTTTGACAATCTGGAGCTATGTATAAATGATAGTATCCATAAGCTAGCCACAGGGGACTCTGTAACTGATGCTATTCCGGTGGGGATTTCGACTCATAGTATTGTGGGCAATGAGGTCGCTACTTCAAGTCAAGATCTATTGGAGCCCCCAAGTGAGTTTGAATCGCCTCCATCCCCTCCAAAAAGAGTAGTTAGGAAATGCAGAAAGCCTCATCTTAAGAAGAGTAGCGTGCACCAAAAGGTACCACAAGATCAACCTCGGAGAATTACCATGGTTCATGCTAAAACACAGACCCCTACTGAGGCTGAGAATTCCACACTTTCAGAGGTTATAGCAAAAATTTTAGAAGAAAAACTAGTGCTTATGATTAAGCCTCTGGTTGATAAAATTGAGATCCTGACAACAGAGATATCGAGGCTGGGTGGTCTGTTAGACGACATAAGACAGCCCATTGCCTTGCTTAAGGAATCTTTAAAACCTGTTCATATTGCCCCGGAACCTCCTCTCGAGGAGGGGACCTTAACTGGCTCTATGAGATTACTGCAACCAGTTAGTGACGGTATTCGAACTAACTTAGTTACATCTAGTTGCAAGGAACCTATAGTTAATGTACACAAATCAAACAACGTTAATCTTCCACCAGCCTGTGAGCCATATGTGATCGTCTTGTCAAATGTTCCTCCACTTGAACCTGCTACCTCCAAATTTCAATATGAAACACATGACTCACTTAAGAGGAAATCAGTTGCTTGGTTAAACAAAAACTGTGGTTTTCCCATTAATTTTTAAAACCAAATATTGTCAACCAGACGAGTTGCTTGGTTAGGTAACACAAGGAAAACATGCAAAGGGGACTGTGTTATAATAAATTTTAGACACCCCCAACACGTGGCAACTACCCTTTTAAGGGCAGCTTCTCTTGTTTTAGGAGAAAATGCTGTGCGTGTACATTCCTTGGGCTACTTTTATAGACACCTAGATAGACCATCACAAAAAATAACTAGGGGAAGTATTACCTGTATTAATAACCCTCCAATATTTGAAATCCCCATGGAAAATAGATACACAGTACTGAGCAACCTAGATGAAAATGATTGACTTCCAGAGGATGGTAAAAATAAAACTGTGGTCCCATTAATGGTTGCCCACCCATTGGATATTTTAAATGGTAGCGAAATACGTGGTTCTAAAATCACGGTGGCACCGAGGGTTCCATCAAAGCCATTGGACGGGCAACAACTACATATAGTTGGGACCCATGGAGACAAGTGGGGAGAGCGAGCTGTAGCTGATTTAGCTATATCTCCAAGGTTATTCACAGCACCGGTAAAGTCATCAGGTGATAATACTGATATTGAAGATGACAAAGTGGTAGTGGATAGCGTTCCAGCGTCAGACATTGTTAGCGACGACACTGGATCAAGGGAACCTCTTTTAAATATATTTGAGAATTTTAATGTCAGTCTACTGTCATGGAATATTGCTGGACTCTCTAGGAACCTCATGGACGTAGAGGTATGTTCTTTTTTTGATAAACATGATATTATTGTCCTTCAGGAAACCTGGATGGTAGAACCCCCCCATAGAGTAGGATACAAAACCTTTAGCTCTAAAGCAACACCGTCAAACAGGGGAAGAGCCTCTGGGGGGCTGGTTATGTGGGTAAAAGTTTCCTTAGAAATAGAGGTAAGCCAGTTGTTTATCCCCTGCCCTGATTTGTTAGGGGTAAAAATTGTAACTAGTAAGAAAAGTCTTATTTACTTAATAAACGTTTACAACAGACCATACCCATCTAATAGAGAATCCAAGGTGATAGGAATTTTGGATTCCACCCTAGAGGGATTGGGAGACAATGATGATTATTTTTTAATTTGTGGAGATTTTAATTGTAAATACGAACCTATTCGGGTTCTAGATAGATTGTTTGATGAACAAGATATTGCTAGTGACATAATGCCCCTGGAGGCTTCAAGTTATGCTAAAAGTACAATAGCTGCCACACAGATCCTACAGATGACTGTGTCACACGATTTAAGATCATGTAACGGTCGCTTCCCCTCAGACATTCCATCAGCTCCCACTTATTTTAAGGGAAGTCTCAGGTCTCATATTGATTTTGTAATGGCCTCTAGGAATCTATGGAGTTCACTAATCGATTTTAAGATCGATTCTAGATTGGAGAGTGATCACTTTCCCCTCCAATTGTGGTTAGATCCTGCTCTCTTCCTTCTTAGACTACCTGTAGCAGGCCCGCTAAATTCTCCGATTGGAGACACACAGATTTCCAATAATAGGCGTGCCATAAAATGGTCTTACATTGTGGGTAAAAAAGAAGCGCTGACCAACATTTATGATAAATTTAGTGAGATCATTGGGTCGACCCAAATGCCTTCTTTAGGCACTCGGGGAGTTCTTGATTTACATTTGAAGCTGGTCGACGCACTATCCCCCCTTCTGAGTAAGGCCTATAAAAAAGAAGGGAATAAAACTAAGGATCATGTAGAGTTAGAAAATCAGTGGTATAACCAAGATTGTAGGATTGCAAAATCACAGTTGATCTGTACAGTAAAAAACGGGAGCCAATGTGAAATTAAAAATGCAAGACAGGCCTATAAAAACACTTTGTATCAAGCTAAAAAACTATGGGACGCTAACCTATGGGACGATTTACTAAGTGCAGCTAAGTTACGTGACCAAAGTACGTTCTGGAACTTAATCTCTAAGGGGAATAAGAAGGGTAGATCACCCAAGGATATATTTCTGGACGAATCAACTTGGTGCGATCACTTTTCCAGACTTTACACGATTAGTAAGGATGATCTGGCCATAGATAATACAGATATCATCCCAGTTACCAGTACTACATTATTACATTTCACCCTAGAAGAAACAGTCCAGGCATTACTAGCTGTTAAAATAGGCAAAGCTCCCGGCCCTGACAAAATTCCTGGTGACCTATTGAAACACGATGCTAAAGTGTGGGGACCATATATTAACTTTCTAAGCAACTCGATTGTGGCTGGCACACCAATTCCAGAATCATGGAAAGGGGCAGAAATCATAACAATTTTTAAAAAAGGTGATCGCCATGATCCTAGCAATTACCGTCCAATCAGTTTAATAGACGTTTTACAGAAAATCTTTGCCAGACATATTTTAAATAGGATTTTAGATTGGATTGAGGAGACAAAATTATTGTCCAAATATCAAGCAGGTTTTAGATCAAAAATAAGTACAGTTGACCAGGTGTTCAGATTTATGTGCATCTGTTGGAAATACATAAAGATCAGGCAGGGAAGTCTCTATGTGGCATTTATAGATTTAAGGGCTGCTTTCGACCTTGTTCCCCGCAAGTTGTTGTGGTCTACACTAAAGAAGTTAGATATCCCTGGTGAGCTTCTTAACAAACTTATTAAACTTCACACAGGGAATTACGCAAAAATAAGATGGGGAAAAGCTGGAGAATTATCTAAAGCAATCCCTGTAGACAGAGGGGTGCGTCAAGGCTGCGTATTAGCACCCACATTGTTCTCATTGTATGTTAATGACATTCCAACATACTTGAGGAATTGTGTCCATGACTCCCCGAAGCTAGACGGTGAACCAATTACTTCTTTACTTTTCGCCGATGACACCATCCTTATTGCTCAGACCCCGAGAGGCTTGCAAAATTTGGTTAATTCCTTCCATCACTACTGTGTGGAAAAGGGGTTAGAAATTAACCCAACAAAAACAAAATATATGGCTTTAAACCCAACAAAAACGCCTAGGAAAAACTTGCTTTTAGAGAACCGTACACTGGAACAGGTAGAAAGTTTTAATTACTTGGGTTTGTTGTTGGATAATAAATTGACCTGGCGAGGCCAGCAGAATAAAAGTTTATTGTCCCTCAAACAAAACTCACTTCCCATCCTAAAGGTGCACGGAGCAAGTAGCTCCAAAGCTATTTCACCGGCATTGGAGGTCTTTAAAGCTAAAGCCCAATCAGCAGCGCTTTATGGTGCTGAGATATGGGGATACTGTAACTCCACCAAATTCGCTTCGATTGAAAACAAATTTGTGCGGAGTTTACTCAAAATACCGTCTCGTACTCCCGTTGTTCCTCTGTTTTTAGATATTAATCTTAAACGAACAGAGCATCTAGCTTCATTAAGACCACTACTGTACTGGATCAGGGTATGGTCAACTCCTGAGTTGAGAGATTATAAGGCCGGCCTGATTGAACTAATTAAGCTGGATGTATATTTGAAAACCCCATGGTTGAAGTATATTTGCACGTCACTTAAGAGACTAGGGCTCCTCAATTTTTGGGAGGAGCCCCATAATCTAACCCAGTCTTCCAAAAAACTCCTTAAAGTCACCTTCTGGTCACATCTCAATGATGAAATAATTCTGGGATCTCAAATAGGTATCCTGACTCAGAATTTCCTAAATGTAAAAGATACACCAAACTTCGAGGAATTTATGGATGAAATCGCTCCCCCCTTAGCAAAATCTCTCTACCTACAATTTAGGTACGGGGTGTTATTGATAAATTCCTATACATGTAGGTGGGCTGGAGAAGATGGTTCGGACACGTGTATTATGTGTTCTCTTGTGGCCCGGGAAGATATTCCCCACATATTTTTCTTCTGTACTGCCTATAAGAAACCAAGGTCTTCTTGGATTAAACCCCTCTGTAGAAACATGGGGGTTCAGTCATACAAAGTAGCAGAGCGTATATTAAAATCTAATTCCTCTCAAGTGATAGTATATGGTATAAGTAGATTTTTATTCAATGTATACATCATTAGGATACGCTCCGGTTATAAATTGTAATTGTAGAAGGAAGACCTAAGGATCATCCTGTTTATAGCTTTAATTGACTAACACCCTTATGCATCAAGCCAAAATCCAGTCGGTAAAATACCGATTCCTTATTAGCTCCCGGTATTAAGTAAAAAATACCCAATCCCAATGCATCAACCCAAAAGCAGAAATCGGTATTTAAGGAATCCTTAAATAGCGATTCTTTAAATAGGGATTCCTTAAATACCGATTCCTTAAATAGCGATTGCATTTAAGGAATTCCAAAGTGAGATTCCTTAAATGCAATGCATCAAAGTTAAAAAATTAGCGATTTCGCTAATAAGGGGAGCAAATTACCATGAAGATGAACTGCATGGTAATTTGCAAAGACTTTGAAAAATGCACTTTTGTGCATTTTTCACAGTTTCATGTTGCGCACACACATGCCCTTAGAGCATGTGTGTGTGCAACATATGTGCACATATCATTTTCAGGGGTGCAACAGGGTGTCCTTTTGACACCCTGGCACCCTTGAAAGTGCTCCCGCTATTAGCGATTCGGTAATACCGAATCGCTAATACAGAATGGCTTTACATTCATTCCTATGGGCCTCCAAGCCCATAGGAATGAATGGGTAGGTATTCCTTATTACCGATTCGGTATTACCGATTCGGTAATAAGGAGTGTTAAGGAATCGCTATTTGAATAGCAATTCCTACATGCATAGCCTTTTGCTATTCCTTATTAGCGATTCCTTATTTTTCGCTAATAAGGAATCGCAAATGCTAATGTTGATGCATATGCCCCATTGTCTACTTCAGTTTTTAGCATTATTCATTTTATTGACTCTGGCTTTTAGATAACTTAATATGCTTATTTATATCTTATCTGGTATTGCTTAATCATGGAGAATTATTCACCCTTTTTAATTCTATGTAAATTATATGTCATGAGCTATATGTATTGTTGTTCATGTATTGACTTTTATGGCTATATAGCCGAAATAAAGTATTGACTGACTGACTGACTGGGGGTGAGTGTCTGACAAGTTTCAGCGCTCCATCTATCATCTCCTTTTGTTTGCTTTGTACGCCCTAAGTTGGCAGGGTATGCCCAGACGTGGGTCTCTTGCTCACTTTGCCACTCGATTCAAGCTAGCCTGGCTGATGAAGGGTGTTCCCCAGAAACTGGTCCCAGGATGCTTGTTTCCGGTTCAGGGAAGCCCTGGCTTGGAAGTTTGCGCTGGACTGTTCCCATGAGGCACAGGATCAAGACTGATTTGCATAAAGCTAGGTCTGAACTGAGGTGGCAAAGTGAGCTAAAGAATGATGATAGATTCAACCCAGATCTGTGACTGGAGGTGAGTGTCTGAAAAGTTTCAGCGGTCCGTCCATCATCTCCTTTCGTTTGCTTTGTTCATCCTAAGTTGGCAGGGTATGCCCAGATGTGGGTCCCTTGTTATCTTTGCCACTCGATTTAAGCTAGCCTGGCTGATGAAGGGTGTTACCCAGAAACCGGTCCCAGGATGCTTGTTTCCGGTTCAGGGAAGACCTGGCTTGGCAGTTCGGGCTGGACTGTTCCCATGAGGCACAGGGTCAAGACTAGTTTGCATAAAGCTGGGTCTGAACTGAGGTGGCAAAGTGAGCTAAAGAATGATGATGGATTCAACCCAGATCTGTGACTGGGGGTGAGTGTCTGAAAAGTTTTAGCGCTCCGTCCATCATCTCCTTTTGTTTGCTTTGTTGCATGGAAACACCCACAGCAACATCCATGTCATGCCCCTAACAGACAAAGTGTTGTGTGAAAAGTGGCGATATTTACAAGCACACTTAAAGCCACGCAGGGTGGCTTTACATGTGCTTGTAAATATCACACAGCAGGTTGCGCCACCGGTGGGTCATGCGCCTTGAAGCACCGGCGGCGCAAGTCACTTGTAAAAAAGCCACTTTGTTTTTTCAAAAATATATATGAACTGTTATTGAGTGACTCTCCAAAGGGAGTGCGTAGCACAAGAAGGGAGCACAGGGAAGGCTCGTCCTTCTATGCGAGCTCCTTAAACTAAGGGGTCTTTGATAGCAATTTGCCGGAGAAATGAATTTATCTCACCAGGTTGTACCTTAAAAAAAAAGGAGTGATCATCCCTCTCCCTGGGGTCAAGGTGAACAAACATTAGGGTGTCATGGACATGCGTAAACAGTTGGATATCGAAAGAGGGATCAAAACTGACAAAGGTTGAACATAAAGGTTAAACAAATGTAGAGAAATAGCTCAATCACCTGGGTCTTCTTTCTGAAAAGATGCAGATTCTGACCAGTATGGTTCCAGTTTCACTTTTTGTGAGTTATCCAATTGGAAGGAAGCAAAGCAATAAAAACTTACTGCCTGTATGCTCACTGCATGTAGTGTATTTAGTAAGATTGTGAGGTCACCAGTGTCAAATGCAGCTGATCTAACAAAATCAGTGCACTGACAGACAATAACTGCCATCAAATCTAGGTAACGCAGGGCAACCACAATCACTAGTTCAGTCTCCCTTCCAAGGTAAAACTTGCTTGGTCATTGTTGGCAGGCCGTTGGACTCCACATAGGAGTCTATTTGCATTGCAATGTATGCTTTGATAATTTTTTCTATTACCAGCAGCATTGTAATAGGATGATAGTTGGAAATATTGGAGAATTTAGAAACTTTCTTCCTAAGTGATGGGATAACCTTGACATGTTTCGACTTTGTTGGTAAATAGCCCAAAGCAAGAGAATAGTTCACCACAGGCAATATAAAGGGCACAACAATAAGCTGTACTGAGAGAGTATGCAA
Source organism: Triturus cristatus (assembly GCF_964204655.1). NCBI lineage: Eukaryota > Metazoa > Chordata > Amphibia > Caudata > Salamandridae > Triturus > Triturus cristatus. The sequence goes on from NC_140582.1 coordinate 408,530,823, forward strand.
AGTGGCAGAGCTTAATTTGAGCTGGTGGTTTCCAGTGCTCGGCACCGGTACTTATTCATCAACACCGGCGTTTGTGAGGTGGCACTTTCTGGCCAATTTGGACAACAACAGTTACTTATTAATTCAATATATATCAAAAATGAAAATTACCTGCCGCATAATTCATTCTTATAGCTTTGGGGGCCTGAAATAGTCAGAATTGTCACACTTGTAGGAGTGTTATGGTTAGTAGTTGTGTTGTTACCATTATTGGCAGCGCTGGCAGGGGCAAGCGGCAGTATCCTATTGACGAGAGCCCTGACACTTAATGTTTTACAAATTAAGCACTGCAAAGTGGTATTGTAGCAAATCCATAGCTGCACTTACTAAGGCATTATGTGAGTCTACAGACAGTAGCTCAAAGTCTGTCCAATAGGCAAGGGATGCCTTAAAGTTTACCACCAAAGTGGTATCTAATATCAGACTTCCAGTATTAACAATGATAGCTAAATGAATTTGTTTCCAAATGAAGTAAGCTTGACCTTAAAGTGGATTGCTAGTTAGTTACAAAAATCTTGAATGTATTGGCTGTTCATTTCATCTGACATTTTCATAGTCAGTTCAGTTAATATTTTGAATATCTCTTTTTGTGCTCATTTGAAGTTCACAGCTCCAGTCATATAGTCTGTTTGGCCTTAAATGATTTTTAAGATAGTGAGATCCTCATTGAAACCTGGTGTTAAATTGAATGACGAGAGAAGATTTTTAGCAAATGGGGGCTAACCTCTCTAACATCGCATTGAAGACCTTGCAGTATACGGTGTAATCTTGCGTACAAAGGCCCAATGCAGGTCTTTTTAAAAACAAAAATCCTTAGGGCCTTACCTATAGTAAAAGGGTCAATATTTTTCATGTTTCTACAAGGATCCCTAACTCGGCTTGTTGCTTTAACAGAAGAACCATAAACTCTACATGTAATTAAAAAGTGGTCCCACCAACCCCTCACAAGAGTGTCTAGGGACGCGAATACAGTTTCTCTGGCTAAACTCTTATTCAAAGCATGCCCAGCACCATTGGAAACCTTGCTTATATGGAGTTTGAGACCAGAAGATAGAGGAAATGTTAGAAAATCTTTTATGTGATCTGCTTTTTTATTGTCGTTCTGCATATTTAAGACACTGAGGAAAAGCAAGGAGTTGTTATTGATAGATAAGGGAATGACTGCTTCCTCCAGGTTCTTCAGGAAGATGTATGCATTCCTAGGTGGGCGGTATACAATTAGTAAGGTAAATGGTATATTTGAGGGAGGAGTAAGGTTAAATTAACAATGAGCCGGAATAATCTAATGGGCTTCAGGAGCAGCCGACCAATGTGAGGTGTGCTCCCCAAGGAATTTGGGGCAATAGTACAGCCCGGAGCACATTGGGCTTCATTGGGCTGTATTTGGGATGTATTTCGTTGGGCTTCATGCCCAATATATAACCAGCCATCTCAAGTGGGTGGTCACCATTTTCATAGGTGACACGGTGACTGCCAATTGTTCGTCAGGAAAACATTTTTCCCTGCACCACCCAGCCCTTTTAAAAGATGGTTTGGGGGGACGGGAAGTGTTTTTTTTTTTAGGAATTTCGATGTTCTTTCAGGTGCTCATATAAAGGGGTCATTGTATTTTCGTTGTTGCTTGGAGCAGGTGCAGGTGGTAGGCAGTTTCACTTGCCATGGTTATACATTAAGATGATGGTGGTGAACATAGAAGAAGCAAAACAATGGGGGATTGGTGATGAAGTTAAACCTGGAGGAAACACAGGTAAAGTTACGACTTAGGATAAATAGATATAGATGATAATAAATGTTGGTTAAAGTATTAATCGATGTAAAGGTTGACAGTTCAATGTCGTGTATGAGTTACAGTTGCAAGATAAGGATGCTAAGGGGGCCGGGATATTTAGGTGTTGGGGGTAGACAAAAGTTAGATGAAGTACTGTATATTGAGGTCTAGTTTTGTGATGCTAAGGCCTAGGGTGAATTTATTGTGATATGCACCTGTCTACAATAAAGCAGCCTTTTTCACACTAAGAAGCGAATATGTGGTGTATGCGGCCCCTTTTGTCCCAAATGTAGCTGGGGAAAGGAGTGGCCATTCTATCCTCACAAAAGAAAACATCCTTTCCTTTTTTTCTCCAGGATGATCCTCACACCTCACTCTGTACAAATTAGGGGTGGCGCTAATTAATCACTGGTCATGGAGGCTGTCTGAGTTGGGCTTTGAAGCTGGCGAGTATCCGGTATTGAAGTGATTAATGCTCTGAGTCAACTGACAAAGGTGTTCAGTTCCACCAAGCTAGGGAAGATATTCTTTACAGAAGGTTTTATATTTAAACTTTTTCTTTGACGTAGTAGAGCTGATTCTTAATACACAGAACTTTATGAATGGCGCAACTCGTTTTCAATTGTTGGTAACAGTGTGGTCTCATGGCTACCTTTTCATAAAGTATTTTATTCTAATTTTTCAGAAGCCTAAAGGTGATATCCGAAACTGCACAAGGTGGCAACTGCAGAATGCGTTCAAGTACTTTTATTCCTTTTTGGATGGAGAACTACTTGCCTGTCTTTTATAACATTGCAGTCTCTATTGAGGTGCTTTCCTTTAATTTCCCAGGAGCTGGGCTGTGCTGTTTGATCCGTGAGAGAAGCTGAGACTCTTAACCGGTGAGGAGTGCACTGATCTTAACGTGAATGCTTTCCTCTGTGTTATACTAGCGATAAGCTCCTCGGTTTAATGCTCATTCAACCGATTTCAATCGTTCTAATAGATGGATAGTGTACATTTAAACCACCTTGTGGGTCATTGTGGGGCATATTCTCAAAGAGCTATCGCCGAGTTAATGCCACTTTAGCGCAGCCAAAGTCACGATAAATTTATCACCCTATTCACAAGCTGGTGCTAACAGCCCATACCACCAGTTTACCTACGATAGCAGCCGCAAAAACATCGCCACAGATGACCCCGGACACTATCGCTAATGAGATGCAGAGTAGGCGTTCCCGTGCAAAAAGCCGCAACAACACCACTCCACAACATTCTCAATGACCAGCCACATTGGCGATATGATCACAAAACATGCGATAAGGCGCATTAGCAGCAGGAAATTACCACCTGCTCTGACATGGTGCAAAGTCGGACAACGACCGGCAACAGACAAGGGAACACAGCCCAGAGCCAAACATGAAGAACAACAGATGCACCCGGGCAACTGAACATGCAGCCTGGAGCCCCAATAGGGCAACAACACCCACCGCCACCACCCCCAGTCCTTCCCCCGACCCCCCAGCCCCCCACCCGGACCAACACTGAGGTTGCGCAGACAAAGACCGCGACCTGCTGAAAACGCACCAACCTCACAGACCCAACACCTGGGAATGTCATTGCCCACCACAGGCTCAAAAGGACAACCATCCTACGCATCCTGACCACCATTGCTCACAGGCCGACGGTGCAAACACAGCGGACAGCCAACATCCCTCCGGAGACAAAGCAGCTGGCTGTGCTGCACCTTTTGGCCTCTGGGACCTGCCAACCAACAACTGCCAGAGTCCAAGGAATCTCACAGCCAGCCACTTCCAAGCCCCCCCAACTGTCTTGGATGCCATCATCAGCTTGGTACCACACTGCGCAGGAACAGCTGTAGACCAAGCAAGGCGTCAAAGCCATAGCTGGATTCCCTCACGAGTCAGGGGGCAATTGAATGCACACATGTCCTACTTGTGCCCCTGGTGACACTGCACACAATATCCGCAATCGAAAGCACACGCATACCATAACTGTGCAAGCAATAGTGGACCACCTGGTAATCTCCACCAAACTCAACGCCAACCACCCATTCCAAGTACATGAGTCCTACATCTTCCGACAGCCCATCATCACCCGGCGCTTCCTGGCTGGCATCTATGTGAATGCGCTGCTCATTGGCAAGTACCAAATGAACACAACACACAGCTCAACTCCACAGCCATGCAACTCACAACACTGGGAATGCATACGTCACAAACTCACATACAACATGCCAAACAACATGCCCACCAGACATGACAGCACAACTCACTCTGGCAACCTGGGCCAGCCATGCACATAAGCCATCAACTGCATGGCACCACAGCCACACGATAGCAGATTGTGGGAAGAGGTGGGAACCAGGCATGTGCGAAGGAGGCAACTGACCGATGAATGACAATGTACACAATGCCAAGTGTGGCGTCAAAGCGATGGCCAGACTGCAGTATGCACACCACACACATATCCATGTCAACATACACCGCTGGTGTATGGAGTGCAGTGGATAGTGGACGCAACCATGTCATCCCAGCCAGTGGGGAAGATCCCGGAAATGTAGCTTGTAAGCGTGAGTGGAGTGGGCTGGCCCGGCGTACGCCGGGCACGTGTAGGGGTGTGAATAAAAAGCACGTAGCTCTGGGCGTGGTCCTCTTCCGGAATGCCCAACAATTCTGCCAGGGCGGCACCCCTCACCCCTCCATGAGGCCGAAGCCGTCTCCATGAGTGGTGTTGCCTGCGTTCCTGTGCACCTGCTGCAGCCTGGGCCGCAGGGCCCCGTACCAGTCCTGCCAGGCCCAGCGGGCACCTAGGCCTCAATGCACACCTGCCGACACCGGCATGTGTCGATGAGGGCCCACCACATGCCGGTGCAAGCTCCAAGCCCGAGTGCCACAACTCTGGTAGCCTCCTCAGACCATCACGGCCTCTGCGACACCGGCCCACTGTACTCACTTCTCATTGAGGTACTCCACCTGCATGCACAACGGAAAAGTAGGTCACACATTTCGAACTGAGTCTTGATTACACTATGGCACAGAACATCATTTATGGCAGATTTTATCTCACTATACTCCCATCGATATGGTGCCACCAAGTCTATGCATAGCAGTCCATCCACTGGTATCCGTGGGCCCACGCAGACTACTGCCCTCAGGCCACGCTGCGTATGAGTCATTCGCACATGTGGGACTGAGTCTTGATTTGTCAATGGCAGAGTACATATCATTGCATGCAAGGAGAGGTGTAAGAGGATGACGCCTTTCAGTCCGGAGGGTAAAAGGATCAATGTTACGGAGGTGATCGAACACTACAGACAACTGCCCTGGTATCACTAACTCTGTGCATCGCAAGACAATAACATGTGGCTGTGGGCCCTTGCTGACCGCTGCCTCGGGCCTACGCTGTGAGCGAGTACGTCACACATTTTGGACTGAATATTGATCATACATTGTCCGAGTACACACATTAATGCAGAGTTTACATCACTGTACTTGCTTCGATGTGGTGACACCAAGTATGTGCCTGGCATCCCAACCACAAGTGTATGTGGGCCCTTGATGACTATGCCGTCGGCCTACACTGCGGTCCAGCAGGCCTCACCCAATCCAATCTAATCTGTACCAGACAGGGCACGTCATCGTCGCTGATTGAATACCCGCTCGGCTCTGGTGCTTTTGCCTCCGTCAACCACAAGTTACCCCTAAATGTCATGTCAACGTCATGTGTTAGAGTTCCAGGAGGAGCTCGCTGAACCGTGTCTGGCCCGTGCAGACTGCTGCCACAGGCCTCCACTGCGGTCAAGTAGGTCACACTATTCGAATTCAGTCTTGATTTATTTATGGCTGACTTGATGTCATTGTACAGGCCTCAACGCAGACTGCATCCCCTTTCAGCCCTGTTGCCACTAAGTCTGTTCCCCGAGACCCATGGACACTTTCTGGTTGAACTTTGGTGGCGACTGAGTCCATGGACTTGGGGTTGTCATCGCCATCATGTCGGTGATACTGACTTTGTGGCTAAAACAATGCCGTGGTATTCCACTCCTCCATTTGCAGCTACCGGACAGCGTCCACCCTCTGCATCATGCCCTGGAGGACACCTTCCACTGTCCCCCACAACCCTCCACCACATACACCTCGGACATTCATGAGGACCCGCTCAGCTCAGGAGGCCCATCTGACTGCACCTCAAGTCACCGTCCCGCGGCGTGGTGCCTGTGCCGGCCGCAGTGCATTCAGGGCCACTAACTCTGTGCTGATCAGGTCTGGGACCCCTTCTTCTGAGATGTTGGATGGCCTCTGAGGCGATGGCCTTGGATTCATCAATGCCATGTGTCTGTGGCACTGCGCTGTCCACTTCCTCCAGCCACAAATGCGGCCCACCAGAGCACACACATCAAATCGAGTCCTGACCGGCCCGGACGTCGCATCACCACAGGAGGCAAACGCCACCACCGCCAGGACCAACTCCAACCACCAACTGCCAGTGTCGAAACGGTCGTACTGGCAGACTGACGGAGTTGCCTGCACCTGTCATGGATGCCATCTTCTGCCTGATCCCCTGCTCAGCACTCCAGGTGCCACTAGCTCTGTGCACCATGAATCATCATCCATTACTGTTTTGGTTATGTGCTGTGGAGAGCTCATGCAGCAATGTCACCTCAGGCAGTGTGGGAGACCTGGGACGGCGATGAGGAAGATGATGCAGGTGTGACACCTCCCCACTGCAGCTGCATCAGGAATGTCCAGAAGGGACACAATCCTGGACATTTGCTTCACATGAGCACGCTCAGCTCTGGAGACCCCACCGCAGCGCACTGAAACTCACGGACACTTCTGTTTGTATGTTGGGTGACCTCTGTACTTGCTCCGGCTCCCTCCATGTTGCTCAGCAGTTGACTCTGTTATGCAGGTGTTTTCTGATTCCATTGCACTGGTGTCCACTGTTCAAGTTGTTGCCAGCACCAAGCACTCTGTGCAGGCTGGCTTATACTCACCCCACACACATCCAGCACAGGCATCACTGTACATGTGGCCCTGCCAATAAAGGGGCCAGGGGCACATGCCCGTAGTCAGTTCAACATGACATCTGCGTGTGTCCCTGTTGTCTTGTTGTATGCATGAGGGCCCTGGGCCCTAGGACATGTCACCGCAGGCAGCGGGTTAGAGCTTGGACATGTAGCTTTGTCGTCACCCACACAATTCGTAAGGGCAGTGAACTGTGCCGTCGTACGCAGAGCCAACGTGGGTGTGTGACTGATATGTGCGTGCCCCTGGGCATGGTTCTGTACTGGGAATGTGCATCTGCATGTGTCTCTATGGCAGTGTGGGTCTACTTTGTGGGGTGTAGTTGGTCCCTGAAGGGTAATAGACACCCACGTATGTGATCTAGTTCGCCTTCCATGGGTACGGAACACACCAGCACCTGTTGGGCTACCCACCTTTTGACGTTCTGACATCTGGCATTGGGGTGCCATGTGTGGGTCGGTGAAGTGTTGTGAGCCTGCCGTGCTTGCGAGTGCTTCATGCTGTGTGGTCTGTTGCAGGGGCTGGGTTCTCCTCTAAGTAGCTTGGCTGCCCTGGTTCTGGTGGTGGGTTGCATGGGATGTCCATGGGCTGTTGTAGGGCATCGGTGTCGTTGATGTGGTGGTCCTCTCCGGCATCACTGATGTGTGGTGTTCTGTGCTCTGCTGGAGGTTTTGTGTGTCCCTCTGCAATGTGGAGGGGAGATGCATTTGGACATTTTGTTTACATGTGTGTTGGCGCATTGTTCTTGTTTACATGCAGACTTATGACAATGTACATTGTGACTGTTTTGGAGGTGCAGGACAGTGTACATTTGGACTACATGAAGGGTGTAAGGTTTTGTGACTGTTTTGGAGGTGCAGGACAGTGTACATTTGGACTACATGACGGGTATAAGGTTTTATGTGTACATTTCCATTTCGCAGTTTCCAGCTCTGTCAGATGTAGTGGGCCTGTTTCTGCGCGTGTGCGGAGCCAGTTGTGTCCTCTGTTCTGCAGTGTCAGAGTTGCACATTATAACACATTGTGTCATGTGGATGTGCTGTTATTTCTATGTGTGTGTGCTGCAGTGTGCCACGGGGATGAGGTACATGATCCAGGGTCATTGTGTGTGTGCAGTGTGCTCTGCTTATTTGTGCATGTGTGCCATTGTGCCCTTCTCCCCCCGTCCACCCAGTCCCTGGTCTTTACTCACCCTGTTGATGTTGTGTCAGGTCCTCCCGAGCTGTGTCTGCACTCCCGACTCCTTGAATCGTCTCCGCACTGTTGACTGTGGCCTCCGTTTCCTCCAGCTCCTCCCGTGGTGCAGGACTCCCATCTTCTGTCACCGTTGCTGCCTTCCTGTTGGCAGCGGCTTTGTGCCTGGTTTCGATTTTGATGTTGTGCAAGCTCCTCTTGGCCTCCTCCATTGGCCTCCTCGACACTCCGGCTGCATTAAAGGTAGTCAGATTGTGGGTCAGTTGCTGGTTGTGTTCTGTCACCTCCGTGACGCTGGTCTTGTTTTCCTGCGTACTGCACCCCGTCTTCCTCTCCCTCTTCTCATTGGCCTTCCCCGACCCCATTGTTCCTTGCTGGTGGTCTGTGGGGCTTGTGGGGTTCGCATTGGCCTCTGCGCTCAGTCAGGGTGCATCCATGTTGCTACGCACTTTGGCTTCTTTCTGGTGTGTTGTTTTTGTTGCTATTTTAGTGCATTTTCCCGCCAGATGCGTGGGATTTGCATGCCTGCCGCTGATTTTCACTGCTTTTTGTATCGCGATTGGCCTTATCACAGCTTTTTTTATGTTTGTGTTTCGCATTTTGGCAGCGTGGCATTGATTTTAACGAGGTCAGTTGACGCGTTATCTGGTGACTATCGCATGGTACTGCCGTGTTGTGAATTCCTTGTTAACACTGCGTAAATTTCCCGCGATGGACTGCGATGTTGAGGGTTGCATTAAGTAACTTTTGCGATGGTTATCACACGTTCTTGAGAATATCCCCCTGTGTCTCTTGCTGTACTGACCAACTCATCGCCAAATTTATGTTGTGACCTCAGGAATCCAGATAACTTCATGAAGCAAGTTTATTAGAATAAGCGACCCAAACATAGTTTCTGTACTGAGTCACCTGGGCTCAGTGGTGTGACCCCTGACCTCACACTGTACTGCATGCAACCCAAGTGGCGGGTGCAGCTACATGGTATAAATAAAGGCGACTGGGTCTGCTCATGGCCCATCCCACAAACTACAGCATCCTATGTGCATAAGTGTTATTCAGATCTAAGGCTACCCAAGGCTCAGGCAACACATAAGGCAGGATGTGTGCAGCATCCCACACTGGTGACAAGGGAAGAACACTCCCGACACATCATTGCTCCTGCAAGCAGCCGCCGACAATACTGTGGAGACATGACCGTGGCCTCCCACCTCACTCCTGCAGAATAATCAAGGCTCAGGTGAGTTGTGCGGGGAACAGTGCTGGATGGCCTACCGGGGCACTTGTGGCCCAGCTTCCGCTTTGGTGTTCCTTTGCCCCTTCGCTGTGGGGGCCTTGATGTGCAGCCCATCTGGAATCTGGAAAAGACTGTAAAAGAGGAAATTAAACTGAAATGATCAAGAAGGAAAAAGACAAAGCAGTTGCCACTTTTAATGAGCAGAGAAGGCAAGCAGCTTGGCAACCTCTAAGAGAAAGGATCAACAATCGTGTGGCAGGCCCAGACCATGTGACAAGTATAAACCTGTGGATGCACAGTGTGAGAGATATTGCACACACCTCCACACCATGGGAAGAACTTTACGCAAATATGTGATGCTCCGAGTTTTCTCTGCAACTTGTCTGGGGGGAAGCCCTGGAAAGCAGCACAGCACTAGATACCGCAATCAGGCAAGTGACGAAGGGTATACCGGTCTATCCTGCCCAGCATCAACACACATTTCAAACCAAGAACCAGCTGTAGGGACATCCCCACCATGTTCTCAGCACCACAAGAATGTAGACACAAACTAACTAACCAACACGCATGGCAGACAATACCAAGGCCAACCTTCCAGTGCCAGATGCTCAGCCAGCTGGCACAGTATGTGCCCACAGCCTGCTCACGGCACTACAACCATTGAGTAAGCTAACACATCTGTCCACTGCTGCACGATATTGGAAAACATAAATATGACCCTTAAACAACTAATTCCGGGTGACCCAAGAAACTGACGAGACCATTAAAAGATCCCATCTGCTTCCCTATGCAGGAGAAGAAATATACAAGCACTTTGAACAGCTACCAGGTGGATAATGACTATGACTCCGTGATCAGAGCACTCCATGCACACTTCAACACCCAACTCAACACTTTGAATGCTTTAAACCACAAAACCTGTGGCAGCAAAATGGGGACATGGCCAAGATGACGACCATGGCGGACGTGTAACTCAGAGCTCCGCAACTGGCCAGACAATCATCCATCTTTTATTCCCCACATCCCAGCTGCTGCTGATCCCTGCTACTGCCTACAAGTATCCTGACAGTGAGGGGCCTGGCAGATTGCCTTTTTAGCAGGAGTGAGGACTCTCTGCTGGTGACTCTCTGACGGCACAAAGGATCGAGCCTACTATCACGGACGCGATCCTGGGGCGTGGGTCTTGGTAGTGACCTATCAGGGGGAGCTGTGCAGCTGATTTAATCCAAGAACAGGGCCGAACTGGGAACTGTAACTGGCCCTGGCAAACTGCTCGGCCGGCCCCTTGGGGTGCCGCCCAACCTGTTTACTAGGGCCGGTTTGGGCCGATTTTGTCACAGGGAGACGATATTGCCAGATCCCGGTATTAAAAACGGCCCTGCAGGGACCCAAAAACGGCCACCACCCTCGCGGCACACAGGGAAAAAGTTTGGTGCCCGCTACGGCCAGTCTGGCCCTGCCAAAGAACCCCGGAGCTGGTCGACGCGGCCGTCTATCCCCCGTACTGTGTTGGGCATTGAGCCACGCTCACTTGCTGGGCTGGGAGCGGAGCGTGACGGACTGGCCTAGCACACATACTTTCGGGAGCTCGTCCGCTGGTCCAGAGCTGTTGCGGGTCCTGGGCTGTGCACCAGGGCTCCATGCTGCCGATTGGAAGGACACGGCTTGGCAGACCTCAGCGTTCCTATCACACACTGGATTGGGCACTGTGGAACGGAGGTGAGTGCCACACTCCTCTGTTTCCCTTCCCCCGTCAATGTGATATGGGTGCCTGGACTCTCTCGTCCAATGCACCGGGCCTATATAACTGCTGCGTCACAGAAATACCGGCCTGGAGACCCAACTTAATAGTGCGTAGCGAGACAGATGTAACATCATTCCCCAGGCAATGAGCCCGTGGCCATAAAGTCATTCAGGGGTACAGAGGGGCCTCTTCCGTGATCAGCAGAAACAAGTTGAGTACAGGGGCTACTGAGTGCTGCCTCAAGATCTGGTATTGGATGGAGAGTGCTTTGCATCTGAAAGACTTACCTTGCGCCACTGCATTGAAACCCAGCACCTCTCACCAGCAGCCACTGCAGTATGACACATAGCAAGACGCCAAACTGCTCACCGCCCAACATTCCAGGCGCACAGCCAGTAAACAGCGATCCACTCTGGACCTGGCCACCCCCACCACTCTCCTGAAGACCGACGCCTGCAGTGCCTATAGCCCTGGGGGGTTATCAGTAACTGGGCCTTCAATGGACGGAACAGCCCGGTATACTCGTAAGATCCAATTTGACTAGGACTGCCACATAGTCCCTCAGTGGTGAATGTGACCTACTGAGCCCATAACTATAAAGGCCTCGGGGGCTCATAACTAGAAAGGGGCAATTGCCAAATAAATGAACTTACACTCGACAGCTGCTGGCCTACATATTGCAGTGGTGCTTCTGGGATTGCACAGGTGGAGCGATGGACATGGAACTGTATGAGTTCTACTGCTGCCTCCCTCTTCTCTGGCTGCCCGATTGGATGGATGCACCCTGGTCAGATTGTTGCCCTGCTGCTCCAGTCGGGTCCATGCTGAGACTGCTGTTGTGGAGGATCTGGAGGTACTGTGAGGGTATTTCGGCAGAGGGGATCCCTGTTGGCTCTTGGGGTGTAGCAGGGACCCTTACTAACCCCCTTTGCTGAGCGATGGGTGTTGCCCGGATCCAGTGAATACGGCCCCGGCATGCAGCCTTTGCCTGGCAGTGTGGAGGAGGGGCTCTATGTCGTGGTGGATATGCCGTCGCTGGACTCCTCCCCCATATGAACACTCAGTAACCTGTACTAAACGCAACTGACACCTGCTGCCATCAACTATGCATCTGGTTGGAAACCCACACACCTCATTTCCATATCTTTTCCTCGTGCTCGCATTGGCTCGTTCTCATGATGGTAAAACCAAAATCCAATAAACCACTGCCATCGGGCAGCCCAGACCCGGAGGGAGACGTCACACCAGCCGAAAAGACCCTTGGCAGCCTGCAGCAATTGGAGAAAAGGCTCCTTGCCCAATTTGATAAGGTTCTTCAGGCCATCATGGACACCAAAACCTTATTGGAAACCCACAGAGACTCTGTCACAGTGGAGGTCAATCTACTACGGGCTGATCATCGCAAACTAGCAAGGCGGGTGGAGGGGTCAGAATCCACACTGGCGCCTGCACGACCATCACTGCAAGACATGCAGAGCACTTGAAGAAGGTGGAGGATGAAATAATCTTCCTGCATCTCAGAGCTGAGGACCTCAAGGGCAGGTCAAGGCATAATAATAAACGCCTGATGGGATTCTCTTAAGTGCACGTAGGGCCCCAGTGTGGAGTTGTTCTTCGAGGAATGGCTGGTGCAGAATGTCTTGGATGGCAAGGTGCCCGCCTTTTTCTAAGTGGAAAGGGCCCATCTCGTGCCGGGATTGCCCCCTCAACTTGTGGGCCCCTCCCCACCCCATTATTGCACTGCCTCTTAATTACCGTGACTGCAACTTGCTCCTGCAGTGCTTTCAGGGTACTGGGCCCATAGCCCGCGGGAACGCTCACATCACAGCGTTTCACGACTTCACCTTGGTGGTGCAGCGCCGGCAGGGGTCGTACTCCCGCGTTAAGCTATGCCTCTGGGAATTGGACCTAAAGTATGCTCCACTATTCCCTGCCAAGTTACGCGTCATTAATGGTGTTGGACTTGGCCCTTTTTGTAGGGTTATCACCCAACTTTTTGCTTCTTCCTCCAATTTTGTCCTAGCCAGTTGTTGTTGGTTTTAGGACTCTGGGTACTTTACCACTGCCATTCAGTGCTAAAGTGCATATGCTCTCTGTGTAAATTGTGAACATGATTGGTTATCCATGATTGGCATATTTGATTTACTAGTCAGTCCCTAGTAAGTGCACTGAGTCTGCCGGGGCAGGTAAATCAATTACTACTAGTGGGCCTGCAGCACTGATTGTGCCACCCACATGAGTAGCCCTGGAAAGATGTCTCAGGTTTGGAAAGCACTGATGGATCAACTGACAAACCCCTCTTCGCTGTGAGTCCTACCTGGCGCAGAGTTGCTGGTTTCTTTCATCATTGCCCTAGGAGGGGCTGCTTGCCATTGTTGCTGTGTGTGGAGGCGCTGCTGAGGGGTAAAGGCACTACTCGGGACTCCGTATCCCAGGAGCCCGTGGATAGTTGCACCTGTGCTTTTTCCCCGCCCACCCGCCTCGGATCATTGAAAACACCTCGCGGAACCCGCTGGCACGGGTCCTACTTCGCTGTGAGTCCTACCTGGCGCAGAGTTGCTGGTTTCTTTCATCGTTGCCCTAGGAGGGGCTGCTTGCCATTGTTGCTGTGTGTGGAGGCGCTGCTGAGGGGTAAAGGCACTACTCGGGACTCCGTATCCCAGGAGCCCGTGGATAGTTGCACCTGTGCTTTTTCCCCGCCCACCCGCCTCGGATCATTGAAAACACCTCGCGGAACCCGCTGGCGCGGGTCCCACTTCGCTGTGAGTCCTACCTGGCGCAGAGTTGCTGGTTTCTTTCATCGTTGCCCTAGGAGGGGCTGCTTGCCATTGTTGCTGTGTGTGGAGGCGCTGCTGAGGGGTAAAGGCACTACCCGGGACTCGGTATCCCAGGAGCCCGTGGATAGTTGCACCTGTGCTTTTTCCCCACCCACCCGCCTCGGATCATTGAAAACACCTCGCGGAACCCGCTGGCGCGGGTCCCACTTCGCTGTGAGTCCTACCTGGCGCAGAGTTGCTGGTTTCTTTCATCGTTGCCCTAGGAGGGGCTGCTTGCCATTGTTGCTGTGTGTGGAGGCGCTGCTGAGGGGTAAAGGCACTACTCGGGACTCCGTATCCCAGGAGCCCGTGGATAGTTGCACCTGTGCTTTTTCCCCGCCCACCCGCCTTAGACTTGCAACGCCCTATATAAGTAGTGACGATAACCGCTACGCGAGCGGGACGCGCCGGACGAAGCCCGGACAAAGGGCGGGCCGTCTGTGGCCGTCCGGGGCTGGCCAAGGCTGGGCTGGGCCATCCCTCTTTCAGCGAGTGTTCGAAGTAAGTCGACAGTGGAACCGCTAACCGAACAGTGTCGCTTGTGTGGTTCACCTAATAATAACACACGCTAGGAACCTATTAGAACCGTAACACATGGCTGGGAAGGGGAAGCGTGCCACAGTTCTTACAACAGTGTCTGGCACCATGGACCAATTCATTACCAGAGCAGTCTCGGTAATAGAGCATGAAATTGCCATCACCGAGAGGCGTCTTTCTACTGATCCCATGCTCGCAAGACGCTCCTCATTAGGACTATTGGCCCAGTCTAAATCGCAACTAAATCGAGGGAGCAGATTCGGAGGGATGCACCTCCGCCGGCTGAGTCTGAAACGCATTCCAATGTGTCAACATCTTCGGATAGGTCGCCTGTAGCTATTGCTTTGACTGATGGTGCATCTGCAGCGCCAGTAATGGCCTCACCCAACGCCAATCCTACTCCCCCTCAGACAAGAGCTGCGACCAAATTTTCTAGACCTGTTAATTCTAAAAGGAAAAGGGGTGGAACCATGGAACGCACCAGGCAGGCGAAAATGACAAAAACATGCAAAAATTTTGCAATCCCCGACACTTCACGTACCCAGGAACGTTTAAATGTGGAGGACGCTAGTACAAGTACCCCTTTTTTGCTAGATAGTAGAGACATAATCTCCCAGCTAGAACAGGCTGTCCGATCCTTAATTTTGCCAATTCTAGAAAGGGTCAAATCAGTTATTGAAAAAGTTGATAGGCTGGAACAAACTATTTTGGACAACTTTTGTTCATTAAAGAATGTTGTCAAAATGTCTACTAGAGACATTGTCAAAACTAGTTGCCCCCATATTGTAAACTCTTCGACTTGTGTACCGCCCCCATTTGAAAAACATACCTCATCAACCAATACAGGCTTAGGCACTAGCTCTCTCAATTCTGTGACCAATACCCACCAGTTGCTAGGGCGGGAGGGAGGGACAAGTAAGGAACCTACGAGTAATAACTCAAAGCATATTGTGGAAGGGAGAGAAGTCGTCAACCTTGTTACCCCCGTAAGACCTTCAAGTCCACCCTTAGCCCAAATTCATTTACCACCCGAGTCCCTCCCGTATGTAGTAGTTTTAACTGGTGTCCCAGAATTATCCGTTGGTAAAACCGAATCTTTTCAGGAGTTAAAAAATAAAGTGAGTCACTGGCTAAATATAAACAGGCCAATTCCTAATAACCTGAATGGGAGAATTTTATTTGTAAGAAGAGTAAATTGGGTAGGCTCAAGTATTAAAAATGTACCGGGTGATTGCATTATTGTTAACTTCGAAGATACTCGAATCCCGAGGTTCATCACTGACCACACATCACATGGGCTCAGATCAGGGATAGAGGCACATACCCTACACCATTTTTATGACGCAGGTCCTCGATATTGACACTCACACCGCAAGCCGAACTATACATCTCCCAAAGTTCAAAGGGCAAATGAATGTGACTTTATTGGCGGCCATGACGTTGTCACCCCTGTCCCAACAGGGGTGCCTACTTCATCCAAGGTTTGTTCAACAAGCCTCCGCAGTACGAGTGGGAAGTTGAGTGAGCCAAGTCAGGTTGTCGCACACCAGGGTACATTGTTGGGGAAAAGACCAGGCACTTTGTTATCTTGGAATCTAGCTGGTATGAAGACCAAACTAGATTCTCCTGATTGGGTGGGATTTGTCAACAATGATGACGTCTGCATTCTGCAGGAAACATGGACCTGCGAGCCCCAGTTTTTGCTGGGCTACCTGAATTTTTATGTTCCAGCGACTAAGGGCCCAAAAGGCCGACCTATGGGCGTATTAACCATCTGGGCCCGACAGGATTTATTCTCCAGGGCAGTTATGATCGATACGGGCTCCCCGGATATCCAATTAGTGAAATTAACCTCCGGTTCAATGCACACAATAGACATTTATAATTTATACCTTCGCGGGACAAAAGGGAAAAGGTCACGGGTATTGGATACTCTGACCAGTCTTATTGAAACCAACTCGAGCAATAGGGATATGATTGTTGCGGGTGACTTTAATGTTACATTTGAACCCCTTCTAGATCCGGACTCCGAATGGGGCCTTGACCCCGAAGAAGATCGGCTGTGGGGAATACCTGTCCTGCCGCTTTGTCCAATTAAAAGGTGGTCTACGATAGCAGTGCAGGTAAATGCACTATGCTACGAGAAAGGCCTAAGGGCCTTGAACGGAAGGACCCTAGGGGACAAGAATGGTGCATTCACCTTTGACAATGGTCGTTCAGCTAGTAGGATCGATTATGTTCTTTGTTGCATGAGGTTGTGGCAGCACATTGTCGATATGGTGGTTGTATTAAGAGCCGAGAGTGACCACAACCCTATTTGCGCTACCCATAGTTGGTGGGGGGATCGTAGCATGGCGAGAGAGGAACGTCAATCGGGTCACCCTGACCGTGTTCCTACCAATGATATGAGAAGACTCAAGTGGCCCCAGGTCAAGATTAATGCCAAGGTCATTGCTAGCATTGATGATGAGCTTGCCCAGACTATTGTAAAACTGGAAGATGTTCTGGTGACTAAACAAGCCAGCGATCAAGTCACCAGACTACACGAGTCCTTCTTTGAGGGACTACGTAGTTTTTTCTACAAGCCAATAAGTAAGGGTAATAAGCCACTCTTCAAACGCTTAAGATGGTATGATGAGTAGTGCAGACGAGCCAGAGGCATTTTGGCGCAAGCTCTTTCTAGCGGGAGCAAGACAACTATTCAAATAGCTAGACACCATTATAAGAAGTGTCTCGCTCAAGCCAAAAAAAGATGGGATGAATCGTATTGGTCTGATCTGAAGGAGGCTTGCTATGCCAGGGACTCCAGATTGTTCTGGAATGTGATTAAATGGAACAGAGGTGGCACGCCTGATAGTCCATCTAACCATGTTACCGAAGAGGACTGGATAGGGTACTTTAAACCACAATACGCATGTAATCCCCTATACAAATGTCTAGGGCTGACATCGTATGTATTTTATTCGCATGGTCCCTTTAGCCCAAACGATGTTTTAGTAGCCCTGGCCTGTGTAGCTGCTGGGAGGGCACCGGGTTTGGACGGGGTCCCATCTGATCTCTTCCTTAACAACAAGCCCGGATGGAGTAAATACATCTCACTAGTGGCCAACGCTGTGGCTGAAGGGGCTCCTGTGCCCAAATCTTGGGGGGGGCGCAATTATAATTCCCATTTTTAAAAAGGGAGATAAATCCTTCCCAGGGAACTATAGACCTATTAGTCTAATAGACACAATCCAAAAGGTCATCGGGAGGATGGCCCTGAATGTGCTATTGGATTGGATTAAAGACAACAGGATACTCTCCTGCTTTCAAGCGGGTTTCCGTAAATTCTCCAGCACGGTAGACCAGGTGTTCCGCTTCGTACAACTGCACTGGAAAGTAGTAACATTAGGCAAAGGCAGTCGCTACGTCGCTTTTGTGGACTTAAGAGCTGCCTTTGACCTTGTCCCTCGAGAGCAGTTGTGGAGGGTTCTTGAAAAGTTAGGACTTTCCTTGGAACTTTTGACCTTAATTAGGCAGCTACATGAGCCGAATTTTGCAAGAATCCAGTGGGGAGGCCCGGGGGACATCAACCCGGAGTTCCCGGTTGAGCGTGGTGTGCGCCAAGGATGTGCCATGGCACCCACGCTCTTCTCCCTGTACATCAATGGAATAGTCGACTACATGACACGAGTCAACACTGATGCTCCCAAGTTGGCTGGAGTGAGCACTCCGATATTGATGTTTGCTGACGATACTCTTATTGTATCTAAAACTCCGAGTGGCATGCAAAGGGCATTGTTAGTTTTTGAAGATTTTTGCAGAAATGATGGCCTAGAGGTGAATGTGACCAAGACTAAACTTATGGCCTTTAATCCTCACCCAAGTTATAGAGCAGGAAAGTTTTTCATGAGCGGGCAGAAACTTGAGGAAGTAAAAAACTTTGTCTATTTGGGCATGCACGTGACACATGATAACAAGTGGAATAGACACCTGGAAATGTCCACACTGAAATTCAGGCAGATAACCGGAACCCTGATTAGTGAACACAAAAAATCTTACACCAGGCCTATTAAACCATTGCTCCAAGTATATGAGGCCAAGGCTCTAAGCTCAGTGTTGTATGGGGCCGAGTTATGGGGTTTTGACGCATTGTCATCTTTAGCAGTCGTTGAAAATAAATTTTACCGTAACATAGTCGGCCTCCCGCAGAGCACGCCCTTGGTCCCATTACGGTACGATTTAGGTAGGAAGGCAATTAAGGACATAGCCAAACTCCGCCCGGTCCTTTACTGGAGGAGACTCTGGACCACTCCAGAGCTTCACTCATATGCTATGGGCCTTATGGATGTAATACAGGCCGATACGTTCCATAAGATTGGGTGGCTGAGGAACCTCCGGGAAACTATGATAGACCTGGGCATGGAGGGGCTATGGAGTGATCCGGTGGCTACCGGGTTCCCTTCAAAGAGATCCCTGAAAATGCTATACTGGGAACGGGTAAATCACCGGGTCTGGAGTGATTCTGCCTCACCTACAATGACCAGCCGTTTTTTGGAGGCGAAGGTTTCCCCAGTTCTTGAACCTTACTGGGATTTGATCACCCAACCCAGAGATAGGAAACTTTACTTCCAATTAAGAGCAGGCTCGCTTCCACTCAGGGTTCTAACTAATGGGTGGTCTGGAGTAAGTGTAGGGACCTGTCCCGTTTGTGGCCTCCATGAGGAAACAATTGCCCATTTTCTGTTTGTCTGCCCTGTATACGCCAACCCTAGAAGGACATGGCTGTCTCCTTTGTGTAAAACATTGGCCACAAGGAGTTCTGTTGTTGCTCTAAGACTTCTGTGCACAAGTACTTTTCCAGTACTCTCAATCGCCTTAGCCAAATACCTGGGATGGGCTTGGTCCTTAAGGCATAGGGCTCTCAGGGAATCCGCGGGAGCACCCCCGTAGGGTCTTATGGGTTGTTGGCAGTAAATCCCCTTCTACAAATAGAAGTATTACTTTGAATTGTATTTTTAAAATGTTTCCATCTTTAGTCTTTTGCTATGTTTAATTCTTGTCTTAAACTGTAATTTATAGTTTGTCGATATGTTTGATTTTTTGTCTTAAATGGAATTTTTATATATTTAATGGATGATTTTATCTATTTTACAAGGATTAGATTATTGATAACTGTGTGTTTTGTATATGTTTGTGTCTTCTATGAATTTTTAAAAAATTCGAATAAAGACTATGATGATGATGGTCTCAGAGCTGCAACTGCAGTGCCTGTGCGCAATTTGCCACTGCTGATCAGTGTCTAAGTGCAAGTGCTCCCTGTATAAACTGATATTGTGATTGGTTCCCCCTGATTGGCATATTTGTTTACCAGTAGGCCCCTAGTAAAGTGCACTACATGTGCCAGGGCTGGTAAGTCAAATGCTACTAGTGGGCCTGCAGCACTGATTGTGCCACCCAACTGAGTAGTCCCAGAGAGATGTCTCAGGCCTGCCACCGCAGTGCCTGTGCGCAATTTGCTAACTGCCATGTCGACTTGGCAAGTGCACAAACTTGCCAGGACCTAACCTTCCCTTTTCTTACATATAAGACACCCCTATGGTAGGGCCAAGGTACCCCTGGGGCAGGGTGCAGTGTATGTGAAAGGTAGGACATGTACTGATGTGTGTGGCATGTCCTGATAGTGAAATACTGCCAATTTCGTTTTTCACTATTGAAAGGCTATCTTGCCCCATAGGATAGAATGGGAGTTTTTTATAACATCTTATAAATATAACTTCCTATTAGAACAAGAAAGAGAAATAAAGTTTAGGCTCTCTGAACTCAGAATTTATTAACACATCTTTTAGTAAAGATGTTTTTTAAATTGTGTGTTTGAAAATACCACTTTTAGAAAGTAGCTATTTATTGTTTAACCATTCTGTGTGACTCTGCCTTTTTGTGTATTGACTGATTTTGGAGTAGCAGGGGCTGGGGATGTACATTCTCTCAGACAACCACGGGGGTTGATGTGTGTCCTGCCCTTCCTGAATGAGTCAGGGATGGGCTGGATAGACATGAGCTGTATTCAGAGTAGGGGGAGGAGTTCTCACTAGCACCTAAATAGGCCCGGTCTGCATTTAGAGTTGTGGGAGGAGATTTCCCTTGCACCTGAATAGGGCCTGTCTTCCTTACACAATGCTGTCTCATCCTACTCTCCGGGCAGCTGCACCAGAGAGGACAGAAATGGTTTGGACTGGGCTCAGAGACTCTTGCACAAAGAGAACAAAGACATTTGGGGTATAAGTAGTAGACCTAAAACCCCTGAACTTTAGACTACTTCTGGAATCAAGAGGAACCTTTGCCAAGGAGAAGAACTGGAGAAACTGAGGAAAATGACTGCCCTTGCTGAGTGTCTGGGGTTGGCCTGCAGTTGCTGTTTTCTGCCAAGGAAAGGAGAAGGACTTTGCTGTGTGCCCTGCTTGAGGAAAGTCTCCAAGGACTTGAGTCGAGCTTGCCTCCTGTTTTGAAGTCTCAGGAACACAAAGACTTCACCCCTACCTCCCCTGAACTTCCTGGCTGGGAGTTCTGACCTGCCAAGAGGTGCCTCTCACTGTCTTGGGCCTCTGGAGGTTGTTTCTGCTGTTGGGAGCTGGCAAAGTAACGCAACAACAAGGAAATCAACACATCGCTCTTCTTGCAACAGTTTTTCCAAAGCAATGCGGTGGTGCAAGAAGAATCTCTCCGCCCAGTGATTGTCGCTGCGGCAAGAATTGACGCATCAAGGGATCGCGGCTGAAAAGGTCAACGCAGCACCGCTCGCCGCTGCATCATTCGCCGACGCATTCTGGATTTTCATGCATCGTCCCTGTGCAGCAAGTTTTCCTCGACGCATCACCCGCAGATTGGAGTCATCTCAGAATCGACACATCGCTTCCCCCTACAGACCATTCCCGACGCATCACTCCGCTTTGTACAGCGGAACTGTTGCATCACATCTACGAAGGTCTCAGGAACGACGCATCTCTTTGTTTTCAACGCTTCTCATCACTGCGGCTGTTTGGCTTGGTGAATTTTGGTGAGTTTTGTTGCAACAATAGGAAATCATGCACCCACAGTTTTCTATGAACTCAGATTTCAACTCTGTTCCTGACGCTATGCTTGACATGATGCTTCATCGCTCTACTCCTTCACTTCATACAGCCACCGTGTGATGAATTTCACAACTCCTCATTCAATGGAAGGCGCAACTACACCTCTTGGATGCATGGAGGCATTCGCACCCCCTTGACAAGGAGTATTCTTATTACTCACAGGTCCATGGCATCCATACCAGGATTAATTTATTTCCCTGTGCGACAAAGTTGGGAACGCGATTGTCCGAGATAAAATACCTTGCATGCACTTTATATTACCATTGCCCCCTGCGTCTCACCCTACAGTGGGGACGCCAGTATCCAAACATACCCACATGGCCAGTCCTCCTTACGAGGTGACCATTCCCAATGTATAGATCACTGTTTCCCCTTGAACAAGGGTAGCACCACATCCCGAGTGACTGAATGGGATGCCCACAGAGTGGTGGTGCATGCATGGCGGCTTCCTGGGGATACGAAAGAGGCTACTGAACAACCTCACAGACATAGAGCGTGAACCTCGCTCCCTAGAGAATTAAGTGGCTGACCGAGCAGCCAAAACTGCACAGCTTCTTCTACTGTGGAAGGAGCGCACGGATGCTGAGGGTGTATGCTTAGCAAACATGATTATAAGTGACATGTTGCTTTACGGCACAAAGAGGGTGAATGCTCGGGACGTTTACTTGCCTGGCTCTCGAGGGAGAATTAACAACACTCTAACATAGGCACAATACACAAGTGTGTTGGCAGACTTTACACCACGCTGATCGACATAAATTGTGCTATCCAGGACTATTATTGGGAATTATACGCAGCCCCTGCCCAATCATCCCTGTCCCATGCTCCTGATTTCCTTGGCCCCCTACAGCTGGTGCCATTGAATGTCCTATAGAGGGCTGAATTGGAGGAGCTGTTATAAGTGGAGGAGATCTGTATGGTCATAGCACAGATTGCCCTCGGTAAAACCCCAGGTACCGACGGACTGCCAATTGGGTACTATGCAGCCTTTGTCCCTCAGACCTTGCAGCGCCTTCTGTACATTTTTGAGGAGGCTAGAGAAAGGGAACGTGTCCTTGACTCAATGTGCGAGGCCTTGATTGTTGCTTTGCCTAAAACCGGCAGGGATCCACTGGATGTTCACTCATACCGTCCCCTCTCTCTACTTAACCTGGATTGCAAGATCATGGGTAGAGTGTTGGCGAACCAACTTGTTCCCCTTATCCTTCTACTGGTCCGTATGTACCAAGGCCGTAGCACTTTTATTAACATCCGCCAACTGCTCTCACTCAAACAAGGTACACCACCCGAGGTACTTGGGCAGGTTGCGGTGTCATTGGACATGGAAAAAAAATTCAACACCCTTTCGGTCCTTCACAAGATGGGGTTCGGCCCGGGATTTCTGGGGTGGATTCACATACTGTATGCTGAATCCATGGCGAGGGTAAAGACAGGACATGTTATTTCAGACAGGGTGGATATCCATAGGGGGACGAGACAGGGATGTCCACTATCCCACCTCTTGTGGGCATTAGCCATGAAATCTCTGGCTAATCAATTTTGTCTGCGAGCGGAGGAGTGGGGATTTTGGGAACGGGACATACACCACATCATAACGCTTTCTGCTGCAACGCCTTAATCTTCCTCTGGGATGTGGCTGAGTCACTCCCTGGCCTTACGGACATATTGGACATGTTTGGGAAGATCTCAGGACTCAGCATGAACTGGAACACGTCCTGAGTATTCCCTCTAGTGCACAGAACAATTGATATGGGGCTCAGGACATCGTTGGATCACTTTAACTATGATACAACAACCAGTTACTGAGGGCATATTGGGGGCATCCCATTATGAGTTATTTTGTGCTGCCACACATTTCCAGTGGCCAATGGCCTGATTGTGCAACATGCAACACCCCAAAATTGTCTTAGTGTGAGCAGCATTGCAGAATGTGAGCACCTACACATGACTTTCCGACACAGCATCCAATGCATGGTGTGAGTTGAGGCAGATTGTTGTGGTGCATACTTGTTGCTGTAAGTATGTACATCCCAAAGGCACTGTGCTTCCATACTCCTCCCCAGCAATTGTTATTTGGGATTTGCCTACATTACACAGGATTGCGCAATGCCCTGACCCACTCCTTGGAGCGAGGAGGAGCTCAAACTGATGGGTGACCTCTATAATGATGACAACCTCCTGGTATTTCAGGAACTGGTGTAGTCTTATGGTTCAAGTAATGGACAATTCCTTATACACATGGTGCTATGAAATATTATTCGGGAGACGTGGAATTCAGACGACTCTGAACCCCCCCTTTCACTGATGCCACATGCCTTCTTATCTGCTACTTGTACACGCCACACCATCATGGTATTATACACCACGCTTCACTCTGCACCTTCAGACCACGCAGTGAGGAAGGGGACACTGCAGCAACCACTGTCTGATGGGGCCTAGACCTGCTCACTCCAATTGATGAAAACTGCATCACGAAATCCCCGATTTC
Organism: Triturus cristatus; assembly: GCF_964204655.1. NCBI lineage: Eukaryota > Metazoa > Chordata > Amphibia > Caudata > Salamandridae > Triturus > Triturus cristatus. Next base: position 408,554,785 of record NC_140582.1, read on the forward strand.
GCTATACAATTCAACTTTATTCATCAGACTTACCTCTTCCCTCACCACATCCAACATGTTTCCGGCACTGCCCCAGATTCAAACTACGTGATGCGGACTTTTTCCACATGGTCCGGGCATGCCTAGTGATACAAGTTACATGGACAAACATAACTGCCCTGACTGCTGATATGGCAACAACGACATCAAGAATAGGCCTGGGCGAAGCACTACGCTACGCTCGCGTAGTTTGCGAAGTTCGCGCTACTTCGCACTACGCGAATTGCACGTAGCACAGTGCGAACACGCGTAGCGTAGTGTTGCGTAGTGCTGCGGTCATTTTTTGCTTGCTCGCGGTCCTCAACGTCAAGTTGGCGACCGCGAGCAAGCAAAATGACATCCCGGCGAGACTTTTTCCTTGTTCGCGATCGCGAGCATGGAAAATAAACCTCCCGGCGAGATTCCCAACGCGAGGAGGTCAGGTTTCTTATTGCGAGGGGTCGCGTATGCTCGCGACCGCTCGCGATGAGAAACTACCAGTTCGCGTTGAGAAAGCTGCCGCTCGAGTAAAAATCTACTCGAGCAGCAGAAAACTACAGCTCGCACTGTGCAAGATGCCATTTTCAATGATTGCACAGTGCCGGTTGCTTGTCCGCACTGTGCAATCATTGAAAACAACATCTTGCACAGTGCGAACATGTTACTACGCAGTTCGCGAAGTGCTACGCGTAGCTCGCGTAGTGCGAACTTCACTTTGCGTAGCTTCGCGAAGTGCTACTTCGCGAACTACGCCCACCCTTAATCAAGAACAGTCCAGAAGCTCATGCTTAAGGACACAGACAGATGCAGCTTCCAGGTCTGCTCATCACGGGCACTCGCCAGTCGTGAGGGAGACATGTCAGAAAATGAAGATGTGCTTATAATATCATACACAATTTAAGCCCAATCACCATAATATCATACACAGCACATTCAATGAATGGCCAGTGACCCCAATCAATGCGCAGAATAGTAGTCACAGGAACAATCATCAAAGCACAGATTAACATGGGAGCAACCGTGAACGTCATGAGCAAGCAGTACCACAGTCCACTGCCATGACCAGTGCTGTCACCTACCAAGACAAAAATCTACACTTATGGCAGCCAACAGCCACTCCTCTGGTAGGAGTGATCAATGTGATAGTATGGAACAGCAAGGAAGAAACAGCAGCCAGGTTCCACATTGCCAGAAAACGGGCAGTAACGCTGCTGGGCTGTCACACGGCCAAAGACCTAGGATAGTCTTCCTCACACATGCTGTTCAAGCTACGCAAGTAGGCCACATCCTATGACAACTGTTCTGAGAGTTGAGGTTCTTCAAAGGCCCCACTGTGAAGCCACACATAGAAAGGTCAGTGAAGACCATGGCTTCCGCAGGGCAAAGTGCCCTTCCACCAATGGCCACTAGTGGAACAAGAACTCGCGAAGCTAGAATGTCTTGATGACACTGAGAAGGTATCTGGCACCGATGGTCATTACAGAAAAGCCCAAACAATCAGGAATAAGCAGGCTCTGCATGACAGAGCAATACAAAGGGAGAGGAACATCATCCCCATTATGGACAACGTCATTGCTGACCTAAATGAAGCAAAATGTTTTTCTAAATTAGATCTCAATGCGAGTACTTTCAGATGTTGCTATACAATGAAAGTCGCTATATCACAACCTTCTCAACACATCTAGGCCTACGACACTACAAGCAGTTCAACTTTGGAATATCATGAAGATCAGAGATGATGTTCTCATATACTCTACAGCCCTCAAAGAACATGACCACTGACTGCAGGCTGCATTGCAGCAGCTCAGTGATCATGGTTTCACCCTACACCATGCAAAATGCTCCTTCTTTGCATCACAGATTTAGGGCCTCATTTACAAGAAACTGAAGCATCAGCATCGATGCGTCAGTGTACTTGCACCTGCGCCAAATGTCCTTGCGACACCATGGATGGGCTGTATTTACAGTGCCAGACTCCATGGCACAAGGATTTAACAGATGCATTAGAAATTCTGACACATGTTGGTGCATTGCTGGAGTTGGTCATAAAACGAATGCAACTCCAGCAATGCGTCAGAACACATAGGCGAGTCCCATTTTATAAGCCCTGTGTCAATTCTTATGCCTGGTCTGAGCAGAAGTAAGGACTTGTAAATAAGCCCCTGAGTTCTTGAGCTATGTATTCACAGAGGATGGACTCAAGGTGGAACCTAGGATGGCAGAAGCTATCCAACAAGCACCAGCACCTTGCAATGCCACAGAGTGTGCAGATTCTTGGGAATGGCCACATACTGCAGCCACTTCATACCCAGTCTTGTAAATCTGTCAGAGCCGCTCAGAGCACTCATGAGGACAGATGTAAAGTGGGCCTGGTCTCAGAAAGAAGCCCTGGCATTTCAAAATGTGAAGCAAGCCCTAATTGGTAATGCCACAATGGCATAACATAATTTGACCTCGAAAAAGTGAAGGAATTAGTTGTAGATGCCAGTCAGGTGAGCCTCGGAGCAGTGCTGATACAAGAAAAAGAGCCAGGCCAATGGGCCATTCACATTTGTTAGTTGGGCACTCACTACCATGGAGTCTTGATAAGCTCAGATCGAGCTACTACACCTAGCGTTAAAATAGGGCTACAGATACGTTCATAAAAACCTGTGCAGATGTGAGTTCTGGGTAATTATTGTTCATCATCCCCTGTTTTCCTTGATTGGAGGGACTGCACCTCACCCACCCCCTCGCATAGTAGACTATGGGCCTGATTTAGATCTTGGTGGACAGGTTACTCCATCACAACGATGACAGATTTCCCGTCCACAGAAATATAAATCCTATAGGATATAATGGGATTTATATTTTGGCGGACAGGCTAACCGTCACTGTTGTGACAGAGTAACCAGTCCGCCAAGATCTAAACATCCTCTCCTGCCCAAGGCTCAGTATCTGACAAAAGGATACCAGCTCGAGAAACTTGTGGATCTCCAAGGGCAACCCGGAGCCATTCCAACCTACGACTCTATGATTTTGTGTGTCTGCACGACCATTAAAGAAAGGGGACTAGACATGTACTAACATTGGATGGGATGTAGTGAGCCACCCGGCAAACTGGTGTGACTCCTGACCTCACGCTGTCATTGTACGCAACCCTACGGCAGGGCGTGACCACAGGATACACAGGGACCACTCTTGGCCCATTCCACAAACTATAATCTCCTGTGTAATTTAGCGCTGCAGCAACTCATGGTCCGTTAGGCTGGCCCTGAATAAAATACTACAGTTTCCTCCTGCCTGCCAATTGATAACTAATTGCAATGGAACTCCTCCACTTATGAAATAACAAGGGCAAAATGTAGAATGCTAAATGATGAACACTCTATAGTGAAGCATACTAGAGCTTGGCTGGAATACATAACCGATCTCTTAGAGGAAAAGGGATACGCCGTCTTTTCACAATCTCTAATTGTTATGGTAGGATATATCATATATGCTTACTTAACACAAGCTATTTTAGAAGTGTAGATTATAAAAATCCAATGTGTCTATTAATTCGAATTTTTTCATTATTTACTTCACTGCTCTGATAAGAAATTGGAATCTATTTCCTTAAAGGAACTAACAAAAATACGTTTTAGGCACCAATGTTCCTCTAAAACTGCACCTGGCCGCAGTTACCTACACATAATATGGCTTCAAGCTCATATTATATTTTTGGATGCAAGTAAGGAAACATCTTTCTTTTCAGATTTAAACACTAAGCAGAAGCATCTAACGTTTAGTTCACACTTCCATTGACTTATGAAAGTGGTAAATCTATCATTTTAATAGGCACCAAAACACCTGCCTGATGCTTTTAAACGCAGGCTTGGCCATTACAGTCAAATGGTTGTTTGTAAACTTGTGGTAATTTAATCCACATGCAAAACTATTAGGCTTCCAACAGAAAGAACACACTTACCGATGAGATTGGGAAAATATAATGAGAGCAGGTGGCAGCTGATTTTTTGGCACATAAGGGAGTTGACTCACTGGAACCTACATGGATGGGGAAGAGGAAGCTACGGCACACTAAAGCGACATAGCCATCATGCAAACAAAGGCAGCTCATGTGACCTCTCCCAGATGAAACTTGCATTGTATGTCCACACTTCTTAGACAAGAAGGGAAGGATTTACTTTTAAGAAGTGGATTCCATTAAGTGCCTGTTAGAAATGGGGTTTCTGGTTGTCAGAATATGCACCCTGTACAAGCAGGAATGACACTCTAGTCAGGGAAAGCTAGATACACACTAAAAGGACGAGGCCCATAGGGGTATTATTGTCTTCCCTATGTTAGCATGAGCACGTTGCTGCATGTCTCCTGCTTTGCGCACATTACTTCACAAATTTATTTTGCTTGTGCCACTCTGACACTTTCATATAGAACATGCTGTTGTTTTCGCACCTTGCTTGTTCCTAGGATTTAGTCTGCACATTGTGAACAAGGTTGAACAACAATGCCCCTTGTTATTTTGTTCTGTTCAGGCCCTAGCACCTAGACAAAACAGATGCAGCTGTTGCTTGGGAACACGTACTTTAGTCATATGGGTCTACAGAGATAGGTAACACACACTTGGAGAGGGATCTTTCCAGGGAGAAGAGCATGACAGCACCTGTGATGTAGTTCTACCATCTATAGACTGAGGTATGTGGTCTGCTGATGACACCCAAAGATCTTCTCATTCATAATCATTTTGCTTCTATATAAGGGGAGGGGGTTAGGCTACCCTGTTGTTTATCATGCCAGCTCCTTTTATGATTTTTGGACTACGTTTTATGCTGACTGTATTTGTGTTAGGCATTTTTCTACTGATTATGGCACGTATACTGCATACTAGAGCACGTTAGTTAAAATAAACATTTTAAACTGTCTCGTGTTTCTGTCAGATCTTATTGTGGACCAGCACAAAGGCGTGAGCGAAAGGGTGTGTCTTGCAACTAGGATTCCTGAGAGAGTCTGGAGTGTTGTGTTCTTGGGTGTCTAATCACTTGTTCCTCTGTGAGTGAGTAGGTGGGCAAGTGGGACACTATAGCTAGTGAGTCTCGGGCTCATGGGTACTAAGGTGGCAGGATAACTCAGTCCCTGCCTACTAGGTCTCATAATCCCAAGCATAGTTCAGAGATTTTGCAGAATCCTTGCAACATAGCGCCGCCAACGTTTGGTCTGGTATTTATAGGTAAGACACCTGAGTAGCACTTGTACTTATCCATGATACCCTCTCACATGTTCTGGGAGGCGTCCGTGGTGGGAGGGCTGAGCCTCCTCAGTTTGTAGGGTACACCTATTTGTTGTAGGTTTTTCAAGCTCGAATTCTAAAAGGTTTTTGACCCATTTTGTGCTACCGTTTACATTCACTTCCGAGCTAAATGTAATGGCGCAACCGATCGCGATTCCGGCACATTGCCGTGTGGCGGTAACACAGCATTTGTTACAGCACGGGGTCCCAAATGCAGGAGCTCCGATTGTTTTGTGATCAAAGCGGATCCTACGTACCGCTTCGTGGTCTTTTATTCCTGGGTCACGCTTCCCGCAGTAGATGCGAATGAAAATATTTCTCATGCTTATACGGTAGCTGCTGCACCCGCAGCGTATCTTTCTTATGTAGTGATTGAAGTTCCTCTTACGTCCTGGGAGCACCAGATTTGGTTTAATGGCGCCCTTCCCCACCCTATCTCTTTTGTTCAAATGGGCCGCTTAAGTATTGATGGGGCCACGTGGCCAGTGATAGCTGGTTTTACGCCACATCCCAAGTATCTCAATGCTAATGTGGCGGAAGTACGTTTACTATACGCTCAAGTAGTTCTTCTCTATAGACGTGTTATACAATTTATTTCTCAAGCTTTTTAGTGGCTACGCCTGGAGCTGCGCCCCTGCACTGATACAAAGCAGAGGCCAAGTGATAAGCCCTGTCATGATTAAATCACTGATGGGCAAACGTCCTCAAAATCGTGAGGATCTTCCATTTTGGATAGCTCAGAAAATTAAACAGCTTGATGCTGGTTTCCCACACACTAATCCTGTGGAGAAACATAGGATCCTTACTATGTGTTTACAGAGTGGTCTGACTTTAGCGGACTGCAACACCTGGGGGGCGGTACTTGCCTAAGTGTATACAATTTGTTTTGGTACCCCCTCCATGTGCGTTCTTCCGAGTGTTCTGAAACAAGTACAGAATGAGCACAGGGCTGGGCTGGCCCGGCCTTGGGAATGCAGTTAATGGGTATTTTTCCCATAGTCTCCGACATGATACTGGCCAACATTAAAGGTGAGGCAATTTGCTTACAGGTTCGCCAAACCTTGAGGCGGTGGCGGCCGTGGATCGTGAGCGTCAGTTGCCCATTATATTTTCTGATGTTTATACATCATTAGGACACAATAATTTGGGTGTCAGACCATCTACTCAAGGTCAGGGTAAACGCCCTCCGGACAAGGAAGACATGGGATAAAAATAAGCTGCAACAGAAGCCTCAGTCGCGGGCTGGTTCCCCACCCCAGACACTTCTGAACGTAGATATGATTTACGTGATTGTTCTAAAATTAAGATACCAGAGAGGTTCCAGATTCCTGATCCCCATTCTCCTCATTCCTTTCAGGAATCGCCGGATCAACAATTTGGCGGAGGGGGACGACAGTATCGCAGACAAGACGAGCCCACGCAACAGCAGCGGGACCCGCAGCACCAGTTTGACGTGAATGTCAAATGGGAGGAACCACCTCAATATCGACCCCAGTTTCAGAAGTAAAAGTTGCCGCTTTGACAGCCAAATATACCCCAGATGATGAGAACCTTCTTCCTGGACAGGAGTTGGGCGGTAACTCTCCTTGACAGCGCAGCAGAAGTTATCGTAGTGCATCAGACACTCCAACATTTTCTGGAGGTGAAAGCAACTGACACTTTTATATCTGTTGAAACCGCTGACACCCGCGTTATTCCGCCAGACAGATTTTATTATATAGACCTTCGAACTGAGGATGATATTAAACGCACTATAAATGCAGGGGCAGATTTATGAGGCCCGTTGCGCCATCGGAACGTCACTTTTTGTGACGTTCCGTGGCGCAGAAGCCTGCGTGATATTTATCAGGCAGCACTGAGCCACTTTTTTTGGCTTAATGCTGCCTCATAAATATCAGTCCCTTTAACGCAGTGTTCTGCGTTAAAGGGGCGTGCAATGGGTGTTGCTGGGGGCGTTCCCAGCAACATCCATGGCCTTTTGACACTGCCCCAGATTTATGAGAAATCGTAAATCTGAGGTAGCGCCAAAAGCTTCCGCCTCCCCAGGGGAGGTTTAAGGGAGGCGCAACGGGGAGAAATATCTTTATTCCTCCTCGTTTTTCCTTTTTCTATGTGTGCTGCATTCTGCAGCACCTATACAAAGAGGAAAAACCTCTTGTGATTATTTTTGTACAGAAAGGTTTCCCTTCCTGTACAAAAATATTCATCTCCGCGACGCAGGCACCCTTGCACCATGGTGCAGAGGTGCCTGCGTTGGCGCAGGCAGCCCATTGTGCGCCGGCGCAGGGGAAAAGGACAGGAATGCGCCGCATTTTATAGATACGGCGCGTCCCTGCCCTTTTCTTTTGCCGTAGGGAAGCGCAGCAGGAAGGCCTGCTGTGCTTCCCCACGGCAAAACATCATAAATCTGCCCCGCAGTTTTTTGGGACAACTTGACATCCTCCTATGACATTTTATTCGCAGGGATTGATTGGCCTCCCCCATTTGTCCTTGCTTCTCTTCGAGGGGAGGAGGTAATTCTTCCTTCTTTTCCCAGATGAGACGAAACAGGCTTATTCTTCGGAGTGTGCTCTATCCTTAGCTCCTGCTTGGTATCACAATCAGGCTGGTTAAGGATTCTCCTATGCATGTTATTCCACTACGGTCTACTCCGCAACTGCAACCACAGTATCCAATTAAACGAGATGCTAAGGCGTCCATTGTTGATGTGCTCACCCAATTGGAATATCAGAGTGTGATTGAGCCCTGAGCGTCTTCAATGAATAATCCTCTTTTTCCAATATTGAAACTGGATGGTTCATATTGTATTGTTTTGGACTATAGACATTTGAATAGTCATGTCCGTGCCTTTGCAGTACAGAATACACACAGTTCAGCATTAGTGAATAATATTGTCCGTAAAAAGTATAAAACCACGGTTGACATTTCAAATGTTTCTTTCAGTCACACATTGGCTCTGGAGAGCCGTGACTTGACCACATTCAGAGCTCTCTAAAATCAGAGATTGTATATGGGATATAAGAATAGCCCCGGGGTATTTGCAGCACATATATTGTCACTTTCAAATGAAATTGACCCTGATGCATTTTCATATGTCGATGACATTTACTTGACAGATGATGAATTAAATCCTCATCTTGCATGGGTGGATCGCATGGTCATGCTTTTCACTGCTTTGGGTTACAAATTCAGTTTTGATAAGTCATCCTTTTCCTCGGTTATGAATTGACCAATGAGGGAAGGGGGTTAGCACCCCACTTCTTGGAGAAATGTGCTCAATTATAGCGCCCGTCTTCCCTCAAGAAATTGCAATCTTTACTGGGTTTCTTGAATTTCGGTAGAACTTACATTCCATATTATGCTCGGCGTATCAAGCCACTATTCGCTTTGATACATCCTTCATTTTCATCTTACAGCTGTCTTGAGGAACAAGCCGTTGTACTGCGCTCTTTGCAGACTGATTTGCTAGCCATGCAATATTTACAAACTAGAGTGAATACTACAAATTTGGTCCTACAGGTTGTACTAGGAGCAATCTGATTGCATACAAATATCACCTATATACTCCTGCAGAGTTGCGTTTTTCTTCTACTGAAAAGATTCTTACTGCTGTACAGATGGCGATTCTGAAAGAACTCCCTCTGGCTCAAGGTAAATGCATTTTTGTCGTAACACCAGTGCTTGCCTTAGAGGCAGTCACGAAAGCTAGCATACCAAATTCTAAAGCACTACATCATCGATGGATACATTGATGTCAATTTTGTTTTTGATCCTTCTTTACAAACACAAGAATTTCTTCAATATGAACATGTTCCATCGGTCCTTCATCTTGAACAGAACAAATGTATAATTTATGTATGATTTATACTGATGGTTCCGCACAGCCGGCCATTGGTTCTAAACAAGCTTATTCTACAGCATGTGCTTTTGTGGCAGGCACAATTGTGGATGGTGCATTTCTGTCATCATTGGTGCATACACAGACCCTTGGTGCTTGCACAGCATAATTAGCTGAGTTGCGAGCTCTAATTTTAGCTCTTGAATTTGCTGATCCGGAGTTGCCAACACTTGTGGTGTGCGACTCTTTTTATTGTGTGCGGTCTTTTAATGACAATTTATTTTTGGGGAAACAAAATGATTTTCGAGATTCTAAAGGTAGCGCAATTAAGCATAAAATGTTTTGGGTCCAAGTGGCTGCTCTGAAAGATCGCTTGTCACTTACACATGCTGTTCTAAATTCTATGGCTGATGAAGCACCCAAATACACAGTTAAAGTAGCCGCAGTTACAAGGTTCATAGCAAAGATTGATGATGATAATTTGGCGACGGTTGACACAACGAGGGAGGGTACACCATTTCCCCAGGGTTTCCCTTCACATTACACTGATCACTTGACTACTGACAGAGTACCTGTGATAACTGTTCCTAAGGTTGGTGATCGCTTGATTCCTAATGAAGACCGCAGACTTTTGCTTGTTGTGGCTGCCCATGAAGGCTTGGCTTCTGCTGATGCTGGAGTGTTGGCTACAGTTTCTCTTTTACAGCAACGCTATTGGTGGCGGGGTTTATAACATCGACTCGTAAATATGAGCTTTCATGTGACATTTATCAGCAAATTAAGAGTGCCACTTTATTTTGCCCACGCAGGCACACCTTTACATTTCTAGTCATCCATTTGGATGTATATATCTTGATCATTGCGGTCCTTTAACATCCGATAATGCTTTCAAATAAATTTTGGTTGCAGTGGATTTGTGCACGAGGTTCCTCTCGGTTTGGCCTCAGCGCTGTGCTGACGCTCGTACTGTTATAAAAGATTTGCATGTCTTTGTCGGGACTTATACCTGTGGCTCCTTTAATTCTGACCAAGGTCTGGCTTTTGCCTCTAATCCATGATTTGATTAAATCCATGTGGTGCAGGTTTATTTCTCGTCTCTATATAGGCCTGAGGGCAATTCTGTTGTGGAGCGGATGAACCGTGACTTAAAGCAGTTTTTACAGCAAGGGTACTAGGTACAGGCCATGGCTGGTTCACACATATATATGGGGTACAATGTGCAGTTAATAATCTCCCTCGAAGATCTCTGGGTGGGCGGACCCCGTACGAAATACTCTTTGGCATTAAGATGTTTGTGCCAGACCTTGATGGTTTAGACGTTGTGGCGGCTGCCGCAACATTTGGCGTAGATACCCACTGTGCTATGTTACAGGATCGAGAAAAGAATCATGACGCCCTGGCAAGAACCCATTTGCCATCACCGATGGATGCAGCAGTGTTGATCCCGTTTCTGGCTGGCTACCGAAAGTAGGCGATCTGGTCCGGGAGAAGGTGACAAACAAGAAAGAATTTGGTCCCTCATATCGTGCTCCGGTCCCACTCCTTGGTCTTAACGACACCCGAATTGTGATTTTACCTCCACTGGCAGGATCTAAAGATAATTTCTTTATTTCAATTGAGCATGTCAAGTTGCACCATCTGGCCAATACTCAATAGCGTGCCTATGAGCATCCGGCGTCTGGTTTTACTACAGCCTATGAACTCTGTTTGTTCTGATTCACCCCAGCAGCCTGAAGGAGTGACAGAGTCTTCAGTTGAGCAGTTATCAGTTTTACCTTCTACATATTCTACCATGGAAATTACTTATGCTTCCCCGCCTTTACAGTCCCCTGTGGCAGAACTGGATTCAACTTTTACTCCTGAACAACCCCGGTTGTTTCAACTGAATTCCAGCGGTTATTATATCGATCAAGATAATTTCTCATTAAATAGTTCTTCATTATCTTCAGTTGGTTTACCACCACCTGCACGGATTTGTGTCTTCATCGCTTGGTTGAAACTCACTTGTCTGGTACCCCCATGGATGTATATCTAGATTGTTTTTTCAGTGGTGTTCCTCTTCGTGTGGATTGTATTTGTGACTGTGTTTTTCCTTTTGATAAATGGCCACTATCTCCCTGAACGCTCTGCTGTGGAGCTAGTTGACAGAGTATTGGCAGCGTATTTGTCCTCCCACAAAATGAAAAGAGACCAAGTCCTTGTTAACATTTCGGCTGTCCCTATTGCTGATGGCATTGTGTGGGATAAAGTGCCATTTGATGTTTATGGTCCTACGGAAATCCTACAAATGGCATATGTCTGCCGTATTTCTTTGGGTGAAGGGGGAAACGCCCAGTTTATATTCAGATGATTGGGATGTTAACGCGGTGAATTTCTTGTTCTCTGATTTGCAAAATTACACTGTGTTTGATGCAGAAGATTTATATCTAAAAACAGCTAATTATGCTGATTTATTTTGTTACCAACATTATGGGCTTCATTTGCTCGAAAGAACTAGTGGGCAGCGTATGCATTTTAATTATATCCAATGGGAACATTGCCCTACTCCTGCTAAGGGCAGTTCTGAAACACAACAACGGAAGTATCCATACTTCACCGGTTATAACCTCACAGACCAGGCCTCATATTATTTTAACCTGCGTACCCCATCATCAAACAAATATATGTTGACACAAACTAAATTAGATTATTTTTAGTCCTTTATTGCCGAGTTGGCCCTGAAAGGCTATGATTATTTGAAGGAAAATGTGGAGTTGAAATTCATAAGGGGCAATAAGTTCTGTCAAGTGCAGGGTATTGAGTCCTTGTACTGCGCTTGTCTCATACCAACTGAAATTATATACCTTAATCAAACAATCCAGCAAACTACTTGATTGGGATTGGCTACTGTTAAAAATATGAATACTCCCACTATTCCGTCCCTGGCCCTAAATGTGACATGGCAGACATATACCAACTACACTGCAGATCAACTAAATTGTATGATAAAAAATGATTTTTTTAATTCTCCCATAATAAATCAACATGGGTGGGCATTGTGGCCAACGGACACAAATGCTTGTCACTTTCGCTTTATGAATAATATTAGTGGATTTACACTACATAGACCGAATCCACGCTACCGAAATTCCCCCAATTCCATTACTGTAACCACTTATTCGGTTGATAAATTGTGTCACCAATGGTCGGAACCTTCAACATTGTCTGCTGTAAAACAACATCTTTCTTTTTTATCAGGAGACATTGACATTTCTGACTTCCTTTTGGGTCCGAAGTTTCGTTTTGTTTATGCAGCCTACAATGAATTTTGGAAATTGTCACAGCTGGAAGCTGCTGTACTCTTACGTCACGTTGATCAGGATAATTTAGATAAAGTTCTTGCTGTGGTGGATAACAGTAATAACACATTATCATCTCGTATATACACTTTAAATAACATTGTATCATCTGTTATTGATATTGTTCAACATGAAATGTCTACATTGTATCATGGTCAAAATCAACATCGAACTGTTATGCCGTCGGGTGAACACTTCAAACACTTAAAATGGAAAGGTACCCTGGGATTACCTTAATGCGTCATCATTGTTTTTATCATTTAATTTGACGGATACACAAAAATTAATGGCCATGAAAGCCGCTATGTACACTATGCTACATATTGAAAAACATGAACAGTTACCATTTACTGTGACAGAGACGGATTCAGCGGTGTGGTTAATACATGGTGTTATTTCATTACCAATCTCACTGTTTCAATTCTCTGCTTGCATGAAATATTATCCGGTGGGTAGATATGAACCGCTTGGAAGCGGTTACATACATGAGCTATGGTCCTTGCCATTTACATTTCGTTGTCATCGTGCTGAGAAAGAGGTTTTTCTTACAGAGGAGGATTGTGATTTTACTGTTGGACATTCCCTTGTGTGCCTGCAGGTATACATTCATTGCTCATGCAATGTTTCAGCCCCTAATTTGGCTTGTTTTTTTAAAGGGGACACCTGTTCCAGCTATTATTCCAACTCTTACTTTCCTTTCCAACGGCAGTTATCTCATCCTCAATAATCAGAACTGCTGCGGTATGTGGGCAGGCATCCTGGGTATAGTAACAGTTTCACAACAAGTTACTTGTTGCAACAACATCCTGTCCCCGCCCCACCCACAAGGGAGTGTAGATAGTTTGCTGTGGCCTTCCATTCCAACTTTGAAAACAGATTTCAAAGATCTAAGCAGACTCAAAGCGCGACTGTTTCAGCTAGAAGTGGTACTCACATCAGCTCGTGAGACCTTTGAATTGCAGGTGGCAAGAACGTCCAGAGAACGTCCAGTGAAATACAATCATTGTTGAATACGAATCTCCTTCATTTTGGGGAATTAATACACCAAATATTAAATGCATCTGATACAGGAGATCTAGCCTTTTATTTTAAAACTTGTGGGATCCGGCCTTGTAACTTCTTCTCAAACTATTTTTGGAATTATTCCAGCCTTTATTCATTCCATTTTTTCCAACGCATTTGGGGGCATATTTACAAGCCCCGATCGCCATCATAACGTCACTTTCAATGACATTGTGATGGCGATAGGGGCCTAGCCTTATTTACAGAGCAGCGTGCTGCCTTGTGAATAAGCCCCCTTTCACGCTGTACTTAGCGTGAAAGGGGAGGGAAACGGGTGTTCCAGTGGGTGTTCCACCACAACACCAATTGATTTTGGCACTGCCTCCTATTTACAAGGGCAGCGTAAATGGGAGGCAGCACCAAAATTAAGACCAGGAAAATCCTGGTGTTAAACAGGTGAAACAAGGAGAAATGCTTTATTTCCTCTCGTTTTTGCTGTTTTCATGTGTGCTGCCTTGTGCAGCGCACATAGAAACAGCAAATTACCTATGATTGTTTATGAGCAGGAAGGTCCCCCTTCCTGCACATAAACATTCATTAAAAAAAATGCCATTTTGAAACTTCTGTGTGAGCTGCATTAAGCAGCACACACAGAAGTTACAAACCGGCATTTCAAGATAGTTATGTGCAGGAAGGGTAACCTTCCTGCACACAAACAATCCCTCCCCTACACAGGCACCCTTGCACAATGGTGCAAGGATGCCTGCATTGGTGCTAGGCAGATAAAGTTATCGACAGTGCAGGGAGAAAGGCAGGGCTGCACCATATTCATAAAAGAATATGGTGCAGCTCTGCGTTTCTAAAGTGACGGAGCGTGTCGTTAACCTTCTAGGCTTAACGACAAACTCCACCCCTTTCTTTGCAAATATGCCCCTTGGAGGGTTCCATCTACTGCCCATCCTGGTCTGTGGTGTACTTGTTCTGCTCCTACTGTTCCGCAAAGGCTGCTTGATCTGTGGTTCTACCGTGCCTGGAACAGCTGCAGTTGTACCGTGATCGGATGCGTCAACTTTTTCGTTTGATACCATTGAAAGCTCTAGACGTCGATTTTTGCCTAACTTGCTGTTATGGTTAATTTACCTGTGTGCAACCTGTGTTTCACTGCATCCAGTGCCCCTTTCAGTGGGCCCTGGATGTCTGCCTGGCTACCACGTCACACGCTGCCCTGGATTTTGAACTGTTGATCGGTCCGTTGATGTCACCGGGAGAAGAGAAGCAGTGACAGAACAAGTCACGCATTGCCGCCACAAAGAGCGGGCACAGTCTATCCCATTTGATGTAACCCTCCGAATGAACAATTAAGATATCGGTTCAAATTGAACACAGACATTTTGGTGAAACAACGGTACTCACCTCTTTTCACGAGGGGGATTCCCTGCAAATAGAGAGTCTCCAACACATATACTAGGGTCCTGATGAAAGCCTATATGACCCCTTGGGGCATGACAAAAGGCTGAAACATGTCGACCTATTTTTTTTTGGACACATATTGTTAGTGCACTAGACCCTAAATAGTCTGTTCTGTGCACGATAAGTAATTTTTAAACGTACTTGAATCCAGTCTTATTAAAATTATAAACTGGCTCTTTCAAGTCTTTTAATTTTTCCCTACTTTTCACTCACTGTAAAGCACTTCACTTAAACACCCAACACGGTTCTCTGATCACAACTGAAAAAACCAGAGGAATTACCTCCGGGTGGAGGAAGCATTCATTAACCCGATGATGATGCTGTCACGTTGTTAAGTAGCGGATAATCGAACATACCGCTAGAATTCCACCTGTGAATCAACACGTGATTGAGGGTTTCTTAACAGTACTTTGTACTGCAGCTATTAACCCTGGTTCTTTCAGGACCTGTGATCCACTCTCCATTTGATGTTTAAACGGTCCGTTGATGTCCCATAACCAGGACTGTTCCTTGGGTATGCGGCTTGTGTACAATCCGTCACTGGGGCCACCAACAGCAGCGAGTACCTGTGCCCGTGCACAGTGACTCCTGGATATGAGTTTCATTAAAATCGACACAAGTTCACCGGGTATGCTTCTAACAGCTACAGGAAGTGAGGAGCATGTCTGTTCATTTGAATTGCTTAACTGGATGGCAACACTCTTCTCTATAGAAGGTTCAGAGGCCTTGTTAGAACTTATGGCTTTCCATTTTCTGACCTATATATTGGGCACTGAGGATACGCTGTAATTGGATATATTTTTGCATACAAACAAAAGATATACTTTCACCAACATTTTCTTTTTTTTTACATTTGGGCACATTTTGCATTGAATGCTCACCTGAGATGCTTTAGTTCTGCTTACCTCTGACTTCTGTAACCTGTTGGTGACCAAAGGGAGGGTGTCACAAGGCCCAATTGGGTAATCTTCCCTAAGTTAGCATGAGCACGTGGCTGCCTGTCTCCTGCTTTCCACACGTTACTACACAAATTTGATTTTGCTTGTGCCACTCTGACATTTTCACATAGAACATGCTGTTGTTTTTGCGCCTTGCTCGTTCCTGGGATTTAGTCTGCACATTGTGAACAAGGTCGAACAACAATGCCCCTTGTTATTTTGTTCTGGTCAGGCCTTAGCCCCTAGACAAAACATGCAGATGTAGCTGCTGCTTGGGAACACGTATTTTGGTCAAATGGGGCTACAGAGATAGGTAACACACACTTGGAGAGGGATCTTTCCAGGGAGTAGAGCATGACAGTACATTTGATGTAGATCTACCATCTATAGACTTAGGGACGGGGTCTGTTGATAACACCCAGAGATCTTCTAATGTATAATCATTTTGCTTCCATATAAGGGGAGGGAGTTAGGGTACTCTGTCATTTATCATGACGGTTCCTTTTATGATTTTCGGACTACTTGTTATGCTGGCCGTATTTGTGTTAGGCAATTTTCTACTGATTGTGGCATGCATACTGCATACTAGAGCACCTAGTGTTTCTCTCAGATCCCAGATCTTATTGTGGATGAGTACAAGTGCGTGAGCGAAAGATTGTGTCTTGCAACCGCGATTCCTGAGAGAGTCAGGAGTTTTATGTTCCTGGGTGTCTAATCACTTCTTTCTGTGTGAGTCAGTAGGAAGGCAAGTGACACACTATAGCTAGTCAGTCTCGGGCTCATTGGTCCCTGCCTGCTAAGGTCCCATATTCCGAAGCATAGTTCTGTGATTTCACAGAATCCATATAACACTGTTCTCACCCTCTGGTAGTTTGGCACAGAGCAGTCAGGCTTATGTAAAGAGAAAATGTATAAAGTATTTGTGCAACACACACACACAGTAACACAATGAAAACACTAAATAAAATACTCACACATGGTTAGTAAAATAGATTATAATTTTAAGAGTAAAACAAGACCAAAACGACAAAAGTCCAATAGGTAGAGCCAGAGTCATGAATTCTGAAATAATAAATCAATTTATAGTGCTTAGTGTCATAAAGAACCAACTGGGGAAATCTGGTTTCACTAGACCAGGGTAAGACTAACGTTCAGGTCATCTGCCATAGAGGTCAGGCCGGCTACGGACTCACACAGGTCCCTCTGAATAGGTACCTTGGATGGAGGAAGTGTTGATGTCGAAGACTCGATGCGAGGAGCAGAGGAGGCGATGCGTCGTTGTTGATCCCGGTGATGCACACGATGAGTCGGTTCTGATCTGTGCAGTTGATGAAGTCTTCATCGGCAAACCTCTTTAGGATGTGGGCGAAGCGTCATTCTTGAGTTGCACAGTCAGTCATTGTCGAGCCACACAGTCCATCAGAGCGATATTGTCAAGTGGCATGTTGGGTCCCATAGGCACAAAGTCATTGATGCATTGGTTTTGATGGATCAGCACTGCATACAGCTCCTCTCATGGGCCGAGTACTGGTTTGGCACCACTTGGCAGAGTACAATTCAAAGATGACAGAGTCCAGGGGCTGTTGCAGGGTTAAGGGAAGCCTTTAATGGCCCTGACACTTCAGGACAGGGGTCAAGCTAACAACCCCTTAGAGCCACTATGGGTTCAAGTGAGATGGATCCAGTCCTTGTCCTCAGCCAGGCAGAGATCTGCAGGCAGTAAGGCAACACAGCACAGCAGAAAAGCATTTATTCCAGAGCAGCAGTCAAGCAGAGTGGCAATCTTTTCTCCTGGTAGAGTTCTTCACAGGTCCAGTAGTGTGCTGTCTTGGTAGGGTCAGATCCCCAGTACTTGTAACCAATTGTGGGGGTGACTTCAAAGAAGGGTCTTTGAAGGGCACACATGCCCAATCTTCCCAGCCCTGGCTCCAGACTATCAGCAGGAGGTAATCAGCCCTTTTTGTGGGAAACAGGACACTGCATATTTAGGTGTGTCATCTACCCCTCTCTTCCTGCCCAGAAAGAGCTATCAGAATGCAGAGGAATGCAGATGAGTTCTCTGGCTCACCTACCCTCCCTGGGTTTGTGCCTGTCTAGGGCGAATGCACAAATTGTAGCTGTCACCCTCCAGAGCCGTGTATTGGAAACAGGCTGCAGGCACACAGAGCAGTAAGAGAAGAGAAAAGTGGACTTTCTAAAAGTGACATTTCTAAAATAGTAATGTAAACTTTACCACTAAAGATGATGTAGTATTGTCATTCCTAAGATATAAAACATGATGAAGCTACTCCTTTCTGATCAGGAATTACATATCAAAAGTGAATTAAGGAAGTCCCAATGTTAACCTATGAGAGGAGTAGATCTCACCGTAGTGAAAAATGAATTTCGATGTTTGTCTCTACCAGGACATACAATTATTAAAAGCTACCTTTCAGTTACACAGCACCCTGTTCTATGGGCTACCTAGGGACTACCTTAGGGGTGACATGTGTAATAAAAGAGAAGTTTAACCTCTTCAGTGCCCCGCCCTTTCCCCGCCCTGTGCCGGGCCTTTTATTAGCGGGCGGGGTTCATGACGAGATAGTCTCGTCATGGGCACAGCGCAACCGCGCTCCATGACGAGACTATCTCGTCATGGGCACTGAAGGGGTTAAGGTTTGGCAAAGTAGTTTAAATGCCAAGTTGAAGTGGAAATAAACTGCGCACACAGGCCCTGCAGTGGCAGGCCTGAGACAGATTTGAAAGTCTACTTGTGTATGTGACACAATCAGTGCTGCATGCCCAGTAATAATATTTAATTTACAGGCCCTGGGGTATACGGTATACCAATTTACACAGGACTTACAAGTAAACTAAATAGGTCAATTGGGTATGAGCTAATGTTATCATGGTTAAAGGATAGGGCACATGCAATTTAGCACTTGTTATCAGTGGTAAAGTGCTCAGAGCCCTACAGTCAACAAAATGAAGGTCAGAAAAAGAGGTGGAGGAAGGCAAAAATTTTGGGGTGACCCTTCAGAGAGGGCCGTTTTCAAACAGTGCCTATCAGCTTTCACATTAGTAAATTTTATACTCAGCCCCTTGCATTTGCACTTGTTTTTTCTTTCAATCTTGTCATTTTATTTCTGGTCTCTATTCATTGCAGTACGGCTCTTGCTGTGATACTATGACTCCCTGACAAGAGACGGATGCTTCGGATAAACCTCAGATTGAGAAATTCAACAATTCCACTGAAGTTGCGATCGTGCTCGACCCAATTAGATTTGGCAACAGCGTAAATGGAATGGTGCTGTCCTTTGGACCTAAGATTATACAGTAACATTCGCTGGTGCAATTGATGTTTCACAGGGATCACTTTCACATTGAATGCCCCAAGTGTCATTTATTCGCTCTCCGTTTTTTTGGAGCCTACGGGCACAACTACGTTAATACCATCCAGTTCTGGGTTGCTTATGGTGCCCTATTCTCTGTCCTGAGGAAGACCCCATCGTAAGGACCAAAGCAGCCTACATTGTTTCTTGGGGGACGAAACGTCGATTGTGTCATTGTCACATGCCAGTTGGATCAATAGTGTTTTTTCACTGTGATATAGTACTCTAATTCATGGCTATGTATTGTTCATCAATTAATTGTGTGGCTTAAAAAAGCAGTGTCCTCAGGTCAGGGATGTGCCTTTTGCAGGTCTGGTGTCAATCTGTTCAGTAGTTCCTGAGAAAATCAAAAGTAAAATCATCTATATATGTGGGCGGAGCCTAACCACACATCTCATCCTGAGATCTGATTGGCTGTCAGCACTTCATCCAAGAAGTGTTGGCAGCCATCTTGGGACCAATATACATGATAGCACCTCATTAAAAAGCATTGCAGTTAATAGAAGGTTTTAAGACTTTAGTTACATTATAAATCATTTGTTGATGGTACCATACTCATTTTAGGAATTGTGGTATGTTCTAAGGTGATTTCACCATGTGAAAAAGCCTTCTGCTGGGATATCATGATTGAGAGAAAAATATTTTCTCATGCTTTTCCCACAGAGGTTTGGAAGGTGATCTATAAGCTAAACTGAGAGCTTATTTTCTGTAAATTCACATTATCTTTCTCAGTCATGTGAGTCTGACATTCTCAGTAAAACATGTACATCCAACAAGGGCAGAGACTGTCAGTTGATTCCTTTGTGTTCTACTGCAGCTTCCCAGAGTGTTCCAAAGAACAACTAGAGCGCTAACAGTCCTACTTATGATAAACGTATGGCACACCTGAAGCCATCTTGCTTGGATTAAAGTGGTAACTCTTAAAACATTTAATTTAAAAAGGAACAAAATGAGGGGGTTCATTTTTCCATAAAAAGTATGATTAGTGCTGCAGAAAGAAAAATTAGGGCACATTTTGAGTGACTTCTCAAATCCTCTTCTATTTCATTAAAAAATTCTGACATGCAGACTGAAACATGCACTTTCAATACCAGCAGCAGTTTTCCTTGGTGAGCAGTAGCTTTACTACAGTGATCCAATGAGCAAAAAGAGTGCTAACATTCTGAATTTATGGCAAATGTGTGACACATCTGAATGCCTTTGGAATCAAAGTAAAAAACTGAAAGTATTTCCTACTGAGGAGACTGCAGTAAATGAGGAAATTAGGAAACTTCATAACAAATAAGTCTGCCAAGATGGCCACCAGAGACAAAAGAGCCCAAATGTAGCCCAAATATCACCCAGATGTAGCCCAAGTATAGCCCAATGACAGAACGTCCCAGAGTGTTCTTAAAAACAACTAGCGCGCTTACTGTCTTCATTATGACAAAAGTATGGCACACCTGAAGCCATCTTGATTGGAATAAACTGGTAACACTTAAAACATTTAATTTAAAAAGGAACACAATGAGGGGGTTCATTTTGCCATAGAAATTATGATTAATGCTGAAGAAAGAAAATGAGGGCACATTTTGAGTGACTTCTCAAATCCTCTTCTATTTCATTAAAAAATTCTGACATGCAGACTGAAACATGCACTTTTAATACCAGGAGCAGACTTCCATGGTGAACAGTAGTTTTACTACAGTGATCTAATGAGCAACTAGAGTGCTAACATTCAGAATTTATGGCAAATGTGTGACATATCTGAATACCTTCATGATGGAATCAAAGTAAAAAACTGAAAGCATTTGCTACGGAGGAGACTGCAGTACATGAGGAAATTAGGAAACTTCATAACAAATAAATCTCCCAAGATGGCCACCGGAGACAAAAGAGCCCAAATGTAGCCCACAATCACCCAGATGTAGCCCAAATATAGCCCAATGACAGAAGTGTGCAAAACACTTATTATTTTGTGTTTTTGCAGTGTTATATAGTGCAGACTTCTCAGGTATTGGAGTGCTTTACATGAGCATTGGTTACATCACACAAGAACAAATTCATTTTGGTTGTAGACATGGGGAGACTAAGGGATTTGACCAGAATCACAGAATGTCGAGCTGAAGCAGAAACTCCAACCTGGTTCCCCAGTTGCAAAGTCTGCAGTTCTGGAAGTAACACCACATCCTCTCCCCTAAGTGCAACATTTAATCAAGTGGTCAACTGGATAAAAAAACATAAAGGTAACAAATAATTTAAAAGTGCTTTCTCGCTATTTGAAAACTCAGAAAATATGTCCTTATTTTAATCTTTTAGAGTACTAACCATAATTTTGATGCCAATAAGACCCTCTCATATATGAAATTTCTAAAGGAAATGCTCTAGGTATTACAGTTTTGATTACATCAAGATGACGTCAGGCGTTCCACACTTTTGTAATAAATATAGAATGTTGGCAATCTAGTTATTCATTAGGATACTGTTGAGAGGCAGAGGCCAGGGGCACGGACTCTGAAAATTGAAGGCAGGTAGGAGGGTGCAAAGGCAACAATTTAACCACACTGAGCAGGCAGGAAGGGCCGTGGCAGCACAACAGACTATGGAGGGCAGTGGAAAGGGGGGCAGGGGCAACAAACCAACAATACAGGACTTGCAAGAGAGGCTGTGGCAATGTAATAGACCATTGTGGGCAGAAGGAAGAGGCAATGGTAGTACAACCATACATGCCAACAGACCCGATTCAGCCAGGAAACGTCCAATGTTTTTAAGCTCAAATGGGCTTTATTTGATCTGTCTCCTGTCTACAATCTCCTCTTTTTCAATGTAACTCAAAGGGGAAAATCAATACCCCAGTTTTTTTTCAAAATCTCCCTCTTACCAAGTTCAAAATGTTCGCAAGTATGGTACATTGGATCATGGAAGGAAATGGGGTAGGAACATGGACTTGGATAACAGAGGACAGGAGGGACATGGAGAGGTGCACCAAACTGACCCTGCAGGGCAGGCATCAGGGTTTGCAGCAGCACAATACACCACACAGGGCATGCGGGACGGGAGTGCAGCACAACAATCCATAGAAAGCAAGAGGGAGGGGACAGGACCATGCACATGGACAACAGAGAACAGAGGGGCAAGAGGCAGGACCATAATGGACAGACAGGAGAGAAAGCTGCAGCATAACAGACCATAAAGGGCATGGATCATGTCATGAGTGATGTCACTGACCATGTCATGAGTGATGTAATATGTGACGTCATCAGAGTTATAGTTAGCTGAACTAACTATAACGGGGGAATTTCAATGGTTTTGTACAAGTGAAAAGTCCAGCTAACTATAACACCCCTGAAACCTATGGTTTTTTCAGTGAATTTCTGAGGTTTTTTAAATGCTAATTCCTAACTATAACGTGCCTGAAACCTATGGTTTTTTCTGTGAATATATATATATAGAAAAGCAATCTCCAACTTGTGAAAGTCTCGAAGTAAAATGAAGCTTTCAAGCAGGAAACGGACACCCATTCATTAGTGCTGTTGCTGTTTATTTAGTGCAAAATGTCGCCATGACGCGTTTCGGGCTCAATCACCCTTGATCACATGACATGCCATTCTCCATTTTTCCCTTTTTAAAGTGCCAGTGCAAGTAAACGACCATGAAGACAGACTATCCGCCTGTCTTCTTATATACCATTTAATCACATAAGGCAGATATAAAAATAGAATGAGATTATTTTGTCACCGTGTAAATTTCATTTTAAAATCAAATATAACAATAGTTAGTAAAACCTTATTGTACATTGATAAGATGTGAACGCATAATGCATTAGATGGGTTATAATTTCTCATTTTAGGACGAAAAAAGAGAGAGAGAAAGAGAGGTGGATATGTAAAAGGTATTATAAATAAAACACACTGGTTTTGAGCCAGTTATGTATACCCTAGTTTTTGATTTCCCTCTCTTCTCTAGTATATTATAATAACCCCATACAAATAAGACAATGGTATTATTTGTAGGTCATTCTATTTTATGAAGTGTTAAAAAAAATGCATCACCTGAATCAATAAAGTGCATAAGTGCTTGGAACTGTTTTTAAAATTTTAAAAACAGTTAAAAATTAGTGTGATGATTAAAACATATTCCCTTTTTTAAAAAAGGAAAGGAAAAATAGATTGCAAGGAGTCAGCTAGGATGCAGAATTCACATAATTGGAGATTAGATTAGAGTTTTGAGACCCTCTATGTTTGTCGCTAATGAGAACTTATAGTTGGTAGTCCCCTATTTTTGTTGATTACATATTTAGAGCCAGGTGTGCAAGTCTTCCGTTGTATTTAGACCATTCGGATTTTTGCTATCGAACTCTAAAATGTATTTGGTCTCCAATTTTCTCAGGTGAGCCTCTCTATTTCCCCCTCTCCTCGATGGTGGTATAGAGTCCACCACATAATATTTAAGATCCTGCAAATGGCTAGTGTGGACTTCTTTGATATGGCGGGCCACCGGATAGCTTGGATCTGAGTTGGCGATAGCTCGTGTATGTTGGAGAATTCGCTTGTGGACTTGCAGCTTCGTGCTACCAATGTATTTTAGTCCACAAGTACATTCTAACACGTAAATTGCATATTCTGATTTGCATGTCAAAGATTTGGATATTGTGGTAGGTGCTGTTTTGAAAGGAGTTGTGAAAGTGCTTTTATTTAAACCCAATTTACACGCTTTGCATGTGGAACAATTCTTAAAACCTCTAGAGCCAGTTGGCCAATTTTTGTTCAAAGAGATTTCTGGACTACTTTTTACTAGAAAATCACTAGAGGACGGGGCTCTTCTGTATGTAATAACAGGATTAGTCGACAACTGTTCTCCAATTATCGGGTCATTTCGCACAATATGCCAGTTTTTCTTATGACCCGACTGATTTAATCTCTTTGTTTGTTGTATGTCATGATTAATCTTAGATTAGAGAACTCCATACCTTGTATACTAGGGTTGAGAGAGAGTTCATTTATGGGTTTTGGCAACAACAAGTCATCTCTACACAGTTGATTGGTTTTCCTTATTGCCACAGAAATTGAGTGGTTGGAATAGCCCCTCGCTAAGAAACGATTCCTGCACTCATCTTGGGCGAGGACAAGATCTTGGTCTCTGCTACATATTCTGCGTATCCGCAGCATTTCCCCATATGGAATGCTGTGTATGGTATTCTTTGGATGAAAGCTAGATGCGTGTAGGATGGTGTTACCCGCTGTTGGCTTTCGATATAATCTTGTTTCCAGTTTGTTGTTATTCACAAAAACCTCAACATCTAAAAAGCAAATTGATTGCTTACTAATGGTATATGTGAGATGTAAATGTATGTCATTGTTATTAAGATTGGTAATAAAGGCTTCTGCACTTTCAATGTTACCTTGCCAAATCAAAAATAGGTCATCTATGTATCTGACCCATTTGATTACATGCTTTTTAAGAATATCATCATACAGGGCATTTACTATTTCCTCCTCCCACCACCCCATATGGAGGCAAGCGTAACTAGGCGGAAAGCTTGCCCCCCCATAGCCACACCTCGTACTTGGTGGTAGATTTGGTTCTGGAAGAGGAAATAGTTAGTTTTCAGGCAAAATTCAGTTAAGGTGATTTACATTTTGTTATGATTGAAAAACTGAATCGGTCGCCTATCCAAGAAATGTTTTAGAGCTCGTATACCGTCTTTGTGGTGTATACTTGTATATACATTTGAAACATCTATAGTTATTAGTAGATAATTATTACACCAATACATTCATGGATTTTCCTTAAAAAATCTGTAGTGTCTTGTATAAAAGATGGTAGGGCTCTAACGTGCTCCTGTAAGAATGAGTCAATGTAGATAGATATGTTCCCCAACAGACTTTGCTTTGCCGAAATGATGGGTCTTCCCAGAGGTTTGTTAATGTCTTTGTGAATCTTAGGGATGAAATAGATCACGGGCGTGACAGGGTATTCTTTTTTTAAGAACTTATATTCTTCCATGTTTATAAGTCCTGCACTTTTCCAAGCTAATAGTCGTTCGAATAGCTCATTCTGTGCCGCTAGTATTGTTAAATTGTTGCTTAGTTTGTAGCACGACCGGTTTTTTATTTGTAGGAATGCCTCTTCCAAATACAAGTTTTTAGGCCAAAGCCCTACATTTCCCCCTTTATCCGAGTTTCTTATAATGAGGGAATCATCTTTTTGTAATTTTTTGATCAGTTGGTGGTACTGATGCTGGCGTGCTTTTTGGTGTTTGGAAGTAACCCGGGTTTTGTGATTGAATTTTTTTATTTCATTTAAGACCGCTTCATTGAATATATCGATGGAATCACGTGGTAATATATATATATATATATATAGATGTTATCAATGCTGTCACAGAACATCCTGGGGCATATTCTCAAGGACCTATCGCCAAGTTATCAACACTTTGTCGCAGCCAAAGTCGCAATATATTTATCGTACCATTCACAAGCTGGTGCAAACAGCCAATATTACCAGTTTTCCAGCGATAGCATCCTCAAAAAACATCGCCACAGAGGACCCTGGCAACTATCGCTAATGAGATGCAGAGTAGGCATTCCCGAGGAAAAAGCCGCAACACCACCACTCCGCAACTTTCTCAACGACCAGCGAAATCGGTGATAGGATCACAAAACATGCGATAAGGCTCGTTAGTAGCAGGAAATTAACACCTGCTCTGACCTGGCGCAAAGTCGGACGACAAACGGCACCAGACAAGGGAGACCAGACCACGGCCACACCTAAGACAAACAGATGCCATGGAGCCACTGATCATGCAGCTCGGAGCCCCAACAGGGCCACAACACCCACTACCACCACCCCAGGACAACCCCCCCCCCCCGGACTCCCCCAGACCACCACAGAGGCAGCGCGGACAAAGACAGCAGACCCTTAGGAAACGCACCAGCCTCACAGACCTAACACCAGACAATGTCATTGCCTACTACAGGCTCAAAAGGACAACCATCCTACGAATCCCAACAGGCTGACAGCACCAACACAGCGGACAACCAACATCCCACCTCAGACAAAGCTGCTGGCTGTGCTGCACCTGTTGGCCCCAGGTACCTCCCAACCAACAACCGCCAGAGTCGGATGAGTCTCACAGCCAGCCCCATCCAAGTCCCTCACACCTGTCCTGGATGCCATCATCAGCCTAGTGCCCTAGTACTTATACGCCCCCCACAATGCGCAGGAACAGCTGGAGACCAAGCAAGGACTATATGCCAGAGCTGGATTCATGCACGTTTTGAGGGCAATCGACAGCACACATGTCCTACTTGTGCCCCCTGGTGACACTGCACACAATCACCTCAACGGAAAGCCCCCACATTCTATCAATGTGCAGGCAACAGTTGACCACGGGGGAATCGCCACCGTCGTTGCCAACTACCCAGGCAGTGTTCATGATTCCACTTCTACCGACAGTCCATCATCAACCAGCGCTACCAGGATGGCACCCATGGAAATGCACTGCTCATTGGAATGTACCAAATGAACACACCACACACCTCAACTCCACAACCATGCAGCTCACAACACTGGGAATGCACACGTTATAAACTCACATACAACATGTCCAACAACATGCCCACCCACCAGACACGACAGCACAACTCACTGTGGCAACCTGTGCTAGCCATGTACATGAGCCTTCAACGGCATGGCACATCAGCCACACAATAGCAGATTGTGGGGAGAGGTGGGAACCAGGCATGTGCGAAGGAGGCAAGTGACCCTTGAATAAGAATGTACACAATGCCAAGTGTGGCATGGATATGATGGCCAGACTGCAATATGCAGACCACACCCATATCCATGTTGACATACACCGCTGGTGTATGGAGTGTAGTGGGCAGTGGACGCAACCATGTCACCCCAGCCAGTGGGGAAGATCGCAGGAAAGTAGCTTGTTGCGTCCCCCCTGTAAGCGTGAGCGGAGTGGGCTGGCCCAGCGTATTCCAGGCCAGCGTAGGGGTGTGAATAAAAAGTACGTAACCCTCGGCGTAGTTCTCTTCCGGAATGCCCAACGTCTCTGCCAGGGCGGCGCCTCTCATCCCGCCACGAGGCCGACGCCATCGTCGTGAGCGGTGTTGCCTGTGATCCTGTGTGCCTGCTGTACCCCGGGTCACTGGTCCCTGAACCCATCTTGCCCGCCCCCACACAGCCAGGCCTCACTGCGTGTGTCAAGGAGGGCCCACCACGTGCCGATGCAACGTCCAAGCCCGAGGCCTGGGTCCTTGGCAGCCTGCTCAGACCATCACGGCCTCCACGCGCAAGGCCGTCAGTCTTCCTTTCTCATTGATGTACTCCACTGTCAGACACAGCAGACAAGTAGGTCACACATTTGGAACTGAGTCTTGATTACACAGTGGCAGAGTACATATTTATGGCTGATTTTATGTCACTATGCTCCCTTCGATGTGGTGCCACCAAGTCTGTGTATAGCATTCCAACCACAAGTGTCTGTGGGCCCTCGCAGACTACTGCCCTCGGCCCACACTGCGCTCGAGTAGGTCACACATTTGGAACTGAGTCTTGATTTCATCATGGCAGAGTTCATATCATTGCATGCCAGGAGAGGTGTAAGAGGAAGACACATTTCAGTCTGGGGGAAAAAAGGATCATCTCAACGGAGGTGACCGAGCTCTAACAACTGCCCTGGTGTCACTAACTCTGTGCATTGCAAGCCGACGACACATGCTTGTGGGCCCCTGCTGACCACTGCCTCCGGCCTACACTGCGGTCAAGTAGGTCACACATTTGGGACTGAGTCTTGATTATACAATGTCCGAGTTCACACATTAATGCAGAATTTAAATCCCTATACTCCCTTTGATGTGGTGCCACCAAGTCTGTGCATAGCATCCCAACCACACGTGTCTGTGGGCCCTTGATGACTATGCCTTCGGCCTACACTGCGGTCCAGCAGGCCTCACACCAATCCAATCCAGTCCGTATCAGGCAGGACATGGCATTGTCGCTGACTGAACACCCTCTCAGTTCTGGTGCTTCTACCTCCATCAACCATAAATCACCCCCACATGCCATTTCAACGTTGTGTGTTAGAGTTCCAGGTGGAGCTCACTGGACAATGTTGGCACGCGCTGACTGCTGCCTCATGCAAGACCACTGACTCATTGTCAGTGAAATTGCTCTCCCCCCTCGCAGCTCGACCATCAAGTGAGGCCTTCCCCCGAGCCCCTGCACTCTCGAGTGCTGTTTTCAAGGCCCTCCTCCACCTGAAGGTTTTACCTGCGCCTCATCCCTGGTGGTCCAGTGGACCTCTGTCTCCTTTCTCTCGCTCCAGTCTTTCTCTCCATTTTCACTTGTTTTTCACTGATTTCAATCTCCCCCTTTTACTCTCCTTCTGTGTCTCTCCTACATTTTCACTTGTTTTTCACTGATTTGAATCTCCCCCTTTCACTCCCCCTCTCTGTCTTTCCTCCGTTTTTACTTGTTTTTTACTGATTTCAATCTCCCCCTTTCACTCCCCCTCTGTGTCTTTCCTCCATGTTCACTAGTTTTTCACTGATTCAATCTTCCCCTCTAACTCTCCTTCTGTGTCTTTCCCCCACTTTTCTTGCACCTTTCACTGCCTCAATTCCACTCTTTCCTCTCTTTTTGCCTTTTCTGACCATTTTTCTCTGCCGCTGCTGCCCCCGCGGCCCCTCCCCCCCAGCATGACCAACGCGACTGGCCCAATTCAGTTCCCCTCCCCGCTCCCGCCTCCCAGATGTCCAGCCCTCCCCGACCCCTACTTAATAGGAGTCGGGGCAGTGGGTGCACTGCTGGCGTGCCGAAGGCATGCCAAATGCAAGCCCGTCTGCGCCTGTCCGAGACCCGACCAGCGCCAGGAACCCTGGACCTCCTCAATGCCAACGCTACAACCCAGCTGCACTCCACGCTCTCAACCCAAGACACAACAACAACTGCAAGCTAGCATCACCAGCCGACCCCCACTGACCCTTCAGCTGTCACCGCTGCCGGCACACCTGCAGCACCGCCTAGACCATGGACCCGGCGCAACCCGCCCACAAGACCACAACCCAACCGAAGTTCCTGCAATGCATCCTCCTCAACGTCCAATCCCTCCACAAACACGCTACCGAAATCTGGGACCACCTCGACAGCACCACCCCGGATGTAGCTTTCTTCACTGAAACATGGACCAACACCACCTCGGGACTGGACATCGCGATCGCCATTCCCCAAGGATACAAGATCTCCAGGACGGACCGCCCCACCCGCCCGGGAGGAGGAATCACCATCATCCACAAATCCAACCTCCGCCTGAGCACACTCCCTGACGAGCCCACAGACCTGATGGAACACCTTCACTTCAAGATACTGGCCAGCCCTAGCACCACCCTCTGAGGAACCCTCAGCTACCGACCCCCTGGACCCTGCGGACTTTTTGCCAACTCCATCACGGACATCATCTCCCTGCATGCCATCGCGTCCACCAACTACACCCTACTGGGAGACCTCAACTTCCACCTCAACAACCAACTGGACCCCAGCACCACATCCCTCCTGGACAACCTCCACAACATTTGACTAAGATCGTGACCGAACCCACACACTCAGCAGGACACACCCTCGACCCCCTCTTCACAACAGGTAACTCCATCACCTTCAGCCACAACACCGAACTCCCATGGACTGACCATCGATGCGTCCACTTCACCCTCAGAACACCCACCATTCACAGACACCTGCACCTGCTCCCACGAAGAAACTGGACCAGAATCACCGACGACCAGCTAACCTCATCACTCAGCAACTCCACCCCAACCATTGCAGAAAACGACGACCCCAACACCGCAGCCCGAACCCTGCACAGATGGATCTCCGACAGCGCCAACACCATAGCCCCCCTCAAGAAAAACAACAACATCCACGCCAAGAAAGCCAGATGGTTTAACACCAAACTTCGAGAGTCCAGACGCACTTGCTGCCACCTCGAAAAGGCCTGGAGGAACACCAAATCCACAGAAGCCTACAACAACTTCAACTTCAACCACCACCTCATCAGAAAAACGAGGAAAAAAGCGATTGAAGACAGAATCTCCACTCACGCACACAACAGCAAAGAACTCTTCAACATTCCTCCCTCACAAGACCTCTGCGACACACTCAGCACCTTTTTCCACCACAAAATCAAGAGCATCTACGACAACTTCGACAAAGACAACCAACACACTGAACCCTCACCAACCAACCCCGACACCCTGAAGCCAGCGATCGACAACTGGACAGCCCTCACCTCCGAAGACACACTGAAGACGATGAAGTCAATCCACTCCGGGCCCCCACGGACCCCTGCCCCCACCACATTTTCAACAGAGCCGCCAACACCATCGCACCCATGCTCTGCCACACCATTAACCGCTTCCTGGCAACCTCCACGTTCCCCGACAACTGCAAACACGCCGAGGTCAACCCCCTCCTGAAGAAACCCTCGGCGGACCCCACTGACCTCAAAAACTACAGACCCATCTCCCTGCTCCCGTTCACAGCAAAAGTAATCAAGAAAGCCATCAACAGCCAACTCGCCACATTCATCGAAGAGCACAACATCCTCGACTCCTCCCAATCCGTCTTCAGAAAAACCACAGTACGGAAACTGCCCTCCTTGCTGCAACAGACGAAATCCGCACCCTACTGGACAAAGGAGAAACAGCAGTCCTCATCCTCCTCGACCTCTCAGCAGCGTTCAACACAATCTCTCACCACACCCTAATATGCAGACTCCACGATGCAGGGATCCAAGACAAAGCCCTCAACTGGATCTGCTCCTTCCTCTCCGGCAGAACGCAGCAGGTCAGACTCCCCCCTTTCCTTTCCGACCCTACACCCAGCACCTGCGGAGTCCCCCAGGGGTCCTCCCTCAGCCCTACACTCTTCAAAGTCTACATGGCTCCGCTCACCCCCATCGTCACAACCTACGGACTCAACATTGTGTCATACGCAGACGACACCAAACTCATCCTCTCCCTATCCAACGAACCCAATACCGCCAGACACAATTTTCGGAAAGGCATAGAAGCCGTCGCCAAATGGGTGAAAAATAGCTGCCCACAACTAAACACCAACAAAACATAAGTACTCATCATTGGCCCAAACCCCGATGCATTGAACACCACCTGGTGGCCCCCCGCCCTCGAAAGCCCACCCACCCCCACCGACCATGCATGCAACCTGGGAATTATCCTGGACTCCGAGCTCAAAATGGACTGCCAGATCAACTCTGTCTCGTCCTCCTGCTTCCACACCCTCTGCCTCCTACGTAAGACCTTCAAATGGATCCCCCTCGAACACAGAAAGACTGTCCCTCACGCCCTGGTCACCAGCAGACTCGACTACGGCAACGCACTCTATGCCATAATAAACAAAAACGTGACCCGCAAGCTACAGAACATCAGAACGCCGCCGCAAGACTGGTCCTCGACCTGCCAAGACACTTACACATCTCCCAGAACCTGTGCACACTCCACTGGCTCCCCATCAAAGCTAGAGTCACCTTCAAGATGCTCACCCACGCCCACAAGGACCTCCACGACACTGGACTAGCATACCTGAACAGCCGACTCAAATTCCACGCACCCCAGAGGACGCTACAATCTGCCCAGCTCTCCGAAGCTGTGGTCCCCTGCACCAGAAAAACCAGATCGGGAGGCTGCTCCTTCTCCTTCCTCGCGTCCCGAGCCTGGAATGCCCTACCGATCAACCTCAGACAGACAACATCGCTCCCAATCTTCGCAAGAAACCTCAAAACCTGGCTCTTCGACAGACCCCCCCCCCCTTGATGGACTAGGTCACACTTTCAGAACTCAGTTTTGATTCATTAATGGCAGATTTGATATCATTGTACAGGCCTCATCGCAGACGGCATTCCCTTTCAGCTCCGATGCCACTAATTCTATTCCCCGACATCCATGGACACTTTCTGGTTGAACTTTGGTGGCAGCTGAGTCTATGGACTGGGGGTTGTCGTCTTCATCATGTCGGTGATACTGACTTGGTGGCAAAAACGACGCAGCAGCATTCCACTCCTCCATTTGCCGCTTCCGGACTGCTTCTACCCTCTGCATCATGCCCTGGAGGACACCTTCAACAGTCCCCCGCAACCCTCCGCCACATTCACCTTGGACATCAATGAGGACCCGCTCAGCTCACATGGCCCTATCTCACTGCACCGCAAGTCACCATCCCGTGGTGGTGTGCCTGTGCCAGCTGCAGTGCATCCGGGGTTACTGACTCTGTGCAGCTCAAGTCAGGGACCCTGTCTGCTCAGATCTTGAATGGCCTCTGAGACGATGGCCTTGGGTCATCAATGCCATGTGTATGTGGCCCCTTGCTGTCTGCTGCCTCCAGCCTCAACTGCGGTTCACCAGGGCTCACACATCAAATCGAGTCCTCAGCGGCCCAGCCGTCGCATCACTGCAGGAGGCACACGCCACCACCGCCAGCACCACCTCCAAACACCAACTGCCAGAGTCGAAAGTGTCTTACTGCCAGACTATCAGAGTTGCTCACACCTGTCATGGATGCCATCATCTGCCTGATACCCTGCTCAGCACTACAGGTGCCACTCACTCAGTGCACCACAGCTCATGGACACTTCTGTTTGCTCATTGGGTGACCTCTGTACTTGTTCCGGCTACCACCATGATGCTCGGCAGTTGTCTCTGTAATGCTGGTGTTTTCTGTTTCAGTTTTAATGGTGTTCACTGTTGTAGTTGTTGCCAGCACCAACCACTCCTTGCGGGTTGGCTTACACTCACCCCACACACATACAGCATAGGCGTCACTGTAGATGTGACCCTGGCAATAAAGGGGCCGGGCGCACGTGAACGTAGCCAGTCCCACAAACTATCTGCGTGTGTCCGTGTGGTCATGATGTATGCATGAGGGCCCCGGGCCCTACAACATTACATTGTGCTGTGTACAGCGAACGCAACCATGTCCCCGGTGGCAGCGGGTAAGACCTTGGACATGTAACTTTGTCATCACCCACTCAATATGTAAGAGGAGTGGACTGGGCCATCGTACGGAGGTCTGGTGTGGGTGTGTGAATGATAATTCCGGGGCTCTGGGCGTGGTTCATTTCAGGATGTGCAAATGCATGTGTCTCTGTCGCAGTGTGGGTCTCCATTGTGGGGTGTAGGTGGTCCCTGATGGGACTTAGACACCTACGTATGTGGTCCAGTTCGGCATCCATGACCTCTGACCCCACCCGCACCCGTTCGGCCACCTCCTTTTGGCATTCTGACACCTGGCATTGGAATGCAATGTGTGCCTCGGTGGAGTGTTGGGAGCCAGCCGTGGTGGCGGGTGCTTCCTGCCGTGTGGTCTGTGCAGGGGCTGGGGTCTCCTCTATGTAGATTGAATGCCCTGCTCCTGGGGGGGGGGTTTACCTAAGATGTCCATGAGCTGTTGTAGAGCGTCGGTGTCGGAGGTGTGGTGGTCCTCTCCAGCATCATTGATGAGTTGTCTGGTCTGCTCTGCTGGAGGTGTTGTTTGTCCCTCTGCAATGTGAAGGGGAGATGAATGTTGACATTGTGTTTGACATTTATGTTGGCGCATTGTTCTTGTTTACATGCAGACTGTATGACAATGTACATTGTGACTGTTTGAATGGTGCTGAAATTTGAGGCGGGACAGTGGACATTTGGACTACATGACGGATGTGAGCTTGTACACATACATTTCAATCTCACATTTTCCTGCTATGTTAGATGTGATTGGCCTGTTTCTGCGCATGGGCGGACCCAGTTGTGTCCTCTGTTCTGCAGTGTCGGTGTTGCACTTTGTACCATATTGTCGTGAGATGTGCTGTGATTGCTGTGTGTGTGCTGCAGTGTGCCACGGGTATCAGGGACATGATCCAGGGTCATTGTGGGTGTGCGGTGTGCTACACGTTGTTGGGCATGCGTGCCATTGTGCCCGTCGCCCCCGTCCCCCCAGTCCCGGGTCGTTACTCACCCTGTTGATGTTGTGTCAGGCCCTATTGAGCTGTGTCCGGACTCCCAACTCCTTGCGCCGTCTCCTCCCTGGTGAATGTGGCCTCCATTTGCTCCTGCTCCTCCTGTGGGGCACGACTCCCACCTCCAGTCGCCGTTGCGGCCTTCCTGTTGGCAGTGGGTTTGTGCTTGGTTTTGCTTTTCACATCTTGCCAGCGCCTCTTGTCCTCCTCCATAGACCTCCTCGACATTCCGACTGCATTCACTTTTGTAATATTGACGTTCAGTGGATGGCAGTTCTGTCACCTCCGTGACGCTGATCTGGTTTTCCTGCGGACTGCACCCCGTCTGCCTCTTCCTCTTCTCCTTGGCCTTCCCCGATCACGAGGTTCCTTGCTGGTGGTCTGTGGAGCTTGTGGGGTCCGTGTTGGCCTCTGCACTCGGTCCGGGTGCATCCATGGTGCTACGCAGTTTCTTTTTTTCTCCCTTTTTTTGTTGCTTTCTGAGTGCATTATCCCACAAGACGCGTGGGAATTGCAGGCCTGTCGCTGGTTTGCGCTGATTTTTGTATCACGATTGGCCTCATCGCAGCTTTTTTTTAGTTCGTTTTTCGCATTTTTGCGGAGTAGCATTGACTTTATTGCAGACATTTGACGTGTTATCGTGAGCCTATCGCATGGTACCGCCAGGTTGAGAATACCACATTAACAGTGTTATTTTCCCGCGATAGACTGCGATGTGCAAAGTTGTGTTCAGCTAATTTTGCGATGATTATCACACAGTCTTGAGAATATCCCCCTATGAGTGTTGTAATATGTGAGATCATAAGCAGTGCATGGTAATGGTGCGAGTTATAGTTACCTGAAATACCTATAACTGTTGAATTTCAGTGGTCTTTTTTTCAATTTAAAACGTTACAATTGAACTGACATTTTCATCTAACTATAACGTCACTTTAACATTTGTTTTTTTAGTTAATTTCTTTAGTGCAAAGTAAGATATTATCACCATACCTAACTTTAACCTCACTGTAACCTTTGTTTTTTTCAATGGATTCCAAGGAGTTTTTAATGTAAAGTAATATTTTATTACCATGCATAAGGCCAAATCCCTAACCATCACGGGCAACCAACCCTCCCCCCCTGCTTTGCGTGTCTGTTTGCAGCAACCCACCAGAGACACTCTGGCCCCACCCCCCTTTTTATTTTATTTTTTCCAATTCTCCAAATCTCTTGCAGAAGCCAGTGCACCTCCCTGCTCCCCTATGGAAATTTGTGGGAGTCCAAGGAGACTTGCTGGGTTCCGCAGACATCTTCTGGATTGCACAAACCCAGAGTAGTCTATCTGGGACTCCCCCACAAGGTCCAGGGGGTCAGGGTACCTGTCAAAGTACCTGTATCCTGAAAAGCCCCCTCCCCATTTCTCTTCATTTTGCTGCCAGTCAATCACAGCATGAGCTCCAGCAGGAGTTCATGGTAGACTTTCACTCCCGCTGGAGTGAGGCAGCCGACAGGGAAAAAAGCCCCGTAGGCAAACAGATCAAAGTTGCGTTATCGCAGGGATCTCACAAGCCTCCCATGAACCCAACTATCAAAATATACAAAGGTTTAAAAACACGTATCTTTCTGCCATAGTTGGTGTAGTTCCGTTCAACCATTTTCGGTATCGCTGTTCAATTTTCATTGCATTTTGAGACTCCCCCCCACCCTTTTTTCTCAGTCGCTGGTTGATGGATCACCCTGAAACGTCCTAGAATGGAATTGAGGAGGATGAACTGTTTTTTTAAAAAGGTTTGGTGAATATAACTTAAACAATGCCAAAAGGCCAACTTAGCCAACCAAAAAACACTCTTTCCATGGCAACTAAGTCCTAACTATAACTACACAGTAGCAAGCGCCACTTTGTACTTTTTTTCATAGAAGATCAGAGTTGGTAAGGTGTCAGAGCTATGAGTGATTCATGAACAATAGCTGCCCAATTTTATACATGTGCTATGAGTATCAATGTGGTAGCCAAGCATACCATTTTCATGTGGTGCAAACAGATTAAACACAATAGTGGACACATGAAAAAGTCGGTATTTGACAATTTGGAGCAGGTGCTAAATGTTGCAGTGGCTTTTTTTTATCTGTGGGAGGTGGTCTGAAAGATTACTGTAGCTGTTCTCCCAGCTTAAGTATGAGGGAGGGCACAACTGAGGAGTATACCCCCTACAGACATCACTTCTGGAACCTCATAATGAGAACCTTCACGTTATTTTATTTGCATAGTCATAGGCCATATTGCTGAGAAACAATTTCCATCCTCACAACGGGTCAACAATATTTAAGTGACTTCCCTCATTTGACGTTTCATATTTTCCAATGCTAAAAATTAATGTAATACCTGTTGACCATTTAGAACAATACTGATCAGTCGATACACCGCCCACCAGGACAGCTTAACCTTGCCCACCCTACATCTTCTCCGCCCCTCATGTTTCGCTTATTAATTTCTCTCCCCCCTTTTTAGTTTTTCCTTCCTTTTTCACTGCTTTTCCTCTCCTCCCCACAGTTCATAGTTAATTACATCGGCAGTTCAAAAACCGATGCACTGGTTAAACGGAATAGATGATTACATATGTCATAAGGGAAGAGCTACACAGATAGAAACGGGGAGAACGAGCTAACCCCAGCTAATACGTGACACACCGGTACAGTCGCAATAGGGCACACTACAGCCTAGTGGAACAAACCAGTAGTAGACGTACGATTGTAGCAGTGTCAAGAGGTTCCAGGGACTAGGCAACTAATACAATCACCCTTTGTAAACAGAAATGATACTTCACAATGATGTAAAAAGTGGTTCGTCAATGATATATCTGATGTACATTACTGAATGTTGTATGCAAAACCCTAATAAAAAAATTCAAACAAAAAAAATTAGAACAAAACTGATAATTAGAACCACCGAGCAGCAACTCCAGATGTTATCCCCATTCTGTATCTAAATTAATTGTTGTCCTGAATATGGTTATCCAAATAAGTATGGGGCAGCAAAGTTATTTAGGCAATTAACTCACTATTTTTCTAAAATGATTAGGGAATGTTCTTCGCAAACATTGGGAAGAGGTTGCTTTATTACTGTCATCACAACATATGATTTTCCTATCAATAATATGTAAAAGATAGGAAAAGAATATGGAAGGGAAACAAAGAAGCAAAATTCAAGGTAGCTGCTTTTGGGTGGTGCTTTTTATTCCACATACAATAGGTGAATTGGGTAATATGTTTAAGGAGTTGGTCTCCATAAGTCTGATGCTGGTTGAGTCCAATCTTCTCCCATAACCCACTTCAGGCTGAATTCTTTAAAATAATCCAGACGATGACTGTTGGATAGAAAAAGAAACAGTTTAGTAATTAACATTTATATTTCCTTGGGTCATACAGCTCTCTTCAGGAAATGTGAGGATGGCGTCCTCTGCTAAATGCCATTCACCTGACCGACTGATAAATATTGGACATCTAAAAAATAAAGTCATCCTTCTCGACACCTCTGCTCCCTCTCATCCAGTCTGTTTTCGAACCCCCTCCGTTGCCTTCATCAGGGTTGAACCGTGTGTTGCACTTGTATAGCATTCACTCTTGGGAATATTTACACAATGTGACAATCCTGTGTGTGCCTTTAATCACACAAATTGTTTTGTAATTACTGTTCAGCATTACAGTACCTTCTAGTGAGGTTCATGCTATATAAAACCTATAAATAAAGTAAAACGAAGTAACACAATGACAATTTGTTTGAAATTGGTTCAAAAACTAGCCTGTACAAGGATACAGTCGAAGAGGAAGCTATGCAAATAGTTAAAACGACACTGAAGCACCGATAATAATATAAGCAATAACATGCATATTCATATATAAAAAAAAATCTGTTAGAATAGCAGCTACTTCTGTTCATCTGCAAACCTGGCTGCTAAAATTTAAGTAATGGCGTTAATAAAATAGAAAGATGATGTGGCCATTTTGTCTGAGCGTGACTTCTCTTTTCCAATACATTCACTCACTACGAGTATGGTGTGTTTTTGGTGCTGTAATACTACACCCGGATCAGCGGGTGTGGTGTTTTATAGTTCATTATTTAACACATCTGAATTAATTCTACACCTCACAATGGGGGGTGGGGGAGGTGACATAAAAATACCATGGGCCAGATTTATCAATCTTTCACGCAACGCCACGAGACAACTTGCTGCACTGCGCTGCCCGAAAACAAGAGGGCAGGAATGCTCCATATTTACCAATCTATGGTGCATTCCTCTTCTCTGCCTACGCTGGTGCACTATATGCTGCCTAGTGCCAATGCAGGCACCCTGCATCGCAGACAGGAATTTTTTTTGTGAGAAGGGACAGCTTCCTGCACAAAAACAATCCTTAGAGGCTTGTTCCTCTTTCTAAGTGTGCTGCAGAATGTGGCGCACTAAAAAAGTGGAAATGACTTTCTCCTCGTTGGGCCTCCCCTGGGAAGGCATTGCATTTTGAGACATTCACAGGTTTACCAGTCTTGGTAAATCTGGGAATGTGTCAAAAAACCACAGGTGGATGTGTGGGAACACCCACGCTCCACCCATGGAATGCCTTCCCATGGCAGAGTAACGCAAGGCAGCGACTTGCACTGTCATGCGTTACTTTAGGTTTACCAAGTAAGGTTGGGCCACGCAATGCCCTTGCGTTGCTTGGTAAATCTGACTTCAGTATTGTGTTGTGCTTGTGACACCATGCGTGACGCAAGGGCAACTCAATACCATGATAAATCTGTCTCCATGTGTTTCCTCTGTTCCAATGTGAAAACATTCAGCATGTTGTGGTCTATCCCCTTGCTGTAATTGCCATACATCTTCGAATCACATTTCAGGCACAGACTTTGTTCGCGCATAAGTCTGTTTTCCAACAGAACCCTAGACAATTATTTTTTTTAAATGGTATAGAATAAGTTGCTTTTCCTTTCTTTCTGCATTCTTCATGTGACTTTCTACAGAGATTTAGACTTTAGCTCTCCTCCATAAATGTATAGAAATTGTATAACTCACATTTTTTCAATTGTTTTTTTTTTAACAAAAAAACGTGTTTGATGCAGAATGAACGACTTAAGAGTCAACGGTAGTTGGAGCAAGTGAAGTTAACTGATTTTCTGTCTCAATGGCTTGATTTACAGATAGAGTGAATGGGCTTGAGTCACCAAAATGTGTGCACACCTAATTGTTTCATACTTGCCCAAATACCAAACCTTCATTTACAAAATC
Source organism: Triturus cristatus (assembly GCF_964204655.1). NCBI lineage: Eukaryota > Metazoa > Chordata > Amphibia > Caudata > Salamandridae > Triturus > Triturus cristatus. Next base: position 408,594,285 of record NC_140582.1, read on the forward strand.
AGAATGTGCATTTTTCTGACTGCAATGGCACATAGAACTGGAACAATTTGCAAGATTGGTGGATGTAAAGGGGGTCTCATTTATGAGGTTTGCTGCATGGCAGCACCACAGGCCTCTCTGCTGTGCTGCCCTACGGCAAAAGAAAAGGGCAGGAATGCGCCATATCTATGAGATATGGCGCATTCCTGTTCTTTCCCCTGCGCCGGCGCGCTATAGGCTGTTGTGCGCCAGACGCAGGCACCTTTGCACCATGTTGCAAGGGTGCCTGCATTGGGGGATGATTGTTTTTGTGAGGGAAGGGAAACCTTCCTGTACAAAAACAATCACAAGAGGCGTTTTCCTTTTTCTATGTGAGCTGCAGAATGCAGCACACATAGAAAAATGAAAAACGAGGAGAAATAAAGATATTTCTCCTCGTTGTGCCTCCCATACGCCTCCCCTGGGGAGGCGTATGTTTTCAGAGGAGCTTTTACAAGTTACTTGAATCCTCTAACGGACTTCGAAGAGCCTTCTTTCGTAAAATATCTATCCCCACCAATTTTTTTAGCAGTTTGGACTCAAATGCACCTTTTGTGTGCAGGCGTTGGAGCCTGCGTTTTTTTGGCAATATTCTTGATTATGCTTAGATATAAATCTGCCACCATTTTTTATCTAGATGGAGCATTACTCCCTTTTTTTGGCATGCTACCTTATGATAAGCAAAGAGGTCTATGGAAACCATTATCGTTGATTTATTAACTCATAACTTTCTGCATGTTTGCTAATCCCAGAGAGTAGGAATATATAAGGATAACAATACACTACATTGAGTTAAGGGTTAAGTTGTAAATGCACCTTTCCTTTTTTTTCTTTACTTCTTTCTAAAGAATTCAATAGTGTTTGAGGTTTTTCCACTCCCAGTTTGCACAGTTGACACATATTTAGAGAAGGGTGGCATCATATATATATATCCCCAAAAAGCTGTAGTAATGTGTACCCTCTGAAAAACAGAGGAATTAAATGACACTCAGAAAGCACATTTCAACGCCACGGCATTTTTTGAGGATTACACGTCATAGTACTTTTCCAGGAATCAGCCTGGATTAATGTTGGTTGGTAATGTATTGTTCAACATATTCACAATGGCCAGGCCTTTCCCTGCCCCTCTCTGTCTCCACCAAGAATAGCTGTGGTCCACAACTAACCCTTAATGTGAGAAAACATGCATTGGGAGAGAACTACCCACAGTCATTTGGTGGGATTCAGTTTTCAGCAAATAACTCAAATCCTGATATTGTCAATCAGGGTTTGAGGGTCTTTCTCCAATTCCAAATGTTTGCGTCAAGGTGGAAAGTGTTTAAAACGAACACATATCTGACCGGAAGGAAACATTTAAGGCTAGAGTAATATGCTGAACAAAAACAAAATACACCACCACAACATCGTGGGAATAGTTAACAAACACTCTAATGGAGTGCAAGAGTCACTAAAAAGTGTGGCATTTTAACTGGACCTAAATCACTGACATGGGTCACCTGAACATTTATTACATTCATTTATCAGCATCCTAGCTTGTGTGTAGTGGCGGAAAGTTGTCCTGGGATGTCTGAGTACTTACAAGTTTGGGCCTTGCCCTTCCTGGATCTCATCTGAGGGAATGGGATAAAGCGACTCGTATGTTCTTCCTATCCCGGATCCATGAATTGCGTAGGAGTTCATCATGTCTACATCAGGAGGGAAGTAGCTCCAAGGAATCAGCGCCCGGCCAATCCAGTTGCCCCAGTCAGAGGTAGTGTCTGCTTCAAAACTCAAGTCAAGCTCTTTCTTGTACAAACAGGAACCAGAACAGAATTATCATAACCGTGTCCAGGAAAAGGTAATGCAGCACAGTTAGCATTTTTTAACAGAATTGGGTGTTACATGTCTTCCTTTCTCATATTACTCACCGCCGCCATTTCCAGGCTCAAACAAGAAATTCTTGAACAATAAATAAGCAACATGGGTCACATAAAATCTGTTTCTTCTGCAGTGATGTGAAATATACGGGTCAAGATCCTCCTTGACGCCAACACCACAATTTTCACCTTCAACACAAATCTTTAAGAAAGATTGAATCCAACACAGTGCAGAACCAATGTTCATTCAGTCATTCATTCAATCCTAGCTAATAGAATGCTCTAGCCACTTATACAGCAATCGCCATTGGAACTATAGTGGTGTATGTTATTTCCACATTTTGCATAGTAGGCACACTGACCCCATCTCTCCTTCTTAATTGTACCCATTCATTGTTTAGAAATCGTCAGTGTTTTCCCAGTAAAGTTAAGGTCATGAATATAGGGCCCAATAGGGACCCGTTTCAATGTCCGTTCTAAAATGCTACCAGGTCACACACCCAGCCCAATTAAAGCACTGGTTATACAGAGAAGCTTCCAATGGGCCCTGCAGATGCTCATTAACGATCTCTCATTGGACCAGATGTACGTAATCACGCGCTTACAATTTCCTAATAGCGAATTTTAGAAATCGACAACTGTGATGTACAACAGGGTGTTTGACCAGGTGCGCCTATGCAGGTAAGAGCGGTGGGGTGGGGGGAGTCGACATACAGCGAGGAGGGAAACTCGTTGTTGATTGTCGACTCCCGCCCACCACTCTTACCTGCACAGGCCACGCCTCTGTTTGACACTGTTAGCGATTCGCAGTGGGTCACAAAAGGACCTGCCTCATCAATAGTCATGAGGCAGGTCGCAATTTGCGAACCATTGTGAATGGCTACAGTCACAGGGATGGTGGCCTGCTGGGGTCAGCAGACCACCATGTCTGTGATTGCTTTTTAAATAAAGCAATATTTTTTTGTATTGCTGCCCGTTTTCCTTAAAGGAAAAATCAAAAGCCACATTTTCATTTTTTAAGAGTAAGCAGTGGTCTGTGGGACCATTGCCTGCTCTTAAAAAATGTAGGTGCCCACATTCACAAAGGGGAAGGAGTCCCTTGGGGACCCCTTTCCGTTTGCAAATGGGTTACCACCAACTTCTGGTGGAAACTGCAAATGTTTTGTGACTGCATCCCCGGTCGCAAAACATTCATACATAGTTGTGCTATTCAGTATTAGGAAGGGCCGCCCTAAACATGCCCCTTCTTAATACCAAATTGCAAAAGCAAAATGTGATTTGGTAACAAGCTACTGAGTCGCATTTTGCCTTCTGTACAAGCCAAAATGCATTTTACTGGTCGCAAACAGCTATCACAGATGGACCGAGCGTTTGGAAGAAAAACACACCCAGCTGCAGTCTATTGTAATGACTTAATAAAGGAAATTACCATACCTCATCCCGTCTGACCAAGCAAATTGTAGTTAGAGGGCACCTAAAATGTCTCTTATCTCCTCATATACAAAGGCGTAGGGGTCGCTGACGAATGGGGCTGCGGGACCTGAGTTTTACAATCATGGATGGGCTGCTGTTTTAATCCCTTCTGTGCCCATGACGAGATAGTCTCGTCATGGAGCGCGGTTGCGCTGTGCCCATGACGAGACTATCTCGTCATGGACCCCGCCCGCTAATGAAAGGGCCGGCACAGGAGGGGGAAAGGGCGGGGCACTCGAGGGGTTAAAGCACTTGGCCTAACCCTCACTGTAAACGCACTCCGACAAATACAATGCAGGTCAGAGTCCAAAGATAAAGAATTTCAATTGTGCGCCTAAGGTGTGAGGGGCGCCTCTAAGCACAGACACTAGGAGCCCAATGTACGCCCGTTTTAAGCGGTCGCAAGCGGAAAATCGGCCCTTTTGCTACGGCTAAAAAGGTTGTAGCATATACCAAACCTATTTTGCTAGTCGGTAACCTGTTACCGACACGCAAAACAGGCTTACAAGTCGCTATTAGGGAGGGGCATGCCAAGAGTGTCTCACATGGGGATGTAAGATTGTTTTGCGAACATTTTCGGCTGTAAACCAATCGCATTTACCAACAATTTCAAATTGGTGGTAAGGCAGTCGCAAACAGGAAGGGGTCACCAGGGGACCCCTTTCTCTTTGTGATACAACATTCCAAGCTACGATTGGCTAAACATCAACCTGCAGAAGAGGTGAGTGAACATTACAGTAACACACGTCCCGGTGTTCGCTACCTGGCGATAAACTGTCGAACCAGCCAGTCATCCATGCTAATATTACGGTCTTAAAAGTCAGTTTCAGATTACAAAAAAATATTCTGCAAACACGAGCATGAACTCGGCGGTGCAGTTCAAAATCGCTGAACATATGTCTGATTATAACGTTTCGTGCACTTAGAAAATCATAGGAAGTGACTCGCAATAAATTCACTCTTGTCCGAATGCACTCAGAGGGGAAAATCCAAATGCACTCAGTGGAGAAAAATGATTAGCATTGAGTGGCTTCTTATTCAACTCTCTGTGAGACAAGAAGGTTCGGATGAATAAACTGGTCCCTGAGGAAAATATTAACAATCTTAGGAGGGCGACATCTGTTGAGCAATGCTGCCCTCCGCTGGTTGGTCAGAATGTTCCACGCGCCCCTTGTGCCTTTCGATTTCTGAGGCAAGCAAACTGTTCTGAATTCCAAAACACGAGTTCCAATCAAGGCAGCTTACCTCAACTTTCCATGAATATCAAAATACGTTTTAGCTCTGATTTCAAAATGAGTATGTCGCCTTTATATCTATGCAATTTAACACAACTCCTCTTTTTTACGACTCCAAGCTGCCGGGAAGCACAAACACAAACGGGAATTAAAACGTGCAAACAGCTAATAGGCTAACAGAGCCCCTGGCATCTACAAAATATGTATTTATGCAAAGCTGCTGTCAGCTGTACATAGCAGATTCCAATTAACAGCCTTACTGTGCATAGATGTAGCCTATGTATTTGCACCCCAATTAGCGGTTCGGTATGGGTTTCTTGTGCATTACCGTTAAACACAATTTCATAAACGTCTAATTTTTTTTTCTTTTTTCAGTTTTATATAGCTCCAACTCGACCCGAAGGTATTGCATGGAGCGCTTTACATGAGCACCAGTTACATTACACACATGGTGTTTGATAGGCTGCAGGTTTTAATCTCACAAGTTCTTTGACAAGACTTCCAGGCTTCTGCCAGTGCACTGATGAATCTTTTGCAAAGCACTGACTATTTCTTTTCAAGCAGTAAGAACAAATGGTCATTGGGCATTGTGTAATTGCCAGTAGGAAAATCAAATCCCCCTTATGAAATTCTATAGCTCTGCAATCAATTCCCGCTGCACTATGCACCTTTCCTCTGGAAGGGTGAAGCCAATTTACTTTCAAAGTATATCTGTTTTTTCTTCTATATCGAAGTGAAATCTTGGATGGTAGGAATGTTTGGCTAATCTTCCAATAAAGACCAAAATCAAGAAAGATTTGATGCTTTTTCTATCGAGTAGATAGGGCATATGTACAGTTTTATGCCGGCTCAGCTATGGAGCATATTTACAATATTTACACTCTGCCATTTAAAAACCGCAGGGATATGCCATATTTACAACCAAATGGGGCCCCCCTGTGATTTCCCTAGCGCTGGCGCCAGAAATAGCTGCCTAGCGCCAACAAAGACACCCTTGCACCAAAGTGTTAAAGAGAATGATTGTACCTTCCTGCACATAAACAATCAATAATGGCAATTTTCTACTTCTATGGGTGCTGTATTCTGTAGCACCCATAGAAGTAGCAAATCGTCATTATTTAATGATTGTTTATGTGAAGGAAGAGACATCTTCCTGCACATAAACAATCATTAATGGCATTTTGCTCTTGCTTTGCATGCTACAGAATGCAATACACATAGAAAAAGCAAAAATGAAGAGAAATAAAGCTATTTCTCCACATTGCGCCATTCTAACGCCTGCTGTTGTATGGCTTTAGTTTTTGGCGCTGCCTCAGATTTACAGATCCTTATAAATCTGGGGTAGTGTCAAAAAGCAATGGGTGTTGTGGTAGAACGCCCACAGCAACACCCATTGCATGTTCCTTTCAAGCAGATACCTGCGTAAAAGGGTACCTCATATACAAAGAGGCGTTTAGCCACAAAAGGTGGCTTAATGCCACTTTGTAAATATGATGCAGGGCATTGCACCACCGGCACGTTGGTAAAAGTGATGTTCCGGTGGCGCAATCCCCTTGTAAATATGCCCCTACGAGTTTAAATTTAGGTCAGCACGCAGCCATATTAAGTACATGTTTGGCTATGATAAAAAAGGAGGCATAAACATTTTGCATCAATTTTTCAGCATGGTAACTGGTGCACACACAATACATGCAGGTTATGTTTTACATGGCAAGTGTGCAAGCTATGACTTGCTGAGCTAACCATAACTGGGGAATTTCAGGTTTTTATTTGTTCCTATTTCGTAACCAGAACTGCATTTTATCTGTGATTTTATTAAGTTAATCTACATTACTGTATGATTAAACCAAGCCAAAAATTCTGTTTTTTTCCCAGTGAATATCTGGGATTTTTAAATGTGTACTATAGCCAATCCCTCATGTGCACAAGCAAAGACCATGCACAGGAGTATTTCGTACATGAACTGACCTTTGGCCATGCTCTTTGCCCAACAGCCATTGCTGCACATGCCAGAAGGTCATGCACTGTGGGGTTGACAGCAGGGTCTGGCCTTTTGCTAGGCCCTGCAACCAGCCTTCCAAGGACAGCCCACCCTCATAACAGGCTGCTTTCGGCCATGTGCAGTAATGGTTGGCCACACAGCCTAGCAAGACAAAATGACCAACTACCACATGCAGCCAACCCCCACTCACTGTCCTCAACACACTGTGCATGACTGTTGGTCATGCACAGTTGAGTTGTCACAATTGTTTTTAATTTCGATCAGGATTAGCAGATCCTGAACTGTTTTCACAGAGCGTCAGACTTCAGAAGGGTCTGCTGAGGACGAGGAGGTTCCAAGATCTATAAATACAACACATAATCTGCAAGTCTAATGGCAAAACCCACTTTTTGTAAATTAATTTTGATGCTAGAAGTTGAAAATGTCCCTTTCTAGGGTGCTTTCCCTCGTCTTTTTGCTTTTCTCCTTTCTAGTTTTCCACTGATCTGGATGCTAGCCTTAGTACTGGAGTGCATTTGGTACTGCTCATCATATGCATACCGTGGTGCGGTGTATATATGATTGGCTGATTGGAGTTAGGTTTAAGTCCTTTGTCATGGGGTAAGACCCATACAAGGGGCATATATCTCAAATGCGCCTCTGTGGGCCTGCTGCACTGGTTGTGCCATCCACGGAGGTAACTCAATGATTGCGTCACAGGTGTTCCCTTGTGGGGTCTGTGTGCACAGGTTACTGTTACTCAGATTGGAATTTAGAAAGCTACGTGCCAAGGTTCTGCATGTCTCCTGCTATAACCCAGTTGTACCTGGTGATAGGGTGCCGTACTGGGAAGAGGTTGGGCAGGTGCATGGATGCATTACCTGCAAGAGTCATGAATGACACCGAATGGTATCTTCTGTACAATGGGGCCTGCTTCTCATATTGGATTAGCATGAAGGGGTAATGGGAAAGGCTGTTGAACATTATTTCCTACTGGCAGATTAGTAACAGTATAGTGTTTGGTATCAATGAGTTTGTAATGGTGAACCCTCTGCGGTAGTGGGAGGGGGTTGGATTTTATGGTGATGTGAATGTCACTTTAGGAAAGTGGCCCTTTCGAGGTGTGTGGTTTTGTGTGCCTGGCAGCCTGTCTCCTAATTCACAACTAGGTACTGGGGGAAAACCACATCTGTGCATTCCTGAGAGACTGCCATAAACTAGGGGTTAATGGGGAACTGTGGACCTCTGACTTTGAGTGGCCTTTCTGGGATGGTTACATGGAGGTGGAATTGCCACCTGCATTCTAAGGGGCAGGTTCTTGGCCACACTAAAGATTGTGATTCGGGGGCGTTACGTGGTGTTGGTTGGCCGGTGGGAAGGACAGACTTTGTGTTTGGTTTCAGTTTATGTTCCCCCTCGGTTGCAAACCACCACCTTTGCGGATTTGGGAGGGTTGCTGCTTAGGCTCCCGGAGGGCCTCCTGCTGGTAGGTGGCGACTTCAATTCTGTGGTATCGGGTAGAAAGGATCGGCACCCTCCCAGAGACCTCCCCGGGGCGCACTCTTGGCTGGGTGGCTTTATCGACACTATGGGGCTTGTGGACTGTTGGAGATCGAAGCATCCGGGGCTCGCCCAATTTACATTTCACTCTGGCGCCCACGGCTCCTTATCTAGATTGGACTATGTGCTGATGCCGGCCGCCCAAGCTCAAATGATCGGGGAGGTCAGGCATCTGGCACGTGGCATCTCTGATCATTCCCCGGTGCTGCTACACTTGGATGTGGTCTTGGGGGCGGGGGGGAGGGTGGCACCGATTAATCCCTGGTATTTACATGAACCCACAACTCGTGCCCGTTTGGTTAAGTCTCTTGACCGTTATTTTGTAGAAAATCAGGGTTCAGTCTCATCGGCCGTAACATTGTGGGAGGCTTTCAAGGTGGTCATCCGTGGGCAGGCCCTATCCTTGATCTCCCTAGCTAAGAGACGTAAAAATGAGGAGGTGGTACGCCTGGAGTCTGACATAACTGACTTGGAAGAGGATATCGGGCGGGAGGTCACACGGGATAAACTCCATGCCCTTTGCCTTAAACAGTCGGATTATAGGGCGTTGGTTACGGGTGCGGCCAAGCTCGCTAGTCGGGAACAACAGGGGAGCTTGTATGATGTTGGTGACAAGGCTGGAAAGTTGATTGCATGGCTGGAGAGGAGAGAGCGAGCGAGTCGTGTGGTCCCGGTGATTGTGCGTGCTGATGGTGTGAGTGTTACGGACCCGGGGGAGATTGTGAGCTGTTTTGCGGACCATTTGCGTGACGTCTACTCTCCGGTCTCGGAGAGGCCAGAAGACGACTCTCGTCAACTGCTACGAGATATTGCATTGCCGTGCCTCTCTGTCGATGATAAAGAATTGCTGGATGAGGCGTTGACGAACGATGAGATAGCATCGGCGATTCGCTTGGTCCGTTCAGGAAAGGCTCTCGGCCCTAACGGCCTTCCGATCGAGCTTTACAAGCTTCGTCCAGATAGGTTGGCACCTTATCTCCGTGAGATGTTTATTGCATCCCGAGAGGCCGGCTCCCTTCCGCGTGATCAACGTCTAGCAACGATTGTGGTGATCCATAAAGAGGGCAAGCCGCGTGATTGCTGTGCGTCTTATAGGCCTATCTCACTCCTAAATGCTGAACCTAAGATTCTCGCTAAAGTGCTCGCTAATCGTCTGATCAAAGTCATTGGTGACCTGGTACATCCGGACCAGTCTGGTTTTATGCCGCACCGCAACACCGCGCTGAACCTGCGGCGCCTCCACGGAGTCCTCGCGAGAGTTGACTCTATTCAGGAGCCCACCATTTTGGCGTCCTTAGACGCCACGATGGCGTTTGACACGTTGGAGTGGTCGTATCTCTGGGCGGCGCTGGCTAAGTTTGGTTTTGGACCTGGATTCATTGGATGGGTGAAGTTGTTATACGTGGAACCGCTGGTGCAGGTGGTGGTGAATGGTAGAGTTTCTACCCCCTTCGGGCTTGGGAGGGGCACACGGCAGGGTTGCCCCCTGTCCCTGCTTCTTTTTGCTCTTGCGTTGGAGCCCCTGGCGGCGTGGCTCCGGTGGGAACCCTCCATGACGGGTATTCGGTGGACACCGACGTTTGAGGATCGCGTGTCACTCTACGCAGATGATATTTTGCTCTATCTCACCTCCCCGCGGAAATCGTTGATAGTGTTATTTGATGTATTAAACTCCTTCGGTCGCAATTCAGGGCTTGTCATTAATTGGGTGAAATCCTGTGTTTATGTGCTGGTTGGCGACCCCCCCCCCTTCTCCCTCGCGGCTGTCCGATTCCAATTTCACATTCTGGCTTTAAATATTTAGGTATCCACGTGTCCCTGGATCCGGCGGTCCGCTATGCTCTGAATCTGCTGCCCCCGCTCCAGCGGCTGCGGGCCGATATTGCTCGTTGGCGGAAGCTCCCGCTATCGCCGCTTGGCCGGGCAGCCTTATTCAAAATGATGTCTCTTCCACGCTTTTTGTATGCATTGCAGAATACATTGGACGTGGTGCCCGCCCGATATTTTAGTGAGGTAGAGAGCCTACAGAGGCAACTAGTTTGGGATGGGAGACCGCAAATTGCTCTCGCTAAATTGGCCCTTCCGTGGTATGACGGTGGCATAGCTCTTCCTGATATTAGAAGGTATTATTGGGCGTCCCAGTTGGTGGCGGTGAACCATGGGACATATGGCCTGGCGGTGAACCCCGCGTACGAGATGGATAAGCTACTGTTGCCGGGCAGAGATTTCAATAGAGCGCTTTATTCTACGAAGGGAAGCACTACATTGACAGGTCCTACGAAAAATGCAGTACATGCCTGGCACTGCGCCACCGCTGCTACGGGATGGACGGGTCGTCTGTCTCGTGCGACTCCACTGTATGCGTCTGATGCGTTGGGTGGTTTATGGCGTACTAAGGGCTTTGAAAAATGGGATTTGATTGGAATTAGTCGTGTGGGGGATCTCTGGATCGATAGGGAGTTCTTTCGCTATGCGCAGATGCACCATGCGCTACTTTCCGATTTCCCGAATCCTGCAGATATCCCTGAAGCCTCCCCGCTGGAAGATCGTTTACTTGATGGTTACCTGCCGGATAGTACTATTTCCCTGATCTACAAAAAACTGATCAATACTCGAGCGGACCTCCTCACACATTTGCGAGAGGTCTGGGTCACCGATGGCCTAGAATTGGATGATGAGGACTGGGTCGCGGCAGTAGCCTCACCGAGGGAGGTTGCCATACCGGCTCGCCTTCGATTTGTGCAGTTAAAGATATTACATAGGGTCTATGTCACCGGTCCCCGCTTGCTTCACATGGGTTACACAAGTGATGGTTTATGTCGGCGTGCTTGTGGCCTGCTTGGTACTTTTCTTCATATTCTGTGGGAGTGTCCGAAGGTGCTACGTTTCTGGACTGGTGTGCATGCAGTGATGGAGGAGGTTACGGGTGTGGCTCTGCTCCCTGAGGCTCGGCGATGTGTGTTGAATGTGTGGGAACCGACTGACTGCGATGTGGCACAAGAACGCTGGGTGACTTTGGGCAACATGATCGCTAAAAGAGACATTGCACAGCTCTGGGGCTCCGGTAGGCCTCCCACAGTTACGAAGTGGAAAGAGAATATGGATTGGTGCATGTTCCGAGGGAAAACTGTTTACGTGGCCAGAGGCAAACCTAAGAAATGGAGTAAGATGTGGGGTCCCTGGAATTCCTACCGTGGGGATATATGCACCCCCCCCCCTTGGTGGTCACACCAGACGCAACGATGTCCCCTTGACTTTGATGTTCCTGGTCTTTTTCCCCTTCGCCTTGCAGGATTGATGACTGATCCTTTCCCTGCCCCCCCCCGCCCTTCTTAATGCGAGTTACTGTGTAATGGGCTGCATTGTCGCTGTTGTCCCCCGCTCATGAGAGAGCAAGTCCCTGCTAATGGAGTTCTTCTGCCTGGTCTAAGTTTCCTTTTGTTGTTTTCATTTACAAAACAGTTAATAAGAAACCTTTCTGTAGTGCTGGGTTCAGTTGTGGGCGGCTGCAGCCGCTACGTGTGCGGTTCGCTCCTGCTCTCATGATTGCTGTATTATTGTTGTCCTCCTTTTTCTACGTTAGCGGCCGGCCCGGGCGGTTGTAGGCCCATGACTGTGAATATTTGATGTGTAAAGAAAGGTTTTAAAAAAAAAAAAAAGATTGTGATCAAAACTCCCGGGGTAGGATGGAAGGCAGAACAAAATTTTGAGAGGGCCTGTGCATTTCAAAGGTGGCCTTTTGAACTGACCCTAGCTTCAAAGGCTATGGTAGGTATAACTAATGGAGCTCAAGCCTCTGAAAGTAGAGAACCTGTTAGACTTGGCATCTATTGGCTTGTTTCCACTGTCTTTTTGCTTTCTGACCTCCCGGTTTTGACTCTGTTTTTGCTGGTTTAGTGTCTCTGCGCACTTTTCACTGCTGTTCAATGTTAAAGTGCAAGTGCTTCTGTTGTAAATTGTGATCATGGATTGGTGTTTCCTTGATTGGCATATTTGATTTACTGGTAAGCCCCTAGTAAAGTGTACGGATTGTACCAGGGTCTGTAAATCAAATGCTACTAGTGGGCTTGCAGCACTGAGTGTGCCACCTACATGCGTAGCCCTGAAAAGGTATGTCAGACCTGACACTGCAGGGTCTGTGCGCAGTTTGAAATTGCCATGTCGACCTGGCAAGTGCACCCACTTGCCAGGCCCTAGTCTTCCCTTTTCTTACACATAAGTCACCCCTAAAGTAGGCCCGGGGTACACCTGTGGGCAGAGTGCTGTGTATTTTAAAGGTAAGACAAGTACTGGTGTGTGTGGCATGTCCTGGTAGTGAATAACAGTGCATTTCGTTTTTCACTATGGAAAGGCTATCTGTCCCATAGGATAAAATCGGAGGTTTACATATAACATCTTAAAAGCATAACTTCCCATTGGGACGAGATGGGAAAATGGAGTTTAGTATGCCTGGACTCAGAATGTAAAAATGCATCTTTTAGTAAAGATGATTTTTATGTTTTGTATTTGAAAATACCCCTTTTAGAAAGTAGGTATTTTCTTGCCTAGCCATCCTGTGTTCCTCTCCTGGGTTTGTGGATTGACTGTCTGGCTTTGGAGTGACAGGGGCTGGGGATGTGCATTCTCTTCGGACAGCCACCAGGGGGTTCGAGGTGTGTCCTGCCTTTCCTGGATGAGTCAGTGCTGGGCTGAATAGACCTGGGCTCCATTGAGAGTAGTGGGACAAGTTTTGGTTGCACCTGAATGGGCCTGATCTACTTTAGACGATGCTGTCTCCACCTACTGCTAGGAAGCTGGGCCAGAGAGGACTGGTTTGGACCAAGCACAGACACTCTATGCCTGAAAGAACAAAGGAGTAATTTTGAGTATAAATATAGGGGCACAGACCCCAGAATTTTAGAACTCGCTGGGATCAAGGAACCTGCCAAAAAGAAGAGCTGTAAGAGCTGCCAGGAGGAGTACTTCCCCTTTGCTGTGTTGTTGCTTTGTTTGATTGGCCTGCAGTTGCTGCTTCTGACTTGGGCAGTGAAAGGACTGGACTGAACTTTCTTTACTTGTGCTGAGTATCTCCAAGGCCTTGAAATACAGCTTGCCTCCTGTTCTGAAGTCTCAGGGACTGCAAAGACTTCACCAACCACTGGGTACCGCTTCTGGAACCATTGTGTCAGTTGCCATAGAGAAGGGGAAAAGCAACCGCCTCCATCACCAATTCCGTCGCTGGCTCTGTGTCATCAAGGCACTGCAGAAGGCACCATCGTATCTCACACCGTAACCCAGGTCTCATCAACGATGACGACCGCCACCACCACCACCGAGCCGCTGCTTGCCCCGTGACCTGTGGGCACCCCACTCCGCACCGCCTCAATTCACTTCACTACCCTGGTCTCACCGACTCGGTTGCTACCTGCTGACTTCGACATCTGTGACCACATCTTGGCTGGGGGCACCACTGGTAAGTTTCATGATGCACCGCCTTGTCCCACACAGCAGTCTGGGCTGACTGACGCTAGCTCCTGCTAACCGGCTCTGTCGCTTGCACCATGACCTGCCAGCACCGCAACGAGCACCGCCTCACTCAGCATCATTCCGTCCATCATTTGTTTGTTGTAACGCTTTTCGCCCTAAGTGGGATGGGTATTCCCAGACGTGGGACCCGTGCTCACTACGCCACTGGAGTCAAGCTATCCTGGCTGATGACGGCTGATAGCCAGAAACCGGTCCTAGGATGCTTGATTCCGGTACAGGGAAGACATGGCTTGGCAGTTCGGGCTGGACTGTTCCCATGAGGCACGGGGTCAATGCTGATTTGCATATGGCCATGTCTGAACTGGGGTGGCGTAGTGGGCAAAAGAACGATGGATTTAACCCAGATCTCTTGACTGGGGGAGAATGTCTGCATTGTCAGCATTCCGTCCATCATTTGTTTGTTGTATCACTCAGCATCATAGCCCGGGTCTCACTGATGCCGCTCAACAACCATCACCGAGTCGCTGCCTGCACCGCGCCTTGAGGGCACCGCACGCAGCACCCCTTCACTTCACATCGCAACCGTGACGGTTGCCACAACCGGCTCGCACCAACGTGTCGGCTGCAACGAACAAGGTACTGTTTATGAGTCGGTCGACACCCCTGACCGACGCGGTCAGACGGAACTGTTGGATTCTGCTATTTTCAGTTTTGCGGTAGCTCCGGACAGAGCTACCGACTCGGAAGAACTGTGTTTTTGAGATATTTCTGAAATTTTAAAAAACATCTTGCAAAGTATATATTTTTAAGTACTGTATGTTGGATTCTTATCATATTGGTCTTGTTTTGGATATATAAAAATATTGGATATTTTTCTAAACTGGTGTGGTGTCCTTTTGTAGTGTTTTCACTGTATTACTGTTGGTTATGTGCAAATACTTTACACGCTGCCTCTGAGATAAGCCTGACAGCTCATGCCAAGCTACCAAGCGGGTGGGCAGGGGTTATGTTAGGAGTGTAACTCCCTTACCCTAACTAGGATGAAGGGTCCCTACTTGGATAAAGGTACCTAACTCCGCCAACTAGAGACCCCCATTTGTAACAGGACTATACTATGCTGGTCTGATACTTGGACATTGACGAGAGGACTCATTAGGGCAGGAGGGACTGCAACTCTACTAGCCGCAGACTTGCAGTGGCTTGGAGGTTGTTGTTCTCTAGGAAGGATACTATCATTTGGTGGATTTTTCCTGAACGTTGCTAGCCTGTGGCTAAATGCCATCTGCTGTGGCCTGGGTCCCAAAGTACTCTCCAAGGGCTAGTGAGCTGGCCTCCTGTCCACATGATCCAAGGGATACAAAGTATCTCTCTCCACAAGATCATAAGGACCGCACTGGTTGTGGCGGATACAGGTGGAAGCAATAGCGGCCCGTGCAGGTAAGAGTGGTGGGGCCAGGTTGGGGGGATTCGACAGACAACCACGAGGGAAAATCAAATAAATAATTCACTTTCTCTTGTAGTCATCTGTCGAAATCCCCTGCTACCCCGCCCCACGCTCTTACCTACACAGGTCGCGGCTGGGTGGAAGTGATCGTGGTTGGGACAAGGACCGTCCTGACATACACCATCATCTAGCTGTGCAAGAGGAGTGTGTGTGCAAAGATTAGCAGCCATTTGAGTTGCTGGGAAGTGAGGAGTGCAGGAAAGTGCAGAGGAAGCTTGCATAGTCTGAGGGACCTATGCTTGCACCCAGGGGAACTGTGCTCACTTGCGCTTCAGAGCGAGTGGTGTCCAAGGGGAGTTAGGGGAACCTGAACCAGGAGCTGAGACTGTCTTCGGCCTCCAGTGACAGACATTACAGCTTCTGTCCGAGATCATTGTCTCCCTCTCCCTGAAGCCACACCACTGGGTGCTTTGTTGCGGTAAACACCGTGATGAGGCTCAAGGGGTTTCATATGCCTTGTGGGCCTCTGCAGCTGACTGTCGGGGGTCTATGACAGGTAACACCCCTCTTGAGAGGAAAACATTTTCCAGATGTGGAAATGCACCAGCTTCCTCTATCATAACCTTTTGTCTATGGATGGATAGCGATCCCGCACTCATGTGGGTGCCGTTGGGCGCCTGATAGTGTAATCCGGATGAACAAAACTAAGTAACTGTTTCATTCCGTGTCAGGTGGTTCCGACTGTCTGGTCAATAGAGCCCAGCCGAGTCAGCATGTCTCATTGGTTGATGGAGTTGAGGGACTGAGGGGCTTGGTCACGAGCCATAGTCAGAGACTGGTGGCTGTTTGACCTTTCTGCAATGGGAAAGTCCGACAATTGCATTTAACTGTAAAGTGTATATAGAATGTGTGTTTCATTTTGATTTCAATAGAGAAGTTTGACAATTGCATATAACTGTAGAGTGTATATACAATGTGAATCTCGTTTTGATTTCAGGTGTGTGTGTGATATAAAGACAAGTGTTTTTATACATACTGTGGAGTCTTTTTGGGGCGAGCATAGTGTGTTGTGAGGTGGGTGCTGTGCCAATACTTTACACTCAATCCCTGAGGATAAATCTGACTGCTCGATACCAAGCTACCAGATGGGGAGCACAAGTTATCGGACAAGTGTATCGTACTCATCCTATTTGGAATAGTAGTTTCTGACTGGCTATGATGCATCACAGCCAGCCAGAAACAGCTGGGTGTAAAACTGGGGGTCCCTTTAGGCCCTCCCATCATATGCCTGGAGTTCAGTGCATGCTCACTCAGCCCCATTATGCCTTATTTGTTCATATATTTTTCAATGGGCGACTTGCTGCACCTTGAGGATATTGGTGGCCATGACAAAAAAATCCCACTGATGGCCTACCAATCAGAACACCCCAATTAGCTGTTCCGCAGCCGGGTCTGCAAATTTACAAGAAACATAACACCAAAATGTGTTTCTTTATCGTTCTTATATGAATTTATGGATATTACAAGGATGTGCAAATCTGTGGCGAATCCACAAAATAACAGTCAAGAGATCTCTATGATTTAACTCTTTAGAGGCCCCCTAAATCGCTTTTTATTTTTATATAGTACGAACTCGACCCGAAGGTTTCAGAGCGCTTTACATGAGCACCGGTTGCGTTACAGACAGACACATTAATTTTGTTAGGCACAAGGAGATTAAGTGATTTGCCTAGCATCGAAGGATGTTGAGCATTCCTTCCGAGACTCGAACCCGGTTCCCCAGCTTTGAGGTTGGCCGCTCTAGCCGTTAGACAACATCTTCTCCCAAAAGCTCATTTTTTAAAAGCTACTTATCATATTTACACCAAACCTAGCAAAAGCGCACTTTTGAGTAAAGTTCTAGTGTCATATGGAGTTTGGAGTAATTCTGTTCAATACAGAAATACAGCCCCCATCACTCTCACTCTTTGATTGGAACATTTTGTGTAGAAGGCAATAAAGTTATAACCAGAATAAAAATACGTTTCAATTGAAACTCAGACCTAACTTTAACTACACTGCCGCCATCGCGTAAAGCAGCCAGAGAGTACGAGGTTAACTTGCTCGATGAGGTTACCGTGGTGTCGCATTCTAGTCTTCTGATCAACACATGATACCGCTACGCCTTGTGGGAGAGGCGCACGGCATTGCAATCGGGTACTGTTAGCTTCGGAGCTCACGTGCTCCCTCTCCGCAATAAAGAAATACGTATCACCAACCCCGAGTGTCAGCGCCTCATTTCTTGGGAAGGATTTGACACTACAAACTGGCGATGAGGCAGAAGAACCTCGACTTGCAGCTGCCTGAGCACCGCTTGCCATACCGAGCAGAGCGCCGAAGTACGTCACAAGCCACTACCCAGGTCAGTAGGACAGGGAGCGCGGCAGCGAAGCAACCGGCTGCGTGGAAATTCTCCTTGTTCCCTTCAGCGAGCATACACCAGCTTCAACTGTCCTCAGCTCTCGAGGACCGCTTACGGCTTAATTGACTGTGTGCACCCAATTCTCCAGTCCCACGGCGGCACGCAACGTGTCGGCGGCCCTCTTTGATGCATATGTTGTGCCGCTACACGCATTTTGCCTTCTGAGTACCCAGGCTACTTGCCGTCCCCGCCACAGCACAGCACTGGCATTTAACGCCTGCAGGCGCTCACGCTTTGCTGCTTCAAGCTGCTGACCCCGCGCTGGCCAGCCTGCAGCGTGTCTTGCACGAATGTTCTCCAAGTGACACGCACACTGCCTTCAATCAGGATACCATAAGAGGCCATGTCGGCCCGTCAGGGTTTTGAGTGACTTTCGTGGCATGCATGTGTGCCCACCCCCTGTGACAAGCCTTCCTGGGGGTACTGGGACTTTCTCCATTAATTGAGCACCACCACCTCCTACAGTTGCGGACGGTGGATCACCGTGCCTCCTCACTTCTGGAGTCTTCCACTCCTGCGCCTACCAGTCAGCCATGATGTGCACACAAACCTTCTCCCTGACAAACCCAGTTCCGTTCCTGCCGAAGCCAGGAGAGCCTGCCATGAAATGGGCTGATTGGAAGGGGTACTTCCTCAATTACCTGTCTGCCCTGGAGGACGAAGGGGGAGGAGGAGTTCTCAAGTAAACGCAGGAAGAAAATTCTGCTGCTCAATCTGGGGCCGGAAGGCTTGAGGGTGTACAAGGGCATGGTAAAAAACCTAGAGGCCCGGATGATACAGATGTATTCCAGCACGCATTGAAAGACTTGGACAGTCATTACCAATCAGTCGTGTGCATTGCCATAGACAGGTAAAAAAAATTTCAGAGGAAACAAAATGACACGGAAACAGTAGACGACTATGTGGCGGCGCTTAAAAAACTGGCAGTGAATTGCAAATTTGGCCACCTTCATGACGATCAAATCATAATGCACACAGTCAACACTAATGTACAGGAGAAATTGTGGGTTAGTGGGGAGGCCCCCCTCAATGAAATCATTGCGATTGTGAAGAAGGCAGAACTGTCTAAAAGATGTGCGGTAGCGGCTAAGAGGGAAAGTGAGACTAAACCCAACGTGTGCAAAGTGAGCGACAAAAAAGTTTCAAATGACAAACCTGGTCCCAGTGCGGGGAACAGAAATAGTAGGAGGCCTATGAAGAAATTTGCAGGACCCAACAAAAGCCCTAGTGAGCAACGAGGTAGTTGCTACAGATGTTGGAGTCAGTCTCACATGGCCAATGAAGATGCCCTGCATTCCATGTAAAATGCTCCTTTTGTGGTGTTGTGGGACACTTTGGTAAAGTCTGCAGAAGGAATCCCAGCAATTCCACGGTCAAATGCGTCATGTATGAATCAGATGCTGAGGGTGGGAGATGTTGATGATGATGGTATTTTATGCATTGATGACCATGTCATGCGTATTGATTGCAACAGCAGTAAAAAGCCCTCCTGTATGTTGACCATTGGGGGTGTGCAGGTATCCATGGTAGCGGACTCTGGTTCTCCATACACTATAATCCAAAGAAATGTATGGGAAAGGGACTTGACACTATAGGGAGACATCTACATCCCACCGATGTACATCCTGTCACCTTCACAGGAGAGAAAATCCCCATGGTTGGGTTACGGCAGCCTAAATTTGAGTTGAAAGGGAGGGACTCCTTAGGCAAACTGTATGTTGCAGAAAAGGGGCCTTCTGTCCTGGGGTGGGCTGACCAAGGTGCGTTAGGCATCCAGCTCAACCCCAGCGGAGAAACGCAAGTACTCATGACTGATAACCCACCTGTGTCTGAAGAGGAAAAACTGAAGGAAGAGTTTCCCTTAGTATTTGGCGGGACCATTGGGAAGTTTTCCAAGTTCACGCACAAGATACTACTCAAGGAAGGCGCTGTACCAGTCAGCCATAAAGTCCGGAATATTCTCTTTAACTGCAGAGAAGCTGTGCAACTTGAATTGAAACTTTTGGAGGAAAACGGCATAATAGTACCTATCAAAAGCGCTGAATGGTTGGGGCCCTTGGTCGTGGCACGGAAACCAAGCGGGAAGGTGCGTCTCTGCATATACCTTAGAGAACTGTATAAGAACATAATCGTGGACAAATTTCCGTTGCCCTGAATCAATAAATTGTTGGCTCAAACCAAAGTAATCAATTGGTTCTCCTCGATAGACCTCACAGCGGTGTATCATCAAAAATCGCTCCATCCCTCATGCAGGAAGTTGGCGTCCTTCATCACTCCCTTCAGCTGCTACAGATTTCGTCGAATGCCATTTGGCTGGCCTCAGCAGCCGCGGTTTTCCAAAAACGAATGCACAAGTTATTCAAGGATATCAGCGGCGTTTTATATTTCCAAGACGACATACTCGTCATGGGGAAACACTAAGCGGAGCACGACGAGAAACTGAAAGGAGTGTTACGGAAACTGTCTGTGAACGGCCTCACGGCAGAACTAGAGAAATGCAGATTTGGTTTACGCACCATCACATATTTGAGGCACGAGATTAGTGACAGACGGATTTCTCCGAAGAAAGCCAACGTGGAGGCCATCTTGTCTGCACCCAGGCCACGAAGCAAGGACGAGGTCCGCTCATTTCTGGGATTAGCAGAACTCTACATCAAATTCATCAGGAATTTTGCTGCTAAAACACACCATTTGCGCCAAATCTTAAAGGAGAAGAACACCTTCAGCTGGACGCCGGAGTCAAACGAGGAATTCGAGAACATCAAGAAGGACATTTGCGATGCTATTCCCCTGCACGGATTCGACAGCTCTGCTCCCAGCATATTGACAACGGACGCCAGTGAGAAGGGATTAGGGGCTGTCCTGTACCAATTGTCCACTGATGGCAAAGAAACCACCATAAGCTTTGCATCCCGTTCCCTCGCCCCTACAAGGAGAAGTTCAGCGTCATCGAGAAGGAAATGCTGGCGTCCATTTGTGCCATAGAGAAATTTCGCCAGTACTTCTGGGGCTCCCGGTTTATCCTCAGAAGGGACCATAAACCGTTGATTAAAGTCCTCACGTCCAGTGGCCATGCCAGTGCTACGCCTCGCATCGCCAAGATGACCCTCAGACTATTGGATTTTGTCTATGACGTTGAGTACCTACCAGGGACAAAGAACAAGGTGGCGGATTACCTCAGAAATTCTGCTGCCATGGAAAGGGCACTAACACACACTGAACAGGAAGAGTACACTGTAGCATTTACGACGGACCAAGAGAACATTATCAGTGCACAGGATTGGGAGACAGCCTACGACGAGGATCCTCAACTCCCACTATTAAAGACGTTTGTTACCCAGGGATGGCCTGAGAAGAGGCACATGAGAGACGACCTCACGAAATATTGGAAGGTGCGTGATGAATTGTCCATCAGCGACTACACCATATTTTTACTAAGGAGGAGACAAAGTCATCCCCCCTAGACAGTTGAGGGATCGCATCCTCAGCATCATGCATGAAGGACACCTGGGAATTGTGAAGTGAAAGAGGAAAATAATACAGTTGTACTGGTGGCCAGCCATTGACAACCATGTGGAGAAGTACGTAAGAGCATGCGAGCACTGAGCCAATGCAGACAAGTCAGTGACCTTGCTAAGGCCTCCTATGGGAGAGTTCACCACTCCCAACAAACCCTGGGAGGAATTGTCGATTGACATTTTGGGCCCTATTCTAGACTCTTGGGGGATACCCAAATATGTGATTTTCCTTGTCGACAGGTACACCAAGTGGCCGGAGGTAGAAGTGTGCGAGAATGTGGACACGGATGCGGTCATTTCCTTTCTCACCAATGCATTCCTGAGGGAAGGAATTCCGAAAATCATTACGTGTGACAGTGGTCCCCAATTTACTTCGGAGAAGTGGAATGCATTCATCAGGAGGAATGGAGTCACGGCTAAACACACTCCAGTGTATCACCCCGCAGGTAATAGCTTCGCTGAACGGTTCAACCGGGTGATCATGGGTTCCGTCTAAGCAGCCATCAGTGTGGGTAAGAGCTGGGAAACAGAAATCAGAAACACGGTATGGGCATACCGCATCACACCCACCCTAACTGGATACAGCCCGTTCAAGATCCTATGAGGAAGGGAACCGTTCACACGAGACAACAACGTTTGGATGAACCTGAAACTGCAGAGCAAATGGTCCCCAGCAGTAGTCAGAAGCAACTTGGAGAAGGCACAGAAAATTTACAAAGACAACTATGATAGGAGGCACGGAGTGCGAGAGGTTTCCCAAGCAACGGGGGATTGGGTCAGGATGAATTTTGCAGCAAGTTCAGCAAGCCTCTACAAGTCAGAGAACTTTATTCCCGCTCTGCCTTGTTGAGCGACGTCAAGATGTGGTCGCAAAGTAGAATGGCCAAGTGCAACAAAGTCATCGGAATGAACAAGGACTTTTCCAGCCACAAGCACCGGATATACTGGGTGGGAGCCTGCCAATGTTGTAGATGGGTTGGTCACAGGCACACAGAGGAATGGCGCGATGTGGGAGACAGTGGGTGATGCTGGTACCACAGGAGAGAATAATAATTCCGATTCCACACAGCACACTCCACCCCAAGAAACCAACAACCCTCACAACCCAGACATTACGCAAGGGACTTCCACCTCAAACGACAGCGGCCCGGAGGGGAGTACCAGGGAGGCCAGTTCCCACACAGGGGAAATACACAAGCCACGGGTTCCCCTCACGCGCACCCGCATGGGCAGGGCAGTGGTGTTACCCAAGAGGTACAGCGAGTTTGATATGTAACCACTCCCTCCTTCCTCTATCCCTCTTTACCACCTGGAAATCACTGCACAGTGACGCTCTCTCTCTCTCTCTCTCTCTCTCTCTCTCTCTCTCTCTCATCTCTCCCGTCCTTCTTCATACTCTGTGACAAGTAGCCATTACAGTGTTGTTCGTCCATGGCTCCACCATTGAGCCGCCTTCTCGCCTATGCAATTTGTGGAGGCATTGTTCAGTCAACCCATTGTGTATGCAATGTGTACATGTACTGTTTAGTTTATTCCTTTGGTTGTTGTTAAGGGGGAAGATGGGTGGTGTTGTATTCTAGTCTTCTGATCACCACGTGATACTGCTACGCCTTGTGGGATAGGCGCGCGGCATTACGATCGGGGACTGTTAGCTTCGGAGCTCACGCGCTCCCTCTCCACAATAAAGAAATACGTATCCCCAACCCCGAGTGTCAGCACCTCATTTCTGGGAAGGATTTGACACTACAGTTACCAAGTTTAGGCGTCCACAGTACAAGTTTATATGAATGGCCCAAAAAAAGATGTGACCAACCAACCATTCCAGGATCGCATCAAAGTGTTAAGGTTCTTCTAAGTGACTCACAATCACTCGGGAAACTGAGGTTATCAATGAAGCTATTCATTATTGTGTAGAAAATCGTGGTCACAGTCGAAAACATCCCACACACTGTTTAAACAGATTCAACAAAAGAAAAGATCACTACAGTAGGCTGGGTGGATTCTAGGAAAACTTTGAAATAGAACACTGTATAATAGTTGATAGTTATTGTCTACTTTGACTGCCAAAGTGTCTCACAAATGGAACCTCGAACGTAGACGATCGATGGACATGTTTCTGCGAATTTAAACATTTCACTTCCAAAATGGCTGCCCACAATGGAATGGAATCTAATTGAAAAAAAAAATAAGACAAAGAAAAAAACAGGCTTCCAGTGCAGGTGGCCTTTTGATTAATTTCACGGAGCTGAATCCATGGAACCAATTTATAAGTGATTTGCAGGCATGCTGGCGTTACTCAAATAAAGCGTGTGCTATTAGAATGATTTATGTTACCGGCACTAACATAAATGATGAAGTGAAGTTTGCAGTCCTTAATTACCGCCATGAATAATCAAGAACGAAGCCACACTTTGCCATTTAGCAACCGTGAAAGATGTGGCAATAAGTGAAAGCAAACTAATAGAATAAATTCATTATTCCTTGTTATCAAATGTTGAAAAAATTAATTTTATTCCTACGCCACCTTTATTTTGTATCAGTTAATGCTTAACCATTCAGTTGACGTTTGAAAGTCTTTTAGGGCACGCGTTTTCAGGCGATCTTTTATGGAATAAATACGGCCCTAGTATCATCCATCGAAGCCCAGCAAATGCCTTGCGCGTGGGAATCGTTTTAGAAAACTGTTATTAGCATCGTACGGTCTGCGCACAGCGCTCCGGGACTCGCGGCGCTATACAGCGGCTGATGTGTTACAAAGTATCAAAAGTTATGTCCTTGAGAATATATGTTCTATAGAGGACGAGTCCACCATAGGACGTGTTGGTAGTAAATTAGCTTTTATGGTAGTTCAGAATTGTAGGCGCCTACAGGTGGCGCGACCTGGATCACAATTTGGTCCCCTCTCAATTGACCTCAAATACTTAAATAAGAAAGTGTGGCTGCTGAGGTACATGAGTTATATCCCGGTTGTTAATTATTGTGCCCTGAAAAATTCGGAGCACACAGATTTCTGCAGGCTGCTTGTGTCTCCCCTGTTGTCCGACCTGTCTTAAAGACGGCACTGGAAATTGCTTTCCAGTTTCCTCTCCAGTGTTGGGGTGTGATGCCCTGTATATGCAAACAGGAAGTGCAGCTGGAAAAAAGTGAAACCATTTTTAAACCTAAAAGAGGCCCTCGCTTTCCAAATCGTGATTTTTTTTCACTCTCCTCTTTCACTGATGATCGGCCTCTACCTGCTGCTGTCGATGCCATTTTTTTTAAGCAGGAATGGATTGTTTTAAATTATATACATTCTCGGCAGCTGGACTGCTGGAGATGTGGGGGCCCCCCTGGGCCTCTAAGGTGCAGCCCCCCCCCCAAACTACAGTGGCATCAGTTACACCCAGGAGCGGCTCCTCCCCTAAGGCGGAGGAGTGTCACCCCACTGCCTTTCAGCACAGCAAAAAAGGAAAAATAAAATGATATTAACGCGGTTATTATCCTTTTGTTTTTCCAAGCTGCAGCAGTTTTGTGGGGCGGGGCTTGGCAGCGCATTGGCGAGGAGTGGTAGCACCCTCCTAAGTGCGCACAAATGTTTGACCAGCCCTCTGGGGCCGGCCAAACATTCATGCACACTTTGCATGTTCTCCACCCAGGCTGCATTACAGCCTGGGTGGAGAACATCCCAGGCTCCCATTCCCTGGCTGAGCGCGAACCACGGCGCTCAGACCAATCACACCGCTTCATTGTAGCGTTGTGATTGGCTATGGGGAGCCTCAGAGCCCAGGTGCTTCCTGCTTGCAGTGAAGAATCCGGGAAGAGGACTGAGAGGACGGAGGCTGCCAGCCAGACAGCCGGCCGGCAGGTAAGTAATCCTTTTTTTATTTATTCTTTCTCTCCAACTTTCCCCCTTGCCCCCTCTCCGCCCCACTGCTGCTTCGCCAGAGCAGCCACGATTGGTTACACCCCTGATCTCATTTATGAACTATGCAGTACAGCTTTCAATTCTCAGAATGCTGCCAATACCCTGAGATCCACTACATAAAAACCAGTAGTCTCCCTGTCAGGGTCAGATTTGTAAGGCGGGCACTCAGGCAATGGGCGATGTGCCAATATCTGAGGTGCATCTGTGGGTCGCTTTTTTGGGCAGCGTGAGCGCCAATTTGGGCTGTGTCAGTGCTGTTCAGATACCGCAAGCGGCCCAGTGGGGCCTGAGTGGACTTTCTGGAGGCAGATGGGCCTCTATTACCTCCCTTTTACCAACGGGTGACGTGTCATTCTGAGTCTCTTGCTTGGCCGGACCATTAATGTATGCAGATTCAGCAGGGGCAGGGGGCCTGAGCTGAAGTGGTCTCACTCATATTCCAGTGTGGTTCAACAGTGTGAACTAATCCGTGCACAAAGAGTCCTGGCAACATTCGCATTTGTTTCATTTCAGTGAAATTGAGAAAACATTTAGAGAACACCCCCTTCTTTTTTTCCATAATACTTAAAAGACTGAAGCAGTGTTTTGCGTAAAGGAGCAACCCGCAAATATGGGCCACTTTTTTTTTAGCTTGTCCGGGCCTAATTTTGATCCCAATCCAACCCTGGAAAAAGGAGTAGGGAGGCTGGTAATGGATTAAAGATTACCAGTACTGTGCTCAGCCAGTGCAAATGTCAGCACAGTTGGCAAAGCAAAAGGGCTGCGGCTACGCAATGTCTCAAAATGGCCACAATATGTGGCATGCCATCTCCAAAGTGAAAAATACGCTGTTGCCTAACCATAAAAAAATTATTTCATGGATAAACCCTTTCCTTTACACTGCCAATAACTAAAGAGGTGTTCACTTTCCATTTCCACGCTGCAAATTACTTTACTTATGTTCCTGATGCGAGTAAATCTCTGTCGGTTTTCAGGGACTGGAAAGACTGATAAAATATTGGGACATTTTCACACGTTGGCAAGATTCTGAGTAACTACCATTTTTTACAGGCAGAGCCACCCAAAAACACCCACAAACCTGCCCCTCACAGCAGATATGACCACATCGAAATTTCAATTATATTCAAAGAGGGCCGGGGAAAGGGAGGTTGGACCGTCCAGCACTCCTCCCAAGGAATTAACCATAATAATAACTGTTGTGCAATTGTGTTTCGAATGGGTGGTTTTAATACGTTTTTGGAAAGAATAGAAACCCTCAGGTGGAAATGTTTTTCTGGCAAATTTCGTTTATCAGTACCCATTCACAGCATTCCTGTTTCTACCATTTTATTTCAGACTTCGCCAGCTTTGAGAAAAAACAAGTTGGCTTAGTGTGAATCAAAACAAGTTAGAAAAAGAAACTCCATGAAAAGTAAACACTCCTCCTGGCCTTCAGGGTCTTGAGTGGTTAGACCCCAGGGGGTCGGGCCTGTTTGCTCAAGGTCTCTCGGCGTTAAGGTCATTCCTGTGTGGCAGCCATGGCCCGACTGGGAACCGAAACCGGCCCTGGCAAACCCCTCGGCTGGCCCCGGGGGTGCGGCTGAGCTGTTTGCTTGGGCCGATTTTGGACAATGTTGTTACAGGGGGCCGATATTGCTGACCCCCTGTAACAAAAGTGGCCACCAGGGGCCCAAAACCAGTCCCCACCCTGGCAGCCGACTGGGGAAATGCCCGGTGCCCGCTACAGCCAGTCCGGCCCTGTTGGCAGCAGGTAAAACTTACAGCTACAAGCCCCACCCCTACTTCATAGAGGCAACGACGGCTGGGAGAAGATAAACTAACCTTGGATA
Organism: Triturus cristatus; assembly: GCF_964204655.1. Lineage (NCBI taxonomy): Eukaryota > Metazoa > Chordata > Amphibia > Caudata > Salamandridae > Triturus > Triturus cristatus. The sequence goes on from NC_140582.1 coordinate 408,621,030, forward strand.
AAAGCTGGCGATTTCCCTTACCCCCATAAAAAGCTCGAGTTTCCAGAAATGTTTAAAACTTGTTCAACTCCTCAGACAAATACCTCTCAGAACCAAATCCATAGTCAACATCTTGGTTCTGCTTCTGCTACGAAGCTAAAATACCAACATAAAATAACACCTTGCTTGTTGCTCAAAGCCCAGAAGATTCTGTCTATGTTAAATGAAGGTCTTCGTGAGAGAGTGTGTTGTAGTGTCTTGGGCCCTAGGCCCACATGCTGTACCAATGACCACGCTGACACGCAGTAGTTGAGGACTGGAACTGGCCCAGGGCACGTGCGCCCGGCCCCTTATATTTGCAGGGTCACCTGACTGGTGACGCCTGTGATGGGTGGGTGTATAGTGTGGGTGCAAACACAGGCGGAATACTAGAACGTGTCCAGCAGGACACTACATGTGTGTCAAATTTCAGCCAGCCTTCCTCCAACGAAATCCTTTGAAAGGGCTCATCAGCAACCTTTTGTTTGGGTATGTTTTTTTGTGATTATTTGCTGATTGTGTTGGCATGAAGAACATTAATTTGCCTGCCAGGTTTGCATTCTCTACAATTGAGGTGCAGATTTGTAAAAGCTCACCCAAAAGAACAATACTCACTTTAAAGGCATTCCCCACTCCAGACAGCAGCAAAACCAAGTGTTGTCCATGCCTGCAAAAGTAAAAAGCGACAAAGCAGAATTGCAGAATTAGAATGCTTAAAATCCAGGGTCATTTTCCCAACCTGTCACGTTTTTAAACTGTCTAAGAAATGGATTTCCCATTTAATCCGCACCTGGCCCTGGGAGAAGAGGCTTCCTTTGAATTCCAGACATCTCGACTAATCCCCCTAAATCCATTTTATAATGAAAAAAGGAAGCCTGTGCAACTCCACACTCAAAAAAGGCAGCAGGCATTATTACGTGGGAACATCTCACCTGCTTTCAGAATATGTATAACCTCTACCGAATCGAAATCTGGTGGGTGAAATTCGCAGATTTAGACATGCTATGATAAAAGGTGTCAATCTACTAGTCGAGTAAGCTAATTTACGTTTAAATGTAAGTGCGTTTTCTCACATAAAACGTACCTTCCATAAATTAAGTAAAACGAAAAGATACAGTTCATGGGCCCTATCAAATGATGTGATTTCCTTTCATACCAACTCTGAGTTGTTACGTGTATGATATAGGTTTTACATGTGATTTACTCAGTGCTTAAATTGTTTTGAAAAGTGTCAGGGAACACAGTTTTTCCTAGGAGCCTGCCTCTGCCAAATGCCGGTTTATCTGAACACCAAGGCGTCCTAGTGTTAATTGCATCCCCTGTCACCTTCTTCCACCAACCTACACTTCCTTTATCTCTATCGCTCCTTTTGCAGATATGTTTTTCGTTTCTGCCTTCTCTCTTTTTGCTTCCTACATTTTTCTTCTTCCTCTTTTTAACCCGCTCTGCCTTTTTTCTCTCTTGCTGTGGTGAAACAAAATCCCAGTCCCAATAAATGAGTGATTGTGCCCTAAACCTGCAACAACATGCACACATTTAAGCATTGTATTAAAAAAAAAGTTGGATGATGCAGTATAACCGTTCCAGAGGATGCTCGAATGTGTTTCAGACATTCTGATCCAATCTCAGAGCAGGGCTCTTCCATATTTCCTCACAATACAGTATGTCGGAAAGCTCCAACATTTATTGACCCCAGTCATTACCTATCTCGTCCGTCTTTCTCGCCAGAGTCCTTCCCAAATGACCACATTATCCACCTATCCTAAAGACAAAAGAAAAAACGTATGCCCCCACCAACATGGCTGCCCAGGAAGTGGATAGGGATATGACCATAAAGGCAGGGCTTTAACGGGTATGCTTACTGTTTTTTAGGTCTCGCCTGATATAGCGCATGCGCTGGTCTGGCCGAGACATTTAGTGTAAGGGTTTTCAAAGTGCTGCCACAGGCTTTTGGTGGCAGTCTAATCTGTGCTCATTCTTTTTCTAAGGGTTTGCTTGCTGACTATACTGTCCTCGAGGGTCCAAAAGAAATATGGATTTCTGCTAAACTCCAAGAAGTCAAAGCTGCTTCCTTCTCTGAAGATTCTATTGATCGGAGCTTTGTTTGACATGGTTCTGGGGACAGTGGCGTAGCTAGGGGGGGGCGGTGGGGGCGGACCGCCCCAGGCGGCACTATTTAGGGGGCGGTGGCCGCGCAGCACTGGCACGTTGCGGCGACATTTATAGTTTATTTGGGGACCCAAATAAATTATAAAGGCCGCCACAACGGGCCAGTGCTGCGTGGCCGCCGTTTGAAGTGCAAGAGCTGCGCAGCAGCACTGCACGTGACTTCCTTCCTGCTCGATGCGGCGTCAGTGGGTGTCTGCAGGGCCTATGTGCCTGCGAATGAAGTTGTGGGAGGCTCCAGGGGCAATGAGCGCGCCTCACATGCAGGAATTATTTTCAAAAATGTGTCCCTGCGAGGCTGCGACCGGACCCACCCGACCCAACCTGAAGGATCACCGCGGCCTCCGCAGCGCAGGGCACGCTCTTGTGCAGCTTTTGCTTCTGAACCTGAATCATGGTTTGCCCCAGGAGTCAGTGGGGCCACGAGGAGGCCGGGCCGTACCGAATTGCAGCTCGCCTGGAGTGAGGTAATTATAGCTCTCACTCTGCTAGTTTTTAATAAAATTAAGAATGTGCCTTTAAATTATTTAAAACATCAAGTGAGCCCTGCCACCTATGACCCTCCCGATCCCGCCCTTTGGACTGCAGCGGCTGTGGAGCCCAGAGCTCTCGGTTGTGCAGCTTTGCTGCTTAGCTATGTTTGAATAATGCCCGGGCGGCATGGTTTGCCTGAGAGTCATTGCGGCTACTACGAGGCAGCCGTGCCGTATCAAATTGCCACAGGTCTTGAGTCAGACAGTGCATAGAGTGAAGTAATGGTTCCATAGAAAAGTACCCATTCTTGGTCCCTTAGTTTCATCATAAAGCTTTTGAGAGAGTGCCTCACACTGACCTATTACTCATACTTTAGATTCACAGCCAGGTGATGGATTCTGCCAGTTCATTACACCGAGACTTTATGACCCTTCTGAGTTCATTTTTTCGATCCTTGGCACACTCTTTCCTTTCTTTGCCAAATCCTTTCATAGTTTATACTTTTGGATTTTTCCAACTGACAGGGCCTTTCTGTCCCTTGAAGTAAGTAAATAATAATCTTTTTACACTGCCATAGATTCCAGCCTGCTAACTGAGTTTCGAAAAAAAACTGAAATAAATTTTTACTCTTACGTTTTTCACAGAGCTCTGTTTAAGCTAAATAACCTAATGCCCTGGTGATGATGATGTCTTAAATAAACACGGGTCGAAATGTCGTCAATGCACTTTATAATTGGACCCATTAAATTATTTATCAGTTATATATGTTAAAATGAATCCACTTTGTACCATTAGTTTGGGTTTGTGTGGTCCATTGCTGGATCTCGCAAGTACACGCATCTTGCTCTTCGCGTAATCTAGCTCTGCTCTTCTACTAACCTTATGAAGCATTATATTATTTTTCATTGTTGTGTCCAATTGTACGGCCTATGCATGCTTGAAATTGTTATTTTTTTGTTCAGCACATCGATTACATTTCAAATATATTCTATTTATACTATTTCAGAAGAAGCATATGTTCATTAATCATCTTTAAAACAGAGAGCTCTTGCAGTTCAAGTCTTCTCTTCTGTCATTTGTTGAACTCACAGTAAACCTTACCCTTTCCAAACCAAAAAAAAAATAGAGTGATGTAATGGTATCTCTCACTCTACTAGTTTCTCATAAAATTAAAGATGTGCTTGCTGCCTTTTAAACTAGTAGCGCCTAGTGCCCAGTCATGATTATCTTCAGCTGCCTGCTCTGTTACAAGATGTAGTTTTGCAGTCACTCACAGCCTGTGCATGTTGAATCACTCGCTTTCACGAGACGCGCCACTCCACATACAGCCGCACTAAAATCGTGTTAGGCCGCTCGACGTTTCTGAGCCACACTGTGTCACTTAAGTCAATAGAGCCTAGTGTAGCTCTGACAGCATGTGGGAGTCATGGTGTGATCTGTGCCTTGGGCAGATAGAGGTTCCCCAACCGGGGGAGGGGTGGGCGTGGACCTCTCAGGGTTAATGATTTTTATTACGGTTGGAATCTAGTTAGCTTTTGGAAAAAAACATTTCTACTCATTTATGTTGCATTTTTTTATTCAACCCCAGTGTGTTTCACTCGTCTTCATTGCTTAGATGTTACTCTCGTGAAGGTGTCACTCGTTGTCATTGAAATGTCACTCATAATTTCACTGAAATTATGAAAGGTCACACATAGCAGTCTGTAACCTTGGCAGCTATGGTGCTTTCTCTGTTATGTGTAGAGGGAGTGGGTTGCAGGCTCTTGCCTTGGCCTTGGACACAGGGACAAACCAGCACAGTAACAGGGTCAGTGTTTTAAATGGGCCTGCACTTCAAAATACTCTTCTCTTCAGTAATGGAACTTTTGTTTCGCAGTTTTGTAGCAGTACAGAGGTGTTAAAACTGAAAGTACTACAATGTTCCTTGTATATTGAGCAGTTTTCGGGCAACACACAGTGTCAAGTAAACTCTGGTGATTAATTTACCTGCTGGAGAGAGACGGGAGTTTCATCTAGTGGCAGGTTTCATTTGTGTGAGGTAACGCAGGTGGTTAATATCATAGCTGCCAAGTATTCGCATTGCTAATGTGACATTTCCATCGATGCAGGGACTTATGAAAGACATTCCACAGCGAAATGTGACACATCAAAAACATTTTATACAGTGTGTTAAAATATTGAGTTGCATATTCATTGTGCTTTAAGTCATAGCTGAGACATCGTAGCACTTTAAATACAGAAGCCGTTAACCACCACTCCTTACCCACCTCCACCAGGAATCTATTCCTTTACTGTCTTGTTACACTCATCTGTAGTGACTGAATTAATCAATAAAATATCATAATGCAAACAAATGCATTTCCTACCGAGTACTTTAACTTGGATTTATCTTTAAACATACAGTGTGCCTTTATTTTATATGATGTTACCTGGAGGTGAAGACAATCGAAACTTGGGAAGAATAAACATATTTTGTCCTTCCAGCTTTGTTTTTAACTTACTGCCCCTCCCAACCCTCTTCCCCCCTCACCTGGCCTGGTACTGCCCCAACTGCAGAACTCAAGTTAGTCTAGTGATCAGGTGCATTGGACTCATCTGTAATATCCTGAAGGTGCTGCCAGGGGAATCGTGGTCAAACCCAGTGTGGTGGACCGGTCTGCAGACATTGCTGACGTCGTGGACGGGGCAGATAGGGGACAAGGGTCCTGCACAAGCTGTGATGTTATGAGTAAGATGTCACAAACAGAGTAGGCAGAACTGATGTATGTTTTGGGTTTCCTTCTGCTTTTCCTTTAGCGGCGCAGCTAAGTGGGGGCGGTCCGCCCCAGGCGGCACTATTTTGGTGACGGGGGCTGCCTAGCCCCGGACCGTGTCATGTATGTGCATGTAACTTGCATGATCGAGGTAGCTATTAGCGGCGATACTACATGTCTCTCGGACCTCTTTCAGGTGCTCGTCGTCCTTTTTCCCCAGCACCCCCCCCAGGGGAGGCGGCAATCTGAAGGATAGCCCCGGGCGCCACAAGCTCTAGCTACGCCTCTGCCTGGGGAAAGTCTCCTTGCCACCAGCCCCCCAACAAAAGCACACCTCTCAACTCAGGAATGTATTAGGTCTTCCACAAGCCCTATTAAGGGAATGGATGAGATTTCGAGGGTACATGGCAGCTGCTACATCTCTGGTTCCGAGGGCTCGCCTCCACCTATTTCATCTAGTGGCTCATCACCTGTCTCTCTGGGATCCCACCTCTCCATCCTATGATACCCAGGTCCCAGTGACTCGGCCAAAAGTGCAGAAATGATAATTGTGGCTGACTGTCAAAAAATAAACAAGGGTGTTCTCCCCTCCTCTCCCCCCCCCCCCCCCCACCATTAACAATCACGGCGGATGCCAACAGTCTGGGCTGGGGGACTACTTTCTCACCCCAGGGGCTATGTACCATATCAGAATCCAATATTTCATAACATTGGAACGAAATATCAGCAGTTCACAAGGCTCTACTACCCTTGGCTCCTCAAATACTTAACAGCCCTGTACAGATTAGAATGGACAGTCAGCTTACAAGAGCTTATGTGAAACATTTGGGAGGAAACATTTGTTCTCCTCTCTTAGTATTCCTTGCAGAGCGGTTAGGGATTTTGGTAGAGGAGAACTAGCTTTCTCTGACAGCTATTTATCTTTCAGGGTGGTAGAATGGGCATGCAGACCTCTTGAGTCGGACGTTCTCTTCCTTGGACTCCCTGTTTCTTTCTTCCCAGACATTTCAGGAGATATTGGACCATTTTGGCACCCCGTGGCTCGACCTGTTTGTGTCTTCCAGGAATGATCTCCTCCCCAGTTTTTGCTATCTTCCTCTAAGTCAGGTGGCATAGGGAGTAAATACAATGAGTTTTTCCTGCCCCCCCCCACAGCCTTTTATACACATTTCCTCCATTTCCATTGATCAGCAGAGTTCTAATAAACATTCTGAGAGATGGTGCTGAGGTTCTCTTAGTAGTCCGATATTGAAAGAGACAACCTTGGTTCCCTTGGTCCAACCCCCTCGGATCTTTCCCCTAGTTCCATCTCCTCTCCAGTCCCCTAGGTTGCCGGAGAGCACTCTTCATCATCTCTACCTGGGGGTTTGGAGACTGAAAGTCAGAGGCTGCAATCCTTACGTTGTACTTCTGAATTTTCAGTGTCTATTCAATAACTCTAGGAAAGGCATCACCCTTAAGGTCTGCAAGAGACACTGGGGGAATTTTTCTTGATGGTGTACCTCCAGAGGTCTTCATCCAGTTTCCTGTGAATGGGGCAGTTTACTAGAATTCCTTAGAGATGTGTTTCTCTTGGCCCTTTCAGCTGCAACCCTCAATAGCTAATGGATTGCAATTAAGGCTATTAGACGTACTTTACTGGCACAATTTGACCTGTTGGCTTCTTGTCTATTATGAAGCTTTCACTAAAATGACCAGTGGTCCATTCCCTTGTCCCTGTTTGGCACCTTCCTCTGGTTATATTGTACCTTCAGGATTCTCCTTGTTAGCCTCTGTTCTCTGTTTCCTTTAAGTATCTAGCCCTGAAGGTTTTTTCCTAGTACACATCTTTTCAGAACTGAGGTTTGGAGCGATTGGGGCACTCCTTTTTAATGACCCATATCTCAACTTGTTCAAAGACACAGTGGATCTACATCAGGACACGGAATTCTTTCCCAAAGGCTCCTCTTCCTTTATTGTTTCCCATGATTTGATCCTTTCTTACTTCTTTCCCTCCTCTTCCTCAGAGCGGAACATTTTGTGGCATCCCTTTGATTTAATCAGGACCATATAACTGGAAAGAACTGCTTCTTTTAGGAAGATAGACTTTTTATTTGTTTCTTTTGGCATGGGCAAAAGGGGCCAATGCTCATCAGTTTTCACACCAAGTTGTTGAATTAGGACTATGATTTCTGTAGCATATCAGAGCATTTTACTCCTTCGGGTAAAGCAGGGTCGCTCAATGAGGGAAGTCTCCTCTACTTGGGCAGCTTTCAAAGAGTTTCACTCAGACATTTGTGATGCAGCAACATGGTCTAACCTACACACTTTTGTTACTCATTATACACAGAGAATGGGGGAAATATTTTCTACTTCTTTGGGTTCTGATGTTCCTCTATAGTACAGTAATGCATATGCTGAATTATTTCTTCCATATCTGTTGGTAATAAATTCACTAGGGGTTGCAATCAATTTTTGAATATGGATCAATTTCCTTTTCTCAATTAACTTTGGTGTATGCTCATTTGGTAACAGGGACAAGTTAGTCAAAGTCTTTCCTTTCAAAGTCTTGCATTCCCTCCCAACCCCTACTAATTCAAGGAAGGAGGGAGAAATTTGTAAATAAGATTTTGTTTTTGCTCTGTAGTTTCAGGAAGCATACCTGCTAAGGCCCCACCTCTATGATGTTATCCCTATCCACTTCCTGTGCAGCCCTGATGGTGGGGCATATGTTTTTTTATTATTTCTTTAAGATGGGTGAAAAATGGACACAAGCCACATTAGCTCATTTGGTAAGGAATGTGTCGTGGAAGACTATGACTTAGAGTAATGAACATTACTGGTAGGTAACCAAGTCAATGTCTATAATTAAAGAATGCATTTCAGGCAATCTTGTTTTGATTTGATGTGACTTTAATTCTTATGCAACGCACAGTTCTAAAGTTTTCTTTTAGTTTAGGTCCATATTATAAAGCAGCCGCCCTAGATGAAAATTGAGCAAAATAAATGTGTTTTGAAGCTTTCCTGAATATGAGAAAGTCTGAAATACGGTGGGGCAACTGATTGTCACCTAAAGGCAGTGCTGACTTCAGGATTTTGGAACAAGATATATTTTGGAACCACCTGTTTGAATTTATAATGCATTTTAGCTAATTCAAGCTCTTATGATGCTGATTTGTAAGTTAACCTTTCACGAATGTGGGCATGCCAGAACAGCAGAGAGCTCAAGGTGTCCAGTGTCTGACAGCCAAATACTGTCAAAAGAAAGCTTGAACAAACTTTTATAAAGTAATTTCTTTTTGTGCTTAAATCAAAATTTTCTTCTCTTGCATCAACTTTTTATGTAGAATTCTGCATCTAATAAGCCGCTCCTCCCACTGTCGGAAAAACACAATAAGGGAGACTTGGTAGATGTTTAAGTAAATAGTACATTAGAGCAGAATATAAGCATATAGCACTTGAAATTGCAACTAATTGCTGAATATTCTTCATCAAAAACACATCTTCCTTCACAACTGGTATTGTTTTAATGCAACAGTGAAAATTAAATCCCTGCTCTGAGGATTTTTACCATACCATCAGGCGAAATCTGTTAATTTTCTCCTTAATTCTTTCTTTTCTCTTGCCTTCTCCTTCCTCTCCTCTTTCTCTGTGTATACGTCACTGGATACACAGTGACCTCTATGTCTGCCAAGTAAGCGAAACAGGGGGCCAGAGGTAATGAAAACGTCACAATGTGAGAGGTGAAGTTGAAGAAGGAAGGAGGAGCTAAAGGTCATGTAGAAAGACAGTTAAGGCAGGAAGAGATATAAGATAAAGAAAGAAAGATGAGCTAGCCATATAGAATTAAATAGAAACATAGAAAGAGGAAGAAGTAGGTAGAGAGAGAGAAAAGGAGAGAGAGGGGGCAAGATAGGTAATGTTTTGGGGCGAGATGGGGAGGTAGAGATATAGCAAGATATATGAAAAAGGAAATGTAGAGACAGGGGTTGGGTAAAGAGAGCTTAATTAGAGAAGGCTAGAGGTAGTCGAGGTAAACATGTGCAGATGTGAGCTAGTCAGAGAAGCCCAGAGGGAGGCAAGATAGTGCGGTGAAATGGAGAGGGGCAGCATGAGATGTGAGGTATAGAGAAATAGGCTTGCTAAAGAGATTAGTGAGGCATAGAGAAAGACCAAGTGAGGGGGATAAAGTAGCAGAAATGAGCTGCGGAGAGAAAAGAGGTGAAGTACAGAAATGAGAAAGAAAAAAGTTTGATGGGTAGAAAGTGTGAGGTAGAGACAGCGAGATGAGATAGATCTGTAAACAGAGAGCTAAAGATAGGGGTGAGGTTGAAAGGGGGAGTTGAAAAAGAGGAGGTACAGAGAGAGACAGGTAGAGAAAGAGAAGTAAAATGGGCAATGATAAATTGAAAAGGGGTAGAGGTAGAGAAAGAGAGGTAGTGGGAAATGAGTGAGTTAGTAAAATAGGTAAGGATGAAGGACAGGGTTGGAAAGACAGAGTGAAAGAAATGTGGTAACTGGTGGAAGGGGATGAAAGGCTACTCAAGCAGCAACCATAATCCTTGTCAAGGTGAAGCCACAAGCAAACCCCAAATTAACCTGTGGTCAGCCCTCTAGTAACTTGGCACAGAGCACTCAGGCTGAACTTAGAGATAATGTGTAAAGTATTGCTGTAGCACTTCAAACACTAATAACGTAAAAACACAACACAAGAAGAATCCCACACCAAATTAGAAAAACAGAGTAAATGTAAATAATGAAAACAATCAAGAGCAAAACAACAAAAATCCAATTAGTAGAATCTGAGACATGTAAATTTAAAGATTTCAGTGAAAATAGTGCCAAAAAGCACCAAGTGCCAGCTGTGGTTATCTGGTCGTGCTGCACCAGGACAAAGTCAGAAGCGCAGGCCTGCTACAGTAACACACTTAGGCCTGCTGTGCACAGTACCTTAATCCCAGTTGCGGAGAGATGCGGAATCCCACATGGAGGATAGGTCACGTAGGAATGTGCAAAGTGCGATGTGAACTCCTTGCGTGAAGATGTGTTGCACTGTGGCAGTTTCAATGGGCTGCGATGGGCGATGTGAGTCCTTGCATCAGGGAAGTCAACGCAGCAGAGGCAATGCATCGGTTCGAGGGTGATGTGTCGAGCAGCAGATGCAATGTCCCGGTTTTGTGGGAGATGCATCGTGCCACGGAGGAGATGCGTCAGTTCTGCAGAGTCCACAGATGGGCTGGCAGAGAACCTTCAGGCCCAGCTCCAAGGGTCCAGGACTGGGGTGAGACCACTTGAGAGGGCAGGGCTCAGAGATGGCAGAGTCATGGTGCTGGGTTCAAGGTGGTTGGAAGCATGTTCTCTCCCTAAGGCATCTGATCAGAATGCCAGCCCACTAGTCCTTGGAATCACTCTGGGGCCCTGGGTTTAGATATGTAGGTCCAGTCCTTTTCACCCAGGCAGAAGAGTACCAGAGAAGCAGGTAAGCATAGAAGGGCAGTAGTCCTTCAGGGCAGCCGTCCAGCAGAGTGGCAGTCCTTTCAGCAGCACAGCAGCCCTTCTTCCTGGCAGAGTATCCACAGGCCCTGAAATGTACTGAGGAGTTGGAGTCTGAGGTCCTACTTAGTACTATACTTAATGTACTAAAGCGTATGAGGTCCAATATTTATTCCTGGTGCCCACTTTGAAGTTGGCCAAGCTTCCAGTGGTTTCCACCCCACTGAGGTGTCAAGCATCCCTTTCCTCCCTGTCCTGGTCCTAGCATGTCTGGTTTCACAGTAGAACAGTGTAAAACCCTTTTTGAGAGTGCTCAGGCAGAGCCTTTGTGATGTGCAAGTGTGGTAGATGACAGATCGCCTACCTCGTTAACTCATCCTGCCAACAGCTATCTTCTCTTTGTCTGACTGTCTGGAAACAAAACACAAAACCAACTGCCAGCTACACCTAGTCATGTGACCCAGGATCAGGCTGCAGGAATCATATGGTTACGACAAGAAACGTTCAACTTTCTAAAAATGGCATGTTAGAAATGGGGGGTCTCTAATTGGCAGAGGTAGGTACCTTTGTCTAGTCAGGGTAAGGGGGATACACACTTTAGATAACCCCTGCTCACCTCTTGGTAGCTTGGCACAAGCAGAACAGTAATACAGTGATAACACCACAAATGGACACCACACCAGTTTAGAAATATAAAGTATCTTTATCTAAACTCAACAAGACAAAAACAACAAAAATCCAACATACAGGTAGTAAAATAGCACTTAAAAACAGTTACTTCCAAAATAAAGCTTGTAGAAAACAATTAGCTCCACCAGGGGCTATGGCAATGTTGTGTCAGCAATAAATCCAAAGTATGGCACCAACCGCGAGGTGCGCAGCGTCGGGCACAGAGTCACACGGACCCCCAAACAAACAGTACCTTTGGAAACAAAGTCTATAACGATGCACGGCGTCATGGAGGTCAGGTGTCGGTGCCTGCTCCCTGGCTGCCATGGGGGAGGCGAGGCATCGTGTCCGGGAGGATGCGATGTGTCGAATCCAGGACAGGGGAAGTCGGTTGCGTTGGGGCATCGGTTCCGGTGACGGTGTGAATTCGGTCAGTTCTTGGAGTCACCCTCGGCAGTTATCGACGCCACAATAACAGGATGAAGGCGCTGGCAGAGACAGTGTGAGTGCTGGTGTCGGGCATTGCCGATAACTGCAGGCGTCGATAGGCGTTGGAGCTGCTGTGTAGGCTGAGCAGTGCATTGTGCACTTCACGGGTGGTGCCCCTGGCCTCGGTGCAGGTTGCAGCGGCATCGCTGACTGTGTTGGAGACAGGTTTTCCTGCTTATTTTAAGTTTCTTCCAGCTCCCAAAAGCAGGAACAACCTCTAGAGGCCCAAAACTGAAATAGGCACCTTCTAGCAAGTCAGAACTCTCAACAATAGAGTTCAGAGAAGCAGGGGGTGAAGTCTTTGTGTCCCTGAGACTTTAGAAAAGGAGGTAAGCACACAAGGCCCTTGGAGATACTTGTTCAAGTAGGTTTCTCAGCAAAGTTACAGTTTTTGTCCTTTCCTTGGCAGAAGCAGCAACCGCACACCACCCCCACACAACACACAGCAAAGGGGCAGTACTCCTCCTCAAGGCTCTCCTACTCTTCTCCGTGACAAAGGTTGCTCTTGAGTCCAGAAGTGATCTAAAGTTCTGGGGTTTAAGGGCCACTACTTATACCCCATTTTGTCTTTCTTCTTCTTTGTGCAAGGGTCTCTGATCCCAGTTCAAACCAGTTCTGTCCTCACTAGTGCAATATGACCAAAGGGGGTAGAGACAGCACTGTGCAAGAGAGACCGGCCCTATTCAGGCGCAAGAAAAACTCCTCCCACTACTCTAACTGTAGCCAAGGTCTATTCAGCTCAGATCTGAGGCATCCAGGAAGGGCCAGGCACACCTCAACCCCCCCCCCCCTTAGTGGCTGTCTACAGTGAATACACACCCCAACCCCTGTCACCTCAAAACCAGACAGTCGATCCACAATCAGGCAGAGGCACACAGAATGGTTAAATAAGAAAATGTCTACTTTCTAAAAGTACAATGATATGAATTCAGCTCGAATGCACTCAGTTAAACTCAAATAAACATAATCAACAAGGTATGCAAAGTTCATAAAATACAGTGTGCACCTAGTGAGTGGCTCTGCCAGCCACCCTATTCAAATTGAAAGGAAAACACTGAACATCAGCTAAATAATTGAAGTGATGTATATTTGTTAATGTTTCAGGGTCCCCTGAAATAAGGATTGAGTATAAGGCTGCAACACCGCCAATCACTTGTGGGGAAGAGACAGCAATAGGATCAAGCAAGAGGGCTAAATGACACTATATAAGAAGGGTCCCTCCATATATATTTCTATGTCTGTAATCCCGGTCCCCTTGCATACTGCCTGCAAAGTACACCAATGAAAAATTGGTGAGACTAGTAAATTGCTATACCGCTATCCCACATGATGCTCCCATGTGGTGTTGGCAACCTAATCTTTCTAGATTTCTGCACTCCAACCTTTCTTAATTTAGTAACTCGAAAACTTCTGGCGCCTAGCCTTCATTTTCCAAGTAATTAGGTCGTTTCTAAAAACTGAAATGGCCGCTACATTTCTTGTTTGTGTTTACATTTACACTGATTACACCTGGTAAATGTTATTGTATGCTTAGTTAATAAAAACCATTGCATAAAATACACTGAAAAAAGTATTAAAATTCGAGAAACGATAAAATTGAATCATCCACATTCTCATATTTTTTCGGTGTATTTTATGCAATCGTTTTTATTAAGTAAGCATACAATAACATTTACCAATTTACCAATGATTACAGCGTGCAACGTGTATTTTTCACGTGGTCAGTTTTGGAAATATGTTGTTTTTAACCTTGTTGATTGGTGCAATAATCAGTTCATGCAGTGATGCAAAATTGCTTCTCTCTGGTGCAAAAACAGAATATTGTCACAGGCGTATCGCTCCATCCCTGCATTAGCTATTTCCACGAAGTGGAGAGCTCAGCAATCAATGCGAATACATGGAGAATACTTACGGGCAAAGTTCTACTTCCAGGTACTCGGTGGTCTTACTATTGAGAAAAAATGATTCCACAACTGAAAACAAAAATAAACCTACATTAGAATAGTTGCAATGGGGCACTGATAAATGACATCAAAATGCTGAAAGAGTGTAATTATGGGCACATAAATTGTAATTATAGGTATTGCTTCTAAATCATTAATTCTAGTTACAAGAAAGACTGCACAGAATAAACTACAAATCTCAAGTGTAATAATAGATGCAGGAAATGAAGAGAAAGGGGCATGGTAGGTTTTATGAAGAGGAAGAAGTCCCAGGGAATAGGACTAGTAAATTGTTGAACACAATGTTTAGAAGGAAATTCCTTTAAAAATGGTGGCATTTTGTGCGAGTCACGTGGACAAGGGGCACACATCAAACATCAAATGGCAAGGGCACATGAAAAGTATAAATGTGAATCGATGCTCATTAATTGATTGCAAAGTTAACATGACCACTGCTGAAATTGAGAGTCACCTACCGAAATATTTTTTAAATTCTTTTAAATGAACAGCAAAGAATATAAAGTAAAATAACATTTGATAGTACACTGACTGTTCTACATAATGTATATATATATATATTATATATTATCTACTGGCGGTCGCCAGTAGATAGTTATAGTTACAACCTAGTTTCCATAGGAAATCTCAAAATTCTATTTTGAATAACTTTGGCGCCGGTTGACAAATCCTCGCGAAATTTTCAAAACTAATGGGGCGCTCCGTTCAGCTCCTACCCTGAAAGTCTCGGGGTGATTCGTCAAGCGGGGGCCGAGAAAAAGGGGGGTCCCAAAACGCATTTTCCCCATGCATTTTTCCATAGGACCTTTAGACACAGCTACAGCCAGAACGGCTGAACAGAATTACTTGAAATTTGGCAAAGAGGTATTCCTCAGGTCAGGCATGTGCCTTTTGCATATATGGTGTAAATCCGTTCAGTAGTTCCTGAGAAAATCAAAAGTAAAATCATATACATATCTGGGCGGAGCCTAACCACACATCTCATTGTGAGATTTGATTGGCTGTCAACACTTCATCCAAGAAGTGTTGGCAGCCATCTTGGGACCAATATACATGATAGCACCTCATTAAAAAGCATTGCAGTTAATAGAAGGTTTCAAGACTTTAGTTACATTATAAATCATTTGTTGATGGTACCATACTCATTTTAGGAATTGTAGTATGTTCTAAGGTGATTTTACCATGTGAAAAAGCCTTCTGCTGGGATATCATGAATCATGTTTGAGAGAAAACTATTTTCACATGCTTTTCCCACAGAGGTTTGGAAGGTGATCTATAAGCTAAACTGAGAGCATATTTTCTGTAAATTCACATTATCTTCCTCAGTCATGTGAGAATGAAGTCTGACATTCTCAGTAAAACATGTACATCCAACAAGGGCAGAGACTGTCAGTTGATTCCTTTGTGTTCTACTGCAGCTTCCCAGAGTGTTCCAAAGAACAACTAGAGCGCTAACAGTCTTACTTATGACAAAGGTATGGCACACCTGAAGCCATCTTGATTGGAATAAAGTGGTAACATTTAAAACATTTAATTTGCAAAGGAACAAAATGAGGGGGTTCATTTTGCCATAGAAATTATGACTAGTGCTGCAGAAAGCAAACTTAGGGCACATTTTGACTTCTCAAATCCTCTTCTATTTCATTAAAAAGTTCTGACATGCAGACTGAAACATGCACTTTGAATACCAGCAGCAGACTTCCCTGGTGAGCAGTAGCTTTACTACAGTGATCTAATGAGGAACTAGAGTGCTACCATTCAGAATTTATGGCAAATGTGTCACATCTGAATGCCTTCTTGATGGAACCAAAGTAAACAAGCATTGAAAATGCAATAGGTCTCGCCCTCGTTTAAGTTAAAGCAATTCTGTTTGTAATTAGGTGGCTTTTTAGCTTTGCTTTTATTAGTGTTTTTCAAAATTTCATGTAAATAACATGCATATCTGTATATGTATGCATGCATTTATATTTGTATTTATATAGATACGCAGATTATATATGTTTATATATGTATGTATATACATATATATACACATACATATCTGTAAATGCATATATGTGCATATGTGTGCGTGTAGAGAGAGGTAGAGAGAGGTAGAGAGGTAGAGATGTAGAGGTAGAGACGTAGAGGTAGAGGTAGAGAGGTAGAGGTAGAGAGGTAGAGGTAGGTAGAGGTAGAGAGGTAGAGAGTAGTAGAGAGAGAGGTAGAAAGGTAGAGAGGTAGAGAGTAGAGGATGAGTAATAGAGAGTAGAGAGTAGAGAGAGAGTAGTAGAGAGAGTAGTAGAGAGTAGTAGAGAGAGTAGCAGAGAGTAAGTAGGAAAGAGTAGTAGTGAGTAGTAGAGAGTGAGTAGTAGAGAGTAGTAGCGAGTGAAAAGTAGAGAGTAGTAGAGAGTGAGTAGTAGAGGGTGTAGTAGAGAGTAGTAGAGAGTGAGTAGTAGAGGGAGTATTAGAGAGTGAGTATTAGAGAGTGAGTAGTAGAGAGTAGTAGAGAGTGAGTAGTGGAGACTGAGTAGCAGAGACAGAGTAGTAGAGAATGAGTAGTAGAGAATGAGTAGTAGAGTGAGTAGTAGAAAGTAGTAGAGAGTGAGTAGTAGAGAGTAGTAGAGAGTGAGTAGTAGAGAGTAGTAGAGAGTAGTAGAGAGAGAGTAGTAGAGAGTGAGTAGTAGAGAGTGAGCAGTAGAGAGTGAGTAGTAGAGAGAGAGAGTAGTAGAGAGAGTGAGTAGTAGAGAGTAGTAGAGAGAGTAGTAGAGAGTAGTACTGACTGAGTAGTAGAGAGTGATTAGTAGAGAGTAGTGGAGAAGTAGAGAGTGAGTAGTAGAGAGTAGTAGAGAGTGAGTAGTAGAGTGAGTACTAGGGAGTAGTAGGGAGCAGTAGAGAGTGAGTAGTAGAGTGAGTAGTAGAGTGAGTAGTAGAGAGCAAGTAGTAGAGAGTGTGTAGTAGAGAGAGAGTAGTAGAGAGTAGTAGAGGGTGAGTAGTAGAGAGTGAGTAGTAGAGAGAGTAGTAGAGAGTAGTAGAGTAGTAGAGAGTGAGTAGTAGAGAGTGAGTAGTAGAGAGTAGTAGAAAGTGAGTAGCAGAGAGAGTAGTAGAGAGTAGTAGAGAGTAGTAGAGTGAGTAGTAGAGAGTAGTAGAGTGAGTAGTAGAGAGAGAGAGTAGTAGAGAGTGAGTGGTAGAGAGTAGTAGAATTTTTTTTTGGAGATTTTTGGTAAACCTATGTATAAAATAATATATGTACTATATCCTGCATTATGGAATGGTTAATTTTTTTTTGTGCATTTTTTTCCGTGCGCATACGGTAAGCTGACGCTACGCGCTCCGTACGTCATAAGTACGGTGCGCTTACGTAATACGTGACGTACGCGTACACGCATGCGCGTTGCGCGGAAGCAACGTCGCGGTTACGCAGGGGCGTGTAATGCGCATGCCCGAGTGCGTCTAAGCGCTCCGTAAGCGTCACCTTTGCGCATGCGTACTTGTTTACGAGCGCGTACCGTAAGCTTACTGAGCGCGCACGGTAGGTCATGTGATCCACAAAGAACACTTTTCATTGGTTGAAACTACTTTCAGCTCCAGAAACTTCCCACACCACACCCATTCCCCTCATTACTGCTTGAGATCCCCTAGGAGAAGGAGCTGAATTGACATTGAGATACAATGGCAGAGCAGCAGACCTCTTCTGAGAGTGAGCCTAGCAGCACCATCATCAGACAGAGAAGGAGGAAACAAAAGGATTCTTTTGTGTGGGAGTATTTTACTTTTCCAGAGGGGCAGAAAAAGGTCAATGCTCCATTGGTCACTTGCACACTTTGTGACCGTGTTTTATCTAGAGGAGATCCAAGGAAGATGTATTCCTTTGGAAATCACTCTATGATGAGACACCTTAGGGATAAACATCCCAGGACCTTTGTTCGACATACTGGAGAAAACTCTTCAGTAAGTCACCGGAGCCCAACCTCAGAAGCTCAGCCGAGTACATCATCGGCAGCTCAGCTGAGCCCTTCCTCTGAGGTGGGAGCATCACCTTCTTCTGCTCCTCTGGACATTAACCCTCGATTTCGGAGGGTTTCAATGAGGTGTACAACGTGTTGTGGTCTTATTGTTTTTGGGGAGACCAGTGTTTCCCTTATTAACAATAAGATAGACCAGCACGTTTGTAGACACTCATAATATTCCCATTCTTTCTTTCCTCCATCCCTGTATTAACCCAACGGCTCTTTTAAGAGCCAACCTTACCTCACAATTTTTTTAATTTTTTTTTAAGCTTTCCTTTTTGAAAAAAATTTTTTGCCGTGCGCTTACGGTACGCGTAATAGTTACGCGAAGTTCGCGGAATTTTCCCTCGTGGAATTTCTCCGTTTACGCCGTGCGCGTACGCTACGCGCATTCGGCGATTTTTCGAAAAAAAATTAAAATTAATTTTTGCCCTTGGGGGTCCTTCTGGGACCCCCTGACCAAGGCTAGGGGGTCAGGAACTGTCCACCCTGCCCCCTTTTCACGTTCTCCACATTTGTTTTTCACCCCCTCAGACTGCGAGAGACAAAATGGCGGCCGACACTTCCTGGTTTCGTCCGATTCCAATGTTTACTGAGATCTAACAACCAATCAGAATCACGCTCGTGCACAGCGGCGTGCGCGTACGGTAAGCTTACGGTACGCGCTCCGAGCGCGCCCATAGATATATATATTGATTCAAATGCTATTTTCTGAACAGATTTACACGAGACCTTCAAAAGGCACATCCCTGACCTGAGGGCTACCTCTCTGCCAAATTTCAAGTAATTCTGTTCAGCCGTTCGGGCTGTAGCTCGGACTAAAGGTCCTATGGAAAAATGCATGGGGAAAACGCGTTTTGGGACCCCCCTTTTTCTCAGCCCCCGCTTGACGAATCCCCCCGAGACTTTCAGGGTAGGAGCGGAGCGGAGCGCCCCACCTATTTTGAGAATTTCGCGAGGATTTGTCAATCGGCGCCAAAGTTATTCCAAATAGAATGTTGCGGATTTCCTATGGAAACACGGTCCTAACTATAACTATCTACTGGCGACCGCCAGTAGATAATATATATTCACTGAAAATAAACATAGGTTTCAGAGACGTTATAGTTAGAAATTAGCATTTAAAAAACCTTAGAAATTCACAGAAAAAACCATAGGTTTCAGGGGTATTATAGTTAGCTGCCCATTTCACTCTTACAAAACCATAGAAATTCCTCCGTTATAGCTAGTTCTGCTAACTATAACTCACGCGCCCGCAATGCACTGCTGATGATGTCACAACGGAGGAATTTCTATGGTTTTGTAAGAGTGAAATGGGCAGCTAACTATAACACCCCTGAAACCTATGGTTTTTTCTGTGAATTTCTAAGGTTTTTTAAATGCTAACTTTTAAGTGTGATAGTAGTTATATCTATTTTTTGTACTGATTTTCTACAGTTTTTTAACTGTTTATTTATAAATATTTTATTCATTAAATAACATTATATATTTTTCTGAAAATTGCAAAAAACATTTTTTAATTAAAACTGAAATATTGATTAATTTTCTTGTTTTCATTTTTTATTTTAATATATTTATATCATTTTCTTTAAAAAAAAATTTTTAATTTTTTTCGCAGTCGCGCAATCAGTGTAAACATCACGGTGGGTGCGCGCATTCTAGCCGCCATTTTAGAAAAGTCATGAAGGATCCGTGTATGGTGTGCGATGGCTGCGTGTTTTTCAGTTACATCATATACATTTAATATCACGTGATATGCGCGATTGGTATGCGACCAGTCTGCGACTCCTGCTCCCGCGCATTCGCGACACACGCGCATTACGGTACGAGATGTTTCCACGCTTGCGGGTCCCGCGTGACATCATATACGTGCTGGGGCGCGCTGGGTGCGCGACTCCCGCAAAAAAAAATTATGTTCCAAAATGATATGTATGTGTCTTTAATATACATATTAAGGCAAGAGATTATGTAAGATATTCATCAAAATAATATATTTGTACTTATATTATTTTTAAATATATTTTCGCGAAGTCGGGTGCGTGCGTCGTGAGTGCAGAAAACCAGGTCAGCAGAGCTGCTGTAGAGCCAGAGAACCAGGTCAGCAGAGCTGCTCTAGAGCCTAAGAACTAGGTCAGCAGAGCTGCTCTAGAGTCAGAGAACCAGGTCAGCAGAGCTGCTGTAGAGCCAGAGAAACCAGGTCAGCAGAGCTGCTTTAGAGGGAGAGAACCAGGTCAGCAGAGCTGCTTTAGAGCCAGAGAACCAGGCCAGCAGAGCTGCTTTAGAGCCAGAGAACTAAATCAGCAGAGCTGCTTTAGAGCCATAGAACCAGGTCAGCAGAGCTGCTTTAGAGCCAGAGAACCAGGTCAGTAGAGCTGGTCTAGAGCCTAAGAACCAGGTCAACAGTGCTGCTCTAGAGCCAGAGAACCAGGTCAGCAGAGCTGCTGCAGAGCCAGAGAAACCAGGTCAGTAGAGCTGCTTTAGAGGGAGAGAACCAGGTCAGCAGAGCTTCTATAGAGCCAGTGAACCATGTCAGCAGAACTGCTTCAGAGCCATAGAACTGGGTCAACTGCGCTGCTTTAGAGCCAGAGAACCAGGTCTGCAGAGCTGTTGTAGAGCCAGAGAACTAGATCAGCAGAGCTGCTCTGTAGCATAAGAACAAGGTCAGCAGAGCTGCTCTAGAGCCAGAGAACCAGGTCAGCAGACCTGCTGTAGAGCCAGAGAAACCAGGTCAGCAGAGCTGCTTTAGAGAGAGAGAACCAGGTCAGCAGAGCTGCTTTAGAGCCAGAGAACCAGGTCAGCAGAGCTGCTCTAGCTGACACTGACTGACTCACACTGACTGACTGACACTGACTGACTGACACTGATTGACTGACACTGACTGACACTGATTGACACTGACTAACACTGACTGACTGACACTGATTGACTGACACTGACTGACTGACACTGATTGACTGACACTGACTGACTGACACTGATTGACTGACACTGACTGACACTGATTGACTGACACTGACAGACTGACTGGCACTGACTGACTGACATTGACTGACACTGACTGACTACTCTCTACTACTCTACTACTGACTCTCTACTACTCTACTACTCTCTCTCTAATACTCACTCTCTACTACTCACTCTCTACTACTCTCTACTACTCACTCTCTACTACTCTACTACTTTCTACTTCGCACTCTCTACTACTCACTCTAAACTACTCACTCTCTACTACTCTACTACTCACTCTCTACTACTCACTCGCTACTACTCTCTACTATTAACTCTCTACTACTCACTCTCTACTACTCACGCTCTACTACTCTCTACTACTCACTCTCTACTACTCACTCTACTACTCACTCTACTACTTTCTACTACTCTCTACCACTCACTCTCTACTACTCTACTACTCACTCTCTACTACTCTCTACTACTCACTCGCTACTACTCTCTACTACTCACTCTCTACTACACTCTCTACTACTCTCTCTCTACTACTCACTCTCTACTATTCACTCTCTACTACTCACTCTCTACTACTCTCTTCTACTCACTCTACTACTCTCTGCTGCTCTCTAGCACTCACTCTCTACTACTCTCTCTCTACTACTCACTCTCTACTACTCTCTCTCTACTACTCCCTAATACTCACTCTCTACTACTCACTCTACTACTCTCTACTACTCACTCTCTACTACTCTCTCTCTACTACTCACTCTCTACTATTCACTCTCTACTACTCACTCTCTACTACTTACTCTCCACTACTCACTCTCTACTACTCGCTCTCTACTACTCTCTACTACTCACTCTCCACTACTCACTCTCTACTACTCTCTACTACTCTCTCTGCTACTCACTCTCTACTACTCACTCTCTACTACTCTACTACTTTCTACTACTCGCTCTACTACTCACTCTCTACTATTCCCTACTACTCACTCTACTACTCTCTCCTACTCTCTACCACTCACTCTCTACTACTCTACTACTCACTCTCTACTACTCTCTCTCTACTACTCATGCTACTACTCTATACTACTCACTCTGTACTACTCTCTACTACTCACTCTCTACTACTCACTCTCTACTACTCACTCTCTACTACTCTCTACTGCTCACTCTCCACTACTGATTCTCTACTACTCGCTCTCAACTGCTCTCTACTACTCACTCTACTACTCACTCTCTACTACTCTACTACTCTCTCTACTTCTCACTCTCTACTACTCTCTCTACTACTCACTCCCTACTACACACTCTCTACTACTTGCTCTCTGCTACTCGCTCTCTACTACTCTCTAGTACTCACTCTAATACTCACTCTCTACTACTCTCTACTACTCACTCTCTACTACTCCACTACTCTCTACTACTCACTCTCTACTACTCACTCTCTACTACTCACTCTCTAATACTCTCTCTACCACTCTCTATTACTCACTCTCTACTACTCTCTACTACTCACTCTCTACTACTCACTCTCTACTACTCTCTACTACTCACTCTACTACTCTCTACTACTTTCTACTACTCACTCTACTACTCACTCTCTACTACTCTCAACTACTCACTCTCTACTACTCACTCCCTACTACTCACTCTCTACTACTCTCTACTACTCACTCTCTAATACGTTCTCTACTACTCTCTACTACTCTCTACTACTCACTCTCTACTCTCTATTACTCGCTCTCTACTCTCTACCTCTCTACCTCTCTCTCTACTACTCTCTACCTCTACCTCTCTACCTCTACACCTCTACCTATACACCTCTACCTCTCTACCTCTCTGTACATGCACACATATGCACATATATATATGCATATATATGCGTATGCATTTATATATATGTATGTGTATATATATATATACACATATATAAACATATAAATATAATCTGCATATCTATATAAATATAAATTCATGCAAACATATACATATATGCATACATATGCATGGTATGTATATGAAAGTTTGAAAAACTCTAATACAAGCAAAGCTAAAAAGCCACCTAATTACAAACAGAATTGCTTTAACTTAAACGAGGGCGAGACCTATTGCATTTTCAATGCTTGTTTACTTTGATTCCATCAAGAAGGCATTCAGATGTGTCACACATTTTCCATAAATTCTGAATGGTAGCACTCTAGTTGCTCATTAGATCACTGTAGTAAAGCTACTGCTAACCAGGGAAGTCTGCTGCTGGTATTGAAAGTGCATGTTCCACTCTGCATGGCAGAATTTTTTAATGAAATAGAAGAGAATTTGAGAAGTCACTCAAAATGTTCCCTAATTTTTCCTTTTTCCCCACTAATCATAATTTCTATGGCAAAATGAACCTCCTCATTGTGTTCCTTTTAAATTAAACTACTCACTCTCTACTACTCACTCGCTACTACTTTCTACTACTCACTCTCTACTACTCACTTTCTACTACTCTCTAGTACTCTACTACTCTCTACTACTACTCTCTACTACTCACTCTCTACTACTTACTCTCTACTACTCTCTACTACTCTCTACCACTCACTCTCTACTACTCTACTACTCACTCTCTACTACTCTCTACCACTCTCTCTCTACTACTCCCTCTCTACTACTCACTCTACTACTCTCTACTACTCACTCTCTACTACTCACTCTCTACTACTCTCTACTACTCTCTACTACTCACTCTCTACTACTCACTCTCAACTACTCACTCTCTAATACTCTCTCTACTACTCACTCTCTACTACTCTCCACTACTCACTCTACTACTCTCTACCACTCACTCTCTACTACTCTCTCTCTCTCTACTACTCACTCTCTACTACTCTCTACTACTCTCTACTACTCTCTCTGCTACTCACTCTCTACTACTCTCTACTACTCACTCTCTACTACTCTCTACTACTCTCTCTACTACTCACTCTCTACTACTCACTCTCTACTACTCTCTCTACTACACACTCTCTACTACTTGCTCTCTACTACTCACTATACTACTCACTCTACTACTCACTCTCTACTACTCCCTACTACTCACTCTAATACTCACTCTCTACTACTCTCTACTACTCACTCTCTACTACTCCACTACTCTCTACTAATCACTCTCTACTACTCACTCTGTACTACTCTCTACTACTCACTCTCTACTACTCTCTACTACTCACTCTCTACTACTCTCTACTACTCACTCTCTACTACTCCACTACTCTCTACTACTCACTCTCTACTACTCACTCTCTACTACTCACTCTCTACTACTCTCTCTCTACTACTCTCTATTACTCACTCTCTACTACTCTCCCTACTACTCTCTACTACTCACTCTACTACTCATTCTCTACTACACATTCTCTACTACTCTCTCTCTGCTACTCAGTCTCCACTACTCACTCTCTACTACTCTCTACTACTCACTCTCTAAAACTCACTCTCTACTACTCTCTACTACTCACTCTCTACTACTCTCTACTACTCCCTCTACTACTCACTCTCTACTACTCTCTACTTCTCACTCTCTACTACTCTCTACTACTCACTCTCTACTACTCACTCTACTACTCTCTCCTACTCACTCTCTGCTACTCTCTCTACTACTCTCTACTACTCTCTCTCTACTCTCTATTACTCATCCTCTACTCTCCACCTCTC
Source organism: Triturus cristatus (assembly GCF_964204655.1). Classification (NCBI taxonomy): domain Eukaryota; kingdom Metazoa; phylum Chordata; class Amphibia; order Caudata; family Salamandridae; genus Triturus; species Triturus cristatus. The sequence continues at coordinate 408,645,666 of NC_140582.1, forward strand.
TACCTTTCTCTACCTCTCTCTCTACTACTCTCTACCTCTCTACCTCTACCTCTCTACCTCTACGTCTCTACCTCTACACCTCTACCTCTCTACCTCTCTCTACCTCTCTCTACACGCACACATATGCACATATATGCATATGCATTTATATATATGAATGTGTATATATATATACACATACATATATAAACATATATATAATCTGCAAATCTATATAAATACAAATATAAATGCATGCATACATATACATATATGCATGTTATGTACATGAAATTTTGAAAAACACTAATAAAAGCAAAGCTAAAAAGCCACCTAATTACAAACAGAATTGCTTTAACTTAAACGAGGGCGAGACCTATTGCATTTTCAATGCTTGTTTACTTTGGTTCCATCAAGAAGGCATTCAGATGAGACACATTTGCCATAAATTCTGAATGGTAGCACTCTAGTTCCTCATTAGATCACTGTAGCAAAGCTACTGCTCACCAGGGAAGTCTGCTGCTGGTATTCAAAGTGCATGTTTCAGTCTGCATGTCAGAACTTTTTAATGAAATAGAAGAGGATTTGAGAAGTCAAAATGTGCCCTAAGTTTTCTTTCTGCAGCACTAATCATAATTTCTATGGCAAAATGAACCCCCTCATTTTGTTCCTTTGCAAATTAAATGTTTTAAATGTTACCACTTTATTCCAATCAAGATGGCTTCAGGTGTGCCATATCTTTGTCATAAGTAAGACTGTTAGCGCTCTAGTTGTTCTTTAAAACACTCTGGGATTTCTGTCATTGGGCTATACTTGGGCTACATCTCGGTGATATTTGTGCTACATTTGGGCTCTTTTGTCTCTGGTGGCCATCTTGGGAGACTTGTTATGAAGTTTCCTAATTTCCTCATTTACTGCAGTCTCCTCAGTAGGCATACTGTCAATTTTTTACTTTGATTAAATGAAGAAGGCATTCATGTGTGTCACACATTTGCCATAAATTCAGAATGTTAGCACTCTAGTTGCTCATTAGATCACTGTAGTAAAGCTACTGCTCACCAGGGAAGTCTGCTGCTGGTATTGAAAGTGCATGTTTCAGTCTGCATGTCAGAATTCTTTAATGAAATAGAAGAGGATTTGAGAAGTCACTCAAAATGTGCCCTAATTTTTCTTTCTGCAGCACTAATCATACATTCTATGGCAAAATAAACCCTCTCATTTTGTTCCTTTTTAAATTAAATGTTTTAAATGTTACCACTTTATTCCAATCAAGATGGCTTCAGGTGTGCCATACCTTTGTCATAAGTAAGACTGTTAGCGCACTAGCTGTTCTTTGGAACACTCTGGGAAGCTGCAGTAGAACACAAAGGAATCAACTGACAGTCTCTGCCCTTGTTGGATGTACATGTTTTACTGAGAATGTCAGACTTCATTATCACATGACTGAGAAAGAAAATGTGAATTTACAGAAAATATGCTCTCAGTTTAGCTTATAGATCACCTTCCAAACCTCTGTGGGAAAAGCATGTGAAAAAAGTTTTCTCTCAAAGATGATTCATGATATCCCAGCAGAAGGCTTTTTCACATGGTAAAATCACCTTAGAACATACTACAATTCCTAAAATGAGTATGGTACCATCAACAAATGATTTATAATGTAACTAAAGTCTTGAAACCTTCTATTAACTGCAATGCTTTTTAATGAGGTGCTATCATGTATATTGGTCCCAAGATGGCTGCCAACACTTCTTGGATGAAGTGTTGACAGCCAATCAAATCTCACAATGAGATGTGTGGTTAGGCTCCGCCCAGATATGTATATGATTTTACTTTTGATTTTCTCAGGAACTACTGAACGGATTTACACCATATATGCAAAAGGCACATGCCTGACCTGAGGAATACCTCTTTGCCAAATTTCAAGTAATTCTGTTCAGCCGTTCTGGCTGTAGCTGTGTCTAAAGGTCCTATGGAAAAATGCATGGGGAAAACGTGTTTTGGGACCCCCCTTTTTTCTCAGCCCCCGCCTGACGCATCACCCCGAGACTTTCAGGGTAGGAGCTGAGCGGAGCGCCCCATTAGTTTTGAAAATTTCACGAACATAAGTCAACCGGCGCCAAAGTTATTCAAAATAGAATTTTCAGATTTCCTATGGGAACTCGGTCCTAACTATAACTATCTACTGGCGACCGCCAGTTGATAATATTCACTAAAAAATAAAGAGTTAAAGAAACGTTAGAGTTAGGTGAATTTGTCACTAACAACATTAACGTTTTTAACAAAAAAAACACAGAAATTCACCAATTAATGGAACGCTAACTATAACTTGCACCCCTGCCATGCACTGCCAATGACCTCACATATGATATCACTCATGACATGTTCTATGACATTGTTTATGACATCACTGATGACATCTCAAATGACATCATTGATTACATCAAGCACCCCTGCCATGCATCAAGCAGTGCATGGTGGCGGCGCAAGTTATAGTTAGCACTGCTAACTATCACTACTGAAGTAATCCTGAATTTCTGTGTTTTTTGTGTTTAAAACGTTAATGTTGTCACAGACAAATTCACATAACTAAAACGAAAAACAGATCCTTTTATCACACCTACCTATAACGGTACTTTAATATTTGTTTTTTCCAGTGAATTTCAAGTTTTTTTAAATGTAAAGTAATACTTAATTACCATACGTAAAAGCAACCTCCTGGCGCACACGTCCTTCGGCCATGCATGGTGGAGTGTTGGCTACAGGGCCAGTCAACAGCCCCATACAGCCAACACCATGCTTCACACAGCCATTGGCTGTGTGCAGTAGGAGGTTGGCCATAGGGCCTAGCCCTGGGAACTCCTTCCGCCAGAGCCATTTTAATTTTAATTTTAAGTCAAGGTGGGCCATGTGCCCTCTTTCTTGAGCCATTATCGGCCGCGGGACCTCATCCCCTGAGCCACTTCTTTAAATAAAGTGGAGGGGGACATGTGGCCTCCCTCCCAAAGCATTGTTAGGCCCTGGGGACCCCATCCATCAGGGCCACTCTTTTTAAATAAAGGGGAGGGGGTGCTTGTGGCTCCCTCACTGGGACAATTTTGGTCCTGAGGACCCCATCTCCCAAGGTTTAACGTAATTTTTATGGGGAGGGCATCAAGCTGCCCCCATTGCCGGGCTGATTTTAGCCCTGAGGAGGCCATGTCCTGGGGCCTTGCACGCTTTTCAGAGGGAGGGGGACACGCAGCTCCCCTCCCCAGCCAATGTTGCCCACAGGGACCTGTCCGCAAGGCCTGGCAGCATTTTTATGGGGGTTGTGTATGGCCTCCCTCATTGGGCCAATTGTGGCTCCGGGGACCCCATGGCCCTGCACCATTTAGACAGAGAGGGGACACGCGGTCTACAACCCCAGGCCAATTTCGGCCCTAGCAACCCCATCCCCCAGGGCCCGGAACCATTTTAAAGTTGGAGTGGTGTCATACGGTTCGTACAAATTAAGTAGGACTGCATAACCGGAAAACATAACTGTCAGAATATGGGAACTCAGTCTACACATATCAGAGTATGTTGGCCCAATTCCTAGCTAGCTAACAGTGCCCCATCTGAACCCCTAACCTTACCAGTGTACCAGATGGTATCTGCAAACTCAGAACATGACCACTCTAATTCCCCAAGGAAATTGGGAAAAAGATCTACCCTTTCGTTGTTTACTTTCGTATGCCCAAGGTAAACACAAGAAAGATGCAAATTGGTTTTCAAACATTTATGAGGCAATCATATTCTTGTATAGAAAGCGTGAACTGCAAATATTAGGGGGATGAAACAAAGCATTGTAACCAGCATTACAAGAATAGTGAAAAAGATAAACAGTTCAACCGTTTTAACATTACTGTGTTATTATGATGATACTTGTACTCCTGTCTAATACTACTACACTATCGAGAGCTCTTCTGCTTGGACCTGGGACATTAGGCGAGGGTCGCCAGCCTTCACTCCAGATAAAGCAGCCTTACTAAGTCTAAGACCAGTTTTTTTGCACCTCTTGATCCCCGTACCGCTTGCGCATGGGTATTCAACTCAAGCCCTCCCCAGGCAAAGCAGCCCCCGACTAAGACCTACCCAATTCCCAATTTTTGGTTTTTTGCACATATCTCTTCTATAACCTCCCGTACTTCTTGCACATGGGTCCTGGACCCAAGACGGGAAAGGGTTTTTAAATAAAAGAGGGATCACCGCGTCAGCACAAGTTTCCTACCACCCAGCGTTCCCCTCAGTCTCCAAAGTAAAATGATACCTCACTTGTGCATGTGAGCCCAGGGCCTGTGACTGGGAAAGGCCAAAGACATAGAGTTTGAAGGGATAGCACAGCGAGCTCTAAGCGATATATATATTTTTTATATACATTTTTAGGTGATTCTGCATTGGACACTCAAACAAGTTAGGTGTCATTTTTATCGGGAGTCCAAGGGGAACGCTGGGTGGTAGGAAATTTGTTTTTGGCCCTTTGCGGTCACTGGTACTTTGCCCACCCACACAAAGGAGGTACCATTTTAACAGGAGACCTGTGGAAATGGTGGGTGGTAGGAAAGTTGTGATGAACTGGTGATCCCACAACTTTCCCACGCAGAAATACGAGGGAAATGTGATTTTTTAAGCGAATTTGAGGTTTGCAGGGGATTCTGGGTAAGAAAACCTTGGCAGATCCGTGCAAGCTACACCGCCATGGACTCCCCAGGTCTCTAGTTTTCAGAAATGTCTGGATTTGGTAGGTTGACCTAGATCGCCGTCGAGCCTGGGACCAAAAACGCAGGTGACTCGATTGCAAAACCAGGTTGTTTCATGAAAAATATTTTTGTCTCCACAATAGGTTTTGGGCCATTTCCTGTTGCAGGCAAAAGGCCTACCCACACTAGTGAGTTACCACTTTTATAGGCAGACTTGGGGAAATGCTTGGTGTGTGGAAGTTTGTGGCGCCCCACAGATTCTAGAACTTTCCATTACAGAAATGTAAGGAAAATGTGGGTTTTTATGACAAAGTTTGAGATTTGCAAGGGATTCTGGGTAACAGAACCTGGTGAAAGCCACACAAGTCACCCCATCCTGGATTTCCCTTGGTGTCTAGTTTTCAAAAATGTACAGGTTTGCTAGGTTTCCCTAGGTGCTGGCTGAGCTAGGCCCAAAATCCACAGCTAGGCACATTGCAAAAAAAGGGCCAGTTTTCACTGGAAAAATGGGATGTGTCCATGTTGCGTTTTGGGTCATTTCCTGATGCAGGCACTAGGCCTACACACACAAGTGAGGTATCATTTTTATCGGCAGACTTGTGGGATTGCTTGGTAGGTGGAAGTTTGTGGCTCCCCGTAGATTCCAGAACTTTCCATCACAGAAATATGAGAAAAATTTGTTTTGTTTGAGAAAGTTTGAGATTTGCAAGAGATTCTGGGTAACATAACCTGGTAAGAGCCACACAAGTTACCCCATTCTAGATTCCTCTGGGTGTCTTGTTTCCCTAGGTGCCGGCTGAGCTGGGGCCCAAAATCCTCAGCTAGGCACTTTGCAAAAAAGGGTCAGTTTTCGCTGGAAAAATGTGATGTGTCCACGTTGTGTTTTAGGCAATTTCCTGTTGCAGGCCCTAGGCCTACCCACACAAGTTTGGTACCATTTCTATCGGCAGGCTTGGGGAATGTTGAGTAGGTTTTTTACAAAGTTTGAGGTTTGCAAGGGACTCTCGGTAACAGAACATGGTGAGAACAACGCAAGTCACCCCATCCTAAGTTCCCCTGGGTATCTAATTTTAAAAATGTACAGGCTTGCTATGTTTCCCTATGTACTGGCCGAGCTAGGGCTCAAAATCAACAGCTAGGCACATTGTGAAAAATGGCCAGTTTTCAGAGGAAAAATGTGATGTGTCCACGTTGCATTTTGGGCCATTTCATGCCACAGACACTAGGTTTATCCACACAAGTGAGGTACAATTTTTATTGGGAGATTTAGGGGTACGCAGAATAGACAAACAAGTGTTATTAACCTTTTCTTTCTATGCATTTCTGCCTTCCAAATTAATTACTGTATACCCGGTACACAATGAAAACCATTGCAAGGTGCAATTCAGTTATTGGCTCTTGGTACCTCGGGTACTTGGTGAACCTACAAGCCTCATACTTCCCTGCAACCAGAAGGGTCCCACAGACGTAACGATATATAGCTTTAAAAAATCTGCCATAGTTAGAAGTTACAAGTGAATGCACAAATGGCTGTTTTTTCAACTAAATTTCAATTTTCTTTTATTTTAACTGTTCCTTTCTATAAGAAAAGCTTGAAGGATCTACACAAATGACCTCTTGCTGAATTCATACAATTGTCTACTCTTCAGAAATGTATAGCTTTCAAGGATCCATTATTGGTTTCACACCCATTTCAACCACTAACTGGAAGGAGGTTTAAAGCACAAAAATAGGAAAAATCGCTATGCCCCAGTAAAATGCCAAAACCGTGTAGAAATTGTGGATTTCTACAAAGGTTTTCCTGTTTCTGAAAGCTGGGGGATGGTGATTTTAGCACCATAAAACTTTAATTGATACTGTTTGCAGGGGAAAAAACAGACATTTTCTTCTGCAGCACTTTTTTCCCATTTTTCCCCAAAAACCCTAAATATTGCTGTATTTTTCCTAATTTCTCGGTCCTCTCCAGGGGAATCTGCAAACCCAGTGTCCCTTTAGAATGAATTTGCAGAATGTTGGAAGAAAATTACGCAAATTTGGTGTGGATGCCTTATGTGGATAAAATGTTATGGGGGCATAAGTGCAAAGTACCCCAAGAAGCTAAAAAAGGCAGTGACACGGGGCAGGGCGAGGCATGGCAGCGAAGGGGATAACCAGATCCACCCTGACTTTCAGTATTGGCCTTTGTACACAGCACTTTCCTCTGTAAAACACTGCCATTTATGGTTTATCTCAGCATAATAACAATAATTTCTTTTTAAGTAACTCCTATTGGACACAGTAAATGAGAAAAGTTTTATTCTAATACATGAGATTGATTTAATCTTACCAAAAGTGTAACATAGTATTTTGTATGTTCTTAATGTTTTATTGCTGTTGTTGCAAGGGTTTTAAGTAACTATGCAAATAAAAAGTAAACTTGAAACTTGAATTTGAGAGCATAGTAGGATTACCGACTGCCAGATATCTTGGAACAGCCCAGCCCCCCATACCTGTTTATGATGAGTCCGAAAGCCGATCTGGTGTAAAGCAGGCAATCATCCTTTGCAGGATGAAGGTTTGCGTCAGCAGAGCTGCATTTCCATCATAGTGTACAGTATTCCAGGATAATCCCAGCAGAAGTACACCACTGCCAAATTTGGCTCAAATGCAGTTTATATAATAAAAGCACTGTTCTAATCTTACTGTGTCAAAGGTGCTGAGCTGATGCTGGTCTGGAGTCTTAGATCTATCTCCAACTGGACAACTAAATGCAAAGGTATAGCGTTCAATGTTCTTAGCCTTGGACAGAGTGTTCTGGCAACATGATAATATGCTTACTAATAAATGTGCTGCAGGCAAAATAATTTCTAAGTACAATGTTGTGTAAGTGCAAAGCATGTAAAACGTCACCATTAGAAAAAGTTAAAATGTGAAGCTAAAAATGGAGACTGTGCGCGGGCCCTAATGAACCTTACAACAGGGGGGCACATGGCCGCCATTCCTGGGCCAGTTTTGGCCATGGTGACCCCATCCCCTGCGGCTTGGTGTTATTATTAGGGGAGGGGGCATGTGGCCCTCCTACCCAGGCCGATTTATGCTCTGAGGACCCCATCCTCTGGGGGCTCCCACCAACTTAAATGGGGAGGGGACATGTGGCTGCTCTACCCGGCCCGATTTCTTCCCCGGGAACACCATCTCCCATGGCCCGGCACCAACTTAAAGGGCAAAATGGCACGAGCACGCCTCTCCAGTTCAATTTCGGCCCCAGAGACCCCATACCCCAGGGCCCGGCACCTTGAAGGTGGGTGCCATGGTGCCCACCCTGCGCATCCACCATTTCTTCTGCAGATCCAGCCGGCTCTCCACATCCACAAGGAGCTGGCATTGCTCTCACCTACAGGGAGCAGCTAATAATGCTGCTCCCTGTAGGTGAGAGTAATATTTGGATCTGTTTGCCTTTGCGCCAGCTGAGAGTGGACATGATGTTTGCTCCCGCTTGGCGGGAGATTAAAAAATGCTCCCGCCAAGTGAGAGTCAACAATGGTTTCCCTCCTTGCATCATTGTGGGCAGGGAAACTGCTATATCTCGGGGTGGTCACCACAGCCAGGACATAGCTGCTGAGTCAACCCCGGGGCAAATGATGGCTTAGGTAGAGGGACCGCGCAGCCCTCTTCCCATTTTCTGCATTTTTGGCCTCAGGGTGGGCTCCCTGGGGCCTCTTCAGGCTCTGGGAGGGGGGCTGAACATCCCCCCTTCCCATGGAAATCTATGTGAGCTCCCTGGGTGGGTTCCCCGTGGCCTCTCGAGTAAGGGGAGGCCACGCGGCTCCTCCTCCCCATAAAAATGAAAGACAGCCCTGGGGTGGGCTCCCCAGGGCCTCTCAAGACACGGGTGGGGAGCCTCATGCCCCCCCTCCCCTTAAATATTAATATCCGGCCCAGGAGTAGGCTCCCTGGGGCCTCTAATGGCTTGAGGAGGGGGGCGCTCATCATCCATCCCCATAAAAGTGTTGTTTGGACAAGTGGTAGGCTCCCCAGGGCCATAATATAATTATATGCAGCCCGGCTGCCATTTTCTTCCCAATCCTGCGGTATCTTTTGATGTTTTGATTTTCTTTTTGGCCCCAGGGCCTAGGGGGCCAGGATATCCTTACCATGCTCCATGTATCCTTTCTCTTTTTTTACAAAGTCAGGACAGGGGACTAAGTCCCCACATCCCGTAATGGCTGCCAGCAACATTTTTCTCATGTTGCTGGCAGCCAATCAGAGTGCTCTGACTCTGGCAGGAGCAAGATGGCCCAAGGGAAATAAAGCTCCCCGGGGCAATTAGAATGCTCTATTTTTTAAATTGGAGCTCCCACAAGAGTCATGGAGACTCTTGCGAGCCCAACTGCCAAAATATACAATTATTTTTTACCCTTCATTTTTCTAAAACTACTGAACGGAGTTACACCAAAGCGCAAAATGCACAATCTCTGGGCCAACATCTAGCTTCTTGCCGAACATGATGTAATTCCGTTCAACAGTTTTTGCCTCAATGAAAAATGCATGGGGATTTTACGTTTTGGGATCCTCTATTTTTCTCAGCCCCTACTTGACAGATCGCCTCAATAACTTTTTTCAGGAAGAAGCTGAGGTGGATGAAAAGTTTTGGGGAAAGTTGTGTAATGATTTGTCAAACTGGGCCAAAGTTATTAGCAAACCAAAAAATGCTCCGTCAATGGAAAAGCAGACCTAACTATAACTACCTAGTAGTGACTGCCACTAAGTTTTAGGTGAAGTGGGTGAAGTGTTCCGTAACAACGTAACATTTTAAACTCAACAAACTTTTGCAACCCAGCATGGTAAAACATGCATTTCTCAATACTATTGTTAGCCTATCAGTAATAATTCAGGTGTAAAGCTCTAACACGATTAAATAGGTCATATTGCTAGCTGAGGTTAAAGTAAGGCACAACAGGGAAGGGTTCTCCACTGACTGACAACGTACAGTCTAGGGTACGATGAACGTGAACTCACCCTCATAGTCCCAGAGCCCATTGAAAGGCTTTCCGGATTCTCCGGGGGGAGCTTGGGGATCATCAAAAAAGGGAGCACTCACTTCCATCAGCAAACCATTGTCACCTGGCTTAAATGTGATGGTGACTGGTGAATGCAATACTGGCAAGCTGTTCCAGGTGGTAGTTATCCTGTACACAAGCTAAAGGGAAGAAACAAATATCGGTACTTAATTAGTAATATTCCTAATAATCAAAATGAAGATCTGGCTATGCAGGCCACGTAATTAACATCTTTAAGGGTAAGTGAACAACCAAAATCTAAAAAAAATTGGCATTACTTGAATATGAACACAATTCATTACAATTGCCAAGGCCAATGCCACATCTTGAACAGAACAAAGGCACAGTTATTGTGAGGTTCCATCATTCACTGTCTGGCAGCCGCGGTCGGTAGTAGGAGTAACTGCAGGGCGGTGACATGGGGAGGGGCAGGGTGGGGGGTAGTAAACTATGGATTACGGAGGTTTACAGATAAGTTAACATATACATTAATAAAATGAATTTTGTTGCGTGCACAGCATCGCATTTGGGGATGCAGTGCACGCAACAAAATTCGTTTTATTAATTTATATGTTAACTTACCTGTAAACCTCCGTGATCCATAGTTTACTACCCCCCACCCTCTCCCTTCCCCTCCCCACGTCACCGCCCTGCAGTTACTCCTACTACCGACCGCGGCTGCTGTCTGGTAGATGATGCAACAGGTTATGAAAGTAATATGAATGGGCAGGGAAAGTCTGAAAAGGTACCTGGGTGCTCTAGTTATAGTTGAATGTATACACATGTGATTTCCAGGAAATCAGCACAGACTGTCCTTCGTTGAATAAGATATAAGTGTACCCCAACTGATTGGTCCCTATTGTGATATTAAATCAAGTGCATTGTCTCGTGTTTGTAAATGTGCCATTGTGAGTGTGTATCTCTTTTTAACCCTCCAATGGTCTTTGTATCTTCATTTTTTAATCCTTTTCTGGTAAATACCAATTGATAATGGAGATTCACCATTTTAGCATATTGTGCTAAATATATCTTGCTAAAATTCAGGAATCCCATTCATATCTCAAAAACAGTACTTTAGACAAAAGCGCATTTTAGATTTTTTTAAATTGAGCTTGTCGCCTGCTGCCGAAAGCACTGTGATTATTCTGTCCATAATTTTTAAATGTTAATTTAAGTCATCATCTGTTACGTATATTTGATCAACATATGAAACTACACTCAAAAGGCACTGTACCAGTTAAATTATTCTTGCAGAGAATTGCCTTGGGTATTGTGTAAATCCAAATTGGATTCAACCTAGTCAGAAGGGTGAAAAATAATATGATTCTGGTGCTAGTCTTTGTGTAAAAATCCCATTTGCTAGATATAATATGGGTTTGTATCTTTTGCATGTATTTCTAAATCTATTACAGGTGAAGCTCCGTGTTCTTCCTGTATCTGTTTCAATGCTTCCGTCAACACCATAATTGATATTATGCTGTGTGTACTCATATACATGGTACTGAATACTCTTCCCAATTACTAACACTGTGGTATATTTGGTACCATCTTCATTGCTAGGCACATATTAAAACTCTGTGTTTATCCCAAGGGGTAGAATCAGGTAACATCACTTCTAATAGATAGGTTTTCCTAGCTAACCAAAACAGTATTTCATTTTGCTTAGCTGGGCAATGCCTCATTATAGTATTTATTGTCTCTAGAATAATTGGCCTTACCTGTGTTTTTATTGTCTATATATATATTTCTAACTTCAGTGAGTGTTTCCCTGGTTTCTGCTATGAGAAGGTAATCTCTTTCTGGATGTGGTGTGTACATAACTAGAACCTCCCAAGTCTGTCCGGGCATTGTGAGAGGACTTAAATGTACTTTTAGCAATACATGTGGCATTTCCTCTGAAACAATGTTAAGTGTTCAATGTAAGTAAAAGGCACTTCAATATTAACAAAAGGATTGTTAATATTTAGAAAGTTGATGTCAGTATGAATAATGAGAAAATCATGTATAAAAATGAAATCGCATTTCTTTTGACGAATTCGCCTGTTATGAACTACATGTTAAACCCGACTCAGAAATACGTGATCAGGCAGGCTCAGAGGTACAGGCCTGAGGTCACTGATTTGCAGATCACATGTGGGGCAGCACGTAGCCGGCAAACATGTACGCAGTAAATCGCAGATCTACCCCACAGATAGGTGTAGCGACACCACAATGATCCAGGGAAATTGACCTCAATAAAGCACACATGGCCGGAGGGGTATACGCATTCTCAAAACACCTTGAAGTTAGGAACACTTATCTAATCAGGACACAGCATACACAGTACACGCAGTGATCACACGCTCCCCATGCCGGACATCTGGACACATTACTCACTGGCCTCATTGCGTCCACATAGGGTCGAGGCCCACCTGGATTCCTCATCAAACACCTTCATTTATGGCTCCACAGAAAACGGCTCACATTCCTTACCAAAAAAAGATCACCTGAACTGTTTTATGGCATGCAACAAACTGTATAAAATCCATGGCCGATTGATTGTAAATTGGGACAGTCCTCAGACCCTATGTCTGTAACTGTTCTCCAGGCTACACTGTTTAATTAAACAAACTGTTCCTGTTTTGCCCAAGCCACCATTGGATGTGATTGGTACCTCAAGTCTGACTGTAGCCTTAGGAGGGGGACCCTGCCCAGACAAATTATCACATTTGTGTAACAAAGAAGGTGAGCAGAGGAGGAGCCTAGCGCGCAACCAAGATGGCCGCGTAGGTGCGAGGCTCCCGAGGACCTCCGTGACCTCCTACATAAATCCTGACAATATCCTGTCCTAGATGAGGGGACTGTGTTGGTGAGCCCGAGCTGAGGTGTCACCCGTTTTCCGCTTCCAAATTGGACCTCGGACACCGGCGGGAGCACCGATTGAGGTTTGCGGCCTTCTCCACGCCGGCCCCCCGGATTGGAGTTGCGGGGCGATCCGGAGACAAAGTGATCAACAGCGGCGGGCGGGGCTGGGCGACTCGCGTACCCCGCACTTTCACTTTCGCTTTTGCACCCTCCTTGCTGCGTAGGCGAGGTTGGGTTGCGGGGCGGTGTGCGGTGGTGGGGCCTCGTTGGGGTGCCCTGCTGGCCCGCCGGCTGTGATCCGTCCTGCGGACCTGTGGTTGCCCCCCCCCCGGAGCCCGTGAACTGGTTTGTTGGCCTTTTCCGAGGTGATTGGCACGATTTGGGGACTGAAACCATGTCCACAAAGCAAGATGGCGACCGGGCAAAGGTGAAATCGACCCGCCGTGGCGCAGCCCATCAGTCCAACAGCATGGACCGCTACACCCTCCAGAAGGGGTCTCCCGAGGTGCCGCGTAGGTCCCCTGAGGGCCCGACTGATGCTCCTGCTCTGCCCGCGGATCTGACCCTGCAGGATGTCATGGGCGCTATCGCCGAGATGAAGGCCTCGGTGGACCAGCGCTTTGACACACTGGCGCAGAAGATTGACTCGGTCCACGTGGATGTTGGCCTGGTGAGGGCCGACTTATCCAAGACCAATGACCGGGTCGATTCTTTGGCCCACACCACCTCGGGCCTCGCAACGGACGTGGCGGCCCTCCAAAAGGAGGTGCGCCGGCTTGGCCAGGCGAGCGCCCTGATGGATCGTCGACTTGAGGATTCCGAGGGTCGGGCCCGGAGGAACAATGTCCGCATTGTCGGGGTGCCGGAGGGACGTGAGGAGGCGGCGGCGGACCTGTTTGTGGAGGACCTGATTCTCACCCATCTCCAGCCCCGGGGGCTGAGTAAATTCTTTGCGGTGGAACGTGCCCACAGGGTTCCCGGAGGAAGACCTAAGGCCGGAGCCCCTCCGAGGCCTCTCATTGCCCGGATTTTCAACTTTCGGGACAGAGACGCTATCCTGCAGACTTCTAGGCTACAAGGACCGGTCAGACTTGACAATATGGACGTAAACTTCTATCCTGACTTCACCCCAGCGGTCCAGAAGCAGAGACTGAGCTTTCTCGGAGTCAAACGTCGTCTACGGGACCTGAACCTCAAGTATGCGATGCTTTTTCCAGCTAAGTTGCGAGTGGAGGTGGATGGCCGCACGCACTTTTTTGATCGTCCCGAAGCGGCCGGGGACTGGTTGGACTCTTTGCCCGGGGATCGGGGCCGGGGGGGTGGGGGGGGCGCGGTTGGAGGGGAGGGCTCGCCGGATCAGGACTGAGGGACTAATAGTAGGCCTCGCTCTGGGCAACATTATCGTCACTTTTTGACTGTTCGTGTAAGTTCCCCTCCTGTGGAGGTAATACGGGGTCTCTTGGGGGCTCTCCCTCCTCCTCTGGGGGACTAGTTAGTTTCATCATTCATGGGGCGACAGGCACACTGCACTTTGGGGGGGCTGTTTGGGCTCATGCAGGGGTGCAGGGAGGGGGGAGTTCTGTTGGGATGGGTGGGTTGGGGTGGGGTGTTGTTCGTTTTTACCGCAAGGCAAACCCTTTATTGTATTGGTGTTTTTAAGGTGCTCTCGGGGGGACGAATGATGGCTTCTGGATGTGATGGGGGGTAGGGACCTGACTTTATTGTCCTGGAACGTTAATGGACTGGGGGATAGGATCAAGCGAGGTGTGGTCCTGCAGTATTTGAAACGACTTTCGCCAGATGTGGTTTTTCTGCAGGAGACACACCTTATTGGTAATTCCTTTTGTGCCATGAATCGGCGTGGCTATCGCTTGGTGGCCCACTCGGGCTTCACGTCTGGCTCACGGGGGGTGGGCATCATGGTGAAGAACTCGCTCCCGTTGGAAATAGACGAGGTGCGCCATGATGAGAGGGGACGCTACACTGTCTTAGTGGGGAGAATAGAGGGCAAAGTAGTGGTCTTTGTATCAGTGTACGTCCCACCGGGGTTACAGTCTACCACTTTTGCAGACCTGGGGCGCCTCCTCCTTGACCTCCCGGGGGGGCTTCTGGTGGTTGGGGGGGACTTCAATGCGGTGGTTTCTGGGACCGTGGATCGTCACCCCCCTAGGGACCTCCCCCGGGCGCAGGCGTGGCTGTCCGGCTTCTTAGATACACTGGGATTGGTGGACTGCTGGCGCTTAAAACATCCCACGCAGCTGCAGTACACTTTCCACTCGGGTGCCCATGGTAGCCTCTCACGGCTTGATTATGTCCTTGTCCCTGCGGCCTATGTTGGGAGGGTAGGAGAGGTGCGCCATCTGGCGCGGGGTATTTCAGATCACTCCCCGCTCCTGTTGCACGTTGATGTCTTCCCGAGGGGGGAGGGCAGGGTAGCTCCAATCAATGCCTGGTACCTGCGTGACCCCACCATTCGCGCTGATTTGATTAAATCCTTGCAGCGGTATTTCGATGAGAATGTGGGGTCCGTCCCTTCAGCTATCTCCCTGTGGGAAGCCTTCAAGACAGTTCTTAGAGGGGTGGCCCTCTCCTTTATCTCCCATGCCCGGAGGCGCGAGCAGGAGGAGGTGACCCGGGTGGAGGCCGAAATTGCTGAATTGGAGGGTGATCTAGAGGGTGGGGTGACGGATGCTGCACTACATGTCCTACAACTTAAGCAGGCGGCCTATAGGGCCCTCGTCACGGAGGCGGCCAGGGGCCTCTGTAGAGAGCAACAGGGGCGACTGTATGATGTGGGTGACAAGGCTGGTAAACTGCTTGCGTGGTTGGATAAAAAGGAGAGAGCGAGTCGTGTGGTCCCGCTGATTGAGAGGATGGATGGTGTGCGTGTCACCGAGCCAGAAGACATTGTCTCTTGTTTCGCGGATTATTTCCGCGAGGTGTATTCCCCGGTTTCTCCTTGCTCGGAGGAGGATTCCCATGCCCTGCTTAGGGATATCGCGCTGCCTTCCCTTTCGGTGGAGGACAGGGTGTCGTTAGATGCCGCTCCTACCTCCGACGAAATTGCCCTCGCCATACGCTCGGTCGCATCCGGCAAGGCCATGGGCCCGAACGGCATCCCTATCGAGTTGTGTAAGCTGCGACCGGACGTACTGGCACCCCACCTTCGCGCGATGTTTCTGGCGGCCCACTCGCTGGGCTCCCTCCCGCAGGACCAGCGTCTGGCTACAATCGTGGTGATCCACAAGGAAGGGAGACCCCGAGACCGGGTTACATCCTATCGGCCTATCTCGCTCTTGAATGCGGAGCCCAAAATCCTCGCCAAGGTGCTGGCCAACCGGCTGGTCGGCGTGGTGGGCGATCTGGTCCACCAAGACCAGTCCGGCTTTATTCCCCATCGCAACACGGCCCTTAATCTGCGGCGCTTGCACGGGGTGCTCGCGCGTGTCCCGTTTGTGCGGGAGCCGGCCATATTGGCGTCCTTAGACGCCACCATGGCGTTTGACACGCTCGAGTGGCCATACATCTGGGCGATGCTGGCGAAGTTTGGATTTGGCCCGGGGTTCATCAGCTGGGTCAAATTGTTGTATTCGGGCCCATTGGCGCAGGTGGTGGTGAATGGAAGAGTATCGGTCCCATTCGAGCTGGGACGGGGCACGCGACAGGGCTGCCCCTTGTCGCCGCTCCTGTTCGCGCTGGCCTTGGAACCCCTGGCGGAGTGGCTGCGGTGGCACCCTTCCATCCGTGGTCTCCGTTGGACCCCCGAGTATGAGGACCGCGTGTCCCTATACGCTGACGATATCCTTTTGTACCTAGCCTCCCCGCGTAAATCACTGATTGTCCTGGTTGATGTTTTGCGCTCATTCGGCCGCAACTCAGGCCTTGTCATCAATTGGGCTAAATCATGTGTGTATGTGCTTTCCGGGGAGGCTCCCGTCCTCCCGCGGGACTGCCCGATCCAGATTGCCTCTCAGGGGTTTCGGTACCTGGGTGTTTATATTACTCTGGACCCGGAGGCCCGCTACGAGCGGAATTTGCTTCCCCCCCTCCAGCGCTTGAAGGAGGACGTCGCGCGCTGGCGGCGCCTGCCGCTTTCGCCGCTCGGCCGGGCGGCATTGTTTAAGATGATGTCGTTGCCACACTTCCTGTACGCTCTCCAGAACACTATGGATTTAGTCCCGGCGCGCTACTTCCGTGAGGTGGAGAGTCTACAGCGCCGCCTGTTCTGGGACGGGAGGCCGCGTATTGCCCTGGCGAAGTTGACGCTCCCATGGTACGACGGGGGGATTGCCCTCCCGGATATTAAACGGTATTACTGGGCCTCCCAGCTAGCTGCAATTAATCATGGCCTTTACGGGCCCGCCTTAAACCCGGCATTTGAAATGGACAAGATGCTCCTGCCTGGTGGCGACTATAATCGAGCGCTCTACTCTGGCGCGCCCGACCCCCGCCTGACGGGACCTACGCGTGTCATGGTGCGAGTATGGCACGCGGCTAATGCAGCTATGGGGTGGAAGGACCGTTTGACCCGGGCATCACCGTTGTACGCGTCAGAGAGATTGGGCTCCCTGTGGACCTCGAAGGGCTTCGAGAAGTGGGACACGATAGGCATCAGTAAAGTGGGGGATCTCTGGACGAGGGGGGGCTTTAAAACATTCGAGACGCTGCAGACGGAGTTTCAGCTGCAGGGCAGTGAATACTTTCGGTACTTGCAGGTCCGTCACGCACTGGGCTCCGTCTTCCCAGACGTCGCCTCCATCCCGGAGTCTTCCCCCCTGGAGGATAGAGTGCTGGATGGCCACGTTCCGGACAGCACGATCTCCCTTATTTACAAAAAATTGATTAATGACTGCTTGGGCTTGCTGACTGGCCTCCGCGAGGCTTGGGTTGCCGATGGGCTGGAGTTGGACGACGAGGACTGGATTTCCGCGGTGGCCTCTCCGAAGGAGGTGGCCATACCGGCTCGCCTTCGCTTCGTCCAGCTTAAGATACTCCACCGGGTTTACCTGACGGGGCCAAGGCTTCTGCGTATGGGCTATGCTGAGGATGGGTTGTGTAAGCGTGGATGTGGTGCCTTGGCGACTTTTTTGCATATTTTGTGGGAATGCCCGAAGGTGGAGCGATTCTGGCGTGGTGTGCATGAGGTCCTGCGAGTGGTTACACATGTCGCGCTGCTGCCTGAAGCGAGGAGATGCCTGCTGAATGTGTGGGAACCAACTGACTACTCGGTTCCGCAGACGCGATGGGTGACTCTGGGATATATGATAGCTAAGCGTGACATTGCCGAACTGTGGGGATCCCAGAGGCCCCCGGCGGTGTCGGCTTGGAAAGAACACATGGATTGGTGCATGTTCCGAGAAAAGGTGGTGTATGTGGCGAGGGGTAAGCCTGGGGCATGGGTGAAAGTATGGGGCCCCTGGAACGCCTACCGCGGGGGTATCTGCGCGCCACCACTGCTGCCTGCTTCCTCACCAGCCCCGTCCCCTTAGTTGACTCCTCTCCTTAGCCCCGGGCACAGAGGTCCCCCAGTCCTCGATCTGTTCCCCTTCCCCTCTTTAGACTCCTGTGGATGGCTGGGGTCCCCCATTCGGGGAGCACGTGCTGTTACTTTCGATTGCGGGTTGCCTTGCGGGTGTGGTTTTCGTGTTGTTTGTATAAAATGAAACCGTATTGTGGGGTCAGAGTGATGTGGCCCACGACGTTGATACCTCCTGATTTTGCTTCTCTGCAACGCCAAGTGTTTTTGAACGTATGTCATATGCTCCTGTCATTCTAGCGGCCGGCCGGAAGGTTGTAGGCCCATACTTGTATATTCTTGAGATTGCAATAAACGGTTTCAAAAAAAAAAAAAAAAAGAAGGTGAGCAGACACTGCAATTGATTGGAAGTTCTGCTGAATCTGCGGGCAGAGGCGCATTCTGAAGCATTCATCACAGAGGGTAAGAGACTACCTCAGAACCTTAGTAAAGCATTTGGCGTATGGCAAACTAGGGAGAAGTGTACAAAGATTACCTGAGCGCCCGCCACTGACAGAGATCTGGCATATTATCTAATTTATATGTCCTAGCTAAGTAGTAGCATGTGGCCTCAGAGGCGATCCAGTGGAAGTCACCTTTTTTCGATAGTCAGCACATTAGGAAAGGTGAATATTTGTTTATTTATATAGACCTTTATGGCTTCCAGGACGCTATTTTTGTGGTAAAGCTCTCCTGATTGGGCAGAGTTGGCATCTCAATCTTATTTTTAAGTCTAAAAGGGTCTTCTTAGTGCCACTGGTTTCTTAACACCAGTAGTATCTGAAAGAAGTGAGAGGTGTTGGTCACTTGGACTGCTGGGTGTCATACAGATAGTACGATTGGCCTCTGAATGTGATTCTGACATTTAGGGAAAAAGATTTGGACCTGTGAGATTAGGTGTAACTTTTGTTTTGGCCAAGAGGGGCCTGTGATTCTTGAGTTATTCGCCAAACTATTGTTATTATCTTTGTCCCGGAGCTGAAATTGACAGAATATCAGGCTCACTCAGTCCTGTGTACCGCGCAGAGCTTCCCCTGGTCACATGATAGCACACGCTAGGAGCGGGTTAAGGGATTCTTCACAAAGCCATAATTTTTTCTCTGTCAGTTTTTTTGTTGAAATTGATGTAAGATGTATGCAATGTTGTGGTGCTGTTAATTACTGCAAACTGTTTTTTGTCTTAAGTATTGTGTTTTTGTCAATGACCTAATGTTTCATATGAGGGTGCTACTATTTCCCATAAATGATATATAATGCCAAAAGTCAATATGGTTCAGAAACTGTTTTTATTGACAATTGCACTTTTTCTATGTTGCAACTCTTCATATGGATTGTTTTTTGTGTTTATGAAATGTTTATGTTGAATTGCTGATTCATCTGTAAATTGAGCTGAGCTTGTAGTAACATATTTATAAGCAGTAACCCCTGTGCATATCCACCAAGCAATTAGGTAAAACAAAGATCTCCTAAACCAAAGAAGCTAAAGTGTATCTTTTCCATTAAAACTACCAACCTTATCATGGAGTCACCATTAACGAATATGCAAACCAGGTTCCGTTTACAGGCTAAAAAACTTCATAAGGTTTGCCAAGAATGGCACGAACTCACAAAGGCACACGCATTTCCCTGGCCACAGGAAGGAACTTTTGACACTAACATACTTGAATACATGATATTATACGTACAAACCAAATACAAAGGTCAAAAGAAAGACAGGAGAGAGACATTATTAGAACTATGGGCCATCTCTGAGGAAGGCCAGATCTACAGCCCTCCATCACAGATAACAAGCAAGGCATTAGCATCTCCCCCACCACATGAAGGTATGGAGGTGCCCTTGTCCGCTCTCCCCGCATTAGGATATTCCATTAGGCCAGTTGAAGAATTCAGTCCTCCACTGAGCAACGAGCGGTTAGGCCCGGCATGAGCGACTAACAGGCCAGCAGGCCCAAACAGTCACAGTGCAACCCCAGTTCGATGCAAGGGCTCCCATAATTTCGACCCCCCATCTATCACGCACGACACATAGAGGAGAACATGCACTCCCACAGGTTCAGGCGAACACACACAAGTGTCAGGGAGACAGTGATACTGTTAGTGGGAGTGAGGAAGGGACCCCTGTCCCCAGGGAACCATTGGTGAGGGTGAAACTACAGGGCTTGCCCACTCAAGCAAGGGAGAAAGACAGGAGCCGATGGTTGAGGCAGAAGAGGCTCACAATCACACACACCTAGTGCTGTCAATGATGACACAACCAGTGAAAGAACCAGTAGTCATGCTGCTCTTGAACAATACACCATAAAAGTGTGTAATAGACACAGGGGTGTTGAGGTAATTCCTAAGGGAAGGGATAGTCAAATTATCTAAAGACACTACATTTATACAAGAGTTCTCGAGTACGGTATCAAGGACCCCATCATGCAACCCCTCAAACTAAAGGTAGGAGGAAACCACATGAGAGGACAGTTATTATATTCCCACCCCTTCCTGACTAATTTATTAGGACAAAATTCTCTAGCCAAACTAAAAATTACCATGCAGTTGACCGACGATGGGACCATGGCTTGCTCCTTCCCAGGAGCTCCCACCGTAGGATCCATAACCTTGAAACGCACCCTCATCACAAATGTACCAGCAAAGGCAACACCTACCAACCAGACCACCTTCACTGAGGCGGTCTTGACATACATGGGAGGACTCTGGGGTATCAGAGATCTTGTCCAGCATGGGGGCACGTCGCATGCACCTCGTCCTAGTGGAGACAGCTAAAAGGACAAAACCTTTTATAGCTAATAGATATAGAGTTGCAATTACGCAACACACATATCCATTGGGTTCCCTGGGACAAGGCAAGTAACAGGGGCAAGGCATGTGGAAGCAATGGCCTTAACGGCTAGAGCCCATGCACCTTTTGAATCACCAGGCTCAGGCAATGCCTTCGTGCCAACACCACCGTGCGTCTGGGA
The DNA here is from genome assembly GCF_964204655.1 of Triturus cristatus. Classification (NCBI taxonomy): domain Eukaryota; kingdom Metazoa; phylum Chordata; class Amphibia; order Caudata; family Salamandridae; genus Triturus; species Triturus cristatus. The sequence goes on from NC_140582.1 coordinate 408,666,727, forward strand.
GGGACATAGACGAGGCTGCTTGGCACGATGGGTTGTGTCCGCCCTGCCTAAGGCCCCCTTCCTGCTGTCAAATACGATACCTGAACACTTAGCTATTTTAAATAATTCTGCATGTAAGAGAGACAGAAACACACCACAAGGAAATGTCCCCACTGACTGCAGGGAAAGAAAGGCTGACCATGGGATGAGTAGGCAGACACACATATCCCACTCTGCGACCCACAAGAACAATCCCCCAATGCGGGCAAGCCCAGAGAGACACTGCTAAATTTGTCTAACACAAATTGAAAAAACCGCCCTTGAGGGGGCCGCATTGGCCGTGAGCATGCAAATGACACCAATCTTAAAAGGAGCTCCACCGCAAAGACGCAGATGGTTTAAACCTAGCTATTGAGGCAGAATCCTGGGAGGTTGGCAGCCAACAGACCCTAGAGAATGTTACTATTGTCACAGAATGGACCACCTGGCAGACAGATGCAGGTTAAAAGCATACCACGAACAGAGATCGATGGGCCTGGGACAGGCACCACCATACCCTCATCCACAAAACCTAGCCCTGGGAAACGAGAATGCACTCTACACTCACCCGCAGGAAGGTCAGTCAGCCAATGAACCACCACAACAGAGATTGGGTAGTTGGACAAACACACGGCAACAGCAACCATAGACAGAGAACTCAGCCCCAAAGGGACCAGGGCCACAGCCTCCAGCCTCAGCAGGGAGGGGCAACTGTCTGGGGAGGTAATGCCTTCACACAAACACAGAGTCCAAATGTACAGTAAGATACCCCCCCAGATTGAATACCACCCATATCCCAAAAATTAACTTCACCAAAACCGACAGAAGGAGCCACGAGACAATGTTGGGAATACAAGCTTTTACTTGCAGTAGGGGATTCAGAACTGCTGTATATGTTCTGTCAACTGGGTATCCTCACCAAAATTCGCCATGAAGAGCCCCTGCGGGAGACCAGGCCCTACTTGGCTGCTGATCCCCAGGACGGGGTTGGCTGACCACACCCCAGGGGGAGGGCAGTCTGACGAGGGGGCAGGGCAGCTCCCAGGCCAAGTACTAAAAAACAGGAACACAGGACCCAGTGTCCAATGTCAAATGGGACAGGTTCCAATGACCAGATCAAAAGGTCCCAATTCTTGGGCATCTGGCCTGGGACCCATGTTTCCCTCATTGCGTGAAGTTCTAACAGTGCCCCCAAAAACTAGCAGCCTCCGGCCAAATGGAGGCCTCCTTCCAGTTAAAAAATTATGCTGTCCTCAAGTGTCGGGAACCAGGTTGGGATAGTGAAGATCCCAAAACCTCCACTGCACACGCTCATGAACCAATAAGTTGAGAAACACCCGCATGGCGTCAAGTCAGTCGGAGTTTTGACAGGGTTACCAGACATCCCAGAATCGTGAGGTAGTCCTGGTCCAGTCATCATCCCTAGGCAAAGTTTGGGGAGTTCTCTTGGACTTGGTCCTGGGCTCCCCACGTTCTTATTGTCTCTGCGGTGTTTCCTTTTTCTTTCCTTCAGGTTTATTACATCTCCAAAGTCTGGTCGCTATGCCATGCCTCTCCAAAATAGCAACATGAGCATATCTGCTAGTTAGAAGTCCCTATCCACATGCCAGGGAACCACAGATCCGTATGCACTGAAAAGACATGGTCAGAGGTAGAGGGGGATGCCTGGGAGAGGAGAGTCCACAAAGTCCATCACAGCTCCAGGCGAGAGAAGAACGCTGAATGCACTTACCTCCGTATCAGGCCTAACAATTAATGGCCCTCACCAGGCCTTACATCCACCATCCAGAATAAGCAGTAAGCCCCGACCTTGAATACCACAAGATGACATGATCAAGTAATAAAGGGGGCCATGGAATAACTTTCTGACCCCCTCTTTCTCATGATCAGTGAGATAAGCAGATTACACGAGATCTAGGGAAGTGCCCAAATCCCAACAAAAGGAGCCAACGTTAGCCCAAAAAGGATTCTCTAGAGAAAGGTTGGATTCAAGATATCTCGCACCACAGGGGAGGGGAACATTGCACTTCCCATGCTGAGAACGGGGAAGAATACACACACATGATCTCAGAGCACCTTGCAGCCACCAACAGCACTCACTAGTGACACACCCCCTCTGTGCACAGTCCCATGCACATGTAGGTTGAAAGCAGCATGCACCAATGGCGCTCCCATGCATACAACAGAGGCGAGACAGGGTCTCAGGAAATCTGGCGGCTTCCATAAAACCCTAGATAAAAACTGATACGATCCATACCTATGATCACAAGACAACTCCACAAACTCTTAACCCAGTTAGGTCCTAAAACAGAGAAATTAAACTATCAATAAGCTACCTGTAAGTTTAGTTTTAACTACCAAGAAGATACCGCGACCGGAGCCACTTTCCAGTGCCCCACAATTAATTGGGTAAAAGGGAGTGTGGGGAACACACCTCCAAAGAGAAGCACAGGAACCCTGAAGAAAATCATTGACGAAGGAACATGCAGTGTTTTCTGAAGTAACCAAATGAACAGGCTCTTATCTAACAGGTCTACAATCGAACCTCCAAGTGCACCACCTTTCAGCTGCCACGTCAACACCTCAACGCGGATCTAAAGTGTGCGAATCCAAATTACAAACTGCACTGCAAACTTTTTTGAGTGAACTGTGAAGCATGAAACCCCGAATCACCAGAGGACCACAGACACCTCCCGGGATCCGTATCCAAGACCTGAAATGTTCAATAATAAGTTATGTATTATTGCACTTCTATGTACCCTCTGTCTATGTCGGTTGCTGCCTCACCTATTCACTGTTAACAAACTGTCTGGTCAAATGGAGTCCATTCAAAAACTGCCACAGTGTTTGTGTAGGGATCTCTCCCATGTCACTTGCAATTACACCAACCCAAACACTAGCATTCTGCATCCACACTATCTGTACTACAGAAGGGGCTGCACAAGCGTCTGCAGCCATGTCTGTAATACTACCAGACGACGATGAGAGAAAATTAATTATTTATTTAATTTTTCTATGTGGACTTCTGTCGAAATCCACCCCCACCCGGCACCACCGCTCTTACCTGCATGGGCCACGGCTGAATACTACATACTGTCAGGGGTACAGAAAATGGGCACACATGTTTGTTGCGTCCCGGGGCGCTGTATCTAATACAGCCCCAAGTGTGCAGCGCCTTAGGCTTCACTAGATCCCCCGATATATCATATATGTGCCTCCATTCCACATCATTCACTGCTCTACTGCACGGTGTTTTGCATGAATGTTGAACTTTGTGCATTGATGACATCATGGTTATTGGTGTGTGTGTATTGGTGCTTGGTTGCTTGTTGGATTTCGATAAAAATGGTTGTCTTTAAATGTGTTATACTTTGTCTATGTTCTGTTGTGTATGCGTATGTTTCATGACCAGTGTGGTTCCAGTTTACAAAAGCCATACGTTTGGTTCTATTAATTGTGTTTTTTTGTCTTTTCTAGCACAAAAGCACAACTACTGGATCAATGGCTGCATTTATTGAGACACAGCAAAACATGCTTCCATGAAAAACAGGCGCAGAAATATGGCAACCAAACTATGATGACTGTGACAGTTTTGTGATATTTCTTTTATGATCACGTACCTCTGCGGCTCCATCTTCTCGTCTGTCAGTATTGGTATCAGAGACGTCATATTTAAAACTTTACATCGGCATTGGGATAAAAGAAATAAAAACATCTCCATTAATTTCAAAAAAAGAATTGTCCATACAGAAAATCCACTTGAAAGTACAGTTAAACAGAATCGGGAAATGAAATATACTTCAAGCGGTTGGGGTGTGAGAGCACATGAAATGGAAACAATTCTATGCTTTTCAAGATCTCCTTGCGCCATCTAGCGGCAAATAGTAGAAATAAGCAAGGTCTATCATATGTTACTGTTTCATCGAATATATCTCCAGCACTTCTACTGTCATTGCACGCAGGTGAGCCGGCAGTACCATATTTCATTCGTGAAGGGTATGAAAGAGAGGAATCCATTTTTCATAAGCGCCCTCACGCGTGAAAGAAGTCAGTCCTGACAAATTAAGGATAAAAGCTCATTTTCGCCCATGCAATCTGTTCCAAGGAACTGCAGGATCGCGAAAATGTCAACATCAGGGCCCAGGGCCTGTTTGAACATGTATACATGTATGTTTATGTATTTTGTACCATTAGGTTATCCTTCTCCTGCATACCTTACTGCTACTTAACCGTTTAGCAGCACTGTCAGAATTAGGATTTACATTTCACCCTTCCTGGAAGGCCCACCAGCTAGTGTGTAATCTGGTTTTAAATAGAATAATGCGAAAAGCAAAGAAAGGCTATCTAGAAATAATAATTTCACTAAAGGAACATGAACTGCCCGTGGATTCTGCAACAGCCACTTAGTGGGAGAGTAGCAGGTCTGAAATGAGTTCTTCCCAGTAAGAAGTGTATCTTTACACATCTAGCTGCATCTAACCTGAAACCTTCGACAGGACACCTACCACACATCTAACACACTGCATATACGACGTACAGGTGTGTATCAGCACGTTCACAGCAACACAACTTCCAGCCCCCAAAAATCAAAACTCAGCATAACACATTAGGCATTCGAAACAGTCTCCGCTCAGCTCTGGTGTTACATATAGAAGGGTGTGATGAAGGTCACGATAGCTTACTTAATAATGACTAACACTCACACATTTGCACAAATTCCCAGAGCTTCACTTGAATTGCAAAGTTGAAAAAATGCAAATACCGAAGTTGCACAACAATCTGTTTCACTAGGTAAGTGATAACATCCAACATGGCACACGCGGCACAACACTGAGCACACATGCTCAACACAGACCAGATACTCCGTATACCTGGGCACCACTGACCCTATACCAATCCCAACCATAATATAACAAGGCTTACAACTTCCACCAGAATACAATAGCTAGAAAAATGTACACACATCTAACTCAGGTCAGAGGTACAATGTACTTGGACCTGACAATGCTCACAACATCACTCCACCCTTCGCATACCATCATAAATATACAAGGGAAGACATAACACAGCAAACCAACACTCACCAGCAACACACAATAAGACGGATTTAAAGAGATAATGCGGACAAAAGATGAACACCATAATCTCAATGACCTCAAGCACGTACCTCAAGCAGAGCAATGCACATACCTGTCCTTCAGCTACCAAATATTCAAATTGACAAGATCGGCAACTACACACATCAAAAAGCATTCACTCGCTTGAATGCAGACATATGCATGAAATATTAATTGTGCTAATACTACTGGTAATCCTACTCAAATAGAAAATGGGCTCTTGTCAATGTACACACATCTTAAATACATGGGTCTGAAGGTATCCAAACCTCAAAACACTGCCAGGCTACACGCATGACTATAAAGTACTGTACAAATATCTTTTAACATTTCATATTTTAAAAATGTGCCCTCTGAAGCCATGTTTCTGCTCATCTAATCCTTCGAGTGAGTGTTAGTCCAACAAAGAAACCAAGCCATTTAAGCCTAATCAGACAGAATAAAGTGCAGGTAAAGTGCTTCATTTGAGCAGACGGCTTCTGGTGCTCGGCACCAGCACTTAATTGTCAACACCAATGCATGTGACAGTCTGCAACAAGGTGGCGACGTCGGACTAATTTAGAGATGACCACAACAACAGGTAATTATTAAGTCATTCTTATAGCTTTGGAGGCCTGAAATAGTCCGAATTGTCACACTTGTAGGAGTGTGATGACTAGTAGTCGTGTTGTTATTACCATGTGTTCAATGTTCCGACAAGGAAGTGCTCTCATTTGCCCTCCCAACATGGCCTGGCAATTAGTGAGTTATGGTCCGGTACTAAACTAACAACTGTGCAATATTTTAGTGCAGTCATTTGACCCTATGTAAAACAAGGCTTTAATCGCTCCTGTACATTTACAACACACAACAGGGACAGCTTGCTTTCATTGCTAGTTGCATTTAAATTGCCTATTTAAAATTATGGGTATTTCGACAGTAGATTCCCACAGGGGTCTAAAAAAACATCCCCCCCTGCTGTGCAGGAGGCCCAAGCCCTTTAGGGGGCCCAAATCTTCAGGGGCCCCTATTTATCCAAAGGCGAATGAACGTCGGAGAGACTCAGGGGCCCCTCCTTACATTCTGCAGGGGGCCCCATCATTTTGCGTTGTGCCATTGCCCTTTCTTGCATCACTGAGCTCTATATAAGCAATTTAATGCAAACAGCATTACATACCTCTTCTCCTTTCTTTCTGTAGAAGACGAGTGTGAATAGCCAAGGAACAACCGGCGGTGTGTACTGAAAACAGTCACTATCCCCACTAGTCTACATTGTGCTAGAACTTAAGCCTGAATATGCGCCACAGTGCAGATGCAGCATTGCGGTTCTCACATGCCCTTCCTGGAGAGATGGGCCTCTCCTGAAGCACACGTTTATGAAAAAGGCCTCCCAATTGGTAAGAATCTCTTGGCTTAGCCACACATGCTAGGTATCCTTAAGCGATATTCTAACAATAAACTCTAACTCATCCCCCACCATTAAATATTACACTCTCCTTAAGGTTCTACAGGCCCTTCCTACCCAAACAACACTAAGGGGCCGATTACGATTTCAGTCGGAAAGCCTCAAACCTTAGGACGGAGACTTTCCGACCGAGATTGTCGGTTTCACTTCCGACCACCTAATTACAATTAGGCGGTTGGAAGTGAAACTGGCCGGTCATTCCGGCTGGATCCCGACGGGCTCAAGGAGCCCGTCGGCCAGTCGGAGACCTGCCCATATTCCATATGGACGGCGCTTTACACCGTCCGGATTACGATGCTTGGTTTCTGGTAGGCTTTCAATGCCATGCTTTACGACATGGAAAGCCTGTCAGAAAGCGAGTTTGGGGGCCCCTTGCAGGGGCCCCTTCTGTTTGCGGCTTCCATTTGGGGGCCAAGGTGTTCCCCCTTGTTGATCCCTGTACCGTGTGGCAGGCACCCATCTCTATTGCTGCCAACCACCATCTCCCTTGCCTCCTATTGGTCAGAGCAGAACCAGGCAGACGAAGAAAGAAAATGCCATGGTAGCAGAGGTTCTGACAGAAATGCAACTAGTATGTCCCCTTCTCTCCACCCTCTTATTGGAAATCATTTCCCTTGGATAGAGAGGCAGAGGCCCAAAGGAAGTTGCGACGGGTGATAGGATGTCAGTTGTTTCTCTTTTTTGGAAATGAGGCCTGCTGAGGTTGGTGGGATACTATGGCAGGCAGGAATGGTGCAAGCAAGGAGCGTCAGTATTCCATGCAAGATATGATTTTGTCTGCTGAAGTGTTCGTTGTTTAATCAGTGAAAAAAAGCCATTTATTGGGCCATTTCTAGTAATTAAGTGGCACAACTAGATGGCATCACTAAGCTGCTGTTTTCTTTCGGTTCATGAAACACAATCTCGCATTGGAAGATATCACGTATTCAGCTTTTAAAACACCATTGGTGAAGCAACTAGGTCCCGTGATTGTGACAGGAACCCATTGCTTTTTGCCGATGACTTTTGGCCATGCTGTACAGCATGGCCAAAAGTACATAGAAAAAAGGCGGAAGGATGTGACTGCAGCAGGCATATCATTTTTGCAGGTACGTGAGTTCGTTATTTCGCATCGCTCCTACTAAATGACGTGGGCGCCATTTTTTTAACTTATTGACTAGTTCAAGATGGATTGGTATATATATTTTTTCAAAATCAGTATGAATGTGCTTCTTGTAAAGCAGAGGGGTCGGCAGAAATTTGCTACCTGGTCATCTACAAAAAAAAACAATGTGCAAAATGTAGACATGGGGATTAGTGGAGGAGCTGGTGAGGGAAGCAACAGGGAGCGGGCAGGTGGAGGTGAAAATCAGCACTCAAGGGAGAACAACACAAGGAAGTAAGCAAATCAACGAGAACCCAACATGAAGAGCGGTGGAAGGGAGTTTTGCAGTGTGAGAAACTCACGAAAGAGCTCACAACACAGGGGAGGCAGAAGCATAGAGCGCGGGACTGGGCATTTGGTGGGGGAGAACCACATGAGGGAAAGAGATGAAAAGCACTTCCACTTTCATGAAGTACTTAAGCAGAAAGAAAACGGTAGTTCCCTAAAAGTGAACAGTGGAAGGATAGAAGCAAGACAATCAGAGAGATGGTAAAGATGCTTTGCTCCAGGGGAGGGACAAACTTAAGATGGAAAAGGAAAGTCATCAAATAAGTAAACAAATGAGAGTGGCAATAAATCCCATGAATGGTACACAAAAGGTGGAACTGGAAGCCCCTGTGCGTTCTAGGGGCCTCATTACAATGTCAGTCGGGAAGGCTCCGAACAGCAGTTGAAATCTCCTAAACCGTGTCGAAACCTATGCTTCCGACTGACTCAGAATCATTTCCGACCGAGTGATTATGATGGAAAGGTAACCGTTCAGTCATTTCGAATCAGTTCCAAACGACATTTGGAGACTCCGAGTCAGTTGGAGTCGTATCGTACAGCTCTACGGACCGCATTTCCGACCGCCGTATTACGATGTTGTATTCGGACAGCCTTTCCGAATCAGTCTGTACGACACAGGACTGCTGTCGGAAACTGACTTTGGGGGCCCATAGCAGGCCCCCCCTTCACCCTGAGGCCTCCGGTTGGGGCCCGTGTGGGTACCCATGGGACCCCCCTTTAAAACCATGCACATTGTGGCAGGCACCATGGGGTGCCTGCGATAGGGTGCAAGGTTTTCTGCAACCACCCCTTTTTTCAATGCGAGCCTGTGTTGTTGGTCGTAATACAAACTCCCATTGAAGTCAGTGGAAAACTTTCTGAATGGTGTTAGGAAGTATCGTAACCAGTCGGTCAGACTCGTGGACTGCGAGTCGGTCGGAACCGATTACGACAAGGAGTCGGTCGGATTGCTTTCCGACCGACATCGTAATGAGGCCCTAGATAAGCCCGCAAAAGGTTTTTTGCATCTAAACAGGTTGTGCTGTCTGGTAGGCTCAAACTGAAAATTATTACCAGAAGCAGGCATGTTCGAGGGAGGTGCAGCAAGGTGACACAACACCTACTATCTGGTTTAAAAAAAAAAATAATTGGGAAAGGTGGCTGAAAAAGGTGGAAGAATGTGAGAAAGTACGTGTTGTGCATAGCTCCCAATAATCCAATCACTCTACTCAGATGATCCATATGATCAGTGTTAGAAATGGGGGTCTCTAGTTGGCAGAGGTAGGTACCTTTGTCCAAAAAGGGACCCTTGCTTCTAGTCAGGGTAAGGAGGATACACTTCTAAAATAACCCCTGCTCACCCCCTTGGTGGCTTGGCACAAGCAGACAGGCTTATCTCAGAGGCAGTGTGTAAAGCATTTGTGAACACATACAGTAATACAGTGAAAACCCTACAAATGGACACCAGACCATTTTAGAAAAATAAGTGATCTTTATCTAAACCAAAACAAGTCCAAACGACAAAAATCCACAATACAGTAATACAAATATGACTTTCAGATGGTAGAAATTGTTTGGTTCAAAGCAAATTGCAGATGCAACACTTTTCTCTCAAAGTACCTGGGATGCGTCACACAAACAAACAAAACGGGCCACTGGGAAGATGATGCATCAGTTCCTTACACTCAGGGAAGGTGATGTGTCGGTTCTTTGCTCCGGGGGACGTGATGCTTCGGTTCCTTACTGCAGCGCTGGGGAGATGATGCATCGGTTCTTTCCTGGAGAGGAGGTGATGCGTCGGTTTCTTACAGCGTGGAGAGGTGATGCATTGCTTTCTTACTGCGTCCCCCAACGATGCAACAGACTTGGCGCCTCCATGCGATGCGACAATTCGGGACGATGCGTGGATTCTTGCAGCCGCACAGCAGGGCTTGCGTCGGAATCGGTGCGGTGATCTTGCATATCGTTGCACTAGATGTGGTGATTTCTCGAGCCACGGCAGGCGCTGCGATGGTGTCTTCGGCGATGCATCGGAATTAGGTACGGATGCGTCACGCTTCTCGGTGTTGCGTTGATTTTCCAGCTCCCAGCAGAAAACAGTCTCTAGAGGTCCAAAACAACAGCACGCACCTCTATGCAGGTCAGAACTCCCAGCAAGGCAGTTCAGGGGAGCTGATGGTGAAGTCTTTGTGTCCCTGAGACTTCAGGACAGGAGGCAAGCTCAGTTTCAAGCCTTTAGAGATCTTCTTCAAGCAGGGGACACAGCAAACAGCAAAGTCCTTTTCTCCTTTCCTTGGCAGCAAGTAGCCACTGCAGGCCAACCCCAGACAGCAAACAGCACAGGGGCAGTATTCCTCCACAGCTTCTCCAGCTCTTCTCCTTGGAAAGGTTCCTCTTGATTCCCAGAAATGATCTTAAGTTCTGGGGTCTGGGCCCCAATATTTATATCACAAAATCCTTTGTTCTCTGGTGGCAGAGAAGCCCTGTGCTCAGTCCAAACCGGTCCTGTCCTCTCTGGTGCAGCTTCCTGGCAGGAGGTGGAGACCTCATTGTCCTTGGCAGACCAAGCCCATTCAGGTGAAAGGAAATCTCCGCCCCCTACTCTAAAAACAACCCAGGTCTATTCAGCCCAGCACTGACTCATCAGGCTCTCTGGAGCTGCTGTTCCTCCCCAGTCCCTGTCATCCAAAAGCCAGACATGCAATACAAAAACCTGGCAGAGGCACACTAGATGGCTAAGCAAGAAAATACCTACTTTCTAAAAGTGGTATTTTCAAACACAGAATGTAAAAATCACCCTCACTAAAAGATGCATTTCAACATTCTGAGTTCAGGCATACTAAACTTTATTTTCCTACCTTGTTCCCAGGGGCAGTTATGTGTATAAGATGTTATAAACAAACTCCCCATTCTATCCTATGGGAACAGGTAGCCTTGCAATAGTGAAAAACTAAATTGGCAGTAATTCACTATCAGGACATGCCACACACACCAGGGCGTGTCCTATCTTTCACATACACTGCACCCTGCCCACAGGGGTGCCTTGAGCTTACCTTAGGGGTGACTGACATGTAAGAAAAGGGAAGGTTAGGGCCTGGCAAGTTGGTGCAATTGCCAGGTTGGCATGGTAGTACCAGACTGCACACAGGCTCTGCAATGGCAGGCCAGAGTTACATTTACAGGCTGCTTCTGTGGGTGGCACAATCAGTGCTGCAAACCCACTAGCAGCATTTGATTTACAGGCCCCGGGCACACACAGTGAACTGTACTAGGGACTGACTAGTAAATCAAATCAGCCAATCATGGAAACACCAATCCCTAATGATAATTTACAAAGGGAGCACTTGCACTTTGGCACTGAACAGCAGTGGCAAAGTGCCCAAAGCATCTAGACCAGCAAAACGGAGTCCAACACACAGCAAAAATACAAGGGGTAAAGGCAAAAATACAGGGGAAACCCATGCCAATGATGCCAGGTCTAACAATCAGCATATAAGGGGCTGCTCATGAGGAAGGTAAATGTACAGTACATTTGTAGAAGAAGCAGGTGTCAATAAAGGGCAGTTTCCCACCTGGAAGTTATAGATTTAATCATAGGCATAGATCCTCACCGTCCTCCTCTGTGAAGTTAATTAGAAAGCCTCCTTAACATGATATGTTGATGGTTGGAGAACTTTCCTGTAAACATTCCCAAATTACACCTCAGCCAACCTACTTTATGTCTGCTCAGGTGATAAAGCAAAGAGGATAATGGCCAGGCCTGTGTTAAGCTGGTGTGATCTTATTGCACCTGGAATTGCCCTGACTGTTCAGCTTGGTCGTTATTGGCGCATTATTGCCATCCCATTTCAAATTCCCACCCTTCGAATACAGAATAAGCACAAAAATCAACGTTGGTGCACCACTTTTTTGCAGATTTTTCTCTCATTTTAAGCATTTTTCACTGGATCCATTCTGCCTGCTTTTCACTGGCAAACTATTTCTAGGAAAGATCCAGGACGTGCTGGCCTTTTTGCAAGTTGTAATCCTGATTTGTTCAGTAACTCCAATTAGAGTCCAAATCAGGATTTACACACAACTGGTATCGAAGGCCTAGGTCAGATCTGTGTCCATTCAATCGGCAGCCTCTCCGCTGAGACTATCAACACAGATCTCAATGATGACGGGTATTGCAGAGATGGAGACCTCGATCTCTGCACTATAAAGGGAATAACGTTGCAAGACAAAATAAGAGCTGACAAAGCCAGCACGTCTAGCTTTAATGTTGTATCACGAGCAAACACAGGCGTGGAGAAGGGCACATTTGTACATGCGTGTAATTGCATGTATTAGCAGTAACTACTACTGCAATCCTCATAAAGAACTAAATGTGACATCATTAAGTGTACTTTTTAGATGTACAGTAGTCGCAAAAAGCCTCTCAGCAAATCGCAAGCTAAGGAGCAACAGCTCTTTGTCTCCTCCTTATTCTTGTGATTCACAATGAATCACAATGTTGATATTTTGAGTCGCAAACGCATTTGCGACTCGCACTGCCACTTCGAAATGTTGTGCGTGATGCACAGACGGCTTACTTTGCAAATATACAGTTGGAACTGAATTTGGGCTTTTCATCAGTGTACTGCAATTCACTATAGCCATCATAAACCACGATGCAAGCATTGCGATAACTTGGAAACTGCAAGGGAAAGCACAGGGCCAAATTGCACTGCTCCCCTTAGATGTTCACAAGGGAATCCACCAATGCTTTGTGACCGTTGTTTGCAGTCACAGTACGTGGAATGTCTAGCACCTACCAAGGGTCCACACTAACCTTTCTCGAGGTGTAAGCTATCAAAAGTTATGAACTTATTCCCTGCTTATGCAGGCAGGAGACATCAGGAAGAGCAGCCATTGGCATCTGCCTGCATTCCCCACAGCCCTGCCAAGTCTCCCAGGTCCACACCTTCCTGGCTGCGCCAATCCAGGTCTCTTCCTTGAATTCTTGAATTTAGAGTCTGAAGGCTGTGAGGCTTTCTGGTAGTGCCAGTCTCTGTGCCATAAAGGTTCTACCTGCTCATCCAATCCGTGGCCTTTCTGCAGAGCACACAGTGATGGGCAAATATCTGCCAATTTAAATGTTTTCATTTTGTGTCTCTGGGAATGCGTGAGAAAATAATTACAGAGCTTTTGATACATAAAAGTGCTTAGGAAAAAAAAAACTTCTGGTGGGGGGGAGAAACCCCCAGTGAACGCTCCTTTAGGGAGACTGTCTTGCTGTCTTCTCTTGCTCACTGCATTCTAGCTTCGACGTTCTCTATGAGGAGTGGGTGGTGCCAGGGATGGAAGTGGGCAGCAGCCTCCTAAGAAACATTTAGGTCACCTGCTCTTATATATATATATTTTTTTTACAAATAAAGCACTGATTCACTCTACTCCTGCTAGTCTGACCTCAGAACTCAAGGTTGGATAGATGACTCATAATTTTAGAGGGTGTGTGAATTAAGAAAAACAGATGTTTCTCACTCAGTAAATTATTAAACGTATTCTTCTGAAGGGGACAATTTTCCCTAAAGAATTTTACCGCTCTTTGCAGCATAGAAAATGATGTTTTATAAATAAACAAATAGCTCACTCTACTGAAAACCAACGTGATGCGATCGATGCGCTATACAAAGGAGGCATTGGTATCAGAACTCCTCCATTACCACAATGTGTGGCACATTCATAACACAACTTGACCTTACTTTGAGAAACCATCAGAAAAATGTATTGAGGAGGCCTAAATCCGCGCCTCTAAAGAAATTCTGTGTGGTAAAGTTATCTATCGCGGAGGACTTACTTTCGTACAAACGAGGAGGATGCTGCATTAAGTAATCACGAGGATTTCCACACAAAAGGGAAAAGAGCACACACCGAAATAGTTTCTCAAATAATCATTGTTTGGCACCCCGTAGAAGGCGACATTTTAAAAGGGGAAAGTGGGAGATTTTGAAAATAAAATCTGGGGAATGGATTCTCCTCATTGACTTGCATGGACGCAGAAGCAATATTAGGTCGGAGACAGCTAAAATAAAGCCATTTTGGCTTACAAAATTGGAAGTCTTAATCAGGTCTGTGGGCATGTATGTACTGTGACACAGAAACACTGTCAGGCATGCATCATATTTCTAATGAGTGTTATCTCACAGTCCCAAGTCGAAAAAGGCATTATCACTACTTGATTTTGCAGAAATACTTTGTTTTGGGAACTAAATATATCAGAGCTCACTTCTTGCTGCTTGATTTCGTTGCATGACAATTTCAGGATCAAACTTTTGTAATTCTTTAACAGCCACGTGAAGAGAGGTGTCACGGGTGTATATTTTCGTTGTCTTTTAATAATTCATGGGCAAGGAAAAGTGAGATAAACTGGAGCAAAACAGCAGCATGCCAGCCATGTTTACAAAAAAAGCCTCCTATACCTGTCATATAGGAGCAATGTTTGTTCTTTGGAGTAAAGGTGACAAATTAGAAGTTTTTTCACCTAGTGCGAATTAAAATCGATATTAAGAATTCTAGTGTACCGTACCTTCTTTCTGAATTGTGGGCTGAACCAACTGCGCAGGCGCCAAGGAGTCCTAGGAGGATTGGAAACTCCATCTTGAAAGAATAAAGCCAATACCAATTTGCCCCGCGTGCGCTCACATTTATACCACAGACTGTATCGCAGCCTAGCTGCTCGCCTCGCCACTGCTTAAAGCGTGATTAATAAATAACGTTTACTGTCCTTGATCGGTTTTTAATAATTGACTACGTTTCTGCCATGTTAACCGTGGCAATCCATTTCACTCTTTGGGCGGCACGAAGCAGGCTACATTTTTCATTAAATCTAATGATTATAAAAAAAAAATATGTAATTTGCAAACAACTTTTGGACTGTCATTTTATCCCCCCGGAATATTCAAAGGAATAGTACATTGTCATTGCCATGGTAATTGAGTGGAATCAATATGTAACAACGTTTTTAGAGAACAGTAGCATTCTCCATAATAATTTCACATGCTGGTTTGTTCAATTATGCCGGCAGTAGGGTATGCATCATTAGGGAAAGAAAAACAAGTTAAGGAGGAAAACGGCTCAGAAATTAAAAACGAACATTTAGATTGACTGATACGTTTAATTTTGTGTCAGATTGTGAAACTCGGTTTGTTTTCATTCTCCATTTCTTTTCGGAGCAGTAACATACCACTTCATGTCGATGCAACCTGAATGAGCCTCAGCCTGGGCTGAGGGAGGTGAAATGTGCAAAGTGAAGCCACGTTACCGACGGATTTTATGCATGTGACTGGCATGTGCTAATTACATTTGGAGAGTGCCACTCGGCCTTGTAGTATTTGGGCCTTAGGCCCACATGCTGCTAAAAGGATGGACGCAGACACAAGTTATATGGTTGGATAACTGGCCAGGAGCACGTGCGCTCGGCCCCTTTTATTGCCAGGGTCACCTGACTGGTGACACCTGTGGTGGGTGGGTGTTCAGTGTGTGTTACAGCAGGCTGGAACACTAGACTGCTGATCGGAGGATCACTACATCCCTCCTAAACTTTAATAAAGGTCAAAACACAAAAGCCCGAACCTGTGGGAGAGAACACAAATTACAAACAAAACATAAGTCACAGATAATGACTTCCACGTAGTCTCTTCGCTGATAGTCAACTGCCGGCGATGGTATTCTTGCAGCCGGGACCACTCTGTCTCTTTGGCACGATGTCCGGGGGCTCTATGGTCGTGCTCGTCCGGACTTGCACCGTGGAAGTGTGCTTTACAGTCTCCTTCTTCCTGTACTGCCGTCAGTGAAAAGTGTAGATGGAATGATGGTGGACCATTAGTGTTTTACTTTCCGCTGTACAGTCCTGGTAGAGGTGTTTTCTCCAACTGGTGGTTGTCTTCTCACAGGATTCACAGTTGCAGGATATCCCTTTCACGGATACCCCTCTCTCGTGGATGTCCCCTCTCACTGGACGACCCGGAGGCCCTTTGCTGCCAGGCTTCCACTGGACAGGTGGACTGCCGCCTTGTCGCTCCAACCGCATTGGAGGAGTCACTACAGGTCCTCTCTCCGTGTCCGAAGCTCCACCTGAAAAGGGTGTTGTTGGCACTTGGTCCTTCGCATGCTACCTCTGTTCTCCCAGGGACCCGCTACCACCGGTGCCCCTGAGGCCACTGCCCCTTGGATATCCACGGCCCTATGACCGTTCCATCCCAGAGGTGGTTGTTACCAACCGACCAGCCTGCTCGCCTCTGTCGTCCCCGGGTGACCTTTGGGTTTGCACATAGACGTGTACTCCCAGTGGTGCTGATGTTTTCCAGGTACTGTGTTCGGATGTCCATGCACCATCTCACTTTCCTCTTCGGGTGTTCCCCTTCCGGTGTGGGTTGTGTTGATATATCACGCACACCTCTTTGCTCCTCTCCTTTCTTCTTCAGGTGTTCCCTTTCTGGTGTGTGTTGTGTTGATGTGTCATGCACACCTCTTCACTCTTCTCCTTTCCTCTTCGGGTGTTCCCCTTCTGGTGTGTGTTGTGTTGATCTGTCACGCACACCTCTTTGCTCTTCTCCTCTCCTTCTCTTCTTCCTTCGTCGCGGCGTCGTGCCACTCAGGATCTGTCTTTCTTTTCCTTTCTTTGCGACGCGGTCCGGTCTTCTCATCTTCTTGCTCGCCCTTACCAGGCTTCTCCGTGTAGCGTGCACTCTACACGTTTGCCTCTGGTCTTGTCCCAGCACTAGGACACTGTCTTCCTTTCACTCTGTGACTAGACCAGTCGTCGCAACCTTCTTTCTCACGATTACTTCTGACTTCAAAGTGATGTTGTTGGACCTGTCGTCCGTCTCTTTCTGGTCCTCTTCGTGGACCTCTTCTGGGGTCCTCTTCATCGACGTCCCCTCGGTCTTCCTCTTCACTCCCACTCTGACCTCTGGACGGGTCAGTGTGATCTCTGACCTCTTGTAGGTCGGCATCCTCCTTGCAACCATCTGGCTGGTTGGCTTCTTCCTTGCGACCATCTGGCTGGTCGGCGTCTTCCTTGCGACCAGTTGGTTGGTCGGCTTCTTCTTTGTGACCATCTGGTTGGTCGGCTTCTTCCTTGCGACCAACTGGCTGGTCAGCGTCTTCCTTGCGACCATCTGGCTGGTCGGCGTCCTCCTTGCAACCAACTGGATGGTCGGCTTCTTCCTTGCGACCATCTGGTTGGTCGGCTTCTCCCTTGCGACCAACTGGCTGGTCGGCTTCTCCCTCCTGGCGACCATCGTCTGGGTCTTCGTGCTTCTCGTGGTCTGCGCAACCACTTCTTCTCCTTGTCTCCGCAGTCACCTTGCTTCGGCGTGTTTCTGACTGCGCCCTTCGTTTGCTTTTACAGACTTGCTGCCTGGCTCTATCTATTCACACTTTGCCATCCAAGTGCTTTGCGCCTTGCTGTTTTCACTCCTGCGGTGAACACCCCTGGCCAGTAGGCGTTGACGCACATTGCGCACCCTTGGCAGTCGGTTCTTTGGAGGATTCTTTGCAGGCTCACTTGTAGATGTTTGCCACCCCAGCTCAAGCAGTTTCACTTTTCACGTATATGCTTTTCTGTGTCATAATTTTCCACACGCTGCAGTGCATTGCATCTGGCGCCTTTGCTTTCTGTTTTGTTTTGCTTTCCTTTAGACAGCCTGGATCTTCCTCTCTGGGGTCATCAGCTGTGTGTCTCGGCCACTCTTTCTCTAAACTTAGCAGGATGCCCCAACGCTATTGTGCAGTTCTCCTGGCATCCAGAGTGATTTCTTGTCTCTTTTCCATGTTGACTGCCTGGATCTACTTCACCCTAGGCATTTTCGATGCTCCTTGGAAGTCTCTCTACGGAGTCCCTTGCATGCTATACAGCATTTCATTTAGTGGGTGTAGTACCACTGATCGACCACCTGGTGGCAGCGTTGCATTTTTATTGATTTCCTTTTCACAAACAGAAGCTTCCCACATGCTGCAGGCTCCGTTCCGGGACCTTGTTCCTTCACTCCCGGTCCTTCCCGTCTGACACTGTGGTTCCTGCCATGCCTCCCCCGGGTAAGCCTTTCTATTTTAGTTCCTTTTGCTTTTCGGGCGGTTCTGGGCACACACTGTTCCTTGTTGCCCTCTGCCCCTCTCAGCAGGCTCCTTGAGGGTGGAGGAACTGGAGGGCCGGTTGTGGCGGTTGCTGCCTCCAGCCTCTGAACAGCTTCTCACTCGCCCCACTCTTGGGTGTCGGTCCCTTTTGCCACAGTCTATCCTGCTTACATGCCGCGCTGGCTGCACACAGTTTACTTGTGTTCTCCCCTCGCAGCAGGCCCTTTCACTCTAGGGGCTGCGCGGGGGAGGAGAAGGGGTGCTGGTGCCATTCTGATCGGCCACGGGCCGCGATCAGTCTCTTCCTCCCCCACAGCAGTAGCCTCTCACCATTTCCACACAGCGCGGGGGTAGGAGATGTTGCTGTAGATTGCGGGGATTCCTTACTCCGGGCAGTTTCCCTCCGGGACCATCTCTCCTAAACCCCACCGCCGCTGGCACGCTCCTCACACACCGCGCGGGGTGGGGGAGATTCACGCTGCACCCGGAGGCTGCTTACTCCTTTGGGGGCATTGGGCTCAGTCTATTTCTCCCTGCGGGGATGGGGGAGTGGTTAGCTACTCCACTCTCCGTCCTCCCGCACCAGGCTGTCTTCGCGCCCTGATGTCCCGCAGCAGCCCTGGCTCACCTTCACCTGACGTCTGATCGCGCCTCACGCCCCTGGTGGCAGTCCTGCGGCGGCGGCCTTCATCGGCTCAGTCCGGCCTCGCTCCTCGACCCTCACGGGCTTAGTTTGCGCCGGAGGGCACACCGCAGATCCTTCAGCGCGGAGTGGGCTCCCGCGAACCTCCTGTTGTGTGGGGACACTCCTCACACCTCAGAGCCCCTCGACATCTTTTCCATGCACGGGCTTCTCCCCTGCCTGGCGGGACATCGCGACCGACGCGGGTGGGCTCCGCTCGGCTTTCTGCACCCCCGGGGCTCTTCTCACGCCCCGTGGCATTTTGTGTCAGTGCGGGGTGGGCTCCTGGTCACCGTCTTCACGCCTCGGCTCTTCACATGCCCCGCAGGCGATTAGCCATCTCTCACTAATTCACAGGGGGTGCCCCTCACACGGAATCACTCCCCCTCACCACCTTCCAAAAGGCGGCTGCACACGCGGGATTCACCCGCTCGTCGCCATTGTAGTATTTGGGCCTTAGGCCCACATGCTGCTAAAAGGATGGACGCAGACACAAGTTATATGGTTGGATAACTGGCCCAGAGCACGTGCGCTCGGCCCCTTTTATTGCCAGGGTCACCTGACTGGTGACACCTGTGGTGGGTGGGTGTTCAGTGTGTGTTACAACATGCTGGAACACTAGACTGCTGATCGGAGGATCACTACAGGCCTCTACTATACATTGTAACAAGCATGCAGCCGGAGGGCTGAGCATGGCCGAAGGTATACATTAATGCTGGGCGATCACTCATGGTCACTCAACGATACCCAGTATATTGTGTGTGCGCCTTATAGCATTATATCCCCAGTGCTCTGCATTGTATGGGACCTGACCCCAGATGCGAGGTCCTTACACTGGCGATGAGGTCAGTACTGCCAGTGTGCAGAGGACGCCCGCCTTTAACATCGATTGATTAAAGTTCCATGCAAAAATCTTCACAAAATAGTGTTCTGATAAGTTTTGCTGCACATGTAAAGATTCGGGGGGGATTCGTGAAGCGGGGTTTCAGAAAAATGGGGTTGAAAAAAGGGTGCGTTTGCAATGTTAATTCCTATAGGAACCTGTCAACATGACTAGTCGACTACAGCTTGAACCACTGAATGGAATTACAGCAAAGTTGACAGAAAGGTATGTGTTGTTACGCAGATTGTTCTTTTTGTTATTTGGTGCAAATCCGTTCAGTAGTTGTTGAGAAACTTAAGAATAAAATTATAGTGATATCTCTGGCCACGGATATTTTACGTAAAAAGACAAGCTTTGGCAGGGCGCTGAGGTGAGGTTTTTTTTCCGGAGAGTCCAGATTTACAAGAATGACGTACAAACTGCAGGACTATATAACAAAACCCAAAACAATTCATCTCAATATTCTACAATTTAATAGGACCCTCTTCGATGCTATCCACTCCTGCACCAGAGCACTATACAATAAAAGTAACTACAGCAGAATAAAATGCATTACAAACCTCTGTGATATAAAAGCATTTCCATCCATATAGTAACAAAAATACGGTACATTTTAAAACAAAATCATAAACGATATTACAAGACACCAAAACGCACTGTAATGTAATAGAATAAAATCACATGTCTTTCGCTCGGTCTTTGACTGACAGGTGTAACTTGCGCACTTTTTTCATTAAATAAAGTAAAAAATAAAATTTTTGAAACTAGACGAATAGTGTCTGTGATTCTTGGCTATCTTTGAGAGACATTTATCTTTCCATGTGACGTATCACTCCTTTGAGGTTGTGAAGTTATGCCAAGCTCTATCCTTGGAGTAATAAATCTAAAAGGTGGGCATTTCCTGTTCAGCAGGCACGTCTCCTGCGTGTGCATTCGTTCAGGGGTGATGTCATACAGATGAAATAATGAACTTTCTGATATGTGAAGGCGGCCGGTAGAATAAAGGGGGGAGAATTCTAAGTTGCCTGGTACTTGTGTGAGGCTTAAGAATTGCGTGTGAGTTGTGAAATGTCACCGTTTCAAGTTAGGAAAAGTTGAGTGTTGTCTTTTTTGTCTGGGTGGAGATGAAGCTACATGGCACTATTCTTTGCCTTCTACATTCAACAATGTTTCATTTGGAGCGCTGGTCACTGGCTAAAGAGTGAAGTGCACAGTAGCGGTCCGTGGAGGGAGTTCGGTGGGGCAGTGATGCGGGGCGGGGGAGGGGCAGAGTGGGGAAATGTAAACACCGGAATATGGATGAACGGAGATAAGTACACATTTAAATAAATAAAACGAATTTCGTTGCGCGCGCTGCATCGCAGGAACTCCCTCCATGGACCGCTACTGGAACTGCAAGTCTTGGTCTGATCTGAGGTCTGGATGGTAAATGCTGTGCATAAAAACAGTAAAAGCTAATGCGGAACTGTTAACCGTAACACACGCAAGACATGTATCACTGCCATTTCCGAAGCTAAAACACGAGTGGCATGCAATTTACTGCTCTTTTCTCATAAAAATGAACAGCCACCAAATGCTCAAGTCCAAACATGCCACAGCGCCATTAAAGAATGGCTAACCAGCTGGGGTTCTGATACCACATCATACACTATCCTTGCGTGAAGAAACTATAAGGAAGGCGTACAAAGATGACAAACAAATTAGAGGTGCCCTATCAATCGGAACAGCTCTCCTTCCCTTACGAAAGATGGCTGGTTGTCATAGTCCACTTCTGCCAATATCTGGTGTCCCTCTCCATCAGATACTACACATGTGTGGTGCCTGCCACCCTTGCAATGTATCACAGTCTGCTCCTCCTCTGTGCAGGCTCAGAGGCCTCCAACATGTGCGCTAGAGGTAAAAACATCCAGCACTCATCCCAACAACCTTTGCAGAAGGACTTGGAGTACCTGCTGCAACACTATGCTTCTCTATGGTAAAAAACTGTGCCCCATAAGTTTATTGGAGGCATTATAACCAATTTGGCATTTATTGCAATAGAATATCATAGCTCGGAGGGAAGCAAAGGAGGAGTGGGATTGGGGGAATATTAAAAAAACAAGTGTTATGGGGAGAGGTGGGAGAAGCTACGGACTAGCTGAGAAGAAAGGGGAAGTGACACAGAGAGCAAGGGGCTGGAAAGGTAAAGGGGAAGCAGCACACAGGGAAGAGAGCATGAAAATATGCGCCCTCTCATAGAGTGCTTAAAGAAAAAAAGAAAAAAATGTAGTTCCCTAAATGCAAGCATCGTTAGCACAGAAAGCATACACACCAACCAACCAGGACACTGTGAGGCCGAAATGGTTCTGGTTCTCCGTTTATGGTGAAAGCCCGCCCTGAGCAGACGTGTACCCTGCAGGGACAAGATCAGAGAGGTTATTACCTGTCTCTTAATGTCCCCGCGTTTGATTTGTGTAATGCAATAGAGATCACAGGGGTGGTCTTAGTAGGACTCACGGGGTGCGGGGTGTGGAGGGGCTGGGCCGGGGACTGGACGGGGTCATCAGACCTCAGAGTGGTTGACACCTTCCTCCTTTCTCAAATTTGCTTGAAAATGCACAATTTGCCCACTCTGTTTACAAAAGTTTCTCGGGTGGAGAGGACCCCCGAACCCCACATAGGTGGGTCGGGCTCGCTCGCTCGGCGCAGTGCAGTGCGACAATTGTTTTATGCCTCACCACTTTCAAATGTCACACTCCGCCATTAAAAGCAGTTTTGTGTCATTTGCATAGGATATCACTTTCGCTCCCAGTTCTAATGCTAGAAATGCTAGGGGAGTGAGATATAAACTGAAGAGTGTTGGACTCGAAGCTGAACCCTAGGGGACACCTGTATCCACTTCCTGTGGACTGGCAGAGCAGGGAGAAATCAAAACTTGCTGGCTTCTATGTGCAAAAAAATGACATTAGTCATCCCAACGCACGCCCTGTCACTCCAATGGCCTGGAGATGGTCAAGCAGCAACGTGTGAGTTACCGTATCAAAGGCCGCTGATAGGTCCAGCATGACCAATACAGCCGCCCCCCCAATCTAGGGTTCCTTTAATGTATTCTGATACGTCAATCAGTGCGGTTTCTGTGCCATAGTAGGCTCCAAAATCTGATTGACTTGGGTGAAGTAAGAAGTTTCACGGTTGTTTAATCACCTGTTTCTCTAGAATTTTAGATAAGGCTGGTAGCAAGGGGATAGGCCTATAATTGTCCAGGATAGCAGGGTCTGCAGCTGGTTTCTTTTATACGTGGAAGGATCATCGCCTGCTTCCATGCACCACGGACTGTAGCTGTCCTTATTGAGGTATTAAGAATCCAGTTTACCACCGGATTGACAGTATCCGCCCCAACTCCAAAGTTTAGGGGGGCACGGATCTTTAGGGGAGCCCGATTTTACAGCTTTAAGAGCCCTCAAAGAGCAGTTCAACAGGACAGTTTCAAAGATGCTCAGATTTATCCTGGCCATTGGGATCTACTTAGTATGCTGTATGATCTTGGAGTCGACCTCTGGTAGCCCACCTACTACCAGGGTGGCTTAAAAACTTGAGATTTTATTAGTAAAAGAGCTTGCCAGCTTTTCACAACAGTCGAACAAGGCTGCCTGGGGATAAATACGAGCCGACGGGGATCATAAAACTCTTACCTATAGCCTTTCCTATGCACTCCTCAAAGTAAGCTTGTTTAGCTTTGGTCACAGACACATAGTATATCTTTTATGCTAGTTTGAAAGTCTCTTTGTTAGCTGAGTTTGAATCCTTCCTCCATTTACGTTCTAGTGCCTTGCAGCATATTTTCTCTATTTTGAGGGCAGCCGAGAATCATGGACTGGAAGGTGTATTTCTTTGTACTCTGCTCAGAAGAACAGGATCCAGTTATCATATTTCATGAATCCTCATTCAGTATGCCTGATAAATCTGGGATGCGTTGTTTTAGGACATTCGAAAATTCAAGCAGATCTATTTTATTAAAAGCTTTCCCTTTACGGGCCAGACCACTCAGGGATAGATCCTGTTTTACCAGCCATTGCCAGGAAAAATGGATTGATTGGTGATCCGACCAAGGCAGTGGTTGCGGACCCCTCATCTGTATTACCACATTAGAGCAAACTTGGTCCAGTGTGTGACCTCCTTGATGTGTGGGTTTCACCACATATAGATTTAAATTGAGCAGGTTCATTCTTTCTTTAAAAACCAAGGCTTAGGTTAAAATCTCCCACACAGCTGGATTCCGGAGAGAGCTGGTCAGAGGCCCAGCCCCCTTTCTCCACCACTCTGCAAACATGACTACTATTTAAAAAAACATAGAAATTCACTGAAAAGAACCAAAGGTTACAGGGACGTTTTAGTTAGGAATTAGCATTTATAAAACCTTTGAAATTCACAGAAAAAACAAAAGGTTAGAGGACGTTATAGTTAGGAATTAGCATTTTAAAAAAACCTTAGAAAGTCACTGAAAAAATCAAAGGTTACAGGGACATTATGCTTAGGTTCAGATTGTAGTGGAGACGGAACTAGAGATATACACATTGCTATGTTAGCATAAGCGTCTTAGGCATTAAAACGCCATCTTGCCACTTTTGCACACGACACTGTAGATAGATGTTATTAAATAAAATCTGCTTACTTGCTTTTTCTTCACATGAGAACGGTCTGTTGTTCACATCCCTAGACGTGCACCACAACCTTGGTCTGAACATTGTGTGCAGAAACAGTCAGGACCAACAAACAATGTATGCTTTTGAATTCAGGTTGATCGGCCCACTCTCTAGCCATAACACGCACACAACTGCAAATATCTGAAACTCGAGCGCCTTTAATATTGCATTTTGCATGCATGAGACATTCATTCTGGCGAAGACTTTCCAGACACAGAGCAAAGCTGATCCTGTGATGTGATTCACCTAAGCTGTGATTTACGGTATGGTGTTCCCCATTCAAACCTAGAGACCTTCTGGTATTTTAATAATACTAAGCTTACTAGCGAAGGGAGGGTGGTTGTATTCCACTATCATTTGTAATATGATTTCTCCCTTCATTTTCTATGGTATTGTAACAATGCTGATGGTTTTATTTTTAATCATTTGTCTGCTTATGTTAGCCAAAGTATTGCATCTTAGGACACGTAGCTTATAAAATAAACATTTTAAACTTGATGGTGTCTCTGAATAATCTTGTTGTGGACTGATATGAGAATAATAACGAATAGGTATTTCTGATTCCCACCATTCCTGAGAGTACTCTAAGTCGCATGTTCTGGGTTGTCTAATCATTGGTAGCTTCGAGATGATACGACGAGCGAATGAGGCATTGATGCTAGTCGGATAGGGGTTCTGGGTACTGAGGTGAGTTTTGGTACAACGCAATTCACTGAGGTCCTGGTTTCCTGCGCATAGTTCTGTGCATGAGCAGAATCCCTGTAACATGGCGCACCTAACATTTCGTCTTACGATTTGAGACGCTTTAGTAGTGCTTATATTAGTCCACAACACCCTCACTCTTGTTTCCGGATAGCGGGAGTGACGGTTTTGACCTACCTAATAGTTACTCTATAGGTTCAATCAAGCTTGTCAATTAATAAGGTTTTTTCTCTTTTGAACCCTTGTGCTACTATTATAATAGATTGTTTTTCTTTACTGTGTCCTTATGGCTGCTGTGCCTGTTGCGGCGCATAGCCGAGCACCTCTCCGGCGTCATTTGACGCACTTCGGGGTACCCGACGATGGGATGGCTGTTATCTTTGTGGTGAGTGCCGTTGCATTATATCCCTATGAGATGTTTTACTTTTGGGTTACAATGCCGGCGGTGAATGCGGACGATAGTACGTTTCACTCTTATACTCTCAAGCAGGTCCCAGCGAATTATACCCCATATAGGACGCAGGAGATTCCTATTTCGGCTTGGCTGCATCGTATTTGGTTTAATGGCGCCCTCCCTCACATGGTTACACCGGTTCGTTTGGGCCCTTTGTCCAATCCAGGGGCCACTTGGCCGGTATTGGCCGGATTTACACCTCATCTTCATTATTTAAATGCTACAGTGGATGAGTTACGTGTACTCCATACAGCCCTGATTACAGTACATCGGGCTTTAGTGCAATACGTTTCACGCAATGTACAGGTAGGGGCACCTGTTGTTGTGGGGCAACCAGCTGGCCTGGCCGGGATTGTTATTAGTCCCGTCATGGTTAATTCGGTAATGGGCAAGCGCCCCCAGAATAAGGACGACATGCCTTATTGGCTTGCTGAAAAATTTGACCAGCTGGAAGCAGTATTTCTGCACACTACTCCTGTGGAAAAACACAGGATACCCACCATTAGTTTGCAGAAAGACTTAGTCCCAGAAGTGACCGATTGTGAGAACTGGGGTAAAGTTTTTGCAGCGGTCTACTCAAAGTGCTTCGGCACCCCATCTATGGCTGTGCTTCCTTCCGTAATCAAACGTGTTCAAGATCAACACGGTCCGGAGGCAGCAGTCGAGTTGGGTATGAGGCTTGTTGGTGTGTTCGACGTGGTTGCCACTCTCATCATTGGCAACCTCAAGGGAGATGTGGTTCACTTTCAAGTGGTGAACGGTCTGGCCCTCGTGAACGAAGACGATAAGCCCCGAGAATTACCTAAAATTATTGCGGAAGCTTTTAGAACCATAGGCCGCAGTAGTTTAGGGATTAAGCCTTCTGCTCCTAACGCAGATGTGCAACAGCAAACTAAGATGGGTTAATCTTTCACGGATGATCGTCCGGCTTTTCCTAAACAAAGTTGGAGGTCTAAGAAACAAGGAAAGCAGCAACAGAAACAGGGGTCTCGTCCCGCGTCACCGGTACAGGCGACTAGTGAACACACATATGATTTGCGCAATCGCACTAGAATTAAGTCACCTGATAGATTTCGGGTTACTGAACAACGTTCTCCTCGTTCTTCACAGGAAACATCGGCCTCGCAGTCCGGTGGCGGAGAACGTGGCAAAGGTCGGGGTGCCCAACAAGGACGTGAGCAACCCCGCCAGCCTGACGGTAAAGGCAAGCAGGATGAGTTTGCACGTCAACGTCCCCCGTTTCAGAAGAAGAAAGTTGCTGTGCTAACGGCGAGGTATGCCACAGATAGTGAGAACGCAGCTTCTGAACCTGACAGGGGCACTAACGCTGCTCGACAGCGCAGCGGAGGTTACAGTAGTGCGGCAAGCACTACGTCCATATCTGGAGGCGAGAACAACTGACACGTTCATTACTGTAGAAACTGCAGATACTAGAGTGGCTCCCCCTGACAGACTATATGACATAGTCCTTTTAATTGAAGGTGACATACAACGTACAATACAAGGGATTTTTTGGGATAATCTGACCTCTACATATGATATTCTATTAGCAGAGGCGGACTGGCCCCCAGCTTTCATTTTGGCTGCTCCTAGAGGGAAGGAGGTAATCCTCCCGTCCTTCGCGCACACAGTGCCAAAGGATCACGCTCAAAAATTTGCAGAAGAGTGGGCCCAGGTGCTTGCTCCGGCTTTGGACCGTACTCAGGTTGGGTGGGATAAATTGTCGCCAAGCCATGAGATTCCTTTACGGTCTATGCCCCAGCCGCAACCCCAATATCCCATGCACCGCAAAGCTAGATCTCACGTCGCAGAAATCCTTGAACAATTGGAATATCAAGGTGTTATTGAAACCTGTGTGTCACCAATGAATAATCCTCTATTCACTGTAACTAAACCTGATGGGTCGTACCGCCTAGTTTTGGATTACCGGCATTTGAACTCTCATTGTCGGACTTGTACTGTACAGAATACCCACAGTTCTGCCCTCGTTGATAGTCTCGTGAGAAAAAGGTTTAAGACCACACTTGACATATCTAATGGCTTTTTCAGCCATGATCTGTCCTCTATTAGTAGTCAGTGGACATCCTTTACTTCTGGCGGCAAACAAAAACAGTTTAAGAGATTCGCCATGGGCTATAAAAACAGCCCTGGTGTCTTTGCCGCACGTGTAGTCTCTCCGTTAGAGAGCACTGACCCTGATGCGTACTCGTATGTTGATGATATCTATCTCACAGACGATGAATTATGGCCGCATCTGTGTCGCGTTGATCGCATAATTGTTATGTTTGCAGACTTCGATTACAAATTCAACTTTGCGAAGTCTCACATTGCAGAGTATACAGTGTTGTTTTTGGGCTACGAGCTCAACAATGAAGGTCTAGGATTAGCCCCTCACTTTCTGGAGAAGTGCGCATGTTTGCGTGCTCCGACAATGCTGAAAAAACTACAATCTCTGCTGGGTTTACTCAATTTCGGGCGTACTTACATTCCCGATTATGCACAGCGTATCAAGCGGCTATATGCCTTGGTACAACCTACTTTTTCCAAATCGAGCTGACTGCCAGAACATTCAGCTATCTTGCAATCTTTGCAGGCTGACCTTCTTGCTTCGAAATACTTACTGACACGTGATAACCACACTAACCTGGTAATAAGAATAGTGCCTGGCGCTGTGGGTTTCAAGTACTTAACGTTCAATGAGGGCGATACAGTCCCCATTGCTTACAAATCACACCTGTACACTTCGGCTGAAATGTGTTTTTCCACTGTCGAAAAAGTTTTGACTGTGGTGCAGATGGCAATTCTTAAAGAGAGAGCACTGTCGCAGGGGAATCGCATGTTGGTTGTCACACCGTATCCTGCTCTTGAGGCAGTGACGAAAGCCAGTGTACCAAATTCTAAAGCTTTGCATCCACATTGGATACAATGGGCCACTTCGTTGACATCACCAGATGTCACCTACATCTTTGATGCCTCATTGCAGACTCAGGAGTACTTGCAGTATGAATTCGTTCATCCAAATCCTCTGTCTTTGCACCCGCTTGAAGATTACCATTGTGTCATTTATACTGACGGTTCGGCGCAACCGGCGACGGGATCGAAGAATGCTTATTCAGCCGCCTGCGCAATTGTAGCGAGTACTTTCGTGAATGGTGAATTCAAGTCTGATGTCGTGCATACGCAGTCATTTGGTGATTGTAGCGCACAATTGGCGGAGCTACGTGCTCTTGTGCTTGCACTGGTGTTTGCTGATCCAAGGGTTACAACTCTTATAGTGAGTCACTCGTTTTACTGTGTACAGTCTTTTAATGACAATGTATTCTTTTGGTCTCAGAATGAATATCGTGATTCCAAAGGCAGCACAATCAAGCATAAAATGCTTTGGGTTCGAGTGGCAGAACTTAAACCGAATCTGCCTCTCGTGAATGTAATTCACACTCTTGGGCATCAGCGAGTTGGTGTCCACGCAGTCGGTAACAGCTCAGCTGATGAAGCAGCGAAAACAGCAGTGGCAACATATCTAGTAGCAGCGGTTACAAGATCCAAAAGTAAGATTGATGATGACATCTTGGCAGCTATTGCTGCAACAGAGAAGGGAGGTAATTACCCTAGAGGTTTCCCTTCTCAGTACTCTTATCATTTAAGTCCTGATAAAGTTCCCTATGTGAGAATTAACGATGTTGGTGACAGATTGATTCCCAACGCGGACTGCAGACTTTCCTTGATAAGAGCGGCTCAGGAAGGTATGGCCTCTGCCCATGCCGGCGTTTCAGCGACTGTTACTCTCTTACAACAACTTTACTGGTGGCGCGGGTTGTATAAACAGACTCGTGCTTATGTTCTTGATTGTGACATTTGCCAGCAGATTAAACTTCGACTGCTGCGCGCCCACCACAAACTCAGTTGTACATATCTAATAAACCACTTGGGTGTGTTTATCTAGATCACTGGGGTCCTTTCTCCTCTGATACTGCGTACAAGTACATCTTAATTGCAGTGGATTCGTGCACACGTTTTCTTTGGGTATCGCCACAAAGGATTGCTGATGCTCGAACTGTCATCAGGGATTTGCGTATCTTTGTGGAAATTTTCGCATGTGGTACCCTTCATTCTGACCAAGGCCCTGCGTTCGCCTTTAAGGCATACAAAGAAGCCATGAGGTCTTTAGGGGTCCAAGTCAAATTTTCGTCTCCATACAGGCCTGAGGGCAATAGTGTTGTGGAGCGAATGAACCATGACTTAAAGCAATCCCTGACAGCTAGAGTTTTAGGCATCTGTATAACGTACAACATGCACTTAATAATCTCCCTAGAAGGTCTCTGGGTGGGCGGACCTCATACGAAATGCTCTTTGGCATAAAAATGTTTGTCCCGGACCTTGATGGTCTAGACATGGCGGCGTCAGCCGCACCCTTTGACGTAGATGATCACTGTGCTATATTACAGAATCTACAAGATTTTCTAAATTATACGCAATGGGAACATTGTCCGGCACCAATGGAAGGCAGCTCCAGCACATTAGTGAACAAATTTACATATTTTACTGATTTCAGTGTTTCTAAAGCTGAAGACTTTTATTTTAAAGTGGCGGCGGAATCAGCTTCAAAGGTTAGGCTGACCCACACTAAATTATTATATTCCAAGTCCTTTATGGATGAATTCGCTATCGGGGGGTATGAGCTGTGGAAAGATACTATTGATCTTAAATCTGTTTGGGGTTCTAAGAAATGGCAGGTGCAAGGGACTGAAGCTCTGCATCGTGCATGCCTTATCCCAAACCACATGTTATTTTTGAATTCTACTATTTTTCAAACCACCTGTTTTGGATTGGCTACTACTAAAAAGATGAATTCCCCCTCTGTTCCTGGTCTGGGTGCTTATCCTAATTGGGATAATCATACAGATCTGTCCCTTGAAGCGTTGCAGTCGTACATTACTAATACATCCTTCAACATTTCCGATTTAGATCGTGAAGGATGGTTGATATGGCAGAAGAGCTCAGATTCCTGTCAACATCGGTTTCTGGGTCTATACCCTGGATATACCCAGGTTCAAGTGGACCCCCGCTTTGAATCTTCCCATTCGGTTACTACCTACTCTGTAGGGAAGTTATGCCAGACCTGGCTGCAACATTCCACATTGGCATCTGTTAAGCTTCATTTATCAAAATCACATGACAAAATAGATTTGAATGATTTTGTTAAGGGTCCTGTGGATGGCAGGTCCAAAAGGTGGGTGTATGCTATTTATAACGAGGTTTGGAAATTTTTGCAAATTGAAGCTGCTTCCAGATTGAGAGCCATTGATCAAGCCAATTAGGAAAAAGTGCTAGCTGTCATCGATAATAGCATTAGCACCCTTTCTTCCAGAATTTACACATTAGATAATATTCTATAATGCAGTTTGCATGGACTTTGCAAACATTGAAGGCTGGTAAGGTTCCCTGAGACTACATGAATACATCGTCTTTATTCCTTCCATTTAATCTGACTGCAAAACAACAGTTCATGTCCATGAAAGATGAAACATATTCATTACTGCATATTGAAAAGTTAGAACCTTTGCCTTTCTCTGTGGCCGAATTGAACTCCGCTGTGTGGCTTATCCACGGGTTAATCACCTTGCCATTTCCTTTGTTTAAATTCAGTTCCTGTATGAAGCATTATGCCCTAGGCAGATCTGAACCATTGGGTACTGCTTTTCTGCATGAAGTTTGGTCGCTCCCATTTACATACAGATGCATGAGAGAAGGTAAAGAGGTTTATTTGAAAGGTGAGGTATGCACTTCCACACCTGATCACTCAGTAGTCTGTAGGCACATCCAATTGCATGGTGCATGCAACATTCAGGCACCGAATTTAGCTTGCGTCCTGAAAGTGATTCCAGTGCCAGCTATTACGCCCTCTTTTACATTGTTAGCTAACGGTAGTTATTTGCTTTTAAATAATGAGGCTTGCTGCGGGATGCTAGTGGGAATTCCCTACATTGTGACTGTCTCACAATGAGTAGTCCGCTGTAAAAATGTCCTTTTCCCACCCCCGCATGGGAGGCTGGATGTATCCATCTGGCCTTCCATTCCGACCTTGAAAGCAGAGTTCAACAAGATGAGCAGAATAAGGGCTCTATTGTCTCAAAAAGAAGTCGCTCTGACTTCCTCCCGTGAAACGTTTGTCCTTCAGGTAGCTAACACCCGCACCGAGGTGCATGCGCTTTTAAATACTGATCTCCCCCTTCATTTCGGTGCTCTGATTCACACTATATTGCAGCGTATAACTTCTTGGCTGGAAGTTATCTGGAAGAACACACAAGTTGTCCTCTGATTGTGCTAGAGGCTTCAGTTATCGAAGAACATGTATGTTCCTTTACTTTGCTAGACTGGATGGTGGAATTGTTTACAAAACATTATAATGGTTTCCTTTTGGAGGCTGTTGCTACATATTGTGCTTGCACGTTAATGGATTGTCTCTGATAATGTGGAACAATCCAAAAGTTTAGGAGTTTTTTTTTTCTCTCTCCCTTCTTTTCTCCTTTTTTCCCCTGTTAGGTATTTTTTCTTTTTCAAGCGGGTTTTTCGAACTTTCACTGCCAATCATATGGATGCCCAATACATGCACTTGGTTCTGTCTCTGTCAAACTTGAACTCTGCGTTCCTGATTTGTGTCCCCATTTTGTCCGCGGTCCGATCAAGGGAGGGTGTAGTTGAGACGGAACTAGAGATATACACATTGCTATGTTAGCATAAGCGTCTTAGGCATTAAAACGCCATCTTGCCACTTTTGCTGCTTTTGCACACGACTCTGTAGATAGATGTTATTATATGAAATCTGCTTGCTTGCTTTTGCTTCACATGAGAATGGTCTGTTGTTCACATCCCTAGACGTGCACCACGACCTTGGTCTGAACATTGTGCGCAGAAACAGTCAGGGCCAACAAACGATGTATGCTTTTGAATTCAGGTTGATCGGCCCACGCTCTAGCCATAACAGGCACAGAGCTGCAAATATCTGAAACTCGAGCGCCTTTAATATTGCAGTTTGCATGCATGAGACATTCATTCTGGCGAAGACTTTCCAGACACAGAGCAAAGCTGATCCTGTGATGTGATTCACCTAAGCTGGTATTTACGGTATGGGGTTCCCCATTCAAACCTAGAGACCTTCTGTTATTTTAATAATACTAGCTTACTAGCGAAGGGAGGGTGGTTGTATTCCACTATCATTTGTAATATGATTTCTCCCTTCATTTTCTATGGTATTGTAACAATGCTGATGGTTTTATTTTTAATCATTTGTCTGCTTATGTTAGCCAAAGTACTGCATCTTATGACACGTAGTTTATAAAACAAACATTTTAAACTTTACGGTGTCTCTGAATACTCTTGTTGTGGACTGATATGAGAATAATAACGAATAGGTATTTCTGATTCGCACCATTCCTGAGAGTACTCTAAGTCGCATGTTCTGGGTTGTCTAATCATTGGTAGCTTCGAGATGATACGAAGAGCGAATGAGACACTGATGTTAGTCGGATAGGGGTTCTGAGGTTATGCATGAGCAGAATCCCTGCAACAAGATAAAAAAAACAGAGAAATTCAGCAGTTATAGTTAGCTGAGCTATGTATGTCACGCTCCCCCGCAATGCACTGATTATGACCTCACATATTACATCACTCATGACATGGTCAGTGACATTACTCATGACATCTCAAATAACATCACTGATGACATCACTGGTGACATCATCCGGTGACTGTGAGTGTTTTTAAAATGTTTATGTGTTTTAAATATATATACCAAGGTGTATAGGTGAATCGGCGGCGAATGAGTGTCTGATTGGATGATTCTGTGGCTGCGTGAGTAACTGTATAAGTGAATAATTAAGTGTCTCAGTGAATGTATGGATGAGTGACTTGTGTGAATGTCTGTATCTGTCAGTTGGTGTCTAAGTGGTTGTATAGGTGTGTGAGTGGGTACGCGAGTTTCTGTATGGGTGAGTGATTGGTTGCCTGAGTATGTGTATCGGTGTCTAAATGTCTGAATGTCTGAATGTCTATGTGGCTGGGTGAGGTGGCTGCATGGGTGAGTGAGCGTGTGTATGGCTGTGTCGTGAGTGAATGGATGTGCCAGTGGTATATGGGTGAGTAACTGCATATGTGGAAGGCAGTATAGGTGAGTGTTGGGGTATATGAATGACCATATGTATAAATGAGTGATTGCGAGAGTGGCCATTTGGGTGAGTGTCTGCTTGTGTTAGTGACTGTATAGGTGAATGAGTATGTGCTAGTGTCTGTATGAGTGAGTGAGTGTGTGTGTATCTGTAAGGGTGAGTAAATGGCTATGTGATTGACTGTATGGGTGAGTGAGTAGATGTGTGAGGAGCTCTATGAGTATGTGACAGTGTGTGAGTGGTTGCATGGGTGTGAGAGTGGATATGTCAGTGTCTGTATTAGTGAGTAAGTTGGTGTATGCATGGCTGTACGAGTGAGCGAATGGATGTGTGTGTAGACCTATTAATAATTGAGTGGGTGTGTAAGTACTAGTCAATGGTTTTGACAATGGTAGTGTAGACGTGGAGTGGGTGTATTAATGGTTATATTGGGGAGTGA
Source organism: Triturus cristatus (assembly GCF_964204655.1). Taxonomy (NCBI): domain Eukaryota; kingdom Metazoa; phylum Chordata; class Amphibia; order Caudata; family Salamandridae; genus Triturus; species Triturus cristatus. The sequence goes on from NC_140582.1 coordinate 408,700,825, forward strand.
GTGGGTGTGTCAAGGATTCTGTGGATTATGTCATCAGTGATGTCATTTGAGATGTCATGAGTGATGTCACTAACTATGTCATGAGTGATGTAATATGTGAGGTCATAAGCAGCGCATTGCTCAGCTAACTATAACTGCCGAATTGCTCTGGTTTTGTATGAGTGAAATGTCAGCCTTCTCCACCCATATGGGTCCTCACAGATATCAACACCTCAACTTTGGGATTTCTTCAGCTGCTGAAGTGTACATTGAAATCATTTCAGAGACCATGTCGGGGTTAGTCTGTAAAGCGACTAGCAGACTGTGGGTTGATCCTTCACAGACAGAAGTGTTCATTCTACACCAGTGCCATTGAGTTCTTGAGGTACCACTTCTCGAGTGATGGCCTGAAGATGGATCCAAAGAAGGTGGCGGCCATACCAGTGGCAGCTGTCCCACAAAATGTGTCTGAAGTTAGGAACTTCCTGGGGAAGGCCAACTACTGTGGTTGATGTATCCCCAATGTGGCCACCTTGTTAGATCCCCTCCGGGCCCTAACAAAATGTAAATGTCCCTGGGAGTGGGACAGAAGAACCAAGCATGTGTTCAAGATAGTGAAAGAAGCGCTCCTGAATAACCCAACAATAGCATATTTCAGCCCCAGGCACAAGACTAAGCTGGTGGCAGATGCACGTCCCATGGTCCTTAAAGCTGTCCTGCTCCAGCAGAAACACGAAGGGTTGGGGGTCCCCATTGCCTACGCCAGCAGGGCCCCGAGAGAGACATTGTACGCCCAATTTGAGCGCGAGGCACTGGCAATTCAATGGGCATGCCAGCATTTCCACCTGCATCTCTGTGGGAAGATATTCCATGTAGTGACGGACTACAAGCAGTTGGTTCCTCAGTTTGCCAACACCACCAGGAAGGGACCACCACAGATCAAGCAGTGGGCTGTCCAACTTCAACGGTACACCTTCAAAATTGTGTACCGCCTAGGGGTGAACAACCCGGTGGACTACCTCTCCTGACACCCCATGACACTCATTGGGATAAGCAACACTGAAGAGGAAGAAGGGGCAAAGGAGTTTGTAAGGATGACCGGACACAATGCCTGACCAAGGGCTCTATTTCTGATGGAAAATCCACAAAGCATCCGAAAGCTCTGTATGTATATCCAAGACCAAAGGGGCACTTCAGAGAAGACGATGCCCTAACTTCCTAGACGGTGCCAGAACACTCACTGCGGCGGAGCAAGCGGCGATGAGCCAAATCTGGCGTATTCAATCAATCAATCATGCAATTTGTAAAGCGCACTACATACCCGTGAGGGATTCAAGGCGCTGGGGGGGGGGGGGAGATGCTGCTATTGGTCGAAGAGCCAGGTCTTGAGTTGTCTCCTGAAGGTCAGCAGGTCTTCGGTTTGTCGCAGGTAGAGGGGGAGGGTGTTCCAGGTCTTGGCGGCACGATGGGAGAAGGATCTGCCTCCGGAAGTAGTTCTCCGGATGCGTGGGACCGTGGCCAGGGCGTTGTCAGCGGAGCGGAGTTTCCGGTTGGGTACGTAGAAGGAGAGTCGACTGTTGAGATAGGCTGGGTCAGTTTTGTGGAGTGCCTTGTGTGCGTGGATCAGGAGCTTGAAGGAGATTCTTTTGTCGACGGGGAGCCAGTGCAGGTTCCTCAGGTGGGGGGTGATGTGGTCGCGGCGTGGGACTTCGAGGATCAGGTGTGCAGAGGTGTTCTGGATTCTCTGTAGTCTGTTGATGAGCTTGGACGAGGCTCCGGCGTAGAGGGCGTTTCCGTAGTCGAGTCTGTTGCTGACTAGGGCCTGGGTGACTGTTTTCCTTGTGTTTGTCGGGATCCATCTGTAGATCTTGCGGAGCATGCAGAAGGTGTTGAAACAGGTGGAGGAGACTGCATTGACTTGTTTGGTCATGGAGAGTTTCGAGTCGAGGATAACTCCCAGGTTGCGTGCATGGTCGGTGATGCCGGGGGGGACCCCAGTGACGTGGGCCACCAAGAGTCGTCCCAAGCGGAGGGGTTGGACGCGAGGACGAGGACTTCCGTCTTGTCTGTGTTCAGTTTGAGGCGGCTGTCCTCCATCCAGTCTGCGATGGCCTTCATTCCCTGGTGGAGGTTGGATTTGGTGGTGAGGGGGTCCTTGGTGAGGGAGAGGATCAGCTGGGTGTTGTCGGCGTAGGAGATTATGTTGAGGTCGTGCTGTCGGGCGATACGTGCTAGTGGTGCCATGTAGACGTTGAACAGCGTCGGGCTGAGGGAAGATCCTTGAGGGACGCCGCAGATGATCTCGGAGGCATCGGATCGGAACGGGGGGAGGTGGACTCTCTGAGTTCTGCCAGAGAGGAAGGAGGTGGTCCAGTCCAGGGACTGGTCTCAGATCCCTGCGTCGTGGAGGCGCGTGCGTAGTGTGCGGTGGCTGACGTTGTCAAAGGCGGCGGAGAGGTCCAGGAGGATGAGGGCTGCCGTCTCGCCGTTGTCTAGGAGGATCCTGATGTCGTCTGTGGCGGCGATGAGGGCGGTCTCGGTGCTGTGGTTGCTGCGGAATCCTGATTGGGAGGGGTCCAGGATGTTGTTGTCTTCGAGGTGACGGTTGAGCTGGGTGTTTACTATCTTCTCGATGACCTTTGCTGGGAACGGAAGCAGGGAGATGGGTCAGAAGTTCTTCAGGTCGCTTGGATCCGCCTTGGGTTTCTTCAGTAGGGCGTTGATCTCTGCGTGCTTCCAGTTCTCAGGGAAGGTGGCGGTCTCGAAGGAGAGGTTGATGATTTTGTGCAGGTGGGGTGCGATGGAATTGCTGGCTTTGTTGAAGATGTGGTGCGGGAGTGGGTCGGACAGGGATCCGGAGTGGATGGTTCCCATGGTCTTGAGTGTGTCATCGATGCTCACGCTGGCCCAGGTTGTCAGGGTGTCGTGGGCGGTGGGGTGCAGTGGGTTCGGTACGGTGTGGTCGGTAGGGGTCGTCCGGGGTCTGAAACTGTCGTGGATGCCGGTGATTTTACGGTGAAAGAAGGTGGCGAGGGAGTCTCACAGGGCTTGCGATGGTGGGATGTTGTTGGCGCTGGAGCTGGGGTTGGAGAGTTCCTTCACGATGGTGAAGAGCTCCTTGCTGTTGTGTGCGTTGTTGTCAAGGCAGTCTGTGAAGGAGGTCCTTTTGGCGGTCCTGATGAGGTGGTGGTGGTTGTGGATGGCGTCTTTGTGGGCAGTGCGGCAGTCTGGCGTCTTGTCGCTGTGCCATATGTTTTCCAGTTTCCGGCAGGTGCGTTTTGAGTCGAGGAGTTCCGGGGTGAACCAGCTGACTCTTCTGCTGGTGTCTCTGCTGGTGGGGTTTCTCAGCGGGGCGACGGTGTTGGCACAGTCATTCATCCAGCGTTCGAGGGTGAGTGCACCTTCACTGGGGTTGGTGGGGTTCGTCTGAGGATTGAGTGCGAGGTTTGTCTGTAGTTGTTCTTGGGAGACTTTGCCCCAGCAGCGGCGGGGGGTCTGTAGTGTGAGGTGGTGTGTGAGCGGTTTCCGGAAGGAGAAGTGGATGCAGTGGTGGTATGTCCATGTGAGTTCGGAGGCGTGGCTGAAGGTGACGTGGGGTCTTGAGGAGAAGATGGCATCTAGCATGTGGCCGGCGATGTGGGTCGGCGTCGTGACAAGCTGTTTCAGTCCGAGGTGGGCAAGATTGTTGATCAGGGTGGAGGAGTTGCTGTCATTGTTCTTCTCCAGGTGATAGTTCAGGTCTCCGAGGAGGATGTAGTTGGTGGAGGTCAGTGCATGCGTGCTGATGAGGTCGGCGATGGAGTCGCAGAATTGTGCTCGGGGTCCTGGTGGTCTGTAGACGAGGGTGCCTCTTAGGGTGGTCTTGGGGTCCGTGTGGATCTGGAAGTGCATGTGTTCGGCGGTGCTGAGGGTGTCATTGGTGTTTGTTGAGACCTTGATGGTGTTTTTGTGGACGATGGCGATTCCTCCTCCGGCCCTGTTGGTGCGCTCAGCACGAGTGACGAAAGTCTGCTGTTGCGAGGACATCCGATCATGTTGCCAATGAGCCTGTGAGCAAAGGTTGTCAAGCTAGCCCACCAGGGGCACCAGGGTATTGCGAAAAACAAGAGCAAGTCTCTGCGATAAATTGTGGTTCCCTGGCATGGACAAGTGGATAGATGAGAAGGTCAGAGACTGCCACTCCTGCGCCATCACAAGCAGAGACTCACCAGCTGCACCAGTAATTACCGAAGAGGCAAGCCTCACTCCATGGTCAAGTGTCAGCATGGATTTCGGCATTTTCCCTGCTGGTAGACTCACAGCAGTCGTTATGGACAGCCACACAAAGTACCACATAGAGGAACTAGTGAGTTCTATGGTGTTTGGGTACGTCAGACCCATGCTGGGGAAAATATTCATGCAGCTAGGGATTCTGGATGAAATCAAGACTGACAATGGGCCCCCGATTCAGGGGCAAGAGTTCCTATTATATTTCCACAGCCTCAACATAAAACATCTAAAAGTGACTTTGCAGTAGCCCATGGCCAGTGGAGAGTTTGAGTTCTTCATGCGCACTCTGAACAGGGCCTTAAGGATCGGAGAGAGAAGAAGATGCAGAGTGTTGTCTGCATCAGTTTCTGAGGGCCTATCGGCAGACCCCACACACCACCACAGGGTGCACCCCAAGTGACCTATCAATGAAGAGGTGCACTCGAGATATCCTTCTGGCTGGGCCTAGTTGGCAGCCAACAGTCAGCACCATCCAAGTTGCACAGGAAAAGCACCAAGCCACCAATAACCGAGCCAGTCGAGTATGCAGGGCAGTGGTGACGGACATCATCGTAGGGGATAAGGTGATCATGAAGGATTGACACCCGGGATGGAAGTTCCACACCTCATTCGAAAAGGAGGTATGGGATGTCACATGGATCCAAGGAACCATGGTCACTGATCAAAGAGGAGAATCCACGGAGTCCAGAAGCATCCCTTGGTTCAAGAGGACCAGCTCAGCTGAACATGAACAAGACAACAGCCACGGTCCTAGACACCTGAACCAGAGGCAACCATGCTCCGCCCCCACCAAGATACAACACCAGTGAGGCCTGAGCAAGGTGGACTGGCCCCGATAAAACATGCAACGAGCCATCTACAACCCAGCTAAATTTGAGCGGGGGACAATCCACGAGCCAGAGGTATGGATTCTGGCCCAATCCTGCTCTCATCCAAAGACTGAGAGACCATGTATGCCTTATTCTAGTTCTGTGCTTGACCCTGTTATCACTCTATACGAGTACAAGTTGGGGGTGATGTAGAGTGCCACGCGGTCACTTTATACAAGCATGCAGTCCGAGGGCCGGGCACGGACCGAAGGTATAAATAAAGGCTGAGTGATCGCCTGTGGTCATTCTGCGATATCCAGTATATTGTGGGTGCGCCTCACGTCATTATATTCCTAGTGCGCTGTATTGTATGCAACCTGTGATGTCCTTAAAACATAGACAGCAGTGGGTCAACTTTGGATTGGCATTTGTTCCATTATAGGGGAGCTCGTTTTGACCGCACGCTGCACTTTATTCCTGGGGCTCTGTCCCCCATCAGGCACTCTGCACTTTGTCTAGGGGACTCCATTCCCCACAAGGCCTTGTGCCAGGAGGTGCCAGTGGGAGACAGGAAGCAGACGTGCCCGGTGTCGCATAAAAAGAGTCCAGGGCTCCCAGAGCGCAGGAGCTAGTTTTGACTGCACGCCGCACGCTGCACTTTATTCCTGGGGCTCTGTCCCCCATCAGGCACGCCGCACGTTGTCCAGGGGACTCCATTCCCCACAAGGCCTTGAGCCAGGAGGCGCCAGCGGGAGACAGGAATCAGACACGCCCGGAGGCGCATAAAAACAGTCTAGGGCTCCTGCAGCACGGGAGCTCGTCTTGTCCGCACACTGCACTTCATTCCTGGGGCTCTGTCCCCCATCAGGCACGCCGCACTTTGTCCAGGAGACTCCATTCCCCACAAGGCCTTGCGTCTGGAGGTGCCAGTGGGAGACAGGAAGCAGACTCACCCGGAGGCGCATAAAAACAGTCCAGGGCTCCCGCAGCGCGGGAGCTCGTTTTGACCGCACGCTGCACTTTATTCCTGGGGCTCTGTCCCCCCATCAGGCACGCCACACTTTATCCAGGGGACTCCATTCCCAACAAGGCCTTGCACCAGGAGGCGCCAGCGGGAGACAGGAAGCAGACGCGCCCGGAGGCGCATATAAACAGTCCAGGGCTCCCGCAGCGCGGGAGCTTGTTTTGACTGCACGCTGCACTTTATTCCTGGGGCTCTGTCCCCCCATCAGGCACGCCACACTTTGTCCAGGGGACTCCATTCCCCACAAGGCCGTGCGCCAGGAGGCGCCAGCGGGAGACAGCAAGCAGACTTGCCCGTAGGCGCATAGAAACAGTCCAGGGCTCCCGCAGCGTTGGAGCTTGTTTTGACCACACGCCGCACTTTATTCCTGGGGCTCTGTCCCCCCATCAGGCATGCCGCACTTTGTCCAGGGGACTCCATTCGCCATAAGGCCTAGTGCCAGGAGGCGCCAGCGGGAGACAGGAAGCAGACATACCCAGAGGTGCATAATAACAGTCCAGGACTCCTGCAGCACGGGGCGTTCCCGGGCAAAGCCCGGGCCAAGGGCAGGACCATCCACACCCAGAGGAGCGCGGAGGAGACTGGGCTGGGCCCCCTCTCTAACATCTGATCAGCAGTATAGCGGATTGAGGCCTCACAGTCAGCAGATAGCAGGTACTGTGTGTTAATGGTTCTAAGCTCCTATTGATTATTGTAACTCCTGCTGCAGGTTTTTTAGCTCCTGAAGTTTGGATTTCATCATGAGTGCACGTAAGGGAGTAGTGGGGACTTTAGATGCCTTTATTATCAGGGCTGAATCGATGCTCAGTCATGAGATTGAGCTGACGGAACGGCGATTGTCATTAAACCCTATTACCCTGCATAGACGCTTATCACTAAGTACTTCCACCTTGGAAGGTGCTTCACAAACCTGCTGGACCGCGAACCCAGAGTGCACGCAACAAAGTTCGTCACCGCACTCTCACGTACCTAGTTCGGACACACCCATTGTGGCTACTTTAGATGGTCCTAGTGCAGCCACAAGGACCAGGACATCTAAACCCCACATGGGAGAAAAGAAGAGAGCGACTTTGGAAAAGAGAAAAAGGGGCGTAGGTAACCAGAAACAAACATATCAAAAAGGGTCACGAGCGGTGCAGCCGGAGATACAAACTAATTCTATCAGCACACAGACTGATACTGTTCCCCCACTATTAACACTGAGTCTCCCTGGAGATGCTACTCTCGATAGCACCGTAGATGCTGCCCTGGTCACTGCTTTTGCACGGTTTAAGGAATTATTAGAAAGGAACTTCACCTCCCTCTGGGATCGCTAAGATCATTTGGAAACTGCGATGAATAATACGAGTGGTCAAAGGGAGTCCTCTCAGAATGTTGCTATTGTAGGGGGGTGCAGCCTATTGGTACAGATGTTGGCACAGGGTCCGATTCTTTGATTTCATTACCAGTAATGTCTACAGGTGTTCCATCTGGTAATTCTTGTGTAACATGTTGAACCTGTAGCAAAGTTAAGGATCTTTTTGTACCTAAGCCTAACGAAGCACAGGGAAATCAGCTTTGTGTTACTAACACATGTAATATACCCGGGCCCTACCAGAACTCGCCCTTTATTAGCCTGCCTGACTCAGCTATTAGCTTGCCTAGAGAGAACTCTAAGCCAGGTAATGCTCTTCAAATATTATGAGAAAGGGTAATAATGATGCTAATGTGGAGGTTTTGGGATTACCGCCAGAGGCTTGCCCATACGTTTTAGTGTTGGCAGGGGTACCAACTCTCAAGAAAGAACAGGGGGAAACCTGGCTACAATTGCGAAACAAATGTGTGGATTGGCTATCCAGACACAGGAGGTTTAAGGTGTCAGATATGTATAACATCATTATGGTTAGAACAGTTGGGTGGGTGGGGGTGTCACCAAAGAATATTGAGGGAAACTGTATAGTGATTAATTTTTGCAGCCCGCCCATGGTTAGATCATTGCTGAGGGCACCACAGGAAGATTTTATTTTTAATTCCACACACATCTGCACATTGCCATTGGGATACTTCTATAGGCCGGTTCCTGGACCTCTGATAAGTAGTGCTCCCTCCCAACCCTGCACAACAGGTTCTCACCTTTATCCGACCTAGATAGTCAGGATTGACTAACGCCGCACTTGTTAACCACGGAAGTATACCCCTTAATGAGTGCACATATGTATCCCCCTGAGCCAACGAGCCATGTCCTGTCTTATAAAGTTGACCTGCAGACAAATACAGAGGTGTGCTCTTTGGAACATACAAATCATGGAATGTCTGATGTAGCTGGTCCCCTTCTGGAGGCAGATGGGAATTGCCTTGTGTTACCCATTAAGCTAATTAATGATTGTAACCTAAAAGTACTAAGTTGGAATGTCGCAGGTTTAGAGTCCAAAGTGCTTCTACCAGAGTGTATACATTTTGTACAAGAGCAGGACATTCTTATGTTTCAGGAGACATGAGCCACAAAAGATCTATTTATTGATGGGCTTGAATGTCATAATACACTTGCCCTCACTCCAACGCTTGGCCGCCCATCTGGAGGCCTTTCAATCTGGGTGAGCACTGCGGCTGGAGGTACTATAAAGGTGTTAGATACCATAGATGACAAATTTCAAGCGTCAATATATAAAAGGGGTAAATCCATATTTTTTATCAATTTTTATAACAATGATTTTTATTCAGTACTAAATATGAATGTAATCAAATTGTTTAACTTTATTGCATCCCTACATCTCGGTAACATTCTGGGTATCTGTCTGGGGGGGTGATTTTAATGCTAAAATACCCAATGATCTTATGTCACCAATAGGGACTAGCAACAAGGTACATCAATGCAATAGGGGTATTGAATTACGCGACCACTTGTATAAACATAACTTGTTAAATGTGATGGAAATTGCTGAAGTAAATTACAATTGGGATACTCCAGAACCAACATTTAGAGGAAGGGGTAGTGCCACCACCTTTGATTATATTTTCATTTCTCCCATTCTTGAGGATTGTTTAATTAAAGCTATGGTTGTCCCCGCAATTCATGGTGACCATAATCCAATTACGATAGAACTATGAATTGCCCCCAAACCAAACTATAACAATGAGTGTGGTGCAAGGAATCTGACACCCTCTACCGATAACCTAAGATTGGTTTGGCGTGGAGTTAACTATATTGATCTTTTCGCCAAAATGGTTAGGGACTATTCGAGTCTTATCGATTCATGTTTGACATCACAGGATCCCAACATGGAGGTAGTTGGAGATTTTGGGAAACTATGTGAGGGGATTAAGGCTATATTGTCGAAACCAATGTCGAGAGTGGAACCTAGGTCAAGATGGTTTAACGGTGAATGCTCACTAGTTAATGGGCTGCTGCGTGTGGAATTATCAAAAACCTCAAGAGACCTTTTACTGGTTAAATCCCTAAGAAAAATGTATAAGGTAACAGTCCTACAGAGGAAAGAGCAGATTTTGAATGAGCGCTGGGATGACCTGGCAGAGGCTGCCCTCGTAAATAATGGGAATGCTTTCTGGGCTGCAGTCCAAAGTATGAGATCCCTCGCTCAACCACTATCTTCCATAAGCTGTACTGTGACAGACGAGGCGTGGGAAGCCCACTTTTTGATGATTAATTAATTGCCGTCACAGAGCGAAGCATCTTTGGAGCCTGAAGACCCACCTGCGATTGAAATAACTCTGCAGGAAGCAGAGTAATAAAGCTCCAGGTCCTGATGGGCTGCCTATTGATCTGATTAAACTTAAACCTGAGTTCTGGGAGCCCCTTTTACTAAATGTTTTTAATAATCTAATCAATGCCCCACTCCCAAGTACCTGGTCGACAAGCATTATTGTGCCAGTTTTTAAAAAGGGTGATCGATCGCAACCCAACTGTTACAGGACAATTTCCCTAATAGACAATACAATGAAAGTCTTAGGGAGGATTTTGTACAACAGAATAAGGACTTGGGCCGATTTTACAATTGTGCCAACTGGGATTTCGAACAAAGTGGGAACTATTGAACAATGTTTGAACCTCAAATTAATCATTGGGAAATATACTGTAGCCAAGCAAACCCCTGTATATTTGGCTTTTATGGATCTCACCTCGGCCTTTGATTTTGTTAATAGGTCCCGTTTATGGTCTATCCTTTTGGAGTATGGCTTAGATTAAGTTTTTTAGCATACTTGCATAGGGACCTATGTGCTCGTGTAAGGATAAACACTAGTGGGGAAGTTTCAGGGTACATCAGAATTGACAGAGGTGTAAGGCAGGGGTGTGTTTTGGCCCCCCTGCTTTTTATTTTATATATTAACAATTTGCATAAATCCCTTATTGTACTTACTGATGATGTCCCCAAAATTAATGTCAACTTAGTACCCTCTTTATTGTATGCTGATGATGCTGTTTTAATGTGACGACCGCCAAGCTTTACGAATTTTAGTACTGGGTTTTAAGGATTTTATGGATAGTTTAGATTTGTGTACTAATTTTAAAAAATCATTTATTATGTCTTGTGGGCCAAAAAAGCATCTTTTAAATTCTATTACTGTAGATGACCAAAACATTTATTGCACTGGCACTTTCCCTTACCTTGGGCTTGTTTTCTCCTCCAATGGTTCATGGACTGACCATGTGGCACATAGTGGGAACAAGTTCTCAAAAGTTATTAACTCAATCATTAGTCTACCGCAGCCTAAAAAGACAGGGATAATACTACCACTTTTGAAAATTTACAAAACACAGTGCATTCCAACTGCGACTTATGGCGCAGAGATATGGGGACACACAAAGTGCAATAGTATTCAGCTTGTAGAAAATAGATTTTGTAGGGAAGTACTGGGAGCCCCGATTTCTACTTCACAGTTTATTTGCCACGCAGAACTAATATTACACGATGTTGAAGATTTTGTAAAGGCACGAACCGCTCTCTTCTGGCTTGCGAATTTGGAAGAATCCTGCAGCGTCTCTGACTAGAGAGATCACTAGAGGCTGCCTCAAGTGTGATAAGGGGAAAGATATATCATAGCTCGCTGCAGTAAGGGATGGTCTGAGTAGTATCAACTACGCACAGATTTTTACAAACCCGGATGAATCTGTTGACATGAATAAAAAAAGTGATTCGGGGGGTTTTATATGATCATTACAGGACTCTAAGATTCAAAAGGGAGATCCAGAAAAAGTCTGTAGAAAGTTATTTGCCAATTGTGAAAGAATCAAATATCCCACTTAGTTACCTCCTAAAGCCAATTTGACGTTGGAAGAGAGGACTGTTGTTTCGTCTAAGGACTGGCACAGTAACATTTCTACTGTGCTTTCCTTTGGGGTATACTGCGAATCTGGATCAACTACCTTGTCCATGTGATGACAGGAGTAGGCAGACAACACCCCATTTCTTATTCTTTTGCAAATTGTATAGCCTATGCCCCCATCAGTTTTTGCTTCCATGCTTTAAGAATATCAAACCTATACATCTAGAGGAAGGCTACTGAACAATTCGTAAGTTAGAAAATGATGAGCTAACAGCCCGTGTGGGTACCTTTTTTAAATGGTCAGTGCGCGCTCGCAATTCAATGTGCACCTTATGATGTTTTGTTTTTTCTGAATCAACCTGTAGATGCTGTGGTTAGGCCCAACATGAATTTGATGGAATCTGCTTTTATATAGATTATGAACTTATAATATTGATTGATTTATGGGATTTTTTGTATATATTTGTTTTATGCCAAATCAATTGTTATGCATGATCTTGTTTTGATCTGGTTCTTGTTAATGGATTGCTATTTCCCCTTTTATTATGACAGATCTGTGCTTTTATGGATAAAATGTATCCAAATAAAGAATTGAACTGAACTGAACTATACAAATGAAAACTGACATTTACACCGGTCAGATGGTATAAATAAATACTAGTACAAAGTTACTCCTGCCCCAACACAATTTATGTTATTCAGAAACATCATTGCAAAGTTACACAGGCAGAAGTCCACTTTACATTATTGTACTCATACTGTACACCAAAACAGCTCTGTGGCCTCTGTGGAAGGCTCTGCTTCCCATTTTAGGAACTTCTCAGCTACTCACTCTATCTGTACCATGCCTCCCACTGAATACCTTCTCACCAATCCACCGTCTATGTATCTACAAATGGGAAAGCCAGAAGGTCTTGCTTCATGAAATGCCGAACACAATCTCAGTACATTCTGAGTTCTTTCAGATACTCGTTGTGTAGTATGTGAACGTCATCATCTCCAAAACCATTTTAGCAGAGTAATAATCATAAGTAATTGTGACCATTATCATAGCTGACGTTATTTGGGCAATACTTAAAGGCACTGTTGTGTCCTACTTTAATGTCGAGTTGTCATTTTAATTGGGTGTACCTTTAAGAGAGAGTGTGCGTGCATGGAATGTCACTAGGTGAGTGACATTCGGATTCTGGGGAGTAGCAGTTAGTCTTGGAAAGGAAGTGGAGGTGTATCCTGGCGCTCACCTGTTCTTGTGTAAGTTTCTTGAATAAAGAACTTGTGAACCACTACAAGGCGGTCTTAGCTTCACTACAATTGGCGACGATTGGGATTTGAAGCGGCAGCGTGCAAAGGACTTTAAAAAAAAAAAAGAGAAAAAGAACTGAGGAAGGTGGATTTTTTTTTTTTTTTTGATCTTTGTTCCAAAGTTACGCTATTCGGATCGGATTGCTTGGACGGCGGGCGGAAGACGAGGTGGAAGAAGAAAAGAAAGTGACTTAGTACATACGTCTCCTTCCAAGAGGATTTTGGACGGTTGGAGGGTCCGCGCTGGTAGCGTGATACAAGTTGCAGCGGAGATTCCAGAACCGTAAGCGCGAGGAGCTCCTGACGTATGAGGTGCATCTGGACGCGTCAGGAGCATGTGCGGTGGTGAGGAAAACTGCAACGTAATCGCGCAAGGTCACGCCACGTGACCCTGCGTGGCGGCCATTTTTAATTCATTCTTCAGCGTCGTTAACCAAGCAACACGAAGGTACGGGCGCGGAAGAGGAGTTCGTAAAGAAGAGGAAGCACAGATGGTTCGGAGCAGAGAATAGTAGCGGGAACAGGTGAGACTGCCGGGGGAATACCTAAAGTGAGGAAAATTAAGCCAGAAGTTGCATTTTAATATTAAAGTGGAAAAATGAGTGAAGGGGATAACGAAGGAAATCCCACAAGTGTGGAGATGGCACATCAGAATTATTCTATCAGTAACCCACACACCTTTTGGGCAACAGGAGCGGAGCCAAGTATTAAATGGTTGGAATGGAAGGAGTACTTTATAAATTACATCTCGGCTGTTGATGAAGCGGGAAAAATGAAACCAGAACAGAAAAAGAGAATACTTTTACATTCCTTAGGACCTATGGGGCTGAAAACTTATTCAAGAATGTCTAAAGTGTTAGATGCAAATTTGAATACTTTTGAGAATGCGATAAAGGATATGGACAAATATTTTGCCCCGAAGGTTTGCATAGGAGTAATTAGGCACAGATTCTTTCAAAGGAAGCAAGCTAAAAATGAGACTGTGGATGATTGGTTAGATGACTTGAAGAAATTGGCGATAGATTGCAAGTTTGGTGATCTACACGATGACTTAATAAGAGATCATTTGGTCATGCACAATAACAATTTGCCCCTGCAAGACCGTTTATGGGTTAATGGTGATGCACCACTGGAGGACGTGCTGGCCATAATGAGGAAATCAGAAATGTCTGGGAGATGTGCGACGGTGATTAAGGCAGCTGAGAAGGATCCGGAAAAGGCGACAGAGGGAGTATTTAAAATACAAAGTAAAGCGAAACCCACCTTTCAACGTACGCAAGGGAGATGGACAAACCAATCCACGAGGAACCAAGGGAGAGATTTTAAGACTGAGGAGAGAAGATGCTATCGTTGCGATAGCAAAGAGCATTTAGCTTTTAGCATAATGTGCCCTGCTTTGAAGAAAAAGTGTGGTATTTGTGGGTTGTTAGGGCATTTTAGCAAAATGTGTCGTAGGCGCAGCAACGTAAAGTACATATGGGACGGTGATGAGGAGGATGGTGATTGTGAGGAAGAATGTGTGAAGAGTGTGAGAGGAAACTTCATGTTGAACATAGAGGATAATTCTATGGATGGGAAACCTACTTGTGAGTTATCTTTAGGTGGAGTTAAGGTAATGGTGTATGCGGATTCAGGATCACCGTACACAATTATAAATGAAGATATTTGGAAAGAAAAATTTGTAGGGAAAATCGGAAACCATTTAAACAAATCAGATGTGAATCCCGTGAGCTATGGAGGAGAAAAAATTGACATGTTAGGATTCAGATGGTTGACATTCCTATTTAAAGGGAGATCCACAAGAGGAAAATTGTACATAGCTAAGAGGGGACCGTCAGTTTTGGGGTGGTTCGATCAAAAGGATCTGCATATAATTCTAGACCCTAATAGTGTGGAAAAAGTGCTGATAATGGATGAGTGCAGTAAAATGGGTGAAGTGTTGAACAAAAAATTCCCTAAGGTGTTTGGGAAAGACTTAGGGGAACTCAGAGGGTTTGAGCACAAGATAGTACTGAAAAAGGATGCACAACCAAAAGTTCACAAAGTAAGACCCATTCCGATATTAATTAGGGATGAGGTGAAAAGTGAAATACAGAGTTTGTTGAGCAAGGGGGTTATTGAAGAGGTGGAGACATCGGAATGGATTTCTCCGGTTGTAGTTGCCCGCAAGTCCAACGGAAAAATCCGGTTATGCATAGACTTGCGCCATTTAAACAATAATATTGTGATTGAAAAGTTCCCTTTACCTAAAATCAATGAGATGGTATCATCATTGAGAGGGGCTACGTGGTTCTCTACCATCGACCTATCCGCGGCCTATCATCAGGTAGTATTGGAACCACATTCAAGGAGCCTCACAGCTTTTATCACCCCATTTGGATGCTATCAATTCACACGAATGCCTTTTGGGCTTGCATCTGCTGCAGCGGTCTTTCAGAGACTAATGCACAGATTGTTTGGTGATGTGGATGGTGTGCGTTTTTTCCAAGATGACATTTTGGTAGCAGAAAAAGGTAAAGTTGAACATGATAACAAATTGATTCAGGTTTTAGAAACGTTACAGTCAGTGGGACTGACAGTTGAGTTGACTAAATGTAAGTTCGGGCAGAGGAGTGTCTCGTATTTGGGGCACATTATAGGTGAGGAAGGGGTAAGGCCAAAACCAACATTGGTCGAAAACATTATTAAGTCACCAGCTCCTGTGTCTAAGGAAGAGATAAGGTCATTTTTGGGTATGGCAGAGTATTGTTCAAAGTTCATATAGAATTTTGCATCGAAAGTTTACAATATTCGATCGCTTTTAAAGAAAAATGCCAAATTTGATTGGAATAAGGAGTGTGAAAGAGAATTTATGGAAGTCAAGGTGGACCTTCGAGCAGTGAATGCTCTTGCCAGTTTTGATCCGAATTTAGAGTGTTTGTTGACCACGGATGCTAGTGACAAGGGGCTTGGTGCTGTGTTGTCACAAAAAGGTAAAGATGGAAAAGAAGAAATAATCTTATTTGCTTCTAGAGCATTGTCACCAGTGGTAAGTAAATATCCGATTATAGAGAGAGAGGCATTGGCGTGTGCATGGGCACTTGAACATTTTCGTGCTTTTGTGTGGGGGAAACCTGTGGTGATTCGTACGGATCACTGACCTTTGGTTCGTATCTTATCTAGTGAGGGTACAGCAGTTGCTTCAGCTAGATTAGCCAGAATTTCAATGAGGATGAAGGAGTTCATAGATAAGATGGTTCATGTTCCGGGCAAGGAAAACGTAGTGGCGGATTGCCTATCAAGATTGCCCACTCCGTTGGAGGAATGTCTGGATGATCCGTGGGGGAATTGTAGTGTAGCCTTGGTACATGATTCTGGTGCATCTGCTATTAGTAAAGGTGAATGGCTGGAGGAACAGTCAAAGGATGAGGTGTTGGAGAGAGTTTTGGAGTACATTTGTAATGGGTGGCCGAGGAAGGCAGGTATCACGGGAAGTTTGCAATCTTATTGGGAGGTACAGATGGAATTGGTTCTAGACAGGGATTTATTGTTGAGAGGTGATGGAATAATTCCTCCAAAAACGTTGCGTGGAAGGATTTTACAATTGTGCCATGAGGGGCATTTTGGAATTGTCAGGACAAAGTTGATTGTGAAGGGGATGTTCTGGTGGCCTGGAATTGACAAGGAGATTGAAGGTTTTGTGAAGAGTTGTCCGGTTTGTTGCTCGGCGGACAAATCTCTTAAAACTTTAAGACCTACAATGAGTGATGGATTGATTCCTGGGTTGCCATGGGATACTATTGCGGTGGACATTTTTGGACCGGTGGGTGAATTGAAAGAGTATGGGTTGGTGGCTATAGATTTGTTTACCAAGTGGCCAGTTGTGGAAATTGTGGAGAAGGCGGACACTCAGTCCGTTTTAAAATTTTTGGATAATATCTGTGTGATGGAGGGTTTACCGGGTTGCATTCTTACGGACAATGGGGTGCAATTTCTTTCAAATATGGCTAAGGAGTATTTTAAAAGGTGTGGGATTAAACACAAAACCACTGCGCTGTACAATCCAAGTGGGAATGGTACGGTGGAACGTTTTAATAGGGTGATTAAAGGAGTCATACAGGCATCGATGAACAAAAATCTGGATTGGAGGATACAAGTACAAAAAGCTGTGTGGTCATACAGAATTACTTCTCAAGTTCAAGCTGGTTTGTCTCCTTTTGTCATGATGAGGGGTAGAACGCCAAGGAGTAAGTACAACCCAAGTTGGTTAGTACAAAGTGAAGTGCATCATTGGTCTCCTAGCGATGTACGGGGAAGATTGGAAGAAGTACATTCAAGGACAAAGGTTTATTATGACAGGGTCCATGGTGCTAAGGAGGTGAATATTGAGGTTGGTGATTGGGTACGTGTCAGGAAACCGTTCAAAGTTGTTAAAGGAGAGAGCAAATTTGAGGCACCCAGGCAAGTAATGGATGTATTGAGGAATTCTGTTAGATTAAATGATGGGAAAGTGTGGAATTTGAAAGACATAGCTGTGATTGGTAGTCAGGATGGAGGTAATCATGTGAAGGATCAAAGGGAAGATTTTGACTGGGTGGATGATTATTTTGAGAATAGTAATCTACAGTCGCAGCTAGCTGCGGAAGGTGTGCGGGACTGTGAGGTGGTTCAGGAGGATGATTTACATCATGGGGGTGCCAAGGATACTTCTTCTGTTACAGAGGGGGAAGGGTCTGTGATGCGTCGGTCAGTCACGGTACCCCCACAGGGAAGTGTCACGGTACCTCCACAGGGAAATGTCATTTCAGGTGATGGTTGCATGGGGGTAGGCAAAAGAAAAAGGATTTTGCCAAGTTGGCTCAAGGAGTATATTGTGTAGTACTGTTGTTTTGTGTTTGGTGTTTTTATTATGTATGTGGGGGAAAGCTGTTGGTTGTTTTTTTTTTTTTTTTTGCATTTTGGTTTAGATGGTTGTTTTTGTTATTAAGCGGGGGGGATGTGTTGTGTCCTACTTTAATGTTGAGTTGTCATTTTAATTGGGTGTACCTTTAAGAGAGAGTGTGCGTGCATGGAATGTCACTAGGTGAGTGACATTCGGATTCTGGGGAGTAGCAGTTAGTCTTGGAAAGGAAGTGGAGGTGTATCCTGGCGCTCACCTGTTCTTGTGTATGTTTCTTGAATAAAGAACTTGTGAACCACTACAAGGTGGTCTTAGCTTCACTACAGACACTTATTTTGTTCACCAATGCAATTCTTACGATTTGGAGTATTTAAATATATGTCAGTCATTACCATCATGTTCCCAAATTTCTATATCATATTCCATTATTTACCACAATGGGCCCAGGTGCCCCATCACATACAAGTCAATGTTATGATAACCTTAACTATCGCCTGTGGGCCATTCAACATCACCCTGCGTGAGGACTCCCCCATCAAATGCCACTTAATGCCACTGTGGGCTCAGGTACCCTCATCCACTGCCAGTCAGTGCCAGGAACAACAAGTATTACCCCTTATGCCAGTAAATGTCACCATGTGCCAAACTACACAGTATGTACAAACAAGAACAGACACCCATACGAATGCAGGTTCATACACATACATCAATTCTTGGGCTGTTCCCCTCCCCCTCCTCCACACCTTAGCTGACCACTTGCAGGATTGCATATATCACCTCTGAATCTGGACGTTTCTTCATCCCTTTCACTCCTGGTACCAAAATATGTAGGATCGCATAAATCACCTCTGAATCGGGACGTTTCTTCATCCCTTTCACTCCTGGTACCAAAATATGTAGGATCGCATAAATCACCTCTGAATCGGAAGTAGAGTAATTCTTCTTTATTTGAAGTATTCAATAACGGACCCGCAGGGAAACAGCTGTTACTCTGAAGAAAGGCAAGCCAGAATACACAGAGAGGAAGTATTCTAGAATACGAAGAAGTATTCTAGAATACAAAGAGGAGAAGAGAGAATAAGGAGAGACTAAAGAGAATGTTACACCACTTCCTGCATATCCGATCCTTCTCACTGCTCTGCTCTGCTCTGGTCACGTCACAGAGACAGCAGTGATCCAAGTCGGTTTGACTGCAGTCTCTTTTGGAAAAATGCAGAACAAAGCAATTTGCTGATTGGGTGGGGGTGTTCAAGGTGGGCAGAACAGTTAGGAAGGCTGGTCTAGAGAAAGAATTCCACATGTGGGAGGAGGTCAGGCAAGCCCAGATTACCTCAGAGAAGAATGATGAAACAGAGCACATGCAGGAGCAAGAAGAGGCAGTGAGAGACAACCTGCTACAGCAGCCTCACCACTCAGGGCTGTGAGCCAGGGTCGGACTGGCCTATCGGGCTATCAGGACTTGCCTCGTGGGCTGGGGGCGTTTTATTTAGCTGTTCGTGGGCCTGTTTAATGGTCTGCTGGGCCAGTTTTTGCAGGTGATTCGTTGTTATTAAAACAAACAATACCTCCAGCAAGCTTAAATCCTCGCAGTCTTACATACCTTGCAAAACACTTATACGGATCGTCTTTGCAAGTTCAAAACTGCCCCAAGTTGCAAACATGGGTCACTTCTTTAGTTTTATACTTTACTAATAGGGGCTGCTTTTGTTTATATTGCCTGGGCCTATTTTCTGGCTGAGCCCAACCCTGCTGGGAGCAATGCATATACAAGGGCACAAAAGCAGCGAGGGCGCTAAAGCTGAAGTTGGCCACCTCATCTGTTGAAGAGACAAGCATTGGCATAGCCAATAGGTCTCGCCTTTGGGACCTTATAAGTGTTTACCTATGCAACACTTGATGTTGTTTCATTAAGGATATTGTGCTGGATAACTAAACATTTATAAGGTCCCACCTCTCTCTTGCTCTCTGCTGGTGAAGACTGAAGAAGCATTTAGACAAAGCCATAGCTTGAGCTATACTGAGAATTATTTCTATAGACAAGGCTGTGCAAAAAGTAGACAATCAAGTCAATAAAAGATTGCTGTACTAAGATCAAAATAAAAAAAAGATGAAGCTTATCATTTCAGAGTTGTGTCATCTATAAATAAAATCAGCATTTTGGGGAAATAACGTTTTGCAAAAAGAACTGCGAGAATGGGTATGTGCTTTAAATTCTTTCGCTGAACTCCATCAACAATATATCACTGTTGTAGAGCCACTTCTAACCCAATCACCTCCTTGATGTAATCTTGGCTCATCTTTTGGTAGTGCAGACCGGAATCAAGACTTATCTCAAGGCAATGTCATCTCAGAGCCTATGCTGGGCAGTAGCATAGATCTCAAAAATTAGGTGCACCTGCTACTATAGTGATGAAAAAGTAGAAATATCTGGGCAGCAATTGCCTGTTTATCAATTAATTTACAGGCAATAAATGCTTTTTCAATCATTCCCAGTGAAAAGACAATCAGTTATTTGAATCGTAAAAGAGGGGATACTGCGTGCAAAAAAAAAAAAAATACAATCGCATCAGCTGTGGGACACTCACTGGAATCTTGCGACATATTTGGCTACAACTCAATAAGTGATGTCATATATATCACAATGAGTCGAGGAATTAGGCATCTAGGACGGTGTGGGGTTTCGTTGTGCACAGGCAGGGCTTTGATTTGCAACTAAAGCTGTGGACGACACAGAACAATACTCGTGACTGGGGGTAGTCCCACTGATGATGTATAACAATGATTCTTTGCATTACATTAGAAGATGCTTCATGTTTTTTCTATATGGATTGTTATTTTGAAGCATGCTCTGGGACCGAATGTCCACAAAGATCTGTTGCCGATGCAATTAACCATTTTTATTAATGACATTTTTAAGTAAAGTGTTACGAGAAAAGATTTTCCACGGGCGGACTATGTGACTGAGTCCTGTGTGACAATAGAAAACAAGTCTTCCGGAACTTCCTCTAATACAGTTAAAACAAGGGGTGGGGGTACAGTACAGCCTCTGTGTAGTTCCGCAACGGCCATAGTGGTGGCTGGCATGGTGTGGGAACAGTCGCACTTAAACGGCGAAAGCAGGTCCAATGCAAACTCTTGGGAGTGCAGAGAGGCTTGCTCTGTGTGGTAAATCACAAACGGTGAGTGGGGTGTAGCTCAGAGGCCCCGGGTTCAATCCCCCGCATTGCCAGGCTACGCCAGGTTTTAAAATTATTGTACAGCGGGAGAGAGGCAGAGGGAGTTGTGTGCTCGTGCGCGATATAATAAAATAAACAAAAGCACGCGAGTGGTGGCAGGGAGAGAGAGAGGCGGAGGGAGTTGCGTGTGCGCGCGCGATATAATAAAATAAACAAAACCACGCGAGTGGTGGCAGGGAGAGAGGCGGATGGAGTTTTGTGCGCGCGTGTTACAATATTATAAAACAAGCATTGGCGGCGCGCGAGCCTCGCGCTCAAAGTAAAAAAAAAAAGACAAGCTGTGAGACGCGCTCTGTGGTGGGGAAGGGGGAGGGGCATTGAAGCAAGGCACGCGTGCTTGGCCGAGCGAAAGGAAAGCCATATGGCGCCTCTGCTCGTGCCAGTGCATGTGAACACAGGCCGAATGCCAGAAAAAAGCATGCGGTCGCACTTTTAAATGCCCCGTTTACTAAATGTATCGCCGTGCAGCGCATGCGCTGACTCCGGTGAGACCTAAAAAAGGCAGCCGCAGCCCGGGATGCAGAAGACAAAATGGCAGTGGACGGTAGCCCTTACTTTGAAAGAAATAAAATGAGTCTTTCAGAAGAAGGCTGCTGTACTTTCTCATGATAGGCAGAGATAGACCTGGAAAGTCACCAATGTGAAAGATGCTCCAATGTGAATGGAGGCAGCAGCAGAGTGGAGAGTAAATCACCAGTGGAAGGGAAGTCAAAAGCCCTTCTACCAGGGATGTGGCGCCTTGCTCCGATGTTTGTGATGACAGAAACATGGTTAAATTCGATTGAACTGGCGCTAGTTAAATTCGATTGAACTGGCACTAGCTATGCACGAAGTACAGGAGAACTGTTGGAGGGTCATAATCTTAGGGAGGTTACACATCCAGAGAAGGGGACAGCTCTCATCCTAGATAAGAAAAAATGCACTCAAATGAAGTGAAATCTGCTTCTGAGGTTTGGGCTGAAAACTGAGGAGTATCGCAGGGGATTGACTGATGCCACTGAAGAGTCTCTGAAAGTCCTTTTGTGGGTGCATCAATAGTCACTGGAGGATAGGGTAAAGGGCAGTGAAGTAATAACCTACGATGGGCTTTATAATTTGAGTATCAAAGAGCACATCACAAACATGTGGTAGTGTTTTTTCTAGGTTTATATTTTCGGGACTAAATAATGATGATGAACAATCATTTTTATGATGGATCCAATACGTAAATGTTAAATGAACATGATTGCAGTTGAAACAAGTTTAAAATGAGATAAAGAAGCGTGTTTATTAATGTAATTTTTTTGTGCCACATTTGATAAAATCGTCATATGCCACTCTATCATTCACTCTTACTCTTACTCCTCCCATTTCTTCTCCCTGCACATCTTCCGTCCCCAGAAGCTCTGCAGAGCGAAGACAAGATGATGTCATGGATTCTTACAATGTGTATGTATAGAGTGAAGGAACTTTCTAGTGTGCCTGACTGTAGCATGTTTACAAGGTCCTTCCCCCATAATTCCGTTGCTGGGCCTAGTCTTATTTCTCGGTATGAAGACTTATTGTCGAATTTATCTTATTACTTTGGACACAGAAGATGCTGGATGTTTTCGTAGAAGGGTTAGTGCTTATGAACATAATAGTGATGTGGAAAACTCCGATTTGTCGAAAAACCTTTTACTTGTGATCATGTCATGATGAGACTATGCTTTTTCTAATTTGTTATGCAAGAATTATGTATAAGAGCTCCTTGGTTTTGGAGGTAAGCCAGATTTTAGAAGACTTTCTCATTCCACTAGAGAAGCTGTTTGATTTCTTTATGATGTTGCTGTTCATTTGGGGCTTCGAAAGTGTTTGATTCTCGACTGGTTTGTATAAATATGCATTTGATCCTTCATGGCATTTACTCTATACTGCTAGGAGATTGAGATTTTTTTAATAAACCCTTGAATTTTTCTCCTGATTTTGAACGCCATTATTAACTGGCGGCAGTTACTTATGATTATTACTCTGCTAAATTGATGTCGGGGAGGGCGCCTTTTAGCGCAAGATCAACCTGGAGCAGCAGAACCAGCTGAGGTAAAATACATGGGTTATCTTAATCTCGGGGTGTCATGAATATTGGGGTATGGGGTTTTGCTTCCACAAAAAGCTGTTAAACAGAGTTGCGCCACCATGTAATAGATACCAAACTCGCTGACACCCGAAAGTCTGGAATAGAATCTGACTTTTGGGTCAGTACCAGGATGTTTAGAAAGACTCAAGTGTGGACCACAAGGAGAAGTGGCCAGTGCCCAACCGGGCAAGAAAGGAGAAACAATGATAACATAATGGAGTTATCAAAAGGGTTCTAAAAGAAGGAGGGGGGGCAGGCCCAATCCGCTTCAGTGCATTAGGGAGTCGGTATAAGGGAAAGAATCATTATGCTCCTTCTCAAATGGGGCGCTGCTTTGACTGTATGCAGACATGGTGCAAGAGATGGGCCTCAACTTGCATCAAAAGACCCTCTGGCAGTGGATAGTCTGCAGGGAATGCTAGTTCTAGGGTACTTATGGAAAATGGACTAGTGTGGACAGGTTTGTGGGCAGATGTTACCTAATTTCCATTGGTGAGACTGGCGATCAGAAAGCGGAACCAGTGGCCTCCCAATATGGGGAAGTACAAACAGTGGCTTTCCATCCATGGGATCCAGGTGGAAGCATTGACAGATGCAGGGGCCAGCCTGATCAGAGTGAGGAATGAATTGGAGGAAAATATCTCTGATTTGTACTAGCACACATTAGAGGAAGACAATGAGTTAAAGAATCAGACGGATAAATAAAGTGCATGAGATGAAAGTTAATGGACAGGGAAAGTATACAAGAGTTTTGTGATGGAAATACAGAAATGGGGACAGAGGATGAAAGAGGGATAGGCTTAGAGAAAAGAAGATGGAGGGACGAGTAAGTGGTAATGTGAAGATGAAGATATGTAAAAAAAAGATGGTAAATGAACAGGTCGAAGAAAGATAAAGGGATTAGATAAAGTTACAGATAGTGATTGAGTACAAAAGAAAGCATTGAGTTAGAAAGGGGCCATTTATTACAGCAGAAAAGGGGGCAAAGCAGATAAAGACAGATGAGATACATAAGGTAGCAATGGGAAACAGGAAGAACAATGAGAGATTTGGAGAGTTCAAAGGTAAAGGAAATGAAAAAAGAAACAAAGTATGAGGTTGAAAGAAAGACAAGCTTGTGACAGAATCTTGACTAGCGATATCATGGCTGGATAAAATAATGAGGAAGAAAAACGAGAGTAGAGTGAGAAAAGAAGATTCGGTGAGTCATAAATGGCAATTGAATGAGAGGTATAGGCGTGAGACAGACAAAGAAATAGTCAAAAGAATAACCGAGCTGAGAACGCAGGAATGGATTAAAGGTTGGGAGTCTGACAGTGAGTGCAGCTGAAACTACATCCTGGTTGACTGCTGAGGAGAACCCGGAAGTACTCAGTTTGAATTTTTGTATGAGCGCCATTGGGGTTGCCGCAGGAGCTCCATGAGAAGACGGCAGAACTACTGTGAAGTGCCTGCAGGAATTCATGAGGACTTCTTTTGTGGTACTCCAGGAAGAGCTTAGGTCACTGAAGGTCAGCTAGCTCGTTGGAGGAGACACTGACGTTCCTACAGTAGCTGCACAAAGCTGCATGGGCTCCCTGGGTGCTGGCCAAAGGTGTATGATTTGCTTAGGAAAGCAACACTGGGTGCTAAAAGATTCATATAGAACTTCGGAGCCCTTCATCCCTGTATTAAAGCCTGTCTTCAAATTCCTTATTACAATGGAGTTGAGATGTCTCTAGTAACCTGTAATAACGAATTAACATATCTATTCAACTCTAATAAAGTCATTACAGTTCAGTTGAGTCGTCATTATTTCTACTGCCAGAGCTAGCAACCATGGTGAAAGGCAGGGCACAGAGCATTTTTAAAGGTGCAGTTTAAACAACAAAAAGTAGAACTAGTTTTCTATATTCTGATCTGTTTTTCTAAAAGACACAGTGATCAGTAGAAAAGAAATATATATAGCAACATATTGAATTTTTCAAAACTAAAGGTCGTGACAGGAGAGATGAAATCACTGCGTATTTCTACACATTCCGAGTTACAGCATTCTTTTATTCTGGTTTACTGCAAAAGAATTCTAATATCTTTATGTAACAAATTACTAATTGCTTTTGGTTTGTTCAAGTTCCACACTACAGCGTTAAACTTTCATGGTTGCAACCATGCCATTGCTTTCATGTGAAGGTGCAAGGCGCCAGGGATTTAAGGGGTTTGTGGGAAAAGTTATGACGTGACCCTGTATTATAAAGATTAAAGTACCTTCTGCTCTACGTTAAGGGGATACTGCTAATTACCTTGAAGTTCCTTGACCTTATAAAGGAACTTAGACTTCCGCCTCGTTCCTTTATATGCTCGCAGAACCCCTCAATGGCATGCAATATCCTTATAATGTTCGGTAGTTTCTATTTTATCCCATATATTGTGCGCCTGCAGAAGCTCAGAAAGGGGGTATAAAGAGCTGAGTGGACTGAGATCCTGAATTGCAAACTGGTAAAATCAAATAATCTCTGCATTGGAAGCATTCCGTTACCAACTGTCCAATAAATGTATTTAACAAGTCCTAAAAGTACTGTTGAGGAATATGAGGAAGGCGCATTTTAGAATTTAGCCTTGGACACAATATTTCCTTGAAATGGACCTTAGAACGCAATTACGAAAGGCTTTGCAGCGTGAGGCAGTATATCTTGGCACCAGTAGAGATGAAAAAAATTAATTCAACATACGCTGTGGCCCATCTACCCAGGCAGTATGTGCAGGCTCCCAGAGTCATGGAAGCCGCTGCGGAAAAATGAAGTTGGTTTCACCTGAGCAAATATATTTTAACCTCCAGCTTATCTTTCCTCATCGATTACAGCAGTGGGGGCAGAGTCTGTTCGGAATAACAAAGCGACAGGTGACTCCAAGCACATTTTTATGCAAAGATCATTGCCTTTTGCTTTGAGAAGAACCAGCTGCCATCTCAATAGGATCCCTCTGAGGTCTTTGTATTTTGGGTGCCTGAGCCACGGTCAATGAGGAATAACCAGTGACTCTTCAAAGAAAAGCCAGTTGCAATTAACAATGTTCTCATCATCTTGAAGCCGGCCTCTCTCCCGCAATTGTACTCAGAATGATGAATTAATTAACTCTTTTAATAAATGAATTGACGTGTAATATGCACCTCATGAACTGAAAAACCGTTCAGATGGCGTATTATTTTTGATTTAATTGACCCAAGACAAGTGTGCCTCCTGGCTAAGAAAGTGGTGAAGGATGTATTCTAATAGTTGAATTTCACGCTTCTTTCTGAAAACCAGGGTTTTGCCTCTGTGAGGGTTTGAACAGGAAACATGTTTGAGTTCCTGAACTTAGAAAAACCTTTAGAGTTGCTCACATCTCTCCCTATTGGAATGGCTCTCAATATTAAAGGCAGCAAGAGTAGGGTTGAGGGGAAAAGCCTGACACAGAGAAGGCTGAGCGACCAACGAGCGCATTGAAGATTGGAGCTCTGGCTTCTGGGCTGCCTCAACTAAAACATACAAAGAAGACCCCTATTTTCTGTTGACCTGAACTGGTAAAGGGAAATTAAAGTAGGTTTGTAGATTTACAATCACCCTGTAGCCTGCAGCAATAACTGTGCTCCCGCCACCGAAGTCCAGCTCCTTAAGATGGTAGATGCTGGATGGGCTTGGAGTCTCAGGGGAAACAATAATCTGAACACACAGGACTGCCTATTCATGACACAAGCATTGGCAAAGCCAATAGGTTTCGCCTACGCGAGAGTTATTTACTTTTCCAATGTCTTTAAGCCATCTTCTACAGCAATGTGGAGTAGAGTGGAGTGGCATGGCCTAGAGTGGTGTGAAATGGCGTAGAGTGGAGTGGAATGGCGTAGAGTGGAGTACAGTGGCTTGGTGGAGTAGAGAAGCTTGGAATGACGTGAAGTGGCATAGAGTAAAGTGTAGGGACATGAGTGGTGTAGAGTGTAGTGGCGTGGAGTGGAGTTTAGTGGGCTAGCTTAGAGTACAGTAGTGAAGAGTAGAGTAAAGTGGTGTAGAGTACAGTGGTGTAGAGTGGATTGGCATAGAATAGAGTCGAGTGCAGTGGGGCAGACTAGAGTGGAGTGGCATGGTGTGGAGTAGAGTAGAGTGGCTTGGAGTGGCGTAGAGTAGAGTGATGTTGAGAGTGGCATAGAGTAGAGTGTGGTAGAGTAAAGTGGGGTAGAGTGAAGTGGGGTAGAGTAGAGTGGCGTACAGTAAAGTGGTATAGAGTCAAGTTGTATTGTGTGGAATAGAGTGGGGTAGAGCTGCTTAGAGTAGCACTGTGTTGAGTGGAGTAGATTAGAGTGGCATAGAGCGGAGTGGTATAGAGTGGCCTGGAGAGGCATATAGTAGCGTTCCTGCACCAGTCAGCTGTTCAATGGGGCACGGTAGGACTGTGCAGGCATTCTACCTTGACATAAGTGTGACTATAGGAGGAACCCACCCTGAACAGACTGTGTGACAAGTAGCCCTTGAACACTATGGGGTCAATTATGATGTCGTTAGGAAAGAAATTCCCACCGAATCTGGCTAGGAATGCTTTCTGAACGATTCATATTTGGGGAGTCCTACCAACTGATTACAATGTGTCCGGATGCTTACGGACTCGGTTCTGATCGACCTCAATGGGAGCCTGTGTCCCGAAGGAGAACACAGGCTCCCATTGGAAAAAGGGGTGGGCGGGGAAAGCCTTGCACCCTGGGGCGAGCACCCCATGGTGCCTGCCACATTGTGCATGGTTTGGAAGAGGGGTCCCTTGGGTATACCCACGGGCAACATTCGTCGCCTCTGGGTGAAGGGGGGCCCGCAACTGGCCCTCAAAGACCGATTCCGAAAGCTGTTTCTTCTCGGTCAAACCGATTCGTAACGGCTGTCTGAATCGGTCATCGTACTCGCTCGTTCGGAAACCGTCTCCATTGGGCTGTACGGTTCAGTTCCAAATGACTCGGGCTGCCTGAATCCCATTCGGAACTGATTCAGACAGCCCGGACTGCTTCCTTGCATCGTACTTGGTCGTCCTGAAAGGTGACCGATTCGGTAGGAAACAAGGGTTCCGAATCGGATTCAACAATACCGAATCCCATCCGGACCCTTCCTAACTACATAAGTAGTAACTCCTTGTGACATTTGAAAGATATCTTTATTGGTACCCTTCACTATTAATAAACAAGTGTAGGGGCACATTAATTTTGGCCCTGAGGAATGCCCGAAACCTTTTGGCTCCAATGAATGGGCAGAAACATGTTGGCAAGACACCTCAGTGAGACATAAGGATCATCTAAACCATGTACGTCCTCTGAGAATACCTTTTGGTACTTTTTATTCATGCCTCGGCTACCGCCTGAAGAAAGAATACTTTGTGATATATCTTAAGGTTGATCCAAGTATTTTATCAAGAGAAAATAAGTAATTTCTAAGAACTCCCTCAGGTTAGCCCTCCTCTGAGATTGAGTCCGCCCTGGTAGTATCATCTTACCACGGTGGGGCGGGGTGTCAAATAATGACGCATGTCACATTACGCGAGTGAGCCTACCTTGTACAATTCTTGGAGTTGTCCATTTCCCTGGAGGGAGAGTAGCAGTAGGTAGGTAGGTAGGTTGACACTAATCAAGACGTGGGGAAATTTCCTCACATGTGCTAAGAGGGTGTCACACCAATTCTGTGTTTGTAGAGTTTTTGAGTGGTGTAGGGGGAGTGGCATAGATTGGCCTGGAGTAGCATATAGTAGAGTGGAGTGGTGAAGTAGACCTGCATAACCACACAAGTCGGAAACCTGGACGTCCTCGCTGGCTCCATCTGGATCACTGGTAAGTCAGCTTCTTCTCCCCTTTCACGGAGTGCCCGAATATCCTCCACGTTTAGCATTTACGCCCCCTGTCCCACGCGGTACACTGTTTCTTTATTTGTTTGGCTAATCGCGTCCTCTCATTCATCGATTACACCCAGTCTTTTACATGTCCCGTACAACGTTATCAATTGGCCTCTGGCTTTACTACCTCTGAGATGAGCACTTACCACGTTGTACCTACCAGGTATCTTGTACATTCATTCATTATGCATTCTCAGGATTGCGTCTACATTTATAAATTAATTGCTTTTGATCATGCCATAACTGTCCTTTTACACAGGGACTTCTTGTGTCACCTGTGTAACCACGGACCGTTTTCTTTCCTTTTTCAGAAACACCTGGTTTGCGTTACGTGACACACGCTTTGGGCGGTGTCGCCCTGGACCTACCCATTGCAATATTGTGTGTGCTCACTTAACACTACTTGGGTTGGCCACATTCCCCACCCCGCCACAGGTAACTGGCCCAATCCCATCACATGCTGTTTGGCTTGCTCCAGTGATTTCCATTACTCTTATTCTATCCCCTTTTTCTTTTCTTTTGCCATCATACAGCACTGACCAATACTGTTGTAACCCAGTCCTGAAGATGACCTGAATTGATCACAGGTCGAAACATCGTCGACCACCCAGCGCAACTTTTGGCACATCTCTGATTCGTTGATGATGACAAATGTCCTCCACAATTATATCGGACCGTTTGTATATTCACAACAATTTAAGTGTTTGTAATTTTCTCCTCCTCCGCCGTTTATCAACTCTATTAACCTATTTCACTTGTCACTTGCGCTGTTCTCACAATTGTACGAACACTATTGTGCACAAGATCCTAAGGGTTACACCGTCATTCAATGTATATAGTGCTGGGATTGAATTTTTTACCTCTTTTTTTTTCATTGTCCTAAAGAGTTTTTGCTCTCTACTAAAATCAAATAATCGTTGACATATTCCTGTCTCCTTCCTTTTGCAATTTATGTACATCATTGATAAAAATTGTCTATGATTATTACCTGTTGAGACATTATTGCATGTTATATCACTAGTTACCCAGGTCTCAACTGGGTTCACGAGTACCCTCCTGTTGTGTTTTTCTGTCATAGATTGCAGTGGCATAAATACAGTGATGTAGAGTGCAGTGGCATAGAGTGTAGTGGCCTAGAAAAGATTGGTGTAGCTTAAAGTGCAGTGGCATATAGTACAGTGGTGCAGAGTAGAGTGTTGTAAAGTGCAATGGTGTATAGTGCAGTATCATGGAGTAGTGTAGCGTGCAGTAGCATAGAGTTCAATGGAATAGAGTAAAGTGCAGTGGCATTGAGTGGTGCAGGGTAGCTTAGAGTGGAGTAGAGTTCAGGGGCATAGAGTGCAGTGGTGCAGAGTAGAGTTGAGTTGCATAGAGTGCAGGGGTGTAGAGTGCAGTGATGCAGAGTAAAGTAGAGTGGAAAAGAGTGCAGTGGCGAATTGTGCAGTGGTGTAGAGTAGAGTGGTGTAGAGTAGAGTGGTGTGGAGTGCAGTGGCGTAGAATGCAGTGGTGTAGAGTAGAGTGGCATATAGTTCATTGGGGTAGAGTAGAGTGGTGTGGCATAAAGTGCAGCGGAATATAGTGGCATAGAGTGCAGTGATGTAGAGTGGTGCAGAGTAGAGTGTTATAGAGTGCAGTGGCATAGATTGGTGCAAAGTAGAGTGAAGTGGTGCAGAGTGCAGTGGTGTTGAGTGCAGTGGCACAGAGAAGAGTGGTGCAGCGTTGAGTAGGGTGGTGTAAAGTGCAATGACATAGAGTGGTGCAGAGTACAGTGGCACTGAGTGCAGTGGGGTGGAGTAGAATGGTGCAGAGAAGAGCGGAGTGGCATAGAGTGCAGGGGCATAGAGTGCAATGGCCTAGAGTGGTATAAATTAAAGTGGCATGGAGTGCAGTGCCGTAGAGTGGTGCAGGGAAGATTACAGTGGCATAGATGGCAGTGGTGTAGAGTAGAGTGGTGCAGATTAGAGTGCAGTGGTGTAGAGTACAGAGTAGGAGGTGGGAGTGAGAAGAAGCAACATGGAAGGGGGACGGTGGGGTGGAATAGAAGTTACATGGATATGCGAGACAACTGAAAACATAAGCATTCACATGGAGTGCTCGAACACAAAAAAGGAGCTCTGAAAACGTGAGCAATGGATGGACACAAGTGGTTGATCCATGTCCAGGAGAGCCAAACACAAGATGAGGACATTGTGCCCACATGCCTTGACAAACAGGGACGAAGGAATATAGAGAAAGGCTGAAGCAAACAAATAGGAAGCTATGCTCCAGCTGTAGACCCACAGTATGTAAACAAGTCTCTCAGAGACAGCGCATGTGCTGTCTAGGCAAAACCTAAAAAGGGCCCTGAAATTAACTAGCAAATAAAGCACTGAGATAGAGGGTCCACGGCCAGCTCTAAGCAGAAATCCTCTAAGTTCCCGCCTTATGACAGTAAAGGTCTCGTGGAAGGGTGAAAAAGAGAGCTAGCTAGAACAGACGCTGTCTCCCAGCATGCTAATACATTTCTGCCACATGAATAACTTGCCACTAAAAGTGATCTCCCCAGCTGATACACACCAAGATGACTTTAAGAGGAACATACAATATCAGAGAGGCCTTTTTAAAGTCAAAAAGAAATCTGCCCTGAAGGCTGAAATGCCGGACGACATAACAGAGTTCTTATAAGTAGTAAGGCACATGACAGTGTAACAGAGCATTCACAGGGAAATAGATGATGCTTGTACAGTCAAAGGTGCTGGGGCAGCAGCCATGTGCAGTCATTATACTACCTTTATTCTGGCAGACTTGTATTTTCCCCCACATGTGATTTGTAACAAGTCCTCTGGAGTTGCTCTACGTGTTTTTTTAGTTGCTCCACAGCAGAGTTGTAGACACTGTGGAGTCTACCAAAAGCAGAACTCCTCTTAACAAGTTGGAGTATTGTCCCCATGACCAAGGCAGGGCATTACTAACCGTCGGCAGCGTCTTACCTGTACTCACGAGGCACCAGCCCTTTTAAGTAAACCTACAATGATAAGATCGTCTACCCCTCTCCCTGATGAAATCATCTTAGTGCGCTACTACTGGGTCCTTTCATTCGTCGAGCATGAGCGGTGTGTTTGAAGTTTGTTTGTGGGATGAGGGGTTGGGGACTCCCTCACGAGAATGGAACTCCGAGACTGCAGTGTGCTTCATGGGGTTAGTGGGAGCCAGATCTGTGCTCTCTCTCCTTCCCTGCATGTAGCCGTGCACTGCTCTCTCCTCTTCAACCCTCCCTATTTCAGCCACTGTATGCTGGGTGGTTTGCATCTGGTTTTGAGAGCACATTCATTTCATGTCTTACTCTTCCCTGGATCGAACAGCAAATCAGCGATACAGCCAATAGCCTAAAAGGAGGGACATCTGACAAAAGTACTTTTGCCAACGGCCTGGGCGTTGCAAAGCACCTTCACAAAAGGAAACCATCTTCCTGCCCATCACTGCCTGCAGCTTTGACAAAGAGAGCTCTAGCCAGCAACAACGACTGATTGGCTGGAGGACGTCTGGTTCAGTGACACTCCAGAATGCCTGCCATCACTAAGGACGCCAGAGTGTTCCTGCAGTGTTTAGGATGCGGGCTCACATGCAGCTCAACTACTCTTAAAGCACGAGTGCGAGACAGTGAAATGTTCAGTGCAACTATTTATTTTATTTATAAAGTTTTATATAGCGCAAACTCGATCCCGAAGGATATCGGAGCGCTTTACAATTTGAGGCAAAGGGAACAAATCAAAACATGAGTCTAACATGGGGAATCTAATAGGTATTGAATCAAATAGTACACACTACAAATCTCAGCGGCAAGTTGGCTTGTCAATAACACACAAGGTAGACTGTAAGCCAGGTATGAAATTCACATTTGAGTTTAAGGAGCTTTACCCATCAGCACAGGGAATGGCCATATAATCCTAAATAATCCGGCTGCTTATCATTGCAACACCACAAGGAACGCAGGGAGCTATTCACTGCAAAGGCTATGTCCTCCAGTACCATAAGGTACCGAGGTGTTTGGGTCTGGTCGAACCTTGTTTATTTTATGTAATGCTGTAACAGTCTTACTCAAAATGTAAACATGCAACATTGACATGTTCTTCTGTAATTTTAAGTGAAATGTTTTTTGTAAACTCATTTTGTAATTGGCAACTATTCTTAAGCGAAACATGTAACACGACCTATACACACTGGTTTGCTGAAGGATGTAACTGCTCCTATGTAAAGAACTCTGATGTCCATGGGATTTCTCCGTGCTATAGAAAACTGCCAAAATAAATGTATGACACAGAGGCAAAAAGCTTGCCTTTCCCCATGAAAGAGTAGGGGCATACTCCAGGACTAAGGGAAAGTCTGGCTTCCATGGAGTATAGAAGGCGGGGTCAGGCTGCCTGGCAAGAACCTGCGCTACAGGCCCAGACTTTCCACATGACACCAAGATAACCTCAGTCTGCAAAGGTGCTGCCTAGATCAAGGACCCGTTGCAGCTGTCCAACCAGAAACAAGATCACTGTCACAGAGTAGAGCTCTCTATATTCTCTCCACATAGCCCTGAAAGAGTGAGGCATGAGTCAAGTAGTCTGCAGGGCAGACAGCTGCCAAGATGGAGACTACCCTCTACCTCTCTCTGCCATTCATGGTGTGCACTGATGAGTGTTGCCCCACCTGCTACTGCTTGCCCTCATCAACCTCCTACTGTCACACCACAACCCCATTAGTGTCACTATGTGAACCCCGTGCACTGCCATCTGACAAGTACAAAAGTTGGGGTTCATCACAACCCTTGTACTTGCACACAATGCATCTCCATGGATAGTAGTGCATACCACAACAGCTCCTGTGACATCACTATGAGTGACATAGCTGCAAAGTCCATGTACAGACTCCAACATGCCAGAATTCGCAGAGGAACTGAATAGGACTACAGAACAGAACTGTCTGGATTGTTGCATAGATCAGACACCCTGTCTAAGCCATTTCTTAACTGAGACTTGACTTATGTTAACTACAAAAGAACGCATAGAAAGACCGTTATAAGGAAGGCTTTTAAGATGTTTATTATAAAATGGGGTGACATAGTGAATTCTTATGCAAAATGTTTGTGAGAAAATGCCCTTTTTGTGTGGTCATCCCAATATTGTTGCTGAATGTCCTTACTGGTGTTAGACTCTGCACACTGGGGCACAGCTGTGCAGTGCCCAGGCTATGTGCTCTGACCCCTACAATAATTGAAATATGAGAGGTATGAGGAGGCAATCTTAATTGGTAATAAGATTTATTGTGGATTCACGACACCCACAGCCAGGCGCCCCCACTGCGTACCAGGATCTCCACCAACCGATTAACGTTGGTAGAATCCTGGCACGCATCGTTCAGGGCCCGACTGTGGAACTACAATCAAAAAAAAACATGAGCTCTCGTGCTGGTAGCGTGAGAGCATATAACAATATGCAACATACTACGACTTCTCTCTTTCTAACAAACAAAAGTGAAAAGAGAACTGATAAGACAGTAACAACAAATTGGCATCATTAAGACAAAACATAGTCATTAAACTTTACGGGCAACCTTCTTGGGCGCGTATCCGAAACAGCAGGTGAAGCAGATGCATGCCCAGTACTATCATGAGGAACCTCATCAACCAATTTTACACCAGTAGATTCAACAGCTTCCCTCTGAGAAGCAAGCGAAGAAGCAATAGATGAAGAATCATGTAACCAGGTGGTCCAGTCAGATTGTTCAAACTGCTGCTTGGATAATTTCAATAAGGAGGAAACTTGTGAATCAGAAAGTCGGACAAGTGATCTCTTGTTCCACCACCCTTTATAACCAAGGAGTGCTGAACCTTTGTTCACATTAGTAACCTGCACTGGAGAAGAAAATTTAGACAAACCTTTTGTCACTCTTTTTGGATTCTTGATAAGAACCCAATCATTGATCTTCAAATCAAAATCATTAAAACTTTTCTTTTGATCATGCACCATTTTCATATAAGCTTGTTTTTCTAAAACTCGCGATGCAAGATTTATATCATGAAGCGTACTCTTAACTTGTTTATCCTGCAACCAATTGGGGCACAACGTAGTGTGAACATTCCTACCTCTTAACAGGGAAAAAGGAGGAATACCTGTTGTGCAATGTGGCGAAATGTTATATGACCATAACTTGTCCTCAATAAAATCCTGAACATTTTTTCCTGAGGAAAGAGCTGCTTGAATGGCATCCTTGACCAATCTGTTAGCCCTTTCAACCAATTCATTAGATGATGGTGAGTATAAAGCAACCTTGAAATGAGTGACATCCTTTTCCGCTAAAAATGCTGAGAACTTCTGAGAAACGAAATGTGTACCGTAGTCACTAACAATAATGGAGGGTGAACCTTCAATAGCAAACACCTTCATCAAAAATCTAATGGCATTAGTAGAACTGGGTGAGTCACAAAACATATGATAAATCCACTTGGAATGATAATCAATCAACAAAATTAAAAATTTTAAATCATGAAATAAAAGATCATAAGGACCTGAAAAATCTTTAGCGACCTTTTCCCATGGTTTACTTGGAAATGGAACAGGATGTAGGGGTGTTTTCATAACTTTCCACTTCTTGTCTGATAAGAGGCACTCTGAACATGAATCAATATAAAACTTGACCTGGCATTCTAAGGATGGCCACCAATAATACAATTTAATGAGTTGAGAGGTTTTTGAAATCCCTAAATGACCATGATGTGCACATTTAATGATATCCTCCCTTAAACTCGATGGGGGAAGAAAGGATTCATGTACCATAACCATGCCATTGACCAAAGAAAGTTCAGAAGCAACCATGGAAAAGGCTTTTAACTCATTTGAAAGCTTCCTATTTTCTGGCCAACCCTTTACAATATATTGCATGACCAGTTTAAGAGTATCATCTTTACTATAAGCTTCCAACCATACTTGTTCAGTAATGTTAGGACACTCTTTGATGGCATCAAGTGCCGCAACAACACATTCTGTGTCCGCAACAGCATCCAAATCAGAAGCCTCATGAAATGCCATGCGTGAAAGACAATCAGCTCTGAAATGTCTTCCGCTAGAGATGTGTTTGATAGTAAAATGAAATTCTTGCAATTTTGAAAGTAGTCTAACCAGTCTGGCAGAGGTTCTACCAAACCCATCACCATCGAGTAAATGTGTAAGAGGTTTATGGTCAGTGAATAGTTCAAACTCACGACCCCAAATGTAATTCCTGAATTTCATACCTGCATCATTCAATTTGGTCAAGACACAAATTAGGTTTTTTACATGTGTTTCCCAGTCATTGGCAAAAACAAGAATATCATCTTGATAGGCTTGGACCCCTGGTACATCCTGAAATAGATTATCCATCATCTTTTGAAAAACACTGGCCGCAGATGCCAGGCCAAAAGGAAGCCCAAGGTATTTGTAGACACCAAAGGGTGTGACAAAAGTGGGGATATCTTGGGAATCAACTGTTAAGCGAATCTGGTGATAGGCTGAGCGAAGATCGATTATTGAAAAAAATTTGCCACCCCCTAACTGGCAAGAAGATCATGAATTTTTGGGAGCGGGTGACAATCAATTAAGATGTTTTTATTCAAGGTGCGCAAGTCCGCACATAGCCTGACCTCACCAGATTTTTTCCGGACAATAACGATGGGAGAAACCCATTCTGATGAGTTACAAGGTGCAATGACCCCATCATCACACAATTTTTTAAGTGTAGACTTGAGTTCATCCCTAGCACTGAGTGGTAATGTGCGAACCTTATTTACAAAGGGTTGTGCATTTGGTTTTAACTTTATCTGATGTTGGAACCCTTTGACGGTGCCAAGGTTGTCAGAAAATAAATTAGGAAATAGGTCTAGAATCTTTTTAAGATCATGTGAATGATCTGTGAGATCAATACAATCTAATGTGTTCAGTTCGTTTTCTGACCATCCGGCTGGGGAATAACCTTGGGGAGGATCACTACGCATGATGGGATTATCCCCACCAGGAACAAGGTACAGACCCATTCTAGCAAGATCCTGCCAACCAACTATATTGCGTCCCCTAACTGCGACATAGACTTTAGTGTATATTGACCTTTGAAGACATTCCAACCTTGAGTTAAAATATCCTAACACCTCTATGTCAAATTCTCCAAACGCTTTTGGATTGATGTCTGTTTTAGTCAAGGTAATGGAATTCTGCCACTTCTCAAAAAACATTACATCTGATAAAATAGTTATTGGAGAACCAAAATCTGCCATAATCTGAATCTCAATTTTTCCAAACACTGCAACACCTAGGGGACCTTTGACATGATGAGGATTGAAAATCGAATTACATTCAATTGAAACAATCATATCATGAAATTGTTTTGTACAGTCCTCAAGAGATTCTGTAACTTCTATGCTATTAACTCTGGTAGGTCTCTTGGCAGATTTGCAAACACTTTGAAAATGGCCAATTTTTTGGCGTGAAACGCATCTTTTTCCTGAAGCGGGACACATGGGATGATTGCCAAGATGTGATCGGGAACCACACCTGAAACACATTGTGTTACCCTTTTTAAAAGGATGCTTATAAGATCTATGGACATTAACAGCATTGACAGAATTTCCAGGATCACTTGAAATCGACTTGAAAGAGTTGATAGATTGATCTTGTTGAAGAGCTTTTGATGTAATGATAGACCTTTCAATACTCTTGGCAATATCAATTGTGTCTTGTAAAGATGGCTTTCTACAGCTGAAAAGGCGCTCTTGTATTTTTTTTAGAATAACAAGCAAATACGAATTGATCACGTATATATATTTCTGGATCTGCCTTAAACTCGCAAGTGGATGCAAGAACACGTAATGCAGCAATGTATTCATCCACTATTTCATCCTTGCGCTGTTTTCTCCTGTGGAAATTATGTCTCTCAAGCATAATGTTTGGTTCTTGGTCATAATGTCTTGCCAAGCGAGCTAAGGCTTCTTTATAAGGATTCCAATGTTGCGCATCCCCAGCTTCACCAGCTGGTGTGGGAAATTTTGGTAAATTCTCAAATACATGTTGCGCAGCAAGTCCTAGACAACCATAAAGAATGGCAACTTTGCGATCATGAGAAAATTTAACAGCGTCTATAGCCACAATATGATTTTCAAACGCTTTAACCCATTGACGCCATGGAATCTCAGGTTTGCCGGGTTGTTGTAAAAAAAGAGGTGGTTGCGCAAATTGCTGAGAAGAAGCCATGAAAGGAATTGGATGGGCAAAGTGATTATAACTAAAATATCGGTAAGGGAAACAAACGAAAATAATAAAAATTATGCAACCAGAATTGTGGTTAATATAATAGCAACATTTGTAAAGGACTTATTGTGCTATATTGAATGAAACGATTTTGAATACAAAGTAATAAAATGAGGTGAAAAAGTCACAGTTATTTCTATTTTCAAGTAAGACTGTGTATTAAGGTTAAGACAGCCCCTTCAGAAATGTTCAAAAGTGATATTAACAGCACTGAAGTTAATTGTAAAGTGCATATGAAAGGTGTGCCTGTCACCGTGAAAAGCGCAGGCTGAAATGTACTCAAGATAAAAGCCTGGACACTGTGCAGTGCCCAGGCTATGTGCTCTGACCCCTACAACATGGAGAAATTCGTTAATGCCTGACTGGCGTATTCAACTTTTCTATAAGGCCATAGTTATATGGTGCTGAAACACACTGGTGGCATGAAAGGTTAAATGTCACCTGTGGACTGCAGCACTTACTGTGTCATCCACTAGGGAGACAAAGGAAAACATGGATTCAGTCCTACCACTGTAGCCTGACTGCTGCATTGTAAAACCTGCAGTGCAATTTGTAAAAATAATCCTTTTTAACAGACAGAACCTCAATTTTAAATATTAGTAAGTCAGCCTTGTAGCCAACAAGGTCAAAGTGAGACATGTAGAAAATTAACGTTACCATGT
The DNA here is from genome assembly GCF_964204655.1 of Triturus cristatus. Classification (NCBI taxonomy): domain Eukaryota; kingdom Metazoa; phylum Chordata; class Amphibia; order Caudata; family Salamandridae; genus Triturus; species Triturus cristatus. Next base: position 408,739,515 of record NC_140582.1, read on the forward strand.
CCCTACAAACGACAGGACTCATCTCATTTTCACTGTGTGCGGCCTAGCCGCCCTATTTAGAAAACCAGAGTACAGATTAAACTACTAACACTGCTATTTTAGGAATGGGACAAGCTGGAAAAATAATGAAACCTCTATTTTTAATACATATTAAGGAAAACTAACTTTTAGAAAGTTGCACTTTACCTGCTGAACCGTAAGAGGCAAAAACCTCTGATGAATCCCAGCCTGTGCTCAAGCCTGGGAATAGGTGGGAATGAGTTGTGAAATGCTTCTCCGGAGCAAACAATAGGTTGACCAGAATGGGGAGATATTATTTCTCTGAACCCCGCCAAACATTCAGTGCTGGGGTTGTGGGTATTTTCTTGACACCACACTATCACATCCTGCTTGACAGGCTTGTTAAGCCACATGTAACACTAGGGGCACACTTAAAAGGGACAGACAGGATGTCAAGACTTTTAAGAGGCGCAGAAAGGTATTTGTAAGAAGAATTTTATTATAAGTTCATATGTACAACCCCTAGATAAACAGGTCCTCTCTCTGCAACTGCCAGCTCTCCTCTTCCAGTCAACTCAGAACAAAGCATCCTGGTTGCTATGGAATGAATGTTGACATGTTGCCTGGCTACATATTAAGACACAACAAAGACAATTCTTGTATATCCCCGTCTGGTTGCTTAAGAGCCCTACTTATGTCCTACCAGACTTCTCTTTCTCTGGTTTGTTTTGGGTACATTTCCTGCTTTAAACTGTATTTTATCATTAGATGTGGGAGGACACTGGGGGCTTTCCTATTACACTCCCACGTAAACCCCTTGCCCTCACAGCCCAAAATTTAGTGTGGCTGAAGACTTTCACCATCTTGAAAATTTGCTCACACATCAAACTTTTTAGCCTGTTTGTAATAAGCCAAAAACATGAACTACTGAAAAAGTGGGTAGGGCTACCCCAGGAAATATTACCCTATTGGTCAGGTAGTACCCAGGGCTCGCCCCCACACACTAGCTGGTGCCAATCATAACTATAACACCCTAAGGCACCTTCTTAAGAACACTGATGGAATTGTGAAGGGATAACCTTCTGCACTTGGCACCTGTGACCTACAAGAAGGACCGAAAGAAGTTGGACCCCTTTCCACTTGAAACCCAAGGCCAGAAAGCTTTCCAAGGAGCATAGGGCGTGGATTATCCCATTGGTGATGTGAGAAACATAAAAAAGCTGAAGAGGACATTTCTGTTAAAAACCTCAGCTACCCAGTAGCAACTGGAACTGAACTGGACTTTACAGTTGCCCTCTGCCTGACACCCTGCCAGTCTCAAAGTGCTCCCCTGAGGTTCTGGGGGCATTAGAAGTGTATTCTTGCAGTTGTATGGGCACCAAAAGAATTTTGGGAACTTTATCAAAACTTTTGCTCCAGAGTTTCGAGGGAACCAGACGCAAAAAGCATCCGACTGGCAGTTCCATGGATCAGGTTTGTCCCCCGTGGAAAAGAGTTTTTCTTCAAAAACAACAAAGTCCCTTTTCAGGGACTTACAAACGTTTTCGAGGGGCCAATCTAGGTGTTGTAACCAGCACATGCTCCATCATAGTCGGCTCAAACTGTGCATAGGTCCCGGTCTATCACGACCATTGACTACCATTGTCATATTTGCAATTGTGGGCGCTATTTTCACTTAAATCTTTATAAATTCATATCTCCGGTTCTCCAAAATGTGTTTTTGTCATTTTGGTGTCATTTTGTAAATTATTTTTATGAATAGGAGTGGGGTTTTTATTGTGTTGTGTTTCTTGACATTTTGACTGTTTTGGCACTTTTAAATTCTTTACACAGTTTCCTGAAGTTAAGCCTCTGTGCCATTTACACAAGGGCTTGAGCTCAGGTTTAACTGAATGAAACCTTTGACTAGACCTAAAAAGTTATTGACTTTATTTCATATGATGGACTATCATACACCCCAACTAATAATTCACTTTGTTAGACTGTTGAAGGTAATGTCTTAAAAAAAAAAGTTATAACTGCCTGGACTGTATACTAGCATATGTTACCATGTTCTGTCTGTGCCATTGTGCCCATACCACCATACAAGAGTAAGCTTTGGCTATTTGACTTTGCCATCCTTGAAAATCAAGTCTCAAAAACGGGTTACTTTGCATCAGTGAGCTTGCAGTATTATCTGGTTCTTGTGGTATTAAGCAACACTGGTCACCAGAATTTTCCAGCTGTCCTCGAGCTCGACAGGCCCCTGAAAACTGGCCTTACAGTGCTGTTAAGAAGCGAGCGCCATGCATTCCAGAATGAAGACCATCACAGCAAAACCCATGGGGATCGAGCAAGGCATAGTAGTTTTACACTGGAAAGTGGACAAAGGTACCGTGGCCTCAGTAGCAAAAAGCAAGATTCTATGTAGACTTTCAAGCAATGTGCCATAGCACATAACATAAAACAGGAGACAAAAATGCAGAACATGAATGAGAACACATGCATGGCTTTAGTGAGGCTTGAGAGGGTCTTAACTGATATGGGAAAGGGGGACCTAAAAGTGCACATGGACAACTTCGTCAGACCAGAAGTGGTGGGAGACAATGCCCAGCACCAGTCAATGTGATGAAATCCTTTAGGTTACCAATTCGAGGAATAGAGGAATGAAGAGAACAGGTGGTGGACTTCAGTATCCTAATAAACATAAAATGCTGTGATAGGCATCAAACATTAACCAGCATCGGCAAAACCAAGTTGTTTGGCCCTGGATGAAAACCTCCTGGCTTTGCCAATGCTCTTTTTATTAGGAAACATTTTTTGCAAAACATTATTGCAAAGCCCATTCCCATGGGCCACCTATGTTCTATCATAGATTCAAACATGTGAATCAAGACTGTCAGGCAGTTAAAAAAGACGTACACAATGTGTTAGTTGAAATATGATAGAAGGCTCATCTTATGGTAGTAGTTTATGAAGAACTCCATCAATTTCCAGGCAGTAGTGAAAGGTTTACTGATTAATCTACATGGAGGCAGTAAACATGTCCTGCAAAGAAAGCCTTGCATGTAAGACTAACATGGATAAAACATATGGAACTCTTCTGTTGTGAGACAGGAAATAAAGGTACAGATCCATCGCACAATTCCTTATTTCAAGAGAGAATACCACCGCCTGGGAGACCAAAGAACACAAAGAGTTGCTGTCTCTGGGCAGGGAGAACTCAAGACATCATCCATTCCAGTGTTGTAGAAGGATTCAGGAGGAAGGAACACATCACAGGCTGAGAAACTAAAAGGTCTGAAGAAATACAAAGTATGTAGTTTGGATTCACGTGTAACATTTTAGGGGGGAAGTGAAGGAGCTTCTCGACTGTAAAGCCCTGATTTTTACCAATTGGTCTAGAGGCAGTCAGGGTTATCAACAAAGCGGTCCCATCAGAAAAGCACTTTTACTCTGCTTTATGAATACATTTGAAGGGAGTTGAAGGATGACACACAGGAATGATGATCCTACACTACCTCTCATGAACTCATTGATGTGTGGATAAAGAGGAAGATCTGGAAGTGTGCAAGAAGCTCAAAATTGCAACAATATGAGCACTTATTAAGCTATATTTAAAGTCAAGGACTAACTGGTGTTGTAAGCAGTGAAGCAACCAGAGAGGATGTGCAGTACTTGACACCACCCCACCTCACCCCTCAATTCGACAGAAGAGCTGGATGGTTCCTGAGGTTAATTTGTGGAATTCGGTAAAGATGGATGGGGTAAGTGTAGCAAGACTGTCTCCGTAAATCCAAGGCTATAAGAATGAGGGTAGATCAGTATAGATTTTAGGTATTGTTAGAAATGGGGGTCTCTAGTTGGCAGAGGTAGGTACCTTTGACCAAATAGGGACCCTTGCTTCTAGTCAGGGTAAGGAGGAAACACACTCTAGATAACCCCTGCTCACCACCTTGGTAGCTTGGCACGAGCAGACAGGCTTATCTTCAAGGCAATGTGTAAAGTATTTGAAGCAACATTCACAGTAACACAGTGAAATACCACAAATGGACACCACACAGGTTTAGAAAAAAAAGTTCTCTTTATCTACCTTTGAAGGACCAAAACGATCAAAAATCCAACATACCCAATTAGCTATTCTTTGAACTGTCTTTGGGAAGGATCTTGGTAAAAATAAACTTGTCGATACTGTATTTCCTTTAGCAATCAAATAAAACATAGCTAGCACTGTTCTCTTTACCACCTGCACAGTCCTGTTGTCAGTAACAGACTTTCCCCGACTTGCTGCGTGCTCCGCAAGCAGTAATTGCCAAAAATGTGCCCCCTAAATGCTTTGAAACAACCAGGCTCCGAGGAGCGGGCCCCGATACCGCAGCTCGTCTGATGTTCCTGTCCGGGGCGCCAGGGGTGCTCGCAGCGGAGGCTTAACTCTGCGACGAGAACTGGAGCAATTCCCCTACTCACACCCAGCCCCCAGGAAGTGACACAAGCGGCGGCTCTGGACCAGAGTGCGAGCGTTACCTGGGGGGCAGTCTTGCTATCTTCCTCCTTCGCGTCGGACGTCCTGCGGAACGGCTCAGATGGCTCAGCTATTTCTTCACTGAGGGGAGACTTCGGTTGCCAGTCGACATGCTGTAGCCGATCAGGTTTCGGTGCTCTCTCTCTCCTTCTTGATCTTGGCAATTAGCTTGGGCCGGCGGAGGTGACGTTCCCTCACACCACATGGGGATGATCACAGTCTCACAGTCGATCGCGGCTTCAGTCCCCTGTGCACGGATACACGCACGCCACGGTGGAGGTGAATATTACAGACAAAGGATTTCTCAGCCTCACGAAGGGTGCCAGTTGTGTCCAGACACATGCACACACCGGCGCAGAGGAGATTCTTGCAAATGAAGTACTCCTCAGCAATGCAAGCCTTACGAGGGGGGTCAGCTGTGCCCAGACACACGCACACAGCCACTGAGAAGTGGTTTTGGAAACTTTGATGATCCGGGGTTTCCACAACAGGCCAGCTCCCCTCAGGCCCTTTGAGATTTCCTTTTCAAGTTGAGGACACAGCACACAGCAAAGTCCTTCCCCTTTTCCTTGGCAGAATGGCAACGGCAAGTCAGCCCCAGAATACACAGCAAGGGCAGTCCTTCTTCTCAGTTTCTTGCGCTCTTCTCCTTGGCAAAGGCTTCTTCTTAATTCCAGGACAATCTAAATTACAAGGGTTTCAGCTCTCATATTTATACCCCAAAAGTCTTTGTTGTCTGTTTCAGGGGTCCTAGACCCAGTCCAAACCAGTTCTAGGTGCACTCTGCCAGTGTATGAACTTCTTCCTTTGTGAATGTGGGCCAGGGTCTTAAGACGCACCGCAGGAGGTGGAGCCAGTCTTTTGTGGAAAGCAGGCACAGCCCTAGTCAGGGACAGATACTACTCCTCCCACCACTCCAAATACAGACAGTCAATCCACAACCAGGCAGAGGCACAGAGAAAGGTTGAACAAGAAAATAGCCACTTTCTAAAAGTGCTATTTTCAAACACAGAATTTGAAAACCATCCTTACTAAAAGATGTGTTATTAAATTCTGAGTTCAGGGATACCAAGCTCCAATTTTACATCTCACGCCTATGGGAAGGTAAAATGTTACACAGCATTCCCCATTCTGTCCTATGGGCAAGTTAGTCTTTCAATAGTGAAACGAAATTGGCAGTATTTCACTATCAGGACAGCAGTACATGTCCTACCTTTCACATACACTGCACCCTGCCCAGGGGGGTACCTTGGGCCTTCCATACGGGTGTCCTAGGTGTCAGGAAAGGGAAGGGTAGGATCTGGCAAGTGGGTGCACTTGCCAAGTTAACATGGCAATTAGCAAACTGCGCACAGGCACTGCGGTGGCAGGCCTGAGACATCTCTCTGGGGCTACTCAGGTGGGTGGCACAATCAGTGCTGCAGGCCCACTAGTAGCATTTGACTTACCAGCCCTGGCACATGTAGTGCACTTTACTAGGGGCCTACTGGTAAACAAATATGCCAATCAGGGGAACCAATCACAATATCAGTTTATACAGGGAGCACTTGCACTTAGACACTGATCAGCAATGGCAAAGTGCCCAAAGCATCTAAGCCAGCAAAAACGAAATCCAAAACAGCATTAAAAACATAGGAGGTAGAGGCAAAAAGTCAGGGAAAACCACGCCAAGAATGCCAGGTCTAACACGTATCAAGGAAATTATGAAAAGCCGTATTCAAACATCCCACCGCAGTTCAGCACCCCTTGACCCCTGCCAATGCCTGCTGAAGAAGAGGCAAAAAGTCAGGGAAAACCACGCCAAGAATGCCAGGTCTAACACGTATCAAGGAAATTATGAAAAGCCGTATTCAAACATCCCACCGCAGTTCAGCACCCCTTGACCCCTGCCAATGCCTGCTGAAGAAGAGACATTTTTTGTTGCTCTGAGCCACAAAGAGGTCCATATCAAGTTTGCACCAATGGCAGAAAATACTCTTTCTGGTCAGTTTCCACTTTGGCTTTTGCCCTTGGACTGTTGAGCACAAGTGCTGTGTCATTAATTTCTAGCAATAGTTTTACTGACAAACTCAGTGAGTAATGCTTAACTTCAGAACGCTTGTCCTGGCTCAAAAGGGGACAATTAGTTCCTTCTTGCTTGTTTATATCTCTATTAACAGTGTAGCACCGTGGATACGGGGCATATAGTCCTCTGCTGCTTGACGGATCTCCCTTAATTCAATTCCTGCATGTTCTCCCTTAATTCAATTCCTGCATGTTCATGTGCACTGGCTTGATCTTATTTGACCAGAGACCTCTGGTGCATAGGTTTTGAACTAATGCATCCCCGGCATTCCGAGATGAGCTGGTTGTTCATAAAAATTTACGTGAGGGCCTCTGGAAAAAATACACCATATGTTTGTGAGACTGCAGCCACCACTGTCAGGCTTAATCCAGTTGTTGTTTAACAATGACAACTGAACTCTGTGAACCTCTTATTTGTAAATACTTATCCACCTCCTGCTGAAAATGCCAAGTGTGCAAAGAAAAGTAGTGGCAGTCATGCAGGTATGTCATTTCCAATGATATGTGGCCAATATTAGTTGCAGTCATAGGATGGGATGATCACACCGTGTTTAAGAGGTACCTCTCAGGAATATAACCTGATGTCATGTGTCTTAGTAAGGCCCATTAATAAACGCTGCCATCTTTTCGCCATGTACACTTTTCTTAAGTTGCCTTCCCTTTCACACAATAATCTTTTACACACATTAGCGTGTGTGACAATGCTGGATTAATTTCTCTGAAACTGCTTCGTAGATCGATTTCACTGCAAGACCATTATCACGACTCCTTTAACATCATGCACAAGGCCTCGACACACATTGTGCAAATGTTGTTCTATTTTTCATCTACGGGGCAACGTGGCTATTTATAGACCATAACAATGCTGGCCTGCCTGAGAACTCACAAGGATACTTTTCATTATAAATAAACAAACATTTCCGGGTTTAGGCAGAGGAGCACTTTGCTGTCATTTGTGAGGTCTCTACATGCTGAAGCCAAGGCACAGCAGCTTGCTGATATCTCTGTGAAGGGTTTTCAGCTCATGACCAAGACGGGGACTTACATTCTTTACTTTCAGGTAACCAGGATTGGATTATCCAGTACGAGGATTCTTGGCAGAACACACATGTCCTAGACACTTAGGTTAGAGGACGCATAGTAAGCTTGACCTCTTAAAGTATCTACTTCCCAAAGTGTATACCCACTCTGTAATTCATTTTTAATATGTCTGGAGATGAAGATACTTGGGCATTAAACATAACTGAAAACTGCAGACATGCGGTTACTCTGAAATTATTAAACCCTGGTCCCACATCCAGGGATAGAGATGTTACCTTCATGGTTAACGCACATGAAGCATTTAGGACTGAGGAGTTCTGTTCTGTACATTCCCGGTTACACAATTACTTCACCCCTACCACTGAGGATGAAATACCGGATAACTATACTCCATATGAAGAAACAGAAATACCTCTCCCTTACCAAGAACACATAAATTGGTTTAAAGGCACCCACTCAACATAACAGCAAACGTTAGACTTGGTCCTCTCAGCAATGAGGGAGCAACGTGGCCAGTCTTGGTCAGATACACACCGCATCCTAAAGTTGACAATTTACCAGTAGTAGAGGTGCAAAAACAATACAAAGATTTAGTAACGATATATAGATGACTTGCACAGTTCATTATGTGAACATTGACACTTAACCCTGCGCGGACTGCTCAAGCTGCATAACCACAATTGGCTACCCCGGGCATCAGCCCACAAACGCTAAATGCAGTCATGGGAAAAGTTCCCGTCAGACAGGAGGAGATTCTGTTCTGGAATGAACAAAAAACAAGCCAGCTTGAAGCGGTCTTTCCTCATATGGGACAGCAGGAAAAACACATAATATTAACTATTTGCTTGTCAATGGGGATGGCTCCTCCATGGATGACTGCACAACCTGAGCTACAGTCTTTGCTGCAGTATATACCAGAATGCATGGTACCCCTTCCCTGGTTTGTTTGCCGGAAGTGCTGAAACAGCTCCTGAATGAGTATGGGGAAGCACCTGCCCTGGACTTGGGGATGAAACTGATGAGCAAATTTGCCTGAGTATCCACCTTCATGTTAAGCAACATAAAAGGGGAAGCAGCAAAATTGGCTATACACCAGTGCATATGGGATTTGACTCCTGCATAGCGGGAGCGTGAATTACCTAAAATTATCAAAGAAACCTATTCTACGCTAGGTAGAGATAATTTGGGAGCCAAACACCTGGTAAACCACAATTGAAGAGTAATTCTGAAAAGGATAACTCTAAGCAAGCACCGATTCTTCAACAAAATAGAAGACACTAAACAAAAACAAAAAAGATAAGACAAAATCACGGGGTCTCCTCAACAGGAAACCACTGAAAAACGATATAATCTTTGAAACCCTGATAATATTAGACCACCTGATAGGTATCAGGATAATGATACATGTTTGTCTCGTTCCTTTCATGAGTCAACTGATAAATGTTTGGAGAGAGGCGGACAGTCAGAGCGCAGATCGGAAAAGCATGCGAAACCGAAGGCGGACACACAACGCTCATCTGACTACATAATAAACCAGAAAGATAAACAAAAACATTCCAAGCCTCAATTTAAAAAGAAGAAGGTAGCCAGACTAAAGGTCCGGTATGCCCCCGGATATTGAGGACTCTGCTTCTGAGTGGGGAATGGGCTATGACAATGCTAGACAGTGCTGCAGAAGTCAAGATAGCTCGCTGGCACCTGATGGATTGTCTGGTGCTGAGTGTGCATATCATGGTGGAAGCACCTGATACTAGAGTAAGTGCTCCCCATTGTTTATACGAAACACAACTCAAATTGGAAAGGAACATAACCAGAAACCTCAATGTTCTCTTTTGAGAGGACTTAACTTACGGTTATGACATTCTTTTGGCTGAAAAGGATTGGCCACCTGATTTAATAATGGAATGCCCAAATGGGGAAACAGTAATTTTACCTGCTCTTTCCAACCTCGTTTCAAAATCAGCAAAACATTCATACACCAAGGAGTGGCCATTAGTTCAGGTAACTGGAGTTGGGTCATCCACTATGGGGATTCTTGGCAAAACACACACACGCCCTAGACAATTAGGTTAGAGGACGCAGAGTAGGAGCACGCCAGATTCCTATCTTCTTTTGTATGCCTGTATATATACACATTGCTTTAGCACAATAGTGGAACTTTTTATTCTGTTTACTGTCCTAGTACTTTTAATAACTTTCATTTGCTTCTGTCTATTGATCATTGCAGCACATATATTTTATACAAGAATGATGTTGGTTCAATAAACATTGAAAACGTCCTGTGTATTTCTACTATATTTCTCTTAGAGTAAGAGAACAAGAGTGACTGAGTAAAAGGGTTCTACTTCTGTTACCACGATTCCTGAGGAATCAGGGTTATCATGTTCAGTGGTTGCCAGAACCATTTTGCTACCCACCTAGGAGTGGCACTGTGAGCTAGATGGCCTATAGAAGAACATTTCCTGAGGGGGTGCATAAAATCAGTCTGCCACCATCTTAACAGTTATGCTAGCCACATATATGCAGTTCCTACCGTAGTGTGGAAACTACATGACACTGATTCTTGTGGATTGGAGATGATTTATTGTGGGTCAGGGTGAGACTCAGGATTTAAAACATAGGCAAGCTGACGCAGACATTTAAACTTATAGAGAATATTAACCTTTTATTAACTATTTGTCCAAGTACGAGAAAGTTGAGTATCCTTTACTTTTAAAACATGTTGATAAAGGGAAAGGCATTTTGTTCAAACTGTGGGGGCAGTTTTGAGCCCAAAGGTAAACACTCTAAATTGATATGCTAGTTGGACACTGAAAACTGAAGACATTTGTGGAGATTTAGGTGGATGGGTACGTGGACATTGATGTCCTGAAGAGTTAGTCATACCATAAATGTTCCCTCCTGTAGGAAGGCAATCACATTTTTTAAGATAATACAGGTACTTTTTGAGCTGTTTGTGATCTAAGACGGGCCTCCAACCACTGTAATTCTTCTTTTCCAAGAAAAACCAAGAATAAAAGCCTTTGCTTCTTTGACACTTAACAAGAAGTTCTAATACTCCTTCCAGGAGCATGGCCAGGATTTTCTGCATGGCTGAATCATACTATGTAATGTTCAAGAACCATCACTCTTTGGTGCTGGAGGAATACAAATTATTCTACCTATCAGGGACTGGACGGATCTGTGGGAGGCTGACTGCATTGAACAATCTGGTTGTTTTGGATGTTTCTTGCGCTGTAGCCATTCTGTAGTGCAACTCTTGTGGGAGCATTATTGACAGCAAGGCTTTTATTGCTGCTTGTAAAATGGCCATCCATTTTGAAAAGGATTGCTGGTACCTGCCTCTCAACCCACTAAAAGCTGAAATGGGGACCAGTCTACTGGCCCTTCAGTAATCCAGCTTGCCTCTATGTTGGACTTGATCCCTGAATTGTTTTCATTAGCTTATTCCAGAAGAGGGCCCCACCATCGAAAGGCATGTCCATATGCAACATTGCAACTCCAGACATAAGGGTATATTCATCAGCCAGCTAGACTTTGAACAACGGCCATTCCTTTAAGTTCATGGAAACCTGGGTGGGGCACATTCTTTGCTGTGTTAATCGCTGCAGCCAAAGTTAACCCTCCCTTTTGGAGAAAAGAGCTTTTGCTTTCTTATTGTCCATGATGAGATACTATGCTGCATTTGGTGCTCATACAATGTGAAAACTACAAGGAATTAGCTGTGTTATCTGTTATAGGTTGTAGGAGGATGGCTCAGTATATAGTGTCCACCTATGGTGAGGCACGGAGTCCAGGTAACCCTTAGTGATAGTGTTTAGGTCCCTGAAAACTAAAGCTCTTGAAGGGTAGCTGTGGAGAGCAGCTAAGGCTTATCCAGAATGGTGTAAGCAGTTGCATATACCACTATGCCGGTCAGTAAGCTTTTCACACAAGAAAGCATCACACCAGGTGAGTAGAAAAATCCTTTATATGTATTACTACACACTAGATACTAACTAGGTCTATCTACTAGCCAGAGATATCGATTAACACAAGGGATACTTAGAAAAGAGGTAAATAACAAAGAAAAACACATAGGGCCCAACCGGGGGGCCAAACCATATACTAAAAAAGTGGGATGCAAGGTGAGTTCCAAAACGGGACTAGTACCCAAGGTTGGAGGATCCCAGGGGAAACAAGGAACCACCCAAGGTGAGTAGCCAGGGCCAACGGGTCAGATGTACAAGGGACAACACGAGATAAGTCACAGTTGAAAAATTAGAGTTCTAGGACTCTTCCCAAAGGCCCCCGAAGGAACCACTTTGATCAAGGAAGGTTGGAGAGTCACCCCAACCGTGGATACCCAGAAGATATTAATACCTGCACCAGGGAGCTCAGGTGCACAGCAGTGAAGTGGTGTCAAAAACCTCCGTAGACGACAATGAAGGGTTGTGGAAGTACAAGAGCTACAGCAACTCGTGGACCAGGCCGGTGGAAGCAGGATGAAGAATCCAGATGAGAAGAACCTGAAAGCAGAGAAGACAGAGTCCTAACCAACTGGAGGTGACTAGGAGGCACTGGAGCACATTAACAGCCCTGATTAAAGGTTCTTGATGTAGCACAGAGTAGAAGAAGCAGCAGCTGTGGAGACCAGGTGATGTTGTGGTAGCCCCGGAGCCTTTCACCAGCTGTTCCACACTAGTGGACGAGTGCAGGAAGGTCAGTGACCGGCAGGACCACCAACCGGCCTTGGCAAACGCAAGCAACAGTTCGTGAGAGAAGATACTTGGTTGTAGACCACAAAAGTCTGTGAGACTAACCCTGCAGGGGCAAGTCAGGGCCAGTCCTCAGCAAGCAGGAGAGCCTCCAGGAATTGATGACGCACCCTCGAGGACCCTCTGGCAAGGTCGCAAGGAAGCCCCAGCAGCACACAGGAGACGAAGTCCACGATGCAGAGGATGCAGGCAGGACGACATGCTTGGAGCTGTGTAGTGCTGGGGGCAGTGGCTACATGGAGCTTGACGATCTTCGGTGGAAGGAGCCAACAAGCCTTGGTAATGCCAAACAGACGGGGTGCACAGGGAAGCAGTCTACATTGGCTGGAATTACAGTCTCCCAACTTGCAGGAAAGACTGGTCAGGCCTCGGGAAAACTAACAACCCACCACTTGTGTTGCAGAGCCGAGCAATGTCCGTGGGACAACAGGATGAGCAAACCGGCTGTCGACTTCGAGGTGCCTGCGGATGCAGGGAAATTACTTCTTCACTTCAAGGGAGATTCCTTCAGGCTAGGATGCAGGGGGAGTCTGTGATGACTCGGAGGATGCACGGCGACAAAGTTGCAGATCTTTGGAAAAGCACAAGGACGAAGATGCAGCAGGATTCTTCCAACCAGAAGCAGTCTTGTTGTGGGTTCTGGCTTGAAGCACAGCAGAGTTCCAGCATCCACCAGCAGAAGCGTCTTTGAACAATCTTCAGCGACAGGTAGTCAGTTCCAGAAGTTGTTGTCGGGCTGAAGCTAAGGACTCACAATCAGGGGAGCCCTAAGTAACCCTAACAAGAGGAAGGACTTCTTCTCTGGTGACCCATCTATCAGATGGGTCAGGGACACTACTCAGATGTCCTAGCCAGTCAAATGCTCCAAGATTCAACATGGCAGAATCAAGTGGCCACTTGGAGGAGCTCTGGGCACTTCCCTAGGGAGGAGCTGGACAGGGGGGTGGTCACTCCCCTGTCCTTTTTGTTAGTTTCGCACCAGAGTGGGAGCCAAGGACTCCTGAACTGGGCAAAACTGGTTTATGCATTGAACGCACCAAATGTGCCCTTCAATGCAGTCTGGTGGCAGTCGGAAGCGCCCCCACCCTACCTAATTCTAAAGGAGAGATGGTCACACCCTGCACTTGGACTGAAGGGACTACCTTAGGAGGGTGACTTATAGGTTTTAAGTGCTGTGAGAGGGAGATAAGGGGAGCCTTATTTCTGAAGTGAAGGATGCATGCACCCAGTCTGCAATGGCAGCTCTGCAGACACAGTTTGCATGGGCTCCTATGGGTGGCACAATACATGCTGCAGCCCATAGGAGACCCCTGGTGTACCCATGCCCTGGGTACCTCTGTACCATATACTAAGAACTTTCAATGGTATCCCAGTATGCCAACAGTGGGGTGTACAAAGTACTTACCAGAGAATTTAGAGGAGTGAGCACTGCCACTGTGGTCCTAGTTAGCAGGATCACAGTGAACTGCAGTCAAAACACACTGACACCTGGCAAAAAGTGGAAGGGCCCGATTCATAGAACAAACTTAAGACAAAATCCTAAACTTAGTACCATTTTGGTATTCACAGAATGCACTTACTACTTCTGGTATTCACAGAATGAACTTACTACTTTTGCAATTCACAGAATAAACGTACTACTTTTGCTATTCACAGAATGGATTTAAGACTACTAACTTTACGTCCGCACTCGGGCCGGAAATTCCGGCCCGGAGGCGGAGCTTCCGGCCCGGAGGCGGAGCTTCCGGCCCGGAGGCGGGGCTTCCGGGCTGGAGGCGGAGCTTCCGGGCCGGAGGTGGGGATTCCGGCCAGTGGCGGAGATTTAAAATCTCCACCTCTGGGCCGGAAGCTCCGCCTCCGGCCTGGAAACCCCGCCTCCGGCCCGGAAGCTCCGCCTCCGGGCCGGAATTTCCGGCCCGAGTGCGGACGTAAAGTTAGTAGTCTTAAATCCATTCTGTGAATAGCAAAAGTAGTAAATTTATTCTGTGAATCGCAAAAGTAGTAAGTTCTTTCTGTGAATACCAGAAGTAGTAAGTGCATTCTGTGAATACCTAAATGGTACTAAGTTTAGGATTTTGTCTTAAGTTTGTTCTGTGAATCGGGCCCGGGGTATCTACTTTCCTACATAGGTGCCTTGGAAATCACCCTTTTTCCAAATGGGTCCAAGACACTGGGTTCCTAGAACAACATTGTACTTCTGTCCAAATGAGGCTTTGGTTATTCAGTACTGTAGAATAGTGCATTGTCTGGTGTCTTATATCTTTTCTTCAGGTATGGGAAAACAGTTGCCTTTTTTAGTGGTATTTTCACAAGATGCCGACCTTGTTACGAGTACTAGAACCAACTTTACTGTACCGTGTAATTGTTCCTAGAAGCTGTAAAGGAAACATTGCTTTTCCTTTGCCACGTCTGGCAAGTAACATGCTTAGATGCTTACTCCAAGATGGAAGGAAAGTGGCCAATCCAATTGATATCAAGTCTATGGGTGGAGCTGTCTTTTGGTACTACCTTCTGAACCTCTAGTTGACTTAAGCTTTGCTGATTTCTGAATATTCACAGGAATGCTGATGGGAGGCAGAGGAAGTGAAACTGCCAGTTGCTGAGCGGCAGGTAACTTGGAGTAAAAGCCATTTAAGATCTGCTGTAGTGACATTAGTAACTCAGATGGCACCTGAACTAAGATGGAGTTTTTGTAATTGCCTTTGTGTTTCAAAGTTTAGGTTATAGTAGTCATGATAGTGATGTCCATCTAAGTACTACTCCATCTTAGTTATGTCTTCTTCCTCCTCATCCTGTTACTCATAATCCTTGGGAAAATATTGTACTTAAAGCTGTCTATGTGATGTTAGATCACTAAGCTCCTCAATCTTTGTGTCCTTTTTAGGACTCGCCTAGCTATTGCATTTACGCAATCGCTAGGCGAGATTCTAGTAAGAGGGGCATTTCAAAGTGCTCCCAAAAGTGGATTGCATGGCGAGCACGTGCACAATCACGTGCATCGTGCCGCCATGCAATCCGTTTTGGGAAGCGCTTCAGCCCACTGGCGCCCTCAGCATCATACTTCAAAGGGTCCGCTCCCCAGCCTGGAATGCGCTCCCCCGCCCCCGCCAAGCGCGCGCGCTTGCTTTCACTTTCGCGCGGCAGGCTAGTATTTGGCAATTAACACAACATAACGTGTGTTTGTGAAGAATTCCTTTACTCCTTGCAACATCTTGGTACTGAATAAAAGTTGTTCATGTCCGAGACAAAGGAAAATTACAGAAATATACCTTTTCTACTGCATGTTCACAACCACCATCTTATACTAAGTCACAACTTCACTCAAAGTATTATCCAGATAACAGTGTTCTATTACTATTGTACGTCACTTTAAACCACTTCAGTGCCTTGTTTTTGTTTTCTAAATTCCTAAGGCGGCCTGACACTGTCGATCGGCCCCAGGAGAAAGAGCAGTAGTTACATGTGGACAGGTCCTTTTCCTTTGGGGGGCTCTTTCCCAGCTGCAGTACAGACAGCCCTTTGTAGGCAAGTTCATGGAAGCCGCCCAAAGCTGGCTCTTCAACCAGTAACTTACCATCTCGCTCTCTTGCTATGTTTCTCTTGCTGTGTTATTCCTTAGCACCAACAAGCTCTGCTTTAGTGCGTTCTACAAACATAAGCGTCTCATAACAGTGGCTGATTCCGTTTGTGTTTTTTAGACCAGACATTACAGGGCTTGAAATTAGAAGTGAAAGTCCTGTCAACGTAGCTCATGTTAGATTCTTGCCCACGGGGATTTTTTAGGTCTCGGCTCGAAGGCTGCGCTTGCGCAGTCTTGATCCGAGATTTAATGACTTGGAGAAGAGGGGCTTGAACCCGCCCCTCTTCTCCCCTGTTCTCCATTGGCTGGCCTCTTCAATGCTGGCCAGCCATTGGAGAAGTGGTCCCGTCACTCCGATCAGGCCCCGTCCTTTTCGGATCGGGGGGCGTGTTTTTTGCAGAAAGTCTAATTATCTCCTCCAGCCAATGGCAAGAGGAGATAACAGCAAAACTCGCCCCCGAATCCGAAAACATCGCTGCCTTTCTCCGAGGCATTTCTGCTTCGCCTCGGAGAAAGGCGGCGGGGTTAATGGCGTCCTCTCCCCCTTGCATACAGTCACGTTCATTCGTCGGCTTGGTAACACGTTTGCTGCTGAGTCATGCTTATGTGCGTACGATGGGGAGAGGGGGGGTGGGGAGAAACGTATACAGGCTGCATAATTAAGTGTTAGAATATCAAAAGGATACTAATGTTTACAGATTACATTTTCTTGCCGCACGCGTTTGCCAATCTAGATTAATAATTTGATCCACGGGTGCGGCATAACTCCACTTTGCCTGCAGATAGGTAACGTAAAAATTAAAATTAAGCGGGTGGTATTACTAAGTAATTGGATTGTGGGCAAAAATAAAACCACAACAGTAAACATTTAATGTATCTAGCAAGAACAGTACACACTGTATTACTGCTTGTTTACCGACTAAATAGCGTTATTATCCCTAAAAACAGCGATCGTGCATTTCTCTTTTCTACTTCCGGGTCACGTGAAACAGAGTAAACAAAAGCAATTCTAATCTGTATTTCTAACCGTCGTCGCCACTTCCGGAAACACAGACCGGAAAACGCGCCTTTGCAGTAAAGCTGGGGGTTGGGGCACCTTCACGCTCCCGCCTTTGAATGTGTCTACTGCTCAGCCCGGGAGTCCTCAACTCTGAGGATAATCCGCCTTCGCTTCCCACCACTCACCGCACTATTCAAAACAGTTGCCCTCTCCTCTGCCAGACAGCAGAGCTACCCCTTACAGTACGTATCTTATGAGCTCTCACTTCTAACAGCCGAGTAGCCTGCAACCTGACGGCACGGGTCTTGGTGGCACAACGGGAGAGGTGTGTTGGTGCAGCGCGTGCGCTCTTTAAACAGCAGAGCTATCTCTCATGTACGCAGATTGCACCGACCGTACAGCCAGCACTCCGGCTACATGTCTTACAGCCTCCCTCCATGACGCTCTGTGTTTTTAAGGCGGGGCCTCGGCTACATGTCTTACAGCCTCCCTCCACGATGCTCTGTGTTTTTAAGGTGGGGGCGCAGTTTTGGGATTGAATGTCTGCGCATCACTTGGAGGGGTCATTAGAGGTCAAACTGTTCTCTTTGGCAAAGGTTTCACCTTTATGTATTTTCCTTTTTAATTGTATTCAATCAATCAACGTTAATTGTTTGGTTAATTAATTAAAACCGTAACAAGGTTACTAAAGAACACACCAAGAAATCTGTAAACGCACTTTGACCTCAACCAAGACTTACACACTCGATTCTCCCTCTCACATTACTTCCTCACCACCCCCACCCCACACACTGTGGCCATGTGTTTATTTGCTGCATTGCTTACCTTCAGATATACCCGCCCCTTACCCATACTTTCACCATCCTAGTCATCAATTAAATTGTTAATGTTGGGTTTCGTTTCAGACAAATCTGTAAAAAATCCTTACTTTTGCATGAGAGGCCAGTATTGGTGCACAGTGTGAGAAGCAGATACTGATGTATGAGGGCCAGTATTGGTGCGCAGTGCGAAAAGCTGACAATGGCTTTGCATGAGGGGCCCTATGGTGCACAGTGCGAGAAGCTGCTACTGTTCGAGAGTGTGAGAAGTCACCGGTGGGCAGTGAGAGTGGCACTGGTGAGCAGTGTGAGAAGCTGCCATTGACAGCTGAAGGAAAAGGTACCTGTGGACAGTGAGTGTCTGGGGCTGGTGTGCGGTGTGAGAAGCTAGCACAAGTGAGTAGTGTGAGGAACCAGCACTGATGGGCACTGTGGGAACTAACAGTCGTGGGTTTTATAGTGCGTCTGCATTGGTTGGTAGAACGAAACTCTGTCCCTGGTGTACAGTGCAAGCAGCTGTCATTAATGAACAATGTGAAAAGCTAGCACTGGTGATTGGTGTGAGGAGCTGTCATTAGTTGGTAGTGAGAAGCTGGCCCTGGGAGAGAGTGAGATGTTGTCACAAGCGGCTTTGTGAGAAGATTGTACATTGTGTTACACAGAACGACCTTAAACCAGCGAGGTTTCAAAGAAATGTGCAGAGTAGGTTTAAGAGAACAGCGTATATGCATTGACCGAAAATTAATAAAATGCAGAGTTCAGAATTAGAAGCTCACAACCTCACAACTTCACTCTCTCTCACTCACTACCTCAATCACTCTCTATCTCACTACCTCACTCTTTCTATCTCACTAACTCACTTTCACTCTCTCTTTCACTACCTCTCTCTCTATCTCACTACATCACAACATCACTCTATGCTTATATATCACTACCTCACAACATCCCTCTCCCTCACTACCTCACTCTCTATCTACCTCACTCTCTCTATCTCACTACCTCACTCTCTATCTACCTCACTCTCTATCTCACTACCTCACTCTCTATCTACCTCACTCTCTCTCACTACCTCACTCTCTATTTCAATACCTCACTCTCTCTCTCTATCTCACTACCTCACTCTCTCTCTGCTAATGCAATAGGTATCACATATGCAAAAAAAAGCTAATGCCAATAGAAATGACAATGCCATTTATTTAGGGATACAAAAATGATAAAAAAATAATGAGCAATACCAATAGCTCTACCTATAATATTGCCGAGACCATTGCATTGTAAATGGGAAAAGGGCCAGATGCGCTTCTAGGAGGGGGTGGTGGTGGGGTGATTTCAAACCTGGGACAGACTCCTTTGGTCATGCTTCGTGTTTCATGCAGACTTTGTCTAGACAAGTGCAGAAAACAGGTTTGTCTCTCACACCACAGCCACATGTGCACACCGACCAGGCAAAACATTTTGTGTGGCTTCCTTCACAACTCAGGCAGCCAGTGAAACAGAAATACGCAAAATAGGGTGCATCTTTAGTGGCAGCAACTACACTCCATTTTTGGTATCTCAGGCAGCCTTCTTTACTTGTGCTTATAGGACGTGGCTTAGATGTCAAGGTGTTAACTTAACCAAATGGTCGAAGTGGGGGGAAAAAAGTAGGGGAACTGTAGGCGGAGAATCAGAGGGCGGGAATAACCCAAGGATCGGATCAGTGGGCGGAGCAAGAGGTGTGGCCGGAATGCGCAAACATCCCAATTGTTTGTATTTGTTTGACATTTCACTGCCCAGTTTAATCAAAAAATGGATACACATGATTATTTAAGGTTATAATGAGTTATTGACATTAAAATATACTCACAAAGTGGGATATGTTTCTAATCACAGAATGTTCAAAATACGATACAATGTGGAAGCACAAGCCAATTGTCTCCGAGTCATGGAGTTTCTGTCATCAGCACTTCTCCCTTTTTCCACAACAGCAGTTCAAACATGAATGGCAAAATATCCTACATTGCAAATGTTTTGTATGAGAGAGAATACGCTATTGACATTGTAAATAACAATGCCGTTTCTCTAAATGTTTTAAAAACAAAAACATAAACAAAAATAATGTCATGAGCAATGCCAATAGCTCTAACTTTACCAATGCCAAGACCATTGCATTGTAAATGCTTGTTTTTTTAAAGTATTCTCCAGCTGACCACCAGATGGCAGGAGTGTGCTAATCATGTCAATCCAGAACTGACATCAAGATGCAGAATTAGTGACGCATGAAAATTACGCGTTCTTTATTGCTCTTAACTATGCACTTATTGGCCTTCGAAATACTTATTTTAGGGTTTTGGTGCCTTTGCACAGTTCTAACACACCCAAAAGGAAGGAGTCATAATCTCAGGCAGCATGTGATCCTTGTTCAGCAGATAAAGTCGCAATATTTTCACAAATGCTAATTGAAGTAAACTTATATTTAAGTAAAGCACA
The DNA here is from genome assembly GCF_964204655.1 of Triturus cristatus. Classification (NCBI taxonomy): domain Eukaryota; kingdom Metazoa; phylum Chordata; class Amphibia; order Caudata; family Salamandridae; genus Triturus; species Triturus cristatus. Next base: position 408,759,745 of record NC_140582.1, read on the forward strand.
CATTATGTATGCTATGTTAGTTTTGTATAACACATTTTTGACAATTGTTTGCTATTGTAGAGCTTGTGGTATTAGGGAAGGTGCCTTTCCACACGGTTCTGGGTATGTGCCACGGTGACCCTGTATAGATGTGTCTGATATTTGTGAAGCCGGTTCTTCTCAGAGTTGTGTGTATTGACGGTTCCTGTTCATTTCATCGGTATCCTGTGCTTCTGACGTGTCTGAGCCTCTGTGGAGTCTTTGTGGTTGGTGCTGGTGACTAAGTGATTGAGCCATAGGAGTTTTGTCTTCGTCATTCCACAATTCAATCAATGTGAAGCGCGGCAACTCCCAGGAGGCTTAGCAGCTGCAGGTTTTATCTCACAACATTCGCCTCCCAGTTCATTATCTTCCAGACGTCTACAGTTGCAGGCAGAACATTATTGGAAGATGCACTCAGGTGTGTTGCTATGTTAAAGTAATGTACACAGCTCATAAATGTAGACATTTCTTGGTGCTCAATATGGGAAATATAACAAGCGTTGGCATAGCCAATAGGTCTCGCTTTTGGGACCTTATAAGTGTTTAGCCATGCAACAGTTGCATAACTAAATACTTATAAGGTCCCAAAAGCGAGACCTATTGGCTATGCCAATGCTTGTTGATTACAAGAAGCTGCAGATGGTTTGGGGCATTACCTCAATGGGTGACATTTGAGTGCAAAGTGAGTGCTGTAAAAATGGTGGTGAATTCAGAACAGTACAAGTATCTAATTTGGTAGATTTTTTAGGGGTTATCGACTAGGCAGCAGTCGACAAGACAATCATCAACAAGGGCCTTTGCCATTATCAGGACTATGAAGGAGATAGTCGTAAATGAGGATTTATGTGGGAAAACATATGAAGAAGCTAGATTTTGAAGCTGATGGTGTCTTCGGTACATTTCGTAGTAGTTGGGAGATTTTTTTTTTTTTTTTAGGCCTTTTAAAGGAAACATGAGGTGGAGAAGTATTTTCTCCACAGAAGCAGTTTTAGTAGTATATTCTATAGGTTTCACATTATCCAGATGAGGGAAATGAAAAGCTTTCTTGCTATGCCTTTTTTAAAGGAGTCATGGGGAGAGCACTGCGTACAGAATTATCCCCAGAACAGGGGACACACTTGGGTGAGGCGTACCTATGGGTAAGACCAGTCTTCTTTTTTGTCCGCCAGTCTTAGTAAAAAATTTGGCCCGGTAGTATACTCCTTAGGCACATAGGGCCTCATGTAGGTAGCGAAATACCGGTCGGTAACGGCCGATTTTCGGTAAATATGCCGTTACCGACCGGTATTCAGACAAGTGAGATGTAGGAGTCCAAAAACCACTTTTCGGTAAATATGAGGCGGTAAATACCGATTCATAGTTACCGAATTCTAAAATACCGATTCATATTTACCGAAGACACATTTAACGAATCGGTAAATATGAAGTGGTAAATATGAAGTGGTAAAAATCTAAAATGACATGTAGGAGCAGTCGGTAATTAAGAAATCCAGGAAAATCGGTAAATAAGAGTCGGTAATTAACACGGATGGAAAGCAGGTGGTAACCATCAACAATGCACATAAGCAATCCCAAAATGCAACAGCGTGGACAACATGGCCGCCATGTACGTCATTGCAAGGCGCCTACGTCTACAGGCAGCAGGACTGAGGGTGTGGCGACGGGAGGAACAAATCTACAGACAGCGCATCACACTATTCCAGCTGACTGATGCAGAGATACATGAGAGGTACAGGCTACACCCCGAAACCATCATGGACCTGATAAGGGACCTGCACCCACTCCTGGACCAGCCAACAAGAAGGGCGCACGCCATACCACCACATGTGCAGGTGCTCTGCAGCCTACATCTACTGGCATCCGGCAGTTATCAGGTGGTGACAGCTGCGGTGGGTGGTGTATCCCAGAGTTGCCTGTCCCGTTTCTTCAGGAAGTTCCTGGATGCCATGATGCAGAGAATGCACCACTACATAAGCTTCCCAAACACACAGGCTGCACTGCAGAAAACAAAAACAGACTTTTATCACATGGCACAGTTCCCCCATGTCATCGGCTGTATTGATGGTACACACATCCCAATCTGTCCACCAGCTGATACAGAGCACATCTACAGGAACAGGAAGTCCACCCACTCCATCAATGTGCAGGTGATCTGTGATGCAGGGAACATCATCACAGATATTGTTGCAAAGTTTCCTGGGAGCACCCACGACTCTTACATCTTCCAGAATAGTGGGATCTACACACGACTGAGTGCCGGAGAATTCCGAGAGGGATACCTGCTGGGTAAGTAACAGTGACGCCCCTTGAAACCTGCAAATCAGAGTGTATAGAGGCATGTACCTGATGGTTCCCTTTTACTCATCCAGGCGACAGTGCATATGCATGCCGTTCATTCATCCTCACTCCCTACCTACACCCAGCAACCCAGAGTGAGAGACGATACAACGTGGCCCACAAAACAACACGCAATGTGGTGGAGCGCACGTTTGGACTACTGAAGAGCAGGTTCCGCTGCCTCCACAAGAGCGGAGGCGCACGCCAGTACAAACCCATCACCTGCTGCAAGATAATTGCCACTTGTGCAATGCTGCACAACCTTGCCACGAAAAAAGGTACAGATGTGGAACTAACATATTTTGAGGACAACGAGGATGAGTCAGGCCAGCCAGAGGGCAGCGCAGCTAGAGTGCCAACTGCAATCGATGGGAGAGAGAGACGGGCAGAGATCACATGCAACTATTTCTGAGTAAGTGAGGGGACACAGCGAGTTGTGAGAAGTCATGACGTAGTTTAATGTGGCACCACGCCATGAACACATGAACAGGCCAATCTGGCAATATGCCATCTATACAATGAGTATGTCCAGGGTTACGTCACCCAATGGCAAGTGGATAAGCAGGGCCACATCAATGTTTGCGCATACGCGCTGCAGTGGTGGATTGCACGGCCTGTGCATCCTCACTAGAGCCAACCCCAAGCCGCCTGCTGCTCCTGCGTGCTTCGGGGACGGGGGGTGTGATGCTGCTGCTGGTGTCGATGCTCTCCGCAGCATCCCCTGCAGCAGTTGTCGACGCCTGACTAGTCAATAGCACCCCTAGTGCACTTGTCACCTGCACCATCCCCCGAGACAGGTCGCTGCAGCACTGTGTTAGGCCCTCCTGCATCGTCACAGAGCGCCGGCAAAGTAGGGAAGTCGCAGTTGCCAGACGGTTGAGTGCCCTGCTGGTAGTGTCCCTTCTCTGGCGTTCCCGGCGCCGTGCTTCGATGTCAGCATCTAATTTGCTGCACAACTGCTGGATTGACTGGGACATGTCCCGAATGCCCGCAGCCATGCCGCCAATGTTTGTGTCCATGTTGACTAAGCTTGTCTTCATCACCCGCATGTGCCTCTGGACTGACATAACTGCCTTTGATTGCAGGCGCTGTTGCTTCAACATTTGGCCCTCGAGCCCCAAGAAGACACCATGGCCGTCAGTGGGTGCTGGTGGACTCTGGACACGCGACCTGCGGCGCCCTCTTGCTCCCGTCTGTGCTGCCTGTGAGGTGTGGGGCACAGTGGGATGGCTCCCTTCCTGGGGCCCGGTGCGGTCTTCTGGGCCCATGCTGTCGTCTGACGAGGTGTCTAAGGCTCGTAGCCTGGCTGCTGGACGCCTCCTCATTCTCACACCTGCAAGCGGAGATGTGGCCGGTGAATCGAACATGAGTGGCGATGCTGGCTCTGGTGGTGGTGATGCTGGCTCTCGGTGAGGTGATGCTGGCTCTGTGTGCGGCGAGGCTGGCTGCGTAGGTGGTGCGGCTGCAAGTGGGCCTGCTCCCTGGTCAGAACTCGTGCTGGCTAGAGGTGATTTTTGTGGCCGGTGTGCCGTCTCCCCTGCAGCATGCCCTGTACTGCATGATGTCACATCTGTGGACAGAAAAACAACATTGGCTCAGTGTCCCCGAAGGGCTGCATTGCAAGCGTCACAATAAATCATTTCACATTCCAATCTGTCCTCTGTCTCCTTGTGCCTCGAGTGCGTGACATGCCTTGTTGCCCTGTAACATTTACGTCATGGTTAGTGTTGCCCTGACTACATCTCCCGGAATGCATTGCCTGTCTGCACTGACACGTGTGGACTGCAGTGTGATTCTCGTTTCACAATGGGGGATGTGGGATAGGGGTAGGGGAGGCTACATTGCTGTGCTTTCGTCTTACCTTGGTGTGTTGCGGCTCTGGCAGAGCTGTCGGCGTCCCCAAGACCCACGACGCTCTCTTGCTCGAGTGTGGCCGCCACCAGCTCCTCCAGTTCGGTGAGGGCAGGTGCCCTGTTGGTTCCACCTCCGGTCTGGCTGGCCTCCTTCTGGATGTCGCCCATCTTCCTCTTGGTCACAATCCTCAGGTCATACCAGCGCTTTTTGAGGACCTCAATGTCCCTGTGGGTCACTCCCACAGCATTGACCTGCGCCTGGATGGCCAGCCATATGTTGCGCTTTTCGGCCTCAGGCACTTGCAGGGATTGCCTCCCAAACAGCTTCTGGTGCTGCTTCACCACCTCCTCCACCAGCACCTGGAGTTCCTTGGGGCTGAATTTGAGCTTCCTCCTCCTTTCCCCTCCGTCTTTCTGTGTTCTCTGGCTGGACATGCTGTTCGTTTCCCGCTCGCACATGCAACTGCTCCCTGCCTCTCCTCTGCACTCCAAGCCTCTCCAGGGTCGGCTAATTATGTACACCTGCCTGGGTGTGGCCACTTCGGCTAATTGTGTACACCTGCCTGGGTGTGGGCAGTTCCTGGTTGGGTGGGCTGTCGTTGCACAGGATTAGCTGTTTCGTCAAGTCATGTGATGTTATTTACCGAATCCGTACGTACCGATTCGGTATTTTCCGATTCGGTAGATACCACCTCGGTATTTTCCGATTCGGTAGATACCACCTCGGTATTTACCGATTCGGTGGATACCACCTCGGTATTTACCGATTCGGTGAATTCCGATTCGTATTTACCGACTGTTACCGAATCGGTAACTGTTACCGAATTTTTACCTACATATAACTTACCGGTTCTAATTTACCGATTCGGTACGGCTCGGTATTTAAGAACCGGTAAAATTTATTTACCTACATGAGGCCCATAGTGTGGAAGGAGACAATATAGACATTCCTTGAAGGAGTCATCAGGAAAGATTGTAGTGAGGTCACAGGAGGTACCGGGATAAAAGAGATCATTTTGAGGACAATTTAGCCACAGTTATGAGTGCACAGGAAGTGAGAGTTCTTCAGTCCAGAAACTCTGAAATAACACCTAGAGATGCTCCTCAGTGTAGTTGAGGACAATCTTGAGACACAGAAAGGAAAACTAGAGAGTCGTATCTGAAAATATGATGGAGGGCAGCACAGCAAAAGTGAACTCCTTCACACACAACATGCAGAGGAAATTTGATCTATTGTGGACTCAGGGTGCATGAAGCACCATCACCTCATTTCCAACCAGCACTCCATGTAATGCTTGTGAACAAAACTATCTGGTATTGAAAAATAATTTATGTGCGAATATCCTTGATGAATCCAACAGTATCATGGGAAATGCTGTCTTCACAAAGAGGCGCAGGAGATTTTTTAAGGGATATGTCAGTCATGTATATCAGGAGATATAACTGATGATCAAGAGGAGAGGTACTTTCCTGAATCAAAACCTGTGGCAAATATGAGCATCTGAACATGCAAGGTACAGAAGGATTTGGAACATGTAATAATTGAAACTTTGATCTCTTTTGGATTGATTGGATTCTTAGGCTCAATATATTCTTTCCAGATTAGCCCTGATGAAGTTCAGGGGATAAATCCCTTAGGAACAGAATTATTTTATATGGATGAAGAAATTTAGAATAAAAAAAAGGAGTAGGAAAGATTCACCTAGGATACATGGATGTGAAATATTTTCCTGTACAGCATCACATTTTATATAAACATGTGATGATGTGCTGGCAGAAACTGTATAACTTGAACCTCCGTAGTAGTAACACCAAGGTCAACTGGACACTAAGCCACCCAATATCCTATTTCAACACCTAATGAATGTATTGGTCAAATCTTGCTGACAGTTACTGCACTTTGGATGTAGATTTTGTGGGGTGTTCAACACATACATTGACCGTTGTAGCTTATATTGCGCAGTCACCTAATTGCCTGAAGTCTGGGCACTTTACAATAAAATGAATGTGCGACTAAATGACCACTGCTTTGCTATAGGTCATATTTACACTGCAATGTGCAACATCACCATCGACTCTCGGCCTTCACACCGGGGAGTGATTCAGGCATGTGAATCCACTCCTGAAAAATTATACGGTAAAAGTAAATAAGAAAAACCCAGGTGAAGGGATGTCAAAGGCAATATTTTCTGTAATATTCTACTTGTGCCAACCCCTTTCACATATTATCTTTTACAGTAACTCACTCATTTGCTAAAGAAAGAAAAAGCGCTGACACTAATCTCTTCATGTATACATTTCTGCTTTAAATGAACACTATTGAGAATCCGAGAGGCATCCTAATGTGATTACAGCTCTTCTAAGATGCATATCCTTGTACAGTGTGGGTACAGAGTAAGGTCCTGATCATTGGGGCAGATTGCTGCATTTGGGGTGGAGTAGGAATAATGAGTGGCCTTGTCGTCACCATGTTTCTCTTGTATGTTAATAGTAAAAGAATAGCAGGAAGAATGCTTGCTGGCAATCTAGATGACGCCTCAGTGTTGTTTAGTCTGGACGGCCTTTGTTGTTGCATGTTGCATGTCTCATGGTATTATTGTTTTTGTTTCATTTGTCTGCATGACAGATGACTGCAGGAATGTTGTTGTGCAGAATGCTCTAGTGTCAGTCACAGATTAAGTGTATGTGTTGCCATCACCAGAATGCTGGAGCTAAGGTGAAGAGAATGGAGGCAGTTTTATGCAGACACACCCGATAGAGAAGCCTTCATACAGGTATCCCTTGGGTAACTTATCATTTAAGAGCGACCTGGGCCTTCTCTCCAGAGAGATGTCCCAGGTTCCTCAACTCTCAGATATGTTTCAGTGAACCAACCTCAATTCGTCCCTAGAACTGCTGCAGATATAAGGGAAACCATGAGAGAAATAATATTTCACATGAACTTCCAGGATTCCACCCACTCAATAGCACTGAGTTACCGGATTAAATCCCTTGTTTGACTGAGCTAATAGCGGAGGGCTATTGAGTGCCAATGGGAAAATGGTGGTGAAACAGTGTGTAGAAATTAAAGAATAGGGGTCCTAAAGGAGACCACCCATTTGCACATTCATTACGGGCAGTCGGCAAAATCTGGTGAAGTGAGTACATTTTCTGCAGAAGCAGTTTGTTAGAATTAAACTCAGATTTAGTTATCATGCAGCCAATTTATTAGAGAGGAGGGACAAGTGATACCCATATTAAGGGTTGCATAAAGGAGGAGAAATGGAGCTATGCAAATAATGTTTCAGTAAAGGAGAGCATGAGATCTGCAAGCTCAGCTGTCTGGTAAAGTTAAATAAACAAATAAATGTTTTACACCCAAGTTAGATGGTGTGGACAGTTGTTTATTGGTGGGCATATTATGTTCAGCAATGATGCTTTTCCCACCTTGCACAGAATGGACACATAGTTATCATGTTTGTTCAGCACTAGACAAAAAGGAGGCACTATACCCATATGTACATTAGGAGTATCAAAGTACCTGTCATCTGAGGTTGAGATAACTTTTTTTGTAAAACTCACATTGAATTTTCAATTGGTTCAGGCTGACGTAGCCTTAGCCATATTGCGGAGAGAGTGAGCCCCCCTCACCTCTTGTTAGCACCACCATTCCAGCACCAATAAGTAAACAGGAAGGGGTGTGTTTCAACTGCACTACTTAGAAAGCCTAGATACTGCTGTAAACAAGAAAAACAGGAACCGGCTGCACATGCTAACTTCGCAGCACGCAGAAGCAGGATGGGAACAGTGTCAGCCCTGCACCCACATTATTAGTTCAGCAGCATCGACTGACAGAGGCCAAGGGTTACAGCAGCAGCTACACAACATTAGCCATCACAACAATCACCACAAAGCTAGTCTAACTTGAAATCACTTGTTTCTGACTGATGCGAGTAGGAAAAGTCCCTACACGTGGCGGATCTATGGCATGATTGACTGAATATAGACGGCCCAATTTAATTTTGACAAAGGTCTTTAGCTCTGATTTCTTGGCACCTGAAGCATGAAACAATCAAAGCGTTAGACATTGTGGATAATCAGAAGGTTTTGACAGGAATAAATACAGTCCAAATTGTGGCCATGAGTATAAAAAAGCAAAAACAACAGTTGATGGACAGAATGCAGAACAATGTCATACATTCACCCCAGTACAGAGATCTGGGCCTAAATCCATCGTTTTTTTGGCATGGTGAGAAAAGAATGATGGATTTAACCCAGATCTCTTGACTGGGGGTGAATGTTTTGATTTGTTCTGCATTCCGTCCATCAATTGTGTGTCATGTGTACAAAAAAGAGCTGTCACCTACTGAGTTTTCAGTATGTGGCAAAAATAACATCCCAGGCTAACACTATTTGCTACTTACTGAAAACATACATAAAATTATCACATAGAATGAGAGGCAAAAAAAAAAAAAGTGTGAGAAACAAAGAGTTATACACAGGAACAAGGAAAATAAGACGAGTAGGTCCTTGCTTGTGGTTTTCTTTTTTATTCCGTTCCTCTTCAAGGATTACAGACAGGAGCAATCAACATGTTTCGCCTAAACATAGGCTTCCTCTTGGCAATATTGTGCATAACTGTGTTATAATCACTTATTTTGAAGGACACAGTGTCACAATCTAACACGGTGTCCTCAACAATACAACCAGCATTTGTAGTCCACTAGTATAGATTTCAGTAAAACTGGATCCTGGCATGGAGATGCTGAATAGGTATGGTATTGGAGTACCATAATTGTTGAGTTTGCAAGCAGAGTGTTTTCAATTTTTGCCGTATTCAGCGACGTAAGTTACTCAGACCGCAGTATCTATTTTCTAGTACATAGCAAAAGCATATCAAAAATGATAAAAGGAGAAGAAACTCATAAATGTGTGACTCTTATAAAATTACAAATTTTATGTTTGGATATTATTTGAATGCACTTGAACTGATGTAATACTGGATTTTAGATAGTAACATTCCAATTATTGTGTGCACGTTTCTATGGGGGACAGGTTGGGCCCCAGTTGGGCTGACATGTAGGACACAGACATCCTACTATGTATCTAATTCTGGTTACAGCCAGCACAGAGTGGAGTGCTGGTCTCATGAGAGCTATCAATCACATACATTCAGACCCCAAATCAAACTTTTATTTTTTTTTAACTTTTTATTGTAATTATAATCAAGGCACAAGTGAATCAGATAGTACATATAAGCATTGTATCCAGACATCAACGGTTTTTCGGCAATTGGCATATTGATATTACATATCTCGTAACAGAGTACAATATTCCATCCATTACATTCCCATCTCCCCGCCATTTTCATCTTCGGACTCCCCCTCCGCCCGTACCCCTGGTGGCTCACAGATGTATCCCCTGAATTCATTCCAGGCCCCCCAGACCCTGCTCCACTTCGTAGGACATCCTTGATTGATAAACACTACTTTTTCGGCCACCATGGCAGTATCCAGATCCCCACACCACGCAGTGAGTGTTGGTGACTCTCCCGCACCCCATTTTTGTGCGATGTTGCGCTTCACTATCATTATACCTAGTGTGGCCCACTCCTGTGCCGGGCGCGTAAGATCATTCGGCTCCCATACGTTTAGTAAGCATCTCCTGCGTTCCGGCGTTAACGACACCTCCACCGTCTGTGATATGGTCCTCATTACTTTTACCCAATACTCCATGATCTTTGGACACTCCCACACAGTATGGAAGAATGTACCCTCCTCCCCACATCGTCTCAGGCAGTACGGGTGCGATGCTGACCTTATTTTGTGAAGAGTGCGTCTCGTATAATAGGTTCTATGCAGAATTTTGAGCTGCACTAATTTTAATCTTGAGGGTATTCCCACCTCCCACAGGAGGGTCAGCGTCTCCCGCCATTCGGAATACTCGAAGTCGCCCATGTACCGGGACCACGTTTCCCTGAGTGCCACGTGTGGATCAGGTAAATTGTTTACTAATTTTCGGTAGGTGAAGGAAGTCGCCCGCTTATGCATGCAGTCTGTCAGCAGCCTATCCTCTAGGGGGGTGGCCTCGGGGACCTCAGTGCTGGATGGCAAGACCGCCTGTAACGCATGTTTTATCTGCAGATATCTAAAGATTTCAGAAGGCGCTAATTCATACTGCGTTTGCAGACGCTCCCAAATCAAACTTTTGAAAATATATTTTACCTAGACACTCATAGCACAGTGTTTTCCAATTATGTATTACTGAATTTCGGGTCACTTCCACCACCAGAGCCATAATCTGAAGGGTTAACCAGTGTCACTTTTGGGCTGTCTCCTTTCCTTTTGATACGATACAGGAAGACCAGTTTAAAACTGATGTGGCCTAGGAGGCTTGAAATGTAGTTTTGAATTAAACATCTTAGATAGTCACTTATAGATCGTTATTGATAAACTAAGCAATATTTTTGTGTTGCATAATTTTGTGAAGTTTGGGACTTAGCTCACTACCAGGAAGCTAAAAAACGGTTAGTCAGTGAGGTTTTGTGATTCCTACACACCCCAACATTATAATAACGCAGCAAATAGGAATGAAGATAATTGAGCCCCCCAGGATATTGCTGCATAGATTTGCAAATTTTGCGGCACAAAAATTGAACTTTTGAGGCATTATTGCGCATTTTATTTCACTTGTGATCATTCATTTTCAGCCTTAAATCAATGCAGAACAAAGAAAGAAAGGCATGCAGCTGGGTTTGGAGGAGGGGGAGAGTTGGGAGCACTTAAGAACATCTTTTGAAGCTTGCAGTCAGTGGGGGCCCCAAGGTGTGCCTCGTACCCCATTTCAAATGAAACATTTAAGACTTCCTAACATGCCTGAGGCCTACATAGAAAGATGCACCCGTCGATCACAGAGAGGCTTCGGCTGAGCATGGCCAAAACTTGGCGCTATAGAAAGGAGACAATGTAAGACACACAGTGAACCCAACAGGAAATCGTACGTCAGCCCACACACACAGAGAATTGGTGGCTCAGCAGAGGTCACTTTGGCACCCAAAAAAATATGCATCCTTGCCCATCATGAATGGAAAAAGTGTTTAACTGTTGGCTGCGCCAACCGGATAAAAGTAGAAGTTAAAATATAAAGGTTACTTTGAACCTGCGAGTGTTCTTTCATGAACATTACACTATGTACCTATTACTGTTTCTGCTTTCCATAGTCTAAGATATGTGATGCAAAGGCCGGTCTTATTTCAGTATTATAGTTAGTGTTCGCGAGGTGTGGCTTATGAGGGAAAGAACATATCTGCAATCACAGCACGCCTACGATTAAATCAATTCCTTGCAGATTGTTTCTTTAGGGACGCTGGCAGACACACACTTGCGCCAGGAAATCCACTGGCCTGCACTTTGGACATTTTAAGGCCCAGGTAATGGAGGTAGTGGATGCAATGTTTCTGACAGCACCCACCTTTACCACTTCTCAGGTGACTGTGGGCACAGTACCAGGCACTTGGAAGTTGGCAATGCTCAGCTCGTTATTATCCTATCTGCCTCCCTCCACCATCCTAGCATTCTCTCCTAGCAGTGGTTGAACCACCACCTGGCATTGCGGCATGTGGTTTTTATTTTTATTTTCTGTATCCCCCCCACGCCCATATTTAATATTTTTTTCCTGGCCTCGACATTAAAACATCGGATGTGTTCATTAAATATTGAACATTTGGCAATATTAGTCCTTTTATCTAATAGACGCGGTCTAGGGACTCAGTCAGGCCTGAAAGTACAGTACTTGGATGAATTTCATTCTTGCACTCAGGGACGTAAGGAGCACAGACAGGGAGTGCATTTGCATATCAGAGCCACATGGGTTAATGGCCTAGATCTTGCGGCACGAGAAAGCAGTTATTAGTGCCTATATAGGCACCACTCCCCACCCAATGCCAAATAGCATGCATGATGGAATAAATAAATACACAACATAATTTATGTTTGGGAAAATATTGCTGCAGGTTTATTCCATACAAAAGTATGCAACATGGTGGGTTATCTTACGGGCGATCCAAGGGCAGGCAGCGGTGACTAGCCTACGCTGCCCTGCCCGCCTGATGAGCCAAATTGCACTGTGGCCAACCCAATCAGTGCAACCAATTATGGTGTAATCCCCCTCCCTAGGATCACGTGGACCACTGTCTTACTCATGCCCCTTTTTGGGCTGAGCGTTGCAAGGCCAGCTCCCGGTTGTTCAGGCTTACAACAGCCTTAAGGACTAGTGGGGTGCCGACTAATTTCTTCCCGGGACCGGCCATGAGGACTCCTGGGATTTGGCACTAGCACCCCTATTGTGCTCCTGCAGAGGTACCCTTCTGCCTCCGGACCGCCCTTTAACTCGGCAAAAGCTCTGGAGGTGGCCACCATTGCCAACAGAGCCCCCCCACCAATACTGCGACTTTCCTCACCTGGAACCCGCTATTTCCTGGACCTCCTTCATGTCCAGTAGGAACAGATCCATGTCCACCTGTGACAAGTGCACCCCATCTTTGTCAAAATAACCTTTGGCGTTCGCCTGGATAAGCCCGTGCCTGATGAAGCCAAAGCCCCTTTGGTCTGTGAACTTGCACATGGGGCTGTTTATCCTTCTCCGGGAATGTTCAACTGCCTCATATGACCTGGCCCCATGCCAAGCCCTACGCGGAACTATTTCAGACCACCAAAGTTTGTATTGCCCAATGAATTTGCTGATCTCTCCCATATCTGCCTTCATTGCCTGCAACAATGCCCCTCTACCCATAACCGTGAGGTCATTGCTTCCAAGGTGGATGACCAAGAAGTCTGGGGGACCTCACCCCACCAGTCTCTGCTGTAGTTTGTTAAGTAGGCTGCACCATCTCATACCCGGGTACTCCAGGCAGACAATCCGTGTCTGGGAGAACCCATGCTTCCAATTCCTGTGTTCCGCCCATTGTGCCAACCTGGCGACACACGAGTGGCCAATCACCCATACCTTGAACCCTGGCAAAATAAATGAATGCAAAGCTTCACACACTGTTTTATTGTTGTTACAAATACACACTGCACATATCGTAAAAAACGATAACACAAAAACACGGCAAACAATACTATACAATACACATCATTGCCCCATGCTGCTTTAAAGCCTATCCTACTGGTGCCTGATCCACCCCTTGAGCCTGCTGAAACTCATCACGAGCGGATGTAGCGCTCATAACAACGAGACGCCCAGCGTCCCACCTTTTTAATGCGCTCTGGTGACAGGCCCACCTTGAAAGCCGTGGTGGCCGCCCAAATTCTTAATGAATGACTGGAATACCTCTTGTCTGGGTGGGCCTGGCCAGACCATTCTAAGCAAGCGATCATGATCCGGTCTACCTGAAATGTTGTTAATGGCACCAGATCAGCGTGTATCAAAAAATATCCTGCTGCTGTAGGGCGGACTGCCACGTACTCTCTAACCCGAGCTACCGGGCAGTACGTTGTATACCCCAGCGGCAGTAAAACTACATCTGCCCCTCGCCTAGCCTGGTAAGTTTTGGACTTCCTGATGCGTATTTCTAAGGAGTGACTCGTCAGCTGCACATAATGGCTGCATAAGGCATCGCCTGACACATCTTTTTTGGATCTGGCCACTAGTTCACTTATCCGGAACGCCCCCAAAAATGCCAGGCAAAATGCTGCAGCAAAGAGGCTGGCCTCGAAGTGGGAATTGATAACCATATCGACAGCCTCTAACATGCCATGCAGTATGTTGAAATCGATGGAGCCCTGTTATCTGAAACCTTGATCTATTCCCTGGTCCACTCCTTGAGAGCGGCCCGAATGAGAAAGGCCTTTATTGGATCCTGCAACCCCCTGAGTTTTTAGCTGCCAAGAGGCCACAGACCCACGAATGGCTCTTCCCCTGCTCCTTAGCCCCTAGGAAGATTGAACTCTGTGTTCCATGGGGGGCATATCCTGCCCCTGCTCCCCCGAGATGTTCAGAAAGGTAGAGAGATAGGCCTTGTACCACTTCCTGGTCCCAGGTGCGAGGGAAAGTTCACCCATTATTCTTAGGCGCTGTTCCACCATAGAATATGCCAGAGGTGTGCTGGGAAGGGGATCATCTCCGCTCTCACTCACGACTAGGCCTCCCGGAGACGGTGCCACTGAAAACGAGAGAGTGTCACCTGCCACGTTCTTGACCCCCTCAATGTGTCTCGCCCTAAATTCCACATTGCAGCGCAGACAGGCCCGGACTAGCTCCCTTAAACACAGAACCAGGGGGCACTTCTGTCTGCTCATTGATGGCCTGTACTACTGCCATGTTATTCGACCAGAATAGGACTTTTCTAGATGTTAGTGCCTCGGGCAATAAAATCAGGGCAACCACTATCGGGAACAACTCAAGTACAGTGACATTTGATGTGATGTTCTTCTTGCGCCAGGCATTTGGCCACTTTTGGACACACCATTCACAGCCCATTATTGCTCCAAAGCCCTCCCTGCCTGACGCATCTGTGAATAGGCAAAGTTCTGGACTACCCGCCCAGGGGGATCTCCAAATGACTGTACCATTGAGCTTTATCAAAAACTCGTTCCACATCAGTAAGTCCTCTCTCAATCCTTTGTTTAGTCTGACCATATAGTGCTTTTTCTTCACATTGGCTAGTCTCCTTGCGAATACTCTGCCCGCTGGAATCACCCTGGCTGCGAAATTCAGCTTACCTAGGAGGCTCTGGATGACCCCCAGGGTGGCATTGTCTTTCCCCAAGAAAGCCTGGATATCCTGGCACAAGGCCCGCACCTTTTCTTCTGGAAGCCTGCACACGCCCTCGACCGTGTCAAGTTCAATGCCCAGAAAAGTGAGAACCTGCGCCGGACCCTAAGTCTTCCCCGGCACAGAGGGAGCCCCTAGGTGCCCCACTAGCTCTTGGAAGTACCGTAGTGCCTTGCTGCAGTCCTGAGTCCCTGCTCCCCCAATCAAATGGAAGTCATCCAGGTAGTGTGTTACTCTCTCTATTCTGTGTGACCAAGTGAGTGCCCATTGAAGAAAACAGCTAAAGGCCTCAAAGTAGGCGCAGGACACAGCGCAACCCATTGGCATGCATCTGCCAAAAACAAAACGTTCCTGCCACTTGAAACCCAACAGATGGTGACTCTCTGGGTGGACTGGCAGGAGGCAGATAGCCGACTCGATATCCGCCTTGGCCAACCAGGCCCCCTTCCCTGCTCTCCTAAACCATGTCAACTGCTACATCAAACGAACAGTAAGAAACGGAACATGTTCCGTCCTCAAGCGTCACAGAATTGCCTTTTGCGGGTATGACAGGTGGTGGATTAAACGGAAGGACCTTGCTCTTTCTTAGGGACTCCTCACAAGGGAGAGACCAAAAGGTTTTCAAGCGAGGGCTGGTAAATGGCCCCGCCACCCTACCCAAGGCTGCCTCCTTCATGACCTTGTCTTGCACTACTTGAGGGAGTTTCTTTGCTGACCTCAGGTTATCGGCGTCCCTGCAACCTAGCGGGCCTAGATATGGGATCTTGAATCCCTCAATGAATCCACTAGCCAGGAGTGTGCCGTCTTTTGTATTTTGTATTGGGGTATGCCCTGAGCAAGGGAAAGATGTTGTCAATGATGATCGGCGAGGTGCCCTTATCAGCGAAATCCCTGGCTGGAGGGGGTATCAGGAAGAGGAGGTGGAGATCGGCCCAGGGTATCAGATGGTGTTATCCCAGGAGGGGGGGGGGGGTGGCTTTGATAGCTGGCTAACTGTCATGTCCACTGGAAGGCGTGGGCGGACCCTCTCGATTGACACCACACAATACAGCTGGGTGGTTGGCCCCGCACTTGCTGCAGCTGTGGGCAAACTAGCAGGCCTTCCCCACGAGCAAGACCCTGCGTTAAACAACCTGCATGTGCCAGCATTGAATCGTTTTCCTCCCTGTTTCTGGACACTGCCTCTCTGTGCCCCCCCGAAAGGGCTGTCTGAAGGGGTGCTTTCCTGGCTCTCCCTGTCTCTTGAAAGTGGCCTGGCCTTTCTGACTCTTGATCGGGTTGTCCTTGAGATACGGGGTAAACCTACCCATGTGTTCCATCCAGAGCTGGACTTCTTTTTGATCCCATCCCAGCTCTGGACACATAGCCATTTTCTTCCGGAATTCTCTGTCATAATTGTACCACCCGATCCCACCTGAATTGATGGCCTTATTGTGAATAGAGTGAGAGTATTGAAACAACGCAGGGCCCTGCTCTGGATATTTGTCCATGACCACCGCTGACAGAATCGAGAATGCCTCCAGCCAATTCTCAATAGTTTTCTCTGGCCAGCCCTGGTATTTTACTTTTTTCTCCTCATCCTTACAGCCCATCCAAACCATGCACTAGCAGAGTAAAAATATCCCCGCCTCCAGATCCCCTCCTTGGCCGCTAGTGGCACCTGCCATGCCAAGGAGCAGCATCCAGATACTAGTGGCGCGACTGTGATCAGCAGAGGCGGCCTGTTGCTGGCGCTGGTGCTTTGCCTGCCTCAATTAACACTGTGGGAGTGCGGATATCTTGGGAGGTGACCAGCGGGGCCGCTAACCCGCCTGGCCCACAGAGACCAGGAGTGCCTGCTGGAAGTGCCTGGGGGTGGGTCCTGCAAAAGGTTGCCCGCCGCTGGCAGGGGGCTGCTGTTCGCTTCAGAGCTCCTGGTGACCTGTGCTGGTGTTGACTGCGGCTGTTTTTCAGTCTGTGACCCCGGGGCTACTGCGGTGGTGGCTGAACCAGCTGGTCTCTATGAGCACGCACCACTGACCTGATCAGCCCAAACCTGAGAAGTCGATGTTGCCCCATCCCCTGCTGGCGCAGGGGCCACAGGCATGGGTGTTGGCCCAGGGTTAGCAAAACATGTTAGGAAGGCCGCCATAAGGCTCAACATAGAGTCCATTATCTTACCCATCTTATCAATGTTATCGCCGTCGGCTACGGTTGGGATCACAGTGCTTGCTGGTATAGCCACGGGCCCTGCTTCTTGGGGTGGGGAAGTGACTTTTGGTGCAGGGGTCTCTGCAGGGAACTTCTTATTCGTGGGCCGGCGCGCCCGTTTAGGCCTCACAGGTCCCAACTCCACTGGTCCTACCTCGGAAGCACCAGGTAGGTCCGCTACTACCCCCGAGGCTTCCTGATCACATGAGTGGAGGATTCCTTTTGCCCACTCCAGTCCTTTAGCCTTT
The DNA here is from genome assembly GCF_964204655.1 of Triturus cristatus. Classification (NCBI taxonomy): domain Eukaryota; kingdom Metazoa; phylum Chordata; class Amphibia; order Caudata; family Salamandridae; genus Triturus; species Triturus cristatus. The sequence continues at coordinate 408,777,146 of NC_140582.1, forward strand.
GCCATTTCCATGAAGTTCGCCCAAACTGCCTCCTGCGACGTGCAAGGTTGGGACTCCTCCGTGGTGACTTGGGAAAACAGAGGGGGGATCCTTGGCTATCCATGCTTTGGTCAGTCATGCAGAAACCTCTTCGTAGGTCCTGCAGGGATAGAGAAAAGTGAAAGGATGTTCCCCCACTGTGGTTACGTCGCTGATCCGCGGGGATCTGATACCCTTATAGCCCCAGCGCGTGCACCTACAGCCCAGCGTTCACCAGTACGCCAACCTTGCCTTCTGACGCAAATTCCGCGATTCTGTAGTGTGAAAGATAAGCACAGGTTAACGTATATGACAGGTTTTCACGCTCTGATCTGGGCCCTTACGCTTGGACCCTCACCCTCACCCTCAACTTCAACCCCCTCCCCCCCCCCCGCAAGTGCCCTGGGTTACCCTGCGTATCCCCGTAACTGAGTATAGTTGTAGGAACGGGGATCCCTGCTTGCAGCCAAGGGGACTCACTACTATGCTGTAATAAAAATGCGGGAGGTTAGGACACTTAGTTGCCTAAGTGTGATCGCGCCCGAGGTACCCGACCGCTGGAGGGGAGGGGGGAGTGATGTTATCTATTTCAAATATGACCAGGAGCTGTTTGAGCCCAATGCGACCGTCTACCTAACCTCCGAGTAGCTATCTGGAAAAGACAATGGTGATCAAGACCAGACAGTGGCATACATACGCAGCATCAACCGTAACAAGCTCCCACTGTGTCTGGATCATGCACTGTCCATACTTACTGACTTGCGATTGCCTACGTGACCCGGTGGCCAGGCGTCGGTCTCTTGCCGTTCAGTAGTGTAAGTCTAACCTTGTGATGTATCTGGAGATAAAAACAACCATTACTGAATTGCTTAGTATGAGAGCAAGGCCTGCTTGCAACACACCCGAAAACCCTGCCATCACGTGGCCTTAACACCCTATGGCACTGTGGCAGTACAATCGGTTTTAACACATTAATATTCGCCCCATACTATCCCGCCCCACCCAAGACATTGCGTCTAGTGCCCTGAAACTGAAAGGCAGCATGGCGGGACCTTGCCCATATACAAAATGCAGCGCCATCCTCAGCCTTGTACATGTCATGTTGAATGTGAGTGTCGAACATCTGACACAATCTGCTGGCGGTTCTAGGAGCCCGCGCCAAAAAAACCCTCCTCATCAAGCCATCCACTGTTGTGGGGGGGGGGCTGCCCAAACCAGGAATGCTTTAACTCTTAGTCCCCCCCCTTACACCACGGCCGCCCCAGTGGCCGGGACCCTGTCGTCGCGGTAAATCCCCCCATCATGGAGCTCACACCCAAGGGCTTCACTTTGCGGTGGAGTCTCCACCCACCCGTGAGCAACCACAACGGCAGGTCCCCAAATTGCCGCATCCCTGCCCAGCACCATCGGCCGAATCCAGCCTCTAATGTGTCCCCGGGCCTCCCCTATGTAATTCTTACGCCATCAAAAACTACCGGGCTCATAAGTGGTGAGCGGCCCCCTTCGTGCGACACAGTAGTGCGGCCTTGCTGTTCACGTACACGGCCCCCGACGGGGGGGGGGGTTCAACATTAGAAAAATGCCTACCAGAGGGTCCGGGCTCGCCGTGCGGCCCTCTTTGTCACACAGGTTGGATCGATGCACCCAGGGGGCCCGATTCCGCAGGGGGGGCGAGCATGCAGTTCCCCCATAGACGGGCCGCAAAATTTCCCCCCCCCGGCAGAGAGCGCCTCAAACAAGGGATCTACGACTTGGGAGGCGGCCGTATTATGGTGACTATTCGGGGGAGCTACACAGTAAAAGCCCCCTGACGATGAGTCCACAACAGACGGAGCCCCAGGAGAACGAACCACCGGTGATGACCTGGGCGCCAAACACCAGCCGCGCTCTTCCCCACCTGGGGAGAGGGCGGGAAACATAATTCACTCAGGCCAACTAAATCGGAGCCGGGGCCTGAGAACTCCACCCCCGCCCTCATCGCCCCACTGCGGAGCCCGATGCAGGGAACTGCAGAGCACTGATGTACCCCTACAACCATGACCCCACCCCAGGCCCCGCAGGTCGGGACAGGGCCCCCAGAGCACTCGCTCCCCACGTGGCTGAGAGGGGCGCTCATCCCACACAGCCCGTCCCACAACCCAGACGCCAGCAACACCGCCGGACTCAGCAGGCGGCACAAAAAGACCGGCTGCACGGCGGGACAAAGGGCGTGGGCAGCAGGGCGCACACCGCAAGGACCCAGGGCAGGTAGGAGGCCCCGACTGAACCCGCTGCACGATCAGGGTCCAGGGCATGGGCATACATTAATGAGTGGCTGGGGGGGGCTAGCCCCGGGGTCCTCAACATATAACGCATGCACTTTCCCACTAAGCTGGGTCCCTGTCGTTAATACGGCCAGGAATGAACCCGGACGCCACCTCCCAGCTGACACCCGACCAGGCCAACGCGACCGTTGCCTGGGGGGTGGGGGGGATCAGGGTTTCAATGGGAGTTTTTGGAAAGGCCGTGCTGAGTAGGCTTAACCCCTGGGCTAACATATCCAGGCCAAACTCACCGTGCCATTGTCCAATTGGGACAACAGGCCGTAGAGTTAATTTCCCCCGTAAGCCAACCCGGCCCGGCCACAGCACCCCCAGCGCAGAGCCGTGGGGGCGGTGGGGGTCTGTGATCAACCCGTGGGCCATGGCCTCATGGTTGTGCAGGGATAACAGACCACTAACCTCACTTCATCAGCGCTGACCAGGACGATGACCCACAACAGCGAAATGGACCCGCACAACCTCACAAGATGGCGTGTCTGGCGCAAAGAGGGTGCCAGAAAGGCAGGGGGAGGTATAAGTACCCTCCCCCAACCCTTTGTGTGCCGGAAATGACGCTGCACCCGCGCCGAGCTGAGGGACTCCTCCCCCGGGTCCCCAGACTAGAGGGGGTGATGGTGTGCCTGAGTGGCACTAAGGGGGCCGCCCTTTTAGGTGGCCCACTGCGTGAGCCGCAGGCAGCCACATTTACCGCTGTACAGTGGCACATAGTGATGTGTGCGTGTACAGAAGAAGGCACAATTGTTTTGCTGTCTCCCAGGAGACATTTTTCTGCGGCCAATATAGTAAGTATTGTGGTCATCATGCTAGTCCGCTAATTTTGCGATTTGTTTGTGAATCACGAAATGCTGGAGAATCTGGATAATGGTTAAAGTGCAAAAATAACACCCATTTAGTAAGTACTGAAAACCTGAAAAATACCGTGCAATTATTTGGCTAAATTTACACTGGCCTAAATGATACTGGAAAAAAAAACTTGAACATCAAGAGATGTATTACACCAAGTTAGAGGCTCTGAAAATTGGCAATGTGAATATAGCATGGCAAACGTATACTTCATTAAATAAAAACGCTGAGGATTTGTGTGTACAACAAATATGTGAATCAGTATCCTTTGAAAAAACAGATCTTTGATATCTAGGATTTCTTAGAGCCAAAATTGACTTAAATCACGCATTACGACTTATGAATAGGCAATTAAAATCAGTACATACCCTTTAGATAAACCTAAGGTTATTTAATAATAGTTTTGTTACCGTGTGCCTACCTTTGTAAAAACATATAAGATGATGAGCTGGGAATGTTAAGAATAAAAACAGCCTTTAGTCGCTCAAGGTCATTTAAGGCAAGGCTGCTACACAAAAATGAAAAATGTTCATACTGCAAACCAGAAAAGGAATACCTCATTTAATAGGATATTAACAAAGGCAATGTTGTGCAGGTACATGTAAGCAAAGGAAGAAAAGATTAAGCATCTTACAACAGAATATTAATATTTCACACAAGCTGTGCAAATACTGCTACATAACTAGTCCCCCTTAAAAGGCTTGAGGTGATACTGAATATTACTGGGACCCTTGTAAATTTGGGAGCGTGCTGGTTTGTGGTGGCGATGAAAACAAGCCCATGTTACATAGCAAGGCAGTGAGGTATTTACCACTGAAATATTATCGTTATATTTTATTAATCACTGACAGAGTTGACTCATTATGAGTTTCTTTGTAATCCTGTGCGAATTCCCATATTGGCGATACCCATACCACGGGGATCAGTAATTCTCAGATGCAGGATTGCCTACAGATTTCAAAATCTTTGTCTCCAATTGGGGAATAACCATGGAATTCCGTGTTTCTGCACGAATATCTAACATTTTCCCTAAATACCAGGCACTTACCGCATTCAAATTTCACCAAGTTTTATTAGGCAAAATGTGCCTGAGAAATTCCTATTGTGCAGCTTTTCATCTAGTACCTTCTTTTAGAGGTAGAAACGGGATTTCAAAACCTTAAATTAGCACCATAGAAAGACTGTATTTTCTGATGTTGTCGCAGCATTTGGATTCAGTAGTAGAGACCACAGCCTGACCTGAGGGTCAATTAATGAAGCAGACATTTTTGGAGGAAAGCAAACATGGTCCATATGGTGCGGGTAAAGCAATAGAGGTTTCTCAGTATTGAACATGTAGGTAACCCTAATGGAGCAGAAGGGACCCACGAGCCTCCTTCATTCGTATAGCTACTATGATAATGTAAGACTGACAATGCTGCACTCCACGTGAACAAATCTGACATTCACAATAACCCTCTTGATGTGTATACATTGTGTTGTGAGCACTTTATATTTTGTGCTCCGATTATCTTTTAAAAAAAGTTGAAACCGAGGGATAAAGTGCAGTTTCACCGTAACAAGTAGGCATTTACATCAAATAACAGTTCAGAAAGAGGTAGATTCAAGTTGCTCTCCTCATACAAGTTTGTGATTATATAAAAACATACATGAACTATGCAAGTTTCCTATTTGTGTGACACAGATGTCAACCACAAATCAGACTCAGGTTGCTTCCAAGCTTCTCCCGTTACGGCACCAAAGGAAAAAGGCTTGAAATATTCCAGTCGGTGGCTAAAAAACAAAGAAATGACATACTTCAACAAATGAACCTTTGAACACAATATATTGACATTTATGCTTTAGAACTGCATATTATGACTGCTTCCACAAACAGAAGGCATCTCATTAGTCTGAGCAACTGGTATTAAACAGCACCTAGAGCATAGTTCTCATAAAGTGAATATAGAGAGAGAAAGTTTAAGACATGCTTTGCACTACCAAATACATGCCATAACTGCAAAATGTTTGTTTACACCATTTAGCAATGGCTCCTGAATTTCACAGCAGAAACTGATCCACGAAACTAATGAGGGAAGAACTACAATCATCATTAGATGTATTCCCAGAAAATAGCCCTTTACACAATACAAAAAAAAACCATCAGCGTAAAACCACATTAATCGATGATAAAATCTCATATAACGGCTCACAAACACAGTATACATAAAACATGGAATAAATATCGAAGCTATGTCCAACAAAATCTAGCTATACAGTCTTTTACTATGAACCCAGTCCTCGCACACATTATTCCCAATGCAATATTACGCATAGACCACACTTGTATTTTTACAGATGAATAAACCTTGTACCCGGTTTACCAACCCATTATCCCTCAATATTTGTTTCAACCACTTCTTTCTAAGGCTAGCGAGAATAGAAATACAAACAAGAAATGCCTCATCTTCTGTGCGCTCAGGCCTAAGCATGTCCATGGTACAGCCTAGGTCCAACATCTTTTGTGTCCTTGAGGGGCACAAAACGCAGGCCCTCTTAATGACATAGGACTAATGTCATGTCCTGGGTTGCTGAAATGAAGCAGTGGTGGCAGTCTACTGATTTTTGTGAACAGTCCTGAGCAGACTTTTTATTGTTTTTGTTTTTGAGAGGAGTGCGGTCGACTGGCCCCACTAATATACATTTATTTTTAGATGTGACACCATGACCCGTACACTAACATTCTATGTGTGTGCTGATTGCATGTATGCGTGATGGATGTGTGGCACCAGTATGGTAGCAAGACTCCATGTGTGATGAGTGTCAGATTGCTGGGACAGTGGGATCCATTTTGGGTTGCTCCTTATTTGGTATAGCACAAGGTGGTGGAGAAAAAAGCTTCCTTAGACAGTGGAAGATATTGCCTTCCTTCCCGAAGCTGGAAGGTGGAGATCCTGACAATGCAGTGAGAGAAGATGGAGACAAGGCGACCATTAGAATTTCTGCACAGACCATTTAGGAAGGGATTGATGAATAGTCCTTCCACTTCACTACCATTTGGTGGAAGGCTGGTGAGAGGGAGTGCGTCTGCGCATTCTGCTGTTAACGTTGTGAAGTTTTCTAGGCAAGCCTTGCCATTTTGTCTGTCCTTGATTGCTTCTTCAGGAAGGCTGACGGCTCACACACTAAGAATACATAAAACATTGAATAAATGTTGAAGCTATGTACACAGTTTGGCACAGTCTTTCTCTTGTCTGCATGGGTTTTGCTACAGTGGGTCACAGAGCTCAAAGGAGCCAGCTGTTAATATGCTGCTTTCATTATTAGTGCTGGGTGGGGGGCCTGCTGCAGGAATGCATGCATTGTTGGCAGTGGAGCAGATAAAACTGAATATCTCTTGGAAAGCACTGGGTAAAACGCATAAAATAAAAATGTGGATTCTGCCTTTCACCAAATCTAATCACATCCTTTAAGAATTAAGCCCAGAACATTAACCTTTGATGGCAGAAAGAGATACCAATCTCGTGGCTGAAGTGCACAGCATGAAACTGAAAAACCCGCTTAACCATATTGTGTGATCCTAGGCAAATACATTTCACTGAGCAACTTTTTTTAGTCGCTATCACATATAAGAGTCCCTTCAAATACTTGAGGTCAGGATTTGTGGTGTACAAAAACTTGTCTTGTGTTTGATTTAATAGCTTATAAAGTTGCTATATCTAAAAATAAGGATCTAGGCCACAAATTCTGTATATATGACAACTGACTTGCCTCTTTGTTCACTTATAACATTGTCATCAGGGCCCGGGCAAGAATGTTTCTCAGTTCATGTTTAAAAACTCCCTATTATTGAAATACTTTTCAAATAAACTGATGTGCTAAGGTGAAATGCTTCGCGTGCTAAAGAAATATACTTTCTTGAATCCTGGAAACAACCTAGCATAGTCTAATGTGATGTTTGTTTGTCAAATATTTTCAGGGCTCGGCTCATATACCGGCTCTTGGAGTGAGAGCCGATCCTCAGATCAGCTCGCCCTGTTAATTTATTGGCTCCCCAACCTCTACTTACTCCCCGCTCTGCACTGGGCTGCAGACAGTTGTTCATATGTGCTTCTTGTGCGTCCGCTCCTCAGTTTGTTTTATGTGTCAAGTATGCTGCCAGCGAAAGGAGAAATCATACTTGCCACCATGGTTTTAAGTGGGATGAAAAAGTTGGGAGCCTCTAAAAGGGGAGTGGCAAAAAGAAGTGTAACTGTTCCTGGAGTTAGTTGAAGGTGTAGTGATGTTTGGAGTGTCTCAGTCACCTGCTCACTGGTAAGATCTGCATTTTCATTTACTTTCATCCTGCTTAAGGTGCTTTGAATCTCGTTCACGCTTTTGCATATAATCAGTTACAATGGCATCATTGCTTGGGGTGCTCTGCACAGGGGTCAACAATTGAATGCGCAGCATTCTGTACACCTTTCGGACCCACTGAGAGGCATTGTGCGAATCTCAAGCTTCCACCAGCCTCGACTCCAGAACTCTCTATTGTGGTGCATTATACATCCTGAGCTTGCAAGGTTGCAAAAATCACAGCATATAAAAATAAATCACAGCATATAAAGTACTGGCTCGGTGTGTCACAAAGGAAACACAACAACTAGGCCGGTCTGTATTAATGCAATTTTCTTACACAGTCAGACCTGTCAGCTAAAACAAAATTTTCACTGCGTGAGGAGGGGGGTGAGGCCTTGGAGGGGTGGGTCCTCATGCCTAGAAATACTTAAGATGCACTTTAGCCACCATCCTGACCTCAGCCCCCGTCTACCCCCCCAAAAAAATGGTTGCTGAGGCTGCCAGGGTGTTTTCACAACCCTTAATGGATCTCAGCAATTAAATGCCTCCAAAACCGAGCTGGAAATCCACTGTTTACAATCCTTTTCAGTTTGTTTTCCCGGCCACCGTGTGATATCGGCTCCTCATCGAGTGACCATGTGAATGGAGCCCATATTGTGCGGAACACGTGGGCACCACATGAGTTGGCAGGTCCTCACAGTTTACTTTCCTTTAGGCCTGTCCACAGTGGGCAATACATGCATGTACATGTAATAAGTATAACACTACATCATGATTATGTGATATGGCAGACTAAGTTAAAAGTGAGATAATTAACATTTTATTTTTGTAGTTGGGAGCTAGAATCTTAATTTGTGTTCGTATTAGCCCCAATAAAATGGTGAGTACTGGAACACAAGAGATTCATGTTGGGTATAAAATGACACTTCTCATGACTATCTACGCATTGCATAGCCACTTTTGCCTCTACTCATCATGTTGTAGGATTTCACCTCACAATCAGAACACAAGTAGAGGCCGTGACTTATGCTAGAGGCTGTGACTTATGCTGTGAATTAGGGACATCCAATTTTTAGCTACAAGAATTCCAAGCAAAGGTTCTCAATAATGTCACAGTCTGAGGCCAGCACCTGTTTGACCTTGACTTTGACAGCGCAAGTCAAGCAGTTCTCAAAATTGTTCAGCATCACAGACAGGCATCGCGCTATTTGATTCTCACCAATGTGAAGAAACAAAATACTTTCAACCGTGGTCCCAGCTTCATGGTGGATCAGCTGATAGCAATGACACTGCAGAGAATAGTATAGTGGGTGTGTCCAGGAGTGAAGTAACACTGATAATGTACAGGGAGAACATAGCGGCTGCGTAGTGCGCAGGTCGCAAGCTCCGGAGGATCCCAGCTCCCAGCTGATGTATCGTGGATATCGCGTCTAGCTTTATCAGAATTACCCCCTAAACGCCGTGCATCTTACCTGCCAAGTTTCTTCATCCTCGATGTGTTTTACTGCCGAGATCATCTCGGTATTGCCGCCCTCTGGTTGCTCGAATTCGGACATCGGACCGCGCTGTGTTTCGCCTGCCCTGGAGCTCAGGAAGAGCCGCAGGGCAGCAGCACGAGGCTACCTCCGGACGAGTGGTGGCCGCGTCAGCACATACACTGTAGCTGCATGCTCGGTGGTTTGGAGGTTGCAACTCCATCGAAGCAGCCAGCCGCCATTAGCGACGAAGGACGCCAGGATTTGAGAGGTAGGGGGGCCATTGCGGGGGATTTTCTTCACGGGCCAAAAGGGCAGGTTGTAGGGCCCCAAGCTGAAAAAGAGGTGAAAACTGGGGATATAGAAAGAGAGACCCCCCTCTCACATTTTAGCTGCTCGTCTGGCTCAGTTTCCCCAGGAAAATCCCCAGCACATTCTCATAAGGGTCTCCCCAGAGAAAAATCGAGGCGAGAAGTGAAAGAGAAAAGTAAAAATCAAAATAAAAAAGGAGAGTTCACAGACCCTAAACTTCAGATTACACAATCTCTGCGTTCTTTTTTCAAAGTGCAACCATCAGTGCTCACACTAAAAAGACCACCACAAGCCGAATTAGAGGGTCCTAGAACCACCCAGGGGCCTATAGATATTACAGATACCATAGCACCAGATATGGAGAGTGGCGAACAATTTGGTCAGGACAATGTAGAAATAAGTTTTAAAGTGGCCACTCCCAACGGCATGAATACCCACAATGGCGATACTACCCAGGACAAAGGAGATAAGGAGTATGGTGGTCGTACACTAGAAACGAATATAAGAACCCCTGCCAATAGGAATCCGGGTGGACCATCAGTCAGCTCCCTAGTGGCGATGATGGGATTCTAAAGTTCAAAATGTTTTATTAAATTTTCCATAATAATGAACAAGTACAGAGATTACAGAAAAAATTTATCATAAGCGAAAATACCTATATAAAATAAGAAATTACCAAAAGCATCTCTAAATACAATAGGTAAAGAAGTATAAATATTCAATTAAAGGAGGGAAGATAAACTAAAAAGAAGGGAAGGGAGTGAGCCATGGAAAATTGCAATGTCAACTTATTAGAAAAAAGAGCTACATATATCATATAAGGCTATAAGTAGACTGACTGCAAAACGGTGAATCAAATATAAATATACAATTATAAAGCTAAGTATACATCTATAGGTAACCAAAAAGAGTGAAACAAATTAGAGTTATGATTGATCCCTTTTAGGGATAATTGAGCCCCTCTTCTTGTAAAAATAACCCATGACCACCAAGCATGAACCGATAAAGACGAAATATCCTTCCAGCAAAATGTAATAGACTTTAAAGCAGCTGACAATAGGAAATTAAACAGTTTACCTTCTAATTCAGTTAAGTTATGCAGAAGACCAACAGATTTACATATTAATATTTTGTAAGAAATAACATCATGAATATAAAATATTTGTTGAATAATATCCCAAACATCAGACCAAAATTTAAAAATTAATGGACAATCAAAAAGCATATGTCTTAATGATCCAGGAAATAATTTACAATGCCAGCAAATGTCGTCTTGCATCAGTTTAGCACGAAATAAACGCACTGGGGTCCATAAGCAATTAAATAAAATATAAGAATTAGTTTGGTAAAGTGAAACAGGCAGCCATCCTGAAATACTATTAAGCCAAACAGTCGTCCAAATATCGTTGGACAAAGAAAGTGAAAGCTCAGCATTCCAAAATGTTGAAATAATATGTAAATTGTTTCCTATAGAATTAGATAATTTTTTATATAAAATAGAGACAGTATGTGATGATGTAGAAATAGTTCGAATATATACTGCTAAATCTACTTTAACATTAAACCGAATACCATGAGGAAATGAATCTAAAATTGAATTACATAAAGACTCATATTTAATAAAATCAGATTGAGGTAAACTAAATTTCATTTGTAAAGCTTCAAAAGAAATAAAAACATTGTCGAGATAGATGTCTTTAAGATAAAAAATACCAGCTTTAATCCAAGCACTGCAAAAATTAACATTTCTATTCAATTTAATCACATTACTATGCCACAATGACATATCTACAGTATGACTCATAGGGGTCAAAAAAATTGAATCCAGGTCATTAAAAATGAGTTTAGTGGATTTAATAATAACCGATTTATGCACATATGTTGACCTATTGGACATTGTTAGCAAGGTGGTCAATGGAAAAGGATCCACAAGAGACTGCTCTATATGAAGCCATGTAGGTTGGTTATTTAAAGAGGAAGGAGGAAACCATATGGAACTTTGTTTCAGTATAAATGCCTTGTGGTATAGAAAAAAGTCAGGCAAGCCAAATCCAGCATTGCATTTGGGTATTTTTAATTTTTTATAACCAATACGAGTTGATTTATTATTCCAAAGAAATTTGGAGAGAAGTCTATCAATGTCCTTATAGAATTGCAATGGAAATTGAATAGGAATCATAGCAAGCGTATAAAAGATTTTTGGAGCAATAGTCATTTTAATGGAGTCCATTCTACCCCACCAAGAGAGGTGAAGTGAAGACCATTTAGACGCTTTATCTTTAATATAATTCAGAATAAAGTTACTATTTAATGTTAATGTTGCTTTAATGGAGGATGCAAATAGAATCCCAAGATATTTTAATTTATCTTTTTGCCACACAATATCAGCCATGGGTAACATATCAGGAGTACAAAAAATGTTTAAAGGAAAGAATTCAGTTTTATTAATATTAAGTTTATAGCCAGAAACCATGGAATATTTTGCAATAATTTCTAATAAGGCAGGTAATGAAGATATAGGTTCACTAATAAATAATAGCACATCATCAGCATAGGCTAAGGTTTTGATATTAATCTCCTTAATCTTAATACCTTTAATATTGACACATTTTCTTATATGAGTAAGGAAAGGTTCAATTCCAATGAGAAATAAAAGTGGAGAGAGGGGACAGCCTTGTCTTGTGCCTCTAAAAAGAGAAAACTGACTAGATACTTGGCCATTGATAAATAAACGAGCAGTAGGGGCATAATACAGAGCAGAAATCATGCGTATAAACGAAGTACCAAAATTAAATGATAATAAGGTTTGAAATAAAAATTGCCAATGGATTTTGTCGAAAGCTTTCTCTGCATCCAGAGCCAAAATTCCTGCGGGGGAACTTAAAGTGGAACTCTGCTCAATAACGTGTAATAAGGTTCTTGTGTTATTTGTAGAATATCTATTCTTCATAAAACCGGATTGATCAAGATGTATAATAGAATCTAATATAGGGGCCAGTCTAGAAGCAAGTATTTTAGCATACAATTTACAATCTTGATTAATTAAAGAAATAGGGCGGTACTTTGAAACAAGAGTGGGGTCTTTATCTGGCTTAGGGAGTACAATAATTAAAGCATCAGTAAAAGAACCTGAAATCGTTCCTGAAGAGCCAAAAAAAGTAAAAAGTTGAAATAAATAAGGCAAAAGTTGGGACTGGAACTCTTTATAAAACTCTGCTGGGATACCATCTGGACCAGGGGATTTATTTTTTTTAATGGATTTAATAGCAGCTAGAATTTCATCTGTAGTAATGGGTAAATCTAGCCCAAGCCTGTCCGAGTGCGAAATTTTGGGCAAATCACATGTATTTAAAAAAGAGTCCAGTATGGAGGGATCATGAGGATCAGGCTTATTATATAAAGTAGAGTAAAAATCCAAAAATTCCTTAACAATATCGTTATGAGATATTGCAATTTTACCATTAGGGCCATGAATTGAGGTAATTCGCGTTCTATCTTTTTTGATACGTAAGTAATTAGCTAAAAGCTTCCCAGATCTGTTGGCATTAAAACGGAATTTAGCCTTAGAATTAGAAATTTGGATGCCAGCTCTTGTACTAAGGATTGAGTTAAATTCATATCGAAGTTTTTGTAGCTTGACTTTAAATTGAGGGTCATTTGATGAAATAAAAAGCCTTTCAAATTTCGCAATTTGTTTTTCCAAACATCTAATGCGTGCGTTGAATGTTTTATTTTCATAGGCCATAATTGAAATAGTGACACCCCTAATGTACGCTTTAAAGGCGTCCCATCTATTGACCATAGAAGTGGATCCTTCAGGATTGAATAAAAAATAGTCTTGAATAGCATTTAAGATTTTAGGCTTATTATGTTCATTAAGAACAATTCCAGTATTCATACGCCATCTAGTTTGGTTTGCAAAAGTTGAAGTTAAGTTCAGAACAAAAGAAATCAAGGCATGATCTGAGATGTCAATATTACCAATCTTAGGGTTCTTAACAGATTGGACTAATTGTGTGGAGATTAAAAAATAATCAATTCTAGAATGCGAATTATGTGGGTTAGAGAAAAATGTAAAACATTTTTCTGTAGGAAAATGCAAACGCCAAATGTCAACTAACTTGGTAGTCTGAATAAATGATTTAAAAGCATGAAAAACCTTAGGAGGGCGAAATTTAGTACTAGATATTCTATCCAATAATGGATCAGCAATAACATTAAAGTCACCTCCAACTATTAAAGGAACCTTACCCAACTTTAGGACCTCAGTGGTGATTTTAGACCAAAAAAGAGGGTCATCCGCAGTAGGACCATAAACATTGAGTAAAAATATGACAGAATCATGAATTTTAATTTTAGCTATAATATATCTTCCATCTGCATCCGAAATTTTGCTTAAGACTTGGCAATGTAATTTTTTTGCAACAAAAATAGCCACCCCATTTTTTTTACCAATAGCAGGTGATGAAACAATAGTATCTACCCATTTCTTTTTCATATAATTTAAGATTTTGTCATCTATATGAGTCTCTTGAAGAAAACAAATATCTGCCTTACAACGATCTAAATAATCTAAGATTTTTGTACGCTTAACTGGATGACGTAAACCTTTAACATTTAGTGAAACAACTTTAATATTGTGAATATCAGCCATAATGAAGAGAGAAAGAGAAAAAAAAGATCAAGAAGAGGAGAAAAAGAAAAGAATGAGAACAATAATAAGAGAAAATAGTAGCTCCAGAACAAGTAAAAGGAGGGGAAAAAATTTAAAAAAGGAGAGAACGACTAACAGGGTACAAAAATATCAAAGATGAGATGCACATACGCTCAACAAGTATGACCGAGCCGTTGGAGCCCAATGTAGTACTGACTCATAAACCTGTCAGAAAATACGTAAATTAGCTATAATCAAGTATTAAAATCATGAGTATCCATGGATTGCTGTGAACGTTGATCCAAAAACTGACGCAAGTCATCAGGACGTTGAAAAGATTTTGACAGATTGTCTTTCCAGATACGCATTGTTGAAGGGTCAAAAAGACCATATTTGAACCCAAGACTTCGCAGTTGTGGCCGAAGAGCAGAAAATTCCTTGCGGATTGAGACTGTTTCCTTGGCAAAGTCTTGATGAATAAAGATTTTATTCCCATTGACCATCAAGGAAGGAATCTCTCGTGCTGCCTTACGAATCAAAACCAAATGATGATGTCTGAGGACTTTGAAAATCATTTGACGAGGTTTAGTATGTTGGGGATTGCGATGTGAAGGAATTCTATGGGCCTTGTCAATCTCAAATTTTTCTGGAAATTTAATTTGTAGAAGCCCAGGAATCAAATTTTCCAAATACAATCTACAGTTGCCACCCTCCACATCCTCTGGTAAATTAAAAATGCGCAAACTGTACTGTCTGTTACGATTTTCCATCTCTAGAAGTCGGGTAGACAAAGGAGATATTTTAGCTACAAGTGGAGTGAAAGTCTCAAGCTTAGCCTTATTATCGTGTATTTTAATTGCATTATCAGAGATTTTCATTGACAGACTCGCCATTTCCTTTCGAACATTTTTAATCTCTGAGGCAATAGACTCTGTGTTGACACGAAGCGCTTGAATTTCCTCTAAAATTAAGGATAGTGAAGGTTCTGCTGACTCTACCGCCTTTGATTTAATTGGCGGAGGTGAAACCTGCTGCTTCCTTTTAGGATGAATATTTTTATTATCCATGTTGATTTAGTATCGAAAGTAGAAGAATAATAATAAAAATAAAATAAAATAACAAAATTGCAGAAATAACAGCAACAACGCAAGAAAATAAAGGAAAAAATACTGCAGCAGTGAGGAAATCCTTATTAAAGCTTGGTGCAGCAGCTAAAACAGGCCATGGGAGTGGCTAGGCCCAAGCCAGGCCCTTTCCTGAAGGCTTGCTCCGCCCCCTGACAGAGAAAGCTAGGAATACCTGAAGACAGAGCTGGAAGCAGAGGCTGAACACCGGAAAACGCCTGAAACACAGTCCAAATCCACAGAAAACCACAGCAGTCCACAGGTAGGATGTTCATAAGTTAAGCGACCTGATTTGTGCCGCAAACCTGACAGGATTCGTCGTTATTTATCGAAAAAACGGGCGAAAAGCGCCGGAGCTCTCTATACGGCGGCCATCTTGTTTTGCGCGCTCGCGCGTCACCGGCGATGATGGGATTCTAACTGCAGACATCAGTAATGGTTTCTGAGTTTCAGAAACAAATCAGCACGAAATTCGGGGGTTTTGTGAGATTTTGGGAAAAAAGTTAGATACGCTATCCGACAGGACAGAAATCCTCGAAAACACAGTGGAGGAACTAAAAAAAGACCTTGCCAGTAGTAGAACCGAACTCCAGGCACTCTGTAGAGACGAGCAGGGCATACAGGAAAAGAGAGAGGATTTAAAATCATTTGTGGTAGCTCTGATAAAAGCCTCAGTCCAGGTAGAGGAAAGTGAAGTGGACATCGCTAAAGACATACAAATAATACATAGGGATCCCTTCAGGAAAAACCCCGGCAGAACAAAACCAAGAAAGATTCTTTTTAATTTTCAGACTTATGCACTTAAAGAAACAATTCTGGTATCTGCACTAAACTGAAAACCCTGAAAGGCCCTGACTTTTCTAAGGGAGGTGGGGGGGGGGGGGGGGGGTAGCTAAGGAAGTAGTTGTCGTAAGATTATAAGCTGATACTCACTTGATATGCGCACAGAATTTTATAGTTATTTTTAGTTGGGGCTGGGAGTTAACGGTGCAAAATTCTAATTTGGACTAACATCATGTCCAAGCAGATGAAGCAGGGGTGGGTTCTCCGGGGTAAGGTGGGTGGTACAAGGGTGTCACAGTATTTGGGAAGAAACAAAAAAAATCCTCAAGTACCTCAGTATTAGTAAGAAGAATTAGAATAATAAAGATATGTCCATACAGATCCTCACTTGGAATGTTAATGGGTTATGTGTGAAGGGCCGAAGGGATAGGTTACTGCAATACCTTAGAGATTCCCCTGCACAAATGTTGGTTCTATAGGAGACACACTTGTTGAAAAAGAAATGTGTTGATCTCTTTGAAAAACAAAGATGGGTACAAGTTTTTTGTACAGATTAGAGCGGAAATGTCAGAGGGGTTGCAATAATTGTGGAAAAACAAACTAAAATATGGGTGACACAAATAAAAGCAGATAAAGGAGGAAGGTGGATTATAGCCAATGCTAAAGTAGACGATAGGCCATTAACGCTAGTAGGCTATTATGACCCAAATCATGATGATTGCGAACCATTAACAAATCTGTTTGCCAATCTCTTAGATTTCCCAGGCCCAATAATTATGGGAGGGGATTTTAATGTTGTATTAGATCTTAAATTAGATAAATGAAGTAGAACTAGTACAACACAGACACCTAATTCACATGCATTACTAAAAACCTTTATGGCTCAACATACACTGTGTGATCTCTGGTGAGAAAGAACGGGAACTTCACAGGGTACATCCTTTCACAACAAGAAATATGGGAGCAGGTCAAGAATTGACTACTTCTTAGTAGATTAGTGCCTTAGAGAAGATATCTTGGATATTTAATATAAGGCGGCCCACTTATGAGATCACTCGGCAGTCCTCCTTACACTTAAAACAGCGTTAGGTGTGAAGAGAATAGGTGGACTCTGGACCGGACCATACTGGCAGATAGTGAAGCAATGGAAAATCTTAAAGGAGAGGTTAGAGAGTTTATTGAGGTCAACAGCGGCTCAGCCTCAAATGGAATAGTGTGGGATACTCTAAAGGCTTTTATTAGAGGTAAGATCACCAGCGTAACCTGTCATAGGAATAAGTTATACAGAGGAGAAATTTCACGACTAGAGGACGAGATGAAGAGAATAGATATGGAAATAAAAAGATCAGATTCAGAGGAGAATAAAGTAGAATTAGAAAAGCAGCAGCTGCTAACGAAGAATCAGCTATCAGAGACCCTCCAAATAGGAATTCGAAAAAAGTGGGATACTAGCGCATTTTGAGTACGGAGAGGGAGCAGGTAAACTCCTAGCCTGGAAAGTTAAGACAGAACGGAATAAGAACAGGATTAAGGAGATCAAGGAAGTCCGGTCTGGAAACATCCTGAGTAGTGAGACCGAGATTAAAGAGGCCTTTAAGGAGTTTTTTAGCACTTTATCCATGGAAGAGAAGGAAGAAATGGTAGACACCGAGATAGCGGGCTGGCTTGATGAATCCATTCAACCCATAGATGCTAACCAACAAAAGATCTTAAAACAAGAGATTATGTCAAGAATTCCTGTCATACGAGGGGAGGAAAACGGTAACCAGCGAAAACGGACTACATCTCCCAGGATGCTTAGCGGTTGAGAGGTTATGTAAACAGGAGAGCTGTTACATAACTCAAGGGAAACACGCCCTTATGTAAACAGGAGAGCTGTTACATAACTCAAGGGAAACACGCCCTTATGTAAACAGGAGAGCTGTTACATAACTCAAGGGAAACACGCCCTTATGTAAACAGGAGAGCTGTTACATAACTCAAGGAAAACACGCCCTATAAAGGGAGGAACCGGGAGGTACAAGGCTGTCGGATATTGTGTTTACACCGACGTACCTGCTTCGTGAAGAGCAGTGTTCCGGAGTGGTGCTCCAGTAAGGCAAGAACGGAGGTAGGTCGAGTCGTTACTCCCTGGGCCGTGTCTTGCCCCATCGTCACCTGTGAAGGACCCGGAAGCTCTACCGGTCAACCATTGAGCTTCGCTTTTTGACTCGGCTGAGTCCAAGCGCAGTGGCGCTTTTGCTGGTTGGAGTCGTAACTCCCAGCCCGACCAGAGACACAGGGACTGCCAGCTGTAACGCACACCAGGAGGTGTTTGCCGCGTTACAGACTCGGAAGTCCACAGGATCGATCGAGCGGCTGCTCTCGGTTCAGTCTTCTTGCTTGTGATTGGGGTATCGGTGACGCATCACCAGGAGGTGACTCCGCGTCCCGGTGCAGTCTGAGGAAGAGGTTGAGCGGCTGCTCCCTTCAGGTAGAGACCCCGGCTGGGTGTTTCCCTGACTCCTCGATTCTCCCCAACACTCTTCGTGCCCCTCACAGCCTACCGATTGGCATTGTCGGCCATTTCATTTCTGCCCTCTGTTGGCATACGCCGGGATCGGCGTATATGCAGAGGACGGTTAGGACCATCCGTGCTGTGGGCTGGTAACGTACTTAGCCTGGAGGATTCCAGTGACTATAACTTTTGTTTGTTCTTTGTATTTTATTTGCCTTCATTAAAAGAACTAACCCTTCACAAGTGGTTGCGTCCTCATTGTCGTGTCTGTTAAACGATCCTGAGACGTTCAGGGCGTTACAGATTACCAAGGAGGAAGTAGTTAAGGCCATTCAAACTAGCAAAGGGGGTAAAGCAGCTGGGCCCGACAGCATACCAACGGAGCTGCATAAAATCGTGATATCCCCTCTTTTGACATCAGTGATGAGTGAGGTATTAGGTCATGGAATTCAACTACCAAAAACATTGAATGAGGCCACGGTCACCCTCATCTTGAAACCGGGTAAAGATCCAACATTATGTGAGTCGTATAAACTCAGATTATAAAATCTTCCCAAAAATGTTAGCCAGTAGACTAGCCAAAATTGCGGGTTGTACAATACATAAAGATCAGTGAGGCTTTGGGAAAGGGAGATATCTACACGAACTTACCTATGAGCTTATCGGGGCTATCGATTTCGCTACAACCTTTGATATCCCTTTAGCTATAACAACATTGGATGCCTCTAAAGCATTTGATAAGGTGAGATGGTCCTATCTATTTTCTGTACTAGAGAGATACAATCTGGGAGATAATTTTTGTAGAGCTGTAAAGTTAATAAACAAAGAACCTGTAGCAAGAGTCCTGTGAATGGAAAACTATCATCCCCCTTCAAAATCCTTAGGGGTACAAGACAAGGTTGCCCTCTATCCCCCATTCTGTTTAATGTTTATATGGAGCCCTTGGCCTTTAGAATTAGACATACAACTGACATTCCACCCTTTTATCAGGGAGACTGGGTTAGGAAAGTCGTGCTATACGCAGACGATCTTATGGTATATTCATCTGACTTGGATGTCGCTTTACCAACAATTTTACATATAGCAACAGAATTTGGCGAAGTGTCAGGGTACTCAGTGAATGAGCACAAGACAGAAGTGATGATATGGAATCAAGTAAGTAGTAGTCCACTAATTAAAAAGGAGATGCGATACCTTGGTTTAAGAATAGTCAAAGATATCAACGTAATCCCAGAAACTAATCTAAGGAGGGTGTTTAAAGAGACCGTCCAACTAATGAAGAGCTGGGTACACCTCCCGTTAACGATCTTAGGGAGAGTTAGTTTGGTCAAGATGACTATTCTGCCAAAGATTACTTTCATATTTAATTCCTTACCACTACACTTAGATAAAACCACCATACACAAAATACAGCAGGCAAAGAATGTATTCATCTGGGCCAACAAAGGGGTTAGGATCTCATGGAAAAAGCTACGAAAGAGGGAGAACGGAGGCCTATCCTTGCCAGACATACAATATTACGCGTGGGCTTTACAATTGAAAAATTCTAGAATGCTCATAAAGACACCTGATGGATCCATAATAGGTTTAATGTACTCAGCAATGTTAAAAGAGTGTTAAATAGATACAGATGGTTTTCTCATTAAATTTGGAGATTCCAAATATTTTAAGAAAGTTAAATTGAAGGTGCTACAGTCGATGGCAATAATGTGGAATCACATTAGATGCCTTTCGAAATTGGACTATTATTCCCACTTTGCCCCGATTTGGGATTCACCAGGAACCCCAGAATGTCTCAATGATAAGTTGGCGATACCAATCAAAGATGCCGACCTAAACGTCTGGGAAGATTTGACCAGAGAAGGAAACCTATTACCCTGGTACGATCTAAACGGGCTGATGAAGGGTACCCTCTCAAAGTTTAAATATCTACAACTAAAAAGTTGGGTGCAAAGTAGAAAATCGACATTGGGCGCATGCAATATCTTAGAAGATCAATGGTAACCAAAGCACCGGGAAATAAGGAAGTAGCACTCTGGTACTGGCACCTTCAGGATATCATGGATGGAGAGTTCACTCTGGCTGAGGAGCTGTGGGGAAACTACTTGCCGAGGGAGCAGTTGCAGAACATTTGGCAAGTATCTATGCGCACACTTTACCTCATTGTCAAACCTGTTGTTTTAAGAAGAAACCACCTTTTTTCACTTCATAGGGCATATATATCACCCGAAACATTATCCAAGATGGGGAAAGGAAGCCGAACCAGCTGTGCCAAATGCGCTAAATGTGGGCTGGAAAAAGCAACAGACGTACATATGTTCTATCAATGCCCCACAATCAGCGAGTTCTGGAACAAAGTGGAAATGACAATGTCAGGTATTTCAGGTCAGCAAATAAAGGTAAGCCTTTTATTGGTTATCTTTGGGGTGGATGATGAACTTGTGAGCAGCGTTAGAGATTTGCTGTTCTATACAATACTATTAGCCAGAAGAGTAATATGTCGCAAATGGGTGAGTAGTATACCACCACAGCATTCGGAATGGTTGAAATCCTTGATATAGATGTCTAAGATGGAGTTATCTGGGAAAAAGTCTAAGAAGAAAGCTTTCTGGAACCTGCTATCAGTATGGTTGGAGAGCCCGTTGTAAAGTTTGAAAGATAATTGTCAAATAAGATCATAACTACTTCCAATGATTACACCGGCTAACAACTCCTGGACTCTATAGGCCCCTACACACTTCGAAAATCTAAGCAGTACAGGTGTTTTCACACCGTGGGAGAGAGACAGCCGCAGAAAGGCCGGTGCCCATTGTATGTCCGTACTGCCCGTCAGCGGTCAGTACCTCTCCCGATAATAAGGGCAGAAAAAATGGACATCTTTTCTTTTTTTCTGAGGTGAATGAGTACAAAAAAAAACACTGATAATGTTGCTGGACAGATTTAAAAGAAATGTAGATAATTTGAAGTTTAAGATCCACAGACCTAACACCCATGGAGGTCCTGGATTCTGTGAAGGAGAGCCTCGGATGTGGGGGCTCAGGGGCCAAAAGAGAAGAGACTCGGATGTAGCAAGGCAAGAAGACGAAAGTAAAGCAGAAGAAAAACAACAAGACCCTGTACTCCTACCTGACCATGAAAATCTGGATGAGCCAGAACCCCAAGGAGAAGAGGCTCACGCTGTTGGAGGTAAGATGACCACCTCTCTCCTCGAGAGTCATTTATGACTTGCTCTTCATTGGGGTGGCTTTACAGGATGTTTTCTGATTGCATGCTGTAGCAAATACCACCAACCCCCAACTCCCTCTTCTGGGACCACAGAGGCTGCATTAACCAGCTCTAACTCTTCCAGGTCATTGTCACCAGGACCCACTTTACCTTCAGTAGAATCTTGCAATGGTACAACCTTCCGAGTCCTATCGTTTTTCAAACCTGTGGCGTAGTTTCAACTTGAGTAAACAATACATGTCATGATGGAGTGTATTAACAATACAAAACTGGAGAGGAGGAGCCTAGCGCGCATCCAAGATGGTCGCGTGAGCACAGGGCTCCCCGGACCCTTGCTGCTCCTCGGAATTTATCCTGAGAATATCCTGATTGGTTTATGGAATCTGGCAGATGACGACCGGCTGAGCACGTATCTCTTTTCAGAACTCGAATCGGACCTGGGAATCCTGAGTTGTCGTTGTTCGAACTTTTGGGACCCACCCGACGGAGGTGCCCGGGGCGAAGGTGAACCGTGGAGCCGTGTCGTAATTGAACAACAGCGGCTGCAGTGCGGTGCCAGTGGCCGCTCTACCACTTTCGGTTTCACTTTCGGACTTCAGGGGGCTGGCCGGCGAACGCACTTGCTGTGGCGGGGTGTTTCCTTGGCCTCTGCGCGAGGCTTTGTCTCCACCTGCCACTAGTGTGCCCATCGCCTTGGGTCCCCCCGCACCGCTATATTGTGGTCTCTGGTGAGGCGCTGGTCTGCGGTGCCGGTGCCCCTACGACTCTTGATCGGCGGTCCCCTTCGGTGCCCGTGACCACATGGGGGGCAAGGGGGGCCCCGAGGGGCGTAAGACTAAGGCCTCCCTCCGCGGGGGACCGGTCCAGGTCAACAACATGGACCGCTACACTCTGGGCAGAGGGATCCCTGGAGCGACCGGCCCCCCCCGGACGCCGCCGGTGGTGGCACGACCGTCTCTCCGGAGCTTTCCCTGCAGGACATCATGGGCGCCATTGATGGCATCAGGGAAACCATCGCCACGCAATACGAGGCCCTGGCCCGTAAAATCGACACGTGGCAATCGATGTCACCTTAATTCGGGCAGATCTCTCCAAAACTAACGAGAGGGTTCAGGCTCTCGATGCGCGGACCTCCACCCTTGGTGCGGATGTGTCGGACCTGCAGGCCGCGCTTGGTGACATCAAGGTGGTCAACGATCAGATGGCCCGGCGGCTGGAGGACTTCGAGGGACGGGCCCGACGCAACAACATCCGTGTCATAGGCGTACCGGAGTCCCCCGACAGCCGCCCGGTTGACCTCCTGGTCGAGGAACTCATCCTCCAACAGTTGACCCCTGCAGGCCTAAGTAAGTTCTTTGCCGTGGAGCGGGCCCATCGAGTTCCGGGCGGTCGGCCACGGCCGGGGGCCCCCCCGAGGCCTATCGTGGCCAAACTGTTCCACTATAGAGACCGAGATGCTATTCTGCAGGCCTCACGGGTCCACGGCCCGGTTCGTCATGAGAACTCATCCATTAACTTTTATCCGGACTTTACCCAACTTGTCCAGAAACAGCGGATGGGATTCCAGGGGGTGAAGCGTCGTCTCCATGAACTGGGCCTAAAGTACTCTATGCTCTACCCTGCAAAACTCCGAGTGGAACATGAGGATCGGACTGCCTTTTTTGACTCTCCTGTGGCCGTGAGTGACTGGCTGGACTCGCTGCCGGACAAAGGTGGCCGTCCCGGGCCCTCTGCAGGCGCCGAAGGTGGCGGGTCCCCTTTGGAGTGACTTTTGGTCCTTGATTTTGCCACTTTGCACTGTTCAGCTGGGTTTTACTTCTTTTGTTCATTTTGTCTCACTAGGACCTGTGTGGGGGGCGGGCGGGGACGGGTCCCTTTCCTCCTCCGGGGTCTTTTCGTAGAATGGGGTTAGTAGGGCGACAGGCACACTGCAAGTTGGGGGGGTTTTTTGGCCCGCAGGGGTGCAGGGTGGGGGGAGCTGGATTTGGGGGGGGGTTGGGGGGAAGGAGGGGTTGTTTTGCTGTGTGTTTTCTGTTTGCATGGCGAGGTATTGATTTTTGTCCAGATTCGGGAACTGTGCTACTGACTGGGGGGCCTTTGATCTATTGGAGGGGATGGGGGGGACGGGTTGAGGCTGATGTCATGGAACGTCAATGGGTTGGGGGACCGTATCAAACGGGGTGTAGTACTGCAGTATTTGCGTCGTCTGACTCCTGATGTGGTGTTTATCCAGGAGACGCATCTGGTTGGTAATGTTTGTCATGCAATGAACAGGGGGGGATACCGCCTCGTGGCCCATTCTGGTTTCACAACTGGCTCCAGGGGGGTGGGCATTCTCCTGCGATCCTCACTTCCGTTGGATATCACTAGGGTAGTTTCGGATGACAGAGGGCGCTATGTGTGTCTGACTGGGAGGTGGGAGGGGCAGCCCCTTTCCCTGGTCTCAGTTTACGTCCCCCCGGGCCTCCAGAACTCCACCTTCGCGGACTTGGGTCGAATGCTGCTAGAACTTCCGGATAGTCTTTTGCTTATGGGCGGGGACTTTAATTCGGTGGTTTCGGGTGACCTGGATCGTCACCCACCCAGGGCCCTCCCCGCTGCCCAGGCATGGCTTGGTGGACTGTTGGAGACCTTCGGCCTGGTAGATAGTTGGAGATTAATGCATCCGACCCAATGTCAGTACACCTTTCACTCTGGGGCGCATGGGAGTCTTTCTAGGTTAGACTACTTCCTTATGCCCGCGGTGCAGACTGGTCGGATTCGAGAGGTTAGGCACCTGGCGCGGGGTATCTCCGATCATTCCCCGCTGTGGCTGCTCTTTGACACCGAGTCGCGGTCTGCAGGGCGGATCGCTCCCATTAACCCGTGGTACCTGCGAGACCCTACGACTCGCGACAGCCTGGTTAAGGCTATGGACCAATACTTCCTTGAAAACGAGGGGTCGGTGTCGTCCGCAATGTCCCTGTGGGAAGCCTTTAAAACCGTAATCCGCGGACACGCCCTCTCCCAGATAGTGGTGGCTAAGAAGCTCAAGAGTGAGGCAGTGGTGAAGTTGGAGACTGACATCTCGGGGCTGGAGTCGGCCTTGGAGACGGGTGTCACTCCGGACGGGCTCCATGCCCTCAGCCTGAAACAGTTTGAATACAGGTCTCTTGTCACTGACGCTGCCAAAACGATGTACAGGGAGCAGCAGGGTCGATTGTATGATGCCGGGGACAAGGCGGGAAAGTTGATTGCGTGGCTGGATAAGAAGGAGAGAGTGAATCGTGTGGTCCCGGAGCTGCGTGTCTCGGATGGAGTGTGTGTGACTGAGCCTGGTGAGATTGTGGAATGTTTCGCTGACCACCTCCGGGCCGTGTACTCCCCGGTGACTGATAGGGATGAAGACGACTCTTGCCTTCTGCTGAGGGATATTGCTTTGCCCTGCCTGTCCGTCGAAGACCGTGAGCAGCTGGACGCCCCCTTGTCTGTAGATGAAATAGCAACTGCGATTCGGTCCCTTCGTTCGGGCAAGGCGATGGGTCCCAACGGTCTGCCTATTGAATTATACAAGTTGCGCCCGGATAAACTCGCGCCCTTCCTCCGTCGTATGTTTCAGGAGTCCCTTGAGGCGGGTTCCCTTCCTGACGACCAGCGTCTGGCTACGATAGTCGTGATCCCCAAGGACGGTAAGCCACGAGACCGCTGTGCCTCCTACAGGCCTATTTCACTGCTAAACGCAGAGCCTAAAATCCTGGCTAAAGTCCTTGCCAATCGTTTGTTGAGCGTCATCTGCGATCTGATTCATCCTGATCAATGCGGCTTCATCCCTCATCGTAACACCGCTCTTAACTTGCGGCGTCTTCACGGCGCCCTCGCCAGGGCGGAGTACCTCTCCGAACCAGCCGTGCTGGTTTCTTTAGACGCCACGATGGCCTTTGACACCATCGAGTGGCCATTCCTCTGGGCTGTCTTGACCAAATTCGGCTTTGGGGAAGGATTTCTTGGCTGGGTGAAGCTTCTTTACACGGGACCCATGGCTCAGGTGGTGGTTAATGGGCGGGTCTCTCGGCCCTTCGCTCTCGGTAGGGGTACGAGGCAGGGGTGCCCGTTGTCCCCTCTGCTCTTTGCTCTTGCCCTGGAGCCGCTCACTGCCTGGCTCCGCTGGGAGCCCTCGATCAGAGGGATCCGGTGGGCCCCGGGCTTCGAGGATCGGGTCTCGTTGTATGCGGACGACATTCTCCTGTATCTCACCTCGCCGCGGCAGTCGCTTAATGTTCTCTTCGATGTTCTGACTTCCTTTGGGAGAAATTCGGGTCTAACGATCAACTGGTCTAAATCCTGTGTCTATCCTATCTCCGGCGACCCTCCTCTCTTGCCGCCTCGGCTTCCGATCCAATTATCTCTGTCCGGCTTTAAATACCTGGGGATATACGTCTCGTTGGACCCGGTGGCTCGCTATGAGCAGAATCTCCTGCTTCCACTTCGGCGTTTGAGGGAGGACACGGCTCGGTGGTGTAAGCTGCCCTTGTCCCCGCTGGGTCGGGCAGCACTGTTTAAAATGATGTCCCTTCCCAGATTCCTCTATGCACTTCAGAACTCCTTCGATGTCATTCCTGTGTCCTACTTTCGGGAGGTGGAGAGTCTGCAGAGGAGACTAGTGTGGGACGGACGGGCGCGTATCGCTCTGGCAAAGCTTACTCTCCCCTGGTACGACGGGGGCATCGCGCTTCCCGACATTCGCAGGTATTATTGGGCCTCACAGCTATCGGCCATTAACCATGCCACGTATGCGCCTGGCTTGAATCCGGCGTATGAGATGGATAAATTCCTGCTTCCCGGCGGAAACTATAACAGGGCACTTTACTCCAGCTCGGCTGGACGGACCCTTACGGGCCCTACTAAGATTGCGGTACGGATCTGGAAGGCGGCCAATGTAGCCATGGGCTGGAGTGAGCGATTAACATGTGCTACTCCTCTGTTTGCCTCCGCCCGACTGGGAAGCCTCTGGACAACGAAGGGGTTTGAACGTTGGGACACGATTGGTATTAGTAGAGTGGGAGACTTATGGATTAAGGGTGCGGTTAAAACATTCGCGGCGCTCCAGAGCGAATACGAACTTACGGAAAGGGAGTTCTTCCGCTACGCCCAGGTTCGGCATGCCCTGCTCTCTGTTTTTGGGGAGGGGACCAAGATCCCGGCTTCATCGCCCCTCGAGGACCGCATACTCGATGGTCATGTCCCCGACAGTACTATCTCTTTAATTTATAAAAAACTTATCAATAATCGGGCTGACCTCTTGGTGCGCCTTCGGGAGGCGTGGACGGGGGATGGGGTGGAACTGGACGACGAGGACTGGCAGTCCGCACTGTCGTCCCCCAAGGAAGTGGCCATTCCAGCCCGTCTCCGCCTGGTCCAGCTTAAGATTCTCCACCGGGTGTATGTGACGGGTCCCCGTTTGGTCTCGATGGGATTTTCTGAAGACGGGCTCTGTAAGCGGGGATGTGGGCTCAGTGCCACCTTTCTCCATATCCTTTGGGAGTGCCGCGAGGTGGCGGAATACTGGCGCCGGGTTCATGTGGTCTTGGGACAAGTCACCGGGGTTGCGCTGCTGCCGGAGGTGCGTCGCTGTGTCCTGAATGTGTGGGAGCCCAATGATTATAACGCGGCTCAGACTCGGTGGGCGGCCCTGGGGAACATGATTGCCAAGAGAGATATAGCGCAGCTTTGGGGTTCCCAGCGGCCTCCCACCGTGTCCGTATGGAAGGAGAACATGGACTGGTGCATGTTCAGGGAGAAGACTGTGTATGTGGCTCGTGGTAAACCGGGGGCATGGGGTAGAATCTGGGGGCAATGGAACGCGTATCGTGGGGGTATCTGTACTCCCCCCCTAGTGGACACCGATATTGCTTTGTCCCCCTGACCCTTGATGGTTCCTTGCGACTTCTGGAATAACCGATTATAGACGTTCCTCTCCCGTGACCCCCCCCCGACATATCAGTACTCCTTCCTCTTGATAGCTATTCGAAGGTCTGAAGTAGAGTCCCCCGGATGTAGCCTGACCCACACTTTTTGCCCTTATGCCTCGCCTTTTGTTTTTAGTTGTTATTTATGTTAAACCTATGTATCCTGCTTCCCTAGGACTATCCGGAGCCATGTACGGGGCTGGGCCCCGGGAGTCGACTACTGCCTTAACAACTGTGTGATCCTTTCTGAATCTAGCGGCCGGCCCTGGTGGTTGTAGGCCCATGCTTGTAATTGATTTATTGTTTAATAAAATTTTCAAAAAAAAAAAAAAAAAAAAAAAACAATACAAAACTGCCTCAAGACCTTATTAAATGTAGCTTTGTGTGTGTAATGCACCTGTTTTCGCTATTGTAAACAAAAGTTTGGAGTGGTGATTGCTGCAGATTTATTTACTTGAGCGAAGCACTCACATGCATTATCTGTTCCTTGGAAGCTTAAAAGAGTGTTGCAGGCTAACTGCATTGTGGGGTTTGTAGGCTAATCCTCCTTTAAATAGAGCAAGCACTGAATGCAACAATAAAGTGCTCATGGGACAAAAGTAACGCCTCTAAGCACACTCATTAATCCATTGAGAAGCATTGAGAAAGCTGCATTTAAGCACTTTTTGTCCTCTAGCATGCCATCAAAAATACTGGTGATGTCATCTAGTGTCCTTCGTAAGGAAAAAGCGGATAGACATTTGGCAGTGAGTAGACATTCTCTTCAAATCTACTTTTTATAAAAGAACATATTTTTTGAACTTGCTAAAACAGCAGTAAACAATAAGTGATGGATTGGAATGCTTGAGTCAGTCCACTCTTGTTCACTCAGATCGTTTCTTCGCTTATCTGTTTGACAACATAAGGATATCAACCATAGACCACACTGCGGTACAGTAGTCGAACCTCCAATGCTAGGCCATCGCGCCATCGGCAAAGGAACACAAGTAACTAGTGGGGCATTTGAGCCTTACTGTTCCCCTGATGTCCCAAGCATAACTCTACCATTTAGGACAGAACTAATCCAGCATAGCAGTTAATACTAGGCTGTTTTTAACCACTTTATGATCTTAAGAAATATGTTTTTTATTAAGTTTTCAAATTCGGGGTTCAATACAGCAATGCTCATCGCAACAATTCAAAACCCCCAGTAACACTAGACTCCCATGTTCCTGCTTTTACATGAAAGCTGACAGTAATGACTGCAAGACTCTAAATAAATTGTACCAAACAAATGCTTCAGAGGGGAATTAGAGTGAGCACTGATTTGCTAAATGATTCTCTCACTCCTCATCAGAGCAAGCATCCCTCCACAAAGAGAAAAGGCAATATTGAGTCCTGGCCAATTAAGGCTACAAACATAATTCTGATAGTAAAAGATTGTAAAACAACAGCAAAGCAAAAGAGTAACATCAGAGTGAAAAAGGATCAAGTAAATCAATGCTTCTGCACTTACACCAATTCCACAAAAATCACTGATACCTCCACCTGCACAACCCGTACCTATGAGTACAATTCTCACTCGTACTGGGAATACAACAGCAGACTGGGCTTCCATTGTTTATTAAGTTCCTGCATTCCATTCTCACAAACAATCTTAGCTGGACTAACATCTGTGAAAAACAGAAGTCTACACTGGACACAATACTATCCCCTACTTTATGGCCCACTTAAAAACTAAGGGCTTTATTTAGAGTTTGGCAGATGCCCCATCCACCTTATTTATAGGGCATAGACGGGACATCTATCACTTTTTGGCAGATATCACATCTGCCAAACTTTAAATAAGGCTCTCCATGTTGTGACACCTTCTGCACGGTCAATAGTGCAAAACCCTGATTGTCTCAACCGTACTGATTGCCAATAACTCATAGAGGTAACTTTCTCAAACCAATGGATGACCAGTCAAACCTCAAAACATTTTTCAAAAACCTCACAAGCAAATTATCAGGTCAATTTCTCAATTTGGATAAACTGACCTGTAAACCGAACATTGGTTCCCTGTCTCACTTTTACCAACATTTCTAGCCTGTCTTTCACTCTTTTAAATGGTATTGGCATACTATTCTGAAAATGTGCAAAGGAATCAGCTCTACCCTGACTTTTGGCTTAGAGGGTTTCAAATACTCCATTTCTTTACTCCAAGGTCACCTCTGTGAGCCTAGTTGTCATAGATGCAAGTCTGTCGTCCACAATCGCCATTTTAGATTCAGTTCCATCAATCTTCCTGTCAAGTCTTTCTAAAGACTCCTTCAGTATCCTCTCACCACTCGCAAGAAAGCTCATATCCCCACTGGTAGTGTCCTCTGAAATGGATGTCCTGCAGCCACCAGCTAGAGTTAGTCTATTTTTGAACTACCTCTTGAGCTTGGTTTACCATGTTCCACATAATGGATGATCCAAGTGCTGCAATGCTGTTTCAAGACTCTTAGTAACAGCGACCTAGTACTCTGGGCTAGCTGCAATATATAGTGTCAGGCGGGATTATAAGCTCTCTTAATGTAAGGGATGGTTGGGGTCTCCCTATATACAGCCTACTTCCTCCTTGCAATTCAATGCTCCTAAGCTGCATTATCCAATTCCCGGGCAGCATCTCTGACTTTTCACCTCTCTCATTGCATCCAGCACACCTAGGGCCTCGCTCCATCTCTGGGGTTAATGTTATTATGGCCAGACAGCATCAGTATCCAACTGCAATACACCACAGTAGAGCAGATATTGCTCAGGAAAGAAATCTAGCATTCTAATTTAATAGAAAAAGAGAAAAATCACTGCTTAAAAGGTTCTAAGACATTGCATTTCTTTTCTTTGTCTTTTTTTCTTCTTTGTCAACATAACGTGCAAATGAAAGTTTCCAGGATTGTAACCATCCGAGGTATGGACACATTTTTTATAAAATAAAACGTGCTTTCCTTAGTGCTGAAGTTGTTTGCAGGATCACTTTTGTGATTGTCATTCTAGAGTCACATTAAAGTGCTCAAAAGAGAAATCACTTTTTTTTTATAACTATCACCAATACCTGCATTGACAAACACTTGTTTGCAACACTGTCCATGTTGCATATGCTTGATGATTAACTGCACTAGGGAACAACCGGATTCAACAAAATATATATATGAAAGTAATGCAGCAAAATGTGTTCTATGTTTAGTCAAACAAAAATACTTCTTCTTTTCAAAAGGCATTCATAGAATGACCCTGGTGTTTACCAATACTCAAGAGGTAAGATCAGAAGGACTGAATATCACATAAATGAGTAACTTTATGAAGTGTGGGCTCCCGTGTATGGTTTTTGCGAAGTTATTAATTTCATAGCATTGATAAAAATCCCCAACGTATGCCAATATAAAGGTAACTAGGTTCTAGGTAATTTCAAGGTCCAAAAGAACCTTCTTATAATTCCACATGATAAATGGGGGCATGTCTCTCACAAATACTTATGCACTCATACTAACCTGTACAGGCACCAATTTTAATCGCCAGCCGCTGTCCATGTAGGTAACAGCGGTGGGGCGGTGGGGCCGGGTGGGTGGGGAGGGGGGGATTTTGAGGGACAATGCAGAGGGAAAATTAGTTATTTATTTAATTTTCCCTCTGCATCGTCCCTCGAAACCCCCCCCACCCCCCAAAGCGGCACCACCGCTGTTACCTGCATGGACCGTGGCTGTTCATCACCTAGTATCAATGTTAAAGTGGTTTAAGGAACACTGACCAGAGAAGTCAAACATAATTACAGTGGCATTAATACCTAAGATGCTAGTGTCAAAAGGAAGAAGAAAAAGTTCCTATTTCTATCCACATGTATAAATTCAACAAAAATCTATATTTTACGGTAAGTCTACAGATTTACATCTCACACTAATCTACTTACAAATCAGGTTGCTGTCCGGCCGCAATTTCACTCTGGGGTACAGGATAGAGTGCTTCATATGTTCTCAATTCCCCTGATCCGTGTATTGCATATGCATTGAACCTGTCAACATCAGGTGGAAAATAGCTCCAAGGAATAACAGCTCTGCCTTCCCATCTGGTTCCTTTTCTAGTCACATCACACTCCAAGGCAAGCTCTTGCTGGAATGGTTAAAAAGAGATAATAAAGACATACAAAAGCTTTGAAAATAAGAATGAGAGTGGCTCGCTGGGTAGGAAGCAGCACAATTTCAAAGTATGTTGTCACCTACTTTCCATGCATTTCTTCGGCCTGAAAGCAGCAACACCAAATGCTGTCCATGGCTGTAAAAATGCAACATACTATAAAACATTAGAATCAAATTAATTAATTTTAACACAGTATAAATCAACAAAAAGGATTTGCCTTTGTTAGTTTAATTCGAGAAATAAAATAGTTTACGCCTACATATAAGGCTTACTTGCATGGCCTCTACATAGGCATGGCAATAAGAAACAAACATTGGCAAGTCCAATGTGTTTGGCGTTGAACTTCAGACCTTATACTTTGTAAATAGTTGTTTTGCTTTGACATAGTTTTTGCAAAACTGTATTGATGGGGAAGTTGCTGGCCCCTTTTCAATCTAAAAACAATAAACGTTGATTACTAGCAAAAATATGTTTTCGTTTCGAGTCCCTGGCTTAGTAGTCCCTGGGACTGAAGGGAACGACTTTGTGTGTGGATGTGCTATTTGTGAAAGGGTAGAATGCTGTCACTCACAGGGATGTTAGCCAACAGGAAGTGGGCAGACCCAATGTGATGTGGTGTATGCTGTAGTGGAAGGAAGAAAAAAATGTGAATGGGGAAAAGAAGATCATTGGATGAGGAAGGCTGGTTGAAAGCCCCTGTAAGTAAATATTTTATACATATAATTTTAGAAAAATCAAAAGGTCTTAGCTAACCTTGGACCTAATAATTAATTTCAGTAGTGCACCACTCAGGAGGCTCCAAAGACAGGACTGCACCACACAAGGACAAATGAACCAGCAAGGAGATGCATCCTATGATGGAAGACAGCATTTGTATATATATCACCAGAGAGAGAGCTAACTCTGCAAACATGTTCCCCTGGAATTATCCAAAGTCATTACACAGAGGCACATCATATGTTTTAGTACTTATCAAGGCACTCTCTTAAACAGTAGAATACCTCTTCAGAGTGAAGTGATGCAAACTGCTCAACCAATCTGTGAAGGGCTGTGCCTTGTCGACTCGTCAATACCGTGCAATGTCGTGTTCAGTCAAAATAAATCCTAGACCTACTAAGAGAGCTGCAAGAGGCAGTTCTTCCGACCCCACATGAAGCCTAGTAGTCTTATTTTAAGTTACACAGGGCACTTAAGAACCTTTGGAGAATAAATACTTAACTTCCAGCCAGTATCTCTGAATTGTGGAGCAGTACCAGACCATGTGAAGGTACACTCGGTTTCTTAGTGGTATCGTTTATCATGTCCAGGAGTGGTGGGTGCCCATCTTCCACAGTCTCTCAGGGGTGTTGTAAGTTCTGTTAAGTAATGTCAATTTGATAATGGGTAGACAGGCTAAAATCTCTAATTACCGGGGTGACCTCATAGCCTCGCTCCACTACCCACCTCCCAATTGTCTCAGGTTTTTTTTCCCAGTGGAACTGCTAGCTTGCAAATCGATCAGTAATGCTAACCAGAAGTAAACATGTGCAATGCACTTTAATCCCGAGAGGGAGATCACCAAGAACTTAGGAAGAGCCACAAATGCTGTGCTGCACTGTTCTAGAATATGTTGGAGCAGCAAATACCCGGAGAATTGGGATTTAAGGAGCTTAAACTCTTCTGCAAGGTGTCTAAAGAACCTTCTTTGATCAAACTCCCAGTCAGCTCTCAGAGTTGAGAGACCAATATATAGGGCCAGTAAGGTCCTAGGCTCTGAAGTCTTGCAGGCCATCAGATTGTATGCCTTGCCACAAGGGTGTCACTTGTGTTAGTTTGCTCTACCATCCATTGCAAAGCCCTCGGCCAGCAGTCCAATCCAACTCTTGTGGCTGGGCAGTTAAGCTTGGACCGGAGATCAATATAAAAATGCCAAAAGGAAATAAGTTGAGTTCTAGGTGAAAGGCAGGATAGTTTCTGGAACCACTGAGCCAGTTGTTCACTACTGGTACTTGATCAGCTTAATGCAGGAGCATGACCAGCATGCAAAACACACCACTTTAAACTGATGGGACACATTTATCCTGTGAGATAATACATTGCTTACCCAACTCACAAGAATCAGCAGGATCGAGTGCCTATCATAAGAAAGAAGCTTCCTGGAATCTCATAGGGGTAATTTTGGAGCATGAAATGGAGCCTCAGTAGTGCCACAATTTTGTTTAATGCCACTCTTCCGATTATGGAGAGGGGATGACTGTCCTATCCCGGGAGGTCCCTACGTCAGGCATCGAGAACCCGAGTGACATTGAATTCCCAAAACAACATTGGGTCTCTAGTTACATGCATTTTCAGGTACTTGAAACTAAATGTGTTTTCTCAAGTAGCAGAGACTTATACATTCTTACCCATAGATAGGAACTAGGGGAGCTTATATCCTACACATGTTCTGGCCATGCTCCTTGCTGCACACTGCCCGGGCTTGGGAAGCACTAGAATATAGTTTCACCACCCCAGAGTCTGACACCCTCATAGCCTCACCTATGGGATCACCGAGACTAGCTCCATGATGAGGCCCGTCCTGCCCCTATAAATAGTCCGGAGGCCCCCTGCTGTCTGCAAAAATTCAATCACAAAGATTAGTGCCGATCATCCGTTATCTCGTACCCTACCTTTGTGCATTCAGATACAACACTCATTGCTGACAAATATATGACCATTTACTGACTAATAGTGGGTGTGGGGGGCAGGGGTTATATGCTACCATTTGGGACCAGTTATGAAAATACATCACTGCTATATCAGAGGCATCCTACTATGTACAAATATATCACTGTATATTCGATGTTTGATCTACAAAACCCCAATAAAATGTGTTTTAAAAAAAAGAAAAGTTGTCACAAACTCCTTCCAACAAGTATTAAAAGTCCATTGCATCAGCATGTTGTTACCAATGATGTTCCAATGATTAAACAACAAGATGTTGTGTTTCTGTAATGTCTTTATTGGTTTGTGTGCTTTAACACTCATATCAGTAAAGGGCTTCATATGTGACTCATTGGTTTGTGCTGACACTGATGACTTCATTGTTGTTTCCTTTGGCGGCAGTTGTAAATTCTGAAGCATGCTTGAGGGCACCGCCTTCTGAGAAAGCACCTTTATTTAAAGATGTTGAGTC
Source organism: Triturus cristatus (assembly GCF_964204655.1). Lineage (NCBI taxonomy): Eukaryota > Metazoa > Chordata > Amphibia > Caudata > Salamandridae > Triturus > Triturus cristatus. The sequence goes on from NC_140582.1 coordinate 408,811,951, forward strand.
CTTTCAGCTGCACTTGCTATTCATGTTTGGTTTTGAAAGGAGCTGCCACATCGAGGAGCCAAACACCGAAGAGGTTTTCTTCGAGAGAGGTTCAGGTCTACAGATCAAGGCTGCACGTGTTTTTTGACACAGGCGCTCTCGAACTGAATGCTTTCAGTCTCTGCTCAACTTATTCAGAAGTTCGGATGAGGTACTGCCTTCGGCCGCTCAAGCAGAAATTCTTCTGGCGAATTAGGAAGAAACAGCATTACTGTAAGGTGGCAAGTTATGGGGGGGCACGTTTAGGTCTGCACTATTGGTTGGTGAAGGGAGATCAACCAATCATAGCACAAGAGACATACCTAGTTCCCCTCAGTAGAGATTTTCCCTTAGATATATAGGATTGTTTTGGGAACTAGCAATGAACCTTTAAAAGAACTGTTACAGCTTTTGCTTCAATAATATCAAGAACTTTGTGTTGTTAAACAGAAGGAATTGTAATTCTGGAATTTGCTCTCTTAGCGGAAACAACCAGCGCTTTCTCGTGTGAAATATAAAAACAATTCTTCGTAAAAGTAGAACTAACAATTGTTGACTTTTTCCTTCCAAGTCTACTTTCCTGCAGTACCCACAGTGCTTAATTTGAACCAGTGGTTTCCGGTGCTCGGCACAGGCACTTAATTGTCAACACCGGGAATTATAACAGTTTGCCACATGGTGGAGCTGTATAGCTAATTTAGAGATGAAGACAACAACAGTTATTTATTCGTTCAATATACATTAAAAATGTGTAATACCAGCAGCCCTAACCATTCTTATAGCACTGGGGGCATGGAATACTCTGAATTGTCAACAGAGTAGTAGGGTGAAGGTGAGTAGTTGTGTTGGGTCTGTCACTGGCAACTCTTGCAGGGGCAATAGGTATCGCAAGCTGCAGTTGCCTTCTGACCAGGGCCCTCACACTTATATTTTTACAAATTAAGCACTGATGTACTCACACTAACTTCTCTTTCCCCCATTTGGCCACATGCATACTCTGGTGAAATATAAAACCCAGAGTTGGTGCTGCCAAAAGGAGGGCATCTCAAGAGTATTGCTTCCTAGGAATCGGGCCTGACAAGACTAGTGACCTCAACATATAGTTCAAATATCTCCATTAGTCCCAGATTGCCCATTTTGGTTACCGGAGGCAAAGAAGCATATTGTTCACATAGAGCAAGACCTGGTTCTCGATTCTGCCTTCCCACTAAAACCACCTGTCAATCTTTGGTATCCAGGCAGCCAGTCACGCACTCATTAAAGTGAAAACCAAAGGAAAGAGAGGTCAGTTAGAAAGCACTTTAGAAAAGGAGAGTTTACATAGAAATGAGCCCAGAGACTACTAGACAGAGCTTAGATGTAGATCAGGAATCTGGGGCGAAAGTCATACTCTCAAATACCCAACAATGGAAAGCCCATCTCAATGAATCAAACACTTTTTCAAAATGATCCAATATCAGGGCACTGAGACTTGGAACTAATGGGCATGAGCCAGGGCAATCTGAGCTCGCCGTGGACATTGGTATGTACTACGTCCTGACATAAAGTTGTTGTGATCTAGGTGCACCATCAAGTACTCACTTAATCACTTTATTCAGTCTGTTTACCAGGTTCTTTGCCAAGATATTAGTTTTCATGTTGATGAGTAAAATAGGGCGGTAGGGGGTACAATATTCAGATGGTTATTCCAGTTTTAAAATGACCAAGGTAGTGTTTTGCTGTAGATCCCACGAGAGTAAGCCAGTCTACTTGGAGTCACTGGTCACTTAGAAGGTGGGGAATGAGCAGGTGGGGCCTGCTTCTTAAAGAGCTCAAAAGGAAATCCATTACACCCGATCATCTTACAGGGTTGCATAGAACTCAGTTCTTCGGCTACCTAATCTTCAGTCAGTGGGAGGCCAAGGTTCCACTTGTAAGAATTTGGCAGGGCTTAGATAGGTAGTTCTCGTGAAAAGGGATTAGCAGCACTGGTAGATAAAGCATGGACTGCAGAAAGGCAGTTGTAATAGTCTGGGAATGCCACTTAATAGGCAGACTGAGGGATACCAGGCTGTAGTATTAGCAGTGTAGGCCACCCATCACTGTTGGCTAGCTTGTAAAAACAATGGTGCACTTTGCCACTAATCTGATTTATAAGTCTAATCAATGCCATCCAGAACGACCGGGCCATATCAAGAGACAGATGCCTGTGCACCAACCTGGTTGGTTCAATCTGACAGAGCAAATGCAGTTCTCTAGAGGTGGCAAACTCGCGCTCCAGAGCAAGGAGCTCCTTATCTTGTTCCATACTCTTAAGATATGCCTTAGCCTTACCTTGAGCAAAAGACACACAATTGATGGATGGAATGCAGAACAAATGAAAACATTCACCCCCAGTCAAGATTTCTTGGGTTTAATCCATCATTCTTTTGCTCACCATGCCACCCCAGTTTAGACCTGGCCATATGCAAATCAGTCTTGACCCTGTGCCTCATGGGAACAGTCCAGCCCAAACTGCCAAGCCAGGTCCTCCCTGGACCGGAAACAAGCATCCTAGGACCGGTTTCGGGGTTTCACCCCTCTTCAGCCAGGATAGCTTGAGTCCAGTGGCACAGTGAGCCCAGCACCCAAGTCTGGGCATACCTGGCGCACTTAGGGCGAGAAAGCAAAAGACACACAATTGATGGACGGAATGCAGAACAAATGAAAAAATTCACCCCCAGTCAAGAGATCTGGGTTTAATCCATCATTCTTTTGCTCACCATGCCACCCCAGTTTCGATCTGGCCATATGCAAATCAGTCTTGACCCTGTGCCTCATGGGAACAGTCCAGCCTGAACTGCCAAGCCAGGTCCTCCCTGGACCGGAAACAAGCATCCTAGGACCGGTTTCGGGATTTAACCCCTCTTCAGCCAGGATAGCTTGATTCCAGTGGCACAGTGAGCCCAGTACCCACGTCTGGGCATACCTGGTGCACTTAGGGTGAGAAAGCAAAAGACACACAATTGATGGACGGAATGCAGAACAAATCAAAACATTCACCCCCAGTCAAGAGATCTGGGTTTAATCCATCATTCTTTTGCTCACCATGCCACCTCAGTTTAGACCTGGCCATATGCAAATCAGTCTTGACCCTGTGCCTCATGGGAACAGTCCAGCCTGAACTGCCAAGCCAGGTCCTCCCTGGACCGGAAATAAGCATCCTAGGACTGGTTTCGGGGTTTCACCCCTCTTCAGCCAGGATAGCTTGATTCCAGTGGCACAGTGAGCCCAGGACCCACGTCTGGGCATACCTGGCGCACTTAGGGTGAGAAAGCAAAAGACACACAATTGATGGACGGAATGCAGAACAAAGCAAAACATTCACCCCCAGTCAAGAGATCTGGGTTTAATCCATCATTCTTTTGCTCACCATGCCACCCCAGTTTAGACCTGGCCATATGCAAATCAGTCTTGACCCTGTGCCTCATGGGAACAGTCCAGCCCGAATGCCAAGCCAGGTCCTCCCTGAACCAGAAACAAGCATCCTAGGACCGGTTTCGGGGTTTCACCCCTCTTCAGCCAGGATAGCTTGATTCCAGTGGCACAGTGAGCCCAGGACCCACGTCTGGGCATACCTGGCGCACTTAGGGCAAGAAAGAAAAAGACACACAATTGATGGACGGAATGCAGAACACATCAAAACATTCACCCCCAGCCAAGAGATCTGGGTTTAATCCGTCATTCATTTGCTCACCAAGCCACCCCAGTTTAGACCTGGCCATATGCAAATCAGTCTTGACCCTGTGCCTCATGGGAACAGTCCTGCCTGAACTGCCAAGCCAGGTCCTCCCTGGACCGGAAACAAGCATCCTAGGACCGGTTTCGGGGTTTCACCCCTCTTCAGCCAGGATAGCTTGAGTCCACTGGCACAGTGAGCTCAGGACCCAAGTCTGGGCATACCTGGTGCACTTAGGGCGAGAAAGCAAAAGACACACAATTGATGGACGGAATGCAGAACAAATCAAAACATTCACCCCCAGCCAAGAGATCTGGGTTTAATCCGTCATTCTTTTGCTCACCAAGACACCCCAGTTTAGACCTGGCCATATGCAAATCAGTCTTGACCCTGTGCCTCATGGGAACAGTCCTGCCTGAACTGCCAAGCCAGGTCCTCCCTGGACCGGAAACAAGCATCCTAGGACCGGTTTCGGGGTTTCACCCCTCTTCAGCCAGGATAGCTTGATTCCAGTGGCACAGTGAGCCCAGGACCCACGTCTGGGCATACCTGGCGCACTTAGGGCGAGAAAGCAAAAGACACACAATTGATGGACGTAATGCAGAACAAATCAAAACATTCACCCCCATTCAAGAGATCTGGAAGACCTAGCCTGGCAGTTCGGGCTGGACTGTTCCCATGGGGCACAGGGTCAAGAGTGATTTGCATATGGCTGGGTCCAAACTGGAATGGCATGGTGAGCAAAAAAACGATGGATTTAGGCCCAGATCTCTGTACTGGGGTGAATGTATGACATTGTTCTGCATTCTGTCCGTCAATAGTTCTTTTTGCATTCGCCTTACCTTGAAGCACTGTAGTGAAGATTTCCCACACTATATTGGGAGAAGTCTGCCTCCTCCCAAAGGAAGGCAGAGAAATATTCGTCCATCAACCACTACATAAAGCACCAGATTACAGGTGCACCAGCATATGTGCGAACGATGGGCAATTCCACAAGGAGTGTACAGATTGATCCAGGGTAAGGATGCACAAACCTGTGATCCATGCATATCAGTGGATGGGAGTAAAAAATAGTCAATTTGAGAGAATTATTAGTGAGCAGCTGAATTAAAGGTAAAGGACCTCTTGTCTGTGTGCCCGACCAGCCAGCTAGATGTCACACAGGCACAAGGAGGTCATCCAATCAGAGAGCACAGCATTCCTAAGAGTTCTAATGGTACGAGAGTGGCAGACATCAAAGTCTTCATCCAAGATCACATTGCAATCACTTCCTATTGCTGTAAGCTCATGGGGCATATTCACAAATAGGTTTACAGTTATCTGCAGAGTTCCCTGAGTAAGAAGGGGAGAAGTGTAAACACTCAAGATCAACAAGGAGCAACCTTCTAACTTGTCTGACACCAGGATGTATCCCCCTAAGCTATCTGTGTGTACCTGGGAAACCACTTATGGTGGGACATACATACTAGTAAAACCACTTATCTGGAGCCTATACTGAACCTAGAGTGATACAATCTGTTGTACTTTCCCATGCTTGAGTATATTGCTTAGGTCCTTAACATTCTCGGTTCTATTAATGGAGGAAGCATACTTCTACTATGCGTACTACTTTTCCTCTACGCTCATCCACATCAGTCTAAGCAATATGAATACACTGGCACAGTAACAACTTCAATATTCAAGGAAAACACTCTCCTGCAACTCTCCTATTGCCAATACTATAACCATAGAAGCTTGGGAGTGATGAGCAGACTTACCCGCAAACTCAACTGCCCCAAATTATGGAAAGAAGATAAGAAGTGACTTTGCTACCAACAGGTTTAACAGTACCGTCAATGAGGCTGGGTCCCCCACCACCTGCAGGAGCAGTGTCCGTAGGTTAATCTAACAAAATTTATTAAGAGCAATCTCATCCAAACTCCACAGTATATGAGCAAAGGCATAAGGATAGCAGAGAAAACAAAAGTGAGAGACAAAGGCAAAGAAGTCTGAAACCAAAAGCATTTAGGCCCACTCTCAGTTATAGTTGCAATCTCCATAAAATGTTCTTGGCCTGATATTTCCCTTTCTTTATCAGGCTCACTGGAAACACTGGTCATTGCTGATTATGCTATGAGAAGCACTTCTGGCATGTTGTCGACATATTTTCTGATTTCTTCTCTCGTAGGGGGTCCCTATTTAGGTATGCATCACACAGTGTAAAGTGGTCCTTGATAATAACAGCAGGGCCTGAGAGGACATTGGAGGTTTGGAAGGTACAGCAAAACATACTCTAGCTGCGTAACACATCGCTTTTGCATAGCTGCCAAAAGGATTATCGGTGCTGTTGGATCAGGCGTGTATATACTATTAACACCATCACTCAAGCAAACTAGCCATGAGGTGATAAAGTAAGGTGGAAGATCCGGGGAGGCCTAGGTAATAATGCACGTTTTGCCCTCTCAATAAAGAAGCATGGTAAAAAGTCTTTAGATGATCATCTAGGTTTTGAGCCAATTAGAGAGAAATTATTTGGAACATGTTCCTTCCACTGCCTCCGGGATGCTCAGGATCCTGGGATTATTCTGGTGGGCTGTTCCCTCTGTATCCTCGACCATTTGCTCAAACCATCCCACAATTCTTAGTACTTTGATGGCTATAGTTTGGAGAGTCCGGAGGGCATCTTACATGGCTGAGATGCATTCCTCCATGGCCGCAATCAAACACACTGCAGAGGTCCTGGCAGAGCAGGAAATGGTGCGTGGGTTGCTTCATAGTCTGTCTCTTTCTCAGGAAGCTCTTAAACATTCCTGTAAGCTCTGAAAGTAAAGCTGAGGACATCACTCAGGACCCGGAAGTGTGGGTAGTTCACCCCAAAATGCAAGCACATGTGCAGTCCTGTGCCATTTATGTGAGGTGCTGTTACTCTACAGGGCAAAGCAAGAACACAAGTCAAAGAATGTATCTGGCAGATAGGCTTTAAGTAGACCTTCTACCGTCTGCCAGGTCGACCTCTTCGCAAAGTGTGTTCTCAGGCCTTGTCCACAGAGTCTCTGGGGATGGTCATTTCCTCAATGGGTGCCACATTCCCTTTTGTGGGTGAAAAAGAAAGTCTGAACGTGAGGCCCCTGTCAGCAGGTGTCAGACAGACAATGTTGTCCTAATCCATGGGTGTCACAAAGTTCCAGTTCCAAGGTTATCAGCTGATACTCTGCAGAGGCTGGCAACAGGAGGGCAAGAAGCTTCTTGTTTGTCACGGGGAGCTGACCTCCTTTCACTCCCACTCAAAGGTTGACTGTCCCACAGAGTCCTCGCTTGCCCCAGCGATAAGCCACTCTGAAAGCATCATTGGGTTTCCCATGTCCTATAAATGTTGTACAAGGCTCATACACAGACACACGAATATACAAACAAACATATACATATATATATATATATGAACACAGACACAGACACACACACATATATATATATATATACGCATGCACACACATATATATGCACCAATATGCATACACTGAAAAAGCCAAAGATTAAAGTGACGTTATAGTTAGGTGACAATGTGCCAACGTAACATTATATCCCAGGCATGCACAGGCTTGTGATCAATGATGTCATAGAACATGTCATAAGTGACGTAATATAGGAGGTAATTAGCAGTGTAGGGAGAGGGAGTGAGTCATAGTTATATACAAAACTACAAAGCTTTCTGAACAAACATCTAGATTCCTTCCACATGATGTGTAATCCCGTTCAGAGATATTGCTTTCCAAAAAAGTCTATAGAAACTGCATGGGGATTTTGTGTTTTGAAACCTCAGCTTGATGGACCACCCAAAAACGTTTCCGGCACAAATTAGACCGAAAGTAGCACTTTTTTGTAAAGTTTCATGAAGGTTTGTTAAACAGCGTCAAAGTTATTAGCAAAACAAATATATATATATATATATATATATATATATATATATATATCCAACAACCACAGTCGCTTCTGCAGCAGCCTCTTTGTATGAGGAGTGTCCGGCGGGGTAGCGAACCCCAAATATCCACAAGTTAATCGCAAATCAACGCAGAAACCACAATTCCAAGTCAGAAATCACAGCGCTGACACTCTAAATGGCGAAAGACGTATGTTTATTCACACATGTCAGTAACAATGTCCCAACACGTTTCGGAGCCACAAACACTCCTTGATCACAGGTCAAGCTTGAACGTGCAAACTACCTCCTTTAAAGAGACAGTGAGTGCATTATACAAATAACATAGAAGAGATGCTGTGTTTACTATTTACATTGTTAATGGAGCGTTACAGAGTGAAATTTAACAGAAATTCAGAAACTATTTCATTTATTGAGTGCTAAAAAGTGTCAGTTAATTTAGTTGGATTTAAGTACAAATACATGGAGTACTGCAATTGTTGTTAATCTTAACACGATATTGAACGGGTCTGTGAGCAACTTTTACCCTACCACATGAAACATTGCTGTATCAATCTTTAAAGCCCCAGTGGGCATTTTCTCCGTGGGATAACAGGTTACTCAATGGCAACAAAAAATGTATTAAATGGGAACAAAAATGTTATACTCTCTTTCTAACCTTGAGTACGGTCATTTTAAGACTCAATTACGCCCTAGTTGTAAAAAATAGGCAGCATCCTGTAACCGCCAATTCATGCCTGCTTGTAATATGCCAATCACAGTCACTGTTTACATGACTGAGAATAATAATTAAACTGTTGAATAACATTATATTCATGCACTTGTACTATCTATTCCCTCTTATGTTAGAAAATAAAAGCATTGTGTGATAAACACCTCTGCTGATTGTCATTTGAACGGGGTTTGTTTGTCCTGAGAGCGCACGGACTTGTACTTTTGAAGAATTTGATTGCCGGTACGCTCTGCCGGCGTGTGCGCCACTTTCCTTGGGTCCCCCACAATCCGGAAGGAGCAACTGGGTTTGGAGATGGAGAGATATATATATATATTCACTTAAAAAACCATAGGTTTCACACACGTTATAGTTAGCAATTAGCATTTTAAAAACCTTGCAAATTCACTGAAAAAACCATAGGTTTCACACATGTTATAGTTAGCTGGACATTTCACTCCTAAAAAACCATTGAAATTCCCCCGTTATAGTTAGTTCAGCTAAATATAACTCGCGCGACCGCAATCCACTGCTGATGACGTCACATATTACATCACTCATGACATGGTCAGTGACATCACTCATGACATCACTGATGACATCTCAAATGACATCACTGATGACATCATCCAGTGAATATGTGTCTTTCTGAAAAATAAATATTTTTTATATATGTATATCTAAAGGTTAATGGAAGAATAAATGGGTAAATAAGTGTCTAAATGGATGGTTTTTTTGGTAAAATTAATTGTATAACTGACTTATTAACAGTATCTTAGTGAATACAGTGATGTAATATGTGACATCATCAGCAGTGGATTGCGGTCGCGCGAGTTATATTTAGCTGAACTAACTATAACGGGGGAATTTCAATGGTTTTTTACGAATGAAATGTCCAGCTAACTATAACATGTGTGAAACCTATGGTTTTTTCAGTGAATTTGCAAGGTTTTTAAAATGCTAATTGCTAACTATAACGTGTGTGAAACCTATGGTTTTTTAAGTGAATTTGCAAGGTTTTTTAAATGCTAATTTCTAACTATAACGTGTGTGAAACCTATGTTTTTTTTTTGTGAATTTGTAAGGTTTTTTAAATGCTAATGCTAATTTATGTATGTATTATTATATTTTTTATATATTTATTTTACAATAAACTACCTATGTATATAGTTCTAGATTGACTGAATCATGTAATATGGAATGGCTCGTTTAAATTTTTTTTATTTTTTTTAAGGGTTTTTCACCGTGCGCGCACCCCGCGATTTTTTGAAAAAAATATTAAAATGTTTTTTTCACCCTTCGGGGTCCTTAAGGGACCCCCTGACAAAGGCTAGGGGACAGGAACTCTCTACCCTGCCCCCTTTTCACGTTCTTCACCTTTGTTTTTCACTGCCACACACAAAATGGCGTCCGACACTTCCTGATTTCGACCGATTCGAATGTTGACTGACATCTAACCACCAATCACAATTACGCTCGCGCACGGAACCGTGCGCGCACGGTGCACGCATATAGATATTTATGTACTTTTAACTGCAATTTTCTCAGGAACTACTGAACAGATTGACACCATATATGCAAAAGGCACATCCCTGACCTGAGGAGTACCTCTTTGCCAAATTTCAAGTAATTCTGTTCAGCCGTTCGGGCTGTACCTTCGACTAAAGGTCCTATGGGAAAATGCAGGGGGAAAACGCGTTTTGGGACCCCCCTTTTTTCTCAGCCCCCGCTTGACGAATCACCCCGAGACTTTCAGGGTAGGAGCTGAGGGGAGCGCCCCCCTAGTTTTGAAAATTTACGAAGATTAGTCAGCCGGCGCCAAAGTTATTCAAAATAGAATTTTCAGATTTCCTATGGGAACTCGGTCCTAACTATAACTATCTACTGGTGACCGCCAGTAGATAATATATATATATATATATATATATATATATATATATATATATATACACACATATACATATATATATATATATACATAGAGAGAGAGAGAGAGAGAGAGAATGGGGAGAGAAAGAGGTGAAGGAAAGAGCGTAAACAAAGAGAGAAACGATGCCGAGAGGTCAGAGAAAGCGGGAGAAGAGATGGAGAAACAAAGAATGGATGGATGAAAAGAGCGAGAGATAGAGAGACAGGAGGCGGGGAATAAAACCGGTCTGGTTTGAACAACATTTTAGCCAAGGCTTATGTTACCAGTCTTGCACAGATGGTAAATAGGCAGCAGCCTGTCCAGTTCAGGGTAAGGTCCTGTTGAACACCAAGTTGAAAACTCACCCTAAATCACCAACTCTTGGCAGCTACAAGTACGGTACAAGAGAACATAAGTGAGCCCATTGGTTTGGGGCTCTACCCTGTGGCCACATACAGCCAGTCATGCCATTGCTTTTGCCGCATAGGGCAAACTATGCACTTTGACTCTTTACAGTGCTTTCTGTCAGCACCCGACTCTGGTGGTTGTCATAATATTTGCGTGGTGTGAAAAAGACAGAGAGGTGGTGCCTCAGCGTGTCTGTTTTCCAGGACACGCAGGGACTACATCAAACTCTGACATGCTTCCAACTCACGCCTTTGTTTCTACCAGTTGGCACAACATTTCCCAGGCCCATCCTCTGCCCCAGGCCATGGAAAGGGAGCTGTGTTGGAGTACCAGAGACATCCGCCCAGGAGCACTGCAAGCTCCGCTCCCTACACTGCATCCTTTTAATATTACGCTTCAACATAAATGAATGCTTTAAAGAATCTATAGTATGTTGTAACAACTTTGCTGTCAGCATACAGGACGTCTGATGGTATGTGCCGAATGATACATTCAGAAAAAAAGCTGTATACTGTAGAACTGTATTGTTTTTCAAAAGTAAAGTTCGTAAATCTTTTCTTATCTCACAAATTGTTTCTAAATAATACTAGCGCGGAATACCTATCTGTAGAAGTGGGACCCCTCTTAGTGTCTTTAAATTATATACATAAATTAACATATGTGTCCCAGCATATTGGTGCCTGTATAGAACTTTAAAAAATGGACGCTAGTGTTAGTTACTGCCACCTGTGTTATCAAACTGCTTGAAGTTCAGCCTTTATTTTGGCTGTTGTCCATTCGCCTATTTTATGCTGTTTGATCCACTGCCTCCATGAGCGGCCAATTTTGAACAGATGTTTTCAATGAGCTGAGCTTGTTTAGCATACAGTATGCCATCAAACCACTTCCCATTTACGAATAACAAGGCAAGTATAGATAAAATTAAGGCTATGCTAGAAAATAAGATAGAGTATTCTTGCTCTCCATTGTGTCTCCTATCCATCACACATGCACCAACACACATACACATTCACTTCAGACCCACAACTTTACCCTTGTGCTGATACACTTACTAAGCCATGAGCAATGGCATGGAAAACAAATATTTGGCATCCATAACATCTGTCCGGTCAACTCATGAACACCTGCAGAGTCTGCACCATGACCTAGCTGATCCCTTGCTAAATTTCTTATGTTTTCCAATAATTAAAATCTCTTGAATCAATTTCTCGATCGTACATCTTTTTTTGCAAGAGTCTTTGTTTCTGTTAGATTGTGCATTGCACGTGTTTCCACAAGCCCAGTGAAAAAGCAATGTATGTGCACATACTCAAGCACATAAAAATAAAAACGCTTACACACACTCTGTGAACCTTTCAGATTGAATGCATCTCAGAAATGGCTTGTATCGCCCAGTGTAAAGCATACAAACTATATGATTATTCTATATGGTTAATACACATTTAATATCTACTTTACTCAAGAAATCAAGACATTGGTTGTATGTCAGAGAAATACTGTCTGACATATAGTGCTTACATAAATATCATCACATTAAGTATAGAATTCTATTAATAGCACCGATGTGGTAATACCTTTGTACACAGTATTTATGAAACAATATGTGTGATAGACGATGTAGGAACGTTGGGTCCGACCCATTTAACCTCTTGGACTTTTTGTTTTCGGACTACCTTGGGCATTATTACATATACGACACACTTTTCCTGTATGCGCCATGAGGTACCTTTCAAAAAGTGCACCAGGCGCAAACAGGGAAAGCATGCACTAATATGCAGAATGCGCTACCCCCAGGTCTGCCGCCAACTTGCGCTGCCTTGAGGGCAGCACATTCAAGTGAAATACGAAGAGGTTGCTTCAAAACCGCTCCATGCTACAAATTGCAGGCAACAAGTCAACTGTATTTTCAAGAAGGGAGAGAGATCCCCTTGCAGGCAGGTGCAGTGAGTGGCAACACTAAATCGGTGGGGGGTCCCAGGGATTCCCTTTCTCCCCCAAAGTGCTGCCTTTAGGAGGCACAATGAAAGTGGGCCACCTTCTTGTGGTGCACTTTCAGTTCGCCTCCTAAAGGCATGTTTGCCTACGCGCCCATGTTACAGGTGCAGAGACAAAATTATTCCCTCATGGCAGTGGTGGCAGAGCATGTGCACAAGCGGTATCAGTATTACAGAAAGGGATGCACAAGCATCAGCGGCTTAAGGGCAGGAGGCAGGAAATGAGCTGTCCCTCATAAAAGGCAGAGAAGTCAAGAAAAACGACTCCAAGAACGTTTAAGAGGCTTACATGTCAGGAGCCTCCTGGTGCCTAGAGGCCACAAGATTGTTGAAATCGGGCCAACGGGGCTAGAGAAAACACAGTGAGAAGTCCAGTCCCCTCAGGGAGGGGGAGCAAGTCTGGCAAGGATATGAGTAGCCTGCCATTCTAGAAATTCCACAAGCTCCAAGGGCCCTGAATAGAAAAGACTGCAATGGGAAGGCAGGCATGGGCCCTCGGTCATTAAGGGATTATCCCCCTGGGGGCCCCTTTTCCACAGGGACTGACACAAGATAAAGACAGAAAAGGAACCTAAGAAAATAGATGCTGTTGCATTCTGGTTTTGGAATGATCCCAGGGACCTCCAGTACCCAGGGGACATAAGACAGTTAAGCACCGTTAAACTCTGGACCAGGGATGGATGCTTCCACTGCCCCTTGGTATCTGTGTCTGTAGAGACGGGTTCCCCTAATCAATATTTCTCACCACGTTGACCGCATGTGGGAGGTAAAAGGAAATAGCCAGTCCCTTTGCATGCACTCAGAGCACACAGGGGTGTAGGACTACTGCAAGGCCCACAAAGGGATCAACTTCAGGCACCCAATTGGGACTGGGCTCTGATTAGAAGAAAAAAAAAAGATTCATACATGAGATCACAACAAAGGAAATATGAGAACTCATTCAGCCACATAAAAAAACTCTGAGGGATGATCATCTAGCACGCTAAAAGCCCACGCACAGGCTTATCAGATTTGTATGTTCCCTTTATTTGTTGCCCCAGTGAAGGCAGGGGCATCACCAACATATTGTAATGTTTTTAGGGGCTGCCATTAGCACAGCAGTCCCCAGAGGGCTACCCTTGAGAATTGAGGGCATGACAAGCTAAGTCTCCGCGGGGGTAGAATTGGTGACTATGAGAGATGATTAACCATTTTCCAACCCTCCTGCAGGTTGGCGTTTAGACTAAAGGCTCTAGAGTGCAGGAACCTCTTTTGCTGGGTGCTGTAGCATCAATTTAGTATGACATATTACTACCTTTATGAATGAGGTAAATACTCTCATAAAGACATCAGGCCTCCTTTTTAATAATCACTTCAAATTATATTGGGTTTAGTAAATAAATGTGAGGGGTATTGTGGTTTTAGGGTTCAGGACTCGCAAGGGGTGTGAACAGTTAAGAGGGTGCCATCATAGTATTTCCACCTGCCATCACGTATGTATATTTATAAATTAATACGTATTACTTAGTGGTGTGTAGGTAATAAAGTACACTTTTCCTTTTTATAGGTAAAAGCACTGATTGTTCCCTCTGGAGTTTTATCAGACCTTTGTGGCACAACTTGCGAAGCCGCTCTTAGAGGTGTTCAGGGAAGCACGGGGAAAGGGGATGTTATCCCCCACCCTGCGAAAGGGAGTGATTTGCATGGCACCCAAACCTGGGGGCGATGAGATGAGTCCGTCCTCTTAAAAACCCCTGATTATGCTCAACGTAGACGTGAAAATACTGTGTAAGCTGCTAGAGGAACGATTGCTGGTGGTAATGGGGACACTAGTACATGAGGACCAGTGCAGAACCGCCCTAAACCTGAGGAGACTCACACATGTTCAACATTCAGTGCAGAATTGCCGGGAGGATTTGGTATTGGCATGAGTAGATATTATCAAAGCATTTGAGACACTAGATTGGGCTTACCTGATGCGCGTTCTGCGACGGATGGCATTCAGGCTCAACTTTTGTAACTGGGTGAGTCTTCTCTACACGGCCCCAGGACTAGAGTGTGGAAAGGAGAGGTGGTCTCAGAACAATGGGAGGTAAGATGAGGAAAGCTGCAAGGTTAAAACTGAACACACAGAAAACGGAGGTTCTATTCTTCAACCAACCGGTCCCGCCACCCTCTAAGCTCTGGTGGCCATCAGAGCTGAATCCTCCACCGGTTCCGGTGGACTCGGCTAGAAATCTAGGGTTTAAATTCGATAATGATCTTTCCTATAAGACCCAGATTCGCCAGGTCTCCTCCTCATGCTTCTAGAAGCTGCGAGCCTTGAGGGAATTCCTCAACGTTCTCCCGATGGATAGCAGGAGAACTGTAGTCCATGCCTTGGTCAAATCTCGACTGGACTATTCCAATAGTCTCTACTTATGACTACCAGCCTATCTGGTCCGCAGGCTGCAAATAATTCAAAACGCTGCCGCCAGATTGATCAGAAATGTGCCATTCCACCATTGCATCTTTCCCCATCTGTGGAGCCTTCACTGGTTGCCAGTCAGTAGGAGAACTGAATTTAAGGCACTTACTCTGGCCTACAAGGGCACCAGGGGTCAGGGCCAGGCCTACCAGAGACTCAGAATGCATAATTACCAACAAGACCGGGTCCTGAGATAAAACCACATGAAATTGCTCACTATTCCTCGTTTCCGTAACCCCAGGATAAGCGGCAGAGCATTTACGGTCAGAACTGCGAAGCTCTGGAATGCCATGCCTCTCCACCTCTGCAAGACAGAGCCAGAACCGGCCTTTAGGAGAGCTTCAAAAACCTGTCCCTTTAACCGTACATTGCTTTCCTTCCTCTGCCTTCTAGTGAGAATCTGCTAACTCAGCGCCAGGACACCTCCGCTGGAGGTAGCCGTGCGCTCTATAAATGTCAAAATAAATAAGGTTTCCCGCTATCTACGCTACTATTTGGCTGGCACTTAAGCCTCTGGTGGCGAGGCTTCACAGGAATATGGATGCCTTTGGAATCACGGTGGGGGACACAGTGCATCTTACATTGCTGTACACCGTTGACGAGCTGTTTTATTTACAGTGCCCTGCAGATACTGTGCCACCACTGTTGTCTCAACTAGAAGATTTTGAAGCAGTGGTGGGGCTGTGGATTAATAGAAGCAAATTGCTGCTGTTCCCACAAGGGTCACTACTCAATACCCCTGACGATAACCTACATGAACTGGGGCTGTGGTAGGAAACATGAAACTTCAGGTACTTGGGCATTATGGGGGCTCACACCTTGGAGGGGCAGAGTCGCCATAATACTGAACTGTTGCTGAGAGGGCTGACAAAGTCGACTCCATTTTGGAAAACTTTGCAGTTATCGGTGGCGGGGAGCATAGCTGTGGCAAAGATGGTGTTTCTTCCTTGGTGCCTATACATAATTCAGAATTCACTGTATAAGCTGGCATTTAACTTTAAGACACTGGATAAACTTTTAACTTTACTGGTTTGGGCAGGGAAGAGGAGCAGGGTGGTGCAATCGTTACTTAAATTGGATTTACAGGAGGGAGGCATGGGACTACCTGATCTCGAGCTCTATTACTTCACCACTAAGCTGAAACATGTGGCACTGGGCAGAGGAGGAAGATAATTGCAAGAAACAACTGCTGCGTGATACCTGTGGCACTCTTTCAGTGAGGGAAGGGACGAGAAGGATGGGCAACATTTCATACATAGTTTGTCAGGTCGCAAAGCTATGGGCAAAGGTGATTGTTGGAAATCAGGACCTATTTGCAGTGTTCCCCCACGTTTTGCACCATTTGAGACCCCTGGATGCAGGTTTTTTGACTCGGAGGATTGCATTGGCTCTGCCAGCCAGGGCCAGTGCTAAATGGAAAAACACACTTAGAATACAGTAGGTACACTATGGGTTAGGGTACTCCTATGATTGGCATGATCTCTCCTTTAAGGCCCGAGTACATAATAGGGCAAGGGGATCAAAACCAGCTTTAAGTCCCTAGTATAAAGTAGGGCATAGCAGTTTAGAGGCTAACAGACCTTTCTGCACTTGCACTGCTAAGGCCTGAGGTCAGTTTAAAAGCAGCCCTGTGTTGCAGGGCTGTTTATCAAATGTACATTGCGCCCAAACTCGACTTTGGTGTTTGGGGCACTTAAAAATTAATAAACTACAATATTTTTGCATAATAGGTACCCCCAGGGACTCCCCTAGGTGTCCCTGTGGTGGGGGTCAGGTACTTATATGGAGGACCCTTATAAAATAGGTTTTATATGCCTCGGTGCTGGTGAAATTGCACATTTCACTTCCCACATTGTAGTAAAGTGCTTCCCAAAATTAACTGTTGTGCTAGAAGCACTGTTGAGTGAGGATCGGCATTATGTTTACATATTCAGAACCCCCAAAATTGTCCCCTAGGTTTTCCAGAGGTGAGGGGTCCTGTAGAAATAGGCAGGGCCCTTATAAAATATGTTTTTAAGCCCTGGTATTGGAGAAATCGCACAGTTCGTGTTCCCCCATGGCAGAACCCCAGCCCCGTAGGATACCATGGCAAGAAGTTATTAACTAACAACTTCCGCCAAGAAACACAGTAAAATATCGTTCAAGGACTTAGTAGAATGGTATTGTTAAAACCAACAATATGCTGTTGTTGAATTCATCCTATTATGTACAGACAAGAAGTTATAAGACTTTCTAGTCTGTGAGCCAGATTTCAGTGATCTGCCCTGATTGGTCAGCGGTAGGTGGAATAGCCAGGCTGCTTTGATGAGGTGATAAGTAGCCCCTGTGGTGAAAGAGCCATTCTGGGAGGAGAAGGTTCTGCTGCATAGTAATGCCAGAGCAAGGGGGACAGGTCGTAAACCATGATCTTCAAAAAAAGGAAAGAACAGGCAGAAGAAACAAACTTAATTTATGCCACTACCATCTGAACCCAAGCAGATGTGGGCTTAAGGAAGGAATGAGCAGATGCCAGGGGGAGGGAATCAGCCATTGGTTTAGCCAGCTCTTGCCTCTCTGCTGAGACTTCAGCCATATTGAATTTTGGAGAAATAGTGCTTTCTGGGAGACCAATATGCCAAACTTTGAAGAGAATGGCCATGCTCTGGGGTGTTGCCCTGCTCCTCACTGGATAGGAGCGCCCTCCTATGTGACCCCAGAGAATACTGAATAAGTATCTGAGAGGGGCAGTGCCTCTCAGATCTGCTGCATTAAACTAAAGGAAGAAGACGGGTCCATGCTGAGAAGTTTGATTTGCACCAACCAGGTCCACAACTCTGACTGACTGACTGTGCCTACTGCACAATCTGGAACTACAGCCCTGTGGATCAAACCTGCTTCAAATGGACTAAAGAGTGTACTCCCTGCAAGCTACAGGTTAACAGGGCTCACCTGGTCCATCACCACCAAGAATCCCCAGCCTGGAATACTACCAGAGGATTTGTAGGGATGTTGTCCAAGTGGATTGTGGGAATTGAAGTCCCAAACTTTCAAGGACTACCTTGGAGCTTCCATACCCTTGGAGTAAGTTTTGGACACTTTGGGACGCTCAAAGAGACTTCAGGTAGGAGTTCCAGACATTTGGAGCAACTTGGGAAAAACCTCCATAAGTGGACCGACTCGACCTGGCCAGCCAAGCGGGCGACTCTAAAGCGCGAGCTGGCCTGTAATTCAGGTTATTCCCAGTGAAAAACTCCGGAGGTCCGACTTCCAGAGTTTGGCTGGGAGCTGGTCAAAACCTAAGCCTGCGAACCCTCACCGAATCCGGCCTGCTGAAGAGCATAAAGGGACACCTAGAGAAAAAACTCAGTAATAGGTTCTAAGTCCGAACGTAGAAAAGGTTACCAGAACCAACTGCAAGAGTCAAGGCGCCCACCTTCAACCGTGAGCCGGCCTGGATTCCCGTTTGCTGGAAAGCTTTGGAAGTCTGGCTTCCGTACGTTTGACAGTAAGCTTGCCGCAAGGCAAGCCGGCGAACCCTCAACGAATCCGGACTGGCTGAGAGCTTCAAGGGACCAGTCAGAAGGTAAAAACTTTGACGGAGCCGTACCGTGAGGGGTAGCCAAGCAGGGCTCCATCGCCTATCTCCTATTCCCTACATTGGATGTTTTTCGTTTTGGTGTCATTTTAAAGATAAAAGTATTTCGTATTTTCATAAATTGTTGTTGGATTTTCATTAGGAGTTGTTTCCCAATTATTTACTGAATTGGTGTTTTTAAATGCTTTATATACTTGTAATTGAAGTTAAGCCTGCCTGCTCGCAGCCAAGCTACCAACGGTTGAGCATGGGAATAATTTAAAGACCTATTCTGAGCCCTAGACTGTGCTAGTGGCCTTATTGCCAGTGGCAGATGCTTTTTTGCAACAATAACCCACTTTTCAACATCCACACACAGGAAAACGATGATGACTGTGATATGCCCTTAAAGGGAGTGGATGGGGGATCCCAACCTGGCACAGCTGAATGGCTTGGCAGATAAGCGAACACTGATTGTTGTATTATTCATTGTTGATATTCTTTTGATGTTGCCTTTGAAAATGAGCAATAAAAAGATACCTAAAAAAAAACCCCACTGATTGGACAAAGATTAATTGGGTATTTATGTTGCGTGCCTGCTCACTGGCTTGCTACCCCACACCACCTCCCCTAAGGAGTCCTTTGACTGCTCTATCTCGCTAGATTGAAAGAGTCAAGTGCTACGCTAGCTTGAAAGAGTCAAGTGCTACAATGGGGCAATAAGTTCCTAGCAGATGGAAGGATGCGGGCTTCTTACTTGAGAAAGACACACATCCTTCCCAAGTAATTACCCACTTTCTTACAGGGTTCCAAGGATAAGTCTGGAAGAAGCAGAACATGTTTTACTCTTATGTGGTGCCCTGGGTGAGCAAAAACCTAGGTGGGGTGTTGTGGTTGAGCACAAGCCTCAGGAGGGATTGCATGTTGAGCAGGAGAGTTAGCGACTGGTCACAAGCTGCAGAGTCCAAATAGAAGTGCCAATTACGTTGGTACGGGCAAGTAGCAATGTGATCATATAGAAGCCTCCACGTGCAAGTATGAGCCAACCGAAAGTAGAAAAGCATTATGATGAGTGGGAGGCACATATTGGAAATACAATTCCTTCTTGTTTGCTGCATTACTTCGTTCTCTATAATGTGCTGTTATCTTGCAGGTGCAGGTCAACTACTCATACCGTGGCTCCCAAAGAAGTACCTTTGTCAAAAGGACATGTTTACTATTTGATGGCGAGGACTATATCATCAGAAAAGTTGAGCACTGTACAACTTGATACTAGCATGGTAAGGGAATAAGCGTAGTGTAAATGTGGGACTACAAGGAGCAGTTGTTCAAGAGAGCTGGAGCCCTGTATTGTATCTGGGTCTGCTACTCGATAGGGAGTCTGATGGACAATGACTGATGATGCTCATTTGAAATCCTAGCACTCAGCCAGCATTCATGGTGTCACACAACAGCAAAATGTACAGGAATTCTCTTGTTTTTAATTATTTGATATTGGGCTTTCAATGTGGTACTGGTTAGGGCTATTGGGACAGCTAAAGTGATGACCAACTAAAATGTGGTACATTTTGCTACTCTCCCATCAACACCATGAAACTGAGATTCCAGATGGAGATCTTGATGTCTTAATATCAAGTGGATTGAATATAAAACCTTATCTTTGATTTATTTGAGCAAACACTCTCGACAATCACTTTGCAAGATGCATGATAACAAGAGTATGCATTGGTGATTGCCACTGTTACATTCCCAACTTTCTATTGAAAACCGCAAGACCTTTTGTCCTACAGCTCATTTTTGACTTTCACTAAAAATTAAAACCTGTATTTTTGCCTCAGCCTTCACAGGCTTCTCTATAAATATACCAACTACTCACACCAACTCAAGCCACACTGATAATATGAGCATGGCTTACTTGAGGGCAAATCTTTGGGTATGCATAGGGGACTGTTGTTTTATATTAAGGGTATACAAAGAAAAGTGTTCCCTAGTTGAGCAGCATAAGCACTATCAATCACTTTGCTACTTTTAAAAGCAGCCCTGGAGAAGAAAGGTTTATTTCTCTCCAACCACTGCTGATATTATCACCATAGGACACATAGTGAGAAGAGGCTAGTACTGCATTTTCTCCACGAAACCATATTTACTATGGACTGCTCCGGGGATAGTGCGCTTTAAAACAAATAGATGTCTTAAAGTGATCTCTCTAAAGAAATATGCTTATTGGAGGACCGGGCTCTATTCCCAGCTGCATTTCCGTTCCTGATTCAGGTGTTTGTATACCCCCCCCCCCCCCCCCCCTCTAAAAAATAAAGAGCTGCAGGTCACCCATAATCCTTTCACTGCAATGCATTGTGTTGTACAGAGATGATACACAGGCCGGGTGTATAAATCAGGATATCTTTATTGTAGCTTAGTTCCAGGATAGATGAGTAGAAAGGATGTAAGAAGATGAAGTGTAGCCCCACCAGGTAAAAAGGATATAAGAAGATGAAGCGTAGCCCCACCAGGAGCAGCCTCCCTGCTGCTCAGCCTCTGATCACCAACTGACGCTCCCCACACACACAGGCACCCAAACATTCTATGAGGTCATCACACATTCCAGCTGAGCAGTAGGGAAGAGACAAGAACTAGTTTATAACACATTGCACATGAGCAAACAAAAAGATGTATTGGTTATTCAGAATGAAAAAATATTACCAAATAAGGTGAGTATTGCCCTAGTGAGTGACAGTTTAGAATAGATCCATCCTCATACACATAAGAGGTCTAATAAGGTACAACATATGACCCATATATAATTAAATTAATAGCCATACTTGTAAATGTGTGTTCAGCAATTAAAAGAAGGTGACTGGTGCCAGGAAAAGAAAGCCGAAATCTTAGCTGCTAATTGTCCCATTTCATGTGCAACGTTTCCCATCAGTTTTGGATCAAAACTCAAAAGCACCCATCATTTCCACACTTGTGGGAGAATAATTGTAGAAAAGTTAGACAAAAACATTTGTAAATTACATTTTAAGCCACATTAATGGTGCCTTGGTGGTCAATGTTAAAGTAAAACAAAAAAAAAGAGTTTTCTTTTGAAATTGCAATTACTTCATTTTCTAAAAAAAAATACACGCATCCGTGTTCATTCAGCATACATTGTGCCCATGTGCCAAAGTCTTTACAACATTATATCTAAAAATCAACTTTTAACATAATTGCATTTGGATAAGTTAAAAACATGCTATTCAAAAGATGGAAAAGCACTTACGGGCAAATTTCAACTTCCAGATACTGCTTGCTTTTATCACAGAGGAAAAATGCTTCCACCACTAAAAATAAAGCATCAATAATTGTTTTGTGTGTAGACCAAATCCGGGCAAACAGACTTTCAATCTATTCATATGTCATGTTGTTGCTCTTAAAGTTGGGTAAGGTTACTCCACCATTACTCTTAGTGCACAGATATAGACGTTCTCTGGATGTCAACTAATAATTATTGCACCACTTAATGGAACTGCTGTTCATTTGCATGAAGAGCAGGGGTGGGTGATTTTTTTTTAGGTCAAGTCTACCAGAGAGCGTAGACTGGTTCCAAAATACCTATTGTCAGCTTACCAAGAATTAACAGTGGCCCAAAGCCTGATCATTGTTCACCATTGTTTCACTCTATTGTTACTCTCATTGGGTTTCTTCATATTTGATGGCTTGCCTTGTCCAGCTTGCATTTGTCCCATCCCTGGAATAGAACCTCTTTACTTTTGTCTTTCTACTACTCATATCTAGGGAACTTGCTTTTTCTTTTCAGTTAAGCACTCTACAAGTGTGCGTCAGGGGCGTAAGGAAACCTAAAGGGGCCCCCCTGTAAAGTACATGGAAGTGCACCCCCAAGTTCCGAACCCAGGAGCTCTCATGGGCCCACCGCTCTCAGGGGCCCACCACCCATGCACAGTGCCAGACGAGGGCCCTCCTGGAGCTCAGGGCTAATGTTACGCCACTGGTGTGCATCTAGTTTCTAGCTGTCTCCCTTGTGTGCTTTTCTCTCCTGTGTTCTGTTGCTCTCTCGGCCCTGTGCTTCTCTTCCCCGACGCTCCACACTGCACTCGCCATGTTATTCTCTCTACTATGTGCATCTCCTCCAACCTCTTTGCTGCTCTCTTCCTCCTGTGATTCTTTTCCCTTCCTTGCCACCTGCTACCTTAACCTGTTCCTCCATTGCCCCCCACACCTACGGTCCTAATTTTTTCCCTCTACTTCATATTCAGATTATTATTATTTTTATTTAAATTTACAGATTCATCAAAAATGCCGCCTGTGGTACAAGAATGCGCCATAATTCAAGTGAGTGCCAACAAAATGATGCAGCAGCATTATTCAAGCTCCCCCCCCCCATTTTCTTTATGGTATACACCATGAACAGAAAGCATTGGATAGACCTATTGGCTTTGCCAATGCTTGTTTTTAATTAGTGCTCCTAAAAATAACTGTGTTGAGCTTTGGGCTTATTTTTTGTATTTAATCTGGATGCGGAACAAACACTGATTTTTCTCCACAGGTGAAAAAATAATAGAAGAGTTTGCAGATTCAAGATTTTGCTGGAATATTTTGCCTGGCCCTAGTCAAGAGCCTATTAGTGTAGTGTAGATGAGGGGAGTCAGTGGTGACTGAAACGGTTTGAAGCGACAGAGGCAATGTAACTCACGTAATGCTTAATACTGGCATTTTGCTTCCTTCTAATGGCCCCCGTTGAGCAGATTACAGAACCCAAGCACAAGAGCAATGGATTGATTTCCTCAGAATGTGTATCATGGCAAAAATGAGAGGAAGCTATATGCTCTCAACAGGGTGCTGTTAGAGGGGTGAAGCATCAGCTTAATCCAAGTGACGTGCATTAGGCATCAATAATTTATGAGTGATAGGTCACACAACTCTGAGTAACACTGGGACTTATGTTGGCGAAACGCAATATAGCCCAAGGATGGGGCTCTAGACAAACTCCAACCCTCGCCCAGTGGTCCCGGGATATGGACTCCACAATGGTGGTCGAAAAAACTGTCTATCTTCATAGAGGCTGCCCCAAAAAATGGACCCGGGTGTGGGGTGGATGGAATGCCTATAGAGGAAATATATGTGAACCCCCGAGCGATGCCTCAGACTCAGACTT
This sequence comes from Triturus cristatus, assembly GCF_964204655.1. NCBI lineage: Eukaryota > Metazoa > Chordata > Amphibia > Caudata > Salamandridae > Triturus > Triturus cristatus. The sequence goes on from NC_140582.1 coordinate 408,835,756, forward strand.
AAGTGACCACGATTAGACGATATATAACTGGTCTGCAAAATGTGATGAAAACTGTCTTGCGAAACCAAAAGGAGCTCACTGCTTTTCAAAAATGTCATGAATGTTTTGTTGCACTCTCACTGGATCGTTATTCTATGGAACTTGATGCCAATGTGTACTGTTGTATGTTCAAAATTTCAATAAAAATATTTACAAAAAAAAAATTTATGAGTGATATTTCAGTTCAATAATATGTTTTCTGTGTTTCTTGCCAGCGTTGACTGAGATCTTTCAGTCCCCTACATTTTGGGCAGGTGTGCTTGAGACTGGACAGAGCGGTGGGGGTTCCGTAAGAGTGCTAGCCTGTGTGGATGACTGAGGTCTTGAGTGTATGAGTTGGTCTAGTGATAAAAGGTCTTGGCCCTCTGCCTTGGCTATGAAGTTGCTGCTTTCTCTATAGCTTTCTGTTAAGAAATGTTAATAGCCTCTGTCGAATTCTGTGTCTGGAGCGGGTGGGGTGGGACATGATGGGGGAGGGCAGGGATCGGAACTAAGCATTGGGTCGCTGTGTGGAACTGTGCCACCCAGCTCTGTACAGAGGGTGGTGAGGGATATATGTGGGTAGGCATTGTGTAAAAGATCGATCTCGGCTGGTGTCTAGGAATTACTGAGCTATATTTGTTGAAGGGGTCTAGCATTATGCTGTAAATACATTCAGTTGTCATTGCGGCATAATACAAGAGCCTCTTCAACAAACATAACTGGGACTCAGAGGTTGGTCTGAGCCAAAGAGAGGCACTGGTCCAGTACCAGTCCTCACCCAAGGATGCTGAGGGTTGTGAACCTGCAGCTAGGGCAGGCCGGCACCAGAGGAATAGGAAAAAGAGAAAGCGTAGGAAAGGTGGGCAACTTTCAGCCATAGTTCCAGTGAGCCAAGGAGATTCTACATTAGTAGGAGAGAACTCCAAAGTTGGTTCTGGTGAAGTCCAACCTGACCCACAAAAAGTCTGACTAGTCAGGCAACTGTTAAGCATTAGATGATTGTTCTTTGGCTAATAGCAGAGTGAGTGGAGGAAAGGTGCTTGCTTCAGGATGTAGTGACCTCCACTCTAAAACAGCAGAGAGGCAACCTGAGCCTAAAGAAACCTGTAGGTTGGCACCTTCACCTGTCAGTGAAGAGCTAAAGGTGTGGGTCTGGGCACTAACAGCTGTCAGCAGCCTCTGTTAGCCTTTATGGCTGCACTGACATGGTGGCCTGGCCCCATGACAAATAGCAAGATAGGCCCCCGGACACTGTTGGTCATGGTAGTGTTGCTCAAGTTATGGGGAACATCTTTAGGTATGCTGGGGTTTGCCCTGGCTAAGGAAGGGTTAGCAGAGGTAGACGCCTCTCATCCTCAAGAAAAGAACCCGGGTAAAGAAGCAGACAAGGTACATTTTATATTAGGTCCCAGCATGGTTGAGATGGGTCAGCCCCACAGAGGGAATGACCTGGACAGGAGGATGTAAGGCAGAGTAGGCCCTGCAACAATCCAGCCTATTTCCTTACTTGTCCTACTCTGACAAACTAGGTAAGCTCTTCCAGATTGTGGCTGAGCTTCCTGGCCTGTTCGCTGGGGGAGGCTTGTGTAGAAAACTGGATTTTTAGTTGCAGTACACCCCCACTTTTTGCCTAGTATCTGATGCAACTTTGACTGAAATTGTGCTGGGTTCATGCTAACCAGGCTCCAACACCAGTGTTCTTTTCCTAAAAACCGTTCCACAATTGGCACAACTTCAGCCCCCCTGTAAGTCTCTAGTAAATAGTACCCCTGGTACCTAGGGCCTTGGGACTGAAGAGGATCTACTAGGGCCGCAGAATGAATAGTAAAAAGAACAATTGATGGACAGAATGCAGAACAATGTCATACATTCAACCCAGTACAGAGATCTGGGCCTAAATCCATAGTTTTTTTGCTCACCATGCCATTAAAGTTTGGACCCTGCCATATGCAAATCAGTCTTGACCCTGCGCCCAATGGGAACAGTCCATCCAGAACTGCCAGGCCAGGTCCTCCCTGGACTGGAAACAAGCATCCTGGGACCGGTTTCGGGCTATCAGCCCTCATCAGCCAGGATAGCTTGACTCCAGTGGCATGGAGAGCACGGGGCCCACGTATGGGCATACCCGTACCTCTCGAAGTGACAAATGCAAAAAGAACAATTGATGGATACAATGCAGAACAATGTCATACACTCACCCCTGTACAGAGATCTGGGCCTAAATCCATCATTTTTTTGCTCACCATGCCATTCTAGTTTGGACCCAGCCATATGCAAATCAGTGTTGACCCTGCGCCCAATGGGAACAATCCAGCCCGAACTGCCAGGCCAGGTCCTCCCTGGACTGGAAACAAGCATCCTAGGTCTGGTTTCTGGCTTTCAGCCCTCATCAGCCAGGATAGCTTGACTCCATTGGCATGGAGAGCACGGGACCCATTTCTGGGCATACCCGTCCCACTCGGGGTAACAAATGAAAAAAGAACAATTGATGGGCAGAATGCATAACAATGTCATACATTCACCCCAGTACAGAGATCTGGGCCTACATCCATTGTTTTTTTACTCACCATGCCATTCCAGTTTGGACCCAGCCATATGCAAATCAATCTTGACCCTGCACCCAATGGGAACAGTCCAGCCCGAACTGCTAGCCTGGTTGATGAAGGGTGATGCCTAGAAACCAGTCGCAGGATGCTGGTTTCCAGTCCAGGGAGGACCTGGCTTGGCAGTTCGGGCTGGACTGTTCCCACAAGGAACAGGGTCAAGACTGATTTGCATATGGCTGGGTCCAAACTGGGGTGGTGTGGTGAGCAAAAGAATGATGGATTTAACCCAGATCCTTGTGACTGGGTGTGAATATTTGCATAGTCCAGTATTCCGTCCATCAGTTGTTTCTTTTGCATATGACACCCTAAGTGGGAAGGGTATGCCCAGACGTGGATCCCGAGCTCACTACACCACTGGATTCAGGCTAGCCTGTCTGATGAAGGGTGATGCCCAGAAACCGGCCCCAGGATGCTTGTTTCCAGTCCAGGGAGGACCCGGCTTGGCAGTTCAGGCTGGACTGTTCCCACAAGGAACAGGGTCAAGACTGATTTGCATATGGCTGGGTCTAAACTGGGGTGGTGTGGTGAGCAAAAGAATGATGGATTTAACCCAGATCCTTGTGACTGGGGGTGAATACTTGCATTGCCCAGTATTCCAGTATTCCGTCCATCAATTGTTTCTTTTTCAGAACGAATTGTGTCACCCTGAGGACCCCTCGTCAAGATCATGCAAATTGCCATTGCAGGCTGCGTGTCTTGGTGCAGAAAACCAAAAGGTCGATATGGTACACAGTCTTGTGTGCCATGACTGGCGACACTGCAGACTGATAAGACACCCCTACAGTAGGCATTACAGCCCAAAGGCAGGGTGCACTATATCCCATGTGTGGTCATATATGCCTGAGAAGGGAAAACATAGTGTACAATGATGTTTACACAATGCATGCCGTTATAACGTGGTCATTACAACAACCGCGTTGTTACATCCGATGCCATTATAACGCAAGCAGTTACAACTACTTGCTGTAGGGGGCCGAAGGTGTTGGATTTTAAATCCAACACCTTCCCTCCTGTTGCGAAGACTGGAGTTGGAATAGTAAATTATACTATTTCAACATCCAGTGCCCCCCCTACAGCAAGTTGTTGTAATGACTTGCGTTGTAATTGTCCACGATGTAACAATGCGGTCGTTGTAATGACTGCATTGTAATGGCATGCATTCTAAACGCATGCGGTCTAACATGGCCTATTCCCCTTAGACATTGTAAGTGAACAGGGAAGTGAACAGGGCAGCCATACCGAGTACATGGACTGGACAATCATCGTTCCGAAGTCCCCAGCTCCATGATGGCTTCACTGTATCCCAAGATGTTTGGTATCAAACATCTCGTTTTAGTAAACCCGCACTGATGTCAGGCATCAGGATTTATTAATAAATGCACACAAAGGGCACCTTAGAGATACCCCCAAAAATCTACCAACTACTAGTATGGTTCTCAGCTAGCTATCCCTAGACATGTTTCTGGCATCCTGGGGTGACAGCCTTCGCTCTCAGAGGCTACGAAAAAAAGCCTGCTCTGGGCGGAGGTGATCTGCCTTCCAGGGCGGAAGCTTCAAAGGCCATGCCGCCTTTGAAATGTGACCCAAGCCTCTCCAGATAGTGGAACATGGCAACCCCTATGTTCTGACCCCACTTTTCAGCTAGAGACAGGTGGGAAAATGAGTTAGATTAGGAGGTGGGCCCACACCTAGCCAGCACCACCCCTAAGGTGGGGCAGCTGATGTGGACCCCACTTTTCCAAATCCTCCATCCTGTGTTGGAGAGACTTAGCCTATAAGGGTCAGGGTTATGCCCACTTCCCACAGGAAGTGGCCACATAGAGGGAGTAGTCAACCTAAGGTAAAAAGCCCATTGGCTACTACCTGGTACTCCCCTTAATGCCCCTAAATTGAGTATGAAGATGACACACCTCGACTCAGAACTTCAGATTTGACGAACCTAAAGAAGAAAAGGACAACAAAGAAGAGCTGCTGAACCCGAGAACGGACACCCTGGTGCAGAGTTTTGGTGTGAACCCCTGCCTGCCGCTTCAAGACTCGACTATCGAGGTGAACTGTCTTGTCCTGCTGCTGTGTGGTCTCTAAGAACCCCGGAGGACCACCAGCCTTTGCCAAATATCAAGAACTCCCTTAGAGTAGACGGGCTACGCCCCTGGAGTCCACAGGCACCGAAAACCGCAGAGTCCACCGACAGCTCACCGGCCTGAATGATGCAGCAACCAACCAGGAAGAGGTGCTCATGCTCTGGAAGGTCACTTCTGTCCCACACCTCAAGTGTGGAGGCACAGGACCGACGGAGCCCGTGCAGTACCTATCCCTGTGGTACCGGGCGCCCTGCATCAACACACACCACAAAGAGTCCAGTCAGAACTCCAACTGACCAGAAAGCAAGCATCCATCGAGGGACATCACCACCCCTGAGACCCACTCTTGGAATGGCCCAGCAGTCCTAAAATCGTCCAGGCCAGCTGTCGGCTCCTGACTGTGAAGGCCGCCTTTGCGCACTGAGCCTGGCCGACGTACCCGCTCTGCACCCAGCCCGCCCGGCCTGGGTAACGATGATCTGGCTGTGTCCCAGTGCTGCGGATACCTGAACCCCTGTTTGGGAGCTCTCTGACTTGCCTACAAGACCCCTTTTGAAGCCTGTTCCTTGGTGCTCCTCCTTTCATAGTGACGCCACTAGAACCCTGCTCCCGGCTGAATCCGGGACTCTCCCAATGAACTGCTAGTAGAACATTGGACCATGGCTTGCTAATCCTCCGAACAGAGAAGGTGAACCGCTAGAACTGCCTGCCTGGTTTTCTATGCGTTTCTGCTTTTTCCTCCCACAGGAATCCATTGTGCGTAATTACGCACAACTAGTAACTATTTTCCGAACATTGATGATTTATAAGAAAAACAATACTTACTGTTGAACAAACTTCTTGGTTTGAAAATATATATAAAAATAATTGTTATTTTTCTACATCGGTCTCAGATTTTTTCTTTGAGTGTGTGTCTCCTTTATTGCCTCCATGAGTACAACAAATTCTTAGCGCTACCCTCTGATAAGCCTAACTGCTCGCCGAGTCTACCAAAAATAGAGCATTAGTATTATCTACCTTGGTTTCTGTAAACCAATTGGACACTCCCTGGAATGTACACAGTGTACTTCGGTTTGGTGCACTATATAGAAAGCCAGCGTCCAACAAATCTCTTGATTTTTCAACCCATCCTTTCCCATCCCAGTGATAAGTTGGGAAAGTGTTGGGTCACAATCTGGCTAACGGGTAGCCCTGGATACCGCATGACACTTCAGCACATCACAGATGAGGAGATATTGAGGCATGCCAGATGCCTGAGGCACGGGCTCGGACTTCATAAGCCCTGGACAGTCCTTCAGTGTTGCTGGCTGCCTCAGGCTGATACTGGACCCAAAATTCAACATTTTCTATTGCTATTACTGACTGTTGGTATAGTAAAAATAGGCCAAAAACAAGGCGAGCATAGTCCTAAAGCCCATAATGGGAGACTGACAATAATCTTCATATTTGCGCTCTTTTGCCCTGTGCCATCCTTTCCAAATGGTCATCGAATGCTATTTCACACTGGCACCGATATATCAACAGGTAGAGACCTTTAGTGATTCGATATGTTTGTACAAATAAGTTCACTTTTTCTCTACAGGAAAGACACTAGCGTAATTAGAAGCTTTAATTAAATTTTCTTGCATTTTTTAGAGATGCCTAAACCCTCTTCCATTGCCAGTGTAAATTAAATCCAAAACTTAATGTCCTCAACTGTCTAAACAGTCAGTTTGTTTCTACCCTATTTGATGATTTTGTTTATTGAAATGATTTGTATCAAGTTGTAGAAAGCAAAAAAACAAGTAGTAACAGGAGTGGATGGTCAATACAACCAAACATGAGGCAATGAGTAGTTACACTTTGATCTGAGGTTAGAGGAATTACCATACATTAAGGTTAAATAGTACTGGTGAGACACGTGTCCAAATCTAGGGAACAGTACAGACCGCTAATGCTAAGGGTCTCTATAAAAATTGCAGGAAGGCAGACATCTCTAGAGTTAGTTTATCATGAAATTAGCACTGACCTTCATAGTCCCAAAGCCCAGGAAAAGCCTGCCCTGGCTCCCCTGGAGGTGCTGGAGGATCGCCAAAGAATGGGGCTTTCACTTCCATCAGCAATCCTTCTTTCATTGACTTTAAGGTGAGAGTCACTGGTTCATGACTTACTGGTAAACCATCCCATGTATACTTGATATTAAACTCCATCTAAATATATTACGGGGTAAAGAAATGAGTACTTGTATTATTAAGTGTAGAAGAGTAACTGGGTATCATTTACACAAATTAGACAACGTTTCTCTTGATTAAGTAAGCAATATAGCATGACACAGCAAAACAACATATGTTACTTTTTGGAAATTAATCAACATATTAAAAAAAAAAAATCATAATTTAATATTTCTTGACAAGTCATCATTGCTGCTTGATGGGCCACATCAGTAATTTCAATCCACATATGGAAGTCAATTATCACACATTTGTGTTAATTTATATACTACAAAATACTCCAACTCTACTTCCTGAGCAGTTATATCTAAGAATTTCTATCTCATATCAATTCAAAATGTTATGCTAAATTATACTTAAAATGAATGCACAAAAATAACAGTAACACTACTCACAAAATAGAACTAAGACAGCAAGTGTAATAGCTTCCCTTACAAGACTATTACTAAAGATAAATCAGCACAAGAATGGTATATCAACATGAATAAACAGTACAGCCAATCAAATTTCCTTTTTAGTACATTTCTGTTATAATGTTTTGAGATCCTCAGTTAATATTTTCTTGGAAAAGTAGATGGTGATTTCAGATCAGTTCAGCCAGATAACCTTGGCATGAGTATTAAGAACTACAGTGAGTAAATTCATGAGTTACGAGGATCGAATGTTGGTGTTCCACAATAGCGCATTCCTGAACAAGATAACATATATTGACATGTACACTTGTTTGTTTTCAGATTTGATTAGAACTATGATTGTAGGATTTTCAGTGAGCCTTCCAGCCTGTGTTGTCTGACAAGACACTAGAAACTCTCATCATTTTGGATGCAATACATTCTATTTTATTGAAAGAGTGATATATTCGTACAACCCTTGAGCTTTCTGCTTATAATCCTAAGTAATAGTTGTGGATCAAGTGGATCTCAGAACCACCTGGAATACTTTAATTTGTTGACAATTTTTCGATAAGTGTACACTTATTCTGAGCTTGCTTGTGGGAGGGAGGAGGAAATGTAGGACTCAGTATGAAATTTGGCAAAAAGTTTGCCAATTTGTTGAGGACTTAATTTCTATTAGCATCTCTGACAGAACAGCTTTTAACCTCTTTGGGTTTCTATTACACTTCAAGGAAATAGCAAGCAAGCTTCCCAACATGTTTGCTTTCAGGAAAAATGTACCCTCTTGTTTGTAAACACAAATATTAATCCGAAGTGAATGTATCTTGCTATAGTCAAATTGTACTAACTTTTGTTGAGGAAAAAAGAGAGTGTAAATGTTTACATTTCTACATGTCAGTCTCTTTTCCAGTTTTTCTAGATTAGTATGAATGGATGTTGGTCTTGTGTACTGAGAATTCGTTTAGGAATCCTATAGTGTAGGAATTAAGGAATCTAACATTACTTCATCACCCTGTCGTATTTCTGTTAAAATAAGTGGACACTACCTCAGTCAACCTTTATTTAATGTATTGGCCTGTTCTTGGTGCATATGTTGATATAGACACTGTATTAATATTATTTTAAATTATGATGAAGGTATCTATACATGGAATGTTTATTAGAAGTGATTTTGACACTCAACATATTGTACTCTGTTTTATGATTAAAATGGATTATAGAAAAAAATCCTTTACCAATTGGATAGTGTGTTTTCCAAGGATCAAATAACGTCACGCTATCAGATCTAATTGCCTGAAAGGGGCAGGGTAATAATGTTTCCATGCCAAATCAGAAATGTGGCCTGGAGAATTTGTGAATTGCACAATAGGTGGGCACATGCTCATCTGGAAACCTCATTTTGATGATTTAACTACAAAGAAAAGTTTGTTGTTATAAAAAGATTTCATTTCCTCTCTTCTTGGAGAGAGGCAATGAGCCCAAAATGTCCTCCAGTGTCTCACCCTTACTTTTAATGATATACTTTGGAAATAGCAGAGATTTATTTATTTAAATGAGTTCACTAACTCTGGTGAAAAATAAATGATCTTCTTCCCATTCAATGAGCGATTTAATTGTCTGGCATTTATGGATATTAAAAATCTCCATGGCTTTATTTCTACATGTAAGAGCACTGAGTAAAAAAAAAAAAAAATCTGTCCTTTGTATGGTCTAGTATACTGATCGCAGTTAAGCAATTCAAACACTAAAGGGTTTTCAGTGCAGAATGCTACCAAGAATTTGAAAGATAATTTGATAAAGTTAAAGTCTTAAATTGTTTCCTATAAACTAACAATGACGAGTCAACGTGCAAGGTTAATGGTAACTTATTCCACTAATACAGCACTAATAAGGAGAAAGATAAGCCACCAAATTGCTAATACTTAATGTGAGGAGGAGTTTGTAGAAGATGACCCCACCTCCCCAGAATATAGAAACCAAGAAGGCACATAAGGAAGCAACTTCCATCTTTTCGATCACACTGAAAGTATATTTCCCATGCATGAAACCTTAATATGATGTTCTGTTCTGAAAGATATATTGAAACAAAGTCAAGCTTCCTGTAGTGAAAAATAGATCCATTGCCATAATCCATCCAGGGCCTCACACCAGAGTGATTCTGCACCTAAGATTTAAAACAGTGAGTATTTTGTATAGAGTTCACTAATAAAGAAATCAGCTGTAGGTAATCTTATTTACCTGCAGCACCAAAAACAGTAAAGCATCAATCCACTAACCCAAGTTTTGGGTTTATTGTGCAGGATATGGGAAATGCTATGTCATTGGGCAGACATAGCATTAAGAAAACAAGTGGATGGCACTGCAACCGCCACCCCCCAATTTATTGGAATTTAGCTTCAGCTAAATGCTCCACATCTACTCTATAAACATTGCCCGTGTGCCACTCAGAAACTGCCCTTTGCTCAGGGATTGATGATCTGCAGAGCGTGGAAAAAATAAATGGCTCAACTGGTTAGCGTGTGATGTCTGGGATGACCTGTCAGGTATAGCTTTGAATTCTGGAATGGCTAACTCCGCATACCATCCTTTTGAGGTTGATACACGAAGAAAAGTGGGAGGTAGTAAAAAATGTTTTTGCCAGTGCTACATAAAAATCCGAGTAGGTAATTCATTCCAGTCAATAAAGTGCTATTGAAGCCTGTCTCTTTATGAACAGAACAGAATGCTAGTTTGAATACTCATGAGTCATGAGTGGCCCATCCTACTTTTGGCCCTTTACTTTCTGAAACATATGGTTATGGTTCAAATTTCAGCACCATAACTGTACAAATTACGAGTAGCAGAATGAGTTAAAAAAAGACTGAATATACATGGCAATCAGAGAAATGCAGGGAGGTTGCTTCGAGTGAAAAGATGATATTTTACTGTCACCAGAGCTATAATGTTTCCCAGGTCAAAGTGCGAGTAGATCGTCCATCGCACAATAACTCACGTCCCACAATACTTTTGCATAGCAGAAAAGGCCACTTTATTAAGACAGGTGTCAATCAATTTCTTTTCAACATTTCAATAAATCGTTAATAAATTCTTCACTTTATTTCAAACTATGTACAAAACAGCAAATCCCCATTGTAAAGCCCAATCAGAGCCCGAATGACTGACCCCTGTAGATAGCATCCCCTCATTCTCATTTCCTGTCCCCTTGACTTAGTCCCCCCCCACCTCCCCCCGTTGGAGGATGGACAATCCCGCTCAAGGCTGCCACCCCCCACAGGCAAAATATCCGCCTACCAAAAACAAACTAAGAAAAACAAAACTACATGCCGACCTGTCTTAACGTGGCGAAAAAAGAAAAAACGCACCCAGCTATCAAAAATGAAAAAGAAAAAAAAAATTCCAATAGATGCAAAGCACCAAATGAAAACAAAGGGCATGGTGGGTGGGACAAAATGCTCAGGGCCAACACCCCTCCTCCCCGCTCCCTTGGGCACAGTGATTTTCCCGCCCCGCCTACCCCCAATTTAATACCTCCCCTCGCGCGCCTCCCGCCTCCCTAATCCCTCATCCGCCCCACCTGTGTGCCGCAACCATTGTGCGAACAAACCCAGGGGGCGACCGGCTCACGCCACGCACCCCCTGGGTCCCCCCTCGCACAATAACTCACGTCCCACAATACTTTTGCATAGCAGAAAAGGTCACTTTATTAAGACAGGTGTCAATCAATTTCTTTTCAACATTTCAATAAATCGTTAATAAATTCTTCACTTTATTTCAAACTATGTACAAAACAGCAAATCCCCATTGTAAAGCCCAATCAGAGCCCGAATGACTGACCCCTGTAGATAGCATCCCCTCATTCTCATTTCCTGTCCCCTTGACTTAGTCCCCCCCCACCTCCCCCCGTTGGAGGATGGACAATCCCGCTCAAGGCTGCCACCCCCCACAGGCAAAATATCCGCCAACCAGGAAAACCAAAAGAGTTTTCCTGCCCCACCCCCAAAATAAGTGTGCGGTAAATAGTTTCAGGCACACCAGATGCTTTCTTTCCAAATTTGCGCAATCAAGTCCCTTAATTCCGGCAAATAATAGGCTTGCCCCACTTTGGACAAGTGCACCCCATCCTCTCTGAAAAGATAGCCTTCCGAACCCCGAATGTGAGAATGAGCCAGCACCTTCAACCCTTTGCCCCAACAGAAAAGTCTCATAGCTCTATTAACCTTCCGTCTCGCTTTTTCCATCGCAGCATGGTTACGTGCTCCTCTCCAACACAACCTTGTGATGAATTTCGTCCATACTACCTGAGTGCCTTCCCAAGAAGCCGTGAGGGCCTCCAGATCTTGTTGCATCAATTTTATGAGAGTTAAACCAGATAAGCTGACCAGATCATTTTCCCCCACATGAATAATGAGCAGGTTCGGAGGACCTCCACCTGAACACATCCTGGCCAAAAGAGGGAACAAACCCCCCCAACGCATACCCCCTTTTCCATGCCATACCACCTCATGGTTAGCACTGTGAAGTCCAAGTGATCTCCCACAAAGCTGTTGCTCAACATACACCGCAGCCCATTTCACGAAGGAATGTCCTATTATCCATGTCGTTTTTTTAAAATTTACACGCCCCGGAAGCTTACCTAGGTAGAGAAACAAAAATTAACCAGAGGAATAAAGGAAAAACTTTGAAAACTATTTACGAACATATCTTTCGCAACATTTGGACTTCCACCTCCCAATACGCCGTATGTCTGCCCAAGACCAGCCCAGGCGAGCCGCTTCAGTGGCTGCCCCAATGCGGAAAGAGTGTGTGCCAAAAAACAAAGGATTCTCACCCACACGAGAAAGCACTCGTCTCATAACACCCAGCAACAGTGCAACCGATACCGGACGCCCTTGGGCATGGCAAAAAATCGACCCATCAGAAAAGAAACTAGAAGCTTTAAAAACCTCCCATTCCTTGACAGGGCAGCAGTGGCCCACCCCACTCCTATTTAAGAAAATCCATTTGCCCCTGCCCAACTGATCCGTTTTTGAAACCCGCAACCAAATCCGCAGACGTTGCTCTTCCAGAAAAACCTCTGTACCCTGAACGCCTGTCCTATGACCCGAACCCAAAAGCTCGGATGCCCTGAAAGCCCCAAAGAACAACCAAAGAAAACATAACCTAAACAGACGGCATTCAGACTCATTGTAACAGCAGAGGGGAAGCTCCAAAAGCATCTTTTGCAACAACTCAAACGTCACCGCTTGCCTCAACGGCTTAGCCCCTGGTTGCAGTCTACTTAAACCTTTTAGGACCCTTTTAACCAGGACCCCCGTCACCGGATCCCTTCCCCACCTCAACTGCCCGTAAAAAGATACTCCTGCCAATTTACCAGAAATGGTAGTGTGGGAAAGACCTTTGTCTATCATGTGTAAAACAAAACCCAGAAGCAGTTGCTCATCAGTCAATCTCCTCCTATGCTCAGCACACAGTTTACCATAGCATAAGAACTCGCTCCAGGCTTGCTGATAGCTCCGTCTCGTAGATGCCGCTACAGAGTTTTCTACCAAGTTGACAATTCTCATTCCCCCCACTCCCAAACACACTGTGGGATTAGAGTCTTGTTGGGAGCCGCCCCAGGTGCCAGCCTTCGAAATTTGTCCCACTGCAAACGAGACAGAGAGTCAGCTATACCGTTATGTACTCCTGGAATGTGCCTTGCCTAAAAACAATGTTAAACTGTAAACATTTTAGCATAAATGCATGCAACAAACGCAGAACTCTCAAATCTCTAGCCTTCTGATTATTGATCAATTCGACAACCGCTAAGTTGTCAACATGAAACAGCACTGAACGATTTTTGAACTCTTCACCCCAAACATACAACGCAACCAAGAGAGGGAAAAACTCAAAAAAGGCAATACTGCGACCCTGCAACAGCCACTGACTTGGCCAACATTCAGCGCACCAACGCCCGTCCCAGAATATGCCAAAGCCTTTTGCTCCAGACGCATCCGAGTAAATCTGCACATCCCAAATCATGTCTTCTTCACCAAAAAACAAAGACACACCATTGAAATCTGCCAAAAAAGTCAACCAAATGGACAAATCCGCCCTGATAGCCGCTGAAATGCGCACTCTGTGATGAGGGAGAATTGCCCCAGACATAGCCAAACCGAGTCTCCTACAAAAAGTTCTCCCAGCCCGGACCACCCTACACGCAAAGTTAAGGTAACCCAGCAGCTTTTGCACCTTCCGTAGCTCCAATTTGCGCTCCCCCATCACGGAGGACAAGAACACAGAAATCTCCTGCACTTTCTCAGCCGGCAATCTAGCGACCATAGCCACCGTGTCAATTTCAATGCCCAGAAAAACTAACGCAGTGCTAGGCCCTTCTGTTTTATCCAACGCCAATGGCACCCCCAATTCCTGAGCCATCAGCTGGAAAGAATGCAACGCCCAGAGACACTGACCTGTGTTCTGTTCGCCAACAAACAAAAAATTGTCTAAATAGTGGCAAATTAAGGCATGACCCGTTACATGAGTGAAGCGCCATTGCAAAAAAGTGCTGAAAGTTTCAAAAAGGGCACATGAAATAGCACACCCCATGGGCAGCACTTTATCCACGTAGAAAGCCCCTTGCACCTGCATTCCCAAAAGCTCAAAATCAGAGGGATGAATGGGGAGCAACCTAAAAGCCGATTGTATATCGCTCTTAGCCAATTGCGCAGCGGGCCCTGCTGATCTAACTAGACGAAGAGCATCATCCACAGAAGCGTATGAAACGCAAGAATCAACCGGCGAGATAAAATCATTAATTGAGGAACCCTCAGGCCATGACAAATGGTGTATCAGCCGGAACTCTCCCTTTTTCTTTTTAGGAACAACCCCCAGAGGGGATACAATCAAATTGGGCAGAGGACATTGCCTAAAGGGACCCGCTACTCTGCCCGCCCCCACCTCAGCCTGTAACTTCTGCTGAACCACCTGAGGGAATTCCTTCGCCGACTTCAAGTTATCAGCCCATCTACTTTGCCTAGGACCCTGGTAACCAATCTTAAACCCATCCTTGAAACCCCAAAAAATTCTGTTGGCAGCTTCCACATCATCCGGATAGGCCTCCAGCCAGAGCCCCAAGACCTCCAGCCTAATTGGGGTAGGAGCCCTTTGCTGCAAAGTGCAAGTTCTGCCCTCGTCCCCGCTGCCCTCTTCCCTGCTCACCGAACCTCTGACCCGCAAAACATTGTGTGAGGGGATGTTTGCCTCCACATTGAGAGCACTCATGCTTGTAACGGCAAAACTGTCTACTGCAGAAGCCCCTGTTGAAGTTCCAGCAGGCCCCAAAATTGCTCGGCTGACCCCTGCCCCCAAACCCCACCCCAAATTGGGCGGGACGGGATTGAAAGGGACGATAAGCAACCGGTAACCCACTAGCCGTATGAGTAGTAGCCGGGGGCTGCGAGGACGCCATCCATTGCAACCATAGCTCGGAATCCACATCGCCCCAAGGTCTGTCAGGTGCCACACTCAAACGCGCTCTGAATTCCTCATCATAGGATAACCAGGCATATCCCCCAAAATAACTCTGAGCCTTCCTGATAATGTCCATATATTTAAACAAGGCAACCGCCCTATCCGGGTATTTCTCACAGTAAATGGAGGCATAAAGAAGAAAGGCAGAAGTCCAATTCTCAATACTTTTGGGGACCCTAGGACGCCTGGCCAACTCCCACTCCTCCTCCTTAGACCCTTCCTTGGCCTGAATGTCACGATGCAATAATTGAAAAACGTCAACAAACTCATGATGCCAGATTCTGCTTTTAGTCCTATCAGACAAATGAGAGCCCAATGGCATAGCAATCCCCATATATGGCAATTTTTTGTGAATATTCTTATCTTCATCCGCGGCCACTGAAACCTTCTGACCTGTAACAGCTGGTTTTGCGACAACCATTCTTGAATCACCCCCTCCCTGAACCGTCCCCATTAAAGAACCCCGTTGTACCACCCCCACAGGCCCCTTCTCCCCCAATGGCTCTCCCCCAACGCCAATGGACCTGGATAACTTCTGCGTGGTACCCCCTTGTCGCCAAACTGACCACCAACCCGCCGTACCTGCAGGCAACGGAGCTGCGCTGGAATGCACGTCTTGACCAATCTCTTGAGGGCGAATGACAGCTGCAGGATCCCGCTTCATTGCATGGTCCGCACTAGACATCTGCAACAAACTAAGCACATTGTGTTGCCCCGACACACCCCTCATACCCTTCACAGGGTGTATGGACTGTTCTTCTCCAACATCATCCCCATCCTTCAATTCCCCTTCCTCCAAATCATCTATATCATTGCCCAAAAACAAATCATCACCCGAAGGTGCCCCACTGCCCCCAGACATTGCCAAATTACCCCGTCCCCCAGAAACCAAAGCCATTTTTGCCCTTGACCTAGTGGACGGGTGGCCCGCAGAGGAAAGGAAATCCGCTCCAGATCCCCCTTCCACCAAAGGCACACCAAACAGAGCCGCAGGAAGCTCCATCCGCATTTTGCGCTTCCCAGCCGCAGTCCGTGCAGATAAAGACTGATGGGTGTCCTGCAAGTCGCTCAAACCGCGCTGTTCCTGTCCGCCCAAAGTGCCTCCTGGACCCCCAAAGCTGCCACCGTGTGCCGTGGAAGCTGCACCCTCAGCTCCCACTCATACCCAATGACCCGCCCCATGCTCCTGAACCAAATCCGATGTGAAACCCCCAGGGCTCTGTCCCAATGACCTCAATGCTACAGAGGGGCCGGCACCAGACTGAACTGCCTCAACACTGCCCAGTGAACGCGCTACGAGAGGGGCCGCAGCACCGCCTTGCTGAGACCCGGAAGGCTACCGAACTGCTCCCACCCCAAACTGCACCTGACCAGGACCCGACAGATCACACACAAAGGGGGCTGTGTCTCTCCTGCTAGCACCAGGGCCAGAACTGCCTCTGTTGGGCGGCATCCGTTCTGCCTGACTCCCCAAGTGTGCATCGCCAATAAAATTAGGTGCGCCCATGCCAGAAAAAGGCGGTGCTGGGCTCAGAACATAATTCTGCCCATTAACCTGCACCACTTGCCCACATTCTGAATACGCAAGACCAGCTGGGGCACTTGCTGAGAAATGCTCACTCTCCTCTCCTATGCCAGCAGCAGCCTGGGCCCCCACACTCCTTGCTCTCCCCCCAGCCTGCCACCTGCCCTTGACACACCCGGACAACGGTCTTGGACACCCCCCCGCCTCCCCACAGAAACGAGGGAACGCCCCCTCCCCCTTCCCATCTTAGCGCGACGCCCGCCCACAGCAAAACGGGCGGGCGCACGTACCTCTTCCCTGCCAGGGACCGCAGCGCTAGAGCCCGCCGGCTCAGAAGCGCAAACACCCTCGACCTGCTGCAACTCCTCCTCCTCCGTGTCCTCGACAGTAACGACCTGTTGCGGCGACAGGCATGCCTCCACTGCCTTCCGGACACCTCGCGCTGCTTTCCTCGGCGCACGGGCCACACCGACCCACGCCTGCCCAGGGACTCCCGGCCGAAGCAGGTCGCTCCTCCCAGCCTCACAGAGAACGCGGACGGCATTCCGCACCTCCTCCTGTGACGTCATCGTCAATACTACGGCTCTCACCCAGGGACAAACAAAATGCTCAGGGCCAACACCCCTCCTCCCCGCTCCCTTGGGCACAGTGATTTTCCCGCCCCGCCTACCCCCTATTTAATACCTCCCCTCGCGCGCCTCCCGCCTCCCTGATCCCTCATCCGCCCCACCTGTGTGCCGCAACCATTGTGCGAACAAACCCAGGGGGCAACCGGCTCACGCCACGCACCCCCTGGGTCCCCCCATACAGAGATTTTCTTTGAACCATGTACTTGTAGTCCCGAATGCTGCAGAACGAAATGTAAAAAAATGAACTGAATGAGCTACTCGAGAACGGATCTATGATTCTAGAGGGCCCTGTGACACTGGCTCAAATGGTAGCGTGAATATGGCCCACACAGACTTCTGAGCACTGCGGCTGCCCTGTTCTAATCCTCATAACCAGTCTGTCCATCTCAGACGGCTCTCAGGATAATCTCTGATTGTCTGTACGTGCACACTGCCAGCTATCCTGCTCTGAGCTGCCTATGTCCTCTTCTCCCCAGTCTAACCTGGATAGGCTTCACCAGGCTACATTCCAAGCGTACATGTATATGTGATGGAGCAGGTAGTGCAAACTTTTGTATACCTCCTCTATTTTTGCATGCAAGTACTAATTATATATTCTATTAATTATAATACTATTAAACGAGTTTTGCATGTTTACTAATGAACATTATTAATACTAAAATATACATGGGATTTGCTAATTGCATGGCTAAATAACTCTTATTACTAAAACCTGTACGCATATTAACAATAGTATATGTGGTAATATAATATTGCATGATATATGTTGCTTTGTGATGTTTGCGTTAATGATTGGATCGAAAAGGTGATAATAATTGCTTTAACTGTCGCTATATGCTAGATATATACAAGCACATAGAGGGATTAGCAAGGGGTTAACATTAGGATCACCAATTCCATGAATTAATTATTCTTTTGTATTTGTTTCACTTAAGTTAGTGTTTGGGCCTAAATCCAAGATGGCTGCTGACACCACACGCTGAAGTGGCCACAGTCTCATGAGGCGCGGAGTGAGCTGCGCATGTGCGAGAAATCTCCTAAACCTCGTAGTGACCTCTGTACGACATGTCCCCGGTCAAGGATGTAGAACGGGACATCGGCCAAGACAGGAGAACCATCAACCTTACAGTAAACCGGAACAAGCCGACTTTTCGCTGACCAATGACCTCACCCCTCAAACTGTACTGAAAATCTGGAGAAATAAGTTGGACGATTTAAACCAGCCAATCACGACTGCCCTAAAGTAAAAATTTGTATCTTCTATGATTTGTTTTATTATAAAAAGGCTAGTAGAATAGAGAGAAAAAAACTACTCTTCCCTATCAACCTTCCATGACTTTGTTCGTGACGCCTTTCCTGATGATCCAGATAATGCCTGACCGCTTGATGACTGCAAACTTTTTCTAAATCCACGGGCTATGATAGATGCTTGCACGATTTCTGGTCCTTTGAGAAATTGGGACTGTAACGTGCTGAGCAAAGAACTTTGAGCTTTGGCCTGCTTTTTGGACAATTTACGACAAAATTTGGTTATACAGAGCCAATGAATTAGAGGACTTCAAATAGCCAGATTAGGTAAATATGATGTTCTGCGATTTACCTGAATTAATCAAGAAATTCTAAACTTTGACGAGACAAATGCACATATAAATTCTTATGATAAATTTAGATAAACCATTATTGATTAACGAAAATTAATGAGTTTGTGGTTTTTCATTAAGAAAGATAAGGATTCTGAATCTTAAAATGTGTTTTAGCTGGTTCTAAATCACCATCAACCAATCCAACTAAATTGGTCCATTCGACCAAGAGGGAGGAGTGCCTTGATGTTTGAGAATAGGGATCTGTAGGCGAAGGATGTTAATGTATATTTTGTAAAATAACGTTTCTCTCTCTATAGGTTTCAAGGTATTTCATGTGAAGTAAAAGTTTTTCCCTTTGGACTGTCTCGCATCAATAATAGAGGCACTGCTAAGGTATCCTATCAAAGAAAGATATCACTTATAGAAATGTCTACCAAGACCAAATAATTGGACGTATGGGGTGCAATACACCCTGAGAAAATATACAAAATAAGGGACAAGGAATGAGAATAGATCTTTCCAGCGGAGTATCACAAATGTGATCCAATACACAGCAATACAGTTAACAAAAACATACATAGAATAAATGTAATTAATCAATACAAGTTTTATTAAAACAAATTTTAAAAGAATTGGCGCATAATAGATACAATACAAAGTAGATAATTACACGACTAAAGTAAAAAAAAATGTTCATAGAAAAATATACACATATTAAAAAGCAATCTACCTCACAAGTCTAAATCACACAAATCTAGTGGAAGGACACTTTTGACAATAAAAGTACCACAGTTGTTATGCGCAACATCCCATGGGTATCATGTCTACAAATTTAAAAAAGACTGGTATTACAATATCTTTTTTAGGTATCAGATTTATACACAATGTAACTCATAGCTGTGAAAGGGTCAGGCCAGGAAAGACGTATTTCCAATTTATTGAAAAAAGAATGGTGACAGAGCAAATATTTCAAGAGTCGAGGTAGATCATTTCCTATAAGGTGACTATCAGTAAACTTATAATGGAATCTAAATCGCAGATGTAGTGAAGTGCGATATTGTAATACCAGTCTTTTTTAAATTTGTAGACATGATACCCATGGGATGTTGCGCATAATTTTGAAGTACATATGTTGTTTTTGTTTTATCATTTTTTGAAATTTGACTATATGTATTGTATGTATTTTATTGATAGGTTTTGCTAAAAGTACGATTTACGGAAGTCCTGAAGAAGGTGGCTCTATAAATTTGTCCACCGAAACGCGTCGACGCTTAAGAGTTGTATTTGTCCTGGGACCAATTGCCAAATATCTGGGTATAGTGAGTCTAGTGGTATTGGTCCAAAGGGAACACAAACCAACACTACTAAAGTACAACTGTGGTACTTTTATTGTCAAAAGTGTCCTTCCACTAGATTTGTGTGATTTAGACTTGTGAGGTAGATTGCTTTTTAATATGTGTATATTTTTCTATGAAATTTTTTTTTTACTTTAGTCGTGTAATTATCTACTTTGTATTGTATCTATTATGCGCCAATTCTTTTAAAATTTGTTTTAATAAAACTTGTATTGATTAATTACATTTATTCTATGTATGTTTTTGTTAACTGTATTGCTGTGTATTGGATCACATTTGTGATACTCTGCTGGAAAGATCTATTCTCATTCCTTGTCCCTTATTTTGTATATTTTCTCAGGGTGTATTGCACCCCATACGTCCACTTAGTTGGTCTTGGTAGACATTTCTATAAGTGATATCTCTCTTTGATAGGATACCTTAGCAGTGCCTCTATTATTGATGCGAGACAGTCCAAAGGGAAAAACTTTTACTTCACAGTATATTTTGGTGCTCTGTCCCTTTGGACGTTATTGAGCCCCTCTCCTTGTTTTCAAGGTATTTCACCACACATGTCCAGCGCTTGAATTTCTCATCCCTCCTGTGTGTGCAGACTCGTGAGTGAGAGACGTATGAGTGTTGGTGTTATGGGCCCCACCAATGACTGCGTGTGTGAATGAGCTAGTGTAACGTCGGGTCTGCGATGCAGGGAGGGTATCGGTTAAGGTTATTCCCCATTTTCCAGTTTTGCGCTGGATCATTTTTAATGGTAGCAGAGTTATGGTTTTTATTGTTTTGGTTTGGTGGTTATTGCTTGTAAATTGCTTATTGATTATTGATTGTGGGAAAGTATTGGTTTATGTATTAACACTCTATGTTGAGTCGCGTTGAGTTCTGTGTTGTTTGACGACTTCTGGGATGTAGGAAGTCGGAAGTTTGTTCCGTAGTACAGCAGAGGTAAGCGCTGCTCTCAGGAAAGACGGAATTGTTGTTGCCCTGTAGGTACACATGGAAAACGTGTGACGATTGGAGTTGCACGACGCATTGTCTGGGTTCGATTCGGTAACATCGTCGTGTGTTGCCATTAGGGACATTTTCTGTATGAGAGAAGTGTATGGTAGCGAAGGTCACCTGTGAAATTCTTGTCTTAGGTACCAGGAGTCCAAAAGGCACTCTGATTATGCTTATCACTGGAAAGGAAATAGGTGTTCTCTAAGCTTGCTAGAAGGATAAAGTAGAGGGAAGTGCTACTTTATTAACGAGTGTAATAATTATGTAGTAGGACAGACTGTTCGCTGTTCTCGGGAAAGACAGAATTCTGTGTGAATGAACTACATTTTCTGTATGAAAGTGCGTGAATGAAATAGCATTCAGGTTAATTGTGAAACTCTGGTTTTATTTCTCAGGAGCAAAGCGTCCGCCAACTAGGTGTCTTAATTCTAGAGAAATGGTTAGCTAATGCTTGCTAGAAGGGTAAAGTAGAGGGATGTGATACTTTATCAACGGAAGTAACGATTCCGTAGGAGGGCAGAGGTAAGCGCTGCTCTCGGGAAAAACGGAATTCTTGTGAAAAAGGACATTAACTATTCTTTTGTTAGCGAAACAGATAATGGTGGTGTTTTTTATGTCATTACTAACAGAATTGTGAGTCATAAAGATCATAAGAAAGTTTGCCGAAAAAGTTTGTAAAGGAGGGGTCAGCAGAAGCAGGAGTAGAGAAAAAGGCTGACGTCAGAAACACCGCGCTGAGATTGGACAGCCAGTAAGAAACATAGACGCTCCTGATTGGTGCGTTAGTGTATGCCGCGCTGGGAGTGGAGAATTACAGGGTGACATAGACGCTCCTGATTGGTGCGTTAAAGTGAGTCACGCTGGGATTGGAGAATTACGTGAAGTGACATAGACGCTCCGGATTGGTGCGTTAGTGTGAGTCGCGCTACGATTGGTTAAAACAACAGAATAGTCGTAGGGTAAAATCTAGCGCTACACGGAAGACAAAATTATGTATTACGATCCACCAGAAAAGGAGAAAAAGTCCTGGTTTGGAAAGATCAAGAGTTTATTTAAAAAGGACAAACCGATTGTGACTAGAGAGGAACAGTTGCTTCCTCCACCAAAATCGCCCGCATCCTTTATGGTTTCGAAATATGGATATCATACTTGTATTTGGTTGGACAATTGGGCAAAGTATACAAAAGATGATGGAGTTTTGGCATTTCCGGAACATGGTTCATTTAATTTAGCGGTTTTGAGAAATTTGAGAGCAAGAATGATGAATCTAGAGCCGAGACCTAGACCGACACAGTTTGAAGCATTGACAGAATGGGAAGATGAGATGCATGACAGAGAAAGACAGAGAAGTAGCGAAAGGTATAAGTACATGTTTGGTAGGTGATATGGACAGGAGAATCATGATGATAGAATGAGGAGATGGCGAAGTGCAAATATGGCTGATGGTTTGTTCCCTGTGAGACATGCTGAAGAAGTTAGCAGTAGAAAATGTATGGAAAAGAGAAATAATATCGAGTTAAAAGGATATGGTGTGCATGAATCGGAGGATGATGTTCTTGACGACATGTTTTATAAAAATCCACCCCCTTATCAGTCAGATTCCACCTTATTGACACCAAGTGCCCCAATGAGAGAGACTCCACAGAATATAAAATTTGAATCAGTATCACAAGAGACAGGAAGGAACGATCCTTTTAAAGAATTAGAGCAAACACAACATGGTGAAACCGGTAATGAAAATTCAGCTGAACTAGCGAAAACCACTTTAGAGTTAACTGAAAAGATTAGGGAATTATCAAAAATGTGGAAGCTGTAACTGTTCCTGTAACCATAGGACTTGTAATGCCTATTTTTGATAAACAGAAGGATAGTGAGCATTGTCTGACGATTCTTTATAACAGTAATAAACAAACAGAGAGACCAGAAAAAAATATAGACAAGAACCCATGGAGACAAACAACAAGTATTTCACAACAAAGTACACCTACAAATTTGACAGTAAATCAAAGTTTAGTGGATAGAATAATAATGACGACAGAATCAGTTCCAGGATCACCAGAGAGATTAGCACAACAAAACACTGAGAAAGATAGTATAGGGCTTACTTCAGAAGAATTAAGTGAATGGCTAAGGAGTCTGCAGCAAAAAGATAAAGAATCCCAATCTATAGATGTGGCCAAGTTGAAGATTGTTTTGGAAGAATTAATAGTAGGTACTATCCCCACGGAAAAGTTAAAAGCCTATCAGGACGAAGAATTACTATTTTTATGTAAAAGTATAACCTGGAGAGCAAGAAATCTGCATGAAAGACTAGAAGAAGTGGTAACTGAAATGGGTATGGATTTCGAAAAGGTAAAAGCTTTACAAAAACCATATAGAGTAGATTTTTGTGAAAAAGATAATGAAAATCTGAATACCGCAGGAAGAACAACTCAGATCAAAGATATAATCATTTTGTTAAGAAAAAGGGGAGATGTAGATAAATGGAAGAGTAGGTGGTTCAGAAAACGAGATGATGCCTCGGACAAAACGTTTGCAGCTTTCCCCGTAAGAGAAAAGGAAAAGGAAAGGGTAGTAACAGAATTTCCCATGATAGAAATTCCAGGAGGAGGATATGTACATGTCCCTTGGACTAGACAAGATATTTTGTCATTTACAAATGATTTTCCTCGACTACGCGAAAAGCCAGTCGAGTGTTATAGGCAAGTGGATAGGTTCGTGAAGTTATCAAACGTTTTATGGATTGATTTAAACAGTCTTTTTGACATAATAGTACCAGCAGATTTATGGACAGAGTGCAAAATTATGATTAGCTGGCCTACACAAAAATACCCTAGGGACCCAAAAAGGGGGCCCCCTGACCCCGAAGTCATGAAGAAATATGAACAGGTAATTGCCTTTAAACAAAGTACCTCCCAAGGAGACTGATTGGGTAAAAATTGACAGGACTCATCAGGAAGCTAAGGAGTCGGTACATGCTTATTATGAGAGGTTAATCCTCGCCTTTAAGCAGTTTAGTGGTGATGAAAATTTGAGTGAAAAGTCATTTTGTATACCGATTTGTGTATGGGATGCGTCCAGAAATAAGTGAAATGATTAAACAGCATACAGTAGACTGGCAAAATAAGAAAACAGATGAAGTACCGAGACATACAAAATAGTTTAGTGATGAAATTGAAGCTAAACAGCGTAAATTAAAAGAAAATGCTATGTGGGCACAGGTCAAAGTGGCAGAAAGACAGGAAGCTCAATTGATTGAACAGGCCAATGGTGCAGGTATGAAAACTGTGGAAATGTGGATTTTCCTGATCAGTTATGTCCCCTATCTTGGACCCCAACGGTTCTATATGCATGTTACAAGTACATGTATGTTCCCTCCAGTTCCAGTTTCTAAGACGCAAACATATGTGTGTCTACCGTCGACATGT
Source organism: Triturus cristatus (assembly GCF_964204655.1). Classification (NCBI taxonomy): domain Eukaryota; kingdom Metazoa; phylum Chordata; class Amphibia; order Caudata; family Salamandridae; genus Triturus; species Triturus cristatus. The sequence goes on from NC_140582.1 coordinate 408,860,094, forward strand.
TCTCTGTCAGATCCGCCATCAATGGGCTGGATATTCGATTCCTAAGCATGAAAGGCCACCGACTTTATATGGCTAAGTTACTCCATTTTTACAGTTCAGGCAAGTAGGCCCGATTCTGTCCTCAAAGCCTTTCCCTGCTCTCTGTCTTTTGACAGCTTCAGCTTGAGCTCGCATCTGTATCCATGAACTTTGCCCTACTCCCTGTGCAGCTAACGGTGCCTGCCTCGGCCAGTTTTCGCCTGCCTGCCAAGAAGCTGTATTTCACCTTCGAATTATCTATTTTGCTCTTCAGCCGATGCATTCCTGTCTAGTGATTTAGGTAAACATTTCCTTTAGCTCACAAGCAAAGGACTCAGCCTTTCCGTCCTCCTGCAAGTGATTCATAGCCCTGCTGTCATGGAAAGTTTTCTGCCTCTCGCATCTCATATAGACACTTAGGCGTTTGTGCACGCACACAGTCAGTATAGACTAGATTCTGTCCGAGAGTCCTTCCTTGTGGATAACATAGTTCTTTAAACATAGGATGTTAGATATGATTTGGGATTAGGTTGACTTGACCCCCCAGACTTCTCGTCTCCACATGTAGAGCTAAATGTCAAGTCCCCTTCACCCCCTAGTTGCACGTCAATCACACGTCATGCTGCTGCGCGCGCATCTATGCCAAGTATTATCTTATAGATCCACCTATGTCTGATAATCCTAACCAATCATGTTTCTTTTATTCCTTATTACGCCTAGTTTCGATTACGTACCTGTTTTGTCACTTTTCTTATCAAATGTTACGCCTTCTACATTCGTTTCATTGTAATGTACTTATTATAAAAATGCATGTCTGTCAATAAAGTATTGTACTTCACTTCCTGAACCCTCGTGGTGACGGAACCTGAAGGCCGCGACTCGAGTCGGCCATTTTGAGTGGAATAAAGCCCATTTAGAAAACCTCTTATACCACGGATTCTGCCTCTTGTTATTTTGAGCTATTTTACTTTATTTTAAGATTCCGTATGAAATTCAGTCCGGTAAAGAAGATTTTATTTACCACATAATGGCGCCCGAACAGGGACACTTTCTCATCTCACGCGCCGGCGGTGCGTTGCAGGCCCGGTCTCCTGCCACAACTGGACGGACCATAAACGCGTACCAGCAGGATTTCCTGTAAGCTCCCTCCGGTCAAGCGGGGGCGACTGAGGCTGCGATCAACCCAGACGAGGCGGTGAGAAGTGCGAAGTATCCCGACCAGAGCCTAGCTGAGAGAGCAAGATCCGAGGTATACAGAGGCCCACCAGGTTTCTCGAAATCCCGATGTCCAGAGGGTCCGCTGTCCGCAGTCATCGAGTCCTGTCCATTCTCTGAGGCCTTCCGTTTCAAGGAGCTACTCGGTGAGTACCATCGCCGGGGAGGCGTGTTGACGCGCACATAGGTTGTGCCGGTCAAGACGGATTTGGGTACACAAATCCGGTCTGCACTGTTTAGCAGTGTATATGTACTGTTTAGCAGTATATCAAGTATTCCGAAGTATGCAGTTATTGTCAAGAATTCAGCGTGGTGATTAGTTAGGCAGACTGTCATCATTGTCGGTCGTTGTTAAAATGTTTAATGTTTAATGTTTAAAGTGTTCAAATATTGTGGTATGAATGAGTGTTCATTGTTCACTGTTCATTATTGTGTTTTTCGTATAAAGTGAGTTCAAGAGTAAGTATCAGATCAGTTGTCAATATGCCGCTCTTCTCGAAGTTAAGACAGATTACTACCAGAAAAGGGGTGCTTGAAGAAGCAGTTCCTATTCCTCCTAGGGACACTCCAGGGCATTTTATGTACCATAAGCATGGCTTAGATGCCATATTGTTTCTTGATCTATGGGTAGATTATACCAAGGGATTGCCGGAAAGTCAAAGGTGGCCCGTAGCGGGAACCTGGGATGCAGAATGCATCATGAAAGTAGAGGAAGAGTTATGGAAAAGAAAGGTCAGACAGTCACAGAAAGACGCTGTTGAGTTATGGCGTAAAGAATCTCATAGACGTACAGAAAAAGCACGTAGACAAGAAGAGAGGAGTAAAGAAAGTTCAAATAAAGTTCAAGAAAATCTATTAATTGAGGAAGGTATCCGAGTGAAATCAGAACAAGTAAATAGACAAAGAAATGCTCTTATGAATGGTATGTATCCCCTTCTAGCCGAAGGATTACCTAAGGCTGCTCCAGAGATGCCAAAAGACTTGCCACCCCCATTATTTCCAATTAAGGTACATCCAAAAGGGCATCCCAGAACCGCAGAAGATGTTTTTCTTTCCTCATATCTAGACGACGCAGCTCCCGAGTATGCTAACGCCGCACCACATAGACCGTCTGGTGTAGGGGTTCAACGTCAGGATCAGGTATCTGTCCCCGTGCAACAGCAAGTCCCGACACAAGCTTCGGCAAGCACATCTGTTTCCGCATCTGTCTCCGCAGTCGATCCTACAGGGGTATCGACACCCATAGTTGCTGTGTCACGTTCAACGAATCCATTCACACCCGACGCCCCAGATGGGGCCACGGGAGGTGCTAGCATTACCTTTACACCACCCAGAATAAATAAACTTGTTTTTCAAGAGTCAGCGCATTCACGTACACCTAAATTCGTAAGTGAACGTACGCTTAAGGAACTCCTTGTAAATTGTAGATATGACCCGGTGGTTGGTAAAGAGGACGAAATGGTCCTGGCATCATTACGTATCAGGCGAGCCGCAGAGTATTTAGCAAGGTTACCAGGAATGATTACGCATCTAGATAACATATATCATTTTGTTCAAACAGGACGAGATCCAGGATGTATTAACAGAGCTATGGAATTCCAGAAAGTAGAGATACAGGGGGAACTGTTACGTTTCCTCATAAACTGTGTGATCAGAAATCAAGACCGCCCGGGGGTAGACCCGAATACAATGCTTATTCTTACAAGATGGAGTCAGAATATATCAGAAGGGAGACACGATAAGCAAAATTGTATAATAGCCATGTGCCGAAAAATCCGTAAAGAAATAGAGCGTATTCATGAAGAAAGATTGGGAACAGACGAGTTTGAGCAAGATGAAGTGTCCGAATCAGGGAATTCCGCAAGACAGTCAGAGACCATAGCCTATGTAGGCAGAGGAAGATCCTGTGATAATGCTAGATGTTTTTCTGATCCCATACACTCTGTATGCCCAAATAATAGCAGAACGTATCCGACGCCTATAATAAATCTGAAGTCTCCTGAACATTCGTTTCAAGCCGCAGATAAAATACTACGAGAACGAAGGGGTTACCACCTCCTCGATTCCATGGATGAGCAAGAATTAGCCAGATCAGCCGTTCACTGGATTGACAGTCCTGAAAAATACGGTGATGAGACCGTAGCACACACGTTTTTTAATCTCAGTACAGATGAACAACGTTTAGCTGGAATCTATATGATTCAGCAACTCCTCATATTATATAAGAGCCAACATGCTGACCCTGGTCCTTTACCTGATATATTAACGGAACTACTCACGAACAGATGGAGAGGTTCTAGTAACAAGCTAATTAAAGAGATATTAGTGTCACGTAAGCAGTATGTCCTTTTTGTAAGTCCGGATTCTCTCTCGCTGCCCCGCAGAGAAAGAGCGCCGTACTATATGGATAGACAAAATCCCCTACGAGAAGTGCACCCAATAAAAGGCGAAGACAATGAGTTTCACCGTGTATTTGTTTACACACCCATATCAAAAATGGAATTATTGGAAATGAAGAAAGTAGTACCTAGTCATGACAAAGACCCAGCGGGTTTCCACCGAGAAATTAAAGACATGTTACTGATGGGAGAGTACACCTTTCCTGATATTATGACGATATTAAAGGTGCTTTTGCCTGCTGGCATTTATGAAAAACTGAAAGAAAAAGAGTGGGAAGTGGGTGACCAAAAGATAGACTGGACAGCATTAGCAGAGGAAGAAAGGGGCCGAACTGCAGGTTCAGGGCTCGGGGATAAAGTTAAACTGTTACCAGGTTTACTAGTACAGGTACTGCCACGTTTATTAACTACAAAAAAGGAAGATTGGGGTGCAATCACAGCCTGCAAACAAAAGCAAGATGAAGACACAAGCGATTATTATGCTCGATTTGAAAAATGTTTTGGTATAAATAGTGGTATAAAAGCAAGTAGTGACTCATATCCACATTTATTTGTGACAAAATTAGTGGTAAATGCATTGCCTCCAGTAAAGAATAGAATATTGAAATTCGAGAGTACCTGGCAAAGTAACACTCCGTCACAAATGCTACAAATGTTACAGTATCATCACAATAGAATTAGGGATGAACAAGAACACGAGCATAGACGCATGAAGGATACAAAAATGAAAATGCTAGTTTCTCAGACAGTACCAGCAGATGGTCACAAAAAGGGTGTGACACATTCTGGTGATTCTGCAGTTCCTGTAAAGGGAACCTGCAATTACTGTAAACAACTGGGCCATTATGTACACGATTGTCCAGTCCTGAAACGTAATATAGCTACAGGTATTGCAAAGGAGAGACCACGATTAGTTAGACAAGATCAGAATGAACAAGGAGCTATGCAGCATGGACAGTCCATGCCAGTTCAACAACAGTCCATGCCAGCCTCACAGCAACCCATACAGTTTGTGCCAGCTGCACCACCGTTGCCTGCTACTGCCACACAAACCACAACACGACAAATGTATCAGACTGCACAGTATGAATACCCTGAGTATCAGCGTTACGCATGAACAAGCCTAGAGAGGGAAGTTGACTTACCGCTTATCGAGATTCCTGTAGATCAAGAAGGACCTTATGTACATAGTGAATTATTAGGTCAAGATAGAAAATTCTTACTCGATACAGGGGCAAGTCGAACAACCATAAAACGTAGTGAAGTTCCAGGGGCACCCCTCTCAGGCTCTCAAAATATTTCCCTTGGTTTTTCAGGAAAACCTATTGTTAATGAAGTATCACAGCCTCTACCACTTACGATAGGACCTTTGACACGAACTACAGATTTATTGCTTACTAAATCATGCCCAGAAAATCTGTTAGGAATTAAAACTCTGAAAGCACTAGGAGCCATAATATGTTGTTCTCCGGAAGGAGTAAGGTTGTTTTTACGTGATTTTAAAGGTCACTATGTGTCTAGAGACATGGATCCCCGACTACAGACTTTACCAGTACATCTATGGGCACAAGGCCCTACGGATGTTGGCTGCATGAACATTACACCCTATCGAGTCACATTGAAAGCAGGAGTGGTACTACCACGAATGCGACAATACAAGTTACCGCATGATGCTGTAGTGGCTTTGCTGAAAATCATTGATGAGCTGATTGCCCAGGGAGTAGTTGTAGAAACAGACTCCAATGTATGTAATTCACCGATAATTCCGATTCTTAAACGAACTGATCCTACTGCCCCACCAGTGTACCGATTGGTTATTGATTTGCGTGAACTAAACAAGTGCATTGTACCACAATTCCCTGTGGTCCCTGATATATCATCATTGTTGACAGCAATTGATTCCGAAGCAACATTCTTTACTGTAATCGATCTCAAGAATGCCTTTTTCAGCGTCCCAATAGATCCGGAAAGCCAATATTTGTTCGGATTCAGTTTAAATGGGCGCAGCTTTAAATTCTCACGCGCTCCCCAAGGATTCACAGAAAGCCCCAGCATCTACAGCCAAGCACTGAAGAGAGAACTTGACAGTATCCACATGCCAGTCAATACTGCACTGCTTCAATATGTCGATGATCTGCTGATCACAGCGAGAAGCGAGCCAGAATGTGAAAAAGCTTCTCTGACAGTTTTACATTTCCTAGCCGACAAGGGGCACAAGGTGTCTCCTTCTAAGCTGCAATTCTGTGTCCAGCGAGTTATTTATCTTGGTCACTCGCTGTCCAAGGAGGGAAGGCAGCTTACACCAGATCGCATCCAGTTAATTGCTAACATGTCAATACCCCAGACACAAAAGGAGGTGCGAGCTTTCATAGGCCTCACTTCATATTGTAGGCAGTGGATCCCTCAGTACGCTTTTCTAGCAAAACCACTCATTCAGTTAACCACACAGGAGGCAGCCACATCGACTGTTCTCCCTTGGACTCAGGAACATACACAAGCTTTTGAAAGCCTAAAGGAAGCTTTATGTCAAGCACCTGTTTTAGCAACACCATGTTATAGCAAACATTTTACACTCTTTGTTACAGAACGCGAAGGTACTGCCTTGTCAGTACTCACTCAGGATCAAGCAGGATCACGCAAGCCATGTGCTTATTTTTCCAGTACATTAGATCCCGTAGCTCAGGCTTTGCCTGCATGCCTGAAATCAGTGGCAGCGACAGCTTTAGCAATCAGACAAAGCGATGCCATAGTGTTAGGGCATCCATTGACAGTACAAGTACCACATGCAGTAGAGGTTCTTGTGAACCGAACACAAACACAACACTTGACCATAGCAAGACTTACCGGTTATGAACTGACATTGTTTCAACCACACATAGAGATCCGACGGTGTAATACATTGAATCCTGCTACACTATTACCTGTAATTGGAACAGACCCACTAGCTCATGATTGTGTTGAAATCATTGAAATAAAGACGAAACCTAGACAAGACTTGACAGACGTTCCATTGTTAGATCCAGACCTGACGTTGTATGTAGACGGATCGTGCATGAGAACAAGTACAGGAGATTTAGTGGCCGCGTATGCAGTCACAACAGACACTGAAGTTATTGAGACAAATTGTATAGATACTTTGTCAGCCCAAGCAGCAGAACTTATTGCTCTAACACAAGCCTGTATTCAAGCCACAAATAAGAAAGTTAATGTATACACTGACTCACGTTATGCATTCGGAGTTGTACACGACTTCGGCGTGCTGTGGCGAGAGAGAGGTTATTTAACCTCCCATGGTGCCCACATTCAGCACGGACCCCTCATTCATGCTTTGTTAGACGCAATACATTTACCCACTGCTATATCGATTATGAAATGTAAAGCACACACGAAGGTTACTGATACCATTTCTCAAGGCAATGATTTAGCTGACAGAACAGCTAAACAGACTGCTCAGAATCGCACATTAGACATGACAAAGCCAATAGTTCAGACACCAACACAGTGTATGACAATTAAGGATCCCGCACTTGACGTAATTGACATACAGACACATGCTACTGCAGAAGAATTAAAGAAATGGACTGAACTAGGAGGGATCCAGACAGATCAGGGATGGATGACGAAGGAGAAATCTGTATGGTTTCTTCCTGATTCCATGGTTCAAGCCATTATAGCTACAGTTCACAGTCCAGCACATTTAGGAGAGAAGGCTATGCTAGACAGCATTCAACACATTTGGTTCAATAAACATCTACGAGCAGCAGCTAAACAAAAGGTCCGTACCTGTATGATATGTTGTCAGTTCAACCCGGGAAAAAGTGTTCCCGTAGAACAGGGTGGATTCCAGACCCCTGATCATCCTTTTGAAGTGCTCCAAATGGATTATATCCAGATGGAACGATGTCGAGGATTCAAATATGTTCTTGTAGTTGTCTGCGCTCTCTCCCGTTGGACAGAGGCGTATCCCGTATCAGATTACACTGCCCCGACTACTGCCAAGCAGCTAGTTCGAGAATTCTTCCCACGGTACGGTTTACCACGTGTTGTATATTCAGATAACGGCCAGCCTTTCTCATCCGAATTAATGAAACATGTCTCACTTTTGTTGGGATATCAGTGGAAGTTCCACTGTGTCCGACACCCCGAGGCAGCAGGTCTCGTGGAACGACATAATCAAATTTTGAAAATCAGATTGTCTAAAATATGTAAGGAGAAAGGTGTTGATTGGATAGTAGCCTTACCAGTTGCACTATTTTACATAAGAATGGTAGCACACTCTCGAACAGGGCTATCCCCGTATGAGGTGATCTTCGGAAGACCACCAAATATGTGGGGGACGCCTGTACCACGTAAAATAACTGATGTTAATTGTAATATGCTGACAGATTACCTGGCTTCCTTGATGTCTGCACTACAATCTTGTCGTTCACAGGTAGCTGCAGCTTTTCCTGACAACACTGAGGTGAAACCCCATGACGTTGCTCCGGGGGATCTGGTGTTTGTGAGGAATTTCGATCGGAAAACCCAATTGGAGCCCAGGTGGAAAACACCGAAGCTAGTCCTGCTGACCACAAGAACAGCCGTGAAAGTGGAGGGCCGCAAAGGATGGATACATTCCAGTCACGTTAAGAAATTTCATGGACTATCCTCGGATATAGACACTGTGCCCTGCACTCCCTCACAGACTGATTCAAAACTTCCCTTTGTTGAAAGGAATGACTCTCAGAACTATAAATTAAAACTTAGGCCCAAACAGTCGAGCAATTTGATTGTTTAAGTCCTCTCCAAGGTGAAGCGGTTGAATTGTCTCTGACATGTATCCCTTGGACCTGAGTAGAGAAAATACCAGAGAAATGTTGAAACGACAGGTGTATTGTAAATCACTGCGTAGCTACTGTGTGAGGACATTATTAATTCTGTTTTTATTGAGTGTTTTAATAATCATTACGAGTGTGATTTTGCACATATATCATCCTATTTCTAGACATGTTTATAATATTACTGCTGAACATTCTTTTAGTGACCTACCGCCACATGAATTATCTTATAGACTTGCGCTGCGCAATAACACATTCATTAGTATGTTACATCATTCCCATCAGACTAGTAATGCCACCAATTGTTGGGTGTGTGGCCGACTCCCTCCCTATCAGAATAACAAAGGAGTTCTGCCTTTCTTTCCACATCCGTTCACACACAATGGCTCCTGTGGAGCATGGTTTAGTTTATTAAATTCCATAGACCCAGACACAGCAGTTTATCAACAACATTGGATATGGGGAAATCTGAATCTAGTTTTATTCAAAGTCTGTCACCCTAATAAGGAGGGTCACCCCAGTAGAACAGGAACTGATTTAGAAAATGAAGTGTATAAATTAGGTAATTTTACGCCTAATCTTATGATTTTGAATGTCAAATCCGAAGTTGAACTAATTCTGCCCACTATGTCAGTATTTCCAGTTAAGGGTGAATTATGTGTGAGAAAAGTTGGTTCCATACATATGGGCCATAGCCAATGCGTTACTACAGTAGAATATCGTGATCAAGGTAAATCTTCATTTAGAGCTTCTCGCCATTCTTACTTTATATGTGGTCAGACGGCATATATGCGTCTGCCTCTAGATTGGGATGGTACCTGTTACATAGCATTCCTTCTGCCACCTGTTTTCCTAGCCCCCCCTGATTATTATCGAAATGTTCATTTAGTACACAATAGAGAGCGAAGAGATCTCCCAGTTGTCGATTATACTGAGACGGCATGGGACAAGTATGTAGATTTCAATAAAGGTATCTTTCCCTATATAGGTACAATATCAAATAGTAAGCTGATACGTAGACTCACCAAGACTCTTGAAGCTGTAGTAAATGAGACTATAGCCGCCCTAGGCAATCTGACAGAGGAACAATCAGTGATGAGAATTGTTGTTCTCCAGAATCGTCTTGTCCTTGACGTCATCCTGGCCGATAGGGGCGGAGCTTGCAGGGTCATCGGATCCAGCTGCTGCATATTTATACCAGAAAATTCGCCATCTGTATATAAAGCTATAACACGCCTTCATAAGATTGTGAGCCAGGTACACGAGAATCCAGGCACTTGGACGTGGTCCGGGTGGTTTTGGAGTGTGATATCAGCCTGGGGATGGAGAGTTCTATCCTTCCTAGGTATTGGCCTTCTTATGCTCTTCAGTTGTTGTTTATGCCTGCAATGTGGACCAGCGATTTGTGGTCTGTGTGCCACATCATGCATTCCATATCACAGTTCTCGTTCAAAATGCCGGAAGAAGAAGGAAGAAGAAATGATGCTCCATGAGCAAATCGATGGAATGATGAAGATTGATATCTCTTGAAGGGCAAGTAGGGGACAAGGAGGGAATGTGGAAATGTGGATTTTCCTGATCAGTTATGTCCCCTATCTTGGACCCCAACGGTTCTATATGCATGTTACAAGTACATGTATGTTCCCTCCAGTTCCAGTTTCTAAGACGCAAACATATGTGTGTCTACCGTCGACATGTTCTCTGTCAGATCCGCCATCAATGGGCTGGATATTCGATTCCTAAGCATGAAAGGCCACCGACTTTATATGGCTAAGTTACTCCATTTTTACAGTTCAGGCAAGTAGGCCCGATTCTGTCCTCAAAGCCTTTCCCTGCTCTCTGTCTTTTGACAGCTTCAGCTTGAGCTCGCATCTGTATCCATGAACTTTGCCCTACTCCCTGTGCAGCTAACGGTGCCTGCCTCGGCCAGTTTTCGCCTGCCTGCCAAGAAGCTGTATTTCACCTTCGAATTATCTATTTTGCTCTTCAGCCGATGCATTCCTGTCTAGTGATTTAGGTAAACATTTCCTTTAGCTCACAAGCAAAGGACTCAGCCTTTCCGTCCTCCTGCAAGTGATTCATAGCCCTGCTGTCATGGAAAGTTTTCTGCCTCTCGCATCTCATATAGACACTTAGGCGTTTGTGCACGCACACAGTCAGTATAGACTAGATTCTGTCCGAGAGTCCTTCCTTGTGGATAACATAGTTCTTTAAACATAGGATGTTAGATATGATTTGGGATTAGGTTGACTTGACCCCCCAGACTTCTCGTCTCCACATGTAGAGCTAAATGTCAAGTCCCCTTCACCCCCTAGTTGCACGTCAATCACACGTCATGCTGCTGCGCGCGCATCTATGCCAAGTATTATCTTATAGATCCACCTATGTCTGATAATCCTAACCAATCATGTTTCTTTTATTCCTTATTACGCCTAGTTTCGATTACGCCTTCTACATTCGTTTCATTGTAATGTACTTATTATAAAAATGCATGTCTGTCAATAAAGTATTGTACTTCACTTCCTGAACCCTCGTGGTGACGGAACCTGAAGGCCGCGACTCGAGTCGGCCATTTTGAGTGGAATAAAGCCCATTTAGAAAACCTCTTATACCACGGATTCTGCCTCTTGTTATTTTGAGCTATTTTACTTTATTTTAAGATTCCGTATGAAATTCAGTCCGGTAAAGAAGATTTTATTTACCACAAAACAAAATTTAATAATGGAAAAGGAAAGGGACAATTTAATATAGAAGAAGCCAAAAAGAAGTGGCCATGTCATAATTGCAGAAGAATAGGGCATTGGAAATCCGAGTGTAAATTTCCCCTGAGTACTAATGGTGATAATGCATCATTGAATTCGCAGGTGCAGAAAGAGGTGAGTTGTCCACCACAGCGACAGCAGCAGGTTGTTGCCCATCAGAATCAGGCACCAAAACCGCCTTTTCCACAGAGCGCAAATCCTCAGAAATACAGTAATGAGACAGGATTCTACAACGAAGAACAGGTAACTAAGCTGCCGCACGCTAGTGCTGTTTCGCAGTATTGGCTACAACGCGATGAGAGTGAGTCAGGAGAAAGCTATTGACGGTGCCGAGGGGAGGAAGAAGAGTGCGTACTTGGCGCAACTCTAGAAGTAGACCAGACAGGTCCTTTTATGGATGGAAAGGTAAATGATGAAAATATTACTTTCCTAGTAGATACTGGTGCTACTCGATCCACAGTCAGGTCAGCTGATGTTAAAAACCTTCCTCTCTCGGACGAAACAATCCAATTAGTTGGAGTATCCAACAGACAGATTAAAACTTATCTTACTGAACCAGTAAAGGTTAACAGGGACATTTTCTGAAATGCACCGTGTTGTCGTGTGTGATTCAAGCCCTGTAAATCTGTTAGGAAGAGATTTGCTGTACAAAATGAATTGCACCATATGTTGCACTCCCGATGGTATAGCATTTGAGACCCCTAACGAAGATGTATTGTATAAAATGACTATGGCCAATATGGAAACCGAAATTACTGAGGCATTTGCTGTATTTAACCCTGAAGAGCTACCAAAAGAACTGAAAAAGACAGTAAAGGCAGAAGTCTGGGATTTCACAGGAGAAGATGTGGGATAAATGAAAAATGTAGACCCTGTAAAAGTGACAGTGAAAGAAGGAATAAGTTACCCAAATATTCCTCAGTATAAATTGACACCCGAAATAATTGAAGGAATTACTCCTATAATAGAGAAAATGATTAAACAAGGTATTTGGAGAGAAATAATGAGTAGTCCATGTAATTCACCAATTATGGGACTGAAAAAGCCTAATGGATTGTTCAGAATAGTGCAAGATTTGAGAAAAATAAACAAAGTAGTTGTGTCATGTTGTCCTATTGTACCAAATCCATCAGTAATTTTGTATCAGATTCCACATGATGCAGAATGGTATACAGTGATTGACCTGTGTCATGCTTTCTTTTCCATCCCATTGCATCAAGACAGTCAGCAGATTTTTGCGTTCCGTTTTGGCAACCGCATTTTGGCATGGTGTCAAATCCCACAGGGGTATACAGAGAGCCCCTCAATACTTAACCAGATATTGAAAAAGTCCTTAGAAGATCTAGAGATGTCCGAGAGCTCAGTAATAATCCAATACATTGACGACCTGCTTGTGGCGTCAAAAACACGAGAAGCTTGTGTAGAGGATACCATAGCATTGCTAAATCATCTAGCAGATGGAGGACTTAAAGTATCCCCATCGAAATTGCAATTCTGCCAGAAAGAAGTACAATATTTAGGCCATAAAATTGAAAAAGGACAGAGGAAAATAACAGCAGAAAGAATCAAGATAATAAAAGGAATGAGAGCACCAATGACGCAAAGAGAAGTGAGAATGTTCCTTGGAATGGTAGGATATTGTCGTCAGTGGATAAGTAACTTTTCCCTGATTGCAAAACCTTTAGAACGTCTGACGAGAAGTGATGTAAAAGATCCCATTGAATTGAATAAAGAAGAGTTAACAGCCTTTAAACAATTGAGAGACAGTTTGTGTGAGGCACCAGCACTGGGTATGCCTGATTATGAGAAGGAGTTTGAATTGAACTGCAGAGAGAGGAATGGATGTGCACTTTCTGTATTAATACAGAAAGATGGGAATCTGAGAAGACCAATTGCACATTTTTCAGCTATGCTTGACCCAGTAGCTGTAGCGTTACCTGGTTGTCTGAGAAGCAGTGGATGCCACTTATAAGAGTTTGGAACAGAGTGAAGGAATTGTGATGGGATATCCTGTGCGAGTGTTTGTACCTCATGATGTGTCAATCCTTCTAACAAGGAGCCGCACTCAGTTCATGACACATAGTCGGCTGACTAAATATGAAAAAGTCATATTAGGTGCAACAAATGTGAGCCTTGTGAGATGTCTGAATGTGAATCCTTCAACGTTATTGCCGGATGCTGAGAATGTGGAAGTCAGAGATGAGGTGGATCATGACTGTTTGGATGTGCTTGATTTCTGTACCAAACCACGTCCTGATATAAATGACATACCATTGACAGAAGCTGACTATGTGATGTTTGTGGATGGATCATGCTTGAGAACAGATGAAGGAAATCTGAGTGCAGCATATGCAGTATGCACAGTTGCAGCAGTGATGGAAGCATCTTACCTAAAAGGAGTAAAATCAGCTCAGGTAGCCGAGCTCTTCGCATTAACAAGAGCATGTAAATTGGGAAAGAATGTGAGAGTGACTGTGATAACTGATAGTCAGTATAGCTTTGGTGTCGTGCATGACTTTGGCCAAATTAGGTCACAGAGATGATTTTTTACTTCAAGTGGAACCCCTATAAAGAATGCTGAAGTGGTTGGGAAATTGCTTGAGGCGATACAGCTGAATAGGCAATTGGCTGTTGTGAAGTGTGCTGCACACTCCAAAACTGGAGATTATGTAGTAGTAGGGAACAGGTATGCAAACGATATAGCTCAATATTGTGCACGAAACCAGAATTCGGTGAACAGGGCAAAAGAGAAGGAAATGAATTCATGTCCTTTGTTGTTTACTAACATTGTGAATACCTGGGAAGAGGTGAGGCAGTTACAGGGAGAAGCATGAGATGAGGAAATGAGACAATGGGTCAAGGCAGGATGTTCACCAAGGGAAACAGATCATGTGTGGGTCTATCGGGATGGAAGACCAAATATGCCTGATTGCATGGTGTCAGCCATGGCCCGGATGTATCATGGACAAGAACATGTAGGGAGAGATGCCATGCTTAGACTATTTAAGCAGACGTGGTACAATGCAAAATTCAGACTTGTAGCTGAGAGTCTTTGTCAACGATGCCTTATATGTCAGCAGTTCAATCCTGGAAGAAAAACAGTGGTAAGTCTAGGAATGATAGGTTGAGAAGGAGGGCCTTTCACCAGAATGCAAATTGATTTCATTGAGATGCCTCCCTGTAACAGGTTGAGGTATGTTTTAGTGATGGTCTGCCTGTTTTTTCTAGATGGGTAGAAGCATATCCCACAAGAAGAAGTGACGGAATAACAGTAGCAAAACTGCTTTTGAGGGAATTCATCCCTAGATTTGGGTTTCCAGTTACAATTGAATCAGATAGAGGAAAACATTTCGATAATGAAATCATGAAGTTAATTTGTGAGTCATTGAATGTACAACAGAAACTGCATTGTGCCTTTCGCCCAGAGGCTTCTGGTGTGGTAGAACAGGTAAATGGTACTATTAAAAACAGATTAGGAAAGATGTGTTTAGCCACAGGACTGATATGGCCTGATGTCTTGCATCTGGTACTCATGACTATTAAATCAATTCCAGATAGAAACACAGGTTTGAGTCCCCACGAAATTGTAATGGGGAGAGCAATGAGGCATGTATTCGTTCCAGTCAACAAGTTATTGCCTATCTCTGATGACTTGGTGTTGGATTACTGTAAGGGGCTGGCTGACGCCATACATTCTGTGTTTCATCAGGTTGGATCGGATGCCACCACCCTTGAAAAGAAGCCAGCTCATGATCTGAGCCCAGGTGACTGGGTGAGAATTAAAGTACACAGAAGAAGGAACAGTTTGGTCCCACATTGGGGGAAACCACAACATGTGATTTTAACTACAACAACAGCTGTAAAGTGTGCTGGAATAAAGAACTGGATCCATGCTAGTCATACCCTGCGAATTCCAAATACAGAAGATAACAAGGTAGGAGAGTATTTTGAAGAATCAGAATCCAGCTCTGAATCTGATACTGAAGACAATAGAACAGGACAAAACTCTGAAAGGGGGGAGTCAGAACCAAATTTGACCGTTGCCCCAGAGAACATTCCCTTGAGAAGAAAGTTGCAGATATCAGACACCAGTTCAGACTCAGAAATGGAACAAGCACAAGTACATACTGGACAAGAGAAAAACAGTGAAGAGACAATAAAAGAGGTTCTCGATAAAGAAATTCCTGATGGAAAGTTGAGAGAAATTCCACCTGAAGTAACAGAAGCAGACGGTCAGGTGCCAGATATAGAGAGTGAGGGAAAGATTTTGGCGGAAGACCCCCGAGGAGTTGTAGGGAATTCAAACATCCAGTTAGAAAAGAGACAGTTAGTCAGCAGGAAGATTGAGTGCAAGAAACACGAGGAGGGACAGACGTAGGGAGAATTGAAAAGGTGGTGGAAAGAAAAACAGTTGAAGGTAAAAGTCAAGTTGAAACAGAATCAGAAGACGGTGATGAAGAGGTACCCGAAGGTCGAGTTCTGAGGAAAAGAGCACGGAGAGCTGAGAAGAATGATAAAGGAAATAAATGGAAAAGACCAGCAAAAGATGAAATTTGGCCAAACAAAATAAAGAGATTAAGATACCAATTGACACAAGTGAATTCACCTAGAGCTGAACAAGTGAATTAAGTATCTAGTCAAGAGAAGTTAAAAGACGAGAGAAAAATGACAACAGAAGAAAATAAGAGAACAAGAAAACCTAACCAGAAGTATAAGTTGCCAGAATGTTCATATGTGGCGCTGCCTGAAATAAAAGAAGAGGCGGATAGTCAAGAAAATCCAGTGGTGATTATATCAGAAGTGGTTGAGGAAGACGAAGAATCAGAAATCCTGAGAGTTATCTTGTCTGACATTGGAGAAGAAACAGATGTTCAGGAAATTCTGTATCAAGATTGTGAAAGAAAAGTGAAAGACGATCAAATGCCAAACTGAAAAGACCAAAAGTGATACCAATAGGAAGACAATAAAATTACTGGAAGAGACATAACTGATAGAACCAAGTAGGTGCTTAGAGTCTTGGGTTAGACAAAACTAGTTGAGAAGTAGAAGAGGCTAAGTCAAAAGACACTGATCATTTTTCGAAATGGCAAACACAGAGAATAGAAAAACTAAATGTATATTTCGTAGAAGGTGGTTAAAAATGTGTTGTTGTACAGGATTACTAATGCTTCTATGGAGTGCTTTGGCTTTGATGATCTCATTTAAAGTTACACTAGATACAATAGAAGGACACAGTGAGTATAACACTAATGTAGAAAAGTTTCAGAAAGTATATCCGACTAATATAGATAGAAATTATTTACATAATGACAGGTCTATAAATGATTTCTCTAACAATGTATTTTCAAAACTACTATATGAATATGTAAAGATAATGGATGTGAGGGATTGCTACGTCTGCATGCAATTACCTGCATCTGTATCTGAGGGAGTGACCTATCATCACCTCCCAGTAACGTATGGAATAACATGTAGCGTAATAGCAAGTTTGTTTTACAAAATAGGGAAATTAGAATATTATTTTTCAGATGTAGATAACATATTTTCACAAGTACCTGTAATTAACAAATTGAATAAAGTAAAACCTGCAAAGGTATTAGGTAAATTTTTCTTAGAAACTAAAGAATTAACATTAGAGTTTATATTTAGAAATAATCTAACTTGTAGTTTAAAGAAGTCAGAGAAAGTGTTCTTGGATATGGTTGAAGAAAGGAGATTAAAAATGCAAAAGAAAGTATCTGAGGGAAGAGAGGAAAGGACAGTCTGGGATGTTGAAAAGGAAAAGCATTTGAAAGGAAAAGCTAGTCCAACAATGGCTTTAGATTGGCCTCAGAAAAGGAAAGTTGTGTATTAGAAAGAATCAAACTGCATATGATAATTATTTTGTAGGTAACAGTGATTGCCATGATACATGTCGAATAATGGGTGGATGGGGATTTAAAGGAGGAAATGATCCAGTTTTTCCTGGATTATATTTTATCTGCGGGAACAAAGCATATTACCGATTACCACATCATTGGTTTGGCACATGTTATGTGGACCTGGTTTTCCCAAAGATATTCCATGTGGGAAGAGGAAGAGATGGTGTACATGAGTTAGGTAGACAACTAACATGTAGAAAGAGAGAATCTTGGTCAGAAATTGTGGGAGACATTTTTGGAGCATTGATACCAGCAGTGGGAATATCTCTGAATGCACATAAAATTAGAAAATTATCAACAGTAGTGGATCGCTTGTCAACAAGCACCGCTGGAGGATTTTTATTGGTAAATACAGAAATGGTTGCCATGCGCGCCATAGTAATGCAAAATCGACTTGCCCTTGATATAATTTTAGCAAAAGAGGGTGGAGTCTGTGGAATGTTCAACATTGTTGTACTTATATTCCAGACGAAAGTCAAGATCTAAAGTCATACATTAAAAATATAACTGATTTGCAAAGGTGTTTGGGAAAAGATTGGAAAGAAAGTATCTTCTATTAAAGATTTCCTATTAAAATTAGGTAGCACATTTATAGGTAAAATCTTATTTCCACTAACCTGTGTACTTTTTCTAGTATTAGTTTTAAGACTAGGGTGTTTATGTTGCAAAAGAAAGAAAATACAGAAAAACTTAAAAAGAGAAACATTAAGAAAGAAAGCGAATAAAAGACGAGAAAGAGAATTTGAAGAAGTAGAATTAGAAGAAATGAAAGAAAGTAGGTATAGAAAAGCGAGAGAAGAAGAAATTGGGGAAACAGAAATGTGAACTAAAATTCAATGAATTCATTTTCTTTTCATAACAATTTACAACATTTTGGGTATTGTGGTGATAAAATCACCAAAGGGGGGATTGATGGAGCAGGTAGTGCAACATTTTGTATACCTCCTCTATTTTTGCATGAAAATACTAATTATATAATCTATTAACTATAATATTATTAAACGAGTTTTGCATGTTTACTAATCAACATTATTAATACTAAAATATACATGGGATTTGCTAATTGCATGGCTAAATAACTCTTATTACTAAAATCTGTACGCATATTAACAATAGTATATGTGGTAATAGAATATTGCATGATATATGTTGCTTTGTGATGTTTGCATTCCTGATTGGATCGAAAAGGTGAATATAATTGCTTTAACTGTCGCTATATGCTAGATAAATACAAGCACATAGAGGGATTAGCAAGGGGTTAACATTAGGATCACCAATTCCATGAATTAATTATTATTTTGTGTTTGTTTCGCTTAAGTTAGCGTTTGGACCTAAATCCAAGATGGCCGCTGACACCACACGCTGAAGTGGCCACAGTCTCATGAGATGCGGAGTGAGCTGCGCCTGTGCGAGAAATGTCCTAAACCTCGGAGCGACCTCTGTACGACATGTCCCCGGTCAAGGATGTAGAACCGGACATCTGCCAAGACAGGAGAACAATCAACCTTACAGTAAACAGGAACAAGCTGACTTTTCGCAGACCAATGACCTCACCCCTCGAACTGTACTGAAAATCTGGAGAAATAAGTCGGATGATTTCAACCAGCCAATCACGACTGCCCTAAAGTTAAAATTTGTATCTTCTATGATTTATTTTATTATAAAAAGTCTAGTAGAATAGAGAGAAAAAAACTACTCTTCCCTATCAACCTTCAATGACTTTGTTCGTGACGCCTTTCCTGATGATCCAGATAATGCCTGACCGCTTGATGACTGCAAACTTTTTCTAAATCCACGGGCTATGATAGATGATTGCACGATTTCTGGTCCTTTGAGAAATTGGGACTGTAACGTGCTGAGCAAAGAACTTTGAGCTTTGGCCTGCTTTTTGGACAATTTACGACAAAATTTGGTTATGCAGAGCCAATGAATTAGAGGACTTCAAATAGCCAGATTAGGTAGATATGATGTTCTGCGATTTAACTGAATTAACCCTTTCGCTGCGGCGGGAATTCCGCCGCAGCGCTGGGTGGTGCGGGGGGGCAGCGCGGTGGCGCTCTGCTCATGACGGAGCCGCTCCGTCATGAGCCACGGTTGGGCTGTGCTCATGACGGAACGGTTCCGTCATGACTCCGCCCAGTTGTGTTGTCCCCCCGCACAGGCGGGGAAACAGCGCCGCGTAGGCGGAGCGGCCGCCAACGGCCGTGACATGACGGAACCGCTCCGTCATGAGCACACGGCAACCGTGGCTCATGACGGAGTGGCTCCGTCATGAGCGGGGAAGGGGTTAATCAAGAAATTCTAAACTTTGACGAGACAAATGCAAAAATAAATTCTTATGATAAATTTAGATAAACCATTATTGATTAATGAAAATTAATGAGTTTGTGGTTTTTCATTAAGAAAGATAAGGATTCTGAATCTTAAAATGTTTTTTTAGCTGGTTCTAAATTACCATCAACCAATCCAACTACATTGGTCCATTCGACCAAGAGGGAGGAGTGCCTTGATGTTTGAGATTAGGGATCTGTAGGCGAAGGACGTTAATGTATATTTTGTAAAATAACTTTCCACTCCCTATAGGTTTCAAGGTATTTCACACCACATGTCCAGCGCTTGAATTTCTCATCCCTCCTGTGTGTGCAGACTCGTGAGTGAGAGACGTTTGAGTGTTGGTGTTATGAGCCCCACCAATGACTGCGTGTGTGAATGAGCTAGTGTAACGTCGGGTCTGCGACGCAGGGAGGGTATCGGTAAAGGTTATTCCCCATTTTCCAGTTTTGTGCTGGATCATATGCTTTCTGAAGGTAAGAGCACTTTAGAGCTACACTATTGGCAGCAAGTGGTATATAAATAAAATGCTACGTTCAGCTGAGATAAGCAGAGGGGAGCACAAGGATAACAGCAGCACTAACAACAGAATATCGGTGTAAGTAGATGCATACTCTACCTGTCTGTTGGCCACATCAGAGATGATTTAAGGCATGGGCAAAGTAGGCAATTGCTGTAAATCGCTTTGCAGGAACCACAGGACACGAGTTGGGTTATTTATGAAGATTCACTGTAGAAACACAACCTGGCGTCAATCCACTTCGAGGAGCCAGGGTCAACTGATGCTTCTTGAGTGTTAACAGCCTCACATTCTAACCATGGATTTAAACTAGATAAGATTCCATCATAACTCATCTCTCCCCTTTACATAGAAATAAGCAAACTCAAAAATAGACATAAGCGTAAAAAAAAAAAAAAGATGTATGTGAATGGAAAAACAAAACATGAAGTATCTTTCGCAAAGTTAACAACATGAACATAAAATACTCTCCTAACTAGGAGCTTGAAGTTACACACCCCTGCACCACATGATGTTCTCACATAATCCTGCGAAAAAGAAGGAGGCCTACGAACTCTGACCTCACCCCTTGCCCTGGACCTACATTCATCATCCAGTACAAAATCTTGTCTCTAACACCACTGATCACAAATTACTACTTCTTCACGCATTAACAAAGCTCCTGAACATCCTTCCTCATCCTCCCTTTTCGCACAATGTCCTCCCTCTGGTATAGAGCCACATTACGCAGGTTCCACCCTTCACCTCCATTAATGGCCACAAAGTACTTTCCCACATTTCAACTCGGAAAGGACCCTTGAATTTGCTCAATCCACCCTTCACGACTATATTTTGGCCAAATTACCTATCTTGAAATTGGTGCTACCTGGTTAATGGACATGTTCACCCCACAACTGTACCCATTCCTTTAACCATGCAGTAACTAACCTGCTCCCCGGGGAACGTCCCCTCATTTTTTGAAAAGGACCTCTGCGTGTGACACTGTCAAGAATTCCTGTCATACAAGGGAAACACGCCCTTATGTAAACAGGAGAGCTGTTACATAACTCAAGGGAAACACGCCCTTATGTAAACAGGAGAGCTGTTACATAACTCAAGGAAAACACGCCCTATAAAGGGAGGAACCGGGAGGTACAAGGCTGTCGGATATTGTGTTTACACCGACGTACCTGCTTCGTGAAGAGCAGTGTTCCGGAGTGGTGCTCCAGTAAGGCAAGAACGGAGGTAGGTCGAGTCGTTACTCCCTGGGCCGTGTCTTGCCCCATCGTCACCTGTGAAGGACCCGGAAGCTCTACCGGTCAACCATTGAGCTTCGCTTTTTGACTCGGCTGAGTCCAAGCGCAGTGGCGCTTTTGCTGGTTGGAGTCGTAACTCCCAGCCCGACCAGAGACACAGGGACTGCCAGCTGTAACGCACACCAGGAGGTGTTTGCCGCGTTACAGACTCGGAAGTCCACAGGATCGATCGAGCGGCTGCTCTCGGTTCAGTCTTCTTGCTTGTGATTGGGGTATCGGTGACGCATCACCAGGAGGTGACTCCGCGTCCCGGTGCAGTCTGAGGAAGAGGTTGAGCGGCTGCTCCCTTCAGGTAGAGACCCCGGCTGGGTGTTTCCCTGACTCCTCGATTCTCCCCAACACTCTTCGTGCCCCTCACAGCCTACCGATTGGCATTGTCGGCCATTTCATTTCTGCCCTCTGTTGGCATACGCCATAGGACCATCCGTGCTGTGGGCTGGTAACGTACTTAGCCTGGAGGATTCCAGTGACTATAACTTTTGTTTGTTCTTTGTATTTTATTTGCCTTCATTAAAAGAACTAACCCTTCACAAGTGGTTGCGTCCTCATTGTCGTGTCTGTTAAAACGATCCTGAGACGTTCAGGGCGTTACAAAATATCCGACCTTAATAACACTAACTGTCTCCCGGTCGATAACAGACATGGCAACACTTGATGATGTGCTGGCTGCTTTAGCGGCCATGCAAGTTGAAGTGGCTGCCTCTAGGCAAGAAACAGCCGATGTAAAAGCCAGACTGGATGCTATCCAATTGGACCCGCTCACGCCCAGCACCTCCCTCACGAACCAGACCCCTGCGGTAGTAGTGGAAATGCCGGTAGCCATCCCCTTGGCAACACCAGAGAGGTACAGTGGGGATCCTAACACAGTGCAGGTATTCCTCACACAAGTGGCGCTACATTTATCGTGCAAACCAAAGGCGTTCCCCACGAGTCAGGCTCGTGTGGCTTTCCTTATATCCTATTTGGCTGGAAACGCGGCACAATGGGCCGTACCTCTGGTGAGCAGGGACGACCCCCTCTTATGTGATTGGGGTGCTTTTCGCGAGGAATTCCTGAAGGTATTCGACAGAAGGGCTGACTCGTACACGGCGGACTGTGAAATGCTTGAGTTGAGACAGGGATCCAACGACCTGGTGCAGTATCTCAACGCGTTCCGAAGGCTGGTTGCGGAAACCAAGTGGCCTGTTGCTAAACAGACGGCGCTCTTCCATCAAGGGCTGTGCGATGAGCTCAAGGACGCCGTGGCTCATATTGACCCTCAACCCAAGACATGTGAGGGCCTTATCAACCTGGTATTACGGCTGGAACATAGGCTAAGTGAAAGAAAGGGGGATCATGGGAGAAAAGGAAAATCCCTTCCATCCTATGTGACGGTGGGAAGTCCTGAAACTTCCACCGCATCCAAGGGAGAACCCATGGACATCAGCGCAATACGAGCGAGCCTCACAGCCACGGAGAAAGAGTCACGCCGTAAACAAGGATTGTGCCTATATTGTGGCAAAAAAGGCCACTACGTACGTGAATGCCCTGCCAAACCGAAGACGTCACGTTATCGGGCCAACCGGTCGGTAACAGCCGTGGTGGACATACCGGCGGAAAACTAGAGGACTCCAAGACCAGAGAAGGGGCATCTCGGAGTCACTCATCCATCCCTTCACTTTCCAACTCGGTCACT
Source organism: Triturus cristatus (assembly GCF_964204655.1). NCBI lineage: Eukaryota > Metazoa > Chordata > Amphibia > Caudata > Salamandridae > Triturus > Triturus cristatus. The sequence continues at coordinate 408,883,047 of NC_140582.1, forward strand.
AAGGGACAACGACACCTGTTTATCACGGTGCACGTGGGAGTGCATGACCAGTGGATACCCGTTGTGGCCATGGTGGATTCAGGGGCCACTGGCATGTTTATGGACCACAACGAGGCATGCAGGCTAGGGCTAGTGCTTCTTCCCAAAGCAGTACCCGAAGACGTCTATGCGGTAGACGGAAGGCGATTGGTGACGGGGCCCATCGGACAGCACACGGGGGTCCTTCCGATGAGATATGGGAGGAACCATTTGGAACAAATCGATTTTAACATCATCCGAGCGCCCCAATATGGCGTCATATTGGGATTGCCGTGGCTACAGAAACACAACCCCTTTGTGGATTGGCCAACACATCGCATCGAAATGACGTCACCGTATTGCATCCTGCATTGTGGAATAAGAACGGAATCCCTTGACGCAGATGAGAGCGGGAGTCAGACGGTGGCTACAGCGGCAGAAAAAGATGTGGCTCTCCCCCAGGCTTATCACAGTTTTGAGGATGTATTTGATGAGGTGAAGGCGGAAGTGCTACCACCACATAGACAGTTTGACTGCCAGATCGACCTGGTGCCAGGGGCCAGCGTTCCCAGCGGCAGGCTGTATGCCCTGACGGAGCCTGAAAACGTGCATCTCCAGGGGTACCTGGATAAACTCCTCAAGCTAGGATTCATCCGCCCGTCCAAGTCTCCGGCCGCCTCGCCACTCTTCTTCATCCCGAAGGCTAATGGGGAGCTGAGAGCCTGTGTGGACTTTAGGGCATTGAATGCGATAACCATAAAAAATCGGTACCCCTTGCCTCTCATCAGTGTACTTCTGGAACAGGTCAAGAAAGCTCGTATCTACACCAAGTTGGATTTGAAAGGGGCATACCATCTGGTGCGCATGAGGGACGGAGACGAGTGGAAGACCGCCTTTAAGACCAGGTTCGGCCTTTTTGAGTACCTCGTCATGCCGTTCGGTCTGTGCAACGCCCCGGCAGCCTTTCAGTACTTTTTGAATGAGGTATTCAGAGAGGAGTTGGATATCTACGTGGTCGTATATATCGACGACATCCTCATCTATTCGTCCAGTGTGGAGGAGCACGTACACCACGTCAAAGCTGTGCTCCAAAAGCTGAGGGAAAACATGCTGTTTTGTAAACTCAGCAAGTGTGACTTCCACGTCACATCCGTGGAATTCCTCGGAGTGATGCTGAGTCCAGAGGGACAGGAGATGGCAGAACGAAAGATCAAGGCGGTGAAAGAATGGCCGGTGCCCCAAAGCGTGAAGGACGTCCAAAGTTTCATTGGCTTCGCCAACTTTTACAGGCGGTTTATAGATGGATTTTCAGGAGTGGTGGCCCCAATCACACAGCTACTGAGGAAGTCCAAGGAGTTTGTCTGGTCCCCTGAAGCGAACAAAGCCTTTGAGGCCCTGAAAAGCGCCTTTGGTAAGGCGCCGGTGTTGGCTCACCCCGATCCGGATCTCCCCTACGTGGTGGAAGCGGACGCGTCGGATGTGGCGCTGGGGGCTATCTTGTCCCAACGCAACCACGACACAGGGGTGCTTCATCCCGTTGCGTACATGTCCCGCAAACTCAACGACGCCGAACGCAACTACCATATTGCGGAGAAGGAGCTTCTCGCAATCAAGGACGCCTTCACCGAATGGAGGCATTGGTTGATGGGGGCAAGACATGTGGTATCGGTGTACACGGACCATCGGAACCTACAGTTCATGACGGCCACTAGACACCTTTCTCCCAGGCAGCTGCGGTGGATGATCTTCTTTGCGGGGTTCAACTTCCGCATCACATATCGGCCGGGGACGGAAAACCGGAAGGCGGACGCCCTGTCCCGTCAATCTGCAGTTAAGGAACCATTGCCTGCAACCGAGCGTTCCATCATTTCCCCGAGGATGGTATTGGGGGTTATCCAACCGGATACTTTCCTGAGGGGAATAAAGAGAGGGATCAGGTCATTCGCATGGCGGAGGTGGCTCCTCAGTCACAGAGAATGGCAGCTGAAGGACGGGATACCCCTGAAGGGCAGGTGCCTATTGATACCCACGCCTAGGCTAAGGAAACAAGCATTCATCTGGTGCCATGACTCTCCATGCGCAGGTCATTTGGGCTTTGAAAAAACGGTGGCTAGCATGGGACGGCATTTCTGGTGGCCAACCATGAGAGTGGATGTCAGGAGGTGGGGACAGGAGTGTCCTACGTGTGCTACCATGAAGGCCGACCATGGCCGAACCCAAGGGCTCTTACATCCACTTCCGACCCCGGATAGACCATGGGATAGCATATCACTGGACTTCGTGGTGGGCCTACCGGTAGACCAGGGGATGACGGCAATACTGGTGGTGGTGGATTACTTGACGAAAATGGGGCACTTCATTCCCTGCAAGAGAGTCCCTACGGCCGGGGAATTGGCGTCACTACTCCTAAAGAATGTGGTACGACTGCATGGATTACCTGGGGTGATCGTGTCGGACCGGGGGTCGCAGTTTACTGCGCAATTCTGGAAGACTTGGTGCACTGCGCTGCATGTTAAGACCGCCCTGTCCACCAGCTACCACCCTCAAACGGACGGCCAAACCGAGCGCCTGAACCAAACGCTCAAACAGTATCTGCGATGTTTTGTGGACCAGGGCAGGGAAGAATGGGTCGACTTGCTATGGGTTGCAGAGATAGCCTATAACAACGCCACTCACAGCTCCACACAGTCATCTCCGTTCTATAGCAACTATGGCCAACATCCCAGGTTCTTGCCATTTCTACATCCGTTCAGAGAGGACAGGATTCCCGCCACAGCGGACAGGGTGGCACACATAAAAGACACGTTGATGCGCTCAAGGGCTGTCCTAATAGAGGCCAAGAGAAGATACAAGGCTGCAGCAGATAGGAAGAGAAGGCCCGGGCCACTGTACCGCACTGGAGACTACGTCTGGATATCCACAAGAAACATGAGGTTTCGAAAGAACAGTGTGTTCCATCCCAAGTACATGGGCCCCTATCGAATTACCAAGTGTATGGGTCCCGTGAACGTGAAGGTGTGCTTGCCCCAGTCATTGCGGATACACCCTGTCTTTCATGTATCATTGCTCAAACCAGCACCCTCCAAGCTGTCTGGGACACCTAGGCCGGTATGCGTGGAGTCGGAGGTGGAGTATGAAGTGTCGGGCATACGGGCGTCCAAATGGCGCAGGGGGAAGCTGTGGTACCTGGTTGCGTGGAAAGGCTATGGCCCGGAGGAGCATTCATGGGAACCGGCTGAAGGGGTTCATGCTCCGCGCTTGGTCTCCTTGTTCCATCGGCGTTTTCCTGCCAGCGCTGGACCCGTGGGGAGCCGCTGAGAGGGAGGATGTACTGTCAAGAATTCCTGTCATACAAGGGAAACACGCCCTTATGTAAACAGGAGAGCTGTTACATAACTCAAGGGAAACACGCCCTTATGTAAACAGGAGAGCTGTTACATAACTCAAGGAAAACACGCCCTATAAAGGGAGGAACCGGGAGGTACAAGGCTGTCGGATATTGTGTTTACACCGACGTACCTGCTTCGTGAAGAGCAGTGTTCCGGAGTGGTGCTCCAGTAAGGCAAGAACGGAGGTAGGTCGAGTCGTTACTCCCTGGGCCGTGTCTTGCCCCATCGTCACCTGTGAAGGACCCGGAAGCTCTACCGGTCAACCATTGAGCTTCGCTTTTTGACTCGGCTGAGTCCAAGCGCAGTGGCGCTTTTGCTGGTTGGAGTCGTAACTCCCAGCCCGACCAGAGACACAGGGACTGCCAGCTGTAACGCACACCAGGAGGTGTTTGCCGCGTTACAGACTCGGAAGTCCACAGGATCGATCGAGCGGCTGCTCTCGGTTCAGTCTTCTTGCTTGTGATTGGGGTATCGGTGACGCATCACCAGGAGGTGACTCCGCGTCCCGGTGCAGTCTGAGGAAGAGGTTGAGCGGCTGCTCCCTTCAGGTAGAGACCCCGGCTGGGTGTTTCCCTGACTCCTCGATTCTCCCCAACACTCTTCGTGCCCCTCACAGCCTACCGATTGGCATTGTCGGCCATTTCATTTCTGCCCTCTGTTGGCATACGCCGGGATCGGCGTATATGCAGAGGACGGTTAGGACCATCCGTGCTGTGGGCTGGTAACGTACTTAGCCTGGAGGATTCCAGTGACTATAACTTTTGTTTGTTCTTTGTATTTTATTTGCCTTCATTAAAAGAACTAACCCTTCACAAGTGGTTGCGTCCTCATTGTCGTGTCTGTTAAAACGATCCGTTCAGGGCGTTACAGACACGATGTATAGTGGTGCAATACGCCCATAACATGTCAGTCAAGTGTTTTCTAACAGGTTGTCCATTGGACAGCACAAGTTGAATCGTACCTTTCACCAACCTGTTGACCCTCTCAGCAATTTCATTACCCATGGGAATGTAGAGACAGGTGCAGGAATGTTTGATCCCACATGGTTCCAAAAAATGACACATTTCACTGGAAGTTAACTGCGTGCCATTATCGGTGAGTAATGTGTGAGGAACACCTTCATCAAAAATCCTCTCCAAGAATTCAATGGTAGACTTAGTTGTCACATCCTTCATAAATTTGACAATCAACCATCTTCAATGGACATCTACAATGACTGGAGCAAACCGCATTTCACACGGTAACTCTGACATGGGGGCCTATAAAATCTAAGCAAATTATGTGCCAAGATACTCCTGCATCATCACTTTGGCCACTAACGCCCCGACAGTCCACTCTCAATCTTTTTTCACTTTCCTTACAAATACTACAACTTTCCACCCACCTCTTGACTTGATCATCTATCCCCGGCCACAAAAATACATTGTTAATCCTCCTGCTCGTCATATCTTGTCCTAAGAGCCCCTCATGTGCTAATTTGAAAATGTGAAATCTCAACCCAACCGGTGGCACAAAGCGATGACCTCTCATGATTACATCCAAATTACTCACAGATAATTCATCCAACACTTTTTAGAAAGGTCTAGCTGACCCAGACAATGCGCTTTCCCTTGCAGCATATTTCCTGATCATCACCATGACCTCTTTCAACACCACGACCAATCGCATTTCCTCCTCCCATTCCACCCTCGTAAAAGCACCTAGGCTACTCTGCACCACATCATTAACAAACGCTACTGCCTCTTCAGAATCATAACTCCAAATAGCAGACCCATCCACAGTTTTCAATCCAAAGACAATCGCGACAGGCAATCTGCCTGCAGATTCTTCCACCCATGTATAAATTCCACATCATAAAGATATTCTTGTAATCCGGCAGAAAACCTGGCCAACCTTGCAGATCAAACAAAGCCAAAATGCCCACTTTGCATATTTCATCTTTGATGTTCTCAAAACAAATCTGTTGCTCCTCTTGCCACTCATATTTGTTGCCCTTATGCAGAAGTTTCCTCATATTCTCAGTTTTATCTGCAAATCCCTTAACAAATTTAGAATAATATTCAACAAGACATAGCCAAATTTTCAACTGGTCCTTGTCCTTAGGACACGGTGCAGATCTAATTGCCTCCAACAGGCAGCGTTTAGGCCTTATTCCCCCACTAGATATCGTGTAAGCTAAATATTCCACGTGCTCAGTTAAAACCTCACATTTGTCATGGCTTACAGACATGCCAACTTCCTCAAGCCTCCTCAAAACCTTTCTTAGAATGCCAATATGTTGTTCAACTGTCTTTCCTGAAACTAAAATATTGTCTTGAAAATAGACAACGCTTTCCATGACTTCAAATATGCTCGCCATCATCCTCTGAAATACGCTCGCAGCTGACGCTAAGCCTAACGGCTTGCGAGTAAACTAGTATGTCCCTTCAGTGGTGATGACAGCGGTCAAAGCTTTTAAATATGGGTGTAATTTGATCTGATGGTAAGCACTCCTCAGATTTATTTTGGAGAAGTACCTGCCACCTCCCACTGACTGCAATAGTTCATTAATATTGGGAAGAGGATAAGTGTCAGTCACAATGTCACAATTACGTGATCTCAAATCAATACAAAATCTCAGGGGCCATTGGATTTTTGGGTAATGACCACCAGAGAAACCCAAGGCGAGGCTTCTACTGGCTCTATGACTCCTCCCTTCAACATATCCTGTAACAGTTCTTTGAGACCATCCATCACCAAGCTTGGAACCCTCCTGAATTTATGCTGTACTGGCTTCACATCATGTTTAAGCACAATTGTGTGTACAGAGCCCTTTAGACACCCCAGTCTGTCTTCGAAAACCTTATGCACTTGGTGCATAATGTCCCTCAATTGAACATCTTCCAATACTATGATCTGACAGGGTGGCCTCGGATTTATTCCAATGCTGAGGCCATACAGGTGCATCCAACCAACTCTGGGGGGACCATCCCTAGAAATATAGACTTTACCTTCTATACATTTTGCTCCAAACTGTATAGGACCAACCAGCTACATTACAATGTCTATGGATTCACCTCGATACACAACTGGATTAAATATCCTTACATTTCAAGGAGACATTTTTCCACAGTTTCCTACATAATGACTCAGGAATGATGGTGTATATGGACCCTGAATCGACCATGAGTTCCACATTGCATTCACACACGTCAAACATGGCCGCAGGGCTACTCAATCTATTTGCATCCTCCACTCCTCCCGCTGCTACTCCATTCACAGTCTCGTCAACCACCAATATTCTGTCCCTAAACACTTGTTCTTCCGCACACTCTTTCACCACATTAACTTTAAATCTGTTCTTGTCAGACAGGTCTTCATGTTTACCCATGCACGCATAATGGCTCTTGCGGCCACATTTCCTGCAAACTTGATCAACGGCGAAACATCGCTTTGAGTCTGCCATATGATAACAACTTCCACAGCGGACACACTCTTTCCATTTGCTCCTTGAAGATGTATTAAACACCCCTTTCACATTTTATTTTGATACTACACTAACTTCACCTTCTTCCTACCTGTGCGAACACTCTAAGCTAGAGACATCACTGTTAGTTTTCTCTCTCCTTCTTAACTCCTTCATACACTTTTGAGACTCATCAATGACTTTCGCTATGTCCACCGCCTCCTTCAAAGATGGATCCTTTGCAGCCCATAGTCTCTTCTGGATTTTCTTTTCTTGACATTGCACTATTAATTGGTCACAAATTAGCTCCTCAGTCATTGTATCAAAACAACACTTTACCGATAATTCTCGCAGCCTAGCAACAAACTCGTCTATAGATTCATACTCAGCTTGAGGCTGGGCCTAAAATGTATATCTTGTCATGACCAAATTGATCTCTTTTGCAAACCTTGTTTCCAACGTTTTAATGGCTTCTTTATAAACATTGTCCATAGGTTGACCATTTGGACCAACAGCTACAGGTAAGTATTTGAAAATGTGTTGTCCTTCACTACCAAGAGCACTAAGCAACAAACTTCCTTCCTTGCTGCTGAAACTTTTTTACCATCTAGATTTCTTCACCATCTCTACCAAATCCTCCCAAGCAATTGCCGATGTGCCAGGCTGAGTTAAAAACATGGGTGGTGTTAGACCTGGCTTTTACAGCGGGTTTATCCCCAGATTTTTTGCTTTGTGACCTTCTGTTTCTGACCTGTTTTGTTGGTTTTATTACTCTGGGCACTTTACCACTGCTGATCAGTTTCAAGTGCATATGCTCTCCCTGTAAATTGTATGTATGGATTGGTGTTTCCATAATTGTCTGATTTGATTTACTAGTCAGTCCCTGGTATAGTACACTGTGTGTGCCCAGGCCTGTAAATCAAATGCTGCTAGTGGGCCTGCAGCACTGATTGTGCCACCCACACAAGCAGCCTGTAAATATAACTTAGGCCTACCATTGCATAGCCTGTGTGCAGTCTAGAACTGCCATGTCGTCCTGGCAAGTGCACCCACTTGCCAGGCCCTAACCTTCCCTTTTCTGTAAGTCACCCCTAAGGTCGGCCCAAGGTACCCCTGTGGGCAGGGTGCAGTGTATGTGAAAGGTAGGACATGCCCTGATGTGTGTGGCATGTCCTGATAATGAAATACTGCCACTTTACTTTTTCACTATTGTAAGGCTATCTGTTCCCATAGGATAGAACGGGGAGTTTGCTTATAACATCTTATAACCATAATTGCCCCTCGGAACCAGATGGGAAAAAAAGTTTAGTATGCCTGAACTCAGAATGTTAAAATGCATCTTTTTGTGAGGGTGATTTTTACATTCTGTGTTTGAAAATACCACTTTTTGAAAGAATGTATTTTCTTGCTTAGCCATCCAGTGTGCCACTGCTAGGATGTGAATTGACTGTCTCGCTTTGGAGTGACAAGGGCTGGGGATGTGCAGTGGCTCTAGAGAGTCTGGATGAGTCAGCGCTAGGCTGAATAGGCCTGGTCTGCATTTGGAGTGGTGGGAGGAGTAGCACCTGCACCTGAATAGGGCTGTGCCTGCCTTTCACAATTATAGCTCCACCCCCTGTGGTGTGTCTGGAGCAGGGCTCACACTGACAATGGAGGTTGTTGTGCACTTGCAAAGTGACCCCCATAACTGGTTTGGACTGGGCTCTGAGCCCTCAGCCAGGAGAGAGCAAAGAGATTTACTGTATAAAAAGAGGGGCCCAGACCCCAGACTTTTAGATCACTTCTGGGAATCAAGAGGAACCTTTGCCAATGAGAAGAGCCAGAGAAGCTGAGGAGGAATACTGGCCCTGTGCTGTTTGCTGTCTGGGGGTGGCCTGCAGTGGCTTCTTGCTGTCAAGAAAAGGAGAAAAAGACTTTGCTATATGCTGCGTCCCCTGCTTAAGGAAGATCTCCAAGGGCTTGAAACTGAGCTTGCCTCCTGTTCTGAAGTCTCAGGGACACAAAGACTTCACTACCAGTTTCCCTGAGCTTCCTTGCTGGGAGTTCTGACCTGCTAAGAGGTGCCTGCGGTTGTTTTGGACCTCTGGAGGCTGTTTGTCGATGCAAGCTGGGAAAAGTAACGCAACTTCGAGAAGCGAAAGGCATCCAGACCTGTTTCCAACGCATCCCCGAAGAAATCGTCGCAGCGCCTGCCTGCGGCTCGAGAAATCGCCGCACGGCGCATTGACTGCACCGTTCTCTGAAGTCCGAGATTACTGCACCGATTCGGACGTAAGGCTTGCTGTGTGGCTGCAAGAACTCACGCATCGTCACGGATCGTCACATCGCATCAAGGTGCCAAATCTGTTGCATCGTTGGGGAATGCAGTAAAAAAAATGACGCATCACCTCCCCACGCAGTAAGACACCGACACATCACGTCCTCTCCGATTAGGAACTGACACATCACCTCCCCTGTGCAGCAATAAGGAACCAACGCATCAGCTTCCCTGTGTGTAAGGAACCAACGCATCACCTTCCAAGGTTTTTTGTGTGAAAAGTGTTGCATCTGCAATTTGCTTTGAACTGAACTATTTCTACCATTTCAGAAAGTCATATTTGTATTACTGTATTGTGGATTTTTGTTGTATGGTCTTGTATGGTTTAGATAAAGATTACGTATTTTTCTAAGATGGTGTGGCGTCCATTTGTAGTGTTTTCACTGTATTACTGTATGTGTTCACAAATGCTTTACACACTGCCTCTGAGATAAGCCTGTCTGCTCATGCCAAGCTACCATGGGGGTGAGCAGGGGTTATTTTAGAAGTGTATCCCCCTTACCCTTACCCTGACTAGAAGCAATGGTCCCTATTTGGACAAAGGTACCTTCCTCTGCTAACTATAGACCCCCACTTCTAACAGGTGGCATTATAATGTTGGATTGCATAGCCATGTTAAACCCCAAAACCAAGATGTGCTCAGTTTACCAGTGGTATTTTGGGAAAACACACAATAATAACCTGGATAACGAAAAAAGGGCAAATGGTGTGCAAATTACCGTTTTTCAACTGCAACGCTTGTTCACTTCCCTATTGTGCACAAATAATAAAAGATAAAAATGGGCATTCATACCCACTACAGGATGCCTCTGGGGTAAGAGACTTTCTTTCAGGTGTGCAGATCACTGTACTTGTGCCTGTACTATCTGCTGTGAAGATCTCCTTTCAGGTGGGCAGATCACCATGCTAGTGCGTGCACTATCTGCTGTGAAAACGACACTCCTGCTAGTCGCTGTGAGCGAGCGCGCATTAGTTGGTTAGAGAAGCGTGTTAATGAATGCTGACACAACAAAGGCTGCTGATCACACACTGCAAGAGTACTTCTCATCAAATATGGCGGCACGTCGACATAGCTGCGAGATACGCAAGAACCAGGCAATGGCACTGTAATAATGCTATCCGGAGCTCAGCAGCCGAATAACTTACGTTGCGCTTCAGTGACAAACAGAGGCGAGCGCTTCTAATTCTGATATCAACGTCACAACCTCAAGGCAACTTCACCAAGATTCTGTGTTGCGACCTGGGGAGCGAGGAACCAACGTTGAGTTCACTTTGTAATTAAAGGAAAAATACAAACAGTACCTTATAAAGATCAAGCTGTTTTCAGCAAATCCTCCTGTTGGGGTGCAGTCTAAATGATCTAACCTCAGACTTTAAAGATTCCTTAGATAAACGTGTGGGTTTCTTTTGCGAACATCTACGAACAGTAATGAACCGCCAGGTTGTGTTTTCAGTCGAAGATCGTCGCCAAATTGTTGTAAATCACTTTGCAAGAACCACAGGACACGAGTTGGGTTATAGATTAAGATTTACTGTAGAAACACAACCTGGCGTCAATCCACTTCGAGGAGCCAGGGTCAACTGACGCTTTGAGTGTTATCAGCCTCATATTCTAACCTTGGAATTAAACTAGATAAGATTCCATCATAACAGGCCCCCACCTTCCAAAGGGCCCTTTGAGTCTCTCTCTCTTTGACCAGTGCCATCTTAAGGATTTTTGGGGGCTCTGGTAACACATATTTTAACTGTATTTTGAAAGTTTGGCATCACACATGCTTCAATTAGCAGAAAATGAGCAGTAAATTCACGAAAAAGGGGTGCCAAAATATATTTGGATTAGTGCCCCCAAAAACTCCCCGAGACCATGTTAAGCCACACGAGCCTGGCTGTCCAGCTGTGCACTTCTCATACACATGTGGACTCATCAGTTGTATTCAACCATCTCAGATTGAATATCTGTTGAGTGGAATCTTATCTGTGTCATTGGTATACATGTCTTTATGGGAATGTAAAATATTGTTGCCAGGTGAGCATTTGGAATGTGAGTTCACTTGAATGATGTGGAGCAGACCGGTGCTGGAGGTGCTTTGTTCTACTCACCGGTGGGTTTTATGTGAGTATCTTTAATAAACATTTCTACATCCATCTATCGTGAAGGACTCGTTTTTAGGTCTCGCCTTGCTATCGCGTAAGCGATCGCAAGGCGAGACTATAGAAAACGGGTTAGAAAAGTGCTCCCAAAAAGCGGATTGCATCGCTAGCACGCGCACAATCACGCGCGTCGTGCCGCCATGCAATCTGCTTTTTGGGAGCACTTCAAAGGGTTCGCTCCCCCGCCCCCATGCGCGCGCGCCACGCTCCGCCGGGCTTGTTGCTTTTCGCGTGATCGCGATCACTTTCACTTTTACTTTTCGCGTGCTTGTTTTTTTTCAGAGTGAACATGACTACAAATCACAGGTTTGTGTGAAATGACAATGAAACACGTGCGCGTTGTGAGCCACTAAACGTTGCCAGACTACCTGGAAAAAAACCTTTCATGGAAATCAGTCCCAAAATGAGCATCTTTTTCTACGACATCAAAGCGAATGGGTCACACCGGAGCGCATAAAACCAGCTGGCAACTTCAATGTGACTGCATGTTCCTTCATTTACAACGGATGCCCATCACACAGCCGTCCCCCTCCGCCGGGCTTCTCTTGTTGTTCTCGCGTCCGTGCATCGTGCGCTCTGGTTGTGAGTTTACAGATAGAAATTGGGCCACTGGTGGCACTGAGAAACCTAAACATGGACTCCTTTGCATTCATAATCTTCTTGATTCGCGGGTCCGAGCGAAGACCATGTCTTTGAGCGCCTGTGGCTGGAAACACTGGGAACTAGGTTTAGGATTGGCACCCTTTTAAAAGCTCATTACTACAGTTCAGTAACACGCGCCTCGGTCTCCATTCATAATCTTCTTGATTCGCGGGTCCGAGCGAAGACCATGTCTTTGAGCGTCAGTGGCTGGAAACACTGGGAACTAGGTTTAGGATTGGCACCCTTTTAAAAGCTCATTACTACAGTTCAGTAACACGCGCCTCGGTCTCGTTAACGCAGTTCACACATGTTGTGTTCCATTACATCTCGGTCGTTTAAAGAATATTTTTACCACAATTTAGAAAATATCGTCGCTGTTTACTAAAAGTTGTAGCTGCCTCCGAGACGGTATTCACGGGCGCTGCCTCTGGTGGCGCAGTGGAGAGAGGGTACAGGATAAAGCAAGGTGATCGTTCCATCGCCCCTTCCTGTGTCTCCTGTAGCGCAGTGAACAAGGGATGGTCACCGGCGTGGTCAGGGCCGTGTCTCGCTCAGTTAGATTAAGGGGGATGGGAGTTTAAGATTTTCCAACAATCACGCGGGCGTATATAATGTTAAAATTCTTCACGGTACAATAATACCCCAGCAAATGATTCTGGATGTAATGGCCAATTTAAGAGCATTAAATGCTGTTAACAATCAATTTGCAGGGCATTATTGAGCCATAGTTTACAAACGTCTAATTACAGAGCCCATACGATATTTAGCTCACCTCGAGGAAGTGTTAGTGTTTGCCGGCCAATAGCTGCACTCAAACAAATGCATTAAAAAGATAATCGCCTTGTAATTATCTTTTTTTCCACTCAGATTCCGTATAGATTTTAGGCTACTAATTTGCCACCAGCATTGCTTCTAATTGTTTTTTTTTTTTTATCCAAGTCGGGCACAGGTAATTAAGAGAGATGGGAATCATAGGAGAGCAGGGCTCCACATGTGCCTGGCAAAGCCTGTCCAGAAAGTTCTGTCCCGTAGCTGTGAAAGCAAAGTCAAGCTGGTCGCGCGCTGACCTCCAGCATGCAGCTCCCACTACCCCATGGCACAGCCAAATGTTTCAGCAGCTGCCCTTTTATCCTGTTTCTTAAGTAAACAAAGAACAGATACAAATTAATGACCTCAATTTATGGCAACAGCAAATTGCCTTTCAACAGCGGAAGGGCCTTAAAAGAGCAGATGTTAACATTTCTTATGCACAGAAGCAGTGAACAGCTGCAAAAACATCTTTTGAAAAAAAGTGACTTAAAACCCTAACCTCCGGTCCAGAAGCAAGCCAAGCTGCGAGTGGAGGTGGATGGTCGCACGCACTTTTTTGATCGTCCCGAAGCGGCCGGGGACTGGCTGGACACTCTGTCTGGGGATCGTGATCGAGATGGCGGGGGGGGGGCGGCGGGAGGAGACGGCCCACTGGATCGGGACTGAGGGGTCAATATTGGGCCTCACTCTGGACGAATACGATGCTACTTTCGATCAAGCGTCTGTCTTTGTACATTCCCCTCCCATGGAGGTTGTGTGGGGTCTAGAAGGGGTACTCTTTCCTCCTCTAGGGGGTCTAGCTAGTTTCATTCTATAGGGGCGACAGGCACACTGCAAGTTGGGGGGGCTGTCCGGGCTCATGCAGGGGTGCAGGGAGGGGGGAGTTTTGTTGGAGTGGGTGGGTTGGGGTGGGGTGTTGTTCGTTTACACCACAAGGCAAACGTATCATTGTGTTACCTCTACAGTGCTCTCTGGGGGACGAGTGATGACTTCTGTTTATGATGGGGGATAGGGGACTGAGTTTGTTGTCCTGGAATGTTAATGGACTGGGGGACAGGATAAAACGAGGTGTGGTCCTGCAGTTCTTGAAGCGAATTTCGCCCGATATAGTTTTTCTGCAGGAGACGCACCTCATTGGCAATTCCTTTTGCGCTATGAATCGACGGGGCTACCGCCTTGTGGCCCATTCGGGCTTTACGTCTGGTTCAAGGGGTGTGGGCATTATGGTTAAAAACTCGCTCCCGTTGGAGATTGATGTGGTGCGCCATGACGATAGGGGACGTTACACGGTTTTGGTGGGCAGAATGGAGGGCAGAGTGGTCGTTTTTGTGTCAGTATATGTCCCACCGAGGCTGCAGACCACCACCTTTGCGGACCTGGGGCGCCCCCTCCTTGGCCTTCCGGAGGGGATTCTGGTGGTGGGGGGGATTTTAATGCTGTAGTTTCCGGAACTGTGGATCGTCACCCCCCTAGGGATCTCCCCCGGGCCCAAGCGTGGTTATCTGGCCTCTTGGATACCCTGGGGCTGGTGGATTGTTGGCGTTTAAAGCATCCCACGCAGCTACAGTACACCTTCCATTCAGGGGCTCATGGTAGTCTCTCACGGCTAGATTATGTCCTGGTCCCAGCGGCTTATGTGGGGAGGGTGGGAGAGGTGCGCCATTTGGCACGGGGTATTTCGGACCACTCCCCGCTCTTGTTGCACTTTGATGTTTTGCCGAGGGGAGAGGGTAGAGTGGCCCCGATCAATCCCTGGTACCTGCGTGACCCCACCATTCGCGCAGAGCTGATTAAATCCCTTAAGCGCTATTTTGACGAGAATGTGGGGTCTGTGTCATCGGCGGTCTCACTGTGGGAGGCGTTCAAGACAGTACTCCGAGGAGAGGCCCTGTCCCTTATTTCCCACTCCCGGAGGCGCGAGCGGGAGGAGGTGACCCGTGTTGAAGCTGAGATAACCGAGTTGGAGGGTGATCTAGAATGTGGGGTGACGGATGACAAATTACATGTTCTCCAACTCAAGCAAGCGGCCTATAAGGCCCTCGTCACGGAGGCGGCCAGGGGCCTCAGTAGAGAGCAACAGGGTAGACTGTATGATGTGGGTGATAAGGCTGGTAAATTGATTGCGTGGCTGGATAAAAAAGAGAGAGCGAGTCGAGTTGTCCCGTTGATTGAGAAAACGAATGGTGTGTGTGTCACTGAACCGGAGGAAATTGTCTCCTGCTTCGCGGACTATTTCCGTGGGGTGTATTCCCCCGTGTCTTCCCGCTCTGAAGAGGATTCCCATGCCCTGCTCAGAGATATCGCGCTGCCTTCCCTTTCGGAGGAGGACAGAGTGTTGTTGGACGCCGCTCCAACCTCCGAAGAAATTGCCCTCGCCATACGCTCGGTCGCTTCCGGCAAGGCCATGGGTCCTAATGGTCTTCCCGTCGAGTTGTATAAGCTGCGACCGGATACGCTGGCGCCGCATCTCCGTGCTATGTTCCTTGCGGCCCACTCGGTGGGTTCCCTCCCACTAGACCAGCGTCTGGCTACCATCGTGGTTATCCACAAGGAGGGGAGGCCACGGGACCGGGTCACATCCTATCGACCCATTTCGTTATTGAATGCGGAGCCCAAAATTCTTGCCAAGGTTTTGGCCAATCGGCTGGTCGGCGTGGTGTGTGACTTGGTCCACCAGGACCAGTCCGGCTTTATTCCCCATCGTAACACAGCCCTCAACCTGCGGCGTTTGCATGGGGTGCTCGCACGTGTCCCGTTCATACGGGAGCCGGCCATCATGGCATCCTTGGACGCCACTATGGCGTTTGACACACTTGAATGGCCATATATTTGGGCGACGCTCGCGAAATTTGGGTTTGGCCCAGGGTTTATCAGCTGGGTTAAATTGTTGTACTCTGGCCCACTGGCGCAGGTGGTTGTGAACGGTAGAGTGTCGGCTCCGTTTGAGTTGGGCAGGGGCACGCGGCAGGGCTGCCCGTTATCGCCGCTCCTTTTTGCGCTTGCCTTGGAGCCCCTGGCGGAGTGGCTGCGGTGGGAACCTTCTATTCGTGGTCTCCGCTGGACCCCCGAGTATGAGGACCGCGTGTCTCTATATGCTGACGATATTCTCCTGTACCTGGCTTCCCCACGTAAATCACTGATAGTACTGGTTGATGTATTGCAATCATTTGGTCGTAACTCCGGCCTTGTCATCAACTGGGCTAAATCGTGCGTGTATGTTCTCTCTGGGGAGGCTCCTATTCTTCCGCGGGGCTGTCCTATCCAGATCGCCCCGCGGGGATTTAGGTACCTGGGTATCTTCATCACCCTGGACGCGGAGGCCCGGTATGATCGAAACCTGCTCCCCCCCCTCCAGCGCCTAAAGGAGGATGTCGCGCGTTGGCGGCGTTTGCCGCTCTCGCCGCTCGGCCGGGCGGCATTGTTTAAGATGATGTCGCTGCCGCGTTTCCTGTACGCTCTGCAGAATACAATGGACCTCGTCCCGGCGCGCTACTTCCGCGAGGTGGAGAGTTTGCAACGCCGCCTGTTCTGGGACGGGAGACCGCGTATCGCCCTGGCGAAGCTGACGCTCCCGTGGTATGACGGGGGGATTGCCCTCCCGGATATTAAACGGTATTATTGGGCCTCCCAGCTGGCTGCGATTAATCACGGCCTATACGGGCCCGCCCTAAACCCGGCCTTTGAAATGGATAAGATGCTACTGCCGGGTGGTGACTATAATCGAGCGCTCTACTCCAGCTCGCTCGACTCACGTCTGACGGGCCCCACGCGTGTCATGGTACGAGTGTGGCACGCGGCTAATGTAGCGATGGGGTGGAAGGATCGTTTGACCCGGGCGTCACCACTGTACGCATCTGAGCAGTTGGGCTCCCTGTGGACCTCGAAGGGCTTTGAGAAGTGGGACATGATAGGCATCAGCAGGGTGTGGGATCTCTGGACGAGGGGGGGATTCAAAACGTTCGGGATGCTGCAGACGGAATTCCAGTTGCAAGACAGGGAGTACTTTCGGTATATGCAGATCCGTCATGCACTATGCTCCGCCTTCCCGGACGTCGCCTCCATCCCGGAGTACTCCCCTCTGGAGGATAGAGTGCTGGATGGACATGTACCGGAAAGCACGATCTCGTTAATCTATAAAAAACTGATCAATGACCGCGCGGGATTGCTGCTTGATCTTCGCGAGGCTTGGGTTGCCGATGGATTGGAGCTGGACGACGAGGACTGGGTCTCTGCGGTGGCCTCCCCGAAAGAGGTGGCCATACCGGCCCGCCTTCGCTTCGTCCAGCTCAAGATACTCCATAGGGTCTATATAACGGGGCCAAGGCTATTGCGTATGGGCTATGCTGTGGACGGGTTGTGTAAGCGTGGGTGTGGTTCTTTGGGGACCTTTCTTCATATTTTGTGGGAATGCCCAGAGGTGGAGCGATTCTGGCGTGGTGTGCATGAGGTCCTGCGGGTGGTTACGTGTGTGCCGCTGCTGCCCGAAGCGAGGAGATGCCTGTTGAACGTGTGGGAACCAACTGACTATTCGGCGCCACAGACGTGGTGGGTGACTCTGGGATATATGGTGGCTAAGCGCGATATTGCTCAACTGTGGGGTTCCCAGAGGTCCCCGACTGTTTCGGCCTGGAAGGAAAATATGGACTGGTGCATGTTTCGGGAAAAGGTGGTGTATGTAGCGAGAGGTAAGCCTGGGACATGGGTGAAAGTATGGAGCCCCTGGAACGCCTACCGCGGGGGACTCTGTGCCCCGCCGTTATTGCCCGATCCATCGCCTGCCCCGTCCCCTTAGCCGGTTTAGCTCTCCGGTACCGGGCACTGAGTCCACCCAGTCCCTGTTCTGACCTTCTCCCCCCCCTTGATACTCCTATGGATTGGTAGGGTCCCCCTTCTAGGGGAGCACATGCTGCTGTTTTCGATCGTGGGTTGCCTTGTGGTTTGATTTTGTTTGTTGTTATTTATGTTAAAAAGAAACCGTCATGTGGGGTCCGGATGGTGTGGCCATCAACGCGGCTAACTCCTGTACGTTTCCCTTTGCCGCAGCCTGCGGTCTACTGTGTGTATCTTATGCTCCTCTTGTTTGCTAGCGGCCGGCCTGAAGGTTGTAGGCCCATCTTTGTATATTCTTTGAACTTTGTAATAAACAATTTAAAAAAAAAAAAAAAAAAACCCTAACCTCGACCACTGATCTCGAGTACATGAAGTGTAAGAGTTTAGGTCAGGAGCGCGAGACAACACCAGCACACAATGAGGCTGCGTTACAACTATCCTTTTATAAGAAGAGTCCAGGGTCTTCACACAAAAGTCTGAAGCCCCTCGGGTAGAAGCTGCGTTCCACAGGGGGTATGTTCTTTTAGGGCTCAGCTCGCCCTCTAACTGTTCACATCGCTTAGTTTCCACTTCACACACGAACACCAACATTCCATCAAATCATTCACTCTCAGCATTCCAGATATACAAGGAAGGGGGACACAGGATGCTACTCGCCTCCTTTTCACACAAAGGACAAAACAAAGAACAGTCAGTCCCTTTCACAAACAGTATAGGGACAATCATTCACAACCAGTGAATCTCCAAACAGCAACATGTAAACACCAACACCCACACAAACACCCAAGAATAATAAATCCCCCACAACTCGTAAAAAAAAGGAAAAACAAAAAACCCCACAACTACACTGACTACCCTCGCACAGCGGTCAAAGATCTGCAAGTCTTGCAACCTCTTGCAATGCAATAGGTCTCGCATTTACGAGAGTTTGAGCTATTGGCATTGTAAATGACAATGCCTTTTATTTATGTGTTGATTTTTAAAACATAAATAAAAGGCATTTAACAATGCCCATAGCTTAAACTCTCGCAAATGCGAGACCTATTGCATTGCAAATGCTTGTTACATTGGCGACGACTGGGGTTACTCTACCCACCATGAAGGAAGAACCGGAGATTACCCTGCATATCATGAATTTAGTGGAAATATATTTTTCCCCTCTTCATTGTTTCACTACCCGTATCTACAGAATCTACAATTTTCCATCTTTACCACATGCCACAAGAGCACCAGTGTCATTTCTTCAACATTTATCATCATTCAAGGTACTGTTCTTACTTTGTTCTGTGGCAGTGACGATTGGCAGTTGGAGTGGCTCCTTGTACGTGACCCATTCCATATAACTTGCGCTGTTTATGCTGAGGACGCACGCAATCTATCCTCTGTGACTCGTGCCACTGCCTGCAAGAGTCGTGCTGCTCCTGCTTGTGCTTGCTGTTCCACACGCCACGCATCATCTTAACAAGGCAAAATTTCCACAGAACTTCACATCAGCGACGTTGGACGTGGCGGCCATTTTAAATCGGCACCAATTTCACATTACGCTCAGTTTTTCCAGCAGCCGCTTGTCGCGCAGCATAGCGCGTTATGTATCAGTGATACACACACTTGTAACCTTATGCGAGCAACTAATTGGCTCTACATTTCTGCTCCACATGGCGGCCAGCTGTTTTAAGGTATTTACTACTACATTGTATTTAAGAATGCACACAATTGGATCATGTGTGTATTATTAAGCACAGTGATGTGCACACTTCAACCTTAGTGCGTGTTTGTATCAGTGATGCACACGCTTTGAAAATCTTCCTATATTTCACTTTAAGCTTGTTGTGTGTTATACACCTAGGTCTTACTGAGACTTTTCTCTCTTCTATTTTCATTCAATTATATCAAATATCATTTACAAACAGTGCTACATTACAGTTGAATTGTCATGGCTATGTCACAAGTGTGCAACCAACAATCAATATTTTTGGCTGTACCTGGGAAACTAACGTTGATCTGGAAAAAATGGTAAAAACTTTTGAGAACTACATTGTTTTTTTGTTTTTTTAAATAAAATTATTTTTATTGTTGTAAGTTCAGAACAGTGCTGATTACATATATCATTTGCAAATATCACATGTTAGTTTGTCGAGTAACACAAGTGTACACAGGTGATTTACCCCACAACATAACATACATACATTTCTAGGTCTCCGATCCGGAGTATTGAAGCGGTTTTATGATCGATCGTGTGGGTTAGTCGCTTAAATCTGTGTCCGATTCTTTCGCTGGGGGGGCACAAATATTGTTGCGGAACAAATTCCCTCTGCCCCGCACCCGCTTATTTGGACACCATCTGTGTATGAATGCCGCCTTTTCTGCCACCATTGCTCTATCGAGGTCTTGACACCAGTGCTGATGTCGGGGGGCAGTAGGCGCGCCCCAATGTTGTGCAATATTTTGTTTAGCGAATGCAATCCCGAGGGTTGCCCAGGCCTGTGCTGCATGGTTGAGGTCCGTTGGCTCCCAAATATTGAGCAGGCACCTCCGTGGTTCCGGGGGAACCCCAAAGCCACAGACCCGGGTGATTGTCGCCATGACTGTCTCCCAATAGTGTGCTATGCTGGGACAATCCCACAGCGTGTGGTAAAATGTGCCCTTTTGCCCACATCCCCGCAGACACAAAGTTTTCTCGGCCCGTCCGATTTTGTGGAGCATCGTTCTAGTATAGTACGTCCTGTGCAGAATCTTCAGCTGCACGAGTTGTAATCGGGATGGAATTGCTACTTCTTGCGGGGATGCCAATGCCTCCTGCCAGTCCTGGTCATCCATGTCACCCAGTTCAGGCCGACATTTTTCTCGCAAGGTGTGTGTGCAATCCTTCTGATTATTGATTAGTTTGCGATAAGTGAGCGAAATTGCTTTTTTTGTGAGGTGGTCTGTGAGGAGGAGGTCCTCGAGTGGTGATGATTCGGGGAGGACGGCGCCTCGGGTATGGCTTTTGTAATTGCATGTCTAATTTGTGAATAGCGAAACTGCTCTAAGTCAGCCATTTGATACGTTGTGCGCAGCTAGGCAAATGTCACTATCTCTCCCTTCTTCCAAATGTCTCCAACTCTAGAGATAACAACGAGGTCCCATTGAGCGAAACCTTTACTGTTGCGAAGCATACCTAGTTTCGGTGTGTCCTACAGTGGTGTGAGTTGGGTGATGACTCCCTCCCAGCCGAGCGCTCGCTGCGCCGTGAACCATGCATGTAGTGTATGTGCAGTGGGGCCGGTCAACGCGTTTTTCTTGGCCTTGATGTATAGCGCCACCAGGGGTCCGTCGGTACCAAGGGTGTGTCTGTCAAGCCAGAGGGCTGGTTCCTCCTGCGAGGCGTGTAGCCATTGTTTTACCACTAGAAGTTGTGAAGCCCAGTAGTATAGTTGCACATTGGGCAGGACGATTCCACCATCGTACCAGCTTCTAGTGAGTTTGGATATGGCTATGCGTGGGGGCTTTCCGTCCCACCTCAGCCTCGATGGCTTTGAAATATGAGTTAGGGACAGGGGTTGGCGTGTTTTGCAGGGTGTATAGGAACCGAGGGAGAGCCATCATTTTAAATAAGGCCGCTCGGCCCAGGAGGGTCAAAGTGCCAGTGTTTCACGTCGTTTTTAAGTCTCAGGAGAGGGGGCACGAGGTTGCGCTCGTAGAAGTGCGTAGGGTCTGATGTGATGTGAATGCCCAGGTACTTAACACCATCTCTCCCGAGTTGAATCGTCACTCCCCTGGACAAGCGTGGAGGGGGGAGGGGGGGGGGAGCGGGACCGTGGAGGACAAACAGAACCGATTTCGCACAGTTAATCATGTAGCCTGAAAAGCTGCCATATGATGCACAGATATCTAATAGACAATTAATTGAACGGCTGGGGAGGCCATGGACAATAATATATCATCTGCGTACAATGATATACGGTCCTCCCATCTCTCTGTCCATCGCAAACAGCATATCACTGGGTCTTTTCTTATCCAAGTCGCGAGCGGCTCAAGCACCAGGGCAAATAGGAGTGGGGACAAAGGACAGCCCTGCCTGGTTCTGCGCCCCAGCGGGAAGTCCTCAGATATTCGTCCATTAACCACTACTTGCGCCATGGGTTGTGTATATAGTAGCCGGACCCAGGCACAAAAGTTGGGGCCACAGCCAAAATGTTGTAACACTGCAAACATGAAGGACCACTCCACCCGATCAAAGGCCATACTGGCGTCTAATGATAGGATGACCGCCTCTTCTTGGATGGTGGACACACGGGCCATTACTCCATGGAGCCGTCTTAAGTTCATTGGCGTGTTACATCCCGGCATAAAACCGGATTGATCGGGGTGTATAAGGGACGAGAGGTACGGTTGTAGTCTGGATGCCAGTACTTTCGCTAATATTTTTGCTTCTGCATTGAGGAGTGAAATTGGGTGGTAGGAGGTGCAGTCCTGAGGGGGCTTGCCTGGTTTGGGGATCGTCACAAGAGTTGCTATCCTCTGATCTTTGGGAAGTATTCCCTTATTAAGACTGTCTTTGTACGTTTTCAATAAGTGAGGCTCTAGCCTATCTGCTTCTTTTTTGTAGATCTCCACGGGAATACCGTTGGGACCTAGCGCTTTGCCCGGTTGCAGCCCCCTAATCACCGCCGTGATTTTATCAATTGTAAGTGGCTCATCCAGTGTGTCCGCCTCCTGGGCTGCCAGAGTTGGTAGACGTATGTCTTTAAGAAAGGCCAAATTCTCTTCTACGGTGGCGTCCGTATTGGGTGTGTATACTGTCTCATAGTGTCGCGCAAAGGCTGTCACTATGTCCTGTGGGTCTGTTATGTCCTCCCCAGAAGCCAAATGTAATTGGGACACCCAGCGACTAGCGCGTTCTTTCTTATCTAGCCAGGCCAGCAACTTACCGGCTTTGTCTCCCACTTCACAAATAGTATGCTGCGTTTTTGTAGCTCTCGTACTGGCGTCTTCCCATGCATAGTCCCTGTAAGCTTGTCGAGCTAAGGCTAGGTTATGTGTTGTCTCGACAGTCGGGTCTCTTGTGTGTTCGTTTTCTGCTAGACTAACTGCGCTTTCAAGCTCTTGTACCTGCCAGGCCTTGTCCCGTTTGTGTGAAGTAATTGCGGATATGGCCTTACCGTGTATCACTGTCGTGTATGCCTCCCATAGAGTAGTAGGAGAAGCCACTGAGTGTGTGTTTTCTTGAAAGTAATGCTTTGTGGTTTTATGTAATGTTTTCCAAATGTCTGGGACCTTAAAGTATCCTGGGTGTATCGGATAAATGCGACTCTGCCCAGAGTGTTGCAACGTGTATGTTACCAATACAGGGGAGTGATCAGATATTCCTCTGGGAAGGTGCGTGATCTCCGTGACCGTCTCTAAGCTTGTCAGAGAGGAAAAGATATAATCAATCCTGGACATACTATTGTGGGCTCCTGAGTGATATGTGTATTGTCGCAGCGTGGGATGTTGTGCACGCCAGATGTTCACCAGCCCAAGCGCTTCCGTGAAATCTCGTAATTGTGCGAAGAGGTTCCCTTGGTCTCTCGTGGCAATCTATCCCAGGAGGCATCAAAAACGGTGTTAAAATCGCCTCCTATAATCATTTCCCCCAGGGGTAAAGTAAGTAGGAACTTATCGAGGGCTGGAAAGGCTAGACTGTGGAGTGCGGGGGGAACATATACCGAAACAAGGTTGTAAGCTCCTCCTTCCCACTGACAAGAAAGTGCCGCAAAGCGCCCTTGGTCATCTGTCTGGGTGCTCTGTATTATCAATGGGCAACTCTTTCGTACCAGTATCCCCACCCCTCTAGATCCCGTTGTGAATTTGGAGTGAACTATCATTTTAAACCTCCATCTATCCATTGCGTTGGTGTCTGTTCCCACTAAGTGGGTTTCCTGTAGGAAGACCACTGATGGAGTTTGTCTCTTGAGATACTGTAGTACCAGACCTCTTTTTATTTTGTTACCTAAGCCATTAACATTCCAGGATATGAGGGTGAGAGGAGGGATGGGCTTGTGAGTGTCTTCCAGACACAAATGCAAGGGGTCGGGAACTACGTCTCCTGGGGCTGTAAGGCGACTTTGGGACATTGGAATTGTGCATACGAGTCGGTGGGTTACCTGTGTACTAACCCTAAAGTATATGGCATCAGCATTAAACAATTAAACATACCGAAAATAAAAATTACAAACTTAAACAATACCTGAACTGAAACCCCACCTTCCACCCCTCTCCCTGCCTCCCTGCTAGACGGATTTCCAACTACCCGCCACCCCAACTGTGCAGAGTGCCTTAGACCCATGAACAGTACTTGCGTAAGGGGGAGAGGACATCCAGAGCACTTCGAACATCCCCTTGCTCTCTGACTTTTAGAGAAGTCAAAGCGCCGCAGCAAGTACGGCATCGGAATTGAGAAATTAAGTTCAATAATGTGTCTCTAACGGGTCAGTCCCAGACCGTTCTGGGCGATCCGAGTTATGGTAGTGCATCATGGCGTGGAGCGATTGGACGTCTCTGTTACGGGCCTCATCGTTGCGAAGCCGGTGTCAGCCACCATTGGAGGTTCCTTACTCTGGATCCGTTTGAGGCTGGTCGTCTTCTCCTCCTATGTGACTCCGACCCTGTGACGCCGCCTCCGCGGGGCGACATTGGTGTTTTCCACTGTCTTTTCTAGATCCATTGACCTGACGCCAACTCTCCAGCCAGTTGTGGGCGCCTTCTGGTGTTTCGAAAAACAGGGTTTTACTGTCTGCTACCACCCGGAGCCTTGCGGGAAACAGCATGGAGTAAGCGAGTTCCCTGCGTCTAAGTTCCTTCTTGACCTCAAGGAAGCCCCTTCTCTGCTTGGTGACCGCCGCCGTGTAGGCTGGAAAGAACGAGATTACTGAGTTTTCTATGCGCAGTGGCATAGCCACTCTTGCTGTTTGGAGAATGGCATCGCGGTCCCTGAAGTTAAAAATTCTAGCCAGGATCGGTCCGGGGGTGCTCCGGGCTTTGGTTTACCGCCCGGTACTCTATGGGCCCTTTCCACTGAGAAAAAACTGGAGAGTCCCCTTGGTTGAAGCTGGGTGTTGATGAGGTCCTCTATGTAGAGGTCCATAGCAGGCACCCCCTTGGACTCCGGAACTCCTATAATACGTACATTGTTGCGTCTCGAACTGCCTTCTTGGTCGTCCAGTTTAGCTGCCATCTGGCGATTTTGAGCTTCTAATTGTTGGACCTTGCGCTGAAGGCTGGCAGTGTCCTTCGTGAGTGACGCCGTTGTGTTTTCTACCTTGGTCACTCTAGAAGCCATTTTCTGGAAGTCTGCTCGGAGGAATGACACATCCGCAGAAATAGACCCCACCGTTGTTTGGACATTTGTCAAAGCGGACATTATATCTTGCAATGTGACTTCTTGTTGGCCCTCGGGTGTGCCCTTGACCTCCGTGAGCGCCCATTGGGTGGCTGTGTCCGTGGCGTCTTTGGAAAACGCATACTTGTCCAATTTGATTTGCTGGGTTGCCCGTTGATCCCGGCCCCCCATTGGATCCGCTCCGCGGGAAGTCAGGTGTTGTGCAGTACTCACCGCCGCCTGCCTCGTGACAGCGGGCTACTTTGCGGCCTTTCGGGTTTCCTGCTTCACTATGTGGGGTCCTACGATGGCCACTTGTCCCAAATCTGGCAGAGCACCGTCTTGGTACGAAGGGGTGGTAATCTGTGGCCAGTGCCGGGCCAACAAGCACCCCAATCAGGCTCCGCAGGATGTGATTATCTATGCGATATCGCCAGTGTTGCACGCTTCCACTAATGTCAGTGAGGGGCTCGAGGGGATGGGATCCTTTAAGTACTGAGGCCGCGTGACCCCCCCACTTGCAGCGCCTGCTGGACCTGGCACTTTATCGCTGTATGCAGTTGGAAGCTTGGGATTGTAAAAAGGGGGAGGGGGTTGTAATCCGCCCCACGTGTGTCTCTGTGCCCCTTATCCCGTGTGTCAACTGTGCCGGTGTTGACGGTGTTGGGGTGCCAGGAGAGCTTGTGTCCTGAGTGAAAGCCGCCCGCTCCACCAAGGTGGCGTGGGGTCTCCGTGATGCCACTGAGAATGCGTGGGGCCGAGCCATCAGGTTGCGCACTCACCGGTTGTGAGTCGTCGCACAGGCTTCTCCGTCGCGCTTCTTCCTCTTGTATGGGGCACTGGCCGGGTGGCAAAGCAGCTCCTACGGGGCTTTTGTTGTGTCTTGCCTCACTGGCCCCCTCTCGTCCGCAACTCCCGGGGGTCCACTGGAGATTGGGTTCTGGCCCTGGCTGGGCTGAAGAGTGCCACAGTTTTTCTAGCGCTGCCGGCGGGGCTGTGAGGGCCTGCAGGATGGGGACCGTGGGGCGCAGCTGGGCCTCTCTCACTTGCCTGGTGCCATTGCGCTGAATGCGGGTCTTGTGTGGACCCGCTCAGTGCTGGGGTGCTTCGTGCGTTGCAGCCGCTGGGGCACAGTCTCTGTAGCGCATTCAGCGCCGCCTACCTTTCACTGCTGTTCAAGTGTCACGCCGGGCCGGAGGGGGCCGTGGGCTGTCTGGGTACGGGAGTCCGCTGCTCCGTGTGAGGCCATAGACCGCTTTCCGTCATCTGCCCGCATATCGAGTAAGCAGTGTCGTCTCTACACCAAACTTGGCCGGAACAAGCCCTCAGTGTTCCAATGTCGAGAAATCGCCTTGTGAGTCCGTTTGATCACTGATTAGTGGCCGTATTATATGGGGTTTTTTAAGTAATGAGCCCCGACATCGGGCATATACACTGTCACCATTGGCTGAGTCTTATTTTTATTTTTGTCCAAGTTATTTTGGGCAGGTTTGGTTCACAATGACCTTCTTTGTCACCTTTGACATTGATTATACATAGGGCTCGACTTCATTTTCCTTTTTTGCCTCGGAACTGGTCTTAAACCTGGTCGTTCGTTTTCCCATCACCCTGACAACTAACGCACATTAGGACGATCACGATTGGCTGCCCTGGCGATCACATGACCATTACGTTGCCAGGTGACTGCCACTCCAACTAGGCGTCACTCGGGTTTCCCTGGCGCTTGCCAGTTTCGCACCTTCCCATTGGCCCACGATGGTCACGCCCCCTACGCCTAGTGTTGATATTCTTGACGGTGTCCTAGTCCATCGAACATCTCGTATGGACCGGTGACGCTGCTCGGGTAGGAAAACAGTTTGCTTCCACTACGGAAACCGTGAGTAACTACTCCACTACCCTTTTAATAACCCCGTAATATCAGCCCGTTATTTCAGCAGCCCTAATGCTCCCAGCCGTCATCGAGTTATGTTCCTCCATTACAATATCGTATTGGGTGGCCTACATGTGGGTTGTTTTAGACGCGTATTGCTTTAAAAGCGCTCGCTCTTCCGTCCTGATATTCGAGCCTTCTTTGGTAAATCCTCTTGTTGAAACGCACTTGTCGACCCGCACTCGTTGAACTTTGATGTGCCTTCCACACTCCTGTGTGATACGAGACGGATGGTCCGCACCTCATGTGAGCACACTAAGCGCTTTAATTTACTCCTGCTTTTACTCTATCTCAACCCATGAGACTGCTTTCGGTCAGATCCCTTAACCTTAAGGGGGATGACTGTATATTTGTGCTCCCTTCTCTGCTTTGTGAATTTTACTTACATGCTTTTATTAAATCAGGGCACTAGAACTCAGTGTCCGCGGCGACCGGTACCGACATGGCCCGGATCATTAGAGACAAGGGTAAGGAGTTCCCTCATGTTTTAATACACCTAAGACTACGTGAGTCTCTGCTCGTCTTCTTTCAACCTCATTGTGATTATTTTTGCTTCCCTTCATCATCACCTGAACATCACCAAATACATTGATGTTTGTTGCATCTAGCATGTCACAGCCCACGAGCTTTGAACACGCGTGTGATGCACCACCACTTGTGAATTCAATCATATTGGTTTGTGTAAAGAGGTATAATAATGGTTTTTAACCCTGACTGTTTTAACTGTTTTTTTATTATTTCCACAGGTTACATTTAATCTGAATATACCAGAGGTACCCTCACACTTTTTTTAGGGTGCTGTAAGGGTGGTCACTTCTCACTCATGTGTTTTGTGTCCACCACCAAAAAATGTGTGTAGGTAGTATTACTGTTTAGGTCCTGAAGAATTGCCATCTACTTGATAATATAGGCATGAAACATGTTGACCACAAAAACTAGCGTATAAAAACACAACATTGTGTGTACATACGCGATTTTTTCATATTTTTTAATTAGGGGAAGAACCATGTACATTAAAATAGTTTTGATTGGATTTTTTTCCCTATTTTAAATCACTCCACATACTCACTCATTCACCTACACTAAGACCCTCACTTACATCTTACCCTACGGCTTCGGAAAAAAGATCTCCGATAAGTAGGCCCCATCACGGGCGCCTGATCGGGCATTGCAGCGCCGGCCCGAGTAGGAGCAGGCCCGATGATGAAGCAAGACACCTTCTTGTCAGGTGTGTGAGGGCCTTATTCCAAAAAGAGGAGATCACTCTCCTGTCGTTCACTGGAATTTCTTATTACAGTTAGAATTTATCTTTGTTTTACCTTTTTAGTTAGGAACTGCATACTTTGTGTTTATACTTAATTGCTTGGGTACGTATGCTGGACCTTAATATAACAAAACCCTAGTTTCCTAATTCCCTCCCCTTTGTCTTTAATAGTTGCTATCGTGCTGGCCAGAGCTCAGTTAGGTTGCGGCCATTACACTTGGCTGCAAACCACGCCCCCGAGAACTACATTGTTGCTATTGATGGAAAAAAGTTTTGTGCAGAGGAAACAAGCACTTTTATTGACTTACTTTTTTTAAATATAGCCAAGGGCATAGAAAGATCCATTCAGTCCTCTAAAGTATTATCTTCTGAAGAAGGCAATGTCAATAATCCGGTGTGTGCAATTCAAGTAGGCAAAAAATGGTCAAATCTAATAGTGTTGTTAGGCCTGTCAAATCCTGTTGCTATAGATGCGGATCCAAGTCCCATCTTGCGAATAGCACAGAGTGCCCAGCTATCAAAAGAAGATGCAACAAATGCAATAAAGTTGGTCACTTCCAAAGCGTGTGCAGAAATGTGAGGAGTGGAGCAAACGTAAGTGTGAATACCGTCAGTGAAGTGAATGACAATTTAGATAATATGATTATTACATTGTATGATCCCCTGGTTGACTTGAATGCTGTGGGCATAGGATTCAAGGCACCTTTTGGGGAAGTGCGCATTGGGGTTATTATTTCGATGTTATGACAGACACTGGTTCCCCTATTACTGTCCTATCTGACGTCACTTTTGAGGAAAAATGGAAAGGAGGGACAACTAAAAGTCACGGATGTCAATCCTAAAGCTTTTAGTAATTTTGACATTGAAATGTTGGGCTTTTTCGAAGACAATCTGAATTTCCAAGGGTGCAACATTTTCACGAAAATGTATGTTGCAGTCAATGGTAAAAAAATTATTGGATGGTATAATCTAGACAAACTAACTATAATATGGTGTCCTGGTACTGATTGTCCTATTGTCTTACGGGATATTTCCGTGAATCAAATTGAAATCCAAAACTCTAGTACTGATATTATCCTAGCCAAACATAATGCTGTATTTACAGATAAAGTTAAAAAAAGATGCTACACCTGTTCAACACAAAGTACGTATGGTACCGTTAGGGGTTTGTCAAAAGCTCAAAGAACATCTTGACACCTTGTGTGCTGAAGGAATAATTGAAACCACTAACAGCTCTGAATGGGTTTTGGCTATTGTTATCACACTTTTGAAAAAATGGGGATTTATGGCTGTGTGTGGACTTGAGGTCGCTCACTAAAAATATTATTATTGACAGTCACCCCCTACCCAGGATATAATAATTACCTGTGTCAATAATGCTAAGTATTTTTACATAATCGATCTTAAGTCGGCGTATCATCAGGTAATGTTGGATAAGGATTCTAGAGATTTGACAGCCATTGTCACTCCCTTTGGAGTGTATTGATTCTTGAGGTTGCTATTCGGACTAGCCTCTGCGGCTAGCGTTTTTCAAAAACTGGTAGATGTTTCAGAAACAGAGTGGATAAAGTTTTTGGAAGAAGATGTATTGTTGAATTAAGTCAAGCAGTATCTTGTTCCAGGGTGGCCACCTGCTGAAAATCTTGATGGAGGATTACAAAGTTATGCTCAGGTGTCTAGTGAACTCAGTATTGAGAATGGAATACTAGTTAGGCATAACTTATTCATTCCTCCGGTGGGTCTTAGATCTAAACTTATTGAGTTAGCTCATTATGGCCATCCTGGTGTATCTAGCAGAAAAAGATCTCTCAAGCAACATTATTGGTGGCCCGGATTGGATGCCTCTGTTAAAAGATTTGTAAATACTTGTGTTGTATGTATGCAGTCGGACAAACATTGGAAAGTTTCGTGTGAACCTGTCAGGCCTTGGGAGAAAGTATCCATTGACTTTTCAGGACCTTACAAAATTTTAGGCAGACAGCGCAGATTTTTGATAGTGCTGGTGGACAATTTTTGAAAGTGGATTTATCATACTTTTGTAGAGAATCCTAACACTGATGAAGTCATAACATTTTTAGAATGTGTTTTCCAATTGAAAAAAACCCAAATAAAAGTCAAAATAAAGAACATACAAACTCACAATGTGATTATAAAAGATAAAAGAGCATAATGAATTATACAAAATCAGCTAATCTTGTAGGACAACGCTTAACACGCGTCCTCAACTTAACTCAAGATTCTACAGACTCTTCAGCAAGACATTCTCTATGGTTTTCCCCTTCAAATACATTTGAACCCATAAAATAGTCATTTTGTGTCAGATCAGCATCTCGCAAACCAGAGCGGACTTTTTCTCCCAAATTCATTCTCAGGAAAGATCCATCATTAATGTCTTCATTGAAATCTAGATTACATTTAGCCACACGCCTCACATTCCAAACCTTCCCATCCTGAGTCACAACACTCTTGCCATAAACCTTAATGACCTTCATAACTCTACTAAATCTTTGCATACTCTTGGTGAACACCACAGGTTTATTCTCTTTCACCCAATCACCCACCACAAAAGAATAACATCTGGTTTTCCATTTTTCATCATACAACTTCTTAACCCTATATTGCTTCATGTGGACTTTGTCCTTGATCTCTTGAACATTCACCTCACCTTGAAATTTGGTCTGCTCCCTCCTTAACCACCAAGGACACAACTTGGATATGGGTGGTCTACCTCTCAACAACCTGAAAGGACTGACCTCAGTGGTAGTCTGAGGAGTAATACGATATCACCAGAGTTTCTCCGTCAATTTGTCCTTCCACAATCCACCAAATCCACATGCCGAAGTGATACACTCCTTAAGAACTCTGTTGAACCTTTCAACTTGCCCGCTACCTTGTGGTTCGTATAAAGCCGTGGTTGCATGCTTAATATTACTGAAAGAGAAAAAACTTTGCATTTCTTTAGACGCAAGTTGAGTACCGTTATCAGATATCACAACTTCAGGATAACCTTCCTTAGCAAAGATTTTTTTAAAGAATTTGATAATGGCACTATATGTGGCATTAGACACAAGTTTCACTTCTGGCCATTTTGAATGGTAATCAACCAGCACCAAAGCAAATCAACAATCAGGAGGAAGCCCCAGAAAAGGTCCAGAAATATCAAACCCACCTATTGCCAAGGAGTAGTAGGCCAATGTATGGGTTTGAGGGGACCTGGATCAGGCTTTAACATTTTCTCACTGTTGACACAAACTGGACATTCCCTTGCAACCTTTTCTGCCATCATATCCAAACCAGGCCACCAAAATATGGTAAGTATGAGTCTTTTCACAGAGGACATGCCCGGATGTCCTTCATGAGCTAACTTCAAAATATCAGCTTGCATACCTTTAGGAAAAATACACTTTCCATTTTTGAAAACAAGACCATTTTCAACAACCAATTCCTAAGCTATTCTAAGGAATGGAACACTTTTCTCCTCTCTGGCCAACCCACCTCCAAATACCTCTTAACCTGACCCAAAAGCTGATCATCAGAATCATCTTTCATCCACTTGTCTTTCTGTAATCCCGTAAATTCATTAGAAACATAGGTACTGCAAGTACAACTTCTTCTTCAATACCAGTAGAATTGTTGGTCATATCAGATATATGAAGATGTGACAGACAGTCAGCCATTACATTCCTGCATCCTGGCATATATTCCACTTGAAAACAATACTCTTGAAGTTCCGAAACAAGTCTGGCAATCCGAGCAGTGGCATTCCAACCCCCACTCGGGGAAAGGATCCCTACAAGGGGTTTGTGATCCATTTTGAGAACAAAACGTGACCCCCAGATGAAATTACGAAAATTAACCAAAATAAATTCTCAATAACTGCATATCTTCTATCAGCATCCGACAATGTGCGTGAAGCAAAAGTAATATTCCACTGTTCTTTACCACACCTTTGTGATAACACGCCACCAATGCCATACATACTGGCATCCACAGTTACCATGCATTGTGCACCCATTCTAAAGGGTTTCAAAGTAGGTGCATGAGCAATTTCATTCCTAATTTACTCAAAAGAAGATTTTTGTTTGTCAGACTGCAGATATTCCACATTCTTTCTTAAGAGTTACCTGAGAGGTTCCATTTTAGTAGCAAAATTTACAAGGAATTTACTGTAATATTCACAAAGTCCTGCAAACGATAACAATTTTTCCCTATTATCAGGAGCAGGAGCTTTAAGAATGGCATCAATTAAAGTTTTTTTTTTTAATGACACCATCCTTGGACACCGTGTGACCCAGATACTCAACACATATTCAAAGAAAATGACACTTGTTCCTTTTTAGAGTTAAACCACTTCTCTTCAAAACATCACACACCTCTCTACGATGCTTTTCATGTTCCACTTCATCCATTAAAAATATCAAGATATCGTCTTGAAAACATTTGACACATTTCTCCATATCTTTAAATAAGTGAAACATTGTCATTTGAAAAACAGACGCCGCAGAGGCTAATTCAAAAGGCATACATTTAAATTGAAATACCCCCTGCGGTGTAACAAACGCTGATAAATGACGAGAGTCTTCAGTTAGCTCAATTTGATGGTAGGCCGACCTCAAATCCAGAGTGGAAAACACTTTGGCCACATCAAGCATGCAAATCACTTCAATTATGTTGGGCAAAGGATGACAGTTCACAATAATGTTGGCATTAACAGCTCTCAAGTCCACACAGAGTCTCAGGGAATTATCTGGTTTGCGTGCCAAAACTATTGGAGATACCCAATCAATCAATCAAAATACACTTTATTCGATTTTTAAAATCATAAAAGCCATAAAACAACAATATATACTGGAGATACCCATTCTGAGGACTCTATCTCTTCAATCACACCCTCATTCACCATTCCCATCAACAAGTTTTTTTTAATTCATCCCTTACAGTAATGGACACCTTGCGTAACTTTTGTATAACAGGTTTGGCATTAGATTCAAGTTTGATTTTGTGGGAATACCCTTCCAGTTTTCCCAACTTTCCCATGAAAACTTCAGGAAATTTACCTACAATTGCTCTATCACGAGAACAGGCTTGTGATTCCTAAGATTAAGAATAATGCCTAGCTTCCATTGATCTTTCCAACCAAGAACATTCACTCCCTTGGGTGCCACATACAATTTCATCATTGCTTCTCTACCTTTAAACAGAATACCAGTGTCAACATATCCCACGATGTCAATGACACTACCATTAAAACACTCAGCAATAATGTCAGAAGGATTTAAACACTCAATGCTCCACAAATGTCCAAATTTGGGAATGAAATAGTCTATGGTAACAATTGTCCATGGCGATCCAGAATCTGCCATTAACTCTAAATCAACCCCACTGCTATTCACAAAACATTTGGGAGAACTTTTAGCCTCTTCCTCCTCTCCCATCTTCTCCTATAAGCCCTCCGAGATAGAGACAACTACTCCTCTAACTCTTCCAGAATCCCTCAAAGAGTCACAAACTTGTCCCATGTTCGCTTCATCAGCTCCAGCTCAGCTAACAAGATAAGACAACTTATTCTTGTTACTCAAATTATTATTTCTCCTCAAATCACGACAAACTCTGGCAAACAATGGCAGGACAACAAAGTGAGGAGGCAATGAAGGATGCATTACCACAACAATAACATATAAATGTGTCTTCTCTGACATACCTCTCTTCTTCAAACGTGTTGGCTATCCCATTAGCATTTTTATTAAATTCATCAAACCTTTTTTTCAACAATTCCCCGACCTCTAGAAGTACCATCCCCACCAAATGCACCAAATACATCAAGATCACCATTGTTGTTTTTCTCTGACACATGTACAGATTTCATCCATCTCTCAGACTGCTCCAACGCCTTAGCCCTAGAAATCACATCTTGCAAATTTGGATCCCCCATGACCCACAATTGCTCTTGAACTTTTCTACTTTTCACGTGTACTATGACCCGATCCCAGATCGTTTCATCAGGAATTGTTCCAAAATTACAATGCAAAGATAAACCCCTCAAGGCAGTTAGGAAATCATCCAAACTTTCCTCAGTTACTTGCGCTCTGGTGTACAATTTAAATTGATTCAAAGCAACACTGACAGTCTGTTTGAATCTCTTCTCTAACCTTAACAGTGCTTCTTGAAACACATCAGTACCATCAGACTCTAAAGAAATTTGTGGTAAAGTATGAAAAGTCAATTGTCCTTCAGAACCTAAACAATGCAGAAGAATATTCTTTTTGCATTCATACTACATATCATCATCATCAATAGCTCTTAAATATTTCAAAAATTCTTCCTTCCATCCAGGGAATAGGTGGATCATCTGTATTTTGTAGAAATTTAGTGGGAGGTTCAAACTGAATCGTTGAACGACACTAATATTGAATAAATAGCATAGAAACAAGGACCAATAAGAGTGCGCAGATCACTGTAACAATCTGCACCAAAATGTGCAAATCACTGAAAAAACGTGTAACAGTAAAGTGTGCAAATCACTGTAATAAAATTAGTATAGATCTGCACTAGATAGGGTAGATAGGGTAGGTGTGCAAATCACCGCGATGATACACATCCAAAAGTGCCACAATTAAATAACAATTCGATCTGCACTGGAAAAGTGTGCAAATGGGCTTTGAGTAATGGGCTTTGATTTGCGGCAGATAGGTGTGCAAATCACCGTAAATCACAGTCGTAATGGGCTTTGATTTGCGCCAGATAGGTGTGAAAATCACTGTGTACAAGATTGTCCCTTTACCTTTGAAAATACACCAAATAGCTGTAAAAATAATGTGTGGAAGCAGAGTGCGCTTTAGAGGTTGAAGAGAGTATAGCGAGAACGAGGTAATATTCAAAGCTATTGCAAACGTTGAGCAGAGTGACAGATATCGGACGCGCTCTAGTTTTCAGAACGGTGCGTATTCCAAATGTGCTGCGGGTGTGTCTACGAGCATCTTCTCCTAAAGGAAAGCCGGTCGGAGCTCCACACGGAGAACAATGGGGATTCAGAACAGTAAGTCCTTCATGCAGAAAGCACATGCGCTTATTTTAAAATTATCGCTGACAACGGCTAAAAACAAATTTGCCCCAAGATAAGCCCAAAACACGGCAAAATAAATTAAAACGCCCAGAGCGATGCATGGAAACTGACTTTTTAAACATTTCCTCGTTTATCTGTCCATATAAAATCAAGAAAGTCACACAATCCTCAAGCAATATGAAATCAAAACGACAGAAGCAGCGATCTCTCGGTGAAATAGTAATAAGAAAGTACAAAAAAGGATGTTCAGTATCCTAGTAGCATAGACGAAAGAAATCGTAATAAAGCTTATGGAAATTGTTGATAATTCAATTTTCCAGGGATTGAAGACTTTGGGTTTGTCAGGAAACACCACCACTCCTGTGCTGCTGAGGTAAGGGGTAGCAGGTGATGCTCCAACTCATCACCACTTGTAAAATCCAATAAAAGGAACAGCAGGAGTATATTCAAAGATGATTTATTTTTCTACAGCACCAACCGCCTAGGTAGGAATGAATCCTACCATTCCCACCTTCCATAAGAGAATGATGTACCATCACACAACAATGACATAGGTCATGACAGAAACTAAGCTGTAAATATAACATAAGGTTTTCCCAAAGTACTTATGTCTGCCAATGGAGTTCAATTTATTTCTTCAAAAATTGTACAATTTTAAGAAATGTGGTATTCAGGCTGAAAGAGCTCCTTTATATTGTCCCAAAGCAAATGGTCAAGTGGAAAGGGCCAACAGATTCATTAAGGATGGCATACAGGCTGCTCTTGGGAGCAAAAATAATGTTTTTAATTGTCTTAAAGAGAAGCCCTGGTCTTATCATACCACACCCCATTCAGTCACTGGTGTATCTCCCTATTACTTGATGAGAGGGAGAGAGAGCTGTACCTTTTTATCTCCTTGTTTTGATACCAGTGTTTACAAAGATTTTGAGAATGTTATAGGCAAAGTCAAGAAGAATTTGGATGAAGCCACATTAAAAAACAAAGAATATCATGATGGGTTGCACAGGCCAAAGCCAAGATTATTCGTGCTGGTGACTGGGTTCGCATCATAAAGCCTGATTTACAATGTAAAGGCACCTCTAAGTTTTTGGTACCGGTACAGGTTATCAGAGTATCTGGCAGTGCTGTTCTTTTACATAAAAGAGGTTGGTGGAACAAAAGCTCCATAGTTGTGTTAAAACCTGGTCAAGAAAAAATGTTTAATGAATTAAATTCTGATGATTCATTCTTTGATCTGAATGTCTTAAATGAGAAATGTGAACTTATTGTTCCTAGTGTGACAAATTCTGCTATTGATACCAAACAGCTTGTTACAACCTTTGACTCTAATGCAAATTTTACTTCAGAGTCATCCGATTCTAGTGTTAATTCCCATGAGACTTCTGTCTCTCATGTTCCTGATGCCCCTTGCTAAGGGATCCGTGGCTATGAGGAACTGAATCTTCTGTTCAATCGAAAAGGGTTGTTAAATTACCCAAGAAATTAGAAGATGTCATTTTAAAGTAAAGTAATTCAGTTTTGCTTATTCGATTTCTTATGTTTCTTCTCTTCTCTTTCCTTTTGTTATGTTTAAAAAAAGAGAGGCAAGTTGAGTGTAATGTTATTTGTGTCATTGGAATACATGTCATTATTGGAATGTAGAATATTGTTGTTGCCAGGTGAGCATTTGGAATGTGAGTTCACTTAAATGACGTGAAGTTGACCGGTGCTGGAGGTGCTCCGTTCTCTTCACCGGTGGGTTTTATGTGTTTATCTTTAATAAACATTTCTACATCCAACCATCGTGAAGGACTCGTTTTTACAATACCCTAAATGTGCAGGGACAGGAATTTCGGAGCATTGTTAAATGTGTACTTCGCACATGACGTTATTTTAAAGTCCTTTCCTAACCACTTTACTGAACAAAAGTAAGACAGTTCTAAACTCATCTCATTTTAAGAACACCTCCCCGTTAATCTGATCATAACGTAGAATTGCAAATACAATCTACGTTGAGTAATTGCACGTCATGCAATTGTAAGAACGCGAGTCACTTTCTGTGCTGTTTGTTATTACTACTAAAGGCAGAATTGCGTGCCCTCCGATGAAGACATTTAGTATGCTAATTAGTACTTCTAAAAATATAACAAACTTGAAATCGTTGTCTTTCCGGAATCTACACAAACACAGTCCCCTTGTTCCAAGCCCCTCTGGGGTCTCCGGGTAAGGCAATCTCTGTGCAGCGATCATTGATCTGCAGCTGCTCTTCTGAGGGAAAGGTGTCCCAGGATCGGACGACTGCAAATAAAAAAAATACACAAAATCAAATCTACCTCGCAGTAACTGCACACCATACGACACAAAATACCAGGACGTGTTCTAATTTCGATTTCCTTGTCACGTGACACTTCATCGCTACTAAGTTTCTTCCTCTAATGCGAAGCAATCACTTCCCTTGGATACAGTACGCTGGAGTTAAGATTTCCTTAGCAACGACGTTGGACACGTTGGTCATGTGACAAGCAGACATCTAAGCGCCAGCGGTTAATTTCAGAGGGACAGATCGGCAGGCAGACAAGCGACAGCACCAGCTAGTAAGTTGCACAACAAAAGCAGGATGTTAGAGGATTACAGAATTAGATAGTACTTGGGGACACATGACAAGTATGGGGAGCACAGTGTGCATTGTGTGAGTGTTTAGTTGAGCCGTTCCTATCCATGCATCTGACCTATCCTTGCTAGGTTGGCATCAGAATGGACAATCTCGAGTGCCAACCTTGGTCCCTGGATGAGATAGTGGCCTTTGGGGTGTGCCAATCACGCCTGTTCTCACCTCTTTAATGTGCGGTGTCTCACTCTGTTAGACCTTACTCCCCGTTCTCTCATCATCTATTTCTAAAGTCCCACATCTGCATAGATCACTAGCCATCGATCTTCTCTTCACTTTGTACTTCTGAATGTACT
This sequence comes from Triturus cristatus, assembly GCF_964204655.1. NCBI lineage: Eukaryota > Metazoa > Chordata > Amphibia > Caudata > Salamandridae > Triturus > Triturus cristatus. The sequence goes on from NC_140582.1 coordinate 408,921,188, forward strand.
TTCTTGGGTCACCTCCCTTTCAATATACCCTCCCTCACACACGCAGACTCTGTAAACATGGGATTTCCTCTGTCACTGTCAATATTTTAAAAGTTGGGTAACCTATTCACACACTTTCACATAAAATGATAATTGCAGTGAGCATGCTTGTGACCACTGCTCTGTAGCCTCAGCACTGTGGCCAAGGATTAGATCAGCATTAGTGGGAACATGTTTGTAACACACTACTGGCGATGTAAGAAACTTGCTCTGCCTGCAGCTCAAGTCTAAAGCTCTCAGTTGTGCTCCATCTTGACCACCCAGCTACACTCTGAATTCACCCAGACACAACTAGAGTCGATTGAGTTAACAGTTTGCACTATACTAGTCTCATATGGATCGAAAACGCTACAGAAACACAATATCTGCAAAACGTATATAACTAGAGAATGTAAGCTGAAGTAAAAAGTGAAATATAAACAGGGATTCTATTGTTCACATTAAGTTGCTTAAGGGATTTTAAGTCATTGTGAAACATTTGATCAGTGTTTTTGCCCATAAAATGAATAAAAATGAAAGGACATGAATATAGACAGGGACATCTGAAGGAGTTTGTGGGTCCTGGGCCAATCCTATTTTGGGGGCCCCTGTTCTGAACAACATTAAATTTATCGTCCAGTTTCTGCACTTTCATGGCTTCTTTAAGCAGGTCACTGGCAGTGCACAGGCACACTCGTCCACATTCTAAATATATTCACATCTTAATATTCGGGGATAGTGATGTGTGTTTCCAATATTGTAACACAGTAGCAGCTCACTGTTATTACTGCAAATAATCTTTGTGACACCATCCCATTACTCATATGTGAGGTCCTGTTTTGATCAATAAGAAACTTTTATTTATGGATGTTGCATGAAATATAAACACATTTCTCTGCAAAATATCTGTAATAGTCTCTCACACATCACCCATATTTAAAACAAATTAAAGGAAAACGGTATTTAAAACAATTGTGTTATATCTATTCAATTGGTACGAACCACACCCCAGCCATGTTGTCACCATTGCAATGTTCTGTAATAGATTGTTGGCAAGGTTCTACAGCTGCCTTCAGTTGACTAGAACCTGTGGTGGTGAAGGATCAAATAAAGTACGTTTGAACTTCATTACAGTGTAATTAATAATAATACCGGTGACGAGGATAGGATGGTTCTCCAAAATATTTTCTGACTTGTACAAAAAAATAGAAGTTCCAGATATTAAACTGGAAGGGTACAATGGTGATCCCATACCATTGTTGGGCATGACCACTATGGATATTGGCTTCGGAGGAAGAAACACTGTAAGAAAGATCTATGTCTCTGAGAAAGGGTCCAGTTTGTTAGGATGAAGACATCAGAAAGAGCTGGGAATCAAGTTAGATCCTAACAGTCCTGACCAAGTGTTGCTGGTAGATCCTTCTGTGTGTGATGATTTCCCCGAGGTGTTTACGAAGAAATTGGCGTTACTCAAAGGTTGTCAACATTGTATCACACGCAGAACTAAAGCCAAACCTGTAGCGCATAAACCCAGACTCATTCTTCACATGATGTTTGCTACTCTGAAGGCAGAACTAGACAGAATATTAGAATTGGGAGTGATTGAGCCTATAGAGAGATTGCAGTGGTTGGCTCCAGCGGTATTAGTGACCAAAGCATCAGACAAGGGAATCAGTTTGTGCATTGATCTTAGAGATCTTAACACAAATATGAGTGGATAGACTCCCTTTACCATGCATCCACAAGGTCCTTACTTTAATCAAGGGAGCCAGTTGCTTAAGTGTATTGGATTTATCCTCTGCGTACCATCAAGTGGAGTTGCATCTGGAATCTCGCCACGTCACTTAGTTAGTAATTTCCGCTGGGGGCTTTCCAATACCTACGCATGCCTTTCGGGTTAGCTGCCACTGCGGCCGCTTTCCAAAGGGTCATGCAACATGTTTTAAGAGACATACCTGGGACACTGTGTTTCCAGGATGCCATTTTAATCCATGGGAAAGATTTGAAGGAACACAATGAGGTGCTTAGGAAAGTACTCACAGAATTATGCAAAGCGGGTCTCATTCTTAAGAAAGAAAAGTGTTGCATTGGTGTGGGTTCTGTCGAATATTTGGGTCACACCATCTCTCCGAATGGCATTAAGCCCAAATTGAATTTGTTGTAGGCAATCCAGAACACAACGAATTGACCAATGCGGAGGAACTAAAATCGTTCTTGGGGTTCTCGGAATACTAGTCATACGGAACTACGCCAGCATTGTGGAACCCTTCAGTAACCTACTCAGAGCCAAGAATCAATTTGTGTGGAATGAGGAATGTCACAATGCCTTTTCTTCTGTCAAATGCAAAAACAACAGTTGATGGACAGAATGCAGAACAATGGCATATATTCTCCCCAGTACAGAGATCTGGGCCTAAATCCATCGTTTTTTTGCTCACCATGCCATTCCAGTTTGAACCCAGCCATATGCAAATCAGTCTGACCCTGTGCCTCATGGGAACAGTCCAGCCCGAACTGCCAAGCCAGGTCCTCCCTGGACTGGAAAAAAGCATCCTAGGACCGGTTTCGGGGTTTCACCCCTCTTCTGCCAGGATAGCTTGATTCCAGTGGCATGGAGAGCACGGGACCCACGTCTGGGCATACCCTTCCCACTCTGGGTGACAAACGCAAAAACACCAGTTGATGGATAGAATGCAGAACAATGTCATACATTCACGCCAGTACAGAGATCTGGGCCTAAATCCATTGTTTTTTTGCTCACCATGCCATTCCAGTTTGAACCCAGCCATATGCAAATCAGTCTTGACCCTGTGCCTCATGGGAACAGTCCAGCCTGAACCGCCAAGCCAAGTCCTCCCTGGACTGGAAACAAGCATCCTGGGACCGGTTTCGGGGTTTCACCTTACTTCAGCTAGGATAGCTTGATTCCAGTGGCATGGAGAGCACAGGACCCACGTCTGGGCATACCCTTCCCACTCGGAGTGACAAATGCAAAAACAACAGTTGATGGACAGAATGCAGAACAATGTCATACATTCACCTCAGTACAGAGATCTGGGCCTAAATCCATCGTTTTTTTCTCACCATGCCATTCCAGTTTGAAGCATGTATTCTAACAGCTCCCGCTCAGGGAAGATTTGACCCCACCAAACCCACTACTTTGAGTACTAATGCCAGCAACAGAGGATTGGGTGCAAGTCTTACCCAGAGAGTAGATGGTTACGAGCAAGTGGTTGCAGTCACACCCAGAGCTCCTAAATATGCTGAAAAAAATATTCTGTGGTGAAAAAAAGAACCCCTTGCTTGCTATTGGGCAATCCAGCATTTTAAACTCTTCTTCTGGGGTATACCCTTTATCATCAAAACTGATCACAAACCCTTAATGTATGCTTTCACGACTAAAGGTTCTGTCAGGACCACCCTCAGGATCTCTAGGTGGATTTTGGGTTTAGAGGGATACAATTTTAATGTGCAGTTTCTACCCGATACTTAGAATGTGGTAGCAGAGGAGTGGGAAGAAGGTCTTTTAGCTGATAATGAGATAGTCTCCCTTAAAGATTACATAAGACAAGTCTGGCCAGATAACAAAGCGAGTGTTATGGGACCATTGTCCAAGTACTGGGAGGTCAGACGTGAGTTAAGTATACATGACAATACAGTTTACAGCAGGGAGAAAATTATTCTACCAGAGAAACTGAGAATTAAAATAATTGACCTTGCACATGTAGGACACTTGGCGTGCAGCCTCCCTAACAGTAAAAGACGTCAAGACTATTGGTGGCAGGGTATGGACACCCTGATTGATTCTAGAGTGAGAGACTGTGTAAAGTGACAAATCGCCCCAGGTCAGGAGACCCCCTCTTTCTCCTTTGGAAGTTCCAGAAACCCCTTGGACCAAGGTTGCATTTGACATAATTGCTCCCTTCATTCTTAAGGTAATGAATGAGAGGTTTATACTTGTGTTAGTACACTACCACACATGTTGGGTGGTTTTTAAATGTGTCCTTCAAAAAGATACAAACTCTCTTATCCATTTTTCTGGAAGAAGTGTTATTTGAAGAAGGCATTCCTGATAATTTAGTGACTGATAACGCAGTACATTTCACGTCTGATCGCATGAGGGAATTCTTACATGATCTCCAGATACAGCATCACAAGACCGTGCTATACTGCCCTTGCGCAAATGTGTTGGTTGAAAGGATGAATTAGCATGATCAAAGAATGTTTGCAGCGTAATGGGCATCCCTGCCAAAATAGCTTTACAAGATACTTTGAGGGCTTACCGCACCACCCCTAGTAGCATCACAGGTATTTCTCCATTTACATCCCTGAAAGGTAGAATTCCTAAAACTAAGCTATCTGCCGCATGGTTAAAAAGGGAGAAAAGATGCGTAGTGAACAAGGTTGTGTACAAGGAGGGTAAGAGGTTCCTCTGGGATTCAAGATAAGGAGAGGTGAGATACTGTAGTGTGGGGTAGGTCACCTGTGACCCCACATTTACAGAAAGAAAAAGATAAAAAGGGGGGGGGGAATTCCCCTTTTCTGAACTAGGGCTCTCACACACCCAGCAAGCTAGGTGTCATGCTTAATCATATGAGCCTGCCCCTCGTCAGGTCGGCGCTGCAATACCTGACGGGCACCCAATCCGGGGCTCATTTCCCAGAAAATCATTGAGCATCAAGTGAAGTACAAAAACATGTATGACCGTACCAAACATATAAAGTCTCCAAACGTTTGTGAGGGACAATGGGTACGAGTGGATCTTCCTAAAGCACGCCGGAAAGGTGGTTCAAGGTATTCTGAGCCACTCTGGATAAGTAGACTGGGAAGCAATGTGGTTCTTTTGGAAAATTGCCAAACCTGGGGCTTGGATAAAATAGTATTACATAGGCCTGCTAGTGAATTCCGTGCTGACTCCAACACTAACAGAATCCCTATGGGCACTGATCCTCACACTATCTGTAAATCTCAGAGAACCCAAGGGTCTCCTGTTTGGCACAGTAACTTGTATGTCAAATAAGTACGCTTTTCAGAATATCAATCGACTTGTCTAGTAGTCAATTTTGATATCTTTGTATTTTTTAATTTTCCCTCCCCTTCCTTCCTCCCCAAGGTCATTCCTCTTTCCCCTGTTGGGGAGATGTGTTATATCTATTCAATTGGTACAACCCACACCCCCTCCATGCTGTCACCATTGGAATGCTCTGTAATAGATTGTTGGTAAGGTACTACAGCTGCCATCAGCTGACTGGAACCTGTGGCGGTGAAAGGATCAAATAAAGTACTGTTGAAATTAATTCCAGTGTTATTCGTTATAACTAAGTCTGGGCGGTGAACTGCGCTCCTCATGCAGAGTTTGCAGAGTTTTCCGCGTTACTCGGAGCTCCCGAAAAACTCTGCTTCGCGTTGAGGAGTGGAGTTTTTCCTCGCTCGCGTTCGTCAACGTCAAGTTGGTGAGCAAGAGTGAGGAAAATCAACCTCGACTGCTCGTGTTTAGAAACCATGCATTTGCGTTGAGAAGGCAGCTGCTCGAGTAAAAATCTGCTCGATTGGCAGAAAGGAAGCAGCGCCCGCTTGCTTTGTGCATGGTGCTGTTCGCAATGATTGCACAGTGCATACAAACACCTTGCACTGAAAATCACAGTGAACAGCTTTTATCTAACGCACTCCGCTGCTCGTGAAGCTCTGCGTAGCACGGCAGAGGTTTTTCTTGTACTTCATGAAGTTCTGCGTAGGAACTCCGCGAACTCTGCCCATGCCTAATTATATCAGATCTGTTTAAGAATTATTCAAGGCCATCAGGTTAAGACTCACTGCAGAACAGAGCTGGCTCTGTCAGGGGGCCCCCTGACAGGCTAGGACCCTGGGCCAGAGCCCCCTTTGCCCATGCCTTAAAACGTCTCTGAATATAGGACCTATTCAGTACCCGTTTAAAAGTAAGATTTTAATAATAACCATGCCTGAGACGGGTAGGACCTGCCCCACGAAGAGTACTGCTCGCGTGCATACATATCTATTTAACTTTTACAGTAGCCTGCCGGGTGATATTACAGAATTTTGTTTCATGCACGGCAAAACATGCTTTATGGGGGAGTCTTTGGATTTTTTTTCTAACCCAATTATGAAATATTTGTATCTGTTAACTCACCCTCAATGTGTGGGTGTTACTCTCTTTATATTCATATTCACCCTCCTTGTATGTAAATCCAGTGAAATTGCTTATTTTTCCCATGATTCTCTTCTGCAATTTGCCTAAAAAAAGTGAATACTCCTAGGGAAGATTGCAATCCATAATAGGTAATAAAATATGCAGGTGGACACTATTTACCCTACAACATTGCCAAACCAGTTATTAGTTATTTACGGGAACTGGAGTGAAAGTGCAAAGAAAAGTTGTACAAAAGGCAGTAAAGCCCTCCCTTGATCCTACGAAAGAAAACAACTATAGACCTATTTCTAGATTTCCTTTCCCTGTCAAGGTAATAGAAAAACATCTTAATAAAGTGCTGATAGATTATCCTGAAAAAAATAAACTTCTGAATGATGCACAGTTTGGATTTAGGCTGAATCACATCACTGAAACAACATTAGTAGCTGTCTCAGAAGAAATAAGATCTACCTTGGACAAGGGAGGTAAGATAGCGGTGATCCTTTGGGATAGTTCCACGGCCTTCGATACAGTAAGCCATGAGGTTTTGAAAAATCAGCTGGCAGGTATCGGGATTTCCAAATCAGCCTTGTTTCACCTTGCTTCTTTTCTAAATGGTCGCATATAAAGGGTGGCCTTTTTGAAGTACCTCTCAAAATCTTTTACCCTGCAATGCAGGGTACCTTAGGGATCATCCCTTAGCCCAAAGCTTTTTAGGTTGAGTGTAACATCACTTGCGCTGTCGCTTAGTGACCTGTTGTAGTTGATTAGGGAGTAAAACTCCACCCACTGGTTGCCCTGGCTTTATATTTGTCTGTACCACTGTCCTTTGAAAACCCTTGCCTGCTACTGGGCTATTGTTCCTTTTTTTCCTCCTTTCTGTTTCCGCTTTCCAGCTATGGAGCACCACCAAGAACTATCTCCCTACGCTGTCAGTGTTTAAGTATGCCTCCTCTGAGGACTACTTTTTTTTCTTGGGTCAAATTGCGTGTCTGGACAACGTGCCGCACTTTCACCTTCAATACAGGGGCTGCCTGCTTTTGCTCGCTTCTGCATACATTATTTTTTTAAGAGCGCTGTGCTTTTCACAAGCGCCGCTGTCTACTTGTTTTTTCGCACTGCGCTTTTCAAAACACTACTTTTTGTGCCCATGCTGCTGATTTCACCAGTCCTCAGATTATCTGGTCATCTCACAAATGATCCAGATATCTGAGACCATAGAAAAGGATTTACGGTTGGCAGTAAGTGTTGCAGGAACTTTAGAGATGTCAGGCTGCGGGGGACATGTCCCAGGTAATGCGATGCAAAACGTGCCTTCTAGTTCATTAATGCGTATTTTTATGAAATATGAGGTGTTTAAATAATACTTACTTTGTTTATATATTATGGTAAGACTAAGCCAACTCTATTAAAGATGTCACAGCATTAAAACCTTACTTTTTGTTTGTTGCCTCAACTTTTAACCCCACTGTCTGTGGTCAAATGGAACGGCCCGGAAAATCCCCTTCAGAAGAAACACCTTGGCTAGAATATTTCCCACAGTTGCAGTTGTTTTCTCAGAGCTACGTGCTGCTGAATTAGCACCTACAGTTTCCTAGACTGCATGTCCTATTTGTTCAGTTTTGCAGAAATATTTTTATGAAAGTAAAAGTTATCTAGGTTTATAACATTTACAACAAAGGAAAAATTAGCCTAAAGGTTACCCCAGATATATACATTTTGTATTTTAAAATTAGCTCAAATGCAACATATTATTTTTATGTTATTTTAAGTAAATTCATAACTCGGAACAAAACAGAGTTCCTTCTAATCTTCCCACCCAAAACCAACCCTGACATTCGGGAATGGATTAAGTCGATCACAGCTCTAAACTGCCCAGTGACCATAGTGGACTATGCCAAATCCCTCAGTATAACCCTGGACAGCAGCTTGAATATGCGTGACCACATCAACTCGATGGCTAAAACCGCCAGGTTTCACCTGAACTATGTAAAAAACTAAAACCATTCCTTGACACTCCTGACCTAAAAATGGCAGTAAAGGCACTAGTTATCCCCAGACTCGAATATGGATGCTCTGCCCTCTCTGGCCTACCCAAGATTTCCACAGCCCCCCTAAAAGCTTGCCTCAAAGCCGCTGCAACTGAAAGCTCTGAACTGGCTTTCTTTTGAGGCCAGAATCCAACTCGAACTGGCATTTATCACTCACAAGGCTCTACACACTAAATACCCTGCATTTCTCATCCAGTCCATCTGAAAGCTCTGAACTGGCTTTCTCTTTAAGCCAGAATCCAACTCAAACTGGCATTTATCACTCACAAGGCTCTACACGCTAAATACCCTGCATTTCTCATCCAGAAACTCCCGGTCCTCCAGAGACCTCTTGCTCCAGCCTCCCCGCTTTCGAAAGAAAAAAACCTATAATCGTGCTTTTTCTGGGGCTTCACCAAGAATCTGTAACTCACTCCTGCCAGTCATCAGAAGAATTCCATCTCTGTCACATCTTAAAAAGGAAGCCAAAACCTTACTAATAGGCAAGTTCCTCTCATAATTCTTGCATTGCACACACTGTTCAGCGACCTTGGTTTTTTCTGTTAGTACTACACCTTGGACTGACCGGCTGCTATTCACCTTGCACCTCCCTGCACTCCACACTTGTAATCTTGGACCTTCTTTACATTTTGACTTGAAACAGGTTTGCACTTGTTTTGATCCCAAATGTTCCTCCACTCTACCTACGTCTTATTTGTTTACAACTTGTTATCCCTGTAAAGCGTTCTGATACCCTAACGGGTCATGTTCGCACTCTATAAACTACAAATAAATAAATACATAAAACTCTTAGATTACTATCTGTACTACTTTAACATATTTTTAAGACTGAGCTTTTGCCGTTCAAATATGGCCACAGGATAATTAATTGAAAGCAAGCATGACTCCGCATCTCCTGACTTAGGTGAAAGAAGAGTTTGCGTAGTCCTTTTGCTATGTTTAGGGCACTGGTCACACAGCTTATGCTAGTAACTGTCAGGCTGTCACTGCCTTGGCAGCCCTCGGCTTGACTCCGGAATCCTTCCTTACAGAGCAGCGATTACTGCTCTGCTGGAAGCACAACATCACCATGCGGCTGAAACAGAGGGACTGGGCACAGATAGCGCCAAATGGTCCAGTCCTATGAGTAATGCATTCCCCAGATTTCAGTGCAGCTCTTCCTGCACTCTGCAAAAATTAGCCCCAGGGTCCTGTTCTCATTGTACCTGGTGCAGCGCACTGCGTTACCAACCTAACACCAGTGGTTCGGATCGGAAAGAAACACTTTGCTGGACATGCCATCTTTTTCTAACATTTTTCTATTCCAAAGTTTGTGCGCAGTGCCAGTAACAACACAGTCATTGATTAATACATTCCATTCCTGCTGCCATTCCAGGCACTGTCCCATCACTGCACCTTCAGCAGTTTCTCAGAAAAAGAGGAAAAAAGCTCAAATATTTCCAATAACCACTTTTTAGTCTTTCTCCCATTTTACCCTGTACTATCAGGCCTGACCCCCTCTTCCCAAAGGTTTCCAGTCTGTAGCAGCTCTCCCTACCCCCGCCTAGCAGGAGGCAGCCCTGGGTAAGAATCGCACTGGTTTCTCAATTTTTAGTGTTTATATAATCACTAAAAATAATTTCCATCTAGAGATGCCTTTAACATTGTATTTATTTTCTATAAATCAAACCACTGTAATAGCTCCCACAGCTACAGCATGCATGTGATCTTTCTCGCTGCTTCAATACATTTACAACACCTAAAGCTCTAAAACAATAAAATGTGAGACCTTTTGCATTTTTAATGCTTGTTAACATTTATGTGGCTCTTTTGGCGAATCGTATTCATTCTTTTGGCTTTGTCACAGTTGTATATGCTGATGATACACAAATTGAGGTTCCGATGTCCAGCAATGCGGCTGAGGTAGCTGACCGATTTAACAGATGTATGCGAGTTATAGATGACTGGATGAACAAACATTGTTTAAAATTAAACTCCCATAGAACAGAAGTTCAGATTTTTAGGAAGGAGGTAAATCTCTGGGGCCATAATTGGTGCCCATAGTCACTTGCCACCCTTCCAACGCCAGTATCCAAAGTTAGGAACGTAGGTGTCATATTTGATTAATTCTTTATCCTCTTCTTGTTTCTTTATTTTTAAAATGTTGAGGAAAGTGCAGCTTTTATTCCATCACATCTGAGAAAACAGTGGTTATCGCCTTAGTCTTGACTAGGCTGGACTACTGTAATGCCCTATATAAGGGCATCAAACAGAGATCATTAAACAATCTTCAAATGCTACAAAATGCTGCTTGCTGTCTTCTGAAAAATATTGAAATTTTTAAATGTGTAGCAGGAGCAATGGAGGAGCTTCATACGTTCCTGGTAAGGAAGAGCATTGCTTTTAAGACACTGTGCTTGGCACATAGAGCACTACATGGATCAGGCCCGAAATATCTCCGAAGCAAGTTCAGCTGGTACTTTCCTAAGAGATCTCTCAGCCAAGTACAGGTCAGTAATAGTTTCTAGAATCAAGAAAGTGACCTGGAGCGCCCGAGGTTTTGTTCACTCCACGGATGTTCTCTGGAATAGGCTGCCCCAATATTTAAAACATCAGGCTAGTTTGCTTTGCTTCTGCAAACACTTAAAGACCTGGTTGTTTTCCTCTCCTCCTTACTAGATAATTGATCTACCCGCCTGTTATTAGTGCTTCTGGATTGGATATTCAACTATGCTAGGGCTTAGACGCTCTTGGGCAATCGTACGCTTTAAAGGTTTGTAATCAAATCAGAACTCCATACAGCATGTCACCTTTGCCTATATTCTTGCCTCACCACTCTTGTGGTGATCAGCAGATTTGTTTGCATGTTTTGAAGGCAGGCACCTGGTGACAAACAGGAGCATGGTGGTAGAGTAATCTTCATGCTTATATTCTGTTTTGTAAGATAGCCTTAAAGGCCAGCTGATGCTACTTGAGGTTGGAGATCTTCCATAGTTGGACCAATTGCATCATGTGTCTGCATTTCCATACCTTATTGGGCTCAATCCATCTTTACCATTTTCCATTAGACTTAATTAACTCATTGTTATGTTGTCAGTGTTTTTATAGTGCGCTAATAACCCATGAGAGTATCCAGGCACTCTGTATGTAGCATGAGAGTCAGGTCAACCCTGGGGGCCTACTCAAAAAGCCCTGTATTCAGCTTCTTGAGAAAGTAAAGAAGAGAGGAGGCTCTGATGTGTTGTGGGAAGCCATCCTAGGTCTTAGCGGCCAGGTATGAAAAGACGCAGTCCCCTATGCTGCTCTTGTATATGTATGGGGTCTGTACTAGTTAGAGACCAGCAGAGCACAGGTATCTGGAAGGTTGGTGAAATTGAATGCAGCTGTTCAGGTAAGCAAGACAGTGCTGAAGGGAGCTTTGTAGGTGTGAGGGAGGAGTTTAAAGTATGTGTGCTTGTGTATCAGGGGCCAGCGGAGTTCCCTACGTTTTGCTGTTATGGGGGCACGGCATGGGAGGGTCTGGTAGCCTCTTGATGATTTTCTTCAGCATCCTAAGTGTGTTGAAGCAGGCTGAGACTACTGTATCGACTTGAGTGGTCATAACCATTTTTATATCGGTTTCTGCTGTTTTCTCGCTTGCGAGCAGGACATAGGGGTACTTCCAAGGCCATTGGGCCACCAGGTGGATACACATGGCGAGGCATTCTTTCCAAAGACTATAACGTCTGTCTTGAACCAGAGGGATGGTATAATTTTCGTGTTGTTGGTGTAAGTGAGGATGTTTATGTTGTGAGCTCATATAAAGTCAGCCAGTGGGGTCATGGAGATGTTGAAGAGCGTTGGGATAAGCAAGGATCCCTGCAGGACTCTGCAAGTATGATTTCGGGCTTCAGAGTCATAAGGGGGGCATGTTGACGATTTGGTTTTTTTTGGTGAGGAAGGAGAAGATCCATTCAAGGGCGTGTCCCTGAATGCTTACTTTGTGGAGTCATTGGATAACGATCGGGTGGGGGACAGTGATGCAGGGTGCTCATATGTCTAGAAGGATGAGGTCTGGGTTTTCTCCCCTGTCGATGATCATCTGGATGGCATCTGTTGCTGCTGCTATAAGGGGGGCTTCCATGCTGTGGTTGGGTCAGAATTCCTGATTTCTGTGGTTGCGAGAAGCTGCTATTTGGTAAGGTGGTTGGAGAGGTGCTTGTTGATTGCTTTTTACAGACTTTGGCTGGGTCGGGAAGAAGTGATATTGGTCGGTATTTAGTGAGTTTGATCGGGTTGGCTGCTTGTTCCCATGGTTACAGGAAGGTGGCTGTACTGATGGAGGTGTTGAGGATAGGGCTATGGCTTCGCTTATAGGGATTGCTCCTTTGTCGAAGACATGACAGGGGGAGGGGTCTGTTTGTAGAAAGGCAAGCAGAAACTGCTGCAAAATTGGGCAGGGTTACCCCAGGGAATTTGAACCCCATGGCACGTACAGACACCCACAAGGGTTTGTTCGCTGACATCCTGTGTGGCTATAGGGAGGTACCAAGCTGAAAGAAGCACTCCGCTGAACAGTGACAACTGGTCCTGGACTTGATCCTGCTGTTGACCTCTACCTGATAGCCTGTGAGGCTCTAAGTGTCCGCTCTGAGGTCCTGGGGGACTTCAGAAGTGTGCTCCTGTGATGCATGAGGACTTTAAGGACTATGGGGGTCATTTTGACGGCAGTCGGACGAGCATCCGACTGCCATCGTAGCGGGATTGAGACTGGCCGACAAGCAGTCGTTGGTCACACTCGCCAGATTAGGATACGTCCGCCGTGTAGGCGGTCGGAAACATCCCTTTTTCTATTGCGGCTTGTGCTGCGGCCCGGAAAAGGGCCAAAGCATAAGCCGCAATAGAAAAAAGGATGCTTTTAAACATCCATGCACCGAGTTCCAGGCACCATCTGGCTCTTGGCACACGGTGCATGGATGTTTGGTGGGGACCACATGTGAACCCCCCAGGCCACATAGCGGAAGTGGAGTAGGATAGGGGCCCAACTTGAGGCCCCCAAAGTCCCCTCCAGCTGCCTGTTTATGGCAATACGACTGCCATGAACAGGTAGTTAGAAAATAAGTTTATTTAAACATTCTATAAATCATAACTAACAATTAAAATCAATAAAAAGGCCATGCCATGAACAGGCAGTCGAAAAGGGATATCCTAATCCCTACAGCGGTGCCTGCGCAGGCCCTGCCCCCATTGAAGAGGTTAGGAATGTGACCACCATCCTACGGGATCTTAGATCCTGTTGGAGGCAGCGGTCCTACCCCCCCACTCTGCATTCCAACCGGCTGCATTGTAATGCAGTGGTTGGAGCGATGCCCTAGATGGTGGGTTGACCGCCACCGAAGGCCTGTAGAGAATAGTCCGTCCACCATCGTAATGAGGGCCTAAGTCTGAAGGTAAAACTTTTGACAAGGACATACCTGGTTGGTGTTTACAGCAGGTGCTAGATCACAGTCAGCTTCAAATTGCACCTATGTCCCTGCCTACAGTGACTGCTGCTTTTTGATGTTATTCCTTCTCAAAAAGTCACATCTCTTGTTCCCCCTATTTGATTTTCTTCATTTTGGTGTTATTTTGTTTATTAAATGATTGTCTGTTTTTCTAATTTGGTTTAGGATTTGTATTCTTTTGCATTCTAACTTTATTACTATTTTCGTACTTCATACAAACTCTACACATTGTGTTTTGGCTCATGGCATGAAATGTGCTGCCATGACATCATTTCACTGCTGTCCTTGAAAGGCTGTGTTCTAACGGTGACAGTTGAAACAGCCCTGGAGAGGTGAATACGACGGTGGCTTTTATTGTGACTACACAGTTACAAATAACTCTGATTTTATTCAACTGGCCTGGAAAGCGAGATCATTACATTATTGGTGCCTATCCGGAGCCACTGCATGGAATGCGCAAAGCAATTGTTCTGTTTCGGCAACTTCGAGGAACTGCATTTAGGGCCTGATCCTGACTTTGGCAACCCTCCTTTGGAGCACCATACCAGTGCTCCACGGGATGACTGCCAAACTTGGCCTCACACCGCCTGCCGAATTATGACTGTAATCCTTGGCGAGTGGACGTGCTGTGGCAGTCCCATGTCGGTACCTCTCTAAGGCTCATAGGAGAGCATTAGAAAGGCACCGCGGTTAGACCACAGCAGTACATTCCTGCAAGGGAAGGAATTTATTTTCATTTATTTATTTATAGATTTATAAAGTGCACAGCTACCCAACAGGGTTTCCCGGGGCTGAGCAGGACAATATGAAAGCCGCAGGTTGCAGAAGACAGCGCCGAAAGATTATACTTGGCTGTAAAGGAAGGTCTTTAATCTCTTGTGAAAGGCTAAAAGCGAGTGACACATCCTAAGTTCCAAAGGAAGAAGATGCCACAGTTTGGGCCAAGATAGGCGAACAAGTGGCATCTCATACGAGTGAGACGGACTCTGGGAATAGAGAACAGAGAAAGGCTCGCTGATCTCAGCTGTCGAGTGGGCATGTATGGTTTGACCAGGCTTTGTATTTAGGGGGGCGCCAAGCAATGTTTGGCCTGGAACATGTAGCATAAGGCCTTAAAATCGACGCGCTTGTTCACCTTGAGCCAATGGAGTTGATGGAGCAAAGGTGCGGCTGAGGCATGTTGAGGCAGACGAAAAGGAAGGGGCGCAGCTGAGTTTTGTATGAGCTGTAAGCGGTAACTGGAGGCTTTATCAGTGCCCAGGTACAAAATATTGCCATATTCAAGTCTGAATATCACCAACGCCTGCTTTACCTTTCTCTGGGCAGCAGGAGATTTAACCAGAGTATTATTTTTTAGCCACTTGAGAACCGCAAAGCAGGTTGCGGTAACCCCGGACACCTGGGCTCTGAGGGAGAGATTGTTGTCAATAGTAAAACCCAGGTTCTTAAGTTTAAGGACTAGAGCAGGTAAGGGTCCCAAAGTGTCAGGCCAATGGGTAATTCCACAGAGTTCGGGATTGTTTCCCAGAATGATGACCTCAGTTTTAGAACTGTTTAGCTTCAAGGTGTTTCTCGAAATCCACAAAGAGATATTACTCAGTCGGAGCTGGAGCAGGGAGGGGTCCTAATTCTGAGCGGCTGAGCGGAGAGAAAAGATGATCTAGGTATCCTCTGCATAGGAAGAAATGGTCAGTCCCGACTTCTCTGCCATGTCTGCCATTTGGGGAGAATGTAGAGATTGAAAAGCAGAGGGCTTAAAACAGAACCCTGCGGCACTCTTGAAGTTAAGGCTACTGGATTAGATTTAGTGGTGTGTGAAAAGACTTGGAACAAGCGATATTTTAGAAAAGAGATCAGCCACATCATGGCCACTGCACCCTGTTGTGCATTTCTTCCCATGCAGGAACTGGGGGTACAAAAATACAGGGGGGCACAAAATGTGCCCCCCTGCATGCACCCCCATGCACAGAGGCACAAGGGGGCCCCTTTATGGACCCCTTTGTTGTCTCACCGCCACCCTTTTCATGGCAGTCTTATCGCCATGAAAAGGATGGTGGTGAGTCAGCTCATAATAAGCTCGGCAGTGCCACAGCAGCACCGCCAGCATATTGCAGCCTCTGACTGCTGCACCACCACCGCAGGGTCATGGACAAAGCCGTAATGCGGTGGGTAAACCGCCAGTTTGGCGAGCCATGGACCGCCACCACAACTACAGCAGTCCAATGAACAGCCGTAGTCATAATCAGGCCCTTAGTCTTGTTCCGCTGTTTTGTTCTGGCCATGATGTTGGGTGTAAGTGGCGTATTCCCTGTACAGTGCAACACATCGTACACCTTGGCACAATTCTGTCCAGGGGTTCGCTGTGTGTTTTTCAATCGGCCCTTGTGTTTGCTTCGCAATATCGACTGACCACATTTCTGACTGACCACATTTCTATACCCTTCTGCCAGCTGTCCACGGACGTGCACTATTATTGGTTGTGCCGTAAGTACTTGAACTTTCCAGTTGCGTAACCTGTCTGCCTGCCAACTGCTAGCTGTATCTGGCTGTCAGAGTAAAGGGTGGACTTCTGAGCGGGTCTGCTGCTTTTTAGGCGGGGTTAATGGGCCCAGTGCCTGCTTTTGCTATAATTGCATAGACTTGAGTCATTGGTGTGGCCACCATTTTGAAGGAAGCATCGTCTTGTTTCTGCCGCCATTTTGGGAGGCGATCATCTAGTTGATACGCACAACTAAGATTGCCTATCAATCGATATGCTTAGTAAATTTGAGATGCTTAACATGTAGCATAATCTAATTCTCTGATGTCCACAGCTTGTGGTGATAATCTTTAGTTTGGTGAAGCACATTAAGCCAGATTTTCTTTGTTGATGTGCACAGCTGATGTTGGAAGCTCATGTGCATGTTTTCCATGATTTCTTTATTAGTTTGAAGTAGCATATTAAGACAGATTTTCTTTGCTGATGTGCACAGCAGGTGTTTGAAGCATTTGGAGCACTTTTAGCATGATTGATTTTGCTGACGTGTACAGCTGGTGGTGACATTTCCCGCTGGTGACATTTCTGGGCTGTTAATTATTAGTATGGAGAACACATAATTCCTTATTTATGTTTAATACATGTGCAGCTTTGATATGCACACCTGATGATGACATTTAATGATGGTGACATTTAGATACAGTGATATTTATATTCTGTTTATTTTAGATGGAAAGCACATAAAGTCAGATTTCCATTACTTAGATGAACAGCTGGCAAATTTTATGTTGTGTGCACAGGGTGGATGACACTGTGGTGGTTATATCTGTAGTGCTGAGTGCACTGCTTTGGAGGAGTTTCTTCGACACAAATCTGATCACTCAGTTCTCTAAGTAATTTTTAGTTTTTTTGCTTTGGTGTTATGTTTCACTTTTTCTAAAAATACATTTCTTTATTAAGTATATTTAATTTTGCTGATTTACATTTGTAACACATTTTTATTTATGCTATTAGCATGCAGTCAGTCAATCCTCCACCCCCATTTTTAGAATGGTCTGGTAGTCTACCCATACCATGGAAACAGAGGTTCAGTGCTTTCCAGACATATCTGATGGCTATAGGGGCATCTCGTTTTAGGGCTGAGAGAAAGAAACATATTTTTGTACATTGCTTTGGCTTCGAAGGGAGAGAAGTGTTTAAACATCTTCCAGAGGTGCCTCCAGTGGATGGTGAAGATCTAGATGAATATCAGGAAATAATAAAGAAATGTAAGAAAATATGTGATATTCAACCTAGCTTCGTCATAAGCCACCAACCTGGATTCAAGATTATTCCAATGGGGTGGCAACGCTAGTTCCTGAATCCTCCCGAAATTTGCCCTCGGTTTACAGGAGGAGACATTGCTTCGGTGGCAAATTCAAGGGGGAAGTGGGTTGGTATGGAGAGAACATGTCTAGTGAAAAATGCTGTGGCTTATCTACTCAACAGCAACACTGCATCAGGCTTGCACACCAGTCTGATAATGGTACCAGCAGATATGGTACCTATAAACAAGATAATATGACTTTAGTCTAGTATTAACTCTATCTCTTAAGGTATCCCCTTACAAAAGCTTTTCACATCTCAACCAACCTTTAGTTTTTTTACATTTTGTTTTCATTCAGAGTGTCCGTGGAGGTGCCTTTATCAAAATTTTTGAAACTATAGTGAGTATGATTTCAGTATCAAACCCACAAGCAAATATGGATGGGGTTAGCTTCACCCAAATCTCTCTGGCTGAGCCCTGCCATGGAGACTTGTCATAGAACCTAAAGAGTAGAGTTTAAGGTTGTCACCTTTATTGGTGGCTATAAAGCACAATGGAGATATTCATGTATGTGTTGACTTGAGGAGTCTCAATAGAGATACATGGGTTGATTCCCATTCTTTGGCAAAAATTCATGATTTGTTGGGAATGCTGTGTGAAGATGAATGGTTTTAGAAAATTTACTTGGCCTTGGTATATTGTCAGGTTAAGTTGGAGGAATCCTCCAGACACTACACAGCTTTCAATTCTCCTGCTGGAACATACCAATTCTGTTGCATGCCATTTGGGCTGGCATCGTCTGCGTATGTTTTCCAGCGTATCATGCATCAGCTGTTGGGGAACATCAAGGGAGGCGCAGTTTTTCAGGATGATGTGTTGATTTTTGCGAAGAGGTTGGAAAATCAGGATTTCATTTTACAGAAGGCTCTCCAGATTTTTTCTAATGAAGGCATTGTTTTTAAGAAGGAAAAGTGTGTGTTTTGGAAGGAGAAAGTTGAGTTTTTGGGCCACATTAGTTCAGGTGAGGGTATTTACCCGAGACCTGGACTGGTCATATTGGTTGTAGAGTGTCCACCATCCAAGAACAAAGATAAGTTACGCTCATTTATTGGGCAATGTGAGTTTTACTCCAGATTTATTCCGGGGTATGTGTCTAAAATGAAAAGCCCTACAAATATGGTAAAGAGAAATGTCCAGTTTGAGTGTGATGATTGTTGTCAAGAGAATTTCAATATGGTCAAAGATGAAATGACAGGGGCAAGAGATTTACATTTTTATTATCCGGAGTTCCCATGCACCATTACAGTTGATGCGAGCAAGTATGATCTGGGAGCTGTTCTAACTCAAGATAAGGGGTGTGAATCTGTCACCATAGGTTATGCGTCAAGGGACCTTCTTGAACCATAGCTCAATTACTCTGTAATTTAAAAAGAATTGCTTGCCTGTTATTGGGCCATAGAGAAATTTAGGTCTTATGTGTACACTAGGAAATGTTGCCTCCCAACTGACTATAAATCTTTGGTGAACATCCTGAGTGGTGAAAATGTTAAATATAACACTCCCTGTATAGCTCCTCTTCCTACGAAGCTTTTACAATATGACTTTTCAATTTCACACATTCCTGGAAAATATATTGTAACTGCATATATGCTGTCCACGTTGCCAGTGTGTAATCCAGAATTGATAGATCCTGTGAAAGATAAGGAGAGTTGTTTTGTAGCTGCAATGTATATATGCCTGTGTATGAAGCATGCTCAGAAAAGGAGTTGAAACAAGCAAGTGAGGTGGATGTTGTGTTGAAAAAGCTTGAGGATTATATTATTAATGGCTGACCAAAAGAGAGGTTTGTATACTCAGCTATGCAACCCTACTGCAAAATTGCTTAGGAACACTCCATTGAGGGTGGTGGTGTGTTGAGAGGTGATAAGTGTCAATGCTTCAAAAGCTAGTTAAAATGTCTCATGAAGGACATTTGGGGGCACCAATGACAAAAAGAAGAGCAAGAGCTTACTATTGGTGGCGTCCAATGGACAAGGATATTGACTTTGAAGTCAAAGAATGTGTAGTGTGCAGTAAACCTGAGAAAGGCCTTCGAGTGATGTTGCCATGTTTGAAACCTATTCAATATCCTGACAGACATAAGCTAAATTGGAAATTGATATGGTTGGACCATTCAGTTTTCTGCTGCATCATTTGCATTATGCATTGTCCTAATGGATTATTACAACAATGGAGTTCAATTCATGAATGCTGAAATGGAAGAATATTTGAAAGTTTCAGGAGTCAAGCATTTAAAATGTCCTCTCTTTCATTCCCAGATCAACGGGCTGGTAGAGAGGATGAACAGGGTTGTGGGTGATTGCATTAAGTAGACCAGAAACAACAACTACAATGTGGAAGAAGCTGACAAGTCCATGTTGTGGTTTTATCGTACGACCCCCCCCCCACTCTTTTACACAGCAGTCCCCATTCAGCCTATTAAGGGGACGTCTCCCTACCTCAATGCTGGATCCATCTTTGGTGCTCATGTCTATTAAGCACAAAGTGATTAAAATCGATGATCAGAATACCTTATATCAAAGAGTAACTGAGAACCAAAGGAAACAAAAGGAAAGGAATGTTGCTAGATGCTGTGTTAAGCATGTACTTTTTCAGGTGGATGACTTGGCGCGTGTACAAAAACCTTGTTTTGTTAAGAAAGGGGACACCAACTATGGTGCTCCAGTTAAGATAGAAAGGGCCTGTGCAAGTGCTGTACATGTGAAATGGGAACATTAGTGGAATGTTAGTAAGTTTGTCAAGGTTACTGGTTCAAGATGTTCCTCAGAGGTGGAGTTCAAACAAAACAAAGAGGAAAAGGTTGGTAAAGATGATGGTTTTCAGGGGCCATATCCAAGTCAAGGATTTATTCAAAGATGTTGCTTGAATGTGAATTCACCTTGTAAAATAAAAGACAAGAGGCTTTTAGCAAAACAGGAAAACTTTGGTTTAATTAAATGCAGCGGCCCGGAGACCATGCAACAGAGCAACAGAGTCTGGGTCTGTAGACTGTCTTAAAGCACATTGGTTTCAGCTGTCATTTTATACATTACTTGACGTTTCTTAAAGTAATCTGTACATTCCTTTGGAGACAGAAATCTGAGCCTAGTCACTGGGCCATAAATCTGGTCATTCGATAAGAAGCGCAGGTTGTTCTCGACCTTGCGTAGACACAATGTAGGACCAGTAGTCCATGTCCGGATGTCTGGCATGGGGAGCGCATGATCACTGTGTGTAGTGTGCATGCTGTGTTCTGATTTTCTCGATGTTCCTAGTGTGGCATCTGACGTTATGGTGTTTTGGGAATGCATGCCTCGCGGGCCAAACATGTTTTATTGAGGCTGATCTCCTAAGACCACTATGATGTTGCTACCTATTGTGGGCTCGATCTGGGTTTTCCTGTTTACACGTTTGTCTAAGGGTTACGTGTTACCCCCTCCTGTGATCTGTCCATCAGTTGCTTCAGGACTAGGCCGCAGGGCCTGCCTAACCTCGTACTTCTGAGTCGTGGTTGATGGGGAGGTAATATCAGGTGAATTCAACAATGGTGATGCGACTTCGTTATTATACGTGCATATATTGTGATGTGCATTAGTATCGTATTTTCCAATATTAATAAGGGTCTGCTATGTTATCAGTGGTTGAGTTAAGGAGATCTGCCCGCAAAAGATTTGTGCTTATGAGATTGAGATGATTATTTCATTTTACGATACATGATTTTACATTTACTTTGCTATCTGAAGGGTTGTTTTTGATGCTAGATTGTGATCGAGAGGTATATTTTTTATCAATGTGTTTCTATTGTTATTTGCTGTTTGGTTTATTTAGTATAGTTATTTTATTTTAATGTTTGTTATTTTTACATTTGTTCTGTATATAGATAATATGTCATGTCCCATCGCATGAAATGTGGTGCCAGGAAAGGCTGTGTTCCAAAAGTGACAGTCGGAACAGCCCTGCAGAGTGAATACAGCAGTGGCTTTCATTTTGACTACGCAGTTACAAATAAACCTGATTTTATTCCATTGACCTGGAAAGCGTGATCATTGCACATTGCTTTAAGTTAATCATGTATGCTCTGTGTCTTAGCTTCTGAGGGTTAATGTCAGGTTAATTTAGTGACTTTAAGTGTTCACCCCGATTGTGATTATTCCTTTAAGTGGACAATCGCCCACCTGAAATAATAATCCAATTTCTTACAGTAACTGAGATTGACAGAGCGTGAGCATGAGTGTGTGTGAGTGAGGGAGATGGTATGAGTGAGACCATGTGTGAGTGTGGTCTGCTGATGCAAGTCTACTGCTGGTTTTGGCAATCTGGAGGTAATTCTTTGCTTACAGAAACAGCCCATGACAGCATGCAGGACCTGGCATACTGGAGGTAACTCTTGGCATCTAGAGCACCTATGGGACAATACTGTTGCTCGTTGTAATTTGTGGCATGTGTGGCACCGATTGCAAAGCACTAGTCACTGCAGGTCATTTTTGACATAAAGGAGGGGTGGTTGGTGGCCACTATGACAAACCGTTCGTCCTGACTGACCAGAGGTAAGTTTTGGTTCTCGCTTAACAGCCCAAATGTTCCTTACCTTACAGAAAAAGAACTTTCAAAAGCCTACATGTTGATTTCTTTGAGCAGACCATTTGGTAGTGTGATTCAATCAAACAATCCGGTCATACTTGTAGAGTGCGACTTATCAGCCGGGAGCGTATCCAGGCGCTGCGCTGCAATTTTCACAGGAAAAGCCAAGTCTTGAGTCTGCTCCTGAAGTGGGTCAGCGAGGGTGCGGTATGGAGGTGGAGAGGGAGGGTGTTTCAGGCTTTAGCGGCGAGTTGCCTGAAGGAGCATTCTCTGGAGTGGCAGCAATGGATTGGTGGTATCTCTGACAGGGCTGGGTGAGCTGTGCAGAGATTCCTGGCATGTTGGTGGAACTGCATTCGGTGGCACAAGTATGTGGGTCCTTGGCCATGGAGGGCTTTGTAGGCATAGGTCAGAAGCTTGAATTGACATATCGTCTGGACAGGGAGCTAGTGGAGGTCTTTCAGGTGCTGGGGGATGTGGGTCCTCTTGGGTAGGTTGAGAATCAGTCTTGCTGCTGTGTTCTGGATAGTCTGGAGTCTTTGCATGAGTTCGGTGGTGGTGCCTGGGTAGAGTGCGTTTGCTGTAATCCAGTCGACTGGTGATAAGGGCTTGCATCACTGTTTTCCTGGTGCTGGTTGGCAGCAACTTGAAAACCTTATGGAGCAATCAGAGTGTGTGGAAGCAGGCGGAGGAGACAGGTTTGACCTGACGTTTCAAGGAGAGTTCGCTTTCCACGATGATGCCGAGGTTGCGGGGTGTGGGGTGGGACCGAGGGCCACACGCCACCAGGAGTCATTCCATAGGGCGGTGTGTCTGCAAAGAGCAGAACCTCAGGTTTGTCCGTGTTGAGCTTCAGGCAGTTGTTCTTCATACAGTGCTGGAAGTCAGTCTTCCTCGAGGGGGGGGATCTGCTGAGAGTGAGAGGATGAGCCAGGTGTCGTCCGCATAGGAGATGATGTTGATTTGGTGGGTTCTGACATTGTCTGCGAGTAGTGTCATGTAAATGTTGAAGATTGTAGGGTTGAGGGATGAGCCTTTTGGTATGCCGAAGATGGTGTGCTTGGGTTGTGAGGTGAAGGGTAGGAGGCAGATTCTCTGAGTGCGCCCCATAAGAGAGGATGCCATCCACCTGAGTGCATTGTCTGTGATTCCAATCTGGCATAGTCTGTCGATAAATGTGTGGTGGGAGATGGTATCGAGGTAAAGCAGGATCAGGGCGGCTGACTCTCCTCTGTAGAGTAGGGTGCGGATGTCGTCTGTTGCGGCAATAAGGGCTATCTAGGTGCTGTGGTTAGCCCTGAAACCTAATTGGGAAAGGCCCAGTAGGTTGTTTCTCTCCAGTGACGATGTGTTTTTTCACTGAAGAGTGCTTGTGTTGCACATTTTGCATTTGGGGATGCTTGCTCCCAATACAGCAGAACTAAATAGTTTATGGTGCCGATTCAATTATCAACGCTATATACCTAATCCGATTATTATTTAAAGTTACTTAAAAAGCAATTGGCCTGACGTATTAATTGTGAAAAGTATATGATAAGCCGAAAGGCATTTACAGGTGGATTGCTATTTGATTGTTTTAAAAAGGTATCTTATTGCATTGACTATCGCAGATTGCCGTGGTAGCCAAGGGTTTTGGGTAACCCCTCTGATGGACCCTGGGAATAGACGTTTTGTACTGTGATAATCGTTGTTAGGGCATTTTAGGAGGATTCTATTTTTCCCCAGTGCCATTTTGTATATGTTTGGAATTTGATTGCATGCCTGATGGTTGAATTATAGAAAAGCTCATGCTCTGTACTGTAGGCTGAGTTGGGTATGGTGACCAACCAGTGCAAAAGGCTTTGAACCTGTATGGTTCACTGGGAAAAAGTCCAATGCTGTAAGTCTGATTGTTTTTTTATGAAAAGTTAAGAAAAGAGCAGTAGACTTGAGCTTTTCATTGTGGAAAACATTTGTTAAAACCCGTAGGCGTTTAAGGGTGGATTATTATTGAGCTACATTAAATCCTTTAAAGAGTTATTTTTTTTCATGGAATCTCACAGATTACAGTGATAGGCAGTTGATTTGGTTGCCAACTCAGACATATTCAGAGTTGAAGATCATCCTTTTTTCATCCTTTGCGGAAGGTTGTATTTTGTTTGCACATTATTTTTGTATATATTTATAGTTTTTAGACTGTATGTCTGATGGTAGGTTTGTGGGAAAGCTTATTCGCAATACAGCAGGCATGGGTTGGTTATGCTGACAAGACAATGACTATATGCCTCATTGGTTTGCTGGAAAAAGTTGTATCTGATGCCATAGGTCTAATTGATTTGTTTATTAGGAAAGGTTTTGACACAGACAGTAGGTCTAGCTTATTATATTGTGAAAAACATTTGTTAAAGCCAATAACCTTTAAGGTTGATTGGGTATTTTACTGTGTTAAGGACTGCGGATAGGCATTTGTTACAAAGCATCTCACATTTTACCATGGAAGCCAAGGGCTTTGCTGCTAGCAACCCCTCTCACAAACCCTGGGAGTAGAAGAACTTTCACCATGATAATCCTTCTAAACCCTTATTAGAATGGGTTTTGCTAGCTATAATTTTGTATATTTATTTAATTGTATCACTGTATACCTGATGGCTGCCTTGTGGGAAGGTGTATGCTCAATAAAGCAGGATGATTGTGGTGATCATCTAATGATAAAGGCTATAGGCCTGAGTTGGGCAACTGGGAAAAATTGTATTATACTCCATAGAACTGATACATTTATCATGAAAAGTTGTGACAAATCAAGTAAACTTGAACTATTTATTGGGAGAAGCATATGTTAAAGCAATGTGTTAAGGGCTGGAGACAGGAATTATGTTACATGGAATCTCATAGATAACTGAAGTAGGCAAGGGTGTTGTTTACCCCCTGTGAAAAATCTTTGAGATTGAAGATTTGCAACCGGATAATCCATGCAAGTCCTTTTTGCCAACAGTGATTTTATCCCTATTTGTAATTTTATAACAGTATTCTGCCTGATAATTGCCAGTTTAGGCAGAAAGCAATAATTCAAAGCAGTGTATGGTGGCATGCCAATGATAAAGGCCAAATGCTTAATTAGTTCTTTGGGAACAAATATTTCAGATGCAATAGGTCTGATCTATTTCTTATGAAAAGTTATAAGGGCAGAAGACCTGACATATATTGTGAACACACATTTTATTAAACCCAGGAAGCCTTTAAGTGTTAAATAGACGTATACTGTGTTAAAACCGTAGACCGGTATTTTGGTTATATGGAAGATCACCGTACTAGTCAAGTATGGTCTTAGTTATCCCTTTTGACAAAACCTAAGAGTACACATTCTGCACTGTTAGAGTCCACGCTAGGCCCCAATAAGAAGAATTGCATCTAGTTTTTCGAACTGTAATATGTACACATGTATTATTTTGTGACTGTATGCCTGATGTTTGCCATATAGGAAATCTTATGCTCAAAACAGAAGCCCTGAGTTCCCTATGGCGACACTCGTATGATAACGAATATAGGCCTTATTGGTTCACAAGAAAAAGGTATGTCAGATGCCATAGGTCTGATCAAATGTGAAAAGTTATGGCAAAAAAAGCAGGCCTCATTTATTTATTTATTTATTTATAATTAAAAGCATATGTAAAAGCTATTATGTCTTACTGGTGGGTTATTATTACATCCTGTTAAAGCCCGTAGACAGGTATTTTTTTATGTGTATTCTCTCTAATTACCTCAGTAGTCAAGGATGTTGGTGTTGATTGTCCCCTTTGACAAATTCGGGATGGAAGGTGTGCACTGTAATTATCTTTTCTAGACCCTCCGATTAGGACCTGAAAGGTTCAGTTGTCTGCCACGCTCTTCTAATAAAAGCAAATAAATAAATAAAAAATCTTAAATATAAATACAAACACGTACATAAATATACTTATATAGAAGGGCCTTGGCTAAGCCCTCTTTTGTCTCTGGGTTGTTCTTACTGCTGCTTCTAACCAAATCAGCATACGGCATGGGGCAATAGGTTAGCCCACTTCAGCCATTAGCTCCATTGTCCCATATGTGACAGCACAGTGCCTGATCACATATGCACCTCTGCCTGAAAATGAGTGTATTTTAGTGCCATAGCTAGTGGGAAATTCTTTTGTTGTGATTTTTCTCTTTTTAATAGGTGTACGTTAATTTCTTTCCTTATCCTTTTATATTTTATTATTTTTAGGATGTACCACTGCTTCTTAGACAGTGCTACTGGGTTCCTTAATTGCTGCTCATTTAATCTGTAATGCATGCATCCAGTGTGACCACTGCTTCTAAACCACATAGCAATCTTGGAATGGTAATGCCCATAGTGTATCATTATTCATCACTCTATTATGGCCAGCACACTGCTTCTAAATGTAATGGCCATGTTGGAACTTTACACTATGTACAATATCGCTGTAAGGTAGCCTTACATGTCTTACATATGCTTGTTGAATGTTTGCGTGTCTTTTTATTGTAGAAGAGAAAGTGGGTGAATGCAAAGATGAGTTAATGGGTGGATGAATGAATGATTGAGTGCCAGAGTGCATTTATTATGACGTATTCAGTTCCTAAACTCACCAGCGACTGAAGGTGTGCTTTCAGTTATAAGCCAGAACTATTGGCATTGCTAATACTTGTTGACATACAGGGTCAGTCATGGTATGTGGACCGCAACAATGGCAGTGCTTGGCCTGGCACACTCGTGGAAATTATTAACATGTGGGGAGTACCCTTAGCATACTTAGAAAAAAATAAACACAACTTCCTGGGGAGCATCATGCACACTATGAAACTACTTGAATATTTAATGAGTGCCCTTTCACAACCTATTGTTTTTTAGTAAATGTATGTGAAATTATGATTTAAAATGCACTGTGACCCAATTTATTTCCCCAAAAATGTGTGTGGAGAGAGCGGAGGCAGACGAGGCCTGAACTTTCCCTGAAGAAGCAAGGCTTGGCTGCTGAATTTCAGGCCAAGAATGACATTAGACTACTTATATGGATCACCAGACATTACTGATGAAAATACCACAATGGAGAAGGCAGTATACTTACTATAATATGAGTTCTCTGTCCTGCATATATTCATTAGATTCATAAACAACATCCCTGCTATGGAGTAAGGCTAACAGTGTGGTAAATGAAATAGTGAAGGAGAACATTGCTCTAACAGGTCACCGGAGGTAATTAATGTACACCATCGCTACAATGCATTCTGTAATGTTGGCCTACTCTCAGTTGTAGGAAGCTGGGTTTCTGTTGCAGTAACCCCCCTACTTTTTGCCGGACTACTGATGCACTTTGACTTGGTGTGCCCTGGGTCCCTGCCAATCAGGTACCCAGGTCTTGTGTTCTTTCCCAAAACAGTACCTTGTACCCCAATTGGCACCTCTCTTGTCACATGTCAGTGCCTTGTAAATGGTCCCATAGGTACCAAGGGCACTGTGGCCAAGGAAGGCCTCTAAGGGCTGCAGCACTTATTGTGCCACCCTTAGAGGCCCTGTACCTTCACACACACACTGCCATTGCATGCTACCTGTTTCGGTGCAGAACAAAGTGAAGAGTCGACATGGCAAACATCCCTGTGTGCCATGCCTACAACCCACTTCCCTGGCATAGGTCAGCCACCCCTCTAGCTGGGTGCACTATACCAGTGGTGAGGGTACAGGTGCATGAGCCTTGTACCCCTACAGTGTCTAATCCAATTCTTAGACATTGTAAGTGCAGTAATGTCACTAAGCGTATATGGTCCTGGGAGTTTGTCATTACGAACTCCACAGCACCATAATGGCTTTACTGAAAACTGGGAAGTTTGGTATCAAACTTCTCAGCACATTAAACCCACACTGATGCCAGTGTGGGATTAAATGAAAAATGCACTCAGCGGGCATCTTAGAGATGCCCCCTGAAAAACGACCAGCTTCTGGTGGGTTGTCTGACTGGTAACACCAGCCTGCCACCACAAGACATGTTTCTGGGTGCCTGGGGTGGGAGCCTTCGCTCCTGGGCAGAGGTGGTCACACCTCCCCTAGGCCAGGAAAAGCCATCTGTGGCAGGGGAGCTTCACAGACCTTGCCGCCTTTGTAACACGACCCCCAGCCTCTCCTGCTATCAGGAGCAGGCTCCCCTCCTTTTCAGCTGGAAGACAGGCGGGAAAAATTAGCACTGCCCAGAAGGTTTGCCCACCTCTGCCAACAAACCCCCCCTCAGGTGTGCGAGGTGAGGTGAAGCAGACTCTTCAGTCCCCGGCAGGCACTCTCCAAACAGGATGAAGGATTGTGCCCACTCCCCCATGTAGGGTGAGCACACTAAGGTCCAATTGGCTACTGACCTTAAGACCCCTAAAACTCCCCCTTAAAACAGTATTTAGGGGGCAGCCCTGAACCAAGAAAACAGATTCCCACAACCTAAGAAGAAGCACGGAAGAAGACACCCAGCAGAGGAGACTGCAGAGAAGAACTGACTTGGCCCCAGCCCTACCGGCCCGTCTGCAGTTTCCAGAGATCCTGCGCCAAAAGCCACTTTGTCCTGCAGCCAGCGACCTCCAGAAACCCTGGGAGGACTGACTGCCTTCAACAAAGACCGGATCTCCTGTGAACAGCAGCTCTGTTCAAAAGACTCACAAAGAAAGATTCCGAGCCTGCTGAGGACAAAGAATCCCGACGCCTGGAACCACCACTGCACCCAATGCTTACGGCCCGAATTCGGGTGGCCCAGTGAGGTCCCTGAGTACTCCAGAGTCTGAGTCCACTGTGGGTTGACCCCTCCAGGACTCCCCAACGTAGCCTGCAGCCTCTGCATGGAGATCCCACCCCCAACCGTGAGTGGCCGGTAAGGTGAAATCCGACCTGGAAAGACATCCATGCATCCAGCCACCCTGCGCCCCGGAGAAGGGAACCCGAGGTGCACCTACGTCCCCGAGCCCTCCAACTTACCTGCCGGAAGTCTTCCTAGACCGAGCCTGCAGCCAAAACCGGCAGCTCCCATTGAAAACAACAGGGCACCAAACGCCAAAACAGCACCCTGCACCCAGCCACCCCTGAGCCGCTGCGGGTGCACTTTGTGTGCTAACTCGGATCCCCTTTTGCCCTGAGCCTAACACCAGGAGCTTTGCTCCCACAACCTTGTGGCCTGCTCATGAGCAGCCTCCGACCAAAGGCCCCCTATCTCCCATTGGATAGCATTCTGCACCCGGCCGCCCTAATGCTGCTTAGGGTGATTTGAGAGTGCATCCTTGACCCTGGGGGAACCCTGTTTTCTGACCCCTAGAATACCAACTCCCAAAAATAACTACTTGCATGTAAACTGATAATTCTATTTCCTTACATAGGATTGCATTGAATGTGTTCCTTGAAAATTCTTCTAAGTTTGGAGTTGGTGTGTATGAAACACTCAAAAACTGCAAATGTACAAAAACTGATTTACTTACCTTTTCTCTAGGAATATCACACTGAGTAGAAAAAGTAATTTAAAAAGTAATCTAAAAAGTAATGTACAAAGTAATCTGTAAAGTAACTGAAAAGTAATTTCGAAACATCCACTTATCTGCAATTCAATCAACTGCATTTGAACCTGCATTCAACTGTAAAACATTGTATAAGATTTTGCAAAGCATTTATTTCACTTACCTGCACCAGGCTTGGCTTGGTTCTAGAAATAAAATAACTTAATAAGAGTTCAGTCTTTGAGTGTGTGACATCGTTTGTTGCCTGAGTGTGTACAACAAATGCTTAACACCACCCTCTGATAAATCCTTACTGCTCACCCACACTACCACAAACAAGAGTAAGGTGCTATCTACTTTTACCTCTGCATACCATTGGGGTTCCACTGGACACTGTGAACACTATACCTCATTTTGGTATAGTATATACAGGCCAGCTTCCTACAACAATCAATCAACAATTTGTAGAGCGCTGCTTATCTCTTGTGAGCGCAGCCAGGCACTAGTTGGGGGGGAGGGGCTGCTGCTGGGATTTGTCAGTCGAATATCCAGGTTTTTAGTCCATCTCGGAACCTCTGTAGGGTAGGTGCAGTCTGGAGGTGGACTGGGAGGCAATTCCAGGTCGTGGCAGACAGGTAGGAGAAGGTGCGGCCGCCGTTTCTGCTTTTGTGGAAGCGGGGCATGTGGGTGGGGTAGAGGGAGGCAGAACGTAGTTGTCTGCCAAGTTGGTGGAAGTTCAGTCTGTGGTTGTGGTAGGCTGGTCCTTTGTTATGCAGGGCCTTATAGACGTGGGTCTGTAGTTTGAACTGCCACCTTTTTTGAACTGGGAGCCAGTGGAGGGCTCTGAGGTGGGGTAATGTGGGCTCTTCTCAGGAGGTCGAGCATGAGCCTGTCTGCAGCGTTTTGGATGGTTTTGAATCTGCTCAGTAGTTGTGAGGTGATGCCTAGGTAGAGGGAGTTTCCATTCTCTACCTCCTGCCTGAAAGAGACAGTGACGCATTCCTCCTAAACAATGACTTCTCCCTTTCTATCGACGTTTTTTAATTCTCCTTTTAAAATCAAGATTTAAGAAAGGATTATTTTTCACTTTAAATTTTGCTGGTAGTTTCTAAAGTAAGGAAATATGGTCGTTAGAGGAGTGATGTTTAAAATATTTGTTATCAAGTTTTTCTTTTAGAAATCAGCATTTTTTGCGTTTCCCTCAAAGTAGGAGGCACTTAGTGTATGTGGATTTAATGAAGATATCCAAGGTTGAGGAGTGTTGTTGCGTTTTAGTTCTGATGCTTTTTGACAAAACAATCAAGGGAATAATATGTCAATTTTTATGCCTGATCATTGGCACTGGAACTACGGCTGGAGTCTTTCTTTCGTATATTCTGTTTGCCATTCACTTTGTAGCTAGAGTTTGCCATTTTTATTTTATAACACTCAAAATTCTCTGTTGCAGGAAGTTGCTTCGAGAGAAGAAGAAATGGCCGAGCCAGATAAAAGGTAATTAGGATTTATTCACATGTGCAAAATCTGGTGTGAGGACAGTATTACATAATGTTTGCATCTCCACAAAGTGTTCTAATATCTAAGGGTGTTCTCCTAAAAAACATAAAAAGTGTGTATTGTTTGTTTTCTCGTTTATCATCTTTAGCCTGACAGGTACAGTTTCCAAACGTGAGATCCGTTCTCACTATTACACGTAAAAACAAACATTCCATCGCCAGTTAGTTACTTTGAAAAAGTAGTAAATTTTGTTCTGGTGTTTTAACCCCTTGTGTGCCACGCCCTTTCCCCGCCCTGTGCCGGGCGTTGCATTAGCGGGCGGGGTTTATGACGAGCTGGACTCGTCATGGGCACAGCGCAACCGCGGCCCATGACGAGTCCAGCTCGTCATGGGCACACAAGGGGTTAAATTGGAGCCCAGTGGAATTATGGAGGGTAGCAAGAACATTCATACCTCTGAATCTTTATAAACGCATCCGTTGGTTCTGCTCCTTATGCTCCACACTCCTCCATCGAATTCCATGAAGGGCTGCTGACATTTTGTTATACAAAACTGTGCCTTTTGCCTTATTGCAAGATGTGAAAAATGAACAGTCTCCTGTAAAAGTAGTGAGCTTGTGCAGTCATTGACCTGCCATACCCTTTCAGTGCTCCTTTCTGCCACCATCGAGTTACTGTGGACTTTCTAGTGTATTTATTTTTATTTATTTATTTATTTGCAAAGTATTATAAAGCGCTGGCTAGACCCGGAGGTATCAGAGTGCTTTACATGAGGCTCAACGAGTTATAGGTTACATAATTACATCAATTACAGGAGCCAGTTATAGACATAGGAGAAAAAACATGAGATTACGCAATAATATGAGTTATTAGTGCGTAGAATAGCCAAGACATACGTCTTGTGGTGAATGAAATGTAGAGGGGGAATGGTAAACAAGGAGTGCAGATAGTCAGGCAGACCATCAAAGGGGAAAGGTACTTCAAGGGGAACAAAGTGGCAAAGTGAGTGATAGACAAAACCGACCTGAGTATCCGTGAAAGTATAAGCGGGGAGGGGTGTGGGAGACCAAGGGGGGGGGGGGAGACTAGAAGAAAAGGTCAATCAGGCGAACAAGGAGCAGTCCAGTCGAAAAGAGGATAGATTGAAACCGCCAAGAGGGAGGACCTACAGAAGCCGATAGCATTATCTCCGAATGGCGAGATATACAAAATCAAACAAAAAACAATAAAGGTAGCTGACTCCACCATTCCACGAGGGCTGGAAAAGGGAAGGCAGTCAAAGAGTCATGGAGGGAGGAGGCGGGAGAGGGAAAAGAAACACAACGGGGAGACGAGGAAAAAACAATGTCTGATGTCCGGCTGGGTAGGTGATGGCCGAAGGGGTGAACCAGAGCCAGACTCCTCTATAGCTGTATAGGACAGCTTCAACTGGCATCGGCCAAGGTTGCTCGAGCTCGGTAGTAAGTACAGACAGTTATGGTTTCCGCCCAGGGGGCATCGTTCTAGTTCCATCAAAAGCACCAAAGTATTCCTCTTCAGTCTTTCTTTTGAAACTGTTTTCTGTTGCAGACGTCCAGACTAATTCTGAAACCGATCAAACCATCTCTGTTTTGTGTGGTTTCAGAGTTATTAAATTTTAAATTCATGGTTCTTCCCTAACTGTGAATCCCAGGTAGGACTGGTTTAGTCTTGGGATGTCGGGATGTTGTGGCTTCTGTTGGTTGTAGAAGTTCTTCCTGATTCTGGAGCCTTTGAAACCATCTGTGCACCGTTTGCCGTGCCATACATATTGCAGTTCAAAGCCACATATAGTTTCCAGGTCTAGTTGGGACCGGTTGTCTCTCTGGGTCTATTGCGTGCCCCCATTGCTTAGGGTACCCATACCATTGGGGAAACCTGCCAGCGATTGCCCCCATTTTGAGGCATGGGTCCATACATTTTGGCACCCTTGGGCGGTACTTGTGCATATGCTGATACGCTTCAGCGTTCATACTCCTTTGGTGACAGTGCGATCAGTTGGAGTGCTTACCTGGTCTCATCTTGCTCCAGCTATATGGTGACTAGCAGTTCCTCGGTAGTAATGTTAAACTAGATGCTATTACTATGAATTAGCCTTGACTCATTGCAACCTACACTATTTTTAACCATGAGAACTCTGTTGTGGTTGCATTGTGTGTGTGTGTGTGTTTATTTTTTTATTAAGGGGGTACAGGGTCTCAAACGCACTGAGTTGCAAAACCTTCCACATAAAGACATTAAAACAAAGAGCCAGGCATATCATAGTATCCTGCTGTGTGACACCTCATGTTCTGTTTACAGAAATTCTGACGAATCCTGAAGACTTAACAGAAAAGCCATACACTCCACCTCTGGAAAACATTGGCCATAGGTCTCAATGTTGCTTAACAATCTAGTGTTGCAAGGGTAAATTCTGTAAATTTGCGGACCATAGCTCTGTATTTGAATGTGATGGCACCTTCTATTTTTGGTATTTTTCATATTTTAAGTGAAATGCTTTACCATCCTCTTAAAGTGGCCCTGACTGAAAGTAAAGCAGTGGAAGATTGAACAATCTCTAGGCCCTTGCTCAGTGCCTCTGAGCCAGGGACTAGCGATTGTTCAGACACCTCTGTGTCAGGACCCTGAGTCAGATGCTGGGCTCCCCTACAATCCCCATTCCTACTCTTCATCCTTATGTCAGTGTCCCATTCCCAAGATCTCCTGTCCCCAGAAGTGCTTCCCCTCATGGTTTTGGTGAGCTGAAAGCATAGAAATGTAATTGCTTGGCACAAAGGACAGAGAGAATTACACAATGCCAGGGGGTTTGAATTGAAGAAGCTCAAGCAAATGCTTCCGTATAGGGAGAGGGATCACCAACAGAGTACTTACAGAAAGAGGGTGAGAGTGAGACCGGACTATTAGGAGTTAGGATTAGCTCTCACTCTACCATTTCACCACATCTAAGTCATCTTTCCCTTTCACATCTCTGTCGTTCACAACAATGCCATATGTGTGAATATGCTAGCATAGCTGGCTACTTCTATATTGGTATTTTCCGCACAGAAGTTTATTCTTACGGACAAGACAGTGGCTCTACTGAATGATCTTCCCCATAGGCCATTCACAAATTGAGTTATGTTATGTTACGTGCATATGTATAGCGTGTTTCTGCCATTTAAATGGTACAATAAAAATGATGTTCTCTGTGAGCTTTTTTCGGTTCTGGAATCTTTTTTGCAAGAGGTTCAGATGGTCTATGGACATTATATTTTGGAGAGTTTCTAAATGTTAAATGGTGAATAATGTTGGGTAGTAGCTTCTGAGGGTAGACTAGAGCAACATATTGTTAAGTTATGTGTTATATTGAATAGTGTAGATCATGGGTTTTCGCAAACATTGTCCCAAAGGCCAAAATGTATGGTCTGTGGTATGCTCGAGGGCCACATTGATTCCAGCAGGGTGGCAGTGGGGCTTTGGGCATGGTGTAAGATGGGCATAACAGAAGCGAATCAGGTACATGCTTAGTCTCTAAAAGAGTCCTAGATTTGACAATATTGTGTTATATTGTATCTGAATCGCCATCCCTCTACTGCACGTTGGGTTAAGCCTTCTCTGCTTGCTTCCGCTACCTTAGGAGAGATGAGTGTTAAAGGGAAGTAACTTGATTGTAGAATTGGAATAAAATAGAGTTGCACAATGTGAAACCAGGAAACCTTGGCTCATTCTTTGCTTTCTCACATGATCAAATTGTGTGATCCTAGGCAATTATTTCATTTGACTTTGCCTCCTCTTTCATTATTGAGTATCAGAGCACCTTGAAATACATTAGTTTAGGATGTGCACTGTACAAATCCTTCACTTGTGTATGATTTAATAAGTTCTAATGTTGTCAAGTGATAATAACCTAGGCGAATCAGAGAGTCCATATGACAACTGACTTGCCTCTTAGTACACTATAAGGATGGGTTGAAAGAGGCATGAAAGTGTCGACGTTCACCTTTGAAAACTATCACTTAAAAAAAATACTTCTCAGACCACTGATATCATCTGATGTACTGAGGTGAAACACTTCTGCATGTTAAAGAAATATACGTCTTTGGATTTTTATAGAGACTTTATCACAGTTTTACACGTTTGTTGCAAGATATCTTGTTCCTAAAGTTAAGACGTGCAGCGCACCAAATTTACTTCTTATCTTTTACTTCAGTTAACGTGTAAATAAATGCTAGCCCGTTTTCTTAACATTTTTCTGAATGTTACTGCTTTGTCAAGTAAACAGCAGTCCAGTGCTGCTTTTCACCAAGGGGCCAAATGTAAAGTTCAGGAGGGCCGCAGGCGACCCCAGGGCCATACTTTGAGTATCACTAGTGTAGATCATGATTACTATTTCAGCTCTAAATGCAGTTTGGGAAAGATCCAGCAGGTTCTTACTTTCCAAATAATGGTAGAGCGGTCTGCTGACTAATCTTTCCAAATCCTTCGCCAAATATGGCAGGAGAGAGATCAGACGATATTTAACAGATAGGATGTGTCCGCACCTGCTTCCATCAGCAGTGAAAGAACAAGAACATTCTTCGAAGTCGCAGGATACTGAGCTACCTTCTATAATTTATTCAGAAGTACTGTTAGATGAGGACTGAGAATAGGGGCAAGGTAGGAGTAAATAAGGAAAAAGCAGGGATATAATAGAGAGACCTACTTTACCTTTAACATGGTTTCTTTTCCAATCTCACTGGCCAATTCAGAGTACGAGATAAAGATTAAGGGTGAGGGCTAGTGTAAGAGAACTTCCACGCAAAAGGCAGGGTTGCAAAGCGCGATTAATTAGTCTTTATTTAATCTTTGAAAAATGAGGCCAAAGTCTTGCAAAATTAGACCGAGGTCCTGGCTGTCTGGTTCAGCACCACTGGATGAGCCAACTACTGTACAATTTTAAGCACTTCTTTTTGAAGAGCCACTGTTTTCCTCAATCCTTCTCACAAAATACTATCCCTCTGCTTGTTTAAGTTGCTTATGGTAGGTTTTGTTTACTTCCTTAAAAATGGCCTAGTCCACAGGAATTTAAATGGGCCACCAGCAGCGCTCAAAAGACTTGCACTTCTTTTTGCTCTCTTGCAGCTGTGCCTCTTACCATTTAAAAATAAAACGAGGAATTGATCTCCTTCAGAGGGGTGCAGACTTCGATGGCCTTGGCCAAAGCACCCACAAATCTGGATATTGTGGTCTCCATGAAGCTGTTCTCTGTCTGAAATTATCACTAAAATTAGCTGTGTTAATTCTCCTCCATGATCTCCGCATTACTAGATCCATCCTACAACTGGACGGGAGACCACTGCAGGGAAATAGAGAATTTAATCATGAAGTGGTCCGACCAGATGAAAAGGTCTACTAACTGTATTTTCTTGGTGTTTAAATGAGTAAATAGTAAGTCACGATTGTGGCCGGCAATATGGGTGGTGGCCCTTTTATCTTTTGAATGAGCTGTAAAAATCTGCATCTCATTCTCCAAATTTCTACTCAAAGAATCCAGCTGATTCTCATAGTGAAGGTAAAAGTCTCCAATAAGAAGCAAGTGGTCAGACTTCAGTACAGTTGGTGATAGCAACTCAGATAAATGCGCTGCCAGCCGGGAATTGTAACCCGGGGGCCTGAATAGAAATGCTCCTCCTAATTTGGAAGTGGCATTAAATGATATTTAGGAAATGATGACTTTGCCAGACTCCATCAAGCAGTCGCTCAGCCTAATACACTCAAACACATTCTTATAAAGGATGGCCACTCCCCCACCTTTCCTTTCAATGCAGTCAGTCTTTAATATATGGTAGCTGTAGAGATGACAAGTTGCAGACAGACCTAATGGAGTGGCATGAACTGAATTGTGTCTCTTGAATCCCTTCAAGGGCTTCCTTGGTTCATACAAAGCCACCTGTGACTAACATAAGAAAAAGGGTCGAATATTGCCTCAAGGGCACCGTTGTAACTGTTTTCGTTGTTTTAAACATTAAATTCATAGTGAGCAAAGCCTCCCTCAGCTACATAATATAAGTATCTTTACCAGAGTCAAATCCGGCAGGGGTCCTGGTGACATCTGGGCGTGGATGGGTTTGCCTTTGGCATGGTAGTGACTCATCTGTTGAGCCCGCATTTAAATCTGTAATGGTAGTCTGCCCACAAGACCGCTAACTCTCCTTCCTGTCCCAAACTAGCGGAATGGTGCAGGGATTTATTTGAATGGGTTGGAGCGGAGGAGGCACTCCTGAGGCAAACCCGTAGGGATAACAAAACAAATGATGTACTCTCCTGGGGCATTATGATACAAGCAGTGTTAGAGTCTCCAGGTGAAACTCTGGTGGGGGCGACAGCCCGTGAGAGTACGGAGGTGGCTGGGATGTGCGAGAGGAGAGGCTCAGTGACGTAGCCTGAGGGACATTTAGGGTCCGGCTGACCTTGTCACGACATAAACAGAGGAATGTGGAAGCCTGTAAATAGTAGTTGTGTAGGCGAATGGAAGCAGGGGGGTGGGGACAGGTGGCGTTGTATGTTTAAAATGTTGCTGTCCATTACAAGATAGACATCTGAGTTCTATATATTTTGCATGGTTGCAGCAAGAACTTGCTGAATTGAGTTGGACTTTAAAGCTACTCTTCCCCTTGTTTTCTGTCTAAATGTGTTCACTGTGAGATGGATATTGATTTTGCAGCACCAGGGGCGGCTGAGGCATGAGTGCTGTTACTGGATAATGCTTTAGATCATGATTACAAGATGTAAAACAGAATGGTCAAGAAATACATTTTTGACAATAATTACGGCTGGTTGTTTGTCATGCACTTTGAAATGACAATAAAGAAATCCAAAATAAAAAAAAAGACTCTCCTCCCTGTCCAACACCATCCCCAAAGTGACAAACAAAACAAGCTTAACAGGGACCATCATGTTATAACACAACATCTTCATGTCCTTAAAACTGGTTGTCTGAAGTCAACAAATAAGCAGGATCGCAAAGTCAAAAAATATTTAAAAACACAGTAGGAGCCTACCACACATAAAAATGCGTATCAATGAAAATACTTGGCAACATGCAGAGCTGGTGAAAAAGCGATCACATGAGTAGATATGTGTGCTAAAATACTTAGCTTTTTGTACCATTCTCCTGAGTTTTGTGGTTGTTTATCACTTGGCTTGGGGTTGCTATTCAATTTGAAGCAATCTTTCCATATTATCAGCTTTGATGCAATGCTGTGAAAGTATGTAGAAACTGGATTTCTTGAGCTATGTGGTAGAGACGCCAGTCTTCCTGTGGCTGAGCTCACTCACAGGTAAAATGTTTTTCTTGGCTTACCATTGATAGCTTGGCCCAAGCAACAAGTACTTCGAGAAAATTAAACGTTGCAATTGTACAGCAACCCCAAGATTACATGAAAGTTAGCTATGTCAACTATTTAAATGACACCAAAATCAAGTAAATCTGAATCAGTGGGCAATAGCTAACCGGTGACACATTGTGTGGTAGGGCAGGGTTAGTTGCTCATCCTAGTCACAAATTTTACTTCGGCACCCTTTAAGGCTCAACAGTGTTGGAGGAGAGTTGGATACATTTTGTTGGTACACCTCTGTCAGATAATCTGATGGACTGGAACTTGGATATCGTTTGCGGATGAGCAGCAATAAAGCAAGGCAATGGACTGGTTGGTGGTCAGTCCCAGTCAAACTATTAACCTTTGCACTTAGATTTTTTTTCTTTAGCAAAGCAAGATCGGAAGCTGTGGTTGTACAGATATCCACAAGGCCAGATACATATTTCACAGTCCTGAAGTAGACTTGGACTTAACGATCAAAAGCTTTGAGCGGAAAATCTGGAACCTCTAGCCAGCGAGGCAGTTTTAGCACCTTGTTCCCAGTCCTTCCGAGCTGAAAAATTAGCAAGTGTGGAAGACCTAAGAAAGCGCTGGTATGACATGCGCCAGCGCTCAAAGGAGAAGGTTGCTGCCAGGTTGGAGCAGGCGAAGAAGACCGGTGGTGGGACCTCACTGCCACCGCTTCAACACCACTCGAGGAAATGGTTGAGGGGACCCTGCTTCCGGAAAGTCTTATGGGTGTGGCAGACCTGGACAGCTCCGACCCCCTGGAACCAAGACAAGGTAAGAAGCATGCCATCACACCCCTAATACCTCCCTACTTCCCCTACACACCCAGGAGAGACCCAGGGGCACAACAAAACTATAAGTCCAGTGCAGGTACACAAGCACACACAGCAATGCATTATGGGAGATGTACTCACATGCACCTAACAGTGAAGCATTGACACCCAGCCAGTCTCAACCAGTATGTGCGCATCATGAAAGGCTAAATACAGACAGACAGGATCCATGTAACTCCAAACAGTGAAATGTAATGCATGACAAATGTAAGGCAGGACAGAAAATTAAAGTGTGCATTTACGTCCACAGCACCAGCAGATACACAGGGAACAATCAGTAGAGGCGAGGGTGAATCCCCCAACCCAGAGGCGACAGGGCAAGAGGAGGAGGAGGGCAGCCCAGTTATTCCTCCAAAACGCAGTAGGCAGATTGCAGTGCCACCATTGCCCCCGCTGGAGGAGGAAGCCCAGGACACCGATGTCGATGTCCAACAAGTCCAGGGACAGTCAGAGCCACAACCCCGTGCTCGAGCACGTGCAGATCCAATACCGCTAATACCATCCAGGCGCAGGGCACGTGCATCCACCAGTGCAGCAGTCACAGGAGAGGACAGAGTCTTCAGAGGGCTGGAGGGCCACATGTTATAAGTCCAGCGCCTGCATGCAAGAAACATACGGTCAATCCAGAGGCAAATCAGGGTTGGTTTCATGGGCCTGATGGATGCCCTGGAGGCACTCTGTGCTGAACTGAGGGCGGATCGTGCTGCTAGGCACAGGGAGAGGCAGCACCTACACACCCGCCTAGACCTCTACACCAGGGCGGTCAACCACCTTTCCTCAGCGACCTCTGTGCTGTCAAGGCGCAGCATCAGTATGCAGCATGAGGTGGCACACTGCAGCCAGGACTTTGCAAGGGTCCTGGTACAGGTGACTTGTGCTGTGGATCAGCTGCGGGCAGCTGCCACTTCTGGCCCAGAAGTCCTGACTCCAATAGACGAGGACGCCCAATCTGGCAGGAGCAGGATTGCACCCCCGCCCCCACCGGACAGGCGCCGTAGTGTGCTTCACAGCAGGGCTTCTGAGACAGGTGAAGAGGGCAATGTGCACCCACTGTAAGGGCCTACGGGCCGACAGCGCCGCAGTTGAGGTGCTCAGACTTGGACATGGTGATGGGTGCATCAACCCTGTGTACACAGACACTTGGTCAAGATTGTTCATTCGCACTGTGAATCTAACATGTGCTGGACATTGAACAATACATTGTGTGCTACACAGGCTGTGTGCTGTTATATATCCTGTTCTAAAGGAAATTAAACACCGTTTCGTAATAGATGTTTAGCATTGTGTCATCTTTTCTTACCTAGAAATAGTTCTGTGTGTTCTCATCTCGCCTCTGGTGTCCAGCAGCTGCACCAATTACACCTGCTGGCATGCGTACTGGAGCTGGCCACTCCTTATCTGATGATTCCGATTTGGTGAGCTCCACTGGTGTGCCTTTCCTGGTGGCGATGTTGTGCAGCATGGCACACGCTACCACTATCTTGCAACAGGTCTGGGGGCTGTATTGTAGTGCCCCTCCACTCTTATGTAGGCATCGGAAACGGCTCTTGAGTATTCCGAAGGTCCGCTCAATGGTACATCTGGTTGCTATGTGGGCACTGTTGTACCTCCGCTCCCCAGCGTTGGCAGGATTCAGGTAAGGAGTCAGTATGTATTCACGGAACGCATACGCACTGTCACCTGTGGAGTGGGAGAATATGGTTAAACACTGTCCTGCCAATGCTGTCCTTTACTAGTGTGTCCTTCGAACAAATGCAATTACCTAGTAGGTATCCCTCACCAAACTCCCCACTTGTGAGTCGATGGTGTATCCCACTGTGGCGGAAGATGAAAGCGTTGTGTGTGCTGCCTGGGTATTTTGCGACGATGTCGGTGATAATGTGCTTGGCATTACACACCACCTGTATGTTCAGGGAATGGTAGGATTTGCGATTCCTGAACACATACTCGTTCTGGGAGGGGGGGATATGGCGACATGGGTCCCATCTATGCAGCCAATGACGTGGGGAAATTGTGCAATTTGATAGAACTCCTGCTTGGTCTGGTCTAGTGCCTGTGGTGTGCTGGGGAAGTGGATGTGGTGATGCAGCCTCTGTACCATGGCATCAAGGAACGCGTGGAAAAAGCGCGACAATGCACTCTGTGAGACCCCTCCTACTGTGGCTATCACCCCCGGAAGCTACCTGATGCCAAGAGGTGCAGTGAGCACAGGACTTGGATATGGGCGGGGATGGTGTGTGTCCTGCGTGTGGGGTGTTCAAGTATAGTTTTGTGCTCCGCTATTAAATCCAGGATGCTCTCTTCATCCAGCCTGTAGTTTGTATGGATCTCCTCCTCAGTCCGCTGGAACAGGGTTATGCATGCTCGAAAGATCCTTTCTTGGCGTCTCCTTCTCTGTGCAGCGGCTCTGAGTCGCAGCCTCCTGGATATCACATACAGCTCAGCCATTGTGGAAAATATCTGTTGCATTGTGGGCCTCTTTAAATAGTTTGCACCTGGTTACCACCTGCTCAGACTTGGTGGTAATTGCGATTCTCTAATTTGCGAATTTCGACAATTCTCAAATTGCGATTTTTTTCTTTAGCGAAATCGCAAATTGCGAGCTCGACAATTGCGAGTTTCGCTATTGTCGTGTAACATTTTGCGATTTCGCAAATTAATCGCAATGAGGTTTGATTCACAAATTTGCTAATTGCTACTTTTGCGTTTAGCAATATTGCGAATTGAATGTGTCTCTTACATAGCGAAGCTGTGTTTTGCGATCGCAAACACCGTTTTTTTGCGATTCGCTGTGTTTGCGATCGCAAAACTGCTTCATACATATGGCCCTAAATCCTTTAATTTGCCAGGCAGGCTGGCTTCCAATTCTGTTTCACAAAATTTGCAAGTGCGAGCAAACTTCAAGAGGACAATATGACTTCTAATCTCCAAGCCTAGATCATTGAATACTTTGGGACAGAAAGGAATTTCTTTAAACATCTATTTTCAGTAAAGCACCATTCAGTTCTGGAATCTAATGAAAGCAATTCAGCACCATAAAGTGCTTGGGTATTAGCTTAGCTAAAGTAACTTAAGTGAAAGACAACTATTATTCCACTCAAAGGTGGAATACATCTGCTGTGTTATATGGGTTTGTTTTGTAAATTGACCAT
Organism: Triturus cristatus; assembly: GCF_964204655.1. Classification (NCBI taxonomy): domain Eukaryota; kingdom Metazoa; phylum Chordata; class Amphibia; order Caudata; family Salamandridae; genus Triturus; species Triturus cristatus. Next base: position 408,963,582 of record NC_140582.1, read on the forward strand.
ATAAAGATTCCCTTGGCAGAACATGACTAGCATTGCTCCCAATTCCTGTCTTTGTAAATTTCATGGACATCACAAATGTTTCCCAATCATCACTAAATTGTAACATCCATCCCTCTCTCCTGCTTTCTGCCTAGGTCTATTGCTTCCTCCTGCCTTTCCCACGTTCTTCTTAGTGGTTTCTCTTTCTTTTGCTTCGCTTTTAGGTTTCGCCTGCACAGCGCTTGCACCGTGCTTGTGAAATATATTGTATTTAATACCATTGCTTTACTTTTTTTTCCCTTGTATATTGTCCATAAATGTATTTTACTATTCCCATTGTATACTGACTGTAAAGGTTGCTATGCACATTCGGTAAAGTGCTCTGATACCCTCGGGTCAAGTTTGTGCTATATAAAACTCTAAAACTAAATAAAAAAAAAATATCCTCAATATTTAAAGTCCAGTCTATGTAAAACATTGACTATGGATAAAAAAAGAGGATTTTTTTTTTTTTTAATATTATTTTTATTAGGTATTTTTTATACACATACAGGACATACAGGACATTTGTCTGTCTGGGTCGTCGCCCTTGGGTTACATGTTATATCGGTTAGTATAGTGTTACCTTTAGGTCGGCTCCCCCATTGCTAGCTAGCTTCGTATAGTGAAGAGAGAGTTCCTAAAGTGGGAGTGTATAGGATAGGTTGGAATAAGTTGAAGGAGAAGGATAGGAAAGAAGCGCAACCGTATACTTTCTCAAGCTTAGGTAGTCCATTAATTCAGGTCTTTGCCTTGGTATCTGACTGTAGCTATTTCCTATGGCGGTTCATAAGGGACTAGCGCTTTGTCCAACGCTTCCTATAGGCCTCTGGAAGACGCCTTCCACGGGTGTATTGCATTGCGAGGTTGTCTGCTCCTCTAAGGTAGGTGATCCAGTTGAGTCAGTTCTTGTAGGATATTTTTGAGAAGTCTTTCCAGTTGTTCAGCACGAGTTTGATTGCCTCTGTTAGGAGTAGGTCCAGTAGTTCTCTCTCTCCCTCTGTGGGGAGGTCTGTTCGAATGAACGCTGTGATGAGTGAGGCAAAGTTCCTGGTGATTTTGCACATAAAAACATTGTCTATAAAGTCCTTAACCTTATGCCAGAAGATCTTGAGCATTGGGCTTTGGAAGATCAGGTGTTCTAAATCCCCCCTCCCCGTGCCACAATTCCAGCACGTTGGGTTGTCTCTTAGCCCTAGTGTGTGTAGTCGGGCTGGGGTCCAGAAAGTTTTGTGAAGGAGCCATTGTTTGGTTTGGGCGAGACCAGGTGTGATTTTATTTTGTGTGGCCGATGCCCATATCCTTTCCCACTCCTGTTCTTTTATTGGGGATGTGAGTGTGTGTCCCAGTATCCCTTTGTTTTGTTATTCAGTTTGTGTTTGAGAGGTCTTAGTGTTTTGTATATCTTTGATGCTTGGTGGCCTAGTTTGTTTATGTTCTTTACATATTGGATTATCGAGGGCGTGGTGTCTTTTAGTTTTGATTTTGTTATGGCTGTCTTTATCTTTAGAAACCTGTACAGATCTAGGTCTTGTAGCTGGTGGCTTGTCTTCAATTCAGCTAATGTGATTGATGTGTTTACCTTTTCTAGTTGATGTGGGTGTGAGATGCCTTTCTCTATCCATGTGTCGAATCTAAGGGTTTTCCCTCTGTATTTAAGGTTGTTGTTCCCCCATATTGCTTCTGATTTTGAGCCTTTAATACTGACCTCCATTCTGCTGTCGAGTTTTAACAGTGCTATTTTGGTATTTCTCAGTATAGGGTTGTTCGCGTGTGGGTATGCGTTTGTTAGCAGGGCTAGTGGGTTCAGGTTGTACAGAATGGCCTTTTCTACTTGGAACCACACCGGTGTGTATTCCGGTGTTTGATCTACCCACTGTATGCCTTGCTTGGCAATGAAAGCTAGTTGGAAGAGCTTGAAATCCGCTAGGTTCACCCCTCCTTGTGTTTTTGGTAATCTTAGTTTTTTTATGCTTATCCTCGCTTTCTTATCCCTCCACTGGAATTTGGTGCACAATTTATCTACCTTTTGATGGGGATCATCCCCGATAGATAATTTACCAGGGGTGTGATCATCATTTTTAGTGTTTCAATTCGTACCCACCATGTCCTACATTTTGGTGATCAGTCTTCTAAATGTTTCTTTAACTTTATCATTAGAAGTTTCTCATTGTGTCGTATTGTGGTTAGTAGGTCGGTACCAAATAGTATACCCAAGTATTTGATATAGTTGGTCTGCCAGGCCAGCCCTGAGTTTCCCAGGACTTCTCTGGAACAGAAGATATTCAGCGGCTTGCACTCAGATTTGTCATTATTAAGCTTGTACCCTGAGTGGTCCGAGTATTCTTTTATCGTGGACATTAGCGCTTCTATTGATGCCTGGGGTTGCTCTGTCATCAGAATATCGTCTGCGTAGGCTGCCAGTTTTATATTCATTCCTTTAAAGTTTATCCCCTTGATATTTTCATTTACTTTTATGTCCTTAATGAGAGGTTCTAGCGCCAGGAGGAAGAGTGACGGTGAGAGTGGGCACCCTTGTCTGGTCCCTTGTTGTAACGTGAATGTGTCAGAGAGCGAGCCATTTATCACGATGCGGGCCGTGGGGACTGGTATAGGGCCATTGTCATCTGACAAAGTCTTCTCCCAAGTTGAAACTGTGCATGCATTGTTCTAGGAAAGCCCACGACACTTTATCAAAGGCTTTCTCTGCATCTAATGCTATGGCCACTGCCGGTGTCTGGCTCCCTGAGGCATGTTCCAGTACATGGCAGAATAGCCGTGTGTTGTCGCTTGCCATTCGGTTTCGCATGAATCCCACTTGGGTGTTACTTACTATTTTTGGCAGGAACTTGTTCAGTCTGGCTGCCAGGATTTTGGCATATATTTTGCAGTCGGCATTGATAAGTGATATGGGCCTATAGTTCCCTGGGTTTTGGTGGTCTTTACCTTCCTTCGGTATGACTATTATTGTCGCCTCTGTCATAGACATTGGGACAACCCCGGACGACGCAGTATAGTTAAAAACGTTTTTCAAGGTTGGGGTTAGTTGGGGTAGGAAGGCTTTGTAGAAGTCGGCTGTGAAGCCGTCTGGGCCTGGGGCCTTATTTTTCTTTAGCGCTTTGACTGCCAGTTCTATTTCTGTGGTGTTGATTTCTTGTCCTAGCCTTGCAGTGTCAGCTTGGTCTAGTTTTGGTTGTTTCAGCCTTTCTAGGAATTTTTTGCAGAGCTCCTTGTCGAGTGTCTTTTGGTTCCTGTAGAGGTCTTCATAAAAGTCTTTGAATGTCTTGAGTATCTCTTTGTGTGTTGTGCATGTTTTGTTGTGTTGATATGTAATTAATGAGATCGCTACCTGGTTACGCTTGTGTTTTAGGTATGATGCTAACAGTTTCCCTGCTCTGTTCGACTCGCAGAGGTTGAGTGCCTTGCATTTGTCGAATCACATGCCCGCTCTCTCGCTTATGATCTTGTTGTATGCGTACTTCTGTTGTGTTAGGGCGTAGAGTGTTGTGTTGTCTTGAGTGTTTATATGTTCGAGTTCTAGCTTTTTTATATCCTTTTCAAGCTGTGTCAGCTGCAGGTTCGCTTTCTTGTTTATTCTTGCCAGGGACAGTCAGAGCCACAACCCCGTGCTCGAGCACGTGCAGATCCAATACCGCTAATACCATCCAGGCGCAGGGCACGTGCATCCACCAGTGCAGCAGTCACAGGAGAGGACAGAGTCTTCAGAGGGCTGGAGGGCCACATGTTATAAGTCCAGCGCCTGCATGCAAGAAACATACGGTCAATCCAGAGGCAAATCAGGGTTGGTTTCATGGGCCTGATGGATGCCCTGGAGGCACTCTGTGCTGAACTGAGGGCGGATCGTGCTGCTAGGCACAGGGAGAGGCAGCACCTACACACCCGCCTAGACCTCTACACCAGGGCGGTCAACCACCTTTCCTCAGCGACCTCTGTGCTGTCAAGGCGCAGCATCAGTATGCAGCATGAGGTGGCACACTGCAGCCAGGACTTTGCAAGGGTCCTGGTACAGGTGACTTGTGCTGTGGATCAGCTGCGGGCAGCTGCCACTAGGTCTATTGCTTCCTCCTGCCTTTCCCACGTTCTTCTTAGTGGTTTCTCTTTCTTTTGCTTCGCTTTTAGGTTTCGCCTGCACAGCGCTTGCACCGTGCTTGTGAAATATATTGTATTTAATACCATTGCTTTACTTTTTTTTCCCTTGTATATTGTCCATAAATGTATTTTACTATTCCCATTGTATACTGACTGTAAAGGTTGCTATGCACATTCGGTAAAGTGCTCTGATACCCTCGGGTCAAGTTTGTGCTATATAAAACTCTAAAACTAAATAAAAAAAAAATATCCTCAATATTTAAAGTCCAGTCTATGTAAAACATTGACTATGGATAAAAAAAGAGGATTTTTTTTTTTTTAATATTATTTTTATTAGGTATTTTTTATACACATACAGGACATACAGGACATTTGTCTGTCTGGGTCGTCGCCCTTGGGTTACATGTTATATCGGTTAGTATAGTGTTACCTTTAGGTCGGCTCCCCCATTGCTAGCTAGCTTCGTATAGTGAAGAGAGAGTTCCTAAAGTGGGAGTGTATAGGATAGGTTGGAATAAGTTGAAGGAGAAGGATAGGAAAGAAGCGCAACCGTATACTTTCTCAAGCTTAGGTAGTCCATTAATTCAGGTCTTTGCCTTGGTATCTGACTGTAGCTATTTCCTATGGCGGTTCATAAGGGACTAGCGCTTTGTCCAACGCTTCCTATAGGCCTCTGGAAGACGCCTTCCACGGGTGTATTGCATTGCGAGGTTGTCTGCTCCTCTAAGGTAGGTGATCCAGTTGAGTCAGTTCTTGTAGGATATTTTTGAGAAGTCTTTCCAGTTGTTCAGCACGAGTTTGATTGCCTCTGTTAGGAGTAGGTCCAGTAGTTCTCTCTCTCCCTCTGTGGGGAGGTCTGTTCGAATGAACGCTGTGATGAGTGAGGCAAAGTTCCTGGTGATTTTGCACATAAAAACATTGTCTATAAAGTCCTTAACCTTATGCCAGAAGATCTTGAGCATTGGGCTTTGGAAGATCAGGTGTTCTAAATCCCCCCTCCCCGTGCCACAATTCCAGCACGTTGGGTTGTCTCTTAGCCCTAGTGTGTGTAGTCGGGCTGGGGTCCAGAAAGTTTTGTGAAGGAGCCATTGTTTGGTTTGGGCGAGACCAGGTGTGATTTTATTTTGTGTGGCCGATGCCCATATCCTTTCCCACTCCTGTTCTTTTATTGGGGATGTGAGTGTGTGTCCCAGTATCCCTTTGTTTTGTTATTCAGTTTGTGTTTGAGAGGTCTTAGTGTTTTGTATATCTTTGATGCTTGGTGGCCTAGTTTGTTTATGTTCTTTACATATTGGATTATCGAGGGCGTGGTGTCTTTTAGTTTTGATTTTGTTATGGCTGTCTTTATCTTTAGAAACCTGTACAGATCTAGGTCTTGTAGCTGGTGGCTTGTCTTCAATTCAGCTAATGTGATTGATGTGTTTACCTTTTCTAGTTGATGTGGGTGTGAGATGCCTTTCTCTATCCATGTGTCGAATCTAAGGGTTTTCCCTCTGTATTTAAGGTTGTTGTTCCCCCATATTGCTTCTGATTTTGAGCCTTTAATACTGACCTCCATTCTGCTGTCGAGTTTTAACAGTGCTATTTTGGTATTTCTCAGTATAGGGTTGTTCGCGTGTGGGTATGCGTTTGTTAGCAGGGCTAGTGGGTTCAGGTTGTACAGAATGGCCTTTTCTACTTGGAACCACACCGGTGTGTATTCCGGTGTTTGATCTACCCACTGTATGCCTTGCTTGGCAATGAAAGCTAGTTGGAAGAGCTTGAAATCCGCTAGGTTCACCCCTCCTTGTGTTTTTGGTAATCTTAGTTTTTTTATGCTTATCCTCGCTTTCTTATCCCTCCACTGGAATTTGGTGCACAATTTATCTACCTTTTGATGGGGATCATCCCCGATAGATAATTTACCAGGGGTGTGATCATCATTTTTAGTGTTTCAATTCGTACCCACCATGTCCTACATTTTGGTGATCAGTCTTCTAAATGTTTCTTTAACTTTATCATTAGAAGTTTCTCATTGTGTCGTATTGTGGTTAGTAGGTCGGTACCAAATAGTATACCCAAGTATTTGATATAGTTGGTCTGCCAGGCCAGCCCTGAGTTTCCCAGGACTTCTCTGGAACAGAAGATATTCAGCGGCTTGCACTCAGATTTGTCATTATTAAGCTTGTACCCTGAGTGGTCCGAGTATTCTTTTATCGTGGACATTAGCGCTTCTATTGATGCCTGGGGTTGCTCTGTCATCAGAATATCGTCTGCGTAGGCTGCCAGTTTTATATTCATTCCTTTAAAGTGTATCCCCTTGATATTTTCATTTACTTTTATGTCCTTAATGAGAGGTTCTAGCGCCAGGAGGAAGAGTGACGGTGAGAGTGGGCACCCTTGTCTGGTCCCTTGTTGTAACGTGAATGTGTCAGAGAGCGAGCCATTTATCACGATGCGGGCCGTGGGGACTGGTATAGGGCCATTGTCATCTGACAAAGTCTTCTCCCAAGTTGAAACTGTGCATGCATTGTTCTAGGAAAGCCCACGACACTTTATCAAAGGCTTTCTCTGCATCTAATGCTATGGCCACTGCCGGTGTCTGGCTCCCTGAGGCATGTTCCAGTACATGGCAGAATAGCCGTGTGTTGTCGCTTGCCATTCGGTTTCGCATGAATCCCACTTGGGTGTTACTTACTATTTTTGGCAGGAACTTGTTCAGTCTGGCTGCCAGGATTTTGGCATATATTTTGCAGTCGGCATTGATAAGTGATATGGGCCTATAGTTCCCTGGGTTTTGGTGGTCTTTACCTTCCTTCGGTATGACTATTATTGTCGCCTCTGTCATAGACATTGGGACAACCCCGGACGACGCAGTATAGTTAAAAACGTTTTTCAAGGTTGGGGTTAGTTGGGGTAGGAAGGCTTTGTAGAAGTCGGCTGTGAAGCCGTCTGGGCCTGGGGCCTTATTTTTCTTTAGCGCTTTGACTGCCAGTTCTATTTCTGTGGTGTTGATTTCTTGTCCTAGCCTTGCAGTGTCAGCTTGGTCTAGTTTTGGTTGTTTCAGCCTTTCTAGGAATTTTTTGCAGAGCTCCTTGTCGAGTGTCTTTTGGTTCCTGTAGAGGTCTTCATAAAAGTCTTTGAATGTCTTGAGTATCTCTTTGTGTGTTGTGCATGTTTTGTTGTGTTGATATGTAATTAATGAGATCGCTACCTGGTTACGCTTGTGTTTTAGGTATGATGCTAACAGTTTCCCTGCTCTGTTCGACTCGCAGAGGTTGAGTGCCTTGCATTTGTCGAATCACATGCCCGCTCTCTCGCTTATGATCTTGTTGTATGCGTACTTCTGTTGTGTTAGGGCGTAGAGTGTTGTGTTGTCTTGAGTGTTTATATGTTCGAGTTCTAGCTTTTTTATATCCTTCTCAAGCTGTGTCAGCTGCAGGTTCGCTTTCTTGTTTATTCTTGCCTTGATGCTAATTAGTTTCCCTCTGATGGTTGCCTTTAGTGCCTCCCATAAGGTGTTGGTGTTCACCTAACTATTATCATTATGGGTTATATAGTCACTTATGGCCTCCCCAATTTCCTTTTTGTTGCAAGGGTCTCTGACGGTGTTGTTCCTAAATCGCCTTCTTTTCGGGGGTGTTTCATTGTGTGTGCCGCTTAGTTTTAGACTAATGGCTGAATGATCAGAGACCAGTCTTGGTTCGATAGTAGACTCTTTGATCATGCGTGTGTGGCTCCCTGAGATTAGGATGTAATCTTTCCTCGTGTACGACTTGTGAGGGTTGGAGTAGAAGGTGTAGCCCCTTTCGGTTAGGTGTTGTAACCTCCATGCATCTTTAAGATTGAATTTAGGACATATATTTAGTAGTGCTGTGTGGGACTTGGTAGGTTGAAATTTGCACGTGGATTGCCTGTCTATTAGGGGGTCTAGTGGTAAATTGAAATCCCCTGCCACAATAATGATTTCATCTTGTGGCAGTTTATCTAGGGAGTCGGATACCCCTGTCCAGAATGAATGATCGTCTATGTTTGGGCCGTATAAGTTCACTATGTGCAGTTTTTCTTCTCTTCTGGATAGGGTCGTTACTAGCAGTCTGCCCTCTTTATCTTGCATGTGTTAGTCTATTGCTAGGCTCGACCCCCTGGATACCAGGGTCAACACCCCTCTCCTCTTTTTATCTACAGGCGAGCTTGCGCTCTGCGCTATCCATTTGGTTCTGATTAGTTTGGTGTCTTCCTCCTCTAGTTTCGTTTCTTGTAACAGGACTATATCGCTCTTGGTTTTTGTTAGGTAGTTAAGTATTTTCTTGCGTTTAATGGGGTGGTTAAGGCCCTTGACATTGAGTGATGTTATTTTAAGGTCTGTTGCTAGTGTGAGAGTTTTTCTACCGGCCATTTGTATTCCTAAGGCGTGGCCCTTCTATATGGTCTGATCTCCAGGGACCCCGGGTGTGCTCGTGTCTCTGGCCCCAATTTATCTTTCCTAGAGCTGCATGGGCTAGTACATTGGTCTTCATTTGAGTATGTGACGTTTGAAAAAGGAAAGAATGAAAAAAGAAAAGAGTGAGTACTTGAGAAGTACTGACTTTAACCCCCCCCCCCCTCTGTGTCACCCCCCCACCCTCCCCCTTCTACATTAGGATACGGAAGGTGCGACGGCAGGATCGCCTTTTCGCCTCCCGTAGCTTATTGTCTCGTCATTACTCGTTGTACTCCTTTTTGTTGTGGAATTGGTCGTGAGGTAGCAGATAGTGGTTCTTGAGGTAGATGAGGTTGAGGTAGATGTGATGTGCATAGTCTTTGTTTCATTATTTCGTCGCTTTTACTCTATAGTTTCCCACAGTGTCTCCTTCATTATTGTGTTCTGGAGACGGGCCTCTTTTTGCTGTGCTCTGTAGAGCTGAGTCCATGGGTAGTGACATTGGGCCCTCTAGGTATTTGTATAATTCTCGTGGATCCGTGAAGACGTGATTTTTTCCTTTGTCTATTATTTTAAATCTTGTAGGGGCAATGAACGAAAATTGTATGTTCCTGAGTTTCTGGCGAAGAGCGAGGAATCCTTTACTTGTGTCCACAGTGGGCTTTGAGTAGTCTTGGGTTAGGATGATTCTGTGGCCCTTTCAGTTGATCTGTTGGCTTTTAAAAGTTAAAAATGTCCTCCGTGTGTTGTGACCTCAGGGACTTGCATATGATGGGTCTTGCATAGTGGGAGGTCTGTACTTTGGCAGCCGGTACTCTGAATGCCTTATGAAATTCAAATTGACGGTTGAACTTTATGTTGGGGAGCTTTGGTATCAGGACCTCGAGGAATGCGGATCAAGAGCCTGCCGTATCCTCTGCTCCTTCTGGGACTCCGAGTATTCGAATGTTCCCCCTTCGGTTCTTATCTTCCATCTCTGCAGCTTGCTTTTGTAGGGCGCTCGTGATTTCAGCTATTGATCTTACTTCTTTAACCATGAACTGTCCAGCATCTTCTGTGTCGCTAATTCTCTGCTCCTCCGCTGTCAGTCTGATGTTCACAGAGTTAAGATCTACTCTAACCGCCGCAATCTCTAATTGGATTGTTTCCGTGGTGAGCTTTGTTGACTTCGCCAAGTCATGCACCTCTGCTAGTTTCTTAAGAATCGTTTCTAGCGTGCTATTTATGTCCGGCCTCTGTTTGATTGGTTAATCCGATGTCAGTGGCTCGCCTTTGCTTTTCTTCTGCTGCTGGTGCAGTCTGGTTTCCCTGTCAGCCATGTTTTTTTGTTTGTTGTCACCCATGTCTCTCTCTTGCGTCTTTATTTGTCCCTTGTCTCGTGTGCTTGTCCTGCGTGTTGCTTCCTCTATTCTCCTTGCTCGCTCTTTCATTTCCTGCTCAGGGTGTAGTACGTGCTAGCTCTCTTTGTGTGTTCTTCTTTTGGAATTGTTGGGTATCTTGTCACCAGGCTCTACTACTCTCCTTCTTCCCCTATCCACGTCGCTCTCTGATGTTTCTTCCTAAGGTACCCCCAAAGTCTTTTTGCATTGGTCGTTCTAGCCTGAGCACTGTGGCTCCTTTTTCTTCATATCTGTGGTAGCTCTTCCCGAGGAGTTAGGAGGGCCAGTGTGGTAATGTGCCAGGGATGGGGGTGCACTAGGCCGGCCTGGTTAGCCCCCTAATTCGCCCCTTATTCGTATTCCTCCCTTATAGGTAGCGGTGTTATTCCTTTGCATTTATTCTTTTTGTATGCGTTCTTATGCGCTGTTTACGGTCTTTATGGGTTTAGGAACTCTCCACTTTCCGCCACTTGTGCTCCTCTCCTTTTTTTTGTAGTTTTGGATCTCACGGCGCGCTGCTTTTTTCACCCCTTTTTTTTTTTCTTAACCCCTCTCTCGTCCACCTCTGTTAGACTTGCTTGGCTGCTTGGTTGCTTTCGTTTTGGCCGTCTCTCATCTGCCTCCACTATCCCCTCTCATTTGTTATCACTCAGCCCTTTGTTTTGCTTTTTTTTTTCCCCCTCTTCCGCCATTTAGTCTCTTCTTTTCCCCTCGTCCGTTTCACCCGATGCCTCCGATGTCTCCCCTTCCCCTCCTCTCTGTCGCGTGCGGCTCCGACAGCCTCCTGCTACTCAGGCGGTGAAGTGGTGACTCCAGAGGTAGGAGCAGGGGATATCGCTGTACGCGCGATCTTTTTGTGTGGTGGGGGGGGAGGCTCTCCGAGCAGCGCTGCTCTTTATTCCGGTGCTTCCCTCGCCCGCTTCCCCCGCTCACCTCTGGCCGCTGAGTGTCGGTCTTTGTTCCTTACTCCTTGCTCCTTCGTGGTTGTGTAACTAGGGGACCATTTTTAGTTTCGGTTTACTCCGTTGTTTCTTGTGGGCACGATCTTGGATGCCTCTGCCCTCCATCTGTGTTCTTAACTTTGCTTTTCTTAGCATTTCGGGGCGTTCATACCTCTCCACGATGGTATCACTCTATGGCGTGTGAGTTCCGACACCCCGTGCTGTCTCCCTTTTTATTGGCGGTTCGCTGTTCATCGGAGTAAACTCCCTTCGCTTGCTCCGTTACGGCGCATCGGCAGGATCAGGCAGCCATTAGCTCTGCCGTCCAAGCCACACCCCGATGATTTTATTTTTTGATAAATGTGCATCCCAACTAAGATTATCAGCAGAACGAACAAAGGTATTTACAGTTTCTCACATAAAGTAGTTTTGTCAGTGTACCATTGAAATCTTTTAGGTCTATTAGAAAAGATCACCGTTTTATTAACTGCTACATTAATAGTTAATATAGTTATGGAACAATAGGTAGTTAGGGCATTAATTCCCCATTGAAGTCCTACTGGAGTATATCATAGAACCAGGTCATCGGCATACATTAAACATGCAATGTGCTGATTACCAATTTTGGGTAAAAAAAGGATGGGTTGTTGAAATAAGAATTGCGAAGTCTGACATAACACCCTAAGAAGAAAGTAGATCGTACGCACCCCTGCCTCAAACCATTTTAAAAAGGATCTTTTGGGGAGAAGGCTCCACTAAAATGTGGATCGTCTGTTCATGTAACAGATGAATAATATATAAGAGACCTTGGTGAATTCATATCATTACATGCACATCCATCCGCAAATCTGGTGATTTGCTTGTTTTACCAAAACGTTCTGCTTTGGCAAACAATAATTCTTGTCTTTTTACTGTTGAGGAACTGCATTCCAAAAGCGTTGTCAAAGCTAAAAGGTTGAGCAATGACATTGAAAGGCAAGACCTTTTGGCTTCGCAAGTGATTGTTGACACTGGTGATGATTTACATTTTGGCATTGGTTCCCAAAAAGGAAAAATAAATAGATCATATTCCCTGTGCATAGGTATGCAGGTTATTTGTTATTGTTTGTCATTAAGATCATTGTCAGAAGGCTTAGATCCCCCTAATTGTTCACTTATAGCATCAAAAATAATTCCCTAAAAATAACAATGGTAACAACAATTTTCTGGACATTGAGTTGTTAATAATTTTGTTTGACATTTCATTTTAGCTTGTTGGCGCCCCTTATTGGTGAATACGACAAGCACATGGAGGATATGAGTAAGCAGCTGCAGTACTATCAGGTATAACCTTGAATGGAATAGCAATTTTTTGTTGAAACAATGTTTTACTGAAAATGATTGTTTAGTCAAGTAACAAAACTTGAACTCAGTGTGCACAATAACCAATCAATATTTTACAAACTTAAGTTTGTAAAATATTGATTGGTTATTTTTGTAAAATATTGATTGTTTATTGTGCACACCGAGTTCAAGTTTTCTTACTTGACTAAACAGTTGTATTTACGTCGCTTATGTGAGACAGCATACGTTTCAGTGTAGCACACTGTGAATACATTTGTTTGCGATCGATTAGGAAATACGAGAATTAGTAGTGCACTACACATTTCCTTTGAACTACTGAAAGTAATGTCATGCATTAAGATGTAAAGTTTAGCCAATGACAGAGGAACAAAACAGATTTAAAGTATTATTAGTCACTCTAGGACATATTTATGAGCCCCTTTGCATCGCTCTTCCACCATGCAACGTGGTACAAGAGCAACGCAAATGAAAAATAAGATTTATGAAGCCAGGCAAGGCCACCTTGCGTGGCTTCATAAATCTTGAGTAGTGTAACACAGTACAAATCGCTGTTTTGCAGTAATCTGTGCCAGAGAGGCATTTCCACGGGAGTTACGTGGGTGTTTTCACGCAACATCCATGGATTTAGATGCATTCCCAGATTTTCAAGAACAGTTAAACCTGGGAAACCGCCAAAGAGATATGTCTCCCCAGGAGAGGCATAACGAGGAGAAATTGCTTTAGTTCTCCTTGTTTGTTCCTCTTTCTATGTGTTCTGCATCCTGCAGCACACATAAAAAGAGGAAAAAGCCTCTCAGGATTTTGTTTATGCAGGAAGGTGCCCCTTTCTGCGGAAAAATAACCCTGCATGCAATGCAGGCACCCCTGCACCATGGTGCAAGGGTGCCTGCTTTGGTGCTAGGCAGCCCATTGTGCAACAGCGCAGGGGAAAGGACAGGATTCCTGCCTTAAATACAGTGTATTCCCGTGACGCTTTGCAGCAAGGTGACTTGCTGCACTTCGCCACTTTTCCATAAATATGGCCCTCTGTTTCCAAACCCCTTCTTCTGTGTAGTATGTCCACGTTCTGCTGATTCAAAGCAGAACGTATTCAATTTCAATACACTATCTGTGATAAATGCCAGTCACCCCTAAGTAGGGCATCCTAAAGCCCAGGAGGCAGGGTACATTATATCCAAGGTGTGGAAATATAAGTGCAAGCTTATATGACCCTATAATACTCTTTTACCATTAAAGTACACTATAAGTGATTGATGGTTCGTAGGATAACATGGGCTGGCACCCGGGCAAACATGAGCTCCATTATGAATCCACCTAAATATGTCATGTTAGGTAACAAACAATGTGCCTTCTCGCCACTTACACAAATCTCATGTCAAGGGCAATGTGGCATGCACCCAGGTGGCTACCTTAGAGGTTGCCCACCTGGTTGCCCTGGCTTCTGTGTGCTCTGGCTTGCAAGTCCATGTTTTCGGCGTTTGCTGCCACCAAGATAGAATTCTGACCTCCTGCCAAGCAGTGTGATCACTCCCAGAAGTCAGGAACAAAGAATTGGACTGAAAGGAGGTCATACCTCCCTCCTCCCAAGCAGGCTAGTGAAGTGGCACATCAAGGTGGTGAGCATCAAACGCTGCATCACCTCTGAAATGCACCAGGGCTGACTCCAAGAGGAGGAAACCCTTCCCCAAGCACATTTGCACCAGGACAGGTGGGAAATTAATTAATCAAGGAGGTGTACACCTCCAGAAGGCTAGCAACACCTCCACGGTGATGAGACTGGTTTGTACACACACTAAAGTTAGATTTGTTATCTTTAGGAGAGGCAGAATAGAGGGTACTGGGTAGAAAAAGTGACCTACATCCGATGTGTGGTCACCTCAGGTGCGGACCAGCTGTAGGGACTAGCAGCCCATTCTCTACTTTCTTCACACCTGTTAGACCTGTCAGCCCTTTGGGTGGTCCCTCCTCATCATTATTTATTTTGTCCCACTTTTGCCTCAAACCCTGTTAGTATTTTTTCCTTTTTGGGAACCACCAGACTTTTTAGTATTGATGCAGATTCAGGGAGCCATTTTATCTACCCCTGGAACTTCTGTCTGAGGGCCTGGAGCACAAAATGGTGGCCACCCATTGTCACCTGTGACATCACTGGAACCTACTAGAACCTTCTGCAACATTCTGGAACCCTGTGACAGTTGGAGGCGGTTTAGAATGTTGGGAAGCTAAGTCAGAGTTGACAGTTGGAGTTGGCAGTTGGCACCTGACTGGTGAAGAGAGAGGAGCACAGAACTGAAGGAGGAAGGAGTGAGGCAACAGGGGTGGAAACTTGTGCCTGGAGTGGGGTCCAGAAACCCACCCTTGATACTAGTCCCTGCTGACTGAGCCCAGCCTGGAGCCCTGTGTGGGAGAAAGCAAGAAACATCATCTTAAGGACCTGGACAGCCGGAACAGGCCTTAAAAGTAAAGAACAGCAAGTTCCTGACCTGGTTACTGGTAACTTCCTGAAGTCCGACGTCGAGAAGCCTGGAGACCTGGAGCCCGAGGTGGGGAAGCGGCGCTGACTGGAAAGCAGACGTCGTACCCGGAGCCGCCAGAGGTCGAGAGAGGGCGCCGACGGAGGTCGTGGAGACACCAGAGGTCGAGGAGGAAGTCACCTGAGGTCAAGTGTGCGGCGTCAACGGGGGAGTGAAGTCCGCCCTCCGGAGTCGCCGGAGACCGAGGTGAAGCGTGCCGGAGGTCGGGAGTGGAGATCGCACTCCGGAGTCGCCGGAACCTGAAGAGAATCGTGCCGGAGGTCGGGAGTGGAGGTCGCACTCCGGAGTCGCCGGAACCTGAGGAAAGGAGCACCGGAGGTCGGGAGTGGAGATCGCACTCCGGAGCCGCCGGAAGTCGACATCGAGCCAAGGCCGGCCGACGTCATCGAACCGGAGCTGCCCGAAGTCGACATCGAGCCAAGACTGCCCGACGTCATCGAACCGGAGGTCGACATCGAGCCGAGGCCGCCGACATCGAACCGGAACCGCCTCCCGGCGTCGACAAGAACTGTCATTGAGCCGAGGCCGCCGACATCGAACCAGAACCGCCTCACGGCGTCGACACGACTCCGGCGGCGTCGGAACTTCATAAAAAGGGCAGTAAGTGGAATAGAGGGCGCCTAAGGCCCTGTGAAGCCCTAAGAGACCATCCTAGAGGCTAGAGAGGTGCTGGAACCAGCTTGATAGTGCCAGGGGTGAGCTGAGACTAATACAGAGGGGTTGTGTAGTGTGGGAGAGCCAGATCTCTAGATCCCCCCTTGATCTACCTCAGTTTAGGCCTCAGCCTTGTCCAAGCCAGGTAGTACACCCCTCAGGTCATCCAAAACTCTACAAGCTGGGATTGAGCCAAATCATCCCATAGTACCTCAGGAATGTGAACTGATTTTCAAGTGTCACTGTTGGCTTTTATTATTTATTGAGAGCACTGTATTTATTGTATTCATCCTATTTATTGCCTCACAGTATTTATTGTTTCACAGTATTTATTGTCGCACAGTATTTATTGTCTTGCAGTATTTATTGCCTCATAATATCTAATTGCCTGTTATGTAATGCACTTATATTTATGCCTTGATTATTTATGATCTACCTTATTTATTGAATCGTTAAGATAGTATTTATTTGACGTACCCTTCCACAGGAAAAGCCTTGTGTACTGTGATTGTATTATTATTTATTTAATCAGCAACTAAGAGAAAAGAAGATAAAGAGATATATTTTCAGTATAATTTTTACGGTGTAGTGTCGTTTTTGGAACGGATGCACGCCTGGTTATTGTGTGGGTATGACGTATGCTTAGCACGGTGCCTGATCCCTGACCACTCGAGCCAAGCTACCACAGTGAATGTCTGGGAGAACACCACCACCCTTCCGGTGTGGGAGTGTTTTTCTAACATAATTGGTGTTCAGTGGTGGTATAGAGCTGTGCCTACGTATACTCGACAATAACTGTGGGTAGTCCATAGGCCTACACCGGGAGTTTTCTCCAAGCAGACTTCCTAATTGTGAGTTTTTGTTTTTTCCAAATTTACTCTGGTGGTGGGAGGAGGTATTATAAAAGGTGCCCCCCTGCATAGCTTCTGTAAAAACCTGTCTTCTGTTCTGAGTGGGCAAGATGGAGTTTGTACTGGAGAATTTAGAAACGTACACTGTGGCCCAACTCAGGGAGTTTTGTCAGCGGGAGGGGGTGTATTGTCCCCCAGGAGCAAAGAAGGGTGCACTCCAAACCAGCTTAAGGGCTTGGGGGGAGGCACGACGAGAAAGCAAGGCTGAGGAGGAGGACAGGGATAGAGAGCCCGACAGTGAGGGAGCTGGTTTGTACCAACCTGAGGTGAGGAACCTGTTAGTGGGGCCCAGGACACTTTCTAGGAAGGGCAGCAGTGCCTCTAGCGGTGGCTTGTCTGAAGTGGAGTTAACAGACCGGAGGGAGAAAAGACAGCTCACATGGGACTTAGCAAGGCTGAAGAAAGAGAAGGAGGAACAGAGGATGGCTCATGAGCTGAGGTTAAGGGAGATAGATCTCCAGATCCTACGAGCCGGGGCAGCGAAGAAAGAGAGTTCACCAGGGAACCCAAACCCTACCTGCCAAAGGACATAGTAGCTAGCTATGGGGCGGGTGACGATATCGCCAAGTGGCTAGCGGCCTATGAGGTCTCGTTAAGGGCCCAGAGAAGTACCGGGGAGGGGGATTGTACAAGTACATGCCTCCAGCTGGTAGGGATGCATTATTGGCCCTAGAGGAGGATGAGCAGACCCACTACCCCACCATGAAAGTGGCGCTCATAAGAAAGTTTGGACTAACACACGAAAAGTACAGACAGAAGTTCCGGGGTAGTCACAAACTGGGCACACAGAATTGGGTGGACTTCCTGGACTATGCAAAGAAGGCATTAGAGGGTTGGATTCAGGGCAGTGAGGTGAGGGACTACGAGGGGTTGTTTGATTTAGTACTGAAAGAACACCTGCTCGAAAAATGTTTCCCTGAACTGCGTCAACACCTGGTGGATAGCAAGCTGACCAATCCCCGGAAGCTTGCTGAGGAGGCGGACTTTTGGGCTAGTACCCGGGTGTCCACAAGGGGGACTGGAGGGGATACTCAAAAGGCCGGACAGGGCGCCCCCCAGAAGAAAGAGGGAGGGGAAAAGAAAAAGGAGTTCTCCAAAGGCCCCCAAAATAATTTCCAAGGTAAGGGAACAGGATTCACCCCTAGGGCTAACCCACCCAGAAACCCTAATCCTGGCCAGAGTCAGCAGCCAAGGGTTGTCCATTGCTTCGAGTGCGGTGGCGTTGGACACTATAAGGGAGATGCGAAGTGCCCAAAACGACCACCCCCTCCCATTGGAGGAAAGGCCCCCGGAGTAGCTAGTGCAGTGCTCGGGGAGGAGATGCCCTTGACTAAGGGAAGGGAGTGGGCGGGTGTCACTTTAGTGTCCCTGGGAGAACGGGAGATGGTTCCTAAGATCCAGGTGCCCGCAAATACCATAAAGTATGGGCAGTGGGTCACCATCAACGGCCAAAGAGGGGAGGCTCTGAGAGACACAGGAGCCAGTATGACTATGGTACGTAGCCAACTGGTGTCTCCAGAGCAGGTAATTCCCGATGTACTCCACCCAGCCGCGATGGCTGACGGCAGAACAGGCCACTATCCAGTGGCCGAGGTTCCCTTTGAATGGGAGGGGGTTGCAGGTTCACTTCGAGTTGCCGTAAGCCCTGCCGTGCCAGTTGATTGTCTGCTGGGGAATGACATGGAGCACAATGCTTGGAAGGAGGTGGAATACCGGACTCATACTGAGATGCTGGGTACACCTGACTGGGCCTGTGTTAGCACAGGGTCCGCGACTACCCGGAGAGGGAGTTCGCTCAGGCTGGAGCCTGGAACAAAGGCCCAGCCAGCTCCCGATCAAGGGAAGAACCGAGGACAGGAGGAGCCTGCCTCGGCGTCCACACCCCGTAGGACGGATAGGCCACCGGAGGTGGTGGACCAGGAGTCTGCGGTGGGGGATGTCACCAAACTGGAGGACCTACCCATCCCGGCCGAGTGGCACGTGGAGGGAGGCCCGACCGGGGAGGAATTCTGCCAGGGCCAGAGGGAGTGCCCTACCCTTGAGGGACTGAGGCGTCAGGCCAAAGCCCAGGCAGCAGGGAACGTTGAAGGGAACTACAGTGTTTACTGGGAGGATGGCCTCTTCTACAGTGAACCCAAGGCACCCCTACATGGATCGTCACGAGCCTTGGTAGTCCCTCAACGTTATCGAGCCTTCCTTCTGGAGTTGGCTCACGAGATCCCCTTGGCAGGACACCTGGGGCAAGACAAGACCTTTGCCCGTCTTGTCCCACACTTTTATTGGCCTCAAATGAAAGTGTCGTCCGATACCTACTGCCGGACATGTGTGTCTTGCCAAGCCAGTGGGAAAACAGGGGTGAAGCTGAAAGCTCCCCTGGAACCACTTCCTGTCGTTAGCACCCCCTTTGAAAGGGTGGGCATCGACATTGTGGGTCCGTTAGATCCGCCTACGTCAGCTGGTCACAGGTTTATCCTGGTTCTGGTGGATCATGCCACACGGTACCCAGAGGCAATACCTCTGAGGACCATAAAAGCACCTGTTGTGGCTAGGGCCCTGATGGGAATCTTTACCCGAGTGGGTTTTCCCAAGGAAGTTGTGTCCGACAGGGGGACCAACTTCATGTCAGCGTACATGCGGGCCATGTGGAAGGAGTGTGGAGTGACCTACCGGTTCACAACTCCTTACCACCCCCAGACCAATGGTCTGGTGGAGAGGTTTAACAAAACCTTGAAAGGCATGATCAGAAGTCTGCCTGAAAGCCTGCGGAGGAAATGGGACGTCCTCCTACCCTGTCTATTGTTTTCCTACAGGGAAGTGCCACAGAAGGGAGTGGGCTTCAGCCCCTTCGAGCTTCTGTATGGGCACCCTGTGCATGGACCTCTCAACCTGGTGAGAGACGGATGGGAAAGAACTCCCAGAAAGCTTCCCCAGGACGTGGTGAGCTACATGCTGGCCTTCCGGAGCCAAATGGCTAAGTTGTGGAAGCAAGCTTCTGACAACTTGGAAGCCAGCCAAGCAGTAATGAAGGCGTGGTATGACCACAATGCTCACCCGGTGGAATTGGAGACTGGCCAGAAGGTGTGGGTGATCGAACCAGGAGAGCTTAGCGCCCTCCAGGATCGCTGGTCAGGACCCTTTGAGGTATTGGAGAAGAAGGGTAAGGCTACCTACTTGGTGGATCTTAAGACCCCTCGCCAGCCCCTACGGGTGCTGCATGCCAACCGCCTCAAACCCCACCACGAGAGGCCCGAAGTCATATTGATGATGGTGACTGACGGAGCAGAGGATGTGGAAAGCGAGCCTCTCCCCGATTTATTTGCGTCTCAAGAGAAGGATGGGTCGGTGGAGGGAGTGATTCTCTCCCCATCTCTAACTCCTGAACAGCAGGAGGACTGCCGCCAGGTCCTGGGACAGTACTCTTCGTTGTTCTCCCTTGTTCCGGGTAGGACTCACCTGTGCGTCCATGACGTGGACACAGGAGACAGCCCACCTGTGAAGTCCAAGATCTACCGGATGTCAGACAAGGTGAAGGCCAGCATTCACAGTGAAGTCACTAAGATGCTGGAGCTAGGAGTGATCGAACCTTCTAGCAGCCCCTGGTCCAGTCCGGTGGTACTAGTACCAAAAGCTGCACCACCGGGTGCCCAACCGGAACTGAGGTTCTGTGTGGACTACCGGGGACTGAATTCAGTAACCAAAACTGATGCTCATCCGATCCCTAGGGCGGATGAATTGATTGACCGGCTGGGAGCTGCCCAATATCTAAGTACCTTTGACCTTACTTCTGGGTACTGGCAGATCTCTTTGACTGATGGAGCAAGGGAAAGGTCAGCCTTCTCCACGCCCAATGGCCACTACCAGTTCTGTGTGATGCCCTTTGGGCTCAAGAACGCACCTGCCACGTTTCAGCGCCTGGTAAACCAGATCCTCACCAGAATGGAGAGTTTCTCTGCTGCTTATCTGGATGACATAGCCGTCTTCAGTAACAGCTGGGAGGATCACTTGCGTCACCTGCAAGCTGTTCTCCAGGCCCTGAGGCAAGCTGGATTAACGATCAAGGCCAGTAAATGCCAGATAGGGCAGGGGTCGGTAGTGTACCTTGGACACTTGGTGGGTAGGGGAGCGGTGCAACCCCTCCAGGCGAAGATCGAGGCCATCATGGCCTGGGAACCCCCCAAGACTCAGACTGAGGTCCGAGCATTTTTGGGCCTCACCGGATACTACCGCCGCTTCGTGAAGGGTTATGGTACCATCGTGGCCCCCCTCACGGAGCTTACGTCCAAGAAGCAACCTCGACGGGTAGTCTGGACGGAGGCTTGTCAGCAGGCCTTTGTGAAGCTGAAGCAAGCCATGTGCGAGGCCCCAGTCCTACGGGCCCCAGACTTTTCCAAGAAGTTCATTGTCCAGACAGATGCATCGGAACATGGCATTAGGGCAGTGTTATCGCAACTCAATGAAGAGGGTCTGGATCAACCCGTGGTCTTCCTATCCCGGAGACTACTTCCCAGGGAACAGAAGTGGAGTGCAATAGAGCGAGACGCCTTTGCAGTGGTATGGGCTCTGAAGAAGTTGCGGCCATACCTGTTTGGCTCGCACTTCCTAGTTCAGACCGACCACAGACCCCTTCATTGGCTGATGCAGATGAAGGGGGAGAATCCCAAGTTGTTGAGGTGGACTATCTCCCTACAGGGAATGGACTTTCAGGTGGAACATCGGCCTGGAGTGGACCACGCCAATGCAGACGGTCTCTCAAGGTATTTCCGCCTTAGTGATGAGAACTCCCAAGGGGTTGGGTAGCTCTCCCCACTTTCAGCTGGGGGGGACGCGTGTTAGACCTGTCAGCCCTTTGGGTGGTCCCTCCTCATCATTATTTATTTTGTCCCACTTTTGCCTCAAACCCTGTTAGTATTTTTTCCTTTTTGGGAACCACCAGACTTTTTAGTATTGATGCAGATTCAGGGAGCCATTTTATCTACCCCTGGAACTTCTGTCTGAGGGCCTGGAGCACAAAATGGTGGCCACCCATTGTCACCTGTGACATCACTGGAACCTACTAGAACCTTCTGCAACATTCTGGAACCCTGTGACAGTTGGAGGCGGTTTAGAATGTTGGGAAGCTAAGTCAGAGTTGACAGTTGGAGTTGGCAGTTGGCACCTGACTGGTGAAGAGAGAGGAGCACAGAACTGAAGGAGGAAGGAGTGAGGCAACAGGGGTGGAAACTTGTGCCTGGAGTGGGGTCCAGAAACCCACCCTTGATACTAGTCCCTGCTGACTGAGCCCAGCCTGGAGCCCTGTGTGGGAGAAAGCAAGAAACACCATCTTAAGGACCTGGACAGCCGGAACAGGCCTTAAAAGTAAAGAACAGCAAGTTCCTGACCTGGTTACTGGTAACTTCCTGAAGTCTGACGTCGAGAAGCCTGGAGACCTGGAGCCCGAGGTGGGGAAGCGGCGCTGACTGGAAAGCAGACGTCGTACCCGGAGCCGCCAGAGGTCGAGAGAGGGCGCCGACGGAGGTCGTGGAGACACCAGAGGTCGAGGAGGAAGTCACCTGAGGTAGAGTGTGCGGCATCAACGGGGGAGTGAAGTCCGCCCTCCGGAGTCGCCGGAGACCGAGGTGAAGCGTGCCGGAGGTCGGGAGTGGAGATCGCACTCCGGAGTCGCCGGAACCTGAAGAGAATCGTGCCGGAGGTCGGGAGTGGAGGTCGCACTCCGGAGTCGCCGGAACCTGAGGAAAGGAGCACTGGAGGTCGGGAGTGGAGATCGCACTCCGGAGCCGCCGGAAGTCGACATCGAGCCAAGGCCGGCCGACGTCATCGAACCGGAGCCGCCCGAAGTCGACATCGAGCCAAGACTGCCCGACGTCATCGAACCGGAGGTCGACATCGAGCCGAGGCCGCCGACATCGAACCGGAACCGCCTCCCGGCGTCGACAAGAACTGTCATTGAGCCGAGGCCGCCGACATCGAACCGGAACCGCCTCACGGCGTCGACACGACTCCGGCGGCGTCGGAACTTCATAAAAAGGGCAGTAAGTGGAATAGAGGGCGCCTAAGGCCCTGTGAAGCCCTAAGAGACCATCCTAGAGGCTAGAGAGGTGCTGGAACCAGCTTGATAGTGCCACGGGTGAGCTGAGACTAATACAGAGGGGTTGTGTAGTGTGGGAGAGCCAGATCTCTAGATTCCCCCTTGATCTACCTCAGTTTAGGCCTCAGCCTTGTCCAAGCCAGGTAGTACACCCCTCAGGTCATCCAAAACTCTACAAGCTGGGATTGGGCCAAATCATCCCATAGTACCTCAGGAATGTGAACTGATTTTCAAGTGTCACTGTTGGCTTTTATTATTTATTGAGAGCACTGTATTTATTGTATTCATCCTATTTATTGCCTCACAGTATTTATTGTTTCACAGTATTTATTGTCGCACAGTATTTATTGTCTTGCAGTATTTATTGCCTCATAATATCTAATTGCCTGTTATGTAATGCACTTATATTTATCCCTTGATTATTTATGATCTACCTTATTTATTGAATCGTTAAGATAGTATTTATTTGACGTACCCTTCCACAGGAAAAGCCTTGTGTACTGTGATTGTATTATTATTTATTTAATCAGCAACTAAGAGAAAAGAAGATAAAGAGATATATTTTCAGTATAATTTTTACGGTGTAGTGTCGTTTTTGGAACGGATGCACGCCTGGTTATTGTGTGGGTATGACGTATGCTTAGCACGGTGCCTGATCCCTGACCACTCGAGCCAAGCTACCACAGTGAATGTCTGGGAGAACACCACCACCCTTCCGGTGTGGGAGTGTTTTTCTAACAACACCCATAACTCCCCTAAATCTAGGACTCAAGGGACACCTCTGACACCAGACCTCAGTTCTGAACAATAAGCATCAAAGAGGACAGAAGAAGAGACCTTTGTAAGCGTCAATAGGACAGGCACAGAGCACAAGAGGGATACCTTTAAAATGAGGAAGCGCTTCTGAAACTGCCTGATCGAGACTTGTCCTTGGCTGTATCTCGGTTTTCCCAGACTGAGAGACCCCTGCGGAAGCCTGAAGCACCCTCACACTCCCCTGGACTAGTGGCACTAGTCTCCTGCAAACTGCAGGTAAAACAATGCTCCGGATCCGAAGAATATCTTGCCATTGGGTCCTCTGAGGGATCTCCCAAATTCAGATGCTCGAGGGCATTGCGGGAACTGTAGTCCTGCCTTCCACTATTTTACAGGCAGCTACCGCGTTCCTTGGGACCACCGGAAGGCAAAGTTTCTTTCTGCTCAACTTACCACTGCCAAGACTTGTTGGTCACCAGCAACCGACCCCTTTACTTGGTGCTGTACCTAGGGGGAACTCCATCCGATCTTCGACCGATGTCAGCAACCACCTGTTGTTGTGTTTTGCATCTTTCAC
This sequence comes from Triturus cristatus, assembly GCF_964204655.1. NCBI lineage: Eukaryota > Metazoa > Chordata > Amphibia > Caudata > Salamandridae > Triturus > Triturus cristatus. Next base: position 408,987,293 of record NC_140582.1, read on the forward strand.
CCCGTAGCACCGTTTCAGTGGTAAAAGTAGATCTCCCACAGCTCCCGTTCAGCACCAGGGACAGCCAGGACAACCCTGCACCTGGGCTCCACGCGTCTGGTAAAATTGAACTGTCTGTTTCGGCTTGGTCGTGGCACCTGCTTCACCTTTACCCTGCAAGGGTACCACACAACTCGACCTGCAAGTGACTGATTGTCACTAGTGGTTTTTAGGTCGAGCCTAGCGCAGCGCGCATGCGCTGCTCTAGGAGATGCCCTTTTGGAATTAGTCTGCACTTTTCTAACACTCGTGCGTGTGGCGCCATCCACCTTGCGGGAGCGAGCAGCTAATTAGTGTTGCCACGCGCACTTGTTTACATTTGCCTGTCTCGTGTTTGCTTTCACTTTCTTGCCTGTCTCGCTTTCGCTTTCACTTGTACTTGTTAAAACTGTGACATCGCCTTGATTTTGTTTTTCTAATCAAAAATCTCTTCCAAAGTTTAAAACTTCGCTAAACTAGACATCTTCAGACAATGTTTGTGGGCCGTACGATTCTAATTTTTGTGATAGAAAACGCCTAAAGCTTTTCCAGTCAATCAGTATGCTGCTGGTGCGTACATGGGAAATGCAGAGCTGTCGGCATGAACTGGTGTAACACAATGAAGTGGCATCAGGCGGTGTGAAGCAGGCAGCACCGGTAGTTACAGCGTGTGCTTCCAAGAGACTTTCACACGCACAGCTGCTTTTCTGAATAACGTTTCCAGCACACTATGCTTAATTACAGAGTAAAACGCAAAAAATATTTATTCTTCCATGCGTGAGGGTTATGAACAGACCTCATTTAATATCAGGCGAGGATCTAAAACTAAAAGACTGGCTTTTCCAGGAAGGTCCCTGGAAAACAGGCAGTTTATTTATTCATTTAGAAGTGCCATGAGGGATGTCAGTTCACAAAAATGATAGAAGTAGTAAAAGTTAGATCGTGTACAGTTTTACCCCGATTACATCATAGTTAACCCCTTTCCTTCCCTTATCTCCTCAACAGCCTCCTTTGCTGCATGGCTATACACTTACACAGGGTAATATGCAGCACGGCTAAACACTTATGAGGTCCCAAAAGCGAGACCTATTGGCGATGCCAATGCTTGTTCTCCTTGTCCTGTCATATGTCCCGTGCAGGCCCATTGTCATTTTCCCTATGTTAGCATGAGCATGTTGCAGACTTTCCTTTGCTTTGCACATGTTACTCTACAAACATATTTTGCTTTGTGCCTTTGTGTAAAAACTGCTGCCATAGACATCTCAACCTTCTCTCTTGCTGTATGTCTGATGTCACTTGAAACCCCTTGGCGGTGGAACAACCCTGCTATTGACATCTACTGTTATGTAATTCTGTATGTTTTAAGAGAATGTGAACATCCCTGCAGATGAAATTGTAATATTTAGCACTGTTACACGTGTTGAAAATTAAAGTTTTTTGCTCTTATAGGAACAGATGAGAGAGATGAGGCTTAAAGTGGAAAAAATCACAAGGGAAAATGAAAGGTAAGTTTGGTGTGTTTAGGTTTACAGTGTCTCATAACCGTTTCAAATGTTTCTAGGAAAAGGTTGGATTTTATTTCACTGCAAAACATAACACCTGAAAGAAACTCTTCTCTGGGTCATTTTTAAAATGCTAAATAATCCGATTACTTTTAATAGCAAATTGTTTATAAAGCTTGGATACTTATGCATTTCTTTATAAAATGTGCAGTATTTATTCAAGTACATATAACCTTTTAAAAGGAAATAGAGGACAACTCATTTTGAAATGGTATGTGGAATTTTTTAATGAACATTTAATGTACTCAACAATTTGGTCACTTACTACTTTATCTTATTTCTGTTTTTCTATATTCCTCAGTTACATAGCATTTACATGTGCCCTCAGCAGGTATTTGATGGAATTTATAGTTATTTGTAAATGTCCAGTAGGACAATGGAATGTGATTTAAGAGTACTCCAACAAGTCTTCCTCCACAAGATTTTGGAGTTTTATTCAAGTGCAATTGATATGTGTTAGCACTTTTCTCTAGTAGGTTCCTTTATTTTGCTGCAGTTGGTTTTTAACCCCTTCACTGCTAGGCCTCCGCTCCCCATGTGCTGAGCCTTTTTTTGGCTATTTGGGGTACTTCGCTCTTCGGCCCCTGAAAATGTTTGTCCACATAATGTATGCACGCCAAATTTGCATTCTTTTCTTCCACCATCCTGTGGATTCTCCTAGAGGGGACCGAGAAATGAACCAAAATACAGCAGAATTTTCGGTTTTTGGGGGAAATTGCTGCAGAAGAAAGCATCTAGTTTTTTCCCTGCAAATGGTATCAACAAGAGGTTTGTGGTGCTAAAATCACCATCTTTCTAGCTTTCAGGAACAGGCAGAAGTTTGTCAGAAAACCAACATTTTCTACACAGTTTTGGCATTTTAGTGGGACTATTTTTCCTATTTTTTGTGCTTTCAACCTCCTTCCAGTTAGTGGTAATAATAGGTTGAAACCACTAATAGATCCCGGAAAGATAGACCTTTCTGAAAAGTAGAAAAAAATCTGAATTCAGCAAAAGGTCATTTGTGTAGATCCTTCAAGGTTTTCCTATAGAAAGTAACTGTTGAAATGATAAAATATTGAATTTGAGTTGAAAAAACAGCCATTTGTCCCTACATTTTCAACTGTAACATATTGTAATTATGGCAGATTTTTTAAAGCAATTTACTGTTACGTCTGCTGGACTCTTATGGTTGCGGGGATATAGGGCTTCTAGGTTCACCAAGAACCCGAGGTACCCAGAGCCAAGAACTGAGCTGCACCTTGCAAAGGTTTTTCATTGTGTACCGGGTATACAGCAATTATGGTAATATATAAAGAGTGAAAAATAGGTATTAAGTAAACATATGTATTTCTGAAATGGTAACGAGTTTAGAAGCAGTGATTATTTGCACATCTCTGAATTTGTGGGTACCCTTACTAGCATGTGAATTAGTAGGCATTTTTCAAAATGGCTTAATTTTTACACACTGTCTTACATTTGGAAAGTAGAAATCCATAGAAAGACAACTGTTACCATACACTTGTTCTGCTATTCTGTGCTCCCCTATGTCTCCTGATAAAAACGGTACCTCACTTGTGTGGGTCGGCCTAGTGCCTGCTACAGGAAATGGGTCAAAACACAACGTGAACACATAAGCCGGTACCTTGGAAGCCTGTAAATTTGTGTAAACTAGACACCCAGGGAAATCCGGGATGGGGTGACTTGTGTGGTTCTGTTACCCAGAATCCCTTGCAAGCCTCAAACTTTATCAAAACAAAAAACACATTTTCCTCACATTTCTGTTTTGGAAAGTTCAGGAATCTGCAGGGAGCCACAAACTTCCACGCACCCAGCATTCCCCAGAGTCTCCCGATAAAAATGGTACCTCCCTTATGTGGATTGGCCTGGTGCCCGTGACGGGAAACGGACCAAAACGCAACGTGGGCACATCACTTTTTTCCAGAGAAAGCTGACCCTTTTGTGCCAATGTGCCTAGCTGTGTATTTCGGACCCTAGCTCAGCTGGACCTAGGGAAACCTAGCAAACCTGTACATTTTTGAAAACTAGACACCCGGGGAAATCAAGGATGGGGTGACTTGTGTGGCTCTCACCAAGTTCTGTCACACAGAATCCCTTGCAAAAAAAATTATACCTCACTTGTGTGAGTGGGCCAAGGGCCTGCGACTGGGAAGGGCCAAAAACATAGAGATTGAGGGTATAGCACAGTGAGCCGTAAGTGCTATTCTTATTTTTTATACATATATGCGTTTTTAGGCTAACTATGCATTGGACACACACACAAATGAGGTATAACTTTTATCGGGAGACCAAGAGGAAGGCCTGAGTGGTAGGACATTTGTGCCGGAGTGGTGATCCCACACAGAAATGTAAGGAAAATGTGTTTTTCTAGCTACATTTGAGGTTTGCGGGGGCTTCGTTGGGGGGATCCATGCAAGCCATACCCCCCTGGACTCCCCCAGGTGTCTAGTTTTCAGTAGTGTCTGGGTTAGGTAGGTTTCCCTAGATGGCCACCAAGCCTGGAACCAAAAACACTGGTGCCCCCCTTGCAAAACCAGGTCGTTTTGGGACAGGTCATTTTTATGTCTCCACAATACGTTTTGTGCCCTTTCCTGCCACGGGTTCTTGGCCCGACTACACAAGTGAAGTACCATTTTTATTGGGAGACCTGGGGGAACGCTGGGTGGTAGCTGATCCCACAACTTTCCCACACAGAAATGTGAGAAATATGTGATTTTTGTAGCTACACTTAAGGTTTGCAGGGATTCTGGATAGGAAAACATTGGGGCATCCACGCAACCCATACCTCCCTGGACTCCTCCGGTTGTCTAGTGTTCAGAAATGTCTGGGTTAGGTTGGTTTACCTAGATGTCTGCCGAGCCCGGGCCTGAAAATGCAGGTGACCCCCTTTCAAAACCAGGTTGTTTTGTGATAATTTTGATGTCTCCACAATACATTTTGTGCCCTTCCCTGCCACGGGTACTTGGCCCACCCACACGAGTGAGGTACCATTTTTATCGGGAGACTTGAGGAAATGCTGGGTGGTAGGAAATTTGTTGTTTCTTTCTGAATCTGGAAAATTATGGCACAGTAATGTAAAGAAACTGTGACTTTAGTCATATTTTGAGGTTTGCAGGACATTGTAGTTAAAATAACTTGTTGGGATCCACGAGAGAGACACCACCATGTACTCCCCTGGGTGTTTAGTTTACGAAAATATCTAGGGTTGGTAGAGTTTCCCAAGAGGGAATGTACACCTTGGCAGAAAATGACAAAAAAGACCATTATTACTGCACAACCACCATTTCCTCAAGCACACACACATACTGGTTGGATTTGGCACAAGAGTGAGTGATGGTTCAATATATAACATTTTATTAACAATCAAATGCACTGTTAATAATTGAAAGGATAAAAACTGAAGCCGCATCAAGGCCCCAACTGCTTTATAGGCCATTCACACACCTTTCATATGTGATACACACAAGACCATTCACACCGCCAGCTGCGTAACCAACACATTATAACATTCACAAAAAGAGACAATGTACACCCTACAGGAGAAAGACAGAAAAGACAAATATTACTGCACAACCATCTATTCCTCAAGTACACACATATGCTGGTTGGATTTGGCACAAGGGTGAGTTACGGTTCAATATATAACATTTTATTAACCAGAGATTTCACAAAGATGAAATGCATTATTAATAATTGAAAGGAAAGTGAGCTGTAAATACACGGCAAGGCACCAAACTTATTACAGGCCATTCATACACCTTTCATATGTGTGACACACACCAAACCATTCACACTGCCAGCTGCCCGCCCATCACATTACAACACTCACATCAACAGACAGCGCCATTAAAGGGCCCATCAATTTCATATGCCCACATGCCTGCCACAGCAACCACACCGGCTGACTGATTGTGTTGGCTGGTGTTTGGCTACCAGTGTGTGTAGTGACCAGCAGCAAGTCACTACTCACACACCGCCAGCCAAGCGCCAATCCACACTCACTGCCAGCCAAGCGCCAGTCCAGCACACTGCCAGCCAAGTGCCATTCCACACACACCGCCAGCCAAGTGCCAGTCCAACCACACCGCCAGCCAAACACCAGTCCACACACATCGCCAGCCAAGCGCCGTTCCACACAAACCGCTAGCCAAGTGCCAGTCCACCCACACCGCCAGCCAAGCACCAGTCCACACTCACTGCTAGCCAAGCGCCAGTCCAGCACACTGCCAGCCAAGCACCATTTCACACACACCAACAGCCAAGTGCCAGTCCACCCACACCGCCAGCCAAGCACCAGTCCACACACACCTCCAGCCATGCGCCAGTCCAAACACACCGACAGCCAAGCGCCAGTCCAAACACACCGACAGCCAAGCGCCAGTCCCAACACACTGCCAGCCAAGCGCCAGTCCCAACACACTGCCAGCCAAGCGCCAGTCCACGCACACCGCCAGCCAAGCGCCAGTCCACACACACCGCCAGCCAAGCGCCAGTCCACACACACCGCCAGCCAAGCGCCAGTCCACAGACACCACCAGCCAAGCGCCAGTCGAGACACACCGCCAGCCAAATGCCAACCCACGCACACCACCAGCCAAGCACCATTCCACACACACCACCAACCAAGCACCAGTTCACACACACCACCAGCCAAGCAGTAGTCCAAGCACACCATCACATTTTATTTTATTTTTACACAAAAAAGAAAACACAAACAAATTGTAAGTAGATACAAAACTGCAAACACAAAAGCTGAAACTAAATACATCACACTAATGCCAACCTTGAAACTGAACAAAAAATATAAAACAATTCAGACCTGGAAGTTCACTTTAACACTCATGGATGCTCCCAAAAATTATTTTGTGTGTGGTACATTCTAAAACAAGCAATCACACACGGCTTTAGAAGGACATTTGGGGCAGTACACACTAGTCTCCTTCCGCGTACCTCTTCTCCAACAGACTCTTCATCTCCTACTGGGAAAGTCTTGTGTGAGAGGAATGTGATCAGCAAAGTAGTGATCTTTCAATCTAGCCACATCCTCCACCACTCCAACTCTAGGAACACTTGCCTGTTCAACTACAACAAGGCTGCCTATCACAGACTACTTAGATTGAACAAAAATCATCCTTGAACACAACAAAAGCATTAAAAGTTGCTAAATGGAAAGATGGATAGCCAACTTCTTATACCAAATGTAAGCCTTACGAAGAGCAGTGAAAGGTTCCAACTCTGATCTACTCTATCAGTACCATCCATGTGCCTATTATAGTCTAAAATGCACAGACGTTTGCCCACTTTAGCAACCTGACCCCAAACAGTCACAGGTGAAGTACTTTCATCATGGATTGTGGTCAGCATGTAGACATTCCTCCTGTTTGTAAACTTCACTGCTAGAAGTTCCTCACTACGCAACGCACTGCACTGTCCCTACTCAAGCTTTTGACAACCAAGTTCTTTTGGGAAACCTTTACGGTTAGGGCGGATAGTGCCGCAAGCAACAGTGTCCACTTTGACCAATTCCTTGAACAACTGCACACCAGTTATATACAATTAAATGATGACCTTTGTTAAAAATTCCTCTACCAACTTCCCACACAATTTTCTCACTCACTCCGAAAGTGGACAATCAGGGTGGTCAATCCTGGAATCCCTACCGGTGTACGCCCTGAAATTAGAGACATAACCAGTCCTACTGTCACACAGAATATACATCTTAATTCCATAGCATGCCCTCTTGCTAGGAATGTTCTACCTAAAAACCAAGCTGCCCTTGAACAAGACCAAAGACGCATCCACAGATATTTCTTTCCCTGGAGCATAGATCTCAGAAAATCGATCTACAAAGTGATCAAGGACAGGGCTGAATCTTAAAAAGACTGTCACAATCAGGTGATCTCGTGGCAACGCTAAACCATTATCGACAAAACGCAGCATCCGAAGCAGAAGCAAATACCGATCACGACTCATGATTGCCGGCAATATAGCTGTTGCCATCAAAGGACTAGTAGACTAATATGAAGACATAAATGGCTTCCTTATCAAGCTCATCAAAAAAGTTAAACCCAAGAACCTCTTCAACTCTTCCAGATTTGTGGGATTACACCGGGTAGCTCTCAAGTGGGGCCTAAGTCTGGCACTGTTGTGCCTCAAATACTGTTCAGCATACAAATTAGTCTGCTCAACAATCCCCAAAAATACATCGTCCATAAAAACTGAAAAAAATGTATAGGCAAAATGTTTTCAGTATCCACTCTACGCCCTGGGACACCAGTAAAGTCAGGCAACACTGGCTGCACCATGTCTAGGGCCACCCAGAGGTCAGGCCTTCCAATGGGAAGCCTTGCAGCCCCAGGCTACAGTCCAGATGCCTCTTGCTGCACTATCGTCACATCATTGTCCTCCTCTAAAACAAGCACTTCATCTACACTGAGAGTAGCTTCATCATCTGATGATTCCTCTCGGACAGAACATTCACTGCTAGAATCTTCCACTCCCTACTCTGCCTCAGATGCAGAGCCAGTCTCATAATCATGGTCAGAGGGAGACTCAAAAAGCATACCAACAACCTGCTCAGCAGTCATCCTGCTGCTAGCCATAATCCTTACTAAGAAAGAAGACTTTAGAAACAAGTCAACTACCAACACTGTGCAAAATAAGTAATGATCAAAGTGTAGCTTTCTCACAAAGATCTATATACTCAAAAACTATTAAGACTCACTTGCCAGAGACAGCTAAACTCACCAGCACCTACTCTGCAGAGATACAGCAAAAACAAATGATATCCCACTAGAAAGATAAAACAAAACTAATTTCTCACAAGACAAGGAGAGACACATCGAGCACAAATACAAAAAGATTTTCACCCACAATAAAACAGAAGCTAAACATACTACTATTATTACACCGTTTACAAAAACACATTCATGCAGGGAAATGATACTCATTTAGAGTAAATAGTACAAAAAACCTTTTCTTACCAAACATCTGCAACTACACAAACTGCAGAACTACCAGTGACGAAACCGCAACCTGGAACATCAGTCAAAAGAGCAAAAGCCTTGAACTAGAATAATAAGGAGAAATAAAACATTACAATTGCAAATGACAAGCAATAACACAATTAACATTATAACACTCTATGTCACTACCCAAATGGCCAATCTGCCACCAAGGGGGAAAGTAAAACAGCCAAAAGTAAATATCATTTGATGTCCCATCACATTGGGGCAACACTTACCCAAGGGGCCACCCCAAACATATATATATACATATCCCCAGTGCTAGTGGATTGTTTGCTCCCCCCCCCCCCTCTTGGGGGCAGATGGGTCTTCTAATAGCACCAATCCACCCATGGGGGTGGTGGCAGAAAACAGCCACAAGTATTAGTAAACAATTGGGGGGCGATCCTTGCCCAGCGGATCGCCCACATGCACAAAGATTAAAATTCCCTGGTGCTAGTCGCATTTACAAACAAAACACAATCCCTGGACCTAGGGGGCAGAAAACGGCCACAAGTATCAAAAAAATTGGGGGGTGCTCCTTGCCAGAGGGGTCACCTCCATGCACAAGCATTAAAAATCCCTGGTGCTAGTGGTGTTTTCTGCCTCAAAATTGGCCCAATCTGTCCCCGGAGGGGTGGGGGTGGGGGTGGGGCAGAAAACAGCTTACACAAAATGGCCCTCTTTAGAAATGCACTTGCCCAGAGGTCGCTTCCATTTACTAAAAAAAAAAAAAAATTCACTGGTGGGTTTTCAACCTCTTGCCCAAGGGATCGCCCCAATGCACTAACATTTAATATCCCCGCTGCTAGTGGGGTTTTCTGGCCACCCCTCCCCCGGGGCAGAAAGGTCAATAAATTGGCCTGATCTGTCCCCTGGGGTGGAGCTGGCAGAAAACGGACAACAGAAAATGACCCCCTTAGGAAGCAACCCTTGCCCAAGCGGTTGCTTCCATTTCTTTAAAAAAAAAATCCCTGGTTCCTAGTGGGGGCATTGCTGCTGCACGATAACAACCCCATGCGCGATTGTGCAGCAGGAATGCCCTGCAAAGAGACATCAGGGGAGAGAAAAAACTCTTCCCTCTCCCCCGATACCTCTGTACACGGAGAACCCCCCAGAGCAGGAAACACCTACCTCCTTCTCTGGTCGCCTGACAATGACGCGCTGTGCGCACTGACGACATGGGATGCTGTGGGGGGGGGGGGGGGGGGTCAGGAGTGGCAGCGGAATCTCTTCCGCTGCCAACCCTGTTTTCCGTTGACAACCCTGTTTGAAGGGGTGAGGGCTGCCCATGGGGGGAGCGCCAGGGCTTTCCCCATTGGTGGGTGCTATGATGTGATGGTTACTTCATGAGCACACGTCCACCGTGGCTCATTACGGAACCATTCCGTGTTGAGCACCGAAGGGGTTAAGCTTGACACTTTGTTCAAAGGTGTTAAGTTTTTTTTCATCCCACAACAATGAAGCATTATGCATCAATCCCATGGCTAGCCTCCGTTTAGCTATCACAATAGCTAATTATCCATCTTTATGTATGTGCTTCCTTATTCCCAGTTTAGATGTTTCTCTCTTGTAGTTAACCTAACGCTTTGTAATTTAACTGATGTATTAACACACCTCTTGCTAAACAGAACATTTACAGCAAGACTCTTGATCTTAAAGACACTAAGCTAATTCTTCATTCCAACCACTGTTTAAGCTTTCCACCACCATAGGAGGATCTCTGGACGCGCTGAGCCAGATTCAGAAAGGAAATCTTTGAAACAGAGATGTATTTATAAACAGCAGTCAGGAAGGCCTCTTCATGGAAAAAATCCTCCTCAAAACTTTCTGTAAAGCTCAGATGCCTTCTACCTTTATGTAGCTAAAGTTACCACTGTAGATACCAATGAAGACTGTTGTATATTCAGCCCTTCTCAGCCAAGTAAAGCAGAGGTGCCATGTTAAAAGTTAATGTCTCTGCAGCCCCAGATCTGCAGCGCTTAAAGCTATGCAGGAAGGAACTGCGGGACTTGGTGGAAAATAGTGCCGGGGCACAAGCATTAGCCACACAACACAAACTCTACGATATGGAAGATAAGGCAAACCAACTGTTGGCCTGGCTGGACAAGAAGAGGACAAATGGAGGATGGGTCCCAGGGCTGGCAGATGAAGGAGGGGGTAGGAACGAGACGGGGGCTGAAGTGGCCGAGCAATTCGCTACGTAATATCAGGGGATTCTCAGCGAAAACAGAAAGAGACTTCAGGGACTTTTTAAGAGCCATTACCTTGCCGAGACTTATAAAGGAGGGTGCGGAGATGCTTGACGGTGACCTGACTATTGATGAAATAAAGGCAGCCTCCCAGGCTTTACCGTCTGGCAAGGCAGCGGGGCCAAATGGCCTACCTGTGGAAATGTATAAATTCATACTGAATGATACCGCAGGGCATTTTCTGGGCATGCTGGAACAAGCAAAAAAAGATGGCATACTGCCTCCAGACCAAAGGATGGCAGTGATTACGGGCATACCAAAATTAGGCAAACCACCAACAGAGTGCGGGTCCTATAGACCAATCTCGCTGCTATTATGAGGTTAAAGTACTGGCAAAACTCCTGTTCATGCGTTTGGCTGAGGTGATCACCTCTCTCGTGCACCCATGATCAATCTGGGTTTATACCCCACAGAGGTACTAGGCTAAATCTCCGGAGGTCATTCGGCATTCTCCATTTGGCCAGGCAGTAACCAGTAGAACAATCTACCCTTCTATCCCTAGATGCCAGGATGGCATTTGACAGTGTGGAATTGAACTATCTTTTCCCGGTCCTGGAACGGTTAGGCCTGGGCCCCAAGTTCATAGGATGGGTCAGACTTCTCTACCAGCAACATTTGTCTAGGGTACGGTTCAATGCCACAGTGTCTCAGGTATTTCCCTTACTGGGGGACGAAGCAGGGATGCCCACGATCCCCAATATTGTTTGCCCTTGCCTGGAGCCACTGGCAACATGGATATGTCAAGACCCATTGATCTGGGGAATACCCGTTGGGGAGGAAGAGAAAGAAAGGATATCGCTGTAGGCGGATGATATCCTTCCATATAGGTAGTCGGTAGACCGAACACTACAGATATTTTGCATTTACTGAGAGTACTCAGGATACCGTATCAACTGGGACATGTTGCTGCTTTTTTCCCTATCCGGGGGAGTGCCCACATTGACAACGAGATGTGTAGTGCCTATTGTAGAGCAAGGCTTTAATTACCTGGGGATCTATATAACGAAAGATGCCCACGTTTTTTACCGGAAGAATCTAATCCAATAACTGGATAGATTAATAACGGATGCCAAACACTGGTGCACCCTACCCTTAACCATGGTGGCCGCGTGGCAATTTCCAAAATGATGGCTCCTCCCCGAATATTGTATACTTTGCAGAACACGCCATCTGAGCCACCCTCTCTCATCTTCAAAAGGGTGAATTTGGAACTCCGAGCCTTACTGTGGGACGGAGAGCACTAGGTAAACTACAAAGGATTTATGAGGGAGGACTGGTGGTGCACGACATCCGTAGTTACTATTGGGCTGCCCAGCTGGTCACAATCAATGGGTGGATATTTGGAGAAAGGACCAAACCAGCGTACAGGGCAGATAGACTAGCCATGGGTAAGAAAGGGCCACGGGCAATAGTTTACTCTAGACAAGCAGGACTAAAACTCCCAACTCTTACAAAAACAGTGGTAAGATCATGGCATGCAGCGACAAAATATCTTGGTTGGGGGGGAAACTTATGGGGATGACGCCCCTCTGGTTGGGTGACCACCTGAAAGGAACGTGTGACCTGGGGGGGCTTCACCGAGACGGATTTACTGGGCTTGGAAACTCTTGGTGACGTGTGGAGATGTCAGGCCTGTTAGACCTGTCAGCCCTTTGGGTGGTCCCTCCTCATCATTATTTATTTTGTCCCACTTTTGCCTCAAACCCTGTTTGAATTTTTCCTTTTTGGGAACCACCAGACTTTTTCGTGTTGCTGCAGATTCAGGGAGCCATTTTAGCTACCCCTGAAACTTCTGTCTGAGGGCCTGGAGCACAAAATGGTGGCCACCTGTGACATCACCAGCATCCACTGGAACCTGCTAGCACCTTCCAGAACATTCCAGAACCCTGTGACAGTTGGAGGCGGTTTAGAATGTTGGGAAGCTAAGACAGAGAGTTGGCAGTTGGAGCTGGCAGTTGGCACCTGACTGGTGAAGAGAGAGCAGCAAAAACTTGAAGGAGGAAGGAGTGAAGCAGCAGGGGTGGAAACTTGTGCCTGGAGTGGGGTCCATAAACCCACCCTTGATACTAGTCCCTACTGACGGAGCCCAGCCTAGAGCCCTGTGTGGGAAGAAGTCAGAAAAACCATCCTGAGGACCTGGACAGCAGGAACAGGCCTTAGAAACAAGAGAACAGCAAGATCCTGACCTGGAAGCTGGTTTCCCTGAAGTCCGACGTCGAGTAGCCTAAGACCTGGAGCCCGAGGTGGAGAAGCGGCGCTGACTGGAAAAGCAGACGTCGTACCCGGAGCCGCCAGAGGTCGAGAGAGGGCGCCGTCAGAGGTCGTGAGGAATACCAGAGGTCGAGGAGGAAGTCACCCGAGGTCGAGTGAGCGGCGTCATCGGAGGAGTGAAGTCCGCCCTCCGGAGTCGTCGGAGACCGAGGTGAAGGGTAACGGAGGTCGGGAGTGAGGATCGCACTCCGGAGTCGCCGGAACCTGTGAGAATCGTGCCGGAGGTCGGGAGTGGAGGTCGCACTCCGGAGTCGCCGGAAACCTGTGAGGAGCACCGGAGGTCGGGAGCGAGGATCGCACTCCGGAGCCGCCGGAAGTCGACATCGAGGCAAGGCCGGCCGACGTCATCGAAGCCGAGGTCGCCATCGGACCGGAGCCGCCCGAAGTCGACATCGAGTAAGACTGCCCGACGCCATCGAATCGGAGGCCGAGATCGAACCGAGGCCGCTGACATCGAGACCGGAGCCGCCTGCCGGCGTCGTCAAAGAACTGACATTGTGCCGAGGCCGCCGACATCGAGCTGGAACCGCCTCACGGCATCGACCCGACTCCAGCGGCGTCGGAGCATCAGAAAAAGGGCAGTAAGTGGAGTAGAGGGCGCCTAAGGCCCTGTGGAGACCTGAGAGACTGCTCTAAGGGGCTAGGGAGGTGCTGGAACCAACCTGACTGTGCCAGGGGTGAACTGGGACTAACCTAGAGAAGTTGTGTGGAGAGAGAGAGCCAGGTCTCTGGTATTTTCCCCCTTTATCTACCTCAGTTTAGGCCTCAGCCTTGACCAAGCCAGGGAATAGACACCCCCAAGCCTTCCACATCCCCACAAGCTGTGCCTGGGCCAAATCAGCCCTTAGGAATCAAAAGTGATCTGATTCCATGAGTGTCACTGTCAGCTTTTAAGTATTTATTAGGGGCACTGTATTTATTGTATTTAACCTATTTATTGTTCCACTGTATTTATTGGTCCACAGTATTTATTGATGCACAATATTTATTGGTTACAGTATTTATTGCCTCAGAATATTTAATTGCCTGTCTGTATTGCTCTTTTATTTATGCCTTCAGTATTTATGATCACCCCTATTTATTGAATCATTAAGCCAGTATTTATTTGACCTGCACGTTCTAAAAAAGTTTGTATATTGTGATTGTTATTTATTTTCTCCAATCAGCAACTAAGAGAAAAAGAAGATAAAGAAAGTTATTTTCATAATTTTTACGGTGTAGAGTCGTTTTTGGAACGGATGCACGCATGGTTATTGTCTGGGTATGTTGTATGCTTAGCACGGAGCCTGATTCCTGACCACTCGAGCCAAGCTACCACAGTGTGTCCGGAAGACCACCACCACCCCTTCTAGTGTGGGAGTGGGTTTTCCAACATAAATTGGTGTTCAGTGGTGGGATAGAGCTGTGCCTACGCATACTCAACAATAACTGTGGGTAGTCCATAGGCCTACACCGGGAGTTTTCTCAAGAGCGGCCTTCCTAATTGTGGGTTTTTGTTTTTTCCAAATTTACTCTGGTGGTGGGAGGAGGTATTATTAAAGGTACCCCCCTGCATAGTTACTGCACAAAAACCTGTCCTCTAACCTGAGTGGGCAAGATGGAGTTTGTACTAGAAAATCTAGAAACGTACACTGTGGCCCAACTCAGGGAGTTTTGCCAGCGGGAGGCGGTGTACTGTCCCCCAGGAGCAAAGAAGGGTGCACTCCAAACCAGCTTAAGGGCTTGGGGGGAGGCACGCCGAGAAAGCAAGGCTGAGGAGGAAGACAGGGATGGAGAGCCTGACCCCGAGGGGGCTGAGATGTACCAACCTGAGGTGGGGAACCTGTCAGCAGGGCCCAGAACCATTTCTAGGAAGGGCAGCAGTGCCTCTAGCGGTGGCTTGTCTGAGGTGGAGTTAACAGACCGGAGGGAGAAAAGACAGCTCACATGGGACTTAGCAAGGCTGGAGAAGGAGAAGGAGGAGCAGAGGATGGCCCATGAATTGCGACTGAAAGAAATAGATCTTCAGATCTTGAGAATCGGGGCACAACCTGTTCCTAATGGTGGCAGCCAAACCCAAGGGATCACCAGGGAACCTAAACCATACCTGCCAAAGGACATAGTAGCTAGCTATGGAGTGGGCGACGACATCGCCAAGTGGCTAGCGGCCTATGAGGTCTCGTTGAGGGCCCATGGGGTTCCAGAGAAGTACTGGGGAGGGGGATTGTACAAGTACATGCCTCCAGCTGGTAGGGATGCTTTATTGGCCCTCGAGGAGGATGAGCAGACCCACTACCCCACCATGAAACTGGCGCTCATCAGAAAGTTTGGACTAACACCTGAAAAGTACAGACAGAAGTTCAGGGGTAGTCACAAACTGGGCACGCAGAATTGGGTGGACTTCCTGGACTATGCAAAGAAGGCAATGGAAGGTTGGATTCAGGGCAGTGAAGTGAGGAACTACGAGGGGCTGTTTGACCTAGTACTGAAGGAACACCTGCTCGAGAAATGTTTCCCTGAACTGCGGCAACACCTGGTGGATAGTAAGCTGACCAGTCCCCGGAAGCTTGCTGAGGAGGCGGACATTTGGGCTAGTACCCGGGTGTCCACAAGGGGGACTGGAGGGGATACTCAAAAGGCCGGACAGGGCGCCCCCCAGAAGAAAGAGGGAGGGGAAAAGAAAAAGGAGTTCTCCAAAGGCCCCCAAAATAACTTCCAAGGGAAGGGAACAGGATTCACCCCTAAGGCTAACCCGCCCAGAAATCCTAATCCTGGCCAGAGTCAGCAGCCAAGGGTTGTCCATTGCTATGAGTGCGGTGGCGTTGGACACTATAAAGGAGATCCGAAGTGCTTGAAACGACCACCCCCTCCCACTGGAGGAAAGACCCCCGGAGTAGCTAGTGTAGTGCTCGGGGAGGAGATGCCCTTAACTAAGGGAAGGGAGTGGGCGGGTGTCACTTTAGTGTCCCTGGGAGAACGGGAGATGGTTCCTAAGATCCAGGTGCCCGCAAATACCGCAAAGTATGGGCAGTGGGTCACCATCAACGGCCAAAGAGGGGAGGCTCTGAGAGACACAGGAGCCAGTATGACTATGGTGCGTAGCCAACTGGTGTCTCCAGAGCAGGTAATTCCCGATGTACTCCACCCAGCCGCGATGGCTGACGGCAGAACAGGCCACTATCCAGTGGCCGAGGTTCCCTTTGAATGGGGGGGGGGGGTTGCAGGTTCACTTCGAGTTGCCGTAAGCCCTGCCGTGCCAGTCAATTGTCTGCTGGGGAATGACATGGAGCACAACGCTTGGAAGGAGGTGGAATACCGGACTCACACCGAGATGCTGGGTACACCTGACTGGGCCTGTGTTAGCACAAGGTCCACGACTACCCGAAGAGGGAGTTCATTTCGGCTGGAGCCTGGAACCAAGGCCCAGCCAGCTGCCAGTCAAGGGAAGAACCGAGGACAGGAGGAGCCTGCCTCGGCGTCCCCACCCCGTAGGACGGATAGGCCACCGGAGGTGGTGGACCAGGAGTCTGCGGTGGGGGACGTTACCAACCTGGAGGACCTACCCATCCCGGCCGAGTGGCACGTGGAGGGAGGCCCGTCCAGGGAGGAATTCTGCCAGGGCCAGAGGGAGTGCCCTACCCTTGAGGGGCTGAGGCGACAGGCCGAAGCCCAGGCAGCGGGGAACGTTGAAGGGAACTACAGTGTTTACTGGGAGGATGGCCTCCTCTACAGTGAACCCAAGGCACCCCTACACGGATCGTCACGAGCCTTGGTAGTTCCTCAACGTTATCGAGCCTTCCTTCTGGAGTTGGCTCACGAGATACCATTGGCAGGACACTTGGGGCAAGACAAGACCTTCGCCCGTCTGGTCCCACACTTTTATTGGCCTCAGATGAAAGTGTCGTCCGATACCTACTGCCGGACATGTGTGTCTTGCCAAGCCAGTGGGAAAACAGGGGTGAAGCTGAAAGCTCCCCTGGAACCACTTCCTGTCGTTAGCACCCCCTTTGAAAGGGTGGGCATCGACATTGTGGGTCCATTAGATCCGCCAACTACAGCTGGTCACAGGTTTATCCTGGTTCTGGTGGATCATGCCACACGGTACCCAGAGGCAATACCTCTGAGGACCATAACAGCACCTGTTGTGGCAAGGGCCCTGATGGGAATCTTTACCCGAGTGGGTTTTCCCAAGGAAGTTGTGTCCGACAGGGGGACCAACTTCATGTCAGCGTATATGCGGGCGATGTGGAAGGAGTGTGGAGTGACATACCGGTTCACCACTCCTTACCACCCCCAGACCAATGGTCTGGTGGAGAGGTTTAACAAAACCTTAAAGGGCATGATCAGAAGTCTGCCTGAAAGCCTGCGGAGGAAATGGGACGTCCTCCTACCCTGCTTACTTTTTTCCTACAGGGAAGTGCCACAGAAGGGAGTGGGCTTCAGCCCCTTCGAGCTTCTGTATGGGCACCCTGTATGTGGACCTCTCAACCTGGTGAGAGACGGATGGGAAAGAACTCCCAGAAAGCTTCCCCAGGATGTGGTGAGCTACATGCTGGCCTTCCGGAGCCAAATGGCTAAGTTGTGGAAGCAAGCTTCTGACAACTTGGAAGCCAGCCAAGCAGTGATGAAGGCGTGGTATGACCACAATGCTCACCCGGTGGAGTTGGAGCCTGGCCAGAAGGTGTGGGTGATCGAACCAGGAGAGCTCAGTGCCCTCCAGGATCGCTGGTCAGGACCCTTTGAGGTGTTGGAGAAGAAGGGTAAGGCTACCTACTTGGTGGACCTGAAGACCCCTCGTCAGCCCCTGCGGGTGCTGCATGCCAACCGCCTCAAACCCCACCACGAGAGGCCCGAAGTCATCTTGATGATGGTGACTGACGGAGGAGAGGACGTGGAAAGCGAGCCTCTCCCTGATCTGTTTGCGTCTCAAGAGAAGGATGGGTCGGTGGAGGGAGTGATTCTCTCCCCATCTCTAACTCCTGAACAGCAGGAGGACTGTCGCCAGGTCCTGGGGCAGTACTCCTCGTTGTTCTCCCTTGTCCCGGGTAGGACTCACCTGTGCGTCCATGACGTGGACACAGGAGACAGCCCACCTGTGAAGTCCAAGATCTACCGGATGTCAGACAAGGTGAAGGCCAGCATTCACAGTGAAGTCACTAAGATGCTGGAGCTAGGAGTGATCGAACCTTCTAGCAGCCCCTGGTCCAGTCCGGTGGTGTTAGTACCAAAAGCTGCACCACCGGGTGCCCAACCAGAACTGAGGTTCTGTGTGGACTATCGGGGACTGAATTCAGTGACCAAAACTGATGCTCATCCTATCCCTAGGGCGGATGAATTGATTGACCGGCTGGGAGCTGCCCAATATCTAAGTACCTTTGACCTTACTTCAGGGTACTGGCAGATCTCTTTGACTGATGGAGCAAGGGAAAGGTCAGCCTTCTCCACGCCCAATGGCCACTACCAGTTCTGTGTGATGCCCTTTGGGCTCAAGAACGCACCTGCCACGTTTCAGCGCCTGGTAAACCAGATCCTCACCGGAATGGAGAGTTTCTCTGCTGCTTATCTGGATGACATAGCCGTCTTCAGTAACAGCTGGGAGGATCACTTGCGTCACCTGCAAGCTGTTCTCCAGGCCCTGAGACAAGCTGGATTGACGATCAAGGCCAGCAAGTGCCAGATCGGGCAGGGGTCGGTAGTGTACCTTGGACACTTGGTGGGTAGGGGAGCGGTGCAACCCCTCCAGGCGAAGATCGAGGCCATCATGGCCTGGGAACCCCCCAAGACACAGACTGAGGTCCGAGCATTTTTGGGCCTCACGGGATACTACCGTCGCTTCGTGAAGGGATACGGTACCATCGTAGCCCCCCTCACGGAGCTCACGTCCAAGAAACAACCTCGACGGGTAGTCTGGACGGAGGCTTGTCAGCAAGCCTTTGAGAGATTGAAGAAAGCCATGTGCGAGGCCCCGGTCTTAAGGGCCCCAGACTTTTCCAAGGAGTTCATTGTCCAGACAGATGCATCAGAACATGGCATTGGGGCAGTGTTATCGCAACTCAACGAAGAGGGTCTGGATCAACCCGTGGTCTTCCTATCCCGGAGACTACTTCCCAGGGAACAGAAGTGGAGTGCAATAGAGCGTGAAGCCTTTGCAGTGGTATGGGCTCTGAAGAAGTTGCGGCCATACCTGTTTGGCTCGCACTTCCTGGTTCAGACCGACCACAGACCCCTTCGTTGGCTGATGCAAATGAAGGGGGAGAATCCCAAGTTGTTGAGGTGGTCTATTGCCCTACAGGGAATGGACTTTCAGGTGGAACATCGGCCTGGAGTGGACCACGCCAATGCAGACGGTCTCTCAAGGTATTTCCGCCTTAGTGATGAGAACTCCCAAGGGGTTAGGTAGCTCTCCCCACTTTCAGCTGGGGGGGACGCGTGTTAGACCTGTCAGCCCTTTGGGTGGTCCCTCCTCATCATTATTTATTTTGTCCCACTTTTGCCTCAAACCCTGTTTGAATTTTTCCTTTTTGGGAACCACCAGACTTTTTCGTGTTGCTGCAGATTCAGGGAGCCATTTTAGCTACCCCTGAAACTTCTGTCTGAGGGCCTGGAGCACAAAATGGTGGCCACCTGTGACATCACCAGCATCCACTGGAACCTGCTAGCACCTTCCAGAACATTCCAGAACCCTGTGACAGTTGGAGGCGGTTTAGAATGTTGGGAAGCTAAGACAGAGAGTTGGCAGTTGGAGCTGGCAGTTGGCACCTGACTGGTGAAGAGAGAGCAGCAAAAACTTGAAGGAGGAAGGAGTGAAGCAGCAGGGGTGGAAACTTGTGCCTGGAGTGGGGTCCATAAACCCACCCTTGATACTAGTCCCTACTGACGGAGCCCAGCCTAGAGCCCTGTGTGGGAAGAAGTCAGAAAAACCATCCTGAGGACCTGGACAGCAGGAACAGGCCTTAGAAACAAGAGAACAGCAAGATCCTGACCTGGAAGCTGGTTTCCCTGAAGTCCGACGTCGAGTAGCCTAAGACCTGGAGCCCGAGGTGGAGAAGCGGCGCTGACTGGAAAAGCAGACGTCGTACCCGGAGCCGCCAGAGGTCGAGAGAGGGCGCCGTCAGAGGTCGTGAGGAATACCAGAGGTCGAGGAGGAAGTCACCCGAGGTCGAGTGAGCGGCGTCATCGGAGGAGTGAAGTCCGCCCTCCGGAGTCGTTGGAGACCGAGGTGAAGGGTAACGGAGGTCGGGAGTGAGGATCGCACTCCGGAGTCGCCGGAACCTGTGAGAATCGTGCCGGAGGTCGGGAGTGGAGGTCGCACTCCGGAGTCGCCGGAAACCTGTGAGGAGCACCGGAGGTCGGGAGCGAGGATCGCACTCCGGAGCCGCCGGAAGTCGACATCGAGGCAAGGCCGGCCGACGTCATCGAAGCCGAGGTCGCCATCGGACCGGAGCCGCCCGAAGTCGACATCGAGTAAGACTGCCCGACGCCATCGAATCGGAGGCCGAGATCGAACCGAGGCCGCTGACATCGAGACCGGAGCCGCCTGCCGGCGTCGTCAAAGAACTGACATTGTGCCGAGGCCGCCGACATCGAGCTGGAACCGCCTCACGGCATCGACCCGACTCCAGCGGCGTCGGAGCATCAGAAAAAGGGCAGTAAGTGGAGTAGAGGGCGCCTAAGGCCCTGTGGAGACCTGAGAGACTGCTCTAAGGGGCTAGGGAGGTGCTGGAACCAACCTGACTGTGCCAGGGGTGAACTGGGACTAACCTAGAGAAGTTGTGTGGAGAGAGAGAGCCAGGTCTCTGGTATTTTCCCCCTTTATCTACCTCAGTTTAGGCCTCAGCCTTGACCAAGCCAGGGAATAGACACCCCCAAGCCTTCCACATCCCCACAAGCTGTGCCTGGGCCAAATCAGCCCTTAGGAATTAAAAGTGATCTGATTCCATGAGTGTCACTGTCAGCTTTTAAGTATTTATTAGGGGCACTGTATTTATTGTATTTAACCTATTTATTGTTCCACTGTATTTATTGGTCCACAGTATTTATTGATGCACAATATTTATTGGTTACAGTATTTATTGCCTCAGAATATTTAATTGCCTGTCTGTATTGCACTTTTATTTATGCCTTCAGTATTTATGATCACCCCTATTTATTGAATCATTAAGCCAGTATTTATTTGACCTGCACTTTCTAAAAAAGTTTGTATATTGTGATTGTTATTTATTTTCTCCAATCAGCAACTAAGAGAAAAAGAAGATAAAGAAAGTTATTTTCATAATTTTTACGGTGTAGAGTCGTTTTTGGAACGGATGCACGCATGGTTATTGTCTGGGTATGTTGTATGCTTAGCACGGAGCCTGATTCCTGACCACTCGAGCCAAGCTACCACAGTGTGTCCGGAAGACCACCACCACCCCTTCTAGTGTGGGAGTGGGTTTTCCAACAAGGCCTATATAACATTCATGACCCTACAAACGGAATATGAGATGGGGAGCGGGGAATGGTTCAGGTACACCCAATTACGACACGCCCTAAGGGAATAAATTAAGGAAAGG
Organism: Triturus cristatus; assembly: GCF_964204655.1. NCBI lineage: Eukaryota > Metazoa > Chordata > Amphibia > Caudata > Salamandridae > Triturus > Triturus cristatus. The sequence continues at coordinate 409,008,931 of NC_140582.1, forward strand.
GAGGCCCTAGCGGAAGCCTCTCCATTAGAAGACAGGATACTCACAGAACAGATACAGGACAAAACTATTTCTTTAATATATAAAAAGATAACTAACAATGCTCCGGACACCTTGGGAACATTAGGAAACACCTGGGAACACGATCTAGGTCCCCTGGCGGAGGAGGAGTGGGCAGAGGCGCTCCAGGGCCCAAGAGAACTGACTAGTCGAGCTAGGGTTTGCTTGATACAACTTAAAACTCTCCATAGAGTATTACCCCAGAACAGTGCTGCGTCCATTGGGTCATAGTAACAATACACTATGCCACAGAGGGTGCGAGTCAGAAGGATCCTTTTACCACTTACTGTGGGAATGCCCAGTTCTCCAGGTATATTTGCAGAAAATAGCTGATGAGATGGCAGCAACAATTGGCATGACGATACAAAGGGAACCAAAATGGTTCCTACTGTTGACCGCAGGAGAAGAAAACTGGCTGAGACACGTAAAGCAATAGTTGGCATTGGCAGCAGTAGTTGCAAAACGTAATATTGCCAAAAAAGGGTGGGGGACTGCCATTACGAGGATGCATTTTTTCTACTCTTAACCCTGTTACCTGCAGCCCATCTCCAAAACACATTTTATGTGGTTGACAGCTGGACTTTGTGTATTCCCTCTAGACAGTCACACACAAAGGGAGCTTAGATGTGACTGATGGGCCATCCACATCCTGATGGACCATCCTGGGGAGGATGGAAGGGAGGATCTGGGCACAACCTCACACTCGCCCCTGAATAGGCTGTGGCCTGTCATCACACAAAGGACAGCTTAACCCCCTGTAGGGATTCTTGAGCCAGGGCAGGATGGGAAGACCTCTGTGCACTTTAAAACCCCTCTCCGAAGTCTCCCCCCATCTGAGGGTCCAAGTGGTGCCAATCCAGTCCTGGAGCCCTGGAAATGGATATAAAGTGCTGCTTCAGCTAAAATGTATGCATAGACACCATTGCGCCGCTTGGTACCCTGCGCATAGCCATTAAGGCAGACGCATCGCTTCTGATGCGAGGATCAAGGACATTGCATCACCAACAGCACGGCACATCGCCTCCATTCCTGTCTGACTTTAGGCGACTCGGAGCCGACACATCGCCTACATACTAAGGATTGATGCCAATTCATCGCCTCCTTTGCTCCTCGTATCTCATCCTCGACGTCGGCACAACCTTGAACCAAGGTACTGTTTTAGTAGTCCAAGGCTGGTCCCTGAATCCGACTCGTGCTCCAGCACGGTCGGCCTGAACGTTTGGATTTGACCCGGTTTTGCGCAGCCAATTAGCCCTGGTTGGCACTTTATACTTTTAAGTACTATTTTTCAAGATATTCTTTAAAAATGTATAACTTCAGTTTTGCCGTTTTGGTCTTGTTTTGTTCATTAAATTAACCTCTATTTTTCTAACCTGGTGTTGTATCTTATTGTGTGGTGTTTGCACTGCTTTACTGTTTGAAGTGTTGCACAAACACTTTACACATTGCCTGACTGCTCTGTGCCAACCTACCATAGCATGAGCACAGGTTAATTTGTGCATCTGACTTACCTTGACTAGGATTGTGGTTCCTGCTTGGGCAGGGCGCATACCTCTGCCAACCAGAAACCCAACTTCTAAGAAGCATACAGTTGTGAAGAGATTCCTTCTGGTAAGGAAGGGGGAGAAGTGGAGAGCTAAGGTGTTTTCAGTGAAGATGATGATGGAGCCACCAAAAATGCACTGGCTTGCAGGAGCTCAATATAGATTTTCTTTTTTAAGGTAATTTGGAGAAGATGAACTCTACGTTATGTAGATCTAGGAAGGAATGGATTTACGAGTACCTACCCTATTACACTGCTAGATGATGTGTTGCACAATGGTATAATAATTTAACAATCTATTCTCCACCCTTGTCACAAGTGTATACAGATTTCCTCCACTCCTTGTGGGACATGATGCAAGAGATCTAATGACCCTACACCTCCCCCCCCCCACACACCATCCCCCTCAAGTCATAGCAGCTGCCTTCTCAGCTACCTGTGGTGCCTCTACAAGTGCCTCCTCTACTACAACTATAACTACAGCCTCTTTACACTACTCTACACTTCTGCTCCCAACAGACACAGTGGAAAAAGAGCAGCAAATGATATTAATGATGAAGAAAAGACGAGCAAGAAAGAGGGTCAATATGTTGATGATGTTGTTAGTCAAGGTGAATGAGAGATCAACATCAGGCCACTCATCTTAATTGTCCAGTGGTTGGGAATTCCATCAAATGTTAGAATGTAAGTGGTGTATGCAGCAGAACATAATGTGGTGGGATCATAGCATGGCAGCTATGATTACTCTTTCTGGATTGCCTTTGTAAGGTATCTGCTGAGTGGTGACTTGGAGGCCAAGACACTCCTTTGACAAGCATTACTGGCTTGATGTACAATCTAGAGTGCAGTTTACAGTGGTCAAACCTGTTAGTATAATGCAAATGTTATTCTTGCTTGCCTCTGTTTTCTCCATGCTGCTGTGCTAATCTTAATTTAAGCATGTAACTATGAAAATGTAAATGCTGCAAAAGAAAGAGTAACTTTCCTGTAACTTAAATTCTTCATGGTTGGCATATTTTATAGCTATACATTATACACTCCTGCCTCCCTTTTTATTAGGCCCTACAAGGTTATGTTTTTGACTGTCTTTGAAAACCTGGCCTGTGTAGCCTCTAAGGGCAGTGGAGCTCTATCTAGCTCTCTCCACCTCATTGGCTCAAGATTATGTCACATAATGAAAAGGATAGACTACATCTAGAATATGGCTAGCATGATGTTACTTCAGTGTGTGCAACGTTCTGTTTAAACATTGCCTACAGATGATTCCCAGCCTTACTATCAGGAATAGTCCAATCATGTGAATCTATGGAATATACAAAAGCTGGAAACTTGTAGTTTCAGGCAAATATATGTATTTTTTTTTAAAGCCTTGGAAGGCAGTACACATTAGAGATAACTGTGATATTAGTGGCTGAAAACTCAGTTTCTGCTTCTGAAAGATATTAAGTTTTTTCCAGACTTGGTGATCCTTCATTATAATCCAATCTTCAATCATATTTTTGGATCAACAAGTCATTTATTCTCTCTATTTTCACCCATATACTTGTTTCATATCAAGAAAGGGAAACACACCTCATTGCCTAAAATTTGGACTATTTTATTCATATCTTAATGATATAAGATCTAATGGAAGGGATTATTTGCTTATCCTATAGGGTTGCAGCAACATCTGCGGCTTTCCTTAAACACTTCCAAATTACAGTTCTGCAGAGTGTACGGAAAGTCTGTTTTGTAGTCATTATTTTTTTATGCCTCTTATAGAGCATATTGTCCGCTTGCTTAACTTTATACCCCCAATCATCCCTCGTTATCATAGTGTGCAGTTCTTTTTGATATGAAATAGACAAGACGTTTTCTTCACCCTGAACATGTGACTGCTCCTCATTTGGTAACTAGACTCTCTGATCTTATAATGGCCCCCCACAATTCTCCCTTGGATCTGCTACAGTTACACCTGCTGGAAATCAGCACAATATCCTGAACTGAAAAGTCTGCTGGTGGTGCATGAAGGACAGGCTCCGGTGAATAGCAGAATTATACCTGCAACAGTACCTCCATTGAATTTCAGTGACTTTCCAAACAAGGTATTGCTAGATTCTTCTATCCGGAAATAGAGCAGGAATCATTTTTTATACACAAAATATTATTGATTTTTGTAAACCGCATAACAAAAGATACAGTGGAGTCACAGAGGGGCAGATTAGTCAGTCCCCAAGTAACTTACTACATTACCTCCCTGTTCTGGAGCCTCGCCCCTCTAGCTGATAATAGTCTCACAATTTCACCCAGATTTTGCTGTGTTGTAAAGGACAACCTCTTACTGTATCAATTGTTTATTCCTGTTTAGCACACTATTCCATAGCGCCACTCCAAGCATGCATTATTAAGAATCTCTGTTTATATCTGAACTGCTGTTCTGCTTATTTTAGTGTCTTTGCGTGGATACTAAGCAATTCACTGTCTTTTCTCAACTTCTACTCCCATATGTATTTGCCAACTCTGCAAGATTAGGATAACTTGACTGCGTTTGCACTTCACTGGCTAATTTGACCAGTGCAGCCATCATTTGACTCCAGTTTTTTTGTGTGTAGCTCTGTTTATTAAAGTTTTCATTACAGAAGCTGGAAAATAATGGAATAAGAATCTCAAGAACCAAAGCTGTCCCCACTCCGTCTAGCCCCCCCCCCCCTCCCTCTCCTTAACTGGGGGGATAACAGCAACAATCACTATTGGCACTATTGGTACAGACAATATAAAATGGTTTGCCACAAAAAATTAATTTCAGTCAAATATGACCAAGGACTTCAAGTGTGCAGGGAAACAGTGGTAGGCAAGCCAGAGCACATCAGCCTGTACACTAGATTCCAGTAAGCCACAAAACATAGGTGAGTTAATGAAAAGGTGCTCCATTGCCAGAAGGGACCAGAATCTGTGGAACCACTGAGTAAGAGGAGGGGGTTCTGCTTTTTCCACTTATGTGCAGTTTGGCTGCTCCCAAGCACAATAACACTATATGCAATTCATCCTTTCACACAGAGTCAAGTGAAGGAGCTTCACCCCTATGAACTCAGGTGTTGCAGCACAAGCCAATGAGTTTAAGGGATAGTGTTTCAAACTAGGTTTTAGATCATATGGCTGCTTGGCAGACCTCGGTATTCAGCATCCAGTGGTGGAGCTGAGCATAACGTAGGCGTTCATTTTCAGGTCAGTGGAAGTCTGCCTTGCATTGCAAAAATGATTTAAGAGAGAAGGCACTAAACATATCCAACATCATCTGGCAATCACCTTTCCGCAATCCTCTAAAAGTGGACCCATCCCACGCTTGGGTGAAGGCATTGTTACTGTGTATGGGTCTATGAAGCCAAGGATATGTTAAGAACCGTCTGGCCACCTCCAAAGAGTCCTGTGCCCTCAGGGTGGTGCCTACCAGTGTACTCAAGCAAGCTTTACGAAGCCTGTGTTGTTTCTCCATCCAAACTAGATCCCATAGCGGTCTGTAAACTATGGCGTGATCCATTTGCCTCTAGTTCATTTCTAATATAAGTATGAACCTTTCCACCACAGTCCACAGATGTGCAGCAGTACAATAATGGGGAATGGTAGGCATTGTGATTCCCCCTACCTCTCTAGTATGGATTAACAGGCTACGGGAGAGTCTAGGTGATTTGCCCCTCCATACAAAATGCAACAGTCATCACAGAAATTGACTTGAATACAAAGCGTCCAGCCAGACTAGAAACACCTGGAATAAATAAAGGAGACATGGGAGGATATTCATTTTAACTGTATTGAGCTAACCCATCCATGTGCTAACAATATTATACCACGACTCTTAATCCTGCTGAATAGATGTCATCAATGGAGGGCATTTAACATCAAAAAGCTCTCCCAGGTTCCTTTGAATATTCACTTCAAGTTATCTGTTTAACCGTCTAGCCCAACTAAATGGAAGGGCATGGCTCAACTCAGATATTTTATTTTAACCAAGGATCAGATTCAGGACCACAGATTTACGATATTGATTGTCATAGCCCTATACCAATTCGGGAGACCAGAGGAGAACTAAGACTCAAGGAAAAGGGGGCTGAGGGGTACCCAAGATGAGTAGGACGTTGTCTGCATGCAAAGAGATTTATGTATTCATCTGCTTCAAAGTTGACCCCCCCACCCCTTACTGATTCTGGTTGCCTAACCAGGTTAGCCAGCGATTCAATGAAGAGGGCAAAGAGCATGGGAGACAACGGACACCCCGATTCTCCAGTATTGAATCTTTCATAGATTCGCATGCTTGTATCTTCCCCGTCGTGGTGGTGGGAGTCTCGTGGTAGTTAGAAAAGAAGTACCATAGAAGTACATAGAAACCACCAAAAGGAAAGAAAACTTTGACATTCGTCAGCATCTTTATGTCGGTCCAAACTCTGACCATTCATCGACCAGCCCTAGGCCTCCACTCCTCAGTCAAAGCCACCAGACCTCAGATTTCTAACCGCACGTCGTGTGTAAGGGAGTCTCCCTGAGCTCTGCTCAGTTTGTCAGTGAGTGAACTTTTGACCCTGCTTGAATTCACCTCAAGGTATTGTCTTTTTACCTTCTTTACTTCAAAGATGTCTGAGGGTTCTAAGAAGAGGCTTTTCAGGCCCTGTAGATCCTGTGGGAAGGCATGGGTTTTTTCTGAAGATCCACACAAAGTCTGCCTTTATTGCCTTTATCCTAAACATACAGCCAAGGACTGTAAATACTGTAGAACCTGTAGGCCAGATTGTTGTTATGGATTCAGAAAAACAAATCAAAATCAGAATCTGGATATGTGGTTGAAGAGAGCCCTGGGCCAAATCTCAGTTGAGAGGAAGCGTAAAAATGAGGGTTCTACCTCATTAAAGGCTGATTTAAGGAACTTGATGGCAGAGAAATCCACCACTGCCGATAAAACAGCCCTTAAGCCTAAGGAATCAGGCCTGAAGAAATCCTCTACTGCCTCTCTGCCTGTCACACCTCTCATCAGGCTTTGTCAATGAAGAAAGTACCGTCGACGGACCCGTCTTCGAGAACTTCATCTAAATCCCTGACTTACATGGCGACGACTGCTTCATTGACGGCCGTGGTGATGGCATCGTCGACGAACACGGTGACGGCGATTTCATCAGCGACAGCTTAGTCGATGGCTTCGGCGGTGACGACGTACACTGGGTTGACGATTGCGTCTACAACTGCGATCACTGGACCGTCGACGCCCTCGTGTTCAAATCACCCTCTCGGCCAGTATCTACGACGATCACTATCAGGGGTCTACCGTCGTCAATGGCGTCGTCGATGGATTAAAAACAGGATACTAAAAAGTCTCCGTTTGGTTCCAAAATCTCCAGGATTGTCACCTTTACCCAAGATTTCACCATTGCTCCCCTCTTACCTTCTTGATACGGAGGAATCAGGGGATGAAAGTCTTTTTGGCCCCGCTTACAGCCCCTGACAGCTCAGAGTTATTTGCCAGGACACTGATGAGGAAGAGGAAGCGCAAGGACACTCAGAATATATGAAAGGGGATTATTCATTCTCGGGTCGCTCTCAGGCCCAATGTTACTACTCTTTCCAAGAGCACTATCCTTAAGAGGCTTATGAAGAGCGTCCGGAGGTTCGGAGAGATTCCATGTTGGTGCCAGTCTCCCTGGTCACAGACCTTAGGCATATGTTGAGTGACTATTATAAAAGATTTCTGGACTCTCACGCTTCGCTTTCTTTGATGCTAGGCGTTCCGAATATTCAAGTTGCTATGCCTCCACCAGTGGTTACTCCGCCGCCTGTTGCACAGGTTGAGAGACAGTCTCCTCGATGCATTACAATCCAGGATGATTACATCGAGAGTGAAGCAGATGATCAACCTGAGGAAGGTGAGCTCACTCAAGATCCGAACCTACTTGGTCAAGAATGGGATGATTATGTGGCTCCATCTTCGCCGTCGCCGTCCCCTCCTCCGGCGGCTTCCCACCCCCCAGGAGATATTGGGGGCTTCCATGAAGTACTCGATAGAGCCTCTAGAAGATTTGATTTGCCTTTGCCTGTAGTGCAAACCGAATGTTTTCTTTACGATTTTTAAAGATGCAACAAAGAAATCCGTTCGATCCATTCCGATTGTGGATTACATTTGGAGTGAAGGTTTGAACATAATGAAAAACCCAGCCTCCATTCCTGCTGGGTTACCAAGGATGGAAAAGAAATACAAGACACCGGATTCTGCTCCAGCATGTTTAATTGGCCATCCTCGTCTGGATTCAGTAACAATGCAAGCTGCCCAAAGGCGTTCTTGGAATCCGCAATCTCCTTGTTCGGTGCCTTCAAACAGGGAAGGTAAACACCTTGACAGCATCGGCAAACGCTACGCTACTATGGCTGCTACTGCTATCAATGCCTTTAACGCCTTAGCAATTTTGGGAAGGTATGACCGTCAGTTATGGTCAGATCTGGCTCCTCTTCATGAATACCTTCCCGAGGATAAAAAGAATGAAGCAAAGGACCTCCTGCAGGAAGGTGCTAGAGCATCTTCAGAGGTGATTGACTCCGCAATGGATTCGTCTTCTATTGCTTTCAGGCAAATGGCAGGTGCCGCAGTACTTCGTAGACAGGGCTGGCTTAGGGCAACGTCTTTCCACCCTGAAGTTCAATCAAAAGTTCTGGACATGCCCTTCGATGGGGAAAATCTTTTTGGAAAGCACGTAGACAAAGAGCTACAGGGCATCAAAAAGGATACTGAGACCGCACGTTCCTTGGGCACGCTGCAACAGAGGAGTTTTCAGTCCTTTCGTGGAGGTAAAGGTCGAGGTCAGTTCCAGCAAAGACCGTCTTACCAGTCACACAGATATCAACCATATGATCAACAGAGTTACAAACCACAATATGGGGGACAGCAACAATTTTGTGTCTCCAATCTGTTGTGTAATCAGCTATTCGCAAGCCTGCAGGAATAGGAAAATCGCAGGATTCCTCAAGACGTCAGAGACGTTTGTCTTCCGCCAGCCACCCCATCCCGTTTTCAACCTCTCCGGTCCCATCAGCTCTATCTATTTCTGAATCAATGGCAAGCCATCACGAAGGACAAATGTGGGCTGGACATCATCCAACACAGACACACTCTAGAATTTGTCCACAAGCCTCCTCGAACTCCACCTCCAAGAAAAATGCATCATTATCATTTGGGCTTGTTAAGGCAAGAAATTTCGACTCAACTAAAGAAAGGGGCGATAGAGAAGGTGCCTTTCGGACAATAAGGGCTTTTTTTCCAATTTCTTCCTAATAAAGAAAAAATGCGGGAAATGGAGACAGGTCATGGACCTCAAGCGGCTAAACAAATACATCAAGAAGCAGTTGTTCAGAATGTTTTCCCTTCAAGAGATTCTCTTATTAATAAACTAGGGAGATTTTCTAGTGTCCCTCGATCTCGTGGACGCATTCCTTCACATCCCCATTCATGCAAAGCATCACCAATTCCTAAGGTTTGAGGTAGCTGGGGATCACTAACAGTTCAAAGTTTTGCCATTCGCCCTTCGCTCAGCTCCCAGAATTTTCACAAAATGTATGGCTTGGTAGCGGCTTTTCTGAGAAGGCAGGGACACCAGGTTTACCCCTACCTGGACGACTGGCTAGTGGAAGGAGCTACATTTCACTCTACCAGAAAATATATGCGGGCTTGTCAGCGGCTCTTCAAGTCTCTGGGGGTACAACTCAACGTTGAGAAGTCACAATTGATTCCAAGCCAGAAGCGTATTTTTCTTGGGGCATTTCTGAACACAAAGTCGATGAAGGCATTTCCCACTTCAGAACGTAAGCGCAAGATAATGCGCTTAGCATCCCTTCTAGGCGCAAGAGAGTCCACTTCTGTGAGAGTATTCAAGTCCTTACTGGGGATGCTGTCATCAAGCATGCCGTTGATTCCAAATTGTTGGCTACATATGAGGCCTCTCCAGGAGCAGTTAGATTTGTAGTTGGTGCAGGCTCCTTCGAGGACATCATTTCTCTCTCTCAGACAATGAAACCGGCTCTGTCATGGTGGGAAAAAGAAAGCAAAATCTCTCCACGCCTCTCATTTCAACCAGCACAGCCTTGTTATATTATGACAATGGACGCTTCAAAGGACGTGGGGTGCATCTCTAGGGATTGCAAATCCACAGAAAATTGTCCGGATTTTTACACATCGGTCTTTTAGAGCTGAGAGCAGTTTTTCTGGGGCTCCAAGCTTTTCGTCTCAGAATCTAGGGATCCTCTGTTCTGGTAAGAACAGACAACATCACAACAATGTTCTATCTTGCCAAGCGAGGGGGCACCAGGTCTCTCACTTTATCGGAACAGGCCCAGGAGATTTGGATGTGGCTAATTCAACACAACATAACATTGCAAATAGAGCATGTTCCGGGAGTGGACAACGATTGTGCGGATTTTCTAAGCAGAACCAATTCCCAATGTCACAAATGGGAGTTAAACGTGGACCAGCTGAGATGAGTCTTCAAACTGTGGGGCACTCCAAAACTGGATCTTTTCGTGACAGAAAGCAACAGGAAGTGCGAAACGTTCACTAGCAGGTTTCCTCGGAAGAACTCTTGGGGTAACGCTCTGCAGATGCAATGGATGGGGGACGTTCGCCTATGAGTTCCTGCCGTTTCCCCTCATCCCAAGAGTATTGAGCAAGATGAAGAAAGAACCATGTCATCTCCTTCTCATAGCTTTGGCATGACCAAGGCAGTTTTGGTAAATGGAGCTTCTCCTGTGTTCGATATCTCCGCACATTCTCTTTCCTCCACTGCCAAACCTACTCTCAATGAACAATGGTCAAATTGTTCATCCTCAAATAAAATCTCTAAGTTTGTCAGCTTGGAACCTCACGACTATGAATTCACAGATTTAGACATCACGCCGGATTGCAGGTCTATCCTCCAACTGGCCAGAGCTGCTTCCACTAATAGGTCATATGCTGCAAAATGGAAGAGATTCTGCCATTGGTGCGTGGAGAAAGACTTGCATCCTTTGCTCTCAACCCCGGAACAGGGTTTACCTTACCTACTTCACTTAGCTAAATCAAAATTGCCTCACTCATCATTCAAAGTACGCTTGGCGGCAATTTCCAGGTTTCGCAGAAAACCAGGAGAACTCCCTTTGTGGTCAACAAGAATTGTTAAGGAGTTAATGAAAGGCCTCTTCTGGGTTTTCCCACCCTTAAAGCACCCTGCAGTCCCATGGGAATTAAACACAGTGCTAGCTCAATTGATGAAATCGCCTTTCGAGCCCATACACAAGGCTGATTTAAAATATGTTTAATGGAAAACGTCTCTCCTTTTAGCCCTCACATCGGCCAGAAGAATCTGTGAAATTCAGGCTTTCACGGTAGCTGCATCTCCTTCAATTCAGACAAGACAAACTTTTGTTGAAAACAAATCCTCAATTCATTCCTAAAGTTCCAACTTCCTTTCACTTAAATGAACCAGTTGTGCTCACCTCGTACTTTGAGAATCCTTCCACTGCTGTTGAAAGAGCATTGCACTCTTTGGATGTAAAGCGCTGCATCAAGTTCTACATTCATAGAACAAACGCTTTCAGAAAATCTGATCAGCTATTAATGTCCTTTACTTCGCCAAGCAAGGGCCAAGCCCTTTCAAGAAACAGTATTGCACATTGGATCTCCTCTGCAATTGTTTTCTGCCATAACAAGGCGGGAAAACCTCTATCTGCAAAAGTGTCTGCGCACTCCACAAGAAAGATTGTAGCCTCTACAGCCTTGTTTGCCGGTTTATCGCTTCCAGACATTTGATGAGCTGCAACATGGTCTAATGTGCATACATTCACTTAGCATTACTGCCTAGACTCGGCATGGAAAGCGGACGCTGCAGTGGGTGAAGCTGTCCTGAGACATCTGTTTGCTTAAGGTACAGTCATTAATATATATCAGTTTGTGTATTTGGTTTTTTCACAGATTTATTTGCTATTTAACAATTTACTTGGATTTCATGATTCATATGTATTAGTATGTTTGAATATGTCTCTTTTATTGCATCTGAAGGTCTGCGCCTAGTCGCACATTTATGGAATTACACTGCTAACTACTCTGATACAAGCATGTGAATTTATGAAATATTCCATACTGGAGAAAAAACAAGTTACTTACCTGTACACTGTGGTTCTCCAGTATTGATATCTTTCATAGATTCACATGCAGCCCTCCCTCCTCCCCAGCTAGGCTTTCCACTTCTGATCTCATGTTACTCCTTTACCTTAGCATATTTGTGCGCGAAATCTGAGGTCTGGTGGCTCTGCCTGGGGAGCTGAGGTCTAGGGCTGGTCTCTGATTGGTCAAAGTTTGGACCTACATAAAGATGCTGACGAATGTCAAAGTTTTCTTTCCTTTTGGTGGTTTCTATGTACTTCAGGATACTTCTTTTCTAACTACCGTGAGACTCCCACCATGACGACGGGGAAGAAACAAGCATGTGAATCTATGAAAGATATCAATACTGGAGAACCACAGTGTACAGGTAAGTAACTTGTTTTTTAGTGCCCCTCCCCAGCCCAAAGGCCTGTAGGGCATAGTTAGAAAAGACCATCTCCAAGAAGCAAGAGCCCAGTCCCCACCTCTGGAAAGCGAGTCCCAACCTAGTTGATGGCTTTTTCTACGTCTAATGAAATTAAATGAAATGTAGTATTTATAAAGCGCTGACTGCCACTCTGAAAGGAGCATCCTGGCACTGGTATGGAGGTGAGCGGCTGTTCAGCAGTTTCTTAGATGAGAGAAAGGCAAAGTTCATCTGGGGCTTCGAAAATACAAGTCTTTAGTGCCTTCCTATATTGTGTTTCAGATTTATGCGTTCTCCGATGTGAAGGCAGTAGGTTCCAGGCTCGGGTGCCTAATACTTACCATTGTTTTTCCTCCCCTAGTTTTGCATCTGAAACTGGGAGGTTTGAGTAGGTTGGCTGACGATGACCTGAGGGTTCTGGTTGTGCTGTAGGGGGTGAATCTTGATGTGAGATATTTTGGCCCTAGTTTGAGTGAGGCTCTGAAGGTGATAAGGAGAATCTTGAAGAGTATTCTCTTGTGTAGTGGGAGCCAATGAAGGGTTTTCAGTGCTGTAGATGCGGAGGACCTTCGCGGTAGTTTTAAAACCAGCCACGCCGCTGCATGTTGGACTACTTGGAGTCTTTTTAATGTTTGTTTGTTGGCTCCTGCCAGAAGGCTGTTGCAGTAGTCTAGTCGTGCCAGTATCAAGGCGACTGCTACTGATTTCCTTTCTGCAAGTGGAAGTAGATCGAATAATTTTTTCAAAGATTTTATAAGGCTGAAACAGGTCTCTGCTACCGTCAGTGCATGTGGTTTGAAGCTGAGGGTGGAGTCAAACGGCACTCCTAGGTTTCTTGCCACCATTACCATATCAGGTGGAGGTGAGGTACCCTCTGGCCACCACACGTCTGGCGAGAAAGAGACTTCTTTACCTATTGGTAAGATCTCAGTTTTATCGGTGTTGCACTTGAGGTGGTTATCGTTCATCAACTGGAGGACCTTGGTAAAGCATCTTTTGAAGTTGAGTTCGGCCTCCTTAGAGTTTTGATCTAGAGATAGGATCATTTGGGTATCGTCTGCGTAGGATGAAACTTCAATCCCAAATGATGTTATTAGTGAGATGAGTGGAGTCATGTACACATTAAATAAAAGAGGGCTTAACGAAGAGCCCTGTGGTACTCCTGTTGTGATGGTGTGTTCCACAGATAAGAAGGTTCCGAGGGACACAGCTTGCCTGCGCATGGAAAGGAAGGATTTTAGCCATTCCAAGGCAATGTTTGAGATACCACAGGATTTGAGTCTAGAAAGGAGAATGCTGTGTGATAAGGTATCAAATGCGGCCGATAGGTCGAGTAGGATCAGCACCGCCTTTGGGGTGGAGGTTGTTTGCGGCCTCGATGAATTTAGTAAGCTCTTTATGCACACATTTTTCAGTAGTTTTTCCTAGTAGGGGAAGCAGTGATATGGGACGTAGATTGGAGAGGACCGATGGGTCAATATTTGGCTTCTTTTTCAAGGGTTTCACTATCGCTAACTTCCAATCTTCTGGCACTGTCCCTGAACTTAAAGAGGAGTTGGCAATCTGGTTTATAGTTGGGTTGACTGTGTCCATAATCTGGTGAAGAATTGTAGGGGACAGGCATCTAAGGGAGATCCTGATTTGCATGTTATGATTACTTCACGAGTTTGATCCAGTGATACTGGTTCGAATGAGCAGATAGAATATTTGGTGGTGTCATATTCGTGCTCTGAGGAGGCATGCATAGAAGAGACAGTATCCATGATGAAATCTTTTTGGATGTTCATGATCCTTTCTTCAAAGAAGCATGAGATTTGGTTGCATAGCCTCTGTGAAGGGGGATGTTCTTTTTGTAAAGTTTTAGGATTTGTGAAAGACTTTACAACGGAGAAAATGATTTTTTGGTCTAATTTAGTCTCCTGTATTTTGTTCGAGTAGTATTCTTTTTTGGCTTACTTAATCTGTGTGTGGTAGAGCTTTCTGCTTATTTTAAATGCTTGCTTCTCTCCTGCGTCATAACATTTTCTCCATTTACGCTCTTGTTGCCTACATTGGTTATGTGCTACTTTGAGCGTGGATGTGAACCAAGGGGCTTTCTTGGTTGCTGTCTTTCTATGGATGTTGGGTTTATCTTGTGGGATTAGTTCATTGCTTAATGCCGTCATCCAACTATGGAAGAGACGCAAGTCTGCAGCAGTGTTCCCTGTAAGGACGGGTATCTGCGCCTGAACGGTAATAGCCAACTTGGAATGTCGGGCTAGTTGTGTCCAATTACGTCTGGTCTGATGTACACTTGATTGTTTGTCAAGGCGATTTGTCAGAGAAATTCTGAGTGTAAGGGGGACTAGGTTATGGTCAGACCATATTTGTGGGGTAGGTTGGTCTACCGAAAGGAGGGTGAAGTTAGAGCAGACCCCATCCAGTGTGTGATCAGCTCGATGTGTGGGAGTATCCACCATCTGGATCAGTCCTAATATTTCTGTTATTTGGAGGAAGTTGTCTACTCCTGGCTCTTTCTTATCTTCTAAGTGCAGATTAAAATCTCCTAATAGGGTGAAGCTAACGTATCTCAGTAGAAAGTGACTTAGGGTGTCTCCTAGTGATTCATTAAAAGTGGCACTGTGACCCAGTGGCTCCTGAAAAGGACACAGAGGCATTTAGTGAGATGCAGAAACCAAGACTTCTGCTCCCTTTAGTGTGTCCAATTCAAAGTTAGTGCAGTGTAGAGTGTCCCGAAGGATAATGGCAAGACCCCCTCCTCTGTTATGTTATGTTATGTTATAACAATTTATTATGCGCACAGCGACTCCAGCGAAGGAGCATCCCGGCGCAGAGACACGGAGCAGTCATAACACAACATGGAGATAATGCTACAGAAAAGTACTAAAACAGGGAAGCTAAAATAGGAAGGTTTTTATGGCTCTACGAAACGACAGCAAGTCCTCTATCAGCCGAATTTCAACTGGGAGGGTGTTCCAGATTGACGCGGCTCTCACCCTGAAGGACCGGCCCCCCATCCTGCTGAGCCTAAATCTGGGGACAACAGCAAGGGCCTGACCTAGAGATCGAAGATTCCGGGTAGGGACATAGAAAGAAATGGAGTTGGCCAGGATCTCAGGGCCTATGCCTCTAAGGATTTTGAAGGTCAGACACAAGACCTTGAAGAGAATACGCTTCCTCACCGGGAGCCAGTGCAGGGAGCGGATGACATGAGACACCGGGCAGAACTTAGGAAGTCCAACAATGGCTCTCGCCGCGGCGTTCTGCACCCGGTGCAGACGGGTTAACTCAGCCTGGTTAGCCCTCGCCAGCAAAGAGCTGGCGTAGTCCAGACGGGAGATGATGGTTGCCTGGACCAC
Source organism: Triturus cristatus (assembly GCF_964204655.1). NCBI lineage: Eukaryota > Metazoa > Chordata > Amphibia > Caudata > Salamandridae > Triturus > Triturus cristatus. The sequence goes on from NC_140582.1 coordinate 409,024,440, forward strand.
AAGCTGTCTGGTAGGGGCGTCGAAGAACTTAAGCACCGGCCTTAACCCTCTTAGGAGACCGAAGCAACAGGCTGCGATTTTTTTGGTGTGCCCTATAAATGTAAGACCAGCGTCTAACCAGACCCCAAGCTTCTTCACCTCCGACACTAAGGTCGGAGTGGGGCGCAACTCCGAAGGCCACCACTGATCGCCCCAGAGCTCCACTCCCTTCCCGACAACCATGACCTCTGTTTTTGTGGCATTAAGCTGGAGACAGTTACCTGTCAACCAGCTGGCCACCGCCTTCAGTCCGGACTGAAACCTGGGGGCATCCTGTTCCGCATCCCCGCTGAGAGTAACCGCCAGCTGTGTGTCGTCGGCATATGAGACCATGATTAGGCCCCACTGCCTTGCGACATCAGCCAGCGGTCTCACGTAGAGATTGAACAGCGTGGGACTCAGCGAGGATCCCTGCGGAACCCCCATGGCCAGAGGCTGGAACCTGGACTTGAAGGGAGGGATGGCAACACAGAAGGAGCGGTTGTCTAGGAAGGAGCGGAACCATTGCAGCGCCTGGCCGCCGATACCAATCTCCTCGAGCCGCCTAAGGAGGATGCTGTGCGATATAGTATCGAATGCGGCGCTGAGATCTAACAAAATCAGCGCCGCCGTCTGACCAGCATCCAACCTTGCACGGAGATGTTCCACCATCACCAGAAGGGCAGTCTCCGTGCTGTGGCCAGCACGGAAGCCATTCTGTGTGGGATCGAGGGCATTGGACCGGGCTAAGTATTCAGACAGGGCCAGATTGACATGGGCCTCTGTCAACTTAGCTGGCCAGGGCAGCAGCGAGATGGGACGGTAGCTTTCCGGCTTAGACGGGTCAAGAGATGGTTTTTTAATGATCGGAGACACCACCACCTGCTTCCAGCTGATGGGAACGACCCCAGTCTCTAAGGAGAGATTGACAAGAGAGCGTATAGCCACGCGCCCCACAAAGGTCTGGTCTCGAAAGAGAGCAGGCCTCACTGGATCGGATGGGGACCCAGATTTAACTTGCGTAGCAAGTTTGTCAAACCCTTCCAAGGTGAGGGGGGGAAATGAGAGCAGAGCGGGCTGGTGAGGTGTCTCCTTAGGGCTACCCATCGCTATACCAGTGCTCGGGAAAGTCCGATATATAGACTGGACTTTTCCCAAGAAATAGGAAGCGAGGGATTCACAGTGTGTGACAGAACTCTCAGCCGTAGAGATAGACCGCTTAGACATAAGATCTTTCACCGCCTTGAAGATGGCCTTCGACGGGTTAGTGCTATTCCGGAATTCCTCGGCATAAAATGCCGCTCGGGCACGACAGATGGCCCGGTGGTAGAGCTTGACGGACGCGACATATGTAGCTTTTAACTCAGCCCCATATGTCTTCCGCCAGGCCCTCTCCGCCCGTCTACATGCTCCCTTCAGAGCGCGCAAAGCGTCGTCATACCAGGGGCTTGACACTCGAGGGTTGATCTTCGTTGTTACAACAGGTATCAAAGCATCCAGAGCCCTAATGAGCCAAGAGCAGAAGAGATCATACCCCTCTTCTACGTTGTTAAATGGGCCCAGAGGTTCCACTGACAGAAGATGGTAAAAGTCATCCAGCCTGAGTTTACTCCAGGGTCTCCTGGGTACCCGCTTGGCTGAAGAGGTGGAAATGTTGGTAGTCATAGGGCAATAGATGGATACCAAAGAATGGTCAGACCACTCTACAGGAGCCACCGACATGACTTTAGCCTCGGTCAAGTTGGTAAAAAAAGGGTCAAGAATATGTCCCCCGGAATGAGTAGGCTGGGAGACCAGCTGAAAAAGTTGAAAGGCCTCTAAGTCCATAAGAATACTACATGCTGTCAGACAGGATGGAGCATCGAAATGCAAATTTAAATCGCCCAGGATGGAAAAATTAGCACAGTCAGTGACCAAGGTGGCGACAGTGTCCGAGAAAACATTCCTGAACGCCACATCGCTGCCCGGCGGACGATACACCACCATCCCAGAGAGTGTAAATTCTGGGCTGACAGAGACTTTAAAAGAGGCACTTTCACAGCCAGCGATCTTAAGAATGGTCCACACACAGGAAAAACTAGCTCTCACTATCAGAGCTATACCCCCGCCTCTAGATAGCCTATTCGCAATATACATAGAGTAGCCGGGAGGGCAAACAAGATTGGGAATGGCAGTGTCGGCTTCCTGAAGCCATGTTTCGGTTAAGGCTAAAATATCCGGGGCTTCATTTTCAATCAGGTCGTACACATTCTGTTGATGTTTAAGGATCGACCTGACATTAAGATTCAAAATCCGCAGTGAGGGCGGTAGCCCCCTGTTGTGCCGAACGGCAGAGGGACAAAGCCGGGAAAGAGGCTGCGGAGGGTCAAGCGCCAAACCATTACAGGGACAGCGGTAGGGGCCGCATAATGGATGAACGGGCTGTAGAGTGCAATGACCGCTCACCTTGCCGATGGAGTACAAGCGCTCCCTGGAGTATGTAAGCATGGCGTCCCCTCTGTCTTTCCTATGGATCGTGTAGAGTGGTGGGAGTGCCACCTCGATATCTGGGTTGCACCACTCTTGCAGCCAGGTCTCGGTAATAAAGAGGAAGTCTAACTGTTTCTCCGTTAGTAGATCTCTGATGTCTTGGCATTAATTAGTCCCCCTTTTAGTTGGGCCATGTTGATAGGTATGCATAGCTTGGGGATATTGCCTGTAATGGGGATTTCCAATTTACAGGGGTGGCATGAACATGCCCCTTGTAGCTTCTCGGGCGCTATCAAGCTTTTACACAAACCTCCAGTATTAAGAATTTGTAATGCAGCTGAAGAGTACATAATTTTTGGGCCTTTTTGGGCAGCATTTCCTGCCCTTGTCGCAAACTTGCCGCAGACGGGCTTGCCTTTGGTGCGCCCGCTGCGCGTCCAGCCCAGCATAGGACTAAGTAGCTCGCCGGGTGTGGGAGAAGGCTGTGTTCCGTTTTCTCAACCTGAAGTCAGGCAAGTCAGGCCTGAAGGTGTGTCCGCTTCCCTCTAATCAATCGCCGTTAGCCGCGTCGGACCGGGGAAGCGGAGACTAAGTTTAGAAGCCAGCTAGGAATAGCAGCAAAGGTAATGTGGAAAGGCGCTGTATAAGATATTTAAATCCAAGATGTGCAAGGTGCTAGTTAAAAGTGTGATAGATTATTGTTTCAAAGCTCAATTGTTTGTTGCTCGGTGACAGCTCGTCTCGCCTCCAGATCCAATGAACGAAGCACAGCAGAAACCTTCTTAATAGTAGCCTTTCTGACCAGATAGAGAGTGGATCTAATATTATTGTGCGTCTGCTGACCACAAATGATACCACTCTGGTTAGGGACCTGCTCTCTCCCCCAGCAGCCCTGCTGTTGCGTCGCTGAGAGGTGGCTGGTAGGTGTTCAAGCCCTACCTCTGCGGTGTCCACTGTTGCACATCTGCCTCATTGTGCCCGTTATCCTTGTGACTGTAATTTTGACTGTGCCTGTTATCTATGCCCTTGCTTCCGTGCCTGATCTCTAGCCGGCCTTTCCCGCCGCTGCTCCCCCGCAGCCCGCCCCCCTGCCGTCCCCGCCTCCCAGCTGAGCTTTCCTCCCCCTTCCCCATTTAATGGCGACGGCTGCGAGGGTGAGCAAGCACGACCTCTGACCTCTGGTCAGGGACCTGCTCTCTCCCCCAGTATCTCTGCTGTTGCGCCGCTGCCGCTGAGAGGTGGCTGGTAGGTGTTCAAGCCCTGCCTCTGCGGTGTCCACTGTTGCACGTCTGCCTCATTGTGCCCGTTATCCTTGTGACTTGGCTGTCTTTTCTTGTGGTAATTATTGTAATTGTGGTTGTTGTGCCTCATTGTGGCCTTAAGACTTGGCTGTCCTTTTGTATTTATCTGTAATCGTGACTGTGATTGTTATCTGTGCCCTTGCTTCTGTGCCCGTTCTCTCACTGCCCTTTCCTGCCGCTGCTCCCCGTGCGGCCCTGCCACCCTACCGTCTCCGTTCTTGCCTCCCAGCTGAGCTTCCCTCCCCCTTCACCATTTAATGGCGGCTGCTATGTGGCCGCGCAAAGGACGCACGCAAAGGACTCGCGCAGCGGGCGCACTGCTGGCCCGCCAAAAAGGCAAGCCCATCCGTGACCAGCGCCAGGGAACCTGGTTCTCCGACCTTCCACCGCTACAACCCAGCTGCCCTCCTCGCACTCAATCCCGGAAGGAACAACAACTGCCAGCTATCGATGCCAAACACCACCCATGGCCAGTTTTCCTGCTGATACTGCCAACATTCCTTTACCATCCACAGCACCCCCACGACCTCCGCACCCACGCCGGACTCCGTACCACAGAAGCCCTAAAATGCATCCTCCTCAATGTACGCTCCCTGCACCCACTCGCCAGACGTCGCCTTCTTGATGGAAACATGGACAAACGCCGCCTCCGACCCGACATCGCCACAGCCATTCCCACCAGCTACAAGATCCATAGGAAGGACCGCCCCCACCGCCCAGAAGGAGGACTCGCCATTGCACACAAGAGCTCCCTCCTCACCACCTCCAGCACGAGCGACTCTCCAACACCGAACACCTCTACTTCCAGATCCAGACCAGCCCCAGAACTATGCTGTGCGGCACCCTCACCTACAGACCCCTCGGGCCTCGTGCCCCTTTCACCCCCACCATTGCTGACTTCATCGCCCCCCACGCCATCACCTCCACAGACTACGTGCTCATCGGAGACCTGAACTTCCATCTCTACAACTGCAGCGACCCCCGAATCCACTGCCCTCCTTGACAACCTCGCCAACCTCTGACTGAAGCAGCTTGTCACCACCCCCACCCACAAGGCCGGACACATCCTCGACCCGTCTCCCAACGCACTCTTGCAGCTAGACTCTGGCATACGGGAAACTGCCCTCAACTGGATCCGCACCTTTCTCGCCAGCAGGACCCAAAGTCTTAGACTCCCACACTGCCTTTCCGAACCCACATAGATCAACTGCGGAGTACCCCAAGGATCATCACTCAGCCCCACGCTCTACAATATCTATATGGCCACCCTCGCCATCATTGTCAGACAGCATGGGCTCAGCATAGTATCCTATGCCGACGACACCCAGCTCATCCTCTCTCTCATGAAGAACACCGAAGACACCAGACTCAGCTTCCAGGAAGGAATGAAGGACATCGCAGCCTGGAGTAACAGCAGCTGGAAGCTCAACTTAGAGAAGACTGAGGTCCTCATCCTGGGACCCACCCCCACTGCTTGGGACAACTCCTGGTGGCCTTCCGCCCTCGGAAACCTACCCACCCCAATGGACCATGCCCGGAACGTCAGCATCATTCTGGACTCCTCCCTCATCATGACTCACCAGATAAATGCCTTCGCCTCCACCTGTTTCAACTCCCTCCGCATCCTACGCAAGACCTTCAAGTGGACCCCCCCACCCAAGTCAGAAAGACCGTCACCCACGCACTCATAACTAGCAGACTGGACTATGGAAATGACCTCTACGCTGGAATCAACAAGTTCCTGCTACACAAACTCCAGATCATCCAGAACACTGCGGCCAGACTCGTCCTCGGCACCCCATGACACGAGAACATGACCCAACACCTGTGAGACCTCCACTGGCTCCCCGTCGAGAAGAGAGTAACCTTCAAGCTAATCACCCACACCTATAAATCCCTCCACAACATCGGACCCAAATACCTCAACGAAAAAATCTCTTTCCACATACCCAAAAGAACCTCCGTTCCGCCAACCTCGCCCTAGCAGAGACCCCACACATCCGCAGAACTAGAGCAGGTGGAAGAGCCTCCTCCTACAGTCGCAGCCAACGCCTGAAACGAGCTCCCAGTCAACATCAGACGTTCACCTACCCTGCACACCTTCAGGAAGAGCTTCAAGACCTGGGTCTTCAGCTGACCCAGAGATGCAACCCCTCTTCCCCCCCTCCCCAGCGCCATGAGACCCTTACGGGTGAGTAGCGTGATTTAAAAGCCCCTGATTGATTGACTGCTCAGGATTAATCCGAATTTAAACAATGGGGTAACCCAGTAACCCAGGGAACTGGGCCAGACATTTATTATTAAAAAGGTGGTCCCTATGGAGGACGTGTAGCCTTAGACTTCCACAGCAATAGTATTGTAAAGAAATGTTACTGAAATTTTTCTTAGATTAGAATTCAAAATCAGTCCACATATGTTGTTGTTGACGTTTCAATCCCTTGGCACAATTACTTAGAACAGAGTCATGATCAGGACAAAATAATAACAGCAGAGACCAGAGGATTGTGATACCAATACCCTCAATAGTAAATCTATCAGTCTTAGTTTCGTGGGAAAGTCTCAGCAAAATGTGAGGAAAAATAAGAGGATTTTCCACATTTGGGGGAGGTGATCTGGTTTTCCCATCGACTCCAGCCAGTGGAGTTCATCTCAAGTGGCTCATATGGTCATGGCACCACTGCACATTTAACTCAGCCCCTGCAATTGGGAGTCCAATCAGTTGAAATGCCCCCACGGTATCAGACACCAATTATCTTTTACCCTCAGATTTAAAAGGGAGACCAAATGGGAAAGTCGATCTATACCTGATGCCACCTTCTCATAACTTTTGAGTGACAGGTTGCAGCTCAGTGCAAGAGCTTTGCTATATCACGCAGGAGTAATTTTGGAAAGAAAGAGTTCACAGTTCCAGGGAGAATTGACCTGGATGTCACGGAACCACTGCTTCCCAGTGGGAACATCTCCTGTGGCCAACTCGGTGCACTCTGTTGAACCAAACCTCCTGATGACCATCCCCATCATCTTGGACAGAAGGCCAGTCACAATTGAGGTAAATTTGGTATCTGGTATATCTTCGTTCAATCCCTGGAGTCTGATAATCTCCCATCTGTAACGATTTTCTAACTCTTCCAATTTAGCCACGGTACCTTTTAGTTGGTGTTCCAGAGCAGTTTACTTGAAGGGGCGTGCTTCTATTTCTTCTATCTTAGCCTTGGAGTCCGACATCCTCTGCCCAACAGAGTTTTTTATTTTTTTTATTTATTTTTTTGTGAACTGATATAATCAATACAGCATATATGATTCACAGGTAGACTCAGGATGACCACAGTGAAAGAAGAGGAAGATAAGGTTATTACAATAATGAATATTGACAGAGCATCATGTAGAGTGTTATAACAGTACGCATCGTGCTAGGGTACATACATAAGAGGTCGCTAATACCCCGGAGGGACAATTATGCATTAGTGGAAGTTACAGTCAAACCAGCAAGATGCAGATATCAGAGGCGGATAAGCGGGAGTTAGTCAATTTACTGCAGGACTGATAACCTGGGCGGTGTTGGTGTCATCCATCGGGTGAGTGAGCAGGTATGTCGTAAAGGGGCCCCAGATGTTGCGGGCCGCGAGGCAAGGGGAAGGAGTTCTGCAAATGTATATGTTTGTTCCTGCCAAAAAACCATGTCTTGAATCCAATCCTTGAATTTGGGTGCCCTGCCACGACCCCATCTACATGCTATTCTTCGTTTAGCTAAGAGGATGCTGAAGGAGACACATTTCCGGTGCGCAACAGCCAATTTCTCAGTGTAGCCCAGTAAGGCAAATAGGGGAGAAAACGGAAGCTGCAATAGTGTAACTTGTTCTAACGCAGTGTGAACTTTGTGCCAGTAGCCTTGGACAGCGGTGCAGTCCCAGGCGAGATTTAGGAAATCCGCCCCTGCAACACCGCAGCGGTCACAATTGTCATTGTTACGCAACTTATACCTGTGCGTTTTGGCTGGGATATAATATGTGCGATGCAAACATTTATAGTGAAGGATGCGGAGGCGACTACTGGACGAGCTCTGCCCTGTCTGTCTGCAGCAGTAGGTCCATTGCCCATCTGTGATATCATGCCCCATCTTGGTGGTCCATGTGTCTCTATCCACACAGTGTGCCCAACAGAGTTGATGTCTACCTAAGGTCTTGAATTTTAGACCCCGGGTCTGAACTGTGTTCCATGATCCTCTTCTCCAGGTCCTGGCAAATTTTGTACCACAGCTCGGTCTTAAAAATGTGGAGGCTCTCTAAAAGTTCAGGTCTAGTATATAACATGGTCGCAGGAGAAGACTGGGCCGCACCATTGCCGTCTTTGCTCATGTCCACTGGTCCAGACTGGGAATTATCCAGGTATGCTAGAAGGTCTGCACAGCTTGGCTTTTTTCTTGGGGACATAAGGAGGGGCCCGCAGATCTCCCCCGGCGACAAAGGCTCAAGTGTGATAGGTCCAAGGTAACAGGCTGTGCCTTGTATCAAGGAGGACAGGCCACTCAGGTGCGTGCAACAGGCTGTATTTCACTCCTTCTGACCATACCAGGGTGCTCCCCCCCCCCCCCCCCCCCTTCGTGCAATAGACACAATGGCCCCTATCTACATGGAAATTAGCAGCATCAGTCATTTGCCAGGGCCCCCCGCCTCCACCGTCCTCAGTCAATCTGCAAATGGGCCCTCGGGTCCACTTCACGATGCCTGGCCCAGCCATTTACACAAAACGAGGACTCATCTGCACTGTAAAGACCAGTGAGGGCCAATTGGTGCAAAATTCAGGCCCTCCTCTTTACCGGTCCTATTATATCTCCTAGGCCAAGGGCATTATCATTGACACTCCTGATGTTTAGGCCACAGTGGGGGGGCACACAACAAGAGCCCCAGTGAAAGTCAGTGTCCTCAAAAGCAGGTGCGCCACCCAGGATCATCAGTGGGCACAGCCTGCAGGCCCCGCGTCCGTGTACGAAGGCAGCTGACACTTTTTTTGGCACTCAGGGGCTCCAGCTGAATTTTCTCCACGGCTCTTCAGTGGGGCCCTCGCCCAGCCCAGCAGAGGCCTAATACGACTCCCAATACCGCGCAGCCCGCTCCTCGAAACATGGGCATGGCACACATATACGTTTGCTGCATTGCTCTCTTTGGGGGTGTAAGCAGCCCCACTAATCTCCACGGCACGGGCTTCGGTCTGACGACGAACGTCCATCTACACAGCCATCTTGGCCACGCCCGTTGGCTTCTGTTTTGAAGTGTGAGTGGTATAAGAACACCAGTGTAGTGGTCTGCTGAATATGTCTTCTGTACCCAAATATTTATTTATTGATAGACCTTTTAGGTCTCTTGATTCCTTGGTGTTACTGAATCTTAATGTCTCCATAAGAAATCCAACATATGCCAGTAGACATGTCCATGCTCTTCGATGATTACTTTACAACTAATGAACAATATGTACTCTATAGTACATACTTGCATTTATCTCTTCAAAGTAGTTCTTACTCTCTCCCTTTTATCCATTACAGTCGCGTGCAGGCTCAATTTCAGGAGGGTTTGGTGATGCTGATATTTATCGGCTGTACATTTTCTGGGCCAAGTGCCATTTTAGTATCTGAAGGCTAGCCTTTTGTTGCCTTCACTATTATTGCCATGGATATCAGCGATGTAGAACTCACAGTGATGTTTGCAGATAAGCAGCAAATATTACAAATGAGTCTGCTAACTATTTCTGAACACTTTATCATTGTAAACGAACGTCACTCAGGCCTCACATTACCTGTGCCCTGGTAATTGCTGGAGGTTAATAACAAACCAAGTATTACTGATACAGGGGATCTGCGATTCATGCTTGTTTCATTTCCAGGGGATTCTAAATTAACCCCCAATACCTCCCTTTGGAATGCAGAATTGTATGCTGTGTGCTGCTCAGATTTTGACATGTAGACCTATAATTCTAGGCTTTCTCAATGTTTGACCTGAAGCATTTGTCTCTGGAAACCAAAAAGGTAATTCTGCGTGGGATATTACAGCAAGTAGCAATATTGCAGGCCTCTTAATACCGCTTTATCCAGAAAATGCCTCTCCAAAGTGTTAGAAGACCATTTGTAATGGAAGCTTGAGCAATAATAAACCTATCAATGAATTATTCCTTTATTTTGAGAGAAATGTGACGTGTGTTTTTCGACAAAGTTTGAGGTTTACAATACTGTTGTTTTGGTTGCTTACCTTTACTTGTCTTTATAGCTTGCACCAGCAGTTACGTGAAGCTGTTGAGAGGCAATTGGAGTCAATACCGGATTCTGCAGGATTGGGCAATGAATTCTTTACAGAGGAAGAAATCATCAAAAATCTTCAGGAGCAGTTGCAACTGGCCAATCAGGTATATTGCATCAAAGATTCTTTTAATTGTATCTGTTGGTTGTGGCTTATGCTCGATATTACAATGAATTGAAAATATGTCTGTCCTCGAATGCCAGTCTTGTTGAGAATCAGTATTGATTCATGGTTACATCTCATCAGACAAACATAGATTTGTACCAGTTTGTGGAATTGTGCACAAGAAAATTGTTGCTGGAGGGCGTCTTGAGGTTGTTCAGTTTTCTGTCATAGAATTTCTTAACCACCTTGCCCAAAAAACGTGAGCTGCAAAAACAATTTAAACAAAGTGGCCGAACAATCTCTTGTGATTGTTACAAATAGTGAGACAGACACATAGAATGTGCAGAGTTAACTTATGCTTTTAATTACACAGTTTATCATTTGGTGCCGCCATATAAATTTCGATCCACGACAGCACGAAATCAGTTGTAGGGAATAATCCAAATAGATAGTTCATCATTTTTAATTCTAGTTGCATCAGGAAACTTGGTCCCAAGTAAGGTTGTCTTTGACAATGGGTATGAGAATTTACAATGGTCGAAGAATGAGATCGTTTACTTAGTGTTTGTTTATCCTCTATGTACAAGATGACATTAAGATATTTGTTTACATGATTTTTAATATAGCCTCATGTATTGTTGCATTTCATTGTTTTTTAATGTTCAAAAAGATCGAGTCAGATTAAAAGTAAACTTCCTATGGATTATTTCTGCCATCTTTCATTGACGCAGTTTCCCTCCACATTTAAGGCTTGCTTTTCAAACCACACTTTGTAATATGTTTTGTAGTACTACAAAATGTACGTTTTGCCTATACTTAAGTGTGCAGAGTCTCCGCACATGCAAGTATAGATTTTAGTAGTAAATGTGGGAGGGACACAAGGGAGTGGAAATAGGGGCAGACTTACTACTAAAGGGGATGGAATAATGGAGGAGTAAGAGGGGTTTAGGGACGGTCAGTGAGTGATTTAGTAGAGGAAGTCACCCACCCACACAAGAGTAAGCCACTTGTTTCACTCTGAGGATGGAGTCATGTAAGTTACACATTTGTAGTATGTTTACACTCGGAGTTTGTAAATACCAATAATTGTAAAGTTACTACAAAGTGTAAACTTACTCAAACGTGTAACTTATTTTTGTAGATCAGTCCCCTAGTATTTTAATGATGAGGCTTTCGTTTTTTGTTTAATTTTGGCACTATTTGACATATATCGCTTGCTTTGAAGCACTTTGTTTTTTAACCAAACCATATTTTAACCTATCTAGACCTGTGTCGGGTTTGGTAGCCAATATATCATTCTATGTGTGTTAAATGGGCTAATGTGAATTTCCTAAGGCAATCCCGTCTGCGTCCGGATCGCAACCAGCACCAGCCATGCTCCGGGTAAGCCTAGCCATACTGCCCCAAGTAGAACCTTTTCTAAAGCAGAGCTTTTAAATTTGAAAAAGATTGTTTGTAATCCTCACACTTTTGAACCTGGGTTGCCGGCTGAGCATGAGGGCTTTAGTTCCACCAGCGGTTCTTTTGCATTAGAGGGTTCTTCTAATATTGCTTTACCTATTGGTGTGGGCCCTGATGCTGGACCTTCATCTAATTTTCATCCATCCTTTTCTGCCTGTCTCATTAACTGACACTCCTTACCCAGACATGCGCTGGGTATATGTAATTTAATTAAGGATAATACATGGAATTTGATATTTTTGACTGAACCATGCCTTAAGGAGTGGTGTGCAGCAGATATAGTCTTAGCCATCCCGTCCAATTTTTCCAGTAAGCATCTGGATCGTGCAGGAAAAAATGGAGGGGGGCTTGCTATTGTATACCGGTTTCCTTATTCATGCTCCATCTCTAAATTGGTGACTGATAAATATCATTGAGTCCTCCCAATACGTCTGCAGACTCTCTCCTTTCGCTTGTGGACACCCTTGGCCAACTATCCCCCCTTCAAGCTAATTTTGTGGCATTATGCGATTTCAATCTTCATGTTGATGATTCCAACAGTAAACCAGCGCAATAACTTGTTTCATCTTTAGAAGGTTTTAATTTGGGACTCGGCAAGTCGGCAAATACACTTGATTATTTTTTCATTTACTGATACGATTAGGGTCAGACCGGCTTTTAAGCTCTCTTTCTCTCCCTAGTCCTCAGGCAGGTTAAAGGACCAACCTTAAACTTCTAGACCTTGGGCCAACATAACAGAAGCATCTTAGGGGCAGGCCCTATGGTCTAGATCCTTTATTAGCAATGGAGTGTTGGAGTCTGATGTTGCCAGTTTTAAAAAAAGGACTATCTCTGCATTAGACACTATTGCTCCCATCAGAACTAACCCCTCCAGCAGATTATCTCCTTACGCACCTTGGTTCTCTGCGGAAAGCCCTACTCTTTTTAATATTTAACCGAAGCCTCTTGCCAAATTGGTGGAAACATGGGGGGTGCTGGTGGTCTTGTATGCGGACGACACCCTGCTCTTCTTAGCTTTCTAGGACACACGCCTTCATTGCTAAGCTGTTTTAAGCTGTGTTTCAAAGATGTGGTGGTTTGGATGGAGGAAAGCTATCTTAAATTAAACTAGGATAAAACTGAGTTTCTTTTCTTTGGCACTAAGTCTGTTCCGTATGCTAATTTGTGGTGGCCACCTGAATTAGGTGCTGCCCCAGCCCCCACTTTGATTGGCCAGAAACTGGAGGTAAAATTTGATTCTCATCTGATTTGAGGTTCAAAAGTAAGATCTCTCTCTCCCTTCTCTTTTGCCACCTTCAAATCTCTTAGAAGAATGCTCCACCTTATTCCGGTGAACTCCCAAAAAACGGTTGTCCACGCTTTGGTTACAGCTAAATTGGATTATGCCAATAGTCTTTATTTAGGCCTCCCCCCTTTTTCCTTATTCAACTGCTTCAATATATCCATAATTGTGCCTGATAATTCCCTCTCCTTCAGCTGTTTCTCCTCATTTGCGGCATATTTACTGGCTTCCCTTGATTAAGAGAATTCAATTTAAGGCTCCCACTTTAGTTTTTTTAGAGCCTACACCTATAAGGGCCCTCTATATGGGAGGAGGAGACTTGGGCCTTACTCCCAGTCCAGAGCCTTGAGGTCCAACAAGCTAAAGCTTTTAAATGTTCCTCGCATATAAAAAGCTAGACGAGGCGGTCGTTCCTTTACTTACCTGGCTTCCAAATTTTGGAACACTCTGCCAGTCAGTCTACGCTGTAGCCCTTCAGCATCCGTTTTTAGAAGCAATCTCAAAACTTTCCTGTTCGATACCTCTCATATGGCTATGTAATTGTCACTGTTTTTTGTCTCTAATGTGCTGTCTGCTAGCACTGGGACACCACCTTGTAGGTAGCTTTTGCGCCTTACAAATGCATGAATGAATTTCCCTAAGGAGATTTTGAACCCATAGATCTGTGATGGTAAAAGTTTGCTTTTTATCACTTGCAGAAGGTGTAATATTGAGGAGTGTAAGAAATGGAGTTACTGGTTGAAGAGGACTCCTACTCAAGCGGCAACCACAATCCTTGTCAGGGTGAGGTAGAATGAAAAGCCAAATTAACCTGTGCTCCATCATTTGGTACCTTGGGACAGACCAGTCAGGCTTAACTTCGAGGCAATATGTGCAGTATTTGTGCAAAACTGCAAACAGTAACACTGTGAAAACACCACACAAGAAAAATCCCACAACAAAACGACAAACGTCCCCTCAATAGAACCGGAGATATGTAGTTTTAAAGATTTCAGTGAAAATGGCACCAAAAAGCGCAAAGCGCCACTTTGCCGTGCCAAACCGAGACAAAGTCACATGTTCAGGCTGACCACGATAGAGCGTGGATCAGCTAAAGGGTCCCAATTAGGCCAGCTAAACAAGAGTAGTCTCCTAGTCAAGAATGCTTCGCGCAACCGAGGCGATGCGTTGGTTCCGAGGAGCTGTAAAGAGAGTTCCTCTGTCATTGTTGAGAATCCCGCCGACTAGGGCTTGTGATGCAAAGTCCGGCGTCAACGATGTGTTGTGCAGTCTACGCGATGCGTTTGTTGCAAAGAAATGCGAGGCTGCAATGCGAGAACCTGCATTGAGGATGCCCTTGTCCAGAGATTTGCAATATGAGGGCCTGTGTCGCAGAAGCTTTGCATAATAGTGGTTCTGCTGCAGGCTGTGAGGTTCATGTGGAGTCTTTGCACAGAGAGAATTCTCATAGCAGAGGCAATGCGTGAGCTCTAACCAGGTTTCATCCTTTCAGAAGCACAGCATTCCTTCTTACTGGCAGAGTATTCACAGGTCTAGAAGTGTTCTGAGGATTTGATGTATTTATACCTGGACCTTCTTTTGGAGTGGGAGAAGCTTCTAGAGGTTTCCTGTTTGAAGCCCACAGGCTTTCTGCCTTCCCTGCACTTGCTCCAAACTACCTACAGGGGGTATGCAGCATTTTACCTTGAGTCAGGACAAAGCTTATTCAAGTGTAAGTAGGGCTGTATGCAGCTCCACCCTCCCATCCTGCCAGTGATGGCCCATCCAGGCACACCTAAACGTTCTACTGTGTGTGGCTGTCTAGGAGTAATATACAAAGACCACTTTTCAGCTGCACCCAATTATGTGACCTAGTGACACGCTACAGGTTCTAAATTTATTAGGCAGGAAAATGCCAACTTTCTAAAAGTGGCATTGTGAAAAAATTTATTTTAAAATCCGACTAAACGATGAGAGAGGATTTTTCACTACTATTCCAAAGGCAGCAAACATAAACTAGTTACCTGCTCCCATTTGGCAGTTACAGCTTACTAAATGTAATAAGGTAACTCCAATGTTATCCTAAGGGAGAAGTAGGCCTTCACTATCATTAAAAGGTACATGTTCAACTTTTTAAATACACTGTACCCTGCCCTCTGAGCTGTCCAAGGCCTACCCTGGGGGTGACTTATATGTATTAAAAAGGAAGGTTTGGACCTGGCAAAAGGTTTATTTAGCCATGTAATGGTAACAATTTAAAACTGCACACACAGGCTGCAATGGCAGACCAGAGACGTGTTTAATATTTATAATGCTAATTAAGTAGTTGGCACAGACAGTGCTGCAGACCCACCAGTAGCATTTAATTTACAGGCCCTTGGCACATGTAGTGCCACTTTACTAGGGACTTAGAAGTAAATTAAATATGCCCGTAAGTATAAGGCAAATTTACAATTTTTTAAAGGAGCGAGCACAAGCACTTTAGCACTGGTTAGCAGTAGTAAAGTGTGCAGATTGCTAAAGCCAGCAAAAACAAAGTCAGCAAAACAGGGTGATTGAAGGCAAAAAGTTAGAGAGAAAACCACGCCCATGATGCCAGGTCTTATAAAAGGGCATTTAGTTTTCTTGCCAGGGCGTTAAAAACAAATCCAAGAGAGTGGGCCTTTGACTTTAATGACTAGAAATGGTGAGAGATGCACTGCATGTCAAATAACATCTTGAGGTACTTATAGACCTGTACACACTCAAATCTGTTAAATGTGTTTGTACCACAAAGCTGGTGTCTGTATTTTCCATCTACTAACTTCTACTTTGTTTTCATCTAGATCTATGTCAATGGGTAAGGATTTTGCTTTTTCTTTCTTCCTTGGCTTTTAATTTCCAGCAGCTATAGTTACTACATAAACCTACATTTCCCATGAAACATACGGGTGAACTGTAGTCCAAAGCAACCAATGGAAATCCACAATTAGTATATGTAGTGCTTTCTGTTCGACCTCTTCCCTTCTTTCTTCCTGAGAGTTTGGCATTCTGTAGTCTGATTTCATTCCTGTTTTTGTTCCACACCTGTTATAATCAGGATTCAATTTTATCACCATTGTCTCTGAATCCAGTCAATAATACTAGTCATTCTATTACATGTCAAGTCAGTATAATCTAACCCTCATACAATGAGAAACTATCCCAAATATGATGTAGATACTCAAATCATCCCTACTAACCCCCATAAAGTTAATAGGTTTGAGTCATCAATTCGGATATGTTCTGAAATATATCTGCCGGGTAATTCTCGCACTGTGTCCTAAATAGAACTGAAAGCTTTCCTTCATGTCAATTAGGACATTTTTTTATTTGATTTATGGACCAGTGGTGAGAATTATTATAGTTCAGAACTTCCACATTACCAATGAAGCCACCTTGTCCACTGACTTGAAGTCCATTTATTTGAAATTGAGTTTGATGACCTATCAGCTGACCACATATTAGCTTCTAGGCGAGCTCCCAAAGAAAAAGTGTTGGCTGCCATTGTTTCCCTGGCATAATGTGCACCATTTTTTGAGATATCAGTGCCTGCCTCCTGCATCATCCACCTGACCTCTCCACTCCCCCACCCCCCCCCCTCCCAGCTGTGGTTGGGGAAGAGACTGTTCTAAAAGGTCTCTTGATGGCAATATGTAATTGATTCGCTCCCGGAGGTCCATATTCCTCCATCAAGATCTCTTAAGGCATTTTACCACAAGCAGTTTAGGGGAATCCTTATAATAACCCTGGTATTGCTGTTAGTGTACTTCAAAATCGAGAATTTAAGCCTATGGAGTAAAGACTCTCTGAGAATCTTTTACAGGATACTAAACAAAGACACATGGCCAACTTACCTGATAATTCCTTCCTGGATAAATAATAATTTGGTTGCTGTGAAAGAAACCTCAAACCTTGGTTAACATCCTATTGCTGCAAATACCTAGGTACTGGGGGCACTGAGACCTTACCCCGTGGAGTGGGCACAAAGACTCCTAACTGTTGGCCTCTTGTTTACCTGCTTCAGGGCCACAAAAAGCAGAAGGACTCTTGATCTCAAGAAGGTCCAGCTGACTCTTGAGAACTGGACTTTTCAGGAGAACTGGCTGGATAGAGACCTG
Source organism: Triturus cristatus (assembly GCF_964204655.1). Lineage (NCBI taxonomy): Eukaryota > Metazoa > Chordata > Amphibia > Caudata > Salamandridae > Triturus > Triturus cristatus. The sequence continues at coordinate 409,041,481 of NC_140582.1, forward strand.
GTGCCTAGAAGCCTACCTCGAAGAACTTGGCAGGACTGACATCGAGGAACTTTTTTTCCACCTCTGGAGGACCGGGACAAGGGGCTGAAGTATACCTAGGGAGATTGCATCCAAGGAAAGCAGGGAATCCAGTTTTGTCCTCTTGGAGCTTTTTGACGTGCTGAAAACTTGTGCAATGGGTGCCAGAGCGGAAGGTATCCAATCTTGTGGAACCCTGCCAAGCTACGGCTTCCAGGTTTTCCAAGCTGTAGAATTGTATGTCCAAATAAGTGACTAAGTCCAAAGGTAAAACTTTAGACCTTGGCGAGGGGGCAAATCCATCTGACTTGCTGAACAACCTGCTGGGCCTCAAGGAGCTTTCGGGACCGCTCCCACAAAGACTTCAGATTCATGGTCCGGCAGTCGGAGCACAACTTGGGATCATGGTTGCGCTCCAGGCAAAACAGGCACACACGGTGCGGATCCGTCACCGACATTAGTCGGCTACAGGAACCGCAAGCCTTGAAGCCGGGCATCCCTGACGTGCACCAGGAGTCAAAGACTCAAAAACGGTGTTGGCAAAAAGTCAGTCAAAAAGTGACTGGAGGTACCGCTTTCTCCGGATCTGCGCAGGCTGGCGCGTAAAAAGGAAGAACTGATGACGGTGCGCGAAGGCGGCGTCTTAGTAGCTACTGCAACGTCATCCTGGCGACCACGACGCCAACGACGAACGCGGAGCCGACCGACGCTACATTTTGAAGCACAGGGGTACTGCTGACGAAAATTCTCCGGATCCAGTTTGGCGCCTGTGGGTAATTCTAAGGTTAGGAATCTATACCTAACTGTTTCTTTCAGCTTTATCGTTACCGAAGGTAAGTAACTTGTTCAACAACCTTATTAGCTATAAAATCCAGGTTTATCACCTCTGAACGTTTGGTGCCTAATTCAACAGCTTTAGCTTAAGTTAGGCAACAACATATCCAACTTTGAGGGACCTTCACCATTCACAACCTTGGACCTTGCCCTGGCTGGAAGAATTTTTATTTTTATACTTTTTAATTTTTTAATAGAGTTTTATATAGCGTGAACTAGACCCAAGACATCAGGTATCCGAGTGCTTTACATGAGCACCAGTTTCGTTACAAAAGGACACATTCATTTTTAGTAGGCACGGGGAGATTAAGTGATTTGCCCAGAATCACAGGATGTTGAGCGTCAGTGCCGAGACTCAAACTCGGTTCCCACGCTTCGAGGTCGACCGCTCTAGCCGAAAGGCTACATCCTCTCCCCAATTTGAATTTCAAAAACAGACTAAGTCAGAAGGTAAAAGGTTTAACCTTTATCTAGGTGTATCCAACCTGTAAGAAGGAGCAAAGACAGCGGTATCCCTCTAGGACAGCACCGGATTATCAATTAACCCATTAAATTAGTTGGTGATAATTCAAATTCACCCTGTGTGTGCGCTCTTGAGTAGTACCCGCTGACACAATACTTCCCCAGATACTGGGGCAAAGTGAGAAATAAACAGCAAAAGGCGCACCACTTCCACAAATGTAAGTAAGTAATATCAAATTAGTCCATGTACATAATATGGTTTCTTTTTCAAAAGTTCTTCTTTATTGTTCATTTGTTAAAGTGACATTTAAGAACAGCCAAAGCAGCCGACGCGTTTCGTCCAACTTGGGACTTCTTCAGGGCGTAAAAAACAGTAAGTCGGTGTATGTTTGTTTTCTGGAAATTTCTAGAGCATCAGTCAACGTCAATTCATGAGATAGAGAATATGTTGATTAGGGTACAGGTATATGTCAGACAAATGGCAATCACTGGTCCCGTCTTTTTAATATATCACCGAGTCAAAAGGTTATCCAATGATAAGGATAAAAGTCAAAGTCTTTAAAATGCCCGATTCCGCATGTTCAAAATCCGGGACGGGACCCAATCCGTCAGCGGTCTGTATCCAACCTGTGTTCCCTCACAGTATGCCTGAAATCACACTTTGTTCCTAGTCAACCACGAACAGTGACTTTTGATTGGTGCTTTTTGCCCTAATACTTTTAAAGTCTAGATACGTACCCTTAACTTTTTTTTGATGAACTTGATATTGCGTTTTTCACTTTAAAATTGTCGGTACTGTTAAACTTTGCACACACTTATTTGGGAAATGCCTACTGCTTGTGACACAGCTACCAGGGGTTAAGTTGAGATTCTCTAAGAACTGTGTTTTGACCTGACCAGAGTGGGTTTATTGAGTTGGTAGGAGTACCTACTTCAAAATTAATATCCGATTTCTACCAGCCACTGTTCCTGATTGGCCTTTAATCTAATTTTTCTATTTATTCTTTATCACTACACTTCTCAGCAATTTTAGGTATTAGTCATGCTACTTTGTCAGTAATCAGCTAACCCTTTATGGTAGCTTTACAGTAAGGAAAGAAAGCTATAACGTTCCTCCTCCACCTAATCCTCTTCAATTTATAAGTGCCAAACAGACCCTTCAGACGGTTATACCTTGCTTGTGGCACATTTGAGGTATCGATGCAGAAGGCTTGAGGAGGAGGTCGCGTTCACATCTTTTTATTTTTGTGAAATTTAAATAGTGGGAAACTAACCATTGATTAATCAAAAGCTGGGGTATTTTGCTGATATGTTGGCAACCTGAGTTTGAGAACTCCTAATTTTAATGTATTGCATTGTGACAGTAGTGCTTCGCCCTGGTGATTGATCTCAACAATCAGGCAGGGTTAAAGCTTCAAGTTCAAACAGGTGCTTCACTTGACAATACAGTGCAAGTTGACAGAGAAGGAAGCCCAGCATAATATTAATTTCCTAAAGTTTATGGCAGTGGCATTAGTTCCCAGAAGCTTTTCTACAACAAAGTAGAATTAGTATGCATGTCAAATTCAGCACAAAGAGGCACACACTCTTTACTTGTCTAGGATGGCGCAACAGATTTGACAGTGAGCACAGATCATTCCTCTTCTGACAGAACATTTTCCATGGGTATACAAAGCAGACTTATTGAACGTGAATCATTAGCAGACTCTAAGAATGTGGCTTTTTTAGGAAACATTTCATTAGCTTGCGAGCAGCTACGTGAACATCTATTCACACAAATATGCGGTCCGCCTGGGTACGAGTAGGTGTCATTGACGGAGGAGTGCTGAGCCAAGGTTACTACAAGCACCTCCACCCTGGCAGTCCATGAGGCACAGCGTTGCCAAAACAGAAATACTATGAATCTGATATCAACTGTATGTATTTAATTTTGGTGCTCACACATTAAGTGTGCACCTGTTCTTTATTATATTATTTCTTTAGTATAGGATTGTTTTTCTCACGGAGTGGTACGCATGGGGCTGGTCTCCATGCGGTTCTGAAGAAGAGGTTTAGGGGACACCTCGAAACATGTGGACCAAATACTAGGGCTAGTATACACATAACAGTTACTTCCTCCCTACTATTAACCCCTTTTTATCCATACCAACTAGGAGCAGGAATAAATTAATTGCTCACTAGCTAGGTATTTTTAGCATCACCATCACCACTCCCCCCAACACTGCACTACACATATTTTCACAAAAAGTGCTCCTACGTAGTTCCGCAAGTTGCAGCACGCCCCAGACAGTAGCTGTCTTGGATGGCCCCTATGATGAAGCATGTCACCAAGAGGCAACCCTTGGTGAGTGTGGGGACTCAAGAAAATAATTTTCTCTTCTTAGATTCAGGGTGTTGTTTTGCACATTTAGCGGAAGCCCTTCCCTTTGGTTAGGTTCTCAGATCTGTCGTTTACAGATTCATTAATAACATGTATTCACACAGTCACAAACGAATATTGTGTTGTATTACAATCCAGGAAAGAAGCACAAGTTGGTCTGTTTGAAAGATGTTGGGTCTGATTTAGAGTTCGGTGGATGGGTTACTCACAGACATGACTGATATCCCATCCTCCGCATTACACGTGCCGTTGGATATAATGCACTTACAATATGGTGGATGGGAGATCTGTCACGTTTGTGATGGAGTAACCTGTCAGCTTAAGCTCTAAATCAGTCCCTTACTGTGTTTCACCATCATCCTACTGTTCACCAGCCACCACAATAGAGAAAGAATAAAGTGTGCTGCTTTGCATTCTAAGCACAGCATGTGTGTCTTCACAGATGAAAAACTGAAAAGGTTATTTACCTGTAACAGAAATGTTGCCGTTGTGTTGAGTTTACAGGTCATCCACCCACTTATGCGGGGGCAGGAAAGAGGCACAAGATCAATGTAAACAATGTAGAGAAATTAATATACACATTTACATTCATTCTGGTTGAGCAAAACATACGTAATCTAAGGCTAAGGGTGTCTGTGTCTCTGTGCATTGTGGGTTTCAGGGAACCAGCACTCGTCTGAAACCAAAGCAGAAGACTTTGAATAAACTTGTTACATTTTTACAAACCCAAAACGCGATTGCAGGAGAGTGCATAGCATGGCATCCAGTACAAAGCAAATGCAAATTGACTATAAGTAATTAATTACCTTTCCCTTACTCTGCCCAAAGTATGCATTCTAATGTCAAAATAGAACTTGTTTTCTGCAATTGGCAGGAGATATTGAGTGTTTATAAAGGCAAAGGAGATACCAATAATGGAGAACTGGAATTAGAGGTAAGTAACCTATCAGTTCTCTTACAAGTTAAAGCGCTGACTGGGCATTCAGTCTATTGTATGTTGTTTTTTGTGCCACGCTGCATCTGTATCTCTGACGCATGCAGCGTCCTAGAGTAAGCACTTACTGCTCGGTTTAGCTACTTCTAGAACGGTAAGAACCAAAAGGGAGTAACTTGGTTCTCCTAACGGGCTGCAGTGGGCGTGGTGGCTATGGGGCACCATTGGTTGATGACGGTACTAACTATGGTACTTCCTTGTTACCAAAGACCGCACCCAGACTGATGAAACGGCCTCACAATTGTAATAAAAACATTACAAGGTCTTCAAGAAAAGAAAAGGTTACCTGCCAGTTACATTTGTTGGTTCTTTTCATTTTGGTGAGTTTATTACTGTTCATCAATTTCTCACCAGCACCTTAGCGCGGTCAGGTTGAGAGTTTCGGCAGTTTAAAATAAATTTTAAATAGAGGCGCTATAGCAGAGTTAATTGCCTTCAAATAACTAAAGCAATATTCATAGTTTCTCAGCAAGAAACAAATCTGCTGCCTATTAATATTTGCCCAGTCTTCCCAAGTGTCTTATAATGGGACCATATTATACGTCATATATGCAGGTGGACAGCTGTTACTAGCAAGTTCTTTCTCGTAATAAAGATATCATTTTAATACTGAAATAAGCTGCTCTCTAGGAAGCATTGCAAATGGGATTGCACTTGCCTCGGAAATGTACTGTTTTTACTGTGTTTCACTTTTCAGGAAAAGGAGCAAGCATTGGAGCTTTGGCAGACAGTGGCACAGGAATTGGATGAACTGCAGAATCAGTACCAGGAACAGATGACAGACGCCCAGATCCATGTGCATGAAAGACAAAAACACAAAGTAAGTGTCAATCTTACAATGCCATTACAGTGCTTCTGCATTCACTAAAATAAGAGCCCAAGTAAATGGTGTGTTTTCTGGTACAGTGGAGGTGCTTGTTTACTTCTAGATGCAACATGTGTGGCTCCAGTTCAACAGGAGAGGTTGACCAAATGGCATGAAGAAAATGGTGGATATTTCTTAGCATAGTTCCATGCCAAGCAGCACATGTCAAAGAACATACAAACTAGAAGAACTGAAGTGTGAGGACAAGGGCAGCAACTGAATGACAAATTACTGTCTTCTGTGTTTGAAACTTAATGACAGTGTCCATTAAATTAGGAGAAACAAATATGAGCAATTTTAGGGTACAAAGTATCATTCATATGTATAGGTTTACTTTTTCTTTTCTGCAAAATACAGTCTTCTTCCTTCATTCCCACCTTGAACCTGCTAGCCATTTCCCTAGCAGCCCATTTAGATAAAAAAGATGTGAACCAATAATCGAAGTGCTAAAACTGTTAGTCACCGCAACGCTGAATTACAAAAATTCTGGAGGGACGTGAACACAGTTCCTTATTTGCACATTTGACTAGGAGCACAAAGTCCTTTGAATGCTCCTGCTCCTAAATGCCACGCCACTCTTGCTTCTCATTACTGCCATTTTAATTTTTAGACTGGTCTCCGTTGTAGATACTGCACGCCACAAATAATTTCCAGCAGCCCATTCTATAGGTAATTTAGCAATATTTCTTCTTAACAGATTGAGGGAGTTTTTGGCAATTCAACTACACTTAGCCAAAATGTGTGAACCACTATTTCTTCCATGCTTGCACTCCAGCATGGCTTTAACAGTGACGTACAGTGCTTTATAAAAGCCTAAGTGGAAACATCAACAGAGGCAATTCGAAGTGATCTTTCCTTGAGCATTATAGATTGCCCTCCAACCTTCTTCAAATATCCACCCCTACAGTCTGCCCAAGTCCAAATGTGGAGAGGTCTTGAGAGGAAATATCACCGGTGATTACAAATCCACTTGGGTGAGGGAAGAGATCCAGTTTGCAGTAAATGTATTTATTGAAAACTAATTACATTCTTACAGTCAATCCATTTTATGAAAACAAATTCCACAGAACTGATGGAATTTGCAGACAAAATGAAATAATACTCAGGTGGTGTGGAACTACTCAGCATTCATGGTGGCCAGTGCCACAGATTTTGATGAGTGTTATGGGTGGTGGTCTCCTCACTTTGTTGTTGCAAGAATGATTCCTATATGTAGAGCACAATAACTTTGGTTTTCTCTTGAAGCGGAAGCAAACTGGGCTGGGAATCGGCAAGCTCTTCCTCCTGTTCCCAGCATGTATAGATTTGCAGAGTGACTTCCACTACATTGTTTTTTGGATGCTTCACCTGTTCAAGATCGCAGGGCATCGTAGCTGGGTGCAGAGATGAAATATTTTATTAGAGAGTGTGAGTCAATTGTAAGTTTCATTGACTTAAAGATGTCCACAGCTGTCAAACAATACAAAGGGTGCTGAAATGTATTGAAAAGGTGAAAGATTATTTGGCTTTTGTTAGATGAGCAGTTCTTGTAGGCTCAAGCCATGATGGAGGAGGATGAATTTGTTTTAAAGGTGGTTTGGGCATCTGTAGGTATTGCTGATGTAGCCACGCCAATGTTCTCACAGTGTGGCCATGAGAATTGTATGAGTGATACTGTAAGTCAAGGGAATAGAGGCCATTTAAAATAGATCTGGATTTTTCTAAGACCACTGTGTTTGACTCCATATTGGATACAAAGGATCAAACTATTACAATATATACATAGAGAAATAGAATAGATGTAACTCGTTGAGTGTCCTGAGTTTGTGTTTTACTTTGTTTATCCACCATACTCTCCAGAAGATCTAATCCCAGAGGTATACAGAAGGAAATCCTATGCTTTAAAGTTGAAGAGTTTCTACATGTGATATTTGCAGAAAACCATTGAACCTTCTGTGTTCTATGAGAGAGAGATCCAGGCATCTCTTCTTCACCTTTTAAAATCAGATCTTGAGGTATAGACCATTTAGGTGCACCTTGCTACTCTCCAGCCCAGCGATCACTCCATAGCTAGAATTGTATATTATGTAGAAAAAAATGAACATATTAAAAAGCTCTTTTGTCGTTAGCAGCTCTCTCACAGAGTGCTTAGCTACATAACATGTGTATTTGTAAAGCGCACATTCACCCAAGGGTATCTTGGCGTTGAAAAACAGACGTTTATTGTTACCCAACTCAATTGGGCTTATTTTATCGATCACGGAAGGATGAAAGGCTGAGGATTAGAACCTGTGACCATGAGGTCGAACAAAGGCCCCTACAGTGGGCGCATTAGTCCGCTAAGCTGCCAGATCCAGCATGACCAAATAGTCTACAGCATGATGGACTGTTTAGTGTTTTGTGCTAATATCGCATGTGGCTAGAAATTTAGATAACAAAAACCTCATATAGTGTTCGCAATCAATTGTTTGCTAACATTTAAAAAATGAAGAAATTAATATAGTTGTAAAACCAAAAAACTGTTGGAAAAAATCGACTTTAAGTTATGCTAAGGCAGAGCTATAAAAATGTAAAAAGTACTGAATTTGTCTGGCAAGGTTATGCACAAGAGTGTAGCCATAACATGCCAAAAGTCAAACTTGAGTGTAAAGCATCAGATGCAGATGGTCCAGAACTCCGCTGCAAGGTTACTTTGCCAGGTTCCTAGAGCCACTTCTATCTCTGGCCATCTACGAGATTTGCATTGGCTCAGGGGGGGGACTGAATCAAGTTCAAAGCCCTGAGCTACATGTTTAAAATCAAAATAGGGGTTGCCCCTCAGTACTTGCAATCTCTGGTCCGCCCATATGTCCCTCCTCAAAATCTCCGCTCATCCACTCAGGGGAAGTTCTTCGTTCCTAAAATTAGACTATCTCGGATGGGCGGAAGGTCATTTGCATTTCTAGGTCCCTCACTTTGGAATGCCCTGCCCATAGCTCTTTGAAATGAAACAGAGTACGTCATATTTCACAAATCATTGAAGACTTGGCTCTTTAACCAGTAACCTGTATGCCGTTTCATCATAGTCTCTGATCTGCCATGGCGCCGGGAAACCCTCTTTGGGTAGCTGTTGCGCCTTATAAATTAAATAAATAAATAAATAAGCATCGAATCAGGGTTCTTAAAAAAAGGATTATCGACAGTGCTCACTACGCTTAGTTACACAGTAGGAGTAGTAAGTGGAGAATCTCGAATGTCAACAGACCTTAGCATCTGCCTATACTTAGGTGGCCCCAATTGGACAGGATGGAAGATCCTCATTCAACAAGTAATTCCTGATGATACAGGCTCACCAAACCTGAGCAAAGATCTAAGGAGCAAGATAGAAGGACAGAGCACCCTTCTAGGCAAACTTTGGAATACTTACTGGAGAGAGAGTGAGTCCTGCCCATAGCACCCATAACAAAGATGTTAGTGAGGGCTTGAGGATGCATTATTCCGGAATTTGTGCTAATCCTTGCTGCGAAAATGAAAATTTCTCCTAACTAGCAGGAAAGAATTGCAATAGCTCGGGGAACAGCATTAGTCTGGCTCACATGCAGATTGCTTGTTAGAATTAATTTAAAGGAGAGTTCAGTGTATTTCCCCAACTGGTTATTGTAGGAACGTTTTCAGAAAAGATTGGTAAGTCTCACAAAAGGGAAAGTACAATTAGGTGGCAGCTAAGCCAAGAAGAACAAGTTTACTCAATGGAACTGTATTTAACTGCAAAGAAATCAAACACATCAAAGGTGATAGGAGGAATGCTTGCAATTTGTCCAACGACTGGCAATCGTTCAGGGTAGGATCCCAATCTATCATTTTTTTGCCCACCATGCCACCTTAGTTTGGACCCACCCATAATCAAATCAGGCCTGACCTTAATCCTCATGGAAACATCCAGCCTAAACTACCAGGGCAGGTCCTCCCTGAACTGGAACACAAGCAACCCAGGACCGGTTTGGCCCTTGTTATGGGCTCATCAACCAGGTATAGCTTGGTTCGAGTGACACAGTGTGAATGGTAATGATGGGTTGGTATGCTGCCCAAGTGACTGCCAGTGGTTAGACAATTTGCAAGCATTCAGCCCATCACCTTTTGTATGTTTGATGTACTGGCTTAAAAGCCTCCAGAAATTAATAGATAATTTTACTGTGTTTATAGATGATTTGGATCTCTCCATCAATTTTAGTCAGACTTTTACTATGATCTGTGGGCCTGGAATAATTGGATCTTATATCCATTCTATAAATGGGGTCAAAATAAGTGAAGGTAATATTTTCACATATTTGGATCTGCAATTTGATTCTATGAAAAATTGGTCTTAGTTGAGTAACACTAGGAGTCAGCATTTGTCAAATCGATTACCTCAGTTTTTAGATTTGCCTCTAAACTAAGAACCAGTCCGCGAAAGGAGATGTCCACTGTGTATTGAGAAATTTTGTTTTACTTGTTTTTTATGGTGCAGACATCTGGGAATACCTTAACATCAATATGTTACAAAGGATGTAAAATGCCTGTTTTAAGAAGATGTTGTAGTACCTAAAAGCTGTTTGTCCTTTATCAGTCATTTAGAACTGGGTATGCTATGCTTGGAAGATCTAATTCCGTTCTCCAGTATTGGATCTTTCATAGATTCACATGCTTGAATCATTCCCCGTCGTCAAAGTGGGAGTCCATGGTACCATAGTAAAGCTGTATGTATCAGTATCATAGGCTATAATGGTAATGAAAAATCAGTTAAAGTGCATGTACATGTCTTTTTTTTTTTTAAAGTTCCGAATTTGAACTATAACCAATCAGGCGGCAGCACCCTCTAGAACACTCCCAGCAAAGGCTGAGTCCCTCAGATGTTCTACTTCACGTCATGGAAGACAGTCTCCCTGAGCTCTACTCAGCTTTTCCTTTATAATTGAAGATTTATCTGCAACTAATATGACTGAGAAAGGCCTCTTCAGATCCTGCAAAACCTTTGGGAAGAAAAGGCTACAGGTGGATGATCCACACAGAGCCTGCCTCTACCCTCAACATCAGGTAAACGAGTGCAAAATATGTCACACTTTTTCCTCTAAAACCTTAAAGGACAGTAAGTAAAAGCTACTTCTGTGGCTACAGAAGTCTAAAACTAAGATGTCCACCACTTTTGAGGAGAATAGTGATACATTTGTGAGAACCCACAAAAGATCAAGATCAGCTGACCAAGGGAGGGCAGAAAGGCCTTATAAGGACCTTCTGACAAAGGAGAAACTAAAACTCATCTCAACAGAGGCGGCCTCTTCTCAACCTAGTACTCCAGCTGTGGAGACGGGCGAGCGTGAGCGTTTTTCCTCCTCTGAACCGTCGACGTGAAGGATAACAAATCCTCTCAAAACCCCGTTGGCAACATCACCGGCGACCCTCGTATCGACAACGGTCACCACCGTCTTGTCCATAAGACCATCGTCATCAAAGACAGCCATCGACGCGCCCATCTTGTCAACAAGAGTACTATCATCCACTAAGACACTGTCGACTGTGGTGTTACCCCCGACTACACCGTTGAGGATGACAAAATCAATTGCAATACCGAAGACTGAGTTCCCACTGACATCGCTGAAGTACATCTTGATGACGACAACATCGACAGAACCGGCGAAAATTATTAAAATAACTAAAACAGCTTTAACATCACCTAGCAAGGTCTTACTTTTGACACCATGTCACCTGTTGGATCTGGAGAAGTCGGACATCGACGGGCCGTTTGGGGCAGCGTGCTGCCCATCAGAGCTCCATGTCAAATACCAGAAGGAAGATGATTAAGAGCCTTATTATCATCAATATTATGCGTAAACGACATTACAAACTCAATACCATCGTCATCTACAACCCAGATATGATGAAGTGCAAATGCCCTTATTGCTAGTCCAGGATCTGCAGGCCATGCTGCAAGATTATAGAAAGAGATTTCCTGACCTTCCACAGAAGCAGCCAATAGCACCACCTCAGCCTACCTCTCCTCCTACTCCAAGGCATATTTCTCTGCCTATAATGCCCAGGATGACACCTGCCTCTAACATAGTGGTGCCACCAAGAGAGGACCAAACATTTTGAGAAGATAAAAGGAAGGAAGATGAAATCCCTGAACCCCAACCCCCACGGGATGAGTGGGATGACTACCTGGTTCCCACTCCGTCGTCGCCACCAACACACCCTTTCGATTCTCCCCCAGAGGACATCGGGGGCTTTCATAACCTCATGGACTGTGCTGCAACAGGATTCCATCTCCCAACCTTTGTTAAACAGTCAGACTGTTTTCTCTATGATTTCAAAGAGCAAGCAAGAAAGTCGGCAAGGGCCATCCCCATCATTGACTTTATCTGAGGAGAAGATTAAGATAATGAAAACACCGGCTACAGTAGGGACAGTACCACCTTAAATGGACAAAAAGTACAAAGGTACCGAGGATTCCCCCGCTTGCTTCACTGGTCATCCCAAGCCAGATTCTCTGATCTCACAATCAGCACAAAGGTACTTCAACCCTTCTGCTCCCATCTCCGCACCACCAGATAAAGAAGGCAGACTTTTGGACATCATAGGGAAGAGGTTCTCCCTAATGTCTGCCGTTACCGTTCAAGTGGCCAACTCACTAGCGATCCTGGGTCATTATGACCGACAAATACGGTCCAATGTCAGCAGCTTGGTTGACTTAATGTCTGAGGACAAAAAGGCAGAAGCAAGAAAGATCCTTCAGGAGGGTGAGCGCATATCCTCTGAGATTATAGATTGCACCATGGACATCGCCTCCACAGGCTTCTCCAATTATCAGGAGCAGCGGGATGACTTAAAGGCACGTCCTTTAGGCCAGAAGTATGGTCAAAGTTCTTGGACATGGCCTGCGACAGAGAAACATTGTTTTGGAAGCACATAGATGAGGCGCTCTTGGCGATAAAGACGGACACTGACACCGCTAAGTCCCTAGGCACCTTCAGTTTAAGAAGTGGCACTTTCGGGGGCTAGAGTAAGAGGTTTGTCTACCTACTGGGGGGTTATCAACGATCTCAACAACCCTCTCAATTGCAATATTGACCAGCCTGCCAACATCAAGTGTATTGTCAACCACCTTCGCCAGCTTATAACAAACAAGTCCAGTGCTGGAAGCAACACCTCCCCCCCCCCCAGGGTTGAGATGCAGGTCATAAATAGTGACCTAGACCAGGTCCGGCTACATCCAGTCCTTCCCTTCACGTGGGTGCAAATATTTCCACTTACCTTGCTCAATGGAAAGAAATCATGTCTGACTAATGGGTATTTCATCTTGTAAACTACAAAAATACCCGGGAATTTGTGCAGAGACCACCAAACAACCCACCAATGGGGGCGCACCCACCTCACCTTCACTTATTGAGGATAGAAGCTCAAATAAAGCTGGCCAAGGGTGCAATAGAAAAGTCCCCTTGTTCTCAGACGGGCATGGTATTCTACTCCAGTTTTTTCCTTATACGAAAGAAAACAAGGGAATGGAGACCCATTTGAGACCTCAGGAAACTAAACAAATTCCTACGCAAACAATCCTTCCATATGATTACTCTCTCTGACATCCTGCCCCTGCTGAACAGCGGAGACTACATGACCTCTTTAGTTTTATAAAATGCATATTTCCACATCCCCTTATATCTCAAGCACTGCAAATATCTCCGCTTTACCGTAGCTGGTATCTATTACCGGTTCAGACTCCTCCCATTCGGCCTCAAGTCAGGTCCTCGTATATTCACCAAATGTCTCGCTCCTGGAGCAGCCACACTCAGAAAACAAGGTCATCAGGTATTCCCCTACCTAGACAACTGGCTGCTAAAAGCCTCAATACCGCAGCAAGCTTCCAAATCTACCAAGGCTTGCTTATCGCTGTTTCACAGGCTGGGCCCTACGGTGAATTATCCAAAATCCTCGATTATCTCATGTCAAATGATATTGTTTCTGGGAGCCAACCTGAATACAAACCAAAACAAAGTCTTTCTATCACAAGACCGGCAGGGAAGGTTGACAAACTTAGCCCTAAAGATTTCCAAAAGAAAGTCAGTTTCAGTGCGGCTTTACAAGTCACTACTGGGCATTATCTCTTCTACAATGAACTTGGTCCCACTGGCACGACTGAAGATGAGGCCACTTTAGGAGGAGCACCAAGCGCAATGGATCCAATCGGAAGGCTCCTTTGAAGACTTGATCAACATTACCACAAGGATGCTAGAAATGTTAGCATGGTGGTCTCAAGTATCTCATCTGTCAAAAGGCCTCACATTCTTGACTTCAGTGCCCAACTTCGTCATCATAACCGATGCCTCCTTGGAGGGCTGGGGCAGCCACTTGAAGGACCTGCATATCCAAGGAAAGTGGTCAGCACTTTAAAAAACAATGCATATCAATTGCCTGGAACTGAAAGAAATATCCCTCACCCTACAAGCTTTTGTTCCACGAACAGTAGAAACTTTCATGCTGGTACGTACAGACAATATGACCAGCATATTTTACATCAACAAGCAATGACAGCACTGAAACTGCCCTGATCGCAGCCACCGACGACATCCGAACTTTCCTTGACCTAGGAGAAACAGCAGCTTTGATCCTCCTCGACCTCTCAGCAGCCTTCAATACAGTTTCCCACCACACACTGATTAAAAGACTTCACCAAATGGATCACCTCTTTCCTCAGTGGAAGAACCCAGAGGATCCAACCTTTCACCTCTGAACCCAAGGAGATCACCTGTAGTATCCCCCAGGGTTCATCCCTCAACTCCATGCTCTTCAATGCACATTCGACCCTGCTGGCCAATATAGTAAGATCCCACAATCTCAACATAATTTCCAATGCAGATGCCACACAACTCATCTCACCCACCGACGACCCCACCACCACCAGAACCAACTTCCACAGATGCATGACAAACGTCTCCAACTGGATGAAGAACAACTGCCTACAGCTGAACACAGACAAGACAGGAGTGCTGATCTTTGGCAGCAGCAGCAGCACATGGAACGACTTCTGGTGGCCATCAGACCTAGGACCCGCACCCACTAACTCCAACCATGCCAGAAATCTCAGTACCATCATTGAAAACAAGCTCACCATGAAATCACAGATCAATGCTGTATCCTCCGCCTGCTTCCTCGCTCTGCGCATGCAATGTAAGATCGTCAAATGGCTACCCCTACACATGAGACACACCGTGACACAAGCCCTCATCACCAGGTGACTGGACTATGGCAGTGCCCTCTACATAGGAATCTCTGCACACCTTCTACAGAGACTTCAGACCATACAGAACTCTGCAGCCAGACTCCTCCTTGGCCTTTCCCAGCTAACCCACATCACACCCCACCTCAGGAAACTCCACTGGCTCCCCTTACAGAATAAATGGCAATTCAAGCTACTGACCCATGCACACAAGGCTCTACACAGCCAAGGATGCGCCTACATTGACCACCGCCTGAACTTCCACCAACCATCTAGAAGACTATGCTCTGCCTTCCTTTCACTTACCCATACTCCTCACATCTACCGAAGCAGAAGTGGAGGACGCTCCTTCTCCCACATCGTAACATACCTCTCCATCGTAGCATACCTCTCCTTCAGAAAGGGGCAAGTGCTTAGCGCCAGGACAACCCAGGGTAACCGTGCATGGGAAAAGTCGCTAGCTCTAACTCAGAAGCCCAAGACCTTTGGAACCAGCTCACAGTCCACAAGATATCTCTGAAAGCGGAGCATGTGTCAGGAGTCAACAACATTTTAGCGGACACTCTCAGAAGAACCACAGACACTTGCCACGAGTGGGAACTTGACCAGTCCGAGCTGGACAAAATATTCTCATGGTGGGGCAAACCAGCATTAGATGTCTTTGCAACAGACAAGAACACCAAACGCCAGCTCTACGCCATTCGATACCTGCTCCCAGGGTCGTTGGGGAATGCCCTTTCAAAGAGATGGTTCAGAATTTATGCATACGCTTTCCCCCCTTCCCTCTCATACCGAGGATTCTCAACAAAATGAAAATGGAGCACTGTCCCCTCAGTTTAATGGCTCCCAAATGGCCCAGGCAGCACTGGCCTACGGAGCTCCTACTCCTGTCGGAATCCAATCCCATCCGTGTACCGAGAATTCAGACACTCTTGACAAGGAACATTGGGCAGATCCTACACCCGAAACCAGCTACTCTCTAATTGCACACATGGCCCTGAATTCAACGAGTTCTGAGAATTAGATATCCCTCAGGACTGTAGGGCGATATTGTCCAAGGCAAGAGCTGAAGCTACAAACAAGACGTACAAATTAAAATGGAAGCGATTCTGTTTATGGTGTCAACAATCTAACCTGCATCCATTGGAAGCATCACCTGAACAGATTTTGCCTTACCTCCTGTCGCTAGCTAGATCAGGATTGGTACATGCGTCTGTGAAGGTTCACCTGGCCGCAATTTCAAGGTACCGACGCTCCGCACGTTCTCTCTCACTCTCTCTGTTAAACAATTCATTAAGGGGTTGTTCAGAGCTATTCCCCCAGTACAAGCTCTTCTCCCAGAATGGCATCTCAAAGTGGTTCTCTCGCAGCTTGTGAGGCCTCCATTCGAGCCCATTCACAAGGCAGATCTGAAATTTCTCATGTGGAAGTTCGCTTTGCTGTTGGCTCTCACTTCAGCTAGAAAAGTCAGCGAAATTCAGGCTTTCACAACACAGGAACCATTCTTGTGTTTCACTGATGACTAAGTGCCTCTCAGAACAAAACCAAGATTCATCCACAAGGTTCCATAGCAATATCATCTCATTGAAATCTCTCCTACTTTGTATTTTTGCCCAAATCCATCATCTCCGGAAGAGAGGTCTCTCTGCACCTTGGTCATTAAAGAATGTCTTAAATTCTATTTCCATCATACCAAACAACTCCAGAAAACTGATCGGCTTTTGATCTCTTTCGGACTTTCTCATCAAGGTACGGCAGTCATGAAAGCAACGATTGCAAGATGGATTTCTGCCACCATGCAGTTTTGCCACACGAAATCTGGCAAGCCACTCTCAGCAAGGGCAAAGAAGCACTCAACAAGGACAGTGTCTACCTCAGCTGCTGTTTGCAGGCGTCCCGCTGGGGAAGATATGTTGTGGTGCGACGTGGAAGAACACCTACACGTTCATGAAGCACTGCTGCCTAGAATCGGCGCAGAAGAGTGTTGCAGCTGTAGGACAGGCGGTTTGACATTATTTGTTTCAATAACGCGAGCCTATGTAACTGTAGGTGATGTTAATATGTCTTTACTATTGTATATGATAGGTTGTATACTACATAATTGTCTTGTCATATATGGACTATTTATGCAAAGTTATGCATACAAGGATATATAGACATGTGTTAGACTGTTACCCACTATCCTAAAGGCTACTTCTACTACTTATATATTTATCTACAAAAAACGTTTTGCTATTCTGATTCAAGCATGTGAATCTATGAAAGATCCAATACTGCAGCTCTCCAGGATTGGTATCTTTCATAGAATTACATGCCACCCACCCTCCTCCCCTTAGAGGCTCCCCTATTAGTTCGGGATTATTTATTCCCACTTGTGCTCGAAAATCTGAGGCCTCTGTTTGGATGCTGTCGCCTGATACTTTATAGTTCAAGTTTTTTCCTTTTTAAAAAAGGACATGGATAGGCTATTAAAATGACTTTTCATTGCAATTATAGCCTATGATACTGATACATTCTGCTTTAATTTGGTACTGTACTTTGATTACGGGGAATGATCCAAGCACGTGAATCAATGAAAGATACCAATACTGGAGCAGTGCAGTTACAGATAAGTAACTTATTTTCTTATGTCTTCTTTTATTGTGGCATTCTATCTGAAAGAAACTATAGACTGCTTTCAGCAGAGCGGTCTTATGTAATTACCTGTCTTTAGATCTCGCTCATCACATACCCCACTAGTATATTAAAAACTTCTGCAACAATTTAGACATTCAAGAATATTTGATAATCCTGAGTCAAAACGTGAATTATAAGCTCCGTCTGCAGGGTCTCTGCGAAGTTATGGACACAAAATTGCAGTTATTTCTGATTATCTTTTTATTAAACTAAGCATGGCACCCACCCTAATTTAATAATGGCCATTAATGTTCACGTAGGTTTGCGTTGATGCAGTTCCATCTTAACACAGTTCATCTCCTGGTGATGTTCCTCAAACAGTTTGACAGTATTGAGAACCTACCTATTTGTCCCTGTGACGGTTGCTCTCTACATAGCACCTTGCAATTTTTATTTTTTGGTTGATTTTATTCCGGACCGAGACATTTTTATTTAAAAATACTTCCTAAGAACTTAAGTTTGAACTAGTTACTACCTCCATTTATCTTTCTACAAAAGTTACATAATTTGCTTGGTTACTGCCAGTTATATCTATCAAGCCATGAAGATCAAAAGGTTATTAGCAGCTAAGTGAAATTTATTAATAACCTGTCAATTATTTAAGACTTCACATGAGGTGATACCAATTTGGATTGATATATTGCTTGATATGAGATGTTATGCTTCTCTTTGTATGATATTTTGTCTTCTTCAACCGTCTTTTTAACTGTTTGTATTTATTGTTGGGTCTGATGATGTCTTAAATTTTTTTAGTGTGAACCACATAAAGTTAATTTGAATTTGAATGTTATTGAAACCTTCTACTCTGTGTTAATGTATGACTGACATTTGGGCTTTCTTGAAAGTTTTTCATTTAATATTAAATTCAAAGTCAATTTGGTTATTTGCATCATAATTTAAAATGTTATGTCTTTTATAAACTTTGCGTTTGTAGAACTACTCCAAATGCCAGATGTTAGGCACCCACTCTGTTGTACAAGGGCAGTGTTAGTTGGAGCCTGGTAGCAGCACCGTCAAATTTCCTTTTTGAAAGGTTTCAACTGTGAATATACTGTTTTCATAATTGTTTTCTGTTTTTAATTTCCGTTCACATTCCCAACTGAGCTATTATGACATGCTGCTTAATCTACTGCTTAAAATATAGTATCTGCCACGTAAATCGAGTTGTCGCTTGTGCTGTGTGCTGCTAGTTGCTGCTGCCATTCTGAAATATGCTAAGCAAGATATTTGTGAGCCTGTTTTTGCTGAGTGTTTTAGCTATTTGTTCCCAGGAAATTAAGAAAGTGGTGGAGTTGCAGAATATTTTGAAATGATAAATGTTTTACTTGGTTAAATTAATTTATCATTCATTTCTTCACTTGTCGGGATTTGTTAACAATAAGAGCGGGAATTTGCATGAACATTTGTTGGGTTTTTATAGGATTTATTGGTCAGTGGTTGTGAGTTTTTTAAAGGATTAATTTGTAGTCTAATTGACGGTTGATTGTTTCAGGTTTGCATGATTTTTCAAGTTCACATTTTACCTTATAAAGCATTGCACTTTAGTAATAAATGTATCAATTTGTGCTTATTTATATTCTGGTTCTTAATATATTGTTTTATTAAGTTACATTATGTGGATTGCCATAACATCAATGGAGTTTGATGCATTTATGTAGAAATGTAACTTATTTGAGTTACCAGTCTGCCAGTGCATTGGATTTTCGTGCTTTAAAAATCGTAAACTGTACAACTCCTATTTGTCATTTTCCTTCACGCAGGGGCTGGTTAAGTGTTGGGTTTAATTTTTAATTTCGGTATAAAATAGTTGAATTATAGATCATTTTATATTTATGCGAAGTATGCTGCCTTGCTGTTCCTAGGGAAGACTCTGCCATAAGAACAATTTTTGTAATGTTGCAATGTTGGCACGATGATTGAATAACCTTTATGTAGGTTTAGGTTTTACTACTTGTGATCACAAAATGTTCCTTCAACTTGATTACCTCATTGTGTCTGTCAACCTTTGTGATTGCCAAAGTACTTATTTGTGATAGTAATTTCATGTCTTTAATGTCCCATTTCAGGAGCAGTTAACTAATTTTCAACAACTAACTCGTCAACTTCAGGAAGCAAATGAGAGAGTGGAGTTGGTAAGCAAAGGAATTGACATGTTTATCTACTAGTTAATATATTGGGAATTACTTAATGAGAATACAGTTAGCTTGCATGCATTAAGTGTAAGTGTTCCCGTACAAAAAAGTGACCAACCTTTTGCTTCTTTTTATAGTTTTCTCACAGTAGTTTGCGGTCATGAACTCTTCATTGAACCCGTATAAATTGAACTGTCCCACCTACAAGCAATATTGCAGAGTACTATCCCAAGAGCCAATCTATTTTCAACATTAGTTTTTGTTAGTGCATCTGATATCTACATTGACAGAATCTCATACATCTTCTTTTAACGAAAAGGACCATTCCAATTATAAAAGACACTGATAAGAAATTAGACAGTCAAAAATACCTTCTCTGTAATCTTCTTAAAGTAAAAAAGGAAGGAAATTGAGGGCAGTGAAACTTGATCAGCAGCAAATTAACAAAGTTGAAGAAAGGGTATTACCCATTTAAACTCCCTGACCTCCAGTGGGCCACATTGTCCTTTACATGTAGCTACCTCGGTTTATTGCCACTGAACTCAAGGTTCCCATCAATATCTAAATGAACATATTTATTTTTAATGTTTTTTTAATAAGCCTTTGGCGTTTGTGATTTTCCACACCCGAGGGTGGAGATCGAAAAGGATCTTGAAATGCTTGTGTGACCTCTCCCCCAGATTTCTACAACTTGAAGGATTGCCAGTTGAAATATATTTTTTTTTTTAAACTCACTAACTTAAAGCATATCATACTTCGAGGGAGAGAGAAAGAAGCATGAAAGTATCAGATTGCTGAGTTGGAATTTGTCGCGGGTCCTAAAGTCAAAGAATGGTGTATGCTCTACCTTAAGAATCTAACTCACCTCAGAATGTAACTGACCTCAGTCCCTATCCAATGGTGGGGCTGAGAACAGGTTTGCAATACAAAACTCCATTGTTCTTGAAAAATCACAATTGAGAGGTTGTTTGTAATTGAGAATGGCACATACATTGTTGACCTGTTCAATGCCATAAATATCACGCCTTACATTGAAGTCTTTATTTTTTTTTTTAACATTAATGCATCCTTTAATGCCAAAAGCTTCAATGTCAAACTCTTCTTTAACTATAAAAGACTTTCCATCATCAAAGTTATCACTGCAGTGACTACAGTGCCAGAAAGAAAGTGCCAGTCTCTGCCTTGGGTAAATCTTCCTGGTACAGAGGTGTTCGTGAGGCAGTTTTCTTTTCCCTGATTCTGTGACAACAGCAATAGCCTGCAGTGTAAGGAATTACAAACCACAAAAGCAAGAGTCATTTATTGCAAACCAAAGGGCAAGGTGATCATGTCAAATTAATTATGTTGCTTCATCGTCCTTAGCACCAGGAAGGCTGGAGGTTAGACTCCATGGATCTATACCTGTGTAGAACTTCAGCATTACTAATGCAGGTACCAGTTCCACTGTCCTCCTTGATCAGTAGGACAAGTTTTTTGAGAGACCGTGTAGAGGCTTTCAGAAGACCTCTCCAAAGAAATGCACCATGAAGTGCTTAAAGGTGTCCACTTGGTATTGGACTGGATTATCATTAATCTTCTAAAATTGCCATTGTCTATTGCCTTGAGCGTGCCATGAGAACATCAGCCTGAATGTAGCTGCTGGGCTCTAAGCTGGACTTCCAACAAATAGTACAATGTAGTTCCTTCGCTGCACGCTCCTTGTATTTGGCTCACACTGACCCCAAGATGCACCGGATGAAGGTGAAGCTGTAGACTCTAAAAGGAGCAAGCGTCACAAAAACGACTGAATTTCGTAATCTGGGTTCTTCACTGTTCCTTGCAGTCACAGGAAATACTTAGCAGTAACATTGGTGAGATTGTAGCTCACTAACTAGGGTACTAGGTACATTACCTGTGGAAAAAGGTTGGCCCACCGAGAGTCTCAGAATAGTCTTGTCGGGTGTCATTACCTCAACTAATGGGAGGAAACCTGAAGGCTGAAAAAAACTCTTCAACAATATCTGAAAATGCTCTATATATAATCCTCTCATGGTATCTGTTAGTAGAATAGCTAACACAAGCAGAATTGGCTTTCAACAACAGAAGGATGCCTACTAATATTTAGCAAACAATACTCCTTTGTGTGGACGAAAATCGCTGGTACTACACTTTGCATTTTTTTTTTAAAGGTCTCGTTACTAATCCATGCAGACTCCTTTTTCTGAGCTTATTTATTTCAATACACATCAAACATTTATTAAATTAGTGTATGTAACAGAAATACTAAGCAAGTATAGATATTATAAAAAATACCTGTGTGCCCCTCAATTTCTTCCCCTTATACTTGAAACACGCTCTCTCTCTCTCTCTCTCTCTCTCTCTCTCTCTCTCTCTCTCTCTCTCGCTTTCTCATTCTTATGGTGATTTCTTATATCAAGTACAAGGATATCAAAGTAGTAGTAACTTAAACAAATATGCTGCATTTTTTACTTTTAAAAATCCTGAACATACTAGATACTCTTTCACTATTCCGCCATTCATTTTACACAAATCCCTATAATTGGTTTGATTTCCATGAAAGTTAATCCATTAGGGAGACCCCCTATGTAATGTAAAGTGGTAGACAGAAAAGTAAGAAGAGAAAGAAGGAAACCAGCTCACACATGTATGGTCCGATTTTTGTTTGTACCATTCCTACATAGCGGAATTGACATGATGACATAATGTAGGATATGCTTCCCTGATAATCTTACACCAAAAGGCCACACAAAATAACCCACAAACATAGGAAAAACAACTCATGTAAACATGCAAAACTGGATAAATCAAATCCAAAGGGACAACCAGCATTTCATTAAACCACCAGCTTCTAAATATAAACATCAGCATGCGTGCAAGTTCTGAAATACACGGAAAATATTATATCAATTTACTTACTGCCTTTCTCAAGGGGGGCTATATATGTATATGTATGTTTGTGTGTGTGTGTTTGTGTTGTGTGTGTGTCATCATGACAAGCTGTAACGTTTCCAAAAGCCTCTAATGCTCTGCTGTACATCATGTCTAAAAGGCGTTGACAAAGCCAATAGCTCCCACATAGGTGAAGGCCTAATGGCATTGTCAGAGGTTGTTGTTCATGGTTTTTCTTCTTTGAAGGAGTGAAGGGACTCATTCTAAACTGTATACAGCGCAGAACTTCTAGCACATCAGCTACATATACAGCGTTGTATACTGGCCTATTATTTTTTTTAGAGTTGGGGGAACAAAAGATAGATGGTTTTCGTTACATTGTTCTGATAGCTCAAACCAGGTTTTGTAAGCATTACTTTACTTATGGCTTTATACTAGTGATTTGTTAGTAGACCGGGGTATCTTAGAGCCTCTATCGAGACTGGCCTGAAGCTTTGATTCTTTTATGCATATCACACTGCAGTATTCTGCATTGGCTCTTGAATATTTTCTTGACCTTTGCTGGATGTGATATTAAACGTGCTGGCAACTCATTCATATATTTATTGTACCTTAGAGGTCCCTCCTATTTACCCTAGTTTTTGTACCGCTGACTCCAACCCATATTTAGCACAGCTTTTGACCAGGGACCGATTACCAGAATGTTTCTTTCATTTTAATATCATGGTTACAACTTCATTTACGTCTTACCTGGATCAGTTCCCCCTTAAGGAATACTCGTAGCAAGACATTTGGGACCATAATTGTATGCGCTGAGCAGAATGCTTCCAACTGTTTCCTGTTAGAAGCAAGTGTGTAAATTTTCATCTCAAGTTTGAGATAAACGAATGTGATGCCTTTATAGTAGTAGTTGTAAATTTCAAGTTTATATTATTTTAGTTGAGACCTCTAATGAACTGTCTAGCTAACAGTGACTGTGATCCCATATTCATAACGAATCATCAGTATATGTCAGCCAAACTGCCATATGCTTTGCATATTTCTCACACTGTTTAGTACACACAACCTTTTTTAATCCCACCAGTCCATGAGAATACCAGCGTAATTTTAGACAAGGCTTGTCTTCATCTCAATACCCTGCTGCTGGCATTTTAAAACTTATTGAAACAGAAACATGTTATTGGTTAGGCTAAACCATAGCATCGTGAGAATAGCGTCAGTGTGATACATCAATAGGAAGCAATTAGGCCTTGTGTCAATAGGCACAATCTAAAGAATCCAGTATGGATTGATTTGTGTAAGTTTTTAAAGTTAGGAAACCCCTTTTGTATGGGCGGGAACAGGTAGCCTAAGTCCATGTTGTAACGTTTTGCAATATTCCAGATCATTTGTCCTGTACCAGGAATTAATTTTCACCCAAAATATGACTTTCTTTTTGAGATATGTTGATATTTTTACATACAGTGCTTGTAATGGAAGTTTAAACTTGCAGGTACTCACTGTACCAAAGTGCTATTATTCAACCATTAAATGCTTCCCTGCTAAAAAGTGCTTCTTCTATCTGGCGCTACCTACTCATGTAATTATTTTAAGCACTATATTTGCTAATATAGTTGACATCATTTTAGCCTCTACATTCAGAAGGGAGATAGGTCTGCATAATGCACATTCACGTATGGGTCTCCCATCTTTGTGTATCTGAATTATAACAGCTTGATATGGATCAGGTGTCAGGACACCCTTGATTCTCACCTTGTTGAGTAGTTCTGGAATTTGTGGAGCTGACAGTCTGGGAAATTTCTTGTAAATATCAGCTAGTAGCCCATTAGGACTGGGTGCCTTCCTCGTTATCATTTGTTTAATGGCCTTCTCTACCTCTTCCAGGGATATCTTCTCTTCAAAGGTCAGCCTATCATTTCTCCCCAGAGTTGGGAGATCATGTTTCTGTAGGAACTGATATATTACCTCTTCCCATTCCAGGCTTTCGGCCTGATAAAAGATCCTTTTATATCAGGCAAATTCTTTGAGCATCTCTGAGTCTGTCTCTTTCAATTCTCCACTCTCATCGTTTATTTTACTTCTCCATCTAGCTGACATCTCTCATCTACCGAGCTAAGTTGTCTACCAGCACTTCTCCCACTTTGTAGAGACTTTGTTCTCTGGCCATGTACTCCTGTCATGCCCCATCTTTACCTCATTCAAGTATGCGAGCGTCTGTGTCTCATACCATCTCAGTAGCTAAGGTGTATTATTTCTCACAAGATCTTCTTTCATTTCCAGGAGTTGAATTCCATATGGCATAGTTTCTCCAACCTACATTTTTCTTTCTGGCTTCAACATTTTGGGGCCTTTCCCTCAGCACTGCCTTGTAAGCCTACCATAGAGTTTCTTGAGATTCTATTAAGCTTTCATTTTCCAAGAAATACAGTATCAGCCCTCAATTCCACTACTACCTGTGGGTCTGTCTGCTGCCAGGTATTCAGTCTCCAGTTCATTCCTAGATGTTTGACCTCACATCCTTGGCATGGTATCCCCCCAGGCTTTTTCACTCCCCTATTTTTACTGAATTTGGTTTTGTTGGCTTCAGGACACTGTGAACTTTACCCCTGCTTACAAGTGCTTGTGCTGTTCCCCCTTAAACATGGTGAAATTGTCATATCCCAATTGGCATATTTAATTTACGTAAAAGTCCCTATTATATGGAATATCTGTACCCAGGGCCTGTGAATTAAATGCTACCTGTGGGATACAGCACTCATTGTGCCACCCACTAAACTAGTATTGTACAACATGCCTCAGGCCTGCCAATGCAGTCTGTAGTGCAGTTTTAAACTGCCATTTCGATCTGCCAAAACAGATCTTCTAACAAGCCTAAACCTTCCTTTTTAATACTTGTATGTCACCCCTAAAGAAGGCCCGAAAGGTTCATAGAGAAAAGGACATGGTAACTAAAAAATGTGACATGTGTATTTAAGTTTCATATGTCCTAATCGTCAAAAACTCCTAATGTCGTTTATCACTGTAGCAAGGCTGTAGCAAGGCTATCTCTACTAATCATGGTTTCTCTTATTACACTTACTAAGTGACAACTTCAGTTTTGGAACAGACCGAGAAATGATTCTTCCACTCATTTGAATTCTAATGTAAAATCCTGTTAAAGGCTAAAGTTAGATTTAAAATGACTATTCAGAAAATTCCCCTTTTAGGAAGCTGGCATTTTTCTGACTAAACCAAATGTGCTGTTTGCCAGTATCCAAGGTCACCTGACTGTGAATGATTAGCCTGTGGTATGTTGTTTATTCCTTTCCAACATGGGAACAAAAGGGTATTTGGTGTGTGACAGGGTGTTCCTCCTTTGAGCTGGATGTCCCGAGGGTAGTACTCAGAACTTCCTGAGCTTTAGAAAGTAGCCTGAGGGCTGTACCCACTCTCCTGTCGACTTCCAAGGCAGCCTGCCCTGCATTGATAAATGCAACTCGTACCTAAGCCTGCCTGCCCTTTGTTACGGTAAACAGTTTGGAATCCCCCACTGATAGGCTGACTCTGTGTATAAGAATGGCATCCTATGTCATGGACACTTAGCAGGCATTGAGTGTACTCGTCCTGCCTCAAAATCAAGCAACAGATGAAAATCCAGAGGTTTGGGGCTTTTTGCGAATGTGAGTGGACTCTTTGCATCAGTAGCCGTGACCACATCTCCCGCTAACACAAAGATCTGACAGTGAACTGCTTTTTTGGGCCAAACAGTGACCGCATGTGTCTCCCACCAGATTCCAGTACGGTACGAATATTCTTAAGTTTCAGGAACTTGACGGTCCCAATGCTAAATAAATTGGCATTGGCGTGGCCCTATTGCATTCTGATTCCGATAGTAAGATGAACGGTTCATATGTGGATCAATAGTACTGCAACCATTGGTCCAGATGGAAATCACACATGGAGAACATTTTTACTGAGTAAGGACCCAATCCTTATTAATTCAACCGGGCTCTATCCAAGAATTGGACAAGTTCAGCTCCTTCAATGGCTGTCTATACACTTTACCGCCAGTCCTTAAGAAGACCCTCTGTGAAGTTTTTACAATAACACATATATCCTGGGTCGAAACGTCGATAGGGACATCTAGCCACAGATTCCTTAACTTAGAATATCCCCCAGGTGCTAGTGTGGATCCTGAGATCTTTCAGCAATTGCTAGGCATGCCGGGGACGGCGCCGCATGGCTTCCCCCTGATGTCGTCCACGGATATGACATCAGTGGAGCCATATAAGTCCCTCCCGTCGCGCTGACTTCAGTTTCCTTCTTTTTCGCGCCTGCGACGCGGATCCAGGAGAAGCGGTTCCTCTGGCCTGTTTAGTCTTTAGGCCTTACTGATGCCTTTTCGCGTCCAGGAACAGAGTGCGATGCCTTTAGGCTTCAAATCGTGTGAGACCTGTACACGGCAGATGTTGGCAACACTTCTGCATAAGATCTGTATGTGGTGCTTGGGTGAGCACCACGACTCCGTGGAGTGCGACGCCTGCCGGAAGCTGAAGCCGAAGTCCCTGTGAGAACGTCGGATGAAGTTGCTGTCCGCCCAGATGTCCCGTTCGGAGTCCAAGCGCCGCCAGTCTCCATCTTGAGCTGGGGCTCCGGTCCAGGGCAGGTCTCGGAGTCGTTCCCGAGGACGTCTCTTGCCTTCCTCGGGTAAGCATAAGAAGAAGAGGTCATGACGGCCGTTGACCTCATGTGGTTGTGATGTCTGTGCCTGCCACTCCTGGTCTTTACCGGACGAGGGCCCGCAGACGTCGAACCCCACCTATTCTCCATTCCCTGGCGTTGGGGTGACCAGACCTAGATGGAAGCTTATTTCCAGGCTTTGCAGGCCATATTTGGGTCGACCCCTCTCCCTGGCGCGCCTTCGGGCCCTAAAGAGGTAGTAGGGATTCACAGTGTGAGCTCGCCGGCAGGTTCGCTCTCAGCGCCACTCGAGTACCCTGACTTCGGTTCCAAAGTCGCAGCGACATTGGGAGTCGGCCCAGTGGGGCTTCCCGCTCATATGTCGGGCAGCAGTCCAACTGCTGCATCAGAGCACAGTCCTGCGGGGCTCCTTGCAATGGCCTCTGCTGCTGCCGCCGCAGAGGGGGACTTGTCCCAGAGTCTGCGCCGTTTTCCACCGCAGTCTTCCATCATGGTGGATGTCAGGTCGGTGCTGGCTCGATGCTGGTCAATGGAGCCTCCTTCGGCGATCATCGACGTTGATGCGCCGTTGTCTCGATGTCGTTCGATGCCGGAGATTGTTTTTCTCCCCCCATCGTTGATGGTGGATGAAGCCCCTGGGGATTATTCCTCCCTGTTGCCTACGTGTTCCAAGGAACATGTTGATGTGGAGCATCTGCAGGCCCTTGAACATCCTCCGGTTAGGGAGCCTTTGACTCTTGGCGGACGGGTTAAACTGCAACCGTCCCCTAACTATGACCTGCTGTCGCCACCTACAATGGCCACGGAGGCTAGTGCAGCGTTTGCAGGAGTTATTTGTAAAGCTGCGGACATTTTACAGTTCCAGCCTCCCTCTGTCTCTCTGCCTTCCGATCCCTTGATCTGCTCCACCACGGCAATGCGGATGTTGAGCCCTTGCTGCCATTTGGCGTGTCGTTATATTTCAATCTTTTGGGGACCTGGTCGAGGCCCTCCTCGGTGGACCCTGTGGAACGTGCGATAGCGCACCGTCCTCGTCCGGCTCCAGATGACCCTGTCTGTCTGTCTGTCCCTACACCCTAGGGCTAAAGGGCTGGTTGTCCAGACAGCCTCAGCCTCGCTGCCATCGGCCTCTCCTCTGCTACTAACACCTACTAGAGAGTCTCGTTGGTTGGAGACATGTGGTCGACAACTATTTGCATCCGCGACCTCTGGCCTTCAGTCCTTAAACACGTCCTGCGTGTTTGCTCTGGCAACGTTCGTACTCTGGGAGTCAGTTGAGCATCTCCCTCCCGGAAGGACCTCAGGGTTACCTGACTCAAATACTCCAAGATGGTAGTGAGTTGGCCAAATTTACTATTCGATCAGCTATGGACACCACTGATCAGTGGGTCGTGCCATGGCCAGGTCAGTTGCTCTGCATCGCCATGCCTGGCTGCGTGATGGCAGTATTCCTGACCATGTTCAGGAATGTCTCCGAGATTTGCCCTTTGATGGGGCCCATCTTTTTGACAGTCACACGGATTCAATAGTCCAGCGTCTCATGTCTAGCTTTCCGAATTTGAACTTGTCTTACGACCATTGTTGCGATCTTGTTTGCATTTGTTGCAGTGTTGTCACTGCTCTTTTTTGGTTTTCGCCTCCTTCTTCATTTTATTTCCCGGAAGGTTGATACAGCTATACAGCTGTTTCTGCCATTATTTACGTCTCCTCTGCCTACGAGCTAGTCTCAAGAGGTGTTTCCTTGCGTTTATAGGGCCGTGACATACCCTATGTGTGGTATTTGTTGGTTATTGTATAGCCATTCTACCTTCCCAAGGGCAGTGCTCTCCCTGGGTGGGGTTTGTGTGTATACTGTCCAGGCACAGTCCTTCCTGGTTGATGTGGATCCTTCTTGAGGTTCCTGTGGGGCCCTTATAGAACTGTGTCTTATTTCCCGCTGGGGTATATTTTCCTCTACTTCATGCTGTGCACTCCCCTTCCTGTTGTGGGGCGTCACGCACCGGTAACATAGTCTCTTTGGAGCTACATGGTGGAGTAGCTCTCCCCTGCTGTTTCCATCTCTTTGGTCTGCGGTTCTCTCCGGCCTCTCAGGAGGCGGCCTTCTCCAGAGTATTGTTGGGGTTACACCACGACCGGTTCGCCCCAGCATGTTTACCTCCTCATTGCTTGCCTTGGCTGTTTTTCATGCGTTCGCTGTGCTTCCACCCTCTTTTGCCTGTTCCTGCTGTCTCAGCCATCAGCCGGTGGCACATGCAGGTGTGTTTTTATGTTCCACTTGCAGAACAGTTTCTCTCTGCTTTCAGCCCTGGCACGGTATGTGGGTACACAAAGGGTACGTTCACAGGCACTGTGTGCCTGCTAATCCATCTTGCGCCACAGCGTTGGCTGCGTTCTACTCTTTGTGATATTGATATTCAATCTCTGGTGTTGGGTAGCCTTTCTGTCCTTGGGCTTCCCTCTGCTTTTGCCAAGCAGGGGCTTATGTTCCTCTGCTCCTGGCCTCTGCCGATGTTCTTCTTGGACGTCTCTCTGTTTCGAGATGCTCATGATGAATTATACAGTATCTGTATATGTCTATATATACATGTTCTTCCTATATATGTCTGTACTTACTATAAATGGCATAGGTTATGTCCTTCTGTGTTTCACATCGGTGCCGTAGGTACCTATTGTGTTGGCTTTCCTTTCGCATTTACCTTGTTTAAAGAAATGTTTAAAAATAGACAACCCACCAGAACGCCATACGATATATATGTCTATGCCTTTGATTGGTTGTGTTCGGTTTCCATATACGTTTATGAGAATATCTATGCCTGTAGGTATGTCTGTTTGTATATGTAGGTATACATCTCATATATGTAGCCTACCTACGAGAGCGTACACGTACAAGGTTTTTACCTGTCTCTCTCTCCCTCTCCCGAGAACTCTGATTGTGTCCGGCTTCTGCAGGTATCCTTTGCCAGTGTTCCCTGGGGTATGACTGGTCAGTATGACTACCTGGTAATGTGTTTGGCATCTTTCTGCTGCCGCATGTGTGTTGTCGCTGCTCCATTTCATGAGCTTTTGTAGGTGTGTGGTGTGGCTCCCACGGTCCACACTATCCGCATATATGTATCTCTATTGTCTCTCTCCTTGTAGTCGTGGTTTTGTACACCTCTACATGAGTGGTCTCTGTCTCTACACTTGTTACTCTTGGCACCCACTGTTGTGCTGCTCATTTGATATGTTCTGACTCTGTCAAACACATTTGTTCTTCCCCTGGGACTTTTACTTTTTGTAGGCCCATGGGACTCTGCACACAGCTCTATGTCTAATACTTCTTTCAAACGCTATCACTTTCCTCTGCTATGCACTGGCCGTTCTGGTTTCTGTGATTTTCCTTCGTCCCTTACTGGACGGTGAAAGTCTTGTGCTGTCCTCTGACGGACTGTAGTGCCATTGCCTTTCCTTGTTGAACTTGTAAACAATCAACATATTTTCGCATGAGCAAATCTACATATGCATATTTCCATGTGCTAAAATGCAGTTAAAAAATATTTTTTTATAAGTATGATTTCCTGCCTACTTTACTAAATTCTTGTGAATTCATGAAAGCCATGATCTGCACTAATGCAAGTGCATATACCATGGGTGCAATTTTGTGAATTCTTTAGGATTTGTGCCCCTGATTAGGTCTGGCATTAACCAAGGCCATTTGTTTTTATTAAAATTCTATCTCCCTCTCATCTATCTATTGGCCGGCTTTACTGGGAGTAACAGCATTCTTCTCTTTTAAAAGGACCATATTGGCACACAAAGTAGTTTGTTCAGTGCCAGGGACTACTGCAGTAATGTGTGCTTTTTGAGACCAAAAAATATTTTAGATTGTTGCCAATGTTTGTTATAATGGTGAGGGCACAGTAGCTCCCACAACAATAACGTTTTAAAAAATGATGTCAAAACAAGACATGCATTGACAAAACCAAAAAGATGACCACCAATGTCAGAGCTATTGGGGTTGCCAATGCTTGTTTATTTTCGTGTTTACCATAATGTTATTGAAACTGGCTACACTGATTTTCTATTATGAATAGTTTTTGGAAATATTAACATACATCAGCACATTTTACTAACTGATGCTTCAAAGAAACAGTACCTAAAATGTCCCAGTAGTTTATTAAAAAAAAAAGTATAGTTGCATTTTTCATGGACATTTTATTTTGAAAACAAAGAATCCTCAATCTTGCTTTCAGCCTTCTGCAAATATTTGCATCTAATCAGAAAGCATAGTGGGAGGGTTATATGTAGCCTCATATTGGTAAACTTTGCAAACATGTGTACATATTTATATACTGGGATCACTGTCAGTAGTGCAGTCAGAGCTTACAACATTTCCCTAGAGTGCTCATCCTAAAAATTAAGTCTTTGCATTAATTAACCATAAATACAAGTTCGAACACCATAAACAGATGGACCCAAATATTACCTTAAATGTAGACAATGCCATTCCCTGATCCATAATGTGGTACTGTAAACTGGCAGCCAAAGGGATTTTTGCTGCAGGAGGTTGAGCCTTCTTGTCCCAAGGACAAAATAAACATGAACTTGTTGTCCTTTACCCTAAACAATATGTCCTGGGCTTCGGGCTATAGGAATTCCACACCCCTGGGTGTATGGAAGAGTTACCAGGTAATGTTAACAGGTAATTAATTGTGGTAGACTACCTTTCTTTTGTGCTTTTATTTTTGGTTCTTCTGTCTGGCAACTTACAGCTCTGCCCCACCTTCCTTCCTGTTCAGGCCTTGCAGCAGATACCTTAGCTAGACCAGTTTGAGTGCAATAAGTAAAATGGCAGAGCTATTTAGAACGGGTGTCAGAGCTGACAATTGGAATACCCTCCTGCTTTTCTACAGCCAGATTGCCAAGTGTTCTCTTTTCGATTTTATAGGCTACACACCAGTGGCAACAGGGAACCTTTTGTGCTCCAGGGTTGGAGTATGGATGTCCACTTCCTTTTCCTGGTTCATGACCAGAAACCTGTAATCCTTCCTTTAGGCTGGCAAGAAAGACTGATTGGAATCTGTCTGGGGAGATTTGATGAATTGCTCAGGAGGGGCAGTGGAGGTTTCCTTGGCCACCGGCGGATCCAGCATGGGCGCCTCAGGATCCTATGCCGTTGGCTCCTGCCCCAGCGCCATGAGGTCCGGCGCTGCTGGCTCCGGCCCCAGCGCCGCCCTCTGCTCCGCCTCAGGCGCTGCAGTGGGTGCCGTTCGTTCCACCCTTGCCCCTGTTCCAGGACTATTTTGTTCCTGCCTGGGATCCGCACTGGGAGGCGGCGCTGGCCCGACCCCGGCCGGCGCCGTTCACGGCGCCGTTTGTCCCCTCTCCGGCTCCAGCTCTGCCGTCACGGCCGGTTCTTCCTGCAACGGAGGTGGAGGATGACTGGGAGGGGTCGGAGGACCCTCTTGCCTGTCAATGTGACTCCGAGCAGGAATGGGTGGACGATCTGGAGGACGCCGGCGACCTCGATGTCTCTTCTGACACCGGGTTTGCCTCTCCCTCACCTACGATGGAGGAGGGTGCTTCCTACACGATGGTGCTCCGTCGGGCTGTTGAGGTCCTCAACCTTGATCTTCCTATGGTAGCCCTCAAAACTAACCTCCTTACTGAGGTGCTCCAGACGGCGTCACTGCTTCCCTTCAACGACGCCCTCACCGATGTCCTGTTGGGCACTTGGTCGTGGCCGGCCACAGGGGCCCCTGTGGATAAGAATGTCGCCAGGCATCACCGCCCAGCGCATTGGTGACCCTGCGTTTCTGACCACTCATCCCACGCCTGAGAGTCTGGTCATCCAGGCCTCGACGTCGCAGAGTGCCTTTCCCACGGCTCCACGGGATAAGGACTCTAAGAAGCTGGAGCAGTTTGGTAAGCGGTTGTTCTCATCGGCCAGTTTGGGGCTGCGGTCGGTGCAAACCGCCTGCTTGTTGGGCCGCTATTCCCACGCAGTGTGGGACACGGTTGCTCAGGTGTTACCTCAGTGTCCTGAGGAGGTCCATGCTGAGCTTTTCCCAGGCGGTTGCTGGGGGTAAGGATGCGGCTAAGTTCACCATTCGGTGTGGTTTGGATACCACTGACTCGTTGGGCAGGGAGATTTCTACGACTGTGGCGCGTTGCGATCCACTGGGTCCTGACGTCCAGAGCTCGCTCATGGACATGCCGTTTGATGGCACTCGCCTGTTTGGCGATAAGACTGACAGTGCGCTGGAGCGCTTTAAGGACTCCGGACCACGGCCAAGTCCTTGGGTCTTTCCACTAAAAGCCCAGCCACTCCTGGGTTTTGTTCCTTTCGTGGCCAAGGCAGGGGCACGTTCCTTCAACAAGCCTGTGCAGAACCTGCCTCAGCGCGGCCGCGGACGTGGCTTCCGCAGGGGTGGCTTGGGAAATCATCGTGGGGGGCAGTCCATCTCCGCCCCCACTGCTTCTACCTCCAAACCTTCCTAATCCGAGCTTTGTGGAGCACCCCACGCCGGTGGGTGGCAGGATCCGCCACCACCTCCACCACTGGCGTGATATCACATCGGACAAGTGGATGTTGCAGATCATCCGCGGGGGTTATTCTCTTCCTCTTCAGTCCTCCCCACCCGCCATGCCACTCGGTGCCACCGCATGTCGGGGGATCACTTGCTGCTTCTCCAGCAGGAAGTTACGGCCCTCTTGGCCAAGGGGGCCATCGAGCGCGTTTCTGGGCCAGAAGTAGGACGTGGTTGTTATTCCCACTACTTTCTGGTCCCCAAGAAGGACCTCAGGAACGTCAATCGCTTCCTCCGGAAGGAGAAGTTCAAGATGTTGACTCTGGCTCAGGTCTTGGCTGCCCTCGACCCTGGAGACTGAATGGTAGCGTTGGACTTGCAGGTCGCGTGTTTTCACATCCCCATCCTGCCGGCCCACCGGCGTTACCTGCGGTTCACGGTAGGCCGCGAGCATTTTCAGTTTGCTGTGCTCCCATTCGGCCTTACCAGGGCCCCTCGGATGTTCACAAAAGTGATGGCAGTGGTCGTAGCTCATCTGCGCAGGTCAGGGGTGTCAGTCTTCCCATACCTCGACGACTAGTTGTTGAAGGCGGGCTCGCCCCAGACAGTCATCGCCCACCTTCAGACTACGGCCGACCTCCTGCATTTGCTGGGGTTCTCCATCAATGTGCCGAAGTTGCACCTGAGTCCCTCTCAGGAGCTCCCCTTCATTGGAGTGGTTCTGGATTCAACACAGTTTCGGGTTTATCCTCCCGAGCAGCGAGTCCGGGATATTCAGGCTATGATACCGATCTTTCAGCCTCTATCCCGGGTTTCCGTCAGGATGACCCTCCGGCTCCTGGGCCTGATGGCCTCCTGCATCCTGCTAGTGCAACATGTCAGATGGCATATGCGGGCTCTGCAGTGGGACCTGAAGTTCAAGTGGGCGCAGCATCAGGGCAACCTGTCCGATCATGTCCAGATCTCGGAGGGCACTGCACGACAATTGCAGTGGTGGCTCACGAATCGCGATTGGGTCAATGGCAGATCCCTCTCACTTCCCCAACTGGAGCACACAGTGGTGACGGATGCATCCCTCCTGGGATGGGGAGGCCACTTGGGAGAGGCGGAGATCAGAGGCCTCTGGTCTCCGGCACAGGCCCGGCACCACATCAACCTTTTGGAGCTTCGGGCGATCCGTCTTGCACTGAAGGCATTCCTTCCCTCTCTCTGGGGAAGTGTGGTGCAGGTGTTCACGGACAACACCACCGCCATGTGGTATTGCAACAAACAGGGCGGGGTGGGGTCCTGGACCCTATGTCAGGAGGCTCTGCACCTCTGGACATGGCTGGAACATCAAGGCATTACCTTGGTGGTTCAACACCTGGCAGGTTCACGCCAGGGCGGACGAACTCAGCCGCCGGTGCTTGATGGATCATGAATGGCGTCTGCACGAGGATGAGGCACAAGGTCTCTTTCAGTAGTGGGGAGAGCATTGGTTAGATCTATTCGCCACCGAAGAGAAAGCGCAATGTCATCAGTTCTGCGCGTTGGAATTTCCAAGGTGGCACTCGCTAGGCGACGCTTTTCGTCGTGAGTAGAGTTGCGGTCTGTTGTACGCCTTTCCGCCTATACCACTTCTTCCCACAGTGCTGAAGAAGATTCGGCGTGACCGGGCCCAAGTCATCCTTGTGGCTCCGGATTGGGCACGAAGATACTGGTATCCCGAGCTACTCAGCATGGCGATCGATCCCCCGATCTGGCTGCTTCTTCGAGAGGATCTTCTGTCGCAGCAGCAGGGGACGGTCCTCCACCCGAACCTGTCCAGTCTCCACCTCCATGCGTGGAGATTGAGCGGCAACAGTTGACAGCTTTTGATCTTCCTCCCGAAGTCTGTGATGTCATTCTGGCAGCCAGGCGTCCCTCCACTAAAACGGTATACACCTGCAGATGGAACAAGTTTGTGGCATGGTGCACAGCTAAGACTGTGGATCCCCTTTCTGCCCCTCTTTCCAAAGTCCTTCTGTTCCTTCTTTCTTTGGCCCAGCAGGGCTCTGCTCTGGGCACTATCAAAGGTTATCTTTCGGCCATCTCCGCCTTTATGCGGCTTCCAGATCAGCCTTCTCTTTTTAAGTCCCCGTTTATTAACCGTTTCCTAAAGGGCATTACGCACACGTTTCCTCCCGTGCCGTTCATCATGCCTCAATGAGACTTGATTCTTGTTTTGACCTGTCTGATGTGCGCTCCTTTCGAGACCCTTCATACCTGTCTTTTGCGTCTTCTTACTCTTAAGACGGCTTTCCTGGTTGCTATCACCTCTGCCAGAAGAGTGAGTGAGCTTCAGGCACTTTCTTCCAAACCTCCTTTCCTTTCTGTTCATCCGGACAAGGTGGTGTTAAGGACCCGTCCTTCTTTTTCGCCAAATGTGGTCACGCCCTTCCACATCTGGCAGACCTTCACTTTGCCTACCTTCTCTCTGCCTCCGCATCCTTCGAGGGAGGAAGAGAGGCTCCACTGTCTGGACCCAAAACGTGCGCTCTCATTCTATCTAAAGCGTACAAAGCAGTTCCAGGTGGATGACCAGCTCTTTGTTGACTACGTGTGTGCCAAAAAAGGTCGGGCTGTGCACAAACAGACCATCTCTCGGTGGGTCGTTCTGTGCATCAAAGCATGCTACTCCTTGGCTAAGAAGGAGCCTCCTGTGGGGCTGCGTGCCCATTCTACCAGGGCAACTTCAGCCACTACTGCCTTGGGACGTGGCGCCCCCTTGCAGGACATTTGTCAGGCAGCAACGTGGGCCTTGCTGCACATGTTTACCAAGCATTACTGCCTTGACAGTCCGGTCCGGAGAGGCGGCTTCTTTGGCCGTTCTTTTCTCTGTGACTTTCTGGTGTAATCTTTTCGCAGACCCACCACCGGGGTTGGTATTGCTGGGGTATCTATTCTAAGGTAAGGAATCTATCACTATCGTGTCTCTTTCAGATGCACAAGTTACTACTTGTGTAACGATATATCTGTAAGAGACATTAGTTAGTCATAGATTCCTTACCGCCCCACCCATCCTCCCCGTTCTGCGAACTGATTCTAGGGTTAAGGTCATCGCCCTTTCAGGGCCTTAGTTTCATGGCACCAGTGGTCAGTTTGTTGCATGGCTCTGCGTTCCTGGCGCAGAAAGTCCAGTACAGAACTGACGTCAGCGCGCATGGGTGGCGCCTAAGTAGTCTCCGTGATGTCATCTCGGCGCTTACGACACCAGGGACGGAAGCGGAGCCGCATGACGCCACCTACTGACGCGCAGTGGTACTGCTAGCAAAACTTTCCGGAACCAGTCTGACACCTGGGGATATTCTAAGGTAAGGAATCTATCACTAACTAATGTCTCTTACAGATATATCGTTACACAAGTAGTAAGTTGTGCGATAAGTGTTTTCCCTCTAAACTGCCTAACCTATGTAGGCACCACCTGCACCACAGACTTCTCGACAACTAAAAGGTCCTGTGCAGCACAAGGGAGATCGCAGAGGGGAGAGTGAGTCCACATCTCCACAAAAGGGGAATTACTCAAATAATCCCCATTCTCAAACAGTGGCCCTCTAACCCCAAATGAACTACAGTGAAGTGGGCAACCCCTAGGACTAGGGGGGAGATTGTGCCATAAAGTCTCATATGAGTATGTCCCATGGGAGTAGCCTAGGCTACCTCATGAGTAATTGTTGATCAGTAGTATTACTGCTCATCTTTTGATTTATTGCTTCTGAACCTTTTAAGTACAATATTCTTTTGTGTTGTGTGTGATTTAAGTAAAGTGCTTTTTCTTTGGAAAGTTTAAGTATAGGCTGAATTTCTGTTATTGACTTGCATTAGTTTGTTTGAGTTCTGAGTCGCTTAGCCCACCCTGCCTCCCTGATTAAGTCTTGGACTGATCACCCTCGATACCCTGAGGTTAAAAGTCTGAAGGGCTGTACCACCAGTCAGTTTTGGGTCCACTAGTAAAAGTGTGGCCTCAGAACACTACTTGTAAATGGTTTTGATTTACACACTCCTAGCCCAGTAACCCTTAATTGTCCTGGTACTCCCATAAATGTTCCCACATCATGGCATCTTACATTTTCATTGTCCCACATTATTCCCTGATCTTACTCAATGTACTACCCTTTGGGAAGATTGGCAGCTGAGTCAGGCTTACTGAGATGTTAACTTATGCCCTGCTTTGTTCCAGCAGTAAATGTTCAGCTCGGTGAATTAACTCTCCGGCTGTGGTTCCCAGATCTCCTTCACTTACCAGTGAGGTCTTTCGAAAAGCTTCCTTGCGGTCTTTATTTCCTAACCAGACTGCAGTGTCAAGATTCTCCACGCAAGCCTACCATCTTTGAGTTTTAATGCTGAAGTTGTCCAGCATGACAACTTGAATGTGTCACACTATTACTTGGACATCCTGAATCAAACTAAACAGCCTTCAACATGAATATCATGCTCATTCCAGTGGAAAAGGCATATGGTATTGGTAAAGGCCATCAACCCTTCCACAGGCCAGCAAGAAGCAATTCTTCCATATCTTCTTCCTTTGTTTGGTGTGCAGTTCATCAAAAGCAAGTTACTGAAATGTGATTGCTGCTTTTCGAAAAGGAAATAGTCTGGATTCCCTTTTCACCTTTTCCTGACTGAAGATACTTATTCCTGTTCAGTTAGAATACACTGGGAGTTAAATATAGTCCTCGAAAAGAGCCTTCCTTGTAATTATTACTTCAGAATGTAGAACGTGTCACTTTCATGCCCTATGTTTCAATTAAGCATATATAGCCTTTCCAACAACAGAGTGGATACAAGTATATTTATTTCCTTCTTGCCTAAGGTAGTGTTTGATTTCTGTTTTTATCAAAACACTTCATTACCTGCCTTTTTCCACAATTATGAGACATGTACTAGCACATCTTAGACATTAAATGGGCTTTGTGTTTTTCTTTAAAGAACAAAACTGAAGTTAACAAGAAATATGAATATCTGTTGTGAATTATGGGTCCACAGTTGCAGGCCAACTTGTTCTTAGATATTCACTTGCAAACAGTCCATATGTTGATGTCTAGTTTCCAGATGCCATAAGGCAAACATGAATTTTGCTGGGAGACCTAAGGCCCTTATAAGGGAAGAAGTTGCTACTCCAGCTTTATTGATAAATAGGTCTATCTGAAATCAGCAAAATAGTGATCTTTTTGCTTATTTACTTTATACTGCAGTTTAGCACTTATTCTCACAATTGTTATTTATAAATTGTAATTACCTTATTGTTATATCTTGTGACAAAGCTCTTGGATCCCACTTGTGGACTGAAATATTTAGTGTTTATGACATCAATGAGGAGTACCATAATGAAGAACTTAGATCACAATTAATAAATATTCCCTCTGACTATACTTCGTGCATTACGAAGTAGAAAACAAATCATCCATATCGAGCATTCACCATTTCGAATGGGAAGGTTCGGTTTGTAATAAAATATTTTTTGCTATGCAAACTGAAAATAACTGCACTCTTGGCTATTTGTTGCATCAGGATCTCTCACTTCCCAATGCATGCAAGTTCCCTTTTAAACTACTCAATGTTGCCTCATTTCTTTAAGGAGTGAAAGTCATTTTCCAAATTTTATTTAAAAAATGCATCCTAAGACCCTCTAATATATTGTAAAAAGAACAATTAATGGACAGAATGCAGAACAATGTCATACATTCACCCCAGTACAGAGATCTGGGCCTAAATCCATTGTTTTCTGCTCACCATGCCATTCCAGTTTGTTTATGTTTATGTTTATGTTTGTTGTAATTTATATAGCGCTAATCACCCAAGGTCTCTAAGCGCTAGCTTTTAGACAACAGACAATCAAGGTAACACTCTGAACATGGCCCCATCCCGTAAGCCTACGCAAAGGCCTCCGAGAATAGCATGGTCTTCAGCCTCCTCCGAAATGAGAGTAGATGTGTGTCCTTTCGAAGCACCTCAGGGAGTTTGTTCCACAGCTGCGGGACACAGACAGAAAAGGCACGACCCCCAAGTGTCGATAAGTTGAAGCGGGGGCAAGTAAGAAGACTGGCCTGCGAAGAACGAAGGTGACGACCGGGGATGTAGGGCTTCAGACGGTGTTTGATATAATTAGGGGCTTCGCCGAATAGGGACTTATGAGCGATACACAAGCCCTTGAAGCATACCCTTTGTTTAATAGGGAGCCAGTGCAACTGCCGCAGCAAACGGGTGGCATGTGTTTTGTGAGGCAGCTTAAAAATCAATCTAGCTGCGTCGTTCATGACTACCTGGAGTTTCCTCAGAAGTGATCCAGGGAGCCCAATATAGACTGTATTTCCATAATCAAGCCGAGACAATACCAAGGCAGTTACCACCGTTTGCATGGCAGTGAATGATAAAAGGGCCAATAGTTTCCGGAGCTGACGCAGTAATCCGACACAGCTTCCCACCACAGTGGAAACCTAGTTCTTCATTGTCACTCCGGAATCTAATATAATCCCTAGGCTCTTCACGGTAGGTACTGGAGTGGGGGTAGGGCCCAGCTCTTGAGGCCAGAACAGATCAGACCAAGGGGAGGAGTCTGGGAAGAGTACCAAGACTTCAGTTTTGTCAGGGTTTACTTTTAACGAATTCAGAGTCATCCAATTCATGGTGTACCTGAGGACGTTCTGAACATTCCGTTGTGAATCACAAGAGTGGTTCATGCGAACTATTAACTGAGTATCGTCCGCATAATTAAACACCTGACAGTCTAACCTAGCCAGGGCCTCAATCAAGGGTTGGAGATAGATGTTGAAAAGCAGGGGGGACAGCGCCGAACCCTGCGGGACCCCCCAAGGCAAGGAGCCCTGCTTGGGCGTAAGAGCCCCTAGCTGGACCTTCTGCTGGCTGTCTTCCAGAAAGGAAGAAAACCACTGGAGAGCCGTACCTATAACTCCCAGCCGCTGCATACGGGAAAGTAGTCGCCCATGATTCACCCTATCAAAGGCGGCTGAGAGATCAAGCAGGATCAGAGCAGAGTGAGCCTTTCTGTCAGCTGCAAGCCGCAGGTCGTCCAAAACTGAAAGCATAACCAGCTCGGTGCTGTTATGTGCACGGAACCCTGCTTGCCGATGATGCAATAGGTTGTGTTGCTCGGTATACGATGTCAGAGCTCTGAGCACATGCTGTTCAAGGACTTTAGCCAGGAACGGAAGTTGAGAAATGGGGCGAAAGTTCTTCAGTTTTTTTGCGTCAGCACCTGCTTTCTTCAGCAATGGGAGTACTATAGCTTCCTTGAACTTTCGGGGAACCAGTCTGGAACTAAGGGATAGGTTCAAAACGGCCAGGACCTCGGTCTCGACCAGGGGGGAAAGCGTTTTGAACACTCTAGGGGGGCAGAAGTCTTCCGGGGACCCTGACTTCACCTTAGACACTATCCGGGCAAGGGCCCCTGGTTCAAGCAGCAGGAGCTGAGCGAAAGGGGTTTTTGGTGGATCGAAGGGCACCTCCACCACTGGTAATGGGCACGGAGCGACACATGTGTTTTTAATAGCCAAAATAATATCTTCAACTTTAGTTAAGAAATAGTTCTGGATTTTGTCACAGTCGGCTTGAGTGGAAGTTGGTTTCTGTTCGGGCAACCTACTCAATTCTTTAAGAATAATGAAGGTCTCTTTTTGCGTATTACTAGCCTTACGAATCCTGTCTTCATAAAAAGCTGATTTAGTTTTGATAAGGGAGTCCTTATAATGGGCTAATTTGGATTTAAAACTCTCATTATCGCCTGGGGCTAGTGATTTCCTCCAAAGTCGTTCCGCCCGACGGAGGACCTGTTTTTCTCCCTTAAGCTCACAAGTGTACCATGGGACTCAAGCAGTTTTGTACAGAGACTTTGTCCTCTGGATGGGGATGACTGCGTCTAAGGCTGTCGTCAGCCAAGTAGAGAACTCTGCAGATGCCAAATCTGGGTCTGTAGACCCCGGCCTGAGTGCTGACGTCATCCTCAGGGCGTCTTCTAAGGTGGTAGGGTCTAAAGCCTTCCAGTTCCGAAATGACTTCCACCCCACTGGCGCTAGCTTAGGGCGGTTCTCAAAAGGGAGCAGAAGGCTGACCAATAGATGATCGGACCAACTGCAAGGAGTACAATCGGCCCGCAACTCGGCCACCGACGTAGTCCAAATCAGGTCTACGATGTGGCCCTTCTCATGTGTAGGGGATTTCACAACTTGCTGCAGTCCTAAGGATGACAAATCATCGTCCAGTCTGCTGGCCGCACCTTCTCTTGGCAATACATCCCAGTGATAATTAAAATCTCCGAGAACCAAGATATGTTGATATCTGGTCGGAGATCACTCATAACTTCAGTTTGGACCCAGCCATATGCAAATCAGTCTTGACCCTACGCCGAATGGGAACAGTCCAGCCCGAACTGTCAGGCCAGGTCCTCCCTGGACTGGAAACACGCATCCTAGGACTGGTTTCGGGCTTTCAGCCTTCATCAGCCAGGATAGCTTGACTCCCGTGGCATGGAGAGCACGGGACCCACGTCTGGGCCTATTCGTCCCACTCAGGGTGACAAATGCAAAAAGAACAATTAATGGACAGAATGCAGAACAATGTCATACATTCACCCCAGTACAGAGATCTGGGCCTGAATCTATTCTTTTTATTTTTTTGCTCACCATGCCATTCCAGTTTGGACCTAGCCATATGCAAATCAGTCTTGACCCTGCGCCCAATGGGAGCAGTCCAGCCCGAACTGGCAGGCCAGGTCCTCCCTAGACTGGAAACAAGCATCCTAGGACCGGTTTTGGGCTATCATCCCTCGTCAGCCAGGATAGCTTGACTCCAGGTTGCTTGTTTCCGGTCCCGGGAGGACCTGGCTTGGCATTTCGGGCTGGACTGTTCCCATGTGGCACTGGGTCAAGGCTGATTTTCATGTGGACAGGTCTAAACTGGAGTGGCATGGTGAGCAAAAGAATGATGGCTTTAAACCAGATCTCTTGACTGGGGTTGAATGTTTTGATTTGTTCAGCAGTCCATCCATCAATTGTGTATCTTTTGCTTTCTCGCCCTAAGTGCACCGGGTATGCCCAGACGTGGGTACTGGGCTCACTGTGCCACTGGAGTCGAGCAATCCTGGCTGATGAGGGCTGAAAGCCCGAAACTGGTCCTAGGATGCTTATTTCCGGTCCAGGAAGGACCTAGCTTGGCAGTTCGGGCTGGACTGTTCCCATGTGGCACAGGGTCAAGGCTGATTTGCATGTGGCCAGATCTAAACTGGGGTGGCATGGTGAGCAAAAGAATGATGGATTTAACCCAGATCTCTTGACTGGGAGTGAATGTTTTGATTTGTTCAGCCTTCCGTCAATCAATTGTGTGTCTTTTGCTCTAATATATTGTAAGCATTGGTGCAACGTTAATTGAGAAACAGGAGGACACAGCTGTTCTTATGGAGCTAACGTGGAAATAGTTTTGATCCATAGAAATAGTTCATACTTTCGCCCAATAGTTTTTGTAGGTCATTAACAAATTCCCAAAACTGTTTTTGGTTTGTGGTCGCTAGTGATCAACTACATGGTAAATACACACATACATAAGTATGTTTAGGCAAATTATGACACCGTTCCACATGTTACTCAGTAGAGTACCAAGGCTAAGCTTTTGTTTTTTAAAACGTCCCCTGTGCTGACCAAACAGCTCATAAATCTTTAATTCTAAAATAAGTTGATTTATGATTTAGTGGTGACTCAAACTCTCTGCTCTAGTTGTACACCATAATCTTTGACTGTTCTCTTCAAATTCCTGACAATTTCTTTTTAGGTTTTATTTTCTGCCAAGCATCAGGCTTCTTTTCTTAGAATGATACCACATTGATAATTATTTTCATTCTTAACAAAGAGGA
The DNA here is from genome assembly GCF_964204655.1 of Triturus cristatus. Taxonomy (NCBI): domain Eukaryota; kingdom Metazoa; phylum Chordata; class Amphibia; order Caudata; family Salamandridae; genus Triturus; species Triturus cristatus. Next base: position 409,085,005 of record NC_140582.1, read on the forward strand.
AGACTGATTCTGGGAGTATTACAGATGCAGACTAAAATGTAGCAATTTGATATGCTCTTAAGAAATTCATGTTGATAACAACTTCTTCAAATACGTTTTCTCAGACAAACCAACAATTTCTGCAAACAGTAACAAACCAAAATACGGAAATGGAGCAACTTCGCAAACAACTAAGGTACGATTGAATATTCTTTCATACATTCAAATGCCTGCCAAATGGTTCCATTTTAGAATTTATTAAAAATAATTTTTATTGTATTCTGATGACTATTAAGTAATGACGTTTTCAGTGTCTTAAATAATCGGAACCAAAGAGACTAAATGATTATAAATAGTTATTAGCAGTAGATTTTTAATGCTTTGCACAGTTTTTCAATACCATAATCGTATTTTCTCAACTGCTCCAATTTATTCACATAATGTAAAAAAATAGGACATGTCTCCATTGTCAATAAGGCAATCTCACTTTTTGCTTGCGACCACTACATGCCACTAGGCTTTGACATACTCCAAATAGTCCATTGAAATGTAGTTCACCCTACTCTAAAAGACCATAACATGTTCATGTTTTGTCAAACATCTAGCAGGGATTCAACACTACTTTTACAACTATTGCTACTTCATTAAACCAAAAATTATTTTCAGAGATGCCTGTTCAGGTTAAAAAATAGATGGACATTCTGGTATGGTGGGGTCTATTTACAGATTTGATCTACATTTATTGTCTCTGCTCTAAATCCAGCAGGATGTCAGTGGAGGCTAGGACATTCATAACTACTTTCGCTCATATATAATTACAGATCTAGTGACTGTATTGCTAATCACTGTAGTACAAGGCTGCAGCTTTGGCCATTTCCATTATCCAAGCTATGTACGTACTGGACCAACACTTTTAGCTCGCTGTATTTATTTAAATTATGGTGTACATATCCAAGACCAATACCAATGTATGAACTCTTCTAGACATCTTGTGCCATTGGCAAAACTCGTTTCGCCACTACATACCCCACTTAACATACAACACACATCGTACAGCGCACAATATCCAATATACATATCGAAAAATTTAAAGACAGGGCTTTGGGTCCGCTTTTTCAGCAGTTGGTCTCTTTCCTTTAGCTGCTCTGGTATTGGCTGACAAGGTTGTTCATCAGTTTTGGAATAATTTTAGGCCATTTATTGGATGTATACTTTTTGGGGAGTTGTAGCTCAAGAAGTGATATGTTAAAGTAGTTAGTCAATTCAACTTTATTCTGCTAGGAATAACCATAAAAGCACTCAGTTACAAAACTGTTAAAAAAGAGAAAATACAATTAATATCATATTATACTTAAAAACTGACATATACAGTATTTCATCACTGAAGCAATCTTGTTTTAAAAAAAAAACAACTAAATTCTTCATACAAACCATTGCTAGGAACATACTATTAATCCACCTCAGTATCTGTCCTCGTGGGCAGCGAACATTTTATATAATTGATTACTGCATTTTAAACTTGTGGCTGCCCAATTGTTGAAAAATAAAAACACATGATTATAATGCTTAATATTGGCACCACGTAGCAGCGGGACTAAAAAATGGTTCAGATGGGAAAGGTAAAGAGTATAGAATGGTATATAGTGGGTACTACTTTGCCTGAAAGAATCATCGCAAGGGCACGTGGAAGATTTGGAAACCACAGGCCCTGAACCGGGAAAGGCGACAGCTGTAAGGGTCAATAAAACCACTGGTACAGGTCTGACATTTAATGGCAGGACACACACACCAAGTTGTGAGGCTTTTCTCACTTCAAAACGTGCCTTCTGCAGCTGCGGCTCCTCCGCTAAGGCGGAGTAGCGTCGACCTGCTGCTTTTCAGCAGTGAAAAAAAATGACAAAGGTTATTATAATTTTTTTTTTCTCTCTCTCTTCCTACAGCCGAGGGGGGCGGGGCAGGACCGTCCCTTCTGACACAACACATCTGCAGGAAGGAAGAGTTGTGGCACTGTTTTAAATGCGCATGACAGTTTGGCTAGCCTCTCCACCTGAGCTGTGCTGTACAGCTGGGTGGACAGCAAGCATAGGGTCCTAGTCCCTTAGTGACCCCCTAACTAGGGCGTTCACACCAATCACTGCTCTGCTCTCATGCTGGGTATTACCAGCATGATACCAGCGTCTGGGTAGGGATAGGGAATCATCTGGTATGCCTGGACTTCGAGGAGCAGGGTCTAGAAGAGCACCAACGCTGCAGATGGCAGATAGGCATTGTTTACATTATTTTCCCCGCGCTGCCCCCGCACTGCCCCACCACTTTAATGCCCAGCAGCCACCACGGGCCTTCTGACACGCATTATAAAAGCGTCCTTTCACCGTGGCTATTGAGTGTGCAAAAATACTATCTGGCTGTGTATACAAGTCTTGAATTCCGTATTCACTAAAGGGGTTCTCTTAATGTACGCCAGCCGTGCAATATTTAAGACGCGGTCCAAGGTTAGGCAGTTGGAGATTATTAGTCTGGTGAGTTTGGCTTCGGAGATACTCCATATCCGCAGCCATAGAAGCTTGATGAAATCTTCCACAAATCCTAAGCCAATTTTAGCACGTCATTGCATCTGTTCTACATTGCCCAAACTTTGACACCAAATGTGCCGATTGCAACACATTTGCTCCTGTAAATATGCAAGATCTCCTTCACTGGCTTATGGCCAAATCTCGCTAGGAATTGAAAAACCGAGTGAATAGATCTCTGAAATTGAAGGGCCCTAACATTTAATAGGAACTTCCATTTGTTTGCTCAAATAAGTAAAATGTTGGACTTTGGCCACTTCCGCTCATGCCAGGCTGAATTTCTTGAATTTGGCTTTCTTTGGGCCTCATTTAATGACAAGGATTTTGTCAAATTCGTTTTCAGTCCTAAATTATCCATAAAGGTACAAAAAGCATTGAGTATGATTTGTAGCCCATTATGGGTTCTTGCCAATAGCACCATGTCATCTCAATATAGCAGGACAGGGACCAAGTGGGAACTCGATTAGGGCAAATCCTTCCCGACTGTACACAAAAAGCTTTCTAAGCAAAAACAGGAACAACTTCATAACCCTGAAGAACCCCCAAAGTTGAATTTATTTGTGGGGTAAGTTTGCCCTTGTTGCCAAACTGGACCTTTGCATATATGTGCCAATTTAATCGGCGAAGCAGGTCAATTAAGGCTATTTCTATAGCCAGACCCTCCAATATATCCCAAAGTTTGGGAAGCTGTACCTTGTCAAGGACAAAAGTGAGCTCCATTTCAATTAGTTGGTTCATTTGTTATTTTTTGTAAGCAGCTTGTAATACTTTATTTTTTATAAGTTGTCCCACCAGCAATGGCTTCTGTAACTGATGTGCTTGTTGGGCCCTCCTATTGAGGTGCAGTATTAGGCCACATCTTCAGAGCACTGGTTTAAAGAAGAGAGCCCAAAGTCTGTGCCCTTCAAATTAGCTAGCGAATGGTACACCCTACACAATGCTTGCTTTTGTAACACATCATCTCAATGCATAGGTATATTGAGAAGGATCATTCTACACTTCATTACACTAACCCATTTGAACACAAACGAATACCTCTAAATAGCTGCACAGAGAGCCGTAAACAGTGCAATCATGACAGTATTAAATGTATCCCAGGCCTGCATCTGCAGGAGCTCATATATTGTACTTACAGGTGTCAGATGGACGATGCGTGACAAAGCGTTGTGATGTTTATAAGGTCTTAGTGGACCATTCCAGGGTGTATATCGGGCCAAGGTTGAGGATCAACCTGGAGGCCTTCCTTGCAGGACTGGCTCTCTCCCTCGTCTCTCACAAGATTAGGCGAAAGACTTAGAGGATGCTATTACCCTGGAGGAGCTCATGCTTGCCTTGTGGGAGTTGAACACGGCAAAGGCCTATGGGGGCAGTGTCTTCCCAGCCTAGTTCCTACAGGCTTGCTCCACTTCCCAGATGGAGAACCTGCTAGAGGTATTCTTGAAGGCTCAGAGGTTTGGGACCCTGACTCCTACTATGTGCGAAGGTATCATTTGCCTCATGCTGAAGCCGGGAGGAGCTCGGGAGGATCCCTCCTCATCCTGCCCACTGACTATGATCGATTCTGATGTCAAGGTTCTTTGTAAATTGTTGGCCGAATTCTTGCAGGGGTTTGTGGGCCGGCTGTTCCATAAGACCAATGTGGGTTCATTCCAGCTCGGAGCATGGCGCTTAATCCCTGGTGGTTAACACATGTACTATACAAAACCACTGGAAGGGACCAAGATATGGCACTGGTATTGATCGACTTTGAGAAGGCTTTTGACACTCTCAATTGGAGCTATCTCATGACGGTGCTCCGGGTTTAGGCTTTGGACCGGAGTTCCTGAGATGGATTCAGCTATTGTAAAAGGACCCCACGTTGTGGATCAGGCTGGGTGGCGAGGTGTCTGGGGCATGGGCGGTGAGAGGGGCACTCAACAGGGTTGTCCCCTCTCACCGCTCCTGCTCGCATTGGCTGTCAAGGCAATGGCGATATTGTTGCGCCTTGTGGCCTGCATGTGGGTGAACAGAATCACATTGTCTCCTTATATGCAGATGATGCATTGATCTACCAACACTCACCCAAGGAGTCGGTCCCACTCCTGATGAGACGTGGCGGTTTTTGAGCGTGTCTCTGGCCCGCGAGTTAATTTCAGAAAGACTTCACTTTTCCCTCTGGGGAGGTTGGCCACCATACCACCCGAACATTTACTCGCGCTCGGGATTTGTGGGGAAGGGACGAGTTTTCGTTACTTGGGGCTAATGGTTACACATACAGAGGAAACCTACAGGTGCCTCAATGGGGACAGGGTGTCGGGGGGCCTGACCAGGTTGATTGACTTTTGGAAGACTCTACCCCTATCGGTGGCCGGATGGGCGGTCATTGTCAAGATGGTCTTTCTTCCTCATTGCTTATACCTTATTCAGAACTCGTTGTTCCCCCTTGGAACAGACGTCTTTCGTCATCTTGATAACCTGTTAATTTTGTTGGTGTGGGCCAGGATGAGCAGTTGAGTTGCCCTGTCAATACTCAAGAGGGACATGGATGACGGGGGACTGGCACTACCGGATCTGCAACTCTACTACCTTGCAGCACACCTCCAGCATGTGGCTTGGTGGCTGACAGACACAGATAATTGTGAGAAATGTCTGTAGGGGTATGCTTGGCGAGGACATCTTTTAGCGCTTATTGATGAGAGGTGGCCTCACCGGCGATCAGATCTCCTATTTGGTGCAGCACAGCTCGGTGTGGGATCTGGAGGTGAAAAAGGTATTACGTAGGGTCCCCTTTGACAGAGAGTTATAGATTTGGAACTTGATCCCTTTTGGTCCATAGATCAGGATAAGTCCATAGAATGATAGAGGGAGGGGGATGCCTTTTGCCAGGGGATCTCTAACCAGTGGAGACTTTCATTACATTTCAAGATGCATAAGACACCTTTGGCGTGGGACGAGGGTCACTTCCTCCACTACGCCAAACTAGAGAACAAGGCTAGGGAGTTATGGCGCACCCACCCGGCGGATCCTCCGCCATCACGTAAACTGGTAGGTTTGATCAAATGGGGTGAGGGCAGTCACGTTATTACACTTTTCTATAAAGCTCTCATTGAGAATGCTATAAAAATCCCTTGCTGATGGACGATAACTTGGGAGGCAGACCTGGGCACCACAATTGAGGACTTTGATTAGGATCTCGCATGTGGTCTCTTGCGACGGGTATCATGTAATCACCGATTCAAACTGCTGCACTTGAATTTTTTACACTGTACATATATGAAACCTGCGGGGCTTCACAGAATAGGCCCTACTGGGGCAGCAAAATGTGCTCGCAGCGGGGAGGAAAACACTACCTTTTTGTATTTGGCTTGGCAATTTACAAAGGTTGTGAACTATTGAAAGAAGGTGATCCGTAGGTTGGGGGACGTCCCAAACATCGAGATTCTTTGCATGCCGGTGGTGTGCTTACTGGGGATGGTAAAGTGACCCCACAAATATAAAATGCCCTAAAAATTTTTGCAACTAGCATTGTTCCTATCTAAACTCAGTCGCCATAGGCTGGATGGGGTCCCAGGTGCCAAGTACAGATCTTTGGGTCAAGGATGTGCTGGATTGGGGGACTACGGAAGAGCCCCATATACATATCACCCACACTAATGAGAGAGCTCCAGAAGCAAAAGAGACCTGGAGTCAGCTGTTGATGAGTTCAATACATATGGTAGCTCGGATTCTGACCAGGGTCAATAGATTGGTTACTTTTGTACACTGGGTACATTGATGCCCTCTGATGAGGTCACTTAGTGTGAACGTATTCAATGCGTAAATTAATTTGGCTTGGAGACTTGGTGTACACAATGATGTTCGATGTACTACTTATAAGTTACAGGTAGGCTGGTTGGGAAACACTCTGACTGCGCAGTTGATATGCATTGAATGTCATGTGTACTGTTTTGTGAAAAAATAAAGGTTTAAAAAAAAAGTTCTTATTCTTTAATATTTGTTTGGAATAAACTACACAATGTATTATTCAAACGTTATTGTTAATATTTACTAAAAGTGTACTTCAATTGTACAGTTGTTTTTTTATACATATGTATGAAAATTAACTTTTAAAAGGTTAGACTTGGCCTACTGGATGCACCAGTGGTTAATTTGCATTAGCCCGGTAGCAGCTTGCTCCTTTGTCAGTGTTTTCTTATTGATGAGGTATGAAAACTGCTCCCAGTGCAGAAACAATGGCTTGTGCCTTTTGCTAGAAAGGCCAGCGTGTGAGATATATGACTCATTCTCTCTCGGAAGGGCAGTTATGGAGGGTAAAGGAACTTGATAAACTCGAAAGGGACCAGGGTGAAATCTACCCATTGACAGTTAACTGTAAATTAAGGCCTGGGAAGAAGGGGTCCTTTGATCCCAGGGCCAACCGTCTCCATTCCAGTGGGAGAGAGAGCTGATCCCAGAACCAGTTTCGTATTGCTGAGTATGAGGGGCTCCTCATTTTCCTAGAAACACCCCAGGCTCGGTCACTAGCCTCCTCCAGGGGCATTAGAGTCCCTGCGAATGGTGCACTGTGTGATAGTTTGTAATAAGGCAGACAGGATATGCTGTACAATAGGGAAGGTTTGCCCTTGGAAACCTTTTGCCTATTGATTAAGGAATGTCCAGGAATCACCCCAACCCACTGGCCAGTCAATGGAATGATACCTCAACCCTAGCTCCTCAGAACACATCTGGAACCACTGTCTGTAACCTGTGTGGAGACCCGAAGGGTTGCATCTGATCCCACTTGTGCCTAGGACCAAGACTCCAAGGTTAAATTGACTAACCTCCTAGGTGGCTTCAGAGACATTAGAAGCTGCAAGAGGCATTTTATTGTAGTGACCAGTTGATCATTGGCAAGCCTCTGCTGGAGTGGGTCTAGGACCATAAGTGTTTTTCCTGAGTTTTTGGAAGCCTTAGAGATGGCAAGGAACAGCCACTCCTAAAATGTGTGACTTGTACACTTTTCAACCTCGGGGGTCTATTACTAACCATGAAGGCTCTCCTCCCAAGGTGCTACCTTGGCTGGCAAGGAAATCAGGTTGGTCCTGACTGAGTTTTTTCCCACCCAAAAGAAGGTTTCAGAAAACCCTTGTGGCTAACATATTCAGCCAGTCTTGTTCTGGAGTTCCAAAGGAGAGGCTAAATCCCAACATACTGTTCTGAGCTTTTCCTGCCAAAACCAAGAGCTTAATCTCAGCCTCATCCAGCGACTATCAGACTTCGAGAGGACTTTGCTGGTAAACCGTTTTCAACCATGTCCTGCTGGAGAATTTTGATTTTCATAAAAAAAACTAAGGGCCTAAGCTAGAGTATGGTGGACAGGTTGCTCCATCACAAAATTTAAGTTACAGTCCGAGTGCTTTGTATCCCTTGGACCTTGTAATAAGTTGGACGGGATATCCATCATTTTGGTAACGAAGCACCCGTCCTCCTAATTCTAAATTGGGCCCTAAGCTTGAAGGTAAAAATTTTAACCAGGATGACCCGCTTGCTGTATGTGACCTCCACTCCATCGTGTCAACCTGAAATCACACCTAGGTCCTGGTCAACCAGGAACAGTGACTTCTGATTGGCACTTTACTTTTTCTTGGCACTTTATCTCTGTGTCGTCAGATTAGATTTAAATCATTTTGGTGCAATTTTTCTAATAAAATGTGTCTCGATTTTTAAAAAAGTGGTTATGGTATTTTTATTATGTTGTGTTTTCCCTTTTTTGGTGCTGTTGAATAATGTATACACTTTACCTAAGTTAATCTTGACTGCTCTGTGCCATAGTTACCAGGGGGTTAAGCCCAGAATTAAATTATTGAAATTGTGTATTTAACCTGACAATATTTTTGGATGTATTACTTGAGGTGGACTCACGGTCATCCTTATTTTTTTATACCAATGTCTCCTGTTTTTTATTTGTTAAATGCTAAGGAGTTTGACAGGACATATCTGGTATTTATTTCCAGTTATAGGAATAAGTCTGTGGTGTTAGTAATGAGATTACATGTATAGTTTGCCACATTACAAGAAGGAAAACAAATCTGCATTATTAACCGTAGCCATTTTCCTTTATACTTTGCAAAAATTGCAAATTCTATTAAACTCAAATTAGACAGAAGCAACTTTTTACATTTGTCTCTATGTATATAGCACTGGAGCCCATTACATACAACTTTCAGCAGTGAGCAGTGAACTCTGCCATTTGACTTTGCCAGTGGACCCAGCCCTTTCTCAGCCAAGACAGCTGCTCATGCCGTATGACTATGCACAGAAGACTCTGTCCACAGGGACTAGTTTTGTGCAAGGGCCTGTGCACAACCCCTATCCCACTCACACCAATTGCTTTCTGCCTTGTTCAGCTGTTTTGTGTGGGATTGTGGCTGGACGCAAGCATTGGCAACTGCCAAGTAAACCTTTTGTCCACACTTTCAGCCATGTGCAGCAGGCTCCAAGCTATGGACACAGTGCCTTGCCTCTGGCTACTGCAAAGAACAAGGAGTTTGAAGGAATGCTTGACTCACTCTCAGCCACTGGCAATCCCTCAAACCATCCAGATCATAATTTTCTACCCACCCTGCCATTCTAGACAGGGACTTTCCTTATGCAAACAAGTCTTGGTGCTGCTCCAGTAGGAACAGTCCAACCCGAACTGCCACTCCTGGTCCACTCCAGATGGGACCACAAGCCATCCCAGACCAGTTTCAACCTACTTAGGTTTCATCAACTGGTATAGCTTGAGTCTTGTGGCACAGTGAACGCGGGAGCAGGGTTGGTACTGATTTACTTAAGACGGCCTCTAGTCTAGAGTGGCACAGTGGGCCAAAAAATAATGGACTGGAATGCCGCAGAGCGATTGCCAGTCGCTGATATTAATTCAAGCATTTCATTCATCACCTTGTTGTTGTTGCAGTTGCCTCTATTTAGGTACTTTACTAGCCCTATTCTCACTCAAACCAAATATCTATGGCTTTCGTCTGAACACAGCTGGCTTGTTTGGGTAAATAGAGGGCACAGTTACTGGCCTCCAGCCACGGCATACACCCAGCACCCAAAGCATCAGTGCAGGGCATTCAGTCATGCAGCCTCTAGACCCAGGATTGTGCCTTTACCCAGCATACAATACCTTTTAGCAGCTTTTAGCTCTGCGCACTGGAATCTAGACCCAGGACGTGGCCTCCTATGAGGGTCTACAGTATTGAGGTGATCTGTCCGCTAGCTTGGTGTGCTGGAACGCACCATTGTGTGCCGAAGATAAGCCACCAGAGTGTTCGATAGTTGAATTAATGTCCTTTCCAATACGATCTGCCATGTAATATGCACAGTGCTTCGCAAGCTGCTGTCTTTATTTATTTAAAACTTAAAAATATAGGTTTTAAAAAAAAGAGTTGCATCCGCAGTATAATAATTTGTATATCCTTTAGACGTGGAGGGCCCAGCACACAGCTTGAACAGAAAGCATTGGACAGTGTTGTGTCTGTCTTTTATTATTATTACTTATTTGCGTGTAAGTATTCCATAGTCTACATCATTGATGACACATGGAATCCCCAGGTGTCATCAATGATCAGTTGGAGACTGGGAGTTGTGAGCAGCTGTTCCTGCTTGATGCTGTGTTGGCCTTTATTCTGTGAAACCTGAATAAATACTTTATCAACTACGAAGTTCCTGGAGATCATTTACATAACAAAAGTGGCGACGATTTGAGGACAACATCTACGTGACCTACGCCGATTCATTACGGATTTGAAAACAAGAACCTTCAAAAAAAATAAAAAAAAGAATGACTTCAAAGCGGAATTAATTGGATTACAAGTGTGAGTACGCTTATTATAGATTGGGGCCAACGCAGCGAAAGCAACAAGTACCAGCAGTGAATTAATTAGGTAGTATTTTTTTTTAAACTACTGGACATTCTTTCAACGTACCTGACAACCGCGTGAGAGGGAGCGTGGAAGGCTGCTTGGCTCGAAGTTCGTTCGGGGAACTCTCATTGTGCGTGTGACGTCAACAGCGCACACTGTCAACTTTCAACTTTCAACTCGCGTTGTGCGTAACAACGCAATACGTGCCGCCATATTGTTTTTGTGTGCAATGTTACCTAGCAACACACAGGAAGCACGATGAGAAGCGGCATACGGGAAGGTACTGTTTATTATCCCGTTTATTATAAACTTTGTCAGCTTGTTCCTACGGTGACAAGCACACCAGTTTCCAGTGTTTTCTAAGTATAAACGTCCTAAGCAAAAGATAATTTGTTCTAACACCTTTTATTTTTGAAAGTCTACTTACGAGTGGGTGTGTCATTTTGACAAGCTCATCAAGTGGCGGAGCACTTTATCGGCATAATTGTAATAGACAGTGGGACAAGAACATACATAGCTGGTGATACATGTTACATGCTATTATTTGATTTTATCAATAATTTTTTTTTTTTGCAAAGGTTGCAAGCGAGCTTCAAGTTAGAGTAATAAAATGTGTGCTGCACAAACATTTTCATTAACTCCACCACAAGCTTTTCTGTCTTCAAAAGGTGATCCTCCAATTAAATGGAAAGAGTATTTTTTAAATTATATAGATGCACTTGAAGATGGAGAGGATGAATTAACACAAGCAAGGAAAAAGAAAATATTACTCCACTCGCTTGGCCCTCAAGGTTTGATAGCATATAACTCAATGAACAAGAAAACACATGCTACAGATGATGCAAATGTATTCACTCAGGCTTTAGAAGACCTCGATGTTTATTATTCCACGTCAGTGTGCATTGCTATCGACAGGCATCAATTTTTTGGAAGGAAACAAGAAAAACAAGAATCGGTTGAAGATTTTGTGGCGGATTTAAAGAAATTGGCTGTAACTTGTAGATTTGGCATGTTGGAGGAAGAACTTATTCGGGATCAAATTATAATGTTTGTAAACAACGAACATGTTCAAGAACGTCTCTGGGTTCATGGTGAGGCAGCGTTGGCAGACGTTGTTGCTTTAGTTAAAAAAGCAGAAATTACTAATAAATGTGCTAAAGCTATAGCTGAACCGACTAAAGACAACGAAAAATCTACAGTGAACAAAATAACATCTAAAAGTAAAGGCAAATCCCAGAGACCGTCATCTTCCTCTAAAGAAACTGATGACACTCAAACGAAATCCACAGTTTTAAGATGTTATAGGTGTGGAAGTAAAAACCATTTAGCCAATTTTAAAAACTGTCCAGCCAGGAGGCAAAAGTGTTTGCAATGTGGTGTTTTTGGTCATTTTACCAAGGCATGCAGACGTAATTTAAAGAAGAAGAAGAAAGTTAATTTAGTGAAGGAAGACTTTAATGGATCTTCGTCTTCATCTTCGAGTGATGACACACCTACCAAAAATGTTGATTGTGTATTAAGAGTGTCTGATAGTGTTAATTCATTGAATATTAATTGCAAATCCAAACCGGTATGTAAGATGTCCATTGGTGGTGTGGAGACACTCATTGTAGCAGATTCGGGGTCTCCATATACTATTATTGACAAGGAAAAGTGGGAAAAAGAGTTTGTTCCTAATATAGGATCCACTTTAGCTTCACCAGACATTTCCACGGAGAGCTTTACTGGTGAAAAGATTGATTTAATAGGTTTTAGGGAACTTATTTTTGAATTCAAAGGAAGGTCTTCGGTTGGGAAACTTTATGTGGCAGTAGAGGGTCCCCCGGTGTTAGGTTGGATTGATCAGAGGAATCTTAATATCATGTTAAATCCGAATGGGGTGGAACAAGTCATGATCCTAGACCATTATGCTGACTATCGAAATGATCTTAAAGCTAAATTTCCAGAAGTCTTTAATGACAAAGTAGGCCTGTTGAATGGTTATGTACATAAAATTATTTTGAAGCAAAATGCACTACCTACGGTACAAAAATCCAGACATATACCTTGGGCTGCTCGTGAAGAGGTGGACAAGGAGTTAAAACGACTGTTGGATGATAAGATCATTGAGGAGGTTGAAGCTTCAAATTGGGTTGCGCCTTTGGTCGGAGTACGCAAGGCCAATGGCAAAGTCAGGCTATGCATTGACTTGAGATCACTGAACAAGAATATAGTGGTAGAAAGATTTCCGCTGCCCAAAATCAATGAGCTTATTGCACTTACGAAAGGCATGCGATGGTTTTCGGTGATTGATTTAACATCAGCATATCACCAAATTCCATTGCATGATGATAGTAAGGATTTGACAACATTCATGACTCCGCAAGGTTGCTATCGGTTTTTACGTATGCCGTTTGGCCTTGCGTCAGCGGCTGCGGTGTTTCAGAAGCTTATGTTTAAATTATTTCATGATTTACCAGGAATTCTCTTCTTTCAAGATGATATCCTTATAATGGGAGAAAATAAGTCTATACATGATGAGAGAATTTATTCAGTTCTTAGGATTTTATAGGAGAGGGGTCTTACCGCAGAGTTATCAAAATGCAAATTTGGTGTTGATTCCTTAGATTATTTAGGTCATGAAATCTCTGCGAAGGGTATTTTACCCAAGTCTAAATTAATGAAAGCTATACAGGATGCCTCTTCTCCAACCAACAAGGAGGAATTAAGATCTTTTTTAGGTCTTATAGAGTTTTACAGCAAGTTTGTAAGGAAGTTTTCAGAGAAAACTTTCAATTTGCGTCAATTGTTGAAAAATAGATCTGTGTTTGAATGGTCCCATACATTGCAACATGACTTTACAGTTCTTAAGAATGAGTTATGTAATGCGAAAGAACTAGTAGGGTTTGATCCTCTGTTACCTTGTATTGTCACTACTGATGCTAGCCAAAAAGGACTTGGTGCGGTTCTTTCGCAAAAAGAGAAGAATGGTAAAGAAGTAGCGGTAGCATATGCATCTAGAGCTTTGTCACCGGCCGAAGAAAAGTACTCAGTTATTGAGAGAGAGGCACTGGCTGTAGTATGGGCTCTGGAACATTTTAGGTGTTTTATTTGGGGCTACCATGTGGAGGTGAGGTGTGATCATAAACCTCTGGTGAAAGTACTCTCTTCTGATGGACTGTTAGCTGCTACACCTAGGATAGCAAGAATGTCTATTCGGTTATTGGATTATATGTATTCTGTGAATTATATTCCGGGTGTTAAAAATCAGGTGGCTGATTGTTTGAGTAGACTGCCGTTACCATTAGATCTGTCTAGTGATAATTTAGATGATTTTCAAGTAGCGGGTATAGATCTTAAAAGAGAAAATGCGAGTCTTAGTCCACAAGAATGGGAAGAGAGTATGAGTAATGATGAACTCCTCACCAGTGTCAAAAGTTGTGTTGTGAATGGGTGGCCTGTTAAGAAGTTGTTAAATGAGGAAATGAAACAATTTTGGGAGATAAGGGATGAGTTGTCTCTTAAGGATTGTAACATTTTAAGAGGTGAAAGAATCATTCCACCAAAGGTATTGAGGGCTAAGGTTATTCAACTGTGTCATGAGGGACATCTTGGCATTGTAAAAACGAAAAAGTGTATCAGGGAATTGTATTGGTGGCCAGGAGTAGATGCGGAAGTTGAGAGAATAGTAAGGGACTGTTCTTTATGTAACAGTTCTGACAAATCTTTAAGAACACACTGTCCTCCTTTGTGTCCGGTTGAGTGTCCAGATATGCCTTGGGAGACTTTAGGTATAGATATCACGGGGCCTGTTACAAAAGATGATTCTGTTAAGTACATTCTAGTTGCAGTTGATTCTTTTTCTAAGTGGCCAGAAATTAAGGTGGTTGATAGAGCTGATGCTTCTTCGGTTCTGGAGTTTCTAGATGATTTATTTCAAAGAGAAGGACTCCCTAAAGTTATTATAACTGATAACGGAGTTCAGTTTAAAAGTCATATCATTGAGGAGTTTTTAAAACGTAATGGCATAAAACACAGAGTTACGTCAATTTATCATCCTAGTGGGAATGGTGAAGTGGAAAGGTTCAATCGAGTGATTAAAGAATCTATTCAATTAGCGAACCTTAAGAACCAAGATTGGATAGTAGGGGTTAAGAAAATGATTTGGATGTATCGTATAACGCCTACTGTCACTGGTTATAGTCCGTTCACTATTATGAAAGGACGTGTTCCGTTTACGAAAGATAACCAGTGTTGGATGAAACACTCACGGTTATTAGAATGGTCACCTGAACATGTCAAAGGAAATGTTGAACAACACCAAAAGAAATACAAAATTTATTATGACAGTAAAAACAAAGTTAAATCAATAAATTTTGGAATAGGTGATCAGGTACGAGTCAGATTACCTTTTAAAGTAAGGAAAGGGCAAAGTAAATTCTCTAAGCCTCTTTCTCTAGTCAGTCTTGGGAAAAATTCTGTGCAATTATCTGATGGAAAAATTTGGCACACGCCAAGATTGTAAAATGCAAAAGTACACTTAATGAGTGGAGTGGAGAAGGAACTAGTTGCATGAGGAGTTTTCACTGGTTAGATGAAGAGAATATTGGGGAGGAATGTAGCCGGGAATCAGCACAGGTTGAGAAGGATCCTTCTGGTTCTAGTATGATTGAGGTTACAAGTCAAGTTGATGTTCCTTCTGTTTCTTCTGAAGTGGAGAATGATGATCTTCTAGATGGGGTTAATCCTGAATGTATTTCTGATGGTGTTGCTCTTCATTCTAATTCCTCAGAGTTAATTGGACAGGAGGAATCTTCTGTTTGTGAACCCCATCCTCAATCTCAAGACAATTATGCTCTTGTTAATAGTTTTGGTAGGGTGGTTAAACCACCGGAATACCTAAAGGATTTTGTTATGAATTGATGATTTCATTCTTATAATATGTGCTTATGTGTACTTTTAGGTTGTTATGAATTAGTCATTGTAGGAAGAGGGGATGTGTGTTATATTAGATTATTATTGTAAATGTAGTGTTCACTATTTGTAGTGTTCATTATTTTAAGATAAGATTATTTATTGCAAATGTAGTGTTCATTATTTTAAGTTAAAGGGAGAAGATGTGTTGTGTCTGTCTTTTATTATTATTACTTATTTGCGTGTAAGTATTCCATAGTCTACATCATTGATGACACATGGAATCCCCAGGTCTCATCAATGATCAGTTGGAGACTGGGAGTTGTGAGCAGCTGTTCCTGCTTGATGCTGTGTTGGCCTTTATTCTGTGAAATCTGAATAAATACTTTATCAACTACGAAGTTCCTGGAGATCATTTACATAACAGACAGAACTCTTGAAGAGGGCTGTCTCCAATGTGGCTGGAACTCTGAAGCATTTTGTTACTATGACCAAACATGAAGAAGGGTGACCTTAACTTCCTAGTGAGGAGAATCACTAACTCCTGATCGCTTGAAGATTTGCACAAAGTTAAGTTCTGTGTGGAGGTTGGTTCAACTGACTAGGCAACCTGGGAGCCAGAAAAACACTGCAAGCTGTCCAAAATCGTTAAAACTACATAAAGTGAGGAACCGCAGGGATGATTTTCAGCTAAACATCTATAGATAGTTTACATTCTCCCTTTACATGCCTATATCTGCTGCAGTCTACAGCCAGTTGGTCTGAATCCACAGGCATTTGCACCATCCTTCTTGTGTGGTTCTGGATATATAAACTTTTAAAGATACTGGTGGACCTACCCTCTTCCAGTTCCAACAGTAACTGGTAGAACCAGTTGTCCTCATGGGTGCCTCTAGGCCGGAGGTACTCCTGCTAACCAGAAGTCTTTTCTTTAACTGGCCTCCCCCCCCCCAAACAAAAATGTTGGTACTCCTGTGGGAAGCTATTGTTGGTGATAAGCCATTTCAACCTTCGTTTCAATTACAAAACGTTTGAACTTTTAGACAAAACTGGAGTTGAGATGAGTTTGAATAAAAAACAATCTCAAGATATCCTCTAAGAGAGGAGAAAAAAAATAAAAAAATAAAGGATGCTTAGTCGACTTGAAAATACTAAGCTAAAGTTTTTAAAATATAAATAAAAATTACTTGTAGGTGGACAACACTTAAAGTTGACCATCTCTCGCAATGGTGCTCCACTGGGGTACCAAACTTCAGCATACCCACCAATATATAAATATTTCTTCATTTAACTATAAAACAAAAGGGATTTCAGTAGAACAAAAATTTGGTGCTAAGATTATTAAAAATCAGAAACTTGGGTATTTCATAACTTAAAAATTTGATTAAGCAATTCAAATTTTTCCGTGTACCCATGTTTTTGTATTTTTGGAAAGATAACAATCACTATGTTTTTAAGCCCTCTGTTTGTGCAGTACTTATTGTTACCATGCAAGCAATTCAGACTTTTTATTTGCATTTTGCACAGCCCGAAATCTTTCACCTTAGATGTTGACACTATTTTGATAGAGTGACACTCAATATAATTACTTCTAAATTTCACACATTGAGTTCAGTTAAACATCCTATAATAGCCCTGTTCATTGCAGCTTTAGGGGCGCCCAGTACCAATCATGTACAATTTGAAACAGTCAGAGTTTCAATCGGGCTTCCCAGGTGCCTTCCAGTATGTCCGACCAGTCCTCTTCCTCTATGGTTATATGTAGGGGTGTCTGCCATTTCTCACGCGGACCTCTAAGGAGAGGTTGTGAGTGTAAGTGGTTAGACAGGGTACCGTATAGCCCCGATATCGCACCCTTGCATCATCCCCATACCAGGAGGTATTCCAGTCTAGGCGGCGTTTCCAGTGCCATTGGGGCCATGGCAGCGTCTCACGCAGTGTTGTAGTTGTAAGTGTTGCCAAGCTTCTGCGAGGGGAGTCCAATTTCTTCTGTAAGCTGGGCGAAGGGCTTTAACTCACCGTTTTGATAGACCTGATCCAGTGTCCGAATTCCTCCCCCTTTTCAACTAGGCCAGTGGAGTGCCCGCCCATTTATTCGGATACTGTGATTTTCACAGAGTGGGGCTTTGGAGTGCAGTCGGTGATTTACCCTCAAGAGGTGATGTGCCTGATGCCATGTCTTATATGTGGCCTGCATTACTGTGTATGGGGTGGACGTACGAGGGATGTGGTCTCCATAAATGAAACTGAGGCCTTCATCGCAGCCTATGAGCGAGTGTTCCGTTGTGACCCAGTGGGTGTGGTCCGGCGTACCAGCGAGTAGGTAGGCTAGCTGTGAGAGGTGTAGGGCTAGGGAGTAGTGCTCTAGAGAGGGTAAACCCAAGCCACAATGGGAGCGGCAGGTTATAAGTTTGGCTGCAGCTAGGCAGGGACAGGTGGAGCCCCAGACGAAGGCCCTTATATGGGCATCTATGCGGTGCAGAGTAGCCAAAGGCGGCACAATTTGCAGCATTCCCAGGGAATATGTGAAGCAGGTTACTGTGACCAGTCGTACGGCCTGCACTCTTCCCCACATGGAGAATCCTAGGAGGGACCATTTAGCTAAATCTGTTTCCATTTGTGTTATGAGGGGTGTCAATGCCCCTCCGCCGCCCCCTCACCCCTCCACCTACTTATTATATGATGTCAGAGACTCTCCCGACCTTACTCGCCGCAGCGTCGCTTATTCCACACAGCACCTGCTAAAGCCAAAATTAGCATCTTACGACAATGGAGGTCGCCTGCCCTCCCTCACAGGAGCACTGGATGGTGACAATGGCCTAAACGGCGTCCCATGAGCGCGTTATATGCAGCCTGCAGGATCTGGAGGAGGTGTTCCAGCAAACATGGACCCCCTTCCTTCAAGAGTCCACCCCTTTAAACTGCCCTCCCCTCCCTTGTCTCTTCCCCTCTCCCTTTCCCACTCACCCAACCCCTTTTTTCTTTTTTCTCCGTCCGTTGCTGTCGCTCGCTCCACCCACTCCCCCCACATTTGCCCCACCTTCCTCCTCCCTCTCCACCCACCCCTCCGGTCTAGGAGGCCGCCATGCAGCCCATCCATTACCTTAACACCACTGCCCCCCATACCCCTAACCCCATATGTTTAATCTCACCTTCCCCCTCAGAGACCCCTCCTGATTGGCCACCCCTGAGACTTCAAAGACACAAAATTGATGGACGGAATGCAGAACAAATAAAAACATTCACCCTCAGTCAAGAGATCTGGGTTAAATCCATCATTCTTTTGCTCACCATGCCACCCCAGTTTAGACCTGGCTGTATGCAAATCAGTCTTGACCCTGTGCCTCATGGGAACAGTCCAGCCCGAACTGCCAAGCCAGGTCCTCCCTGGACCGGAAACAAGCATCCTAGGACCGTTTTCGGGGTTTATATGGCTGGGTCCAAACTGGGGTGGCGGAGTGGGCAATAGAACGATGGATTTAACCCAGATCTTTTGTCTGGAGGAGAATGTTTGCATTGTCAGCATTCCGTCCATCATTTGTTTGCTATAACACACCCCTGAGACTTGGCTTGCCGAAGGATGTCGGTCGCAACAGACAGCATGCTCCCACCCTTGCCTAGTCACAGGGACACTTTTTTTGCAGCCCCCTTTCTCCCTCTATGCCCCCTGCTCAGAACAATTGCCTCAACCACCTGCAGCACGCCTTCCACAGGAGGACGTGGATTCCACGTCATTAATAGTACTCAGCACCTTGAAGTAGTCTGTTATCTACCACAGGTCATAATATTAAGATCGAATACTGCATAGTCATCCCCATTGTCATACAGAATGAAGAGTACCTGCCTCCTACATGCCGATACGTACCCCTCCCCTTAACACTTCCCCCTACCTCGCCCCTCTTCCCCCCCTTCCTGTTCTTGGCTTCTTGGTCCTCTTGTACCCCAATCCCACCCGCCACCCCTCCTTCTTATTCTTCAGTTTCCTTCACAACTGTATAGATATATTTGTAATAACGATAGACTCCAGCGAGTGCGTAACACTGTGAGCCACTTACATTGTTGTGTTTTTCTCCAACTTTCAATAAAAATAATTACGAAACAAACAAAAAATCCTACGGTAAACTCTTTGACCATACCTTGCCCACCATACCTTGCCCAGTTAACCATTAAGATAAGATTACCCCAGCGACAGTTACACTCCTTTCAAACTAACAGGTCGAAAGAGGCCTGGCTGGCGATGCAACATCGTATCTATCAGTGGGGGGATAAATCGAGCCAAATGCTGCATCGGTTGTGCCAAGCTCGGACAGCTCCGACGATACGGTCCCCAGACGGAACGCCCCATTCTGCCCCTGCGGCGGTCGCACAAGTGTTTGCCACATTCTACTCCGATTTATACGCGGCACGGGAAGTGATCGCCCAGCCTTTAATCGACGCCTTCTTTCGGGACATTCCTCCTCCCCAACTGTCTGACGAGGCACGGGACAAGCTGGAGGAGCCCATCACGTTAGATGAGCTCCGCGCTGCGCTGATGGCTACCCGCCCGGGTCGGGCCCCCGGACCGAACGGATTCCCCGGAGACTTTCTGCGGCCCCATGTGCCGACGCTAGGCCCCTATCTGCTCCAGGTTGTACAGGAGGCCGAGGAGACTCAACTGCTACCGCCTGATTGGCGACACGCAGAAATAGTCGTGTTTCTGAAGCCGGGCAGACCCCCTGAGGATCCGGGGTCATATCGTCCCATATCATTGTTGAATTTTGAACCTAAACTATTGGGCAAGGTCTTGGCCGATCGTCTACGGACATATATACTAGAGCTGATCCACCCGGACCAATCAGGCTTTATGCCGCATCGGGCAACGAGGCATAATATCCGACGGTTGCATAATGCGATAGCAGAAGCCCATAAGCTAGGCTGCCCGGTCGCGGTACTGCTGGCCGATATAGACAAGGCGTTCGACTCCCTTAGTTGGGAGTACCTTTTCCGCCTCCTAGAGGCAGTAAACTTTGGGCCCCGATTCCGGACTTATATCAAGCTCCTATACACGGGTCTCACGGCGTCGGTCCGGGTGGCCGGTCATCGGTCGGCCTCGTTCCCGCTCCTCCGTGGCACCCGACAGGGATGCCCACTATCCCCACTGTTATTCGCGCTTGCTATAGAGCCACTAGCCGAGTGGGTGAGGAGGGACGCAGTGATGCGTGGGCTGTCATGGACTCCAGACTACACAGACAAAATAGCCCTGTACGCGGATGACGTGCTATTTTACATGGCTGACCCACGGGTCTCGGGGCCTAGGGTCCTTCAGATCCTCCGCATCTTCGGTGAGACGTCTGGTCTGTGCGCTAATCCCTCTAAATCTATTTTATTCCCGGTGTGCGGGGATCTGGGACACATGGCTTGGGCAAACCAGGTGACTATCGCTACCGACGGGTTTAAATACCTCGGGGTCTACGTGACCCGAGATCAAGCTACGGCGTGGGCTCGGAGAATAGCCCCTCTTCTCCCGGCGGTGCGGGACGACACAACGATATGGTCACAATTACCCCTCTCCCTCTATGGCCGATCGGCGATCTTTAAGATGATTTCACTGCCCCGCATGCTTTATCGCCTCCAGAATTACCCATACACGATCCCGCAGACGTGGTTCACGCAAGTAAACGCCCTGCTGAACGGGTTCCTCTGGCAAGGGGGCGCCGTACGGGTGGCCCTGGCGACCTGTGTACAATCTACATACTGCGGGGGAATAGCTGTGGCAGATATGCGCGCCTATTACTGGGCATCCCAGCTGCTCGTGGTCAACGACTGGTGGTATGGGTCGCTCCAAGATCCGGCGTATGCGGTAGAGCGTTTGACGCTCCCTCACACGCGGCTGCTACACTTACTATATGATTCCTCGTCAGTAGCCGGCCATCCTCCGGCATGCGGTACGGTGATTCAGATCTGGCGGGGCGTGGTGCGTACGATGGGCTGGTGGGGGAAACTTACCAAGATGACAAACCCTATGGCGCGGCGCCTTCATCCGGCCGGTGGCAGCCCTGGAGGGATCCGGGAGTGGGATACAATAGGAATCTCCACGTTGGGGGATGTCATGCGAGGGCCCACAATTAAATCCTTCCAACAACTACAAACCGAATTTGACCTACACAAATCTCAGTTCTACCGATACTTACAGCTTCGACATGCGTTGATGCCGGCGGTGCGTTCACTGACGTCCCTGCCAGAATATCACCCCCTAGAGAGTCGCCTTTTGACGGGGGACCTCGGCCCTCATAAGATCCGACAAATCTATCAAACCCTTACAACACGCACGCAACACAATCTCCATAAGACACGTGAGCATTGGCAGGCCGATCTCCCTGACCTTATGGATGATGATTGGGCGGAGGCACTGGCGAGCCCCCGCTATACTGCAGTTTCCACTAGACATCTTTGATAGAAACGATTGGCCAGGTATTGGCAGCTAGTAACAGCTCTTGCGCAGCGTGGTGAGCGCGTTCTGTTTTTAAAAAGCCCGTTTTGTACTTTTGTTCGTTTATTTTATTTTTCCCCTGATTTTAATAGGCAGTACTCCTGGGGCTCACCCCTTACTTGCACTGTAATTGGTAAGAACACCGCCGCTTGTGCGGGCCCGGTTTCGGGGTTGTGGAGGGTTTCTTTTTACTTCCTAGCGGGCGCCATCTTGAGAAGGGCTTTGACGCTGTTCCAGCGCCATCTTGGGTGTACCGGAGGGTCGTTTTGCTCCCCACCTGGAGGGACTATTTAAACCAGTCCTCCGAGCGCAGCGGGATCGCGCAGCGGGTCGGCCTCCGCTTTGCCTGAGTCTTGCCAGAGTCCTGCCCGTCTGCGCCCGTCAGCGTCTCGGCAGCGGCCGGAGCTGGACGGTGGGGTGCCTATTTTTGTATTTGCTTGTAGTATTTCTGTGTTATCTCACAGATATGTTTTGCTATATTTCGGCAGACTTACTTGCCTTACGCCCCCCTAGTGGCCAATGTCATTCTTTCTTTCCTGGCAGCCGGGCCTTTAGAAAAGGTTGTCCAACTTGCGGTTGGCGTCTTCCAACGTCTATCGGAACTGCGCTGGACAATATTCCGGCCCCTTATCAATGTCTTCTTCTTAATACTAGATCCTTGACCTGTCACTCCCTTGATATCTGGAATTTATTACAGAATTCCAATATATCATGCCTATTTCTTACTGAGACCTGGCTGAGTGACTGCTCTGCACCTGATTTAGCCAACGCCATCCCTCCGGAATACAACATCTTTAGGAGGGATAGAATATCAGGCAGAGGGGGAGGTGTAGCTCTTGTGGTATATAAAAACATTCCCTGCTCAACCTTCCCGGTAGAGAATATTGAGGGATGTGAAGCCTTGGGTTTCACCCTTCAGCTCTCCCCCCTCCAGGCTTGTACCGGGATTCTCCTGTATAGAGCCCCGGGACTTGCAGGGCCGTTCTTTGATGAACTACAAGTAGCTCTCTCAGTCCCTTGTCTCAGATCTGAGCATTGTATTCTTCTTGGGGATCTCAATGTTCACATGGATAATACAGCGGACCTCGATGCAATGAAACTCAGTGACATCACAGTTCCATTAGGATTGTCTCCGTTTCTGCAGAAACCGACGCACAACAAACGCCATACTCTTGACCAGATTTTTTTCAACAAAATCTATTACGATAACGTCTATACAACCAGTATTATGGTCTGATCATTTTTTGATCTCCTTTTTTGTGCCTGCCACTGCTCTTACTCGGGTGAGAGAATCGATAGAGACCACGCGAACTTCGCGCCCTTTCCATCTGCTTTCGGTGGATATGTTATCTGAGGCCCTTACCACCTTTCCATGTCCTCTTTTGGGCAATTTGGAAGAGAATCTTAGTCTCTTTCACAATTGGCTGACAGCCAGATTTCAGACCTTAATCCCCGAAAAAAAGCTTAAATCAGGCGAACGTAGAGCGTCGGCCCCATGGTTCACTCCCCAGCTAAGGGAGCAGCGGCAGGGTTGTAAAAGGGCTGAGAGAGTTTGGAGACGGACCTATGATATGACTGAGAAATTGAAATTTCGAGCAATAACTAAAGCCTACCACCAGTCAATCTGGAATGAAAAAAAGGCCTATTTTGAGCGTCGAATTGATGGGTCTGAAAATGGCTGTAAAGAAATTTTTAAAGTTGTTCTGGATTTCACCTCTCCAGCTATCTGTACACCATCTCATACTCATTCAGAAGTATGGATAAAACAGCTTGCAACTTTCTTCACCAGTAAAATCACAACCATTCAAGCCTCTCTTTTCCACCCTAGCTCTCAGTCGGTCGTGGGTCCCTCATCCCCCCCTTCATGTAGGGAGGGTCTAGGCCCTTTTCTTTTACAATTTCCACATCTATGCCTTGACACTTCTCTCGAGCTTTTGTCAAGCTTGAAATCAGGTTCTCCACTTGATCCGTGCCCGGCTAAACATCTGGGGAAGGTGGCACCCGCTTTAACTGCCTTGCTGAACCCCCTTCTGAATTCTTCGCTGTCAACGGGAGTGGTCCCGCAGGCATGGAAACATGCTCTGATCCTGCCATTGATCAAGAAGCCTACCTTGGACCCCCTCATCCATGCCAACTATAGGCCTATTTCCCTTCTCCCTGCCCTGGCGAAAGTGGCCGAGAAATTTGCACATCGGACGATTTCCAATTTCATCGAAGGAAACGACCTGTTGCATGACACGCAATCTGGGTTCCGTGCAAATTTCAGCACGGAGTCGGCTCTTCTCGAGGTCACGGATGCCATCAGGGAAGTACTCGACTCTGGAGGAAGGGCCATGTTGGTAATGTTAGATCTGTCGGCGGCCTTCGACACCGTCCCTCATGATCGCCTCCTTGTAAGACTCTGGGAGAGCGGCATTCGGGGAACGGTGTGGAATTGGCTTAAATCTTTTCTGTCCGGCCGCCGGCAAACGATCTGGGCGCCCCCTTTCTCCGCTGATACGGCTCCACTAGAGGTAGGGGTACCGCAGGGTTCCATTCTTAGCCCCATGCTATTTAACATCTTTATGGCCCCTCTGGCGGTAGTCCCAGAGTCTTTTGGCGCCCAGATCGTATCTTACGCCGATGACACCCAGCTCCTGTTCACTTGTGATAGGGGCGGGTCATTCGATGGCGTACAGATCAGGGATTGCCTTGGTGCGGTTTTTGAGTGGTTCAGGTGTAATGGATTAAAGTGCAATTCCGATAAGTCGGAGCTGCTCTTTTTTGGTTGCACCTGTGAACCAGACTGGAAAGCTTGGTGGCCACAAGATCTGTTTCCACCTGACAACGTGTCTCTCAAGGCTAAAGATTTGGGAGTGATTGTGGACAGTGAATTGTCCTTTGGGCCACATGTTTCGTGCCTCTCAGGTAAATGCTTTGGCATTTTACGGATGCTGAGGAAGTTTCTTCCTCTAGTGTCTTTCCAGCATAGGAAGATTATTGTTCAGGCCTTGATCGGATCTCGACTGGACTACGCAAACGCCCTTTTCTTGGGTCTACCAAAATATCTTTTGACCCGTTTGCAAGTGGTCCAGAACTCGGCAGCCCGTGCTATTTACGGGCTCCCGAGAAGAGCAGGTGCCACGGCTTTACTGAATTCTTTACACTGGCTACCGATCGCTAAAAGAATTCTTTTTAAGTGCCTGACTTTTGCCTTCAAAGCTTTACAAGGATCTGGCCCTAAGTACATAAGGAAACGTCTCTCCCGATATGTACCCAGCAGGTCTTTGAGATCATCTTGTCTATCCAAAATGACAGTCCCGGTTATCAGGCGTGCAAGGATGGGAGGTCGATCGTTCCGCTACCTAGCCCCGAAGGAGTGGAATGAACTACCACTTTCTCTCAGACAGGCTCCCAGTCTCCTTGCTTTTAGAAAAGAGCTTAAAACGTGTCTTTTTACTAAATAAACTTTTTACAAAATAAACTTGATCCTTCTCTTCTGTCTGCTTTTTTAGTTGTTTGTCTTGTTTTGCCTGCCGATATTCTTCATCAAAGCGCCGGGATGCTCCTCGGAGTAGCCGAGCGCTATAGAAGAAATAAATTAACATAACATAACATCGCCTGATCCAATATAAATACCTACACAGGGTCTACTACACTAGAACGCGATTGTGGAAAATGGGGGTGATTCAGTCCCGATATGTCTACGTTGTGGCGCGACCGAAGGCACGTTCTTACATACAGTATGGCTCTGCGTAGTGATACAACCCTATTGGTGCAAGGTCCTTGGGTGTTTGGGGAGCGTTCTGGTCTGGGAGCTCCCGTTCGAGCCAAGACTCACACTACTACATAGCACCGAGGACATTGGGGGGAACAGATATAAATAACACTTACTGTTTCTGGGGCTCGTGTTGGTTCAGCGGGATATAGCGCAGAGCTGGAAGGAGACCTCCCCACCCCGCCTAGGCAAGTGGAAGAAAGCCATGGACCAATGTATGATGGCGGAGATTGCGGTCTTTGTGGCACGCGGCTGCCCCCGGAAACACGGGAAGATATGGGGGAAATGGGCCATATACAGGGGTGTGGACCTGCCACAACTTACTCCAGACGATTCAGGGGATCCCATAGAACGCCTGTTGAGACAGGAGAGATAAATACAAGGTGTGGGGTGACTGTGTACAAACATTTTAGGATAATAGTAACAATGTCATCCCGGAAACAGATGGGACTACGTGTTGACACGGGGTGGGAGGGGTGGGTGTGGGAGTCTGATGTTTGCAGACTTGGGGTTGGGGGTGGTAAATCAGCACACTGTGTACCCTGGGGGATGTACTTGCACCATAATCTCTGGATAACTGTGCTGGTTGTTCGTTTAATAAAATCAATAAAATATGTTGTTAAAAAAAAAAGATAAGATTATGCATTTAGCTTGAGTGGATGAGGCCTCAGAGGCAATCATCAGATTGTCATCTAAAAGGTATTAAATAGTTTGCAGACAGGTCACAAAATCCTACCTTCAAAACCTTTTATTTTTTACAAATGAAATCTAAATATTTAGCAGCTAGCAATTATCTTTAATGCTTTGCAATCTGAAGCCTCAAGTGAAGAAAATATTTTTCCTTGTTTTAAGTATTTTATAGTAGCAATGATGCAGCTATTACACTTACATTTGTCTTGTGGTTCTTCCGTCTTTGTAATGGCACCAACAGTGATAAAGGGTCCAAGCAAAATGATTGCTTTCTAATGGGATGACGAGTTGCTGCATCAGGCAGAATGCGGTATACACTTGTACTATGTTTTGATTCTCCTTTCCTCAGAGGCATAGGAGTTGTAGCTGTATCTATATTTACTCTTTTCCGGGGCATTTATTTAAAGTCAATGAGAATTGTATAATGTCACCTCTGTATTTTCCATGGTAATTATGGCCTCATGTTATCTGCAAAAACTGTTGGTCTTACTTTATTAATTGATGTTTTACATTTCAGTAAATTTATTTAGCATTCTTTTTTCACATGTTTTTCTCTTTAGAGAAGCTAAAGTAGATCTACGAATTGCAACAACAAAAGTAGAAGAAATGACTAAAATGACATACAACTACCAGGAGCAAATGCAGCGAAAGGTAGGAGTTTATCTATTGTAGTATATTTGTAGGCAGTGTCTATGTTAATGTGAATATGGTAAACAATAATATAAAGTTTATAGATTAACATATAAATACCGCCCTTATCCCCTTAAAGACTATCACTTCAAGGAGGCCTACCTAAGGCTTGGGGAAGTATATTAGAGTAGGCTTCAACCTGTGTTAATTTAGAATTTTCCTCGCCGTTCTGTAAAGACACCTGCACACATATGATCTCAAGCTGAGGCTGCTACCTCAAGGTGCAGACTCCTCACCTTTAGAATATCCCCAGGCGCCAGATTGGGTCCAAAGAATATTTCAGCAATGCTCTTATGTGCAGATAGCTGGCGCCATGTGACTTCGCAGTGACAATGTACCACCCTGGAAATGACACAGCAAAGTTGCATGTGGCAGTCCTGGGCAGTGACATCAGTTCTTTTCTTTCT
The DNA here is from genome assembly GCF_964204655.1 of Triturus cristatus. Taxonomy (NCBI): domain Eukaryota; kingdom Metazoa; phylum Chordata; class Amphibia; order Caudata; family Salamandridae; genus Triturus; species Triturus cristatus. The sequence continues at coordinate 409,112,328 of NC_140582.1, forward strand.
GTGCCCTTCGATGTGGATCCAGAGCTCCACTCCGAACTTTGGCAGTTATCTAGCCACTCCAAAATTTACCCCAGACATTGTGCCAGGGAAGAAGTATTGCCTGAAAATGATCGAATCCAAGCTGTGCTGCAACTACAGGAAAAGATGTTGTAACGGATCCATGCAACGTGACTCTAGTGCTTCTGCTCCAGTCATGACTGAAATTTGAGAGATAGTTGTACCCTCATGCACCCAAAGACAGTCTGGGAGTGGGAAGCAAAACTCTACATTGCTGAACTTAAGAAACGATTGTGGTTAAAACAGAAGTCCCACTCAAAGTCGCAGGGTTGCTTACAATCTTGTACAATACGCCAGTCCTTTTAAATACTCCTTTAAATTGAAACTGGGCCATGAGTGCATGAACGCCAAGCTTAATTCCAACCAAATTTCCACCACTCAAAACTAAACGAGAAGGCGAGGGTGCGTCAATCAATCTTTTGTGATCCGATCCCAAATTTGGTTCTGGTGTGCGCCAAATTCCCTGGGCCTGCAAAGAAGAAATGTTGTACTTTTTTCAAACACTTCTGGCTTTCTCTGGTGCACCTTCAGGTCCCAGAGAGCCACCAGGAGCTCTAGTTGGATTTTTGTAAGACCTCTCTCGGTGTCAAATGACCCTGTTAGACCCATTCCAAGGACCTTACTGATACTGGTTCAGACTTCTACCCCAACTCCTAGGTTCACGCCACTCCCTTCCATACCAGTGCCAAACCCTAACTGGTGTCAGTTGGGATGTAACCAGACTCTAATCCTCTGCCTTTTTCTCAATGTCAATGTTATTGAAGGCTAGGGGCCTTGTATATGGATCCGACTCTGATGTGGTTCTGTGTATGCAAAATGTTTCCAGTGACAACAAGGATAATAAGGAGCCTGACACCTCTCACGATACTGTTAATTGGCTATTTTTGGATTTTCAGAATGCCAGTGGGCTTGATACTTCTCTGGAGACTGACTGGGACTCGCCACCTAGGTCACCAATGGAAGAAATTGCTTCTTTCACAGAAGTAATGTAAGGCGCAGCAGAAGTGCTAGACTTACAGTTGAATCTAAGACTTTTTTATTAACTGTGATCGTTCAACCAGGTTCTACCATTTCTCAGCCACTTCAACAAGGCCGTTACCGACAATCTCGTGGCCACCTAGTCTAAGTTGTGCTCCAACCCTCAGGTCTGTTGACTTGTGGCCATGTAACATAGGCCCACCTCTGGTTTCTCTGATTTTCCTACATGTCATCCTATGCCTGAAAGTCTGGTGGTGCAGGTGTCAACTAGTAAATTCACTCCTAATGCCTTTCCCCACCAACTCTTTGGATAGAGAGATTAAATGTATTGATTCCTTTGGACTGATATTATTCTCATTGGCTAGTTTAGCCATATGATCCTGGAACACATTAGGCCTTCTTGGCAGGAAGAAATCCATGCTTTATGGGACATGGCTAGTGAGTTCTTACTGGCCGTCATGGAATATCTCAGAGCCTCACTGGCTCAAACGATACAATGGCCAAGATGCTGCAAAGTGTGTTTTACTTTATGTGTTAGACACCACAGACTGTGTTAACAGAACTATTGGCACCAGGAGTGTGCTTAGAAGGCTTGTCTGGATAAGATCAACAGGGTTTTCTGGAGTTGGCCAACCGTCCTTTGTGGTCATGCCCTTTGATTGCTCTAGATTGTATGCAGGGAAGTCTGATTTGGAGCTTAAAGGATTTAAGGGCTTTTGAATCATAACACAAGCCTTGGGATTTTTGTCTCTCAGCAAGCCAAACAGTGCAAAAACATAAGGCTTTATTCCAGTGCACTAGGTTTCAGACATCAGTCCTTTCAGAGCAAAGTTTATGGCAATGGTAAACCCTGTTTACACCAGCGATCCTCTGACTCTGTGCCCCTCCTGCAGCAGCTGCCAAGTCCTCAAAGGTCCACACAGCCTGTAGAAAGCATGCTGCAACATTTCCTCCCTGGATGGGAAGCCATCATGTTGGATGGATGGGACTTGCAAATCATTCTGAGGGGCTACCCCCGCCTTTCTTTCCTCCCCGGCTTTCATTTCCTCCCATCCTGTCATCCTTTAACATCAGAGCAGATCTCAGCGGATCGTTCACCAATCTTCTTGCAAGAAGTCAACCTTCTCAAGGGTGCCATAGAGAAGGTTCTGGATTCAGAGAGAGAGAAGGGTGCTATTTGTGCACATTTCTCTTACTAAAGAAGGATGAGTGCCCAAGGCTTGTAATAGACATCTGCCCACTGATTGCTTTTTTGTTTTTGAGGAAATACAAATTCAGAATGCTCACCCTGGTAGAGATTCTTTCTTCTCTAGACTCAAGAGGCTGGATGATGTTCCTGAACTTGTAGGACGTATATTTTCATATACCCATCATGCATTTTCACAAATGATATATCTGGTTCACAGTGGATTTGAAGCACTTTCAATTCGCCATGCTCTTTTGAGGGCCTTACCTGGGCACCTAAGGTATTCACGAGGGTGATGGAGCGGTCACTGTTCATCTTTGGAAGTCAGAAATACATGTGTTACTGTACCTCTGCTAATACTCTACTACTTCTGTGCTTATTTATACCCTTCTCCCTCTACACCTAACCAAGCATCTTTATCTCTGCCAATTTCTTAGTACCTCTACCCCAACCTATACCATTGTACTTCAATCCCAGTTTATACCACATCATCTCTGGGTCAGACAGGCCTAGTAATTTTCTTTCCGGAACGAGACTGTGTTGTGACAGTTCTACTCCAGAATACACTCCTCTCCGCTGTGCGATAAAGACTGTATTTCTTCCTTAACAGCTGGGCAGTCATACGCATTTCTTCGATAAGCCAAGTTCTGAAGGTCTTTGCCTACCTAGAATATACATGTATCTCATGTGGCTGGCTCTCGACTAGTCAGACTTGTCTTGGTGTATCCATTTTTTGCTCCTTTTGATAGCAGTACTCTGGAAGGTACTGCCCTTTTGCCAACTTCATCCATTTGCTATCCCCCTTGATAATGGCAACAATTCTCCACATTCATCTTAATCTGAAGAGGTGTGATGGACTTGCAATCTTTAGTTTGCTCTATAGACATCCCAATCCAGCCTTCTCTTAAGTCTCCATCTTTGTTGTCATGCAGTAAGCAGTGGGAATCTTTTTCTTCATAGTTTTTGTTGCAAAGGCACAGTTCCAAGGCATGCTGTTTCCTCATAATTCTGCCAGTTTTATCTTTTGGGTAGGTTTTTTTTATCTTGTTGTTTTAGATTAAGTTGACATCCATCAGAGCATATATGGGGTTTTGCCTGAATGCTTCTTAAAGACTACTTATATATTACCTGTAATATTCAGTATCACCCAAAAAGCTTGCTTTGCCTTCTCATCATTTGGCCTTTTAGAACAGAAGCCCTTTTAAACCTAAGGCGAAGGCTTTTCAATTATTTGTATACAACATTGTTTTCCTGGTAGTGACTACACCAGACAAGCATGTGTTAGCCCTGGACATATTACTGTTCAATGTTTGGCTTCATCCTGTGTTTAAATACAAAATAATGTCTGTTTCTTCAGATCAACATATTGTCCTTTTAATTTTCCCAGAAGGAAGTATTGTTACACATGTTGGGTGTCCAGTGTGCTTTTTAGATACAGTTAGATCAGTCAGATTTACTGATTATTGTTCAGTGTTTTTGGAGTTTGGGCAGTCCTGTTGAAAATTGAAATTGTTAATGGTAACTTAAGGACATTGAATGCAGCTTTTTATCCCTCTTTTTAATTTGGCTTCTTCTTTGCTGGATTTATTAATCATTAGGTTTGGATTTCAGTCTTTCTCTCATAAACGAATGTCCACATGATTGGAAAGTGCCTGAGTTTATTTGAAATATGGACATGTAGTCATCATCACCATGCGCCATCATATATTATAAGTATTATAAGTAGAGGTTGGTGAGTGAAAGGATGCCAGAGATTTTCAATTCAGACATTCTCTGGTCCATTTTTGGGACCGAGAGTTGAGAGTTCATTTGCTGGTGCTTTATCCTAGTGATATTGAAGTTTGGTGCTTTATAAGGAAGGCGTTATGCGAGTAACAACAATGATGTGGGAAACCTCCTGTTACTTATCATTGATGTTCGGTATAAAGATGCCAACTTTTTTTTTTTTTTTTTTTTTTGAAAACCTTTATTTCGAAATTCAGGACACAGCTATTCAGCCGACAGCCCGAAGGTTCGGCAGCATTGCAAGTTAGATACAGTAATGCGTCCCGGATACAGTACGAAGAGTAATGCAAAGGTCCAGTTTTAAATAAACACAGAAAAAACACACAACAAACCCCAGCAAGGCAGAACATTGAAATCCCATGGCGAAAGCCCCCCGGGGAGGCAGAACCCCACTCATCTACTAAGTATAAGACTGTGTGCGGAGGAAGAAGGGGAGCAGCAGAGGCCCAGAACAAGTACCAAAACCAAACTGTGCTGGAAGGTAGGTCAGGGGGAAAGCTGTTCCTCGGGAGGTTCCAGATCCGGGGCAAGACATATTCCCCCCCTGTATTGGTTCCACCGCCCCCAGATGGCATGCCACTTCCGGGGGCGACCTCTAGAGCAGTAGACCGTCTTCTCCCTAAACATGCTCCAATCCATGTTCTCCTTCCACGCGGTCAGTGTAGGGGGACCCGAGGAGCCCCATAATCGCGCAATATCCCTTTTAGCTACCATGTTACCCAGAGTCACCCATTGGGTCTGTGCCTCATCGAGATCAGTGGGCCCCCAAACATTCAGGAGGCAACACCGCGCCTCCGGCTGTACCACAATGCCCGTCACCTCCCCCATAACTGCATGGACTCTCCTCCAGAACTCCACAATGACACCACATTCCCAAATGATGTGCAGGAAAGTACCCACCATACCACATCCCCTTCTGCACAGGCCGTCCTCCGAGAATCCCATGTGGACCAGCCTTGGCCCCGTAACATACACCCGGTGCAGTATTAAGATGCCAACTTTTAACCTTTTCTCAATCCATCTGCTCATATTTGATGTTGGGTAGATTGCTCATTCCAATTGACTTAACCCCTTCATTACACCAGTTGGCCAACGGCCGTCGCGAGCACTACATCGGTAGTGCTGCGCACGTCTGTTGGCCGATGTGGCCCCGCCCTCTCAATGGAACGCCCCGCACCACAGTGGAATTACCGCTGCGGTAAATGGGTTAAACAGGCTTTCACCTTGAAGATCTTATACCCCAAGGAAGGGTAAGGGCTAATATACCCCTTTTTAGACCTGGCATTTTATGGCGTGGTTACCCCTGACTTTTTGCCTCTACCTCCTCTATTTTTGATGCTGTGATGGATTGCGTTTTGCTGGCTTAGGTGCTTTGGGCACTTTGCCACTGCTGATCGGTGTCAAAGTGAAAGTGCTCACTGTATAAAGTGTTATGGTAATTGGTTGTCCATACTTGGTATGTTTGTCTTACTAGTAAAGTCCCCTATGTGTGCCAGGATTGGTAAGGCAAATGCTACTAGTGGGCCTGCAGCACTAGTTGTGCCACCCACACAAGTAGCCCTAAAAAGAGATCTCAGGCCTGCCACTGCAGTGCCTGCTCGCAGTTTAACTGCCTTGTTGTCCTGACAAGTGCACCCACTTGCCAAGCCTTACCCTTCCCTTTTTATGCACATCAGACACCCCTATAGTAGGCCCAAGGTACCGGCCTGGGCAGGGTGCAGTGTATGTGAAAGGTAGGACATGTACTGAGGTGTGTACCATGTCCTGACAGTGAAACACTGCCAAGTTCGTTTTTCACTGTTGTAAGGCCATCTTGCCCATAGGACAGAATGGGGAATGTTGTGTCACATGTTTCCAGCATATCTTCCCATTGGCATAAAATGGAGAGATGGAATTTAGTGTGCCTGAACTCAGAATTTAATAACACATCTTTATGTGAAGATGGTTTTTGAATTGTGTGTTTAGAAACCACACTTTTTAGAAGTGGCTGGTTTCTTGTCTTAAACCATCCTGTTTGCCTCTGCTTGGTTGCGTATTGACTGTCTGGCTTTGGATGTGACAGGGTCTGTAAAGTGTCCTGACCCCAGGGAGGAGTAGGTGAGACAGCAACAGGCTGGCCTGCATTTGATGTGGGGGGAAGAGTAGGCCCCTGGATGTGAGGAGGGCTGTGTTGCTGCCACAAAAGGGATGGCTCCAACTCCTGGAGAGCGTCTGGGCCCCAGACCTTCAGTATCAAAGGAAGAGGGTGTGCACTGGCAGGAAGACACACAGGTCTGGTTTGGACCGGGCTCAGAGCCCCCTGAACACAAAGACTTCAAAGGCATTTCGGGGTATAAATGTGAGAGCTGAAACCCCTGAGCACAAGACTGTACTCAAGCCTGAAAAAGGATTGAAACTACTTTGTGATCAAGAAGAACCTCTGCCAAAGAAGAACAGCTGAAGAGACTGAGGAGAAGAACTGCCCTTGCTGTGTGTTCTGGGGCTGGCCTGCAGTTTGCTGATTTGACTAAGTAGAGGACAAAGGACTTTGCTGTGTGCTGTTTCCTCAAGTAACTTGTCTCCAAGGGCCCGAGGAGAGCTGGTTCCCTGTTGTGGAAAATCAGGAACACTAAAGTTTCCAACCGTATCTCAGCGACGCTTGATGCGTGGTGTTTTTGCACGCCTGAGACTGCTGTGTGGTCTGTGGTACTGTTTACGAGGTGCCCCGTGACCGCATTGCCCCCGCAGCGTGAAACATCGTCCACGCTGCTGCATTGCTGTTTGTGGCCCGAGCCGTCATCGTAACTGAGGCTGTGAGTAAGGATCGCCACCGCCGGCCCGAGCCGCATTGTGCTAAAGGATTTCTGGAAGCTAAGGAAGCCGCAAGGTGAAAGGGATCATGATCGTTGTTCACCAAGAGGAATCTGACCAAGATCGTCAACGAAGGAGAAGGCAGTGCCGTAACCTGTCCGGCTACAGCGTCGCCAAGCACCGGAGCTGCAACGTCATCGGGACCGCCCAGCAGAACATCCAATGAGCGGGGAGAGAGAGAGAGAGAGAGAGAGAGAGAGGCAGCGCACCCCCTAGGTAAGGCTTGGACTCCGTTCGGGATCCGCAAGCGTGAGTGGCCTGGGGAGGCGTGCAGGAGGAGTACAGGAGTGCCGCGATCTCTATCCCACTGCACCACGTTAGACGCGCTGAGTCCCCGAGCGGCCCGCACCTGCCCAGCAGTACCGGGACCGCCCCTTTAAGTTTACAACTGTTGTCTCTGTTGTTGGTGCCTAGTGGTGCCCGAGCTGGTCGCGCAGATTGGCTTACCGCGTTATTCCTTACATTACGAACTGCATTATTCTTGCATTACTAACTGCTTTATTCCCTGCCTTAAGAATGGCATTATTCCTTGCATTACGAACTGCATTATTCTTGCATTACGAACTGCATTATTCCTGCATTACGAACTGCATTATTCCTTGCATTGCAAACTGCATTATTCGTGCATTACGAACGGCATTATTCCTGCATTATTCCTGCATTATTCTTGCATTAAGAACTGCATTATTCTTGCATTAAGAACCACACTATTCTTGCATTACGAACTGCTCATTAATACCACAAGAACCTCATTGTGGGCCTAATAACCGGCCCAGTAAAATATTACGAATACGCATATGTTGGCTTTTTATCGTTTGGTCTCATTGGATTTCTTTTGATAAAGATACCGCTCTTCTTATAAAATCAGTGTGGTGTCCATTTGTGGTGTTATCACTGTGTTACTGGGAGTGTGGTTGCAAATACTTTACTCATTGCCTTGGAGATAAGCCTGGCTGCTCGTTCCAAGCTACTGTGGGGTGAGAAGAGGCTATCTAAGAGTGTGTCCCTCCTTTCCCTGACTAGAAGCAAGGGTCCCTATTTGGACTAAGGTACCTACCTCAGCCAACTAGAGACCCCCAGGTCTAACACCCCTTTTAATTTAAAGAATGTTCTCTTTTTTTAGCACCACAATGCAAGTAAATAATGAGTATTATACATTCTTGTTATGTTTATGTTGTAGTGATAAAGCATTATGTCACATAGCTCTGGTATTGAATGGAGTAAAAAGTGAAGTAGCACAGTTGTAGCCCATCACTGTGGGTCTCCAGCAAGAACACTGCCTTTATTCACCTCTTCCAATACCTTAAGGTCTGCGAGAAGAGAGCATCCCAGCAAAACAACAGCACAGTCAGGCCAAACCACAGCTGTACGCAGTCTTGTTTCTCCCTCCTCCCCTATTAGAACAGTACCCACACACATAGCAGTAGAAAGGCAGACATTGCCAACTATGGCCATTGATCTACTGCACTATCTCTGGGTCTCACTTGCTAAATTATACTTATCGAATTATACATTCCAGCCCTCATGTTTGTCAACATTCTTTTTAAGGATACTGGAGTGCTTGAGTTTAAAACTCTGCAGAAGTCTTTAATGAGAGTGATAGTCTGTAATGAGAGCCAAGGGTGGTGGGTGAATTGTATATGTTTATTGGTTTGAAGAGAATGAGAGCAGATCCTTGAGGGAAGTTTTTGTTTCTTTCACTGTGGAGTGCTTAATGAAAAATTGAAGGGTTGATACATTTTGGTTATTTTTAATTGTGTGGTTGGGAGTTAACTGGTGAGTAGGAGCATAGAAGAACAATAGTAAAAAGTGTAGCATGAGACTGCTTCTTCTGTAGCGTTGTGTTGCCTTTATAAAAGTAGTGGGTCAGAAGTTATTGCAGAGAGAGGCTGGAGCAGTGCCTTTAAGTTATGGTTCCTTGAACACTCTTTTTCATTCTCTGCAACTGAATGCCATGAAACTGTGTCTGACTTCACCTCTCAAGTGGTGTCAACAATGAGTGAAAATGCCCTTCTTGAAAGGAAGACATCTACATTTCTGTGTATATTGCACATATATTTGGAGACAGAACCACATTTGCACAAATATGTTTATTTTTACCAAGTTCTTGCCAAAACTTTAGTAAATGTGTTTAATTTTCACATGAAATCAATAACAACGTATCTCTCACTGCAGCTGTCATCAGTTTAATCTTCTGGTAATATTCAACAAGGTAAAACAAAAAAGAAATTTCAGATAGTGATGATATACTATTCACTCAGTTGGGTTTATTTCCAGGAAGAAGATGTGATTGCTGCCCAAGGGAGGGAGGAAGCATCTGACAGACGGTTACAACAGCTGCAGACTGCAGTGACACAACTAGAAGCTAGGTAATTAATAGATTTGGTTAGTTACATTTACATTCTACGCCAACAAGTTTCAGTGACTCAACTGTTAAACCCTAGCAATCTTCTTTTGTTTTTTGTTTATAGAAAACAAAAACCTGTCCAGTGATACTTGAAATTTTCAGCAGAGAAAAAGAGCCACAAACCTATGTGAACAACTTTAAAATCAATTGATCAAGTGCCTTGTGTTCTCTTTTACACCTTGGGCTGCCTCTGTTAACATCCCTGCAAACCACATAATTGCAGGTCTCAATCACAAATGTTTTTGAAATCATAAATTATTCTTACAACTTTAGACATTTGAATTTAGGGATAGAAATGCCCAATATTGATTCACAGAATCTAGATTTGAGTTATGTTCCAACACAGTCAGTCAGTCAGTCAAAAAGTCTTTATTCGGTTTAAGTGCAAACCATAAAAGCATACTACAATAAATAAACTTAAAAATACAGAATTCATTTTAAATAACCATTACAGCTAAAAAACACATTGACACAGATTGATGAAATAAAGCAATGGGTCCAGTTAAAAAACATTAAAAGGGATACAGTTCATTTCCTCAAGGAGCGAATTAAAACAGATAAAAAATTCGCAATGTTAAAAGTTTCCCAGACATCATTTAACATCTGAAGGTAAAGAAGAGCAGGTCTCACCTGAACAAAGCCTTTGTTTCTTAATATAGGGAATAAAAAGTGTTTCCTTATGTCAATAAAGTGCTCACAGAAGAAGAAAAAATGTGTCATGTCCTGTGGAGAAAAATTATCACAGGAACAAGGGCCAAGATCCACAGCCCTTTTCCAGCCTTTCCTATCTCCAAACAAGAGGTGTAATTGATTTAGTCTAAATCTAGTCAGTAGGAAACGATGATTTGCGTTTGTGACATAGTCTAAATATGGTTCCATGGATGGTGTAGTTTTACAGAGCTGGTGAGCCCTAACGGTGCCCTTAACCAGCTCGTTCCCTTCCCTATCCATGGTAGATATGTACACAAATGTTTCTTTACACCATTTAATGTCACCTTTTACTAGGGCCTCTGGGGACTGATATAATTCAGGTCTACCTAGCTTTATGGCCAGGTTCTGAATATATTTCAGCCAAGGTATACGGGACCCAAAGTCTAGCAATGTACAGTCTTTCATGATTGTATGTTTTTTTTTTTTTTTTTTTTTTGAAACCTTTATTACAAATTTCAATAGATATACAGGTATGGGCCTACAACCTTCGGGCCGGCCGCTAGTAAACAATAAGGTCATAAACATATAGGTATAAACACAAGCAGTACAGGTCCCAAGGATCTGAAATATCATTTGCGGCTATAGGCCTTGACATCCCAAATGGCGGTATCATTTTGAATGAAAAAAGAAACAAACCCACAAGGCGGCAAAAGTCCAGGTGACATTATGCGCTCCCCTAGGGAGGGGCCTACCAAACTACAATGGAAGGAGGGGGGCGAAGGGCAGGGGGCAGAGACAAAACCATCCCGACAACACAGACTCATGGAGATGCGCAGACTAGGGAGACAGGGCCTCAGCAGAGTCACGCGTTGGGGGCAGGGTGCAAATCCCGCCACGATAGGAGTTCCAGGGGCCCCACACCTTTACCCATTTCCCAGGCTTGCCTCTCGCCACATACACAGTCTTTTCTCGGAACATACACCAATCCATATTTTCCTTCCACACCGAAATCGTGGGTGACCTCTGGGAGCCCCACAATTGTGCTATGTCACGCTTGGCCACCATATATCCCAATGTCACCCACCACGTTTGCGCCACCGTGTAATCAGTCGGCTCCCAAACATTCAACAAACACCTCCTCGCCTCGGGGAACAACGCAACATGCGTGACCGCCTGCAATACTGCATGCACGCCACGCCAGAACCGAGTCACCTCCGGACATTCCCACAAAACATGGAGGAAGGTCCCAATCATACCACACCCACGCTTACACATCCCATCCACCGCATATCCCATACGCATCAGGCCAGGACCCGTAACATACACCCTGTGGAGTATCTTGAGCTGGACGAACCGAAGACGGGCCGGTATGGCCACCTCTTTCGGGGAGGCCACCGCAGACACCCAATCCTCGTCATCCAGCTCCAATCCATCAGCGACCCATGCCTCACGAAGGGCGGCCAGCAGCCCCGAGCGATCATTGACGAGCTTTTTATAGATTAATGAAATAGTGCTATCCGGCACATACCCATCTAGTACTCTATCTTCCAATGGGGAGCACTCCGGGATGGACGCGACCTCCGGAAATACGGAGAGCAACGCATGACGAACCTGCACATACCGAAAGTACTCCCTGTCATGCAATTGGTACTCCGCTTTCAGCACATCGAACGTTTTAAATCCCCCCTTCGTCCAAAGATCCCCTACCCTGCTAATGCCGATCGTGTCCCACTTCCCAAAACCTTTCGTCGTCCACAAACAACCCAATCGCTCGGAAGCATACAATGGCGTCGCCCGGGTCAACCGATCCTTCCACCCCATCGCCGAGTTTGCCGCGTGCCACACACGTACCGCGACCCGTGTCGGACCCGTCAACCGCGCGTCGAGCGATCTGGAGTAGAGCGCCCTATTGTAGTCGCCACCCGGCAACAACAATTTGTCCATCTCAAAAGCCGGATTAAGGGCAGGCCCATAAAGCCCATGATTTATTGCTGCCAGCTGGGAAGCCCAATAATAACGTTTGATATCGGGGAGGGCGACCCCCCCGTCGTACCACAGGAGCGTCAGCTTCGCGAGGGCGATCCGCGGCCTCCCATCCCAGAACAGTTGGCGCTGCAGACCCTCCACCTCCCTAAAATAGCTAGCCGGCACAACATCCATTGTGTTTTGTAAGGCGTATAAAAACCGCGGCAGTGACATCATCTTAAACAGCGCCGCCCGGCCAAGCGGCGAGAGCGGCAAGCGCCGCCAACGCGCCACATCCGCCTTCAAACGTTGGAGGGGGGGGAGTAAATTCTGTGTGTATCGGGCCGCTGAGTCCAGGGTAATAAAAATTCCCAGATACTTGAATCCCTGATGAGCGACCTGGATCGGGCAACCCCGCGGGAGGATATGAGCCTCTCCAAAAAGAACATAAACACAGGATTTAGCCCAGTTGATGACTAGGCCGGAGTTACGGCCAAAGGAGGACAATACATCCACCAACACAATTAACGATTCACACGGGGAAGCGAGATACAAAAGAATATCGTCCGCATAGAGAGAGACTCGGTCCTCATACTCCGGGGTCCATCGGAGACCACGAATCGAAGGGTGCCACCGCAGCCACTCCGCCAGGGGCTCCAAAGCGAGCGCAAAGAGGAGAGGCGACAGCGGACAACCCTGACGCGTGCCCCTGCCCAACGCGAAGGGAGCCGACACTCTACCATTCACCACCACCTGCGCCAGCGGTCTAGAATACAGCAATTTCACCCAACCGATGAATCCCGGGCCAAACCCAAACTTCTCCAGCGTCGCCCAAATATATGGCCACTCAAGCGTATCAAACGCCATAGTGGCGTCCAGGGACGCCAAAATGGCCGGCTCACGTATAAACGGAACCCTCGCGAGCACCCCATGCAGACGCCGTAGGTTAAGCACGGTGTTGCGATGAGGAATAAAACCGGACTGATCCTGATGGATCAGATCGCACACCACGCCAACCAGTCGATTAGCCAGCACCTTAGCAAGGATTTTCGGTTCCGCATTCAAAAGCGAAATGGGCCTGTAGGACGTGACTCGATCCCGCGGCCTCCCCTCCTTATGAATAACCACGATGGTGGCGAGACGCTGGTCCAGCGGGAGAGAACCCGCCGCCCGAGCCGCGAGAAACATAGCACGAAGATGAGGCGCTAAGGTATCCGGCCGCAACTTGTACAATTCAATGGGAAGGCCATTAGGACCCATGGCCTTGCCAGAAGCGACTGAGCGTTTGGCCAGGGCGATCTCCTCAGACGTCGGAGTCGCGTCCATCAACAATTTATCCTCCTCCGAAAGGGAAGGCAACCCAATATCTTTAAGCAGGACGCGGGAATCCTCTTCTGGGCGAGAAGAGACCGGGGAGTACACCCCACGGAAATACTCTGCAAAGCAATCAACAATTTCCTCGGGATCAGTAACACACACACCATCCACTCTCTCAACCAGCGGCACAACTCGACTCGCTCTCTCCTTTTCATCCTGCCACGCAATCAGTTTTCCAGCCTTATCCCCCATATCATACAGTCGCCCCTGTTGCTCCCTACTCATGCCCTTGGCCGCTTCAGTGACCAGGGCCTTGTAGTCTGCTTGTTTGAGTCTGAGAGCATGCAATTTGTCCTCCGTGACACCACGAGCCAGGTCACCCTCCAACTCAGTAATTTCAGACTCAATACGAGCCACCTCCTCCCGCTCGCGCCTCTTGGAATGGGAAATGAGGGACAGGGCTTCCCCCCGGAGCACCGTCTTGAACGCTTCCCAAAGAGAAACAGCAGACGAGACCGATCCCACATTATCTTCAAAATATTGCTCAAGGGATTTAATCAAATCTGCACGAATTGTGGGATTACGCAGGTACCAGGAGTTGATCGGGACCACCCTCCCCTCCACCCCAAGGACAATATCGAAGTGTAACAGAAGCGGGGAGTGGTCTGAAATACCCCGGGCAAGATGTCGCACCTCCCCGATCCTCCCCGCCTGGGCCGCTGGCATAAGAACATAATCAAGTCGTGAAAGACTACCATGGGCCCCGGAGTGGAACGTGTACTGTGTCTGTGCAGGGTGTTTTAGCCGCCAACAATCCACCAATCCCAGGGTGTCCAAGAGTCCAGACAACCAAGTTTGGGCCCGGGGGAGGTCCCTGGGGGGGCATCGATCCTCGGCTCCAGAAACCACAGCATTAAAGTCCCCTCCAACCACAAGAATCCCCTCTGGTAGCCCAAGAAGAAGGCGCCCCAAGTCGGCAAAAGTAGTAGTCTGCAAACCAGGCGGGACATAAATAGAAGCCAAAACAATCACTTTACCCTCCCATCTGCCCACCAGTGCAGTGTAGCGCCCCCTGTCATCATGGATCACCTCGTCAACCTCCAGCGGGAGCGAGGTTTTAACCATTATGCCCACACCCCTCGAATCAGAGGTGAAGCCCGAATGAGCCAAAAGGCGATAGCCCCGCCTATTCATAGCACGGAAGGAATTACCAATGAGGTGTGTTTCCTGCAGAAACACGATATCGGGTGAGATCTGTTTTAAAAACTGCAGGACCACCCCCCGTTTTATCCTGTCCCCAAGTCCGTTAACATTCCAGGAAAGAAGTCTCAGTCCCCTACCGCCCATCACAACCAGCCCCAATCACCACCCTCCCAGAGAGCACTTTAAGTATGAAACAACAATAATCCTGCCTTGTGGTACGAACAAACAATACCCAACCCCAACCCAACATTCCAAACAAAACTCCCCCCACCCTGCACTCCTGCATGAGCCCAAACAGCCCCCCCAACTTGCAGTGTGCCTGTCGCCCTTGCATGAACTAAACTACAAAAAGACCCCCTGGAGGAGGAAAGAGAACCCCCTCAAGACACACCACAACCTCCAAGCGAAGGAGGACAAAGCATGACAGTCAAGGAACCCTGAGCCCAACAAAGAGGTGACATCACCAGAAAGTAGCCCCAGTGTCAATACATTAGGCCCGGTCCGGTGGGCACTCCCCACTCGCGGCCCCCAGTCCCTCTCGATCATGTCCCCTAGTGTCCAACCAATCCCCCGCCGCCTCCGGACGGTCAAAGAAATGAGAACGACCCTCGGATCCCACCCGCAGCCTGGCCGGGAAAAGCATGGCGTACTTCAAGTTCATGTCTCGGAGCCGCCGTTTGACGCCCATGAAACCCAGCCTCTGCTTCTGGACCGCTTGCGTGAAGTCAGGATAGAAGTTCACCTCAATGTTCTCTAGCTTAAGCGGCCCCTGCACTCTAGAAACTTGTAAAATCGCATCCCTATCCCGAAAATTGAAGATACGTGCAATAAGAGGCCGCGGAGGAGCTCCAACCTCAGGCTTGCCACCAGGAACTCTATGGGCCCTCTCCACAGCGAAGAATTTGCTCAATCCCCGAGGCATCAGACGATTGGAAATCAAGTCCTCCACAAAGAGATCCGCAGCCGAATCCTCCAATCCCTCAGGCACTCCGATAATGCGGACGTTGTTCCTCCGGGCCCTACTCTCGGAATCCTCCAGTCGCCGATCCGTGAGAGCACTGGCCTGCCGGAGCTGACGTACCTCCGTTTGAAGGGCAGCCACCTCAGTCGTGAGGCCCGACGCGGTGAGGGCCAAAGAGTCAACCCTATCATTTGTCTTGGAAAGATCAGCCCTAACAAGGTTGACATCGATGAGAACCGCGTCAAGTTTGTGCGCCAGGGTGTCAAACTGTTGACCCACCGAGGTCTTCATCTCCGCTATGGCGCCCATGATATCCTGCAAGGTCAGGTCCGTTGGCAAATCCGGGGCATCCGCGGGCCGCTCCGGAGACTTATGCGACCCGCCGGGAGAACCTTTCGGCAGGGTGTAGCGATCCATAACGTTGGCCTAGGTAGAGGCACCACGCCGGGCTGATTTGGCCTTCAGCCGCTCTCCATCCTGCTTCGTCGCCATCGCCCTGTAATCCGTGCACCCACGAGTCCAGCGACGGGGGGTGAACAATCGAGGCCGAAGACCCCAGAGGTCGCCTCAGGAAGGCGGAACGGGTCCCTGCAGAGTAGGCAGGGTCCCCCAGTGAGCCAACCACCACACTCCGCGAAAGAGCCAGGATCCCACTTGTGATGATGGCGAGAGGGCTCGAAAGCGAAAGTGAAAGTGAGGGGTGCGCACCCCGCCAGGCTCGTCCCGCCGTTGTTATTCACTTCACCACGGGATCGCCCCTCAACTCAAGTCCGGGGTCAGAGGAGAAGCAGGCCACAAACTTCAAGCGAAGCCCATCACCGCACCCGGGGTCCGATTCGAAAACGGGCACCACCTCGGCTCAGGTTCACAGACAAAGTCCCCTCAACCAAATCAGGATGAGGACAGGATAGATGTAGGAGGTCGTGGAGGTCCTCGGGAGCCTCGCACCTACGCGGCCATCTTGGTTGCGCGCTAGGCTCCTCCCATATGATTGTATGGTTTAATTGTAGGTCCGGGTTAAGCCAAATGCTAATCCATTTCAATAATGGGGCCAGGGCAATGCTATCTTCTACAGAACCGATTCCAAGTTCCTGATGGACATTATAGTTGGCAGTTGAAATCGGGACTGAGAGGAGGTTTTTTAGAAACCTATCCTCAACGATCTGTATGCTTTTAACATTTTTGAAGCCCCATATCTCGGCTCCATACAATGCCAAAGAGAGGCATTTAGCTTTATAGACTTGAATAAGGGCCCTCATTGGTCTGGCGCCTAGCTTTCTGGCAAAACCCAGAACGCCCACAGTAGCTCTAGATAAAACAATCTTTTTTGCTGTAATTTGGGTTACCCAGGAACCTTGGTCGTCAAAAAGAACGCCCAGATAAGGAAATGAAGATACCCTAGATAATTGGTGACCCCCACATTTAAATGTTTTAGACTTAGCAGATTTTGGACCAATAACCATGACATGCGATTTAGCAAAATTGACAGTTAAATCCAAGGCCTTCATAAAGCCCGCACATGAATCTAGCAGTAACTGAAGGCCCACTCCCGTTCTTGCAAGTAAAGCGGCGTCATCAGCATATAAAAGTGCAGGGATTAAACATTTCCCTGCACGAGGGATATCATTACATGAGGTGATTAAGGCATTGTCTAATTCATTTATGTAAAGAGTAAAAAGCAGGGGTGCCAAAATGCACCCCTGTCTAACTCCATTTGATATGAGTATGTCTTTTGTGCAATTGCCCGATTGATCGTACCGTACTGTAGCCGAAAGATCCCTGTGAAGATCAGCTAAGAAGTAGACGATGTTTTTGGGATAGGAGCAAGGACCATAGTTTTGACCTATTTACACGGTCAAAGGCCGATGACAGGTCCATAAAGGCTACCAACAAGGTTCCATTCTTGGCCACCGTGTATTTGCCTATTAAGAGTTGTAAGTTTAGACATTGGTCTATGGTGCCCATCCCTTTTCTGAATCCGTACTGAACCTTGGAAAGTGTTCCTGTTTCCTCTAGCCAACCAGTCAATTGGGCAAGGACAACCCTCCCCAGTACTTTCACAGATGAATCTATTAAGGAGATTGGACGGTAACAGCTCGGATCACCTCTATCACCTTTTTTAAAAATAGGTATAATGACAGATTTCGCCCAAGTCAACGGTAGACCCAGTTGACATGCATTAACGAAGACGTTAAATAAAATTTTAGACCAAAATTTTATGTCTGATTTAAAAAGGTCAGCCGGGACTCCATCAGGTCCCGGCGCCTTATTACTTGTCATTTGCATAATGGCATGTGTGACCTCTAATTCTGTAAAGGATAGGGTATAATTCTCGGAGTTCAGTATAGGCGTCACCCTAGGGCCATCTCCATCATACACCTGTTTGAAATGGCTAAACCACTTGTCTTCTTGAATACCGCAATCAAGCTCATTGTTACTTTTACCGTTAAAAAAAGGCTTGTTTACGATAGTCCAAAATTTGGCACTATTTTTAATGACATCAAGGGATAGAAGTTCGTTCCATGCCTCTTCCCTAATTTCATTTTTACGCTTATTCTGGGCCTTTTTATAGGCTTTCCTGAATACAGCGATTTCTGCTCTGTCTGGTGGGACGGCTTTCAGAGCTCTCATTAACTTCCGTTGGGCTAATGAGCAACTGTGATCAAACCATTTCTCCCCGTTCATGGGTTTGGCCTTACAAACTTTTTTAAGGTCACTATTTACCTGTGAACAGATTTTGCCATAGGCGGTCAGGACCACTTCACCAAAAATCCCGTCTTGCAAACACGTATGCATTTCATCCCCAACCGTTCCCAACAAATTCTCATTAAAGTCCTTTGGGACCACTTGACACCATTTCAGGCGACGTGTTTGGTCAGTTGGCCTTATGTCCAGGATTCTGGCAGTCGGATTGTCAGATTCTCTTTTCCTAAGATCGTCAGACAGAGTTATCTGGACAGAATTATGATCACTATAAGTAGACCAATTAACCTTATACCGACTTACATTATCTGCTAAGGTTGTACTGACAAAGATGTAGTCAATAGTGGAACCCAGACCAGTTCCTTTATACGTTGGGATATCATTTAAATGGTTGACGGGGTGAACCAAAGCATTACCGGCAAGAAGCTCTTCAAGATACATGCCCTGTTGTGTGTGTTCGAAGTGTATATTTCCTTGGTTTGAAGGACCTAAACTGTCCCATACAAAACAGTTGCTAAAACAATGATGAACATTAAAATCGCCAAGCACTATAACCGAATAGGGGTTCTTGTTATTTTCATTGTACATTTGCAAGAAATCATATAGACTGACCAAGTGTTCATTTGGTGTACTTTTAGTGAACGAATTATAAAAGTTAACAATAAGCCAATTCCCATTAGAGTTGGATTGAATTTCCACTGCTAAGCAGTGAGGCGAACCTGACTCCACTTTACTGTATTTACCCTCTAGTGACAATGAAATGAGAGTGAGAAGTCCGCCCTTTGCCCTCCCCCGGCAAGAGACCACCGCAGGTGACCAAAAGGCAGAAAACCCATCCAACAAGAAGGTGCTTTCGGTGTCCCAAGTTTCTTGTAGTCCAATAATTTCATGGCCTAATAAACAATCCCTCCATAAGGGATCATGCGCTTTGCTATTAAGGCCGGCTATATTACAACTAAGGACACTTGTGCCTGCAGGCTGTATTGGAACAACAGCTATGCTATCCACATTATCAACATTAACATTCCTCACTAGTGTCATAGCATGTGGGGTTCCCTCAGCACTCATACTTAACTCAATTCCACTTAATCCCTGGTCCACCTCCAGTATCGGGGTTGAAACTTCCCTAGTGGATATAGAGGTAACCCAATCATGGTGAAGTCAATCATTTGAGTCTAGATCACTCAGAGCTTGAAAACGGTTGAATGTGACAATACCATGAGAAGACTGTCCATCAGGGCAACGTGCTCTACCCTCCAATGGATCACTAATAGGTAGATTTGACTGTTGCTTATAAAAATAGCCCAATGGTCGAACAGTAATACCCTGGTCGGTATGAGGAAGCAAAGTAGCTTTTAATAGGGTATTATTGACTAAGGAAGGATTTCTAAAATTTATTATGACACAATCCCCCTTTGTGTTTTTACGAGAATGCCCTATCCATGAAACTCTTCTAGTAGTTGAGATCTGATGGGCCAAATGCACTGGAAATCCACACTGTTTATTTAACCACGAAACAGTTTTGTTCTTAAGAGATTCGTGGGATTCTATTTTGATATTTTGGGAACCATCCTTCAGGGGGGGAACATTTGTTAACACTACAACAAAAGGGGCGCACTCAGAGGGTAAGTCTGGTTGCGCTCCTCCTGTATGCATAAACCTGGGTACGTGGTTGCTCCTTGAACAGCTATCTAGTGGTAAAATATTATTCACATTGGTCGTGGGTACAACAGCCGGGGGTTCAACACAATTAGGAATTGCCTTTAAGGATTTATGAGGGTCAACAGATCCACATGAGCCCCCAACCACACTACAAGGTTTCACGGAGGAGTTATTACGAAGGGCCACGAGATTACGTAAACCTTCAATCTCTACCGATAGTTCGCCAATCTTGGCTACTAGGGGTTCAACTATTTTTATAATTTTAGCCTCCAAAAAGCCTACCAAAGAATCTAATTGGTCGGGATCAATCTTAGTTGTTAGATTATTAGAAGAGGCTTCCTTCAAGGTGTCCCCAATTAAAAACGCAGAACCTGTTTTTTTTGTGGCTACTTCGTGCACCTCCCCGTTTCGATTGAATGTGTTTACGGGATCTCAAAACTCTCTGTGTTATCGGATCCGGGGATACCTGTGAGGGAAACTCATTTACATCTTTTGGGGAGTCCCTATTAGCTTCAGGCAAATCTTGTTCGATAAGAACTAGTTCGCCCAGGGTAACCAAATCATGATTATCATTGGGACTATTCACACCGTGAAACGGAGGGGATGAAATGGTGGATGTATTATTCAATAAAGGGGAGATGGTAGTCGAAGTGGAACCTTGACCTAGGGATTTACGCCTTTCACTGTTAATTTTGGTAACTACTTTAACTAGGTAGTTGTCTAGGGTTGAAGCAGTGGCAGATTTGTTTCCCAACGTGGGTTTAGACATGTTAGACAAGTCCCTACGAGATCCAAAAACAATAAATTAAACTATAACAATATATGTTTATCACCAACACATACAATAATACAAGTCATCCAAATGAGTTAATTAAAATCAGCACTACAGTGTCTTAATTCTTGGGGATAGGCAGGTCACCAAGTCCTGATTATCGCGGTTAAATACCTTGCGGCTTGATAGCGTGGCCCGACCCCTCTCGGTCCTCTGAGGGCCACAGAGGGCCCGCCCTTTGCCCGGGCTTAGCCCGGCGCCGCCCGCGCGCGTCCCGCGACGCGGAGAAAGCGGGCGATTTGTAAGCGCCTCCGGGCGCGTGAATGACGTCAGGGGCCCAGGGGAGTCTGGGGGCTGTAGTCTCCCCCGCTCCGAGCCGCGAGGTGCTGTGGCGGCGGCAGGGGAGAAACGCAGCCCAGGAGAGCCAGGAGTCAGCGACCGTAGGACCGGGCAGCAGAGCGTCCAGCAAAGCCCACAGCAGGTATGAGCACACCTTGTTTCCTCCTTTCCCCACTAAAACCCTGGCATCGGCCGTATTACACATTTGAAGCATTCAGAAAATGTTTCAAGTGGAAACAAGGGCATTCACAGGGTCCAGGGCAGGGCATGCCTTTGTGAATGTGTTGATCAGTTTCAAGTGTCTAATATTGTGGGTTGTTCCAAACGCTCCCAGTTGTTTTTCACATCTCTTGAGCTGGATGTGAAAGAACCTCAAGCACCTCCATATTTTCACAGCATAAATAGGAAGACTTTTTTCTTTCGTGGAAACAATATTTCCTTTTTTTAGTTCAGTGTCTTTCATTACTTTAAAAATTGTTTAGCGCAAATAGATGTCTACTATATAGTTGGGGGAGAGGAGTCGGCCTAACGGCAAAGGCGGTCGACCTCGAATCTGGGGGACTAGGTTTGAGTCTCGGCAATGACGCTGAACATCCTGTGATTCTGGGCAAATCACTTAATCTTCCCGTGCCTAACAAAAATGAATGTGTCCTCATGTAATCCAACTAGTGCTATGTAAAGCGCTCTGATACCCGATTCGGGTCAAGTTCGCGCTATATAAAAATATGTAAAATAAAGAAATAAAAATAGTTCTGGTATTTACACTGTTATATACATTCATTGAAAGGAACCTACGCAGAAGGGGGAGATGAGGAAAGAGTGATAACTAGGACGGGAAACAACACTATTTCCTTGGTTGGGCAACTATGAGGAATAAGTATGACTTTCAGAGTAATGCGTTTCAGGTAGGTAAAACAAGCTGTTTTAAAAATTCAAGCATTTATTTGCAGATTTGTAAATATGAGCCTGTGAGTGTGCTGACCAATTCTATATGAGAAAATGAGTGTGGAAAGTATGGATAAAGGAGCAGCACTCTGGTAGGCCCATGCCAATTAAACTATGGAGGCTAGGATGTCTTCCTCTTCTACGGGAACAGTGTATATTCTTCTTAGAGGTGGTTTGTCAGGAAATAATTCAAGGTGCGACCACATATGACAGAACACAGAGTTGTTCCCAATGTTGCTTATAGCCACCTGTGAAAGAGGATTGTGGCACAATGTTCTTCAAATGCTTGTTACTGCCTGCATGGCAATGCTTAACATAATGTCTAATGATTCGTTTGCCTAAGGAATAGAATTTTAACTGTTAGAAGAAAGAGTGGAAATAGTTCTCTAATGCTCCAAGTTCTAATGGGCAGTATATGTTTGATCTGATTGTTGTTTCTCCCCACAAAAAGTAGATAGAGATGGGCATGAAGTACTCATGTGCAAGTGAGGCATCACCTTTATCACACCTTCAGCATTTGTCACTGTTTAGAAAAGGGTGTAGATCAGGCTGCGGTAGTGCATGAACAAGTTCTGATCCACAATAAACAATGTCTCATCATTGGGGTTGAGATTTCTGGAAATTGTCACAATCACAATTGTTGAGCCCATGAAAATGTACAACTTTATATTATTGCTAGACATAAACCTGCGACCCATAAAGCTGTTCTTTTTATGATTTAAGCACTAATTTCTTTTCTGGAGACAGCTGAAGCATTTAACACATTTCCGTGGCTTGTTAAAGATAGATTTTCCTCATGATGCCAGAGGCTTCCTTTAATTCAATTGACCGAAATATCCAAAGAAAATGATTCTGTGCATGCCTTCTTTTCTTTGCAGTTCTTTTCTCTGTCAAACAGAGTAAATTCTCAGGTTTTGATGATTTGTGTCAGCTTTTACTGTTTATCCAATTATTAGAGCCTTTCTCTACCTATTATAAACTACACAACTGGGTGATGTTAAAGGATTTTCACTTCAATGTTGATGTTGGGGGGACTTTTCTTCATTTTTGGAAGAGTAGCTCCATGATATTGAGAATAGTCATGGCTTTGGGAGAGGGGCGATGTGTTTGATATTTTGGTATTGCATGGTCATGTGATCATCTAATATTTTCAGTGGACTAGTGGCTGCAACAACAATGGCATCAATGGGAGCAGGGGGATCCTCCTAGAATATATAATTGATTTTAACTATGTGGGAAACTGGATTAAATTATCTCTAGGATTAATGAGGAACTCTCTTTTGTACTCTGGTCAAATGTACATGTTCTTGCTTTGTTAGCTTCTTGTCATGGCATTGCTTCCATCCTTAAACTAGAGTTTTATGCAGCCTTATAATGACTGCTGCAACATATAGTTCATGTTGTGGCCAACCAGTCAGGATTGGTTAGTCCCTTTTAAATTGGTCAATCAGAGCATATCTGAACACCAAGGGTCCAATACACCTTACTTTTTAACCCCTACTTGCACAACCAAACTCCTCTTTAAAACTATAATTTCTTTTAAAACAGTTGAACAGATTTAGACCAAGTCACAGAAAAGCACACTTTATTACTGGCTCCTAAGTTTGGTATCATTCCGATTAGCTGTTTTTTCTTTATTGTAGACAAGTGTCCGATGGGAATTTACACAAGAAATACAAATTTTGAGACACCCATGTTGTATTGTACAGTAATATTACTTGTATACATTGTTATGTTTTCTGGTATGTTCCTTCCCTCCCCCATATCCCTTTAACAGTTGCATTTGTCCTGGCCTCTGTTCTATTAGAATATTTGTATGTTAAGAGTAGAGAAAAGTTGACGGTGGGATTGGAGAAGCACTAATGTGGCTGAAGTTCCTCTGGTAACTGGACATTAAACTTCATCTTAATTCTCACAAGCTGCATCTTGGATTATTTGGACTTCACAACACACCCCATCCCCTTTTTCTTGTCCTGCGCTTGGTAGATTAGCCTGAGACTTTTCATGAGGGAGTCGAACTGGATACATTTTTTTTTTTTTGTAAAAGTTGCGTACAGATTTATCAAACAGCGACAACATTATTAGCAAATCAAAAAAAGGTCTTCCTATGTACATTTTTACTTTACTGTAAGTATGCTGTGCAGTTTTTGACAGGAATGAACCTTACTTTTAAATATTAAATAAGTCACTACAGTGTTGTAGTTATCCTATGAGACAAAAGAAAGTTCAGAATAAAATCATAATTCTGCTATCTTTGGTTTAGGACAAGCTACCAAAAGAATTCTACCACTATTGTAAATGGTTTAAAAAAAAATCTTTTTATTGACATTGCAAGGATGAACATATTCAAAACATTGTTGTGCACTGACATTTTCAGTTGGTACAAACATACATCACCTGCATCTCTTTCCTCCCCTTCCCTCAGTACAGTTATTTTTGCTCAATTGTCAACCCCTCGAGAGCAGTGGGGGTAAGATAGTCACAGATATTACCCCTATAGCCATTCCAACTTTCCCAAATTTTTGTCCATTTTTGGGGACAGCCACAGCCCTCATACACCAGTCCATGTCCCTTTTCCTGACTCTCAGTTGCAGCACTTGCTCCGCCCAGCACAGTCTTGCAATATTCCGTTTGGCTATTGCCAGTCCCTATGTTATGCATGTTTGCTCCATGCTATTGAGATCTCTTTCCCTGCTGATATTTAATAGGCACAATTGTGCAGAGGAAGTCACAATACCATTGCAGAGCGCACCCATACATTCCACAACCGATTCCTAAAACCTTTGTATTATCGGGCATTCCCATACAGTATTCCCCAGCCGCACCTACAACACTCCAGGATCGCCCTGCCCAGCTTGAACATAGTTTGTTGAGCATAATAGGATCAGTGTGGTACCTTAAGATGAACTTAGCGGAACCCCGCCCATATGGCCACCTTTCTTGGGTACGCCAGGGCCGCCGTCCACTTATCGTCCTCTAGGCCGTTTAAGTCCAGGGCCCACTGCTTCCTTAGCAAAAGGGCATCGAGTACATTATTAATCAATTTTTTATATGTCGGGAGTCTGGATTATCGGGACATATATTTTCCTAGCAGTTTGTCTTCTAGCAACGAAGAATCTGGGAGTTCTGAGTGACCCTGACCACGGTAAAGCTCTGTATGGTGATGTGGGAGCTGCCATGATGAGTGTAATGCTCTATATCACAGGAAACCATGAAATATTTTCTGAATTTCACTCTTTCCTGCAAGATATGGGGAGTTTATACCACAGCTTTTTATGAAATAAAAGCACCAATGCACCCAAACATTTTAAATGTATATGTCGTTAGTAATAATAATTTTTTAATTATGGTTAAATAGTCATCGTGGCTTGACAAGTCTAGCTAACATTGCTTCTTAACTCTTGGCTACTCTCATGAAATACTGAAGTATTTTATTAATGATAGTTTTCATTCTCCTGTCCGGTTAAAAAATGGAGTGGTTCTACGACCATAATCTCCTGCCCCCACTGCAGAGACTCCGCAGTGATGTGCGGTGGTGGCACTCCCTCCCACTGACATTGCTCAGGAGAGCAGCCTTGTTCAAAATGATGGCTCTGCCCAGATTCTTATACGTGCTACAGAACACCCCGTCACCTGTTCCTGACTCCTACTTCAAAGCGATCGAAGCGGAGGTG
Source organism: Triturus cristatus (assembly GCF_964204655.1). Classification (NCBI taxonomy): domain Eukaryota; kingdom Metazoa; phylum Chordata; class Amphibia; order Caudata; family Salamandridae; genus Triturus; species Triturus cristatus. The sequence goes on from NC_140582.1 coordinate 409,137,783, forward strand.
GGATACCTCCTATGGGAGGGAGGGCCCCCTCGGATAGCGCAGCGTAAGCTTATGAGGAGTCGGTATGACGGAGGAATAGCCCTCCCTAATTTCAAATTCTACTATTGGCCCTCCCAACTCATTGTAATTAACCAATGGCTCCATGCCCCGCAAGACGAACCTGCATTATGTATGGATAGGCATGTTTTGGGTACAGAGGGGATTATGGGAGCCCTGTATGACAGCAAACGGAGGAAAGGACTATGGGGCCCTACAGCACACACAGTACATATCTGGACGGTGGCACAGCGAGCGTTAGGCTGGGAAGGAGTGATGACAAAACATACACCACTCTGGGATTCTCCCAAGCTGGGCAGGCTACGCACCAGTAAAGGTTTTTCCCGGTGGGACCAAATAGGCATTTCTGTGGTTGGGACCTATGGAAAAAAGGGGATGTGGTGACGTTTGCCCAGCTACAAACAACATATCAAATGGCCGGGACTGAGTACTTTAGATACGTACAAATAAAGCACGCTCTCACAAAAACGGTACCCCCGGGAACAGACCTCCCTGACGCCTCGCCGCTGGAGGACCGACTACTGACAGACCACCTCACCAAAAAAGCAACATCCCTGACATATCGCAAATTGATTAATAATCAAACAGACCCTAGCCAGACCCTTAGGGAAAAATGGCAAACTGAAATAGGCGAACTGGACGAACAAGACTGGCAGGAAGTTCTCGCTTCCCTGCGAGAAGTGGCAATCCCTTTGCGGCTAAAATTGGTGCAACTTACAATACTGCATAGAACTTACTACACCAGGACCACACTCTATAAGATAGGAAGGGCGGAGTCCCCGCTTTGCCTTAGAGGCTGTGGGGCAGAGGGTACCTTTTACCACACACTATGGGACTGTCCTCGCATCGCTACCTATTGGAAGGCCATACTCGACACACTCACCAAGGTTAGTGGTCAGGTGATCTCCCTTGAACCGAGGAAGTGCCTACTTAATGTGTGGGATCCAACAGACTTGAACCACATAGAGCAAAATTGGGCGACCATGGGTATGGCTTATGCTAAACGGAATATTGCTTGGCAGCGGGGGGCTCCAGTGGCCCCCTCTCATAAACAATGGTGTGCTGCTAGACGGGGCCATGGTGGCAGAAAAAGCAGTCTTTATTAATAGAGGTTGTCCTCAAAAATGGAAGAGGGTATGGGGCAGATGGAACGAATTTCATGGGAATTTGTGTACCCCACCACCAAGGGACTCAGATCCAGACCAGAGTGATTAAAAAAGCGTAAGAAGAACATTAGTGGTCGTCACACAACACATTTACAATTTAAGGGACTAGTTCACATAGCAAGTCTAATTGTATAAGCGGTGAACTCTCCGTGACACAAGAATTGGTAAATGATTGTACTGACTCTAATATGGCATAATTAATTGTATCGGACTGTGAATCATTGTTAACCTCAATAAAATGTTTAATAAAAAATAAATAAAATAAAATGGAGTGATATAGTAATCACCTAAGCTCCTTGCCTCACAAACCTATGTTCACTGCTGTGTCCCGGTTGTCCATGGGCATCATTGAAAACAGACTGGTACACAATTTGATTTTGTTCAGAATACCGAAAACGTGCCTTAATGCTTTTCTGTTTAATATGTTTGATATACTTGTTTCTAAGAAATAGGATTCCTTCATCTGAATCGTTATCTTAAAAATAGCCCAGCTGTTAGCTCTGTAAAAGGATTATAGTGTCCCAATATTGTGCTGGACTGTTTCAGAGGTTAAGAATGTTAAGACACAATCTGTTGTGCTTTGTTGGGATTAAAATGCACCCTACATGGTATATGGTTATGTTCCCCTCCCTGAGATCCCAACTCCATGTATGTCTGGTATCCTGACTTTTATTTTTGGCCTGGCATCATTGTAACCCAAGCACGAGTACATAGGCCTAGGCCTGTCCCTTACTTTGTGAGGACTGAGACATGTACTGCAACCTGCTGGGGCACCCAAGCATGCCTTCATTGTGAGCAACATAGTGTGACTAGACCTTTTAACTATATCACTGGGGATAGAGACCTTCTGGCCCACCTGTGTACATTTTCACTACTTAGTGCTTGTCCTTAACTTTTGGGGGGGGGGGGGGTGTGTGTGTGTGTTGGGGGGTGGTATATGTGTGTGTGTGTGTGTGTGTGTGTGTGTGTGTGTGTGTGTGGCGTGTGTGTATCACATGTGCAGTGATGCATTTTGTGTATGACTGACCCTGAGTAATGGAGACCAGTGGGATCCTGTGTGGGTGCCTCGGGTCTGACCAAGCACTAGCGGGAGGGTGAAGAATGTGTTCTCAGACAAGGAAACTCTATTGCCTGAGTTCCTGTAGCTGGATGGAGGAGACCCAGACACTGAAGCGAGGAAGATGGTCAGAGAACCACCTTTATAAATTCCATGAATCCTTATGTTAGCAAGGAGCTTCTAATTAGTCATTCAGAGCACTGTTATCTGGTGCATGTTCGGGGTGAGTAGGGTTGCAGGCGCTGTTGTTAAAAGTATTGAAATTTCAAGGTGACACCTACTCTTTTGTGTGTCTCTAATTACTCCTTCAGTTGTGCTGATGACAGCCATTTGCAGAAACATCACACCTCTTTGTGTCTCTGTAGTGGGTGCTCCAGACTAGAGACCGCTCCAGGGCTGTCTGTTGTGTAAAGCAGCTCTCTCCACAAAGTCTTTGTTTGGAGAGCAGCCTGAGAAGGACACTGGAAATAAGAACTGCCTCAAGCTAGTTCCATGGTTTGAGACAGTAGATTGACATCCCCAGTCATAGTTTTGTGTATAGAAGTGGGACCCAAACCACCCCCCTTTGCTCCAGTTCCAATGTTAAGACCATTATGACCAAGTAAGGGATTGCTCTACTGACTACTCAGACAACTGCTGTATAATCTGGGCCAGTGTCTGTCTGATAGACAGTCTCTGAGGGATATGGGGACATCACCTGAAGTCAGTACTTTCTACTGGAAGAGCTGTGGACATGCCTGAAGCACCATGAAGTCTTTAAGTGCTTGCTGCGATAAACAAGGAGTCTGCCTGGCCATATAGGAGGGGAGAGACTGTCCAGGAGGAGAGGAGTCCAGCTTGTCCCCAGTAATATCTAGTGAGAGCAGGGTACACAAGTAAACTAGGGAGGACCCTGTGTCTTGTGAGCCCCCTCTCACTACTTCATCTATCTCTCACTCTGGTCCTACTGGGAGCCACAACACTGTGCTCATAGTTGAAACAGAAGGGGCTGGAAGTGTGTGATGGTATTTCCATAGGAACTGATGAAGGATGCAACTGCTTGGTTGCCTTAGGCCCAGATGAGGGCTGCAACTGTGTCATTACTGTAGGTCTAATTGAGGGTTCTAACTTCATGGTTGCCTTAGGTCCTAACGAGGGCTGCAATTGCCTGATTACATGAGGCCCGACTGAGGATGCGTCTACCTTTGGTCCAATCAGGACTGCAATTGATTTGAGTACCCCCAGCCTCAAATGGGTTGCACCTGTCCTCAGCCCAGGAAGGCTCACATCACTACAATATCTAATAACTGCCACAGATGGGTTTATACCGGCACTGCAGCTTGACAGGTACACTGATGGATGGGGCACACACCTGACCTCCAATGCACTTCAGCAGATGTTTCGGCTCACCACAACCCCTGAAGACTAAGCAGGAGGTCTGCTGCTAATAGCAGGATGTGAACAAGAATTCTGAACATTCCATCCATCCATAGAAGGGAGGAAGCCTGAAAAAGACTAAGTGCACATTTTACTGTGGGCTTAATTCTACACCTGATCTTGATTCACTCTGATACCTGACTCATAAAAGGGGGTACCCATAGCAGGGGGAGGGGGAGTGGATACTGGGAGGGAGGCATAGACCGTGCAGGATGGTGTATGGCCTTGAGACATTCATACTTGGAGACACTGACTTGTAGGGTCCTTGTATTTGTGTAATATTTTTTGCAACTGAGTGTTTAAATCTTCTTCAAAAGGTGAGCACTGGGCTGGACATTTATATTGTTTCTGTTGGTTGATTGTTGAGTGCTGATTTCAAGTACCCTCATACTACCTCCCTGATAAGTCTGTGACTTCTCTTCTTCACTACCCTGAGAGGCAAGTATGGTAATGGTTGCCCTTGCGCTATTTTCTGTGCCATAGTAGGATGCGCCCAGTGACATAAATGCAAACCCCTTCAACCCATGCAGTTGGAGCTGTACCTTTGGCTGCCTCGTGGCACCCTTCTCCCCAGATGGGGCTGGACATCCATCATTCCCAAAGATGTTGAGGGTACATATATTGTTGTTTCATTTTGAATCCTTCTTTCCATCAGTGACTCAACATTATGCTAAGGCATTCTCTGTTTTGCAGGTTGCGAGTGGCTGCACAAGACGCAGAGCAACTAAGAAGTGAAAGAACAAGTCTTGAAAAACATATTGGTGAGCTGCAGGCCAAATGTGGCGAGCTAGAAGAAGGAAAATACGAGTCAGTGGAGCGAGTACGAGACAGCATGCAGCTTTTGGAGGAAGCAAACCTACAAAAGGATGAGGTAGAATTGCTTATACTGTTTTTGTATTAATTATGTTAACAATTACATGCTGAAAAAACCCTACAGTCATCAATTATAAGCAATTAAGGGACCTATTTGGAGTGTTGTGGACAAAGTACTCCGTCGCAAATGTAATGTCACACCCTTTGTCCGTTTGCCCTATGTAGAGTCGGGCGGACCGTCAGCTTTCCATCAGTGGTGCCCCCGTTTGCTCAGTCAACAGAAAGCTTACTCCGACAGCCTGATGGGAGTGTTGGCCATCGCAGTAAAGGCACCACAATGCCGCTCTATTTAGGGTTAACAGTATGAGGTATTTTTTTTGGTCCTCACCGCCAGGTTTTCCAGAATGGAAAAATTTAAATAATGACCCATTAAAATAATGACCCCCCCACTCAAAAAAAGGACTCCTGGAGTGTGGGGGGTCAGTAAAAAACAAACTCCAAGTTTGGGAGTTTATTTTTATAAAACAAAAAGTTTGAAAGATGGCAGCCAAAACAGACTGGGTCATCCACCAAACTTTTGGTACCTTCAGAGGGACCGCCATCATGGCACTTCCTCTGAAACTACAGAGATCATACCTGGGCTGGCAGTGATATCTAAGTTTGATGGGTAGTAGTCCATCAAAGTGGTGGACAGAGCATTCTCTGCCACACCGACAGATGGAGAACCGCTTGCCAAACCCTAAATCAGTCCCTAAGTACGTGGGACATTTTGCTGGACATTTATTTACTGTCTTCTGATGAAAAAACTTTCCTCACAGGTTATTTGTCCTTGGTGTAGTACAGCCGCTTTTCTCACAGCTCCTGGAAGTTCCGCTAAATGCCCTTTAGTGTAACTTTTGATGCTCTGCTGTTGATCCTCCATTCTCATTTCCACTCCAAAGCTACACCCTTACTGAAATATAATGCATAATTGTGTTATAGTTCTAATGATCATTAAAGCCCAAATTTCTTATTGACTTGTTTTGTTTTATTCTTTGAAAATGAGCACACCACTCTGCTTTTCAAGTTTAAGTATTGCAACAATTGGGAGAACCTAATGTAAGAATTAGAGTGCTAAGTCCTCTGTTGTAACCTCAAAGGGCAGAGTAATAATGGTTAGAACAAAAAAGTCAGGTGTTCCAGAGAGACTAGTAGAGTCTTTGCCATGCCTCTAGTGAAAAGTTAGTGTGTTCCCTCTGCAAATCACTGCCATTTAGGGCATCTACTGATAGGCACTGTAAACACAATAAGAAATGTCCTGGAATTTAAGGGTTTGGCACAAAGGTCCTCTAGAAGGATTGTAGCAAGATGTGCTTCCCTGCCTTTGCATTTTTCTGGATAGCCCTGTTCTCTGTACAAATTTGAATAAGCTGTGCTGTCCTGCCTTTATATTGTCCTAAATAGCACTATGTGCTTTTCCCCAGTGAACTCAACAATTATGCATGATGACTGCAGGTGCTCCTTTTGCTGTATGGTTTGCTCAACATTCAAACTAGACCCAAAGTTGTGTGACTGGAACCTTTACGACCCAGACTATGCAAGGACTAGTGGCAAGCAGGCTTTTTTTCTATACGCAAGAGAGAGTACCTCTCCCCGGTAATTGGTTGTCTTAGTTCCCGTAATTGTAGTTTGTGGCATTCACCATATGTGGCACATGTATGAAGAATTTCTTTTGTCCTTGTGTGTGAGGCCTTGGCATTTGTATGCAAATGGTTTGGAGAGCATAGGGGTCCATTGAGCTGGGCTGGTCATTTCCACCTCAGATATTCAAGCCTGCATAATGCCCTTTTCCCCTAAAATTGGTGTACTTATTGGGCAGGAATCTAGACCATTCTGATTTGTTTCAGTACTGGTTTACCCTGCCGCAGGCAAATCTACTCATCCCTCATTTCCTGTGTTACAGCCATCACCTCTGACAATAAAACATCTAGACATGCAAGGTCTGATCACTGAAACAGCTCAAAAGGAACTCTGTTTGGAAACTTGGGAAGAATCATTTGGCAGTAGAAACAATTTCCCAGATTAGGGTTGCATTGGGGCTTGGGTAGTGTCTTCCAGAGTCCTTGACTGGATATGAACTTCAGTAGACTGGACTGTGTCCCCTACCACTTTTCGGACACTGGCTCACCAAGGATGCACCCAATACTTGCTTGTGAGTGGGTTACCTAGCTGGGATGATGGGTTTTTTAGAGTGGCATTTTTGGATTTTTAAATGTCACCCTTTTAATCCAGGGTATTTGACTTTTTTTAGGGATGATCAATATTTTAGAAGCATACTTGGGTACCATAGAGGAACGTTATAAAGTAAAGCCGGCATACCATTATGGCATCATGCATTGCTTCAGTCATGCCCCATATTTTCTAAAAGACCGAAAGGCTTTTGACAAGTGCTGAGTCAGTCCAAAGACCTCTGTCCCACCTAATGGATAACATTGGCCATGTGGCTCCATGCTACCCAAAATTCTAAGGCTTGTTACAAAGGAGCTATAAAGACAATTGGACCTAAAAAGACAGTTGAGGTTGTTTAGTTGTCTGAGAAAATTCTATTACATTGTTTTCGATCTGTATCATATTTTCAAATGTATTACATTTTATTAAAGTACTTTTCCAGCTATTACATTTTTTTTCTTCTAATTGAGTGCAACTTGTATGTTCTGTGCTATGGGTTCAAGCTTAGCTTTATTGATGTGGCCCAACAAAGCTGAAACAGCTTTTGGGTTGCTTTTGTTACTGGCTGCTTGCTAGTTTAGTCTGCGCTAGTCCTGTTGGAGTTGGGTCAAGTCTGATTTGTGTATAGTTGGTATGGTTGGTCCCTGACTAGAGTCACATAGAAGGAAAATATGGACTTGAATGTAAATCCAAATTACCAGAGGCAGAGAATAGTTCAAGTTTACCACCCATCTCTTTTTTGCCCGATTGAGACTGCTGTTACGTCATGACATCTGCCTCTCTCCTTTTGTCTTTAATTTGTGTTGGTCCATGTGAGGCATTTTCTTCTAGTCCTGGGGTAATTAATGGTTACTGGGAAATGTCTTGTGTGGGTACTGTCATTTATCATTAATGTCTAGTTGTCACAATACTATTGCGTATCAGTTGAGTAACTAATTTACTGTTTTCAGGCACTTGACTCTCTAGGTTTCAAGCGTGAACATCAAGGCTTTACCTTAGCCTCACATCCCCATGCGCACACTTCATTTGAAGCCCGACTTAACGAGATTGCACTCTCCCTACTACAACTTAAGGCAGATGTTTGTAGCCTATCACACATTTCTGAGGATCTGTTAGTTAACTCCCGACTAAGCGGCTCCTTTTTGACCAATCTCCATCTACGCTCGCTCCCAGACTGTGGCTGTTACTGGCGCCCTTCCCCCCACTATTCTAGGGGAACTGCATCCCACTCCACACACTCACCCCCTAGTTGGCCCTCCACTCCGCACCCTAATGACCCCTCTCAAACCTCCAGGTGTAGAGCCTACCTGTCTGATAGTGATATTAATTCTCTACTACTTTCATACAAGCTGGCACTTCCCTCCCCCCTTCAAACTTGCATGCAATTGAATCAATCCCTACGGATCCCTTCAGGGTACCTAGGCCAAACTTAAGAACTTTAAACAAGAACATCCTCATGACAGCAACCCCTACTCTATCGCCACCAAAAGACACCCCCATCAGTCTCAAATACGCGCTCCTAAACCGCAGATCGGCTGTTAAACACGCTGCGGATATTGCCGATCTCATTCTGGTCCAGGATCTTGACCTTGTAATGCTGACGGAAACCTGGCTAAATGACTCAGCCGCTCCCATCCTTGACCTTCTAATGCCTCCCAACTTTGATATCATTAGGATGGACAGAACCAGTGGCCACGGGGGAGGCATCACATGCTTACATCGTAGTAATCTACTAGTGAAAGTCATTCATGCCGACCTCCTGCCCTCTTGTGAATACCTATGCATTGAAGTGACTGAGGGCAACAATCACTCTTGCAAACTGCACGCGTTCTACCACCCACCTCGCGACAACCTTCCCTTCACAGAACAGATCATGGACGTTATTTCGGCCAATGTGGATTTTCCTGGCACTCAGATCTTTCTGGGTGATTTCAAACTCCACTGGAATGATGTAAACGACGTGCTGGTCAATAGCCTTAAATCCTTCCTACTTCACCTTAACCTTATCCAAATATGTGACAGCCCAACACATATCAAAGGAGCCACTTTAGATCTTGTCATTGGTAAGCCCAAATCCTTCTACCTGGAGGCGACCCTCCCTTGTGACTGGACTGACCACTATTGCATCACCTTCCTCGTCCTTGAATTGGTAAGAGCAAGCTGATCCCAACCTAAGAACCCAAAACAGTTAAAAAGATGTTTACGGAACATCAGCTCGCAAGACCTGACGGAGATCTGTGAAAACATCTTGCCACTCCCCTTTGAACTTACTTGTATGATGTCCATGACCTGACGGCCCTCTATAACTATGCAATGCTTAATGTACTTGACTCAGTGACACCACTTCAGCTTAAGAGTGTCTGCTAAGGTCTCCAAACCATGGTTCAATGATAGTCTTAATGCCGAAAAACGGAATTTAAGCCTTGCAGAAAGTAAGTGGCGATCATATCCCTCCCTTGAACATCTTTGTCACCTGAGATCCTTGCGAAGCATATACAACAAACGCATCAGATGCTCGAAGGCTACCTTCTTCAGAACTCAACTAGATCAAGCAAAAAACTGTCCGAAAAAACTGTTAGAAATTATCAAGTCCCAATCTAATAATCATCGTAACCTCTCGGTCCCGGGTCAACGGACACTGCAGAACTGTGAAGAATTAGCTGTTTTCTTCACAGAGAAGACTATTAAGATCGAGTCTGAACTACGCTCGGCCCATAATCACATCTCGAGTGGGCCGCTGATCACCCTTTGCCCCTCGGAGTCGAATATCACTGAACCCTCACATCACTGCCGCCTCAAAAACAATGCATCCTGGAGTTTGTTCCAAACCGTGGATGAATACACTATGCGCAAAATGCTGTTGACCTTGAAACCTTCCAATCACTACAACGACCCCCTGCCATCGAACCTGTTCCTGGAAGTGAGATCCGCCTTACTAACACTCTGGACGACAATCGCCAATTCTTCTCTTATGCAAGGGGCTATTCCGGATTGCTTTAAAGCAGGTCAGGTTACCCGATCCTAAAGAAACCAAATGCGGATCCCATGGACCTTCTTAACTTTCGCCCAATCACTAACATCCCCACCTTGGCAAAACTCTTGGAGAAATGTGTGCTTGCCCAACTTTGGCATCACATTGACCATTTCCAACTCCTGGATCAATGCTAATCCGGTTTCCGCCCAGGTCATAGTACAGAGTCGGCGCTAACGCACATCGTGGATGATGTGCTCAGAATGCTGGATCACAATGAGTCGTGCTTACTGATCCTTCTGGACCTTTCGTCAGCATTTGATACTGTCAAACATGATCACCTAATTGACCTCCTAGAGCACAGGATGGGGCTGCCTGGGCCGGTATTAAGCTGATTCTCTTCCTTCCTTCAGAACAGATCCCAAAGCTTCAAGGTGAACCAATCCTTGTCCCACCCTGCACCAGTCACCTTGGGGGTGCCACAAGGGTCAGCATTGTCCCCCACGCTCTTTAACCTGTTTATGGAACCTCTGACAGAAATCCTAAAATCATCCAGCATTCGCTATCATATGTATGCGGACGATATCCAACTATACCTGAAGATCGCCTCCCCTGAAGACATCCAGTCCCTCAATTCAGTCCTGCTGGAAACACAAAACTGGCTGACATGCAATCACCTGAAGCTAAATGCTCTTAAAACGGAATTCCTACTGATCACAACCAATCCCTCGTCATGGAGCAATAGTTGAATCAGCTGACTTCCCTTAACTGCAGATCACACCTTGTAGACTCGGCATCATCTCTGGGCATCATTCTAGACAAAAGCTTGAAAATGCAGAAGCACATCAGTTCCCTCACTAAAGGAGCAAACTTCCAACTCAGCTTATTTAGGAAGCTCAAACCCTTCCTCCCTGCTCATGACCTAAAGGTTGCAGTTCAAGCATTAGTGATCTCAAAGCTGGACTATGGTAGTGCAACACTTTGTGGCCTGCCCAGAGTGAGGACGGCTCCTCTTAGGGCTACCCTCAACTCTGCTGCGAGGCTCTTAACTGGCACAAAAAAATACCACCATATCACCCCGGACTTGCGGGGACTGAATTGGCTGCCATATGAAGCTCGTATACAGCAAAATATTGCATGCATGGCTCACAAAGCCATCCACTTCAAGACGCCGTTGTACCTGGCACAGAAACTGGAACTCTCCTGTGGTTCTAGAGCCTCCAGAAGCACCAGCTCCCTTTTGCTTAAACCTAAAAAAATTCACACAAAAAAAAGACCTATAACCGAGCCTTCTTAGGGATGGCTCAGAGGATCTGGAACTCGCTTCCCCCTGAAGTCAGGGTGAACCTGTCTACTGTCTTCTTCAAAAAAGAAGTCAAGCTTGAGACTGTGGACTAAACCTAGCCGGTAACAGACTATTGTGAATGCATACTGACCTGCACTGTGACCGTGTGTCGCCGAGGTGGCAGCAACTCTATGGCTTTGATGATACTGTCTTTTGTGACCTTGTTTTTCTTGCAAAATAAAATGAGTTTTCAAAAAAAAAAAAAAAAAAAAAAAGAAGTCAAGGGCTACTGATAAAGAAATTCCTGCCTTAGCCTGGCACCTTCCTCTGATTCTGGGTCCATACCCGTTGACTCTTGCCCAGCCACCTTGTTCATGAGTCGGTCGGACAATTGTAGACTGTGATCTTTTTGCTCCCTCTGTTGTTTATGATGTGTTTTGCTGTGCCTTCATGAGAATGCTGGACAATTTTGACTTTGAATTTGTCGTTTTGGTTATTCTGTTTTGTATGCTTATTACCTTGTGATGCATAATCTGTAAAGCGCTCTGATACCCTTGTGGTCATGTTTGCGCTATATAAAACTTTCAAAATAAATAAATAGGAGGTGATTAGTGTTAGATGCAGTATAAAACTCTAGACAACACTCAATAACTTTGAAAGCAAAGGTATCATTTTTGTTTTACCTTTTTGAACAAGTCGACAAATAACTTATGCGACATATGAGGACATTGACAACAAATACTACATTGTATATAACTGGTCTGAAAGCAATTCCACATCCGTGCACTGAGCCCAGTACTTCTTTCTCAGCAGTAGCACTGCTTCAACTACAGTCTTGTGTATTTAGTGATCAGTCTTCTTGTTGGTATTAAACAGGCAACAATACTGCCACTTTTTGTATTTGAGCGAATATAAAATTCCATTTTCTAGGGCTTCACAAAAATGATAACGGTTAAATCATCTGCTGAGAAGGCGATTCATGTGACATCATGGAGGTTGAGCATCCAGTGTGCTTGAAAATTCTTGAATCCTTGTCCACTAAATGTTCTGTGAATTTGCCATCACCCTTTGTATTTTTCCTCTGACTCTCCTCTGCTTAACCCACTCCAACATATAACTTATCTAGCTACTAGGTTTAGGTGTTTGTGCTCTAATATAGCCCCAGTCTCCCTACCGAGCCTCAAATGTACACTTTATTTTCCCCTGCTTCTTTTCACAGACTGTTCATAAAATACACTGCCTCTCTCCTTCAGTGTCCGCTTGGGCAGTCCTCCTGTAATCGGTTTTAGTCCGTTCAGCATCTCTAACCAAAAGGCCTGTATGTGAAAGCATTTCTACAACATTTGCATTTGCCTCGCTGCACCATAGACAATCTGATGAGCACTCTGAATAAATCCTTCTCTTCAGCAGTGTTAAATAGGTTAAAATGTAGGTAATTAAACTGCACTGATTTAAACCTGACATTATTTTAAACCTTTTTCATTTGCATGCACACTTTATCGCATTCCTTATCCGGTTTGGCTTTGAGCAATTGGATATCCATTTTTTTCGTGGTCACCTTTGGGTTACTGCTACTATCTAGTTTTAGGGCCTGATAGAAATTAGCCATCAGTCTCAATGCTTGTACCAAGCAAAGCATTGTTAGCATTGCTAATGTAACCTATAGAACCTCTGGAAATGTTTTTCATACTTCCTTGGTATTCTAAACAACATAGGTGTACTGAAGAAATTAACTTGTGCCTATTATATACACCCCATGCTGCAGCCAAAGTAACACATTTGCCTGAAGGCTAAAGTTCTCCAAGGGTTTAACAACCTCTTTCCTTCTGGCTCACTGGGTATGCCTTATGCAATCTCAGTGAGCTGTTGTGTAGTCGACAATTGCATATCTATCTCAAACTAGAGAGCAATATTTTAGAACTTTTATATTGCTGCTTTCTTTCCCACTGTGACACATGTTCTTCCTACAAGCCTAATAACATACGGACAGCCAACCTGAGTATTCCTACACTGCATAGGAATATCCTGAACTGAGACTGGTCCCTTTCAACAGAGGATTCTCCCAGCTATTCTCCACATTTACCCATCTAATTTGAACGCCCTGCAGTATAGCTTAATGGGAGGCAGTCCCAACCCCCATGTACCCTGGGTACCTAAAAGTGTCAGGTGTATCCTTTTTTTGACTACCTGACCAGAACATAGAAATCAGGAGTTGCTTCAATTTCTTGAAGAACCGCTGCAAAAGCAGGGACATGGTGCCATGCAATGTATATATTCCGTGCACTAGAAATATTGTTTAGCAGGAGAAACCCTACCCTACTGACAGAGCATATTTATTCCACCATTCAGCCAATCACTTCAAACCACCTCAGACCCTTTCCATGTGAAGGAATTACGGAATTTTTCCATAGTGTGACACCATAATGCTCAACCATTTCGCTTCCCATACCAGGTCCACCTCTGGGTTTTTAGTTGTATTCAGTCCTTTCAGCCCCCTAACAAGAATAGTTAAAATGTTATTCAGTTAATGTATAGTCTCTACAACCCCAAAATTGAGTCAGCTCTCTTAAAGGTATCAACACAGATTCGTTGGGTTTCCTCAAGTAAATATGGGTATTGCCCAAGTACATTGACACTGGTTGTTTAGTATCTTCCTCTTTTACACCTCAATTTTCAGAGGACCGCTTGAAACGTACACTCCAGTGGTTCTACAGTTCAAGCAAATAAGAAGTGTGAAAATGTGTGCAGCATGAACAATGTGATTTATTTTAGAAATAGTGGACCAAATCCTATACGCTCAAGACCCATCCAGTAACTACCAGTGACTAAGATAAAAACAAGCATTCCGCTCATTTTTTTATTTTAGTGCGACAGGTATGCCCAGACATGCGTCCCCTGGATACTGCGCCACAGGACTCAAGCTATACCTCACTAAAGAGGCCTAATTAGGCAGAAGCCAGTCTTGGTTGCTTGTGTTCTCTTTCAGTGGGGCCCTGGCGTGGCACTTCGGGCCGGGCTGTTTATATTTGTATTTTTGGTTTATGGAGGACACAATTGACCGGAGGCATCCTGGCACTAAGTACTGAAAGATACTAATGAAGGAACAGGCTTACATACCGAGTAACCATGTTTTACGGTTTTTCCAGAATTTCAAGATGTCTGTTTCACTTCTTAGATATAGAGGAATACAGTTTCACTTGACCGCTTACTGGTATGAAAAACTTCTACCTCCTTGTCTGATCATGTTAATCTTCTGATTCAGAAATAGATTGGCTGAAGAGTAGTGTAATGTTCTTCCGATAGGGTACCAGGCGATCAGTTGTTTAATGAATTCTAGTCCCCGACCATGATGTGCTTTGAATTTGATACATAGTCTTTTAAAGATGAAACACTTATCTGACTTAGGCCAGTGTAATATCTAAAGATGAACAGAAATTTGAACCCAATAAGGAAGACCCAGCGAGATTCTTGCAGCACAGTGTTGCACAACCTAAAGTCTTTCAAGTGTACTGGATGGTAGTATATTTTTAGCAACAGCCACAATACCTGTCAGGGTGAACCAGAAAAAGTCACTAAGCTAACCTGTGCTTAACCTTCTGGCAGCTTGGCACAAAAGTAGTCAGGCTTAACTTAGAAATATTAGGTAGTAGTGGTTTTGTAATCGCACCTCGTGTACAGACAAATATTTACTATGGGTAGAAGTAAATTCAGTGAAAATCAATATGTTGATGTGCTGCTGTAATGGTTAAATACACCCTACTACCAAAGTTAAATTACAGATTGGATTAAGACCAGTATGTTTGATTCATATCTGCGCAATCTTGGACTTTGCTGCTCCTAAAGAGTGACTGCCCACGTATCCATTCCCAAGCTTTGAAAAAGTCATGTTTTGAGAAAACACGTGTTGGCTGTTCACCTCTGAAGAAAGAATTAGTGAAATATCTGCTCTTGAAGAATACATGATAGTCTACATTCTGTAATAAAAAGAATTGTCTTTTTAAAAGAAGTCCTGACTGTTTGGACATTGTACTAATTTTCCATTTCTAATAACAACATGCCTGTGAAGCAATACGCCATTAAATATACACCTGAAGAAAGAATACTTTTTCATCATTTCTCAAACAACGATTACCTTTAATGTTGTAGCTACTTATATGCGTGTGCACAGGACTTGTTATTTGTATACGAACCTGTGTCCATAATTGAGGGCCTAGGGGTTTTCCCTCACCTGTTGCACCACATCAATAACCCTCCTTTAGTTACATTCACAACACTAGGAAAGCGCCATATCGTATCCTGTGACAAGTGATACCCCCCTTTCGTCTCCTAATTTTCCAATTCTGTTTATAGTGCTTTGGTTTTTTTGTATATATGAGGTTTACCTTAGAGGCAATGTGTAAAGTATTCATGCATCTGTATTTTTAAAGTTTAAAGGGGAAAATAGCGCCTCAAAGACCAAAGCGTCATTTGCAGACATCTAGGCGCATGAAACCGGGGCAACCTCGAATGTTATGGCCAACCCTGATAGAAAGCAGTTCGGATGCATGTAGAAGATTGTGCCCAGTCTCCGCTTACCTTTAGATTTAGAAGAATTTTTCAAGAAAAATTTCTGAAAAGGTAAATTTCAGCAGGGCAAGGCAGCCAGCTGTGTCTGGGGAGAAGGTGTTAAAGGGTGGGAGCTGCTGGACGGAGTAACGGTAAAGATTTCTACGTTTAGACTTAGTCTCTGTTACAGAAGTCGAATATCTCCAGTGGACAAAGCTGCAGGCTGTAGCAGATGAGGGCTCCACGAGGCCAATACCCCTTTTGCGAGGAGCCTCTGAACAAGATTATCTGCTGTGGAGAATAACGTAGCAGGATTTGCCTCAAAGTCAGGCTGACCAGCTATGCACCTTGGGGGGGATCTGTGAGCAGGTAGGTCCTGGTCTCCTCTCGGTTCTCAGTGTAATTTTTTGTAGAAAATGTTCTAAGTCCCAAGTTTTTTATTTGGGCTATCTGGGCACCTTTAGCACCACTTTCAAGTCTCTAGGTCTGGAGAGGCAGCACTTGGAGGGTCAGGGCTTACTCAGGATGGGTCCAGGTGGGGATTCAAGATGGTTGTAGCCTTTTCTGTCCCTGAGGCCCAGAACCTTGGAGTAACTCTGAAAGTCTTTGATTCAAGCAGGAAAGCAGATCTTAAGTAGCAATGCAATCCTCAGAGGGCACAGGGCAGGCTTTAGACAGCCCTGTGCCCTGTGCCCTGTGTGAGGGTAGTCCTCTTGGTGCAGCAGGTCAGTTCTTTGAAGTACACAACAGGCAACAGATAGCAGGACAGTCCTCTGAGAAGCCTTCCACAGGTCCAGAATTGAACTGAAGCGTGGATCAGAGAGCCCTATTTTTATACCTGGTGACTACTTTGAAATGGAAGAAGGTTTTGGTGTTTCCCCCTTACAGAAGAGTCTGGAATTTCCTGCCTCCTTGCCCTGGTCTCCGTCTGTCTGCAGGCACAATAGGCTATTGTGAGTTTATTTGTGCGTGAGCTGACCGTGTCTTTGAAGTGCAAGTAGAATTGTTCACAACTCCCCTTCCACCCTTCTTGCCTTCGATGGCCTTTCCTTCCAACACCCAGTCTATCTACTGTTTGGCTCTCTGGGAGGAATACACAAAGACCAACTGCCAACTACACCTAGCCATATGATACAGGAAACTGGCTGCAGGGACCAAATGATGAGAACAAGAAAATGTCAACTTTAAAAAAAAGACATTTTCAGAATTGTGACTTAAAATCTGACTTTACATTAAAGAGGATTTTTAAATTGTGTAATTTCATAGACACCAACCATGATATTTCTACCTGCTTCCAAACAAAAGTTATCACTTATTAAATATAATTAGGTAACCCAGTGATATCCTATCTTAGATTTAGGCCTCACAACATTGAAAAATGAATTTGTGAGTTTTTCAGTACAAGGACATGTAAAACTTAAACATGCATGTCCAAATTTTAAAATACAGTGCACCCTGCCCCATGGGCTGTTTAAGGTTTACTTGTGGGAGAGCTTTATGTACTAAAAAAGGAGTTGTAGGCTTGGCAAAAGGCTTAATTTGCCATGTCGAATTGGCAGTTTAAAACTGCATACAGGCTGCAGTGGCAGGCCTGAGACATGTTTTAAAGGGCTACCTAAGTGAGTGGCACAATAAGTGCTACAGGCCCACTAGTAGCATTTAATTTACCAGCTCCTTGTATATAGTATACCACATCACTAGAGACTTATAAGTAAATTTAATAGGCCAATTAGGTGTGAGCCAATTTTGCCATGTTTCAAGGAGTGAGCCCTAGCACTTTAGCGCTGGTTCACAGTGATAAAGTGCACAGAGTCCCAAGGCCAACAAAAACAATCCAGCAAAAATATGGGAGTAGGCAAAACATTTTGGGGAAGACCATCTACAGGCTGACATGTCTAACAGTACCCCAAGCCCCCTTGTATGGCCACACATGGGAGGGATGTTATCAACTTTCTCCTGGGCCCTAAGTGGCGTGTGAGTTTGTCATAAACCCAGAGAATTATTTAAGCTGTATATCTGAGAAGTGGGCAGTCATACATTATATCAATATCGTTCAGCACTTCTTCCCAATATCTAGTGAGTTTGGGACTGTGCCAGAGGAAGTGCAAAAGTGAGCCCGCCCCCTCATACCCACAACAGCTGTCTTGAAATGTAATAATATTCCATACATTTAATGTATTGGGGTGTAATACTGGTATGATGCCACTTTATTAATGTTCCTTTAATTACTGTGTTAGTTGCTGTGATTTTCTCTCTCTGAAGTACTGCATTTTATTTCCGAGTGTCCAGAGTCGTTTACAGTTCCTTTTTCCATCACTTTTGCCATTCCGACTTTACGTGATTCTACCCCTTTAGGCAGTGCTTGTATATTTCTGAAAGGAAGCTATTGTCTCTTGATTTGGTTATGAGCCAATACTTAAACAATTGTAGCGGGTGCTTACCTGCTTGCTTAATAGTACTGTGCAAAACCAATGATGTTCCTAGTAATACCTATATCTTCCCTCCTGTGATAGCCTATAGTATTGTTGTCAGCAGTGGTGTGGTTCATGAAGCAACAAGGTTTCTCACTTTCTTCCCGATGCTACTTACTATATACCACATTTGTGCTGTGGTAGTAATGAGTGACATTTGGGATACCTAGACCTCCCTTCTCTATCAATCTATACATTTGCTTGGCTGCTTTTTATGGCAGTATTCTAGCCCATATAAAGTCACTGAATAGCTGTAGTATGAGGCGTTGCAAGCCCATAGGGAAAGGGAGCGACATTGTCTGTACTAGAAAAAAAAAATTGATAATGCAGTCATCTTAGCCTCCGCTGTATGACACAGCCAAGAAAGGTCAGCTCTGTGTAAGTCTTTAAAGTTCCATTTTATTTGCAGTTTGAGATCGGCGTAATTTCCCTTAGACTGCTTAGTTGCGGCTTGTGGTATCTTCAGCCCAGATATGTTAGGCTTTTATTTGTCTATTTGAGTGGGAGCTCTGATTGTATTCATGCTCTCTTTGCCAAGGGAAGAGACAGTCCCAGCAGCTGAGCTTTATGAACATTAATTTTAAACCCAAAGGTCTCTCCAAAGCATCTCAGCTTGCTCACCACTTCTGGCAGGGACTTTTTTTAGGTTGGAGAGGCTCAAAACTTCATTGTCCACATACATGCATTGTTTGTGCTCAGTTTGTCCAATAGTAACTCTGCTAATAGTGATGTTCTACCTCATGACAATGGCTAGCGCCTCCATATATAATGTGCACAGGCCTGGGAACAGAGGGCAACTATGCCTGGTTCCTCACGTTATCCGTATGCATGGTGCCAGTGAACCACTGATCCTGACTTTAGCCTGGGGATTGCAGTAACTGCTTAGGACCCATGTGATAAAACACGGGTCTGCTCCTATGCAGATTACTGCTAGTTTGAGGAAAGGCCAGTGTACCGAGTCAAATGCTTTCTAAGAGCCAACCGCTACCAGGAAAACTCCATTGCCGGCCCACCCCACCTTGTAAATAATGTGCAAAATCCTTTAAGTATTACCTGAGCAATTGCGTTCTTGACAAAACGTCTTATAAAATAGTGCTGGTAAGCCATCAGCCACGGGATTTCTGTTTTTTGAGTCTTGATATACTTATAATGACCTCCTCTACTGTTATAGGCTTCCCCATGGCTCTTGACTGGGATTAAGTAACTGGCAGTGTAATACTTTCTAACAAATCCTACATGTCCCTTTCGGGGTGGATTCTTTTTTATATGATGTAGACTAAAAGACATGAAAGAACTGTCTCATCCCAGAAGCTGTATTATATATTCTTGTCTCTGTGCAGATGAAGTTAAGGTGACTCTTGGCCACATGAGCCCGTAGCTTACACGCTAAAAGCCTCCTGGCTTTGTTGACTTCTTTATAGTATCTCTTTTTTACTCTGGGCAGAGCGTATTCTATTCTGTTAGTGTCTAAAGCCTGGAATTGAGCTCATACTGCCTGTAATGTTCAACATTTATTTTGCGGCCTGCCCCCGATGCTCTCGTTCCAACTCTATCACTTGGTCTTGCATTGTCTGGCATTTCTCCACTGTGTCTTTATTTTTGTTGCTTTTATAGAGATGAGTGTTAACCAAATTGTCACTTTGAGTGCATCCCAGAGGGTATGTAAGTTTGTCATCTTTCTTGTTATCTTGGAGGTACAATGTGAAAGTGGTCTGAATATCCTTTCTTTTCCTTTCGCTCAAAGGGAGGTTTTTCCTCTGTCTCCAATAGTTCAGCTGCGTGGGCATTTTCAGTGTGTGTATAGTGACCCAGATTGGAGCATGATCAAAAAGTAAGCACACCTACCTTTATTATGGTTATCTGCCCATTACTTAGGGAATAATGTAGACTAGCATATGTTTCATGAGCGGCTAAATAAAGCATGTTAACCCCTATCAGTAGGATGTAGTGTGCGTCTTACATCCGTTAGACCCACTCTGTGTAACCATGATGTCCATACCTGACCCATCTGGTGTGCAGATCTGTCTTTCTCATTATTTTATTCAACAGGTTGAGATCCCCAACAATTATTACCTCTTTATAACGGGGGGGGAGGTGAAAGATGTGAGTGATGGCTGTTTTTTTAAACTAATTTTTCTTGACTAGCTTGAGGCATGGATCAATGCTACTGTGAATGTACGCTGCTCCCCATCCTGTAATCTTTAGTTCCAGTATCCTACCTTTGATGTCCATTATAATGCTGCTTACACCCAACTCCACCCTACGAGGAAAAGGTTGCCAACAAAATCGTTAATCTGGCTTTTTTCTTGGGTTCTGAAAAAAAATATTGCTGGGATAACTATTTTGAGCACATTCTTTGCTACTCTTTTTTTAAGTTAGTAGGTGTCCTGTAGTACGCATATCTGGCAGCCAGAGTCCTTAAGGACAGTAGAGCCCCCTTTTAGCTGGTGCATTCAATCCCCTAACATTTAAGCTTAGGATCTTGTTGTCATCCATGAGATCCTAGACTCCTGGTATATCTGGGGCAGTGCTTTGTGTAAGTCCCACCTCCCGCACTAGCTTGACCTCCAACCTCAACCCTGCTATGTGATCTCCAGACCATGATTCTGGATACAAAGAGTGACTCTCCCCTTTCACCTCCCAGGTCCCACATATCAAACCCCCAAAACAAACTGTTCATCAGAAACTGTTTGAGTCCAACCCCTGGCAAACACACACAAGGGCCAAAAGGACAGTTATATATCTACCCTTGCCCTATAAGTGTTCCTACTCCTTCTCCCAATACCTCCCTATATCCTTCCTCCCCCCATCCCTTCCAACCTAGGCGTGTCTTTCATTACCATCTTCATCTTGTTCTGACCCCTGTTCACGCATTGCTACAATCGTAGAAATGGGCTGTCACAGGTTTGCTTGTTCATGCGGTGATCACTAGTCCCTTTTCATTGGCCGAGTACTGCTTTCCTCTCTGCTGCCACAATGTTTGCTGAGGTTTTTGAATGTTTACTTGTGGATTGCACTCTTCTCCATCTACTGGGCCTTAATAGCTGACAGCTGTGTCTCTGCTGCAGGTATTGTCGGGTACTGGGGTTCCTCCATCCTGAGTATCTAGGAAATCTCCCTGAGTGGTTTAAGCTGGTAAAAAATTCCATCCCAGGTAAATATAATCCGGAAAGGGTCAACCCATCTGTAACTAACACCTTTGCTTTTTAGGAACTCTGTAACTTAGCGTAATTTGCAATGCTTTTGCAATGTTATGAGCGCTAAGTCCTGATAGAATGTCAACTTAGGGCCCTCAGACACAACCTGGCCTATATTTCTAGCAGTTTCCATGATGATTTCTTTCTGGTGGAAGTGGTGAAGGCATGTCAAAATGTCCAGATGAGCTTGACTTTGCTCAGTGAGTACGGTCCAATGTAATGTCCCACTCATTTAGGCTAGGGAGTACCTATTTAAAAAGTCTCATAAAAAAGCCCTCCATGTTTTCCCCTTCTGCCGCCATTGGTGCCCCTTTGGCTCTAATGTTTGTCTTCGCGAGCGGTTCTCAGTGTCCTCGAGATAGGCATGTAGGTCCTCCATATGATCTTTTGATGAAAAAAATCTGGGCTACAGGCTTTCCACCTCCTCTTCTCATGCTTCACTTTCTTCCTCCAGCATTATAACCCTGCCTCCTATTTTGTGTGTGTTCTGTGTGAGACATGTTATGTCCAATCTTACTTAATTGTGGAGAGTTGAGAGGTTTTCTGAGAGGCACTGAAATACTTCGCCCATGATCTAGCGTGTCAGTGGGGGCTATGCCTGCATCGTTGTGAGGCTTGCTTGTGTGTTCCTGCTTGGAGAATTTGGTGTAGAGCATGCTGGTGGGTTATTCTTATGCTTGTGGGATTTGGACTTGCTAGACAGCATTGCAGTCTGTATTCCTTGGCGCATAATGGATCCGATGTGATCAAGTGATCATCTGAAGATGTGTGTGGTTGCCCTGTTCCAGATCCCTGAAAACTGCCTGCCCTGTGCCAGGCCAACTCTCTCCACCTCCCACGAGGATCTGTGCTTGCTCTCCTCTGTCCTGCCTGTGTGGATCTTAGAGGATTTTAGCTTTGCATCCAGTGGGAATTCTGTAGGTGGAGGTAGCACTGGGCCTTGATTACTAAGCCGCCAGGGTGCCACTACTGTTTAGTTTGTGTCTCTTCGATTTGCTTGATTGCCCACCCCCTCTCTTTACACTTACAGGCTGTGTCTGTGAAACATTATCTCCGCATAAGCCTCTGGGTTCTCTGTACACTTGTGCTGGCACTCCAGTTCGTGTTCCCCAGCATTGCTTCTCGCTTGTCTCTTTGCTTGGGTGGCAAGCTCTGCAAGCAGAGTGGAGGAGGGTCTCTAGATCCCCACACCATAGCTCTCCACAACAAGGGAATCTATCTTCAAGTCCAGGTGCGGGCCACCATCTTGCCACCACACCAATCACAAAAATGTGCCAATAATTCACCAGCATGTGGATATCTCACCCTCCTGCTAAAGCACTGGGCTCCCACGTGTTGGGTGTCCTTGCATTGCAGGAAATTGCTGCTCTTCCAGGGGGTCCAATGCCTTTTCTGTGGCAGACCAGGACAGAGGTATGCAGAAAGCGTCCTGCCTTGATGCCCTCTTAGCCCCGGCCACCTACTAGCAGTACATTTTAAAAAGTAATGTTTTGACTGGGGTGTGAATAGATCTCACCATTAACCCCTTCGCCGCGGCGGGAATTCCGCCGCGGCGCGGGGGGGTGCGGGGGGGCAGCGCGGCGGGCCTGTGCTCATGACGGAGCCGCTCCGTCATGAGCCACAGTTGAGCTGTGCTCATGACGGAACGGTTCCGTCATGACTCCGCCCATTTGCGTTGTCGCCCCGCACAGGCGGGGAAACAGCGCCGCGCAGGCGGAGCGGCCGCCGACAGGATTGCCATGACGGAACCGTTCCGTCATGAGCACACGGCAACCGTGGCTCATGACGGAACGGTTCCGTCATGAGCAGGGAAGGGGTTAAACACTGCCTTCTGGGTCTTATACCCCTCCCTGGAGAGGGGCGCAAGATGGACTATAAATCCACACTCTTAGCCCTAGTACTTGCGAGACGCTGGACAGCGATTCATTGGGCTCGGGTGGCACCCACGACAAATGGAAATATAACCAATTGGAATGGGCTTTTGCAGAAGGGGTACTACTCCATAGGGTCTGCACGGAGGAGATTTTGGCCTGTGGGACATGATGATTGAACCCATAGTGGGGAACCACAGTGAGGAGTCGACGGACTCTGACACAATCCACTCCCGATCCTCAGTGGGATCTCAGCACTTCATCGCTTCCTCCAGATTGTGATTAGAGAAGTGTGAATGTTTTTATGCCCCACGATTATGAATGTATAGCCTGCCGTGACAGTAGGATGTGATCGAGGGTCACTTATTGTTATGGGTGGTGTTGGACCCTTGTTGATCTTCAGTGAGTGCCATTCACATCTCCTCTCACGGTTGATTCATATTATGTGATTGCTTATACTGATGTTTGAACCCCTTCTTTTCTCTTCCTGTCTTGCTCCTACACTGACATGATTCCCTTCCTTGGAATTGAAATGTATTGTGTGGTATCTTTGCAAATGAGTGTTGGAGAAATCTGCAGTCGCCATCCTATGCTCTTGTATTGTTATTTATTGTCTGAAAATGTTAATAAAGAAATACCAAAAAAGGTAATGCAATGCAGTAAGAAAGTCTTATACCTATTTTTGGAATTGTAATGATAATGGGGCTCTCTGGATATGTAAGGGAGAATCTTCCTTAGGACTTTTAAAAAATAAAAGCAAGAAAGCCACCACCTAGAGTTTTTGAAGAATGTACAGTTGGGCGTATGTCTACCAATCCAGCCACCAGCTGGCTGTCCACTGGGATGTAGGACAACCTTTGATCACAACCTACGCTTTATTACAGTTCAACTTTAAGCAGTCTTTTGCCATGCAATCTTCCACAGCTTCCTCACCCACTCCATCTAAGCGCAAGATTAATTGTGCGTCATCTGCATAGCAGATGAATGAAAAATTATGCTCCCGGATTAAATTTGCTAAGGAAGGCGCATGCAAATTCAATCCGGTGGGACTTAAAGAACAATCCCTGTGGGACTCTATAGTGTGGAGCTGTAAAGTGACATAATATCTGACTGGCAGCGATCTGAAAGGAATAAATGAGTCATTTTAATGCCTGGCTTCTACCTGCTGCGGCTGGTCTTTACACTAGAATTTGGTGACAGACCATGTCAAAAGCTGCAAAGATGTCAAGTAAAACCAGATCAGCAACTCCACCCTGGTCTAACATCATCCTTTGTTCATTTACAGTAGTGTTTTTCCAGTCCCATGAAGGAACTACTCGAAAAGCTGTCTCTTCAGCTTCCTACGGAATTCAAGAAGTGAGCCTGAGGCTCCAATGTGTAGCAGTAGGTCGTTCCGTGCTTTAGGAACGATGTAGGAGAATGCTTGACTGCTGGATCTGGTTTTCCATATGTGTCGAATGTGTGTAAATAGGAGTCCGAGAAGCAAAGGTGTCTGGAAGGTTTAGGAAAGCAGATGTGAATGTTGAGGTAGCCTGGACAGTGTAATGTGGTGCCTTGAAAGTGTGGTTGAGGAGTTTGAAATATGCTCATTTGTGTATGGGGAGTCAGTGGACCTCCTTCAAGTGTGTTCTGTGATGCGAGTGAGGTGTGGGATGTTGAAAGAGGCCGAGGCCGCCGAGTTGTGAATAGCCTGCTGCCTTATGGTGAGTTTTGTGGTGGCGTACGTGATGGTGTTCCAGGTGCTGGTTTGAAGGCTATTGAAAATCTTCCTCAGCATCTTCAGGGTCTTAAAGAATGAGGCATTGACTGTGTTAACTTGGACAGTCATGTAGAGTTTGCTAATGATCCTGAGGTTCTTGCTGTGGGGGATGGGTGTCGGTCTTCGTTCTGGTGGGCACCAGGTGGAGTCCCATGGTGAATTGTTCTTCCTGAAGATCCTGATTTCGGTTTTGGCAATGTTCAGCTTCAGACAGGTCTTCATCCAGTGGACGATTTCAGTCATTCAGGCATTGAACTTGATCCTGAGAAAGGGTTTCTTATCCGTGAGGGAGACAATGAGTTGCATATCATCAGCGTAGGAGAGGACTTTGATATCGTGAGAGGGGATGATGCTGGCTCGAGGGATCATGCATGCATTGAAGAGGGTCGGGCTCAGGGAGTATCCTTGCAGAACTCTGCAGATGAGGTTGTGGGCATCCGAGGTGTGCGGTGCCAGACTGATTGACTGAGTCCTTCCTTCTCAGGAAGTAGCAGACCCATCGAAGTGCATGCTCGTGGATTCCCATGGTGTGTAGGTTTTGGATAAGAATGGGGTGAGATACCGTGAGTGCTGCAGAGAGGTCCAGGAGGATATGGGCCGCCGTGTCTCCTCTGTCCACAGTCATGCAGATGTCATCCATGGCAGCGATGAGGGCAGTTTCCATGCTGTAGTTGGGTCTGCAACCAGACTGAGTGGTGTCACGAAAATGGTGGTGGTTGAGGTATTCCCCGAGATGTCTGTTGATAGATAGTCTTCCACTTTTTAACTAAACAATAGTAGTAGGATTGGGATGAAATTACCAGGAATTGCTAACCAATCTTTCTTTAACAGATGTCAAACATAGGCCTGTTTCCATTTTGGTGTGCTGAAAGGAAGGTGAAATTATTAAGATTGCTAAATGTTGTATTGAGTGCTAAAGCAATCTTGCGAAAAACAGAAGCTGGATGGGGATATTTGGGCGAACCTCACTTAACTAACTACATTGAGTTCAGTACCTCTGTTAGAGGAAAAAGAGGTAACAAATATGAGGCCAGGTGTACGACCAAGGAATTTGTGACCCACAAATTGCGACGCAACAGCGACTCGCAGTATGCGAGTCGCAAATTGGTAAATACCACAGTGTCTGCGACACTGATTGCGATTCCTTATGGGGTCGCAAATAGCATGCCTCATGCATATTAATGAGGCACTTGCAATATGCAACCCCATTGGGAATGGCTTAAAGAAAAATGGGATGCACTGGGCTCCCAAGTGTTGGGTGTCCTTGCATTGCAGGAAATTGCTGCTCTTCCAGGCGGTCCAATGCCTTTTCTGTGGCAGACCAGGACAGAGGTATGCAGAAAGCGTCCTGCCTTGATGCCCTCTTAGCCCCGGCCACCTACTAGCAGTACATTTTAAAAAGTAATGTTTTGACTGGGGTGTGAATAGATCTCACCATTAAACACTGCCTTCTGGGTCTTATACCCCTCCCTGGAGAGGGGCGCAAGATGGACTATAAATCCACACTCTTAGCCCTAGTACTTGCGAGACGCTGGACAGCGATTCATTGGGCTCGGGTGGCACCCACGACAAATGGAAATATAACCAATTGGAATGGGCCTTTGCAGAAGGGGTACTACTCCATAGGGTCTGCACGGAGGAGATTTTGGCCTGTGGGACATGATGATTGAACCCATAGTGGGCAACCACAGTGAGGAGTCGACGGACTCTGACACAATCCACTCCCGATCCTCAGTGGGATCTCAGCACTTCATCGCTTCCTCCAGATTGTGATTAGAGAAGTGTGAATGTTTTTATGCCCCACGATTATGAATGTATAGCCTGCCGTGACAGTAGGATGTGATCGAGGGTCACTTATTGTTATGGGTGGTGTTGGAACCTTGTTGATCTTCAGTGAGTGCCATTCACATCTCCTCTCACGGTTGATTCATATTATGTGATTGCTTATACTGATGTTTGAACCCCTTCTTTTCTCTTCCTGTCTTGCTCCTACACTGACATGATTCCCTTCCTTGGAATTGAAATGTATTGTGTGGTATCTTTGCAAATGAGTGTTGGAGAAATCTGCAGTCGCCATCCTATGCTCTTGTATTGTTATTTATTGTCTGAAAATGTTAATAAAGAAATACCAAAAAAGGTAATGCAATGCAGTAAGAAAGTCTTATACCTATTTTTGGCATTGTAATGATAATGGGGCTCTCTGGATATGTAAGGGAGAATCTTCCTTAGGACTTTTAAAAAATAAAAGCAAGAAAGCCACCACCTAGAGTTTTTGAAGAATGTACAGTTGGGCGTATGTCTACCAATCCAGCCACCAGCTGGCTGTCCACTGGGATGTAGGACAACCTTTGATCACAACCTACGCTTTATTACAGTTCAACTTTAAGCAGTCTTTTGCCATGCAATCTTCCACAGCTTCCTCACCCACTCCATCTAAGCGCAAGATTAATTGTGCGTCATCTGCATAGCAGATGAATGAAAAATTATGCTCCCGGATTAAATTTGCTAAGGAAGGCGCATGCAAATTCAATCCGGTGGGACTTAAAGAACAATCCCTGTGGGACTCTATAGTGTGGAGCTGTAAAGTGACATAATATCTGACTGGCAGCGATCTGAAAGGAATAAATGAGTCATTTTAATGCCTGGCTTCTACCTGCTGCGGCTGGTCTTTACACTAGAATTTGGTGACAGACCATGTCAAAAGCTGCAAAGATGTCAAGTAAAACCAGATCAGCAACTCCACCCTGGTCTAACATCATCCTTTGTTCATTTACAGTAGTGTTTTTCCAGTCCCATGAAGGAACTACTCGAAAAGCTGTCTCTTCAGCTTCCTACGGAATTCAAGAAGTGAGCCTGAGGCTCCAATGTGTAGCAGTAGGTCGTTCCGTGCTTTAGGAACGATGTAGGAGAATGCTTGACTGCTGGATCTGGTTTTCCATATGTGTCGAATGTGTGTAAATAGGAGTCCGAGAAGCAAAGGTGTCTGGAAGGTTTAGGAAAGCAGATGTGAATGTTGAGGTAGCCTGGACAGTGTAATGTGGTGCCTTGAAAGTGTGGTTGAGGAGTTTGAAATATGCTCATTTGTGTATGGGGAGTCAGTGGACCTCCTTCAAGTGTGTTCTGTGATGCGAGTGAGGTGTGGGATGTTGAAAGAGGCCGAGGCCACCGAGTTGTGAATAGCCTGCTGCCTTATGGTGAGTTTTGTGGTGGCGTACGTGATGGTGTTCCAGGTGCTGGTTTGAAGGCTATTGAAAATCTTCCTCAGCATCTTCAGGGTCTTAAAGAATGAGGCATTGACTGTGTTAACTTGGACAGTCATGTAGAGTTTGCTGATGATCCTGAGGTTCTTGCTGTGGGGGATGGGTGTCGGTCTTCGTTCTGGTGGGCACCAGGTGGAGTCCCATGGTGAATTGTTCTTCCTGAAGATCCTGATTTCGGTTTTGGCAATGTTCAGCTTCAGACAGGTCTTCATCCAGTGGACGATTTCAGTCATTCAGGCATTGAACTTGATCCTGAGAAAGGGTTTCTTATCCGTGAGGGAGACAATGAGTTGCATATCATCAGCGTAGGAGAGGACTTTGATATCGTGAGAGGGGATGATGCTGGCTCGAGGGATCATGCATGCATTGAAGAGGGTCGGGCTCAGGGAGTATCCTTGCAGAACTCTGCAGATGAGGTTGTGGGCATCCGAGGTGTGCGGTGCCAGACTGATTGACTGAGTCCTTCCTTCTCAGGAAGTAGCAGACCCATCGAAGTGCATGCTCGTGGATTCCCATGGTGTGTAGGTTTTGGATAAGAATGGGGTGAGATACCGTGAGTGCTGCAGAGAGGTCCAGGAGGATATGGGCCGCCGTGTCTCCTCTGTCCACAGTCATGCAGATGTCATCCATGGCAGCGATGAGGGCAGTTTCCATGCTGTAGTTGGGTCTGCAACCAGACTGAGTGGTGTCACGAAAATGGTGGTGGTTGAGGTATTCCCCGAGATGTCTGTTGATAGATAGTCTTCCACTTTTTAACTAAACAATAGTAGTAGGATTGGGATGAAATTACCAGGAATTGCTAACCAATCTTTCTTTAACAGATGTCAAACATAGGCCTGTTTCCATTTTGGTGTGCTGAAAGGAAGGTGAAATTATTAAGATTGCTAAATGTTGTATTGAGTGCTAAAGCAATCTTGCGAAAAACAGAAGCTGGATGGGGATATTTGGGCGAACCTCACTTAACTAACTACATTGAGTTCAGTACCTCTGTTAGAGGAAAAAGAGGTAACAAATATGAGGCCAGGTGTACGACCAAGGATTTTGTGACCCACAAATTGCGACGCAACAGCGACTCGCAGTATGCGAGTCGCAAATTGGTAAATACCACAGTGTCTGCGACACTGATTGCGATTCCTTATGGGGTCGCAAATAGCATGCCTCATGCATATTAATGAGGCACTTGCAATATGCAAAACCCATTGGGAATGGCTTAAAGAAAAATGGGATGCATTTAAGAAAAGAAAAATGAAACGTCCCTGGGACCACTCCCTTCCCCTAAAAAATATTTTCCCCTGCATTTGCAAGGGGGTCCCCTGGGGACACCTTCCGATTTGAGACTACATTACCACCCTCTTGAAGAGGGTGGTAAATTGTGAGTGTTTTGCGACCGCAATTGCAGTTGCAAAACATTCTTACATAGGGTAGCGAGTCGCAATTAGGAAGTGACGCACTTGGAACACCCCTTCCTAATTGCGAGTTGCAAATCCTATTTAGCGAGTCCCAAATAAATTGCGACTCGCCAAATAGGGGTTTTACATGACCCTAACAGTTTTTACATGCGGAAACGGGTCGCTAACCCATTTGCGCATGCAAAAATGGGTCGTACATCTGGCCCTTGATGATTTCCTCATTCCTTTGCAGAACATCTGGTAATATTAATATGACATTTTTGTGTTAGTAATAAATAGTTTGACTCGTCCTGAAAAAAGATGTTAGAGATTCGCATAGACTGTATGGGGGTGGAATGTGTATTTGTGAACTAACTAGATTTGTAAATTATTTTACAGTCCTAAAAAACTCTCGTGCCACATTTGTACTGGCTTCAATTCGTTTTTCATAATACTTTGTACAAGCTGATTCCAGCTTCAATTTAAAAGACTTGAGCCATCATAGTATTTGATTTGGCATCCCCCCAATCTTTGTGCTGGCTGTGTTTTATTGTTTTTGCACCACCTCCTAGCAGTCACCAACTCCGAAGTACACCAAGGAACAGATGGTCGTGTCTGGTGAGGCCTGGCCTCAGTTAATGGAACCCCTTTTCTAAGGCCATAGTGACCCAGGAATTAAAATGTGCATTATTCAGATCCACGTTTTCCTAAGTAATCCTCGAAGCATTATCCTGCACCTGACGTAGTTCTGGGAATACTGATTTATTACATTTGAGTTTGGTCCCTGTGGGATATGAAGAAAAAAGGTCAACGACAAATGGTCTGACCATGTGACCTTAAGGTCTTTAATATCAGAAATAAAGTCTCCAGAAACTAGATCAGGTTCCGCGAATGCCCTGCCCATTGTACAGGTTTGTTGATTATATAATTTAAGGCCAATAACTCACACCCTGCAAGAGAATAGCTGAGGATGTCGTAGAAGGGGGAATCCACCGAGACTGTTCATTTTGAAGCACGACTTAGGCTGAATTACATCTGGTTGGTTCCTGTCCGAGTTGGCAAGGGGGCAGGAACGATGGACCTGGGTGCGGCCTGGGTAAACCAGTGGCTGGGATCAATCCAAGCATTCCACCCATCACTTGCTTTGTTATCCTCTCAGGGTTCATCATCTCCTCTTTTTGTTAGCAAGCTGGTAATCACAATGTTTCATAATAGCTCTTAAAAATAAACCCGAAGATACTCTTCCTCTCAGTTTTCACAGCACCTGCATGCTGTAACATTCCTCCTATCGCAAACGTTGACCTATCGGGTAGCCATCGAGTCGACTTGGGAATCGTTGGACTTTTTCGGGTCTCATGGTTATTTTGAGCGCTATAGCGCTATCTTCTGCAAAGGACTCAAAGATTTAACCTTTTATTCCACTTCCTACACCACATATTGTTTCTGAAAGTGATTTTTTCAATAAAGGCAGTAATAGCAGCCCTTTTGCACTTTTTAAGAATGCTGCTGTTCTGGTGAAAGCCATCATTTTCTTTTTTTCTTTTTTAATGTGGACAGGGTGTGTGCAGATTTGCCCTCAATGTCTTTGAAAGAAGTAAAATTCTGTGTGATGGTTAGCGTTTCAATCCTGACTTAGTGAGTGAGGGCCCAAAAAGATACTTCTAGTCTGTCGAAATAGGTAAGTAGAGGAGTTGGTTTTGAGGTCTAGCCCGCGGGCACATGAATCTATTGCATGAATGAATGCATTCACACATTGAAATACTTTAACATTCCATAACTTTCCTTTGATCTAAATCTATGTCACGTGATGAATAAAGACCCATTCATGAACTATGTATCAGTGGACTGAGTGAGGCCTTTAAGTGTTACAGGATGCAAAAGTCCCCTTATTTGTAAGTAATATTGAGTTTTAAATGTAATTAGTTTTTATAATTGCAAGTAGACAGAAATCTTTGAAATCTCGAGAAAATATTATTTCTCCATTTCTGAAGGCCCTTTTGAGAGAAAAACAGAAAGAAGCAGAGATTGAAAAAATGAAGGACGCAATTGTTCAAATTATTCAAGAAGCTGCCGTCAGAACTAGAAGGGAGGTAAGACACCTGTTATGCCCAATCTGCTTTCTTTTCTTTTGCTTGGCTACTCAGTTTTAATTTCGCCTATTACAGTAAGCCTTGTTATATTTGTCAATATCAATTGATTTGAATTAGACGTAAAGTTCCCACCTCAGCACATACTTTTTGAGTTTTCACTTCCTTTTGAATGTATTCTGTAGTAAGAGCCTAATCCAAAGAGGTTTTCAATAGAAATGTGTTTTTACAGAAGTTTGGCAAAAGAGTATGGGCCCCGTCAAAGTATGCCATAATGATACACATTGTCTGTACAGTGCAAACAATTGTGGCTGAGAAGTCTTTTTAAAACCTCCAGTCAGATGGAGAGTTTATTTTATATATAACTTTTCATTGTTTTCATAGTCAGAGAAACAAAAACCCTCGTGTGCGTTTGTGTTTTTTTCAGTAAGTAGCGTATATCACTGCATATATCTACATCTGTTATTGTCATCTCCCACGTTAGGGTCTGTCCAAACCATGTTTTTCTTTCAATTTCTTTTACTCGAGCAGAAGAAATAAATACATTCAGTAGTTGCTTTAAATGAAACAAAAGAATTATATAGATGATAAATATATAACAGATAATACCAGTCAGATCTTGATTATTAGCCATAATATGTATACAAAATTAACATTATTAATTTTAGACAATTCAAAGTGCAACAGATATTCCTGATGCTCCGAACCATGTTCATACGAAGTTTTAATCGTCCATTTACTATTCACAACTCTTGTCCACAAATCATATTTCTGACTTGCAACATATTTCCAGTCTATTAGAATTTGCTGTCTGGCCAAAATCAGCCCCAGTGCTGTCAGGCGAAATTGCATACTCTTTTCTTTCCAGATCTGGTCTAGACACAATATGCAGTGCTTAAATTCAAGTCCACCTCTAGGGCTCACTGCCTTTTTAGGTCTCACCTAGGCAGCGGTTGCGCTGTCTCTTCGAGACATGCTGTATTCAGGATATGTGCGTAAAGCTCTGCCTTCTTCCAAATCATCTTTTTAATTGGCTCCTGTCCCTGTCCTTTGTAAATGGCGGTTTTTCATTGGTCATTAGGTGTTGTAGGCCCTCCTTAGTACCACCCTATCTCTTTTTGTAACCTCCCATGAGCACACCCCTATTACATGTGATGTTACACCCTAGGTGTTTAATTACTGCCTCAAGGCACTATTTTCTTAAAGGCCTTCAGACAGGACACTCACTTGGTCCTAAACATGGCTGCCAGTGATTACTTTACTCGCTAGCATATCTCACATTTATATTAGACCTTCTATAAATTTCCCTTCATCAGCTCCACATAGAGTATAACCTAATCCGGAACTAATAAAATAATTATGTTGTCACATATCAAAGCTACTAATTGCATATATTTAATGTTCTGTGGTACCGTCTTGCATGCAATGCATTATGGGTAGGGTGGATTTACCATATCTTCAAAGTTTATGATGCTCACTAGGGACATCTAGGCACATCATGCGGTACTGCACCTACACATCTCACATTTATATTAGAGCTTCTATATATTTCCCTTCATCAGCTCCACAGAGAGTACAACCTAATCGGAATTGATATATTTTTTTTGTCACATTTCAAAGCTATTAATTGTATATATGGACATAGCTATTTAAATATACTTGTGGTACTGTAGTGCATGCAATGCATTATGGGAGTACCATATGTGACCAAAGGTTTGATCCTTACTTGGGACCTCTAGCCGCAGCTTGCGGTACTGCACCTACACATCTCACATTTATATTAGACCTCCTATTAATTTCCCTTCATCATCTCCACATAGAGTACAACCTAATCGGAATTAATATAATAATTGTTTTCTCACATTTCAATGCTATTAATTGTATATATGGACATAGGTATTTGAAAGCAGTCGTAGTACTGTCTTGCATGCAATGCATTATGAGAATACCATATGTGACCAAATGTTTGATGCTCACCAGGGACCTCTAAGCGCAGCTTGTAGTACTGCACCTACACATCTATATTAGACAGTCTATAAAGTTCCCTTCATCTGCTCTACATAGAGTATAACCTAATCCAGAATTGATAAAATAACTCTTGTCACATTTCAAAGCTACTGCACTCTGATACTGTCTTCCATGCTATGCATTATGGGTAGGTTGGATTTACCATATCTTCAAAGTTTATGATGCTCACTTGGGACCTCTAGGCGCAGCTTGCGAAACTGCACCTACACATCTCACATTTATATTACACATTCTATAAATTTCCCTTCATCAGCTCCATATAGAGTACAACCTAATCGGAATTAATATAATAATTGTTTTGTCACATTTGAAAGCTATTAATTGTATGAATGTACTCGTGGTACTGTCTTGCATGCAATGCATTATGAGAGTACCATATGTGACAAAAGGTTTATGATGCTCACTAGGGATCTCTAGGAGCAGCTTGCAGTACTGGCAGTGCTGGTGCCTTGCTCACTGGGGACCTCTAGGAGCAGCTTGCGGTACTGCACCTACCACATCACACACTTATATTAGACCACCTATGCATTTCCCTTCATCAGCTTCACATAGAGTACAACCTAACCTAATCCGGAATTAGTATAATTCTTTTGTCACATTTCAAAGCTACTAATTGTATATATGGACATAGCTATTTGAATGTACTTGTGGTACTCTCTTGCATGCAATGCATTATGGGTAGGGTGGATTTACCATATCTTCAAAGTTTATGATGCTTACAAGGGACCTCTAGGAGCAGCTTGCGGTGCTGCACCTAGACAAGCAGTGCTGGTGCCTTGCTCACTAGGGACCTCTAGGAACAGCTTGCGGTACTGCCCCTTTTATTTATGTTTTAAAACCCAAAACATAAATAAAAGGCATTGTCATTTACAATGCCACTAGCTCAAACTTGCGTGACTGCAAGACCTATTGCATTGCAAATGCTTGTTTAAGGTAGTGACCACCTGTCCCAAAACCCAGTCACTGCTTTGCATGTCTTGTTCTCAGGTCGTATGAAGCAAGTCAGCTCTCTCCAAGGTATTCCTAGGACAATCAATAGATGCTGCTGGATTTTTTGTATGTATTACGCAGGGTGGGTGGGTGAGGTGGAATTGCACATTACTGGACACCCGGTATATATATGCCATTGTTCTATTGAATTCATCTTCAGTCACCAGGTTGCCGCAGTCATTGACCTATTTTGCTCTGGTTTATTAGTCTTGGCTCAGGCAATCATTACATATTAATACCAGCATGTGTACAGCGCACAGCTACCTCCAGAGAGGTGTCCCGGCGCTGGGGGCCGTCGGTACGATTAAGCCGAGCGATTGCCCAGAGTCAAATGGTGCTGGGCTAACCTGCCGCCGGCGATCGAACCGTGAACCCGTGGTCCGGAGTCCTGCACCCTGGCCGCTGCGCCACACCTCTTCCACATATTGCACTATACCATGTCGATGACAACAGAGCATCATCTGGTAGCCCATTTAGCAAGCCAGCCACTGCAGGATTTTTAAGGAGTGTTTCCACTGCTGGTATATGTAAATGTGCTACCTGAAAGGCCATACATACCTTATTTTCTTGGTACAGGCTCCAGAGCAGATGTCCAAGAGGTATAAGCTTCTCTGAGAAAATGTTTTTGTTTGCTGGTGTTTCACTTTGCATTTTTCTCCACCTGTGTTAGGGATGTGCTTGCCGTTCTTTTTAGCGTTTGTGAATAATAATGTAGATGCCGTTTGGAGAGAAGTAAATATTACTTACCTATAATCCTATTTATCCTCCAGGGAAATCCTTGTTATAATTATAAGCAACAGTTCATCATCTCCAGAGATATGTCAAAAGAATTAACCTCTGTTCTATCATTATCGTTGATCCCCATAGTATTCTATTCCTTAAGGGACCAGTGTTGGTTTTCCTAGCCTTTCAGACTGCAGCCCATTAGGCTACATTGTCCTCATTTTCTCTCACCCTTCTCGTTAAAAAAGGTTCATGAAAGAGTCGTCTTGTCACTAAGTTAATTAAAATGATCCTGTTTTCTTCTTTTTTGAAGCAATTAGTGAACGTTAGTCAATATAGCCTCTTATAAGCTATGACAAATCCTTTGTTTAAAAATATTTATTTTCAAAAGAAAAGTATATATAATTTTCTTTGTTTAAAAAAAAGTGTTCTATGTTGCTACATGTGGGCCGGATAATCCTATCCTTTTGACTATAACGAGGATTCCACTGGAGGAGAACTAAGATTGAAGTAGTTAACTATTCCTTTCAGTACATCTGGGATATGCGTTCATTTTCATACGTGTATATTAAGAATAAAACCCAACATGTCAGGAAATCTAAAGTTTAACTATTGTTTACGGCAAAATAGCGGAGAGCAAAGCAAAAGATCAAAGACAATTGTCATTTAAAATGATCAGGACTCTCACTAGAAAACGCTCAGATGGAGCTCAAATTAAAATTTATGTACAATCTACCTGGTATACATACCATCTCTCCTAACACAAATCAATGCAGTATCACCACATGACAGAAACTGGCTATTCTCAACAAAAACCTTTCTAATATACTGGTGTCACGTTCTCCCCCTTAAGGAAGTTGAGAACGGCCTTGGGGGGAAGATATCATTCATAAGTACAATATCGGCCCTATTATTCTAATAAAATCCTGCTTCCCATGCCAGGCTTGAAAAGCTTTTTAAATGTCTGCATTCCTTCTTATTTCATCTAAAGCCACAGTCATTCTAAACATGGGAATTCGACCTTAAATAATCTGGAGGTAGGTGAAACGGCTTGCCCACCCTTCTTTCACACTAAAGAATGACCATCAAAGTGTCTTATGGGGGTAGCAATATACCCTGGGTTGCAAGTCCCAGTCCAATGTTTAGGCAGCCATGGGTAAGATTGTGATCAGCAAATTAAATATTCATAATCTCCTTGAGGGCGATGTTTGAGAACTATAGCCCATGAGGCAGACTGCCTTTAAAGGGAGAGGACTCAAACAAAAAGTTCTCTACAGTTAAATTATATTTACCCCAGTATTGGAACTTTCATAGATTCTCATGCTTTGTATCATTCCCCGTCGTCGGAATGGGAGCCTCGGTAAACAAAAAAAAAAAAAAAAAAATATATATATATATATATATATATATATATATATATATATATATATATCATAACCATAGAAACAAAAGAGAAAAATAGGCCTAGGCCTCATCTCCTTTTGTAGTATATCACCCTCTTTGTGCAAAAGAGCCCAAACTTTTGCCAGGACCAATCAGCACAGCCTCACCCTCTGGAACCTTCCTGAGAGAGCTCAGAGCCTCAGATTTTTCTACCGCACGTTGTGCTAGGGAGTCTCCACTGAGCTCTGCTCAGTTTCTCAGAACTTTACTATTGGGCATCTTTATTTGCCATCTTTTGTGACATAATGTCAGAAAAGTAGAAGAAAGCCTTATTCAGACCTTGTGCTTCTTGTGGGAAGAAGAGACTGTTTGTGGAAGATAAGCATGAAAACTGCATATACTGCCTATACCCGGAGCACAAGGCCACAGACTGTAAAATTTGTCGGACCTTCTCTACCAAAACCTTGAGAGACAGAGAGGGTCGGTTGCTGACGTGGCTGCAGAAGTTAAAGACCAGGACGGAGGTTCTCTCTTCGGATGAGGAGGATTCAATCTCTGGTACCTCCTCCAGGAGATCTAGGAAGAGGGGTAGGTCGTCTCCCTCCACCTCTGCGGAACCCCCTCTCAAAGCCCCTCACGGGATCTCTGAAAGGTCTGAGGAGGCTGGTCCCATGAAATCTCCTCACGGAAGTGTAAAGGAGAGGCAGGGACGGGCTGCTGGTGTGGACGTAGCCCTTAGGGACAAGAAGGAGGTTACAACATCTTCTCCTCCGTCCCAAAAGGGGAAACCTGTGAAGAAACATGCTGCAGGAACTCCTCAGACAGTTCCAGTGAAGAAACAGCGCCCGTCGACGCTGGCAAAAGCAGGTACGTCGACGACGATCTCCATAGTTAAGACTGTTTCCATGGGGTCGTCGACGGGACCGTCGACGATATCTACTTCATCGTCTACGACGGCTTCTTTCTCGTCTTCGACGGCGGTGTCGACAACGAAGACCACATCGACGATGACGACGACGAGTTCGTCGATGTTGATGACGACGAGTTCGTCGACGAGACCGTCGACGGTTGTCCCGTCGACGATGAAACATGCTCCGTCGACGAAGAAGAAGGCTCAGTCGACGACCTTGCCGTCGACGACGATTCCAGTATCGTCGACATCCTCATCGTCGACGACAATTCTCGCCCCGTTGACGACAGTTGCCCTTCAGTCGACGATGTCGTCGACGAGTTCGTCGACGCATGGAATCCCTTTGCCAACGACTCCGTCGACGGGACCGTCGACGACGAAGAATTCGGGATTTGCCATCCAGAGGTTGAAAATTACGCCGGACATGACTTCCCCTAGGCGGGTCACGCCTTTGCCACCATCCATGCTTCTCGATGACTCGGAGGAGGAGGAAGAGGATGGGCAGTATGGGGACGCCTACAGCCCTTCAGACCTGAATGTGAAACAGCAGGACACGGAAACTGAGGACTTTTATGGTCCAGAGGTGCAGGAGGGGCGACAAAGCTTTTCACAGGAAATACAACCCCGCTCTCTGAGGCAGGATATGATAGCCTTGCCAGTGGCTTTAGTGACGGATTTGCAAATGATGCTGCAAGACTATAAAGCTCGTTTTCCGTCATTACCAGACCTCACACCGGTGCGTCCTTCTACGTCTGTGGTGCCACGAGACATGGCAATGGATTTGCCACCTCAGCCTAAGGACATACCTCGTACCACTTCAACGGTGGTACCGTTAGTGGTTCCTCAGCCTTCATATTCAGAACATGGCAATCAGGACACACAAGATTTGGATACAGATGAGGCCGATGAGGGGCATGTGATCCCCCTTACTGATCCAGGGGATCCGGATGGGGACCCTGATGACACTGGTATGCAGGATCCGGATGCTGTGGGCCGGGAGACAAATATATCGCCTCCAGCAGATATTGGTGGTTTCCATAATTTGATGGAACGGGCATCCAAGAGGTTTGGTCTGCCCCTTACAGTGGAGCAGTCCGACTGTTTCCTATATGACTTTAAAGCACAATATAGGAAGTCGGTCAGATCAATTCCCATCATAGAACATGTCTGGGATGAGGGAATTAAGACGATGCAGAATCCTGCGACGGTCATCCCGGTTCTTCCCCGGCTGGAGAAGAAATACAAGGCCCCTGAGGGCAGTCCTGCATGTCTCCTAGGACAACCTAAGCCGGATTCCGTAATATCTCAGGCCGCACAGAGCAAGTCAAAGAATCCGTCCACTCCGTTAACCACACCTCCGGATAAAGAAGGCAGGAGACTGGACAATGTGGGAAAAAGATTCTCCACCATGGCCAACTTGTTGGTGCGTGCGGCTAATTCTCTGGCTATTCTAGGCAGGTACGACCGCCAGATGTGGTGCGACATGGAGCCGTTTATGGACCAGCTACCAGAGTCGAGTCAGGAGGAAGCCAAGCAGGTTCTGATGGAAGGGGAAAGATGCTCTTCGGAAGTCATTGACTGTGCGATGGACATAGCCTCTACTGCTTTCAGGGCTTTGGCAGGGTCAGCGGTCTTGCGCCGTTAAGGCTGGTTGAAGGCGACCTGGTTTTGCCAGGAGGTCCAGAATAAGATCTTGGACCTTCCCTTTGACGGGGAGATGCTTTTTGGTAAGCATGTGGATGACGCCCTCCAAAGCATAAAGAAGGACACGGACACAGCTAAGTCCTTGGGGTCTTTGAACTATCGCAAGGTGCCATTCAGAGGAGCACGTGGTCGAGGGTTTTCTAATTTCAGAGAAAACCAACGTCAATATTCCACACAATCAGGACAGTCCTATAAAGGTCAATACTCCAGCCAACGCCAAGGTCATTCGGCGTCTTTCTCTCGTCAGTCCCAGAGAGGACGTCAGAATCGTCAGGGACGAGACAACGCCAAGAGGCAATAGCGGCCTCCTGGCTCTGGCTACTGTTCCTCCCCTACCAAGAACACCGGTTGGGGGCAGGATCTCTTTTTGTCTGGACAGCTGGGTTCTTTTAACATCGGACCGGTGGGTCTTAAATATTGTTCAGAGTGGCCATACGTTGGAGTTCCAAGATCTTCCTCCAACAAGAGCTCCGGACGCCCGTCCATCAAAACATCTCCGACTGTTGCATCTCGAAGCCCACCAACTTTTCATCAAGGGGGCAATAGAGCGCGTACCTCTTTCGCAAAGGGGCAACGGGTTTTATTCCAGGTTCTTCCTGGTTCGGAAGACGGAAGATACATGGCGTCCTATACTAGACCTAAGGGAGCTCAACACCTATCTCATCAAACTCTCTTTCAGGATGGTCACTCTCCAAGATATTCTACGACTACTGAATCCGGGAGATTTTTTGGCGTCCCTGGATTTGGAGGATGCATACTTCCACGTTCCGATCCACCCAGCTCACAGGCAATATCTACGCTTCACAGTAGGCAAGAGCCATTTCCAGTTCAAGGTGCTTCCGTTTGGCCTTCGGTCGGCACCTCGAATATTCACGAAGATGCTGGCACCAGTCGCTGCTTTTCTAAGGAAGCAGTCCTTGGAAGTGTTCCCATACTTGGACGACTGGCTCGTCAAGGCTCCGTCGTTCAAGGCAACGTCTCAGGCCGTGTCAACTTGCATACGGTTGTTCGCCCATTTGGGTCTTCAGCTCAACAGGTCCAAGTCGGTGCTGATACCCTCCAGGTCACGAAAGTTCCTTGGGGCTATTCTGGACACGAACCTATGCACGGCTCGTCCGTCGGAGGAGCGTCAAGGCAAACTGACCACCTCCGCTCGTCAAATGCTGCACAGGAGATATGTATCGGTTCGACGGTACAAGTCCTTACTCGGATCGATCTCATCCTGCATACCTTTAATACCGCATTGCAGGCTTCATACGCGTCCTCTGCAGGAGGAGTTGGACAAACAATGGCGCCAGGCAGAAGGGTCGTTCAACGACAAGGTGTGGATAACACCTGCTATGCGCAAAGCCTGCGAATGGTGGCTGGTGAAGGAGAACATCGCAGGAGGATTAACGTTTCGGATCCCTCCTTCTCCTATGGTGGTGACCACAGATGCTTCCTTAGAAGGATGGGGAGCTGTTCTCCAGGAGCTTCAGGTCAGCGGTCACTGGAGTCCAGCAGACAGACTACGCCACATCAATCTCTTGGAGCTGAGGGCCATTCACTTAGCCTTGCTGGCGTTCCTTCCCAGACTTCAGAATCGTGCAGTGCTGGTCCGGACAGACAACACGACGGCCATGCACTATATCAACAAGCAAGGGGGAACAAGGTCGCGGACTCTGTCCAAGGAAGCTCAGACGATCTGGGATTTTGCGATCTCTCACAAGATCACTCTGCAAGCCGAGCACCTAGCAGGGTGTCTCAACATCACAGCGGATGCTCTAAGTCGACAGACGGAAGTGACTCACAAGTGGGAGTTACATCAGGCCACGCTGGAGGCAGTGTTCAAGAGATGGGGTACTCCGACCATAGACCTCTTTGCGTCCCCGGAGAACGCCAAGTGCCGGTTTTACGCAAGCAAGGTTCCCCATCAAGGGTCTCTGGGGAATGCCCTTTCGATTGCTTGGTTCGGCGCATTTTGCTACGCCTTT
Source organism: Triturus cristatus (assembly GCF_964204655.1). Classification (NCBI taxonomy): domain Eukaryota; kingdom Metazoa; phylum Chordata; class Amphibia; order Caudata; family Salamandridae; genus Triturus; species Triturus cristatus. Next base: position 409,179,045 of record NC_140582.1, read on the forward strand.
CCTCCCATTCCCCTCATTCCTCGAGTTCTCAGGAAGGTCAGGGCGGAACCATGCAAGATGATTCTCATTGCTCCAGCATGGGCGCGGCAGTTCTGGTCTACGGAACTCCTGCTTCTCTCCCAGGATCGCCCGATTCGCTTGCCACTGATTCCATCTCTGTTGTCGCGAGATCAGGGGCAGGTGCTCCATCCGGATCCGAAGTCACTGCACTTGACAGCGTGGCTCCTGAACACAGAGAATTCCGTCATCTGAATCTCTCCAGGGAGTGCAGGGATGTTTTATCTCAGGCGCGGGCGCCAAGCACTAATAAGACATATAGGGCAAAATGGAAGAGATTTTGTCTATGGTGCAACAGGAATAAACTCCATCCTTATAAGTCCCGGCCACATCAGGTTTTGCCTTACATCCTGTCTCTGGCTAAATCAGGTCTGGCGCACTCTTCGGTCAAGGTACATCTGGCAGCCATATCCCGTTTTCGACGGAAGACATCGGGGCCATCTCTATGGTCCGCAAGGATTGTTAAGCAGTTCCTTAAGGGGTTATTTCGGATGTTTCCTCCGGTCCGACCACCCCCTCCTATCTGGCAGCTTAACCTAGTACTGGCTCAACTGATGAAAGCGCCCTTTGAGCCAATTCACAAGGTGGACCTGAAGTTCCTGTCGTGGAAACTAGCCTTTCTCTTGGCATTAACTTCGGCTAGGAGGGTTAGTGAACTCCAGGCTCTCTCTATAGTGGAGCCTTTTCTGCAGTTCAAGAGGGATGTGCTGATTTTGAGAACCAACCCAAAATTCATCCCGAAGGTGCCTTCGGAGTTTCATCTGAATGAACCCTTAATTTTGAACTCATTTTTTCCGCGTCCTTCCACCCAGGCGGAACGAACATTGCATTCTTTGGATGTCCAGAGATGTCTGAAATTCTATCTCGAGCGCACACGCTCTTTCAGAAAGTCTACTCAGCTATTTATTGCCTACAGTGCACCACGGAAGGGGTTGCCGCTCGCCAAGAGTGGCATTTCCCGCTGGATCTCCAGTGCAATTCAATACTGTCATCAGGCTGCGGGCAAACCTTTGGATAAAAGGGCCCGGGCTCATTCTACGAGAGCGATGGCGTCTTCAGTGGCTCTCTTTGCTGGAGTTGCGATCAAGGACATTTGCAGGGCAGCAACGTGGAGCAGTGTACACACCTTCACGAAGCACCACTGCCTGGAATCGGTGGGACGAGATGAAGCTGCTGTTGGTCAAGCAGTCCTCCGGAATCTTTTTCAATGAGAGGTGAGCTTTCCCTACAATCCCGCCATCCTGGTAAACACATTTGGTTTCAGTAATGATTGTTTTTTCATGTACACTGAGGTGGTTGTGTAACGCCATGTGTCTTCCAAATGTGCTTTTCTGATGTACTGCTTACTATTCTGATACAAAGCATGAGAATCTATAAAAGTTCCAATACTGGGGTAAGAAAACAAGTTACTTACCTGTAACTTAGGTTCCCCAGTATTGGTAACTTTCATAGATTCTCATGCGCCCACCCACCTCCCCTGGGAAAGCTCTGCCGGTTTACTGAGGTAGTGGCTGTTGGCACAACGGCTATGAAAATCTGAGGCTCTGAGCTCTCTCAGGAAGGTTCCAGAGGGTGAGGCTTTGCTGATTGGTCCTGGCAAAAGTTTGGGCTCTTTTGCACAAAGAGGGTGATATACTACAAAAGGAGATGAGGCCTAGGCCTATTTTTCTCTTTTGTTTCTATGGTTATGATATATATATATATATATCTTTTTGTTTACCGAGGCTCCCATTCCGACGACGGGGAATGATACAAAGCATGAGAATCTATGAAAGTTACCAATACTGGGGAACCAAAGTTACAGGTAAGTAACTTGTTTTCTTCCTTTGTCCAACAACACTACTGGAGACATTTGTTCCCCTCACTCTTGTCTGAGCAATAAATGCTGCTTAATTGCAAGATGAGTCGGTAAAATGGATTGCTGAACTTTTCAAGGGAAGGGAAAGAAAATGGCGAGATGCCGGCACACACTATCAACCTATGTTCAAGGTGGATAAGCTGCAGGGAAGTGTCATTAAAACTGTCTGACAACTCCAACCAAGGGGATTCTATTGTCTTACGATTTCAACTTTCTCAGAAGGAACTGTTTGTTTGTGGGACAACACAAACATTGTGATGGTCCGACAGATTCCGTGCACACCCTCAGGATATGTTGGCCTATAGACCTGCTAGCTCACAGTGCCACCATATGTACCCCTAACTCTAGTAAGGTAACAAATGGTTTGGGCAAATTCAGAACATGATAACCCTGACTCCCCAAGGAATCGTGGTAACCGATTTAAACCTTTCGCTCAGTCACTCATGCATACTCAAAAAATACACAAAAAATACACAAAGGGGCGTTTCAATATTTATTGAACCACTTTGATTCTTGTGTAAAATATATGTGCTGCAATCATTAATAGAAAGAAGCAGATCAAAGTGATATGAGAACAGTGAAAAGGGGAAACGATTACACCTTTGTGCTAAAACAATGTACATATGCAGGCATACAAGTACTGTGTATAGTGTACTCCCGCTATGTGCTCCTTATTCTAGTTGCCTAGGGTGGGTGTTCTGCCCATGGTCCCCTTCTGGATGATCTAACTCCTCATTACATGAAGGTAAATGATTGTAGGTGCCCGTCTTGGTCACAAGTTGGACATCCCTCCGGGCATAGGGTAAACAGGAATCACCTGGGCTGAGACTCTAATAATAGCGATGACCTCACAATGACAGCAAAGGGCTCCTCTGATGTGAAAACGGAAATGCATGTGTATTTATAATAACATCATCCATGCTTCTGTGTCAAGGCTTCAGCCAGGCTGACATTTGTTTATTCTCTTGTGATAGCCATGTCACCTCATGGACGAATAACAAACAACAACATTTGCACAATGTATGTTCAGGCCTTGTACTAAATGTTCAAGGCGTCGTTATAGTATACTTACGAAGTGGAACTGTAAGCTATGTGGTTTCAAAGAAACAAATCCTGCACTCTCACTCAAGCAAATGTGTGTCAAAAGGCATTGTGTCTAAAGGAAGGCAAATTAAGAAACGTGTGCATGTAAAGATGGGAGTGGTTCTTTCCTGAGCCTAACCTAGCCATGGGACACTATCTCCTACATCAACAGGCATGTGTGTGCAAATCCAGCAAGAGGAAGACTTAATGGTCTGCCTGTACTTTTCCAGCAGTAACACATAGGAGTTACACTTGTACGTCTAGCAGCAGTTTCATACCATGCATTTTCAGCACAGTTCTCTTGTATAATAATTCTCAATTCTACAGCAAGGATGTACCCTACCACCAACCAGATGCTCAAAGCAGGAAGGATGATAACAGGTCATACCCAGAGAGTAATCTGGTATCTAGAAGGAGGCGACTGTTTACTGTGGAATGAGGCAGTAACAATGCGAATCTGTCATGTGGTGCTGTAGCAGGCAGCAGAAGTGGGTACAGAGTCTTTGACCCACCAAGAGACTGCGTTAGAGGAGGTGTCATTCATACTTTAGGAAGGAGTGGCTCCAGGTGGCTAGGCATTGAAATTTAACAGCAGTGTTCATGATGAGCAAGATCTGATAGGCTCTTCACCAGCGGAGCTGTAGAACGGTTTTCCGCAGGGACATGCAGGTACATACCTAAGCACCAGGCTGGAGGAAACGGCAGACTTAAGTCGGAGCTAGGTATGATATCTTAAAGCTGAGAATGGAAACTGTAATGACATTGTGTAATCTTTCCACAGTACCATAACACAACATCCTCACTTAACTGCAAATCTAGCTTTGCAGAGGACACAGAGTGGTTTGAAGGGATCATCATGGGTCGGCCCGTGACAACAATTAATGCGTGATTCAGTCTTTTGGAAAGGGAGCGCTCTCAAGAAACACAGGGATAGTGGTAAAGCAGCCAGACATTTTACCTCTGTTTGCGAACATATCTTAGTACTCCCATTATTACTTTCCACTTTACATGCTGACTCTGGGTGATAGACACAATGGACGTAATGGTCCTAGCTTGTCTGTACTACTGTAGACATGAAATGTGTTCCTTAATCACTACTAATCTGGCTTGTTATGCCGAACCTTGGGTTGAAATCTGAGTAATCGCTTATCAACAATAATGGTATCTGTGGGGGCACAGGCGTATGCTGCCACCCATCCTAAAAATATGCTAGCCATAAGCACTTCGGAGTCATTTGCACACTTAGGTGGCTGTACAAATCCACCTTGAAGGTGAACAAAGGTGCTCCAATGAGAATGGTGAGCAGTGGGGAATGCCATACCCCTTTTCCAACATTGAATGGCAGGCATGTTGCACAGGATTTGTAATAACTCTGGGCTATAGAATTAAAGAAGAGCACACACCAATGAGTTGCAGCGACACTAAGCATGTTGTCTCTACCAGCATGATCTGTTCCATGATACAACCTGGTCAGGCTGGGGAGTAGAAATTCTGGTGCAGGCACAGGTCCAGTACTGTCTGTCTGCACCCCCTAAGGGTCTCTTTTACATGTTTCTTGATCCAGGACTACTTTTTATGATCAGAAGCGTGCTCCTGCAATTGAGACCAATCCCTTTAATGTTTGTACAGTATATAGATTCATTTTCACCACATACTTGGTAACATCAGCAGTTTTAGACAAGATAGCGTTTTTGGCAGCAGAATTGGCTAGGGCATTGCCTCTTGAAACAACATTATCAGGGTGTTAGAGGGCAGCACATTTTACCACAGCAAACTTTTCTGCTAATTGCAAAGCCTTTAAAAGAGTTTGAACATTTTGCCCATTCTTTATTCAACAATACTGCAGTGATACTCTGGATTCTGAGGAGGGCGAAATTAGAGATCCTGCCGATACTACGCAGATAGAAACCCACGAGCTGACTACTCCGGCCGAGGTCTGCAAGTATTTGCAATATATGTTGGCCTATAGACCTGCTAGCTCACAGTGCCACCATATGTACCCCTAACTCTAGTAAGGTAACAAATGGTTTGGGCAAATTCAGAACATGATAACCCTGACTCCCCAAGGAATCGTGGTAACCGATTTAAACCTTTCGCTCAGTCACTCATGCATACTCAGAAAAATACACAAAAAATACACAAAGGGGCATTTCAATATTTATTGAACCACTTTGATTCTTGTGTAAAATATATGCGCTGCAATCATTAATAGAAAGAAGCAGATCAAAGTGATATGAGAACAGTGAAAAGGGTAAACGATGACACCTTTGTGCTAAAACAATGTACATATGCAGGCATACAAGTACTGTGTATAGTGTACTCCCACTATGTGCTCCTTATTCTAGTTGCCTAGGGGGGGGTGTTCTGCCCATGGTCCCCTTCTGGATGATCTAACTCCTCTTTACATGAAGGTAAATGAATGTAGGTGCCCGTCTTGGTCACAAGTTGGACATCCCTCCTGGCATAGGGTAAACAGGAATCACCTGGGCTGAGACTCTAATAATAGCGATGCCCTCACAATGACAGCAAAGGGCTCCTCTGCATGTGTATTTATAATAACATCATCCATGCTTCTGTGTCAAGGCTTCAGCCAGGCTGACATTTGTTTATTCTCTTGTGATAGCCATGTCACCTCATGGACGAATAACAAACAACAACATTTGCACAATGTATGTTCAGGCCTTGTACTAAATGTTCAAGGTGTTGTTATAGTATACTTACGAAGTGGAACTGTAAGCTATGTGGTTTCAAAGAAACAAATCCTGCACTCTCACTCAAGCAAATGTGTGTCACAAGGCATTTTGTCTAAAGGAAGGCAAATTAAGAAACGTGTGCACGTAAAGAGGGGAGTGGTTCTTTCCTGAGCCTAACCTAGCCATGTGACACTATCTCCTACATCAACAGGCATGCGTGTGCAAATCCAGCAAGAGGAAGACTTAATGGTCTGCCTGTACTTTTCCAGCAGTAACACATAGGAGTTACCCTTGTACGTCTAGCAGCAGTTTCATACCATGCATTTTCAGCAGAGTTCTCTTGTATAATAATTCTCAATTCTACAGCAAGGATGTACCCTACCACCAACCAGATGCTCAAAGCAGGAAGGATGATAACAGGTCATACCCACAGAGTAATCTGGTATCTAGAAGGAGGCGACTGTTTACTGTGGAATGAGGCAGTAACAATGCGAATCTGTCATGTGGTGCTGTAGCAGGCAGCAGAAGTGGGTACAGAGTCTTTGACCCACCAAGAGACTGCGGTAGAGGAGGTGTCATTCATACTTTAGGAAGAAGTGGCTCCAGGTGGCTAGGCATTGAAATTTAACAGCAGTGTTCACGATGAGCAAGATCTGATAGGCTCTTCACCAGCGGAGCTGTAGAACGGTTTTCCGCAGGGACATGCAGGTACATACCTAAGCACCAGGCTGGAGGAAACGGCAGACTTAAGTCGTAGCTAGGTAAGATATCTTACAGCTGAGAATGGAAACTGTAAAGACATTGTGTAATCTTTCCACAGTACCATAACACAACATCCTCACTTAACTGCAAATCTAGCTTTGCAGAGGACACAGAGTGGTTTGAAGGGATCATCATGGGTCGGCCCGTGACAACCATTAATGCGTGATTCAGTCTTTTGGAAAGGGAGCATTCTCAAGAATCACAGGGATAGTGGTAAAGCAGTCAGACATTTTACCTCTGTTTGTGAACATATCTTAGTACTCCCATTATTACTTTCCACTTTACATGCTGACTCTGGGTGATAGACACAATGGACGTAATGGTCTTAGCTTGTCTGTACTACTGTAGACATGAAATGTCTTCCTTAATCACTACTAATCTGGCTTGTTATGCCGAACCTTGGGTTGAAATCTGAGTAATCGCTTATCAACAATAATGGTATCTGTGGGGGCACAGGCGTATGCTGCCACCCATCCTGAAAATATGCTAGCCACAAGCACTTCGGAGTCATTTGCACACTTAGGTGGCTGTACAAATCCACCTTGAAGGTGAACAAAGGTGCTCGAATGAGAATGGTGAGCAGTGGGGAATGCCATACCCCTTTTCCAACATTGAATGGCAGGCATGTTGCCCAGGATTTGTAATAACTCTGGGCTATAGAATTAAAGAAGAGCACACACCAATGAGTTGCAGCGACACTAAGCATATTGTCTCTACCAGCATGATCTGTTCCATGATACAACCTGGCCAGGCTGGGGAGTAGAAATTCTGGTGCAACCACAGGTCCAGTACTGTCTGTCTGCATCCCCTAAGGGTCTCTATTACATGTTTCTTGATCCAGGACTGCTTTTTATGATCAGAAGCGTGCTCCTGCAATTGAGACCAATCCCTTTAATGTTTGTACAGTATATAGATTCATTTTCACCACATACTTGGTAACATCAGCAATTTTAGACAAGATAGCGTTTTTGGCAGCAGAATCTGCTAGGGCATTGCCTCTTGAAACAACATTATCAGGGTGTTAGAGGGCAGCACATTTTACCACAGCAAACTTTTCTGCTAATTGCAAAGCCTTTAAAAGAGTTTGAACATTTTGCCCATTCTTTATTCAACAATACTGCAGTGATACTCTGGATTCTGAGGAGGGCGAAATTAGAGATCCTGCCGATACTACGCAGATAGAAACCCACGAGGTGACTACTCCGGCCGAGGTCTGCAAGTATTTGAAAAACATGAAAAACAACGGCGCTCCCGGGCCCAATGGCCTTCCATCTGCGGTATTCAAATGTGCGCTGGAAGATTGGGCTAAGTTATTAGTCCCTTTATACAACTACGCGTTTTCTACCCATCGGTTACCAGACTCATGGAAAGGCTCGATCTTATGCCCAATTTTTAAGAAAGGAGACCCCTCTCTTCCAGCGAATTACCGAATCATTGCCCTATTAGATCTTGAGGCTAAGGTATATGCTCGGTATCTTCTCAGGACGCTAGAAAAATGGGTAGCGGAAAACAACATTCTACCATACTTTCAAACTGGGTTTCGATCCTCGGCCTCCACAATAGACAATATTACTACTTTAGCTATCCTGAGCCATCAAGCAGCGCAAAAAAATAATCTCCCCCTCCATTGCTGCTTTATAGACTACGGCTCTGCCTTTGACAAAGTGTCTCGTAACACCTTATGGAGGAAACTGGACAAATGGGGGATCCCTCAGAGTCTGCTAGGAGCCCTCATCTCCTTGCATAAGAACACATGGGTACGAGTCAGAACTGGCCCAACGACAGTCTCTGCAAAAATTCCAACCTCAGGTGGCTTAAAGCAAGGATGCGTTCTTGCTCCCCTCTTGTTCAATCTTTACACCGCCGATTTGGAGAGATTCCTGGAGAAAAGTAGTCTCCTTCCGCCAAAACTGGGCTTTGCAACAAGGAACCTGCATATTCTGCAATACGCTGATGATATCGTTATAATGGACCAGGCAAAATCTGGCCTCCAAAGAGCCTTGAGCACGCTCCACAAATATAATACTGCTAACGCTTTAAACATTAATCAGGACAAGACCAAGGTCTTAATCTTCGGCTGTTGCAAGAAAAAGAAAAGTTTAACGTGGAACATTGGGCCCTCAAAGATCAAAACAACATCAAAATACAATTACTTGGGGTTCTGGTTTAGCGAGTCTTCCAGATCATCAGTCCACTTGGCCGCCTTAAAAAAGAGAGCTGGAGCAATAACGTACAGCCTGATCCGACTCAATCAGTCCCTGAGTAGTCCTTCTGCCGAACCCATTCTGAAGGTGATTAAAGCCACTCTTCTCCCTGCCTTTAGTTATGGGCATCAGGCATTTCCTGGCACATGCTCGGCCAGTCTTGACCACGCCCAGGTTTCCATTTATAAAAAAAAATGTCATCTACCGAATTACATCCACAGGGCAAGACTACGACTGGAGCTGGGCCTCCAAAGACAATCTATTTTTTGTGAGGCTGATACCCTGAAATATTTTATAAGGACATTAAAAGCCGCAGATAACACCCTTAAAGCCCGGTTAAAAGAAACTCTTGCCAACTCTGGGAATCCGTGGAACCGTCAAATTGTAAAAGCCATAAGAACGCTACACATCGACGAATCATTACTAACCACAGACACTATTCCATACACAGTCTGGAAAGGGGCTATCAACAAGCAGGTTAGACAAATTTCCTACCATATGGACATCCAGGTCCTAAGAACAACAACAAGTCTGAACGCAGTGGCCCGAACGAATATAATGTTCATGGGTCTCTTAGGTTTGCGCTCCACTGCCTTCAACCGATGGGCTCCATCAAGTGAGGAGGGGGCCTGCAGACTGTGCAACTACAGGTCTGAATCATGGTTGCATCTTCTATGCTGCTGTCCCGGCCTTGGCGCTCCCAGAAGACTTCTTTTAAAACCTTTATATTTAAAAAGGGGTACCAGTACATGTTGGAAGGCATCGACCCTCTGCTTTACTTCCCTAGAGATTCAAGTGCTTGCAAGGACTGGAAAATATGTGAGACTCTTGGACAATCTGTTTTTATCCCCTCCTGTCCCCGCCCTTCCAGTTCTACTTTTTTCACCCCCTGTCCTTGTATCCCTGTACCAAATTATTTTATCCTTGGCTCTGGAAACCAGTCACGTGATTATAATAGTAACTACAAAACTGCCTCGCCAGTTATATGTATATGACCTTAAATTTGATGTTTTTTTTGTTTCTGTTTTTAACGTGGTAACAGCACTATGATGACATTTTACTGCAATGGTTTTAATTAACTGTGCTAATTTAATAAACTAAACTAAAAAAAACGAAACATTCTTTATTGGAGTTCCACTGAGGTCATCACACCTCATCCAGAAGAGTCCAGACACATACTTGGATGAGGTGTACACATTAACAATCTTTTCTTTAGCAATTGTGCATGCCAGGGTGAGTGCAATGAGCTCTGCCACTTGGGCGGATTTCACTGTGGGCAGATTGCAGCTTTCCACCACCTGATATACAGGACACACAGTGTAACTAACAGTGAGAGTTACTTTGTCACTTCTGACACAGGAACTGTGCACAAAATAAATTAGTTCATATTTATTGAGCAGCACATCAGTTAAGTTAATATGTGGAATCCTATGCAGTAGCACAAGATACAGTCATGTGGGTCTCCATCTTCACTGGTAGGCTTAAGAGAGTGAGGTTCAAAGCAGGACAATGGATCAATTTAATAGGAGTCGAGCAGACAACTGTAGTATTTCTTATTGGGACAACCATGCTTTGGCAAGATGCTGAGTTTTTGTAGTGAGAAGAAGTGCAACCATGGAGTTAGGCACAGCAATAATTAGTGGGGAACTTCACGCAGTATTTTCAGAGGCTTCAATAAGAATTATGGCAGCCGCCACAGTCTGTAAAGATTTTGCGAGCCCACCACAGCTGTGTACAACTTTGAGGAGTAATAAGCTATCATTCATGTCTGATGCCCATGACTTTGTATCAACACCCCAAGCACAAATTGATTTAGTTCATGGCAATACATATTAAAAGATTTAATATTTTCATCGAGCCTTAAGGCAAATGCAGAGGTCAATGCCTGCTTTATCTTTACGAATGCGTTTTCAGCTTCACTGGGAAACAGTTACAGAGAGAGGTGAGTTACCAATGACTTTAACTCTTTTGTAGGACACGTGATGCTTGCCAGCATAAATCTCATTGCCAAGATATCTCACTCCTGGAAAGCAAAACTGCATTTTTTCCTTTGAAGCCAAATGCCTTTTCTTAGCCAATTCGATAGGAAGATAGACGGAGTCTTCCTTGTACTGATCTGGAGTAACAGATGCCAACAGTACATCATCAACACATTAAATCAGAGTAAACTCTGGGGGAAAACCAGTGTCTCCAATTCCTTTTTTAGGGCTTGTCCATGACAAAGGTCAACCATTGTGAACCAATGGGCCCTAGCAAGTATGCAGGAAAGATTGGTAGCATGATTGAGGATCTCAGGGAAGCTTGTGGATAACCATAATGTTAATAGCCCTAAGGTCCTGTATAAACATGCACACATTGGCCTTCCCTGCATTGCGTATGGGGAAAATCGGGGTGTTACATCTACTGTGCACCTGAATATTGACCCCAGAATATTTATGGAACACAATATAGAGGATAAAATATTGAAAAAAATATATTGATAGGTAAGAGAGTCAGATTTTTCTATACCCAAATTCCACATATATGTTCCTACGCAGTACATATGTCTTCAAGGTACATAGATGTGGAGTTAGGAGCAGTAAATATGTACTTCCCAAAATGTGTTTACCTTTTGTTATAATGTCCGTCAATATTCTGTCCTTGATTATCTGGTACCACAATATTCGGGGGATCAATATTCAATAGTGCAATCTACTAACAAGTGGTACTAAAATCCCCTGCTTGATCAAATCCGCTGTTACAGGACGGGTGCCTCGGGTTTCAGTAGGTACTAAGGTACCTTGGGTAGCTTTTTCTGATGGTCAGCCACCACCTTTTGGGGTTCTATCAAAGAGATGAATAGCGCAATGTTGGCCGCTGTGGACCATAATGTTTCCCCTTACAATTCTCAAACCTTTCTGACCTCCTCAACCCCTCCCTCCCACCCCAACTTCCCTTGAAGGAGCACCTCACCTTGCTCCTTTAATCACTTGCTGCATGTTCTGCAGTTTCAAAGACATCAATTTTGATTCAACATTCTCTTTCTGTTTCTCTTGTGACGCTACACAGTGGTTTGCTACTAATTCTGCTAACGTCTTAGTCTGACATCCAATACATATAGTAGTCAATTAATTCTTAACATTCAGTACAAATACTTGCACAAAAATAACACCAACTGCTTCATGAGCCATCTCCGCTGGAGGGGCTTATACCTGAGTACCTTTCCAACATATCCTTAATTCTGTCTAAATAATCGACTAGATCCTCATGTTTAGTCTGTTAACAATTAGAAATCTCAGTCCAATCAGTTTTTCCTGGGCATATCTCCAGAATCTCCACTGTACATCCTTTGTTGCATTCAACTCTCCATTATTCTTGTGGTCCATTCGCTGTGCCAGCTCTTTCTCCACCAATTTATCCCTCGCCTCACTCTGCACTGTCAATTGCAACACTTTATTAACATCTGTCCAAACGGATCGGTATACTTAAAAAAGACTCTCTATTTCTTCTCAGAACTGAGTTGAGTTTTTCTCTTATGTTGGGGTATTGTTTCTTTATGCTCATTAAGTTGGAGGTGGTCCAGAGAACCTGGACAATGACTTCACCCCTAGCCGCTGGCTAGTCCCTCAAAGGGGAAGGGATAGAAAAAGACAGACTCATCATCCACATCATTTTGATGGGGAGAAGCATCTAGATAACCACACTGTATTTTGTCTCAAGCTATTGAGAGTAGGACTTCGTTCTCGCTAGTCCCTACCCCCCAGGGCAAAACGCACGCATGCTGTCGGAATCAGCCTTTGACCTGGTCACTTTACTTCTAACCAATCGCAATGCAGCACTCACTTTCGTGGTACCTCCTTCTGCTTCGATCCCACAGCTACTGTTCTGTTTCCGGATGCAGCTCCCGCTGCTCCCTGTCGGCCAGCATGGGAAACATGGCCTCCACCCTTGAATCAGTGCTCACTCTCACTCATCTCCTGTGGTTCAGTGATCTGGGAGCATAGGTAGGGAGGAGGTAGAGTAGTTGCAGCACACTTTCTGACCTTGTTCTTAAGATGGCTTTTTGTATTCTAAGGTATCTTAAGTAACTTTCATACTATGTATGTGGGATTCATGCTTGCGCTTATGCGCCTTCTTATGCGACTGGATGAAGAGTTGACTTTTTAGTGTCTGTTTTGTTTTTTGTGGTCTTTCAGTTTCTTTTGCAGATTAATTAATCTCTCCACGTTAAAGGTACCATACTCTGGAAAGTACTTTTCCCAACCTCAGTGAGTTCCATCCACTCTTGTAGTATTTGCATGTGCATTTACCATATTGTTTGTACATAGTATGAACCGGAGTCCCTTTTGGTGGAGACTTGCTACATTTAGACTGCCTGGCCCCAATCACGATTCTTTGTAGTCCAGTCATACTTTGGATATGAGGGAAAAGGGTATGCCTTCAGATAGTTTTTGCTTTGTAACTGATCTCTAGGAATAGGAAAGTATCAATCACTCACCCACAAAGATCTCCCTGCGTTCAACAAACCTACAGTGTGCACCGGGAGATGCTTGTAAAGTCGTCGGGTGGCTATATCAGAGAAACTTTCTCTCTCACATGTTCATCCTTCAAGTGTCTGCACTCCAGATTCTGGCACTCCTGCCTATCTTTCCTGTTAATGCAGTATTTCTAGAGCCTGCTTCTCTATACCGTGGAGTCCCAGTCATGCTAATTTGTCTTTCTTCCGGATTCCTCCCCGTCCTACTGCCCAACCATTTTCCTTTTATTCTTCCTGTCATCTCCTGCTTTGATGACAATTGTGCGCACTCTTGACAATACATTAGACACAAACCATATAAGTCATGCGAGCAAGCAACAAAACATATTGTAAACCGACACTTTTACCTAAAATGTGCCTGTTGTCGGTATGTGCTCATATTTCAGCCAATTACCAGGTCTGGTCTCCTTTACCTCTGGTTTCATCAGAGCCGGCAGATCCTCTGCAGAAGTACCATTTTGCTATGTATACATACATAGATACATACAATTTCTACCAAATCACAGCAGTGTGGCTATTCAAACACTGTGTGTGTGTGTGCGTGTGCGTGTATAAATATATATATATTTTTTTTTCAACACAAATTAATACAGTATTTCCACGTGGCAGAAACGTGTTACTCTCAGCAAAAAACGTATTTAATGTGCAGGTGCCAAGGGCTTTCCATCAAGGAAGCGCAGAATTAATGTCTATAGTAGTGTCCCCATAATTGTCACACTGTTCTGTTTCCCATGCCAGGTTTCAAAACGAGGTTAATCCCTTGGAATATGTCCAAATTAAGTACAGCACTGAGCACTGTGGCTTCCAGACTGGATAAGGCCGTAAACATTCTTGCAAACACTTCAATGTTACGAGAAGCTTAAAAAAAATAGAAGGCAAAATCTATATTTGGTTATTAGTTAATACTATACAATAACTATACATGTGGTTGTTAACATGGCACTTCTTAGGAATTAAAGTACTATTGCTAATGCAAGGTGGTAGCCTGAACTTTCCAAAAAGCCCGAATGGCGATAATATTATCAGTTACAGTACAAAGTTAACGATCAATCATTTTATGTGAAATAGAATCTAGTGACATCATACAGTTCTAATAAAATACAGCGCTAGCATATTGTGTACTGTAGACTCGAGACCTGATCTTCCACAATTAATTGTTAATTATTAATAAAGAACAGAGCCTGCAAGTTTGAACGTCAAATGTATTAATTACAACGGTAACCTTTCAATCAAGGGAACACTTCACGTCTAGTCCTAATGCTTCGTTTTACATTGAAATTATCTTCTACCACCACGAGCAATCTAAACAGTTCTCATTCTTGCAGGTGGAGAATGCAAGAAAAGACTACAATACGCAGATATTTCGAATTACAGAAGACCTCTCGGCTCTCCAAATGGTATGTCCTATTAGATGCAGTGATGTCGTTGTGAGTAGCAAATGCGACAACATATAATGTGTAACTAAGTGCAGCTACAGTGGTCCAATTCACATTTCTGAACTGTGGATTATAACAGCATTGGGATCTTAGCAATAGACTTCATAAGCCTTTATTAGCTCCGTGATCTTTCTGAGAATTGCTTGCTCGAAGAGGCCGCATCTCGAAGAGTGCAGCGAGTCTGTGAAATGATATAAAGGCTAAGTGATTTTGGAGAAATGTCTACTGCCAGTTTTTTTTAATACGAAAGTGATTATTAAAAAATAAATGCATCCGATCAGCTGTGGCTGACAGCATTGTTTTTACCTGTTTTTAATATTAAACTTTAAAGGGAAAATGTAGCCTCAATCATACCATACATATATAGTGCAAAACTGCAGGCTTCAATTTTCTGGATTCAAGAAGCTGCCAGCTTCCGATCGTGCTCTGCAGGGTCGGTTGGCTCTGTTTTTCTGGTTTAACTCACATAGAATTAAACCTGTACATAACTACCTGGCACCTGGGCAGATACTTTGTTAGATTCGTAGCTTCTATTCCTTACCCTTGCATTGTTATGTTTTGGTGCTCCATTCACCCCAGATATGAAACGTTTCTAACTTTCTTGGTAGTCAAATTAACAAGATAGGAAAGTAATTACTCTTACTAACAAACAAGATCCACTGCTATGCTCTCCAGGCCAAACCAACCAGCCTTTTGCCTTGCACCCAGTCTCACCAACTGACGTAGAAACCCTTTTTGCGATCTTTCATATAAATAGGTTAACCTGTGGGATACATTTCGAGTACTGCGTCTAGGGAGCTTGAACCGGTGCTCACCCCTCCTATTAGTCATTCTTTACACTTTTCCATTCTGCATAAAAAAAGGGAATGGCTATTTCACTATTTAAAAATCTGTTCTACACACCACAGATTTGACCGCTTTTTACCTTGAATGTCATGGCAAATATATTGAAAACATTTTCTTGGCCCTGTTTCAGAAATATGTAGAAATTAATAACTGCCTTTCCCCCAAAAGCAGACAGGATGTCAATCCCAGCATGCCATAGAAAATATCTTAATTGATTTCTGGTATTATACCCTTCACCCTCTCCGCTCTTGTAGTGTTTGGTGAGAATCTTCCAACAAAGGCCAAAGTAGCAAAATATGGGCATCAATGTAATGTTCAATGTAGCTGTGGTTGGCAGCTGTTTCCACTTGCTGACTAAACTGATGCTTATTTTACAGCCACTTTCTAATACCCATGGGACCTTGCTGATGAGTGTGGGTATCAATTCTAGACTTGATTGCTGCAACAGCCTTCATGCTGTGAAACTAAGCAACGGGATATACGCTGCAGCGGTTTACTAACCGTTACTGTGACAGACATGCCGATATTATTCACGGAAACCACTTTCACGCCACAGCGGGGCATTAACATGGACAGATTTGATTTAAATGGTAATTTATACCTTCACACCGTTGAGGACTTAACCTCTGATGAAGGGCACAGCCCGAAATGCATTGAGCATATTTGCGTTGAGAAGAATTTTAAAAATTGGATAATACAATTCAGAGTTTGAAATGAAAAAAGACATCAGAAAGAAAAGACGATATAAGAAATTTCTTGGAATTACACAGATTACCTTTTGAATTATTTGAATAGTGCATATCAGAGTGCAGATTGGGGACGCTCTCCACATGTTGGGGATATCACATTTGATCAGTCCCTTCTTTGCAACCAGTTAGGATTATATTTGTTTCAACCAGCCTGACTCATGAATACTTCTACCCGCAGATTTCTCACATCTCACATCTTGAAACTCCTCTACGCATCCGGCTGGATCCAGACAGAATGGCTCTCCTGCTCCATTAGGCGGTGCTACGGCTCTGTTTCGGCCCTGGGATTCACACCCGAATATGTCATCCCACTGTTGTGTAAGATGCCACCCCAACTCACTGACATGAGCTCTTTTTTTTCCTTCATCTTTCGATGAAGAGCTGAAGTTGTCCTTCTCAAAGTATTTTTCCATACAAAATTGTTTTACAGAAGTGTTTCAGAAATGTCTCCCCCAAAATGTCAATATAAATGCCATTTCTCTAGCAGACTGTCGATCTCTGACCCACACATTAACAGCATCTGAAGAACGCAGGCCCAAATATGACTCCAAGTCATGAGAGATATCCAATTGCATGCATACATTGGCTATCAAACAGCTAGAGGTGAAGCTCTTTGTGGTTCTGTTGTGAGATGAGTCCTGGGAGAAGTGGCATTGGTCAAGATCCATGTCTTGCTCCAGGTTCCTCTCTGGCTCACCCTCAGCCAGTAAATCCTTGAAGTAGAACACCTTAAACACTAAAGAGAAGAAGTCCTCCAAGAAGAAGCACCTTCTCAAGAGGTAGCAAAACTAGATTTGGTGGAGATTCCTTTGGTGCTGGACTCCGCCCTGGTGCTGCTCTGGACATGGAGGCCCCTACTCCACTTCAGAATCCCAGACCCTGGTGCTGGTCCCACTTGGACAGTAGCCTTCAACCACTCTACTCTGGTTCAGGTTTCCTCTTTTATGCCCATAGACCCAGTGAAGCCTAGTTCTTGCTTCTGCAGGTAGTTACATCCATGGTGCCGGTCAAACCTACTCCAGCAATTCCTCTTGCATTTCTTATGCCACTAGTGCTGACTTTGGATCTGCTACATGATTTAGCACTTTCTAAAGCCTAAAACCATTCTAAGCAGACCTAGACCTAAAGATGAAAAGTTTATAGTGGAAATGTCCCTTTCTCTCATAGTGAATACTTTAGCAGATTTGGGGAACCTTTCCGGTTGGATTCAGACCCCGTTCAGAAGCCCAACATTTTTTATCATGGCACTGAGGTTAGCAGTGATTTAATCCATCCTCTCCTCCCACCCTTCTTTCACTGGGACAGGTGCTGGTGACTACCTGGACCTGAAGAACGCCATTGACCTGGACACTACCCCGGAGGTGGATGTGGATCGTCCTTGGGTACCTCCCGCTGAAGAATTTACCTCTTTCACACCTGTCTTGGCTGCAGAAGTCCTTGAGATGCCATTGGCTGTGAAAAGAACACGGTTCTCCTCTCAGAAATTTTGCAGCCCTCTTCTAGGGAGTTGAGCCATTGCTCCCCTTTAATGAGGTGCTGATTAACCCATGTTGGTTGCATGTAGCAAACCAATGGTGATCTGCAGAGTCGCCCAATGTCATCTCACAGATTCTCGGAACCCAGAATTCTTGATGGTTCATCCCTCCACAGAGATCCTTATTGGTCTTGTTTTTTACCCCTCAGATAGGAACCATGACTCATTTCCTTCTGCTCCACCAGATAGGGGGTCAACGGATTGTGGCTATGGGTAAGCTGGTATTCTCTTTCGGGGGGCTTTCCTTTCACTCTGCAAATGCAACTTTCCTTCATGCCCTTTATTGCCACGCCTTGGTTGTTGCAGTGCAAATGACCACCCTGAACCTTACCAATCCAATCACCTTAGGGAACATTTTGCAGAAGTTGTGCCAGAAGAGCAGGATCAAATCCTCCACTCTCTCCTGGACACAGTGGATGTGGAGCCCAGATCTATGCATGTCTCGATTGGCAGATGTTGTCACACTTTGATGTGCTCCCCCAGGTTTTTGTGCAACGTCCAATCAAATCTCATTAACATGACCCTTAAGGGAGCTCACCTTTTCAGCATAAAGGCTAGCTTAGCCCTGGAGCATTTCAACCAGGGTCGGGACACAACCAGATCCTTTATATTGGCTTCTCCTACATGCCAGTTTCATCAACAATACTCAAAATTCAGAGGGTTACCAGGAGAATTGCCCTTTCGGTAGTAACAACCCTTGAAGCCTATTCAGCAGTCAAACAAGTTCTTTCACAGCTACTAAGGGTGTAGAGGCTCAAGAGTCCGTTGTGGGCAGTAGTCCTTTTATTCATCCTCCATGCCCTCTCACCCTTGAGGGAACATATGCAGCATGTAGGTGGAGGGTGATCTTTCGCTTGGCACGTTAAAGTTTATGGCAATAGACGGTTCAGTCCTTCAGATTGTTGAACAAAGCTACCTTTCCCCTTCCAGACTATCTTCCTCCCATTCCTGGTCCACTCAGTCACTCCAGAGGACCATGCCCGCATCTTGCAGTGAGAAGATCTTGCTTTGTTGGGCAAAGGAACTGTGGAATTAGTTGTAGATAAAGTGATCAGGCAAGTATGCTACTTGCACCACTTTTCTGTCCCCCAAGAATGATGGCAGCTTATGTTCCATTCTAGATCCTTGGGTTGTGAATGCCTTCCTTCAAAAGATGATTTTCAAAAGCTCTCCATTGCTCAGATCCTATTGACTATGGAGCTGGAACACTAGATAGTTTCAATTAACTTGGAGGTGTATTTATATAAACCCATTTGCAGTGTGCGCCACCCAATATCAGTTCGTAGTCCTTCCCAGCTGGTTTAGCGTAGACACGTCAATTCTTTGCCAAGGTGATGTCAGTTGTTGCTGCACATGTTCTCAGATCAAACATCCCTGTTTTCCCATTGCCTGATGACTGACTGCTGAATGTGGTATCCCAGTGCTGACGTTGGACTACTGTAGATCATTGTCTCACTGTTCTTCAACTCCAGTCTTCCAAGCTTTTCCTCTTCATTTGGGCACAGCTGGACACTGTCCCCCAGAAAGATTCTCTGCCTCCTCAGCCAGTTCGGTACATTTAGGTTATGATCTCAACATTTTGGGAGGGAGCTTGGCTTCAGGCTAGGACAGTGCTCTGTCTTTGGGCCTGATGTCCTCTTTCATTCATTTCTGCACAGCGCTGCTTGTCACATGTGTGCACACCATTGGTTCCTCAGTTTTCAGTGGACCTAGCACTGGGGGTCCTCAAGTACACCATCTGGAATTCCACGTATGTCGCTCCAGACCTTGTATGAGGGAAACCCTTTGGTTCTGTCAGTGGTAGCCAGCATGATGACCCTTACCTCCTCCCTCATTTGGATCGGTAATTTCGGACCGCTGAAAAACTGAGGCCTTTAGTCTTCTTCAGAGCAGAAGATTCATATCGGCCTGCTTGTGCTTTGGTAAAACTTCCTGATCCTCAAATTATTCCTGCCCCGATCACTTGAAGAAGGTCTTCAGAAACAACATGACCGCAATGTGGTACGTCAACAAACAGGGCGGTGTGGGTTTATATTTCCTGTTCCAGGAAGCCCTGGGGCTGTGGTCATTGACTCAGGCTCACAATATTTGACTGGTCATAATTCACTTGGTTGGACCATGGCCACTTTTTACTAATTGTGCTGGTCTTGCATCTGAATGTGTGGTACTTTAGTCTGCTCCACTGTCCATGTGCTTTCCAATTCCACTTTGGCTCGGAGCAGACATCCTAAAGCGGTCGAAGGGGCAGGTCCCGCATCCAAACCTCCAGAGCCTCCACCTTCATGCCTAGCAATTGAGCAGGGCAATCTAAGTTCTGTCTATTAAAGATTTTGTAACCCTATTGGCCTCTGCCAAATAGGTTTATTCTGAGCACTGGTCACGTATTGTCTCTTGGTGTGCCGAGGCAGAAGTAGAACATCTCAAATTGCACCTATCTCACGGGTTGCACTTTGTGCTTTCCTTGGCCCGGCAAGGCTTTTGCGCTGAACACTGTTAAAGGCAATTCTTTGTTCATCAGACTATCCACCCTTGTTTAAGTCTCCTGTAGTTATGAATTTTCAGGAAGGGCTGATCTACGTGCTCCCCTTTTTCCCTTTGTTATGGTTTTAATAGAACTTGAACTTGGTGCTTACGTTTTTGATTGATTTACCCTTTGAGTCTGTGCACAGTTGCCCATTTTGGCTGCTCACTTTAAAGACTGTGTTCTTTATCACCATTACCTTGGCTCAGCATCTGGGCATGCTGCAGACTTTGACTCTTTGTCCTGCCTTTGCCCCATATTTTTCTGTACAAACTGGTCCTGTGGACCAAAGCTTTCTTCTTGCCAAAGGTTTCATTCCATTTCATGTGGGATATGTATCAACCTACCTACATTCTTCCCAGCTCTTCCCACCAAGGAAGAGAAGAGACTGCATCACCTGGATCCTTGCAAGGCCCACTGTTTTACATTGGTAGGACCCACAAGTACAGGACTGATAATCAGCTTTTCCATTGGCTTTGCTGGTTCCAAGAAAGGCAAGGCATTCAGAAATGAATGCTCTGCTGCTGGATCGTGATGTGCATTGAGATCTTTCTATGTTCTTGCCAAGAAGGACATTCCTGAGAGCATCAGGGACCATTAGACTAGGGTTACGGCCCCTGCTTCGGCACTATGCAGAAGTGTTTCTGTCCTGGGTATTTTCTAAACTGTGACATGGGCTCAAGTCCACAGAACTTATTCCCTCAACTCTGAAGGCTGTCGGCATGGGTATTTTGTCAGATCTGTGTTGCAAGGCTTCTAGGTATGACCATCTCCTTAAACCCTCACCGTGGGAGGTACTACTTTGATATTGATTTAAGAGGTGAGGATTCTGCAGGTAGAATTAAGTTACTTGTTTTCAGCAACCTTCTTTCTGGTGGATACTCAGCCTACGTGCAAAATCCGTACTGATTCTGCACGCCCTCCTCCCACCATTTTGAGAAGTGGTCGTGTGACTTTTCTAAGGTCCCAAGCTTGTTGTGATACAAAGGAATGTCTATCATACTTGAATGTCTCCTCTCAGTCTCTGTGGGAAAAGGTTGTGAGAAAAAAAAGACCAGATAGTTTCATTAGTGTACTGGGGAGGTGCCATATAAAACTTTCTGGAGTGGATCCCAAAGCAAAGACTGAGCTCTAGCCCTGCATAGTGGTGCAGGAGAGTTATTTCAGGTTTCTATATACAGTCTGGCATCTGCAGGAGATTCAAGAAGTGAAGAATATGCAGGTAGGTAGAGAATCCACTGTAGAGATTGCCACTGATGATGAGTGGCTTATTTATTGATTGAGGCTTTTATAAAGTGTGCTGTTACCCGAATTGTGTGTCCTGGTGCTGAAAGCATGTGGAGCATGTTACAGGTAAAGTAAAGAGCTGAAATTGAAAAGAGAACATATGCTTTAAGATGTTTTCTGAAAGCCACATATAGAGTATGGCATGGAGAGACATAGAAAGTTTGTTCCAAAAAGATGTGTGGTGTCGCTTCTACTTTTCCAGTAGGAGCTGTGCATTTGTTGCACAACATAAACGTTGGGATGGTGACAAACTGATTCTGGTCACCACCTCAAGATATGTTAGCCTATAGTCCTGCTAGCTCACAGTGCTACCATAAGTACCCCTAAAACCTGAGAAGGTAACAAATGGATTTAGCAACCTCAGGACATGAAAACCCTGACTCCCCAAGGAATCGAGGTAACAGACCTAGAACCTTTTCGCTCATTCACTCGTGCATACCCAGAGAGATACACAAGAAATACACAAAGAGGCGTTTCAATATCTATTGAACCATTGTTCTTATGTAAAATATATGCGCTGCAATGATTATTAGACAGAAGCAGATGACAGTGATTAGCCGTATGAGAACAGTGAAAGGGATAAACAATTTTACCATTGTACTAAAACAGTGTGTGTGTGTGTGTGTGTGTGTGTGTGTATATCTATATATATATATATATATATATATATATATATATATATATATATATGTATATATATACTGGCATATCATTACAGTGTATAATGTTAATGTACTCCTGTTATGCGCTACCTAGTGCTTATGATCTGCCAAAATCCCTTACTGGATCATCTAACTCCCCATCACCTGTGGGTGAAGATGTTCAGGACCCCGTCTTGGTCACAAGTTGGACATCCCTCCTTGCAGAGGGAAAACCGGAATCAGCTGGGCTGAGACTCCGACAAACAGCGACCTAAATGCATGTGTATAATAATAACAGCATACATGCTTCCTTGCCGAGGCCTTAACTAGGCTGACATTGTTTATCCTCTTGTGATAGCTGTGTCACCTTTGAGGTGATCAACAAACAACATTTGCACAATGTATATTTAGGCGTTGTACTAAATTTTCAAGGTGCCATGATTGTGTGCCTATGAAGTGAAAATCTAAACATTGTGGTTTCAGAGAAACTAATCCTGCACTGTCACGCAAGCAAATGTGTGTCAAAAATCATTGTGTAGAAAAGAAGGCAACTTACGAAACGTGTGCATGTAAAATGGCAGTGCTTCTTTACTGGCCCTTACCCAGCCACGTGACACTCACTCCTCAGACATAAGTGAGCTAAAGCTATTCAACATTAATAAAAAGCAATCCAAAGCCATGCTAAGTAATATATCTATCCATATAAAAGATGCAAAAACATTTTAAAAGGCAATTGTACTGTTTGATACCAAAGCATTCAGAAACCCATAATTAAAAGTATGAAAGCAAAAAAAACTCTTACAATAAAAGTAATACAATTTAAAAGGAAGTTGGAATGGCAAAACAGGCCAAATTAAAAGTTCCTACCAATAAGTTCCTACCAATTAAAATGTCCAAATTGTTTGTGTTTTGAGAGGTGTCTCTTGTTGTAATGCCCATCAAGTGTGAATGACTAAACCATCTTCCATTCACACAAAACTGCTTTAGTGCCTATGGATTTGATAGAAGGGGGTCAAGAAAATTAAGTAAAGTGAAGGTCGGATCTGAAAGCATGGCAAAACTACGCAATATAGTTGTAATAAAACCCGATGATATATATGTTTCAAAACAAATGTTCTAAGTAAGATATAATGCCAGACCAGAGGTGGTGCATATACTAGCAGTGGTCAAGCATGTGCAAAAGATCATCTATGAACTCTGCAGTAGTTACAGGTATCTAAGATACAATCCTAATTTAAATAGCTTGTCAGGCGTCCTGTACACAATTTGGATTTGACCACAGTCTGCACTGTTCATAAGTAAGGGTTGCTTTTGCTATTAGATCCGAATTTCAAATACAGCTGCAGTGAGCATCAAAGAAGAAGATTCATCCCAGGCCTACTCTGGAAGTTCTAAAGGAGCTTTGGATGTCTTAAAGGAATTCATGCTCACTTCCAGCCGGACAATCAGTACAGTGAAATAATACATATACGTATCTGGTGGCACAAATATCTGTCATCGTCTCTTCATAAGACACTATTCGTGGCTATGCCTCACATTTCTATTCACCCAGGTTCAACAGAAAATAGTTTTTTTTTTCTGGATCTTCACTTTTTATTTACAAACGCACCATTTAAGGACTATGGAAGAGGTCAGCAGCACTCTCACTTTCACTTCTAGGATAGACATTAATAGATCCAAAACCAGGACAGCAGCAGCAGTTTCCGCACAGTATGTGTTTTCAGAAGGAAACATTTCAACTATCTCACTTCATGGCAGAGGATAGCATCGGGGTATAGACAGTTGGGAACTAGACAAATCTATAAATGAATATAAAATTGTGTTCTGATGATGGCCACCTTATATTCCATCAAAGATGCTGAAACCATCACTCTTGGGCATGTGGGTGCAGAAGGTTCAATTCCATATTCATTGTGGTTGGTGAGGATTGCATCCAAACAACAGAAGGGCAATGGTGCTTACTCCAGCTACTTCATAGCAAATCTGGAATATTGACCAACCCTGCTTCTAAAATATGCCAGTTGGTCAGTAGCAAAAAAAATCATGATGCTAGCCTTCCATCAAATGTTCCCACATCTTCATGAAGTGCACTGAATGTTTTCAGTAATTCTGCAAGACAAATATTTTCATGTAACAGTTGCAAAAGAGGTTTCAGATGGGTTGCTCCCACTACCAAGACGAGTTCTGGCTCGCGATATGATACCGAAACTAGGTCCTCAATCATTCTCCAAGTGCATGGAAGTGGTAGCAGCAACTCTGAAACACAAAGTAATCACTATATGTCTGAATCTAGGGGCTAGTGGAAGATAAACTAGCATTTAATCTACAAAAAGATCACCTGGCAGCTTTTATTTTCTTGATCTTGGTCTGCAGATAAACTCTTCCAAATTGATCCTCCTTCCTGTTCATTGTATCCATTATTTGGTGACAGCACGTCAAAGCTCCGCATCTCTACATGCCAACTTTGTTACCACTGCAAAAATTTAAAAATCACACATTAAGTGTGAATGTCCAGAACCCTTGTCCATATGGAATGCTCTTTTTATTGACATTGCCAATGCTTTCTCTTTAAACCAGCTACTTTCTGTTGTGATTCTGGGACTTCTTATAGAATCCTTGCACAAATCAGATCTCCAAAATTTGTCATTGAAAGTAACTTCTTTCATGGCCACAACTTTAGGCTCTTGCTTTTTTATGCTTTTCCACCAAAGCAAGGAATCTCTAATAACTCACCATTCATTCCTTTATAAAATTATCTTGGAATACCTTCTCAATCAGACATTCACATTCCAATCTATTTTCCGGACCTTTCTTTTAAAGCAGAAGAGGGTTTTCACACCTTAGATGTTAAAAGGAATATAAACTGTTACTTAAGAAAGCCAAAACACTTGAGCTATTGTGAAAAGCTATTTGTAGTTCCTGCTGGCATGTAGGTTTTCATTTTCAGATTTAGTTTCCCCTTCAGATTCAATCTGCCCAAGGCATGCTCATCTTTCTCACACATTTTTGGAAAAGTGTTAAGTAGTAGAGAGTAGCCCGATGATTACCCACCCCCTCAATTTGATCTAATATCTTTCTCACATGATTTCTTTTCTTCATTTTTTTTCTTCTTCTGTATGGGGAGTTTGAGGTAAAAATGTATGGTTGTGTTGCTGGGCTAGAATGTTAGCCCTGAATAGACTACTTCTAATGGATACTTCTAACTGCAAATTCCCCACTTAGAAACTTCCCAGATACCGGACTGGGATACAGAAACCTATCTTCAGCAGTACTCCTGCGCACCGCCAAGTGGTGCTGTGTGGTTCCATACTCCCCCTGCAGTGTGTCAAGAATTCCTGTCATGCGAGGGGAAGAAAACGGTAACCAGCGAAAACGGACTACATCTCCCAGGATGCTTAGCGGTTGAGAGGTTATGTAAACAGGAGAGCTGTTACATAACTCTAGGAAAACACGCCCTTATGGAAACAGGAGAGCTGTTACATAACTCCAGGAAAACACGCCCTTATGTAAACAGGAGAGCTGTTACATAACTCAAGGAAAACACGCCCTTATGTAAACAGGAGAGCTGTTACATAACTCAAGGAAAGCACGCCCTTATGTAAACAGGAGAGCTGTTACATAACTCAAGGAAAGCACGCCCTTATGTAAACAGGAGAGCTGTTACATAACTCAAGGAAAACACGCCCTATAAAGGGAGGAACCGGGAGGTACAACGCTGTCGGATATTGTGTTTACACCGACGTACCTGCTTCGTGAAGAGCAGTGTTCCGGAGTGGTGCTCCAGTAAGGCAAGAACGGAGGTAGGTCGAGTCGTTACTCCCTGGGCCGTGTCTTGCCCCATCGTCACCTGTGAAGGACCCGGAAGCTCTACCGGTCCACCATTGAGCTTCGCTTCTTGACTCGGCTGAGTCAAAGCGCAGTGGCGCTTTTGCTGGTTGGAGTCGTAACTCCCAGCCAGACCAGAGATACAGGGACTGCCAGCTGTAACGCACACCAGGAGGTGTTTGCCGCGTTACAGACTCGGAAGTCCACAGGATCGATCGAGCGGCTGCTCTCGGTTCAGTCTTCTTGCTATTTGATTGGGGTATCGGTGACGCATCACCAGGAGGTGACTCCGCGTCCCGGTGCAGTCTGAGGAAGAGGTTGAGCGGCTGCTCCCTTCAGGTAGAGACCCCAGCTGGGTGTTTCCCTGACTCCTCGATTCTCCCCAACACTCTTCGTGCCCCTCACAGCCTACCGATTGGCATTGTCGGCCATTTCATTTCTGCCCTCTGTTGGCATACGCCGGGATCGGCGTATATGCAGAGGACGGTTAGGACCATCCGTGCGGTGGGCTGGTAACGTACTTAGCCTGGAGGATTCCAGTGACTATAACTTTTGTTTATCTTTGTATTATTTTTGCCTTCATTAAAATAACTAACCCTTCACAAGTGGTTGCGTCCTCATTATCGTGTCTGTTAAACGATCCTGAGGCGTTCAGGGCGTTACACAGTGACAGAGCGGTACATATGAGTCAGCCCTGTGCCCTGGTTTTCCGACACAGATCAAAAGCTACTTTCCCAATTTCATTGTCTTCCAAAAACTTCTAAAAGAAAATTCAGCATGCTAGGGTATCATGACCCCACCCAAACTACAGCTTTCAAACCATCCTGCAACTGCAGAAAACAGATGTTGGTCACAGACCTGCACGAGGTGTCTGGTGTTTGGGCTTGACCCACGACTCAAGGTCGTGTGACAAATGTGCCCTCATGCACCTGAAAACGATCCGGGGGGTGAAGTTGTACTTCACCAAACAGAAGTCGTCGTCCTAGTCTTTGTATACGTCCTGCTCCAAGTGGTGGATGCATAGACTGTCCTGCTCCCAAGGCTGTTCCTGTGAGCAGTCAATGTCACGCTAAAAGTCGTCTGGTAAGTCAAAATCAAAGTCCAAGAACAAACATAAAAAACAGAAGCGGGTCTTCATGCCATCCCCCAATTCTGAACCTAAAGAGAAGGATTGAAGTGAGTATGTCATGATGTGAGTTGCTCACCTTCGAGGTCTCTGGTCACTGAGCTGATTCCTCAGCTGATCCCAGTGAGCCCAGAGTTTCCCAGGCTATAGCAGATTGAAACCTTCACGGAGGCCATGCTGCATGTTTTTCTAATCCTTACAGTTCCCTCTAGCTTGCACTCTGGATCTAAGAAACTGCAGAATACCCTAGTCGGGTTACTGCTGGCAAATTTGTCCTCTGCTCTGGTTGACCTGCTTCGGGCCCCGTATCATCACCTGTATAGGCTTCCTCTCTGGTCCAATACCTATGCCAGTCACTTCCACGTCAGCACCATTGGTGCCAGGAGTGGATTTGGTGCTGATATCAATGTCAGGCACCAAACTGACTTTGGCTTAATCTCGACCGATGTCGCACTACAAGATCACAGAAGTGCAACCAGTTTTCATATACCCTGTCTCTGACCAGGTGCCTCTACTATGGCTTACACTTCAGCAAAGGCTCCATTATCATTTTGGCTCTGAATCAGATCAAGGGACACCCCCGGATGTAGATGATTTCAAGGTCTCCTCAGTCCTAATTTTCTGCTCTTGCCTCCTTGCCTTTAAGAAGGCTGGAAAGACATTATTTAGGATGGAGAGTCCCATTGGTTCTACTCTTCCGCACCACTTTTTAGCCTGTTTCCATTGATAAAGCTCTGTGTTAAAGAAGGTTGTCAAGGAATTTAGGTTTCAGTATCTCCCATCTGGGACAGAGTACTTTGAAGGTTCCTTTGTCTTTCCTGCCTTACGTACCCTAGAAGCTTCATGAATGTCTTGAAATAGATATACACCAAACTGGTTCCTTCTTTTCTGCACTTCTGACTCCGATCTGGAGCTTGCTCTCTGAGAGAAAGATTGTGTGAAAATTCTTCATGCAGAAAAAAATGAAGTGCATTGCTCTGTCCTCACACAAAGCATTCTGGCTTCAAGCCCTGTAGAGACTGCGAGGGCTAGATGTCTATCACCAACCTCTCTACTCCACTTGTCTTTGATGTTTGAGGTTGGGCCATGACACCAAATCATATGAGTCCTTCCCCAGCATGCACCCCAAGCGATCAAGGAGCGGGAGACCAAGCTGTTCATGACTCGGATTCATGACAAAAGACGCTCACTTTGCTCACTGGCCCACAGCATTCAAAAGGTAAGTCTCCTAGGCTCCCTTCATCTTCCACAGGATCTTAATCCTTGGAGCCAAATTAAGTAGCAGTGAAGCTATCGGGCCTGCCATATGATTCCCCCCCCCCCCCCCCCTTGCACCGCTTGTCGGCTCTTGAGCTACCAGGCCCTCCACCACCGCCGGTACTGTTACACTAAGATTTTCTGTCTCTAAGGTCTGATCCAGCAGTGTTTCTGCATGCTATATAGAACATTTTTGCTTGGGCCACTGCCTGCTGGGGCGTGCCTTTGACAAATGGGGCCGTATGGCTTGTCTATATGTATGCCTACTGCTCAGGAGCTGGTTGGAGCTGCACCTCTGTCTCCAATCGTCGGCCAGGCACCCCTCCAGGCACCAGTGCAGAGATAATTTGCACCACCTCTACCAAAGATGCTGTGACTGGTTCCACCTCCAAGGCCACCAACGCTGCCTCCTCCACCACCTGCGCACGACTTGACTCCGCCTGTGCTGCTTCAGGATCCCCATGTAGTAAAACCTGTACCACAACACAGTTCCAGAAAAGAGGCCCAAAGATTATTGGCGGAAGAGGCATACTGCCACCAGGGCATGTCCTATGGGCAAACGATTCATGAGACATCAAGACTAATATTCTAACAGAGGTCCTTCTACCTTAGACACAAACCTTGAAGCCTTAGTTCTCTTTTTATTCTGGCCTATTGAAACCAGTCCTGGTGGCGTGGGAGAAGCCCACTTCAGCAAGGCACTGAGCAGGTTTGTGGCAAGGGGCTATCATCCACCTCTAGGCGATCCAACCTTCTTGTCTGCTCACCCATCCCGGAGAGTCTGGTTAAATAGGCTTCTTGTTTTTTGGTGGCAAGTGTCGGGGACTTAGCCTATGACACTGGACTTGTTGGGGCAAGAAAGTTTTCTTAGCTGGAATTATTGCATTAAAATGTAAATGCCACTTGCCTCCGAACAAGCTATGCTCATGCCCTATGAGACATGGCCCAACTAGTGTTCCCCTAGGTCCCTGATGATATTGAGAGTTAACAAAGACGGGTAGAATGCTTCATACCACATCATTATGTGTGGCCTTGACACTACTGACTAAGTAGCCCATGGTAGGGGTTCCCAGTAGTGTTCAGCCATCATGCTTGCTTGACTTTGCACAACATGGTTCTCCACGGATGTGCAAGCCACACTCATGGACCTACATTTTGATGGAGCCCCCATTTGATGATAAAACGAACTCAGTTCTGGAGCAATTTAAGGCTAGCAAGTCTATTGCCAGATCCTTAGGCCTCCAATACCCTCAACTTCAGTGCAATTATAGGTACTTTCATTGCTTTTGAATATTATCCAGAGGGTTCAGCTTTCGCCAGCCCCTCTTTACCCAGACCCAGGCACATCAGCCCCCAAACCCTCTAATTAGACAACAGAGAGGCAGAGCCAAAAGAATACACTGCAAATCCCTCCATCTAGGTTCCTCCTCCTCCCCCTCTTCCTCCCCGGTACCGCAAGGTAGCAGACATAGTTTGGTTCTGCTAACAAACCAGGAGTCTGTGGAAAGCTGTGTGTCATCCTTTCTACCAGCCTGGAAGGCAGTTACTTTGGACCAGAGCGTCCTACAGAAGTGGCTATACCCTACCCTTCATTCTGGCTTTTTCCCTCCTCCCAATCCAAAGACCATCTTTCCATCTTTCAGCAAGAAATTAAAGCTCTTCTCCTGAAAGGAGCGGTGGAGTTAATGCCAGAGCAGGAGATTGGGCAGGAATGCTATTCACAGTACTACCTTGTTCTCAAGAAGCATGTCAGTCTGTGTCCGATCCTACACCTAAGGGTCCTGAACCTTTACCTGAGGAAGGAGAAGTTCAAGACCCTGATCCTAACTCTGGTCCTGTTGGTGTGTTATGTAGTGGGTTCCACCCTTACCAGTTTGCAGTATTTCCATCTGCACCTCGAGTCTTCACCAAGGTGGTAGCACTGATTGTGGCTCATCTCAGATGGCTAGGTATTTTGATACCTGTACAAATCACTGCTCAGGGCGAGTTGCCAGAGTTGGGGGGTCGCACCATCTGCAGTCAAAGCAATCTCTGCTTGCTGTTGGACCTGGCTTTTTCATAAACAAATCCAAATCTGACCTATAGCTCTCCCAGCGTCTCCTGTTCATAGGACTGGTTCTGAAGACTACTCTTTTCCATGCCTTTCCTCCCCTTCAGAGGATACACAACATGTGGAAGAGGATCCTTGTGCTTGCTATATCTTCCAGCTTCTTGTATCCCTCTGGTCACACACACAAGTTGGGACTCTTCAGTGATGCCTTCACAGGCTATGGTTTCAAAACAGGGGAAATCTGTCAAACACCATTGTGGTCTCGCAGGTCGCTTTGGCGGATGTGGGGGAATGAGGTGAACCTACTCCAAGGGATGCCTTTCAATCCCCCATCAACCATGTTCATGGTAGTAAATGATATCCCGACTCCAATGTGGCGGCTCATGTGGAGATCACTGTTTTCTCGTCTCTGGAGAACCTGCTAGAGCTGCTGGTGATTTGGCTGGCACTCAAGGCCTTCTTCCCTCCATCTAAGGTTGGTATGTCTTTCAAGTTCTTGATGCACATTACAATTTCAATGTGGTATGTGATCAACCGTGAAGGGGAGAAAGGTCTCAACTCTTGTTTCTAGAGGCATTTAGGCTTTCATCTTGGGCACACTATCACTGGATTTGGTTAACAGCCAGTCATCTGGTGGGGTCTCCAAATGTCAGAGATGACAGCTTAAGCAGGTGTTATCTTGCTGGTCACAAGTGGCATCTTCTGCCGGAGGTAATCCTGGACATTGTCGCCAAGTGGGGCAATCTTCTGATGGACTTGTTTGCCTTCTCAGGAAATGCTCAGAGCCAGCAGTTCTGTGCCTTTCAGTGTCTGTTGAGGAGAGCTATGAGTGACACTTTTCAATTGGGGTGGATCTTTCACCTGCAATATTTGTTCCTCCTCATTCACTTGACTACTGAGGCCTGATCTTGGTGTATCTTCCATTCTAATTGCCCTGGATTGGCTGAGGAGGGTGTGCAGAACATCTGTGCTTCTCTCTGTCCCCTCCCCCCCCCCCACTCCGATTGCCATCCAGGGTAAACCTTCTCTCTCAGTCAGAGGGGATGGTCTCACCCCAAACTCTGAGGCATCCCCCTTAATGCCTAAAGATTGAGCGGAGCCAGATATCTAAGCTCCTTTCATCTGCCGCCAGAGGTGGTGGATGTCATCTTGTCAGCTTGTTGCGCCTCCACAAAATGTGTTTTTTCTGGGAGGTGGAACAATTCTTTTCATGGTGCACAGACAACAATGTGAACCCTTTACGTGCCTGACTATCAGAGGTCCTCCAGTTTGCACTCTCTCTAACTCAGAGCAGGTGAGCAATGGCCACTATAAAAGGGTATTTGGCTGTGTTGGCGTTCCTCTGTCTCCCAGACCAACCTTTCCTCATCAGGTCCCCTATTGGAATGAGGTTCCTTAAGGGGTTGACTGATCTGTACCATCCAACTCCTTTTGTTAAGCCCCTGTGGGACTTAAATCTTGTTTTAACATTTTTGATGGGGTTTCATTTGAACTCTTTCACAGTTTCCAGTTGCACATGTTAACCATAAAGACAGTCTTTTTGCTTGCCATCACTTCGGCAAAGCAGGTCAGTAGGCTGCAGGCCCTGAATGCACACCCGCCATTTACAACATATTTTCCCGGCAGACCGGTGTTGGGAACCAGGGCTTCTTTCTTCCCAAAAGTAGTTACTTCCTTCCACCTGGGTCAGCCCTTTACCACCCCATCCTGCTATCCCCCACCCCATCTCTCAAAAGAGGAGGAACAGCTGCATCTCCTGGCTCTTTGGCGTACAGTCATTTTTTATCTTGACCATACAAGAGACATCAGATTGGATGACCAACTCTTTGCCGGTTACTGTGGCAGTAGAAAAGGTAAGGCGGTACAGAAACTGTCATTATCCCTCAGGATTACCCTTTGTATCAAAATGTGCTATGCACTTGCCAAAAAGGAGACACCTGAAGGAATCAAAGCCGACTCCACCAGGGCCAATTCCTTGTCTTCGGCACTCATGAGAGGCACTTCTGTTGCAGAAATCTGCTAGGTGTGGACATGGGCATCCTTACACACTTTCACTAAACATTACTTCTTGAATTCAGAGGTGTTTGAGAATTGGAAAGTTTCCAGATTCATGCCACTATTCACCCTTTAACCATTCATCAGCCCTTCTCTGGGAAATGCACTACTTGAGAATCTATTCAACAGGTGAGGATTCTGCAGGTAGAAGTAGTTATCAGAAGAAAAAGTTACTTACATTCGCTAACGATCTTCCTGATGGATACGCAATCTACCTGCAGATTCCTAACCAATTGCACGCACCGTCCCTGTATAATAGATGTAAGTATAGGGATAGATTAAAAAGGTTTAAATTTGAAATCTGGTGCTGCCCTTAATATATTTGATGTTTTTCTGTCGGCTCACCTAAAGGGCTTGGAAAAAAAGGGACAGAAACTAATCTTGTTGCACCAAGGTGGCCGCTATGTGGCTTCAGTGATGTCATCTTCTGGTGTTGATGCGAAGGTAGCACTCCTCAAACATCATAGACCTTTGAAACGATCTGGATCCAGTCTGACACTTGGAGTTATTCAACAGCTAATGAATCTGCAGGTAGACCGAATATCCACCAGGAAGAATGTTACCTAAGGCAAGTAATTTTTTCTTTAACATAATTTCAAGGGGACTTATAATTGCTTAGTTATTGAAACTTGCAACAGATGTTTCAAGCATGTTGATAAAAAGTGTACAATCCTGATATTTATTTACATCCACGAAATATGGTGTATAGCAATTTAGGCAGAATGGTTTGCATTTATAGACCCTCTGAATTTTCTAGGAGTGTGGAGACAAGCAAAGCCAAATGGAACGTGCCATACGAGAGAAGCGAGCCGCTGAAGAAGAGCTTGAAAAGGTAAGCATGGCAGTTATCTCTGTAGTTACGGTTTAAAATGACCATTTCAAGGCACTAACAATCGTTTAGATATGGAAATTATATGCTACTACAATGGGACTTATGGTAATATCTTTAGGAAATCTAATGACATCTGTTGTTTTCCAACTATACTAGTCATTACCTGTAAGGTGCCATTTTTCCCCCAAAATTATTCTGAGGCTTTTTAGGAATTAATGAAAAAAGATGAACTGTATGCATGACAATGGAAGTAGGTTTTTAACTTCCTCCTTATATTACATAGCTGCTCATGGGTCATACCACTGATGGTTTATTACATTGTCACATTTTCTAATCATGCCTGCCCCACTATATGCAAAGGCTTGGAGAGACCAAGTATTTTTGTGTGTATATGAGATATATTAATGAAGTTTATTTTTTTTAAATTGTATTTGCATTGTGTTATTTAAAATTGATGCAAAGTATTGGTATATAATATTAGTCTCCTGCTCTGGTGTTGTGAGAAACACTATCGGAGTGGCAAGGGCAGAATTCTCTAGCTACATTTTCAGAAAAAATAGGTTATTTTAATTTGAATGTGACACAAACACTTTATTGCTTATTGAGGCTAGATATACCCAAGGAGCCATCCTGAACTGGATGTCCTTTTACCTCCCTGACAGATTAAACAACTTCTTACTCCCCCGTACCGCCTCCACCCACAGAAGTTACAGGTTAGCCTAACCCTAGTCCTCCCTCACCTAGACTATGCAAACAGACTGTACCTAAGACAACTAGCACATCCCACACACCAATCCATCCCACTAAGCATGTAATTGCCTACTCATGGCCCAAGCTATTCTGCTTCAAGGCATCCTTTATTAAGCACATGGCTATGTTTATCAAACTTCAAAGACATACAAATCTTCACTTTACACGAACACTCCTCCCCACCACACCACCCAACTAGAAGGCCTTTATTGGTGGAATCTAATTCTCCGTACAGGTAGTAGAATTATGGAATTCACTCCTGTCAAGGACAAGAACTAGTAACCCCATCTGAAATTCAGGATAGCAATAAATACTTGGCTCCTTTCATAGAGATGATTTAGGAATGCGCAGACCAACCACCTGAATCTGAACTGACCCCAATTGATACCTACACCTTTCCATATAGACACAACAATGTTATATAGGAATTACCACTCCACTACCTACTAAAGTGAACTGATGTGACACAAAAAGTGCAACACCCTGGTCATCAGGCATGACACCAAAATACTACAAGTACACTCATTTCAAACCAAGCTCAACCTCCTATCCATCTGTCAAAGAGCCTAAGTGAAGGCTTATTCAAAATGCTTCTGCAATACAGTGCATTGCAATATAATGCAATCTGGTACATGATAACTCTGGCTTGCTTCATTCAATCTATGCATCAGAAATTGCACACATACTCAGATGAAACACAATTGATTTTCAAACTTGTTACTGCTAGGGGATCTTCATCTAGCACCACAGATGCTCAAGACTCCCTTCCTTTAATTCTGACTATTGTCTAGAAATGGATGTCTTCATATTTTTTAAGCCCAATGTAACCAAAACTGAGCTGTTGAATACAAGAAATGCTATGTATCATTGGTCCCCCTTCTCACCCTGGCTAGAGTTGTGCGCAACTCTGTACATTTGTGCACAACTCCCTGCAATTGTACATTGGCTTTGATCCGTCTCTAGAGCCTTAGATCTCAAATATGGTGAGGTCCTGTTTCTGGTAGGTCAAGCAACTGAAGGCAGTGCTCCCTTATAAAACTTCAGAACAACTTTTCTGATGAATACTTCTAACTGTAGATGATTCCTCACCTTAGAATAGTCTGCAGGCACACGACTGGATCTGGTGATGGAGTGGAGCTGCATATAAGTGTCAGCCTTGCGCAATTACGTCAGTTCCTTTCTGTGAAGAAAGCCATTTATTATGGAGTGGCTGTGTGACCCCACTGTGTATTAAATTCACAAACCTGTCTCGGATCCAGTCAGGCTTGTTTGCAAAAAACGTAGCTAATCCTTGGGTAGTTGTGACTTCGAGCTGTCAGGCTTTGTCAAGGAAACAATTGAAAAGCATTCAGAAGTACCAAAACATAGGAACAAGAAAGAAACACATCACAAAGGAAATCCAACACCAATTTATAAAAATACCTTTTATTTTTCTGAATTTTTAGACTCCAAAATGTGTAAAAAATTCACTGGAGTGTTCTGGAGATATAAGTTAATAAGCAAACAATAAACCACTGCTTTTCATTCAAATCACAAACAAGCATTATTGACTACCATGGTTTGTGGTTACTTGAACACTTTTGTAAAGATGTTTTAAGTGATTACTCTGGCCCGCTTTGGAAGACCAACTCCAGCAGGGAGCGAATCACAGGGACTTAGCAGGACAGTTACCTTGCAGTCAAGACAGTTTCCAGTCCAGTTCCAGGTTCTGTGGACAGTGGAGTGGTCCTGATGTAAGGGATATAGGATGCTGATCCGGTGACTGGGTCTTCCTTGGACCACCCCTTGGTTTACGGACACGACACGGTAAGGCATCTTTGCCCACAGGGGTTGATGTCCCTCAAAGTCTGGTTTAAGTCCATCTAAAAACCAGTTGCTATTGGTCTACTGGTCCCCAGAAGCTGTATGTCACTGATCCCAAAAGTCAATATCCATATGTAGTCTCACTCCAGGACGCGGTTCCGGTCTCACTCCAGAGGCCTTTCTTATGAGAGGTCTACCTCATGGTCAGAGTCCTCTGGTAAGTTCAAATCGAAGTGAAGTTTAAATGCAAACATAAAAAAGCAAAGCGGGAGTCGACCCCATCCTGCCACATCGTGTCCAAGGAGAAGACATGAGGGCATCAAGATGTTAGTCTCCTTTGCGGTCCCTGATCCCTCAACTGATCCAGGTGCACCCCAAGGTTCCTGTACCATTGGAAATGCTGCTCCAAATCGAGGTATTCAAAGAGGCCTTTTGGCCTATCTTGGACCCCAAGGATTTACGGGGGCCTCTATTCAGATTACTACCAGTGGGGCACTCCTCAGTACTGACTAACCCCCTTGGGACCTGGTCCAGGTCCAGTGCTGATTCTGGTACCGACGCTTACTCCTATACCTGGACCTCAGCCAGTCCGTCACTCATCGAAGCCAGTGCCAACTCTGCCGATGCCAGAAGAGGATCAGATTTTGACACTATGTGTGACCCTAAACCATCTTTAGCCCAAGTGCAATCAGTCGTTATACAGCCTGATTCTGAACCATCGCTTCCACCTTTGCAGTCATGCCCACAGAGGCTTTATTATCTGTTCGGCTCTAGTTTGAACAAGATACACCACAAGGGGAAAATAATAATAATGATGATGGTGGTGTAGAGGATGGTGAACTTCCCACCTCCCCTCATTTTTCTAATGACAGTTTCTATATAGATTTACAAGATATGACAGTGGACTTAATGCCTTCTCTAATGGGGATTGACTCGCTGCTTGGGCCAATGACTGATGAGAGTGCATCATTTGCAACTGTGGTCCAACGGGTAGCAAGCGTCCTGATTTTGCAGTTGTCCTCTGTTAAGACAATGACTAATGTCCTTACAGAAATCTTGCAACCCAAAGCCTGCAACTGATGAGCCCTTGCCCATCTTCCACAAGGCCCTTACTGGTACTCTGTTGGGCACTTGCTCAATGCCATATTCCTGCCCGTCAGTGAATACGCAAGTGGTTAGATGTTACAGATCAGCACCTGACTACCCTTTTTTTTCTCACCAAACATCCTACTCCAAGGAGCCTGGTGGTGCAGGGTTCAATGAATAGAGCGAACCCAAATTCTTTCCCCGTTGCTCTTCTGGATAGGGAACCCAACAGGACAGAGACATTCGGAAAACAACTTCATTTGAGCCAACTTGGCACTACTATTGCTCAATGCAGTCTGTTTGCTAGACTGCTATATACATACCCTCTGGAACATGGCCAGCGATATCTTGCCATTGGTGCTGAAAGACCTCAGGGTCTTTTAAGGCTGGAACTATTCATGATGGACAACACCCTACCAAGTATGTGATTTGTGCTGGCCTAGATACTACTGACTGCTTTGGGAGAGAGGTTGGTGCCAGCATTGTTCTCCGCAGCCACACATGGATGCGTTTCACAGGGTTTCCTGGAGATGTGCTAGCCTCGCTCATGGATATGCCATTTAATGGCTCATGCCTGCTTGGTGCAAAATCTGATTGAGCCCTAAAGCATTTTAAATATAGAGCCATTGCATGCTCCCTGGGACTGTTGACTCCTTCCAAGAAGTTCCTGCATCAGTTTAGCAAATTCAATGGCTACGCCAGTGGGCCAGTGTACCAATGCAGATGTCACCTCAGTCTTTTCGAGGGAGGGGTTGAGGTCAGGCAGGCACCGCACAGGCCAGCAAGAGCACCAATGCTCCCAATCACCATCCCCTGCAGCAGCTGCCTCTAAGCTGCTTTATTTTGTCCTTAGCAGCATACACTCTTTCTGTGGGGGGCAGGACCCAGTATTTCCTCCCAGGATGGTAACTTCTTCACGTCTGACAGATGAGTCATTCACTTCATTCAGAATGTGTAGGAACTGGGGTCTCCAGGCCCTATGGGGCGGTAACGTGACACGAGCGGTCGGGCCACCAAAGGTCTGTGTGTTAAGCAACCATACAACACGCACCTCACATGCGACGAGGAACACACACAATAAGGGACGCCACACTGTAGGAATTATGTAAATACTCAAGTTTATCCAAGTAGATCACGTTAAATGCAGTTCATGAGGTAGCAGTACATTTCATATGCGGATAATACAATAGCTAGCGATGTACATATCAGTCAGGAGCTATAAAGGCTGTTTCTACCACATAAGCAATTCATGAAATGACAGTACTGCCTGGGGCACAACTACCACTCACGTAGCTGCACACGCGCGTTGGGCGCGCTAACCGGTGACGACCTCAGAACGGGGCACCTAGCATGGAGAGCTACTTGTGATCTCTGGCACATAGCACTGTAATAGGGAATATAAATAACAGAGCGCTACTCGTAATCAATAGCGGTTAACACATCAATATGGCACAGGAATAACAGCGCGCTACTCGGACTTGATAGCACGTAACACTTCAACCTGGCACATGAATAACAGCGCGCTACTCAGACTCGATAGCACGTAACACTTTAAAGCAGGGCATGTAAAAACAAAGCGCCACTCGTAATCGATGACTCTCAGTACCTTGGAGCGGAGCGTATAACATAAAGCGCCACTCGTAATCAATGACTCTCAGTACTTTGGAGCGGAGCATATAACATAAAGCGCCATTCGTAATCAATGACTCTCAGTACTTTGGGACGGAGCATATAACATAAAGCGCCATTCGTAATCAATGACTCTCAGTACTTTGGGACGGAGCATATAACATAAAGCGCCACTCGTAATCAATGACACTCAGTACTTTGGAGCGGAGCTTCCAGCGGGGAGCTCCGGTGCAGTTCGTTGGGCACCGCGCTTCAGTACCGCCCGAGGGGGCACACGGAAAGGATCCCTCGGCGGGGTCTCTTCCGTTGTGAAGACGGGGGGGGGAATCCCACGGAGAGGAAACCCGGCTAAGGGTGCGGTGTGGCTCCCAACCCGCAGGGGGCGCACCGGGGGCGATCTCAGCCTCCGGGCTTACCTTGATCTCAGCGTCAGCAGGCGTCCGCTCCCACGATGATGGGGGAACTCGGCCTCGGCCTCGCACACCTCCTCACGCAGCTGCGACGGCAGCGGCGGGGCCCCGGGCTTTTCCGCGGGCCTCGTGACACGGCAGGGCACTTCTCCAGGCCTCCAGGCCACGGCGGTGAGCGCGCTGGCTTCGTCGTCACCAGGGGGGGGCTCAAATTAAGGATGGGGTTCTGTGCTCAGCGGAGCACGGTGCCGGGGGTCCCAGACCAGGGCAGGGAGCGCAGGGGTCACAGCGCTAATACCTGGTCGATCCCCGGTGGTTCTCCAGTCAGCTTTGCATCAGGGTTCAGGGGTCAGTCTGGACACGCAGTCTCAGTGCTTGGTGAATAGGTTTCAGAGTTCAATCTGGACACCCAGTCTCAGTGCTTGGTGAATAGGTTTCAGAGTTCAATCTGGACACGCAGTCTCAGTGCTTGGTGAATAGGTTTCAGAGTTCAATCTGGAAACGCAGTCTCAGTGCTTGGCTTGTAAGTTTCTGTTCTTAGATGTCAGATAAGGTCTTGTTGGCGCAGATGTATCTGGCGCCCTTAAGGGGTTCTGTTACAGGGGGTTAGGAATGGAGAGGGCGACTAGATCCTTCCTAGTCAGGCTGGGCAGAGAGTCTCTGGGTCCTCCTACTGCTGGGCAAGATCAGTGGGTTTCACAGAGCCCTCACTCACTTAAGAGGCAGCACCTAAATCCTGTCACTCTCAGAGGCATAAGTCCCTGTCTATGCCCTACCGCCTACACTCCTGGTGGGTTCTTCCAGCTCTGCTTCACCCCAACGGCCAACTCACCACAAAAGTTTCCCTCCCTCTCTTAAGTAGCCCTAGGTCAGGTGACCTCTGGCCAAGGCGGCAAAAGAAAAACCACACCTCCCTTCTAGAAGGTTCCAGCACATTCCAGGAGCTTCCCCACTCTACCTATGGGACAAAAAGGCAGGCTGGAGTCGCAACATTGTTGTGGGGTTCCAGCCAGCTCCTGGCAGCTAGGGTGCTACTATGAAAGACCACTCTGCAGGGGCCTGTGGCAGCCATCTTGGGAGAAGGGAGCACCTGCACCTTAACACTGATTGGCAATGAAAAGGCGCCCGGAGACCTAGTCCAACATAAAAATGAGGGTGGAAAAACTGAGGCACGATACAAAAATGGAAGGGGAGACCACCCTAGGGCTGACAGGTCCAACATGCGTCCCCCCCAGCCGAAAGAGGGGAGAGCTACCCAACCTCTAGGGAGTTCTCATCACTAAGGCGGAAAAACCTGGAGAGACCGTCAGCATTGGCGTGGTCAACTCCGGGCCGATGTTCCACCCGAAAATCCATCCCCTGTAGGGAAATGGACCACCTCAACAACTTGGGGTTTTCGCCTCTCATCTGCATGAGCCAGCGAAGGGGCCGGTGGTCGGTCTGAATAAGGAAGTGAGTGCCAAAGAGGTATGGCCTCAACTTCTTCAGTGCCCAGACCACCGCGAAGGCTTCTCTCTCAATGGTGCTCCATCGCCGTTGCCGAGGGAGGAGTCTTCTGGATATGAAGGCCACAGGTTGATCTTGGCCCTCGGCATTGAGTTGTGAGAGCACCGCACCTATGCCGTGCTGTGAGGCATCTGTTTGTACAATAAATTCCTTACTGAAATCTGGTGTTGCTAGTACTGGAGCGGTACACATCGCCTGTTTCAGCGTGTCAAAGCCTTCTTGGCATGCAGCTGTCCATATGACCTTGCGAGGTTGCTTCTTTGAGGTCAACTCCGTCAAGGGGGCTACGATGGTGCCATATCCCTTGACGAACCGGCGGTAATACCCAGTGAGGCCGAGGAAATCTCGGACCTCTGTTTGGGTCTTGGGGGGCTCCCAAGCCAAGATGGTCTCTATTTTGGCCTGGAGGGGTTGCACCTTACCTCCGCCCACCAGGTTTCCCAGGTACACGACAGATCCCTGTCCAATCTGGCACTTGCTGGCTTTAATGGTTAAGCCAGCGCGTTGCAGCGCCTGCAATAC
The DNA here is from genome assembly GCF_964204655.1 of Triturus cristatus. Lineage (NCBI taxonomy): Eukaryota > Metazoa > Chordata > Amphibia > Caudata > Salamandridae > Triturus > Triturus cristatus. The sequence goes on from NC_140582.1 coordinate 409,220,083, forward strand.
CTCCTGGAGGTGTTGCAGATGGTCCTCCCAGGTGCCACTGAAGACAGCTATGTCATCCAGGTAGGCCGCTGAGAAGGACTCCAGGCCAGATAGTACTTGATTCACTAACCGCTGGAATGTGGCCGGAGCACTTTTAAGCCCAAAGGGCATCACTCGAAACTGGTAGTGGCCCTCGGGGGTGGAGAACGCTGTCTTCTCCCTTGCTCCATCGGCCATGGCAATCTGCCAATATCCGGATGTCAGGTCAATGGTGCTGAGGTACCGGGCTGCTCCCAGCCGGTCCACCAGCTCGTCTGCACGTGGGATGGGGTGAGCATCTGTCTTCGTGACAGAGTTCAACCCCCGGTAGTCCACACAGAACCGAAGCTCCGGTGTCGTACCCGGTGGGGCCGCTTTCGGCACCAACACCACTGGACTAGCCCACGGGCTGCTGGAAGGTTCTATCACCCCCAGCTCCAGCATCTTTGCCACCTCACGCTGGATGCTATCCTTCACTCGGTCAGAGAGCCGGTAAGACTTGTTCTTGACCGGGGGGCTGTCCCCTGTGTCCACATCATGGGTACACAGATGAGTGATTCCAGGCGTGAGGGAGAACAACGAGGCAATCTGTCCCAGGACATGGCGACAGTCCCTCTGTTGCTCTGGGGTCAAGGGTGGAGAGGAGGACTACACCTTCCACCGAGCCATCCTTCTCTTGTACCGCTAGAAGGTCAGGAAGAGCCTCACTCTCTTCCTCTTCGCTCCCATCCGTCACCATAAGGAGAGCAAGCTCTGATCGCTCATGGTGCGGCTTCAGGCGGTTGACGTGGAGCACTCTGAGGGGCTGACGGGGGGGTTTTCATATCGACTACGTACTTGGTCTGGCCTCGCCACTCTACAATGTCGAACGGGCCAGTCCACCGGTCCTGGAGGGCACAAAGCTCCCCAGGTTCCATAACCCACACCTTCTGTCCAACGTCTAACTCGACCGTCCGAGCGTTGCGGTCATACCACTCCTTCATCACGGTCTGGCTAGCCTCCAGGTTCTCTGTGGCTGCCTTCCACAGCTTGGCCATCTGGCTGCGGAACGCCAGCATGTAGCTGACAATGTCACGGGGAAGCTTCTGTGAAGTCTTCTCCCACCCCTCTTTCACTAAACTGAGGGGAACCCTAACGGGATGGCCATAGAGCAACTCAAACGGGCTGAACCCGACTCCCTTCTGCGGTACCTCCCGATAGGAGAATAACAAGCAGGGGAGGAGGACGTCCCATTTACGCCTCAAGCCCTCTGGTAGGCTTCGGATCATCCCCTTCAATGTCTTATTGAAGGGCTCTACAAGTCCGTTAGTCTGGGGATGGTAAGGAGTGGAGAACCGGTAGGTCACCCCACACTCCTTCCACATGGCCTGCATGTAGGCCGACATGAAATTGGTGCCCCTGTCCGACACCACGACCTTGGGGAATCCCACTCGGGTAAAAATCCCCAACAGTGCCCGCGCCACCACCAGTGCAGTGATGGTCCTCAGAGGAATAGCCTCTGGGTACCTTGTGGCGTGGTCCACCAAAACCAAGATGAACCGGTGTCCCGCCGCGGTCGGAGGGTCCAATGGCCCAACAATATCGATACCGACCCTCTCAAAAGGGGTCCCGACCCCAGGGAGCAGTTCCAACGGGACCTTCAACTTAGTCCCCGTCTTGCCATTAGCCTGACAAGACTTGCAGGTCTTGCAAAAGGTGTCTGATGCAATCCTCATCCTGGGCCAATAAAAATGGGGGACTAACCGTGCAAAGGGTTTGTCCTGACCCAGGTGTCCGGCTAAGGGTATCTCGTGCGCTAACTCCAGCAGAAGGGCCCGGTAACATTGGGGGACCACTATGGCCCTCGAAGATCCATGTACCGGCACCCTGGGCTCACTGTATAGGAGACCATCCTCCCAATACACGTGATAACCTCCCAGTTCCTGACTGGCCACTTGGGCTTCGGCCTGCCGCCGCATGCCTTCAAGAGTGGGGCACGCCCTTTGTGCCTGACAAAATTCTTCCCGGGTAGGCCCTCCTTCCACATGCCAGTCAGCAAGGGTCGGCAAGTCCTCCACAGGAACGACATCTACCTCCGCGGACTCCGGGGGCACCTCTGCGGCCTCCCCATCCATCTCACGGGGCATGTCCTCTACCACCTTCTTCTTTCCATGTTTGGCTTTGGGTTGGGCCATGATTCCAGGCTCCAACCCAGGGTGAGTTCCATGCCGGGCAGCCATGGACCGCGTGCTGACGCAAGTCCACCCTGGTAATCCCAGCATTTCGGTGTGAGCGTGAAACTCGACATCTTTCCACTTGGTGTGCTCCAGGTTGTTCCCTAGCAAACACCCCACAGGCAAGCCAGGGCTCACAGCAACTCTCAGCAGGCTTCTGACTCCTCCCCACTCAAATGGAACACGAGCCACTGGATAGTGACTCATACTGCCGTCAGCCAATACGGCCGGATGGAACTCCTCGGGGACTACTTGGTCTGGGGACACCAGCCGCCGCACGACAATGGTCATGCTGGCCCCTGTGTCCCTCAGAGCTTCCACCTCCTCCCCATTAATTCTCACCCTCTAATGATATTTAGCAGTGTTCGGGGGCAGGGACACTACGGGGACCACTTTTCTATCCCCGAGTGAAACCAGCGTCAGGTCTGTCCACTCCCCTTCCCTATCTAAGGGCAGCTCCACCCCAAGCACTATACTACTCACCCCGGGACTTTTCCCGCCCGTTGGGGCTGGTGGTCGCTTGCGACACTTGGGATCTCCCCTGTAGTGTCCAATCTCCCCACACTCGTAGCACCGCACAATCCTAGGCTGCTGACTCCTGTCAGGGTAAGTGGGACTTGTGGAATTGGACGGGGTGGGGTTCCTACTCCCTTCCCAAACTTATTTTGGGGACCTTTCGAGAACTCCACCTTTTTATCTCCCCCCTCTTTCTTCTGGGGGAAACCCTGTCCGCCTTTCGAGCCATCTCCCCCGGGGCCCTTGTGAGACACCCGGGTGCTCACCCAAATATCTGCCTCCTCCGCAAGCTCACGGGGATCCATCAACTTGCGGTCCACCAGATGTTGGCGCAGCTCCGGAAAGCTCTTATCCAAGAGGTGCTCCCTTAAAAAAAGATCGTACAACCCTTGGTAGTCCTGCACCTCGCTGCCACGCACCCAACCATCTAGTGCCTTCCTCGCATAGTCGAAAAAATCTACCCATGTCTGTGTGGACAGCTTACGGCTGCCACAAAACTTTTGCCTGTACCTCTCGGGGTTGAGACCAAACTTTTTTAACAAGGCCTCTTTCATGGGGGCATACCTTACCTGATCCGCCTTGGCCAAATATAACAGGGTGTCCCTAACATTGGGAGGTATATACCGGTATAACCCACCTCCCCAATTACTCTCGGGTACCCCATGGGCCGTCAAGGCTACCTCGTATGCCTCCAACCATTTCATGATGTCGTCCCCCACTGTGTAATTGGCAATTACCTCTTTAGGTAGGTAGAACTTTGACTCTTGAGGTTCCTTAGGTATGCTGCCACCATTGTCCTTATTGGACGCGTTCAATTGGAGGGCGCGTAACTCCAGCTCTTTTAGCTGAAGCTCGTGCGCAAGCTTCTTCTCCTCCATTGCCCATCTCCTATTTTCTCTTTCCTGTTCCACTCTGGCCAATTCCCTTTCTTTCTCTTGTTCTAACTTGGCCAGCTCCCACCTTAACTGCCTCTCTACCCTCCTGTCCTCGTACTCCTCTGGGGACGCGCTTCTCCTCGACCCTGTCCTACTACTGGCCCCAGAACGTCTCCCTGGGGGCACATTTTCAGACACATCTACATTCAATATGTCGGTCACTTCTTGGGCGCTCTCCTCCTGAGGTGCCTCTGGTGCCTCCTGTCCCTCATCCCCTCTCCCTTCTGGGTGGGCTTCTACCCATGCCCTAATGGTGGTGCGGAGTTCCAGTCCTTTGGCCTTCCGTACCCCAGGCACCCCCATCCCCTGCCCGAACTCCCTTAGTTGCTTCACTGAGTACCCCGCGAGGTCAGCTAACCGGAATTCCATTCTGGCAGGTGGGGACCTAGACACTAAGGAGAAAATTTCCTAGGGTATAGGTAACAGTTCTCAGCTAACCAGGCTTCCTGTACTCTCAACCTGGACAGTGGAAATAAAAATGCAGCAATCAATGGTTTCAGAGCTCTGGAACAATTAGGCGTTTAATTGTGGCGCTCTCCGCCTCACGGAAGGGTGCTGTATGGTCACAGGTCCTAAGGATCCCACCGCTGCCACCACTGTAGGACCTGGGGTCTCCAGGCCCTATGGGGCGGTAACGTGACACGAGCGGTCGGGCCACCAAAGGTCTGTGTGTAAAGCAACGATACAACACGCACCTCACATGCGACGAGGAACACACACAATAAGGGACGCCACACTGTAGGAATTATGTAAATACTCAAGTTTATCCAAGTAGATCACGTTAAATGCAGTTCATGAGGTAGCAGTATATTTCATATGCAGATAATACAATAGCTAGCGATGTACATATCAGTCAGGAGCTATAAAGGCTGTTTCTACCACATATGCAATTCATGAAATGACAGTACTGCCTGGGGCACAACTACCACTCACGTAGCTGCACACGCGCGTTGGGCGCGCTAACCGGTGACGACCTCAGAACGGGGCACCTAGCATGGAGAGCTACTTGTGATATCTGGCACATAGCACTGTAATAGGGAATATAGATAACAGAGCGCTACTCGTAATCAATAGCGGTTAACACATCAATATGGCACAGGAATAACAGCGTGCTACTCGAACTTGATAGCACGTAACACTTCAACCTGGCACATGAATAACAGCGCGCTACTCAGACTCGATAGCATGTAACACTTTAAAGCAGGGCATGTAAAAACAAAGCGCCACTCGTAATCGATGACTCTCAGTACCTTGGAGCGGAGCGTATAACATAAAGCGCCACTCGTAATCAATGACTCTCAGTACTTTGGAGCGGAGCATATAACATAAAGCGCCATTCGTAATCAATGACTCTCAGTACTTTGGGACGGAGCATATAACATAAAGCGCCATTCGTAATCAATGACTCTCAGTACTTTGGGACGGAGCATATAACCTAAAGCGCCATTCGTAATCAATGACTCTCAGTACTTTGGGACGGAGCATATAACATAAAGCGCCACTCGTAATCAATGACTCTCAGTACTTTGGGACGGAGCATATAACATAAAGCGCCACTCGTAATCAATGACACTCAGTACTTTGGAGCGGAGCTTCCAGCGGGGAGCTCCGGTGCAGTTCGTTGGGCACCGCGCTTCAGTACCGCTCGAGGGGGCACACGGAAAGGATCCCTCGGTGGGGTCTCTTCCGTCGTGAAGACAGGGGGGGGAATCCCACGGAGAGGAAACCCGGCTAAGGGTGCGGTGTGGCTCCCAACCCGCAGGGGGCGCACCGGGGGCGATCTCAGCCTCCGGGCTTACCTTGATCTCGGTGTCAGCAGGCGTCCGCTCCCACAATGATGGGGGAACTCGGCCCCGGCCTCGCACACCTCCTCACGCAGCTGCGACGGCAGTGGCGGGGGCCCCGGGCTTCTCCGCGGGCCTCGCGACACGGCAGGGCACTTCTCCAGGCCTCCAGGCCACTGCGGTGAGCGCACTGGCTTCGTCGTCACCAGGGGGGGACTCAAATTAAGGATGGGGTTCTGTGCTCAGCGGAGCACGCTGCCGGGGGTCCCAGACCAGGGCAGGGAGCACAGGGGTCACAGCGCTAATACCTGGTCGATCCCCGGTGGTTCTCCAGTCAGCTTTGCATCAGGGTTCAGGGGTCAGTCTGGACACGCAGTCTCAGTGCTTGGTGAATAGGTTTCAGAGTTCAATCTGGACACGCAGTCTCAGTGCTTGGTGAATAGGTTTCAGAGTTCAATCCGGACACGCAGTCTCAGTGCTTGGTGAATAGGTTTCAGAGTTCAATCTGGACACGCAGTCTCAGTGCTTGGCTTGTAAGTTTCTGTTCTTAGATGTCAGATAAGGTCTTGTTGGCGCAGATGTATCTGGCGCCCTTAAGGGGTTCTGTTACAGGGGGTTAGGAATGGAGAGGGCGACTAGATCCTTCCTAGTCAGGCTGGGCAGAGAGTCTCTGGGTCCTCCTACTGCTGGGCAAGATCAGTGGGTTTCACAGGGTCCCTCACTCACTTAAGAGGCAGCACCTAAATCCTGTCACTCTCAGAGGCATAAGTCCCTGGCTAGGCCCTTCCGCCTACACTCCTGGTGGGTTCTTCCAGCTCTGCTTCACCCCAACGGCCAACTCACCACAAAAGTTTCCCTCCCTCTCTTAAGTAGCCCTAGGTCAGGTGACCTCTGGCCAAGGCGGCAAAAGAAAAACCACACCTCCCTTCTAGAAGGTTCCAGCACATTCCAGGAGCGTCCCCACTCTACCTATGGGACAAAAAGGCGGGCTGGAGTCGCAACATTGTTGTGGGGTTCCAGCCAGCTCCTGGCAGCTAGGGTGCTACTATGAAAGACCACTCTGCAGTAGCAGGGGCCTGTGGCAGCCATCTTGGGAGAAGGGAGCACCTGCACCTTAACACTGATTGGCAATGAAAAGGCGCCCGGAGACCTAGTCCAACATAAAAATGAGGGTGGAAAAACTGAGGCACGATACAAAAATGGAAGGGGAGACCACCCTAGGGCTGACAGGTCCAACAGAATGGTTATGCCATACCCTTTCTGTTTGCGCCATTACGTCTTCCCCTGCAACATCCGATCAACTTTCAAAGAAGCACCTCTCCATTCTGCTACAGGAGGTGCAAGTGTTGCATTCTAACAGTGCTTTAGAGCGGGTTCCAGACTCTGAAGGAGAGGGTTGTTCCTATCGCTATTTCCTTGTGCCCAGAAAGTATGGAGGCTGCTGGCCTATATTAGACTATCAATTTCTGAATTTTCCCCTTTACAAATTGCAAATGCTTATATTGACCCAGATCATGGCTGCTCTGGGCCTAGGAGATTGGATGGTGGCCTTTGATCTGCAGGATGAATATTTCATATAGTTGTTCTGTTGTCCCACAGGCAGACCTGCGGTTCAGGTTCGGCCAGGCACATTTCCAGTTTACTAAAGACAAAAGTTGGGGTATAGGGATACAAAGCTGGGCGTCTCCAAAACCAGGCCACACTGGTATCCTAATAAGTTTGTTTTCTCAATGTGGGGTCCACATTCTCCTTAGTTACATCATGATATTGGAATTACACTCTGTTTCTTATAATCCTTGTTGGACAGAAACACAGAAATTAATTTAATTTTACTTTTTACAAAATCCTTCCTTCATGTTTGATCCGAGAAAGCACACGTTTAGATGGAAAACCGTTGTTTCAAGGCTTTTGGTCGATTAGATCTAAGAACCTTCCAGATATCTAATTCAACGATTTAAAGCATTCCACTTTATTTCTCCCGTTGCCCTATTAGCAGTATCTTTAGAAACCTCATGCAGACATTCAATTCAGTTCCTTTAACTTGTTTTGTAGTCTGCTCATTGAGTAATCTGCCATATACAAAATTGATTATTGCAGCTCCTTCGAGTAGCCTGTTCATTGTTCAGAGCATGCCTATGGCCAGAAAAAGTTTGTCAGCTTCCCTGAAATTGGCAGATTCAATTTTGTCGAGGCTGCATAAGGATAATTAGCCCGGTATGATAATCTGCAGTCTTATCACAAATGGTGAAGGAATGCCTATATCAGTGTCTTTAATTGCAATGTTTCTTCCCCCTCTATTTAGTAAAAAGGTGTAAGCGAGCACAGATGACTGTCAGAGCCCAGAGGCTGCAGTGCCTGCCCTGTCAGGGCTCTCCCAGAGTGCTGAATGGCAGTTCCAGTTTGCAATGCTCCACTTTGGCCTCACAAGTGCCCATTTTGTGTTCACAAAAGTAATGGGAGTGGTTGCAGCACACCTTCAAAGATTGGGGAAGTCTGTTTTCACTTACCCCAGTGACTGGCTGTTGCAGACTGGCTCGCCACAGTCATGGTGGTGTGGGGTCCTGAGTCGTGTGAGGCTGCGCACCTCTTTAGTTGTCTGGCACGTCTGGGCATTTCTCTTGATGTGAACTACTGGGCAGGATCTTTGAATGCCAGGGTGGACGAGTTCAGCCAGTAATATCTGGTGGATAATGAATGGAGTCTACTTCCCCAGGTGGGGCAGGTTGTCTTCCAACAGTGGGGAGAACGCTTTCTGGATCTTATCTCCACTGTCAAGAACATACTGTATCCAAGGTTTTGCATGTTGGAGTTTCCACCACAACACTCGCTAGCAGATGCATTTTGGCTGGATTAGAACATGGGACGTCTGTACGCCTTCCCACACCTGCCTCTCTTGACCTGTGGTCTTAAAAAGATAAGGGAGGACTCTGTACAAGTCATCCTAGTGGCTCTGGATTGGGTCAGGAGAGTATGATACCTGGAACATCTGGGCATGAGACTCTATTCTCTGATCAGTATACTACTTTGGGGAATGGTCCTCTGTTGCAGGAGCAGGACAGGGTATTTCACCTGAACCTGCACAATCTACACCTCCATGCATGGAGACTGAGTGCTGGCAGTTAATTGTGTTAAGTTTGCCATCTGAACTGGTGGATGTCATCCTTGCTGCCAGGCAGCTGTCCATGTAATCGGTTTACGCTGGGCACTTAGCCACATTTGTGGCCTGTTGTTGAGGTCGTAAGACAGACTCTTTATAAGCCAACAATGGACACTATTAAAGGTTATTTATTTGTCAGCCATTTTGGCCTTTCTAGGTTTGCCGGACCAACTGTCCATGCTCAAACCACTTGCGATTAGATTTATTAAAGGTTTTGCACTCATGTTACCTCTCAAGCCGTTTGTGTTGTGGAACCTTAACTTGCTGTTGACATTTCTCATATGTACAGTGATGCACAGCTGCTTGTTGTATCTTCTGACCCTAAAGACTGTCTTCCTCATAGTGATTACTACAGCTTCGTGAATGAACTTCAGGCACGTTGGGTGCCACCCCCCTATACTACATGTTTTTTGGACAGACTGGTGATTAAGACTCAGGCAGCCTTCTTGCCTAATGTTGGGACTCCCTTCCACGTTGGGCCATCCACCACTTTGCTGATGTTCTTTGTCCCTCCTCATCCTTCGAAAGAGGAGGAGAGGCTTCATAATCTGGACTCCAAAAGGTCTTTCAGCTTTTGCATTCATTATACCAGGAGCAATCTGGCTTTTTGTGTGCTTCTATGTGGTGAAAAAAGGAAAGGCAGTGCATAAGAGGACTGTGTTGAGGAATATAGACCTCTGCATTAAGATCTGCTATGCATTGACTAAAAAACAGCCTCCGGAAGGTCTAAGAGCTAATTCCACACAGTGCCTGCACTTGTTATCTGTCAGGCTGCGACGTGGTCATCAGAGCATCTGGCACAGTCAGCGCTGTTTGACACTGTGCGAACAGAGTCAAGCAAGAAACTCCCATCAGCCTGCTGGGGGTGGCACCGATAGGCCACTCCATTCTCACTTCTGGAGTATCATTGCAGAAAGTTTCCTGATCCAGTCTGGCACCTTGGGAGTATTCTAAGGTGAATAATCAGTGGTTGGATAGAGTATCTACCAGAAAGAGCATTACTGAAGATAAGTTCAGTGGTAATGACTTTAATTCAAACTAGACTGGACTACTGTTATTCCATCTACAAAGGCCTTTCGGACAGAATCTTACAATGGCTCCACCTGGCACAAAGTGCTGCTGCCCACCTGGTAATGGGCAGAATCAAATCCCCTTCATCCTGAGACATCTTCATTAGCTACCCATCAGAAAAAGAATAGTTCTCAAATCTGGTAATAATTCAGCGCATCATTGATTCCTTCTCTCCATCTTCTTGACATCAAAGAATTCCGTTTAAATGCTGCACAGCAATACTTGCGTTTTTCAGACTATTTTTTACTTGAGGTTACGAGGACCAGAACATTCTCTGTTGGCAGCAGGGCCTTCCCTGTTTCCACGGCAAAGAATGGAACAAGCTCCCACTAAAGTTGTATGCGCTTTTATTTACACACATTCTGCAAAAGTCTAAAAACGTGTTATTCAATAAAGCCTTCTGGATGTTTTAAGATTCTGTTTCCCTCTCACCTATTAAGTTACCACAGTAGCTCCTAACACACCTGTGTTTGTGCACTTGTGAATAAAACGTTACATAACATAACATTGGAACTTGAAAGGTGAGCATTTTGGAGTGATGGGTGAAAGAAAAATATCTCTCCGAGCCCACTTGAAGTCTAATAAATGCTTATTAAGGAAACATAAAGCAGTATTGCTACTCAGCCAGGCATAACTTCACCGCACCAAGCAATTGAGCATCTATTGCTAACTTCTTCCCAAATGTCCTCAACGTTTCTTCACATAGTCAGCTGAAGCTGCTTATAAGTGACAGAAACTGAAACTTCAGATGATGGTACTAACAAGTGCCTGGGTTTCTCTTGAGAAGAAACGAAAGAAGACTTTGAAAAGAAAAACAACAGGGGAGATCACAGATGCACAGCTAAGTTAATTGAGAATCCTGGCTTTGTAGTGTTAGGCGTTGAACTGAGGCCGGGTACGTCGAAGGAGAGAGAACGCAAGCAATTTACTATAACATCAGTATACAAAATGGCTGCAGGTTACTCAATCATGGCAGTTTGGCAAATGCATTATTGAAGCATTAAAAAACCGCAACACAAGTTCACAATATCCACCCTTTTGCACCTTTAGGTGCAAAACATAATGTTGTCATTAATCTATTCATGCTATTTCAATGTCATTAATTTTTTAAGTTACATATTCATCATGAATGCTTTTGCCGTTTTCAGTAATTGTTAATGAAAATCAACAGACACTGCCTTTGTGGTTGTGAGACAACAAATAGGGCCCTGGCAAAATTGTATGGAAATGTTAATGGTCCGCAGCAGAATGAATACTGCAAGGATTATCTAAGAAATATTCACTTGACGAAACAAACATTGCAACAAATGTGTTTCGACCCCTACCAGTCTGCATGATGGCATTCATCAGACGTGACACTGCATCACAATGTCAAAACTGTTTGCAGTCAGATTGTAGATTAATTGTTCATGCGTGTGCATTTAGAGCTGACCTGTAATCCTGCAGAAATCTATTAGTAATGTTAAGGTTCTCAATGAGAAATGCTTTGTGAGTTATAGTGAAGGGAGACATGAATTTGTCACATTTAGGGCCAGATGTACGACCGCTGGCAATTCCGACTGTACAACAGTGTCTGAGACACTGTTTGTGATTCCCAATGGGGTCGCAGATTGCATGCCTCATGCATATTAATGAGGCTATCGCAATTTGCAACCCCATTGGGAATGACTGGCACTCCCAGGGATGGTGGCCTGCTGGGGTCAGCAGACCTCCATGTCTGGGACTGCTTTTAAATAAAGCAGTTTTTTTTTTCTTTTTATAAAACGGACGCCCCGTTTTCCTTAGAGGAAAACGGGATGCATTATTTTTTTTTTTTAAATGAAACGTTTTTGTTTCATTTGTTAAGGGCAGGTAGTGGTCCCTGCGACCACTACCTGCTCAGAAAAGAAATGTGCGCACCCATTCACAAAGGGGAAGGGGTCCCCTGGGACCCCTTCCCGTTTGCGAGTGGGTTACCACCCTTTTGAAGACGGTTTTAAACTGCGAGTGTTTTGCGACCACAATTTCGGTCTCAAAACATTCTTACAAAGGGTTCAGACTCGCTATTAGGAAGGGGAGCCCTCGGAACGCCCCTTCCTAATAGTGAGTCGCTAACGCTATTTAGCGAGTCCCTGTGTAATTAGCGACTCGCAAAATAGGGTTAGTACATGGGCCACAGGTTTTTGTATGCGCAAACGGTTCTAAAACCCATTTGCACAAGCAAAAATCCGTCGTACATCTGCCCCTTAGTGGATTAAACTGTTCAAGGAATAAGTAATGCTATTCTATATTTATGTGGCAAACTTAAGTACTGCTCTCATGAACAACAGGTCGTGTCACCCAATGTTAGGCATTCAGCCAGTACCAATCCTAGAAAATGCTGGCAACACCGTCCTCGTAGACTAGACACGTGTTGGCCACATCAATACTAACGTCTTGAATGTGTTAAAAACAATCGAAGTAATATTTGGTAAAAACATTTTTGAAAACATGGTACTTGGACATTTAAAGGGGTTACTGATACCACAGCTTCTGGGTAAACACAACTAAGTTTTTTGCTTCACAAGAGAGTTGGCCATCCCAATCAATTAACCAACCTTAAACCAAAATCAGTATCACTTTCTGCAGTACCATCACCGTTAGCCAGCGACCATACAGGCCCCTCTCTTGTCCCCACCTGGGAAGTAATAAGAGTAACATTTCTTTGATTTTGAGTTATAAAAAGAGGTCTTCCGTGGTAGGCCACCACCCTGGCTGATGCTGCTCAATGCGATTTATTGAGGCGATTGTTCAGCCTCCCACATTCGTCAGCCCAAGACCAGATTAGCTTAGAGTTTGGCCTGATAAATCAACAGTGGGCTGGGAAAGCATTGATTTTAAGATTTTGGTACAGGAACAAAACTGCGAGACATGGATCACGTGGTAAGATTACAACCCATTATATTGGAAAAGCTAAACGCCAACAGTGACAATCACAGTATTTGATGTCAGACCTTGAATAATCGTTTGGAAGTTGTAGAAATGCAGCCATTATGGAATATGGGCGTGTCTTAGAATCACTTTAAAAGCATTCTGAACAAGCATTGGCATAGCCAATAGGTCCCGCCTTTGGGACCTTATAAGTGTTTACACATGCATCACAATATCCTCCACTCCAACAACATATAGCATGCTCGGACCAGACATGGCTTACTCTTGTTGGTTACAAATAACAGAACGGGAAGAAGCACAATTTAAGTAGTTTGCAAAAAAACAAAACAGGGGAGAAAGTAAAGTGTGTGAGGTCAAGCCAGGGATGAATTGTCAATGAAATCAAATGATAGGAAGGCACAAAGATTTGAGGAAGGGTTGAGGTAGGGCCCAGGAAAGACTAGACCGGAAAGGGGGATGTTTTTTTTTTTTTTAGGGCGGGGAGGATTTAGGCAAGGCCATGCCAGTGGCAGGTGAATATACTAGAGCAGGCTTAGATTTACCTGGGTTGGGTTTTACAAAAGCAGGCACAATTTCCGGGCTGGGGAGCCTGGGGTTAGGGAGAAATTGGGCGAGGCCAGGTCAGTTAGGGTTGTCAAGTGTCGAACCCATGGGTTAAGCCAGCGCAGGACATAGGGAAGGGGGTTATGCAAGGCCATATCTGTTAGTACAAAGATTGGAGGCATAGAGGAATGAGCACACAGTGAAATGGTTGCAAGAGAATGGAAGTTGCTGCAGCAGGCCAGTCTAATATTGGGGACATGTCCTGCATCCTTCCCCAAAGTCATGCAAACAAATAATGTGATGGGAAATGAGTTATCACTTGGTGTGGGGTGAACTGAGTTGGTAAAGCTGTCACTGCAGGGGCCACTTTATCCGTAAGCTAAACTGTAAGCAGGAAAGTAAGACTTGTGAAGTAACTACTCGTATCAGCCTCAGTAGTCATCACTGGAAAAAAATAAAAAAACTGACTTCTAGAAAGCAGGTCACATGGCTCAGCTGAGAACTAACACCAAAAAGCACAGAGACTCGTGTCTAGCCTACAGAACCACTGGAGTGAAACTGTGCTAAGTGCCACTGACAATGCAAGACAGCAGTTTAGTAGAGAACGCACATCTTTACTGCAACATGACCTACCAAATAGAAGGGTTACTAATGAGAGGGCATGAAGGGCATTCAGAGGTGTGGTGGACCAGAGCATCACCAGAGCTTGTCCTGATGTCCTGGCATAAAACATCTCTAGTTTCACACAGTGCGTCTGTGTGATCCAGAGAGTAAAAAGTTACAGACCACGTGTAAAGACACCAGAGGACACCATAGGCATAGATTAAAATGTGTGTTCTGTTCATGGGCATGAATTGAAAACATGTAAACAGCACAATAGCTGCACAGTCTGAAGTCAGGTATTCTATCCACCCTGTATCGCTGTTTGAAGCCTGGAGCACAGCAAGCATCGAAAGGTTAGAACTCTTTATAGATATAGTCTAGGCGCTGTCTTCGAGACAAGCTGTATTCTCTCTGTGGGCTTTGACCACGCCCACCGCTTTTCATTGTTTTTTTTCCTGTGCCTTTCTAAATTCATTATTTTTGCGTGGTAAATTGTTAGATTATTGCATGCTGATGTTACATTTGACTGTATGTACAGAGTTTAAAACACACTACTGTCAAATTAATTGCTATTTATTCTTTCCTTAGTGTGCTGCTGTTTTCAGGAATGATTTTGTTTTTGGTCATTCAAGTTTATTACGTTTTGGCTTGTGTCTTATTTAGGAACATTTTTGTCAGGACTAGTTATTAGACCATTATAGAATCAGTGAGGGCTTCAAATTATGTTAAAACTTTGGTATTTGAACTAAGTTTTCAAGTTCTCTGGATAAAATGACCTAGATGTGCATATAAACATTAGTGAAATCTCTTATTTGTCTTTAGTTATTATTTTAGATATAATTGGCGCATGTTGTGGTCGAGAAGAAAGTTAATTTGAGGGTTCTTAGGCAAATGCATAGTTTCTTTATTGACATTTGTTCAGTGGCCTATTTAATAAAAGTGCATGAATAAATCATTTGTTATATCCCATCGTACAGTAGGCATACAGCATTTTCCTCACAATTAAATGCTTGAAATGGGTTTGTCTTCATGGCTGTGGTCAAATTTCATACCTTTGCTTTTCAAGTCCTATCATTACTCTTCTTAGAAAGTGGACAAGGAAATTATCCTTCTTAAATATATACAGCCTAATACATGTTGGAGAATTATAAAAGCTATTTGAGTTTTTCCTCCAAAGATTGTAAAATGGAAAAAACTTCCTCGACAACTTGATTTTATTTGATTGGATATTGTAAAGCACACAAATGCTCGGAGGAATGCCCGGTTCCTTAATTGTCTGATTCAGAGACCAAGGAACTAAGTAGAATGGATCCAAGTTTTTTTAGTCTTGTAGTACAGTACAGTAGTACAGTTGTTTGTTTAGTTTTTTGTCCTGTAGGTGTAGCATGAAGGGTATGAGTGTAGTAATGAAATCCGAGAAATAAATGAGCTGACACATTTGGTATGACTTGAAACCTGGCAAAAATTTATCACAGTCACAGAAATTAAGAGTCCATAATCTAGAAAAACAGAAAAATTACCTGAATAGCTGTTTTGTGGCATGCAAAAGGAAGAGAGTTGTGGATCGTGTATGGCATACTCATAAAGTAAAAACACACAGGTGCAACTTATTGATCAAGGTGGAAACTAAAATACTGTTTAAAAAAATAAATGCAATAAAGATTGAGGCAAGATCTTTTTGTCACCAGTTGTTCAACCAATGTGGAGGATCTCCATCCCACTGCTAGTACTTTCACCTTCTTTGTATTGAGTTTCAGCACATTCACATTCTTCCACTCCACGTAACCGCAGTTGGAAGACAATTTGGAAAGTGGATTTGAGTATAGTTTTAAAAATCCTCCAATTTGAGTGTTTTCAGTTTAAATTAAAAGCGAAGTTCATTGGACCAGTAAAGGCATATACATAAAATAGTGCTCGGTTGAGATAAAGGAGGACTGAAATCAGGGCAATTGAACAGCTTGAGCTCGATCTGCCAAATAAGATCTAATGCAATCCAGTGAAGACTTGAACGTAGAATTTCATGGGTCACTGTATCTAATGCTGCAGGGGAGGCCAGTACAATTAAGGCCACTTTCCTACCAGTATGCCAGGTATATCTTCAGTGTATTTTCTCCATGCTGTTTGGCTGACCATACTAATAAGGAGTGTCTATGCTGCAGAAGTGTCTTTTTATGCATTAGTATTCAATGAATCAGATGAGGATCACTTTGTCTCTAGGAATGTTTCACAAGCATGTGCATCCCTGAGAACAGTTATTGGTTACTAAAATGTTCTGTGAAGCATGGGATCCAGCATAAACTACTATATCCTTAGCATGGTTTCCTGTAGCTGTTCCCTAAAATATCATCAAGGACTAGAACCGTTTGCAAAACTTCTAAATATAAGGATATTGACCCTATTAACCTTCCAGACCTACAACTTATGATTGCCTACGAGGAAGCCCAGATTTCACAAGAGGAGCTATAATCTGACAGGGCTCCTCTTTCCAGCTATCGTACTTCTGTTTATCGGCTTTCACCTTCAGTTGCCTGGTGTCTAATGACTATCATGTAAATATAAAAGTGTGCAAGGTTGAGTTTAGTTGTGCAATGCCAGAATCACTACATAGTTTTTGTAACAGAATGCGCTTCACTGCTGAAGGTCAGTCAGTACTAATTATTTTTAGAATTAAGTGATGTTTTTAGCAGTTGTATTTTAAAAAAGCGCCAATGCAGTATAAGGGAGCTATGAAGCAATAATAAATGTTTTTTTTTTCTCGGACTATGATATGTAGTGGAAAGTCTGCCTATCTTCTGATCCTTCTCAAATTTATTCTTATATTGATTACAAGAGTATTGTTTTCCCATCACGTTTCCTGTTTCTTCCGTTTTTGACATAAAATCTTTATTCAAAATGTTGCTGCTGTCTTTATAAATGAATGTCTTAAGTCTAATTTACATGTTATGATCTTTTAATAGGTGTACCGTGAAGGCAGAGAAAATGAGGGTGATTTCAGAAAGCTAGAAATGCTTCACCAAAGGTGCCTGCTTGCAGAGCGTGCAAAAGATGACCTTCAGATAAGCCTTCAGAGTGCACAAAACAAAGTGAAACAACTTGAGATCAAGTAGGTCATGTTTATGCAACAGTATACAGCAAAACCTTTAATCAGTGTTAAAACAATAGCTCTGATGAAATAATGTGGGAGGCTGCTATTGCTGGTTCTCCTTTAACACCAGTAGATTTTGACTTATAATCACCAATTCCTGGTCATTTGCGTTAACCCAGGCGCAACTATGCATTTGGGAAAATTTTCTGTAATTTCCTGCCTGTGACGTCATCAGATTCTGTGATGGATGTATCCCACCTCGAGAAGTGACAAGATGGAGCCACGTATAAGGGCTACTACATCTGGGCGCTGATGTCAGTTTCTTTTTTTCCCCGATGCGTATCCAGAGTTTACTCCCGTTGTTTTTTAGTGTTTTTCAGATTCTGCCAAAATTCTTTTTCAACAGTATGCATTGATGCCTCCCCCTAAAACCACAGGTTTTACAACTTTGGCCTTTAGGAAACAGATGTTGATAATAGACAACATCTATCTTTGGTACCTAGGATCCGAACAGGATTCTAAAGCCTGTAAAAAATGCACCCTGAAGTCATCAGGGAGTAAGAAGTCAAGCTGTACATCACCAAGCACAAAAAGTGGGGTTGGTCCTATTTGAGGTCTTGAGCCAGGTGCTTAATGTCGCCTTTAGTTGAATCCAAGAGATAGTGGAAATGCAAGTCGAGATGCAAGCAGAAGAAGGCTAAAAGAGATTTGACCAGGTCCGTCATTCCTTTTTTAGGGTGAAGTTGTGCGGCCTACATATAAAAGCTCGGAATGCTCTGCCGGTGTCTGATTTGGACTCAATTTCAGGTTTGAAGCTGATGTGCCCCTAATTTCCCAGACCGTCTTTGACCTTGCAGCAGATTGTGGCCTTCATGGCAGTGATGCTGTAATTTCAGTCCCTCTGCCGAAAGGCACGGTGAGGCTCCCAGTTGAAATTCACCCACTGTGTCCTCCCCCTCCACCGTTCAGCCTCTGCTTGGTCCTCAAATAACGCAAGGCCCTCCTCTTCTTTGTTGACTCAGTCCGCGTTGGTAGTGCCATGCTCCAGAGACGCCGGTTCTGGTCTCCACCCTAATTCCAATTCTGAAGCTGCCTTCACACAGACCTCAGCCTTTGTCAGTCTGCGTAATGACTAATGCAAAACCCGTGGCTTTTGAGGATTTGCCTCCTGTTCCTTTGCTTTGTCGCCCATACTATTGGAGGTTGAAAGCTATTTTAGATACTTACTCCTATGTGGTTTAGGGGCTCAAATAAGTGTCCTACAATGATGATGAGGATGTGGACAATTTACTCCCTCCTCATTACCATGATGCTAGCTTCTAACTCGACCATCAGAATGCCAGTGGTTGGGATACCTTGCCTGAAAGTGAAATGGATTGAACTATTGAAGAGAGTACATCCTGTGGTAGTATGTAGAGCCGCAGAGGTTCTGGATTTACAATTGCTCACTGTAAAGCCAAAGGCAAACTTACTGACTGAAATCTTGCAACCTAGGCTTTCAGCCACTGAGCTCTACTGATGAAGCCCTGGCTGAGACTGTTATGGCAACCTGACCTAAACCTTGTTCTGCACTCCCTGTCAAATGCCTGATGGCTTGCCACATGCAAAAAGAACTATTAATGGACAGAATGCAGAACCATGTCATACATTCACCCCAGTACAGAGATCTGGGCCTAAATCCATCGTTTTTTTGCTCACCATGCCATTCCAGTTTGGACACAGCCATATGCAAATCAGTCTTGACCCTGTGATGGCTTGCCAAAGGCCTGCTCCTGGGAACCTGTCTTTGACGTAGAAACTTCTGATTTTGGTGAGTCTTGTTGCTCAAGTTTTGTACACAAGAACCTTGGGACATGGTGGGTGACATTTTGCCCACTTACCCGTAGGAATTTCAGCCTTTCTTTGCTCAAAACGTACATGTCTGCCAGGATGTGGTCAAATAGATGCTTAGGGTTGCTCTGTACACCACAGAATGAGTTGGCGTTGCCATGGGCAGAAGCATCATCATATGACATGCGTGGATACATGCTACCAGTTTCTCCATCATTGATGACTTGCCTTTTACGGTGCAAGATGCGAGGCTGCTCTCCAATTCCACCAACGGTTCTGAGCAGGGGCAGCACTCAGTCATCTAAGCAACCGTACAGACTTTTTATGGCTCAGAGGTAGAGGTGGTGACAGAGGCTGTGGCCACCATTAGATGCATATAGGAAAAACGTTTTTAAATGGTCCCTATATTTTACCATAGGAAGATCTACAACCAAGTGATGAAGATCTCTCCATGGTAAAGAATGCAGAACATTTTAAAAGTTTATTCAACTTTGATACATTTTTAACATAATGCTTATATAAAATATTATTGTAAATTAAGTTTATGTATTAATCTTAAATGTAGAGCAAAAGAAAAGAATGCTACAGCACTATTAAGTTTGAATTGAATCTTTCATTTAAATATATAAAATTCAATTAAAAAAAAATCCCCACCTAAAGTAAGAAAGTTAATATTTTATTATGCATTACTCAATTTTAAAATTGATTTATAGAATTAGTTTAATTATATATCAGTAAAAGGTAATGTTTTGTTATTTTTTAATTCAAAAATGTTTGTTAAAATATTTTATCATTAAAAAAATTAATATGTATTATTTTTAGATATTTTTCTTAACATTAAATTTACCTTTTTAACTATTTTAGATCATTTAATTTAACATTATTTCTTATTGTGTTTTATTTTAAGCCTCTATCTGCCTTATTTTCTATGGGCGGGTATTGCAGTAGCAGTGGTTGGTCTTGTGTCGTGCTGGACTTACGTCAGCTGTGAACCAGCGAAATATAGTATTGCTTAGTGGTCCCTCTTTGGCTGTAGTAACTTTATAAAAGCAGTTTGTGAATATCAGTGGGTTCACTCTTTTGTGGGTGGGTGCATGTAACCCCACTTATTCCTCCTTAAACATCGCCTATTTTGCTGTTAGTACTCCTCATTTTTTAACCACTCCCCTTTGTCCCTCTCACATTTACTACTAAGTATTAGTGAGATTCTTTCCATGAAAAAGATGGGAGAGGTGAAGATTTACACTCGTAGGTTTGTGAATAGCGATTTGTAGTAATCTAGTAGTACTATTGTAGTACTAGCAAATGTACTACAAAATGCAGTTTGTGAATAGGCCCCTGTGCCTTTAAAGGCAATTCCACTTCTGTAGCGAGTCTAAGACATTGAGGCCATGGCCCAAAAGTAGCAGTCTGGTTCCTTGGTCCCGGCCTGGATGGTTCTGAGGCTTCTTGGTCTACTGGCATAGTGCATATGGCTGGTTCGTCATACCTATTGCCCCACATCCATACTCTGCAGTGAATTGTTTACATTCATATGCCCCAGGAGTGGGGATGCCTCTTGAACATCTGCATAGCAGCACAGGCAGTGGGAGATCTTCAGTAGTGGATGGCAGATGCCAAACGTGCATGTGGCAGACCATCATGCCTGCCCCATCCAGAGTTCACAATGGTGATGGATGTTTCTTCTCTGTGCTTGGGAGGTCACCCGTATGTGGTAGAGATTATAGACCTCTATTCCCTGGTGGAGCAGCATCACCATGTTGACCATCTGGAGCAGTGTGCCATCTGTGGGACACTGAAGGCCTTTCTGCACTCCATCAGGGGATGGTTGGTCCAGGTCATATTAGACCGCAAACCACCATGTGATACTGCAACATACAGAGTAGTGATAAGTCCCGTGCCCTTTGTCTAAAGGCTCAGAAGTTGTGGCAGTGGTCGACACCCGACAGGATCTTCCTGACGGTTAGTCACCTGGCAGCTTCTCTAAGTGTTAGAGCAGCTAAACTCAGCAGGCGTCACATTGATATTCACTGGTGGCTCAGGTCTTCTTGGCACAACGTGATTTTCCCTTAGTAGATGTGTTCACTGTCGCCAACCGATCCTCTTCAAGCCAAGATATTTATCCTCTTTTCATTTGTTTTCTTTTTGGGCTGATAAAGCTTTGCTTTGTGCACAGTTAAAGCTTATTTATTGGTACTTTTGGCCTTTCTTCTTTTTAGTTGTCTTTGATAACCATAGAAAGATCTCGAAGTGGTAGCTGTGGCGAGCAGCCTTCAGGCTTATCTTGAAGGAAGGAGTGTTAAGCTACTTGTTTTACCAGTTTAACCATGTAGTGTAAGTGAAATGAAAAAGAACCACATAGTGTATATATAAAAATACATCTATGTATTACACAACACTGATTAACACATTGGTGTATCTCCTACTCAGAGATATTAACAAAAATACACAACAATACTTCAATTGCAGTAAGGTAAGTAGCACAAAATACAGTGGTCTCCAGGGGGAGATCAAATCATATGTTAAGAAAGTGGAATGCGAACTACAGGAGAAGACGGCACTTGCACCAGAGGAGCCGGAGATACAAGAAACCACCCAAGGAAAGTACCCAGGAACCCCATGGAGGCTGTGTGCAGAGTGGGAAGACAGCCGCGTGCCCTATTGAAGTCAATGAAGAAGTCGCAGTTGCAGTTTTGCAGAAAATGGGCAGTCCCCAGAATTCCCTTGGAGAATGGAAGGTTGGAGAGCCACCCCAAGTGTGGATGCCCCGGAGACCAGGTTACCCACACCAGGGAAGCCAGGTGCATAGGGATGAAGAGATGTTGGAAAGCTGTGTAGACGACAATGAAAGACATGGAGAAAAGTGCCTCTGGAAGCAGTCCAGTGGAATCCAAGGGTAGATTCTGGAAGTGAAGAACATGTAAGCAGAGGGGACAGAGTCTATGTCACGCAGGAGTGACCAGGAGGCACGGAAAAGCGATGACACCAATGTCGATGGTTCAGACGAGTTGACGGTGGCTGTGTTGGTGCAACTGTGAGGACCAGGCTATGCTGGGGAAGACCAGGAGCCGTGCACAAGCTGTCCCATGTTGGTGACCAGGGGTCGTTGTCCAGCAGGAGCAACAACAAGCCTAGGTAGCCACAATTGGCGTAGAGAACGAAGAAGGTGCAACTTTGGGACCAGCAAGGTCCAAGGAGCTCGCCACAAGCAGGAGCGTCAGAGCGGGACCGAGCAAGCAGGGGATCCCACTGAAGCAGTAGAAGACCCTCAAAATGACCACAGGCCGCAGCCACAGGAGTTGCAAGAGGACCTCAATCTGCTCACCAAGACGTAATGCCCACGGTGCAGAGTATTCGGTGAGGAATATGTAATTGGTAGACAGAGGTGCTGGAAGCTGGAGCTTCTTGTAGCCGGAAGATCTCTGGAGTGCAGAGCCAACAAGCCTTGGCAACAGCAAGTTGGCCTCAAGGGAGTTGCAGAACCACCACCTGTTTTGCTGAGCCTTTCGCAGTCCGTGGGACGTCAGGAGCAGCAGACCGTTCAGCTTAATTGCGGTGCATGCAGATGCAGTGGTGTGACTCCCTCACTCCAAGGAACATTACTTCGGGTGTACTTGATGCCCACAGGTCTTGTGAAGATCCTGGAAGAAGTACAGATACAGACGATGAAGAATACTTGCAGAACAGCAAGAACAGGAGCAGCGGGAGTCTTCCTTGATGCAGTCTTGGTTCCAGGCGCAGTCCAAGTTTTCAGACGGTCGAAGAGTGACGTGGTTTCAGGCTTACATCTTGTCCCACGGCTAATCTAAGGAACCACCCACAGGTAAGCCCCGTAGTACCCTAAGGAAAGGGTTGGATCAACTCTGGTCCCACCCAGAAGAGGGGAAGGACAGAGGGGAGGATACTCCAATGTCCTTTGTCCAGTTTTGTGCCAGAGCAGGAGCCAATGGCTCCCTGAACTGGGTCAAACTGGAGTATGCAAGGAGGGCACCAAATGTACCCTTCAGAGCACTGGCAAGCGCCCCCACCCCAGCCCAATACCCTAAGTTCTGTCTCGGAGGTGGGCAACCCTCCCTGCGACAGAAAACCTATTACTCTACCTTCCCTTGCTCGGCTTGGCTTAGCAGCAGGAGGGAAGAATCGTGTCTGTGTTTGTCAGCAGCACTAGCTTGCTGTCGGGCCCTGAAAGGCAGGCACCAGTAGTACAGGGGGGTACCCCAAGGGAGCCCCCCAGTACTTGGGATCATACTTCCAACACTGGAATCGGTGTTGGGGTATGATTCCAACATGTTTGATACCAAACATGACTGGGTTTGGTGCAGCCACTATATCATTAGACATCTTGTAATGACTGATGTCCACTATATGTATTAAAATGGCTGACCGCACGTACAAAGCCTGGAGAATTGACTCCAGGGCTTGTAGTGGTGTCCTCCTAATGCAGGGGCACCCTCACATTTATAACCAAGCACCTTGCCCTCAGGACTGAAGAGCCTGCAATAGGGGTGACTTATAGGTTTTTAAGAGCAGTGACCTCGGATGCAAGCACCATCTCACACAGGCTGCAATGGCTGGACTGTAGTCACAGTTTGAGTGGACTTCCAAGGGTGGCGCAAAACATGCTGCAGCCCATAGGTGTCCCCTGGTGTACCTATGCCCTGGGAACCTTAGTACCTTAGTACCATATACTAGGGACTTACAAAGGTACACTAGCAGCCAATTGTGGATGTACAAAAGTACTTAGCATGGTCGGTTTAGGGAGACAGCACAGTGATTGGGATTCTGATTAGCAGGATCCCAGTCAGACTAGTCAAAAACATACAGACACCAACAATAAAAGTGGGGGTAACCATGCTAGAAGGATTCTACCTTCCTACAGCTTTCTTATACGTTTCCCCTGCTCTTTTTATTATGCTGCACTGGGACCTTAATTTGGTTCTTACCTTTTTGATGTGTGCACCGTTTGATCCTATGAACAGTTTCACCCTGAGACTTTTTGACTCTCAAGACTGTTTTTCTCACTGCCATTATTTCTGCACATCACATCCATTTATTGGAGGCATTATCTGTTCAGCTGTCATCTACCACCCTTTTCCCCGAAAACATGAAGCTTCCTTTCTTCCCAAAGTGGTGTTGCCTTTTCATGTGGAGCAGTCTATCCCACTCCCTGCATTCTTCTCTTCATTAAGGCACTAAGGAGGAGGAGAGGCTACACAGGTTGGATCCTATGCGGGTTCTTTGAGTCTATATTGGGGAATGATCAACTTTATCGGATTTTCCAGTGCAAAGAAAAGAAAGGCAGCCCAGAAATTGACTATATCAAGGTGGATTGTCCTTTTCATTAAGCTATGCAATGTGTAGGGACATTTGTTTGTACCTTTACAAGGCACTACTGTATTGACTCTCAACCCGCAGGAAATAATATTGTGCACCCCTGGTCCAGCAGGACTTCTTGGTTTAAAGTGTATTCTTCAGACACGCCACGACTCCCCCCTCCCACCTGCCCCCCCCCCCCACACCTTTGGGTATAGTACTACTTTGATATCAGTTGAAAAGGTGAGGAATCTGTGGTTAGTCATATCCAGCAGAAGAAAGAATTACTTACCTTTGGTAACCTGTTTTGTTTGGATACTCAACTGATTGTTCATTGCCTAACCGCCTCCCTGTTTCTGTGCAGTAGACCTTTGGTATTTTATTAGGTTCCAAGTCACACTGTGTACGCTGTCAACTTCTTAATTTGTTGATCACTCTTAGAGCACTTCAATCTGATGTCACTACGTAGTGATAATGCATGTGTGTGGGTGTGTTGTAATTTCTGGAGGTGGGACGGAGCCACCATGTGTCTGATGGCACCAACGGCTAGCCCACAAGAGCTATTGCAGAAGGTTTTGCAGGTACAGCCTGGCTCCTGGGAGGAATTTTTAGTTAGAGTATCACCAGAAAGAGCTTTACTGAATGTAAATATCTTATTTATCGGCGTCCTCATGTGAGATTCCTAGAAGTCATTTTAAAATATTTTCGTTCTAATGGATACCTATTTCTTCAGATTCTACCCCTTATATATCCCAGGTGCTTGACTGAATCCAGAAACTTCCTACACAACTTTGTCCGATACCGAAATGTGGTCCTTGTGCAGTCTCTATGCCAAAAGAGGAGTCATGGTCATATCACTTGGAGTTGTATAGCACCCAGCCTAATACCTTGACATCACTTCCTTTTCTTCCCACACCTTTTACATGTATCCAGCGCTTCTCTCCTAGCTTTGAGACAACATTATGTCACATTCTTCTCAGCAAGTGCAGTGTGTTAGACATATGCCCCCTGCATCCCACGCTGTCGCGTTCTCTGCGACAGCCTACTGTTACGTCCGCTCAGTGCCACCCACATTCTTATTTGCAGTGCCCATGCCTTGCGGGATATGACAGCAATGATTATTTCAATCATTCTTGACCATCTGAAGGATTATTTTTTCAAGGTTATCTGCGAAAGTCAGTACGTGTTCAGGCATAACATCAAAGTGGATCTAGACGCAGTAGTTTCAGTGGACAGGGCTATGCGATCCTAGATTTCCTTGCTCTATCACACATAGCTGCGGCCTACTGGTTATATCTGGATGTCCAGGTCACACTAATGAAAATGCCATTTAATTGCAAACATCTCTTCTGCAACAAAGCACATGCAGTTTTGGAGTCCATTAAGGCTAGGAGGGCCATGGGTCAGTCTCTGGGGCTTCTATTCCTAGCAGAGGACTTCTGCCAGTTTCAGACTTTTCGGGGCTTCTCTAAGGAGTTACAGTGCAGGTGCACAGACTTCAGGTTAGCAGCAGAATCCATTTGTGCTGCAGTACAAGGATAGAGGCAAGGGAAAGGGTAGCCAGCACAACCCTTTCTGATTCCTGATCAGGTCCAATCCTATACTTATGAATACTTATTTGCTCAAGGACAACTTTGGGATGCTGTCCCTGTCTCCTTTTTTATGCTAAAAGCAAGAGACTGGAGGATGCCCCATGAAATTACAGGTTGTGTACTTCCACATACTTTTAGTCACTGAGGAAGTACCTGGTAGCGTCCACTCATAACCAGTTTGTGATCCTCACACCTGCACTGACATCGGCACCACAGTCTTCACGAAGGTAATGACTGTAGTTGCAGCCCATATCTTGATGTTGGGGATCCCTGTGTTCCCATATCTCAACAGCTGTCTGCTCAAAGCCTGGTGCTAAAGTTGGTGTTGCACGACTTGCAGGCACCAGCATCTCTTCTGTTCGACTTGGCATTTCCATCGACCCTCCCAAGTCTCACTTAGATCCCTGAGCGTCCCCTGTTCATAGGGGAAGTACTTGATAAAACATTTGAGGATCTGGAACATTTACAACATGATTCTAATATTTAAGACAGAAGTTCAGGTACAAGTCCAGTCCTAGCAGTTGCACGCCTGCTGGATCTACTGGCTTCCTGCCTCCTCCTGACCATGCACGCAAGGTGATTCCTGAGGGTCTCCAAGTATACCTCTCCAGGAAGTGGTTCCCTCACGAGGAAAGTCAGGTGGACACTTTTCTGATTTCCAGGGACACTGTATCGGACTTGGACTGATGGTTGACAGAAGAGAACACGATTTAAGGGATTACCCTCTGCCCGCCCCTGCAGCCAAGGTGTTGTAATGGCTTTCTTTTCTAGCTCAGCCTAACGGCGTTACTCTGGTGTGTCAATCGTCTTGATCCTAACAGCGCTGACACGCACAGCTTAACGCCGAACAGCGCTGACACGCACAGCTCTTTGCTACCAGACACTTGGTTATTGGACCAGTTTTACACAGCATAACAAGTTTTGTTTAAGCTAGTGGTTCTTGCCAAAGTACTTAAGGGTAATTGCCTGGTTTGCGAATTCTTTTCAATCAACACAAGTTGTTAAGTAGGTTGTGCGGTATTTTTTTGCACATCTATATTTCCTCCTTAACATGCAAAACGTCACTGCAGCCCCATTTTTTCTACAATCCCCAGGTGACCCTCCCATTAAATGGTCCAAGTGGAAGAAGGTCTTCGAGCGCTATGCTCGTGTCTGTGGTACCTCTTTAAGTGTGGAGAGGAAGACAGCTTTATTGATGCATTGTCTGGGGTCTGAGGGACAAGATGTCTTTGACCATTTACCTGATGTCCCTAGCAGTTCCAGTTCGGGTCTCAATGAGTATGAGCAATGCATTTATAAACTTGATGCTCACTACTTGCCAAAAGTTAGCACCATCTTGGAAAGATATCATTTTGGCAAATGTATGCAAAAGGATGAGGAAAATATAGAGAATTATATAACGGAACTTAGACGCTTAGCTTCCAGTTGTAAGTTTGACGCACTAATGGATGAAAGAATACGAGACCAGTTTATGCTTGGTTGTGTATCTGAGAAAGTACGTGATGAACTCTGGATGAAAGATGAACCATCTTTGGATGAAGTTCTAGTAGTCGCTAAGAGAATAGAACACTCTTTACAATGTGTAAAGGTGATAAAGAAGGATCTTAACAAAGAAGTGTCGGTGATTAATACAAGTTCGGCGTCTAGGAAAGAAGCAGACAAGGGTGACTCTCACGTAAAGACACGTGTTAAAGATATGAGTGCAAATAAATCTAGTGAGAATCCTAACAGGGGTGGGAAGTGTTACAGATGCAATAGCACTTCACATTGGGCAAATGATAAGTCATGTCCTGCACTAAATGTTACATGTTCTCATTGTAAGAAGAAGGGTCACTTTGTAAGTGCCTGCAGGTTCAAAAATTTAAAGAAAAAAGTTAGTGAAGTCTCTGATGGCAGCACATCAGATCAACATGATTTTGAGTGTGGACAAATTGTGGTCCAGGTTGGGGCTGAGGGGCCTCTTGATTTCATCTTGGTGGAGGGTCACAGAACCAAGGTTTTGTTTGACTCAGGAGCCAAGATTACTATCATTTCTAGCAGATTCTTTGAGGATAATTTGTGCAAGAAAGTTAAACTATTGAAGCCAGACATTCGTCCAACTGCATATGGAGGTGATCCCATTGAGTTAAGGGGTTACTTTAATGGTCTAATTGAATACGGGGAACGTTTTGCTAGTGGGAAAGTTTATGTTTCAAAGAAAGGTGATAGCATCATCAGCTGGTGGCACCAAAAAGATCTTGGTGTCATGTTAGACCCGAACAGCAATCCTCCTATCATTCTGAGAGAAAAAAGGAGTGTTGAGTCGGTGGTGGATGGTTCTTCACTACAAACTCTTTTGATAAGCCAATATCCACTGGTTTTTGGTGACAAACTAGGTTGCCTTAAGGGTTACTGCCATAAGATTAAACTTTTTCCTGGCTCAGCTCCTGTTTCCTGTAAAGTCAGAAATGTTCCGTTCACTGTCAAGGAAGACATGCTTAAGGAGTTAAATAAACTGAAGTCCCAGGGCATAATTGAGGAGGTGGAGGGTACATCTTGGCTTGCTCCGGTGGTGGCCGCAAGGAAACCTGACAACTCTTTGAGGCTCTGTGTGGACCTCAGACAACTCAATAAATGTGTTCAGGTAGATAAATATCCCTTACCTAACATATCTGAGCTGTTGAGCATGGTAGGTGGGGCAAAGATATTTAGTACAATTGACCTAACATCGGCGTACCATCAAATCTTACTTGATGAGTCCTCCAGAGATCTAACTGCCTTTATTACTCCGTTTGGGACATTTAGATTTATTAGACTTCCATTTGGCCTGGTTTCTGCTGCCTCAGTTTTTCAACGGGTCATGGAGAAGGTCTTAATTAACATCCCTGGAATTTGTGTGTACCAAGACGACATTTTGGTATATGGATCTACGGTTGCTGAACATGAAAGAAGGGTTAGGCAAGTGCTGGACAAGCTTACCTCTCACAATTTGACTGTAAAGAAGGAAAAGTGTAAGTTTGGTCTCAACAAAATTGACTATTTGGGACACACTATTAGTGCGGAAGGTGTAGTTCCAAAAGCTGACCTTGTAAATACCATTAGAGATCTTGTGGTTCCTTCTTCCAAGGAAGAACTCATGAGATTTTTAGGTATGGCCGAATACTATAATAAATTCATAAGGAATTTTGCTGAGGCTTG
This sequence comes from Triturus cristatus, assembly GCF_964204655.1. Classification (NCBI taxonomy): domain Eukaryota; kingdom Metazoa; phylum Chordata; class Amphibia; order Caudata; family Salamandridae; genus Triturus; species Triturus cristatus. The sequence continues at coordinate 409,248,830 of NC_140582.1, forward strand.
AAGTGTGAGAGGTAAGCTTGTCCAGCACTTGCCTAACCCTTCTTTCATGTTCAGCAACCGTAGATCCATATACCAAAATGTCGTCTTGGTACACACAAATTCCAGGGATGTTAATTAAGACCTTCTCCATGACCCGTTGAAAAACTGAGGCAGCAGAAACCAGGCCAAATGGAAGTCTAATAAATCTAAATGTCCCAAACGGAGTAATAAAGGCAGTTAGATCTCTGGAGGACTCATCAAGTAAGATTTGATGGTACGCCGATGTTAGGTCAATTGTACTAAATATCTTTGCCCCACCTACCATGCTCAACAGCTCAGATATGTTAGGTAAGGGATATTTATCTACCTGAACACATTTATTGAGTTGTCTGAGGTCCACACAGAGCCTCAAAGAGTTGTCAGGTTTCCTTGCGGCCACCACCGGAGCAAGCCAAGATGTACCCTCCACCTCCTCAATTATGCCCTGGGACTTCAGTTTATTTAACTCCTTAAGCATGTCTTCCTTGACAGTGAACGGAACATTTCTGACTAATCCAGGACTAAGCCAGCTGTGGAATGTTAGTGAGCAGTGAGATCATTATCTTGTTATGTGTTTTGTTTAGGAGTAAAGGAGGGAGATATGTTGTAATGGCTTTCTTTTCCTGTAATTACATTTTGTCTATGTTCTTCACTCTGATGATGCTTAGTGTTCTGGAATGTCAGGACTAAGCCAGCTGTGGAATGTTAGTGAGCAGTGAGATCATTATCTTACTGACAGTTGGGTGGATGAGTTGTTTATACCTACTACTGGAAATAAACCTAAGTCACCCTACTTCAAGCCTCAGCATCTTTCTTCTTCTGAGAGGATTACCTTTTCAACACAAGGCCATTGTAGTGACAGACGCAAAAGAAAGAGCTTGAGGCAATCCAAGCCCATTCAACCAGGACAAAATCTTCCACTGCAGCTTTAACCAGGTAAGACATGGTGGCTCAGATTTGCAGGATGCTGACATGGACTTCCCTTTACACCTCCGCCAAACACTAGTGTTGTGATTCAGAGGTGAGGAATAATTACCATTCCTTCAGACCCCAATTGTGCAAAGGACTGCTTGGGAACCTATTCAAGAAGTGGGGAATCTGCAGATAGAAGTATCCATAAGAAGAAAAAGTGACTTACTTTTGCTAACAATCTTTTGTTGTCTCCACCTCTAAAGGTGCCGATAAAAACAGCTTGGGGACTGGTGTCAGGACGCCTAGGTGGGCTTTATATGGCTCCAGTGACGTCACCACAACTCCACTTCCGGCGTTGATATTGATTCAGCGCCCCATACTGGCACAGAAAAGCTATTGCAGAAACCAGATTCGGTCTATGCCTGAATATTTCTTGAGGTGAGTAATCTGCAGGTAGACCGAGTATCCATCAGAAGGATTATTACTGAGATAGGGAACTTTTTCATTTAAATACACAATACCTGAAAAAAACTTGCCTAAACTGGGCATGACCTCTGCTGGTCATTTTCTATAAAGAATGTTAAATAGAGGCAGTTGCCAGAGAAATAAAAAAAAGAAAGCACCTAAGAAGAAAACAATTCTGGTATTTTACTGACCTCTACTGGTCGTTTTCTATCAAGAGAGTTAAATAGAGGCAGTTAAACAAGCAGAAAGCGATTCTGGTATTTCACTGACCTCTACTGGTCGTTTTCTATCAAGAGAGTTAAATAGAGGCAGTTAAACAAGCAGAAAGCGATTCTGGTATTTCACTGACCTCTACTGGTCGTTTTCTATCAAGAAAGTTATATAGAGGCAGTTGAACAGAAAAAGAAGTCCTTAAGCGGAAGCAGACAAGTCCAAGGGCTGATCTCCAGAGCCCGAAAAGTACATATGAGTATATACTAAAGTATATATAAGAGGTCTCTAATACTCGACCTAAAAAGCTGTGTTGTTTAAATCTGTTTGTAGATATATCTAAATATATTTATATAGTATTATACATGCAAAGTGAGATTTAAACGTTTTCAGCAAACGTGTGCATGTGACATTCACAATCCTGGTAGATGATGAGACATTCAGCGTCGAGGCACTCGAGAAAAAGGTTATCTGAGGAGGCTCACTTGGCATCGGGATACTTTTCACTGTAGAGATATTTTTGATGCCTGCCTTTGCGATTCCGTCTTGATAAATTTTTAAGTCCTTCAACATTGATGCTCAGTAATTTTTTCATGTTTTAAAACACAAAATCTGAAAAGCATTGCAATAGCTAGACATGATGGTGTGAAATGTGTCTAGAGATTCCATATAGGAGACTGAAGGACAGGGAAGAGTTGTTACTCAGGGTGAAATGGGGCAGTTGGGCAATTACCGTCTGGGTCCTTTATCTCAAGCAGGACAAAGAAGCAAGTATTCTCTGTTTCTACCTGGAATGGGAATTGGTCAGAACTCCACCCCAGGGGGAGCTGGTGATGGTGAGGAATAAAAGGGATTATGGGCAGGGATGCCAAGAACTTCCCTTAGGCCATTCACAAACATGTTCCTGGTGGATGTTAAGGCATTCATCATTGAGACACTCAACATCAGGGATATTTGCAGCGACTCGTTTCACATTGAGATACTCTTCTCTGTCAAGTCATTTTGATGCCTGGTCTTTGCCATTCCACCTGGATTCACTTTTAAAACCTGCAACATCTAACTTCATGCCCTGTGTCTAGGGCCTGAGTTGAGAGAAGGGTTAAACTAATTTCTCTTCCATAACCTGTAGAATACTTGACTGAAGACCTTTTGCCCATCCTGGCTGCAGAATATGATCTGCAATCTCCACAACAGCCCCTGACCTCCATGGTCCACAACCACGAAACAACAGGTTGGAGAATTTGCATGAATGTTCGGTTAGTTAAATTAAGGATGGGCAGTCAAAGTAGCTGCAAAGAAAAGAGTACCTCGAATAGGATTTAAGGACACCCAAATCCCCTGAAAAATAAAGATTTAACAAGTGCTCTCAACCCAAATGAAGGATGTTGGAAAGTGGGTTATTGGTAGGGGCAAATGTAGGTCTGCCACTGGCAATAAGGCCACTAACACATGATAGGACTCAGCATAGGTCTTGGAAAATTATTCCTATTCTCAACCCTTAGTAAGGTGGCTGCAAGCAGACAGCCTTAACTTCAAAGACGGGTATGTAAAGCATTTAAAAACACCATTTCAGTAAATAATTAAGACATGACACATAATAAAAATCCAACCCCAATTTATAAAAATCAGGAATATTTTTATCTTTAAAATGACTCCACAACGACAAAAATCCAATTTAGGGAACCGCAGATATACATTTTCAAAGATTTATTAAAATATAGCACTTAGAAGATTATAGCACCAAATTGTGATACCTGTTTGCGATAAACCGGGCCAAAGTCAAAGTTTCAGGCCGGGGGCGATGGAGCCCTGAGCGGCTACAGCTCGCGGCAGGTCCCGGTCTCAGTTTCTACCTTCACACTTAGAAACATTTCTGGAGCTTTTCTTCCCGAGGGCCCTCAAAGCTCCCAGTCAGTCCGGATCTGGTCAGGGTTTGCCGGCTTGACTTGTGACGTGGTCCCGGTCAACTTCCATGGAGCGGACTTAGAAAATTTCTCAAGATCGCTTCAGCGGGGCAACCCAGGAATCCAGGCCAGCACGCGATGGAAGGCAGGCGGCTTGGCTCTCGCAGTTGCTGCCGGTCACCTTTTCTACGAGCGGACTTAGAAACTTTTCTGGAGCTTTTCCTCGCGGGGTCACTCAATGCTCCTCATGTATCCGGATCCGGTGAGGGTTCGCCGGCTTCAGTTTTCCTCTAGTCCCGGTCAAACTCTGGAAGTGGGACCATGGAGCTTTTAGCGGGACGAACCTGGTTGGCTTGGCCTGCTCGCGGTTGAAGGCAGGCGGCTTGGATGGCAAGGTTGAGCCGGTCCCTTTATGGAGCTTTTTTTCAAAGTTGCTCCAAAGTTCTTCAAACTTCTTGAACTTCTTCCTGAAGTTCCTCAAGGGGTCCTAAAGTGTCTCAAACGTACTCCAAGGGTCTGGAAGCTCCAAGATGGTCCTTGAAAGTTGAGGACGTCAGTTCCCACATCCACTGGTACAAAACCCCTTACAAATCCATTGATGGTTCTCCAAGGTGTAGATTTAGTTGGTGATGTTCCAGATGAGCTCTTTTAACCTGTAGCTTTCAGGGAGTCCTTTCTTTAGTTCTTTTTCAGCAAGATAATCCACAGGGCTGTAGTGTCAGATGGTGCAGTCTTCAGAGGTCAGGCCTTAGAAATCTTTGCACAGCAAAACTTCTCAACAGGGCACTTCTTGCTTCAGTAAGTTTCAAGCAGCAGATCTGGAGGGCTCTGCCCCTCTCAGATAATTATTCCATGTTCTCTGGGTCAAGCAGGAGGTCACTTCTGACCAATGGGAGCAGGGTAACTCCTCCAATATATGACCACATTCTGTAGAGTGTGGCATTATTTTGTCCCAGAGTGCATCAAATCTTCCAAATCCATAATGGCTGATTTTCCAGCAAGGAGGTAAGAGCTGGCTAAACACACCCCTAGGATGGCTAATTTACTTAGACTCTCCCCCCTGCATCTGCTCATACCTTCCTGAATCCTACCATCTGCCTAAGGTGGGGAGTTCAGAGCTGTAAATGACACTGCTCTTGACTCTCCTCTTTGAAGAACATAGTTTACGACTCTTCCCCCTGGCCTTGCATTCCTATGGAACAGCACACTGCCCTGCCAGCAGAGCTGGTTAACCACAGGGGCTCTTTATCACCTCTTCAAGGCAGCCTGGCTAATCTACTTAACTCTGACCAATCAGGGCAGACCACTGGAAGGCTGAATTTGGACTTACAAGCAAAAAAGTCTTATACCTTCTTGTATGTACACTTTAGGAGAAATGCAACAATATGGTATTGTTGGATTTATTAATACCATTCTGGGAAGTCTTTGAATTGTATTTTTAGCCCTCTCCTATCAAGAGTTATTAATCAATAACTTCCTACCACGTTAACCTATGTAACAGGGGATTTGCAATGGGAAAAATGACTTGGGCCATTTTTCCAGCACCAGGACTTACAAAAACATATTTTATAAGTGCTTGTCCTATAGCTACAGGAACCCCACCCCATGTGCAACTAGGGGAGACTTTAGGGGTTCTGAATCTGCACAAATATTGCAGATTTTCCCTCCACAGTGCTCCTAGCATCAAAGTCTAATTTGAGCAGCACTTTACCACAAGGTGGGAGTGAATGTGAAATTTCACTTTACCTAGGCATATAAAAACTCATTTTATAAGGGTGTACCGTATACATATCTGACCCCCCACCCCTGGGATACCTAGGGGAGACCCTGGGGGTCCCTAATATGGCACAATATTGTAGGTTATCCATTTTTAGTGCCCTAAAAACCAAAGTCGAGTTTGGGCACAATTTACTTTTTAAAAGCAGTCCTGGCACCCAGGGCTGCTTTTAAACTGACCTCAGGCTTCAGCAGTGCACACATGCAAGTGTAAAAAGAGCTGCTGGCCTGTAAACCGCCATGCCCTAGGGTACTAGGGACTTCTAGGTAGTTTCAATCCCCTGCCCTATTATATACTAGGGGCCTATAGGGGAGATCATGCCAATCACAGGGGTACCCCACCATACCATTGTGTACCCTAGTGTATGTAGGTGTTTTAACTGTATTCTAATGTGTCTCTTTCAGCATAGCACTGGCCCTGGGCCTGGTTAGGCAGAGCCCTGGGTCAGTCAGAGTCAGTTACCACCAGTATCAGTAAGCAAAAAGTTGGGGGGTGCCCAAGGCACAGGATGACTTTGCAACAAAGGAAAACAGCAGACAAGCATTATCCTCCTGAGTATCCCAAACAAAAGGCACTGACGGAAGAGCCTCATCTTGCCTTCCCCTTCATAGAGGTTACAGACCAGCTTCTCAGGACACTACTACCTGCAACACTTCAGATTACAGTATCTACTCTCCAAAAGCCACACACACTACTTTGAGAGACCTATTAGATGATGTGCTTACTTTTCACTAAGTCATCAATTGGCTGACATTGAGGCCATCCCTCCTGTGTCTGAGGCCTACCTTGTTTTGAGAGACTGCTAAGTGAGCAAGTTGTTCCCTCAGAAGTTCATGAATTGTAACTTCATATTGCATTTCAGTGAATATCTGGTCCGTGTGCCAAGATTAAAAAAGGCAGAATGGGTGGGAGATCCTTTCAGCTCAAGGCAGCATCATTTTGAAATAAGCTGTCGCATGCCTTGAGAGCAACTGTGAACTTGCTGAGTTTTAGGAAGAATCTGAAGACATGCCTTTTCCTCAAGTAGACAAGGTAGAATACAGTTTTTGGTATAAAATAGCTTAAGGGAAGTTACCTGCGCAAACTGATTGATTGCATAGCGCCATGATGCCCTCTGGGTTAACGCTGCGCTATACAAATGTTTAACAATAATAATAACTTTGTATTGCATTCCAAAGTATACTTTTTATTGCATTCAAAAGTGTTACTTAAAAAAAGAAAAGAAACGTCACCTGTTTTTTTTTTATTTTTACAAAAAAACAAAGATTAGTGGAGCAAGTTGGAAGAAAATGAAAATAAGAATTTCAATACCAAGGCTAAGAAATGAGCAGCAGATTTTTTTTTAAATGCAGTTCTGTCTTTGTGTTAACCCAGAAATACAAGTACAGGAGAGTACCTTCCAGGACAAAGAAGATGTGGGTCCATGATAGCAACAACAAGAGGAAGCGGCTGAAGCTGGGATAGGAAACAGCAAAGTAGAAGAGGAGCAATAGCCAGGCAGATGGCACAGATGGTAAACGCAAACAAATAAAGAGGGACAAATGTAAGAGTTATTGGATTGAAGAGCTTATAAACGGATGGATGTGAGGGAAAATAAGAGGGAAACTGAAGTTTACAAAAGCCTACAATTAATAATTAATACCTGAAAAAGAGGAAATGAGAATTGAAAATAAATGAGTAAAAAAATGAAATAAGTAAACATTTTGCAAAGCAATCAATTCCCAAGAGCTATTACTTTAAAAAGCTAAAAAAAGAATAGAAAAGTAATATGAAATTCTACGTTAGGTCAGTGGTTTCAGGTATAATTAATCCCGCAGTGCATACCTTTGTCACTTCTTTCCCTGTTAGACTTCTACAAACAATGTTGGAGTAAACGTACGGACCTTCTGAATCTGTGCCTTTTTACTTTGTGCCACACTCACACCAAATTCCTTAGTATTATCTGCCACGAAACCTCTCCAGTGCTTTGGGCTCTTTTTCTTAAGCTCCTCTGGGAAGATAGGCTTTATGAGGAGGAAAGATGATCAAACACTGGCCACCTGGCATACATCAGCCATGTCCTCTGCTCATGTAGAGTAATACAACGGAGGTGCGTGTAAATCGATGAGAGGGCTGTGGAACACTTTCATAGAGATAAGTGCAGCCAAAGACAATAAATAGTTTGCAACCTGACCCTACGTGCTCATAAAATTCTTGGATCTTTCCTCCATAGGATCTTCTCTTTTCGATACTCATATGGATGTCTAGATTCAGTGCATGAAAAATGGAGCTGAGATACTGAAATTAGCGGGATTCAAGAAATTTAAGGTGTTACCAGCTATCCACGGTCAGAGAGGCCAGCGATGTTATGTTGCTTTTGGAAAGACTGCACCATCTCAAAGCTGTTGAATAAACATGTGCAACAGAGCTTTAAAACACATACATCCACATATCCATGGTAAAGAAACCTCCTACTTTTGAAGCGGACAAATTTATTATCTTCGGCCGCATGTTGTCTCTGTATGCCTTTTTGAAATGTATGGGGGCAGTGGCAGAAGCACAGCTGAGACAGAGGTAACTCTGTCTCCATTGGCTTCACAGTCTCAACCAGGGTGGTGGCGTCACACGAAGAACATGCTAATTAGAGTTTCGTTATATTAAGATTTTCCGTTCAAAGGAAGACTATTAATCTTTAATAAACTGCTGTGTTTTGCTCTAAGCTTTTCAACAGAGGGGCTGTTCAAAAACTGACTTTATTCACGAATGAAAGCAATGGGAAATTTCAGGTATCAAAAAAAAAGTAGTGCCAGTCTGGATCTAGAAGATTTTCTGCATAGCCCCTTGCATGCTGTTAAGTGGTGTAGTTTAGCTCCGCATTTTCTCCACAGGTGGCAGGCCATAACATACGGAAGGTGGGTGCTGCAGGTAGTCCAACAAGACAACACCTTTCCTTTGTGTCCCACTGCCTTTTCCGTCTACATTGGAACAGCTTTCGGAGGACCATTTGTCCATTTTGCTGAAGGAAGTCCAGGCTCTTTTTGAGAAAAAAGGCCTAGAGAGGCCTGGCCTTGGAGACTGAAACTTGCTTTTACTCCCGTTATTTTCTAGTGCCAAATAAGGACAGAAACCTTCATCCTGTTTTAATCTCTGACCTCCTAATTTCTTACTGTGGAAGGACAAATTCAAGATGCTCACCCTGGCCCAGGTTCTGTCTGCCCTGGATCCAGGAGACTGGATGGTAGTGTTGGATCTTTAGGATGCCTATGTTCATGTTCCTGTCCTGCAGGACCACAGGCGCTACTTGCGGTTCAGGATGGACCACGAGCATTTTCGGTTTGCTCTGCTCCTATGTTAGCCTAGGAGAGGAGTAGGCCTCACAGTAGTGAAAAACAAATTTAGCTGTTTGTCACTAAAAGGACAAGTAAAATATAAACGTGCATGTTCTATCTTTTAGTTACCCAACACCCTTCCCTTTGGCTTCCTAGGGCCTTCCTTTGGTGTGCTTTATGTATAATAAAAGGAGTGTTTAAGGCTTGACAAGTACTTTTAAATGCCAAGTTGAAGTGGCAGTAAACTGCACACACAGGCCCTGCAGTGGCAGACCTGAGACATGGTTAAGGGGCTACTTAGGTGGGTGGCACAAGCAGTGCTGCATGCCCATTAGTAGCATTTACTTTAGAGACCATGGGCACATGTAATACACTTTACTGGGACTTATAAGTAAATTAAATATGCCAATTGGGTATAACCCAATGTTACCATGTCTCAGTGAGAGAGCATGTGCGCTTTAGCAATAGTTAGCAGTGGTTAAGTACGCATTACCCTAAAGCCAGCAAAAACAAGTACAGAAAAATGATCGAAGGCAGGCAAAACGTTGGGGTAAGACCACCCTAAGGTGTTGAGGTCTGACATTTGTCCCCCCAGCTGAAAGTGGGGAAAGTCACCCAACTCCTTGGGAGCTCTCTTCACTGAGGAAGAAGAATCTGGAGAGAACATCAGCATTGGGGTGGTCAGTCCCCATGGGCGATGCTCCACCATAAAGTCCACTAACTCAAGAGATTAGGATTTTCACTCCTCATCTGGATGAGCCATCTGAGAGGCCTGTGGTCTGTCTGAACCCGTAAGTGAGTCCCAAACATGTATGACCTCAGCTTCTTCTGTGCCCAGACCACAGCAAAATCTTTTCTTTCAATGGCACTCCATCTCTGTTCCTGTAGAAGTATCCTCCTAGTATTGAAGGCTACTGGTAGGTCTAGGCCCTTCTCATTCAGACTGCTCCAGTGCCGTACTCTGAAGCGTCCATCTTCACATTGAATTCCTTGGAGATGTCAGGGGCCCTGAGCACAGGTGCTCTGCCCTTGGCTTCCTTGAGAGAATAAAAGGCTTTCTGACAAGCCTCTGTTCAGATCACCAATCTGGGTTTCTTCTTGTAAATCAGCTCAGTTAAGGGGGCAACAATGGTGCCAAAGCCCTTAACACATCTGTGGTAATAGCCAGTGACGCCAAGGAAGGCTCTCACTTCTGTTTGGGTCTTAGGTGGATCCCTAGCCATGATGGTTTCAATCTTGGCCTGAAGAAGTTGCAACTTGCCTCCACTTACCAGGTGTCCCACATACACCACTGAAGCCTGCCCAGTGTGGCACTTGCTGGCCTTGATTGTCAAGCCTGTCTGTGTTGCAGGGCCTGGAGCACCTCATGGAGGCGATTCAGGTGTTCCTCCCAGCTGGTATTGTAGACAACAATGTTATCTAAGTAGGTGCGACAGAAAACCTCCTTACCTGCCAGGACCCTGTTAACCAACCGTTGGAAGGTGGTAGTGGTGGCACCGACAGTCGCACATCAGAAGATCAAAGGTGGGCAGCGTGTTGGCAAATTCCATGTATGAAAAAGAATTAGTTTAGGTGCCAATCATTGTAACAGAAACACCCCACTACCGTGGGTGTTGATGCAAGGTCTCTGAAAAGATTGCCGTGCTAAACTTTAGACAGACGGATGTACGCCGGCACGCAACAATATTAGTACAACATTGATTGATTTTTAAAAATTGAAACACAAGATCTATGTATTCTAACGATCGCTCAAATCACAGGATATGACAATATTTGGATTTGTACTGAGGTTCTCTCAAATTCAATAATCAGTGTGACATTTAGTCAATACATACTGTACATATATTCATACAAGAAAAATATTTTTTCTAAAACATTTCATGTTTATACAGTTATTTTTTCAAGGTCCAGTTCTTGGTGCTGGAAGAAGGGAATAGCACGGTGAAATAAAGACATGACAGCCGACACGTGTTTTGTTACATTCGTAACTTCTTCAAGGCTGCAATAATAGTAATAGCATTCATGAATAATTGATTTAAGGGAAATTTAGTAAATACATATGAATCAACCCAGTACCGCTTTATACAAAGAAAGTAAAAACGAAGGCCCAAGTGAAGAAAATCTCAGATTGATGTGAGAGAGTACAAAAAAGCTGTAGCATTAGTGAGACATGCATATCAATGGATGGGCCATTATATCATTCTCAATAGGAATAGTAGGACAGGTGGGAAAATAGGACTTAAGTGTAATAAAATCTGGTAAGGAAAGGTAGATATACTCCGAAGGTAACATGCGAAGCAAGCAACACCCGAAAGTGAGTACTATTCATGGAAAAACGCAATTATTTGAATAGAGCGTTGTGGAACCCAAGCCCAATATCATATGGTAAGGAGGGTTCTAACCTTAGCTACATAAGGGTGACGATCCTCAAATGTTCATAGAGAATCCACCAAAGTCGTGTCATCTTTGTTGATGTCTTTTAAACATCGTGGAAGAGCCACAGGTAAAAACTATTTCAGCAGTTTGTGGTCTAGACTTCTCAACTGAGATTGCAAACACATGAGTAAAAGAAGAAGAGAAGAAGCTGCAGGCATTCTTCTATTTAGTATGGTCCGATTTAAATAACTGTGAAAAGTCACTCACGCATTAAAGTGCTAGTCAGAGAGAGCGTAGGATATGGGCATGGACTCGTCACAGTTCATGGGTCGATTCTCCAAATAGGTAGTCCTCCATTCCTAATCTGTGCAAGGTTGTCCTGGTAATCAAAATATAAGACATATGTGCAAAATGATAAATCAAAGTTTGCGCTTGGTGTTTGAAAAGATATTAGTGCTAATGTGTCACTTATGTCAAAATACTTTGTATGCCTGTAAGTTGTGTGATTAAAAAAGTAGAGGTACACGCAACGTGCAACTTGAGGGCAGTGATAGTTTTCTGGAGTCGCATACATCTAAATAACTGAAAGAATAATGGATATAGAACTCTCTGGCAGCTTTATACTTTTATCCCTCCTTACTGGTACGCTTAAGTTCCTCATAGTAACTACTGGGCATGGGGACTCACTCCAAAATTGCCACCATGCTTCCAACATGGACTTACTAGTCTCTTTTCTATTTCTGAAATTGATGGCTGTTTGCCTCTCTAAAATGGCGCCATGCATCCAACATGGACTAACTAGTCTCTTTCTATTTCTAAAATTGATGCCTGTTTGCCATTTTTTACTTCAAAATAACTGAGAGAACAATTCTTACTGTTAAGTTTAAGTTCCTCATAGTAACTATAGGCATGGGGACCCACTTCAAAATGGCCGCCATACACCCCACATGGACTCACTAGTCTCATCTCTATTTTTAAGATCAATGCCTGTCTGCCATTTTTTACTTCTTGAATCGGATGATCCTCCAAATTTGCTGCTTACCTTTAAATATGAAGGCTTCACTTGCACCCGGTTCCTTACGTGGACCAGTAGGCCACGAGACAGCAGACTCATCTGAATAGTTACGGGTAAGTGTTTGTGCTGCCATTAGGTGAAACACTTTACCCTGAAATGTTTTATGTAAGTTTAGTTCAAACAGTCCGACTTTGGGGACGTTTTTGTAACTATATTCAGGTATTTCATCTTTATTTACAGACGCATACTTCAGCCCAGAGTTGACAAACAATATACTTATAAGTAAGTTTTATTTATTTCAGACCTTTTACCTTCTTCTCTTCTACCTCTTAAATGGGTTGGCCGCCCTCTGGGACTCAGCTTAACATAATACGATCGACCTTATCTTACTTGTCAAACTCATCAATATTTTGGTAAGGCTCTCAAATTGTATTAAACAGATAACGATTGTACCTTATTTGGTGAATTATCCTAAATGTCACTACAGATACTGGGGCATTTATACTTTGGTACTGGAATTTGTTATACTGCATTAAATAGATAATGAAGTAACATATCTATACAATCTAAAATTTCCGCATCTAACTTACGGAATTTCCTTTTATGTAGAAGGATGTATCACTGCCCTCAACTTGCGTGTACCTCTACTTTTTTAATCACGCAACTTACAGGCATACAACTTATTTTGATGTAAGCAACACATTAGCACTAATGTCTTTTCGAACACCTAGCCCAAACTTCGAAATATACTTTTGCACATATGTCTTATATTTTGATTACCAGGACAACCTTGCACAGATTAGGAATGGAGGACTACCTATTTGGACAATCGACTCGTGACGGGTTCTTGCCCATATCCTATGCTCTCTCTGACTAGCACTTTAATGCGTGAGTGACTTTTCACAGTTATTTAAATCGGAACATACTTGATAGAAGAATGCCTGAAGTTTCTTCTCTTCTTCGTGTCCTCACCGTTTTATTTTATTTATGTGTTTGCAATCTCAGTTAAGAAGTCTAGACCACATGAACTGCTGAAATAGTTTCTCCCTGTGGCTCTTCCATGACGTTTGAAAGACATCATCAGATTTCAAACCGCACATATAAGGTGCTTATTTATACCTTATCTTCTCTCAACTAGTCATTAAGGACATACTGGCTACATATAACTATTTACCTTCATGCCTTAGGACTTATTTCTTGGCTACTCTTTTTCGTTATAATGACGACACGACATTGGTGGATTCTTTATAAACATTTGAGGATCGCCCCCCTTATGTAGCGAAGGTTAGAATCCTCCTTACCATATGATATTGGGTTTAGGTTCCAGCACGATCTATTAAAAAAATTGCGTTTTACCATGAATAGTACTCACTTTTGGGTGTTGCTTGCTCTGCATGTTGCCTTCGGAGTATCTGATTTTATTACACTGAAGTCCTATTTTCCCACCTGTCCTACTATCCCTATTGAGAATGATATAATGGCCCATCCATTGATATGCACACGCCTCACTAATGCTACAGCTTTTTTGTACTCTCTCACATCACTCTTAGATTTTCTTCACTTGGGCCTTCGCCTTTACTTTCTTTGTATAAAGCGGTACTGGGTTGATTCATATGTATTTACTAAATGTCCCTTAAATCAACTATTCATGAATGCTATTACTATTATTGCAGCCTTGAAGAAGTTACGAATGTAACGAAACACGTGTCGGCTGTCATGTCTCTATTTCACCGTGCTATTCTCTTCTTCCAGCACCAAGAACTGGACTTTGAAAAAATAACTGTATAAACATGAATTTTTTTTGAAAAAATCTTTTTCTTGTATGAATATATGTACAGTATGTATTGACTAAATGTCACACTGATTATTGAATTTGAGAGAACCCCAGTACAAATCTAAATATTGTCATATCCTGTGATTTGAGCGATTGATAGAATACATAGATCTTGTGTTTCAATTTTAAAAAAATCAATGTTGTGGTAATATTGTTGAGTGCCGGGGTACATCTGTCTGTCTAAACCGTTGGAAGGTAGCAGGGGCATTCTTTAATCCAAAGGGCATCTTCCAGAATTGGTAATGGCCCTCTGGGGTGGAGAATGCTGACCTCTTCTTTTCCCTCACTCAAGGTGATCCACCAGTACCCTGATGTCAAGTCAAAAGTACTGAGGAATGTGGCAGCGCCCATTCTGTCAATGAGCTCAACAGCTCTGGGAATTGGGTATGCAGCTGTCCTGGTGACTGAGTTGAGTACTCTGTAGTCCACGCAGAACCGGAGTTCTGGTTTGGTGCCCAGGGGGTGGGCAGCCTTTTGCACCAGCACCACAGGGCTCGACCAGGGACTTTTGGAGGGCTCAATTACCCCTAAGGCCAGTATCTTCGAGACTTCATCCTTGATGCAGGCTCTCAGCCATTGTGACAGTCTGTACAGTTTGTTCTTTACAGGTGGACTGTCTCCCGTGTTGACATTATGGACACACAGATGTGTGATTTCAGGGGTGAGGAAAAACAGTGAGGCCTACTGTCCCAACAACTGGTAACAGTCACCTTGCTATTCTGGGGTCAGTGTGGCAGAGAAGTTGACATCCTCCACCGACACATTTTGTTCCAGTGCAGAGAGAAGGTCAGGGAGAGGTTCACTCTCCTCTTCCACACCCTATCTGTCACAAGAAGCATGCACCCTTTGGACCTCTAAAAGTGAGGCTTTAACCTGTTGACATGGAGCACCCTTAGGGGATTGCTTGGTGTCCCCTTACACTCCTTGACTTCATATGGGCCAGTCTATGCGTCAATCAGAGCTGTGGCCTCTACTGTCTCCATGACCTGCACCTGTTGGCCAGGCTGAAACTCTACTAGTGTGGCCTTCTGGTCATACCAGAGTTTCATCACCTCTTAGCTGGCCTCTAGTTTACTCTACACCTTCTTCTAGGTTTGGTGCATCTGATTGCCCAGGGCCAGTATGTAGCTGGCCACATTCTAGGGGGCTGGGGTAGGAGGATTCTTGGGAGCTTTCTCCCACCCCTCCTTAACAAGGCTAAGATGTCCTTTAACATTGTGTCCCTAGAGGGGTTCAAAGAGACTGAACCCTACTTCTGTCTGTGGAATCTCCCTCTAGGCAAAGAGAAGGCATGGCAGGAGGATGTCCCACTTACGCCTCATGGGCTCAAGCAGGCCCATAATCATGCCCTTTAAAGTCTTGTTAAATATCTCAACTAGACTGAAGGTTTGAGGATGTTAGGGTGTGGTGAACTTGTATGTTACACTACACTCCCACACGGACTTCATGAAGTTAGTGCCTCTGTCAGAAACTACCTCCTTGGGGAACCCAACCCGGGTAAAAATCCCCATCAGAGTTCTCGCCACCATGAGTGCAGTCACTGTCCTCAGAGGGATTGCCTCTGGGAAGCAGGTGGCGTGGTCCCACCAAGACCAGAACAAACCTGTTGCCTAGCACTGTCTTAGAGTCCAAAGGTCCAATGATGTTGATGCCCACCCTTTCAAAGGGGGTACCAACGATGGGTAATGGGATCAGGGGAGCTTTGTGCTTTTTCCCTGACTTCCCATTGGCTTGGCAGGTGGAGCAGGACATGCAGAATGCATCTTAGACTGTCTTCATTTGGGCCAATAAAAGTAGGAGACAAGCCTGGCAAAGGTAATGTCTTGCCCCAAATGTCCTGCTAGGGGAATGTCGTGAGCCAGGCCCAGTAGGAATGTCTGGTAGCATTAGAGGACCACCAGCACATGGGCTGCCCCACCACCAGAAAACTTAGGCTGACTGTAAAGAAGATCGTTCTCCCAGTAGATTAGGTGATCCCTAAAAGGCTTCACCTACTGCATGGGCAGAGGCCTGGCGCCTCATGCCCTCAAGAGTGGGACACTCCTTCTGTGCTTTGCAGAATTCTTCCCTGGTGCCCCCCAACCTACCAGCTGGCAAGCTCAGGTACGTCACATAGGGTGGCAATGTCTTCCCCGGTTGGCTCAGGGGCCTTTTTTCCTTCTCTACTGCAGGAACTTCAGATGCCGGTTTCCAGCGCCCCTTATCTCTTTCGTTGGCAGTTGTTTGGCCCATTCTTCGAGGCTCCAGACTCCCTTGTCGGGCAGGCATGGCTTGTGTGGTCATGCTGACCCACCCGGGCAATCCCATCATCTCCAAGTGAGACCTGAGCTCTACCTCCCTCCAGGTAGTGTGCTGCAGGTCATTGCCTTACAGACAATCTACATGCTCACAGCAACTTTCAGAGAACCTGAGACCCCCGCCCCTATATATATATATATATATATATATATATATATATATATATATGTTCCATCAATGTGCCCAAAGCATTGGGAAATCACTCCCAGCGTTTCTCACCATCTGGCAATCACATGCAGGCTTGCCTTCGTATTCCCAGAAATTAACATATTTCGCCGACGCGTTTCAGGGCTCACTGCCCCTTCCTCATGGGCTGCTCAATGACACTCTAGGCTCGCCATCTTTTCAACATGCTTTATTGAAGTTTCATCCCTCAGTGGGCGTTCCTGGATGTACATCGTGAGAGATGCATCCTGGGAAATGTATTTTTGGATTGCGAGTTGCATTATTTTCCTATAGTAGGTTTAGCGTGCCATTACTGTTGAGCTTGTTAAAAGTCCTTTGTAGGTTTTAGGAATATGACTGGCAAGTAATTAAAGCATTGGAAACGCTGCACCGTCGACTTGAAAGTTCAAATCCAGCCTCTCTCGTTGCGGTGGTCCTTTTCCCCACGGCTGGGCTGCCGTGTGATATATGTTCCATCAATGTGCCCGAAGCATTGGGAAATCACTCCCAGCGTTTCTCACCATCTGGCAATCACATGCAGGCTTGCCTTCGTATTCCCAGAAATTAACATATTTCGCCGTCGCGTTTCAGGGCTCACTGCCCCTTCCTCATGGGCTGCTCAATGACACTCTAGGCTCGCCATCTTTTCAACATGCTTTATTGAAGTTTCATCCCTCAGTGGGCGTTCCTGGATGTACATCGTGAGAGATGCATCCTGGGAAATGTATTTTTGGATTGCGAGTTGCATTATTTTCCTATAGTAGGTTTAGCGTGCCATTACTGTTGAGCTTGTTAAAAGTCCTTTGT
This sequence comes from Triturus cristatus, assembly GCF_964204655.1. Classification (NCBI taxonomy): domain Eukaryota; kingdom Metazoa; phylum Chordata; class Amphibia; order Caudata; family Salamandridae; genus Triturus; species Triturus cristatus. The sequence continues at coordinate 409,265,919 of NC_140582.1, forward strand.
AGGTTTCAGGAATATGACTGGCAAGTAATTAAAGCATTGGAAACGCTGCGCCGTCGACTTGAAAGTTCAAATCCAGCCCCTCTCGTTGCGGTGGTGCTTTTCCCCACGGCTGGGCTGCCGTGTGATATATGTTCCATCAATGTGCCCGAAGAATTGGGAAATCACTCCCAGCGTTTCTCACCATCTGGCAATCACATGCAGGCTTGCCTTCGTATTCCCAGAAATTAACATATTTCGCCGACGCGTTTCAGGGCTCACTGCCCCTTCCTCATGGGCTGCTCAATGACACTCTAGGCTCGCCATTTTTTCAACATGCTTTATTGAAGTTTCATCCCTCAGTGGGCGTTCCTGGATGTACATCGTGAGAGATGCATCCTGGGAAATGTATTTTTGGATTGCGAGTTGCATTATTTTCCTATAGTAGGTTTAGCGTGCCATTACTGTTGAGCTTGTTAAAAGTCCTTTGTAGGTTTCAGGAATATGACTGGCAAGTAATTAAAGCATTGGAAACGCTGCGCCGTCGACTTGAAAGTTCAAATCCAGCCCCTCTCGTTGCGGTGGTGCTTTTCCCTGGGAGTGATTTCCCAATGCTTCGGGCACATTGATGGAACATATATCACACGGCAGCCCAGCCGTGGGGTAAAGCACCACCGCAACGAGAGGGGCTGGATTTGAACTTTCAAGTCGACGGCGCAGCGTTTCCAATGCTTTAATTACTTGCCAGTCATATTCCTGAAACCTACAAAGGACTTTTAACAAGCTCAACAGTAATGGCACGCTAAACCTACTATAGGAAAATAATGCAACTCGCAATCCAAAAATACATTTCCCAGGATGCATCTCTCACGATGTACATCCAGGAACGCCCACTGAGGGATGAAACTTCAATAAAGCATGTTGAAAAGATGGCGAGCCTAGAGTGTCATTGAGCAGCCCATGAGGAAGGGGCAGTGAGCCCTGAAACGCGTCGGCGAAATATGTTAATTTCTGGGAATACGAAGGCAAGCCTGCATGTGATTGCCAGATGGTGAGAAACGCTGGGAGTGATTTCCCAATGGTTCGGGCACATTGATGGAACATATATCACACGGCAGCCCAGCCGTGGGGAAAAGCACCACCGCAACGAGAGGGGCTGGATTTGAACTTTCAAGTCGACGGCGCAGCGTTTCCAATGCTTTAATTACTTGCCAGTCATATTCCTGAAACCTACAAAGGACTTTTAACAAGCTCAACAGTAATGGCACGCTAAACCTACTATAGGAAAATAATGCAACTCGCAATCCAAAAATACATTTCCCAGGATGCATCTCTCACGATGTACATCCAGGAACGCCCACTGAGGGATGAAACTTCAATAAAGCATGTTGAAAAGATGGCGAGCCTAGAGTGTCATTGAGCAGCCCATGAGGAAGGGGCAGTGAGCCCTGAAACGCGTCGGCGAAATATGTTAATTTCTGGGAATACGAAGGCAAGCCTGCATGTGATTGCCAGATGGTGAGAAACGCTGGGAGTGATTTCCCAATGCTTCGGGCACATTGATGCAACATATATCACACGGCAGCCCAGCCGTGGGGAAAAGCACCACCGCAACGAGAGGGGCTGGATTTGAACTTTCAAGTCGACGGCGCAGCGTTTCCAATGCTTTAATTACTTGCCAGTCATATTCCTGAAACCTACAAAGGACTTTTAACAAGCTCAACAGTAATGGCACGCTAAACCTACTATAGGAAAATAATGCAACTCGCAATCCAAAAATACATTTCCAGGGATGCATCTCTCACGATGTACATCCAGGAACGCCCACTGAGGGATGAAACTTCAATAAAGCATGTTGAAAAGATGGCGAGCCTAGAGTGTCATTGAGCAGCCCATGAGGAAGGGGCAGTGAGCCCTGAAACGCGTCGGCGAAATATGTTAATTTCTGGGAATACGAAGGCAAGCCTGCATGTGATTGCCAGATGGTGAGAAACGCTGGGAGTGATTTCCCAATGCTTCGGGCACATTGATGGAACATATATCACACGGCAGCCCAGCCGTGGGGAAAAGCACAACCGCAACGAGAGGGGCTGGATTTGAACTTTCAAGTCGACGGCGCAGCGTTTCCAATGCTTTAATTACTTGCCAGTCATATTCCTGAAACCTACAAAGGACTTTTAACAAGCTCAACAGTAATGGCACGCTAAACCTACTATAGGAAAATAATGCAACTCGCAATCCAAAAATACATTTCCCAGGATGCATCTCTCACGATGTACATCCAGGAACGCCCACTGAGGGATGAAACTTCAATAAAGCATGTTGAAAAGATGGCGAGCCTAGAGTGTCATTGAGCAGCCCATGAGGAAGGGGCAGTGAGCCCTGAAACGCGTTGGCGAAATATGTTAATTTCTGGGAATACGAAGGCAAGCCTGCATGTGATTGCCAGATGGTGAGAAACGCTGGGAGTGATTTCCCAATGCTTCGGGCACATTGATGGAACATATATCACACGGCAGCCCAGCCGTGGGGAAAAGCACCACCGCAACGAGAGGGGCTGGATTTGAACTTTCAAGTCGACGGCGCAGCGTTTCCAATGCTTTAATTACTTGCCAGTCATATTCCTGAAACCTACAAAGGACTTTTAACAAGCTCAACAGTAATGGCACGCTAAACCTACTATAGGAAAATAATGCAACTCGCAATCCAAAAATACATTTCCCAGGATGCATCTCTCACGATGTACATCCAGGAACGCCCACTGAGGGATGAAACTTCAATAAAGCATGTTGAAAAGATGGCGAGCCTAGAGTGTCATTGAGCAGCCCATGAGGAAGGGGCAGTGAGCCCTGAAACGCGTCGGCGAAATATGTTAATTTCTGGGAATACGAAGGCAAGCCTGCATGTGATTGCCAGATGGTGAGAAACGCTGGGAGTGATTTCCCAATGCTTCGGGCACATTGATGGAACATATATATATATATATATATATATATATATATATATTTATATATATACATATATACATATATATATTATCTACTGGCGGTCGCCAGTAGATAGTTATAGTTAGGTCCAAGTTCCCATAGAAAATCTGAAAATTCTATTTTGAATAACTTTGGCGCCGGTTGACTTATCTTCATGAAATTTTCAAAACTAATGGGGCGCTCCGCTCAGCTCCTACCCTGAAAGTCTCGGGGTGATTCGTCAAAGGGGGGTCCCAAAACATGTTTTCCCCATGCATTTTCCCATAGCACAATTAGTCGAAGGTACAGCCCGAACGGCTGAACAGAATTACTTGAAATTTGGCAAAGAGGTAGTCCTCAGGTCAGGCATGTGCCTTTTGCATATATGGTGTCAATCTGTTCAGTAGTTCCTGAGAAAATTGCAGTTAAAAGTACATAAATATCTATATGCGCGCACGGTGCTCACACGGTGCGCGCACCAAATGTGCGCGAGCGTAATTCTGATTGGTGGTTAGATGTCAGTCAACATTCGAATCGGTCGAAATCAGGAAGTGTCGGACGCCATTTTGTGTGTGACAGTGAAAAAGAAAGGTGGAGAACGTGAAAAGGGGGCAGGGTAGAGAGTTCCTGACCTACTAGCCTTTGTCAGGGGGTCCCTGAAGGACCCCGAAGGGTGAAAAAAAACATTTTATTTTTTTTCAAAAAATCGCGGTGTGCACGCACGGTGAAAAACCCTTAATAAAAAACATTTTAAACTGTTTATAAGTTTATAGAAGATATTAACTATGCTGTTCAACTTTATCCAAATTAAAAAAAAAAGAGCTGAGCCATTCCATATTACAGGATACAGTCAATCTATAACTATATACATAGGTAGTTTATTGTCAAATAAATATATAAAAAATATAATAATACATACATAAATTAGCATTTAAAAAACCTTACAAATTCACTAAAAAAAAACATAGGTTTCACACACGTTATAGTTAGAAATTAGCATTTAAAAAACCACAGGTTGCACACACTTTATAGTTAGGAATTAGCATTTGAAAAACCTTGCAAATTCACTGAAAAAACCATAGGTTTCACACATGTTATAGTTAGCTGGACATTTCACTCGTACAAAACCATTGAAATTCCCCCGTTATAGTTAGTTCAGCTAAATATAACTCGCGCGACCGCAATCCACTGCTGATGACGTCACATATTACATCACTGAGGACATCATCCAGTGAATATTTGTCTTTCTGAAATATAAATATTTTTTATATATGTATATCTAAAGGTTAATGGAGGAATAAATGGGTAAATAAGTGTCTAAATGGATGTTTTTTTTGGTAAAATTAATTGTATAACTGACTTATTAACAGTATCTTAGTGAATACAGTGATGTAATGGATTGCGGTCGCGCGAGTTATATTTAGCTGAACTAACTATAACGGGGGAATTTCAATGGTTTTTTACAAGTGAAATGTCCAGCTAACTATAACATGTGTGAAACCTATGGTTTTTTCAGTGAATTTGCAAGGTTTTTTAAATGCTAATTCCTAACTATATGTGAAACCTATGGTTTTTTAAGTGAATTATACACACACACACACACACACACACACACACTCACTCACTCACACACACACACACACACACACACACACACACACACACACACACACACACACACACACACACACACACACACACACACACACACACACACACACACACACACACACACACACACACCTACACACACACACCTACACACACACACACACACACACACACACACACACACACACACACACACACACACACACACACACACACACCTCCCTCCCCCACCCACGTAGATGACTCTCACGATTGTTGGTGACTATGGCTTGGTGTAATTGTAAGAAAGTGGCTCTGTATATACTGTTCCCAAATAGGTACAGAGTCCACAGTCCCCTGAGGTATGGCAGAGGCTAGAGTTAGATATAACCTTACTCTCTAAAGTGGTAGCTTGGTCGAGCAGTAAGGCAGTATTAGAGGACAGTGTAAAGCATTTGTTATACACACTCAGTCAGCAAATGGTCTCACACACTCAAGAACTGAGCTCTAGGCCAATGGTTTTGTATAAAAATATATAGTTGTTTTATTTTAGGACCAACAATAGGTATTAAAATATACTTCTCAGAATGAGATGCTTTAGATAAATACTTTCAATAGGCAATAGACTTTTGAATTCAATAGTTACAGTTGTTGCAATAGGCAACACAATTTCTTTTTTTTTATTTCAAATCTTGAACAGTTGATATTTGCGGGTCCAGCGCCCCTAAAATGACATATACAAAGTCCTGAACAGGCCTTATCTTGAACACGCGATAAATGCAGTCAAATATTTTCCCCCAGTAATCCCCTAAAGAAGGGCAGTTAAATAGCATGTGTGCAAGATCACCAGATCCCGATTGACAGTTCCAACATGTAGGAGAGTCCCTTAATTTACATTTGAAAAGCTTATCCGGTGTCCAAAATGCTCTGTTGAGTAGCATGTATTTTGTTTGGAATAGGATGGGTGAAACTTTGTGTGTAAGGGCCAACTTATGGATCACATCCCAGTCAAAAGTTATGCCTGTTAGATTCGGCTCAGCCTCCCATTTCGATTCCACCATTTTGTGTTTTGTCGTGGGTAAGGGCAATAATAGTTTGTACACCCTCGAAACGAAGTGGCCCGTGTGCAGAAGACGTGGGAGATGAATTATTAACCATGGTGTATATGGAGAGAAGTTACGAGCGGTTAGCATCGCTTTGATTTTCAAGAAGTCATAAAAATCCATCGGGGTGAGGTCATACCTCTGCTGCAAAATCGAGAACGGAAGTGGAGTCTCATCATCATACATGTCCTTCACCAAGTTAATGCCCTTCTTGGACCAAGACTCCCAGAATAGTCCACTACCATTATATTTGAGATGGGAATTTCTCCACAAGGACATAAACGATGACTTAGGGAATGTCAACTTTGTTTTATGTGTTTGGTCGAGTCTGAGCAAAGCCCGTCTAGTATTTAGCATGATATATTTGGAGTGTGGTAGATGTGACAGGTCCATAGTGAGAAGGGCTTCCAGAGGCGCATGATTTACTAGCGACTCCTCAATATTAACCCATAGTGGTGTATAAGTTGGGGATTTTATCAACCACTGAGCTCCTTGTTTGCACAGAAACGCTGTCTGATAGTTCCGGAACGAGGGGAGACCCAGGCCGCCTTTATCTTTTGCCAATTGCAGCTTCTTCAGTGAGACTCTGGCTTTCTTGCCTTGCCACAGGAAACTACCAAACAGTTGATCTACCTTAGTAATAAAATTATTCGAGAACGTCATAGGGAGCATGCTGGCCAGGTAGTTAACCAACGGAGTTGACATCATTTTGAGCGTCTCCGCTCTACCCCACCAGGAGAGGAACTTTGGAGACCACCCTTCCAGCAATATGGATATCTTTTTAAGGGTCAATTCTTCATTAACTCTCAGCGTAGAGATTAAATCTTTATCAAAGTCTAGCCCCAGATATTTAAAGCACCGAGGCTGCCATGTAAGACCGGAGTCCCCAATAATTCCTTTATCCCCAACATTGTTCAGGAGTTTGACCTCCGTTTTGTCTTTATTGAGTTTATACCCAGAGACTCTGGAAAATTCCTCAATATCAGTCATGAGTGCAGGTATGGCCTCATCCGCTCTTTCTGACATAATAAGTACATCGTCTGCATATGCCGTTAACTTAACAGTGCAGTCTCCAAACGGAATACCAGCTATCTTAGGGTCATTCCGTATATGATATAAGAACGGCTCAATTGCCAACAAGAACAATGAAGGAGACAGGGGACATCCCTGTCTCGTGCCTTGCTTTAAACAAAAGGGGGAGGAGAAAGATCCACCCGCCCTAACTCTTGCCGAAGGGCAGCAATATAGGGACATTACCAGTCTTGTGAATGATTCCCCTAAGTTGAATTTACATAGGACTGCTTTAAGAAAGGACCAATCAACCTTATCAAATGCTTTTTCAGCATCTAGTGTTATTGCTGCCGTGGGCGTGCCTAGGAGTTTCGCTTTTTCTAGGACGTGCGCCAAAATCCTTGTATTGTCACTGGACAACCTGTTTTTAAGGAAGCCTGCTTGAGATGGGTGGATCAACTGGGGAAGGACCTTCTGGAGGCGAGCGGAAAGTATCATAGCCAAAAGCTTGCAGTCTATGTTAATCAGTGAAATAGGCCTATAATTTTTCGGTAGCGACGGGTCTTTCCCATCTTTAGGAAGTACTGCAATTATTGCTTCAGCCAGTGTACCTCTGACCTCGCCAGATTTATTTATGTCGTGGAATAGATGTAGGAGGGGTTCGACTAAAAGGGAGGGGAAGGTTTTGTAAAATTTTGCCGTAAAGCCATCAGGGCCTGGCGCTTTCCCTATCTTCAGATGTTTAATTGCAGTCTCTATCTCTAGAGCATTAATTGGACCATTGAGACTGACCTGGTCCTCAGCAGAAAGTTGTGGAAGATCGCATTCGTCTAAGTACTCCTTAATCCTGGTTTCCTCCACCGCCCTATTCTTTGCATAAAGATCTTCGTAGAATACTCTGAACACCTCTGTTATTTTGTCCGGATCTGAATGCGAGGATCCTGATGCATCTTTAATGACACTAATAGAATTCTTCTGAACCTTAAACTTCAAGTACGAGGCTAGGCTCTTGCCGGCCTTATTAGACTCACATAGCTTAAACCTCCTCCCCTTATCAAGCCAGACTCCCGCTCTCTCGCTTACTATTTTATTATATTCATATTTTTTATTCGCCAACGCATAAAGAGACATATCATCCCTATCCTTTAAGTGTCTAACCTCTAGGTTCGTAATTTAATTCTCCAGGGACTCCAACTTCGCATTATAATTCTTGTTCATTGCTGACCTGATTTTGATACACACTCCCCTTATGGTGCTTTTCAAGGCATCCCACCTAATGAGATCGGACGTGTCCCCCTCTTTGTTAATCTGCAGGTAAGAGGAGACCGCATCTTGTATTGTGGACCGGTGCTTATCACTATTTAGGATTTCATCATTCAGACGCCAAGACTTCTGATGAGAGGAGGGTTTAACATTAGCAATGGATAAGGAGATGCAAGAGTGATCAGACATTACACGAGGTTCTATGGTAGTAGACTCTATTCTAGGGACCCCGTTCTGTGTGATGAGGATGTAATCGATTCGGGAATACTAGTCATGTGGGGAGGAGTAAAAAGTATAGTCTCTCCCAGTGGGATTTTGGAGCCTCCATGTATCCACCAAGTGGAAGCGTTGACACAAATTAAGAAAAGCTTTATGTGATTTATTTGATTTGAAGGGACAGTGTGAGTCTCTATCTAAAGTTGCATCCATTGAAAGATTGAAATCCCCAGCTAGGACGTGTACCGCATTATCCGGGATAGTCTCAATGTGCTTATTCAGATCCTTCCAAAAAGTCAGTTCACTAGTGTTAGGAGCATATATGTTTGTAACATAAAACTCTGTATTATCCCTACTCAGTTTGACCGTGACCCACCTTCCGTCTATACTCGCTTCAGAGGACAGGATCTCTACCTTAGATTTCCTCGCAACAAGTATCAGAACACCATTCTTTTTGTTCACAGCCTCAGCGCCCACAACCTCATTGTAAAATTTATTCCTCAGGTCGTAAAACTGCTTAGCCTCAAGCTTCGTCTCCTGAAGTAAAACAATGTCACCTCTCATTCTCTTTACATAATCTAAAATCTTTTGTCTCTTGACAGGTTGGTTCAGGCCTTTAACGTTAAGAGATAATATCTTCAATCTGTCTATATTACATACTCCCATCGGAGAACTAATTGAGTTATGTGACATCAGGAGGTTGCGCCTTCATATCGGTAATTATGTATTTCACATGGTAAGCATAGTCAGTGCAGTAGTAGAGCCCATCACCACCCTCACCCCCGAGCATTAAGGAGATGAAGACTATGCAAGCAAGAGGAAACAAAAGCAAAAAACATTGAACACACACCCCTTCCCAAAAAACCCTCAACCCCCCACCCTCCCCACCCCAACTGTACGTAGTAGGCATGGTGACTGGAAAGAGATTGCGTTGCCTCCTCCCCGTGCTCGACCATTACAGAAATAACAACGTGAAACAGAGGAACTAACACAGTCGATCTGAGTCGATCTGAGTTATGCTACTAACCAATGCACTTTGGCCGCCATCTTGGAGCGGGTTGGAACGCTCATTCGACATCCAGGTGAGCGCTCTAGTGCTCTGCCTGTCACGCCTATATAACACCATCTGCGTAGCGCAGCGGTCACGCGCAGCGGTGACGTGCCTTCGCTACGCCTGAGTCTCGCCAGAGTCCTGCCTGTCTGCGCCCGTCAGCGTCCCGGAGGCGACCGGAGCGGCGGGTAGGGCTCTAAACATCTGGAATGTGCCCCCCTGGGACACCAGTGCTGCAGTATTCCCTTGGGGAACTTCGCTCCTTTGACACCTTGGTCGCAGGCTGTCGCACTGTCTTTCCCGGACGCCATGGCGGGAAACGCGGCTGCCCTGGCTGTGGCTGACGCCCTATCCGCTCTCAGGTATCACGCCCCAATAAGAACACCCTCAGTGTGGGTTATCGCTGCATGCTATTAAACACCAGGTCGGCGTGCAAACATGCGCAAGACATATTTGAGCTTCTAGATACAGTGAAGCCACTATGCCTTATGCTTACTGAGACGTGGTGGGGTGAATTTTCCAATCCTGATGTAGTTACGGCAATCCCGCCGGATTATAACATTTTCAGGAAGGATAGAGCTAAGGGAAGGGGTGGTGGAGTGGCATTGGTGGTCAAGAAAGGCACGCCTTGTGTGATCCTGCCAGTGAAGGATATCCGAGGTTCAGAGACCCTCGCTTTTTCTATTACTCTGTCTCCACATCAATCTGTTAAGGGATTACTCGTGTATAGACCACCTGGTTTACCCGGTACGTTTTTTGAAGATCTGGACTCCGTGTTGTTGGGGCTGGCCCTGAAAGCGGAACATTGCATCGTGGCAGGGGATTTCAACTTTCGGATGGATGATCCGTCTGACCCTGCTGCCATTAAACTTTTTGAGGCTATGGCCCCGCTGGGACTGATTCCTCATTTGCAGGAACCTACGCACGAGAAGGGGCACACTCTTGACCAGGTATTCTCGTCTTCCCCTCTCGGGGCGATTGAGACTATACCAGTACTATGGTCAGACCACTTGCTGGCCAAATTTACGATCAAAGGCACAGTCAAACCGGTGGCTGCCTTGGCACAGCAACAGGGTCGTGTCCATAGGGCATATCATCGTGTGACCCCAGAGATGCTGGCTCAGGCTGCTGTGTATCATCCATGCTCCCTCTCGGGCGATCTGGATAGGGACTTGGAGACCCTGCAAGCTTGGCTTCTAGACAGGCTGAATGATCTTGCCCCGGAACTGACACCCCGCCTGACACCGAAACGGGTCTCTGCGCCTTGGTTCACCGCAGCACTGTCGGCTACGCGGCAGCAGTGTAAGGTGGCCGAGAGAGCTTGGCGGGCACAATATGATACTATAGCCAAGCTGACCTATAAAACGGTGGTCAAGGCCTATCACCGGGACATTCGCCTGGAAAAAAAAGCGTATCTTGCAAGGAGAATAGAAGCTGCTTCTAACTCCTGCAAGGAGATTTTCTCCATTGTGAGAGAATGTATTTCCCCATGGTCTAACACCTCGGATGAAAAACCGTCTGGTACCTGGGCTTCGGACCTTGCTGACTTTTTTACGAGCAAGATCCAACGCATACAGGACTCTTTTCCATCGCCTGGGCCCATGGGCCAGACTAATCCTGAAGCCATTTTATCCCAGCGGGCTTGGCCTGGTGTGACGCTGAGTGTGTTTCCTTCGCTCTCGGCTCCCGACTCTTTAGCACTAATGGGCAATCTTAAATCGGGTTCGCCCCTCGACCCATGCCCTGCTAAATTTTTAGCGAAAGTTGCGGAGGTGATTAATCCATTAGCAAACCCGCTGCTGAATCTTTCGTTGAGTCAGGGAGTGGTCCCGCACGCCTGGAAACAGGCGATGGTGATTCCATTGCTTAAAAAGCCAGGCCTAGACCCGAAGGCCCCGGTCAATTATAGGCCCATCTCTTTGTTGCCGGCTCTCACGAAGATTGTGGAAAAGCACGTTCAGGTTGTGCTCTCCAATTTTCTTGAGACCAACGAGATCTTGCACGCTACCCAGTCTGGTTTTCGTCCTCATCTCAGCACAGAGACTGCGCTCCTTGAGGTCTCAGAAACCATTAAAGGTGTCCTGGACTCTGGGGGCAAAGCCATGCTGGTGATGTTGGACTTGTCGGCGGCGTTCGACACCGTCCCCCATGATGGCCTTCTCGCAAGACTCTTTGAGATAGGTCTGCGGGGGACGGTGCTCGGCTGGTTTTCCTCCTTTCTTGCCGGCCGCCGGCAAACGGTCTGGGCCTCGCCAGTTTCCGCCGTGATGCCGCCTCTGGGAGTCGGGGTCCCACAGGGCTCTATCTTGAGCCCGACCCTATTTAACATCTTCATGACCCCGTTGGCGGCACTGGCGGAGTCGTATGGGGCCCAGATCGTATCCTACGCTGACGACACCCAGCTCCTCTTCTCGTGTAAGAGAGGAGGAGACTTTGATGGGGAGAGTATCAGGGATTGCCTTGGGGCTGTTTTTCAATGGTTCCAACTGAACAGCCTCAAGTGCAACTCCGATAAGTCTGAGGTACTCTTCTTTGGGTGCGACACTGAGCCAGACTGGCAGGCCTGGTGGCCGATTGATATGTTTCCTCCGTCCTGCTCCTCCCAAGTCGCCAAGAATTTGGGGGTTAAGATGGATAAGGGGCTAACATTTAAAGCCCAGATCCTCGGGGTGTCGGGCACCTGCTTCGGCATCCTTAGGATGCTGCGGAGGTTCCTTCCCCTGCTGTCTGAGGAGCATAGGAAACTGACAGTGCAGGCTCTGATCGGGTCCAGGTTGGATTATTCTAACATTCTTTACCTGGGCCTGCCAGAGTATTTGCTGCAGCGGCTCCAAGTGGTGCAGAACGCTGCTGCCAGAGCAATCTTTGGATTAAATAGACGGGCCAGTGCATCTGGCTTGTTGAGAACCTTGCATTGGCTCCCTATCCGGAAGCGGATCGCCTTCAAGGCTCTGACTCTGGCCTACAAAGCTCTCCACGCGGTGGGAGCGAAGTATCTTCAAAAGAGACTGGTCTTCTATCAGCCGACCCGGTCTTTGAGGTCGGAATCTTTGTTTTTGGCGGTTGTTCCGCGCGTGAAGAGAGCTCGCCTGGGTGGCCGCTCTTTTGGACTGCTGGCGCCACAGTTGTGGAACTCTCTGCCGCTCACTCTGCGGGGAGCTACCAGCCTATTAGCTTTTAGAAAAAGCCTTAAAACCTGGCTGTTTACTCAGTAGTTTGTTTTTCTTGCATGTATTTGTCTGGCATTCTGTTTTTTCTTTTAATGGTGTTATGTTATTGTGTTGCAGCCTTCCTTTTCTAAAAAAAAAGCGCCGGGACACTCTTTTTGAGTAGCCGTGCGCTATACAAAAGAATAAATAACATAACATAACATAATATCAAACAACCTACATCAAGAGATCAAACCTCCAGGGACCTCTTCTGCCGGTCTAGGGCCAGTAACAAAACTAACATAAGCCACCAACGTGCTCTTCTTAACACCATATGTGAAGCATGTCCATTAGTGGGCAGAACCTAGGGACCTGACGCTCATCCTATTGATAGGTATTAATGGAAACATACTACATATCAAGGGATCAGAAACAACTGCATTCAACTGCATTCAACCCACAAATCACATACTGGAAAGAGCCTTGAAGCAGAGAGTCGTGCTATCGGTAACCCTCCACAGTAAGTAAATAAAGCACATATAGAAAATTGGATGGCATATGTGAGCAGGGATCGTTCACTTGTAACCTGAGGCCGAGGCCTGGTCAGCTGCACCCTCGGGGTTACTTGTTTCCATGTCTAAGTCTTCCGGGCCATCAAGCATACGTTTCAGTTTCAGGGGATCTGAAAAAAGATGCGGAGAGCCGTGGATCATCACACGATACTTTGCTGGGCCCACGAACCCATATTGGAAGCCCCTTTTCTTTAGCAGCGGTCGGAGTGCCAAGAACGCCTTCCTGACTTCCACCGTCTCTTTACTGTAATCCTGTGAGATGTAGATTTTATCCGATTTCCACAGAATATGGTTGTTTTTCCTCATAAAGCCAAGAATTTGCTCTACATGCTGGTAGCGTAGTGGCTTACACACAATAGCTCTAGGACCTTTTTGATTCTTATTTATTCTGCCCGGCACTCTATGGGCCCTATCGAACTCCAGTGGGTGTTGAAAGGACATGTTAGTAGCTTGGGTGAACCAAGACTCCAAAAAGGCCACACAGCTCCCATGTTGATCCTCCGATCCTTCCGGAAGACCAAAAATACGTAGATTTCCCCGTCTGTTCCTGTCCTCCAACTCCGCGAGTTTCCGTGTCATTTGATCCGTGGTTATGCATAGGCGTTTGATGGCATTACACGATTTGACTTCCATGTCCTCGAGTCTGCTAATCCTTGATTCGGCTTCTATCAACTTTGCATTGGTGTCGCGGTTATCTTGCCTAATCGCCGCTACTTCTTCTTTGGTCGCTTTTGCCAGATCCCTCACTTCATCTAGTCTATTAAGTATCATCTCTATCGGGTCCTGGTTGTTTTTCCCTCCCTTGCTGGGTGAACCTGGATTCGACTGGTCAGATTTGAGCCTCTTCATGCTTTTCACTGAGTCCTTACTATCAGTCATGGTTGCTAGTCGCGCAGATTCCGTGGCCGGTCTCGACGGCCTCCTTGTGTTTCCAACCGCCTCTTATAGAGTGTCTTACGATCGCCGGCCTCTCCGCTTTCTTCTATTAGCCAATGTAATTAGATGCACAATGATCCAGTAAATCCATCACACGTGGTAAGATGATCGCATTACCTGACCGCTTCCTGACCGCTTCCTGCGCGCTTGTTGGATCACCGTGAGGGAGCACGCACTTTCATATAAGGCCAGAGGCGTGCGTCGACATTGTGGAAGGCAGCATGTGTGTGCAAGGCTGGACTGCACAGTCACTTGATACAACCATGTATTAAATCACAGGGTGATTCAGGTGATATCACAGGGTGTCAGGTTGACAAGTCTAGGACCTCGTAGTGTAGCGCAAGACTCACTCGCAGATCCACAAGCCCTCGAACAGAGACTCCAAAGTCACCAATCCAGGAAGGCAGACCCTGCTTCAAGTGTTATATCAGACCCGGCCGAGTCTAACTTGGGTATACTGGGTTAAGATCAGCCTTCACCACAGTCTCGCCCTCACACCGACATTGCCACCATTACGAGAGATGCGTAGCGTCAGCCGCACTGATTAGATTAATACGCGGCTCTATTCTGCCGGCCATACCTTCCAGAGCGTGTCCCAGGTAGCATCCACCGCGCCAGTGAAGTAGAGACATCATTCAGCCCAGCTCATCCCTCGGGCGCCGTTGTACAACCGTGGAGGTTCTCCGTCTAGGGAGCGTGTGCCGCCATTTTGTGTGCGCGATAGGCGCCAGTGATTCCTCTCAGGTCTGAAGCTGACGAACCACACCTGCTCACTCGCAATCCCCTCCAAGCACTGGCTTGTCACCACATCTTCCAGCAGACATTACCGATTCCCTCAGATTTCATCGGGTGTCTTTAAATCCGACCGCCAACACTCAGGGCAGTCACGCGGTCTCCTCGCCTGCCTCATTCCCCGCAGCCACCGGGCGGAGCATTTGAAACGCCAGGAAAACCGCTTCCCTGCATCAAAAACCTCCAGAGTGCTCTCCGAATGCTTCCCTCACATTCCGGTCATCGATTCCACGCTGTGTAGTGGTGTTAGAGCGGCAAGACCCGTTCCTCTACCCTTAATTGATGTCCGCACGGGCAGAGAGAATCACTGAGCCGCCATCTCTCTCGGCGTCCAAACCACGCCCCTCTAGGCAACACAATTTCAAACACAATATAACTTTGAGCTCAATGGGAATTTCTAGTTAAATGCAATAGATTACTTTTTGGATTACTTTTCTTACCACAGGACTAGATCCTAGATTCAGTCCTAGGGCATCTCATGTAAACAGTAAATACGTTTTGGTTACAGTTGTGATTTTTAAGGAATATTATTGTATTTTAAAAGTTGACACTTAGAAACTTTTTCACATAGAATCACCAATGTTATCCTATGGAAGGAAATTCACTTAGCAGGTAAGTGGGGTTATTGTTACTTTTTCTAACTCACTGTTGGATCCTGGATCCAGCACTGGGGCATCTCCTGTAAACAGTTTAAAGAATGTGTTTTTGTTATACAGGTGATTTTTAATGTATATTTGTAAGTTTGCAAAATCGACACAAAAGAATTTCTGGTGAAAACCAGGCAATGTTATCCTATGGAGGAAAATCAAGTTAAAGGTAAGTACGGTTGTAATTACTTTGCAGGGTCAGTGCTGGGCACCAAGGTCCAGCACTGGGATCTCTCCTGATAGCAGGTGAGTAAATCTGTTTTCGTTATTCGGCTGATTTTAGATGAATATTTTAAAGTTGCAAAACTCGACAGAAGAATTTCCAAGTGAAACCAGTCAATGTTACCCTATGGAAGAAAAGTGAGTTATCGGCTTTTGGGTAAGTACTCGACTGGCAGAGTTAAGGTTCTGGGCATAGACTCAGGGATCTCCCAGGGTCAGGTAGGTACAGTTGTTACACCCTCAGCGGCACAGGGGCAGCTGGGTGCAGAGAGAGTTAGGCCCAGTGTTATCCTATGGGAGGCAGGGGGCCCTTGGCTGGTGGCTGCTGGCTAGCAGGCCACATGGCTGTGGGAGCTGGGCTCCTAGCCACTTACTCAGGGCAAATGGGGAAGTAGATTAGAGTAGAGGTTGCACTGCCAGGGGCACTCGGGCGGCTGGGTGCAGGGTGCTTTTAAACCGTCGGGCGCTCAATGGATTTCAATGGAGAAGCTCAAGAACGAACAAAGGCTGCAAGTTCGGGGAAGAAGATTCTTCAGGTGCGACCACCACTTCGAGAGGTAAGTTGGGTAGTTGGAGGATAGGTAGGCACCCAGGAGTTGGGCACAGGGGGCCGTAGGGCGCCGGGTGCAGGGGTGCCTTTTGGTGTCAGGAAATCTTGCCCTCTGCTGGTCGCGGTTGGAGGGGTCCCTGGTTTTGAGGCTGCCGGCGTCGTCAGGAGCATCGAGGTGGGTTCTTGGGTGCTGGATTCGGGGTCACAGTCGCCCGGGGGACGTCCTCGTGGTCTTTGTTCACTCCAGCACAGGCCAGGCTTGGCGGGTGCAGAGTGTGCAGGGTTCGCGGTTCCTGGCTGATGCCAGGGGTCAGTTACTTGCTTTGTTTCCTCCCACTCCTTTTGTAATGCCTCAGTGGGACCTTAATCTTGTTTTAACCTTTCTGATGGGGTCTCCATTTGAGCCTCTACATAGCTGTCCGTTGAGGCTGTTGTCCTTTAAGGTGTTTTTTCTTGTAGCCATAACCTCGGCAAGGAGGGTGAGTGAGCTCCAAGCTCTTAGTTCAAAACCCCCTTTTCTCACATTACATGCTGAAAGGATGGTTCTTAGGACCAGGGCTGGTTTCCTGCCAAAAGTTGTTACTCCGTTCCATTTGGGGCAGTCTGTTACTCTCCCTGTTTTTTATCCTCCTCCACATCCTTCCAAAGAGGAGGAAAGACTCCATCGCCTGGACCCGAAGAGGGCTGTGAGTTTTTATCTAGACAGGACTAAAGACTTTCGTCTTGATGATCAACTCTTCATTGGCTACGTTGGTCATTCGAAGGGTAAAGCGGTGCACAAGCGCATGCTATCGAGATGGATCATCCTTGCCATCAAGATCTGCTACGCCCTGGCTGGTAAGACCCCTCCTGAGGGCATTAGAGCTCATTCGACTAGAGCTAAGTCATCTACATCTGCTTTGGCCCAGGGTGTTCCTGTGGCAGATATTTGTAAGGCCGCGACTTGGGCCTCCCTCCATACTTTCGCAAAGCATTATTGCTTGGACTCTGAGATGAGGAGAGAGGGCCACTTTGCGCGCTCTGTCTTGCAAGACTTTCTGGTATAGGAAGGTGGACACCCTCCTCCAGGAGTGGGGACTGCTGTGGGAATCTATTCACAAGGTGAGGAATCCACTGGCAGATGTATCCATCAGAAGAACAAGTTACTTACCTTCGGTAACGCTTTTTCTGGTGGATACAGTATCTGCCTGTGGATTCCTCACTGACCCACCCGCCTCCCCGTTGTCCACCTTTGAATACCATGAAAAAGGTTTTGTTGATATGTTTTTATACTTTCTTGTGCATTTGTAGGAAATGCTTGTTTATTGAGCATTCCTTTCCTTTGTATACTGTGTATATGTGTTGGTATATTGTATACTGTGTATACTTTGAGTCTGTCGTTGGTCCACCTGTTCGCCTCGAAGGCACGGAAAAAATGGGTGGAACTGACGTCATCACGCCGACGTGAGCTTCTTATGGCTCCGGTGACGTCGTACGGAGTCGCGAGCGGAGCCGATGCATTGTGACGTCGCCCACGTCGACGTGGAGTGCTGGGAAAGAAAAGTTCCGTGGAATGCTGGCGCAGGGGATATTCACAAGGTGAGGAATCCGCAGGCAGATACTGTATCCACCAGAAAAAGCGTTACCGAAGGTAAGTAACTTGTTCTTCTCTACTCTTGCTCTTGAGTTTTATTGTGGAAAATATTATTTGCAGATCTTATCTACATAGCAAAAATACTAATATCTGTAGATGTTATCTTCATAGCTACAGGCGAAGCATTTTTAAAGAAACACGTCGATGTGATTTGTAATTTACATTTATCTAGTTATTTTTAAATGTCAATGAAAGACTACGATATCTAAACACTATCTGCACCTCACACAGGACAATACATCTTATGTACAATCGAGCACAAAAATGTACAATTTTAAATGAAACAACTTTGTTTAAGATTATTGATTACGAAATTCAATCATTAAAGTTTTGAAGAGGAAGTTTCAAGGTGCCAGGAAAGGATTCAGAAGCTGCAGAAGACTCTAGAAACTGAAAGAGAAAACTGTACCTCGGTCAGTGAAGAACGTTTGAAGCTGCAACAAGAAAATGAGAAGCTGCGAAAAGAGGTGGAGGAGTGGAAGAAGACCGGTATGGAAGCACAGCAAAAAGCAAAATTTCAGGTATGTGTCTATGTGTATAGATATATATATATATATATATATATATATATATATATATATATATATATATATATATATATATATATATATATATATATATATATATATATATATATATATGTGTGTGTGTGTGTGTGTTTATATGTATGCATACATATATATGGTACTATTTTTGATGACAGAAATATTACTACCATAAGAGGCATAGTCTATAATTATTTTAGAAATGTTGATGACATCATGGAACAAAGCATAAGAGTACGCGCTCAAGCTGACTTGGAGATTGTTGAAAGCGCTACCGGAGCGCCTGGTAAAGGGCTCCTGGTTACGTATTTTGTGATTCATTTCAATAACTTCTGCTGATTTGCACTACCCTCTCGAGAGTGCCTGGTAAAGGGCTCTGTGTTTTAGTATCCTTTTAATTTGTTTTATAAATTGTTTGTACTCACTGATTTTACCTGCGCACTGTCAGCACTTTTCACCCGGTATCCTCCCCGGTCCAGCATGGATTGTTCCGATTGTCTGGAGGGAGGTGGCTCACACCGGAAGTGAAACCTGACTGTTTCCCTCCCAATCCCGAGGGGAGATTAGCAGTCTAGATCCCTCACTACATAAGCTAATGCCCAGTCAGACGCGCAGCGGACGCGCACAGCGGACGCGCGAAGGCAAGCCCGTCAGCACCAGTCCGCGCCAGGTCGTCGCCAGGAGTAGGAATCCCTGTCGCTCCCGCCCTGTTTCAGTCCAAACAGGTGAAGGAACCTTCTACTTTTACTTATGCCAGTAGAGAGTTAATGGCGATTAAGAACGCCAGCTCTAACGCAGACATACCGACTCACGCCTGACCTACCCTTTCTGAAATGGAGGGTCCTTTTTCCTGCATTAACTGTAAATATCAAAGCGCTCCAGCCCACTCCATGAGTGCTAACATCAAGCCTAAGCTGATTACAGACTCTATCTTCCATCAAACGGAGAGGAGACACTCTGACAGTACAGGTTCCAGCAAAGGCTGGAACTGCTTTCTGGCTAATGTGAGGTCTTGCCTAGACATGCCGCCAATATATGGGACCTGCTGTCCTCTTATAATCCAACCATAGGGTTCATTATAGAAACTTGGACCAAACCTCACTCCAACCCTGACATAGCAGTAGCACTCCCTGATAACTACCACACACTAAAATTAGACAGACCTCACAGGATAGGGGCGGGCAATAGCAATAATATATAAAAATCCTGCTACTATCTCGGTCTTAGACCAAGTAAGTAATGATCAACTGGAGATACTGGTATTTAGCATGAAGTTGGACCATAACTTTAGTTGGAAAGGAGCTATAGTATATCTCCCGCCTGGTCCATTAACAAATATCACCTCACAGCTCATCGAATTCATTGCCCCGCATGTCATTTCCTCCAGAAAGTTTCTGCTTCTTGGAGACTTCAATATTCATAGCGAAATTCGAGACAATCCGGACACCTCTTCTTTTCTGTCCGAACTAGCTGCACTCGACCTAACTGTAATAAACAAAGACCCCGCCCATTTGGCAGGACATACGTTAGACATCATTCTAACAAATTCTCCCGACATATCTTATGTTGCCACGACTCCTTTGACCTGGTCCGACCATTTCATGGTCGAATTACGGATTAATACTCATAATGCCCTCTCCGCTTCCAAATGCTATCCTAAAAAAAACTATAGGAAGTGGAACTCTATCACACCTATACACTTTGAAGGTACTTTTTGCCCACCTCTGCATGCGGACACCGATAATGTAGAGAAACGCCTTGCCTCCTTCAATGCCTGCCTACGGGCTACATTAGATACTTTAGCCCCCTTGAAAATATGCCCCACAATCATTAAATGTCGTCAGGCCCCATGGTACTCGGCCCCGCTGCGGCTAGAAAAGAGCTCATGTAGAAAACTCGAGCGCCACTGGCGTCGTTCCCAAAACTCCTCTGATAAAGAAAAATTTAAGATGGCTCTTAGCCACTACTATCACAATTTAAAAAATGCAAGGAAAACCCATATTGGTGCCTCTCTCGAACTAGCTGGAACTTCCCAGAAATGCCTTTACCAGATTTTAAAACCCTTCACTAACCCCACGGCCTTCGACACGGCTTTTGTACCTTCCCAAACTCTGTGCGATAATATCGCTGAACATCTCACCCAGAAAATTGACACAATCTATAACAAAATCACCTCAACCACAATTCCTCTTCCTAAATTAGAATATGAAGCTCCCCGCATTATTCCGGCAACCAACTTTTTAGAAAATTTTCCATTTCTCACAATACAAGATACCGAAGCCCACTTTAAAGGTGCTAAATCAGGATCCCCATTAGATCTGATACCTGCTAAACTGACAACCACCTTGGCCAAACATCTTGCCAACCCCATTTGTAATATTCTCAACAGCTCCTAGATGGATGGAGCTCTCCCCTCGGATTGGAAAGCAGCACAGATACTTCCAATCAAAAAGAATCTCAAAATCTCACCAGATGACGTCACAAATTATTGACCCATCTCGCTCCCCTCCACACCAAAATTTTAGAAAAGCACATCAATACACATCTTTCCCTTTTCATTGAATCAACTAACAGCCTTGACTCCTCACAATCTGGTTTACCCTAGTATTGGAACTTTCATAGATTCTCATGCTTTGTATCATTCCCCGTCGTCGGAATGGGAGCCTCGGTAAACAAAAATATATATATATATATATATCATAACCATAGAAACAAAAGAGAAAAATAGGCCTAGGCCTCATCTCATTTTGTAGTATATCACCCTCTTTGTGTAAAAGAGCCCAAACTTTTGCCAGGACCAATCAGCACAGCCTCACCCCTTGGAACCTTCCTGAGAGAGCTCAGAGCCTCAGATTTTTCTACCGCACATTGTGCTAGGGAGTCTCCACTGAGCTCTGCTCAGTTTCTCAGAACTTTACTATTAGACATCTTTATTTGCCATCTTTTGTGACATTATGTCAGAAAAGGAGAAGAAAGCCTTATTCAGACCTTGTGCTTCTTGTGGGAAGAAGAGACTTTTTGTGGAAGATAAGCATGAAAACTGTATTTACTGCCTATACCCGGAACACAAGGCCACAGACTGCAAAATTTGTCGGACCTTCTCTACCAAAACCTTGAGAGACAGAGAGGGTCGGTTGCTGACGTGGCTGCAGAAGCTGAAGACCAGGACGGAGGTTCTCTCTTCGGATGAGGAGGATTCAATTTCTGGCACCTCCTCCAGGAGATCTAGGAAGAGGGGTAGGTCATCTCCCTCCACCTCTGCGGAACCCCCTCTCAAAGCCCCTCACGGGATCTCTGAAAGGTCTGAGGAGGCTGGTCCCATGAAATCTCCTCACGGAAGTGTAAAGGAGAGGCAGGGACGGGCTGCTGGTGTGGACGTAGCCCTTAGGGACAAGAAGGAGGTTGCAACATCTTCTCCTCCGTCCCAAAAGGAGAAACCTGTGAAGAAACATGCTGCAGGAACTCCTCAGACAGTTCCAGTGAAGAAACAGCGTCCGTCGACGCTGGCTAAAGCAGGTACGTCGACGACGATCTCCATAGTTAAGACTGTTTCCATGGGGTCGTCGACGGGACCGTCGACGATATCTACTTCATCGTCTACGGCGGCTTCTTTCTCGTCTTCGACGGCGGTGTCGACGACGAAGACCACATCGACGATGACGACGACGAGTTCGTCGATGTTGATGACGACGTGTTCGTCGACGAGACCATCGACGGTTGCCCCGTCGACGATGAAACATGCTCCGTCGACAAAGAAGAAGACTCCGTCGACGACCTTACCGTCGACAACAATTCCTGTATCGTCGACGACCTCATCGTCGACGACAATTCTCGCCCCGTCGACGACGGCTACCCTTCAATCGACGATGTCATCGTCGAGTTAGTCGACGCATGGAATCCCTTTGACAACGACTCCGTCGACGGGACCGTCGACGACGAAGAATTCTGGATTTGACATCCAGAGGTTAAAAATTACGCCGGACATGACTTCCCCTAGGTGGGTCACGCCTTTGCCACCATCCATGCTTCTCGATGACTCAGAGGAGGAGGAAGAGGATGGGCAGTATGGGGACGCCTACAGCCCTTCAGACCTGAATGTGAAACAGCAGGACACGGATACTGAGGAGTTTTATGGTCCAGAGGTGCAGGAGGAGCGACAAAGCTTTTCACAGGAAGTACATCCCCGCTCTCTGAGGCAGGATATGATAGCCTTGCCAGTGGCTTTAGTGACGGATTTGCAAATGATGCTGCAAGACTATAAAGCTCGTTTTCCGTCACTCCCAGACGTCACACCGGTGCGCCCATCTACGTCTGTGGTACCGCGAGACATGGCAATGGACTTGCCACCTCTGCCTAAGGATATACCTTGTACCACTTCAACGGTGGTACCGTTAGTGGTTCCTCAGTCTTCATATTCGGAACCTGCCAATCAAGACACACAAGATTTGGATACAGATGATGACGATGAGGGGCATGTGATCCCCCTTACTGATCCAGGGGATCCGGATGGGGACCCTGATGACACTGGTATGCAGGATCCGGATGCTGTGGGCCGGGAGACAAATATATCGCCTCCAGCAGATATTGGTGGTTTCCATAATTTGATGGAACGGGCATCCAAGAGGTTTGGTCTGCCCCTTACAGTGGAGCAGTCGGACTGTTTCCTATATGACTTTAAAGCACAATATAGAAAGTCGGTCAGATCAATTCCCATCATAGAACATGTCTGGGATGAGGGAATTAAGACAATGCAGAACCCAGCGACGGTCATCCCGGTTCTTCCCCGGCTGGAGAAGAAATACAAGGCCCCTGAGGGCAGTCCTGCATGTTTCCTAGGACAACCTAAGCCGGATTCCGTAATATCTCTGGCCGCGCAGAGCAAGTCAAAGAATCCGTCCACTCCGTTAACCACGCCTCCGGATAAAGAAGGCAGGAGGCTGGACAATGTGGGAAAAAGATTCTCCACCATGGCCAGCTTGTTGGTCCGTGCGGCGAATTCTTTGGCTATTCTAGGCAGGTACGACCGCCAGATGTGGTGCGACATGGAGCCATTTATGGACCAGCTACCAGAGTCGAGTCAAGAGGAAGCCAAGCAGGTTCTCATGGAAGGGGAAAGATGCTCTTCGGAAGTCATTGACTGTGCGATGGACATAGCCTCTACTGCTTTCAGGGCTTTGGCAGGGTCAGCGGTCTTGCGCCGTCAAGGCTGGTTGAAGGCGACCTGGTTTCGCCAGGAGGTCCAGAATAAGATCTTGGACCTTCCCTTTGACGGGGAGATGCTTTTTGGTAAGCATGTGGATGACGCCCTCCAAAGCATAAAGAAGGACACGGACAACGCTAAGTCCTTGGGGTCTTTGAATTATGGCAAGGTGCCATTCAGTGGAGCACGTGGTCGAGGGTTTTCTACTTACAGAGGAAACCAATGTCAGTATTCCACACAATCAGGACAGTCCTATAAAGGTCAATACTCCAGCCAACGCCAAGGTCATTCGGCGTCTTTCTCTCGTCAGTCCCAGAGAGGACGTCAGAATCGTCAGGGACGAGACAACGCCAAGAGGCAATAGCGGCCTCCTGGCTCTGGCTACTGTTCCTCCCCTACCAAGAACACCGGTTGGGGGCAGGATCTTTTTTTGTCTGGACAGCTGGGTTCTTTTAACATCGGACCGGTGGGTCTTAAATATTGTTCAGAGTGGCCATACGTTGGAGTTCCAAGATCTTCCTCCAACAAGAGCTCCGGACGCCCGTCCATCAAAACATCTCCGACTGTTGCATCTCGAAGCCCACCAACTTTTCATCAAGGGGGCGATAGAGCCCGTACCTCTTTCGCAAAGGGGCAACGGGTTTTATTCCAGGTTTTTCCTGGTTCGGAAGACGGAAGATACATGGCGTCCTATACTAGACCTAAGGGAGCTCAACACCTATCTCATCAAACTCTCTTTCAGGATGGTCACTCTCCAAGATATTCTACGGCTACTGAATCCGGGAGATTTTTTGGCGTCCCTGGATTTGGAGGATGCATACTTCCACGTTCCGATCCACCCAGCTCACAGGCAATATCTACGCTTCACAGTAGGCAAGAGCCATTTCGAGTTCAAGGTGCTTCCGTTTGGCCTTCGCTCGGCACCTCGGATATTCACGAAGCTGCTGGCACCAGTCGCGGCCTTTCTAAGGAAGCAGTCCTTGGAAGTGTTCCCAGACTTGGACGACTGGCTCGTCAAGGCTCCGTCGTTCAAGGCAACTTCTCAGGCCGTGTCAACTTGCATACGGTTGTTCGCCCATTTGGGTCTTCAGCTCAACAGGTCCAAGTCGGTGCTGATACCCTCCAGGTCACGAAAGTTCCTTGGGGCTATTCTGGACACGAAACTATGCACGGCTCGTCCTTCGGAGGAGCGTCAACGCAAACTGACTGCCTCCGCTCGTCAAATGCTGCACAGGAGATATGTATCGGTTCGACGGTACAAGTCCTTACTCGGATCGATCTCATCCTGCATACCTTTAATACCGCATTGCAGGCTTCATATGCGTCCTCTGCAGGAGGAGTTGGACAAACAATGGCGCCAGGCAGAAGGGTCGTTCAACAACAAGGTGTGGATAACACCTGCTATGCGCAAAGCCTGCGAGTGGTGGCTTGTGAAGGAGAACATCGCAGGAGGATTAACGTTTCGGATTCCTCCTTCGCCTATGGTGGTGACCACAGATGCTTCCTTAGAAGGATGGGGAGCTGTACTCCAGGAGCTTCAGGTCAGCGGTCACTGGAGTCCAGCAGACAGACTACGCCACATCAATCTCTTGGAGCTGAGGGCCATTCACTTAGCCTTGCTGGCGTTCCTTCCCAGACTTCAGAATCGTGCAGTGCTGGTCCGGACAGACAACACGACGGCCATGCACTATATCAACAAGCAAGGGGGAACAAGGTCGCGGACTCTGTCCAAGGAAGCTCAGATGATCTGGGACTTTGCGATCTCTCACAAGATCACTCTGCAAGCCGAGCACCTAGCAGGGTGTCTCAACATCACAGCGGATGCTCTAAGTCGACAGACGGAAGTGACTCACGAGTGGGAGTTACATCAAGCCACGCTGGAGGCAGTGTTCGAGAGATGGGGTACTCCGACCATAGACCTCTTTGCGTCCCCGGAGAACGCCAAGTGCCGGTTTTACGCAAGCAAGGTTCCCCATCAAGGGTCTCTGGGGAATGCCCTTTCGATTGCTTGGTTCGGCGCATTTTGCTATGCCTTTCCTCCCATTCCCCTCATTCCTCGAGTTCTCAGGAAGGTCAGGGCGGAACCATGCAAGATGATTCTCATTGCTCCAGCATGGGCGCGGCAGTTCTGGTTCACGGAACTCCTGCTTCTCTCCCAGGATCGCCCGATTCGCTTGCCACTGATTCCATCTCTGTTGTCGCGAGATCAGGGGCAGGTGCTCCATCCGGATCCGAAGTCACTTCACTTGACAGCGTGGCTCCTGAACACAGAGAATTCCGTCATCTGAATCTCTCCAGGGAGTGCAGGGATGTTTTATTTCAGGCGCGGGCGCCAAGCACTAATAAGACATACAGGGCAAAATGGAAGAGATTTTGTCTGTGGTGCCACAGGAATAAACTCCATCCTTATAAGTCCCGGCCACATCAGGTTTTGCCTTACATCCTGTCTCTGGCTAAATCAGGTCTGGCGCACTCTTCTGTCAAGGTACATCTGGCTGCCATATCCCGTTTTCGACAGAAGACATCGGGGCCATCTCTATGGTCCGCAAGGATTGTTAAGCAGTTCCTTAAGGGGTTATTTTGGATGTATCCTCCGGTCCGACCACCCCCTCCTATCTGGCAGCTTAACCTAGTACTGGCTCAACTGATGAAAGCGCCCTTTGAGCCAATTCACAAGGCGGACTTGAAGTTCCTGTCGTGGAAACTAGCCCTTCTCTTGTCATTAACTTCGGCTAGGAGGGTTAGTGAACTCCAGGCTCTCTCTATAGTGGAGCCTTTTCTGCAGTTCAAGAGGGATGTGCTGATTTTGAGAACCAACCCAAAATTCATCCCGAAGGTGCCTTCGGAATTTCATCTGAATGAACCCTTAATTTTGAACTCCTTTTTTCCGCGTCCTTCCACCCAGGCGGAACGAACATTGCATTCTTTGGATGTCCAGAGATGTCTGAAATTCTATCTCGAGCGCACACGCTCTTTCAGGAAGTCTACACAGCTATTTATTGCTTACAGTGCACCACGGAGGGGTTTGCCGCTGGCTAAGAGTGGCATTTCCCGCTGGATTTCCAGTGCAATACAATACTGTCATCAGGCTGCGGGCAAACCTTTGGATAAAAGGGCCCGGGCTCATTCTACGAGAGCGATGGCGTCTTCAGTGGCTCTTTTAGCTGGAGTTGCGATCAAGGACATTTGCAGGGCAGCAACGTGGAGCAGTGTACACACCTTCACGAAGCACTACTGCCTGGAATCGGTGGGACGAGATGAAGCTGCTGTTGGTCAAGCAGTCCTCCGGAATCTTTTTCAATGAGAGGTGAGCTTTCCCTACAATCCCTCCATCCTGGTAAGCACATTTGGTTTCAGTAATGATTGTTTTTGAGGTGGTTGTGTAAGGCCATGTGTCTTCCAAATGTGCTTTTCTGATGTACTGCTTACTATTCTGATACAAAGCATGAGAATCTATGAAAGTTCCAATACTGGGGTAAGAAAACAAGTTACTTACCTGTAACTTTGGTTCCCCAGTATTGGTAACTTTCATAGATTCTCATGCGCCCACCCACCTCCCCTGGGAAAGCTCTGCTGGTTTACTGAGGAAGTGGCTGTTGGCACAACGGCTACGAAAATCTGAGGCTCTGAGCTCTCTCAGGAAGGTTCCAAGGGGTGAGGCTGTGCTGATTGGTCCTGGCAAAAGTTTGGGCTCTTTTACACAAAGAGGGTGATATACTACAAAATGAGATGAGGCCTAGGCCTATTTTTAGGTCGAGGACTACCGGTCTGCCGAAAGGCAGAACCGGAAGTCGGAGATTTAATGACTTGGAGAAGAGGGGCTTGAACCCGCCCCTCTTCTCCCCTGTTCTCCATTGGCTGGCCTCGTAAATGCTGGCCAGCCACTGGAGAATAGGTCAGTCACTCCGATTAGGCCCCGTCCTTTTCAGATCGGGGGGCGTGTTTTTTGCAAGAAGTCTCAAGGAGGAGACAACAGCAAAACACGCCCCCGAATCCGAAAAGGACGCTGCGTTTCTCCGAGGCATTTCTGCTCTGCCTCGGAGAAAGGCGGTGATGTGCAAATGCGACAACTAAACAAAGAACTCCAGTTTTCAGAACAAAGTAACTATCTTGAAATAAAAAAAACATTTCTCGAAAGCTACCCGATGTGCTCAGATTGAACAACTTTTTAAACAATTCTACTGCAGGATGATACATTTTAAAAGCTTTGTTTTTCAGAACTACTTAGAGTGGTCAAGATGCGTGTGCGTTTACAAGCAGCTTGCTTCTAGAACGGCATTAAAAGCTGGGTTTTCCAGTCTATTACTGCATATAATATTGCTTTTCCAACATGGCTGCCGAATTTTCAAACCAACACTTACCTTTCATCATGTGTTTTTTCTTTCCCAGCAGAGGCTCAGTCAGAGTCCAGAAGGAAGTTGGCAACAGTCAACTAGCGGGCTAGCCTAAGTTGGTTTCGCTTTTGTACGTGACGTAGGGACAGGCATACTGGGTGCAGAACAGGAAAGAGCGGAGGCGACATCAATTCTCCCGCATACGGTACGGATTGTAGTGCGGAGCAGTGTAGTTGGGAGGGGGGAGTGGAACGGCACCACCTCACCTTGTGCGTCCAGCATACAGCTCCCAGCCCCTCCCGGCTCCTCTCCCTATTCATGCGCGCCAGTGATGCAATGTCGGCAATGAGCAGGGGCGCACACCGTGATCAGCCACACCACAAAGAGCGAGGTTACTGGCAGCGCGGGGGGCGCTCCAGGCGATTCAGGTTCACGGCGACATGCGGGGGTCCCCGCGCCACTCACTGCTTGTTCCGTATCGGGGCAGAACACTCCCGTCTTCGCTGCCGACACCAGCCTCCACGTCACCTCCACCGCTCCCCCACCTTCCGCGGTGAGCAGCGGCGTCCACACAGGTACCGGAGAACCGAGGTCGCAGAATCAACTTCAGCGCAGTCCACCCAGTCTCCCTATTAATTTAGCCTGTGCTTGTTTACAGCAGTGCCTAGGTTGTCCCATTAAATGAAGCAGTGATAGCACATAACAAAGCCGAGCCCTGCAAAGATTCACTTTGTGGGGAGTGTGGTCACAAAGGCTCCCTCTGTCAGGTTTAGAGCAGACAGGTTGTAAGTAAGAAATTAATTCTTTGTAGTGTTTGTTTGCCCCCCTAAACTGTAAACAGTTCTGAACTGGATTATCGTCACCATCTCCATTGACTTAGTCATGAGGTTACAGTGGCTGCTGAGCCTATGTGAGAAACTTGCGATCTATCGTAGTATTGGACTATTTTGCTGACACTGGGCCTCTCCTTTTTTGAAATATGATGAAGCAAAACATGTTCTAAAATAGGAGTAAAAGGGTGGAGCCTTTACCCCCCTAGAAATAATGAAAGCTGATCAGTTGTCAGGCAGTGGTGGCGACATTGATGCTTTCTGCAGATGGAGGAAATAGCACCGGTCTTCAGTAAATGGAGGAATTAGCACAGGTCTTCTGTAGATGAAGGAAATAGCACCATTTACAACGGCGTCGGTGAACATGCAGGCAGCTTCTTGGAGAGTCGATGCTTTCAGCAGCGAATAAACACCAATTAACTGCTTTTGGAGAATCGCCTCCTCCTCCCGGCTCTGCAGGCAGATTTCCTCTCGGACTGGCTGGTCTCTCCGGGATCTGCAGGGAGGGATCCCGCACAGGACGTTTTAGTTGGACGGGCGCTGCCTCACCCCATCCCCCTCGAGGAGTTTGAGCTTGATATGTGGGAGAGGGGGCACAAGCACACATGTCTTTTAAGATGAAAAATTACCAGCCAGGGAAAGCAATGGGGGGTGAATGGTAGAGAGTAGGAGCTACTAACATTACGTATAAAGTGCTAAGTCTGGCACATTAGCAGGGCAAAGGCTTCACGGGGGCATCTGGCAACACTGGCCGCGGTTCTATGATGGAGCTCCTCTCTTGTAATCCACGAGTCTGGTGGCGTGTGGCAGTTGTAAGCATTTACAATGCTATGGTCTCGGCATTGGTAAAGTTAGAGCTATTGGCATTGCTCATGACATTATTTTTGTTTATGGAAACTGCATTGTCATGAGCAATGCCAATAGCTCTAACTTTAACAATGACAATGCCGAGACCGTTGCATTGTAAATGCTTGTTCTCTTTTGTTTCTATGGTTATGATATATATATATTTTTTTTTTGTTTACCGAGGCTCCCATTCCGATGACGGGGAATGATACAAAGCATGAGAATCTATGAAAGTTACCAATACTGGGGAACCAAAGTTACAGGTAAGTAACTTGTTTTCTTCCGCCCCAGACACAGCACCAAGTCCACCCTGGTGGCAGTCACAGACGTCATCAGAATGCTGTTGGATGAGGTTCAAGCGGTGCTCTTGGTGCTGCTTGACCTTTTTGCAGCATTCGACACCATATCCCATCAAATCTTACTCAATCGACTGGAAGACATAGGTATCACAGGGAATGCCCTGAAATGGCTTACCAACTTCCTATGTGATAGAACACAGACAGTCAACCTAGGCCCCTTTCACTCTAAGACCACCAAGGTTACCAAGGGAGTACCCCAGGGCTCATGCTTGAGGCCTACCTTATTTAACGTTTATGTTGCACCCCTGGCTAGACTGTTGAGAAAACTGGGCTTCATTCCTATATCATACGCCAATGACACCCAGCTACTCCTTTCATTTGATAAATCCTGCCCGAACATTCAAGCCATCTTTAGCGCAGGAATGAAATCTATAGCTGAATGGATGAAATTGAATTTTCTCCAACTTAACGCTACAAAATCCGAGATAATGCTATTTGGTGATGCTACCGTGTTACGGTCGCCTAGTTGGTGGCCAGAGGAACTAGGTCCCACTCCTTGCCCTAAACTAGTGGTAAAAAACCTTGGAGTCAGACTTGACCAAAAACTCACTCTGAGAGACCATGCCTCCTCCACTATTGGAGCCTGTTTCCACAACCTTAGTATGCTCAGAAGAGTCTTCCCTTTCCTACCTATGTCCTCGAGGAAAACTCTGGTACAGGCACTAATTTTAAGCCTCCTAGACTACTGTAACGCGCTGATGATCTCAGCTAACGAAAAGGACATACACAGACTACAGGTTATCCAAAACACAGCGGCCCGTTTGGTTGACAATGCCCCCTCAAGAACAGCCTCCCTCCCCTTGCTGCAGAAACTTCACTGGTTACCCATTCGAAAAAGGATCCATTTCAAAATATGCTGTTTGGCATACAAGGCCATAAACAGATAAGGCCCTAGTTATCTCAATGCCAAATTTGTTAAATATGTTCCTCTTAGACCCCTCCGCTCAGGAGACAAAGCCCTTATCTCGGTCCCTCACGTTAGAAAGGCTCGACAAGGCGGAAAGGCCTTCTACCATCTAGCCCCGCACCTGTGCAATGATCTTCCTCTCCGCCTGCGACAATGCACAGATTACCTCACATTCAGGAAAATGCTGAAAACATCTCTCTTCTAAATAAGTCTCCGGGTTCACTTGTGTGGCTCCAGCGCGGAGATACCCTTATGGGGTGATTCGTGCGCTTTATAAATGAAATAAATAAATAAATCTGCTCTTCAGGCCTTTGGTGGGCAATTATGTTTTCCATGCAGCACTTTATTCTGTAGGAATACAGCTGTAGTGTCAAATGAAACCATTATAACTAGAGTTGATTTGGTGCTTTCTGAAGAGCAGAATTATTTTTTCAACTTTGGGAGTTGAGTAAAACATTTTCATCACTCATCTGTCTCAATAATAAACTCATAATAATTAACAGCCAAAACCCTCCCTCACTGTGAAGATTGCAACTTAAACACGTTACAATGTCCAGGATTTCCTAAAATTGGAAAAGATGAGAACTATTTGGTTCTACATGTTTCCTTCTTAAGAAGTTAGCAGAAGCAGTGGCGGCTGGCATGTACCAAGGGTGATTGGCTGGGGGCATAGAAAAAAAAGAAAGCAAGAAAATAGACTTGCCTTCCACGTGCAGCACAACGTCCTCCTCCCGCGGGTATCTTCTGGACGCGGGATGCAGGAAACTGCGCTACCCCAATCTTGGCTCTGCTCTTACAGGATTGGATAGAGCAGGCTCTTTCGCGCTCCTAAGAGCACTGGAGGCCTGTGCTTTCTCTATCCCACTGTCTAAGACAGCTAGGTTAGAGAACTTTAAAATGTACATGGCTGGCTAGCAGTCCCGGGCATTTAAAAGCACACAGTTCCCTGCTGCTGCCACTTGGCAGCATTTTCCCTGCCCCGTCTTGACGCTCAGTTCGGGACGGGTTGCTGAAAAATAAAATGGGAATAAGTAACCTTTATGCCCATTTTATTTTTCTGCTCTGAGGCTTGTGGGGCGACACTCCTCTGTTCAATTGGAGGAGCCACCCCTTCTCAGAAGTACTTGCTTCTCTTCCTCTGAGAGACTAAGAGGACAGCCACATCACATACAAATATTGAATCATGCACTGACAAAAATATAAATTTCTACTAAAGTAGTTAATTGAACATATTTATTATTCAAATGTGTTGCTTGCATGTTCACAAAGTTCATCTTCATTGTGTTCATTCATCAACTTGATACAAAATTCTTCTTCATCAGATACAAGGAAATGCAGCCAAGCCAACACGTGTTTCATGAAAAACATTGGTTTCTTCAGGGCTGTCTATAGGAGAATGCATTATATTAGATCAAAAAAATGAGATATCTTGAATAAAGGCAACACAATTCATTGAAAATGTACATGTTTCAATTGTGGTGGTTCAAAGTACATAACATTTTTATCCACTAATTGCAGTACCCTTGATTCATGCCAGTTACAAAAGGGATAGAAAGAAGGAAAAAAGAGGTAAGAATATAGTACAGTGTTAGACAAAAGTAAAATACATCCCGCATATCTTTTCATCAAGGTAAGTCATCTATAATTCACAATAAATTATGCCCCACTTGGATTCATAGGCCAATATAATCTCCCACCTTGGGGAACATTGGCTCTCCAACATGAATACGAGATAATGAGTATTACTGCTAGCTAAAGCCCACTTAATGTAATAATATCCTGGACAAATTCATACATGCACCATGGGCATAAGTCAAGAAAAAATTAGAGGATGTGTACTTTTCAAAATACATGAAGAATTCTATGTGTCATACGTTCCTGCATAAAGTACATCGCTCCCAATGATAAATTCTCTTTGTGGGATATTTCACAATAACTATATAGAGAAAACATGGGGGTGTGGCTAGCCGCCTAAGATGGCGGACGTGCTCTGGTGAGGCTCCGGACCCTTGGGGGGAACAATCCTGTATATCGCAAGACATGGTACTACGATAGCCTTCTGCAACTACGAGCACCTGACTGAAGATCCGGAGTAACAGGCCGCCGAGTCTGGACCTGAGATTCACAGCGCCGATAGAGGATTTGGAGCCCGCCCGCGGGGGCAGATGACGCGGCCTGCATCTGATGTGCAGCTGAGGCCAGGACGAGGGGGTCTCCTGCTGGTCACCCGACGCTTGGAGCACCGGGCCCTGCGGAGTGGACGGGGGGCCCTGACCATTGGTAGCGCGGGGCTACCTCTAGAAACTAGCAGAGGAGCGTACCGCAATAGCTCGGCCTACAGAGGAGGCGAGCGGCGCTGCACCACACCGATCTCCAATTAACCGGTGGGTGCGCAGGGCTGAGCCAGAGCTGACAGAAGCGGGAACGGATCTCATCGCCCCCGCGATGCTTCGCTATAGCGAGAGGCGAGCGGCACACCCCATCTTCCCGGCGGCGTGGGGGGTGCAGGGCTCAACACATCACAACGCTTCTTCCGAGACTGCCCATGCTTTTATGCTGATCTGACCCCCGGGGGGGGGAAGAAAACCAGTGGGATGCGATGATGTGACAGATGCCTCTGCCGGACCTGACCACCGGGCGCTGGCCCCCACCGAGCTTGGGCACTTTGCCTGCTGCCTGACTGACCCATAGCTACCGGGCACCGCTGATACAGGCCGCTGGTCACAATCCCTCCCGAACAATAGAAGGGCGCTTCGGGGGTGCTGTGGACCACAGATTAGGAGCCACGAGGCTGCGAGTTCCCTGGCCTCCTACCCAACGGTTGTTACCAACTACAGACCTATCGAGGTACTCACTGGGCTCTTACGCCACACACTAAGAGGGCGGCCAGGACCCGAGGTACACGCTGTGGAGGAATCATACCCCCCAACCGCACATGTGCGTGGCCTGTGGCCTATGGCGAATGCTAGTGCTAGTACTAGGAACAGGTCATCACCACTGCTACATCAGCCTAACCAGTGACCAGCAAGCAGGCAGAACTTAGAGAGGAGCAGGGCCTCGCAGACTGCTCAAAGCGCGGCAAGAGGCAGTGACTCCATAGACGTGCCTCACTGGGGCGAGGGCCGCGGGGAGCACTGCGGCGTGGAACGTGGGGTTTGTCTGACTTCTCTGACAGCCCGAATGACGCCGAAGAATGGCTAGAAGTAATGAACCTGGACTCCAGCCAGAATGGTTTATCGGATCCAACGGGCCAAGGCCCCACCAATATGGTTACCACCGACCTCGCAGGAACACACAGGACAAACCTAGAATTGATCCGTCCCGCGAACAACAACGGACGAACAGGGCGGAGGCCCTGGCCGTGGCAGGATCCTTCCGGGAAGATAGCACCAAGATCTTAACAGACTCAGAGGACAGCACCGTGCACTCGGATTCGGAGTTTAGCATCGCCCTGTTCCCCTCAATAACACGACAGACCGTGGACCATTTAATAGAAAACTAATGTAATTTCTCCACTTCTACCATCTGTACTTGCATGGAGAACCTACTGAGTGCCAGTGCAGAAGTATCGGCTACAACAGTCTCCTATTATAGTGTTTTGATCACAAGCGCAACCCTGTGTAAAACTGAAATGCTGTATTGCTCCCTTACTATGCCATACAGTATTAAACCTGATTGATCATGTGACACTGAACTCTATAGCCGATGATACCTAGCATGAAAATAGAATAATTGTGATGGCAAAGATAACAGATGTATTATCACAACTGTATCCTTTTATATTCCTAATTCCATAAGGGCTAAAACATACATACACAAAACAAGGTGATGTTTTAATTAATATATCCTTCTAGGGCCCACGGCCTGTATGATCCTGTGACACAGAGTACTGTAGCAGCTTTTATGTTATATAAAAGACCAAGGCAGAGACACTTGCAGGAAGCAGTGATCTCCACAGGGCGCCAGCCAAATTACCGTCCTTACCCGTGGGTGCAAAGATTTCAGCTTTTGTTCAGAAGTGGCAGGAAATCACGTCAGATCGATGGGTTCCAGACCTAGTAACCAACGGCCACACCCTCGGATTCATCAGACAGCCACCTACTACTCCGCCCGGGGGTCCCCCTCCCCCTCGTCTTCACTTATTATTCAAGGAAGCCTTAACAATGCTCCTCAAGTATGCCATAGAGAAGGTTCCATCATCTCAGAAAGGAACAGGTTTTTATTCTCATTTCTTCCTGATCAAAAACAAGTCAGGGGAATGGCGACCAATTCTAGACCTCCGCAAGCTAAATAAATTCCTCAAGAAACAAAATTTCCGAATGGTCACACTTGCTGAGATTTTCAGTTGTTTAAACGAAGGAGATTTTTTGGCTTCTCTAGATATGGAAGACGCATATTTCCACATACCTATCCACCCCAAACATCGCAAATTTCTTCGCTTTACAGTGGCTAGCGTCCACTATCAGTTCAAGGTGCTCCCGTTTGGGCTTAAATCGGCGCCAAGAATCTTCACAAAGTGCTTGGCACCAGTAGCAGCAGCATTGAGATCTCGAGGAATACAAGTATTCCCTTATTTAGACGATTGGCTGCTCAAAGGTCCTTCAGAACACGAAACCAAGGTTGCCACAGAAGAATGTATACATCTATTCGCTTCTCTGGGACTGACCCTCAACAAGAGCAAATCACAGTTACGCCCTCTCCAAGTCATGCCTTTTCTCGAAGCACGGTTAGACACGGTCCAGTGCAAAGCATTCTTGTCGCACGACCGCCAGCTGCGTCTTCAGAAGTTGGTAAAGTTAATTGCAAAAAGAAAGTCAGTTTCAGTCCGAATGTTTGCTTCGCTCCTCGGAATGTGCTCTTCAGCGATACATCTCATACCCTTAGCACAGCTCAAAATGAGACCTCTTCATGAAGAACTGCACCTTCAATGGCAACAGGCCATGGGTTCGTTCCACGATACTATCAGGATCACACAGCGCATGTTAAATTCTCTGCATTGGTGGTCGCAGACAGAGAATTTAAACCAAGGCCTCACTTTCCTACAGACCATTCCAGACTTCGTTTTAACGACCGATGCCTCCATGGAAGGATGGGGCGGTCATCTGCAGGATTTGCAGATTCAGGGAGGATGGTCTCAAGTTCAAAGACAACAGCATATCAACAGACTGGAGCTCCGTGCCATATTTCTGTCTCTCCAAGGGTTCCTTCCAAGGATTGTGGGTTCCTCAGTACTAGTCCGTACCAACAACACTACCAGCATGTATTATGTCAACAAACAAGGAGGAACGAAATCAACCACGCTCTCGCAGGAGGCTCAGGAATTGTGGGAGTGGATCACACTCCACAAGATAACACTGAGAGCCGAACATGTCAGGGGTCTCCACAATACCCTGGCGGACACGCTCAGCAGGTCTCAGTCGCACTGTCACGAGTGGGAGCTAGAGCATGAGCAGGCGAACACAGTGTTCCAGGCTTAGGGCAAACCTGCGCTGGACCTATACGCAACGAGGGAACACAAGAAATTCCGATACTATGCCAGCAGGTTCCCTCAACAGGGATCAAGAGGGAATGCCCTGTCCATGCGATGGTCAGGGATTTGTGCATACACTTTTCCCCCAATACCATTGATTCCGAAGGTGCTCTGCAAGATGAAGCTGGAGGGTTGCCTTTTAATACTGATTGCACCCCGTTGGCCAAGGCATTATTGGTTCCAGGAACTTCTCCTATTGTCTCAAGACAGGCCCATTTGCTTTCTTCTGACGCCTACAATGTTATCGAGGGACAGAGGGCACTTGCACGCATGGCTCCTGATTTCTTAGAGTTCAAGGACCTCAACATTTCACAGGACTGTCGTGAGATTTTGGCCAAATCCCGTGCCCAGAGCACAATCAAGACTTATCGCCTCAAATGGAAGTGATTTTGCTACTGGTGCGAGGCAAGTAAAATTCATCCAATTCACGCTCCTGCAGAACAAATATTCCTGTATCTGCTTTCTCTTGTCAAGTCTGGGCTTACTTTTTCATCAGTCAAAGTACATCTTGCTGCTCTTTCCAGATTCAGGAAGTGCGCAAAACTTCCCTCTCTCTGCGCGTCTTCACTTGTCAAACAATTCATGAAAGGACTTTTCCGAGCTTTCCCTCCACTGCGAGCACCCCCTCCAGAGTGGGAACTCAACACAGTGCTAGCGCAATTAATGAAGCGTCTATTTGAACCGATCCATTAAGCGGATCTCAAATTCCTCACTTGGAAGGTCACCCTTTTATTGGCTCTTACCTCTGCAAGAAGGGTTAGTGAGATCCAAGCTTTCACTATCAAGGAGCCCTTTTTGCAGTTTACTCAGGACTACATAATCCTTCGAACAAATCTCAAGTTCATCCCTAAGGTACCGACACAATTTCACTTGAATGAACCGGTAAGATTAAGAACATTCTTTCAAGGATCCATCCACTCCAGCTGAAAGAGCATTACACTCCCTGGATATTAAGCGCGGTTTAAAATTCTACCTACAGAAAACTAAGGACATCAGACGGTCCAACCAACTGTTCGTGGCCTATGGTCAAGCAACTCTTGGAAATGCAGTAACAAAGGCAAAAATAGTCAGATGGCTGGCATCTGCTATTCATTTCTGCCATGACAAGGCTAACAAGCCTTTGCAGAGGAAAGTCAAAGCTCATTCGACAAGAACTATATCAACTTCTACAGCTTTGTTTGCTGGAGTGACTCTGGAAAATATCGGTCGTGCTGTGACATGGAAAAATGTCCACACGTTCACGAAGCATTAGTGTCTTCAATCTTCGCATTAAGAAGATGCAGCGGTTGGACAGGCTGTTCTACGCCATCTCTTTCATTAAGGTCAGATTCAGGTACTTTTTCTCTTTTATGTATTATTCCATTACTTTTAATATTTATGCAAATATACAGACTTATATGTCTAAAAATCGTAAATATTTCTATATACTTATATATATATATGTATATAATGTATTTTCTATAGCTTTTGCTTCTTAAAGGCTTGGTTTAAAAAACAAATATATTTATATGATGTTTTCAACCTTTGTGAATGCTATTTGGGAGTTTATGAGCACGTGTCTCCCACCATCCGCAAACGACAGTATATTGGTAAACTGCCTGCTACTCTGATTCAGGCATGTGAATCTATGAAAGATACCCCAATACTGGATAAGAAAACAAGTTACTTACCTGTAACTACAGTTATACAGTATTGGTATCTTTCATAGATTCCCATGCACCCACCCTCCTCCCGACGAGTCAGTTCTCTATAATCTGGCATACTTACTTCCCACTTGTGCTAGGAAAATCTGAGGAGAACTCCCTCTGCTGGGAAGGTTCTAGAGGGTGCTGGTAGCTGATTGGTTTGAACCAACTTTTGGTTCTTTTTACTATAATTATGTAGATAGGCTACTAAGATGTTGGCCTTAGGCTTTTTCTTTTAGCCTACTACTGTTATTTACTTTTGGCACTACTTTTGTATTTACCGTGGGACTCCCGCCTCGGCGACGGGGAATAATTCAGGCATGTGAATCTATGAAAGATACCAATACTGAATAACTGTTGTTACAGGTAAGTAACTTGTTTTCTTATTCAGCGTTTGCCAGAGGCGTGACCATCTGGATAAGTCGTGGGGTTCCATTCACTGAGCTAGAGCGTCGTATAGACGACCAGGGTCGATATATCCTGCTGAAGGGCTCTCTTGGCGGCGTAAATTTGATCCTGGGTAGTATATATGCCCCAAACTTTTAACAGGATTTCGTTTTTTCATCGGTTGGGTACAGCTCTGGTTGGATGGGATACGATCCCCTGGTTTCTAGGAGGGGACTGCAATGCGGTACTAGATGTAGATTTGGACAGATCCCATCCCCCACTGCACGGCGCTGGTGCCTGCAAGCAAGCAGATCTCCTAAAGACATGGCTACAAGGGTGGGGGTTGACGGATATATGGAGACAGATACACCCTACACATAAAGAATATTCCTTTTATTCGCCGGTCCATCACCTCCACACCAGGATAGACAGATTCTTATTTACAAATGCCATTGCCACACGTGTCAGTTAATCCATTTATTAGCCAAAACCTTCTCGGACCACAATCCTTTAGAGCTCACACTTACCTGGGGGAAAGTACCGACCCCAGTGCCGACCTGGAAACTGTGGTCCCAGTTGCTGGAGGATGCTCTGTTCCGCACAGCTATTTCCACTACTATTAACAATTACTTATCTGAAAACTGGAATATAGCTTCCTCCAATCTCATAGAGTGGGAAGCACTTAAGATGGAGGTGCGAGGAGCTACCATTGGGCAGGTAGTGGGTGCCAGACAAGAGATACACCAACGCCTGATCAGTGTAGAAACACTAATGAATACCTTAGAACCGGAGGTAGTAACAGACCCAGAAAAACGAGATGCCTTACATAATGCCCGCATTAGCCACGCTGAAACGTTAGAAACTCTATGGGTTATCGATTATAGTGCCTTCACACAACGGAAGCACGTTGAGGCAGACAAGGCCGGGACATCACTAGCCCGCATAGTGCGGGACAGACCAGAACTGCCAATTATCACACGCATCCATACACCGAACAAAGGGCCAGTCTACACACAACTCGAGATAAATGAGGCCTTTTGTAATTTTCTTAGTGACCTCTATGCGGCCCCAGTGCATCATAATGACATGCTCATGGACGATTTTTTCCACGGATTAACACTCCCCTCTCTACCGGCGGATACACAGAAGGAACTCGCTGGCCCCATTACCCAACATGAAATACGGGCAGCGATCAAAGGCCTAAATCATAACAAAGCGCCTGGCATTGATGGCCTGCCCATAGAATTTTATGAAACTTATGTGGACGCCTTGGCCTCCAAACTAGAAGAGGTATATAAGGCAGCACTAGAGGTTGGACACTTGCCACAATACACTATGCAGACACTGGTCGTCTCCTTGCTTAAGCCAGGTCGTGATAGTACCGATTTATCTAATTATAGGCCTCTATCCCTATAGGCCACTGAATATAAAATCTTGAGCAAAGCACTAGCAAACCGCATACAACCTTACTTAAACACCCTCGTACATAGTGACCAATGCAGATTTTTACCAAATCGCAGCACGTCCCTCAACACTAGACGCTTACTCTACATCATGTCGGCTACCCCAACGGCATATCAGGCAGCAGGCTGTCTGGCGCTGGATTTACGCCAAGCCTTCGATTCCATAACATGGGAATACATGTTTGCTGCTTTACGGCGATTCCGTCTCCCTGACACCTACCTCAAATGGGTGCACCTACTCTATACCTCTCCCACTGCCAGGCCACGCACTGGCCATTATATTTCACGGGAGTACATGATACACAGGGGTACACAGCAGGGATGCTCATTGTCTCCCCTGTTGTTCGTACTCGCGCTAGAACATCTGGCGATCGCCCTGAGACAATCAGCCGAGCAGCTGGGAATACTCATTGATGGCAATGCTCACCTGGTTTCAATATACGCCGATGATATTCTCCTCTATTTACGCGATCTGACTGCTGACGCTGAACCTCTCCCCACATTATTTTCTATCTGTGAAAGTATTTCAGGCCTCGCTATTAATACCAGGAAATCATATGCCTTCTATTTTCAAGACGGACCTCGCCCAGATATGGCACAATTCGGTACTTATACTCTACCCGTAGCTCACACAACATTTAAGTACTTAGGAATACAAATGTTTAGGGCGCAAGAGGACCAATTAGAAGGAAACCTGTTGGAGGCCATCGCCGCCCTACGCTCGAGTGTAGTCTTTTGGATATCACTACCGCTCTCAGTAATGGGGCGGAACGCTATTTAAAAGATGGTGATGCTTCCCCGTCTTTTATATTTCTTTGTGAACCTGCCCCTGATAGTCCCACACTCAGTCTTCCGCACCTTAAATACTATCCTCATAGAACTTATCTGGGGTAAGGGCTGCCGGAGAGTGAGTCTCCAGAAGCTACAACTAGAGTCCCACAAAGGAGGGCTGGGGGTTCCCGATTTCAGGGCCTACTACTATGTCTACCAACTCCAGTGGCTGTCCTACTGGACAGCAGGCAGGAACCTACAAGAAATTGGATATACATCCAGGAGTATAGATCGGGGTACACTCCACTCCTTAATCCTGCCAAAAGCCAAAGTTCCATCGGAGGGGCCCCCACTGCTCAAGACTGCAATCCAATGCTGGAAAAAAGCTCTGCTGTATACCTCCGGAACAAACCCCTATGCGCCTAACATCCCATTGCTGGGCATTCCTGTCCCTGGGGGTGGACTTACGAAGGTCAGGCTACAGACCTGGACAGAGACGGGCGTGGAGACTGTCGGGTCGTTCTTTGGAGACAGCGTCCTCCTTGATCATGACGCTTTTGTACAGGCTAAACTTAAATTCATTCAAACAATGGTACTACACAGATCCTACTTAACCCCTTAGAGAATACACTGCATGTTCCCAGAGGCCCAACACTATTGCCCCCGATGCAGGGGTGACGAAGCGGACTTCACTCATATGTTGTGGGCATGCCCACGCCTCCATGACTATTGGAGCAGAATCCAGCATTCTTTGGGAGAGGTCACTCACCTCACAGTTCAGGACAATATCCTAGAATGCCTTATGGGGCTCCACAAATGCACCACGGCTCTCAAAGTACAACTGCGGTTTCTGGACCTGGCCATGAGGGCCATCACCATGAGATGGAAATCCCCTAGATGTCCCCGGTTGACTGTATGGCAGGAAGATATGATACAATGGGGCAGTGCCGAAAGCGCGGCA
The DNA here is from genome assembly GCF_964204655.1 of Triturus cristatus. Taxonomy (NCBI): domain Eukaryota; kingdom Metazoa; phylum Chordata; class Amphibia; order Caudata; family Salamandridae; genus Triturus; species Triturus cristatus. The sequence continues at coordinate 409,307,414 of NC_140582.1, forward strand.
CTAAGACGAGAAGAGGAAAGGGGGACGCGGAAACATCCCATTTCTATGGACTGGGACATTATGATGGAAGACTTTAAACAGTTAGATCTTTTGCCTGTGCATGGTCATCCCACCCAATAACACACTTACACTTTACAAGCAACGCGTGTCAAGAAATAGTTGCAGGCCCGGGTCCGGATACAACCGAGCACAGGCAGCGAAGGGTCAGTACTGACAAGTTGAAAGTATTAATAGGCCGCAAATCATAAAAGTATTAGCAGACCAGGAGGGAGGGTTGGGGGTAGTTTTCTAAAAGTTAAGTTCTGTTATGTTTCAACATACTAAGTGCAGCTACTTGGCAGAATTAATGTATTTCATGTATACACACAATCAGTACATGACTGCAGAGGTGGATATTTAGCAAGAAGCATTTGAAACCGAAACAGTATATCATGTGTAGAGGTATACCATGTATATGTTGGGGGACTCAACAAAAGATAAAATGCCATAAGTACTAAATATGTTATAGTGTACTTTCACTATGGTAACCAATAAAGTATGTTTTAAAAAAAAAAAACTATATAGAGAAAACATATAGACTTATCGATTAAAAGCTAATACAGGTGATGTAAAAGACGGTTGCATATGCTTTGCTAACTTTGCAAACTAGCGAATATATAGACATTGGTACGCTCTACAGCCTCATGAATTCTATCAGCACCCTACTACCATATGTTGGTACTACACAGCTCCTCCATACTCCTATTCAAGTTAACACTCTCACTGAAAAGATACTATGCAGTGAACAGATTTGTCAGACCCAATCCCAATCAATATCTCTCAGTATAGCTAACTATATTCAAGCAAACATAACATAATCAAGAGTTCCTAAGTTAAGGACCAGTGTGTAATACGGACGTGACCTCTATCTCAAAATTATTATATCAGAAACCCCCTTAAATGCGATACCCGACCCGGCACCAAAACTGGGAAATCCAATCACATAAACAATAAAGTGCTGAAATAATATCAGCAGAAAGTGTTCCAGATCTGCCTTATCCCCAATAGGTTACCATCACATTATCTGTGCTGCAAGGACATAACCTGTATACTAGAGTCCCATGACCCTTGAGCCATTCAAAGAGCTCAGCACCACCTAGGACTTACTTGATATAGGCTGTAGCCTCCCTCCGGCAGATTAGCTGCAGTCGCACGCTGTTGCGCACTTACCAGTTCTTAAATAGCCTAACTTACAGTGGTAGGTTGCCAATTAGTCCCTAAATTATCCATTCATTTAACCCAGGCCGGGGAAGATTTTAAAAAAGCGTTAGCCTATCCGCATCAGGTAGCCACAATGTTTAGCAAGACCCATACAATTTGAAATAGATCCTTCACGTATGGCACAATCTCCATTATAATGTCAAAATGCTTGTGAAATTGTACACATTAGATCTTTATTCACATTTAGAGCTGTTAAAATAGGATAAACAAAATTAAAAAGGAGAAGTCTGGATTCGAATCCCTGAATAGCATGCATGCCACACTAGATCTTAACCCGTTGATCTAATAGGAAACACAGTCAACTCATCTTTATTAATCCTCACACAATATCTCATCCTAATTCAACGGCAACTAACAACAGTCAAAAAGCACTGACATCCTTGCTCGGCCATTTAGGGCATGGAGATTTTTCAATCATGTAAGCAACAAATTTGAACAATAAATATGTTTGATGAACTAATTCAGTAGAAATTTGTATTTTTCTCAGTGCATGATTCAACTTATTATATTCCCTGAAAGGAACACAGGGAATTTCTTTCTCTTTTTTCCCTTGTTTGAATCACATACAAAGATGTACATGTTCCATTAAAACAGTGAGTGGCTGTTTTATGCTGGTCAACATGAATACTAGCTTAGTCAGAGATGCGTTTTAGTTTCTTCTTTTAACTAACCTTAGCTTCTTAATTTTTCAATTTCTTAAACTAAAATGATGCTATATCTGCTCTTTCTGTGTGTTTTGTTATCCACCTGAAAATCCACCTGAAAATTTAAGTTGGCCCTTCCAGACAGCACAAGCCATATTGTGGGCTTGCCAAGAGCATACAGGGGCTTGAAGTCCACAAATTGGTTATCATTAGTTTTGTTCCTGTCACTCCTTTGCCTTATTCATATTAGGTGTGTTTTTTGTCAGTCTTGTGTTTCTTCCTGCCATGAAGCATAACCTCTTTGATCATGTCTTTGACTGGCTGGCTTCTGTGCTTCCTCTGCTCGCTTTTAGGGGGAAAAAATATTTTTGTTTAAGCATTCAATGAGAGTGCATCTGATTTCCAACGCTCGCGCTCATGTGTTTTTTTATATAATTCTTTTTATTAAACACAGTGAATCGACAAAGCAATTTACAGTTAGGAGGAATTAATTCATTATTACATTGGTAATCACATTGTGAACAGGTCCAGAGCAATAGTACGGTAGGAGTTACATTATTCACGGTGAGGGTGGATCATCAAGAAGGGAATTGCTTGGGGGTTACAGATATTTCCTCGGTAAATGTTCCAAGCATTCCAGATTAAGGACCACTTTTTGGGGCAGCCCCTTGCTACATATACCGTCTTTTCCCTGAACATACACCAGTCCATGTTTGCCCCCCAGGCCTCTATTTTGGGTGGATATCCGGCTCCCCACAATTGTGCGATGTTTCTCTTTGCTAACATTAGACCTAGAGTGACCCAGAGCTTACTTTTACTGTTCAGGTCCGTAGGCTCCCATACGTTCAGAAGGCATCTCTTCGCTTCAGGGTGGAGGACAAGTGTTAGTACTTCACTAAGGATATCATGTATTTTGCGCCAGTACAGCTGAATGTGTTCACATTCCCATAATATATGCATAAAAGTGCCCTCCCGGCCTCCTTGCCGCCTGCAATCTCCCCTCTCCGTTTTCCCCATTCGGACCAGACAGGGCCCAGTGAGGTACACTCTGCGTAGTATTTTAAGTTGGATGAGACTCAATCTGGCAGAGATTGCTGCTGCCTCCTGCCACTCTTCGTCGTCTAATTCTAGGGCATCCCTTTCCCACTTCTCTCTTGTTTGTTGGAGAGGGTCCGCAGTATTATTAATCAATTTCTTATAAGTCAGTGATATAGCTTTCTCTGGTAAGTAGCCGTCAAGCAGCCTGTCTTCGAGGGGTGAGGATTCTGGAGGAGAGGAACCTTTTGGCAGGTGTGTCTTTAGTGCATGGCGAACTTGCAGGTATCTAAAGTATTCTGAGTTAGCTAGTTTGTGTTCCTGTTGCAGGGAGTCAAACGTTATCACATCGCCTTTCACCCACATGTCCCCTATTTTTGAGATTCCGATTAGATCCCATTTGTCGAACCCTTTTGATGTCCACAGATTGCCTAGTTTATCTGTATCCCAGAGGGGAGTTGCCAGTGTAAGTTTCTGTTCCCACCCCAGAATTCTGTTCGCAGCGTGCCAGACCTGAACCAAGTGTCTAGTCGGTCCTGTTAGGGGGTGTCGCTGGGGTTTAGAATAAAGTGCCCTGTTGTAGTTCCCTTCTGGCAGGAGCCACCTGTCCATGGCTTATGCCGGGTCGTCCGCGCGACGGTAAGTGCCATGATTGATGGCCGCGAGGTGGGCAGCCCAATAGTATTTCTTGAGATCTGAGAAACTGATCCCCCCGTCGTACCAGTTTAGGGCAAGTTTAGCCAATACTATACAGGGTTTCCTGTTCCACAGCAAGTCTCTTTGCAGGCCCTCTATTTCCCTGAAAAAGCATGCAGGAACTAGGTCTGGGGAGTTTTGTAATGCATAAAGTAAGTGGGGCAGGGACATCATTTTAAAAAGTGCCGCTCTGCCCAACAGTGAGAGTCGGAGCGCTTTCCAGCTTGCTATATCTCGCTTCAATTTTTGTAGTGGCGGGAGCAGGTTACATTTGAATCAGAGTTTCTGGTCTGAAGTAACAAAAATACCTAGATATTTAAAGCCTACTGTAGTAATATGTATAGGACAGCCCTGAAGTAGGGTGGGCGGGGCCCCGCTGAGGACATATAGGAGAGACTTACTCCAGTTGATTCAGTACCCAGAGTATCTACCGAAGGTTGCAAAGATATCTAGTACCCTTCCAAGTGACGCTTTTGGGGAGGCTAAGAAGAGAAGAATGCCATCTGCATACAATGAGATGCGGTCCTCCCATGCTGCCGACCATCGCAGTCCTCGTATCACTGGATCCCTATGAATCCATTCTGCCAGCGGTTCCAGGGCAAGGGCAAAGAGGAGGGGGGACAGTGGACAGCCCTGGCGAGTCCCCCGACTTAGTACGAACACTTCAGATTTTTTATTGTTGACTACAACTTGAGCTAGGGGCTCCGAGTAGACGAGTCTGACCCATTGAATGAAACTAGGCCCAAACCCCATCTTTGTTAGGAGTGCAAAGAGGTACAGCCATTCCATGGTGTCAAATGCCATGGTGGCATCCAGTGAAACTATTATCGCTGCCTCCTGGATTGTGGCTATTCTCCCCATCACAGCATGCACTCTACGCAAGTTCAGGGCTGTGTTTCGATGGGGCATGAAGCCTGACTGGTCAGGATGCACCAACCCGCTTATTACTTTGACGAGGCGGTTTGCTAGGAGTTTGGCTAGTATTTTGGGCTCCGCATTGAGTAGGGAGATAGGCCTGTAGGAGGCACAGTCAGTCTTCGGTTTGCCTTCCTTGTGGATAGTGATCAGTGTGGCTATCTAGTGGAAGTGTCTGTAGCCTATTGCTCTCCTCAAACATGTCATGCAGGTGCGGGCTAGTTTGTCTGGTCTTAGAGCTCGATAGGTAGGCCATTAGGACCTAGGGCCTTGCCTGATTGGAGACTCCTGATTGCTTGTGCCATTTCATCGTTGGTAAAGCCGCTCTCCAATAGGCTCAGGTCCTCTGCTGATAGAGTGGGAAGTGTTATGTCTTTGAGTAGCGACTGAGGATCATCTTCGGTATATGGTGTACTCGTGCGGTAAATTACACTATGGTGAGCAGCAAACTTATTAGCAATGGCTTGAGGGTCAGTAATTGACTTGCAGACTTTATCAGCTCTACGCTTGTGTGTTTTTATTTCCCTTCGCTGCCTTTTTCCATGTGCTTCTCTCACACAACCCACACTTACGTTATTCTCTATTGCCCTTGTGCTTCTGCCCCATGCTCTCCATGCTGCTCTTTTGCCGTGTGCTTCTGCCCCCCACACTCCACATTGCTCTCCTTCACCGATGTTTTCTCCCACATTTATCTTCCCCCCACCCACTGTTGCTTCACCTCCACCCACTCCTGTGTGGATTTTATTTTTCTTTAAAACATTTCAAGCTCTGTTTTAAAACCGGCCCTTTTACTCTTCTTTTCTAAACATTTACCGATCCATCTCGGGTCGGTAAATAGAAAGATAAAACAGTGCCCTTTGTAAGTGCACGCATCTGTGTTGAACGCATGTGTGTGCTGACAAAATGACATGACACTTAAGTTTTTGGCTTTTTCCCCCTCCCTCCTGCGCACAGCAGCTGCAATGTTGTTCAATATGGCTGAAAACATTAACAAAGCTAATCGGTCTCCTTCTCGAGACCTATTGACTTTTCCAATGCTTGTTTCCAGTGGCAACTGGATGGAGTTCTCCTTTACAGGCTGTGGGTTGTAAATCATTTTTTTTTCTTTTTACCAGTTGCTTAAATAGGACGCTTTGGACTTTTTGCTTAGACATTTTCATCTGGAGGTGGAGCCAGTTTTCAAACTCATTTTCATCTGTAAAATATTGTTTCGCCACCTTTTAGCCCTTTGCCACGGACACAAGCAATGCCGCTTGTTGAAACGTATAAATCCAATGATCACACCAGGTAGATAGATCCAGTACTTCTTTATTTACGTATGTCCAATGCAAACAGTCCGTCCACAAGCGCAGCACAGTTGTGCTGTTCCAATGTAACTGCCTAACGGACAACCGTCCATAAAGGCCAGAACACGAGAGTCTGCTTGGAAGATGCACATACAGATATGTAATCATAAGGACTCATAAGGACACAGAATGTAGAATATGACCTCGTGGTCCAGATATCACGCTACTCTCCCGATAAATGAGCATGTTTCTTCTGTGCCATTTGCGGGTGGTGAAAGTTAGGCAACGTCTTAGAGGTTTGCACACTGTTACAGCAGGATTGTGGATTGTTAGCGCCGGCACTTACGACTCAAAGCTGTTTCTGTAATTAACTTATAGGGTTTGAGATCAAGCCCAACCTTTTGTTGCCTTTGTCGTTCCTACATATGATACTTAGACTGTTTTGTGTGGGCAGGGCTTATCTTCTCACATCTTGCCGACTAGTTGATTCTGAAGATTAACAAGAATGAGGTGTTTAGTGCCAAGATAATTTCCACCCTCTCCGTCCCTTTGCCCATTCTACTCGTTGTCTCGCGCATTGTGTTCTCCGGTTGATCTCTGCCTTGGGGTATCAGAAGACAACCACCTTTCCAGGGGAATACAAGAGAATGCGTGTGGAGTATTGTTGAGTGGGCAGGGAGTAGTTATTCCTATTTCGTCATGTGCTAAGAGAATCTCGACCCTGAAAGTCCTACATCACTTGCTGTCTCCAGTTGTGTTTTCCTCCCCATTGTCTGCCACGGTGCATTCAGAACTGAGACACTGCTCAGAACAGACTCCTGTATCCTGAAGCTGCTGATTCCTGGAGGGCAGTCTACCTGGTTGCCATTACTAATGTGAGGTACTTTAGAGAGCTGAAGGCTCTGTGTCATGTAGAACCGTGAGCTTTTTTTTCTATTGCTCGAATGGTTATTTCAACTCCTCTATCGTTTGTACCGTAAGTGTTGTAATTCTTGAGCAAGGTTCTTCTCGTAGTATGTTTCATGGGTAGAGAAGGTGTTTTGCATTCTTTTCAGGAGAGGGAGCCACCATGGCACCCAATGCCAGATAAATACCCTTCTGCTCCAATCGTTGTTCTAACGTGGGCGGAATTTCTGCCATGCAATGCCTTTGCAATCATCAGCAGAGCAAAGGCTGCTTCACTTTACCTTTTCAAGTATATGCCCATCAGAGACATCTGGACAGGGGCAAATAGGACAAATCATAATACATTCTGCAGACATTGCTTTCACACGAGACAAGGTCTCATTTGATCCAGAGGTTTTAAGAAATGTATTCTCTTAAATCGTTGACTGTCCGATTCTCCTTTTCTTGTCCTCCCTTCTATTCCTCTTGCCCTGGATCTATTCTCTGGTTAAAAATGCTCAGGCCCGATGCGGTCCGTGAAGCCTCCCTGGAGGTGGGGCGAGGCCTCAATTGAATTTAGTGAAGCTCCAGCCTTTCCATTTAAAATTAGATTTTGATTTGTTTCATAGTTGTTTGTGAATTGAATAAAATATTTCACTAATTTATCTATTTGCTTGGTAACTGTTTGTTTCTGTATTTTCAGTATTGTTTTGCCGTTAAAATTATAAACAAAATGCTTAATCCGGTGTCCTTGGCTTCCAGTAACGACTCGGTGGGTTCCAATAATGATGCAGTGGGGGTACACTAGTTCTAGTAATGATTAAGTGTGGGGGGTCCATGGAAGTCAGCATGTTAAGAACCGCTGCCCTAGACACGCTCACAAGGTCATAGACAGTCCACAATCTTGCATAATATAATGTTGTATATGTTACGGTAGCCTAAAGGCACATTTTTATTTGAGGATCCTTGCCACACTGAGTAGAAAATGCCTTCCTGATGTTCTTTTATGTTCTGGGAGAGTGAAGTGCCTAGCTTCCTCAAAGAACATTTTGTGTAAAGGGCAATATATTTCATACATCACTTTTTTGCTCGATTGTAGCTTTTTGATGGGATATTTAAGTGGGCATTTCAGAGAAATATGTTTAATAGTGCAACATTTTAGTTATAATTAGTTACTTTTAAAAAATACCATGAGAAAATGTTCCCTCTTTAGACTTGTTGTCCGTATTAAACACTTTTAGGTCTGGCGTTAGCCAGGGCCTTTTGATTTTACAAAACTTTTAAATATAATATACTTACCTATAAGGGCTTTTATCCAGCCCTCTCCTTCCATTGGTCTGTTGTTGTGCCAGTCACACTTTTCTCCTGCATACTGCAGCATGGGGCAATGAGTCAGCCCCCTTTGGTAACTTCACTGTGAGTGATGGCATTCTGTCCATTCCCTTCTCAGTGCACATCAAAATCGTTGACCTTAGCAACTTTGAGCGAGGTGACCACATTATATCTCACCATGAAGCTGGCTTTGATCCTCTGCTCCTACCATATGCTTCTTTTCCTTTAGGGGTGGCTACAATACATTTATTAACTTCATACAGTTATTAGCGCTGCCGTGATTGATTAGCCCAGGGACGTCAAACACGCTTGCACTGGGCTATAGTGATTTACTTCTACAGGGATGTCAGCCAGTGCAGCAGAATAATCTGCGCATGCTCGTCTTTGCAATGTACAAAGCCATAGCATTGGCGGAAATGTTGGCGTCCGGCAGGGTAAGTTAACAGTTCCTGAATGTAAAAATTTTTTAAAACAAACGTTTCTCTTGATTGTTCTATTCATATTAAGTTTTGTCTTCTTTTGCTCTATATAATAAAACATGGGTCCATGTGTAATTCATTGATTATTTTAAATACGTATTTGCTCTAGACATTAAAATACGGACCTGTGTGCAATTCCTGACTCATTGTAAATACTTCAATGTTGTTAAATAATACAAAATATATATTGTACAACTTTATTGTTTAGAATACACTTTGCTATTGTTCTCTGTTAGTACTTGATAGCTCTCTTAAATTGGCATCATTCCAAGATGACTGCTACTTTTTACATACACAACAAATGGCAAAGTGATGGATCAAATGCTTGAATTAATCTCAGGGCTACATTCAATCAATCAGTCAGGAAATTTTAAGCGTGCTACTCACCCGTGAGGGTCTCAAGGCGCTGGGGGGGTGGGGGGGAGCAGCTCCAGTCAGTCGTAGAGCCAGGTCTTGAGGGCCGTCCTGAGTATGTGCAGGGTGGGGGTGCGTCTGATGTCAATCTGCAGCTTGTTCCAGGTCTTGGCCCCGATGTAGGAGAAGGTTCTTCTACCTGTTCTTGCTCTGCGGATGTGCAGGGGTTCCTCAAGGGCAAAGTCGGCGGATCAGAGGTTCCTCTTGGGTATGTGGAAGGAGATTCTGTCATTGAGATATTGAGGTCCAGTGTTGTGGAGGCATTTGTAGGTGTGGGTGAGTATCTTGAAGGTTACTCGCTTCTCAACGGGGAGCCAGTGGAGTTTACGCAGGTGTTGGGTGACGTGTTCATGTCAAGGGATGCCGAGGATGAGTCTTGCTGCAGTGTTCTGTATAGTCTCATAGAGGGTGTTTCCGCAGTCCAGTCTGCTGGTTATGAGTGCATGGGTGACGGTCTTCCTTGATTCGGGGGAAGATCCGTTTTAAGGTCTTGCAGAGGATGTGGAGGGTGTTGAAGCAGGTGGAGGCGACGGCGTAGACCAGACTGGCCATGGAGAGGGAGGCGTTGAGTACGTTGCCGAGGTTGTGGGTGTTGGCCGTTGGGGTAGGAGGGCTGTCCAGGGCAGTGGGCCACCAGGTGTTTTCCCATGCAGATAAGGAGGGTACGAGGACCTCTGTCTTCTCTGAGTTGAGCTTCAGGCAGCTGCTGCTCATCCAGCATGCGATGCCCTTCATTCCTTCCCGAAAGTTGAATCTGGTGGTAATGGGGTCCTTGGTGAGGGAGAGGATGAGCTGGGTGTTGTCGGCGTAGGATACTATGCGGAGTCCATGCTGTCTGACGATGGCGGCGAGGGGGGCCATGTAGATGTTGAAGAGCGTGGAGCTGTGCGGCGATCCTTGTGGTACTCCACAGTGGATTACCGTGGGTTCGGAGATGAAGTGCGGTTCCCAGTATGCCGGCATCGTGGAGTCCCACGGCGAGTGTGTGGTGGGAGACGGTGTCGAAGGCTGCAGAGAGGTCGAGTAGCATCAGGGCTTCGGTGTGTCCTTGGTCGAGGAGGGTGCAGATGTTGTCTGTGGCGGCGAGTAGAGCGGTCTCGGTGCTGTGGTTGCTGCGGAATCCAGATTGGGAGGGGCCAAGGATGAATTTTGTTAGTTGGGCATTGACGGTCTTCTCTGTGACTTTGGCTGAGAAGGGGAGGAGGGAGATGGTCCAGTAGTTCTTGGGGTCCGTGGTATCTTCTGAGGGCTCTTTGAGTAGGGGTCTGACGTCTGCGCGTTTCCAATCATTGGGAAAGATGTTGTTTTTGAGAGTGGCGTTAATGGTGCGTCACAGTTCCAGAGCGATGGCGGCGGCTTTGTGGAAGTGTGTTCGGTGGTGACTGGGGTCCAGTAGGAGTAGGTGGGCTTGTCGGCATTGCTGGAAGAGGGAGTAGTTTTGGAGTCAGACGTCTAGTCGTTGAAGTTGTCGTAGAGGCCCTTGATTTTCAGGTGGAAGTAGGAGCCAAGCTTGTTGCAGAGGTCTTAGGAGGGGGTGATGTCCGAGGATTCGCTGGGGGGTTTGGTGAATTCTTGGATGATGCTGAAAAGTTCCTTGGAGTTGCTGGAGTTGGCGAGGATCTTGCTCTGGATGAAGGTCCTTTTGGTGGATCTGATGCTCTGGTGGTATTCCATCATGGTGTTCTTGTAGGTGGTGCGATCTTCTGAGGTTTTTCTGCTTCTCCAGTTCTTCTCGAGAAGACTGCAGGTGCGTCTGGATTCTTGGAAGTCCGCAGTGAACTAAGCAGCCTTCCTGGGGCACTGTTAGTCAGGGTTTCGTAGGGGTGCGAGCTCGTCTGCGCAGTTGGTGATCCATCTGTGGAGTTCTTTGGCCGTGAGGTTGACGTCGGTTGAGGTGGTGGGGGCATCGCTGTTGAGGGAGGAGTGGAGTTGCTCTTCGGTGACTTTGCTCCAGTTTCTTCGTGGAGGCTGGGGTGCATATTTGGGTGGCATGGGTTTGTTGATGAGGAAGTTACGCAGTGGTGGTCTGTCCATGGTGGATGCATGATGTGGCTGAAGTGGATGTTGTTCCCACCTGCGAAGATGGGGTCGAGGGTGTGTCCTGCCTTGTGGGTAAGGGCGGTGACGAGCTCTTTCAGTCCGATATTGGTGAGGTTGTCCTGGAGGGTGGTGGAGTTGGGGTCTCTGGGGTTGTCGAGGTGGAAGTTTAGGTCTCCGATGAGCATGTAGTCCATGAAGGCGATGGTGTGGGGTGCAATGATGTCGGCGATGGTCATGGCGAACGAGGCGCGAGGTCCTGGGGGTCTGTATGCGAAGGTGCGGCACAGCGTGGTTCTAGGGCTGTGCTGGATCTGAAGTGAAGGTGTTCTATGGTGGAGGAGTGGTCGCTCTTGGTGGAGGTGGAGAGTCGGAGGGAGCTCTTGTGTGCGATGGCGAGTCCTCCTCCTGGGCGGTTGGGGCGGTCCTTTCTCTGGATCTTGTATCCGCCAGGGATGGCGGTGGCGATGTCTAGTTTGTTTTCACCCACAACTTTTCTCTAGATAAAGGCCTGCCTTATGTAGATCAGTACCGACCCTGCTCCTCGTGGGAACACTCCATTTCTGAAGATATCACAAGCAACCCCAGAATGGTTTCTGCTTGTTTGAGCCTCGTCAGTAAGGTGTAAAGTGAACCCTATCGCACAGTGTTAAAGGGACCCACATATGGGCATACATGTTGCACTTAGGGTGGTAACTGCAACAAACAAGATGATGATTGGAACGCTTGAATTAAACCCAGGCTCTGGCAATAGCTAGGGTCCTTGTTTCAGTCCGTTGTATTTTGCCCACCATGCCACTCTAGACAGAAGCCCATTTTACTCAAACCATTACTGACCTGGTCCTCGTGAACAGTTCATCCGATGCCGTGCGATTTCATCTCGAACCTCATCGCCCCTCTGGCTATCAACTTCCACCACTATGACCTGCTCATCGATCTCAATTTCCACGTCAACGACCCCATCCACATCAACTCTACATCCCTCCTGGAGAACCTCAACAACAAAGGCCTTACCCATCTATTCACTGAACCCACGCACAAAGCGGTCACATACTCGAAGCCATCTTACCTCAAGGTACAGAATCAAATTTGCCCATGTCACAGAACTCACCTAGACCGACCACGACATTATTCACTTTACCATCTTCGACACCTAGCATGCCATCGGCAAGCAACACAGTGCCACCCACCGCAGCTGGGGCAAGGTAACCGAGACAGACCCTCAGCACCACACAACCCCAAAACCTCAGCAGACCTTGACCAGGCTGTCCAGAACATCAGCCTGGATCATCGCCCCACTAAATCCAGCACACAACAAAACCTCAAAACAAGTCAACTGGTACATTCCAGAGCTCAGAACCACCAAGTGCAGCTGCTACCGGCTTGAGAAGCGATGGTGTATCACCAAAGACCCGTCGACAGAACTGCTCACAAAGCAGCCCTCAACAACGCTGCCAAGACCAGGAATGTTCTGTCCCTCCACCTCCAAACAGCACCCTCCCTGGCAGACTTCAGAAAGAAACTCAAGACTTGGCTTTTCAACAGAGGCACGGCACCCTCAATGCCCAGATACCCCGAGGGGTGACAGTGGTGCACTATACAAATGCTGGTTGATTGATTGATTGATGCCGAAACGCCAGGCAAGGCCCTCTCCAGAAGAGACCACAAGCAGCCCCAAACCGGTTTTGGCCTGTCATAGGCATGTCACAGAAAAGCTCAGTCTTTCTTTTGCTCTTCCTCATCTGCCCCTATCTAGCTCCCCCACCCCTGTTTCTCTTGCTCAGAGACTGAAGAACATTCGTCAGTGTGTTAGGAAAACTATTTCTTCAGGGATTCATTTCTTTCCTTCGTTTATTTTGAGGAAAATTGTAAAATGCTCTGAGGAAGCAGACTCTCTCCTGAACACATTATATAGTAAATCCTCCAACTTCCATTAGAATGCATGCAGGTATCTTATTTTATATTTGATTACAATGTTTTTCTTCACTCCAAACTTTCGAAAAACCAGCATTGACCCTTTTCTTGCAGACATTTCACTAAGGTAATGCAGACAATCAAAAAACATCTTCCTATATAATAAGCTAATATACCCAACTGCAGAAGGTGCTTCAAAGGTGAACAAAACCAACTCATTCACTGATACTCTGACATTACATGACCACTGGATTGATTTTAAGAATAGTCTGTTCTGCGAGTGTCTTGCTTTAACTTTATTTGGGCCTTCACTACAGTGGCATTTTCTGTGCTTCATTACATTGTGCTTTGTTGAGTTCCTACTGCTCCTAAGCTATAGTTCTCACGTATCTGTTTATGCACTCACTCGTCTATACATTAATTCACCATGTCACCCACCTGTTCGTTCATCCATGTACTTAATGTACGCATACATTCACCTACAAATACACTCACCCATTCATTTACCCATTGTGTTCACCACCTTACCAATTTGCAGAACCATACATACAAAATCACAGTTAATGAAAAAACACTTTATTTCAAAGATAGGCCATACCCATTTAGACCTGTTGTTCAGACCTGCATATATGTATGGCGGTCGCCAGTAGGAAGTTACAGTTAGGACCTTGTTTCTATTAAAAAAGCATTTTTTCCTATGTTTGGCGCTGTTTGACGAATCTTTGTGAAATTTTCTGAATTAATGGGGTGGTCAGGTCAGCTCCTGTGTTGAAATTTTCAGGGTGATTCATCAAGCAGGGGCCAAGAAAAAGGGGGGGTCCCAAACATGTTTTTTCCATATTAATTTCCACTAGAAAATTTAGGCACGGCTACAGCCTGAACTGCTGAACGGAATTACACCAAATTTGGCAAAAGGGTAGCTCTTCGTCCAGAAAGCACTCTTTTTGTTAAATGGTGTAAATCTATTCAGTAGTTGCTGAGAAATGTAAACATTTCTCAGATATCCATATATCGACAAGAAGCGATCTGATTGGCTGCCAACCGTTCCAACCAGGAAGTGTTGGCAGCCATCATGTGACTCGGTTGAACCGAGTCACAAGAAAAAAGGTTAAAAAAACAAGAAAAGGGGTAAGGTAAAAAAAACCCTGACCCTCTAGACCTGCTCAGGGTGTCCCACAAGGACCCCCAGGGCCCAAAAATGAATTTAAAAAAAAAAGAAATTCAGCGGCAATCCCGGCAATTTAAAAAAAAAAAAAAAAAACGAAGCATGGTCTTACACGCTTTGTTTCTTTTAAGCCCCCGGGTGGGCCAGATCCTGGGGGCAAATGTAATTAGATATGCAGGGGCCCCCGAACCCCCAGGGCTATGTTTATTAGGTACAGGGGAGCCTTGCAAGCCTCTCCGCAGCCCCAGGGGCCGTCACTTCCCCTGGGCTGTTTAAAAAAAAAATGCGTCGGGGTGGCTCCTCCCCCCACGTAGCCTCGGGGACCACCACCTCCCCGGGGCTGTTTATGTAAAATGTGGGGACCACGCAACCCGCCACAGCCACCGGGACCACCACCTCCCCGGAGCTATTTCATCGGGTCCTTCGCGCAGCTGTAGTGTACGAGATGCACTACATGTTTACCTGTCGAGAGAGCACTTACTGATTAGCCATCAGAAAGTTCTCCAGTCGAGTACAGGTATTGCAAAAAACTGTGGCCTCTTCTTGGCTAAATATGCAGGGCAGAATTCATCCTGACACGATGATCGTGTCACTAAAATTAAACCTCAACAGGAAGCACTTACAGATATAAGGAAAGCAGGTGCCTGAGTTGAAGCTCCACTTTTGTAACGCATTTATCAGCCTGGCATGGTCATGGCTAAAAAGGTGTGCTTTCTCCTCATTTCCACTGGGAAAATATTGCTGTAATCCTTGATGGAGGTGGTTGTACCCTTGCTTTTCTCTATCTCGTCACAGGTAGAAAAAGATGCAAACAATTTCTGTAGATGCATGTCCCAGGTTGCACACTGGATGCACAGAAATTGTCTCAAACTAAACTCGGACAAAACAGAGGTTCTGCTTTTTGGAAATAAGACCTCTTTCTGGGATGTATCCTGGTGGCCTTTGGAGCTGGGTGCCCTACCAAAGCCAGTGCAGAAGGCAACAAACATAGTAGTCATTGTTTACACCAAATTATGATTCTCTGCCCAAATCGACACTGTAACCTCGGCAGGCTTTCATACACTGAGGGTTTTCAAGAAAATTGTTCCGTTCATCCCGTTTGAGCTACAGAAAACAGTGATGATGGCCCTCATCTTAGACTACTGCAATGCCCTGTACTTGGGTACTTCTTAGTACTTGATAAAGAAACTACAGTCCCTACAAAATGCGGAAGCAAGAACGCTATTGAAGGTCCCCAAGTTCAAACCCATCTCTCATTTAATGCATGACCTTCACTGGTTGCCAGTTGAGAAGAGGATCCCTTTCAAGGCTCTGTGTATAAAACACAAGGCTCTTCATAGAGCCGGTCCGTCCTTCTTTCAGGATCAGTTCTCTTGGTATATTCCCAGTAGATACCTCAGATCGAGCTCCGCACTAATGGTACGGTCCCTAGTGTCAGCAAAACAAAATGGGGCGGAAGTTTTGGAATTTCCTACCTGTTACACTCCGCTCTCAACCAATCTTGCAGCAATTTAGGAGACAGTTGAAGACCTGTTTATTTTTACAATGGGTAACTGAGCAATGTCAAAGGTATCCCCTTTGGTCGATGGTCATCCTTTTTTGGTCTGCTCAGTGCTAAGACACCTTTGGGTATTGCGCGCTCTATAACATTATTTCATTCATTCATGCAGTTCCTGTGACCAGGAGGTTCTTTCTCGTCATCTGCTGCAGAGGCAAGAGATAGTGTGCTGACCTTTTATAACAGGCGTGTAAACTTGCCGAGAAGCTCCCCCCTTTTGGGCCCCGCCCCATATACATTAGCAGGATGCAACATCTTCCCACCCTTTCCCCAGAATGATGGACTGCTTACTGAAAACACCCCAGCTTGTTTACCGCTCGGTGGCCAAGTTACAGACACTCAAGGTCACTGGAGCCATTTCTTTGGGTCCTTCACGCAGCTGTAGTATAGGAGATGCACTGTACGTTTACCCGACCAGAGAGCACTTACTGATAAGCCATCAGAAAGTACTCCAGTCAAGTACAGGTATTGCACAAAACGGTGGCCTCTTCTTGGCTAAATATGCAGGGCAGGATTCATCCTGGCACGATGCTCGTGTCACAAAAATTAAACCTTAACCGGAAGCACTTACAGATATAAGGAAAGCAGGTGGCCGAGTTGAAGTTCCACTTCTGTAACGCATTTATCAGCCGAACTTCGTGGGCATGGTCTTGGCTAAGAAAATGTTCTTTCTCCTCATTTCCACAGTGAAAAGATCACTGTAATCCTTGATGGAGGTGGTTGCACCCTTCCTTTTCTCGAGCACAAAACCTCATGCAGTTCCTGTGACCAGGAGGTTCTTTCTCGTCATCTGCTGCTGAGACAAGAGAAAGTGTGCTGACCTTTTATAACAAGCATGTAAACTTGCAGAGAAGCCCCGTCCGTTTGGCCCCGCCCCATATACATTAGCGGGATGCACCGTCTTCCTGCCCTTTTCCCAGAATGATGGACAGCTTACTGAAAGCACCCCAGCGCATTTCCCACCAGGTGGCAAAGTTACAGACACTCAACATCACTGGAGACATTTCTTCGGGTCCTTCACACAGCTGTAGTGTAGGATATGCACTATACGTTTACTCATCGAGAGAGCACTTACTGATTAGCCATCAGAAAGTACTCCAATCGAGTACAGGTATTGCACAAAACAGTGGCCTCTTCTTGGCTAAATATGCAGGGCAGGATTCATCTTGGCACAATGCTCGTGTCACAAAAATTAAACCTCAACAGGAAGCACTTACAGCTATAAGGAAAGAAGGTGCCTGAGTTGAAGCTCCACTACTGTAACACATTTACCAGCCTAACTTCGTGGGCATGGTCATGGCTAAGAAGGTGTGCTTTCTCCTAATTTCCACAGTGAAAATATTGCCGTAAGCCTTGATGGAGGTGGTTGCACCCTTGCTTTTCTCGAGCGCAAACCTCATGCAGTTCCTGTGACCAGGAGGTTCTTTCTCATCATCTGCTGCTGAGACCAGAGATAGTGTGCTGACCTTTTATAACAGGCATGTAAACTTGCCAAGAAGCCCCGCCCATTTGGCCTTGCCCTATATACTTTAGCAGGATGCAACGTCTCCCCTCCCCCCCCTTTCCCAGAATGTTGGACAGCTTACTGAAAGCACCCCAGCGAGTTTCCTGCTCGGTGGCAAAGTTATAGATACACAAGTTTACTGGAGGCATTTCTTTGGGTCCTTCACACAGCTGTAGTCGCAGGCCACGTCCCCTTTCTCCACCCCTCTGCAAACGCGCCTCCTGGCATGCACTTGGTTGGGGCATGAAGTCCCCTTGCCGCTTGAGGGTCCCTGGGGGCCAACTAGCTCTCATGTTCCCTCCAGTAAGCCCCACACAGCTAGATTGTTGAGAGGTGATCAGAGGCCATGCCCCCTTTCTCCACGACTCGGCAAATGCACCTCCTGGCCCGCTACTGGTTGGAGGATGAAGTCTACTTTCCTCCAGAGGGACCTTGGGGGTGAAGAAGCATCGGAATTCCTGAGAGCTGGTCGGAGGCCCAGACCCCTTTCGCCACCACTCTGCAAACTTGACTGCTCATTTAAAAACCTTAGAAATTCACTGAAGAAACCACATGTTTCAGGGACATTATAGTTAGAAATTAGCATAAAAAAAACCCATAGAAATTCACTGAAGAAAACCACTGGTTTCAGCAACGTTATATTTGGCAATTTCCATTTAAAAAACCTTAGATATTCACTGAAAAAAACACAGGTTTCAGGGACGTTATAGTTAGTAATTAGCATTTAAAAGACCTTAGAAATTCACTGAAAAAACCCAAAGATTACAGAGACATTATAGTTAGGCTGACATTTCATTCGTACAAAACCAAAGAAATGTAGCCGTTCTAGTTAGCTGAGCTAACTATAACTTGAGCCCCTGCGATGCACTGCTGAACAGGGACATCACTGATGACAACACTCATGACATCTCAAATAACATCACTGATGACATCATTCACATAATCTCTGATGCACTTACTCACACTCTAATATAAGCTTTCATACATCCATTCCAAAGTTCAGACTACCAATCTCGAAACCATAGACACACCAAACACCAATAGCAGTTATTACATACCCACTCACTAATTCCTAGGTCTACACACACATCCACCCACTCACCCATACAGCCACTCATACACACAGTCGCTTACTAATGCACCCACAGATAAATGTACTTATACACCTATACAGACACTCCCACACCGCCACTCACCGAAAGAGTTAGTCACACAACTAGCCACTCCCCCAAAGAATTAAGCACACTGCCATTTTATAATCTACACAGTTATACACACTGCACATACTTACTCTCATACAATCACTGACACCAGCTCACACATATCTATACAGCCACTCTCACAATCACTCACTCTCACATCCAGTCACTTATATACTCCAACACACACATACTGCCATACACTTATGCAGATACTCACCCATACACCACTGAGACATCTATTCACTCACTGACACAGTCATACTCACACTCACTCGCAGACACACTCATGAACCTATACACCCAGTGAATCACCCACTCACACATCCATGAAAGGAGTCACACACACCCACTCACACTGACACTCGGGCACCTATATAGGTACTCAGACAACCAGTCAATAACCCATATAGACTGTGGCGTCTGGTGACATTTCAAAGAGATGGGGCATTATAGTTGGGAATTAATGTTTGCGTAGCGAGCGAGTCTGGATAACATAATTCACTGAATCATCCCCCTAGTTATTCATCCATGTTTCCATCATCTACTACATACATCTGTTCATACATACATACATCCTTCCAATTACTCTCCTATTCACTTATCCATCCATGTATCAATTGACTAGAAAATCATATGTAACTTCGAACCGTGGCAGGGTTAAAGCCTTGCGCAAGTCCAAAATCCTGATAATAGTGTAAGTCAGTATCTAAAAGGTGCTCCAGGGAACATCAAGGGGAACAGCCACCTATGCCCCAATATTCCTCCGTTACAAAGGTACTCAGAGGGAAAACACAACACAAAGAGATGTTCCCGAGCAAAAAAGCAAATAAGCGTTCAGGTATCAGTCATCAGAACCAATCCAATACATTTTCAGTCCAATAAATCATCAAACGGTGTTCTTCTTTTATTTTATTTTTCTCTTTTTCTCTCAAATCTTCTCCACGTGCTCATTTAGTCTAATCCACAGTGACACATTGGCATAGATATAATAGCTAGAATGTAATCAGTGTAGGAGAGTAGGGTCTGCTTTCTATGTTCACCCCCACTTTTTGCTTTTGCTTTACTGGTTTTCGACTTAGATGTGGCTGTGGGCCTGCTAATCAGACCCACAGCCCTGCTGTTCTCTCTCTAAATTGATACTATGTACTTTAGGTGCATAACCCATTTGGATAGGATCACCTTATTGGCCCCTGTACAGTGTACCCTAGGTAGCCAGGGCATAGGTGTACCCTAGGCCTACCAGGGGCTGCAGCATGTATTATGCCACCCCTGGCCTGGCCTTCCATTTTGACACAACTGGCTGATCACTCAGCTGGGGCAAGGTCATGTAATCACCCCTTGCTTAAGTGTAGTATTCCTATACCTAACTTACATATAGACACATGTGTACCTATCAGCCACTCCTATGGCAGGCCTTAACAATCCTGGAGGCAGAGTGCTTGGTAACATGTGAGATGGTGCTCTAGCATGAGCTGAGCCTGTCTGCAGCTTTCGGAATCATGTCCTTATAGCTGTTCTATGATATAGCCTACCATATACTCTTAAAGTGCCTTATAATCTTAAACGGTTATGGTAACTATGGTTTGGCTTCATCGAAACATGTCGAGTAAGGTGTCTAACACTGTGGAATAATACCCCCATACCATTTCTGGACATGAGGATATTATTCCCCCCTTCTAGAGGGAAAGACATGTTAAAATCATACTTTACTGTTAGCCTCTGACCAAAAGCCTCAGCATCACAAAATGGATGCTGCTGCCACGACACAAGTCTGACCTCCTGCTGCTGGGAGTGATCCCAGCCAGGGAGGCCTGGACAATAGGTTTCCTGCTTGGGGTGGTGCTAGCACCTCCCCAGACAGCCTTTAGTGTATTGGGGCAGGGTGGGCTGAAAGGAATGAGACATGCCTGGGGCACACAAGGTGTTCCTTGCATAGTCCAGTTCAAACCGGCGCTGGGGCACTCCAGCCCCAGCTCTGGCGCGAAACTGGACAAAGGGAAGTGGGTGTAACCACCCCCTCCCAGGTCCCACCCATAAGGCGTGACCTAGCAGGTATCCCAGCCCCCCAGATTAGTATAAGAGTGGGAGTTGGGCCCCAGGACTTTAGATTATCCTGAACCTGCAACTTGAACAGAAACTCTGGACCTTCGACATTCGACGAAAGAAGAAGACTGAAGAATCTCCCTTGTGGCCAAGGAATGGCTACCCTGTGCAAACAGGCACCATCAAGAGACTACCCTTTGCTTTGCTAAAGTTCTACGAGCGACCGACTGCAGAGCCCGACCAGAGCCTTGACTTCCAGACTTCTCCGACCCTGATCCACATCCACAGCAGAGCTGAGATCCGTGGAGGCGACGAGAGACGTGGGACCGGCTACCTGGGAAAAGTGGCTAGTATCTTCAAGCGCAGCTTCTGAGGCACCCTCGAAGTTGTGCACCGGGGATTGAGAAGCCCCAACCCCAAGCACCATCTGCACCGAAGACCAGCCCCCCACACTCCACGAGTCCTGCGTGGGGCCCTTCTGCATTTTCCTGCTTGCCGCGTCTGTCCGGTTGCTTGCCCGCTGGCTAGTGGCCTTTGTGACGACGCATCCCGTAATCTTGAGCGCTGGTTTGGCTCCTCCAGACTGGCTCCTGCTCCTTTGAAAAAGAGAAGCACCCCAGACCTTCCTGGTCTGCACCAGAAGCAAGTCCTCCGTTCTTCGTGGGTTCCGCTTGCCAAGGCTTGGTGAGTCCTAGTCCAACTTCGACGCCGCCGACAGCAAGAGCCTTCGTGGGACAGCTCGCCTCCGGGTCCTGGTCGTCCTCGACGTTCCCTGGTCCTCGTGGCTGCAGCGACAAGCTTCACCTTCACCTGCAATCTTCACGACATCGCCTGGTTCCTTCCTGGTTCCACGTGGTCACTGGCTAGTGACCTTGACTCTGTCACTTCTGCTTGCAGGTCTCCTCTCTTCTTGATCCCAGCCTTGGGATCCACCGGACACTCTTCACTGACTGCCTGTCAGCAACTTTCCTTCAGGCATCCATAGAAGTCCACGACGAAACCCGACGCAAGTTCACACCTATGCACCCGCAGCCTGTGGGCTAGGTAACTTGGGTACTTCGGTGCTCACAAGGGTAGTGACTATCCTAGGGTCTAGTTTCCGAGTCTCGACTCTCTAGCTGCTACAGAAGTGTCCTTAAACTGTTAATTTCTAACTGCTAGTATTTCTATCGACTTTTACGCATTACGCGTGAGTGTTTCCACTCTGCACCTGAATCCCGTGGGCCTCCCACTTCCTAACTGTTGCTAGTGTACTGTAGCCCCAGCGATTCCCTAGGCCTAGGCCTATCCTATTTCCGTGACAGTGGTCCTTATACCACTTACTTAGTATATGGTTTGCGTGGCCCCTAGGGCCTAACTGTATTACTTACCTGTGTGACTTAATGTATGCTTAAATAAGACTGTGTTGTACTTACCTCTAATCTCATAAAGAGTGCTGAGGGTTTGACTACAATAAATACACTTTATTTTATATATATATATATATATCTGTTGTGGTTTCCTTTCATTTGGTATTCAAGGGATTATATATGGTATCACAGCTGGCTTCACATGCCATTCCGAGTTTAGCCTAAGACTGCTCTTGTCCATGCTACCACTAGGATAGCTGGTCTATAAGGTTGACTTTACAACCAATCACCATAAGGGTATTTGGGCTGATATAAGGTGTACACTAGAACTAGTGACATCATACATCAGGCCAACTTCTCACATTGGTGAGCAGCGGTTGGGATCTGAGCTTGCTGTTGTAATACCATTGTAATCTTGAGATACTAAATTGAAAGATCACACAGATATTGTCTAGGTACATATAACATAGTTTATAATACTTAAGTCCTACTGGACTTAGTGGTTGTAGGTTGAAGGGAGTAACACACCCTGACTACAACTACCAGAGAGGTTTAGTAGAAACAACTAGTGTAGGTAGGTGCACACACCACACCCTCACTAGATCATGTCTCTGGGAAGAGATCAAGAAGATGCTCTCTCAGGAGGGGCAGATCTGCAGAAGACCTCCTCTAGATATGATACCCTAACTTTTCAGGAGATGAGACAATTGTGTACCTCCAGAAAAATAAAACAGGGTGCAAACCCTACCCTCCTTCAGCTAAGACAACTCCTAGAGGAGTATGATGCTCTTAAAGCCTCACAGGCAGGTACCCTAGGTACAAAGGAGGGTTTACCCACCACAGATGAGTCAGATGGGACTTCAGATGAAGAGGTAGACAGCCAGGGCCAAGTAGGAAGACTTAGCCAGGCTAACCTAAGCTTACATGGGAGTTTGCATGGGGTTCCCCCATACAGACCCCCAAGTGGGCTTACACAGAGAAGCAGGAGGGACAGATCCCCTTCAAGGGAATCCATCCACTCCCATGTCTCTAGCATCTCTAATGCTTCCTCTCATAGGGGAATGACTTCCCCTGAGAGAAAGGAGCATGAAGCCAGAATGAGGGAAGCTAATCTGAGGATTCAGAGGGAAGAACTTGCCCTTGCCAAGGAGAAGCTTGCTCTGGCTAGAGAGCAAAAATTAAGTGGGTCAGAACCCACTGGTGGCAGCAATATCCCTCAGGATAGAGACAGGCACTATGATAATAGAAACCTGAGCAAGATTGTCCCTCCCATCTGAAAGAAACACGTTAGTTAGATTCCTCACCTTAGAATATCTCCAGGCGTCAGACTGGATCCGGAAGATTTTTCGTCAGCAATACCCCTTGCGCGTCGCTAGGCGTCGTCTGCGGCTCCGCGTCCGTCGTCGCCGTCGTGCGCCGGGATGACGTCGTCGGAGTACTTAGACGCCGCCCTCGCGCGCTGACGTCAGTTCTTCTTTTTTCCGCGCCAGTAAGCGCAGATCCGGGAGAGCTACCCCTTTGAGTCTTTTTTGACTAAATCTTTTTTGATCATTTTTGATCCTTGTCTGTCGACATCTGGTGCCGGTAGGATGCCTGGGTTCAAGGCTTGCGAGGATTGCCATCGACTGATGTCGGTGACCGATCACCACCGCCGGTGCCTCTACTGCTTAGGCCCCGACCACGACGCGGAGTCGTGCAACGACTGCCAGGCCCTGACTTCGAAGGCTAGGCGGGAGCGGTCCCGCAAGCTTCTCGAGCTTCGCCACTCGGCTCCGCGTCGTGCGCGATCCCGGTCCAGGAGGAGGTCCAAGGATCGCTCGCGGAGCCCTAGCCGACGCCATCGATCGTCCGGCTCCAAGTCGTCGGGTAAGTCCAAACGCTCAAAGAAGTCCAAGAGGTGACACCGCTCTTCGGACTCCCCTCGCCGGTCGCGCGACTCGGCCGAGGGTCAGGGTGGTTCCACCCCCGCGGCTCCGGCGGAGCCGCAGGTGCCGCGTCCGCCCCCATACCTTCCGGTCCCTGGGACTGACGCGGCGCCGGCGGAGATCAGTGCCTTCCTCTCGGCCATGAGGAGCCTGGCCCCGCCGTCGACGCCCGCTGGCGTGCCTTCGGGCCCCGCGGACTCGACTGGGCGATCTTGCCTGCCGGCGGCTCCGGCCCCGGCGCCGTCGACGACTCCGGTCTCGACGCCGCAGGTCACCCCGGAGGGCCCATGCGTGGGCCCCTGTCGACGCCGGTTGACCTAGTCACTCCTCCACCGGCGCCGACGCCTGAACCACCGACGCCGTCACCGGCGCCGCCGGCGCACACGCCTACACCTCCGGCGCCGCCGACGCCTTTGGCGCCGACACCCCAGTTTAGCCCTCATCCGGACCCGGCGCCGCAGCGGTGTCGACCGACGCCGCATCCGACGCCGCTTGAGTCCTACCATCTCTACAGTCCGGTTCCGATCATTCCTCCTGTTTCTCAGAAATCGGAAGAAGGGGGCGACTGGGAGGGGTTCGAGGACCCTATGGCTGTTCAGTCACAGCTTTCTCAGGACTGGGCAGATGAACTGGGGGAGGCCAGTGGGCTGGACACCTCGCCAGACACTGGATTCACTTCTCCTCCGACCGTGGCTTCGGAGGAGGGTGCAGCATTTTCTGTGGTGCTGCGCAAGGCGGCCGAGGCCCTTGGGCTCGAGTTGCCTGCCGTGGCTGTGAGGACTAACATCCTCACTGAGGTGCTTCAAACCTCAGCAAGCTCCACTGAGCCTCTGCTGCCGTTCAACGAGGCCCTCACTGACGTTCTGCAGGGCACCTGGTCCAAGCCCTCCACAGTTCCTCCTGTGGATAGGAACGTTGCCAGGCGCCACCGCCCTGCTCCGGGCGACCCCAGTTTCCTGTCCCAACACCCCACCCCCGAGAGTCTGGTTATCCAGGCCTCTACTTCCCAATCCTCCTTCCCGACCGCTCCGCCGGACTGGGATTCCAAGAGACTCGAGCAGTTTGGCAAGAAACTGTTCTCGTCCCTTAGTTTGGGCCTGCGGTCCTTAAATACCGCCTGTCTCTTGGACCGTTATTCCCATTCCCTGTGGGATACGGTGGAGGACGTGCTGCCCCTGTGTCCGGAGGAGGTCCGGACGCGTCTTACCCAGGCTTTGGCTGATGGGAGGGATGCAGCACGGCACGCCATACGATGTGGGCTTGACACCACGGACTCGCTGGGTCGGGCGATTTCAACCACGGTGGCGCTCCGCCGCCACGCCTGGATGCGGTCCACGTCATTTTCCGGGGATGTCCAGACCACCCTCATGGACATGCCCTTTGATGGCACTCGCCTGTTTGGTGAGAAGGCGGACAGTGCGCTGAACCGCTTTAAGGACTCCTGGGCTACGGCCAAGTCCTTGGGCCTCTCGGCTCCGCGGGCGCACACCTCCACTTTTCGCCCCTTTCGTGGCCAAGGAAGGGGCGCCTCCTCACGTCCGCAAAGCCACCAGCCGCAGAACCAACCTGCGCGCGGTCGCGGACGTGGCTTCCGCCGTGGCGGAAATGGAGGTCGACGTGGTCAGCCCACTTCCACCCCGGCAGCATCCGCCTCAAAGCCCTCCTAGTCCGAGCTTTCAGGCCCATACCACGCAAGTGGGCGGCAGAGTTCGCCATCACCTGCTCCACTGGCGGTCCATAACATCGGACAGGTGGGTGCTGCAAATCGTCCGAAGGGGCTACTCCCTCCCCTTCGAGACGACCCCTCCAGCCATGCCACCGCAGCACCACCGTATCTCGGGGGATCATTTGAATCTTCTCCGCGAGGAAGTTTCGGCTCTCTTGGCCAAGGGGGCCGTCGAGCGCGTTCCGAGTCCAGAAGTAGGTCGTGGTTGTTATTCCCACTACTTTCTGGTTCCCAAGAAGGGCAAGGGGGGCCTACGCCCTATCTTGGACCTCCGGAACGTCAATGCCTTCCTCCGGAAGGACAGGTTCAAGATGCTAACGTTGGCTCAGGTTTTAGCTGCCCTAGACCCTGGAGACTGGATGGTAGCGTTGGACTTGCAGGACGCATATTTTCATATCCCCGTCCTGCCGGCCCACCGGCGTTACCTGCGGTTCACGGTGGGCCAAGAGCACTTTCAGTTTACCGTGCTCCCCTTCGGCCTCACCAGTGCCCCTCGGGTGTTCACGAAAGTGTTGGCGGTGGTCACAGCTCATCTGCGCAGATCAGGGGTTTCAGTCTTCCCCTATCTCGACGACTGGTTGTTGAAGGCGGACTCGCCCCAGGCAGTCGTCTCCCACCTCCAGACTACGGCGGATCTCCTGCATTTGCTGGGGTTTTCCATCAACGTGCCGAAGTCACACCTGAGTCCCTCTCAGAAGCTCCTCTTCATCGGAGCGGTTCTCGATTCGGCGCAGTTCCGGGTCCATCCACCGGAACAGCGGGTCCGGGATATACAGGCCCTGATTCCCATCTTTCGGCCTCTATCCCGGGTTTCGGTCAGGCTAGTGTTGCGGCTTCTGGGGCTGATGGCCTCCTGCATCCTACTAGTGCATCACGCCAGGCGGCGCATGCGGGCTCTGCAGTGGGACCTGAAGTTTCAGTGGGCCCAGCATCACGGCAACCTGTCCGACCATGTCTTGATCTCGGAGGGCACTGCACAGCAGTTGCAGTGGTGGCTCACGGACCGCGAGTGGGTCAAGGGCAAGAGCCTCTCCCTTCCCCAACCGGAGCATGTCGTAGTGACGGATGCATCCCTCCTGGGTTGGGGTGGCCATATGGGAGAGGCGGAGATCAGAGGCCTCTGGTCTCCGGCGGAGTCTCGTCTCCACATCAACCTGTTGGAGTTGAGAGCGATCCGGCTTGCACTGAAAGCCTTCCTTCCCTCTGTCAGGGGAAGTGTCGTGCAGGTGTTCACGGACAACACCACCGCCATGTGGTATTGCAACAAACAGGGCGGGGTGGGGTCGTGGACCCTTTGTCAGGAGGCTCTGCGCCTCTGGACGTGGCTGGAACACCAGGGCGTCACCCTAGTGGTTCAACATCTGGCGGGCTCTCTGAACGCCAGAGCAGACGAACTCAGCCGCCGGTGCATGATGGATCACGAATGGCGTCTGAACTCCGAAGTGGCGCAAGGTCTCTTTCAGCAGTGGGGAGAGCCTTGGTTAGATCTATTCGCCACCGAAGAGAACGCGCAATGTCAGCAGTTCTGCGCGTTGGAATTTCCAAGGCGGCACTCGCTCGGCGACGCTTTTCGTCACGAGTGGAGTTGCGGTCTGTTGTACGCCTTTCCGCCTATACCACTTCTGCCCAGAGTGCTGAAGAAGATCAGGCACGACCGGGCCCAAGTCATCTTGGTGGCTCCGGATTGGGCACGAAGATACTGGTATCCCGAGCTACTCAGTCTGTTGACCGATCCCCCGATACGTCTGCCCCTTCGGGAGGATCTTCTGTCGCAGCAGCAGGGGACGGTCCTCCACCCGAATCTGTCCAGCCTCCACCTCCATGCGTGGAGATTGAGCGGCGGCAGTTGATGCCATTTGACTTGCCTCCTGAAGTCTGTGATATCATTCTGGCAGCCAGGCGTCCCTCCACAAAGTCGGTATACGCCTGCCGGTGGAACAAATTTGTGGCATGGTGCACAGCAAAGGCTGTGGATCCCCTTTCCGCCCCTCTTTCTGAGGTTCTCCTCTTCCTTCTTTCTCTGGCCCGGCAGGGCTTTGCCCTGGGCACCCTGAAAGGTTATCTTGCTGCCATCTCCGCCTTCTTGCGGCTTCCTGATCAGCCTTCTCTTTTCAAGTCCCCTGTGGTTACACGCTTTCTCAAAGGCATTACACACACGTTCCCTCCTGTCCCTTTTGTAATGCCTCAGTGGGACTTGAATCTGGTATTGACATTCCTGATGTGCGCTCCCTTCGAGCCTCTTCACAATTGTCCTCTTCGTCTTCTGACTCTTAAGACTGCTTTTCTGGTAGCCATCACCTCGGCTAGACGGGTGAGTGAGCTCCAGGCTTTATCTTCAAAGCCTCCTTTTCTATCTGTTCATCCGGACAAGGTTGTCCTTCGGCCTCGTCCCTCCTTTCTTCCTAAAGTGGTGACTCCATTTCACCTTGGGCAGTCTGTCACCTTGCCCACCTTCTTTCCGCCTCCGCATCCTTCCAAAGAGGAAGAGCGGCTCCACCGTCTGGACCCAAAACGTGCGCTCTCCTTTTATCTGGACCGCACAAAACAGTTCCGGGTGGACGACCAGCTTTTTGTTGGGTACGTGGGCGCTAAGAAGGGGAAAGCTGTGCACAAACGGACCATCTCTCGGTGGGTCGTTTTGTGTATAAAAATTTGCTATTCCTTGGCTAAAAAGGACCCTCCTGTTGGGCTGCGCGCCCATTCTACTCGGGCCACGGCGGCTACTACTGCCTTGGGACGGGGAGTCCCTTTGCAGGACATCTGTCAGGCGGCGACGTGGGCTTCGCTACACACGTTTGCCAGGCATTATTGCCTTGACAGCCAAGTCCGGAGGGATGGCTTCTTTGGCCGTTCTGTCCTCCAGGACTTTCTGGTGTGATCTTGGTTCGCAGACCCACCACCGGGGATGGTATTGCTTGGGTATCTATTCTAAGGTGAGGAATCTAACTAACGTGTTTCTTTCAGATGAACAAGTTACTTACCTTCGGTAACGATGTATCTGTAAGAAACATTAGTTAGTTAGATTCCTCACCGACCCTCCCATCCTCCCCGTTCTGCGAACTGACATCTAGGGTTAAGGTTGTCCTTTCAGGCCCCTAGATTATATTTTTGGCACCAGTGTCGGTCTTTGCATGGCTCTGCGTTCCTGGCGCGGAAGGCTATGTACAAGAACTGACGTCAGTGCGCGAGGGCGGCGTCTAAGTACTCCGACGACGTCATCCCGGCGCACGACGCCGACGACGGACGCGGAGCCGCAGACGACGCCTAGCGACGCGCAAGGGGTATTGCTGACGAAAAATCTTCCGGATCCAGTCTGACGCCTGGGGATATTCTAAGGTGAGGAATCTAACTAACTAATGTTTCTTACAGATACATCGTTACCGAAGGTAAGTAACTTGTTCTACAAGTGTGGGGATGACATCCACAAATGGATAACTGCTTTGGAGAGAGCTTGCAAAGTACAGCAGGTACCCCAAAGTCAGTGGGCAGCTATCTTGTGGCTCTCCTTCTCTGAGAAAGGTAGAGACAAGCTCCTCACAGTTAGTGATGAGGATGCAGATAATTACACTTTCCTGAAGAGTGCTCTAATTGATGGGTTTGGCCTAACCACTGAACAATACAGGTTGTTGTTCAGGGATACCCAGAAGACACAGACTCAGGACTGGACTGACTTTGTAGATTGTGCCACTAAGGCTCTGGAAGGCTGGCTAATGGGAAGTAAGGTTAAGGACTATACAGGATTGTATAATTTGATCATGAGAGAACAAATCCTTAACAACTGTCAAAACCAGCTATTGCATCAACACCTGATTGATTATGATCTGACTTCTCACCAAGAATTGGGAAAGAAGGCAGATAGATGGGTCAGGACTAGAGTTAAGCAGAAAACCCAGAACCAGGGCGGTGATCAGAAAAAGGCAGACCAGAAGGGTAATGATCAGAAACAAAAAGACCAGAAGTCTTCACCAGGCCCCCAAAAGGCTCAGGGGGAGGGTGGTCCCAAAAAGGATAAAAAGAAAGAAGGCCAAAAGAAACCATGGTGCAACTATTGTAAGTCCAACTCACATTGGTTTAGTGAGTGCACCAAAAAGGATAAGCCCCCAGCCACCATTGCCCCTAAGGCAACTGTACCCCCTAGTCCAGCTGTAAGTGGTGGTTCCCAGCAAAAGGATGTAGTAGGGTTAACCCTGGGAACTGAGGAGGATTCTGGCCTAGTCAGAATACCTACTCAGGCTGTTCTGATCTGTGATGGGGACTTAGCTTTGTCCTCTACTGTAGGCCCCAGTAACCTGGGCAAGTACAGACAGACTCCTTTTACCAACCAAAGAATGGCTCAGGCCTACAGGGACACTGGGGCTAGTGTCACAATGGTGACACCTGCCTTTGTGGACCCTGGACAGATCATACTAGGTGAGAATTACCTAGTGACCAACGCTAGCAATGCCACTACCCCCCATAGTGTGGCTATTGTTAACTTCTCCTGGGGAGGGGTAACTGGCCTCAAGAAAGTTGTTGTTAGTTCAGACCTTCCTGTAGAGTGTTTACTGGGCAATGATCTTGAAACTTCAGTTTGGTCTGAAGTGGAGTATAGGACCCATGCAGAAATGCTGGGGATAGATGCACATGTCCTTGCTGTGACCAGGTCACAGGCCAA
Organism: Triturus cristatus; assembly: GCF_964204655.1. Lineage (NCBI taxonomy): Eukaryota > Metazoa > Chordata > Amphibia > Caudata > Salamandridae > Triturus > Triturus cristatus. The sequence continues at coordinate 409,337,437 of NC_140582.1, forward strand.
AAAGTGCACCACTGAACAAGTGCTGGATCCTGAAACTATGGACCAGTCACAACCCAAGAGAAAGAGCAGTAGGGTTAAGGCTGTGCCTTCTCCCCTGCCTCAGGTGGTGGATCAGCCCTCCCAGGAGGATGATTCTGAGAGCCCTGAAGGAACTGTCCTAGAAGAACTTGAACCTGATCAGGTTGAGTTTCTTGGGACAGGGGGACCTTCAAGGGCAGATCTGAGGCAGGCTCAATTAGACTGACCCTCTCTTGAACCCCTCAGGCAGCTGGCTGCTGCTGAGGCTACAGGGAATGCTCAAGGTACCCATAGAGTGTATTGGGATGAAGGGCTACTGTATTCAGAGGCTAGAGACCCCAAGCCTGGTGCATCCAGGAGGTTGGTCATACCACTGAAGTTCAGAGGCTTCCTTCTTACCTTGGCCCATGATATTCCCCTTGCAGGACATTTAGGCCAGAACAAGACTTGGGACAGTCTTGTCCCTCACTTTCACTGGCCCCATATGTCAGAAGATACTAAGGAGTTTTGTCGCTCCTGTGTCACCTGCCAAGCCAGTGGCAAATCAGGTGGCACCACAAAGGCCCCCCTCATACCATTACCTGTGGTGGGGGTCCCCTTTGAAAGAGTGGGCATAGATATTGTAGGACCAATGGACCCACAAACAGCATCTGGGCACAGATTCATACTGGTGATAGTGGACCATGCCACCAGGTATCCAGAAGCTATTCCCCTGAGGACCACAACAGCTCCTGTTGTGGCAAGGGCCCTGCTTGGAGTATTCTCCAGAGTGGGCTTTCCAAAGGAGGTGATTTCTGACAGAGGTGCCAACTTCATGTCAGGATACTTGACTGCAATGTGGAAGGAGTGTGGTGTGAACTACAAGTTCACCACACCCTATCACCCACAGTGCAATGGGCTTGTTGAGAGATTCAACAAGACCCTAAAGGGAATGATAAAAGGTTTACCAGACCAGCTTAGGCGAAGATGGGACATCCTTTTACCCTGCCTTCTGTTTGCTTACAGAGAGGTCCCACAAAAGGGGGTTGGCTACAGCCCTTTTAAGCTTTTGTTTGGGCATCCTGTAAGAGGACCCCTGTGTTTGGTAAGGGAAGGATGGGAGAGACCTCTCAGACAACCCAAACTTGACATAGTGGATTATGTACTTGGTCTCCGCTCCAGGATGGCAGAGTATATGATGAAGGCTTCTAAAAACCTTGAGGCAAGCCAAGAATTCCAAAAAGCTTGGCATGACCAAAAGGCTGTACTGACTGTTTACCAGCCAGGACAGAAAGTGTGGGTGTTGGAGCCAGTGGCCCCAGCAGCACTCCAAGACAAATGGTCTGGACCCCACACTATTGTTGAGAAAAAGGGAGAAGTCACCTACTTGGTGGACCTTGGGACTCCCAGAAGCCCCCACAGGGTGCTTCATGTCAACAGATTGAAGGCATATGTTGACAGGGCAGACATGGGGCTACTCATGGCTACAGATGAGGGGCAGGAGGAAGAGAGTGACCCTCTCCCAGACCTGTTGACTCAGAACCCTGATGATGGCTCAGTTGATGGTGTGGTCTTTTCTGACAGCCTCACTGTCCATCAGCAACAGGACTGCAGGCAAGTTCTGCAGTCCTACAGACATATGTTCTCTCTGACCCCAAGTCAGACAAACTGGTGCACCCATGAGGTGGACACTGGTGACAGTCTGCCTGTGAAGAGTAAAATCTACAGGCAACCTGACCATGTCAGGGACTGCATAAAAGTTGAGGTACAAAAGATGTTGGTGCTGGGAGTCATTGAACCTTCAGAGAGCCCTTGGGCTAGTCCTGTAGTCCTTGTGCCAAAACCTCACACCCAAGATGGTAAGAGAGAGATGAGGTTTTGCGTGGATTACAGAGGTCTCAATGCTGTCACTAGGACAGATGCCCACCCAATACCTAGGGCAGATGAGCTCATTGACAGACTGGCAGCTGCTAAGTTTTTGAGCACATTTGACCTGACAGCAGGCTACTGGCAAATCAGACTAGCTGAGAGTGCAAAGGCCAAAACTGCTTTCTCGACCCCAGGAGGACATTATCAATTTGTGGTAATGCCCTTTGGTTTGAAGAATGCACCTGCCACTTTCCAAAGGTTGGTGAATCAAGTGCTTACTGGGTTGGATGATTATTGTGCAGCTTATCTTGATGATATTGCTGTCTTTAGCTCCACCTGGGAGGATCACCTGGTCCACCTGAGGAATGTTTTAGAGGCCCTGCAAAAGGCAGGCCTCACTATCAAGGCCACTAAGTGCCAGATAGGGCAGAGCAAGTTTGTATACCTGGGCCACCTAGTTGGTGGGGGTCAGGTTCAACCACTGGAGAGCAAGATCCAGACCATAAAGGACTGGACTCCTCCAACTACCCAGACTCAGGTCGGAGCTTTCTTGGGCCTGACTGGGTACTACAGAAAGTTTGTTAAGAACTATGGGTCCATTGTGACACCACTTAATGACTTGACCTCCAAGAAGATGCCAAAGAAAGTTCAGTGGACAGTAAGCTGTCAAAAAGCATTTGATGACCTGAAGCAGGCCATGTGCAGTGCACCTATTCTGAAAAGTCCAGACTACTCCAAAGAGTTCATTGTCCAGACAGATGCTTCTGAGTTAGGTGTGGGAGCTGTTCTTTCACAACTGAATGTAGATGGTCAAGACCAGCCCATTGCTTTTATAAGTAGAAGGCTGACCCCTAGAGAGAAACGTTGGTCAGCTGTTGAGAGGGAGGCCTTTGCTGTGGTTTGGGCCCTGAAGAAGCTGAGGCCATACTTGTTTGGCACTCACTTCAAGATTCAGACAGACCATAAGCCCCTCTTGTGGCTAAATCAGATGAAGGGTGAAAATCCCAAACTTCTTAGGTGGTCCATTTCCCTACAGGGGATGGACTTCACAGTGGAACATAGACCTGGGACTGACCATGCCAATGCAGATGGACTCTCCAGATATTTCCACTTAGAACATGAAGACTCAACTGGTCAAGGTTAGTTTAATGTCCCTAAGTTTGGGGGGGGGGGGGTTGTGTAGGAGAGTAGGGTCTGCTTTCTATGTTCACCCCCACTTTTTGCTTTTGCTTTACTGGTTTTCGACTTAGATGTGGCTGTGGGCCTGCTAATCAGACCCACAGCCCTGCTGTTCTCTCTCTAAATTGATACTATGTACTTTAGGTGCATAACCCATTTGGATAGGATCACCTTATTGGCCCCTGTACAGTGTACCCTAGGTACCCAGGGCATAGGTGTACCCTAGGCCTACCAGGGGCTGCAGCATGTATTATGCCACCCCTGGCCTGGCCTTCCATTTTGACACAACTGGCTGATCACTCAGCTGGGGCAAGGTTGTGTAATCACCCCTTGCTTAGGTGTAGTATTCCTATACCTAACTTACATATAGACACATGTGTACCTATCAGCCACTCCTATGGCAGGCCTTAACAATCCTGGAGGCAGAGTGCTTGGTAACATGTGAGATGGTGCTCTAGCATGAGCTGAGCCTGTCTGCAGCTTTCGGAACCATGTCCTTATAGCTGTTCTATGATATAGCCTACCATATACTCTTAAAGTGCCTTATAATCTTAAACGGTTATGGTAACTATGGTTTGGCTTTATCGAAACATGTCGTGTAAGGTGTCTAACACTGTGGAATAATACCCCCATACCATTTCTGGACATGAGGATATTATTCCCCCCTTCTAGAGGGAAAGACATGTTAAAATCATACTTTACTGTTAGCCTCTGACCAAAAGCCTCAGCATCACAAAATGGATGCTGCTGCCACGACACAAGTCTGACCTCCTGCTGCTGGGAGTGATCCCAGCCAGGGAGGCCTGGACAATAGGTTTCCTGCTTGGGGAGGTGCTAGCACCTCCCCAGACAGCCTTTAGTGTATTGGGGCAGGGTGGGCTGAAAGGAATGAGACATGCCTGGGGCACACAAGGTGTTCCTTGCATAGTCCAGTTCAAACCGGCGCTGGGGCACTCCAGCCCCAGCTCTGGCGTGAAACTGGACAAAGGGAAGTGGGTGTAACCACCCCCTCCCAGGTCCCACCCATAAGGCGTGACCTAGCAGGTATCCCAGCCCCCCAGATTAGTATAAGAGTGGGAGTTGGGCCCCAGGACTTTAGATTATCCTGAACCTGCAACTTGAACAGAAACTCTGGACCTTCGACATTCGACGAAAGAAGAAGACTGAAGAATCTCCCTTGTGGCCAAGGAGTGGCTACCCTGTGCAGGCACCATCAAGAGACTACCCTTTGCTTTGCTAAAGTTCTACGAGGGACCGACTGCAGAGCCCGACCAGAGCCTTGACTTCCAGACTTCTCCGACCCTGATCCACATCCACAGCAGAGCTGAGATCCGTGGAGGCGACGAGAGACGTGGGACCGGCTACCTGGGAAAAGTGGCTAGTATCTTCAAGCGCAGCTTCTGAGGCACCCTCGAAGTTGTGCACTGGGGATTGAGAAGCCCCAACCCCAAGCACCATCTGCACCGAAGACCAGCCCCCCACACTCCACGAGTCCTGCGTGGGGCCCTTCTGCATTTTCCTGCTTGCCGCGTCTGTCCGGTTGCTTGCCCGCTGGCTAGTGGCCTTTGTGACGACGCATCCCGTAATCTTCAGCGCTGGTTTGGCTCCTCCAGACTGGCTCCTGCTCCTTTGAAAAAGAGAAGCACCCCAGACCTTCCTGGTCTGCACCAGAAGCAAGTCATCCGTTCTTCGTGGGTTCCGCTTGCCAAGGCTCGGTGAGTCCTAGTCCAACTTCGACGCCGCCAACAGCAAGAGCCTTCGTGGGACAGCTCGCCTCCGGGTCCTGGTCGTCCTCGACGTTCCCTGGTTCTCGTGGCTGCAGCGACAAGCTTCACCTTCACCTGCAATCTTCACGACATCGCCTGGTTCCTTCCTGGTTCCACGTGGTCACTGGCTAGTGACCTTGACTCTGTCCCTTCTGCTTGCAGGTCTCCTCTCTTCTTGATCCCAGCCTTGGGATCCACCGGACACTCTTCACTGACTGCCTGTCAGCAACTTTCCTTCAGGCATCCATAGAAGTCCACGACGAAACCCGACGCAAGTTCACACCTATGCACCCGCAGCCTGTGGGCTAGGTAACTTGGGTACTTCGGTACTCACAAGGGTAGTGACTATCCTAGGGTCTAGTTTCCGAGTCTCGACTCTCTAGCTGCTTCAGAAGTGTCCTTAAACTGTTAATTTCTAATTGCTAGTATTTCTATCGACTTTTACGCATTAAGCATGAGTGTTTCCACTCTGCACCTGAATCCCGTGGGCCTCCCACTTCCTAACTGTTGCTAGTGTAGTGTAGCCCCAGCGATTCCCTAGGCCTAGGCCTATCCTATTTCCGTGACAGTGGTCCTTATACCACTTACTTAGTATATGGTTTGCGTGGCCCCTAGGGCCTAACTGTATTACTTACCTGTGTGACTTAATGTATGCTTAAATAAGACTGTGTTGTACTTACCTCTAATCTCATAAAGAGTGCTGAGGGTTTGACTAGAATAAATACACTTTATTTTATATATATATATCTGTTGTGGTGTCCTTTCATTTGGTATTCAAGGGATTATATATGGTATCACAGCTGGCTTCACATGCCATTCCGAGTTTAGCCTAAGACTGCTCTTGTCCATGCTACCACTAGGATAGCTGGTCTATAAGGTTGACTTTACAACCAATCACCATAAGGGTATTTGGACTGATATAAGGTGTACACTAGAACTAGTGACATCATACATCAGGCCAACTTCTCACAATCAGTCATTATTGTCCTTTTTCCGAGCCAAAAAAGTACCTTGTTTACCTTGTAGAAGAAATCATTCATGATCGAACATGCTTAAAAGGTAATTTATAAACTTTAAAACGACAATCCACAATTTACGATATTTTTGCAGGACATAGATTTATGATATCTTTGGAGGACATACACCTACTGCTATGTTAGTTTTAATATTGGAAGCATATGCCCTCCGTGTTTAGACACCCGGGTGTTTTCTTTTTTTAACCTGCATTCTTTTAACTTATTGTGCATAGAGGCCCCTCTACCTCCGTATCTCGGAATAACTATACTTGCCGCCTGGGATATTTGCTGCCAGCCGTCCTTAGTTCCGATCATGTCTGCTGCTTTGCCTTGTCATGGAGGAGCGGTTAGGTGAATTTTCAGACTGGGGCTTGGTCTGTTGTCTCTGTTTCACCTCCACACCACTGCCCTACCTACTGGAAGCTGATTGCTTTTGTCATGCAGAGATCACGTCCACAGCCATCCTCGTGTGCACGGAAAACCTTTCTCAGCTCCTCCCAGAGTATGGTGGGGTCATGGAGGCTTGTTCCCACCCTACCCTATGACGAGTGAGGAAATAGGGGGGCTGTAGCACTACACAGCCTCGCTGATTGACAGACAGCCTCAGAAGGGCTTATGCTTAAAGCACCCAGGCTGTTTTCAATCAGCGAGGCTGCAGTGCATCATCAGAGGGCAGTGCTATACAGTATTGTAGGCTGCCGGAGGCCAGGGCTGAGATCAGGTAAACCCTATATATCCTGCGACGCCAGGCACATAAGCTCTGGCACATGTGCTTATTGAAAGTGCCTGACCCTCACGCAGAGCGAGGATTACACCCTTTCAAGTTAAAATAAATTAAACATTTGTAACACGACAAATATTGATGCAGAAATGGAAGCGGGGCGGAACCCCGCTGCCCTAATCAAGAAACCGCCCCAGCATACAGACACTCACCAACCTATGCAGCCACTTACAAACTGACAGACTGATACAGACATTCACACAGATTAGCCACTCACCCATACATTCTCTGAGACACATATAATCACTCACTCATCCATCCAAACCCTCATGCACCCATTCATTCTTCAATACACCTTGGCTTATTGAAGGAGTATCGAGATATATATATATCTATCTATCTATATATATATATATATATACATATATCGATACTCCTCCCCTTGAATTCCTTGATAAAGAACGGAACTAACTCCACTTTGTAAGTGCTGCAATTATTTATTTTGTGCTTCTTGCTTTCTTAAACTTTTTAGAAACACTCACAGTCGCTGGATGATGTCATCAATGATGTCACTAACCATGTCATGAGTGATGTAATATGTGACATCATCAGCAGTGCATTGCAGGGGCGCAAGTTATAGTTAGCTCAGCTAACTATAACGGCTGAATTTCTATGGTTTTGTGCGACTGAAATGTCATCCTAACTATAATGTCTCTGTAACCTCTGGTTTTTTCAGTGAATTTCTAGGGTTTTTTTGATGCAAATTCCTAACTATAATGTCTCTGAAACCTGTTTTTTTTCAGTGAATTTCTATGGTTGTTTAAACAGCAATTGCTAACTATAACGTCGCTGAAACCTGTTTTTTTTTTTCAGTGAACATTTTTATATATATATATATATATATGTGTGTGTGTGTGTGTATATATATATATATATATATATATTTGCTAGTTATGGTTATAAACGCAAAGCACTCTGCCAGCTTTGTTTTGATAGTGCGTTTCTTTGTTTCTGCACCATTACTAAACTGATGTTTTAAGCATGGAGTGCAGGCAGCACAAGTTTTTACTATTAGGTTTTAACACACAACTTCCCATCTGACTGTTTGCATGAAGAAATTATCTGACACTTAATTTGTATTTCAACAGATATGCACAATGCAACATGAATATTCCGTAAAAGAACAAGGGTTTGAGATTCAGCTGAAAGAGCTGGAAGATAGTAATCGAAACTCAGCCAACGAGTTGAGACGGCTACTTATGGCACAGCAGAAAGCAACTAACCGATGGAGAGAAGAAACCAGAAAGCTTACAGAAGGTGCTGAAAGCAGACTTAATAATCTACGGTAAGTTTTGAGAAAAATGATTACATGGGCTGAAGTTACCATTCTAGTGATCTAGTATCATGCCTCTATTTACTCAGGATATGTCTTGCCGCCAGGTGTAATTGTCCGATCTGCCATTCATGAACACTTATGTGCTCCATAAACAGATATCTGAAAGAGACACGTCAGTTAGAATATCCCCAGGCGTCAGACTGGATCTGGAAAGTTTACATCAGCAGTACCCCTGCGCGTCGGTAGGTGTTGTTGTGCTGCTCCGCGTACGTCGGTGGCATCGTAGCCGCCGAGATGACGTCGTCAGAGCTACTTAGACGCGCCTACGCGCGCTGACGTCAGTTCTTTCTTTTTCCACGCCAGCAAGCGCTGATCCGAGAGAGAGTGGTACCCCTAGTTAATGTTTTAACTTGGTTTCTGAGAACTTGTTTCTCTTGTTTTGTTGCGCATTTCAATCAATCAATAACATTTATATAGCGCACTACTCACCCGGAGGGTTTCAAGGCGCTTGGGGAGAGGGGGGTCCGTTACTGCTCGAACAGCCAGGTCTTGAGCTGCTTCCTGAAGGCGAGGTGGTCTTGGGTCAGGCGGAGGTGTGTCGGGAGGGAGTTCCAAGTCTTGGCGGCCAGGTGGGAGAAGGAGCGTCCTCCTATGGTGGCTCTTCGGATGCGGGGGACGGCGGTGAGGGCGTGGCTGGTCGATCGAAGCTGGCGAGTGGGGGTGTAGAAGTTGAGGCGGCTGTTGAGGTATCTTGGGCCTTGGTTGTGTAGGGCTTTGTGTGCGTGGGTGAGGAGGCGGAAGGAGATTCTCTTGTTGACCGGGAGCCAGTGCAGGTCTCTCAGGTGTCCGGAGATGTGGCTGTGTCGGGGGATGTCGAGGATGAGTCTTGCTGAGGCGTTTTGGATCCTCTGGAGTCTCTTCTGGAGCTTGGCGATGGTTCCTGCGTAGAGGGCGTTGCCGTAGTCCAGTCGGCTGGTGACGAGGGCCTGGGTGACCGTTTTCCTGGTCTCGGTGGGGATCCATCGGAAGATCTTACGTAGCATGCGCAGGGTGTTGAAGCATGTTGACTCCTGGTGCAGTAGGGATGCCCGGGTTTAAGTCCTGTAGGGCCTGCCGTCGGAACATGTCGTAGCGGACCCGCACGACGTTTGTCTCTTCTGCTTGAGGCATGCCCATGACCCCGAGGCGTGCCCTGATTGTCGGGCCATGGCGCTGAAAGCTTTGCGGGAGCATTCCCGAAAGTTGTTGGAGGTCCGGCAATCGGTTCCGTGCCGATCGAGGTCCCACTCCCGTGGGAGGTCGAGGGCCCGATCATTGAGCCGTCACCATCGCTCATCGGACTTGGGGACAGGTAAGTCACGGCGCCATAAAAAGTCGAATAAGCGACGTCGCTCTTGGTCTACCCCTCACCGGTCGCGGGACGCGGTGGAGGGGATAGGCAGTCACTCCCCCCCCTCCTCCGCGGCTCCGATGGAGCCTCGGTTGTTGCCTGCAGCCTACCCACCCTTTCCAGGCCCGCACACGACTCCGGTCGAAATACAGGTTTTCCTGTCGGCCATGAGCCGTTTGTTTGGCCCATCAGTTCCCCCCGGAGCGCCTTCAGGCTCCATGGACCCGTTGGGTGGTTCTGCCCCCGTGCCGCCGCCTTTGGCCCCGGCTACACTGGCACGATACCCAACGGCGCCGCCAGCTCTGGCCTCGGTGCCGGCTCCGGCCGCCACACCAGATGCGGCGCCGGATGGCTCCAAACTGGGATTGGTCTTTTACCCCCTGGTTCCATTTCTTGGTGGAGAGTTTATCCCATTCCCCTGGGCACCTCGTCCTTACCGGCCTCTTCAACAGCCGGTGGACAAAGGGGAGTACTGGGAGGGGTCTGAAAACACTCCCTGAGCTCAATGCGAGCACTTACTGACGTCCTGTTGAGCACCTGGAACAAACCCAACACAGGGACTCCTGTGGATAAGGGTATGGCGCGCCACCACTGCCCGGCGCCGGGCGACCCTAGCTTTCTCACACAACACCCAATGCCTCAGAGTCTGGTTGTCCAGGCCTCTGCTTCGCCGAGCGCATTCCCTTCTGCCCCTCCGGACAAGGAATCTAAGAAACTGGAGCAGTTTGGGGAAAAGATTTTCACTTCTGCCAGTTCCGGGTTGCGGGCGGTGAATACTACGTGCCTGTTGGGCCGCTATTCACATTCTGTGTGGGACACGGTGGCACAGGTGCTGCCTCAGTGCCCTGTGGAAGCTTGTGCGGTGCTCTCTTGGGCCATTACTGAGGGGAGAGATGCTGCTAAATTCACTATCCGTTGTGGACTTTACACGGCCGATTCACTCAGCAGGGCACTTTCCTCAACGGTGGGGCTCCGCCGTTACGCTTGGCTCAGAACAACTGGCTTCTCCGGGGATGTTCAGAACACTTTGTTGGACATGCCCTTTGATAGCACACGCCTCTTTGGTGACCAGGCAGATAGCACCCTGGAACGCTTTAAGGACTCTCAGGCTATGTCCCAGTCCTTGGGTCTCGCCACCACGTGCACTCCCTCGGGGTCTGCTTTTTCGCTCCTTTCGAGGTCAGGGTCGAGGCGCCCAATCACGTTCTTTTCAGACCCGCAGGCCTGCGCAGCCACAGTCTCAGCGCAGCCGTGGACGTGGGACCCGACGTGGTGGGTCCCGAGGACAGGGGGTAGGTCAATCCACCACCGCTCCTGCCACCGCCGCCTCAAAACCTTCCTAGTCCAGTGTTTCAGGCCCACCAGACGCCAGTGGGCGGCAGAATTCGCCATCACCTCCTCCACTGGCACACCATCACTTCGGACAGGTGGGTTCTGCAGATCGTCTGCAGGGGCTACTCCCTCCCCTTCGAGTCTACCCCTCCAGCCATGCCACCTCAGTACCACCGCATGTCGGGGGATCACTTGGCACTTCTCCAGCAGGAAGTTGCAGCCCTCTTGGCCAAAGGGGCCATCGAGCGCGTTCCGATGCCAGAAGTAGGTCGTGGTTGTTACACCAACTACTTCTTGGTTCCAAAGAAGGACAAAGGTCTGCGCCCTATCTTAGACCTCCGGAAAGTCAATCGCTTCCTCCGGAAGGAAAAGTTCAAGATGTTCACGCTTGCTCAGGTCTTGTCTGCCCTAGACCCGCAAGACTGGCTGGTAGCGTTGGACTTGCAGGATGCTTATTTTCATATCCCCATCCTGCCAGCCCACCGGCTCATATGTGCAGATCAGGGGTTTCAGTCTTCCCCTATCTCGACGACTGGCTGTTGAAGGCAGGTTCGCCCCAGGTAGTCGTCTCCCACCTCCAGACTACGGCCTACCTCCATCAATGTGCCGAAGTCACACCTGATTCCCTCTCGGAAACTCTTCTTCATCGTAGCGGTTCTGGATACGGCGCAGTTTCGCGTTTATCCTCCCGAACAGCGAGTCCGGGTCATTCGGGCTATGATTCCGATCTTTCGGCCCTGGTCCTGGGTTTCGGTCAGGAAGACCTTGAGGCTGCTGGGCCTCATGGCCTCCTGCATCTTGCTGATCTATCATGCCAGATGGCATATGCGGGCTCTGCAGTGGGACCTGAAGTTCCAGTGGACGCAGCATCGGGGAAACCTGTCGGACTAAGTTCAGATCTCTGAGGGCACTGCTCAGGACTTGCAGTGGTGGCTCACGAACCAGCGTTGGATCAGCAGCAGATCCCTCTCCCTTCCCCAACCGGAGCACACAGTAGTGACGGACACGTCCCTCCTGGGATGGGGTGGCCACATGGGAGAGGCGGAGATCAGAGGCCTCTGGTCTCCGGCGGAGTCAAAGCTCCATATCAAATATTTGGAGTTCAGGGCGATCCTACTTGCACTGAAAGCATTCCTTCCCTCTGTCAAGGGGAAAGTAGTGCAGGTGTTCATAGACAACACCACCGCCATGTGGCACTGCAACAAGCAGGGTGGGTGGGGTCGTGGACCCTATGTCAGGAGGCTCTACTTCTCTGGACGTGGCTGGAACGTCAAGGCTTTTCCTTGGTGGTTCAACACATGGCACGGACCCAGAACGCCAGGGCGGACGAACCAGCCGCAGGTGCATGTTGAATCACGAATGGCGTCTTCACTCAGAGGTGGCACAAGGTCTCTTTTAGCAGTGGGGAGAACCTTGGTTGGATCTGTTCGCCACCGAAGAGAACGCGCAATGTCAGCATTTCTGAGCGTTGGAGTTTCCAAGGCGGCATTCGCTCGGAGACGCTTTTCGTCGCGAGTGAAGTTGCGGTCTATTGTACGCCTTTCCGCCTATACCACTTCTGCCCAGAGTGCTGAAGAAGATCCGTCATGACCGTGTCCCAGTCATTCTTGTGGCACCGGACTGGGCTTGAAGAGTTTGGTATCCCGAGCTACTCAGTATGAGCGTGGATCCCCGATCTGATTGCCTCTTCGGGAGGATCTCCTTTCACGGCAACAGGGGACGGTCCTCCACCCGAACCTGTCCAGCCTCCACCTCCTTGTGTGGAGATTGAGTGGCGACAGCTGATTCCATTTGACTTGCCTCCTGAAGTCTCGAATGTGATTATGACAGCCAGGTGTCCCCTCCACTAAAACGGTATACGCCTGTCGGTGGAAAAAATGTGTGGCATGGTGCACAGCAAAAGCTGTAGATCCTCTTTCTGAGGTCCTATTGTTCCTTCCCTCTTAGGCCCAGCAGGGCTCTGCTCTGGGCACTATGAAGGGCTACATTTCTGCTCTTTCAGCCTTTCTTAGGCTGCCTGATTAGCCCTCTCTTTTCAAGTCCCCAGTTGTCAATAGATTTCTCAAAGGCATTACTCACCTTTTCCCTCCTATTCTTTTTGTGCTGCCTCAATGGGACTTGAACCTGGTTCTCACATACTTGATGTGCGCTCCCTTTGAGCTTCTTCAGAACTGTACTTTGCGGTTATTAACTTTGAAAACTGTCTTCCTGGTGGTCATCACCTCCGCACGGCGGGTGAGTGAGCTCCAGGCTCTTTTCTGTAAACCTCCTTTCCTGGTGATTCATCCGGACAAGGTTGTGCTCCGACCGCATCCCTCCTTTCTACCAAAAGTAGTCTCTGCCTTTCATCTCGGACAAACTGTCACTCTGCCCACTTTCTTTCTGCCTCCGCACCCTTCAAGGGAAGAGGAGAGGCTCCACCGTCTGGACCCAAAACGTGCGCTTTCATTCTATCTCAACCACACACAAAAGTTCCGGGTGGATGACCAGCTCTTTGTTGGCTACGTGGGTGCCAAGGAAGGTCGGGCGGTGCACAAGCGGACTATCTCCCGATGGGTTGTCTTATGCATTAAAGCCTGTTACTCTCTGGCTAAAAAGGAACCTCAGGTTGGGCTGCGCGCCCATTCTACCAGGGCGACAGCAGCAACTACAGCGTTGGGACGCGGTGTCCCCCTGCAAGACATCTGTCAGGCGGCCACTTGGGCCTCGTTGCATACTTTCACAAAGCACTGTTGCCTTGACAGTCATGTCTGGAGAGACGGCTTCTTTGGCCGTTCCGTTCTCCGTTACTTTCTGGTGTAATCTCACTTCGCAGACCCACCACCGGGGTTGGTATTGCTTGGGTATGTATTCTAAGGTAAGGAATGTATCACTAACGTGTCTTTTTCAGATGCACAAGTTACTTACTTGTGTAACAATATATCTGTAAGAGACACTAGTTAGTGATAGATTCCTTACCGCCCGCCCATCCTTCCCGTTCTGCGAACTGTTCTCTAGGGTTCAGGTCATCCCTTTTAGGGCCCTAGTTCTAGTGCACCAGTAGTCAGTCTCTGGCATGGCTCTGCGCTCCTGGCGCGGAAAAATTATGTACAGAACTGACAGCGCGCGTGGGCGTGTCTAAGTAGCTCCGACGACGTTATCTCGGTGGCTACGACACCAACGACGTACGCGGAGCCGCACGACGCCGCCTACTGACGCGCAGGGGTACTGCTGACGAAAACTTTCCGGATCCAGTCTGAAGCCTGGGGATATTCTAAGGTAAGTAATCTATCACTAACTAATGTCTCTTACAGATATATTGTTACAAAAGTAAGTAACTTGTGCTTTAGTGCTGCAGTCTTGCGCGTGGAACATATCAACCTGGAACAAGTCTTTTACCAGGCATTTAGAAACATGTCAGTCCATCTTGCAAAAATTAAATGGTTTCTTCACCCTTTTGCTCAGGCAATACCCACTTACATTATTTGTGCGCTTTGGTTTGTTAACTACTGTATTTGGCCAGGGTGGCAATAACCACATATCAGAATTTTATAATAAAGTATCATAGGATGTTAACGTATATCCCGCTTGATATGTTCCCTGTATTCACTGCAAAAAAAAGAACCATGGGCCTGATTTAGATCTTGGCAGTAATGGTCCCACCGTCAATTTTTCGATGGATTCCCCAGTCGGCCACTAGGCGGTCCGCCCACTCTATTTAGATGCTGACAGTTTGACTGACGAAACACTGTCGGAGTGCCGCGGACTCCGACAGGTATGTTCAAGCAGCTGTCGGAGGGAGCACAGCCAGTTTGTTCCCAGGGCCAATCACGATGTGGCTTCCCACCATTGTGACTGTGGCTGTAAAACCTCCACACCTCATTTGGTGGTTTGGAAGGGATATAAGACAGAAACTCACTTTTACACATCTTCACACTTCCACCATGGATCCGTTCTTCCAAGTCCTGCCCCTGCTGCTGCTTTCTGATGAAAAAAAATCAACATTGTTGTGGCTAGAATTGACGGTAAGCTCCACTTTTACCTGTTACCTTTTGACTTGTCTGTTAACATTTGCACTCGACTAGCGCATTTTGAAATTTCTCTTACAAGCAAAAGCATACCAATGTTCAATGCATATGAGTGTAATGTTGACGTTTAAGAAAGTTAAAGAAATACACCTGCTTGCTTACATTGTATTTCACAATTTGGTGCAAGCTGCTTTAAAAAAGGAATGGACAATTGCACAAATAAAGAATATCAATCAAAAAGTCACCATGCAGGCATGTCTAAATTAATTTAGAAAATTGTCAAATTAAAAGCATATGCATTACACATCCTTGGGATAAGTGCAATGTGTCATGATGTCGAAATTGCAATAGGCAAGGTGTACCCTTTATCTTATCGATTACCTGAGAACACCGCCGTGAGGGAAACGGCCAGCAGCAGGGAGGACTACGGTGCCCAACAGTCCGTTGGGCTGACAGTGACGCCTCTTCCGTGCCCGGAGGCACGTTATAGCCTGTGGCGGGCTTCTGCAGTGCAGTAAGCCCGAGAACACCGCCGTGAGGGGAACTGCCAGCAGCAGGGAGGACTACGGTGCCCAACAGTCTGTGGGGCCAACAATGACTCCTCTTCGGCCTCTTCGGCCTCTTCCATGCCCGAAGGTGTGTTATAGCCTGTGGCAAGCTCCCGCAGCGCGGCACGCGCGCATGCCTGGGCCGTGCCCTGGCAAAGCCCGGGCCAAGGGCAGGCCAGTCTGCGCCCGTCAGCGGCAGGGCAGGGCCACCCCTCTTTCATCTGCTGTAGGGCAGTTGATCTGCCACTTGGACCTTCATTTTGGACATCAGGGCATAAAGGTACTTGTTATCTGGCCATTGCTTCTCTTTACCACCTAGATTCCTTGGAGGACTAGCTGTGCTCTTGATCCTATTGCTTCCAGTATTTTGTATTGTTTTTGTTTTGTTAAGTGTACATAAGTTAAGTTGTATTTTGACGCTAGTGTGATTTTTGTCTTGCTCTGGAAGCATTAGTTGTTTTTATTGGCTGGGTGGTATAACGAAGAAGTATGGGGAAAAGAAGGATTATGGAAAGAAGCGGGGAAGGGGGTGGGAGTGAAATAGGACGGGGTAGTAAAGGGAAAAAGGCCAGGAAACTACACAAGTGCGCAGGTAGTAATTGTGTTTTAGATCATATTGATACCCTCATTAGCGAGTGTGAGGATATCCTAGAGACATCGCCTAATGCGCAACCTACCTGTGATAAATCGCCCCCTAGACTAACACAACCCACTGAAGGAAGCCCAAGCCGCCAGCCTGTTATTCCTGCTACGTTTCACAAAACAAACAAAAATAAGTCAGCCGCTCTAAATAAAGAGGGGAATGTAATACATCGGGAGTAGTTGAGTCGATTAGTAGCCCGTTGGGGTCTAATCTGCAACATATGGATTATACAATTGTATGCATAAATAGATTTCAGGCCCTGTCGGATTTGACTATTGTAGACAGGGAAGAAAGGCCCCAGACTGCTCAGCTTTTATAGTCATTGTCAGCTAATAGTAAAGAAGCTGTTTCAGGGAAGAATGCAGAGTATCAGGAGTTGATCCATTTAGTTAACAAGCTACGGCAGGTGGTAGGGGCTATGAGAACAATGAGTGTGGACCTAACCACTATGGTTGAGTTCCTTTCACCTGAATACCTATCTTGTAGAGGGAGAGCTAACTTGATAACAGGTCACCATCTAGAGCGCTTTCAAGTTACTAATTGTGATATTCCATTAGACTCCACTAAAAAGGGCACTAATGCTAACTCTAATGACCCCCCCACCCCCCTCTGGTAAGGCTAGGACCCACAAAGTAAAGTCTTCTCCCACGATGGCCAAGCGTCTTACATATCCCAGTGTAAGCAATCCTAATAATCCCTATAGGGTAGCGCCAGTGAAGGACCGGTTAGTGCCTAGCAGAAATATTTCCCCGCAAATCCCACACTCTCAGTGCAGTCTCCAAACTAGATTGTCAGAGCAGAACATTCCTAATACGTCTAGTAGACACAAAATCTTCATGGTGAATGTGCCTAAGCTTGACACCAATAAAGGCACAGAGAATGCAGATTCCCTGACTAATAAAGTCATCCACTGGATACGGCATGTCAGGGGATGCCGTTCAGTGATAAGAGAAGACATAGTCAAGGCTCGTAGGCTCACTTCCCCAGCATACCAGCTGGACTGCATTAAACTTACCCTGACCAGGGCAGGTTTAGCCAAAAATCTTTTCGCTCTGGAGTTTCGAACTAGCTACCCAGGACAGTCGTCTATCCAGTTTAGGCGATCTCCCCCGGTCATCCAGTCTTTACATCTCCCTCGGCAGTTGCCTGCCAGCCAGTTGGGACGTTCCTCTTTGGACACTAATGATTGACTCATGAGAGTCCAGCCCCAAATGCAAGATGGATCACTCATAGTTAGCCCCAATACCAGCCCTTCTAGAACCAAGCTGACTGTTACAAGTTTGGGTTAAACTACAAGGACCACAGCTATATCCTCATCCCTGATGACTGGCCCAGAAGAGGCGGGTGGCATACCTTCCATTAGATCTAGTAGACTATTGACACCTTGCCCAAATCTCCTAACTGACTCCTAGTTATACTGGAACATCGCAGGGTTGAGTTCAAAGATCACCTCCCCCGAGTGGCACGCTTTTAAAGAGTGTTATGACATCTGCCTCTTCTAGGATACCTGGGCAGAGGTTCCTCTCTTCTGCCTAGGGTATTTCAATTATTATATCCCAGCTACTAGAGGTGCAAAGGGAAGACCGTCAGGGGGGTTTGACAATTTGGGTGCGGCAGGAATTAGGCTTTGACATCCGGGTGCTGTCGACGCAGAGTCATGACATCCAGGCAATTAGACTGACCTTGGGCTCCCAAGGGAACATAGACATTTATAATGTCTATGTGAGAGGAACGAGAGGGAAGAAGTCGGAAGTTCTAGCGGCTCTCGACGACCTTCTTGATCTATACTCAGATGAAACTAATGTCCTGGTTGCGGGCGATTTCAATTCAATATTTGAGCCCCTGGCAAATGAGGAGTGTTATTTTGCAGAAGAGGAAGATGCCAAGTGGGGTATTCCAAAACTGGAGCTAAAACCTATTAAAAAATGAACGGATGTGGCCATCCAAGTTAATTCTATTTGCCTCGAAAAAGGTTTGCGGGAGTAAACGGTAGATCGCCGTCAGACAGACTTGGGGCTAACACATTTAACAACGGCACAGTGCTTGCTGCATAGATTATATATTAATTAGCCTGAAACTATGACATGTCCTTAGAGACATAATTGTTAGGGTCCGGCTTGAAAGTGATCATAATCCTTTGGGTATGCATTTAGAACCAATAAGACAGAAGGCACTTGCATAACTAGAAAACAAACTGTTCTTAAGTGATATTGGCCCCACTAATGACATGAGACGTCTAAAATGGGTAAGGATACTGGAGATGCCTGACCTTTTAGATAGTGTTAAGGAGGACATGGATGCTGCAATATTTGAGCTCGAGGCTAGCACAGTAAATTTATCGGCTCCCGAGCACTTAACCTATATTCATAATAGATTTTTTGCAGTTTTGTGTACTTACTTTATTAAACAGGGTAGGACTAAAAAGGTCATAAATCAGAAAGCCGGACTATGGTATAATATAGAATGTAGAGAGGCATGTGCAGCACTAGGTATAGCTATCAAAGAAGGTGACCCAGTAGCAGTGCGAGTTGACAGGTATAACTACAGGCAAGGGCTAAGAAATCGTGGGATGATAAAAGATGGCAGGAACTTAGAGAGGCTTGCTCCTCAAGCAATGCCAAGCAATTTTGGAATATAATAAAATGGGACCAAGGGGTGCAACCTCAACAGCCACGGAACCAGGTCTCACAGGAAGATTGGGTCAACCATTTTAAACCCCAATATGCTCTAGGATCAGTAGAGGAAAATTCGGATGAGATCTCTCGTGTTTTACGTAGACAAAGCTTTTAGCAGGGCTGATGTCGACGCAGCACTTAATTCATTATCGATTGAGAAGGCACCTGGCTCAGATGGCATCCCTGGGGATGTATTTCTCAATGATAAGGCAAGATGGTGTTGGTACATTTCATTTCTGGCTAATGCAATTGCCCAGGGCGCGCCAGTCCCTGACTCATGGAAAGAGGCCGAAATCATACCAGTTTTTAAAAAAGGGGGCAAATAGCACCCAGGAAATTACAGTCCTATCAGCCTAATAGATTCCTTGCAGAAGGGAATGGGGAGGCTGGTGCTTAACAAGGCCCAAGAGTGGATTGAAGAACATAGTATTTATCCCCACTGCAAGCGGGTTTCGGGCCTTCACCAGCACTATGGATCAGGTGTTCCGGTTTGTCCTTTTATATTGGAAAGGTGACCTTGGGCAAGGGTAGTCTGTATGCTGCCTTTGTTGATCTTAAGTCAGTGTTCAATCTTGTTCCCTGTTCCAAATTATGGGTGATCTTGCAAGAAATGGGAATGCCATCCGAATTATTAACCCTAATTAAAAGGCTCCACGAGAATAACACGGCCAAAATTTGTTGGGGTTCACAGGGCAATGTTACTAGGTCTTTTCCAGTTGAGAGGGGCGTGCGCCAAGGTTGCGTGATGGCACCCACTCTATTCTCTCTGTTTATTAATGGAATAGTAAATTGCATGGGATCTATTGCCACTGATGCCCCATCACTTGCAGATGTAAAAATCCCCATATTAATGTTCGCTGATGACACATTAATCATATCCAAGACCCCGAGTGACCTCCAAAGCGCCCTGTCAATCTTTGAGGAGTTTTGCTCCAAACGCGGCTTGGAAGTTAATGTGTCAAACGAAAATGATGTCTTTTAACCCGCATAGAGCATTTAAGGGGGGTATTCAAATGCATGACCGTCTGCTGGAGCAAGTTAACAAATTCACTTACCTACGGGTCAACATTCAGCGTGGTATGAAATGGAACCACCAAATTGATCTGGCTACCTTAAAGCACTGGCAACTGTCGGGTGTGCTATATACTGAATACAATAGGTCACACTCAAAACCAATGAGTCCGGTAATCCAGATATACAACATGAAAGTTATCAGCTCAGCTCTTTATGGGTCAGAGCTGTCGGGTTGTGAGAACCTGTCTAAGCTTACCATAGCAGAAAACAGGTTCTTAAGAAAAATCACCAATCGCACCCAGAGCACCCCAATGCATCCATTATTATTCGACTTGGGTAGGAAAGCAATTGCTGAGATAGCTAAATTACGCTGTCTTCTATATTGGCGGAGAATTTGGACCACCCAAGAACTGGCAGTGTACGCTGCTGGTTTTCAGGATGTAACAAGAGCTGATAGCTTTCATCATATAAAATGGCTACGCGAGGTTAGAGACACCCTGTCAAGCTTAGGTATGATAGCATTGTGTGATGACCCAATAAAGTCCCCATTCCCCACGAAAAATATCCTAAAAGAAAAATATTGGAAAATGGTAATGCATAACATACTGAGAAGCAGTGAATCGTCTTATTTAACTGGAACTTTCCTGGAAATTAAAATGACCCCTAGCCTTGAGCCTTACTGGGATCTAATTACAAAACCACATGGCCGAAAGTTATATTTCAAGATCAGGGTGGGTTCGCTGTGTTGCAGGGATTCTGCTTATATACAGAACTATGCGTAGAACCCCAGGACCTCAGTGAATTGTGGTGTACCAGAAACTCACCTCAGAACCCAGAACCCAGTATCCGGCTAGCATAAGTGTCCCATTCGTTATCCGAGATTTAGCTCGGCGATCCCAATGAAAAGACAACCCAGAACAAGCGACTCATTATACTCTCAGGAATGGTGGGAATCGGAAATACCTGTTCGTATACTATTCTCACATCAGTCCACAACAAGAATCAACAGAGACACGGTGAAAATAAAAAGAGTTTATTTTTATAGACCACGTGTCCTAAGATGCAGTACTTTGGCTAATACAAGCAGACAAATGATTAAAATCAAAACCATCAGCATCGTTACAATACCATAGAATATAAAAGGGGTGATCATGTTATAATGACAGTGGATACTACCACCTTCCCTTTACTAAGAAGCTAATATTATTATTATGCTAATAGAAGGTCTCTTAGGCTTGAATCGGGGACCCCATACCTCAAAGATCAGCTTAGTGAAATCACATCACAGGAGCATCAGGAGTCTTCTCGCAGGAAGGCTAGTCTTCGGTCTGAATATTAAACATGAGGGCTGCAATATTAAAAGCACCAACTTTCAGGTATTTTGCAGCTGCCTGTGTGTTATAGCTAAATAGTGAGTCGATCAACCTAGAGTGGAAAACATGCATTGCTAAACAACCCAGACTGTTTGTCACATCATGTACAGACCAAGGTCGCTGCGCAGAGCTCTGGATGGTAACAACAGATTGCTCTCGTGTGAGGCAAAGCTCGAGTCAGCAGTTTGTTTAAGCAATAACATGTGAACGCAGTGTCGTGTGCAAAAGCAGCAAGATGGCTTTCTAACATCTAACGTGGTTATGCTAACTTAACAATGTATGTACGTATTAAGGGAGTCCTTACTACATGCCCCCTTGATCGAAGCACTATTTAATATGCAAGAAAAGAGAGAACGCAGAGTTCAAGTGCGACAGAGCAGAACAAGGCGTATCCAATTTAAGAAACGAGTTTCAGTTCAGGCAAAGTCCGAGAATGAAAAAACCAAAAGTGGAGAGAAAAAACAAAAAAACCTCAAACGTGCAGCGGGGGGTGAAAGAAATGAAAAAACGCCTCACCGGGCAGAAGTGCAAAGGCACAGGTACTGTTCAAGACACGTGAGGAAAAACATAGTGGACGACAGTTCACTCAATCCATGAACGTATATGCAGCATACGTGGCCACTGCTTCCAGCAGAAAATCGTTGGCACGGCCACTGAAGGTTTCAGCCATCCAGTTAATCAAAGAAAAGGAACATACATGTTCTTCCATTAGCCGAGCCTCTAGCACCATCAGAGGGCAACCAGCATGTACTTCCAAATAACTCATATCCAAGAAGTCATATGCCGCCCTTGCGATGTCCCAATTACCCAGGATTCCATGCGCCGCACCACAGGCCATAATCCGAACACCAGAACAGGCGAACTCGTGAGACACTAAGGGCCTCATCAGTCGATCATAATCCGGGTCCGGAGACACCGTGTTGGTTAAGCACAAATCCAGAGGCCATTCAAAGGGACAATCTAGGCAGTGAAAGACAGGTTGCACGCAGGTGAAGTAGGAATACCGGAAGGATAATCCATATGCCAGGCTCAAAGTCACCAATGACAGGACGCCATAGTATTCAAGCATCCTGTCACGAAGAAGCTGCAGACGGGACAGGCTGTCGTGTGGCACAGAAAGAGCAGACATTCTGTAGTATGAAAAGTAAAAGTAGCACACCTGCCACTAGCGCCAGAATCAACGGGACACCTCCAAAGACGCTCGAGAAAATCGAATGAAAAAATGCCGGAATCACACCAAAAATAGTTTGGAAAGAGGTCACGAGGCCTGAGCCCACAAGTTTAAAAAAATGAGCCAGGCCGGTTGTGGACGAGGCATTGAAAATTGTTTGGATCAAAGCTCCAAAATGCAGGGGGAGGTCAGTATTTAAAAGCGCCTGTACCTCAGTGCGCGTATTTGCCTTGTGAAGGACAAATGTTTCTCGGGAGGAAGT
This sequence comes from Triturus cristatus, assembly GCF_964204655.1. Lineage (NCBI taxonomy): Eukaryota > Metazoa > Chordata > Amphibia > Caudata > Salamandridae > Triturus > Triturus cristatus. The sequence continues at coordinate 409,359,736 of NC_140582.1, forward strand.
CAACGGCACCTCCTTTTGGGACAATAGAGCTCTTATTCTGCTCATCTTGTTGAACTCTGCTTTCAAGGTCGGAATCGAAGGCCAGATGGAAACATCCAGCCGCCCATGCGGGGGAGGAAACAGAACATTATTGCAGCAGACCACTCTCTGCGATACAGTTACTATATATGGGATTCCCACTAGCATCCCGCAGCAAGCTTCATTATTCAAAATCAAATAACTACCGTTTGCAAGCAGCGTGAAAGATGGTGTAATCACCGGCACCGGGATACCTTTGAGGACGCAGGCCAAATTCGCGGCGTGTACATTACAAGCACCGTGCAACTGAATGTGCCTACATACTACAGAATGATCAGGTGTCGTTGTACATTCCTCACCTTTCAGATAAACCTCAGTACCGTCTCTTGTACATCTATACGTAAAAGGGAGGGACCAAACTTCATGTATGAAAGCGGTACCCAGCTGTTCATATCTACCTAGAGCATAGTGTTTCATACAAGAAGTAAACTTAAAAAGTGCGAACGGGAGAGTTATCAACCCATGTAATAACCACACTGCTGAATCCAATTCCGCCACAGAGAAAGGTAACGGCTCCAACTTTTCAATATGTAACAAGGAATATGAAGCATCTTTCATGGACATGAACTGCTGTTTGTCAGTAAGGTTAAAGGGAAGAAATAATTCAGATAGTCCCAGGGGACCTTCCCTGCCTTTAACGTTTGTAATGTCCATGCAAACTGCATAACAGAACGCAACTGGTTTTGACCATGATACAATACCGACATATCATCATGTACAATATCAACAATTGAAGAAACAATATTATCTAATGTATAAATTCGAGAAGAAAGAGTGCTAATGCTGTTATCAATAACTGCTAATACTTTTTCCATATTAGCCTGATCAATAGCTCTCAATCGCGAAGCTGCCTCAATTTGCGACAATTTCCATACTTCGTTGTAAATAGCATACGCCCACCTTTTGGATCTGCCACCAACAGGACCTTTAACAAAATCAGTCAAATCTATTTTGTCATGTAATTTTGATAAATGAACTTTGACAGATGCCAAGGTGGAATGTCGCAGCCAGGACTGACATAATTTCCCTACAGAGTATGTAGTTACTGTATGTGACGACTCAAACCGAGGGTCTACGCGTTCCTGAGTATACCCTGGTTTCAGCCCTAGAAAACGACGTTGACAGGTATCAGAACTGCTTTGCCAAATTAACCATCCATCACTACTAAATTTCGAAATATTGAAAGATGTATTAGAAACCAATGACTGCAAAGCAGGAAGGGACAGATCTGTGTGGTTATCCCAATTGGGGTAAGCGCCCAGATCCGGCACAGAAGGTGAATTTAGTTTTTTAGAAGTGGCCAATCCGAAACAGGTGGTTTGGTAGATGGTTGAATTTAAAAACAACATATGATTTGGTACGAGACAGGCACGGTGTAAAGCTTCAGTTCCCTGAACCTGCCACGGTTTGGAACCCCAAACCGACTTAAGGTCAATAGTAGCCTTCCATAGATCATAACCTTTTATTGACAACTCATCCATAAAGGACTTAGAATAAAGTAATTTGGTGTGTGTCAGTCTAACCTTTGAGGCAGACTCAGGCATAACTTTAAAATAAAAGGATGCCGGGTCGGAAACACTGAAATCAGTAAAATAAGTATACTTATCAACTAATGTAGGTGAACTGCCAAAAGAGGGGGTGGGACAGTGTTCCCATTGGGTAAAACTTACAAAATTTCTAAATGTATTCGCCTTATGCAGGAAGTGATTGCCATAATGCTGAAAACAATACTGTTCTGCATAATTAGCCGCATTTTCATACAAATCTTCAGCGTCAAAAGCGGCATAATATTTCAAATCTGAAAACAGTGCTTCAATGGCGTGTACATCCCAATCATCAGAACGTATGTTCTGTTTAACTACATCACCCATAGAAACACGAAACACATTAGGTACATTGATGACCTCTGTGGGTCCATGAATTTGGAATTTAACAGCATCCCACGCGATTCCATCCAAAACGGGCCAGGCAGTAATATTCACAAAAGTCTGGTCTCTTTTCATGATGTGGGACGAGGAGTGAGGGGCCAAAGTTCCATTAATAAGTCTAATTGTTGATCTCTCTTTGAGATAGTGGCCATCCACCAGACGGAAAAACACTATTACAAATCCAATGGACATAAACAAAAAAATATTGAAAAGCAATAGCCAGATGTATGTCCAAGGGGTAACCAAAAAATGTCTTTTAAACCAATTAGCAAAAACAGCAATGTTCGAAGGGGGAGGGTAGGGCAATGAGTTAGTGTCAAAGGAGAAACAGGACTGGTCAAGCGCCGTAGATTGTAAAACAGGCGAGTGACCATTCGTAGGATAAGCATACTCAGTCTCGTCGGGCAGACCACCAGCCGGTGGTATTAACAAGGGATCAGTAACTGACTGCATCTCGATGGCAACATCAGACAAGGTGGTAGAAGCAGGAACCAACACTGAATTTCTTTGCATCGTCTGGCATGAAACTGCTGGAGTCAGACTAAGAAGTATCGGCCACTCGCTGAAGTTTGACATTGTCAATAGAGATGTACCTGTTTTCTTTGCGACCAGGAAGTGGAGGTAAAATGACTGTTCTTGTACCCTGCACTCCAAGCACTGGAACCGGTGCACGATAAGAGGGGCCGAACTCCTTCTTGTTCTCCACCTTCTCACGGACCAGGTCTCCAACTCGGGGTAGCCAGCCGACTGCCGGAATCTGAACCTCAGCTTCAGACGTGGAGGGCAAGTGTTCCTTCGAAAGAGTGTCTCTGGCTTCTTGTAGAGTCTGCAAAACAGCACAGTGATCATCTACGTCAAAGGGTGCGGTCGACGCCGCCATGTCTAGACCATCAAGGTCTGGAACAAACATTCTGATTCCGAAGAGCATCATGTATGGGGTCCGCCCACCCAGAGACCTTCTAGGGAGATTATTAAGTGCACGTTGGACGTTATACAAATGGGCTAGCCAGTTCCGGCCTGTGCCTAAAACACGTGCTGTCAATGATTGCTTTAAGTCACGGTTCATTCGCTCCACCACACTATTACCCTCAGGTCGATAGGGGGACGAAAATTTGACTAGGACCCCCAAATTTCTCATAGCCTCCTTGTAAGCCTTAGAGGCGAACGCAGGGCCCTGATCAGAATGGAAGGTACCACACGCAAAAGTTCCCACAAAGACACGCAAATCCCTGATGACAGTCCGCGAGTCAGCACTCCTTTGTGGCCATACCCAGAGAAAACGTGTGCACGAATCCACTGCAACCAAGATATACTTGTACGCAGTATCAGAAGAAAAAGGACCGCAGTGATCTAAATAAACACAACCAAATGGCTTATTAGATATATACAACTGTGTTTGTGGTGGGCGCGCAACAGTAGAAGGTTTAATCTGTTGGCAAATGTCACAATCGAGAACATAAGCGCGCGCTTGTTTATATAAACCAAACCACCAGTAACGTTGTAACAGAGATATAGTAGCGGACACGCCGGCGTGGGCTGACGCCAACCCCTCGTGTGCAGCTAGTATCAGTGCTGGTCTGCAGTCCGCGTTGGGAATAATTCTGTCACCAACGTCGTTAATCCTCACTAACGGGACGTTATCAGGACTTAAATGATAAAAATAACGAGAAGGAAAACCCTTCGGGTAATCACTTCCCTTCTCTGTAGCAGCAATAGCTGCCAAGATGTCATCATCAATCTTTTTTTTTTTTTTTTTTTTTGGTTTTTTTTTTAAACCGTTTATTACAAGTCTTAAAAGTATACAAGTATGGGCCCACAACCTTCCGGCCGGCCGCTAGCAATGGTAGGAACATACGACATATATTTATGGAACACGTGGCATTACAGGAGGAGCATTTCACAGTAGGTAACAATGTCAAAAGCCACATCATCCAGGCCCCATTATGCGGTATCATTTTAAATGAAGAACAACAAAAATTAAAATCACACCCACAAGGCAACCCACAATCAAAAATAGCAGCACGTGCTCCCCAAGAGGGGGGATCCCAACTATACACAGAAGTGTGAGGAGGGAGAAGAGAACAGAGCGAGGACTGGGGGAACCCAATGCCCGGCAGCGGGGGAATGAGTCGGCTAAGGGGATGGGGCTGGCGAGGCATCAGGCAGCAGCGGTGGTGCGCAGATACCCCCTCGGTAGGCGTTCCAGGGGCCCCATACTTTCACCCATGTTCCAGGCTTACCCCTCGCCACATACACCACCTTTTCGCGAAACATGCACCAGTCCATGTGTTCTTTCCAGGCCGAGACCGTCGGGGGCCTCTGGGATCCCCACAGTTGAGCAATATCACGCTTCGCTATCATATATCCCAGAGTCACCCACCACGTTTGCGGCGCCGAGTAATCAGTTGGTTCCCACACATTCAACAGGCATCTCCTCGCTTCAGGCAACAGCGCCACACGCGTAACCAGTCGCAGCACCTCATGTACACCACGCCAGAACCCCTCTACCTCCGGGCACTCCCACAAAATATGCATAAAGGTCCCCAAAGCACCACACCCACGCTTACACAACCCATCTCCAGCATAGCCCATTCGCAGAAGCTTTGGCCCCGTCATGTAGACCCGGTGGAGTATCTTGAGCTGGACGAAGCGAAGGCGAGCCGGTATGGCCACCTCCTTCGGGGAGGCCACCGCGGAGGTCCAGTCCTCGTCGTCCAACTCCAGCCCGTCGGCAACCCAAGCCGCACGAAGGGCAGTCAACAGGCCCGAGCGGTCGTTTATGAGCTTTTTGTATAAAAGTGAGATCGTGCTGTCCGGGACGTGCCCATCCAGCAGTCTATCCTCCAGGGGGGAATATTCCGGGATGGAGACAGCGTCCGAGAAGACGGAGCCCAGCGCATGACGGACCTGCAAATACCGAAAGTATTCACTGCCCTGCAACTGAAATTCCGTCTGCAGCATATCGAACGTTTTAAATCCTCCCCTCGTCCAAAGATCCCCCACTTTACTGATACCTATTATGTCCCACTTCTCGAAGCCCTTAGAGGTCCACATGGAACCTAACCGCTCAGACGCGTATAGAGGTGATGCCCGGGTCAAACGGTCCTTCCACCCCATAGCTGCATTGGCCGCGTGCCAGACTTGCACCATAACACGCGTGGGGCCCGTCAGACGAGCGTCGGGCGCGCTAGAGTAGAGCGCTCGATTGTAGTCGCCACCTGGCAGGAGCATCTTGTCCATTTCAAATGCCGGGTTTAAGGCGGGCCCGTAGAGGCCATGGTTAATGGCAGCGAGCTGGGAGGCCCAATAGTACCGTTTAATATCCGGGAGGGCAATCCCCCCGTCAAACCATGGGAGCGTCAGCTTAGCCAGAGCAATGCGCGGCCTCCCGTCCCAGAACAGGCGGCGTTGCAGACTCTCCACCTCACGGAAGTAGCGCGCCGGGACCAAGTCCATAGTGTTCTGCAAAGCGTACAGAAAACGCGGCAGAGACATCATCTTGAACAATGCCGCCCGGCCGAGCGGCGAAAGCGGCAGGCGCCGCCAGCGTGCGACATCTACCCGCAGACGCTGGAGGGGGGGAAGCAGATTCCGGTCATACCGGGCCTCCGGGTCCAGAGTAATGAAGACACCCAGGTACCGAAATCCCTGCGGGGCGATCTGGATCGGACAGCCCCGCGGGAGAATAGGAGCCTCCCCAGAGAGAACATACACACACGACTTAGCCCAGTTGATGACGAGACCGGAGTTACGACCAAACGAGTGTAAAACATCAACTAGCACTATAAGTGATTTACGTGGGGAGGCTAGGTACAGAAGGATGTCATCAGCGTATAGGGATACGCGGTCCTCATACTCGGGGGTCCAACGGAGACCACGGATGGAAGGCTCCCACCGCAGCCACTCCGCCAGGGGCTCCAAGGCAAGCGCAAAAAGAAGCGGCGACAAGGGACAGCCCTGTCGCGTGCCCCGGCCCAGCTCAAACGGGGCCGATACTCTTCCGTTCACGACCACCTGCGCCAATGGGCCCGCATACAACAGTTTGACCCAACTGATGAATCCTGGGCCAAATCCGAACTTCTCAAGCATCGCCCAGATGTATGGCCACTCAAGCGTGTCAAACGCCATGGTGGCGTCTAAGGACGCCAAAATGGCCGGTTCTCGTATAAATGGGACGCGCGCAAGCACCCCATGCAAACGCCGCAGATTAAGGGCTGTATTGCGATGGGGAATAAAGCCAGACTGGTCCTGATGAACCAGATCTCCCACCACACCGACCAGCCGATTGGCGAGTACCTTAGCGAGAATTTTGGGCTCCGCATTCAGTAATGAGATAGGCCGATAAGAAGTAACCCGATCCCGAGGTCTCCCTTCCTTGTGGATCACCACGATTGTAGCCAGACGCTGGTCAAGCGGGAGGGAGCCCAGCGAGTGGGCCGCGAGGAACATTGCGCGGAGGTGAGGCGCCAATGTATCCGGTCGCAGCTTATACAGCTCGATAGGGATACCGTTCAGGCCCATGGCCTTGCCAGAAGCGACCGAGCGTATGGCGAGGGCGATTTCGTCGGAGGTGGGAGCGGCGTCCAGCAACACCCTGTCCTCCCCGGACAGGGAAGGCAGCGCGATATCCCTGAGCAGGGTACGGGAATCCTCTTCCGAGCAAGAAGAGACCGGGGAATACACCTCGCGGAAATACTCCGCGAAACAGGAGACAATTTCTTCTGGCTCAGTTACACACACACCATTCGATTTCTCAATCAGCGGGACCACACGATTCGCTCTCTCCTTTTTATCCAACCACGCTATCAGTTTACCAGCCTTATCACCCACATCATACAGTCGCCCCTGTTGCTCTCTACTAAGGCCCCTGGCCGCCTCCATCACGAGGGCCCTATAAGCCGCCTGTTTGAGCTGGAGGACATGTAGTGCAGAATCCGTCACCCCATCTTCTAGATTACCCTCCAGCTCAGCTATTTCAGCCTCCACCCGGGTCACCTCCTCCCGCTCGCTCCTCCGGGCGTGGGAAATAAGGGATAGGGCCTCCCCTCTAAGTACTGTTTTGAAGGCCTCCCACAAGGGGATAGCTGAAGGCACTGACCCCACATTCTCCTCAAAATAGCGCTGGAGGGATTTAATCAAGTCAGCGCGAATGGTGGGGTCGCGCAGGTACCAGGAATTGATTGGGACTACCCTACTCTCAGCCCTCGGAGAGACATCAAAATGCAACAATAGCGGGGAGTGGTCCGAGATACCCCGTGCCAAGTGGCGCACCTCCCCCACCCTCCCGACATGGGCCGCCGGGACAAGGACATAATCAAGCCGTGAGAGACTACCATGGGCCCCCGAGTGGAAAGTGTATTGCAGCTGCGTGGGATGTTTTAAGCGCCAGCAGTCCACCAATCCCAGTGTATCCAAGAGGCCGGATAGCCACGCCTGTGCCCGGGGGAGGTCCCTAGGGGGGTGACGATCCACAGTCCCAGAAACCACCGCGTTGAAATCCCCCCCCACCACCAGAAGCCCCCCCGGAAGGCCAAGGAGGAGGCGCCCCAGATCTGCAAAGGTGGTCGACTGCAACCCCGGTGGGACGTACACTGACACAAAGACAACCACTTTGCCCTCCATTCTACCCACCAAGACAGTGTAACGTCCCCTGTCATCGTGGAGCACCTCATCAATTTCTAACGGGAGCGAGTTCTTTACCATGATACCCACACCCCTCGAGCCTGACGTGAAGCCCGAGTGGGCCACGAGGCGGTAGCCACGCCGATTCATGGCGCAGAAGGAATTGCCAATAAGGTGTGTCTCCTGCAGGAAGACCACATCAGGCGAGAGTCGCTTCAGATACTGTAGGACCACACCTCGTTTGATCCTGTCCCCCAGTCCATTGACGTTCCAAGACAACAAAGTTAACTCCCTACCCCCCATCATACACAGAAACCATCATTCGTCCCCCCGAGAGCACAGTAGAACCAACACAAAAAAAGGGTTGCCTTGTGATAATAACGAACAACACCCCATCCCTGCCCACCCACCCCAACCAAACTCCCCCCCTCCCTGCACCCCTGCATGAGCCCAGACAGCCCCCCCAACGTGCAGTGTGCCTGTCGCCCCATAGATAGTTAAACTAACTAGACCCCCAGAGGAGGAGGGAGAACCCCCAAGAGACCCCACACAACCCCCATAGGAGGGGAACTTAGGCAATCCGACGTATAGTCAAAAGTGGCATCATTTTTGTCCCGAGCGAGGCCTAATATTAGTCCCTCAGTCTTGGTCAGGCGAGCCCTCTCCCCCGGCCGCTCCCCCCCCCACCACCCCGATCCCGATCTCCAGACAGAGTATCCAGCCAGTCCCCGGCCGCTTCGGGACGATCAAAAAAGTGTGTGCGACCTTCCACCTCCACTCGCAGCTTAGCTGGGAAAAGCATGGCGTATTTGAGGTTTAGGTCCCGAAGACGGCGCTTGACACCAAGGAAGCTCAGTCTCTGCTTCTGGACCGCAGGGGTGAAATCAGGATAGAAATTAATGTCCATATTGTCAAGTCTAATCGGTCCCTGTAGTCTGGAGGATTGCAGGATAGCGTCTCTGTCCCGAAAATTAAAAATCCGGGCGATGAGAGGTCTCGGAGCGGCTCCGACCTTAGGCCTTCCCCCGGGAACCCTGTGGGCCCTCTCCACAGCAAAGAATTTACTCAGCCCCCGTGGCTGGAGATGGGTAACAATCAGGTCTTCTACGAAAAGGTCCGCCGCCGCTTCCTCACGTCCCTCAGGCACCCCGATGATACGGATGTTGTTCCTCCGGGCCCGACTCTCGGAGTCCTCCAAGCGACGATCCATCAGCGCACTCGCCCGAGCAAGCCGGCGCACCTCCGTTTGCAGGGCCGCCACATCTGTCGTAAGGCCCGATGCGGTGTGGGCCAAAGAATCGACTCGGTCGTTGGTCTTGGAGAGATCGGCCCTTATCAGGCCAACATCTACGAGGACCGAGTCGATCTTCTGCGCCAGTGTGTCAAAACGCTGGCCCACAGAGGCCTTCATCTCGGCGATGGCGCCCATGACATCCCGCAGAGTCAGATCCGTGGACAGATCGGGGGCATCAGTAGGGCCCTCAGGGGACTTGCGTGGCACCTCAGGAGATCCCTTCTGGAGGGTATAGCGATCCATGCTGTTGGACTGATGGGCTGCGCCCCGCCGGGTCGATTTTACCTTTGCCCGATCGCCATCTTGTTTCGTGGCCATGGTCCCAATCTCCCAATCGCACCAGCCACGTCGTGAAGGGCGGGCAAGCCGGTCCACGGGCTCCGGGGGGGTGCCACCCCAGATCTGCGGGGCGGATCACAGCCGGCGGGCAGGCAGGGCCCCCCAGCGAGGCCACACCAACACACAAAGCCCCGCGACCCAACCTCGCATAGACAGCAAGGAGGGTGCGAAAGTGAAAGCGTGGGTTACGCGAGCCACCAAGCCCTATCCGCCGCTGTTATTCACTTCGTCACTGGATCGCCCCACAACGCAAATCCGGGATTCGGCTAGGAGAAGGCCGCAAACCTCAATCGGTGCTAAAGTCGGTGTCCGAGGTCCAATTTGGAAGCGGAAAACGGGCGCCACCTCAGCTCGGGCTCACCAACACAGTCCCCTCATCTGGGACAGGATATGTTCAGGATAGTCATAGGAGGTCGCAGAGGTCCTCGGGAGCCTCGCACCTACGCGGCCATCTTGGTTGCGCGCTAGGCTCCTCCTCGTCATCATCAATCTTACTTTTGGATCTTGTAACTGCTGCCACTAAGTATGTAGCCACTGCGGTTTTTGCTGCCTCGTCAGCCAAACTGTTACCGACAGCATGGACACCAAGTCTTTGGTGACCAAGAGTGTGAATAACATTCACAAGAGGGAGACGTTCTTTAAAGTCTGCCACTCGAACCCAAAGCAACTTATGCTTAATTGTGCTACCTTTTGTATCTCGATAATCATTTTGAGACCAGAAGTGTAAGTTGTCATTGTAGGACTGGACACAATAAAAAGAGTCACTTACTATTAAAGTCGTGACACGGGGATCAGCAAACTCCAGTGCAAGCACCAGAGCCCGAAGTTCCGCCAATTGCGCGGTACAATCACCCAATGACTGCGTATGCACTACATCAGATTGGAATTCACCATTTACGAATTTACCTACGACAATTGCGCAAGCCGCAGAATAAGCGTGCTTTGATCCAATCGCGGGCTGCGCCGAGCCGTCAGTGTATATGACACAATGGTATTCTTCGAGCGGGCGCAAAGACAGAGGAGCCGGATGAACGAATTCATACTGCAAGTACTCCTGAGTCTGTAATGAGGCGTCAAAGATATAAGTGACATCTGGCGACGTCAGAGTTGTGGCCCATTGTATCCACCGTGGATGCAAAGCTTTAGAATTTGGTACACTTGCTTTAGTCACTGCCTCAAGGGCAGGATACGGTGTTACAACCAGAATCTGTTTCCCATGCGACAGTGCGCGTTCTTTAAGGATCGCCATCTGTACAGCAGTCAGAACTTTCTCGACCGTGGAAAAACCTAATTCAGCAGAGGTGTACAAGTGTGATTTATACGCAATGGGGACTGTATCGCCCTCATTAAACGTTAAATACGTGAAACCCACGGCGCCTGGAACTATTCTTATTACCAGGTTAGTGCGGTTATCACGCGTCAGCAAGTATTGTGAAGCAAGAAGATCAGCCTGTAAAGACTGTAGAATAGCAGAGTGTTCCAGCTGCCAGCTAGACTTCGAAAAGGAAGGTTGTACCAAGGCATAAAGCGGTTTGATACGCTGGGCATAATCAGGAATATACGTACGTCCGAAATTCAGAAAGCCCAGGAGAGATTGTAATTTTTTCAGCGTTGTAGGAGCGCGCAAGCATGCGCACTTCTCCAGAAAGTGAGGAGCTAATCCCTTACCCTCATTGTTGAGCTCGTAGCCCAAAAACAACACTGTATATTCCGCGATGTGTGACTTCGCAAAATTAAATTTGTAGCCATAGTCTGCAAAACTCACAATAATATTGTCGACTCGAGACAGATGTGGCATCAGCTCATCATCCGTGAGATAGATATCGTCAACATAGGAGTATGCGTCGGGGTCTATTCTCTCTAAGAGAGAGACCACGCGAGCGGAAAAGACGCCAGGGCTGTTTTTGTAGCCCATGGCCAATCTCGTAAACTGTTTTTGTTTGCCGCCCGAAGTAAACGCCGTCCACTGGCTACTCAGTGTGGACAGGTTGTGGCTAAAAAAGCCATTGGAAATGTCAAGTGTCGTTTTAAATCGTTTACGCACGAGACTGTCGACAAGAGCCGAGCTGTGTGTATTTTGTACCGCGCAGGTCCGGCAATGGGAATTTAGGTGCCGGTAATCCAAAACTAAACGGTACGAGCCGTCAGGCTTCGTTACAGTGAATAAAGGGTTATTCATAGGGGACACACAAGTTTCAATAACACCCTGATATTCCAATTGTTCAAGGATCGCCGCGACGTGTGGCCTAGCTTCACGACACATGGGATATTGGGGTTGAGGCTGGGGCATAGACCGCAATGGAATCTCATGGCAGGGGGACAACCGGTCCCATCCCACCTGAGTACGATATATCGCCGGCGCAAGCGCCATCGCCCACTCCTCAGCGTACACTTCAGCCTGGTGTAGGAGAGTAGGGTCTGCAATCCTATGATCACCCAGATTTTTTGCTTTTGCTTCATTGGTTTACGACTTTCTCCGGCTGTGGGCCTGCCAATCAGACCCACAGCCTAGCTGTTCTCTCTCGAAATTAACACACATGTACATTAGGTGCATCCACTAATTGGAACTGGGCCGCCTTGTCAGTCCCTGTCTCAGCATACCACAGGTATCCAGGGCATCGGTGTACCCAGGGCCTACCAGGGGCTGAAGCATGTATTATGCCACCCCTGGAATGGCCGCCCAAATCTGACACAACTGGCTGCACGACAGCTGGGGCCACGTGGTGTAATCACCCGTTGCTGTAGGTGTAGTATTCCTACACCTAAACCCTAAAAATGGACACATGGATTCCTATCAGTCACTCCTATAGCAGGCCTTATCAATCCTGAAGGCAGAGTGCAGGGAATCATGTGGGACGGTGCTCTGGCGCGAGCTGAGCCCGTCGACGGCTTGCGGAACCAAGTCCTAATAGCCGTTCCATGGTGACGCGGGCCAACTACTTTTAATGCATTATAATCCTTGCGGTTATTTGCTAACTTTGGCATCGCATCACCTACACATGTCGAGTAAGGTGTCATACGAATGGGAATACGAACCCCTCGCCAGTCCTGGCGACGGGGTTAGCATTCCCCCCTTTTAGAGGGACACGACATGGAAGTAACCTTGAACCCCGGTTAAAGTTGACTCAAGCCTCAGCATCACAAAATGGATGCTGCCACCAGACACAAGTCTGACCTCCTGCTGCTGGGGGACCTTCCAGCAAAGGGAGCTTGGACAAAGGGTTTCCTGTCGAGGGCGGTGTTAGCACCATCCCAGACAGGGTTTGTGTATCCCAGGTAGGCAGGGCTGAAAGGAAGGTGATTGCCAGTGGCACCCCGGTGCTCACTGTGCATAGCCCGGCTCAAACCAGTTTCGGGGGCACACCAGCCCCTGAGCTGGCGCGAAGCCGGACAAAGGATAGGGGTGTAACCACCCCCCTCCTGGCTCCACCCATAGGTAGAGCCTAGTCACGGGCCAGCCCCTTTTCTTAGAATAAAGGTAGGAGCGAGTCCCCTTCCCAAATTGGATAATCAGATAATCGGATAACTCCGAATCACGAACCACTTTCCACGAAAGGAACTCTTGACTATTTCTGAAGACTCTCCCTTGTGGCTAAGGAGTAGCCACCCTGCACCAGCAGGCACCACCTAAGCGCTTGCGGTTTGCTGTACGTCTCCTACGGATCAAGACTGCCCAGCTCGACGAGACCCGAGTTCCCTGCCATCTCTGACCTTTTACCTACCTCATCAGCCCAGCTGAGAGTCGTAGGTGTGACGAGACCTGCGGGACCGGCTATCTTCAGAACCTGCACGACGCTTATCTAGCACGCCCACCGAGGGACCCTCGAGTGAGTGCACCTAGGGTTTGAGAAGCCCTAAACCCTGAGCAGCTCCAGCATCGAAGTCTGTCTCCCCAGCATCCACGAGATCTGCGTGGGGGCCCTTCCGCTTCTTGCTGTTCCCAGCGTTGTCCGACCACTTGCCGACCGGCTTGTGGCCCTCTTCACGACGCTCCAAGATTATTTGCATCACCGGTCTGGTTGCTCCAGACTGGCTCTTGCTCCCCTTCAACAGAGGAGTACCACGGACCCTCCTGGTCCACTCCCGACGCCATCTTGACTCCCCCGCTTGGGTTGCCACTGCCAAGATCCGCTGCCCCTTCCTGGGCCCAGCATCATCGACAGCAGACACCTTCGTGGGACAGCTCGCCCTCCATCCCGGTCGCCGCCGCGCCTCCTGGTCCGAGGAACAGCCGAGTCCGACGTCACCCACTCACCTGGTCGAGGTGACTTCAGCCGGTACCCCCCTGGTACCCACACGATCGCTGGCTAGCGGTTGAGAACTGAGTCCCCTCTGCTTTCAGGTTTCCTTCATCACCGATCCAGGCTTGGATCGCTCTGAACATCGTCACTGGTCGCCTGCCAGCAACTTCTTCTTTCAGGCTCCTGAGACTACACGAGGACTCCCGACATCTTGCCGAACTTGCCGCAGCCTCCGGGCTAGGTAACTCGAGCATCTCGGTGCTCCATCGCAGGTTCGCTCTACAAGTGTCCAGTTCCTTTTTCGTTTAGTCCCACTGATCGGAACACTCCGGAATCAGTACCTCCAGACTCTAACCATTCGCATTTCACTGTTAGTGTAGATGGTTTCTCGTGCCCCTCGGGCATTTGTGTAAATTGTGCAACTGAAGTATTTTCCTAAGAGTTTTGTAGTGTGCTTAGCTCCCTGACTCATAAAGAGCCAGGGTAGTCTTGTTATAAATAAATATCCTTTTATTTTTCATAACAACTTGTGTGGTGTCCTTTCACTTGGTGTTCAAGGGGTATATGTGATGGTAAACAGCTGGCTTAACACGCCCTCTAGAGTTTAGCCTAAGACTGCTCGTATCCACGCTACTAGGATAGCTGGTCTAAAAGGTTGACTTACAACCAATCATCAATAAGGGTCGTTTGGAATGATACACAGTGATCACTAGAATAGTGAGCACTACATATCAGGCCAACTTCTCACACCTGGTCCTTAGGCACCGTGTGCGCAAAGGATGGGAGGATGACCTCCTCCCCTCTAGGAGCTTCTAAAATGAAAGCTGGGGACCAATCTCCCTCCGCTAGGAGGATATCATAGGTGGTAGTCAGATTATCCCAAAAAATCCCCTTTATTGTACGTTGTATGTCACCCTCAATTAATAAGACTATTTCATAAAGTCTGTCAGGGGGAGCCACTCTGGTGTCAGCTGTCTCAACAGTAACCAATACATCAGTTGCTGTCGCCGCCAGAAATGGACACAGAGCTTGACGGACTATGGTAATTTCCGCTGCGCTGTCCAGTAGCGTCAGCGCCCATGTCCGGTTCCGAAGCTGTGTCCGCACTATCTGAGGCATACCGTGCCGTCAGAGCCGCCACTTTCTTCTTCTGAAACGGGGGTCTTTGTCGTGCAAATTCGTCCTGCTTGCCTTTACCCTCAGTCTGTCGGGGCTGGTCACGTGGTTGTGGAGCACCCCAACCTTTGCCACCGCCTCCGCCACCGGACTGTGAAGCCGATGTTTCCTGTGAAGAACGAGGAGAACGTTGTTCAGAAACCTGAAATCTATCAGGAGACTTAATAGTAGCACGATCTCGCAGATCATAGGTGCGTTCACTACTTGACTGAACGGGAGAGGCAGGCCGAGAGCCCTGTTTCTGCTGCTGCTTTCCCTGTTGTTTAGACCGCCAATTTTGTTTTGGAAAGTTTGGCCGGTCATCCTTACCAGAGGCTTCCGCCTTACCCTGCTGCTTAATATCGGGATTTTCGATCACAGGCTTTACTCCTAAAGAGCTACGACCCAAATCTCTGTACGCACACGAGATTATCTTCGCAAATTCCTGCGGCTTATCCTCATCAGCAACTTTCTTCAGTTCATTACGAACCTGGAACTGCAAAGCATCACCCTTAAGGTTACCCATTATCATGGTAGCCACCAGGTCAAACTGTCCGAGGAGCCGCATCCCTAATTATATCGCAGACTCCGCACCGTGGTTCTCTTGAACACGTTTAATAACGGAGGGCAGCATCAACATAGACGGAGTGCCAAAGCACTGCGCGCACGTCGCTGCAAAGACCTTGCCCCAGTTAACACAATCATCTACGTTGGGGACCAAGTCTTTAGGCAAACTAATGGTAAGGATACTGTGTTTCTCCACAGGAGATGTGTTCGGGTATACCGCTTCTATTTGGTCAAATTTTTCAGCAAGCCAAAAGGGGAAATCATCCCTAGTTTGGGGGCGCTTGCCCATAACAGAATTAACCATAACAGGACTAATGACTACCGCGTGGTGGTCAGTAGGCTGCCCCGCAACAGCAGGTGTCCCCGCCTGCATATTGCGCGACACGTACTGCACTAACGCCCTATATACCGTAATAAGGGCAGTGTGTAGTACATGCAACTCAGCTACCGTCACCGTGAGGTAACGGGGATGAGGCGTAAATCCGGCTAGTACCGGCCAAGTGGCCCCTGCAATTGATAAAGGGCCCATTCTCGGCGGTATAACCACATGGGGAAGGGCGCCATTAAACCAAATATGATGCTGCCAAGCAGATATTGGTATTTCCTGTGTCCTATACGGTGTATAGTTCGCTGGCACGGCAGTGGCAGTGTAAGAATGAAAAGTATCATCATCCCCACTCACCGCCGGAATCGTCACCCAAGAGTAGAACAACTCCTAAGGATGAGCCGCATCGGCTCCTACCACAAAGATGACGTTCATACCAGTGTCCGGCACCCCATACTGCGTCAAATGACGTTTCAGAGCTGCACGGCTATGCGCCGCAATATCTACCGCCATAAGGACAAGCTACACTTGAAGTATTCAGTAGCACAAGGGTTCAATAACCTTTTTAATGATCAAGCTTGAAGAAACCTATATCAACAGAAATAGGTAGGTTTAAATCCATCAGACTTGTTATCCGGAAACAAGAATGAGGGTGTTGTGGACTAATATAAGCACTACTAAGGCGTTTCAACTCATAGACCAAACGTTAGGTGCGCCATGTTGCAGGGATTCTGCTTATATACAGAACTATGCGTAGAACCCCAGGACCTCAGTGAATAGTGGTGTACCAGAAACTCACCTCAGAACCCAGTGTCCGGCTAGCATAAGTGTCCCATTCGTTATCCGAGATTTAGCTCGGCGATCCCAATGAAAAGACAACCCAGAACAAGCGACTCAGTATACTCTCAGGAATGGTGGGAATCGGAAATACCTGTTCGTATATTATTCTCACATCAGTCCACAACAAGAATCAACAGAGACACGGTGAAAATAAAAAGAGTTTATTTTTATAGACCACGTGTCCTAAGATGCAGTACTTTGGCTAATACAAGCAGACAAATGATTAAAATCAAAACCATCAGCATCGTTACAATACCATAGAATATAAAAGGGGTGATCATGTTATAATGACAGTGGATACTACCACCTTCCCTTTACTAAGAAGCTAATATTATTATTATGCTAATAGAAGGTCTCTTAGGCTTGAATCGGGGACCCCATACCTCAAAGATCAGCTTAGTGAAATCACATCACAGGAGCATCAGGAGTCTTCTCGCAGGAAGGCTAGTCTTCGGTCTGAATATTACACATGAGGGCTGCAATATTAAAAGCACCAACTTTCAGGTATTTTGCAGCTGCCTGTGTGTTATGGCTAAATAGTGAGTCGATCAACCTAGAGTGGAAAACATGCATTGTCTAACAACCCAGACTGTTTGTCACATCATGTACAGACCAAGGTCGCTGCGCAGAGCTCTGGATGGTAACAACAGATTGCTCTCGTGTGAGGCAAAGCTCGAGTCAGCAGTTTGTTTAAGCAATAACATGTGAACGCAGTGTCGTGCGCAAAAGCAGCAAGATGGCTTTCTAACATCTAACGTGGTTATGCTAACTTAACAATGTATGTACGTATTAAGGGAGTCCTTACTACAGCTGCCATTAAGATCTTTTACTGATAAGTGGGCAAAATCTAGTGATAATTTGTGCCCCGTATGCCAGGCCAGCGAAGAATCTTTGGTTCATTGTTGTTTGCTTGTCCAGGATACGTTGCCCCACGTCGTGCCTGGCTGGCACCAATTTGTAAACTAATGGGCACTAGAAGGTGTATCGAAGCTGAAATAATTTTACGTACTGATACATCTACTCCCATCGCTATAGCATTGGCAAAATTTCTGGGGTGGTTTTGGACTATAAGATCACGTTCTTTTTATTCTAAATAAGGGTGATCTAGTCTTTGAGTATCTGAATATAAACGATGAAAGATATAATTCAGCCAGCAAATGCAGTGATAACATGCTGAACCAAGTGCCAGTATAATTCAACTAAGGTTTGGCATTTGTACCCTACTTAAATTGATTTTAAAAAGTGCTGATGATTTTCTTATGCTACTTGAGTTTTTAATTGTTTTTAATATAATTGATTTTATTGTGGCTTAACCTTTCTCCATCCAGGCTTTGTATAACAATTAACTTGGCGTGTTATGACACATTTTTTTTATCTTGCTTTTATGACTAATAGTCGAATAATGCTGTTTTGGGTTGGATTGGATTACCTGTAAAATCGATGTCAGTCCCAAATTTGAATCATTCAACATATTCATCCATCTAACATTTCCTCTTGTCTAGTGCAAGGCCTGCCTTGTATCCATAATAAATATTCACATTCTTTTTTAAGGTATTATTAATATGTGTTTATTCTTATCAGTACTCAAGGTTAAATAAATACACCAGTAGTAACAGTTAAAAAAAATATTTCAAACATCCATTTGTTTGTGCAAGTGCCCATTATCATGATAAATGGCTGCACCTACATATAAGTGCCCATCAAATACTATTTTAACCAGTGTATGCACTTAACAAAGTAAAAACAAAAAAAAGTTGTTTTCCTGCCATAATTGTAAATTAAAATATGTACTTCACGGGGCGCTAGGTGGCGCCGGACCAAGATGGCCGCGCTGTTGTGAGGCTCCGGCTGACCGACCTACCTGCACATTAATTATCTGCCCATGGACCCCTCTCTCTCCGCTTGTGAGCCCGTGTCTGTTGCGGATGCCAGGCTGAACGGTCGACGCGAGTTTCGCGCCGATTGCTGCACCCCCTCTGAAGTTATTGTGCTGGCTGTGGCCGGGGGGCGGAGCGGCCCTTCCTGCTGGAGGCGCGTGGCGGCTGTGACGTCTACGTGAGCCCCGGGTCGCCCACGAGGTGCTGGGCCCGGAGCTCTGCTGGGCGCTCGGCGGCCTGATCTCGCTGGAGCGTGGGCGGAGAGAGCGAGACGGCACTCCTGGATGCCTGTCAAGTGAGGAGCCTTGCACGCGCCTCCTGTCCCGGGCGGCCCCCATCGTGAGCGGGAGTTGCGGTGGGGTCGCTTGGGTTCCTGAAGATCCCCGTCCCCCTCCGGGGAGGTTCCTGGGGTGCCTTTACCAGATCGGCGCGGCGGCACCCGCGCGGTGAGAGCTCGCGGGGGCGACGCTGGATCGGTTGTCCCGGAGAGCCGGCTAATTACGGCACTGGGAGGCAGAGGATGGTGCGGCGCTTTGGTGTCCAGAGGGCGAGGTGAGCGCTTGACTAAGGCCGTGGAGCCGAAGCAACGATTGAGGGTGCGCTGCCATTCGGACCCACTGTGCGCACTGTGTGCAGGCTGTGGAGTATGACCGAGGGCCTGTCTGCGGCGCTTTAGACGATTGCACGAAATATTTGGCCTGCCTCCGATGGTTGCTTTGCCAAGACAGATCGCCTACCCCTGCGCCATATAGGTCCGAGGGGCCATTGCCCGTAGATCTGCCCTTGACATACGAAGGTGCGGCTGCCGGCGACGCTGGAGGTCACGAGTGATACTGCTGGCAGGCTGTTGGTGCTTTGGTGGTGACCAGCTGCCGGGCGGTGACTTTGAGTTACCTGTGCTCTGTGGATACATGAGGGAGCGGCGTTATGGGGAAGACGGACGCGCGGCAGTCTAAACTGCCCTTCGAACAAAAGAAGGCGGCCACTCGCTCCTCTACTGACGAGGCGGGCGAGCCTGGCCCGTCGCAGACGACTCTGACTGAGCCCAACCCCAGCGACGAACTGAAAACTATGCTCATAGTGATGCAACAAAGCCTTAATGCCCTCTCCGGGAAAATAGACACTATGAACACCCGGCTCGACTTCTTAGTGCTGAAAGTGGACAAACACGAGGGGCAGCTCAAGGAGGTGGAGAAACGGATCTCGGCCACTGAGGATACCTCTGCCGCGATGGCCACTCAGATGTCGCAAATAACGGCTGATAGCCAGAAACCGGTCCTAGGATGCTTGATTCCGGTCCAGGGAAGAAATGGCTTGGCAGTTCGGGCTGGACTGTTCCCATGAGGCACAGGGTCAAGACTGATTTGCATATGGCCATGTCTGAACTGGGGTGGCGTAGTGGGCAAAAGAACAATGGATTTAAGCCAGATCTCTTGACTGGGGGAGAATGTCTGCATTGTCAGCATTCCGTCCATCATTTGTTTGTTGTAATGCTTTTCGCCCTAAGTGGGATGGGTATGCCCAGACGTGGGTCCCGTGCTCACTACGCCACAGGAGTCAAGCTATCCTGGCTGATGACGGCTGATAGCCAGAAACCGGTCCTAGGATGCTTGATTCCGGTCCAGGGAAGAAATGGCTTGGCAGTTCGGGCTGGACTGTTCCCATGAGGCACAGGGTCAAGACTGATTTGCATATGGCCATGTCTGAACTGGGGTGGCGTAGTGGGCAAAAGAACGATGGATTTAACCCAGATCTCTTGATTGGGGGAAAATGTCTGCATTGTCAGCATTCCGTCCATCATTTGTTTGTTGTAACGCTTTTCGCCCTAAGTGGGATGGGTATGCCCAGACGTGGGTCCCGTGCTCACTACGCCACAGGAGTCAAGCTATCCTGGCTGATGATGGCTGATAGCCAGAAACCGGTCCTAGGATGCTTGATTCCGGTCCAGGGAAGATATGGCTTGGCAGTTCGGGCTGGACTGTTCCCATGAGGCACAGGGTCAAGACTGATTTGCATATGGCCATGTCTGAACTGGGGTGGCGTAGTGGGCAAAAGAACGATGGATTTAACCCAGATCTCTTGACTGGGGGAGAATGTCTGCATTGTCAGCATTCCGTCCATCATTTGTTTGTTGTAACGCTAAAAGTGATTGCTGCCAAGAACGAGGACTTAGAGGCGCGCAGTCACAGAAATAACATCCGCCTGATAGGTATTCCGGAGACCACGGCCACGGGGCGCATGGAGGACTACGTTGAGCGGCTACTGACCTCCACTCTGGGGGCATCCTCCTTCTCGGCGCACCTAATAGTAGAACGCGCGCACAGATCATTGGGTCCTCGACCACCAGTGGGCGCACTGCCTAGACCCATAGTTGCCAGACTGCTAAATTACCGCGACGCTGCCGTGAGGAGGGCTCGGGACATCCCGGACTTGGAATACGAGGGTAATTCATTCTCCATTTATCCTGACTTCACCATGGCGGTGCAAGAAGCAAGGCGAAAATACATCCAGGTGAAGCAAAAGTTGCGCAAAGAAAACATTGAATACGCCCTGCTTTACCCAGCTAAGCTACGGATAAAGCACTGCGACCGCACGATACTTTGCACAAACCAACAGCAGGCGGAGGAGTTCCTGGGATCTCTCCGCCGTGCCTCCCCCGATCACGGCAACAAGGCAACCCGCTCCGGACCGCGGTCTCCCCCGGGGGACGACTGACTAATGCTGCCCGCTGCTGCGGGCGGCTGCGCTCAGCCTTGAGGAGGGCTATTGGCACATTGGTGCGCTGCTGGGTGAACCGGTCCCTTGGACATGCTTGGATGGGCCTGATCATTTCCGGAGGCGGAGGCTGCTCCTGCTGCATATCGTGCCTGCGGCGGTGGGGAGATGCTCCTGTGCCTGCGCTGCCACCGTCAGATAAGTGACTATGCCTGGTGTCGAACTGTGTGGTGTGTGTGGGTCTGGTTGCTGCCGTGCTAGTGTGCGGCCTATACTGTTTATGGTTCCGTCGCCCAGACCTACGGGCACTTCTGGCTCGAGCTTGCAGGGGTCTTTCCTCTTTAGGTCGGGCACCCTCCACCCTGGGTCTCCTCCACCTCAGATCCAAAGGAGAGGCCTAGGAAGTTCCGCGGTTCGGCGGGACGTGAGGGTTTGAGAGGCACGCCAGCGCCCCCCTGAGGGCGGTCCCCTGCACCTACGTATAATAAGGTTACAAGAGTTCGTAACTCAATCTGTTTCAAGGTTACATATGTTTAATTTCATAAGGGAGGGGGGAGGGTTCTGGGATTCCGGCGCGATTGGGGCGCTGTTGTGAGAGGGGTGGGAGGGGGGGTTGCCGCCGAGAAGACCTCACGGGGAATCGAGAGTTGGCTGCTGTACACAGGGCCCTGAAGTGTATGTGGGCCTACGCAGCGCTACACTGTTGAAATCATGTCCGTCTTTCATTAATGGGGCCGGGGGGTGCTCTGCCTTGGGCGCGGCCTGAGGAGTCATGCATCTTTGCAGCTTTTCATGCCTTATGGAGGGGACTCATAGAGCCGTGATCAAGCTTTTGTCATGGAATGTGCGGGGGCTGCGCGATCCCAGGAAGAAAAGACAGATTCATTCTTACCTTGATAGACACAACATTAGTATAGCTGCCCTCCAGGAAACGCACACTGATCCCCGCTGCCCCACCGGCCTTTGGGAACAGGTGGGCCGCCCACCGGGTGTTTTCGGCATATTCCACTTACGCAAGAGGCACGGCCATCCTGATCTAGCTGGGGACACCCTTCAGGTGTGGTGGAATGAGAAGCGATGGCGAAGGCAGATACTGCATGATGTGGGGCACTCTGGGAACGCACTCGGTGATCATTGTTAGCTATTACGGCCCCAACACTGACAGTCCTGATGTCCTTAACGCTTTGTGGGGGAAGATATTGGAGGTAGGAGCCACTCATGTCCTATGGGCAGGAGATTTTAACAAGGTCAGTGACCCTGCCAATGACCGGTCTACACACTTGCCCCACCACTACACGCGTAGCCAGGGGGTGCTGCGGGGTCTAATAGAAGGCGAGGGACTAGTGGATTTGTGGAGACACAGGCATGCAGCGACAAGGGAGGGGACCTTCCACTCAACCATACATGCCTCATGGTCAAGGTTGGATTACTGGCTGGGATCTAGGGGGGTCTGCACCTGGGTGCGGGCGATCGATCACTTGGCCCGCACACTATCTGACCACTCTCCGGTCTGCCTCACTCTGACTATTCCGGGCTCTCTGGCGGGCTCCAGAAGTTGGCGACTAGTGCCGGAAGCACTATTAGAAGAGGTCTGCAGGACAGAGTTGGAGAAAGCTATAACCGACTTCTTTGACAGGAACGATGGGTCAGTGAGGCGAGTGAGCACGCTTTGGGAAGCATTCAAAGTGACCATCCGTGGCGTCTGTATGGCCAAGAGCTTTGGGGTACTGAGGGATATTCGTAGACGGCTCCGTCGATTGGAGGACGACCTTAAGAGGTTGGAAGCAGACATCTGGCGGCGGGGCGACGGGGAGGGGAGAGCCAAACTGAGGGATCTGATGACAGAATACGCTGATACGGCTGACAGGGAGATGAAGTTCAGGGGGATGTATGCTCAGGCGAGGCGCTACGGGGAGGGTGGCCGGCCCGGCAGGGCCTTGGCACAGGACATCCGACTGCCGAGGCATGCCAACCACGTACTGAAGGTGGAGGATAGGGAGGGCAACAACCACAAAGATGGGGCCTTGATTTTACAGACCTTCACCGACTTCTATGCTGACCTATATCGCTCCAAAGGCATCAACGAAGCGGACCTCCCACTCTTTTTTGGCGACATTACTCTAGGGTATTTAGCTGACAACCAGAGAGAATTCCTTTGTGCGCCATTCACCAATGATGAACTGAAGGAAGCTGTTTTCCAGTTAAGATCCGGGACGGCGCCCGGGCCCGATGGCCTCCCGAGTGACTTTTATAAGCAATATTTTGATCTGCTTGGCCCCATCCTGCAGGCGGTTTATGCGGAGGCTCTGGAGACGCAGGAGCTGCCACCCACAATGAGAGACGCCCTAATTATATCGATCCTGAAGCCGGGTAAGCTGCCCAACAGGTGTGACTCGTATCGGCCCCTGTCCCTCATAAACGTGGACAGCAAAATACTTACCAAAATGCTTGCCAATAGATTGAACCTCCTGATGGAGGGGCTGGTCCTGCCAGACCAAACGGGATTTATTCCCGGGAGGTCCACGTCCCACAGCCTTCGTACCCTCTTTTCGATCATACAGCAGGTGGACTCGCAACTGCCCTTGGCAGCTGTGTTTCTGGACGCCACCAAGGCGTTTGACTCTGTAGAGTGGGCATACTTGCACGCCGTCCTGCGCAATATGGGATTCCCGGTGGGTTTCTCAGCCTGGATACAACTTATCTACGCTGCCCCGGCGGCTAGGGTACAAATCAACGGTCTTGTCTCTAGACCCTTCCTGCTGACGCGTGGCACTAGACAAGGCTGCCCGCTATCGCCGCTGTTGTTCGCCCTGGTGATGGAGCCGCTAGTGGCGAAGGTGCGCCAATACCATCAGGAGAAGGCACTGCGATGCCTGCTGCGCCCCATCTTGATCTCGCTCTATGCCAATGATGTCACCCTCTATGTCAAGGACCCGAAACATAACCTGAACCCGCTGTTGCGGGAGTTCGTTCGCTTTGGTGGGCTGTCTGGCATACGGATCAACTGGGCGAAGTCTCAAATACTCCCGCTCACTCCGGCGGTTGTTCCCTTTGAGCTGGACTTCCCGCTGGAATGGTGTACTGACACTGTCCGATACCTTGGGGTGAATGTTGCTCTGGACCGAGAGGAAGTGATTCGTGATAACTATGGGCGTGCCATGGACTCGCTTTCTGATACGATCACTCGATGGATAGCCATGCCTCTCTCAATCGCGGACAGGATCTCGTTAGTTAAGATGGTGGTATTGCCCAATTTCCTTTACTTCTTCCTGAACATACCCTACTTCCCGGGCCGCCCTTTCTTTTCTACGCTACAGACAGCTCTCTTGCGCCTCGTATGGGGCGGTAGACAGCCACGGATAAGGTGGGACACGTTGGCCAGTCCGTATTCGGACGGGGGCCTCGAACTGCCTAACTTTGAATTGTATTATATGTGCGCTCAGGCACACTATGCGCATTACTGGTTCAGAGGGCCGAAATACACGGCCCACATGGCTGTGGAGCACTGGCTGGCTGACCCTGTCCCGCTGGAGGGGGCGCTCCTGCAGCGCGTCTCGACGCGAGCGTGGGAACCCACAACCATAGAATGTATGGTGCGGGCTTGGGATTGGATTGCGCGTAAACTGCAGGCCCCAGTGATTTACTCCCCCCGGATGCCGCTGGTGTATCACCCCCAACTGTCCCTCCTTCGGGAGGGCATCTTCCACAAATTTCAAAAACGGCGGGGGGTCAGCACGTGGGGAGACATCTACCCTAACGGGACATTTGTCACCCTCCAGCAGCTATGTCAGGAACCTCCCCCTGATGCTATGGAAATCTTTTTGTATGCGCGCTTGCGGGAGGGAATGCGTGCCTGCGCCCCGGGGTACCCGCAGGAGCCACCGGTGCTCCCCAGATCCATCTACTCTTGGGGGCACAGACTGCGTCCCACTTGGTCTCCACTCTTTATAAATCATTATACGCTGAAGTTGGCGCGCCACAGGGTGCTGCCCGAGCTCGTTGGTCCCAGGACTTGGGGCAGGAAATCTAGGACCAGGAGTGGCACTATTGCTGTGCGCAGATAGAGAAGGTGTCCGTGAGCGCCCGGCTGCGCATTACGCACTTTAAATATGTGCAGAGATACTATTATACGCCTGCTCGTCTGAAGCGGTTTGGGCTGCGGGCTGATGCCAGGTGCGACAGGTGTCGAGCAGACGGGGCCGACGTGCTGCATTTGGCCTGGAGTTGCCCGGCCCTGCGGGATTACTGGGTGCAGGTATTTGATGCCGTAGGGAAGATGCTGGGGGCCCGCTGCCGTTGTCTCCACTGATGGGCGTACTGGGTTACACTGAGAGCTCCCTGTGGCACATAGGAGGTTTGCCTCTCTCAGTTTCCTTCTTGCCAAATGGAGGGTGGCCTGCAGGTGGGGCAGAGGGAGGGCGCCGAAATTCAAAGATTGGTTGCAGACAATGATTCTTTGGCAGGACCAGCTTGCCCTGTACTCTGATCTCCTGCCATCGGCATCCCGGCCCCGGGACATATGGGAATCCTTGAAGACATACTTGCTGTCGAACCCGCTGCTGCCAGGCGAGCCTGCTCCCCCTTCCCCCCCACAGCTACGACTGGGCTTTAGAACTCTAGACGCTTAATGAGGCGATGCGGAATGTTGACCTTTATTTTTGGATTACTCTCACTGTGAGGTTAGCGAGGCGGGGTTTATTTAGGTTGTTTTGTGAAGCTGTTAATACTGCAGTCCCCAGTGGGCTAGCATATTGTATATTTGTGATCACTGTGACGCGGCCGGCCCTTATCGGGTTGTAGGCAAATCGCTGTGGACACCACTGCCTTCCACTTCCTATAACGCGCTGCCGGCAACTTGTGGTTGTAGGCATTATGCTGAGTACTGCTATCCTATGCTGAATAAAGGTTTTTGAACTTTAAAAAAAAAAATAATAAAAAAAAAATATGTACTTCACAAAATTGTCATAAACATTTCTTGGAATCAAACAATTGTCAGGGAAAGTAAATGTCGAGACAAACTTGGTGAAATCAAACTTCTGGTTTATTAAACCAAAGAGATACATCTCTCAAATAAAAAATATAAATAAATGGCAGTCCAATATATCAAAATGTCCAGTGCACTGTTGTGCTGTAGCACTAAGCTTGCCTCCTAAACAACTTCCAAGTGGAACCTCCTCAGAAAGGGGCATTGAGTGAGCACAGAGCAGGCACCTCAATAATCTTTCTGAAGGGGTTGGGTCTTGAGTTTGGGAGGGGTGGTTTTTGGTTTCGGAGGGGTGGTGGTTTTGGCTTTGGGAAGGGTGGCCTGGGTTTTGGAAGGGGTGGCTTGGCATTTGGGAGGGGTGGGTTAGGGTTTGGAAGGGTTCAAGGCAAGTACAAGTAAATAATCTTCACACAGAATATGGGTAGGAGGGTCAAGAGTGAGTTGGGTTTGGGAGGTAGAGGGAGTAGCAGTGGGTGATGTGAATGTGTCTGTTGAGGTTGCAGTTGCATGTGGGTCTGGTGTATGTCGTGTAAGTTTGGGTGTGGGTTTCGTCCTAGGTGTATGGTATTCAGGTGAGTGTGGGCATTTGTGTTTTGTGGGTGGTGTTTCTAATGTATGTGTGGGTGTGTGCATGACTGTGTTGTTGATGTACTGGGTGTGGTTGCGGTGGGGCATGTGGTTGAGATGGTCAATGTTGTGTCTGTGGTTGTGTTGTCTGGATGTGCATGTGGGTGTGGTGTCTGTGGGTGTGCTGTCTGTGGGTGTGCTGATGGTGCATGTGGGTGTGGTGTTAGAGGTGGTATCTGTGGGTGTGGTGGTAGATGGTGGTGGGGTTGGGAGTGGCTGTGGGGTGGAATCTGGATAAGCTGGTGGTTGTGGGTGTGGTGGTGGGTGTGGTGTCTGTGGGTGTGCTCTTGTGGTGGCTGTGGGTGGGATGGTTGGGGAGGGGTGCTGGTGGTGGTGGTTGTGGGTGTGGTAGTGGTGGGGGTGTTGGTGTGGTGGTGGGTGAGGGTGAGTGCGGTGTCCGTATGTTGATCTGAAAGAAACACGTTAGTTAGATTCCTCACCTTAGAATATCCCCAGGCGTCAGGCTGGATCTGGAAAGAGTTTTCATCCGCAATACCCTTGCGCGTCGCTAGGCGTCGTCTGCGGCTCCGCGTCCGTTGTCGGCGTCGTGATCGCCGGAATGACGTCGTCGGAGTACTTAGACGCCGCCCTCGCGCGCTGATGTCAGTTCTTCTTTTTTCCGCGCCAGTAAGCGCCGATCCGGGAAGAGCATACCCTTTTAGTCACTTTTTGACTAAACTTTTTGAACTCTTTTGGTTCTATTTCCAGTCGACCTCGACTCTGGTGCCGGTAGGGATGCCTGGATTCAAACCTGGTGACGCCTGTCACCGACTGATGTCGGTCACGGATCACCACCGCCGGTGTCTCTATTTCCTTGGGACCGACCACGATGCCGAGTTGTGCCTCGATTGCCGGGCCTTGACCTCGAAGGCTAGGTGGGAGCGGTCCCGCAAGTTGCTCGAGATCCGGCAGTCGGCTCCGCAGCCATCACCGATCGTCAGGGTCGAAGTCTTCGCACTCCGGTAAGTCGAAGCACAGCAAGAAGTCGAAGAGGCGACATTGCTCTTCTGACTCCCCTCGCCGTTCGCGCAACTCGGCTGAGGGTTCGGGTGGCACCACCTGCGCAGCTCCGTTGGAGACACAGGATTCCTGTCCGACCCCATACCCTCCGGTCCCTGGGTCTGACGCGCCTCCGGCGGAGATCAGAGACTTCCTCGCGGCCATGAGGAGCCTGGCTCCGCCGTCGACGCCTGCCAGCGCGCCTTCGGGCCCCACGGGCTCGACTGGGAGGCCTAGCGAGCCGGCGGCTCCGGCCCCGGCACCATCGTCGACTCCGGTCCCGACGCCGCAGGTCCCCGCGGGATCCAGGCCTGGATCCCGGTCGATGCCGGTTGACCTTACGACTCTGCCGCCGGCACCGGCCCCTCCGGTGCCACCCCCGGCGCCGCCTTCGGACGATGCCGTTCCCCGGTTTAGTCCCGGTCCGGGCCTGGCGTCGGGTAGCGCCGTCCAGCGCCTTGTCCGGCGCCGATGGATGACAGATTCATCTACCGCCCGGCGCCGACTAAGAGGGGTCCGAGGACCCTCTGGCACAGCAGTGCCAGTTATCTCAGGACGGGGCAGACGAACTGAGGGATGCCAGTGGTCTTGATACCTCCGCTGACACTGGCTTCATCTCTCCTCCATCCGTGGCTACGGAGGAGGGTGCTACGTATTCTGTGGTGTTGCGCAAGGCGGCCGAAGCCCTCCAGCTGGAGCTGCCTGCCATGGCCGTGAGGGCTAATCTCCTCACTGAAGTGCTTCAACTGCCGGCAAGCTCCTCGGAGCCTCTGCTGCAGTTCAATGAAGCACTGACCGACGTTCTGATGGGCACCTGGTCCAAGCCCTCCACAGTTCCTCCTGTGGAACCGGAACATGGCCCGGCGCCACCGCCCTGCACCGGGCGACCCCAGTTTTCTGTTAGTGCACCCCATGCCCGAGAGCCTGGTTATCCAGGCCTCTACCTCCCAGACCTCCTTCCCGTCCGCTCCCCCGGATCGGGAATCCAAAAGGTTGGAACAGTTTGGGAAGAAACTGTTCTCCTCCCTTAGTTTGGGGTTGCGGGCTATCAACACCGCGTGCCTTTTGGACCGTTACTCCCACTCCCTGTGGGATACGGAGGAGGCCCGGACACGACTCGCCCAGGCTCTTGCCGAGGGGCGGGATGCGGCACGGTATTCAATCCGATGTGGACTGGACACAACGGACTCGCTAGGCAGGGCAATTGCGACCACGGTGGCGATTTGTCGCCACGCCTGGCTGAGGTCCACGAATTTCTCCAGGGATGTCCAGAGCACCCTCATGGACATGCCCTTCGATGGCCGTTGCCTTTTTGGCGACAAAGCGGATAGTGCGCTGGAGCGCTTTAAGGACTCCAGGGCTACGGCCAAGTCCTTGCACCTCTCGGCCCCGCGCCCGCAAACTTCCGCTTTTCGCCCCTTGCGTGGCCAAGGAAGGGGCGCCCCCTCGCGTCCGTCAAGCCACAGGCCGCAGGCACAGTCTCAACGCGGTCGCGAATGTGGATTCTGCCGAGGCGGAGCAGGGGGACAAAGAGCTGGTCCGTCCATATCTACCCCAGCAGCATCCGCCTCAAAGCCCTCCTAGTCCGAGCTTTCAGGCCCATTCCACACCGGTGGAAGGCTGAGTTCGCCATCACCTGCTCCACTTGCGTACCATCGCATCGGACAGGTGGGTGCTGCAAATCGTCCGAAGGGGCTACTCCCTCCCCTTCGAGGCGACCCCTCCAGCCATGCCACCGCAGTACCACCGCATGTCGGGGGATCACTTGAAACTTCTGCGGGAGGAAGTTACGGCCCCACTTGGCCAAGGGGGCCATCGAGCACGTTCCTGGCCCAGAAGTAGGTCGGGGTTGTTACTCCCACTACTTTCTGGTTCTCAAGAAGGGCAAAGGGGGCCTACGCCCTATCGTGGACCTCAGGAGCGTCAACGCCTTCCTCCGGAAGGAGAAGTTCAAGATGCTGACATTAGCTCAGGTTCTGGCTGCCCTAGACCCTGGAGACTGGATGGTAGCGTTGGACTTGCAGGACGCTTATTTCCACATCCCCATCCTGCCGGCCCACCGGCGTTACCTGCGGTTCACGGTAGGCCACGAGCACTTTCAGTTTACCGTGCTCCCCTTTGGCCTCACCAGTGCCCCACGGGTGTTCACGAACATGATAGCGGTGGTCGCAGCTCATCTGCGCAGATTAGGGGTTCCAGTCTTCCCCTATCTCGACGACTGGTTGTTGAAGGCGGGCTCGCCCCAGGCAGTCGTCTCCCACCTCAAGACTACGGCCGACCTCCTGCATTTGCTGGGGTTTTCCATCAATGTGCCGAAGTCGCATCTGAGTCCCTCCCAGAAGCTCCTCTTCATCGAAGCGGTTCTGGACTCTGCACAGTTCCGGGTCTATCCTCCGGAACAGTGGGTTCGGGATATTCAGGCTCTGATTACGATCTTTCAGCCTCTATCCCGGGTTTCGGTCAGGTTGGTGCTGCGGCTTCTGGGTCTGATGGCCTCCTGCATCCTGCTGGTATATCACGCTCGGTGACGGATGCGGGCTCTGCAGTGGGACCTGAAGTTTCAGTGGGCCCAGCATCGGGGCAACCTGTCCGACCATGTCTTGATCTCAGAGGGCACTGCAAGACAGTTGCAGTGGTGGCTCACGGACTGCGATTGGGTCAGTGGCCGATCCCTCTCCCTACCCCAACCGGAGCACGTAGAGGTGACGGATGCGTCCCTCCTGGGGCCACATGGGAGAGGCAGAGATCAGAGGCCTCTGGTCTCCGTCGGAGTCCCGGCTCCATATCAACCTATTGGAGCTGCGGGCAATCCGACTTGCACTGAAGGCATTCCTCCCCTCTGTTCGGGGGAGTGTAGTGCAGGTGTTCACCGACAACACCACCATCATGTGGTATTGCAACAAACAGGGCAGGGTGGGGTCGTGGACCCTTTGTCAGGAGGCTCTGCGCCTCTGGACATGGCTGGAACATCAGGGCATCACCCTGGTGGTTCAACACCTGGCGGGCTCTCTGAACGCCAGGGCGGAGGAACTCAGCCGCCGGTGCATGATGGATCACGAATGGCGTCTGAACTCGGACGTGGCGCCAGGTCTCTTTCGGCAGTGAGGAGAGCCTTGGTTAGATCTATGCACCACCGAAGAGAACGCGCAATGTCAGCAGTTCTGCGCGTTGGAATTTCCAAGGCGGCACTCGCTCGGAGACGCTTTTCGTCGCGAGTGGAGCTGCGGTCTGTTGTATGCCTTTCCGCCTATACCACTTCTGCCCAGAGTGCTGAAGAAGATCAGGTGCGATCAGGCCCAAGTCATCCTTGTGGCTCTGGATTGGGCACGAAGATACTGGTATCCCGAGCTACTCAGTCTATCGATCGATCCCCCGATTCGACTGCCTCTTCTGGAGGACCTTCTGCCGCAGCAGCAGGGGACGGTCCTCCACCCGAACCTGTCCAGCCTCCACCTCCATGTGTGGAGATTGAGCGGCGGCAGTTGATGCCATTTGACTTGCCTCCTGAAGTCTGTAATGTTATTCTGGCAGCCAGGCGTCCCTCCACAAAATCGGTATACAAATTTGTAGCATGGTGCACAGCAAAGGCTGTGGATCCCCTTTCTGCCCCTCTTTCTGAGGTTCTCCTCTTCCTTCTTTCCCTGGCCCAGTAGGGCTCTGCTCTGGGCACCCTCAAGCCTTCACTTTTTAAATCCCCTGTTGTTTCTCGATTCTTTAAGGGCATTACTCACATGTTTCCCCCTGTCCCCTTCGTAATGCTTCAGTGGGATTTGAATCTAGTCTTAACCTATCTGATGTGCTCTCCCTTTGAGCCACTTCATAATTATCCCCTTCGTCTTCTGACACTTAAGACTGCTTTCCTGGTTGCTATCACCTCTGCCAAAAGGGTGAGTGAGCTCCAGGCTCTCTCTTCTAAGCCTCCTTTCCTTTCTGTCCATTCAGACAAAGTTGTTCTTAGGACTCGTCCTTCCTTTCTCCCTAAGGTGGTAACTGCCTTCCACATCGGCCAGTCTGTTACTCTGCCCACCTTTTTTCCGCCTCCACATCCCTCGAAAGAGGAAGAGAGGCTCCACCGTCTGGACCCAAAACGGGCACTGTCCTTCTATCTGGACCGCGCCAAACAGTTCCGGGTGGACGACCAACTCTTTGTTGGATACGTGGATGCTAAGAAGGGGCGGGCGGTGCACAAGCGAACCATCTCTCGGTGGGTCGTTTTGCGTATCAAGGCCTGTTATTCTTTAGCTAAAAAGGAACCTCCTGTGGGGCTGAGGGCCCATTCCATGTGGGCCACAGCGACGACCACTGCCCTAAGCCGGGGAGTCCCCTTGCAGGACATTTGTCAGGCAGCAACGTGGGCCTCGCTACACACGTTTGCCAAACATCATTGCCTGGACAGCCAAGTCCAGAGAGACGGCTTCTTTGGCCGTTCTGTTCTCCAGGACTTTCTGGTGTGATCTTGGTTCGCAGACCCACCGCCGGGGTTGGTATTGCTGGGGTATCTATTCTAAGGTGAGGAATCTAACTAACGTGTTTCTTTCAGATGAACAAGTTACTTGCCTTCGGTAACGATATATCTGTAAGAAACATTAGTTAGTTAGATTCCTCACTGCCCCACCCATCCTCCCCATTCTGCGAACCGATATCTAGGGTTGAGGTCATCCCTTTCAGGGCCCTAGATTCTTGGCACCAGTGTCGGTCTCTTGCATGGCTCTGCGTTCCTGGCGTGGAAAGCTATGTACAAGAACTGACGTCAGTGCGCGAGGGTGGCGTCTAAGTACTCAGACTACGTAATTCCGGCGATCACGACGCCGACAACGGACGCGGAGCCACAGACGACGCCGAGCGACGCGCAAGGGTATTGCTGGTGAAAAATCTTTCTGGATCCAGCCTGACGCCTAGGGATATTCTTTTTTTTTTTTTTTGAAAATTTTATTGTGCAGAAAGAAGGTTACAGTCACGGGCCTACAACCACCAGGGCCGGCCGCTAGTAGGTAAAAGATCACACAGTGCAATAAAGATGACTGGCCCATCGGGGCTCCGCACAATACAGAAGAGCAGACTGCACATAGAGGAAATCAGGATACACCCTTTTAACATAAATAACAACTTAAAACAAAGGCGAGGCAAGAAAACATAAGATGGGCGTCGGGCCACAGCAGGGGCACGTCCATATCCGACCACCCGATGGCAGTCAAAAACAGGGAAACAAAGAGGTAGGGTGGGGGGGAGAGACGGGAATACAAATCTATACTCAGATGTGCCAAGTGAGTAAGGAACCATCAAGGATCAGGGGGACATGGCGACATCAGACGTGTCCATCAGGGGGGGAGCACAAATACTTCCACGATACGCATTCCACTGCCCCCAAATTCTGTTCCAAGCCCCGGGCTTACCACGAGCCACATAAACAGTCTTTTCCCTAAACATGCACCAGTCCATGTTCTCCTTCCAGACAGACACGGTGGGGGCCCGCTGCGAACCCCAAAGCTGCGCTATGTCCCTCTTTGCTATCATGTTCCCCAGGGAACCCCACCGCGTCTGGGCAGCATTATAGTCATTGGGCTCCCACACATTCAGCACACAACGACGCACCTCCGGCAACAGCGTGACCCCGGTGACTCGCCCCATAACCTCATGCACCTGACGCCAGTATTCCACCACCTCGCGGCACTCCCACAGGATGTGGAGAAAGGTGGCACTGTGCCCACAGCCACGCTTGCAGAGCCCGTCCTCAGAAAACCCCATCGAGACCAAACGGGGGCCCGTCACGTAAACGCGATGGAGGATATTAAGCTGGACCAAACGGAGACGGGCCGGGATGGCCACCTCCTTAGGAGATGACAGCGCGGACTGCCAGTCCTCGTCATCCAACTCAACTCCATCCCCCGTCCATGTCTCCCGTAGACGCACCAAGAGGTCAGCCCGATTATTTATCAACTTTTTATATATCAAGGAGATAGTACTATCGGGAACGTGACCGTCGAGTATGCGGTCCTCGAGGGGCAAAGAAACAGGGACCGTGGACCCTTCCCCAAAGACCGAGAGCAGGGCATGCCGCACCTGGGCGTAGCGAAAAAACTCCCTCTCACTAAGCTCATACTCGCTTCGGAGCGCCGCGAAGGTCTTGACCGCGCCTTTAACCCACAGATCCCCCACTCTGCTAATACCGATCGTGTCCCAGTGCTCAAAGCCTTTCGTCGTCCAAAGGCTCCCCAGGCGGTCTGAGGCAAACAGGGGATTGGCACACGTTAAACGCTCACCCCACCCCATCGCAACATTCGCCGCCTTCCACACCCTTACCGCAATCTTGGTAGGGCCCGTGAGGGTACTGCCAGCAGATCGGGAATAAAGCGCTCTGTTATAATTACCGCCGGGAAGCAGGAATTTATCCATCTCATACGCCGGGTTCAGACCAGGAGCATACGTGGCATGGTTAATTGCCGACAGTTGAGAGGCCCAGTAGTACCGTCTAATGTCAGGAAGCGCGATGCCCCCGTCGTACCAGGGGAGAGTAAGCTTTGCCAGAGCGATACGCGCCCGCCCATCCCAGACCAGTCTCCTCTGCAGGCTCTCCACCTCCCGAAAGTAGGCCACCGGGATGACATCAAATGAGTTCTGTAGTGCGTAGAGAAATCTGGGAAGGGACATCATTTTAAATAGGGCCGCGCGACCAAGCGGAGACAGGGGCAACCTACACCAACGCGCCGTATCCACCCTCAAACGTCGGAGTGGAGACAGGAGGTTCTGCTCATAGCGGACCGCCGGGTCCAACGAAACATACACCCCCAGGTACTTAAAGCCGGATGAGGACGTTTGGATAGGAAGTAGAGGCGGCAAGACGGGAGGGCCACCGGAAAGAGGGTACACACAAGATTTGGACCAGTTAATTATCAAACCCGAGTTTTTCCCAAAGGAGGTGAGGACATCAAAGAGAACATTGAGTGACTGTCGCGGCGAGGTGAGGTACAGAAGGATATCGTCCGCGTACAGCGAGACCCGATCCTCGAAGCCCGGAGCCCACCGGATCCCCCTGATAGAGGGCTCCCAGCGGAGCCAGGCGGCGAGCGGTTCCAAGGCCAGAGCAAAAAGCAGAGGGGACAACGGGCACCCCTGCCTAGTGCCCCTTCCGAGAGCAAAGGGCCTGGAAGCCCGCCCATTGACAACCACCTGAGCCATTGGTCCGGCATAAAGAAGCTTCACCCAGCTAAGAAATCCATCCCCAAAGCCAAACTTCTCCAAGACCGCCCAGAGGAATGGCCACTCGATGGTATCAAAGGCCATGGTGGCGTCCAATGAAACCAATACGGCTGGTTCAGAAAAGTATTTCGTCCTAGCTAGGACACCGTGCAGACGCCGCAGATTAAGAGCGGTATTACGGTGGGGGATGAAGCCGCATTGATCCGGGTGAATCAGATCACAGATAACGCTCAGCAAGCGGTTGGCGAGGACTTTAGCCAGGATTTTGGGTTCTGCGTTTAAGAGGGAGATAGGCCTATATGAAGCACAGCGGTCACGTGGTTTACCCTCCTTAGGAATCACGACTATAGTCGCCAGACGCTGGTCGGCGGGAAGGGAACCCCTCTCGTTCGACTCCTGAAACATACGACGAAGGAAGGGCGCGATTTTATCCGGGCGTAGTTTGTATAGTTCGATCGGCAGGCCATTAGGGCCCATGGCTTTGCCCGAGCGAAGGGAGCCAATCGCGGCAGCAATCTCATCGACGGCCAAGGGGGCATCCAACCGCTCACGGTACTCGACGGATAAGCCGGGCAGGACAATATCCCGTAGTAGAAGACGAGAGTCGTCTTCATCTCTGTCAGAGACCGGGGAATACACCGTCCGGAGGTGGTCAGCAAAGCACTCCACAATCTCGCCAGGCTCAGTCACACACACTCCATCCGCAACCCGGAGCTCCGGGACCACACGATTCACTCTCTCCTTCCTATCCAGCCAAGCAATCAATTTACCAGCCTTGTCTCCAGCATCATACAACCTACCCTGCTGCTCCCTATACATGGTCCGGGCAGCGTCAGTAACAAGGGACTTATACTCGAACTGTTTCAGGCTGAGGGCATGCAGCCCATCCGGAGAGACACCCGTCTCCAAGGCCGCCTCCAACCCCAAGATGTCGGTCTCCAGCTTCTCCACCTCCTCCGTCTTAACCTTCTTAGCCGCCACAATCTGGGATAGGGCATGCCCACGGAGTACTGCCGTAAAGGCTTCCCACAGGGACACTGCGGACATCACCGACCCATCATTTTCAAGGAAGTATTGGTCAATCGACTTGACCAGACTATAGCGGATCGTGGGGTTCCGCAGGTACCAAGGGTTAATAGGAGCGATCCGCCCAGCAGACCGCGTCCCAGTGTCAAAAAGCAACCAGAGTGGGGAATGATCAGAGATACCCCGGGCCAAATGCTTAACCTCTCAAATCCGAGCAGTCTGGGCCGCGGGCATAAGAAAGTAATCCAATCTGGAGAGACCATGCGCCCCCGAATGAAAGGTGTACTGACACTGTGTAGGATGCATTAACCTCCAGCAATCGACCAGGCCGAAGGTCTCCATGAATCCGCCAAGCCACGCCTGCGCAGCAGGGAGGGCCCTGGGCGGGTGGCGATCCCGGTCGCCCGAGACCACCGAATTGAAATCCCCACCCATAAGCAGAAGACTGTCAGGAAGCTCAAGCAGCATTCGACCCAAATCTGAAAAGGTGGAGTTCTGGAGGCCCGGGGGAACATAGACAGAGACCAGGGAAAGGGACTGCCCCTCCCACCGCCCAGTCAAAGCCACATAGCGCCCTCTGTCGTCCGGGACTACCCTGGTAATCTCCAGCGGAAGTGAAGATCGCAGAAGAATGCCAACCCCTCTAGAGCCAGTGGTGAAACCAGAATGGGCAACGAGTCGGTACCCCCCCCTGTTCATGGCATGACAAACGTTACCCACCAGATGCGTCTCCTGTAAAAACACCACATCAGGAGACATACGTCGCAGATACTGCAGCACAACACCCCGTTTGATACGGTCCCCCAATCCATTGACGTTCCATGACATCAACCTCAACCCG
Organism: Triturus cristatus; assembly: GCF_964204655.1. Taxonomy (NCBI): domain Eukaryota; kingdom Metazoa; phylum Chordata; class Amphibia; order Caudata; family Salamandridae; genus Triturus; species Triturus cristatus. The sequence goes on from NC_140582.1 coordinate 409,396,391, forward strand.
TCTCCCCCCATCCCCTCCAATCGATCAAAGGTCCCCCGGCAGATAGCGCAACGCCCAAGACAAGAACAGAACAAAAACCTCGCATGAAAAACAAAACACACAAATCAAAGCCCCCCAACCCCCCCCAACTACCAACTCCCCCCACCCTGCACCCCTGCGACCCAAAAAACCACCCCAACTTGCAGTGTGCCTGTCGCCCCATAAACCCCATTCTACGGAAAGACCCCGGAGGAGGAGAGGGACCTGTCCCCAGCCGCCCCCCACATAGATCATAATGAAACAAAATGCAAAAGAGAAGTTGAACCCAGCCGAACAGTACAGAATGGCAAAATCAAGGACCAAAGTCACTCCGAGGGAGACCCGCCACCCTCGGTACCAGGAGAGGGCCCAGGCCGGTCCCCGCAGCCCGGCAACGAGTCAAGCCAGTCACTCACAATCGCGGGAGAGTCAAAAAAGAGTGTCCGATCTTCGTGCTCCACTCTGAGCCTAGCAGGAAAAAGCATGGAGTACTTGAGACCCAGGTCGCGGAGGCGACGCTTTACCCCTTGGAAGCCCATCCTTTGCTTCTGGACAAGTTGGGTGAAGTCCGGGAAAAAGTTAATAGACGCATTCTCATGGCGGACCGGGCCATGGGCCTGCGAGGCCTGCAAAATCACATCCCGGTCTCTGTAGTAGAAAAGTTTGGCAACAATGGGCCTCGGGGGGGCCCTCGGCCGCGGCCGACCGCCCGGAACTCGATGGGCCCACTCCACGGCAAAGAACTTACTCAGGCCGGCGGGGGCAAGATGCTTGAGGATGAGCTCTTCCACCAAGAGATCCACCGGGTGGTTGTCGGAGGACTCCGGGACGCCCACGACTCGGACGTTATTGCGGCGGGCCTGTCCCTCAAAGTCCTCCAGCCTCCGGGCCAGCAGATCGTTGGCCGACTTGAGGTCGCCGAGAGTGGCCCGCTGGTCCGACACATCCGTAACCAGGGTGGACGTCCGCACCTCAAGCGATTGAACCCTCTCGTTGGTCTTGGAGAGATCCGCCCGAATCAGTGCGACATCAATAGCCACCGTGTCGATTTTACGGGCCAAGGCCTCGTATTGCGTAGCAATAGTCTCCTTGATGCCGTTAATGGCGCCCATAATGATCTGCAGGGACGGATCCGAGGGCATGGACGAGCCACCACCAGCCTCGTCCGAGGGGGCTCCAGCCGCTCCAGGGGACCCTCTTCCTTGAGTATAGCGATCCATGTTGTTCGTCTGGACCGGACCCCCGCGGAGGGATGTCTTAGTCTTACGCCCCTCGGGGCCACCCCTGCCACCCATGAGAACCACGCTCACCAACGGGGACCGCCGGCCCAGCGTCAAGGGGGGTGCCGGCCACTCAGTCAGAAGCCGCACCAGGTACCGTGGTGCGGCCGGGCGAAGAAACAAAAATCAACGGACACACTGGTGGCAAGCGGAGACAAGGGCATCCAGCGGAGATAAACACCCAGCCGCTCCAATCAGTTACGATCTCCAGCCCCTCAGGGATCCAAAAGTGAAACCGAAAGTAATGGAGCGGCCCCTGGCACAGATCCGCTGCCGCTGTTGTTCAATTACACCCCGGCTCCACAGGTCACCCTCGCACCGGGCACAGCCATCGATTGGGCCTCGAAAGTTCCAACCACCGTAGATCAGGATTCCCAGGTCCGATTTGATTTCTGAAAGAAGATCCACGCTCAGCCAGAATTCGCCTTCCAGATTCCGTCAGCCAAGTCAGGATAATTTCAGGATAAATTCCGAGGAGCGGCAAGGGTCCGGGGAGCCCTGTGCTCACGCGACCATCTTGGATGCGCGCTAGGCTCCTCCCCTAGGGATATTCTAAGGTGAGGAATCTAACTAACTAATGTTTCTTACAGATATATCGTTACCGAAGGTAAGTAACTTGTTCATTGGGTGTGTGCCTGTGTTTCTGTTTGTGTGGGTGTGCTGCTTGTGTGTGTTTCAAAGGAGTGAGTTTGCTTGGGATAGGGCTGGGAATCGGGAATTGGGATGGGAAGGTGCCTGAGTTAGGGCACAAGGTTGAGCTAGTTGGAGACCGCTTTATGGTTCATGGGGTCAAGTAACAGTCGGTCTTCTAGCGGGGAGTAGTCAGGCAACAGCTCCCCTTCTGGTACATGGCAGCGCACAGCATGTCTCAATTGTAAGTAACAAAACCGTTCTCCATCCGTCATTTGGTATTCTGTCTGGAGTTCTTGAAATGTAAGCATGACCCCACTTCTCTATATATCCCTGAGATTATCTATGCAGATAAGTCTCCATCTACGGAAACACTGCAGGCGTTCCACTTCACCCAGTACGTCGCTTCTCCAGAGCGGGGTTTGTTGAGTCAGTCTAGATTCCCATCCTAGTAGCTTTGTGGCAGTGTGCCATGCTCGCACCACTGTCTGTGTATGTGCAAGCAAAGACTTCTCCCGACTCTTTCGATTCAGGGTTGTGGCGTACCCTCCATCCCCGTTGCATGTCGATCAACCTGGTAGGCCGGCTCAGAGTGGGGTGCAAAGACCCACCCATTGATATTACAGAGCTGAGCCGCCAAGTAAAAATTCCGAATATCCGGGACTGCCAGACTGACCTCGAAAACCCCTTGTTGCAGTTTGGGCAATGCTATACGTGGTGTGCCACCCTCCCACAGTAGGTTGCGCTGCTCCCCTTCAATTGCCTGAAATAATTTGTTTGGCATCTTGCAGGGAGTGTTCTTTAATGCATAAAGCAGACGAGGGAGGTCCATCATTTTAAATAATACAGCTCTACCCATGAGGGATATTGGTAGTTGTCTCCAGTGTGCTACATCCCCGCGAAGTCTCGCTAATTGAACCTATATATTTAGGTTTAAGAAATGTTAGTCTCATTTCGTGATCCATATACTGAGGTATTTAAATTTTTCATGTTGTATTAGAGCCATACAATCAGTTGTGAGCAGCGGGATTTGACCAGTTTGGCAAAAAAATTGAGATTTATCCCAGTTTATCTGGTACCCCGAATAACTACCAAAGAGCCGTAGTATGTTAATAAGTCTGTGGAACATCTGCCTGGGTCTGCCAGCATATAATTTGTCGTCACGTTTAAGGAAATACGCTCCTCCCACCCACCCCCATTATCAATACCTCGGATCAATGGGCCCCTCCGGAACCACAAAGCGATTGGTTCAAGCACCATCGCGAAGATCATGGGGGAGATGGGGCACTCCTGTCGTGTGCGCTATGCAGTGCAAACGATTTGGAAATTGACCCGTTTACTCGAACATGGGCCATTGCATCGCGATAAAGAAGGCAGACCCAAGCACAGAATTTGGGGGCAAAGCCCAGCCTAGATAGGACCGCTTGTAGATAGGGACATTCAATGCTGTCAAACGCCATGCGGCCGTCTAGTGATAGTACCGCTGCAGGTTTTGTCGAATGCATCGCAGTCGCGTGCATTACACCATATAGGCGTCTGAGGTTCACCCTGGTGCTCCTCTGGGGCATAAAGCCTGAATGGTCTGGGTGGATTATTGCGGAGATAATGAGACTAAGTCAATTTGATAATACCTTTTAAGAACCTTTGTTTCAAAGTTAAGTAGGGAAATGTGCCGAAAAGAGCCACACTGCTCCAGTGGTTTGTCTTTCTTTGGAATGACCACAACTGTGGCCAGCCTTAAGTCCTTAGGTAGGCTCTCTTCCTGTAATGCGGTGTGGAACATATCTAACATCGATTGTGCCACCACTGATGTCAAACATTTGTACAGTTCCGCTGGAAGCCCGTTCCGGCCCGCAGCCTTTCCCGACTGTAGGTCTCAGATGGCCAATTTTATTTCTTACTTCTTCAGATCCTGTTCAATGTCATTTTTATCCTCCTGTAAGAGTATCAGCAGAGAAAGGTATAGGAGCAGTTCAGCACTCTCTTCTCCTGTCCTGGTCGTTGTCGATTGATATAGTGATTCATAATAGGACGCAAAGGCTTCAGCTATATCCTTGCCTGACCTTCGTACTTTTCCATCTGCCTCTCGAATCTCTGCGACCCAGTTCCGCCCCGTATCTGTCCTTTCCAACCATGCGATAAGCGTATTGGCCTTGTCCCCCAAGTTGTATAGCCGCCTCTGTGGGTCCATTGCATGTTTGCGTGCTGCTTCTTCCTCTATGTCTCGAAGCTCCTTTTGTTTGAGGCATTTCCTATGTCTCACTTTGGGGTCATCTGACCCGTTATATTGTAAGGATCTCCCTAGGACATCTATGTCACTTTCCAATTTCTTGCCCATGGCTCTCCTCTTTTTCCTCTGCCCTCCTATCTCTGCCTGCACATAACCCCAGGCCACTGCTTTGTATGCTTCCCAGTGGGTACCGCCCAATGCCACCGACCCCACATTTTCATTAAAGTACAGTTGCATTCGCTCTCTAAACTTGTCTTGAAATTCTTTCTCTGAAATACCAGGGAGCTAGGAATTGGGTAGGGTATGCTCTCTAATGGGGCCCTGTAACCGGACCTCTAACGGGGAGTGGTGAGATATGCCCCTAGCCTTATGTTGCACCCCACAGAAGTGTCCCACATTCATGGATTGTGTAAAGAGGTAATCTAGCCACGCCCCACTACCCTGTGCTGCCGATATATGTGTATACTGTCCACTGGTCGGGTTGTGAAGTCTCCAGAGGTCCGAGAGACCCATCGGCTCCGTGAACGATTGTAGAGGGGCTGAACCCCTGGCTCAGGCTGGCCCCCTGGTCCTGTCGATATCGGGAGACATTACTGCATTCACGTCACCTCCCAGTATAAGCACACCTGGTGGCATATCTAACAGTGTTTTGTTAAGCTCAGGGAGGGGCTCCGCGTGCAACTTTGGTGGAATATATATGGAGCACATGTTCAGGTTCCACCCCTCCCATGTCTGAGCCAGTGTCACAAACGGGCCCAATGGGTCCTGCCAAAATAGATTTGTCAGGAGAGGTACTGCATTTTTTGCCATTATCTGCACTCCCTGGGATCCAGATGTAAAGCCTGCGTGGGCTCGGAGGGTGTACCCAAACCTGTTGAGTGCTAAGTACTGGTTGCCTCGTAGGTGCGTCTCTTGTAAGAAGACAAAATCGGAGAGTGTCTACAAAGGTATTGTAGAACCATGGTCCTCTTAACTCTGTCCCCTAAATCCATTAACATTCCATGTCATGATTTTCAGTATGGCTGTGGATTGCGATGCCATGTCAGAGATCAGATAGTTGGTGTCCCATTCCCCTCCCCTGTACCCGCCCGCCCTGCCCGTTTATACCGTTGTAGTTGTCCTTCATTTTGTGCTTGGAGTGGTGACTCAAAAGTGTATCACATGAACCATTAAACAAACATAACTTTGAACATCGTAAATGAACCCCTTTCTTAAAGGACCCCCTCCCTGCTACCTTGCACTGTAGGTTTAAAACTGCCCACTTCCCCAATTTGCAGAGCGGCCGTCGCCCAAATAGAACCATCAGTCTATGAACTGTAGTTGGCTAGCGCTCCCGCCTATAGATCGAGGGCAGCCCACCCGCTCACCTTACTTTACCAATTTTGGTATGTGTTCTTTTGCACGCCAGTGTCGAAGACTCTACTTCCGTACCCCCTTCAAGTGAGGAGAGCGTCGGTATACTTGCCTCGGCTCTCAGTGTTTCCACCGCTTCTTTTGTCCAGTACCATTTCACTTCTTGCCGACAGCCTCCAGATCTGCCCTGCACCTCCCCCCCCCAACATTTTATTCACTCTAGCTCTGGAGCCCAGCCTCTGGATGAAGGCTTTTCCCTAAGCTTCTCATGTGCAGTTTCTGCGCTGAAGTGTTTTTTGGGGCCCTGTTTCCTTGTCATGGTTGTCCGTTGGTTGTTCTCCCTTCTTCAAGCCAGTCTCACACCTCGTTGGGCAATGTGAAATACCAAGACTTGCTGCTGTCCAGCACTCTCAATTTGGCTGGAAAGAGCATCATATATTTGAGTTGCTCAGTCCGCAGTGCTCTCTTAACCTCATGGAATGTGCGTCTTTGACGTTGGACCATGAGGGTGAAGTCCGGAGAAAAACAGATGACTGCGTTTTCATATAGTAAATCACCCTTGATTCGAGTAGCTTGTAAAATTGCGTCACAATTTAGAAGTTAATGATCCATGCGATAATAGACCTTGGGGGGGCCCGGCTTTGGCTGTGTTATCGGTGCTCTGTGCGCCCTTTTCACTGAAAAAAAGGTCGACAGTCGTAGGGGGTGTAGATATTTAACTATGAGGTCTTCCAGGAACAGGTCCACACGGGGCGGTCTGCCCCCTCCGGTATTCCCACCACCCTGATGTTGTTTCTGTGTGCCCTCCCTTCCTGATCTTCCAACTTCACCGCCATTATCTTGTAATGATGTGTGAATTGTTGTTTCCATTCTTCCATTTTCTTGGTGGCTGATTGCAGTTTCATAACATTTGTTTCAGCCGCAGCGACCTTACCTGAGGTTTTGTTCATGTCTGCTCGCAGGAGAGTCAACTTGAAAGTGACCATGTCCATTTTGGACTCCAATGTTGTTCCTAGGTCCCGGATAGCAGCCATGATGGCCCCCATGGAAGGTTCCGCTGTCTCCTGATTTCCAGGTGCTGCTGCGCCTTCTGCTATTGTGGTCCCGGGCACCGTGTATTTCTCTAGATTGTTGGTTTGGGTCGGGTGGGCACCCTTGGGCTGCATTATGGTTTGGCTGTGGTAGGGGAAGCCTGCTCCCTCTGCAACTGCACCAGTCCCCTTCTGGTTTTGTGTATATTTGCCTGTTTAGTCAACGGTAATGATTCGCCCAGTGGGGGTGTCGCCGTAGTGGATATATTGCCTGGAGAGAGCCTCCCTGCCAGAGGCACCGGTTCCTCTCCACCGCTTTTTCCCCAGCCACAGTCCCTCCACTGAGCCCAACTCCGTCAAGCAGTTTACAATCTTGGGTGGGCCAGCGCCGCCCAGGTCGCACATCACGTTTCGGGCTCAGAGGATTCACCTGATCAAGACCTTCTCCTGCATATCTCCAGCCTCTGCCCCCAGCAAATCTCATCTGGCCTCATTGCAGCGTATGCTTAACGTGCTTGAGCATGCCTCACATAGTCTTTGGTTGTCCCTCCCCGTATAACAGGGGAATGTGCCACTGCTTTCGTCCCCCAGGCCTGTCTGATCAGCCCGCCTGCACCAGCAGTCGTTTCCACTGTCCCAAGAAGGTGGGGGGGGGGCCCGCACCAGGCCCCACCGCCTGTCTGTGCCTGTCAGTAGGCACACATCACCCCCCCCCCCCCGGCCCATGATCTTCCTCAGCCGCGAGGGGGTCCTTGCCAGTGGCTCTCAAGCCAGGCCGATTCCCATTCCACACTGGACGTTACTCTGGGGGCGCAGGTCTGGCTCCGTATGCAGGCAGATCCAGCTTCAGTTGCCCCTCCCCCTGGCCGGGGATCGCCGTGCCATTCTCGGCCCATGCGTTAGCCCACAAGGCCCCGGCCGCACCTTCAGATGCCCTCAGTCGGCGCCGATGTTAAGTGTGACAAGGGGGGGGTGGGGGAGGGGGGGGGGATCACATCCCGTCCTCCATTTCGGGGCATCAGCGGGCCTCACCTTCGACCGGATTTCTGTCTTCCGCCGAGAGGCCGATGTCGGCGGTGCCCCGCCGGGACATTTGCAGGCTCACTGCCCCTTCCTCCGACAGACCTCCAGGGACGCTGTTTTCAGCCCTGTTCCGGCTCCATTTACGAGCCGCTCCCTGCTTAGGCACTCTGGTGGCCCCTGCGTCGTAGGGTCGGGTGGATGATGAATGGATTATGGCGATAACAGGAGGGCCGCCTCGGAGCTCCTCTACTACACGGCCATCTTGGCTTGCGCCGAGCCACGCTCCCCGGCATGTAGCCTTAGGCTTTCGGTTGCAGTGACCTTTGTTGTGGGGTACTTAGGGTGATTTGCAGCATGTGTAAACGTAAATAAAAAGGCTCACAGACGGTATATTGAACGGTAAATGCTCTATTGGCAATTACAATGTTAATAGTGAATCCACTACATATAATAATAAATGTTATTGTGCTGTCCTGGGAGGTCTTGATATTATCTGCAGTGGGTTAATAATGACATATCTGATAGAGATTTCTAGCTGCAGATTCCTTACCTTTGAATTTCCTAGGCAAGGAATCTGCAGCTAGATAGAGTCTCTACCAGATAATGCGTTACCGAAGGTAAGTAACTGTGATGTCTTGGAGCATTAATGACAGACACCAGTTATCAGGGTGACACTAACTTTATTGCTCTGCTTCCATCACCTTCCCTGTCCCAACTCTATCTGCCCTCATCCTGTCGCCGCTCCTCCTCTTCCTCTGCCCTCCTAGCTCCGCCCACACCAACGACTATACCGCTCACCCTCTACATCTTCCCCTTTTTTAACAAAATGAAATGAAATGACTGACTTGTTTACAGTTCTTCGATGTGTCGTCTCGGCCTGCGAATGTCCTGTCTCGGTCTCAGTGACATGGTTCCTGTCACCACCTCTGATTCTCCTTCAGGCCCAGAATGCGGACTCTCGGCAGCACCAGCATGTTGCTCTCGGACTTCACTTTCTGGCTGCCCCCGCATTCTTTGAAGCGACTCCTTCATGCCAGGCGTGCACTTCTGAAAATGAGACTCATTTCGGGTAACTCTTCGACTGTCTGATTCAGCCATCACCATGGTACCCTTCTTCTGAGTGATTGTCAATGGTTCAGCTCGGAACTTGCAGTCTGTTTTCCGGTGCTGCTCCTGCTTGACGAGAACACAGTCCCCCTCATGGATGGAAGGCGATCGTGCTCTCCTTCTGGTGTCCGCATACGATTTCATTCTCTCTTTCCCACGACGATCTGCGGACACAACCTCTTGATGAATGCGAGCAGGTGAAACTGCTCGCAGAGCGCCTTCCCATGTGGGTATCCTGTTCCTGATCGGTCTTCCCAGCATTAGGGTGGCAGGACATTTGCCCGTGGTGGCATGGGGAGTTGTCCTGTAGGCCCGGAGGACCTCATTGAGAGCCAGCTGGAGGTCCCTTCTCTCACTGGTCGCTTGTTGAAACATTATCTTCAAAGTGGCCATGAATCGTTCAATGGTACCATTTGCCTGTGGCCATAAGGGCGTGACTTTCCGATGCGTGAAGTTCATGTGTCGTGCAAAGTCACTAAACTCATGTCCGTTGAATGGAGGGCCATTGTCCGTTTTGAGCACCTTTGGAATACCCCACGCCGCAAACACTTCATCCAGCACCGCAATAGTGCTGGCCGCACTAGTGGATGATACAAACTGGGCTATCGGGAACCGCGCATACTCGTCCATAATGGCTAGGACATACTTTCCTGACTGAAGAGGTCCATAGAAGTCCATAGCAAGTTCCTGCCACACACCGCTGGGTAATTCGGTCATTCGCAGAGGAGCCGGGGGACTTCCCTGACTGACAAGTTGACACTGCATACAGTCTTTGAGAGTACGTTCCACCATCTGGTCTAATAACGGGAACCACACTCGCTCTCTCAGAGCTCGCTTCGTTGCAACTACACCACGATGACCTTCGTGAGCTAGATTGACAATCCCTTGTCGTAGTTGCGTCGGGATGACGATCCTGTGATCCCTCAGCAGAAGCCCTTCCGAGGTGGCAGACAACTCCTCACTCACATGTCTGAATGCCTGCAGCTCTTGGTTGCTTGCTGGATCTTCCGGTTCCTCATCACCATCAGATCTCCACCTGTTGGTCTGCAGACACCGAAGTACCTTCTGAAGAATGACGTCTTGCGCCGTCGCTTCCAGAATGGCCTCCAGGGGAACCGCAGGCGGTTGAGCTTGGCCCACGACAAAATGGACATATTCCTCTGCAATTGATGCCCCTGGCGCCGACACAGATCTAGGGTGGCGAGACATGTAGTCGGCCGGGTTGGCTGACTTGCCCGGCTTGTGCAGTATGGTGTAGGTGTACTCTTGCAATCGCAGGCCCCAACGCTCGATCTGAGGTGGCATCTTCGACCGTGGATTTCCAAATATGGTGACGAGCGCCTGATGATCCGTCACCATCGTAAAGTGCTTGCCATAAATGAACACATGGAAGTGTTCGCAGGCCCAGACAACCGCCAGACTCTCTTTCTCTGGCTGAGAATATGCCTTTTCAGTGTCAGACAAACTGCGACTCGCATACGACTCTCGGTCATACTGAGCCAGGATCGCCCCTAGGCCCACCGGGCTGGCATCCACGGTTATTTCCGTCTTCCGTTTGGGGTCAAAGTACGCCAGATTGTCAGCTGCCTCAACTGCCCGTTTGATGTCCTGGATGGCCTGCTCACATTGACGGGTCCAGTCGAACGATTGTCCCTGCTTTGTGAGAGTGCGAAGTGGATGACTGATGGTGGCGTAGTCTTTGATGTACCTGGCACAATAACTGGCCATGCCCAGAAAGGAACGGACATCACTGACGTCTTGAGGGCTCTTGGTGTCATTTAAAGCCATCACTTTCTCAGGGTCAGGCTTCATCCCTGCTCCAGAAAACACATGCCCATAAAACTTGAGTGTGGATCGATGAAACTCGCACTTCTCTTTGTTCAATGTCAGGTTGGCGTCCAAGAGAGCGTGGCATACTCGATCGAGGGCCTTGTCATGCTCTTGGACGTTGCACCCATACACAAGGATATCGTCACTGTAGTTTAGCGTATTAGGTATATGGCATATGGTTTGGTGTATTGCTTCCTGAAAGATCTCCGCAGCAGAAGAGATGCCAGAGCTTAACCGTTTATAACGAAACAGGCCAAGGTGTGTCGCGAACGTCGTTATATACCTCGACCGTTCATGTAGTTCCAGCTGATGATAGCCTTTGTTTAAGTCCAGTTTCGAGAACACTCTGGCCCCATTCAACGCGGCAATCATATCACTTAAATGAGGCCCAGGATGTCGTTCCCGTTCAATCGCGGTGTTGGGAAGCCGCATGTCTACACACAGTCGCACTTTTCCAGAAGTGCCCTTCTTGGGCACGATGACTACGGGTGACACCCATGGAGTGGGGCCGTCAGTCCGTTCAATGATATCTGAAGCGAGCAGTTCTTGCAGCTCATCCTCCACAGCCTGCTGAAGGTGGTATGGTACCCGTCGGGGATGTTGAGCGACAGGTCGGATCTGCTCGTTGATGTGGAGCCGAACTTGACATTTATTCAGTCTTCCCAACCCGGTGAATAGCTTGGGGAATTTGTGTAATATGTCCTGATCACCACTGACCCGGTACAAGATCTCAACCAACCGAAGTCTCTCCGCCGTTGGTAGGCTGAGAAGGCAGTCTGCTTCCGGGCCATCAATCACGTGTATTACAGCGGACACCGACTTGTTCTGATGTCGAAGAGTGGTTTGGAACTTCCCTAGACAGGGGAGCGGTTTCTTTGACATCAAGGTGAAGACCCGGACGTACGCCGGGCACAACGGAGGTGGTGACTTCATCTTTTTGTACTACGTTACCGGGATGTAATTCAGTGATGCCCCACTGTCCAGGACAAACTGAGTGTCATGATTGCCCACGTTGATGTTCAGTCTCGGGTAGGTCTTCAATTGATCTGGATCGGCAACCATGCTGGCATATTCGACCGTGTACTCCGATTCACACGACCCTGATCGCGAATCCGGGGATTGTGACCTTCTCGCCCAGCGAGATCTCCTCGACTCCCGGCTGGAATGTGATGAGCTGGAAGACGATTTTGGACGATCTTGCACAGCTTTCACGTGGTGTGGCCTGGTGTCCGAGCGAGTTGGCCTCATCGCTTCATTCTTCCTCTCCCTGCGATATTCGCCACAAGTCGCCTCAAAATGGTTAGTTCGTCCACACTTCCGACATTGCTGCCCCATGGCTGGACACGCTTCTCGGTGCGGGAAATCATACCCACATCTGTAGCATTTCTTTCCCCCATCTTGTCTCTTGTCTTTTCTCCTTGATCCGTGTCTCCTGTGCTCGGTGTACCTCTGGCGAGAGGAAGGCCTAGAGTGATACCGGCGCTCCTTCGAGTGCCTGCGTCTGTGACTGTCTTGCACCCGGCATGCCTGCTCACGTCTTTCAGGGCGCCCGGCCTCCATGCTTTTGGCTTGCTCCTCCGCTTGGTCGTACACTCGAGTCATCTCCTCTATTTCCTCTAGGTTGTGACTTTTCCTCAACAGCCTCCTCCTCAGTGTCTCAGACTGACACCCATCAATTATCTGCGACCGGATGGCATCATCCGTTGAAAATGCATCGAACTCGCAATATCTGGACAAGCGACGCAGTCGTGTTATGAACGAACTCATCACCTCTTCTTTCCCTTGATGGGCTTCATGAAAAGCATACCTTTCGTAATCCACGTTCCTTTTAGGCAGAAACTTCCTGTTTAGCGCCTCGTGCACTTTATCATAAGTTCCTGTGTCCGCATGAGGTAGTTCTTTGATTATCTTGCTAATTTCTTTGCCGACCAGGTTGCGCAGTGCAATCACTTTGTCCTTATCCTCGGTCACCTTCGACCCTTTAATGTAATCCTCAAAGTCTTCAAGCCATTCTTGCCATCTGGGGCCCATGCTCTCTCCAACCGTTAACGGTAGCGGCTCTGGTGGGCGCAGGTGTGACAAGCTCGTCATGATCGGTGTGGCTTCGGCTCTTTGCGGCGAGTTGTGATTTGACGTCATGGCGGCACGCACCTAACTCGTCTAGTCCTCCCCACATGTCCATTTGTTCCTGGCTTGCTTGTGGTCGGTGCCTGGTCACTTTCCTTCCTTCTCGTCTGCTTTGGCAGATGCTTGACCACTCTCCTGACTAAATATTCTGTCTCTTGGCTTGTCAAGTGCTTGTTTAATTTCTGGCCTGACTTAAAGATGGCCGCCCCTTTGCTTCTATGGAGATGTCCCACTGATGACTGCCTTGACTCCAAGATGGCCGCCGCACAGGGCCTCTCACTCCCACGAGGTCTTTCCTGCCACTCTCAGCCAGCTTGCCACACTATTTGTCAGTGCTCCCACAATCACCACCTCTTCTAGTGCCTCACACGCACTCCAGGAGTCACTACCAGGCACAACGAGCTCAAGGTGGGCACCCGACGTTCTTTTTCGCGCGCGTGCCGTTTCTCACGCATCGGGCGTGAGATTTTCAGTTAGCGCGTAGCAGCGCTCAGTCACCCACGTGATTTACCGCTCCGGTGCAGCCGCCAGTCACCTCAGGAGCTACCAGCATTCGTCGGGGTGGGCTCCCGCTCCTTCTCTCACATTCCCTGGTGACACTGGATATAGCGCGACTTAGCACTCTGTGGAAATATGGATTTTTCTGGTCAGTTATGTCCCCTATCTTGGACCCCAACGGTTCTATGTGCATGTTACAAGTACATGTATGTTCCCTCCAGTTCCAGTTATGAAGACGCAAATACATGTGCGTCCACCGTTAACATGTCCTCTGTTGATCCGCCATGAATGGGCCGGATATTCCATTCCTAAGTACGAAAGGCCACCGCCTTTATATGGTTCACTTATGCCATTTTACAGTCCAGGCAAGTAGGCCCTGATTCTGTCATCAAGCTTTTCTTGCTTTCTGCCTCTGAAAGCTCCAGTCTGAGCCTGCAACCGTGACCATGAACTTTGCCTCATTCTCTGCGCGGCTCACGAAGCCTGACATCAGCTTGCTGCCTGCCAAGAACTGTATTTCACCTTCGAAATTATCTGCTCCGTTCCCTGCCCGATGCATTCCTGTCTAGTAGTTTAAGTAAACATTCTTCCAGCTACCGAGCAAAGGCCCGGCTTCTCTGTCTTTATGCAAGTAATTCATAGCCCTGTTACTATGGAAAATTCCTGCCCTCGCATCTAGTGTAGACACTTAGACGCTTGTGCACGCACACACAGTCAGTATAGAATAGATTTTGTCTAAGAGACCTCTCTTTTGGATAACATAGTTCTTTAAACATAGGATGTTAGATATGATTTGGGATTAGGTTGACTTGACCCTCCAGACTTCTTGTCTCCACATGTAGAGCTAAATGTCAAGTCCCCCTCACCCCCTAGTTGCACGTCAATCACACGTCATGCTGCTGCGCACGCATCTATGCCAAGTATAATCTTATAGATCCACCTATATATGACATCATAACCAATTATGTTCCTTTTTACTCCTCATTACACCCATTTTCGGTTACGCATGTGAATCGTCACCTTCCTTATCAATTGTTACGCCTCCCGCATCTATTTCATTGTAATGTATGTTCTATAAAAGTCATTTCTTGTCAATAATGTATGTACTTCACTTCCTGAACCTTCGTGGTGACGGAACTTGGAGCAACCGATTATAATCGAACTCTGGAATAAAGCTCATTCCGAACCTCTAATACCACGGATTCTGCCTCTTATTTACTGAGCTATTTTATTATGTTTCTGTATCAAATTAAGTCCCGGTAATTAAATTATTTACCACATGAATGGCGCCCGAACAGGGACACTTTCTCATCTCACGCGCCGGCGGTGCGTTGCAGGCCCGGTCTCCTGCCACAGCTGGACGGACAATAACGCGTACCAGCAGGATTTCCTGTATCTCCCTCCGGTCAAGCGGGGGCGACTGAGGCTGCGATCAACACCCAGACGAGGCGGTGAGAAGTGCGAAGTATCCCGACCAGAGCCTAGCTGAGAGAGCAAGATCCGAGGTATACAGAGGCCCACCAGTTTCCGAAGTCCCAAGTCGAGTCCAGTCTCCGCAGTGTTCGAGTCGAGTCCAGTCCGGTTCAAGTTCAGTCCAGTTTCCGAGGCCTTCCGTTTCCGAGCTACCCGGTGAGTACCATTACTGGGGAGGCTTTCTGACGTGCACATAGTTTGTGCCGGTCAAGACGGGTTTGGGTACACAAATCCGGTCTGCACTGTTTCAGCAGTGTATCTGTACTGTTTAGCAGTATATCAAGTATATAATTCAGAATGATTCAGTTAATGTCGAGTATTATGTTTAGTGATTTAAGTTCTCCTTAGATCGTCATCATTGTTCATTGTTCAGGTAAATGTTAAATGTTAAATGTTTTAAGTACGTTCTGCATATTGTGGTATGAATGACTGTTCATTATCGTGGTTACTGTATTAAGTTTTGTTTTAAATCAAGTATCAGATTAGTTCTCAATATGCCGCTCTTTTCAAAATTAAGACAGATCACAACAAGAAAAGGGGTACTCGAAGAAGCCGTTCCTATTCCTCCTAGGGACACTCCAGGGTACTTCATGTATCATAAACATGGCTTAGATGCTATATTATTTCTTGATTTATGGGTAGACTACACCAAGGAATTACCAGAAAGTCAGAGGTGGCCCGCAGCGGGGACCTGGGATGCAGAGTGCATCATGAAAGTCGAGGAAGAGTTATGGAAAAGGAAAGTCAGACAGTCACAGAAAGATGCCGTTGAGTTATGGCGTAAAGAAGCACATAGACGAACAGAAAAAGCACGTAGACAGGAAGAGAAGAGTAAAGAGAATTCTAATGAAGTTCGAGAAAATCTATTAATTGAGGAAGGTATCCGAGTGAAATCAGAACAAGTAGACAGACAAAGAAATGCCCTTATGAATGGTATGTATCCCCTTCTGGCCGAAGGATTACCTAAGGCTACTCCAGAAATACCGAAAGACTTGCCAACCCCATTATTTCCAATAAAGGTACATCCTAAGGGGCATCCTAGAACCGCAGAAGATGTTTTTCTTTCCTCATATTTAGATGACGCAGCTCCCGAGTATGCTCATCCCGCCCCACATAGACCGCCTGCCAGGGAGGTTCAACGCCAAGATCCAGTACCCGTATCGTTACAGCAACAAGTTCTGACACAAGTTCCGGCAAGCACATCTGTTTCTGCATCTGTCCCTGCAGATACTTCTATAGCTGTATCCACACCTATAGTTGCTGTATCACGTTCAACGAATCCTTTCACACCCGATACCCCAGATGGGGCGACCGGAGGTGCTACCACTATCTTTTCTACGCCACCTAGAATAAATAAACTTACTTTTCAAGAGTCAGCACATTCGCGTACCCCCAAACTCATAAATGCCCGCACGCTTAAGGAACTTCTTGTAGATTGTAGATATGACCCTGTGCCCGGCAAAGAGGACGAAATGATCCTGGCATCATTACGTATCAGACGAGCCGCGGTGTATCTAGGGAAGTTACCAGGAATGACTGCGCATCTAGATAATATATATCATTTTGTTCAAACAGGGCGAGATTCTGAATGTATTAACAGAGCTATGGAATATCAGAAAGTGGAGATACAGGGGGAACTATTACGTTTCCTCATAAATTGTGTGATCAGAAATCAAGACCGACCAGGGGTAGACCCGGAAGCAATGCAAGTTCTTACCAGATGGAGTCAGAATATATCAGAAGGAAGACATGATAAGCAGAATTGTATAATAGCCATGTGCCGAAAAATCCGAAAAGAAATAGAACGCCTACACGAAGAAAGATTAGCGGTAGACCAGTTCGATCAAAGCGAGGAAGAAGGATCAGGACTGTCCACAGGACAGTCAGACACTATAGCCTATGTAGGTAGAGGAAGATCTTGTAATAGTAATAGATGTCTTATTGACCCGATACGTCCGATATGTCCAGACAATAACAGGAGTTTCCCAACACCCATAGTCCATATAAGGTCTAACGAGCATTCGTTCCAAGCAGCTGACAAATTACTCCGAGAACGAAGGGGTTATCATTTTCTCGATTCTATGGATGAACAAGAATTAGCCAGGTCAGCTGTCCATTGGGTTGACAGTCCCGGAAAATACAGTGATGATACAGTAGCACGCACATTTTTGAATCTCACCCCAGATGAACAGCGTTTAGCTGGGATTTATATGATTCAACAACTTCTTATACTATATAAAAGCCAACATTCAGATCCTGGTCCCTTACCTGATATATTGACCGAATTACTCACGAATAAATGGAGAGGTTCAGGTACTAAGCTAATTAAAGAAATAATAGAATCAAGAAAGCAGTACATTCTTTTTATATGCCCAGAACATGTCTCACTGCCCATCAAGGAAAGAACTACGTATTACATGGACAGACAGAATCCCTTACGAGAAGTGCACCCAATAAAGGGCGAGGACAATGAGTTTAAACGCGTATTTGTATACACGCCCATATCAAAAATAGAATTGTTAGAAATGAAGAAAGTGGTACCCAGTCATGACAAAGATCCAGCGGGTTTCCACCGAGAAATTAAAGACATGTTACTCATGGGAGAGTATACCTATCCCGACATTATGACAATATTAAAGGTATTGATGCCTGCTGGCATTTATGAAAAACTCAAGGAAAAAGAGTGGGAGGTAGGAGACCAAAAGATAGAATGGTCAGTATTAGAAACAGAAGAAAAGGCCCGAACTGCAGGAGCAGGACTTGGGGATAAAACTAAAGCACTACCAGGTTTATTAGTACAGGTACTGCCACGTTTATTAACTACGAAAAAGGAAGATTGGGGTACAATTTCAGCCTGTAAACAGAAGCAAGATGAAGACACTAGTGATTACTATGCCCGATTTGAAAAATGTTTTGGTATAAATAGTGGCATAAAAGCAAGTAGCGAATCATACCCACATCTGTTTGTAACAAAATTAGTAGAAAATGCCCTGCCCCAAGTAAAGAATAGAGTATTAAAATTCGAGAGTACCTGGCAAGGTAACACTCCATCACAAATGTTACAAATGTTACAGTACCATCACAATAGAATTAGAGAGGAACAAGAACATGAGCACAGACGCATGAAAGACACAAAAATGAAAATGCTAGTTTCTCAGACAGTTCCAGCTGAGGGACATAAAAAGGGTATGACACATTCCGGTGATTCAGCAGGACCTGTAAAAGGGACATGCAATTATTGTAAAAAGCCAGGTCATTACGTACACGATTGTCCAGTTTTGAAACATAATATCGCCATAGGTAATACAAAAGAAAGACCACGGCCACCTAGACAGGATCAGAATGAACAAGGAGCCTTGCAGCATGCACAGTCCATGCCAGCTCCACAACAGACTATACAGTTTGTGCCAGCTGCACCAGCGCTGCCCGTTGCTGCCACACAAACCACGACACGACAACTGTACCAGACCGTACAGTACGACTATCCTGATTACCAACGATACGCATGAACCAGCCTAGAGAGGGAAGTTGACTTACCCCTTATCGAGATCCCTGTAGATCAAGAAGGACCTTATGTACATAGTGAATTGTTAGGCCAAGACAGAAAATTTTTACTCGATACAGGGGCAAGTCGAACGACCATAAAACGTAGTGAAGTTCCAGGGGCACCCCTCTCAGGCTCTCAGAATATTTCCCTTGGTTTTTCAGGAAAACCTATTGTTAATGAAGTGTCACAACCTCTTCCACTTACGATAGGACCTTTGACCCGAACTACAGATTTATTGCTTACTAAATCATGTCCAGAAAATCTGTTAGGAATAAAAACGCTGAAGGCTCTAGGAGCTATAATATGTTGTTCTCCGGAAGGAGTAAGATTGTTTTTACGTGATTTTAAAGGTCATTATGTGTCTAGAGACATGGATCCCCGATTGCAGACTTTACCTACACATTTATGGGCACAAGGCCCTACTGATGTTGGTTGCATGAATATTACACCATATCGAGTCACATTAAAGGCAGGAGTGGTACTACCACGAATGCGACAATACAAGCTACCCCCAGATGCTGTAGTGGCTTTGCTGCAAATCATTGACGAGCTCATTGCCCAAGGAGTGGTTGTGGAAACAGACTCCAATGTATGTAATTCACCAATAATTCCGATTCTTAAACGAACAGATCCGAAGGCCCCACCAGTATATCGATTGGTTATTGATCTGCGCGAATTAAACAAGTGCATTGTGCCGCAATTCCCTGTGGTCCCCGATATCTCATCATTACTGACAGCTATTGATTCCGAAGCAACATTCTTTACTGTAATTGATCTCAAAAACGCCTTTTTCAGCGTCCCAATAGATCCGGAAAGCCAATATTTGTTCGGATTTAGTTTAAATGGACGTAGCTTTAAATTCTCACGCGCACCTCAAGGATTTACAGAAAGCCCCAGCATCTATAGCCAAGCACTGAAACGAGAACTCGACAGTATCCACATGCCAGTTAACACTGCCTTGCTTCAATATGTCGATGATCTGTTGATCACCGCTAGAAGCGAACCCGAATGCGAGAAAGCATCACTGACAGTTTTACAATTTCTAGCTGAAAAGGGACACAAGGTGTCCCCTTCTAAGCTGCAATTCTGTGTCCAGCGAGTTATTTATCTTGGACACTCGCTGTCCAAGGAGGGAAGGCAGCTTACACCCGACCGCATTCAGTTAATAGCTAACATGCCAATACCCAAGACGCAAAAGGAGGTGCGGGCTTTCATAGGCCTCACGTCATATTGTAGACAGTGGATCCCTCAGTATGCATTTCTAGCAAAACCACTCATTCAGTTGACAACACAGGAGGCAGCCACATCGACTGACCTCCCTTGGACTCAAGAACATACACATGCCTTTAAAAGCTTAAAGAAAGCTTTATGTCAAGCACCTGTTTTAGCAACGCCATGTTACAGAAAACATTTTACACTCTTTATTACAGAACGAGAAGGTACTGCCTTGTCAGTACTCACACAGGAACAAGCAGGAGCACACAAACCATGTGCTTATTTTTCTAGTACATTAGATCCAGTAGCTCAGGCTCTTCCTGCGTGCCTGAAATCAGTGGCAGCGACAGCTTTAGCAATCAGACAAAGCGATGCCATAGTGTTAGGACATCCATTGACAGTTCAAGTACCACATGCGGTAGAGGTTCTTGTAAATAGAACGCAAACACAACATTTGACTATTGCGCGACTTACAGGGTACGAACTTACATTGTTCCAGCCACATATAGAAATCAGACGCTGTAACACATTGAATCCTGCCACACTTTTCCCAGTAATCGGAACAGACCCACTAGCCCATGACTGTATTGATGTTATTACAATCACGACGAAACCCAGACAAGATTTAACCGATGTCCCGTTGTCAGATCCAGACCTGACATTGTATGTAGATGGTTCATGTATGAGAACAAATACAGGAGAGTTAGTGGCTGCTTACGCAGTCACAACAGATACTGAGGTCATTGAAACAAATCATATAAATACTTTGTCCGCTCAAGCAGCAGAGCTCGTCGCTCTGACACAAGCCTGTATTCAAGCCACAAATAAAAAAGTCAACATATACACTGATTCACGTTATGCATTCGGAGTCGTACATGACTTCGGCGTGCTGTGGCGAGAGAGAGGTTATTTAACTTCTCACGGTGCCCACATTCAGCACGGACCCCTCATTCATGCCTTGTTAGATGCAATACATCTACCGATTGCAATATCGATTATGAAATGCAAAGCACATACGAAAGTTACTGATATCATTTCTCAAGGCAATGATCTAGCCGACAGAACAGCTAAACAGACTGCTCAAACACAAACATCCGACATGACAAAGACAATAGTCCCGACACATTGTATGACAGTTAAAGATCCTACTCTTGACGTAATTGATATACAGACACATGCTACACCAGAAGAAATAAAGAAATGGACGGAATTAGGAGGGATCCAAACGGATCAAGGATGGTTGATGAAGGAAAAGTCTGTGTGGTTCCTTCCTGATTCAATGGTCCAAGTCATTATTAACACTATCCATAGTCCAGCGCATCTAGGAGAGAAAGCTATGCTAGACAGCATTCAACATATTTGGTTCAACAAGCATTTACGAGCTGCAGCCAAACAAAAGGTTCGTACCTGCATGATCTGTTGCCAGTTCAACCCAGGAAAAAGCGTTCCCGTAGAACAGGGTGGATTTCATCCTCCTGATCACCCTTTTGAAGTCCTCCAGATGGATTATATCCAGATGGAACGATGTCGAGGATTCAAATATGTTCTCGTAGTTGTTTGTGCTCTTTCCCGTTGGACGGAGGCATACCCGGTTTCAGATTACACTGCCCCGACTACTGCCAAACAGTTGGTTCGAGAATTCTTCCCACGATACGGTTTACCACGTGTTGTTCACTCAGATAACGGCCAGCTGTTCTCATCCGAATTAATGAAACATGTTTCACTTTTGTTAGGCTATCAGTGGAAATTCCACTGTGTCCGACACCCTGAGGCAGCAGGTCTCGTAGAAAGACATAATCAGACTCTGAAAATAAGATTATCCAAAATATGCAGAGAAAAAGGTGTCGACTGGGTAGTAGCATTACCAGTTGCACTCTTTTACACAAGAATGGTAGCACACTCTCGAACAGGGCTATCCCCGTATGAAGTGATCTTCGGCAGACCACCAAATATGTGGGGGACGCCTATGCCACGAAAAATAACTGATATTGACTGTAATATGCTGACAGATTACTTAGCTTCCTTGATGTCTGCACTACAATCTTGTCGTTCACAGGTAGCTGCAACCTTTCCCGACAACACTGAGGTGAAACCCCTT
Organism: Triturus cristatus; assembly: GCF_964204655.1. Taxonomy (NCBI): domain Eukaryota; kingdom Metazoa; phylum Chordata; class Amphibia; order Caudata; family Salamandridae; genus Triturus; species Triturus cristatus. Next base: position 409,417,851 of record NC_140582.1, read on the forward strand.
GACGTAGTTCCGGGGGACCTCGTTCTTGTGAGGAATTTCGACCGAAAGACTCAGCTGGAGCCCAGGTGGAGATCACCCAAATTGGTCCTGCTCACCACAAGGACAGCCGTGAAGATCGAAGGCAGAAAAGGATGGATTCATTCAAGTCATATCAAGAAATTTCATGGACTTCCTTCGGATGTGAATAGCCCACCTCGTGTGTCTTCACCCATTGACTCAAAACTACCTTTGGCTGAGGCCAACAGTCAGGAACTTTATAAATTAAAGCTCAGGCCCAATGAGTCGAGCAATTTGATTGTTTAAGTCCTCTCCAAGGTGAAGCGGTTGAATTGTCTCTGACATGTATCCCTTGGACCTGAATAGAGAAAACACCCGAAAAATGTTGAAACGACAGGCGTACTGTAAATCACTGCGTAGCCATTGCATAATGACGTTATTAATTTTGTTTTTCTTGAGTCTTTTAATAATTACTGCAAGTATATTGTTGCACATATATTATCCTATTTCTAGACATGTTTACAATGTTACTGCTGAACATTCTTTTAGTGAATTACCTCCGCTTGAATTGTCATACAGATTTGCGCTGCGCAATAACACTTTTATTAGTATGTTACATCATTCCCATCAGGTTAGCAATGCTACAAATTGTTGGATATGTGGCCGACTCCCTCCCCATCAGAACTATAAAGGAATTCTACCTCTTTTTCCATACCCGTTCACACACAACGGCTCCTGTGGAGCATGGTTTAGCCTAATTAATTCTCTAGATTCGAATTCTGCAGTTTATCAAGATAACTGGGTATGGGGAAATTTGAACTTAATTTTACTTAAGGTCTGCTACCCCAACAAGGAGGGACTTCCCAAGAGAACAGGAACTGATCTAGAAAACGAAGTGTATGGATTAGGTAATTTCACGCTTAATCTTATGATCCTAAATGTCGAATCCGAAGCTACTCCAATTTTGCCCGCTATGTCAATATTTCCAGTAAAAGGTGAATTATGTATAAGAAAGAATGGTTCCATTCATATGGGCCATAGTAGATGCACCACTGTAGTAGAATTTAGTGATCAAGGCAAGTCTACATTTAGAGCTTCTCGCCATTCTTATTTCATATGTGGTCAGACGGCATATGTACGTTTGCCTCTAGATTGGGATGGTACCTGCTACATTGGATTCCTTTTGCCACCTGTTTTTCTAGCTCCTCCTGATTATCACAGAAATATTCATTTAGTATACAATAGAGAAAGGAGAGATCTCCCAATAGTCGATTACACTGAAAAAGCATGGGAAAAATACACAGATTTCAATAAAGGTCTCTTTCCCTATATAGGTACTGTTACTAATAGTAAGCTGATACGTAGATTAACTAGAACCCTTGAAGCAGTAGTGAATGAAACTATTTCCGCTTTAGGCAATTTAACAGAAGAGCAGTCTGCTATGCGGATTGTTGTGCTTCAAAATCGTCTTGTCCTTGACGTCATCCTGGCTGATAGGGGCGGAGCTTGTAGGGTCATCGGATCAAGCTGTTGCATTTTCATACCAGAAAATTCGCCATCGGTATATAAGGCCATAACTCGCCTTCATAAGATTGTAAGCCAGATACACCAGAACCCAGGCACCTGGACTTGGTCCGGTTGGTTTTGGAGTATATTATCTACCTTTGGATGGAAGGTCCTATCTTTCCTAGGTATTGGCCTTCTCATACTATTCAGTTGCTGTCTATGTCTACAATGTGGACCAGCGATCTGTGGTCTGTGTGCCACATCGTGTATTCCACCACCAAGAATTCATTCGTCACGGAAGAAGAAAGAAGAACAAATGATGTTATATGAACAGATCAATGGATTGATGAAGATTGATATCTCTTGACGGGCAAGTAGGGGACAAGGAGGGAATGTGGAAATATGGATTTTTCTGGTCAGTTATGTCCCCTATCTTGGACCCCAACGGTTCTATGTGCATGTTACAAGTACATGTATGTTCCCTCCAGTTCCAGTTATGAAGACGCAAATACATGTGCGTCCACCGTTAACATGTCCTCTGTTGATCCGCCATGAATGGGCCGGATATTCCATTCCTAAGTACGAAAGGCCACCGCCTTTATATGGTTCACTTATGCCATTTTACAGTCCAGGCAAGTAGGCCCTGATTCTGTCATCAAGCTTTTCTTGCTTTCTGCCTCTGAAAGCTCCAGTCTGAGCCTGCAACCGTGACCATGAACTTTGCCTCATTCTCTGCGCGGCTCACGAAGCCTGACATCAGCTTGCTGCCTGCCAAGAACTGTATTTCACCTTCGAAATTATCTGCTCCGTTCCCTGCCCGATGCATTCCTGTCTAGTAGTTTAAGTAAACATTCTTCCAGCTACCGAGCAAAGGCCCGGCTTCTCTGTCTTTATGCAAGTAAGTCATAGCCCTGTTACTATGGAAAATTCCTGCCCTCGCATCTAGTGTAGACACTTAGACGCTTGTGCACGCACACACAGTCAGTATAGAATAGATTTTGTCTAAGAGACCTCTCTTTTGGATAACATAGTTCTTTAAACATAGGATGTTAGATATGATTTGGGATTAGGTTGACTTGACCCTCCAGACTTCTTGTCTCCACATGTAGAGCTAAATGTCAAGTCCCCCTCACCCCCTAGTTGCACGTCAATCACACGTCATGCTGCTGCGCACGCATCTATGCCAAGTATAATCTTATAGATCCACCTATATATGACATTATAACCAATTATGTTCCTTTTTACTCCTCATTACACCCATTTTCGGTTACGCATGTGAATCGTCACCTTCCTTATCAATTGTTACGCCTCCCGCATCTATTTCATTGTAATGTATGTTCTATAAAAGTCATTTCTTGTCAATAATGTATGTACTTCACTTCCTGAACCTTCGTGGTGACGGAACTTGGAGCAACCGATTATAATCGACCTCTGGAATAAAGCCCATTCCGAACCTCTAATACCACGGATTCTGCCTCTTATTTACTGAGCTATTTTATTATGTTTCTGTATCAAATTAAGTCCCGGTAATTAAATTATTTACCACAACTCGACAACGGACGTGTTTTCTTCACCGGCTGCACCACGGGACAGGGGCACGTCTTCCTCGGCTTCTGGGGACACTGGGCTGCAGCATCCCACCCTCGTCGCCAGCTGTGATGTCTTGGAGCATTAACGACAGACACCAGTTATCAGGGTGACACTAACTTTATTGCTCTGCTTCCATCACCTTCCCCGTCCCTACTCTATCTGCCCTCATCCTGTCGCCGCTCCTCCTCTTCCTCTGCCCTCCTAGCTCCGCCCACACCAACGACTATACCGCTCACCCTCTACAGTAACTTGTTCATTTCTGCCTCTATTGTGGTGGTGACGCTCCGAGCAAACCAGTAAGCCTGACCATCAATAAGTACATCCTATTATATTGTGGTTTTAGCGTTCAGGGCTTGCTAAACTGTTTGAGTAGTTCCATCTTCCAACTTGTGAATGTTCGTAAATTGAGTCACAGTATTGAGTAGCACACGTGTATTAAAGTACTTTTAATTATTATAGGTGAAAACACTGGCTGGAGAATAGTTTAGTGAGTGTTTATTTCATGCCTAGAATGTGGTGGTTGCCCTCACCAGATCCCCTGAGTAGACCTTGGACTACTTTGCCTCGCTACATTGACAGAGTCAAGTGCCACAAAAGGTACTTGGTTCCCAGGAGACGGGAGAATGCAGACATAATACTTGTGAAGGACCCTCTTCTTTTTCATTTAATAACCCGATTGTTTACAAACATGAACCATCTTGTGTTCTTTTTTCTTTTACTGTCCCTGCATGATAAATAATACTAAATTCTCTCTGAACTCTCCTTATTTGCTGCAGTCATATGTAGAGGGGGTATGTTACCTAGTGACCATAGGTGCCGACTTTAGAATTAGGGAACCAAGTTCAAGTCCAGCCTCTGTTCAACATCCTGTACTTCTGGGCAAATGGCTTTCCTTTCTCTTGCCTAAATATGTATAATGTAAACTGGTGGTCATGTAAAACTCTGTAATGCCCTCGGACCAAGTTCACACTATATTTAACAGTAAAAAATAAATAAAACCAATAAAAATGTAGGATGTTTTATAAGGTCATAGATTTAGTGCTGAATTGTATATTTACCATCCGCTTCCATCTGCTTTAATTGCTAGAAGAGAGCTGAGTCAACAAAAAGACCGGACCCAGGAGCTGCTTTCTCAGCTGGAATCTGCTACTGAAAAGGTAGTTGAGGTAAGTTAATGAGTGTTCCTTTAAAGTAAACGTGGCATGTATGGTGCTGAATTTTGCCTGATTCTAGTCGTCTTGACTGTTATGCTGATCTTACCTCTAAGAATTTTAGACTATTGCCGCAACTAATGTGGCTGTGAAATCACAGTGACATATCGATGCTGAAAGTACTTGGTTACCGCTAGATATGGCATAGCCATTTCACTCGTAAAGCAAACCCTGTCAAAGTGAAAGGATTCATTTTCTGTTTGAGCTGTAGATTGTGTGGTGATTCGGTAGATATGTTTGTCGTGATTTTCTTACATCCCTTTAGGGTATGCCTTGTTTGGATTACATAATAAATCAGCAAAACATGGGAGCTGGCATTAGATGTATGAAGCCTTGAAAGTTATAAATTCATTTCTAAATGCAAAAATCGACAAAGGGAATGTATGAATGCATGCAAACACATAGTTTGTGTTTTGCTAGCTGAGCGAGATGTGGCGTGGATTTTAGACCATATTTTATTCCAGACATGGATAGAAAAATCTTTCCCATTGTACCTCAATTGTAGTCTTTGGTCTATCGCAAGCGTCTTGTATACGTTCTTATATATAGGAAGCACGTACTTTAGTGGAAAAGATAAAAGCAGAAGACAAAATTTGACTGTAGGGATGTAACAATGAGGGTGAAGCAGAGGTATTGCCCTTAGGTATTCATATCAGGTCGCCTAATGAGAGGTATTCCAAATTCATGTTGTAGTTCATGAAAGCCAAGAGGGGCTCCATCAGAAGAAAAGCTGACTTTCTGGGTTTTTTAGCACATGATGGCCAAAGCAAATAATATGGAAACAATAAATAGAACCATAATTATAAAGTAAACACAAAACCATGAGGCCTACAACTGAAGCAGTTCCAGGAATGGCAATGGCCACAACAGCAGAGTGTGTAATCGGTGAAATTTCCAAGGGGCTGGGGGGGGTTTCCCAGGCAGAAACCAGGGTGGGGGGGGGGGTGCGTGATGGGGGCTAAACTCTACCTGCAGTGAGGTCACAGCTCATCTGTGCAATCAGCTTCGCTTGCTGGGGGAGAAAAAAATCCCATCCATGTCATCCATTGGGGGCAATCCTGCACTATTTTTCTCTAGGCCTGGGGATGATCTGCGCTCTGAGACCACAGTGAACCTCTCTCTGAAGGGCCATCTCCACACACTCAGCCGACTTTAATAATTCAGAGCAACAAACTGGGCCCCGGATGTCCTTCCAGGAGAGACATTTCCAGGGCCAGATCAAGGAAACGGGGCATAATTGCTCTTGCTTTGGACCTTGGGAAAAGTACTAATAGACAGTAGGAAGGTGTGAGGGGGACATGGTGCTCTTTAGCAAGACAAATGTATCTGGCAGCCATTTCCCAGTATCGTTAGAGAATGGGACAGGCCCAAACCATATGATAGAAGTTGTGCCCAACAGGTTACATTGTGGACACAACGCCTGGGCCACCAGGAACATGACGTTGCTGTGTTTTGGTGTGAGATGAATGAGTTACTTACCTTCGGCAACGATGTATCTGTTAGAGACATATATAGTTATAGATTCCTTAACTTTAGAATTGCCCCCAGGCGTCAGACTGGATCCGGAGATTTTTTCTTTAGCAGTACCACTGCACGTTGGTAGGTGGCGTCGGTTGACTCCGTCGTTGGTGTCGTGGTCGCCGGAATGACATCACGGTGTCTACTTAGATGCCGCCCCTGCGTGCTGACGTCAGTTCTGACATGACTTTCCAGAAGTACAGAGCCATGCAAGACCATGACCACTGGTGCACATAACTAAAGCCCTGTCCCTAGAAGTCAGTTCGCAGAACGGGGAGGATGGGTGGGGCAGTAAGGAATCTATAAATACATATGTCTCTTACAGATACATTGTTACTGAAGGTAAGTAGCTTGTTCATCTGAAAGAGATTGTAGTTATAGATTCCTTACCTTTAGAATAGATACCCCAGCAATGCCAACCCCGGAGGAATGTCTGCGAACTAAGTTCACACTAGAAAGTCCTGGAGAACAGAACTGCCAAAGTAGCCATATCTCCGGACTTGGCTGTCCAGTCAATAATGTTTGGTGAGTTTGTGAAGAGATGTCCATGTGGCCGCCTAACAGATGTCAAGGAGTGGGACTCCACAACCCAAGGCAATAGTAGCTGCCATCGCCTTGATGGAGTGGGCACGCAGTCCCACTGGGGCTTCCTTCTTTGCCAGGGAGTAGCAGATTTTAAAGCATAGGACAACCCATCGATAGATGGTGCTTTGCACAGCCCGACCTTTCTTGGTACCCACAGATCCAACAAAGAGTTGATTGTCTATCTGGAAATCTTTTGTGCAGTCAAGATAATAAAGACAGCACACATTTTGGGTCCAGATGGTGGATTTTCTCCTCCTTCTTGGAAGGGTGCGGAGGTGGAAAGAAGGTGGGCAAAGTGATGGTCTGTCCTATATGGAAAGAGGTAACCACTTTTGGAAGAAAAGAGGGCCATGCATGTGCGAAAGACTACTTTGTCCAGATGTACAGCAAGAAAAGGAGGTTTGGAAGACAAAGACTAAAGCTCACTCACTCTGCGAGCAGACTTTTTTTTTTAACACACTTTATTGGTGACCGCTGTATACCATGTACTTTCAAAATACAAACATTCAAATACAGTCTTTTGGTTTTCTCCCATCGTATACATCCCCATGCATTTGTATCAATCTAGTTTTTCCTATCTTGCATTAGAGGGGAGCTCTGGGAGCAGACTTGATAGCAACAAAGAAGGCTGTCTTCAGTGTGAAGAGCTTGCGGGGACAGATGTGAAGAGGCTCAAAAAGAGCACACATATGATGGGTTAAGACCAGATTCAAGTCCCACTGGGGCATTATGAAAATAGGAGGAAAGAGGTGAATAGTGCCCTTTAGAAATCTATTTACAATGGGGGACTTGAAAAGAGAAGATTGATCAGGAAAGCAAAGAAAGGCAGATATGGCCGAAAGGTAGCCTTTAAGAGTGCCCAGGGCAGAGCCCTGCTGGGCCAAAGAAAGTATATACAAGAGAACCTCTGAAAGAGGGACAGAAAGGGGATCCACATCCTTTGCTGTGCACCATGCCACAAACTTGTTCCATCTGCAGGCGTATACCGCCTTAGAGGAGGAACGCCTGGCTGCCAAGATAACATTACAGACTTCAGGAGGAAGGTCAAAAGCTGTCAACTGTCGCCACTCAATCTCCACGCAAGGAGGTGGAGGCTGGACAGGTTTGGGTGGAGGACCCTCCCACGCTGCTGCGACAGAAGATCCTCCCGAAGAGGCAGTCTGATCGGAGGATTGATGGCCATGCTCAAGATCCCTAGGTACCAGACTCTTCGTGCCCAGTCCGGAGCCACAAGAATGACTTGGGCCCGGTCACGCTTGATGTTCTTCAGCACTCTGGTTAGAAGTGGTAGAGGCGGAAAGGCGTACAGGAGGCCGCAGTTCCACTCGTGACAAAAAGCATCGCCGAACGAGTGTCGCCTTGGAAATTCCAACGCGCAGAATTGCTGACATTGCACGTTCTCTTTGTTGGCGAACAGATCTAACCAAGGCTCTTCCCACTGTTGAAGGAGACCTTGCACCACCTCCGAGTGAAGATGCCATTCGTGATCTACCAGGCACCGGTGGCTGAGTTTGTCCACCCTGGCGTTTAGAGAACCTGCCAGGTGTTGAACAACCAGGGACATGACCTGATGTTCCACACATGTCCAGAGACGAAGAACCTCTTGACATAGGGTCCACGACCCCACCCGCCCTGTTTGTTGCAGTACCACATGGCGGTGGTGTTGTCTGTGAATACCTGCACCACCTTCCCTTTGAGAGAGGGAAGGAAGGCCTTCAGTGCCAGGCGAATCACCCAGAGCTCCAGCAGGTTGATATGGAGCCCAGACTCCGCCGGAGACCAGACGCCTCTGATTTCCACCTCTCCCAAATGGCCGCCCCATCCCAGGAGTGACGCATCTGTCACCACTGTGAAGTCTGGTTGGGGAAGCGAGAGGAATCTGCCTCTGACTCATTTTTGGTTCGTTAGCCACCACTGCACTTGTTACGCAGTCCCCACTGAGATCTGGACGAAGTCGGAAAGATTCCCCTGATGCTGCGCCCACCGGAACTTCCGGTCCGACTGCAGAGCTCGCATATGCCATCTGGCATGATCCACTAGCAGGATGCAGGAAGCCATGAGGCCCGGCATCCTCAGGGTCATTCTCACCGAAATCCGGAATAGAGGCTGAAACATCGGTTTCATAGCTCGAATATCCCGGACTCGCTGCTCTGGAGGATAAGCCAGAAACTGCGCTGTATCCAGATCTGCCCCGATGAAAAGGAGCTGCTGAGAGGGAGTTAGGTGTGACTTCGCCACGTTGATAGTGAACCCCAGCGAGTGCAGGAGGTCTGCTGTAGTCTGGAGGTGCGAGACGACAGCCTGGGTCGATCCCGCCTTCAACAGGCAGTCGTCAAGATAGGGGCAGACTGAAATCCCTGATATGCGCAGATGAGCTGGGACCACTTTCGTGAGCACCCAAGGGGCGCTGGTAAAGCCAAAGGGGAGCACAGTGAACTGAAAATGCTTGTGGCCTACAGTGAACCATAGGTAACGCCTGTGGGCTGGCAAGATGGGAATATGGAAGTATGCGTCTTGCAAGTCTAACGCTACCATGCAGTCTCCGGTGTTCGAGGGCAGACAGGACCTTAGCAAACGTGAGGATCTTGAACTTCTCCTTCCGGAGGATGCGGTTGAGGGCCCTGAGGTCTAACATAAGACGCAGGCCTTTGTTCTTCTTGGGGACCAGAAAGTAGTGGGAATAGCAACCACAACCTATTCTGGCACAGGGACCCTTTCAATAGCTCCCTTGGCCAAGAGAGCTGCAACTTCCTGGTGGAGAAGGGCCAAATGATCCTCAGAGATGTGATGGAAAGATGGTGGCATGGAGGGAGGGGTAGTCTCGAAGGGGAGTAGGTAGCCCCTTTGGACTATCTGCAAAATCCACCTGTCCAATGTGATGGTTTACCAGTGAGGGAGGTGAACGCGAATCCTGCCGCCCACTGGTCTTTGGTGGCCCTGAAAGGTCGGACTAGGAGGGCTTGGAGGCTGCTGCAGAGGGGTTATGGGTGAACTGGTCCGCCTGCTGGCCCCCAGAACCGCGTTGCTAGGTCCCACGTTCACGGCCATGCAGAAGCTGGGTAGCTTGTATGGACCGGTGGCTGGACTGCATCGAACGTGGTAGGGCATCCCTTCCATAGCCACGAAAGGGGTGAAAAGCAGACTGTGTGGGGTGAGAGGTGGCCACGAGGCCCAAGCATCTGGCCGTAACCCTAGAATCCTTGAGGGGCTCGAGCGCCGAGTGTGCCTTGTCACCGAAATGGCGACGGCCATCAAAGGGCAAATCCAATAAGGTGGATTGGACATCCCCAGAAAAAAACAGACATCCTCAACCAGGCGTAGCACCTCAAGGCTACTGACGTGGAAATCGTTCTGCCCAGAGAGTCGGCAGTATACTGCCCACATCTGATGGTGAACTTAGCTGCATCTCTACCATCTGCCAATGCACAGGTGAGAACGGCCCAGGCCTCATCCGGGCACTGTGGCAACACTTGCGTAACCATATCCTTCACCGTTTAGGTTTAACGGCCCAAGAGGTATGTGGTGTTCACCTACAATAGCGCTAAGCTGGCGGAAGAAAACATCTTCTTCCCAAGGTGGTCAAGCTTCTTGGATTCCCTATCTGGGGGAGCAGTAGGGAATGCGCCCTTAGAGGACGAGGCTTGGACCACCAAGCTCTCAGGGGTCTTGGTTTGGGAGAGGAAAAGTGGATCACCCTGGGCCGGACGGTGGCATCTGGCAATCATCCTATCCACAGGAGCCCCTGTGCTGGGCTTGGAACAAGTGCCCAGAAGGACGTCTGTGAGGGCTTTGTTAAAAGGCAGAAGGTGCTCCAAAGAGGCCGCTGCCAGTTGAAGCACCTCCGTCAGGAGGTTAGTCCTGACTGCCACTGTAGGAAGCTCAAGGCCCAAGGCCTCAGCCGCCTTACTCAACACCAATGCGTAGGAAGCTCCCTCCTCCGTAGCCACGGTAGGGGGGAGAGCATGCAAAGGTCTGGGGAGGTATCCAAACCACTGGCATCACCCAGTTCCTCTCGCCAGTCTGGCTCTTCAAGCTGGTCAGCCAAAGGGTCCACAGACCCCTCCCAGTCCTCCTCACCCTCCTCTGGTTGCCACTCAGGGCAGAAAGGAACACCAGGAATGAACAGGCGCCGGTACCGACGTCGATCGATGACGGTCTGGCATCGTGTCCAAGTTAGGGGTGAGGCTGGTGTCGACGCCGGTCGGGGGCACAACCGACGTCAGGGGCGTGTCACTGGAAGGTACCATGAGGTCAACCAGCACCGATCCGGGCTGAGTCCGCAGGGCCCGAATGCACGCCGGCTGAGTTGGGCTGCCAAAGATGCTGTGAAGCGCTTTGTAGAAAGCTCAAAGCTGGGTAGGGTACGCTCCAGTTCCGGGAAAAGTAGGGAAGCGCGGACCCATCCCAGAAGCATGCTCCGAGGACAGAGCAGGAGAGCGACAACGTTCAGGGTTCCACGTCGCGTCAGCTGACGGACAGGGTGAAGGCGAAGAGCGACTGTGCCTCTTCGCCTTCTTTTTGTGCTTCGAGTTACCCGAGGACGAAGACTTGGAAGACAAATGGTATGGTGGCTCCGCATCCGGTCCCGAGACCTTCCTCTCGACCGGGACCTCGAGCAACGCGGAGCTTACTGTCGGGCCTCCAAATGCTTTCGGGACCGCTCCCGCAAAGACTTCGGGTCCACTGCCCGACAGTCGTAGCACGACTTCGGGTCGTGGTTGTGCTCCAGGCACCAAAGGCACACAAGGTGCGGACTGTGACAGACATCAGCTTGTGACAGGAGTCACAAGGCTTGAATCCAGTTCGGCGAAGGGTCATCCCTCGTGCACCAGGAGTCAAAGACACAAAAAAGGCATCGACAAAAAGTTGAAAAGGGTTAGTCAAATTTTGGCTAAGGGGCAAACTCTCGCCGGATCTGCGCTAGGCTGCCACAGAAAAAATTAACGTCAGAACTGACGGCAGCGCACAGGGGCGGCATCTAAGTAGACACCGCAACGTAATTCCAGGGACCACGATGCCAACAACAGACGTGCAGGGTTACTGAAGTAAAAAAAATCTCCGGATCCAGTCTGACGCTTGGTGGTAATTCTAAAGTTAAGGAATCTATAACCAAAGTCTCTTTCAGATACACTATGTGCAAAAAATTAATACTGGATAAGCTTAAATCCGACATTCCTGGAGATGCGTGGAGTGTAGTCTAGAATAGCATCCCAATCCTTGTCCATGATTAGCAGATCCAAATTCGTGTCCCAGCAGTCCCGCCAGTCCCCTAAGAACCCCCTAGCTTGCCCCAGGAGTGCATTATAGTGTAAAAATATGGCTTTGGTCCTTCCGGTCGTAGAACATTTAGTCTTCAGGGTCTCCTATGAGGGCGGTTACTCAATCCCTGTGTGCTAGTATACTGCCCCTCACAGCTCTATACAGAAGGAAGTGATGAGGAAGTATCTCAGAGTTGTCAACCAAATCTTGGAAGCGTTGTAGTACACCATTGTCATGAAGGTCCCCTAGGGTATACCAATGCCAGCTCTCTCCCAGTCCCACATAACCCTCAAGCATTGGCCCGGGTGTAAAATTAGCAGGGCCAATGATGAGAGGGCTTTAGCATACGGGTGTTGGAAGTGCTTTCTCTGAATTACCCTTGCCTAGGCCTATTGCCTAGGCATATTGAAGGGTAGCGACCAGAATATTGGGGAACTCTGACCTACTGTTATAATACCTTTATGTATCCAGACTTTCCAAAAGAGTATTCTGTTGTTTATTGTAATATGTTTATTATACCAGATAGAGATAAACAAAAAATTAGAATAGGAGCTTGTGAGTATGGGCTTATCTAGAGAGACAGTGTGAGTGAGGAGAACGACTAAGGGGGTTGTGAAATGTAAACCATGTCTCTAACTGAAAAAGGTGTGGTTAGGGAGTATTCCAATGTATGCCAAATTGGAGGAATAGATTGATATTCATCCGAGCATCTATCCTCCAATCAGGCTGCCCCTTCGGGAGGATTTTCTGTTGCAGCAGCAGCGGAGGGTTCTTCACCTGAACCTGTCGCCTTCTTGTGTGGAGATTGAGCAGCAGCAGTTGATAGCTTTCAACCTTCCCCCCGAAGTCTGCAATGTTATTTTGGCAGCCAGGCTACCATCTTTCTGCTTCTGTTTCTGATATTTTGCTTTTTTTTGTCCTTTGCCCAGTAGGGCTCTGCTCTGGGCAACTTGAAAGGGTATCTTTTGGCTTTGTCTGCCTTCCTGAGGCTGTCAGACCAACCCTCCCTAATTAAATCACCTATTGTACATAGATTACTGAAAGGCCCTGTACATTTGTTCCCTCCTGCCCCTTTCACTATACCTCAGTGGGACCTTAATTTGGTTCTCACTTTGTTAATGTGCACTCCGTTCAAGCCTCTGCACAATTGCCCCCTCGGCTGCTCACCATGAAAACAGCATTCTTAGTGGTAATTACATCTGCCAGGAGGGTGACGGAGCTGCAGGCTCTATCGTTCAAACCTCCCTATTCCCTGACAAATTGGTGCTTCGCACCAGGGCCTCTTCCCTTCCAAATGTGGTGACTCAATTTCATATGGGGCAATCTGTCACCTACCCACTTCCTCCGCATCCCTCCAAAGAAGAGGAAAGACTCCATCGCCTGTACCCAAAAAGAGCGCTGTTGTTCTACCTTGAACTCAAAAATGAGTTCTGGGTGGACGACCAACTCTTCTTGTCCTTGGGGTACGGTGGAGCAAAGAAAGGTTGTGAGGGAAGAAGAGGACCATCTCCTTGTGGGTCATCTCCTGCATCAAAATTTGCTATGCTCTGGCCAAGAAGCAGCGTCCTAAAGGCTTAAGGGCACATGCCACCAGAGCTAAGGCTGCTACCATGGCTTTACTATGTGGAGTTCCAGTCCTGGATATCTGCCAGGCAGCAGTGTGGGCATCCCTGCACAAGTTCACCAAACATTACTGCCTGGATCGCCAAGTCCGCAGGGATGGCTATTTTCGATGCTCAGTTCTGCAGGACTTCCTAGTGTAATTTTTTCCACAGTTCCTCCTCTGGGGACGGCATTGCTTGGGTATCTATTCAAATTTAAGAAACCTGTGGGTAGATGTCCCTGTCAGATGGAAAAGTTACAAACCTTCAGTAATGCCTTATCTGGTAGAGACATTTTCTAGCCCCCAGATTCCTTACTGACCCACCCATCCCTTCCCATGCTGCAGACAAGTTTCTAGGGTCAGGGCTGTTCACTTTCAAGACCCTAGTTTCTTAGAAACACACCAATGTCAGTAATCTTCATGGCTCTGCATTTCTGGCGTGGAAAGTTGGGAAAAGTAATTGACGTCAGCGCACCAATGTGGCAACTATATAGTTGACACGGCGTTACTTCCAGCGTGGATGACGCTAACGACGTCACGCAGAGTCAGCCGACACCACCTACTGGTGCGCAGGGATATTGATCGAAGAAAAATCTTCTGGATCCAGTCTAATGCCTGGAAAATTCAAAGGTAAGGAATCTTTGGCTAAATCATGTCTCTACCAGATAAGACATTACCAAAGGTAAGTAACTTGTCCATTAAGTCCCAGGTATTCTATAGTGGATTTTGGACGCCTACTTCTACGACTACCCATGTCTCTTGACTACTCACCAACTAATTCCACAGTCAATGTTTATTGTATTTCTGTAGCTATTTTATAGACATACTGAATGGTAATCTGAGTTAGAGGGAGCAAACAATTGTGTCCGAGAGAAGAGTGTATAATGGTGGAGGGAGGTTTGTTCCTGATGCATGGATATGGCTATACATGCACTCAATTAAAAAATGTAGATGTCTCCCTTCAGGTATAATTGTAATTGTGGTTATATAATGCTTAGTATACGAGGCATTAAAGTGTATTATGCCTTGTTCTGGAAGATTTTGTTCTCTAAATCAGATGTCTGGAAATTATTTGCACATTACTGAGCATTGCTGTCTGGCGAAATCTGTTGCTGATATTCATTGAATAAGGTATAATTTCATTGTGGAGGGCAACTACTTATGTTTACTCTTGAAGTACGGATTTCTTAAAAAAAGTATTTTTAAATGTCCTTTCATTTTTTATCAGTATGAAAAGTTGATGACAGAATATCAAGAGAAAACCAGTAGGCTTCAAAGGCGACTAATTCAGGCTGAACAGCATGCTGCATCAGCATCACAACAGGTACACTTTCCCCCAAAACTTGTAATCCCCATTAATTACCTACCCACTGGAATTGCCATGATCCATGGTAACAGTAATTCGGGGAAAATAGTGGGCATTTTAATGGGTCGAAACGCTTTTTCTCATTCTGTGTTTAATAAAACAAATTCAAATCCTTTTTAGGTCGAGCCGAGCAGCAGCGGGCAAGCGCTGCTCGCTCTATGAGGCATGCTGTATTAGAGTATTCCCTGGAAGCCCCGCCCACTCTCCACCCATATTTGTCATCGGCTTGTGTCATTGTCCTTCGTAAATGCTGGCTTCTGATTCGTAAATAGGCTTGTTAGTCCCTCCTTGGTACCGCGCCTTGTCTGCATTTGTTACCTCCCATAACAACTGTACCTTTTACTTGGCTTGTTACATGGTCTGCATTTTAAGTCGGTATCGACACTGATGGGGACAATGGCAGCTGCTTTTTGTATTTACAGCGCGCCCACACAGATCAATGGCAGCCGCTTTTCTTATAGAGCGCTATGCCATTCTAACTTGCATGCTGAGTGCGGCGTCCGCTTTAGAGACACCGAGCTCCGTTTCAAATTTAAAAAAAAAACTTTGATGTTGAGCATGGTGCCCGCTTCAGGGACACCGTGCTCGGGTTCATTTTTCGTTTTTTTAACGTTAATAGTGAGCGCGGCGCCCGCTTCAGGTACACCATGCTCAGTTTCTTTTTCTTTTTTTAACTTTAATAATAAGCATGGCGCCCGCTTCACGGACACTGTGCTCTGCAATACAATAGGTAACGCTTTGGCAAAAGTTTGAACTATTGGTATTGTAAATGACAATGCCTTTTAATATTATAAGAGGCATTGCCATTTACAATGACAATAGCTCAAAAACTTGCAATGCGAGACCTGTTGCATTGTAAATGCTTTTTAAAAGGGGCGTGATTAATGCTGAAAAATCCTATAACTTTTAGTACTTACTGAGGCTCCAATTGTTCATCCTTGGTCTCTCACTGAAATATCTGTGGAGCGTTTAGGATTGCAGGTTTTCCACCTGTGGCAAGAGCCGTTAAACTGACATGTCGCCCCCCCCTCGCATCTGTAGCCAGAACCATCTTTGCCAGGATGCAAGAGACAGAGGAATTCACTGGTGCAGTTTTGACAGAACTAATTGGCACATTTTTCTCCTTATGTCCTATGTTAGTGGATACAGTTGAAATTCTTTTTATTAAACATTTTATTGTCAACCACTCCCGCTATCATCAGCACGTAGTTCAGAACAATCAATACAAAGTTTGAATTTGCTCACTCCTGTTCCCATATCGACCAATGTAAGGTTCCAAGTGCATGCCTGGAAGTGGATCAGTGGGAATCTTAAGTTAGATCCTTCAATAATTGGACAAGTTCCTGCAGATCTTAAAATGTTTCTGATAAAATCCCCTTGCTCTGTAAACTAGAATTTCCAGACTCATGCAGTGGTTCAAACCCCCAACCCCACTGCTCTAGATATGGACGGTTAAGATTTTTCTTGTTTTTAGCAATATCCTGCTTAACTAGCAATATCTTGCTTAGCAACTAGCAATCCGATCCACGGGACTGACACTTTTAGTGATTTGAGTCAGTTTTAATTGTTATGTGAAGTCGTGCCAGCTTTGGATCATCTGGCAATTTCCAATCCAATACAACTGTCAAGTGTGGTAAAACCCCTCCCAGTAGGGTTTTATATTACTGCAAGGCCCAATTGTCTTAACAAAATCACCTGTATGGGTCCTACATCTGAGGCATAAAGCAGTGGCTATTTGCCGATACCCCGAAAGCTTAGAGTGGGTGAGGTAAGTGGGGAATAAATGCATTTGTTGAATCAGATGAAATTGAGGGATGATGGCAGATTCACTTGGGGCCATTCTTTTCTCCCACCACTCATCAGCCAGTTCACCAACACCCCCATCCCAAATACTTCTAGGTCTGTCAAAGCAGACTGGGGTTTTATTGTCAGAGAACAGTATATTTGGAATACTTTGCGTTCTTTCAATCCCCCTTTAGCAGTTTGGGTTTTAGCGGACTGTGGTCTGGAAGTTCACTTAGTGTTGTAATATATGAGGTCAAATAGAAGCCTCAGTTGGAGATTCTGGAAGAATTGACTTTTATGTAATTACTGTTTCTACTCTATATCTTCTAATGAGCACAGAACTACTCTAATGATTAATTCCCTCTGATGACATATTTCAATATTGTCCCACCCACCAAAGTCCAGCAACTTGTACACCTGACCCAGCTAATCGTCGCACCACAACAGGGTCTTTTTTTGATTTAATGGAGGTTTTGGATGCCGCCAGGTCATAATCTGAGTTGACAGTGGACCTTGTGGGAGTATTGGTGAAGACATCACAAATAACGCTGTTGTCTATTAGGGAGAGAAAAAGAAAAAAAGGGAACAACCTGGGGAATTAAAGGAATACACCCAACTCCTTCACCTCCCAACAGAAGTACTGGCCTTTCATGGCTCCACAGAGCTGACCTCACAATATTGATGGTTTCTTCGGCCCAGTTAATGGACACAAAGGGTGCAAACTTAACTTGTTTGCCTTTGTGTCTGCTAAAGAACTCCAACTCAAAATCAGTTCTCAAACTCCTATGTACGGCAGATCCTGGGAAGGGGACAAATTGGACATTGTGAGATTGAAGAGAAATACAAACGAAACCAGGGCCTTGTAAATCATTGCCTCCTTCCTTTGTTCCCGGGATTTAACATGTACTATCCAGTTGTCCTGGTATAGGTGCACCTACATCCTCAGATTGTGGAGCGTGCATGCAACTGGTGCCTGCACTTAACTAAATCTCTGGGAAGATTTCAGTTCAGAAGGAGACCCTGAAAATGGAATGCACAATGGCTAAGCACTGGAATCGCTGGTATTCCAGATCAACGGACAACAAAGAATTTCACCCTGGGTCAGATGTGTGATCCATTAGTGTCTCCTTGAACTGGAGAAACTCTCAATGAAGCACTTTGCTCCTTCAAGGAGATGATGAGAGCCATTGCCTTGTTCTGCCCTGGGTTGTATAATAAAGGCTTCTTACACAAATAATTGTAGAAGCCAGATGTATTTGAGTATGCTATAATGGACGTTACAATGCTTGCATCTTTTCCAATCTGTGCTTTAACTAATCTGATAGAGACGTCTAACCGCAAATTCCTTATCTTAGAATCCTCCCCAGGCGCCTGGCTGGATTCGGAAATGTTTACAGTATTTCCTTTGTGCATCGGTAGAGGACAGCGAGTGACTCTGCATCAACGTCGTGTCTCAATTGTGACATCAACGGAGTCCATATAAGCCGTCCCCCGCTGTGCTGACTTCAGTATCTTCTTTTCCGTGCTAACTTGTGGATCCACTCTGCAGTTCCTCCAGCCGTTTTCGACTTACTTGACGTTTAGTCATTGACTGAGCATTGTGCCTTCTTCTTCTACTCTTCTTTAATATCCCCGGGGTTCAAGCCTTATGAGTCCTGTGGACGTCAAATATCTGCAACAACTCCTCACTTGGCTTGCATGTGATGTCTGGGTGGGCAACACAACTCTTATGAGTGTGACTCTTGTCAACAGATCCGACCGAAAGGGCGTGTAACGCCCTGAACGTCTCAGGATCGTTTAACAGACACGATAATGAGAACGCAACCACTTGTGAAGGTTTAGTTATTTTAATGAAGGCAAAAATAATACAAGGAATAAACAAAGGTTATAGTCACTGGAATCCTCCAGGCTAAGTACGTTACCAGCCCACAGCACGGATGGTCCTAACCGTCCTCTGCATATACGCCGATCCCGGCGTATGCCAACAGAGGGCAGAAATGAAATGGCCGACAATGCCAATCGGTAGGCTGTGAGGGGCACGAAGAGTGTTGGGGAGAATCGAGGAGTCAGGGAAACACCCAGCCGGGGTCTCTACCTGAAGGGAGCAGCCGCTCAACCTCTTCCTCAGACTGCACCGGGACGCGGAGTCACCTCCTGGTGATGCGTCACCGATACCCCAATCACAAGCAAAGGAGACTGAACCGAGAGCAGCCGCTCGATCGATCCTGTGGACTTCCGAGTCTGTAACGCGGCAAACACCTCCTGGTGTGCGTTACAGCTGGCAGTCCCTGTATCTCTGGTCGGGCTGGGAGTTACGACTCCAACCAGCAAAAG
The DNA here is from genome assembly GCF_964204655.1 of Triturus cristatus. Taxonomy (NCBI): domain Eukaryota; kingdom Metazoa; phylum Chordata; class Amphibia; order Caudata; family Salamandridae; genus Triturus; species Triturus cristatus. The sequence continues at coordinate 409,436,605 of NC_140582.1, forward strand.
CGCCACTGCGCTTTGACTCAGCCGAGTCAAAAAGCGAAGCTCAATGGTTATCCGGTAGAGCTTCCGGGTCCTTCACAGGTGACGATGGGGCAAGACACGGCCCAGGGAGTAACGACTCGACCTACCTCCGTTCTTGCCTTACTGGAGCATCACTCCGGAACACTGCTCTTCACTAAGCAGGTACGTCGGTGTAAACACAATATCCGACAGCGTTGTACCTCCCAGTTCCTCCCTTTATAGGGCGTGTTTTCCTTGAGTTATGTAACAGCTCTCCTGTTTACATAAGGGCGTGTTTTCCTTGAGTTATGTAACAGCTCTCCTGTTTACATAACCTCTCAACCGCTAAGCATCCTGGGAGATGTAGTCCGTTTTCGCTGGTTACCGTTTTCCTCCCCTCGCATGACAGGAATTCTTGACAGGGCGCAAGGAACGTCGCATGAAGTGGATCTCAGTCTTCAAAGTCTTGTCATCGACTTCGGTCCCCTACTCATTTAAGGTATCGACCGTGCATCCATGGTAGGAGCCGTTTCTGCGGGCCTCATTCACCTTTGACTTCCGGAGGTAAGTGTAGGAAGGTGGATATCTGACTATGGTTACCCCCAACTTTTTGCCTAGTGTCTAGCTGGTTTTTCGACTTAGTTGGCCTGAGATCCTGCCATTCAGGGTCTCAGGCTGTCTGCTCTCTCTTTAAAATAGACTCCATGTACCCTAGGTACATACACAATTGGTAAGGATCACCTTATTGGACCCTGTACAGTGTACCCTAGGTACCCAGGGCATAGGTGTACCCTAGGCCTCCCAGGGGCTGCAGCATGTATTATGCCACCCCTGGTCTGGTTTCCAATCAGACACAACTGGCTGATCACTCAGCTGGGGCAAGGTCGTGTAATCACCCCTTGCTTAGATATAGTATACCTATATCTACCCTTAATATAGACACATGTGCACACATCAGCCACTCCTATGGCAGGCCTTAACAATCCTGGAGGCAGAGTGCTTGGTAACATGTGAGATGGTACTCTAGCATGAGCTGAGCCTGTCTGCAGCTTTCGGAACCATGTCCTTGTAGCTGTTCTATGATAAAGCCTACCATATACTCAAAGTGCCTTATAATCTTAAACGGTTATGGTAACTATGATTTGGCTTTATCAAAACATGTCGTGTAAGGTGTCTAACACTTTGGAATAATACCCCATACCATTTCTGGTGATGAGGATATTATTCCTCCCTTCTAGAGGGAGAGACATGTTAAAATCCTACTTTGCTGTTTAACTCTAACCAAAGCCTCAGCATCACAAAATGTATGCTGCTGCCACAGACACGAGTCTGACCTCCTGCTGCTGGGAGTGATCCCGGCAAGGGAGGCTTGGACAATAGGTTTCCTGCTTGGGGAGGTGCTAGCACCTCCCCAGACAGACTTTAGTGTATTGGGGCAGGGAGGGCTGAAAGGAATGAGACATGCCTGGGGCACACAAGGTGTCCCATGCATAGTCCAGTTCAAACCGGTGCTGGGGCACTCCAGCCCCAGTCCTGGCGCGAAACTGGACAAAGGGAAGGGGGTGTAACCACCACCCCCCTCCCAGGTCCCACCCATAAGGCGTGACCTAGCAGGCAACCCAGCCCCCCAGATTAGTATAAGAGTGGTAGCTGGGCCCCAGGAGATTAGATTATCCTGAACCTGCAACTTGAACAGAAACTCTGGACCTTTGACATTCGACGAAAGAAGAAGACTGAAGAATCACCCTTGTGGCCAAGGAGTGGCTACCCTGTGCAAACAGGCACCATCAAGAGACTTACCCTTTGCTGAAGTTCTACGAGGGACTGATTGCAGAGCCTGACCAGAGCCTTGACTTCCAGACTTCTCCGACCCTGATCCACATCCACAGCCGAGCTGAGATCCGTGGAGGCGACGAGAGACGTGGGACCGGCTACCTGGGAAAAGTGGCGAGTATCTTCCAGCGCAGCTTCTGAGGTACCCTCGAAGTTGTGCACCGGGGATTGAGAAGCCCCAACCCCAAGCACCATCTGCACCGAAGATCAGCTCCCCACGAGTCCTGCGTGGGGCCCTTCTGCATTTTTCTGCTTGCCGCGTCTGTCCGGTTGCTTGCCCGTTGGCTAGCGGCCTTTGCGACGACACACCTTTAAATCTTCACTGCTGGTTTGGCTCCTCCAGACTGGCTTCCGCTCCTCTGCAAAAGAGAAGCACCCCAGACCTTCCTGGTCTGCACCAGAAGCAAGTCCTCCATTCTTCGTGGGTTCCGCTTGCCAAGGCTTGGTGAGTCCTAGTTCGACTTCGACGCCGCCGACAGCAAGAGCCTTCGTGGGACAGCTCGCCTCCTGGTCCTGGTCGTCCTCGACGTCTCCTGGTACCCGTGGCTGCTGCGACAAGCTTCACCCTTCACCTGCAATCTTCACGACATCGCCTGGTTCCTTCCTGGTTCCACGTGGTCACTGGCTAGTGACCTTGACTCTGTCCCTTCTGCTTGCAGGTACCCTTCCTTCTTGATCCCGGCCTTGGGATCCACCGGACACTCTGCACTGACTGCCTGTCAGCAACTTTCCTTCAGGCATCCATAGAAGTCCACAACGAAACCCGACGCAAGTTCACACCTATGCACCCGCAGCCCGTGGGCTAGGTAACTTGGGTACTCCGGTGCTCACAAGGGTAGTGACTATCCTAGGGTCTAGTTTCCGAGTCTCGACTTTCTAGCTACTCCAGAAGTGTCCTAAAACTGCTTATTTCAGAACTGTACTATTCCTATCGATTATACGCATTACGCGTGAGTGTTTCCACTCTGCACCTGAATCCCGTGGGCCTCCCACTTCCTAACTGTTGGTAGTGTAGTGTAGCCCCAGCGATTCCCTAGGCCTAGGCATATTCTATTTCTGTGACAGTGGTCCTTATACCACTTCTTTAGTATATGGTTTGCGTGGCCCCTAGGGCCTAACTGTATTACTTACCTGTGTGACTTAATGTATGCTTGAATAAGACTGTGTTGTACTTACCTCGAATCTCATAAAGAGTGCTGAGGGTTTGACTAGAATAAATACACTTTATTTTATATATATATATCTGTTGTGGTGTCCTTTCATTTGGTATTCAAGGGATTATATATGGTATCACAGCTGGCTTCACTTCACATGCCATTCAGAGTTTAGCCTAAGACTGCTCTTGTCCATGCTACCACTAGGATAGCTGGTCTATACGGTTGACTTTACAACCAATCACCATAAGGGTTGTTTGGACTGATATAGGGTGTACACTAGAACTAGTGACATCATACATCAGGCCAACTTCTCACATTGGTGAGCAGCGGTTGGGATCTGAGCTTGCTGTTGTAATACCATTGTAATCTTGAGATACTAAATTGAAAGATCACATAAGATATTGTTTAGGTACATATAACATAGATTATAAATACTTAAGTCCTACTGGACTTAGTTGTTGTAGGTTGAAGGGCCTAGCACACCCTGACTACAACTACTAGAGAGGTTTAGTAGATACAACTAGTGTAGGTAGGTGCACACACCACACCCTCACTAGAATCATGTCCCTGAATGGAGATCACACTGATACTCCCTCAGGAGAGGAGAATCCTAGACAGATTCCCTCTAGATATGATGCATTCACTTTCCAGGAGATGAGACAACTGTGTACCTCCAGGAGATTAAAACAGGGTTCCAACCCTACCCTTAGACAGCTAGTGGAGCTTCTGGAGGCCTATGATGCTGAAAGAGCTGCCAAGTATGGTGCCATAGCTGTAGATAAGGGCCTCCCCTCCACAGAAGAGACCCCTGACTTAACTGATACAGATGAGTTAGAAGAGACCTCAGAGGAAGAGGGAGGTAGCAAGACCCCAGTCAGAAGACTTAGTCAGGCTAACTTAAGCTTGCATGGGAGCTTCCCTTACAGGCCCCCAAGTAATCTTAAAAAGAGAGATAGAAGGGGTAGATCTCCCTCAGGGGACTCTCTCCACTCCTATCACTCAAGGAGCTCCAATGCTTCATCCCACAGGGGGATGACTTCCCCCCAGAGGAGAGAGCATCAGGCCAGAATGAGGGAAGCCAATCTGAGGATTGAAAGGGAAGAACTTGCCCTTGCCAAAGAAAAGCTTGCTCTGGCCAGAGAGCAAAAATGTGTGGGTCAGAACCCACTGGTGGCAGCAACATTCCTAGAGATAGGGATAGGTCTTATGACCATAGAAACCTAAGCAAGATAGTCCCCCAATATCAGAATGGGGATGACATCCGCAAGTGGATGACTGCTTTGGAGAGGGCCTGAAAAGTACAGCAGGTACCCCAGAGTCAGTGGGCAGCTATCTTGTGGCTCTCCTTTTCTGACAAAGGTAGAGACAAGCGCCTCACAGTCAGTGATGAGGATGCTAACAATTACAAAGTCCTGAAGAGTGCTCTGATAGATGGGTTTGGCTTAACCACTGAGCAATATAGGTTGTTGTTCAGAGACACCCAGAAGACACAGACACAGGACTGGTCTGATTTTGTGGATTGTGCCACTAAGGCTTTGGAAGGTTGGTTAACTGGCAGCAAGGTGCAGGACTATACAGGATTGTACAACTTGATTATGAGGGAGCAGATCCTTAATAATTGTCAAAACCAGCTTCTCCATCACCACCTGGTAGACTCAGATTTGACCTCTCCCCAAGAATTGGGAAAGAGGGCAGATAAATGGGTCAGGACCAGGATTAGGCCTAAAAATCAGGGTGGTGACCAAAAGAAAGATACCACCAAGCCTCAAGAGAAGGGTGGGGATAAAACAAAAGAGAAATCTTCCTCAGGGCCCCAAAACTCCACACAGGGTGGTGGGCCCCAAGCTCCCCCCTCTACCACAGTTAAAAAGCCTTACTGCCATGAGTGTAAAACTCCTGGGCATTGGAAAACTGACAGCAGTTGCCCAAAGGCTAAAAACAAAACTGTTCCTCCAACTACTCCGGTCACACCACCTATTGCTGTCAGCAGTAATCCCCCAGGTGGTGGAAGTGCCCCCAAAAATTTGGTTGGGTTTTCTTGGGGAACACAGGGGGACTCTGGCTTAGCCAATTCCCCTACAGCAGCTACTCTTGTCTGTGATGGTGGCATGGGGTTTGCCAACTTCACTACCTGTCCCAACACTTTGGGTAGGTACAGACAGGAGCCCTACATCAATGGTAGAAAAGCTGAGGCCTACAGAGACACTGGAGCTAACATCACTATGGTGGCCCATAGGCTAGTTCCCTCTGAGCAGCTTTTGCCTGGTTTCTCATACCAGGTAACTAACATTGATGGCAAACAGAACAGTCATCCCATGGCAGAGGTATGTCTCAGCTGGGGAGGTGTCACTGGCCCTAAAAGGGTGGCAGTGTCTCCAACCTTGCCTGTGGACTGCTTACTGGGGAATGACTTAGAACTCTCAGCTTGGGCTGGAGTTGAACAAGACACCCATTCTAAAATGGTAGGCCTTTCACAAGTGGGGTTGTGCCAGCCACAACCCCTGTCCAAGTAGATTTCCTCCCTGAAAAGGTTGGACGGGCAGTGGTAGCCACAGCCCAGGCAAAGACAGACTTCCCTGTAGAGACTGGCAGAGCTGTGACAGTCACAGCTCAAACACAAACTGAGTGCCTCCCTGAAAAGGCTGGCAGGACTGTAATGGTCTCAGTCCATACTCAGACTGACATAGGTGTCGTGAAGCCTGAAACTATGGATCACTCCACACAAACAGAGAGTAGTGGAGAGGAAGAAAAGTCTCCCTCTCCCTAGACATTAGGAAAAGGTCAGCCTCCTCAGGGATCTGACCTCACCCCTTGTGAAGGAACTGCCCCAGAGGTAGCCAGGCCTGGCCTGGCAGAGCCTCTGATGTCAGTGGTCCCTTCCAAGGTGGGACCCAGTCTGGTGCAGGTAGCCTGCCTCTCTCTACCTTGCCTCAGTCAGTCCAGGGCTGCAGAGGTCAGGGAGGTCAGTGAACCCCAAGAGGGCCCCTGTCCACAAGAACCCCCCAATCAAAAGAATGAGGATTGCCTGGCTAGTAGCTCTAGCCAGGTGATGGTTAAAAACATTCCTGAGGGATCCCCTTTACAGGTAGTTAGGGACCTCCCCCAGAGGGATTCTGTTGGGCACAGGCAAACATGGGACCTTAGGGCCCCAAACCTGACCTGTCCCTCCAGTAAGCCCACAAAAGGGACCCAGCCTCCAGCTTTAGGTAGCCAGAGGCTGACCCTGAGAGCACAGTGCAACTCAGTTAAAGAAAGAAAGGCATCCATGGTGGAGGATGATTGGAGGAAGCTGAGGCCTCACTTTGAGGACACTCACTTCAGTACTCCATCTCAATACCAGCCTTTTACTTTGCAAAGACACACCCAAGGTAGAGATTCCCTATGGTGGAGACCCTATGATACCTTTAGGATGAGGGATTGCTTAGTGGACCATGAGACAGGGGGTAACCATGCCAGTGCTGGTTCTTCCTTATATGGCCACTTAGGCAATATAGGCTTACCTGGTCAAGGACAGCCTTATCTCCTTTCGTTGGGGGGGGGGGGGGGGGGGGGGGGTTGTGTAGGAAGGTGGATATCTGACTATGGTTACCCCCAACTTTTTGCCTAGTGTCTAGCTGGTTTTTCGACTTAGTTGGCCTGAGATCCTGCCATTCAGGGTCTCAGGCTGTCTGCTCTCTCTTTAAAATGGACTCCATGTACCCTAGGTACATACACAATTGGTAAGGATCACCTTATTGGACCCTGTACAGTGTACCCTAGGTACCCAGGGCATAGGTGTACCCTAGGCCTCCCAGGGGCTGCAGCATGTATTATGCCACCTCTGGTCTGGCCTTCCAATCAGACACAACTGGCTGATCACTCAGCTGGGGCAAGGTCGTGTAATCACCCCTTGCTTAGATATAGTATACCTATATCTACCCTTAATATAGACACATGTGCACACATCAGCCACTCCTATGGCAGGCCTTAACAATCCTGGAGGCAGAGTGCTTGGTAACATGTGAGATGGTGCTCTAGCATGAGCTGAGCCTGTCTGCAGCTTTCGGAACCATGTCCTTGTAGCTGTTCTATGATAAAGCCTACCATATACTCTTAAAGTGCCTTTTAATCTTAAACGGTTATGGTAACTATGGTTTGGCTTGATCAAAACATGTTGTGTAAGGTGTCTAACACTTTGGAATAATACCCCCATACCATTTCTGGTGATGAGGATATTATTCCTCCCTTCTAGAGGGAGAGACATGTTAAAATCCTACTTTGCTGTTTAACTCTAACCAAAGCCTCAGCATCACAAAATGTATGCTGCTGCCACAGACACGAGTCTGACCTCCTGCTGCTGGGAGTGATCCCGGCAAGGGAGGCTTGGACAATAGGTTTCCTGCTTGGGGAGGTGCTAGCACCTCCCCAGACAGACTTTAGTGTATTGGGGCAGGGAGGGCTGAAAGGAATGAGACATGCCTGGGGCACACAAGGTGTCCCATGCATAGTCCAGTTCAAACCGGTGCTGGGGCACTCCAGCCCCAGTCCTGGCGCGAAACTGGACAAAGGGAAGGGGGTGTAACCACCCCCCTCCCAGGTCCCACCCATAAGGCGTGACCTAGCAGGCAACCCAGCCCCCCAGATTAGTATAAGAGTGGTAGCTGGGCCCCAGGAGATTAGATTATCCTGAACCTGCAACTTGAACAGAAACTCTGGACCTTCGACATTCGACAAAAGAAGAAGACTGAAGAATCTCCCTTGTGGCCAAGGAGTGGCTACCCTGTGCAAACAGGCACCATCAAGAGACTTACCCTTTGCTTTGCTGAAGTTCTACGAGGGACCGATTGCAGAGCCTGACCAGAGCCTTGACTTCCAGACTTCTCCGACCCTGATCCACATCCACAGCCGAGCTGAGATCCGTGGAGGCGACGAAAGACGTGGGACCGGCTACCTGGGAAAAGTGGCGAGTATCTTCCAGCGCAGCTTCTGAGGTACCCTCGAAGTTGTGCACCGGGGATTGAGAAGCCCCAACCCCAAGCACCATCTGCACCGAAGATCAGCCCCCCACACTCCACGAGTCCTGCGTGGGGCCCTTCTGCATTTTCCTGCTTGCCGCGTCTGTCCGGTTGCTTGCCCGTTGGCTAGCGGCCTTTGCGACGACACACCTTTAAATCTTCACTGCTGGTTTGGCTCCTCCAGACTGGCTTCCGCTCCTCTGCAAAAGAGAAGCACCCCAGACCTTCCTGGTCTGCACCAGAAGCAAGTCCTCCATTCTTCGTGGGTTCCGCTTGCCAAGGCTTGGTGAGTCCTAGTTCGACTTCAACGCCGCCGACAGCAAGAGCCTTCGTGGGACAGCTCGCCTCCTGGTCCTGGTCGTCCTCGACATCTCCTGGTACAAGCTTCACCCTTCACCTGCAATCTTCACGACATCGCCTGGTTCCTTCCTGGTTCCACGAGGTCACTGGCTAGTGACCTTGACTCTGTCCCTTCTGCTTGCAGGTACCCTCCCTTCTTGATCCCGGCCTTGGGATCCACCGGACACTCTGCACTGACTGCCTGTCAGCAACTTTCCTTCAGGCATCCATAGAAGTCCACGACGAAACCCGACGCAAGTTCACACCTATGCACCCGCAGCCCGTGGGCTAGGTAACTTGGGTACTTCGGTGCTCACAAGGGTAGTGACTATCCTAGGGTCTAGTTTCCGAGTCTCGACTTTCTAGCTACTCCAGAAGTGTCCTAAAACTGCTTATTTCAGAACTGTACTATTCCTATCGATTATACGCATTACACATGAGTGTTTCCACTCTGCACCTGAATCCCGTGGGCCTCCCACTTCCTAACTGTTGGTAGTGTAGTGTAGCCCCAGCGATTCCCTAGGCCTAGGCCTAGGCCTATTCTATTTCCGTGACTATGGTCCTTATACCACTTCTTTAGTATATCGTTTGCGTGGCCCCTAGGGCCTAACTGTATTACTTACCTGTGTGACTTAATGTATGCTTGAATAAGACTGTGTTGTACTTACCTCGAATCTCATAAAGAGTGCTGAGGGTTTGACTAGAATAAATACACTTTATTTTATATATATATCTGTTGTGGTGTCCTTTCATTTGGTATTCAAGGGATTATATATGGTATCACAGCTGGCTTCACATGCCATTCAGAGTTTAGCCTAAGACTGCTCTTGTCCATGCTACCACTAGGATAGCTGGTCTATAAGGTTGACTTTACAACCAATCACCATAAGGGTTGTTTGGACTGATATAGGGTGTACACTAGAACTAGTGACATCATACATCAGGCCAACTTCTCACAGTAAGTCTTGCACCGGTGGTCGAATTCACTGCGCCTCCCACCTACCTCGCCTACCACTTATTCCCCACTCTTCTGTTGAAGTGCTGAGGGATGAGTCCACCCCACGTCTCCTGAACTATCCTGGGGCGTCTTTGACCCCGATGACACAATAGACTCAATCTCTTCTTTATGTTCTTGGGCTGTCACCTCCCTCTGGAGTGCCGTCGGGCCCCACAGAAGTGCATGAGATCATACCTGTGACCCTGCCGGCGGATTCTCCCTTAGGTTCAGGTCAGACTCTTCTGTCTGACACCTCAGCGGCATCGGTGCACAGCCCATTGCAGCTCCCACCATTGGTTCCTGCTTCTGGTCTGCTGACTCCAATGTCGGCATTGAGCTCTTGTCTGCCAGCTCCCATAGTTGTGCAGTCGACGCCTATCAACGCTTTTTCCGACTTCGAAGCGTCTCCTTCACGGCATCGATCTGCTTCTGTCACAGTGTCAGATGCGGTGCCGATGGAGCCAACTATCTCGGTTTTTCCCCTCTGTTTTTTTCTTCTGAGGACCATGGCTCGGGAAGTACTACAGACGGTGTGGTGTGTCCCCCTCTAATTCCGGGCATTGAACCATCCCCTATGCATGGTTACTTGGCTTGGGTGACTCCAGTTGCTTAGAATGTTTGCCAGCCTCTAGCCTCCTGTCTCGGCTATGGAGGCGAGTTCCACACTGGTGAACATGCTCATTCGAGTTTCAGTTACCCTGGATTCGCACTAGACCCCTTAATTGGTTTTGTGCACCCTGCCCAGTCTAATGTTGAATCTGTACTTCCTCAGAGTGACTGTCTTTTCAATATCCTGTTGGGTGCTTGGACTAAGCCTGAAACAAGGCACCCTTTGGATTGCTCTATTTCTCACAGGCATTGCATGGCCCCAGAGGATCCCTCCTGCCTACTTAGACATCCCTCTACTAGAAGTTTTGTCGTTCAGGCTATTTTAGCCATGCAACATATTGATTTTCTCCCACCTGTCCCTCCGGAGAGGGAGGCCAGGAAATTTGAAGCTTGTGGTAGACATATTTTGTCTTCTTCTAGCACTGCTCTGCACTTTTTGAACACTTCTTATGTGCTCGCTCTCTTCTCCCGCACCTTGCGGATCACTGTGGAGCACCTCTTGCCCTCCCTTCCGGAGGAAGGCCAGAATTCGCTTGTTCCCCTGGTACAATATGGGCAGCAAGTTGCCACACTTAGCATCTGCTGTGGCATGGATACTACTGATTTGGTTGGTCGGGCCTTTTGGCCTCAAGGCTTTCAGAGGTTGTGCAAACTGCTTTGATTGACATGACTTTTGATGTACACGCCGACTCAGCTTTATGCCAGTTCAGGGAAAGTCTGGATGATATGGAGTCTTAACTCTGTTGTTGTACTAAGGTTGTCGGGGACAGTTGTTTCCTCTTATTTTGACTCTTTTCCACCTTTCTGGGACAGTTTGTTCTCTCCCCTCCTGGGATACATCTAGTGTGGTGTTCCTGTTTTCTGTAGTTACTTTTTGTCTGCTTTATGCTATCACTGACAGGTTTAGTTTCCAGCTATCTGGATCTCATCTTACTTTGCGGTCTCGTGGGAGTCTGTTCTTTGGCTCCTTTGCAGCTTAAATCTTTCTACCCGAGTATTTACTCTGTGGTAGGTTTTTTGTTTATGTTGTGCAGTTGCACTATAGCCTTTCTCCTTGTTTTCAGTGACCTATTTTGTATACCTTAGAGGCATTTTTGTGAGCTACTTATAAACTTAGAGCCCCTTATAGTGGCTTTGTCTTCCTTTTTTTCTTCTTTTCTCTGCCCTTATGTCCATATGGGCTATGCTGGTGCCGCAAGCAGGCATCCTCTTTGGCTTGATTTGATTTCATTTCCATCTTCGACCCTTTTCGGTGTGGCCCTTCTCTTTGCTTTGTTTTACTCTTGGGAACGCATTGATTTCTCCTGCTGTGGAACCCAGGCCTGAACACAACTCTAGCCGTCACGTGCTCCTGAGACTGTTTGTCTCCAGCAGTCTGGTTTTCTTATGCCTGTTTTATACATCTCTGCCACCACACCCGTGGGGTAGCTGTTGTGTCGGCTGTTCTTTTCGGTCCTCTTCACCTGGAACACTGGTCCCCTTGGCTGTTTGGTTCCTTGCCTGGTATCCTTCTTTCTCAAGAGACTGGGTTTTCCCTTTCTTTCTTGTATTTTTCCTCCCTCAACTCTCGCCTTCATGGTATTCCCCTTTTTTCTATGGTAGAGGTTACATATCTGAAAGAAACACGTTAGTTAGATTCCTCACCTTAGAATATCCCCAGGCGTCAGGCTGGATCCGTAAAGATTTTTCGTCAGCAATACCCCTTGCGCGTCGCTAGGCTTCGTCTGCGGCTCCGCGTCCGTCATTGGCGTCGTGTGCCGTAATGATGTCGTCGGAGTACTTAGACACCGCCCTCACGCGCTGACGTCAGTTCTTCTTTTTTCCGCGCTAGACAGCTCCGATCCGGAAGAGCTTACCCCTTTAGTCACTTTTTGACTAAAACTTTTTCGACTCTTTTGTCTACTCGACTCGAACTGGTGCCTGTAGGATGCCTGGGTTTAAAGCCTGTGACTCCTGCCACCAACTGATGTCGGCGACGGACCACCACTGCCGGTGTCTTTACTGCCTGGGGGCCGACCGCGATGCGGAGTCGTGCCTCGACTGCCAGGCCTTGACCTCGAAGGCTAGGCGGGAGCGGTCCCGCAAGCTTCTCGAGCTCCGACACTCGGCTCCGCGCCGTTCAAGGTCCCAGTCCAGGAGGAGGTCGAAGGATCGGTCGCGGAGCGCAGCCACCATCACCGCTCGTCGGGTTCCAAGTCTTCGGGTAAGTCGAAGCATGGTAAGAAGTCCAAGAGATGACACCGCTCTTCTGACTCCCCTCGCCGGTCGCGCGACTCGGTCGAGGGTCCGGGTGAAATCACCCCCGTGGCTCCATCGGAGCCGCAGAAGCCGCGTCCGTCCCCATACCCACCGGTCCCTGGGACTGAAGCGACTCCGGCGGAGATCAGTGCCTTCCTCTAGGCCATGAGGGGCCTGGCTCTGCCGTCGATGCCTGCCAGCGCGCCTCCAGGCCCCGCGGGGTCGACTGGGCGGCCTAGCGAGCTGGTGGCTCCGGCCCCGGCGCCGTCGTCGACTTCGGTCCCGACGCCGCAGATCCCCATGGGATCCTGGCCTGGATCTCAGTCGGTGCCGGTCGACCTCACAACGCCTCCTTCGCCGGCGCCGACACCGGTTCCACCCCCGGCGCAGTCTCCGTACGACGCCATTCCCCGGTTCAGCGCTGGTGCGGCGCCGCAGCCGACAGATGACAATTTCATCTACCGTCCGGTTCCGATTATTCCCCCTGTTTATCAGGAATCGGATGACGGGGGCGACTGGGAGGGGTCTGAGGACCCTCTGGCCATGCAGGCCGACTTATCTCAGGACTGGGCAGATGAGCTGGGGGATGCCAGTGGTCTGGACACCTCCTCGGACACTGGTTTCATCTCTCCTCCGACTGCGGATTCGGAGGAAGATGCTGCATATTCCATGGTGCTGCGCTTGGCGGTCGAAGCCCTTGGGCTGAAGCTGCCTGCTGTGGCCGTGAGGACTAACCTGAAGTGCTGAAGTGCTTCAACCGTCAGCAAGCTCTTCGGAGCCTCTGCTGCAGTTCAATGAGGCACTAGTGGACGTTCTGAAGGGCACCTGGTCCAAGCCCTCCACAGTACCTCCTATGGATCGGAACGTGGCACCATATCAACCTTTTGGAGCTGAGTGCGATCCGACTTGCACTGAAGGCATTCCTTCCCGTTGTCCGGGGAAGTGTGATGCAGGTGTTCACGGACAACACCACTTGGCTGTGGTATTGCAACAAACAGGGCGGAGTGGGGTCGTGGACCCTTTGTCAGGAGGCTCTGCGCCTCTGGACATGGATGGAACATCAGGGCATCACCCTGGTGGTTCAACATCTGGCGGGCTCTCTGAACGCCAGAGCAGACAAACTCAGCCCCGCCGGTGCATGATGGATCACGAATAGCGTCTCAACTCGGACGTGTGCGCAAGGCCTCTTTCGGCAGTGGGGAGAGCCTTGGTTAGATCTATTCGCCACCGAAGAGAACGCGCAATGTCAGCAGTTCTGCGCGTTGGAGTTTCCAAGGCGGCACTCGCTCGGGGACGCTTTTCGTCGCGAGTGGAGTTGCGGTCTGTTGTATGCCTTTCCGCCTATACCACTTCTGCCCAGAGTGCTGAAGAAGATCAGGCGCGACCGGGCCCAAGTCATCTTGGTGGCTCCGGATTGGGCACAAAGGTACTGGTATCCCGAGCTACTCTGTCTGCCAATCGATCCCCCGATACGACTGCCTCTTCAGGAGGACCTTCTGTCGCAGCAGCAGGGGACGGTCCTCCACCCGAACCTGTCCAGTCTCCACCTCCATGCGTGGAGATTGAGCGGCGACAGTTGATGCCATTTGACTTGCCTCCTGAAGTCTGCGATGTGATTCTAGCAGCCAGGCGTCCTTCCACTAAAACGGTATAAACCTGTAGGTGGAACAAATTTGTGGCATGGTGCACAGCTAAGGCTGTGGATCCCCTTTCCACCCGTCTTTCTGAGGTTCTTCTCTTCCTTCTTTCTTTGGCCCAGCAGGGCTCTGCTCTGGGCACTCTTAAAGGTGATCTTTCTGCTATCTCTGCCTTCCTCCGGCTTCCTAATCAGCCTTCTCTTTTCAAATCCCCTGTTGTTTCTCGATTCCTTAAGGGCATTACACACGTGTTTCCTCCTGTCCCTTTCGTAATGCCTCAGTGGGGTTTGAATCTTGTTTTGACATATCTGATGTGCGCTCCCTTTGAGCCACTTCATAATTGTCCTCTTCGTCTGTTGATGCTTAAGACTGCTTTCCTGGTAGCCATCACCTCTGCTAGAAGGGTGAGTGAGCTCCAGGCTCTCTCTTCTAAGCCTCTTTTCATTTCTATCCATCCGGACAAGGTTGTGCTCCGCACTCGCCCTTCCTTCCTTCCTTCCTAAGGTTGTGAATGCCTTTCACCTCGGGCAGTCTGTTACGCCTCCCACCTTCTTTCCGCCTCCGCAGCCCTCGAAAGAGGAGGAGAGGCTCCACCGTCTGGACCAAAAATGTGCGCTCTCCTTCTATCTGGACCGCACAAAACAGTTCCGGGTGGACGACCAACTCTTCGTTGGCTACGTGGGCGATAAGAAGGGGCGGGCGGTGCACAAGCGGACCATCTCTCGGTGGGTCGTTTTGTGCATCAAAGCTTGTTACTCCTTAGCTAAAAAGGAACCTCCTGTTGGGCTGAGGGCCCATTCCACTCGGGCCACGGTGGCGACGACTGCCATGGGTCGGGAAGTCCCCTTGCAGGACATTTGTTAGGCAGCAATGTGGGCCTCGCTGCACACGTTTGCCAAGCATTATTGCCTGGACAGCCAAGTCCGGAGAAACAGCTTCTTTGGCCGTTCTGTTCTCCAGGACTTTCTGGTGTGATCTTGGTTCGCAGACCCACCACCGGGGTTGGTATTGCTGGGGTATCTATTCTAAGGTGAGGAATCTAACTAACTTGTGTCAGGTGAACAAGTTACTTATCTTCGGTAACGATGTATCTGTAAGAAACATTAGTTAGTTAGATTCCTCACCGACCCACCCATCCTCCCCGTTCTGCGAACCGACATCTAGGGTTAAGGTTATCCTTTTCAGTGCCCTAGACAGGATCACCAGTGTCGGTCTCTTGCATGGCTCTGCGTTCCTGGCGCGGAAAGCTATGTACAAGAACTGACGTCAGCGCGGCGTCTAAGTACTCCGACGTCATTCCGGCGCACGACGCCAGATCTGCAACCAATCTTTGGAAACAGGATCGGTCCCAGAAAGCTGGAAGCAGGCTGTGGTGTCCCCTCTTATGAAGAAGCCCTCTTTAGACCCAACTAACCCGGCTAACTTTCGGCCCATTTCCCTCCTTCCCTTCCCAATTAAGATCTTGGAAAGGGTCGTGAGTAGATCTCTTTCGGAATTTCTGGAAGAGTATCAGCTACTAGACAAGGACCAGTTTGGTTTTCGCCCTGGTCATGGGACGGAGTCGGCCCTGGTCACAATGCTGGACAACATGCGAATGCGGGCTGACACCGGGAGCACCGCGGTTTTAGTGCTCCTGGATATGTCAGCCGCATTCGACACAGTGAGTCACACTATCTTGTTGACAAGACTGAAGGATCTGGGTGTAAAGGGCCGAGCACTGCAGTGGCTCCACTCTTATCTGACAGGGAGGCAGCAGGTAGTGACACTGGGGCCGTTTACCTCTGAGAAATCCCACGTAGCCTATGGAGTACCACAGGGTTCCAGTATCAGCCCCATTCTCTTTAACATTTACCTGCAACCATTGTTTGCAATTATCAAAGTGTTTGGGGTTGAGCTGGTAAACTACGCAGATGACACACAATAGGTATTTTCGATGGAGGTAAAACAGGAGGTGTCTCTGGAGCAATTTCAAAACTGCATGAGCCTGACAACAGATTGGCTGCGACGTAACTCCCTGCAGTTCAACGGTGACAAGACCGAGGTGTTGTTCTACTCACCACTAAATCAGATCCACCGTCTGCAGTCGGAGTTTAGGCTTGCTCCAGAGGAGGCTCCACTGGTTCCATCAAATACTATTCGTAAGCTTGGCGTCTTGTTCGATAGTGATCTGCAACTGAACTCGCAGGCGAACAAGACTGCCAGTGTGTGCTTCGGACTAATACGGGTACTCCATAGGATTCTTCCATTCTTGCCAGGGGATATGCGCGCTCTGATTGTAAGGAGCACAGTACTCAGCAGAATGGACTACCATAACTCTCTGTATCTGGGTGCCCCCCAGTATATTCTGCTGGGACTACAGAAAGTACAGTCGGCTGCAGCAAAGCTGGCGCTAAACCGCAGACGCGACGCCTCTTCCATTCAGGCGCTGCGTGAGCTCCACTGGCTGCCAGTCAGAGAAAGGATCCTTTTTAAATCTCTCTGTCTGATTCACAAAGCAGCACATGGGAGGGGTCCAATTACCCTGCAGGAGAGATTCTCACGCTATCTCCCCCCGAGACAGCTGCGTTCTTCCAACGCTAATTTGCTGTCACAACCCAGATTCAAACGTGTCAGGCTGGGGGGGAGGGCATTTAATGTGGCTGGTGCTCGGCTATGGAACGAGCTCCCTCCGAGGATCAGGAAGCTAGACTCCTTAATGGAATTCAGAAAGAGTCTTAAGACCTGGCTCTTTCCAGTAGCCTGATTGCCTATGTGGTTGCCTATTCCTCTCAGCTTAATTTCATCAACTGTTTTGTCAAGCGCCAGGATACCCGTAGGGTGATAGTGCGCTATACAAGTACATATACAATACAATACAATACAATACGACGCCGACGACGACGGACGCGGAGCCGCAGACGACGCCTAGCGACGCGCAAAGGGTATTGCTGACGAAAAATCTTTCCGGATCCAGCCTGACGCCTGGGGATATTCTAAGGTGAGGAATCTAACTAACTAATGTTTCTTACAGATACACCGTTACCGAAGGTAAGTAACTTGTTCTTCACCTCCCTTCTTTGGTGGAGGTATTTTATTACTTTTTCTTGGGGCATATCCTACCTTTTCTCACATTTCCGTGAGGCATTGGTCAGGTTTCTTACCTGTTTCTCCTGCTAACGTATGTTGGACAAGCTTCCGTAAGTTGGACAATGTGTGCTTGTCATGATCAACTATCTGTTGCCCTTAGTTTCCGCCAGCTCTCCATTTCCCCCTGGTGGTCTTCTTCTTCATCTTTTCCTTCATGGTGGACTTTCCACCTGCTGTTGTTCTTTGTTTCTCCTGGTACCGCCTGCTGGCATCCTTCTTCAGTCGATTGCGTTGGTTTTTGGGCAGTTACCCTAGTTCACCTAGTTACCCTAGTTCACCTACAGTGGGCACTGCCTTCCACTTCCTGCTCTTATGTGGCATTATGTTGCTGTTTCCCAGCCTTGTCTTTTTATCTCCACCTCAGCTACTGTCTTAGCTCTTGTATTACTATGGTAGGATGTGTTGTCTCTGCCCTTCCTTGTTTACCTCTGTTCTTGGAGTATCATTCGTTCCTCCACTTCTTGTCCTCCCACTCACTGACAGTGGACACTGGTTATCTTCAGAGGAGTGGATATACTTTTGTTGTACCCTGTATGACTTTTATGTCTTTGGGGATTTCTGTGTTTTTTATATGCATAATTATCCTTACTTCCATTTATCCTTGGATACATCTGCATGTATGTACCTGTCTCTTGAATGGTTCTCTTGTAGATGTCTTTTACTTCAGGAATTTATATGTGTGTGTTTGCAGATATGGTTGTTTGGCCTTCCGTAAGGTGTACATCACTGCATCTTACCTCCATCCTTCTTGGTGACCTGGTTCCACATTCTTGGCTGAACGTATTGTTTCCTTCTTTTCAGTGAGCGTCTACGTTGCATTACCCAGAGAGTGTTTTCTGTAATTTCGAGGTTCTCTGTTTAAGATTTCTTTACCATTCTTGTTCTTTTCCTAACACTGCTCTTTGGCACTCATTGCTCTCTTTTTATCCTTCATTCTTTTTTTCGTACTCTGTTTTTCAGAGATGTTTCTTCCATGATCACTAGGTGCTCTTATTCACTGTATGTGTTAGTGTGGATGAGCACGCTGTGTCTGCTCCTTCCAAATTGTTTTTTGGTCTGGACTCTCTGCACTTTTTCCTTGCTCCTCTTGTATTCCCCGATCTTAGGTTGCATTCCCTTTGGGGCTGCATCTTCTACTGGTTCTATAACGTGTTTCCCACTCTTATGGCTTTCTGCACCCTAAGGGGCTTCCCCTCCTCCTTCTTGGGGATTAGTCCTTTTGGTGAGCATCTTGCTTCCCTATAATTGTTTGGATAGTCTGGTCCCTTTCTATTTTTGGACCTACTTTTCCTGTTGGGGATCTTTAGTAAGGTCATTTTGCAGCCCCTCCTCCTGGGACGGTATATCTTGGGTACCCAATTCTAAAGATAAGGAATCAGCGGCTAGATGTCTCAATCAGATGAACAAGGTACTTACCTTCTGTAACACCTTATCTGGTAGAGACAAGATATAGCCGCAGATTACTTATTGACCCAACCTTCCTCCCCACTCTGCGAACTGAGAGCCTGTTGTCTCTAAGATCACCTCTTGCATACTACTATGGTTCTTTCGATCTGTACTTGTTTATACAAGATTTATTTTTCCTTTTTATCACACTGCCTCCTGAGCTTGTTTTTCAAAGTAGCTCTGCGTTGTTGGCACAGAAATAGTCTCAAAAGAAACTGATGTCAGCACGTCAGGGAGGGCTTGTATGGGCTCGGTTGACGTCAATATCGAGAGACGACGTCGCTGTGGACTCGCTCGACCCTATCAACTGATGCGCAGAGGTACTGCTCAAAAATTTCCGGATTCAGCCTGGTGCCTGGTGTGGATTGTAAAATAAGTAATCTGAGGCTAGATCTCGTCTCTACCAGATAAGGAGTTACCAAAGGTAAGTAACTTTTTTTTCTCGTCCACTCGCACTTCAGCATTTCATAACTAATCTAAAAAATGTCTAAGAATCATTAACCACTATGTGGTTACATTTACAGTGACCGCACTTAATAATGTTTAAACCTTAAATCTTTCCCCTCTTGAAATAATCAAGTAAAAATGGAAGAAAGAAAGCAAAAGAAAATTAAACACAACCAGCTTATCTCTTTTGGTTTATGAATCACTGTGATCCCTGAATGGCTCTCATGGATCTACGAATGGGTTTGCCACTAGCATCTATTAACATATCAATCCAAAGAATCTACTTTCCACTTCTTGGTCAGGAACATCTTGTGATTTGTTTTGTGCAGAGTATTGTCACTCTATGATATTCAACTGTGATCTTGCCAACTCAGTTCAGACTTCCTGGTGGAATCTATCTCCATGTATGAGTTTGAGTTTTTCACCCATTCGAAATGAGAACCATACCTGTTAAAGAATTTTTGTAAAGAAGTTGCAGAACTCACAGTTCCTTTTACCTGGGTAACCTTTAATGGAGTACATCTGATAGAAGCATCAATTTTTTCCCAATTGTGACTGTTTCACTAGTACCCAAAGTCCTGGTCTGAAGGTTGAATCCTCTGCACTTCATATCAGCATGCACTTTCATTTTCTGTTTTGCATGTTGGTAACTTTTAAATATACTATCATGATCAGGATGTTTAATTCACTGCACTTATGGCAACGTGGTCTCTCTTACACTTAGGTGGTCTAGCTATTTGGAACATAGTCTCTCTGCCATAACCAAACAGGCACTCACAAGGGGATTTATGTTTTGAAAATGTGGAGTCAATCAACGATCATGCAAAGCCTGACACATAGGCTGCTGCATTGAAATTTGTGTCAACTTCGCTTGTTAATTTGCCTTTTTGATAGTGGCCATGAATCTTTCATCCATGCCATTAGCTTGTTGCCACAGTGGCTTGGATTTACTATGGTTAATACTCTTATAATGCAAGAAACATTAAAATTCTGTACCATTGGCTGGCGGTCCAGTGTCTGACTTGAGTGTCTCAGTGCACAACTGGTGTAGATGTAGATGACACTTGCCGAACTGTTGGACAGCGTGAATAGTCTTTGATAAGGACAAGCAGATAATCACCTAAGTCCACAGCCACAGTCGACCAAATGTTTTCTGAAAGATTTGATATGATCAGTTTCTCAGAGGAACTAGGCCTTCCAGTGCCTTGATGAAAATGAAAGGATTGTTTCATCTCATCTAGTAGAGAATCCAAATCTAGAAACCTGAGCTTTTCACTTTAAAATGTCTTGCAGCTAACATATGCCTATGACTTTCAAATGCTATTTCAATTACTCTTCTCTTTAATTGTTGTGGAATTACACCCTACGCTTTTCAAGTGCAGTCCTTTCACTGAGATTGTCAATTAACATTCTACCTGCTAGTATACTAACATTTTGTTGCTGTTTACCCCTTTCTGAAACTTTGTTGCTCAATTGATCTGTGTTGACTTATTTATTCATGTTATTTGAATAACATCCTCACAAGATTTTCTTCCCAATGACTTTCCTGCGTTAATTGTCTTTTAGTGAAATGTATGTATTCCTTGGCCATCATATTTTGTCCCTTACATGTGGATAACATTAACTATAGGCAGTTGGCTTATATTGCTTGTTTATGAACATTTCTGCATCATAATCATGATCCATATATCTTGTTGTTTACCTTTCAATTTTCATTGGCATTTTCTCTTGAATGTTAAGGAATGCAAGATGATTGTAAATACTTTGCCAAACAAAAAAAATGATGATGTTCACTTTTCCAAACTTCCTTTCTGGCAGAGACTTCTAGCCGTAGATTGAAATATCACCTTTTGCATAGTAATATCCTCCAACATTGTGAGGCATCAGAGTGCCTCGCGCGACTTCACCTCATGTGGTTGCAACGTCTGTCTCCATATATAATGGCCACCTGCTCATTCTGGTTACTTTCTTTCTGTACCAACTGATACACATTTGGAGCTTCAACTTTTCGTTCGATTGTATTTTGCTAAATTTCTATCAGAAATTGTTTTTTCAGTGTCGGTTACAGATCCATACGATATTTGTTTGTGTTGCTTTGGTTCAAACCGCAACTTGAAGGCATGTTAGTCATGCGCTAAAATAAAGGAGGCAGAGAAACAAGAAGGCAGAGATCAGGAAACAAAACCTGTGATGGCATAGTTGAGGAAGTCAAAGATTTGTTATCATTCAATTTTAGCGGCGCCACAATCTTGGTCAAGGAGAAGATCTCGTTCTCCATCTATAGTTTGTTTGAGGGACAGGAGATCATCAAAGTCAAGTAAGTACAGGAAGAGTCATAAAAACATTAAAAAAAACAAGCATGGCTCTCCTGTTTCACAACACTTCCACCACTCCTGCCATTCAGAGTCACATGAGGCACATGAAACTTCTAGTCAAAGTCGTTCTTCCATGATTGAACCACCTTTGACATCTTTTTTAGTTCGTCTTCCACCAGATAAGGTGGCAACACCAGATCAGCTCCAGCATCTTCAGAAAGCTTTGGACTCGGACTTTGGTGCTGTTTTGGATCCTTCTGGTAGGCCTTTGGGCTCCAACCTTGCAAGGAGGCCTGCGGTTGTACAGACCTCGATAGATACATCCTCAACGCCAGCTCTGCCTCTTAGTTATCAAAGCTGATGCCTCTTAGTTATCGAAGCTGAAGACGTTGAGTCCATCGAATACGGACCCATCAACATCTCTGCTTTTGGTACCATGCCTGACACCACATACTATTTAGATATGGCCTCAGGTGATGCTGGGATTGACGTCACCAACCTTGGTTGAGCATCTGATCATTCTATCTGAAAGAAACACGTTAGTTAGATTCCTCACCTTAGAATATCCCCAGGCGTCAGACTGGATCCGGAAGATTTTTCGTCAGCAATACCCCTTGCGCGTCGCTAGGCGTCGTCTGCGGCTCCGCGTCCGTCGTCGGCGTCGTGCGCCGGGATGACGTCGTCGGAGTACTTAGACGCCGCCCTCGCGCGCTGACGTCAGTTCTTCTTTTTTCCGCGCCAGTAAGCGCAGATCCGGGAGAGCTACCCCTTTAGTCAAATTTTGACTAACTTTTGATCCTTTTTGATCCGGTCTATCAACACCGGTGCCGGTAGGATGCCTGGGTTTAAAGCCTGTACGGACTGTAGCCGATTGATGTCGGTTACGGACCATCACCGGCGGTGCCTGTACTGTTTGGGCCTCGACCACGACGCGGAGTCGTGCTCGGACTGTAAGGCCCTGACCTCGAAGGCTAGACGAGAGCGGTCCCGTAAGCTTCTCGAGATTCGCCACTCGGCTCCGCGCGCCTCTCGATCCCGGTCCAGGAGGAGGTCCAAGGATCGGTCGCGGAGCCGCAGCCGACGTCACCATCGGTCGTCGGGATCAAAGTCTTCGGGTAAGTCGAAGCATTCCAAGAAGTCCAAGAGGCGACATCGCTCTTCGGACTCCCCTCGCCGGTCGCGCGACTCGGTCGAGGGTCAGGGTGGTTTCACCCCCGCGGCTCCGGCGGAGCCGCAGGCGCCGCGTCCGTCCCCATACCCTCCGGTCCCTGGGACTAACGCGACGCCGGCGGAAGTCAGTGCCTTCCTCTCGGCCATGAGGAACCTGGCTCCGCCGTCGGCGCCCGCTGGTGCGCCTTCGGGCCCCGCGGACCCGACTGGGCTGCCTTGCCAGCCGGCGGCTCCGGCCCCGGCGCCGTTGACGGCTCCGGCCTCAACGCCGCAAGCGCCCGAGGGACCCGTTCTCGAGTCCCCGTCGGTTGACCTTGTCACTCCTCCACCGGCGTCGACTCCGGTTCCACCCCCGACGCCGACGTCGACTCCGCTCGACGCCGTGCTCCAGTTTAGTCCCGGTCCGGGCCCAGCGCCTGTCCGGCGTCGATGGACGCCGAGATCCACGCCGCTAGAGACACATTTTGTCTACCGCCCGGCTCCGTTACTTTCTCCTCTACACCAGGAGTCGGATGATGGGGACTACTGGGAGGGATCCGAGGATCCTATGGCCGCTCAGGCCCAACTGTCCCAGGACTGGGCAGATGAACTGGGGGAGGTCAGTGGTCTGGATACCTCGCCAGACACTGGATTCATCTCTCCTCCGACTGTGGCTTCGGAGGAGGATGCTGCTTTCTCCGTGGTGCTGCGCAAGGCGGCCGCAGCCCTTGGGCTCGAGCTACCTGCCGTGGCTGTGAGGACGAACGTCCTCACTGAGGTGCTTCAGTCTGCAGCAAGCTCCACTGAGCCTCTGCTGCCATTCAATGAGGCCCTCACTGACGTTCTACAGGGCACCTGGTCCAAGCCCTCCACAGTTCCTCCTGTGGACAGGAACGTTGCCAGGCGCCACCGCCCTGCTCCGGGCGACCCCAGTTTCCTGTCCCAACATCCTACCCCTGAGAGCCTGGTTATCCAGGCCTCCACCTCCCAATCCTCTTTCCCGACCGCCCCGCCGGACCGGGATTCCAAGAGACTGGAGCAGTTTGGCAAGAAACTGTTCTCTTCCCTTAGTTTGGGCCTGCGGTCTTTGAACACCGCTTGTCTCTTGGACCGTTATTCCCACTCTCTGTGGGATGCGGTGGAGGACGCGCTGCCCCTGTGTCCGGAGGAGGTCCAGACACGACTTACCCAGGCTCTGGCCGATGGGAGGGATGCCGCGCGACATGCTATACGTTGTGGGCTTGACACCACGGACTCGCTGGGTAGGGCCATTTCCACCTCAGTGGCGCTTCGACGTCACGCCTGGCTGCGGTCCACGTCGTTTTCCGGCGATGTCCAGAGCACTCTCATGGACATGCCGTTTGATGGCACTCGCCTGTTTGGCGAGAAGGCGGACAGTGCGCTGAACCGCTTTAAGGACTCCCGGGCTACGGCCAAGTCCTTGGGCCTCTCGGCTCCGCGGTCGCAATCTTCCGCTTTTCGCCCCTTTCGTGGCCAAGGAAGGGGTGCCTCCTCACGTGCGCCTAGCCACCAGCCGCAGAACCAACCTGCGCGCGGTCGCAGACGTGGTTTCCGCCGAGGCGGATCTGGAGGACGACGAGGTCAGCCCACATCCACCACGGCAGCATCCGCCTCAAAGCCTTCCTAGTCCGAGCTTTCAGGCCCATTCCACGCCAGTGGGCGGCAGAGTTCGCCATCACCTGCTCCACTGGCGGTCCATCACATCGGACAGGTGGGTGCTGCAAATCGTCCGAAGGGGCTACTCCCTCCCCTTCGAGACGACCCCTCCAGCCATGCCACCGCAGCACCACCGTATCTCGGGGGATCATTTGAATCTTCTCCACGAGGAAGTTTCGGCCCTCTTGGCCAAGGGGGCCGTCGAGCGCGTTCCGAGTCCAGAAGTAGGTCGTGGTTGTTATTCCCACTACTTTCTGGTTCCCAAGAAGGGCAAAGGGGGCCTACGCCCTATCTTGAACCTCCGGAACGTCAATGCCTTCCTCCGGAAGGAAAGGTTCAAGATGTTGACTTTGGCTCAGGTTCTAGCTGCCCTAGACCCCGGAGACTGGATGGTAGCGTTGGACTTGCAGGACGCATATTTCCACATCCCCGTCCTGCCGGCCCACCGGCATTACCTGCGGTTCACGGTAGGCCACGAGCACTTTCAGTTTACCGTGCTCCCCTTCGGCCTCACCAGTGCCCCTCGGGTGTTCACGAAAGTGATGGCGGTGGTCGCAGCTCATCTGCGCAGATCAGGGGTTCCAGTCTTCCCCTATCTCGACGACTGGTTGTTGAAGGCGGGCTCGCCCCAGACAGTCGTCTCCCACCTCCAGACTACGGCGGATCTCCTGCATTTGCTGGGGTTTTCCATCAACGTGCCGAAGTCACACCTGAGTCCCTCTCAGAAGCTCCTCTTCATCGGAGCGGTTCTCGATTCAGCGCAGTTCCGGGTCTATCCACCGGAACAGCGGGTCCAGGATATTCGGGCCCTGATTCCTATCTTTCGGCCTCTATCCTGGGTTTCGGTCAGGCTAGCGTTGCGGCTTCTGGGGCTGATGGCCTCCTGCATCCTACTAGTGCATCACGCCAGGCGGCGCATGCGGGCTCTGCAGTGGGACCTGAAGTTTCAGTGGGCCCAGCATCACGGCAACCTGTCCGACCATGTCTTGATCTCGGAGGGCACTGCACAGCAGTTGCGGTGGTGGCTCACGGACCGCGATTGGGTCATGGGCAGGAGCCTCTCCCTTCCACAACCGGAGCATGTCGTAGTGACGGATGCGTCCCTCCTGGGATGGGGTGGCCATATGGGAGAGGCGGAGATCAGAGGCCTCTGGTCTCCGGCGGAGTCTCGTCTCCACATCAACCTGTTGGAGTTGAGAGCGATCCGACTTGCACTGAAAGCCTTCCTTCCCTCTGTCAGGGGCAGTGTCGTGCAGGTGTTCACGGACAACACCACCGCCATGTGGTATTGCAACAAGCAGGGCGGGGTGGGGTCGTGGACCCTTTGTCAGGAGGCTCTGCGCCTCTGGACGTGGCTGGAACACCAGGGCGTCACCCTAGTGGTTCAACATCTGGCGGGCTCTCTGAACGCCAGAGCGGACGAACTCAGCCGCCGGTGCATGATGGATCACGAATGGCGTCTGAACTCCGAAGTGGCGCAAGGTCTCTTTCAGCAGTGGGGAGAGCCTTGGTTAGATCTATTCGCCACCGAAGAGAACGCGCAATGTCAGCAGTTCTGCGCGTTGGAATTTCCAAGGCGGCACTCGCTCGGCGACGCTTTTCGTCACGAGTGGAGTTGCGGTCTGTTGTACGCCTTTCCGCCTATACCACTTCTGCCCAGAGTGCTGAAGAAGATCAGGCACGACCGGGCCCAAGTCATCTTGGTGGCTCCGGATTGGGCACGAAGATACTGGTATCCCGAGCTACTCAGTATGTTGACCGATCCCCCGATACGTCTGCCCCTTCGGGAGGATCTTCTGTCGCAGCAGCAGGGGACGGTCCTCCACCCGAACCTGTCCAGCCTCCACCTCCATGCGTGGAGATTGAGCGGCGGCAGTTAATGCCATTTGACTTGCCTCCTGAAGTCTGTGATATCATTCTGGCAGCCAGGCGTCCCTCCACAAAGACGGTATATGCCTGCCGGTGGAACAAATTTGTGGCATGGTGCACAGCAAAGGCTGTGGATCCCCTTTCCGCCCCTCTTTCTGAGGTTCTCCTCTTTCTTCTTTCTTTGGCCCGGCAGGGCTCTGCCCTGGGCACCCTGAAAGGTTATCTTGCTGCCATCTCTGCCTTCTTGCGGCTTCCTGATCAGCCTTCTCTTTTCAAGTCCCCTGTGGTTACACGCTTTCTAAAAGGCATTACTCACACGTTCCCTCCTGTCCCTTTTGTAATGCCTCAGTGGGACTTGAATCTGGTCTTGACATTCCTGATGTGCGCTCCCTTCGAGCCTCTTCACAATTGTCCTCTTCGTCTTCTGACTCTTAAGACTGCTTTTCTGGTAGCCATCACCTCGGCTAGACGGGTGAGTGAGCTCCAGGCTTTATCTTCAAAGCCTCCTTTTCTGTCTGTTCATCCGGACAAGGTTGTCCTTCGGCCTCGTCCCTCCTTTCTTCCGAAAGTAGTGACTCCATTTCATCTTGGGCAGTGTGTCACCTTGCCCACCTTCTTTCCGCCTCCGCATCCTTCCAAAGAGGAAGAGAGGCTCCACCGTCTGGACCCAAAACGTGCGCTCTCCTTTTATTTGGACCGCACAAAGCAGTTCCGGGTGGACGACCAACTTTTCGTTGGATACGTGGGTGCTAAGAAGGGGAAAGCTGTGCACAAACGGACCATCTCTCGGTGGGTCGTTTTGTGCATCAAAATTTGTTACTCTTTGGCTAAAAAGGACCCTCCTGTTGGGCTGCGCGCCCACTCCACTCGGGCCACAGCGGCTACTACTGCTTTGGGACGGGGTGTCCCTTTGCAGGACATCTGTCAGGCGGCGACGGGGGCTTCGCTACACACGTTTGCCAGACATTATTGCCTTGACAGCCAAGTCCGGAGGGATGGCTTCTTTGGCCGTTCTGTCCTCCAGGACTTTCTGGTGTGATCTTGGTTCGCAGACCCACCACCGGGGATGGTATTGCTTGGGTATCTATTCTAAGGTGAGGAATCTAACTAACGTGTTTCTTTCAGATGAACAAGTTACTTACCTTCGGTAACGATGTATCTGTAAGAAACATTAGTTAGTTAGATTCCTCACCGACCCACCCATCCTCCCCGTTCTGCGAACTGACATCTAGGGTTAAGGTTGTCCTTTCAGGCCCCTAGATTTTATTTTTGGCACCAGTGTCGGTCTTTGCATGGCTCTGCGTTCCTGGCGCGGAAGGCTATGTACAAGAACTGACGTCAGCGCGCGAGGGCGGCGTCTAAGTACTCCGACGACGTCATCCCGGCGCACGACGCCGACGACGGACGCGGAGCCGCAGACGACGCCTAGCGACGCGCAAGGGGTATTGCTGACGAAAAATCTTCCAGATCCAGTCTGACGCCTGGGGATATTCTAAGGTGAGGAATCTAACTAACTAATGTTTCTTACAGATACATCGTTACCGAAGGTAAGTAACTTGTTCCTCAGGCACTGAAGACAATGTACCATCTAATTTGGTTTATGCTCAGTTTGAACCGGACCTAACTAGAAAGGAGTATCTTTTTGATTATCCTCAAGATGATATTTTACAGGACTTTCAAGATTTAAGTGGTCTTGACACTTCTCCAGGTGTATATTTATCATCCCCTACTCCAGTTGTAGCTACTCATGAGGCAGCATCATTTGCTACAGTTTTACATAGGGCAGCTGAAACTTGTGATCTTGTCTTGCCATCTCAGGAGGTTAAGCCTACTTTTGTAACAGGCATACTGAATCTAGCTTGTACTTCACTGGAGCCTTTATTGACATGCAATTAGGCTTTAACAGATGTTTTAATGGGTACTTGGGCTAAACCAGGGTTTTGTCCTCCAATGAATTGCCTGATTGCACAAAGACACCCACCAGAACCGGAAGATCCGGAATGTTCAGCTCCAGAAAGCCTCTTTCTACAGGCTTTAGCTAGCCATACTAATCCTAATGCATTCCCTACTAATCATCCTGATGGGGAGTCTATGAAGATGGAAGCTTATACAAAAAAGGTATTCTCTTCCCCAAGTTTGACTTTGAGATCTGTTAATGCCTCTTCGAGAGGTATTCCCATGCGTTGTAGCATAGAGTGACTGATGTTTTACCTGCAGTCCCGAAGGATACTCGTGTGATATTACAGTATGTTTGCTTATTGACAAGATGCAGCAATATTAAATTCTCTATTAAATCTGATTTAGATACAACAGATTGTTTAGGAAGATCATTGGGGGACCATTGTAGTGAATAGACAACATGTTTGGAGCCTCTCCACTGGATTTTCTACAGATGTTCAATATTTATTAATGGATATGTCGTTTGATAGATAGTTATTTGTGAAAATAGCCCTCGAAAGATTTAAGGAAAGCAAGGCTACTGCCTGCTCCTTAGGTCGTCACTAATCGACCTAGTGGGTGCACACGTAGTTGGCTCCTCTTGACCCCGCGGTAATTTCTCCCGCTCTGGATTGATTCCTGTTTTGCTGCTGATCGCCAATTGACTGCGCGACCAGATCCTTGACTGCTGTTCCGTTTAACTTTGGGCTGCATACCGTTCCTCCCCCTGCATCGGTTGCCCTCCTTGCGAAGTTCATCAATTCTTTACTTCGCCATCCGAGGGAGGTTTTTCTCCCCGTGCCCTTTATTCCAGCATTCACCTATTGCTGAACACCCAGCCTTCTCCCCATGCACAAGAGCACTCCCAATTTAGGCGACCCAGGTCCTGATGATGATCCTTAATTGACAGGATCGAAACGCCGTCGACCATTACCCACCAGCCTAAACGTTCTTGGCGCACACAAACCTGGTTCATTGAAACAAAGAAAAATACCAATTTTACTATCGAGTAAATTGTTATATGGACCTTGTATTGTATATATTGCCTTTATGCGCCGTCTGTTGTGGTTTTTCACGTTGTCACTAGCGCCGTTGTTTCACTAGCACGAGCACTTTGTACACTTTTTCACTAGGGTTGCCAGAGTATTTTATACCCTGTTGTGCTCTTATTACTGCAATTCTTTTGATCTGCCAAATATATGACGCCGATTGGCGCTTTTGAAAAAACAACTTTGAGTTTCCTCTCTTGTGTTCCTTGTAATGTCTTGTACATACCTTTCTAAATAATTCAGTACATCCTGCTGAGATATTGTCGCATTTACATGCTCCTTAGGTTTGGCACCTCCAGCTCATTAGTTGCCACAGCCGCAGTACAGCATTCGAGGTTTTGGAAGAGGCTACCTTCAGAGACAGAGGCTATACATGCCTCAATTACAGCAGACCACCTAGCTTTTTAGGGGACGTGGTCATGGAGCAGGTAAGCAGCGTAAAGCAACTCAATGACAGAGTTCTGCCCAAACTCCAGCCCCCCTTCTGCAGCAACTTAAAAGACTAAGTTAACCTTGATGCCGCACTATCGCCCAGTTGGAGGTTGAGTCAGCTATTACCCCCTGGTAACTTCAGATCAATGGGTGCTCCAAATCATGGCACAAGGTTATTCCCCACCCTTTCAATCTCTCCCTCCAGACATTCCTCCTCCTCCTTCACCACAGTATCTTTCGGAGAACCACTTGTCAATTCTTTTCAAGACGGTATGGCTCTCTCAGCTATTACCCCCTGGTAACTTCAGATCAATGGGTGCTCCAGATCATGGCACAAGGTTATTCCCCACCCTTTCAATCTCTCCCTCCAGACATTCCTCCTCCTCCTTCACCACAGTATCTTTCGGAGAACCACTTGTCAATTCTTTTCAAGACGGTATGGCTCTCTTAGCAAAGGGAGCAATAGAGAAAGTTCCAGTTTCAGTTCGGTTTATAATGCCACAGTGGGATTAAAATGTATTTTTATGTATTTATTAATGTTATACATTTAGTTATTTACAATGTGAGCATTAAAGTTATGCAGCAGTTGTAATTACATTGTTCAATTTAACCTAGAATAACAGAAAAATCACTGTCCACATGTGGGCGTAACCCAGGTTTAATCTGGGCGCAAGTCTCACAGTTCAGTATTAGAGTCCAAATTCCTAGCTGTAACAATCAGCGTGGTTGGGAGCGGCCTTGGATCTAGGCACACCACAAATGGGGCCAACAATTGTGTTGGGTATGGGAGTTGTAATTTGACCATGCATGCAACCTATATAAGGGGGAGAAGGGGCCCCTCTGGCATGACCAATCTTCGTCAGCCCGTGTGAATACAAGCCATAGAAATGTAAAGGGTTTTGTGTCTCAGATCAGGATTCTTATTGGTGGGTTATCACTCAATCCCATCGTGGGTGTGTGTTTTAGGCTGTGGGTTGTAGAGAGTCGCCATGAGGGAAAACTAATTTCAGGGGATGATATTATCTGAAAATATCAAGAGAGATGGCCTCCATATTGCATTGAATACTTCCATCTGATTGTTTAGTTTATAAATCACCTTCTTGTGTGATATCATGTCAGCCATTGATGTAGCGCATTCTTCCATGGACGGTGGGGTGGCAGATTTCAAGTGTCTCAAAATACAGCTAATTTCCACTGTCAATGAGGTATCAAGCCAGCGTTTTTGGTGGGAGGTCTGTGGCAGTCGGAAGAGTATCCCATACCGCTGACCAGTAAAGGTTGAAGCACTGGGCATGTCCATAGTATGTGGATTGTATTTCCTCGAGCGTGTCTGCATCTCCAGCAGCAAAGGGAAGCAGCCAACTTCACCCTGTACAGCTTGACTGGGGACCAGTGCCAGTCCTAGAGGAACGTGAAATAGCTAAATTTCAGTCATAAACATTTGCCATGTCAGAAGAGTAGCTCCTCCCATTCTGTTTTAGATCGGGGTGCCTTGAGATGAGGTGTTCAGTAATTATAGAGATGGGTCTAGGTGGGTATCGAGAATGCATGGTTGATGAGAGTATAATTTAGGCCCCTAATAAGTTTCTTATAAAAGCCCCGTTTGGACAGATACCAGTGAAATCTCCTAGAGCCCGCGGGTTGCCTCTCAACTTCCGGAGAAGTATACCTTTTAGTTAAAGGTATTGCTAGCATTCCAGTTTACATTCTTGTTGTAGGTCAGCAAAGGTAACTAGGCGTCTGTTACAAATCAAATTATTTAGTGTTCCTATGCCCTTTTCTCAGATCAAAGGGGCCATAGCTGTGGTTCTCTTTCCACTCTACGTTCTGCGTTGCACCAAAGTGGAGTCGAAGAATGGCCATACCCCTCTTTTGTTTAAGCGTTCTATGTCCTGTTTCCCACATCTTTATGGTGCCTTGTAATATCGGATTGGTGGGTGCTGCAGGTGTTAAGGATTTATGTACACCACTGAAATATTATCAGGCACTTCCTGTATCTGTTTCTTAAGTTGCAACCAATCCGGAATTTCCAGAGTGGGTTGGAAATAATAAACAAACTGAGAGAGTTGGCTCGCCATATGGATTCCGAAAACTGAGTCCTCCAGAGGTGGTGGTCGCAAATAGTCTGGAGGCTGATAGTCTTGAGGCAACTCCTTTCTAGATGTATCACCTGATTCTTTAGCCTTCTAGAAATTGGGTTACTGGTTGACTGGGGTGTGAGCCTTGATACAGCAGCAACCACAACCCTAGTCAGGGTTAGGCACAAGCAAACCACAAACTAACCTGTGCTCACCCCCTGGTAGCTTGGCACAGAGCAGGCAGGGTTCATTTACAGGCAGTGTATACAGTATTTGTGTAACACTTCAAACAGTAAAACTGTGAAAACCCCACTCAAAAGGAAACCAATTAGTAGAACTTGAAATATTGAATTTCAATGTTTATAGTGAAAATAGCACCAATAAGCACAAAGCGCTAATGGGAATATCTGGTCGCTCGACCAGGACAAAGTCCCAAGTTCAGGCTGACCGCGATGGAACATCGGCCAGCTACAGGGACCCATTTAGGCCAGCTGAACAAAGTACCTTAAATCTTGGTCGCGGAGCATTGCATGGATCTGCATTAAAGATGCACTGCGCAGCCGAAGCTATGCATTGGTTCTGGGATGCGACGAGGCTGCAGTGCGAAGTCTTGCTGCGTCGCTGTATAGGATCCTGTCGACGGGACTTGCAATGCGCAGTTTGGTGTCAGGCAATGCGGTGCGCAGCTGGCGATTCATCGGTTCCAAGGAGCTGTGAGACTGCGATGTGGAGTCTGGCATCTTCGTCGAGGCTGCCATCGACGAAAGATGCGAGGACCTGGGTTTTGGATGTGCTGCGCTGTCGGGCAATGCATCAGTTCCGAGGGCTTGCAGGGCTATGATACTGGTCTTTCGCGATGAGTCCAATCTATGCAGTAGTGGCGATGCTTCGGTTCTGCTCAGGGGTGTGCGCCGTTTAGCCGAAGGAGAGCCATCAGTTCTGCTAGGGATGAGTCGTTCAGCAAAGAAGATGTTTTGGTTCCACTGGCAAGCACCTTAGGCCCACTTCTAAGGGTCCAGGCCTGGGGTGGCACCACTTGGCGGGGTGGACCCACAGATGGCAGAGTCCAGGTGCAGGAACTTGGAAGCCTGTTACGTCACTGAGGCTTCAGATCAGGAGGACAGCCAACTAGCCCTTGGAGTCACTCTGGGTTCAAGAGATGGAGGTTCAGTCCATCTTACCCAGACAAAAGGGCAGCAGATCAGCACAGCAAAGTCTAGCAATGTGGTGGAGAAACCTCGGCATTAGAGGCTCCGCATTTCCCTGCCTTTCTGGGTCCTGGAGCGACCCCCGCTCAACTGAAGGCGTTCTATGATGCCATGTGCACGATGTTTGGGCGGCCTAGCCCTGCCGGCGCGCCTTCGGGTCCCACAGGCTTAGAGGATGGAGGGGCCCCGGTAGTTTCCATGCTTGCGGCTCCAGCCCTGGCGCGCCGGTCTCCGACTGGACCCGTTCCGGAGTCCGGACCGACGTCGGTCGCACCTCCACAGTGACCTTTCCTGGCGTCACCTCCCGATCCTCATTCCTAATGACACGGAGCTGGTCAGGCGTCCTCCGACGCAGAGACCAGCGCTGACAGATCCGTACAGCTCCATACTGTTCACCCTGCCCTATTCTGAAGGGTTAGGGATGGAGGAAGAGGATTGGGAGGTGGAGCAGGATCCTTTAGAAATCCCACACCAACAAGATGTCGACGGGTACGAGGAGTTGGATGATGCCAGTGGTTTGGACATCTCCCCAGAGTCTGACATTCTTTCCCCCCCTACCCTGGCTACGGAGGAGGGAGCATAATTTGCCATGGCGGTAATGTAGGGCTGCTGTGGTCCTGGACCTGCAGAGGTCCTGCAGCCTGGTGTCTGCAGTTCAGAACCCCTACTGCCTTACAATGAGGCCTTAGCAGACGTCCTTCTGGGCACCTGGTCCAAACCCAGCACAGGGGCTCCTGTGACTAGGACGATGGCCCACCGCCATTGTCCCTGCACCGGGCGACCCACTTTTCCTCACCACCCCACCCCACAGAGTTTGGTGTTTCAGGCTTCCACTTTCCTTGGCGGGTTCCATTATGTACCATCGGACAGGGAATCCAAGAGAATTATGGAAAGAAGAAATGTATTTCTTCCGCCAGTCTGGCATTGCGGTCGGTGAACACCGCATGCCTTTTGGGCCATTATTCCCATTCGATACGGGACACGGATCCACAAGTGCTGCCCAGAGTCTCAGAGGAACACCGGGCTCTACTCTCCCAAGCTATTTCAGACGGGAGAGACGCAGCTAAGTTCGCCATCAGATGTGGCTTGGACACGACGTACTCGCTGCACAGAGCGATTTCCACGACGGTGGCCGTTCGTCACCACGCCTGGCTGAGAGCAAATATATGTTGTTACTACGCATTCCGTTGCAACGCATGCCTTTACCACGCATGCGTTACAACGGCCTTTACCTCGATTTTTCCTTTACCCCGCTTTTTCTTTTTTTGGGGGGGACCCCCCCAAGCCCCCTTTCTTCTTTTCTTTGCCTTTTTCTTAGCTCTTCGCCGACACTAAAAAGGGACTGACGCATTTTTTTGGTTGATGAAGACGTTGTTCTGTGATGACGTTGCTTGCGTGGTAAAGACGGTCGTTGAAGCAATACGCGTTGTCACAACGTTTACGAGGTAAGTGTACCGTTGTAAACGTAACGCGTAGAAAATGCTTCGTGGTAAAGGCTGTTTCCCCTGAGAGCATCTGTTTTTTCGGGAAATGTCCAGGCTAACCTCATGGACATGCCTTTTTATGGCTCCTGTCTCTTCGGAGACAAAGTGGATACTGCCCTTGAGCGTTTCAAAGACTCGCGGGCTGAGGCCAAGTCCTAGGAAGCTTGTTTCCGGTCCAGGGAAGGCATGGCTTGGCAGTTCGGGCTGGACTGTTCCCATGAGGCACAGGGTCAGACTGATTTGCATATGGCCATGTCTGAACTGGGGTGGCAGAGTGGGCTAAAGAACGGTGATGGATCAAACCCAGATCTGTTGACTGGGTGTGAGTGTTTGATTGGTTCTGATGCTCCGTCCATCACCACTCCTTTTTGTACTGCTTTGTTTGCCATCAGTTGGCAGGGTATGCTCAGACGTGAGTCCCTTGCTCACTTTGCCACTGGATTCAAGCAAGCCTGGCTGAAGACGGCTGAAATGCCAGAAACCGGTCCTAGGAAGCTTGTTTCCGGTCCAGGGAAGGCATGGCTTGGCAGTTCGTGCTGGACTGTTCCCATGAGGCACAGGGTCAGACTGATTTGCATATGGCCATGTCTGAACTGGGGTGGCAGAGTGGGCTAAAGAACGGTGATGGATCAAACCCAGATCTGTTGACTGGGTGTGAGTGTTCGATTGGTTCTGATACTCCGTCCATCACCACTCCTTTTTGTACTGCTTTGTTCGCCATAAGTTGGCAGGGTATGCTCAGACGTGAGTCCCTTGCTCACTTTGCCACTGGATTCAAGCAAGCCTGGCTGAAGACGGCTGAAATGCCAGAAATCGGTCCTAGGAAGCTTGTTTCCGGTCCAGGGAAGGCATGGCTTGGCAGTTCGGGCTGGACTGTTCCCATGAGGCACAGGGTCATACTAATTTGCATATGGCCATGTCTGAACTGGGGTGGCAGAGTGGGCTAAAGAACGGTGATGGATCAAACCCATATCTGTTGACTGGGTGTGAGTGTTTGATTGGTTCTGATGCTCCGTCCATCACCACTCCTTTTTGTACTGCTTTGTTCGCCATAAGTTGGCAGGGTATGCTCAGAGGTGAGTCCCCTGCTCACTTTGCCACTGGATTCAAGCAAGCCTGGCTGAAGACGGCTGAAATGCCAGAAACCGGTCCTAGGAAGCTTGTTTCTGGTCCAGGGAAGGCATGGCTTGGCAGTTCGGGCTGGACTGTTCCCATGAGGCACAGGGTCAGACTGATTTGCATATGGCCATGTCTGAACTGGGGTGGCAGAGTGGGCTAAAGAACGGTGATGGATCAAACCCAGATCTGTTGACTGGGTGTGAGTGTTTGATTGGTTCGGATGCTCCGTCCATCACCACTCCTTTTTGTACTGCTTTGTTCGCCATAAGTTGGCAGGGTATGCTCAGACGTGAGTCCCCTGCTCACTTTGCCACTGGATTCAAGCAAGCCTGGCTGAAGACGGCTGAAATGCCAGAAACCGGTCCTAGGAAGCTTGTTTCTGGTCCAGGGAAGGCATGGCTTGGCAGTTCGGGCTGGACTGTTCCCATGAGGCACAGGGTCAGACTGATTTGCATATGGCCATGTCTGAACTGGGGTGGCAGAGTGGGCTAAAAAACGGTGATGGATCAAACCCAGATCTGTTGACTGGGTGTGAGTGTTTGATTGGTTCTGATGCTCCGTCCATCACCACTCCTTTTTGTACTGCTTTGTTCGCCATAAGTTGGCAGGGTATGCTCAGACGTGAGTCCCTTGCTCACTTTGCCACTGGATTCAAGCAAGCCTGGCTGAAGACGGCTGAAATGCCAGAAACCGGTCCTAGGAAGCTTGTTTCTGGTCCAGGGAAGGCATGGCTTGGCAGTTCGGGCTGGACTGTTCCCATGAGGCACAGGGTCAGACTGATTTGCATATGGCCATGTCTGAACTGGGGTGGCAGAGTGGGCTAAAGAACGGTGATGGATCAAACCCAGATCTGTTGACTGGGTGTGAGTGTTTGATTGGTTCTGATGCTCCGTCCATCACCACTCCTTTTTGTACTGCTAAGTCTTTGGGCCTTACCACAACTGTTAGGGCCTTTTCCACTTTTTGTTCCTTTCATGGCTACAGAAGGAGCTATCAACCACGCCAACCCTATTCCGGCCAGTGGGCCCTGCAAGTTCTGCAACCTCTGCAGGGCCGTGGACACTTTTCACCCTGGCCCCGTGGGTTGGGAAACCAGAAGTCTAGCCAAGCCACGATCCCCTCCTCCACCGCAAAACCTTCCTAGTACAATCCCCCAGGAACACTCTCAGCCAGTTGGTGGCAGAATATGCCATCATCTCCACCACTGGGGAAACATAACAGCGGACAAGTGGTAATTGCAGATAGTCCGAAGGGGTTATTCCCTTCCCTCGAGACTACCCCTCCAACTATGCCTCCAGTGTTTGATTGGCTGACAGAGGATCACCTTGACTTATTCCATGAGGAAGTCAAGATTCTCTTGGCCAAGGGAGCTATAGAGAGGGTTCCTGGGACAGAAGTAGGGAGTGGTTGTTATTCCCGCTACTTTCTGGTGCCAAAGAAGGACAGAGGCCTTCGTCCTATTCTAGACCTCAATTAGTTCCTCAAAAAGGAGAAGTTGAAGATGCTCACCCTAGCTCAGAACCTGTCTGCCTTGGACTTGGGAGACTGGATGGTAGTGCTGGACTTACAGGATGCCTATTATCATATCCCCATCCTACCTGCCCATCGTCGCTACCTGCGGTTTATGGTGGGCCACGAGCACTTTCAATTTGCAGTGCTTCTCTTCAACCTCACTAGCGCCCCTCGGGTGTTCATAAAAGGTAATGGCGGTGGTAACAGCCCATCTGTGGAGATCAGGGGTTCCAGTCTTCCCCTATCTCGACGACTGGTTGTGGAAGGCGGGTTTGCCACAAACAATTGTCTCCCGACTACAGCGAACCTCCTGAATTTGCTGGGGTTCACTATCAACGCGCCAAAGTCCCACCTGACCCCCTCTCAGACGCTCCCTTTCATTGGAGCGTTTCTGGATACGGTGCAGTTTCGAACCTATCCTCCCGAACGGCGAGTCCAGGATATTCAGGCTATGATACTGATGTTTCAGCCTTTATCCTGGATTTCGGTGAGAATGACTCTGAGGCTGTTGGGCCTCATGGCCTCCTGCATCCTGCTAGTGACCCATGCACAGTGGCGCATGCGGGCTCTGCAGCGTGACCTGAAATTCCAAAGGGCACAGCATCGAGGAAATCTCGCCGACCTGGTTCAGATCTCCAAAGGCATTGCAAACGACCTGCAGTAGTGGCTGACAGACTGCGATTGGGTCAAGGGCAGCCTCCTGACCCTTCCCCACCCAGATCTCACAGTAGTGACAGATGTGTCTCTTATGGGATGGGGAGGCCATTTGGGAGAGGTGGAGATGAGAGGACCCTGGTCTCTGCCGGTGGCCAGTCTTCATATCAATCTGTTGGAGCTTCGGGCGATCTGGCTGGCACTGAAAGCCTTTTTACCATCCATATACGGAAGGCTAATCCAATTGTTCACAGACCACACTATCGAAATGTGGTACTGCAGCAAGGGTGGAGTGGGGTTGTGGGCTCTTTGTCAAGAGATTCTGAGTTTCTGGACTTGGCTGGAACAACAGGGCATTTCCCTGGTGGTTAAACACCAGTCCGGTTCTCTGAACGCCAGGGCCGACGAGCTCAGACGAAGGTTCCTGCGGCTCATGAGTGGCGTCTCCATCAGGACGTGGTACAAGGTCTCATTCAGCGGTGGGGAGATCCTTGGTTAGATCCGTTTGGCTCCGAAGAGAACGCGCAATGTCATAAGTTCTGCCTTTTGGAGTTTGGCGGCTCTCGTTCGGCGACGCTTTTCGTTGCAAGTGGAGCTCAGGCCTCCTATACGCCTTTCTGCCCATGTAACTCATGCCCAGAGTGCTCAAGAAGATCAGGAGCAACTGGGCACAAGTCATTCTCGTGGTTCCGGACTAGGCACGGAGAGTTTGGTATCCCGAGCTTCTATCAGTTTGCCCCTTCGGGAGAATCTTCTGTCACAGCAACAGGGAGGGTCCTCCACCCGCACCTGTCCACTCTCCGCCTCCTTGCGTGAAGATTTAGCGGCGACAGATGACAGCTTTTGACCTTCCTCCCGAAGTCTGTGAGGTTATTCTGGCAGCCAGGCGACCCTCCACAAAATCGGTATACACCTGCTGATGGAACAAGTTTTGTAAATATTGCACAGACCGGTCTAGTGACCCTCTATCTGCATCTTTATCTGATATCTTCCTGTTTATTCTTTCCCTGGCCAGGCAAGTCTCTGCTCTGGGCACCTTGAAGGGAAATCGTTTGGCCATTCTTTTCTTCAGCTGCCTGATGAGCCTTCTCTTTTCAAATCGCCTCTGGTGCAGAGGTTCTTGAAGGGGTTAACCCTTTTCTTCCCCCTTCACCGTGCCACAGTTGGACCTTAACATGGTTCTCACAGTTTGAGCCGCTGCACAACTGCCCTTTACTGCTGCTCACCATCAAAACAACCTCATTAGTGGTAGTAACCTCTGCCGGGGGGGTGAGTGAACTGCAGGCATTGTCGTCAAAGCCTCCTTACCTGACGGTCTTCCCGGATAAAGTGGTACTCCGGACTAGGGCATCTTTTCTGCCTAAGGTGGTAACACCCTTCCATCTGGGACAGTCTGTTACCCTGCCCACCTTCTATGCAACCCCGCACCCTTCCAAGGAAGAGGAGCGTCTCCATCGCCTGGACCTAAAAAGAGCGTTATCGTTCTATCACAATTGAACCATATAGTTCCGGGTGGATGACTAACTCTTTATAGGGTACGTGGGGACATAGAAAGGACGTGCTGTCCAAAAGATGACTATATCCTACTGGGTTATCCTCTGTATCAAAATCTGCTATGCCTTAGCGAAAAAAGATCCCTCTGAAGGGCTGAGAGCCCATTCCACCAGTGTAAAAGCGGCCACCACAGCTCTCCAGCGTGGTGTCCCCGTGTCTGATATCTGCCAAGCAGCCACGTGGGCGTCTCTGCATACTTGCCAGACACTATTGCCTGGATTCACAAGTTCACAGAGAAGGCCTGTTTGGTCGCTCTGTCTTGCAGGACTTCCTGGTATAAACTTCCCGCAGTCCCTCCTTTTAGGAAGGAATTGCTTGGGTATCTGTTCAAAGGAAAGGAATCTGTGTATAGATGTCTCTATCAGATGGACAAGTTACTTACCTTCGGTAATGCTTTATCTGGTAGAGATATGATCTAGCCGCAGATAGCTTACCGACTGTAGGAAAGCAAAATCTGCTTTCATGGTCACCCCCACTTTTTGCTGGTGTCATTATGTTTTCCTGACTAGTCTGACTGGGATCCTGCTGATCAGGACCCCAGTTTCTGTGCTTCATCAATAAATTGGACATGGTGAGTACCTAGGCACCTTCCAGATTGGCTACTGGTGTACCCTCGTAAGGCCCTAGTATATGGTACTAAGGT
The DNA here is from genome assembly GCF_964204655.1 of Triturus cristatus. Classification (NCBI taxonomy): domain Eukaryota; kingdom Metazoa; phylum Chordata; class Amphibia; order Caudata; family Salamandridae; genus Triturus; species Triturus cristatus. The sequence continues at coordinate 409,476,106 of NC_140582.1, forward strand.
ACCCAGGGCGTAGGTACACCAGGGGTCTCCCATGGGCTGCAGCATGTATTATGCTACCCATGAGAGACCACTCAAATTGTGACTACAGGCCTGCCATTGCAACCTGTGTAAGCTGGTGCTGGCACCACTTACGACAGATATAGGTTTCCCTATATCTAAGGTCACTACATTTAAAACCTATAAGTCACCCCTAAGAGGCATGCCTTTCAATCCTGAAGGCAGGGTCCTGGATCCTAAGTGTGAGGGTGCCCCTGCATGGGCAGGGCACCCCTACAACCTTCGGAGTCCATTCTCCCAGGTTGTAAGTGCAACAGCCATAACTACATGTAGAGTGGCCATGCGCCATTACGTGATGACCATCTCTAAACTGGCTGTAACGAGCCCTGTCATGTTTGGTATTAAACATGTTGGAATTATACCCCCACGCCGTTTACGGCGTGGGAGGTATGATTACATATACAGTAAAGCTCCTCCGGGAGGCCCTCAGTGCTCCCGGTACCAGTCTTCCAGAACCGGACAGCAAGTTAGGGCTGCTGCCTGCCAGAGACACGTTTCTGCTGTCCAGCTGCTGAGCAGGGGAATGCAGAACAATAGGTATCCTGTCACAGGGAGGTGTGACCACCTCCCATACAGGGTTTAGTGTATTGGGACAGTGTAGGGGCGCTTACCAGCGCCTCTGAGACTACTTGAAGGACACATTTGGTCCCCTCCTTGCATACTCCAGTTCAAACCAGTTCAGGGAGCTGTTGGCTCTCGCTCTGGGGCAAAACTGGACAAAGGACATGGGAGTATCCTCCCCACTGTCCAGCCCTCCTCTGGGAGGGAACCCTGAATCGTCCCAAGCCTTTCCTAAGGGTAACTAAGGGCTTACCCGTGGACGGGTCCCTAGATTCGTCTTGGGAAAAGATTCAGATCACATACCACTTCAACTTCGACCGTCTGGACACTCTGTACTTCGCTGGATTTCGCTTTGGGAACCGAGGCTGCACCAGCGAAGATTCCTGTTGCTCCTGGTCTTGTCGTCCTGCTGGTCTTTTGCAACATCTGTGCCCGTGCTCCATACAAGTTCTTCATCAGGCCTGTGGACATCCAAGGCAAATGAAGGAATCTCCCTTGGAATGAAGGAGTCACTCCCCTGCATCTGCAGGTACTACAACGCAACTGACCGGTCAGCTTATCCTGGGCTCCCACAGACTCCAAAAGGTTCTGCAACTCCCTCCAGGCCTGCACTGTCTTACCGAGTTTGAGGCCAGTATCCCTCGTCTGAACCGCTGGAACAGAACCCCTGTGCACCACGTCGACTTGCCGTTGCCAAGGCTTATTGACTCTCTCCTCCAGAGCTCTTTGGGCTCCAAGAAGCTCCAACCTCAAGCAACTCCTGAAGCCAAGATCTTTGCTCTCACCGCTTTCTCTGCACTGTGGGCTTCATCATTGGTGAGCTGCTCAAGGTCCTCTTGCGAGTACTGTGCCTTCGGCCCGTGGGTCCTCTTGAGAGTCTTCTTTGGCTTTAGTGGGCTCCCCTGCTTGCTTAGGCCTGCTCGTGGTGAGCTGCTGGTCCCGACACTGCACCTTTTTCATCTACTAAGTTGTTTGCCGCTGCCAAGGCTTGTTGGTGCCCCTGCCGGACACTGACCCCTTGGCTCTCGATATCAGACGTGGGACAGCTCGTGGATGGCTCCTGGTCTTCCACAGTGTCGCCTGGTATGCACAGCTGCAACTTCAAGGGCACCGTCAACCTCTCCTGCCTTTCCGACATCGGTGGGCATTCGTCTTCTGGGCCTCCTGGTCACTCCTGAGTGGCATAGACTTTATCCCCTCTGCTTGCAGGTACCTCTCACCTTGAATCCACCTTTGGGTTCCACCGGACTCCTTCGTCATCTTCTCCAGCTGCATTTTTCCTAGAAGTCCTCCATTGTGGTCTGCGTCGGTTTCCGACATCACTTCACACCTATGCACCCTGCTTCCCTGGTGTAGGTATCCTGGTTCCTGGGGTATCCATGGGTGGGGTGACTCTCCAAACTTCCATATTCCACTGGGTTTCTTCAGGGTCCACTGGAAAGGGTCCTTCTCTTTTAAAATTGCAACCTAGATACTCATCTTGGGTGGTTCCTTGGGTCCCCGGCTCTTCTACATCTTCTGGGTCCATTCTTGTCTTGAGTCGTGGTTTGCAATCCACCATTCTAGTATATGGTTTGGTTGCCCCTGGAGACCACTATGCGTGTGTGCTACTTACATGCTCCATTTCCTAAGTATTGTGTGTATTGTGTTTCTATCTCCGGGTAAGAGATAGTACAAATGTGTTAGTGAGTGTTTGTAATAAAATACATATTTTTATAACTACACTGTGTGATTCTTTTTCACTTAACTTATACAATAAGATTAAGTACTAGTAAAACAAGCTGCTTTACACTCCTTTTGGACTAAGCCTGAAGGGTGCTCTCCACAGCTACCACTTAGATAGGTTTCTAAGGTTGTCTAAAACCACTACAATCACCATAAGCGTTGTCTGGATTAGTGCAGGGTGCTACACTTACATAAGTGTGCACCATATACCAAGCCAGCCTCTCCGACCTACCCATCCTCCCCGCACTGCGGAATTGTTTTAGTGTCAGGGATGTTCACCTTCAGGGCCCTATTTTTAATTTTTTTAACACACCATGGTCAGTCACTTCATGGCTTCGTGCTTCTGTTGTGCTTCTGTTGTGGAAAGTCGTGAAAAGTACTGACGTCAGCGTGCCGGAGTGGTGGTTATATTGACGACGTGGACATCGCGACGACAACAAACACGACGCTGACGACGTCACGCGGCGTCGACCGACGCCATCTACCGGCGCGCAGGGGTACTGCTAAGAAAAATGTTCCGGATCCAGCCTGAGGCATGGAAGTACAAAGGTTAGGAATCTGCAGCTAGATCATGTCTCTACCAGATAAGGTGTAACCGAAGGTAAACAACTTGTCCGCCATGACTATTGCTTCTTCCTCTGGTCAGCCCATGGTTGACAATACGAGGCGTAGGTGGTTGTGTGCCCCTTCCGCCTTGAGACTCGGTTCCCGTCTTTCTCACTTGGTTGGCTGGGCAAGTCCCGTAGTCTCACCCTCGTCATTGGTTCCTGGGGGACTGGGGCTCCCTTCTTTACTCCCGCTAGCAGTAGCCCTGTCTATAACTGCCAGGAACATCCCTCTTGCTCATATGTGTTCACCTAAACCAGTGGAAGTGCAGGAAGTGCATGTTCTCCGGACTGGTGGGGTTCTGTGTGGCTGATGCGATGGACGGTGGGGTTACTTCTGGGAGCCCTCGCACCGGACTGTGGTTGCGCTGGGACTGCCAGGGCCTACTGGCCTGTTAGTCTCTCATGCCTGGGACTAACCATTCGTTGTTCGATAGGTGGCCCGCCGGCTTCTTCAACTGGCAGATTGGAGTACTAATGTGGTAGAGCAGGCGAGAGCACCTCCATACCCGCATACCCAGAACTCTGACTGCAAACGCACTTTTCCCCCTCCTGAGGCGGAAGCCGGGAGGTCTCTTGCCTTTCCACTTTATTTTAGCTATTTTAGCTGTTTTTAAAAATCGCATTGTGTATTTTTCACTGTGGCTACATCTGAGCAGTATTTGATGTGCTGTGTCCCCCTGCACTCAGTAGCGCTTCAGATCCCTTTCACCCCCTCCCCTCTTGCTCCGGTCCTGCTCTCGGCCGAGTGTTGACGCCGAGAGCAGAGCACCGGTTTTGGCGGCCATCTTGGGTCGGGTTGTGGTTCGTGACGCGATTGGCAGCGTCATAAAAACGGGCAGGGATGTCTCCGCGCAGCGGACGCGAGCAGCGGACGCGCCGGATCTGTGCCGGAGTCGTGCCAGAGTCCTGCCCGTCTGCGCCCGTCTGCGTCACGGCAGCGACCGGCGCGGCGGCAGACCCTGGCCATAGGCTTACCTACTCCGCAACGGATTTATTATCCTATAACTTGAATATTACGTCCTGTCGGCCTGTCTTTCCAGGCCGTTACAAAGGTAAATGTCGCTGTCCTGGTTGTGGATGGTACCCTAACATCTACCGGGTTTCTGAGGGACCCCACTTACTCCCCGTAAATAATTTTAAGTGTTTACTGTTAAATACCCGTTCTTTGCATAGACACGCTCTGGACATTTTTGAGCTATTGATCGTTGAGAAACCACTTTGTCTAATGCTTACAGAAACCTGGCTCAATGAGTCTTCTAACCCTGATATTGCGGCAGCCATTCCTCCCGACTATATAGTCTATAGACAGGATAGGGCACTGGGTAAAGGTGGGGGTGTGGCTCTTGCAGTTCAAAGATCCTTTGCTTGTGCAATCATTCCTTCCTCACCGATCTCTGGCTGCGAATCCCTCGCCTTCTCTATTACACTTTCCCCACACCAATCATTCTCAGGGTTCCTAGTTTATAGACCTCCTGGTCTGCGTGGTTCCTTCTTCGATGAGCTTCAATCAGCTATTTCCACTCTATGCCTGAAGGTGGAACACTGCATAATGCTTGGGGATTTTAACAGTCACATGGATGTCGAGTCGGACAGTGAAGCTATTAAAATCACGGACATCACTGCTCCCCTTGGTCTAACTCCCTACATCTTTAGTGCAACTCATGATAAGGGTCACACTCTTGACCAAGTGTTCTCCACCATTCCCCTCATTACGTCCCGTCCCACTCCTGTTTTGTGGTCTGACCACTCCCTGCTCAGGTTTCTAATTCAAGGTAGAAGCAAAATCTCTTGTACTAACTCTGACCAACTTAGGCACCCCAGTAGACCCTTTCATAAAATTACTCAGGAGAGCCTTGTTCAAGCGTATCAAGAACATCCTTGTATCCTATCCGGCCATCTCGAAAGAGACCTTGAAACTTTTCAGAAATGGCTTACGGATAGGCTTGATGATCTTGCTCCTCTTTCTACGCCTCGCTCATCCATTAAGCGTAGCTCGGCTCCTTGGTTCTCTAAATCACTGACTCTTGCTAGGCGAAACTGTAAGTTAGCCGAAAGACTCTGGCGGAAACAGTACGATCAGGAAGCTAAGTCCGCTTACAAAGCATCTATCAAATCTTATCATGCGGCTATCCTAGAGGCCAAAAAGAATTATTTCGCCAACAGAATTGAAGCTGCGTCAAACTCGTGTAAAGAAATTTTTTCCATTGTCAAAGAGTTTGTTTCTCCTAAATCGAGTTCAGTCCAGCATAAGTTCTCTGAACCTTGGGTAAAGGAGCTGGCTATCTTTTTTAATATGAAAATCAAACTCATCCAAGAATCCTTTCCTCCAGCTGTCCCCAATGTACCTATGATTGATTCAAATCTGTTGTCTTTTCCATCTGATACGTGCCCCACTCTATCGGAGTACCCACCTTTATCGGAATCTACTTCTTTGGATCTCCTACTCAGAATTAACTCAGGCTCCCCGCTTGACCCCTGTCCGGCGAGTTTTCTAGCTAGGAATGCCAAGATTCTTAATTCACTGATCTACCCTGTCTTGAATTTATCCCTGTCCAGTGGCATGGTTCCGCCAGCATGGAAGAAGGCAATGGTTGTTCCCCTTCTAAAAAAACCAGGCCTTGATCCAGAGATACACGCGAACTATAGGCCCATATCTCTCCTGCCCAGTCTGGCTAAGATCGTCGAGAAGCACGTCCACTCTGTGCTTTCTTCCTTCTTGGAAGATCAGGGGTTACTCCACTCTACCCAATCTGGCTTCCGCTCCAATTTGAGCACCGAGACCGCTCTTTTGGAAGTAAACGAAGCCATTAAGGAAGTTCTCGACGCAGGGGGAAGAGCTATGCTGGTGATGTTGGATCTGTCGGCGGCCTTCGACACCGTCCCGCATGAGGCCCTCTTGAGAAGACTTCACGAGATTGGTCTCCGTGGAACGGTGTTGAGCTGGTTGAGATCTTACCTAGCGGGTCGTCGACAAGTGGTCTGGGCCCCGCCGTACTCCGCTGAGGTGCCGCCTATGGATGTTGGAGTCCCACAAGGGTCGGTGCTGAGCCCGACCCTTTTTAACATCTTCATGACTCCACTGGCGGTACTTGCGGAGTCCATGGGTGCCCAGATCATATCATACGCTGACGACTCCCAGCTTCTCTTCACCTGCAAGAAGGGCATGGAGTTTGACGGGGAGAGCATCCGTGGTTGCCTGGGGGCTGTTTTCGACTGGTTTCAGCGAAGCAGCCTCAAATGCAACCCTGATAAATCTGAGGTGCTTTTCTTCGGCTGTCAAGCAGATCCACCGTGGCAGGAATGGTGGCCGGTGTGTATGTCACCCCCTTCCTCTTCCTCTGTGGTTGCAAAAAACTTGGGGATCAAAATCGACAACACCCTTTCGCTGAAAACACAGATCACAGGTCTCTCCAGCACCTGTTTTGGTCTGTTAAAAATGCTGCGAAAATTTCTTCCTCTGCTCCCTTTAGTCCACTGGAAGCTGACGGTACAGGCTTTGATTTGTTCCAGGATTGATTACTCAAATGTCCTCTACCTGGGTTTACCGGACTACCTCCTGCACTAACTTCAGGTAGTTCAAAACTCCGCAGCAAGGGCGATCTTTGGCCTACCTCGACAAGCTCGGGCTTCAGAGCTGCTTTCTTCCCTTCATTGGCTCCCAGTTAAGAAGCGGATTACTTTCAAGGCTCTCACTTTAGCCCACAAGGCACTCCATTTGGTTGGGGCCTCATACATTCAGAAACGGCTTCTTTTCTATAAACCCACCAGATCTCTCCGATCGGAATGTCTTGGCCTGGCAACGGTTCCTCCCATTAGAAGGGTCAGGATAGGTGGTCGTTCCTTTACACATCTTGCCCCAAAACTATGGAACTCCTTGCCTGTGGATCTGCGCCGTACTTCTAATCTGCTTGCCTTTAGAAAGGCCCTGAAAACTTGGCTTTACAAGCAGTAACTTGTTATGTTTGTGTTTTCTTCCATCTTCTTTCTCAGTTTGGGGTCAGAAAGCGCCGGGACACTCCCTGGAGTAGCCGTGCGCTATATAAGCAACCCCAATAACATAACATAACATTTGATATTAGAGGTGCCGACGCTTGCTATTTATAGTGCAGGACTGTCGATCTGTGCTTCCTTGAAGATGGCCCATAGTTCTAATAATGCCTCTCTCCTGTCTTTCTTTTGTCCTGTGTATTTGGTTTGTATTTGTGTTCTCATGTGTTCAATTTTGTTAGTGTCAGAGGTTCCCTCATTTGGCCAGCAAAATGTGTGTACCTTCCTGGTGCCATTATTGGCAACCCTTATTACTTTTTTAACCTGTGTGAGGAACCTGGTTTGCACGTGTATTAATGATGTTTTCATGATAAGTCTGGTAGTTTCTGATAGATACATCTGCCAGTGGATTCCTCACCTTGTGAATATCCCCTGCACCAGCAACATTCAAATTTTTTTTGTAGCTCTCCACGCCAACGAGGACGACGTCACAATAGCATGGATCCGCACGCAGCTCCGCTGACGTCACTGGAGCCATAAGAGAGCCTCGTTGGCGTGATGACGTCAGTTCCCTTTTTTCCGCGCCGTCGACACTAACGGTTTTCTGGGACTCTCCGTAGTTACTTTGTATTTCTGGATTGTGTTTCTGGTCTTCTCTTGCTTCTTTCCTGAAGATGTCGTCGAGGAAGTCAGGGTTCAAGCCCTGTAGAGAGTGCGGAGGATATATGTTCCTCATGGATCCTCACGAAGATTGTGTCTGGTAACTGTCGTCGGATCACGACGTCGAGGGGCGCTCTTGCTGCCGTAAGATGAACCCGAAGGCTTTAAAGGAGAGAGAGGCCAAGCTGTTCATCGCGAAGATGAGGAAGGAGAAGAGAGGTCGAAGGCGATCGAGGTCCAGGTCCAGGTCGAAGTCGAGGTCGGGTTCGAAGTCGACGTCGAGTCATGCTTCAAAATCAAAGAAGCATAAAAAGAAGAAGAGGCAGGGCTCTCGACGCCGTTCAGATAAGGAGACGGCTCCAAAATCGACTTCTCCAGTTCCTCAGCGTCGTAAGGACTATGTTTCTCCTTTGGTTTCGAATCTGGCTTCACCTGTTCGTCCGGCTTCGCCTGCAGCCTCTCCGGAGCGTTCTCCAGCTCCGGCTCCATCTCCAACCCCGACGCATGCTCCGGTGGTAGAGGCTCCGGTACCTGATGAGTCGTCGACTCCATTGGCTCCACCGTCCGCACCGAATGGCCCGAGTCCGATAATGCCTCAGCCTGAGCCTTCATTGGGCCCTTACCCACCTTTCCCTGGCCCGGGCCAAGACCCATCGCATTACTTGAATGCCATATATGGTGTCTTCACAAGAGCAATGTACCCCTCTGGAGCACCTTCGGATCCCATGGGTCCAGTGGCCTTTAATTTGGGGGTTCCTCAGGCCTATGCTCAGGCTCCCTTTATGCCATTCCTTCCAGCGGCGCCGTCCTGGCATTTCCCGGCGCCAAAGACGTCGACGCCGTTCCCTTCATCTCCGGCTCTGCCAGCTCGACCTCGTTCGACTCAGGCTGTGCCTCCGGATCCGTGTTCGATGCCGGCTCCGTCGGAGTGGTGTGTGGCGCCGCCGACGCCGGTTCTGAGGATAAAATCCAGGCGGGAGGCGCAGAGGATTTCGGAAGAGCAGAGGTATCAGGCAGAAGAATTGGAGGAAGGTGAGCTTCAAGAGTCAGATGACTTATTTGAAGACTTAAGGGAGGCAAGTGGCCTTGACATGTCCCGAGAATGGGAGCTTTCTCCTCCTTCAGATGCTCCCTCTAAGGATGTGGTTCCTTACCACACAATTATAAGGAAGGCAGTGGAGCTCTTAGACTTGCAGCTCCCAACGGCTGAATTTAAGTCTGATATCTTGACTGAGGTTCTTCATTCTCCCTCCACTGTAGTAGAACCTTTGCTTCCTTTCAATGATGCCATCACTGAGCCAGTTATGGAGGTTTGGCGTAAGCCCTTTTTGGCTCCGGCAGTGTCAAAATCTGTTGCTAGGAGGTACAGGGCGGCTCCAGGAGATCGGGACTTCCTAACATCGCATCCTTCTCCTGAGAGTCTGGTGGTTCAAGCTGCATGTTCGAAGAAGTCTTCTGGAGCTTTTCCTCAAGTTCCTGGTGATAGAGAGTCAAAAAATCTTGACCAGTCAGCCAAGAGGGTGTTCTCCTCGGCATGTATGGCCTTGAAGTCCACAAATGCCACCTGTCTTTTGGGCCGTTACATCCACACCCTAATGGACTCTGCAAGACAGCTGGCTCCTAAATAGTCTGAGGAGGACAGGCAGAATTTTAATTAGGTCTTGTCGGATACTCAAGCAGCTGCACGTCAAATTATTCAGAGTGGTTTGGACACTGCGGACTCTGTTGCCAGGATCATGGGCTCCTCGGTTGCCACAAGCAGAAGTGCTTGACTTAAGTCGTCGGAGTTCTCTCCAGATGTAAAGGCAACACTTCTAGACCTACCCTTTGATGGTTCTGGACTGTTTGGGAAGAAAGCAGATGCAGCCTTGGAAAGGTTCAAGGACAGCAAAGCCACAGCTAAGTCTCTGGTTCTGCAGGCGCAGTCTAGAGGTTCCTCTTACGGAAGGTACAGAGGTTTTGGGAGGTCCTCCTTTCGGACCTACAGGCAGCCTCAGCAGCAGCAGCAGCAAAATACCCTGTATAAGGCCTACAGGGGCAAGAACAGAGGTCGTCCACGAGGTCATCAGCCCTCCTCCTCCTCTTCCTCCCTCCCTCTTCCCACAGAAAAGCAGCCCTAGATCCACCATTCTGGATCATGTTGGTCCTGTGGGAGGTCGGCTTGCCCATTTTCTACAGGATTGGGAATCGGTCACTACAGACCTTTGGGTTCTAAACCTTGTGAAAAATGGGTATGCTCTTCCTTTTCGGGAATTACCTCCAAATTACCCTCCTTGCCAAGGTGCTTGCTCAGAGGACCACCTTCTTCTCCTGCAGGAGGAAGTCCTGATATTACTGAAAAAAGGTGCGATAGAGGTGGTTTCAGAGTGGGAATGGGGTCAGGGATGCTACTCCCGGTATTTCCTGATACCCAAGAAGAAGGGTAGGCTACGTCCAATCCTGAATCTCAGGATCTTGAACCTTTTTCTGAAGCAGGAGAGGTTCAAGATGCTCACCCTTGCGCAGGTTCTTCAAGCGCTGCAACTGGAGGACTGGATGGTGTCGATCGACTTGCAGGATGCGTATTTTCATATTCCGATCCTGAAGTCGCACAGGAAGTATCTCCGTTTTACGGTAGGGTCGCAACATTATCAGTTTGCGGTTCTCCCGTTTGGTCTTACTACTGCACCTCGAGTCTTCACCAAGGTGATGGCAGTGGTGGCAGACCATATCAGTAGGTCGGGATTCCAGTTTTCCCCTATCTGGACGACTGGCTGATCAAAGCGGAGTCGCCAGAGAAGGTGCTTCATCATCTGCAGGTTACAACTCAGCTGTTGTACAAATTGGGTTTCTCGATAAACGTGCCCAAATCTCACCTGGTGCCTTTTCAGCGCAACCTGTTCATAGGGGCGGTACTGGACACTGCTGTGTGTTGAGCATTCCCACCTCCACAAAGGATTCTCGAGATACAGGAAATGATTCCCTTGTTTTACAATGGAGCGGTCATTCCAGTCCTGAAGGTCCTTCGTCTGCTCGGTCTGTTTGCTTCCTGCATTCTGTTGGTCAACCATGCACGCTGGCACATGAGGGCGCTCCAGTGGTGCCTCCGCAGGCAGTGGTATCAGCACAACGAAGATCTCAGGGAGTCTGTGAGGATCTCCAGAGAAGCTGCAGCAGATCTGTCTTGGTGGAGCGTGGAGGGCAATCTGTCTCAAGGAAAGCCCTTCCAACTACCTCCATCGGTGGCCACAGTGATAACGGATGCATCCACTTTAGGGTGGGGTGTGCATCTGGGAGATCTGGAGATCAAGGGTCTTTGGTCTCCAGAGGAAAGGTTGCTTCACATCAACCTTTTGGAGTTGCGGGCGATACGTTTGGCACTCAAGGCCTTCGTCCCTTCGCAGTCAGTCGGTTCAAGTCCTGACGGCCAACACTACCGCGATGTGGTATGTCAACAAGTAGTGAGGAGTGGGGTCGCATGGTCTCTGCAGAGATGCTCTGCGTCTCTGGTCCTGGGCTCAGGATCATCAGATTTGTCTGATGGCAAATCATCTGGCCGGAGTTCTGAACGTGCGTGCAGACATTCTCAGTCGGCAGTTCTCTGCTGACCACGAATGGAGGCTCCATCCGGAGGTGGTTTGTCACGTCTTTCGGACGTGGGGAACTCCTCGGGTGGACCTGTTTGCCACTCACGAGAACGCTCACTGCCCGTCATTCTGCAGTCTCCAGTCTCCGATGCAGGGAGCTTTGGGGGACGCGTTTCAGTTGAGATGGGACTCACATCTCCTTTACGTGTTTCCTCCCATACCCTTGATTCCTCTGGTTTTGAGGAAGATTCGCCAAGACCGGGCCCAAGTCATATTGATCGCCCTGGATTGGCCAAGAAGGGTGTGGTATACAGATCTTCTCCACCTCTCCTCGTGCCCTCCGCCTTGCCTCGTGCCCTCCGCCTCCCTCTCAGGGCAGACCTCCTCTCGCAGTCACAGGGGCAGGTTCTACACTCCCACCTCCAGAGCTTACACCTTCATGCCTGGAGATTGAACGGGGCAACCTGAATTCTTTTTCTCTCCCGCCTGATGTGGTGGACGTGATTTTGTCTGCCAGGCGTCTCTCCACCAAGTCTATCTATTCCTATAGGTGGTCCAAATTTGTCCATTGGTGTGGGGAGAAGTTTATTGACCCTTTGAGGGCTCGTTTATCCAACATCCTTCAGTTTGCTCTCTCTAGCTCAGCAAGGTTTTGCTGTAGCTACTGTGAAGGGTTATTTATCCGCTTTGTCGGCATTCCTTTGCTTGCCGGATCAGCCGTCCTTGTTTAAATCACCTATTGTGTTACGGTTCATTAAGGGCCTTACCAACAAATTTCCGCCCACTCCATTTATTGTGCCTCAATGGGACTTAAATCTTGTCTTAACTTACTTGATGGGTTCTCCCTTTGAACCCTTGCACAAGTGTCCCTTAAGGCTATTGTCTTTTAAAACAGTTTTTCTCATTGCCATTACCTCGGCAAGGAGGGTAAGTGAGCTTCAAGCTCTGAGTTCGAAACCCCCGTTCTTGACCATTCATGCTGAAAGAATGGTACTCCGAACCAGGGCTGCTTTTCTGCCTAAGGTGGTAACACCTTTCCATCTGGGGCAGTCCATTACTCTTCCTACCTTCTAACCTCCCCCTCACCCTTCCAAGGAGGAGGAGCGGCTTCACCGCTTGGACCCTAAAAGGACGGTGAGTTTTTACCTCGATAGAACTAAAGACTTTCCAGTGGATGACCAGCTCTTCGTGGGCTTCATTGGCTGCAGGAAAGGCAGAGCGGTGCACAAGCGCACCCCTTCCAGATGGATTATCTTGTGCATCAAGATCTGTTACTCTTTGGCCGGTAAGGAACCTCCAGAGGGTATAAGGGCTCACTCTACCAGGGCAAAGTCTTCTACATCTGCCTTATCTAGAGGTGTTCCTGTGGAGGACATTTGTAGAGTGGCAACTTGGGCCTCCCTCCACACTTTCGTGAAGCATTACTGCTTAGATTCCGAGGTGAGGAGGGACTGACACTTTGCACGTTCCGTCCTTCAGGACTTTTTGGTATAGAAGGGTGGACACCCTCCTCCGGGAGTGGGGACTGCTGTGGGACTCTATTCACTAGGTGAGGAATCCACTGGCAGATGTATCTATCAGAAGTACAAGTTACTTGCCTTCGGTAACTCTTTTTCTGGTGGATACAGTATCTGCCTGTGGATTCCTCACTGACCCACCCACCTCCCAGTTGTCCACCCTTGTATACCTACAATAGTGATAATGTGATCAAATCTATCTGTTACTATTAAAGGAAGTGTGTTATTTCTTTTGCTTTCCTGCATTGACTTCACACTGTGTGTGTTGGTTTGAATATTATGTACTGTTTATACTGTATATATATTGTTGTCAGTCCGTCCGTGTGCCTCGAAGGCACGGAAAAAAAGGGCGAAACTGACGTCATCACGCCGACGAGGTTCTCTTATGGCTCCAGTGACGTCAGCGGAGCTGCGTGCGGAGCCATGCTATTGTGACGTCGTCGGCGTGGAGAGCTACAAAAAATGTCCAAATGTTGCTGGCGCAGGGGAAATTCACAAGGCGAGGAATCCACAGGCAGATACTGTATCCACCAGAAAAAGCACTACCGAAGGTAAGTAACTTGTTCTTTAGAGGGCAAGATACACCTTAGCTTCTTTGTTTTAGGGAATCTTTGGTTTTGATCTGAATCGTGGGGAAAATATACACGGGGTTACTGCCTATAATTATGTTACTACAATCTCAGCACTATCTACAGATGCATTAACAATTCAACATGGACATTTCATATTTCAAATAATGGTACATATGAAGGGTTACATACATAGAAAAAGTGCATTTTGTCAATAGAAACAGCATTTCAACAATATTGACTCTAGGTATCAAATACAGTTTTTGGGAAATAGAAGCACCTTCATATGAAACATTGAGTCATCGAAAAAAAAAATACTTAAGACAAAACACAGTTTGCAGTAATTAACAGCACCACAACATCACACATATACCTTACATCAATCTCAACAAAAAACTGACTGAAAAACTATGACTTTGTCAAAAATCCCTTAGCCCTCTCCAAGCGCATGCTATCCTGTGACCAGGAAAGGTCTGGGTAATACATGGGACTCAGTGAGCCTGATATTCTGTCAATATCGGCTACGGGACAAAGATAGTAACAAAAGATTGCGGGAAGAAAAGGGAATAACTCGACAACCACAGTCCCCTACTGGTCAAACACAAGTTAAACCAAATCTCACAGGTCCAAATCGTTTTTACTAAATGTCCGAATCGCACCCTGTATCACATCCACGGGCCAAGCAAACCATCTGTGGCACACGCAGCGGCCCAAGCATACTGGTTGTGTCACATCCAGCAGAAATGTGTAACATCTGTTTTACACCCAGCGGTCTAAGCGACAAACACCTCTCACTTCTTTCGGATACCAACGGTGTTGAGAAGCTGGTGGCACTGAGACACCCTTTTTGACTAAAAAAAATATGATTGAAGTGCCAACTCCACCTAATCAGGATAGCTTTACCACAAAAATAGCATCCTGAGAGCCATAAAGGGCTAAACAATAAATATTCACCTTTCCTAGCGTGCTAACTATCGAAAAAAAAGGTGACTTCCGTTGGATCGCCTCCAAGGCCACCTTGCAGCTACTCAGCTAGAACATATAAAGTAGGTAATATTCCATATTTCTCCAGTATTCAGTCTTTCATAGATCCACATGCTTGTATCTTTCCCGTCGTCATGGTGGGAGTCTCACTGTAACAGAATGACCACAGCAGTACTAGAAAAAACTGCATAGCAAAATCCCATAGGGAATCATATTATTTGGTAACCAAACCTCATCATTATTTGGTCCAAGACTCAGCCAATCAGCTGCCAGCCCTGACATCAAACTCCCCAGCAGAGCCATCCTACCTCAGATTTCCAACCGCCTTCGTGTGAGGAGGAGTCTCCCTGAGCCTTGCTCAGTTTTGTTCCTGTGTGAACTTTTGACCTCTTGTTCATCTGGAAGTCCTTTCAGTTTACTGGATTTGGGGTACTGTGCTTCATATTTTTGTTTACTATGGCTGAAAGCTCTAAAAAGAGGCTTTTCAGGCCCTGCAGATCCTGTGGAAAACTTAGACTGTTTTTTGAAAATCCCCACAAGGACTGCTTGTATTGTTTGCACCCTAAACATGTGCCTAAGGACTGTAAGCATTGCAGAACCTTTTCTGTGAAAATCCTGCGTGACAGGGAGGCACGGCTACTGTTGTGGCTTCAAAAGAAGAAGGTCACTTCAGATTCTCACTCTGAAGAGGAATCCAGATCATCTAAAAAGAGGAAATCTTCTGCTTCTGAGGAAAAGATAGAGCTTAAAAAGCAGAAAACGAAAGACAAAGAGGCTTCTTCGTCTTCGCTTCCTCTTACTCCTCTTAAAAAATCTACAGAGTCCAGAGAAGTTTCTACAGCTCCGTCGACAAAAATTGGGGCGTCGCCGGCTTTGATTTCAATAAAACCGACGACAGCTCCGTCGACGGCGACTCTGTTGACGACTACCATATTGACGACGACAGCTGCGTCAACGGCGAGGACTAAGACATCGTCGTCGAAGAAAGGCCCGTCGACGACCCCGTCGACGGGGAGGCTGGTTTCGACCTCGTCGACGACTTCATCGTCAGCGACAGCGACGACGACTCCATCGATGAGGACTTCGTCGACGACCACCTCGTCGACAATAATTCATCTTTCCTCGTCGACGAGAACTCCGTCGACTGGAGCTCCGTCGACAGCATCTTTTAAGTCTCCCAAGGCAGGCAGAGTCAATTTCATTAAAATCTATTCCATCGACGACGGTCTCGTCGGCAATGAAGAAATCTTCAGATTTTACTGGCTGGACAAAGATTTCTCTGCTTCCTCCATGTAATCTGCTGGAATTACAGTCAGAAGATGAAGAGTCATCAGGCGTGGCATACAGTCCATCTCAACTTCAAATAAAGAGCCAGGAGACGGACGATGAAGAATATCAGGAGGTTCAGAGAGTATTCTCTTTCCAGGATCGTCCTGCACAAGAATCAAGAAGGTATGAATCATCTCTCTAGTAACAGACTTACGGCTTATGATAAACGATTATTATCGACGTTTTCCTGACGCTAACACTCAAACCTCTAAAACTTCATCTACGCCTGCTCAAGTTCCACCACCTCATTTCTCTCCCAAGAGTTCAGCTCAGAAAATACAATCTCCCCCTATTGTTACAATTAGGGATGATTTAGAGGAGAGTGGCGCGGATCAACCGGAAGAAGGGGAACTTCTTCGGGATTCTCAGGTTGAGGATGAATGGAATCAGTACATCCTTCCAACCACTCCATCTCCGACGAACTCTCCGACACAAGATATTGGAGGTTTCCATGATATCATGGAGAAAGCGTCAAAAAGATTTGAGCTTCCGCTTCCAGTACAAGAAGCTGAGTGTTTCCTCTATGATTTCAAAGAGGATTCACGGAAATCCATTAGATCTATTCCAATTATCTCTCACATTTGGGATAAAGGATTAAAAATAATGAGGAACCCGGCTTCGGTAGCTTCCTCAGTGCCCCAGATAGAAAAGAAATATAGAGCCCCAGAATCTTCTCCTGCTTGTTTAAGTGGACATCCGCGGCCGGAGTCGGTAGTGATGCAAGCCGCTCAAAGACACTCCAAAAATCCGGTTTCCACTTCTGCAGTTCCCCCGGATAAAGAAGGGAGGCGAATGGATGGTGCGGGGAAGCGCTTTGCTGTGATGGCAGCGTCTTCCATAAAGGCCTCAAATGCGTTAGCTCTCATCAGCAGATACAATAGGCAGATGTGGTCAGATATAGCACCTTTACTGGCTCATCTGCCAGAGGATAAGAAAGAGGAAGCGGCCGCTATTTTACAGGATGGAGCTAGGGCGGCCTCGGAATCCATAGACATTGCGATGGATTTGTCTTCAGTGGCGTTCAGGCAAATGGCAGGTGCAGTGGCCCTACGAAGGCAAGGATGGCTTAAAGCCACTTCTTTTAGACCAGAAGTGCAAGCGAAAATAGTGGACATGCCATTCGACGGAGAGAACCTATTTGGAAAACATGTGGATGATGCCCTCCAAAGTATCAAAACTGACATGGATACAGCGCGTGCGTTGGGATCTCTTCAGCAAGGCAGGTTCCATTCCTTTCGGAGGAGAGGATCCAGAGGGCAATATATGCAAAGATCTTCTTTCCAATCCAATAGATATCAGCCGTACAATCAGCAGGGATATCACCAATTTTCCAGTAATCAACAATTTCGTTCCTGAAACACATACCAACAACAGTCCAGAGGGAGATTATCTGCGAGAGGTAAATCGCAACAATCCAAAAGACGACAGTGACTCTGTCAAGGCGCCCGTCACATGTTCAAACATCAACAATCATTACCTTTCCTCCTTTTATCTGGCGTGGCTGTCGATAACAACAGACAGATGGGTTTTGGATGTGATTCAACAAGGCCATACCCTGGAGTTCATACAAAAGCCACCAAATCATCCTCCTATACGCAGGAGACAAGAACATCTTTCAACCCTCAAGGCGGAAATTTTATCTCTTCTACAAAAGGAAACAATAGAGGAAGTTCCACGCCTTCAACGAGGGAAAGGCTTTTATTCGCATTTCTTCTTAATAAAGAAAAAAGGCACATCAAAATGGAGGCAGGTAATGGACCTGAGAGGTTTGAACAAATACATCAAAAAGAAATCTTTTCGAATGTTATCCCTGCAGGAAATACTCCTTCTGATTTGCAAGGGAGATTATTTGGCATCCCTGGACCTCTTAGATGCTTATTTTCATGTCCCAATTCATATAAATCACAGAAAGTTTCTTCGTTTCATGGTGGCGGGGCGCCATTATCAATTCAAAGTATTGCCTTTCGGTCTAAAGTCGGCGCCAAGAATCTTTACAAAATGTATGGCGCCAGTAGCGGCACATCTAAGACTTCAAGGTCACCAAATTTTCCCTTATCTAGACGATTGGCTCATAAAAGGTTGTTCGTTCAGAGAAACCCAACATTCTCTACAAGTGTGCATGGACCTTTTCAGTCGTCTAGGTCTGAGAGTCAACCTAGAAAAATCACATCTCATGCCATCGCAGTCCCTTCAATTTCTGGGAGATATAATTCGCACAAAGGAAGCAAAAGCCTATCCTTCAGAGGAGCGTATTAAAAAAATCATAAATCTGACGTCGCATTTGCAGATAAAAAAGTACGTTTCAGTGAGAATCTACAAATCATTGCTGGGGATGATGTCTTCCTGTATTCCCCTACTTCCCAATTGCAGACTTCACATGAGGCCTATTCAAGAACTGCTAGACAAGCAAGGGATTCAGTCTCAGGGATCCTTCAAAGATCGAATAGTTATCACTCCTCAGATCCTAAAGGCCCTGTCATGGTGGAAGATCAGAGATCATTTAACGGAAGGACTGACTTTCGAACCACAGAACTACAGTTTTGTGATGATGACGGACGCTTCGGTACAAGATTGGGGAGCGCATCTCCAGGAGCTCAAAATTCAGGGTCACTGGTCAAAGAGCGAAGCTCAGCTCCACATCAACTTGCTGGAACTAAAGGCTATTTCCTTGGGTCTAAATGCGTTTCTTCCCAGGATTCACGATTCAACAGTACTTGTCAAGACAGACAGCTCAATATCCATGTTTTACCTTCTAAAACAAGGTGGTACAAAATCAAAAATATTGTCGAAGCAAGAGCAAGAAATTTGGAAGTGGCTTCTGAATCACAACATATCACTTCAAGTCCAACACGTTCCAGGGGTGGACAACACAAGAGCAGATGTTCTGAGCAGATCATCCAAGGTTTCTCACGAGTGGGAATTGGACCATAGACAGCTTCTCAAAGTATTCCAGCAATGGGGCACTCCAACGTTAGATCTGTTCGCGGATCGCCACAATTCAAAATGCAAACACTTTGCAAACCGGTTTGCACAAAGAGGGTCGCGGGGCAATGCTCTGCAGATGTGCTGGACAGGGATGTTTGTGTATGCATTTCCCCCATTTCCGCTAATATCAAAAGTCTTGAGAAAGATGAAATCGGAGCCGTGCCATCTGATTCTAGTTGCCCCAGCATGGCCGAGACAAGCGTGGTTCTCAGAACTTCTCAAATTATCCCAGGATACAGTTTCCATTAGTGCAGGATCTAATCACTATGAACAACGGCCAAATACTGCATCCAAATTTGAAATCGCTGAACTTGTCAGCATGGAAACAAACGAACATGAGTTCCAACTTTTGAATATCCCTCAGGAATGCCGGGAGATTCTGTGACGATCTCGAGCAATCTCTACAGATAAAACATATTCGGCTAAATGGAAGAGATTTTGTCATTGGTGTGCATCTAAAAGTCTACATCCTTTTCACGTCTCTTCGGAACAAATTCTTCCATATCTATTAATGTTGGCCAAATCTGGACTTTCTCATATGTCTATAAAAGTACATTTGGCCGCTATTTCAAGGTACACAAGAGTTCCTGACCGCCCATCTCTTTGGTCTCAAAGAGTTATTAAAGAATTTCTCAAAGGGCTTTTCAGGATGTTTCCCCCAGTTCAAAGACCAGTGGTTACTTGGCAGCTTAATACGGTTCTTGCACAGCTCATGAAACCGCCATTTAACCCAATACATAGGGCGGATTTACAGTTTATCTCATGGAAAACGGCATTATTATTAGCGCTCACGTCGGCAAGAAGGGTCAGCGAGATCCAAGCCTTCTCAATTGCAGAACCATTTCTACAATTTAGATAAGACAGAGTTATCTGAGAACGAACCCAACGTTCATTCCTAAGGTCCCCTCCAACTTTCATCTGAATGAACCGGTGGTTTTACCTACATTTTTTAAAGAGCCTTCATCATCTGCAGAAAGAGCACTACACTCTTTAGACAATAAACGATGTCTGAAATTTTACATCGATAAAACAAAATAGTTCAGAAAAACAAATCAGCTCTTTGTAGCCTTTTCTGGTCCCAGTAAAGGGTTAGCACTCTCCAGATCCAGTATTTCAAGCTGAATAACTTCGACGATCTCCTTGTGTCATGTCAAAGCCCGAAAACCTTTACAAGCCAAGGTACGTGCGCACTCCACAAGAAAGATGGCAATTTCTACAGCTCTATTCGCAGGGGTGTCGTTGCCGGACATTTGCAGAGCTGCGACATGGAAAAATACGCACACCTTCACTAGACACTATTGTCTAGACACTGCATGGAAAAAGGATGCAGCGGTGGGACAGGTAGTTCTACGGCATCTATTTCAATAAGGTATTTATTAAAATATATATATATATATATATATATATATATATATATATATATATATATATATATATAGGTAAATGTTTTGGTTTGCATATTACAAATGTTTATATGTCTTCTCAACTAATGATTTTCTGATATATTTTGAAAACTGTAATGTATGTTAATATTCTGCACAGAAGAGCAGAGCCCACAGACTATTTGGGGTTCTATCCTGGAGATGCAGTTTGGGATAAGTACTGCTCGCTATTCTGATACAAGCATGTGAATCTATGAAAGATTGAATACTGGAGAAAAAACTAGTTACCTGTACACTATGGTTCTCCAGTATTATCTTTCATAGATTCACATACGGCCCGCCCACCTCCCCATTTCTCAGGTAGAACCTCTTGATCTCTAGATATATCCTTGTCTCTCACTCGGGCTGGAAATCTGAGGTAGGATGGCTCTGCTGGGGAGTGTGATGTCAGGGCTGGCAGCTGATTGGCTGAGTCTTGAACCAAATAATGATGAGGTTTGGTTACCAAATAATATGATTCCCTATGGGATTTTGCTATGCTGTTTTTTCTAGTACTGCTGAAGTCATTCTGTTACCGTGAGACTCCCACCATGACGACGGGGAAGATACAAGCATGTGAATCTATGAAAGATAATACTGGAGAACCATAGTGTACAGGTAAGTAACTAGTTTTTTCTGTCAGTGGCAGGGCGCTCAGGTTATCTTTTTACGCTTCTCCTTAGTTTGCCATACACCACATGCTTTACTAAGGTTCCGATGTAGTCTCTTCACCTCTGTGATGGCTACTTCAGAACAGACCTCCACCCCACAGATTCAGTAAAACTTCCAATCAATTGCGATGTCTGCTCACCTTCCTTAATGCGTAAATGTGAATCTGTCCGGGCGGAGTCGCCATTGTTCGGCTGCAGTTGGGTTTGAGGTACTAATCAGCTCCTATCTGGCTCGCCAAAATGTTGCTCTAACATAAAATACCTTTAAAAAAAAAAGGGCGTTTGGCAAAACAGGAACAGTTTGTTTAGTTAAACAGCGTGGGCGGGACAACCGCCACAGGCATAGAGTCTGATGACTGTCTTAATTTACAGTCGATCTAACATGGGTTTTTATACAGTTCATTGAATGTAATAAAATAGTTCCAGCGATCCTTTTTTGATAAGAAGTGCGGAACTCTTTGGAATCATCAATTAATGTATTGGTTATGAATCTAGGTATGCCTCCACCTTGCGTCAACACAATGTGCCCTGTGTGTAACGTGTCCAGATGTCCGGCATGGGGGTGCATGATCACTGCATGTACCGTGTGTGCTGTGTCCTGATTGGCTATGTGTTCCTGACTTCATGTGGCATCTGACTTAACAGTGTTGTGGAAATGTGCACACCCCTACTGCCATGTGTGCTTTATTAGGGGCTAATCGTCTTGGACCATTGTGGTGTTGCTGTGTCTATCTGTGGGATTGATCTGGGGTTTCCTATTCGTATGTTTGTCTGCCTGCTACAGGCCTCCTCATCGGTGACCTGTCAATCAGTGACCTCGAGCCTGGGTCTCAAAGCCTGCCTGACAACGTACTTGTGAGTCGGGGTTGACGTGGAGATCACAACGGACAAATTAGTCACTAAAGATAGGATTTTGTTTTTATACATGAATGTATCGTTATTCATATGAACATCAACTTTTTCAATATTAACACATTATTGACTAGATAATCAAGCGATGATGGAAGGGCATTTGTTCTGAAGGATTTTCTAGTTTGAGCCATCCCCTGCCCCTACCCACCAGCAACCCCCCCCCCCCCGAACTGCTGTTGTATCTATTCAAAAGGTGAGGTATCTGTAGTTAAAAATCTCTATCAAAAGAACAAAATACTTACGTTCAGTAACATCTTTTCTGGTAGAGACTCTATCTAACCGCACATTCCTCCCCTGCCCTCCCACCTCGCTGTTCTGTGGAGGGGTTTCATAAAAATCTGTAGGTAAGATTACATTGCTAAAATTGGCTCATGTCTTTTGACACGGATGGAGTACAGACAGAAACTGGCGCAAGCGCGAGCAAGTAATGTATATATATATAGAGACAGAAGTCCCAACTGCACAGGTAGCTGTGATGTTGCACAATGCCACCTGTTGACGCTGGAGGATATTACTATGCAAAAGTTTCCAGATCCAATCTGACAAATGAAGGTATTCAAAAGATGTGGAATTTGTGGTCAGATAGTCTCTACCAGAAAAAGCATTGCCAAAGGTAAGTAACTTGTTCTTTCAGCCCATCAGTATGCTTTTTCTAATTTTGATAAGCTTCAGCTTGCACATGAAGCTATGTGTCTCACTGAATCTTCGCCTAGTGTATGCTGTGCAAGTATTGCCCCTTCGTCCAACAAGACTTGCATCAACTCTTAGTCCTTTGTACAAATGTGTGTTAAAGTAGGCAAAGCATTTTGCAATAGCATTAAATAATTCATCATGTTTCACAGATGTACTTTTTTTAGTTAGTTCTTCTAGAGGGACACTAACTGTTCTTATCTTTCTAGTTATTTCTTGAAATATCTCTGCTGCACATGGCATTCCAAAAAAAGTTGTTTGTTTTGGAAAAAGGCCATATGTGCTGAGGAAACAGTGATATATCAGGACTATTCTTCTCATTTAAGCGGATGGTAACCTCTGTAGAGTAATTTTACACTACAGCAACAATTAAGAAACTCATTATATGTCCTAACAGAGGCTCGAGTGACGAATCTCTTACATTTGCCATATTTGGTACACACGTCTACACATATGCATGTTTTTTTTATTTTTTTGCCGCTGTTATATTTGAGGATACCCATGGTGTCTGCCATGACATTTCTTCTTGTGTGTGTTGTTTCAGCCGACTATTAATTTTTTCAACTTTATTTTGCAAGTGTATTGGTTCTCTTCCATGCTTTTGTGATTCAGGGGAATTGAATCATCAGCAGATGCTATCTTTGAGTTTCATAATATTTTGAATCTTTAAACAACTGTAAACGTTTCTTTTGAGTTGGATTCTTCTTGGATAGTTTACATGTCATGAATACTAAGACCAGAATGTGGGCAGTTACACTGCTCATAAGACAAGATGACCATGTCTCCCTTTTCAATACATGCTTTTTCTTGCATCATGGTATTGCCTTATTTAATTGCATCTTGGTGTTTGCCAAAATGAAGGATTGGAGTTGCTCCCCAATGAAAAGTATTCACATTTGATGGCTGCAGTTTGCTAATCATTCTCTCATATTCTGATATGCACATTATGTTGCAAGTAGGTCAACTATCAAGTATGAGCGTAGCTGTGTGTTTTCCTACTTGAAAATGTAGAGATAAGATTTTTTAAATTATTTTGTTCCATTCTAGTATATTATTTTATTCCTTTTATTTCATTTGTTTACAAATTTCTTTTTTATCCTTCATGTATAAGTGTTTGTAAAAAAAAATATTATGGTGAAACCTATTTCATCTAATTTTTTATCTTTCCTCTGTCTAGCATAAAGTATGTTTTTCAATTTTTTTTTGTATCATATTTTCTCATGGCGCTCCATATGCTCCTTTTGGCTTACATAGAGAGGCAAAAGGATTCGTTTAACACATAGTCAACATTTTTGTCCTACAGCTGGGCAAGTTCTTGAGTGTGAAAACTAACCCACACTTATGATATTGTTTATTTCTTGCCATGTTTCCTTTGACATATCTGAACAGTTTCTCTTTTGGATTAATTCGACGTATTTGTTCTGTAGTTCTTTTTCTTACTGCTTCCATCCCTATTGCATGTGCCTCTAATTGCACCTCTGTTTGTGCCATCTGCAATACTTTCAGTAACTCTATAGTGCCTTTAGTAATTTAGCTCTACGTAAGTGCAGTTAAATGATAACCTTCTATAATACTTACTTACAGCTTCTTCATTGTTAAATTTGTGGAAGTCACAATGAGTTACTAGTTTTTGAAGTCCTGGTGCAAAATTATTCATTCATTTTTTTTCTACACCTTGACATTCAGTATTGAATGTATACTTTTCAAAATCAACAATCCTTTCGGGGTCGATAGGCTAATTAAAGCATTTGATAATGCCCTCACATGTTTGTCTTTGCTCTGGTGAGTAAATCCCTAATAGTGCTTTCAATGATTGCCTATCAAGTTTCTTAACAAGTCTTGTTCACCTGTATTGCTTGTTCAACAGTATGTGTTTTGCATGTTACTTGGAAAATAATGGGGAAACCTGCAACTCCTCTTTTTCCATTGTGGCCCTAGTGTTTGGGTGTCGAATATATCAAATGGTGGGGGGGTCCTAAATATTGAGCTTGTGTAGCGTTAATTTTGTTTGTAATTCTAATGTTGGTGATGCCGGGGCTGTTGTTACTTCTATTTCTGTTATTCTTATTACTCTGCTTTTCTCAATATTGATTTATATTTCGTATTTGTTTTTATTGTGATGTTAATGATATCCTTCTTTTGTCTCTATGGTTATTTCCCCTTTTTTGTCTCTATTATTTTTATGCTGTCCTTCTATTTTCCTGTAGGGGATTTTTGTTTACTTTTTTCTCTTTGCATATCAGCAGCATCTCTATATCCAATAACCGTTCCTGAGCCTATCTATATTATTTTTCCTTTACCGTGTATGAGCAGCCTAAAGGTGTTTCCTGTTTGATGGACTTAGCTAGTGGTTGGGTCCTCTCTTCACCTGTCTTTTAGTGTTTGCACCGCTTCTGTCCCTTTCTGCTGTCTTTCTGTATGTTGTGCTCTCATCTCCTAGACTGCATTGCTCCTTCAGCCCAATTTCTCAGTGTGCTCTATTGTCTCGTCCCACTGCATTGATTTCTTAGGACGCTCTGTTGTCTCAGTATATCTCAGCTTTGTTTGCTATTCCAGTCTCGACTCCTTGAGATTGTAATTTGGCTTCCAATCAGCACCAATATAATGAAGACTTCTTGCATGATGGATTTAATTAAAATAAATATGCTTCTGGATGATATAATATAGGTTCTGTATTGTGGGATCCTCACTGACAGTCATAAACATAGAATATTCTTGCCAGCGTCCGAGGAACCGGAATACTTTTCTTCCAAAGAATACCAGCAAAAATCTTCATGGGAAGTAGACATTTCAAAGTAAATAATTTATATTATAAGTTCATACTTTAAAGCAGGAAAGCTTTTTTGAGTTTCTCTCTCTGGTATTGCCAATTTAGAAAACAGCAGTGCTACATTTAGCACCAAGCTGAAGCCTGCCGGCCCCCAGATTAGAAATATGTCCAACCCTGCATTACAGTAGAGAGAAAATAAAGGAAAGGAATGCATGATGGGTTAAAATTGCACTAGTTCACAAGAGGACACTGCTCATTTTAAGGGCTCAGCAGCTTCCCTTTCCCAGTGTGCGTTGTACTAGCAGCTTGCCTCACTTCCTCAGTTGTTTTTGAATGGCAAAATGTAATTTTACGATTACTAAAGAGACTGGAATTTGACTGGTATTTGAGGAGGAGGAGCTCTGTTTATGAATTCAGTGAGGATTCCTACAATGCAGATCTGGTCTGGAATTACAAGTAATTAACATTTACTGCTGTATTGTAGGCTTCTCGCTGATAGTCATAAACATAGATTAGATTAGCAAGCATATTGCTCATAGAGAATACCAGTAGCTCTAGTAAACCTTTGCTAATTGAATTGTAGACATTTTTTAACCTTAGCCACACCGATTCCTCAAAGCTGTCTAACCAACCACTGTATCAGCTTTAGTATCCGTACCCAAACTATAATGATTTGTGAATGTGTGGATCGACCTCCATGAAGCACCCGTACAGATTTGAGACATGGAAAGTTTCTTAACCAAGCAGCAGTAGACAGTTTTCCCTTGCAGAGTGTGATTTCAATTAACCAGGAAGACGGTAATTAGCTTGTTGATAACAGCAGACTATACAGTACACTGATGTGAGGAAGACCATGCCCCTCTCCCTGAGTACAATCCATTACTCTTGAGGGACTCTAACCGGGCACCCAAATCCACCCCTAACTTACCTCTCTCAACCCAGCATGACAAGCAATTCCAACACTCCTTCCCTGGAATACAAAAGAGGAAGGAGTTAATCCTATCGCCATGAATTGGATGATGTCAGACAGGGGCTGAAGTACAGACACCAGGAACCAACCAGGGAGTCGGAATGAGGGTACAGACCTCGTTGCTGGATCGGAAGGCGCGGACAGGAGGCAGAACCTGGAAGACACAGAGGAGAACAGCGTGATTGCCGAACCAAACAAGAAAGGACACCCTCCACCACATCAGAATCAAGGAAGGCAGAGGAGAAGGACGAACCTTCAGAGGACTGGAGCGAAGAGTGGTGGTCACACCGGGAGATGTAAACACACCGCCACAATTCAGGAGAGTTGCGGCTCCTGTGGTACGTGTCCAGGAGGGGGGGAGGTTCGTGTTATATAGGAGAGTAGGTGGGACTTAAAAGGGAAACCAGGGGCTGGGAGCACGGCTAAGGCAGGATCGTTAGTGCTCTGTGAATGTCACGGTTTCTTTTCTTTCCTTTTTCATTTTTATTGTCTCATACAGTTTTTGTTGTAACCTCAATTTGTTTGATAATTCTTTAGTTTGATGCCTGGTCTGAGGAAAAGGCCAGTTAAACTGTGTAAAGACTGCTCGTCACCAGACTGTACAACAATTACTTTGTGATATGAATACTACCTGGGTATTGATATTGCCAGGAAAAGCTAAAGAGAATAGCTAGCACAGGTCAACCATGATAAAAAGGAGAACTAACTCAGCATGAATGCACTTAATTTCAATGCACAAATTCTCCTTTCCAGCCCTTAATTACCACAAAGAGCACCCTAAAAACCTTACACAGAGAGAGAGAGAAGACAAGAGAGAGGAAGAGAGAGGCAGAGGAAGCATGTGACCTCCTTCTTCACCAGAATTAGATCTCTGACTAGCACTCATGGGTGTGGTGACTGTCTCTGTCCTGTACCTGAGGATATAGGAACACTGTACTTACCACCATCTCCCCATCTTCTTCCCTGAGATCCTGGGACGCACCACCACGGAGGCTATGACCTAGAAAGAAGAAGAAGAGAAACGCTGTTAAAAGAAGAAAGGAACTGAAAGCGGACTCAACCTGGCTCGCCCACCAATTGTTTTTTTTTTTTTTTCTGTTTGGACTTCTTCCATAATAAAACGCCAAATTGAGAGACACTTTAAGCCTTCAAGGTTCGTTTTTCGACCATCCCTCCCACAACTATCCAACTCGCATAGTTTGTTTGGTTGAAGCCATCCTGGTACAGAGGAGTCCATAGTCGATAAGACCAAGTCAAAATTATCTCTTAGTCACTCACAGAAACCGAGATGTTGACAACTGACAAATTCAAGATAATGTAATTTCTATCAGCAGCAGATCTGCAACCCCAGAGAACGGTGGCCAAGCACACTATCTGGAGACTCGTCATATCAAGAAAGGTAATCACTGGCTTGGTAGCTATCCTGAAGCAAGGAGATCTCTGCACATCACCAATAGCATGGGTCCAGGAAGCAGAAGAGTCGTATGTCCACCATCATGTCGGATTGCATATGCCCTCATCTAGGCTGTGGCAAGTAGGAATCTACCATGCCTTGTAGCCTTGAGTACCCTATTGTTGAAGCTCCTTCAAGACTTCCAAGAGAGGCAGATCCAAGTTGTATCACCAGGATTATTGAAGCGGTGGGGGATTACGAGAGTACCATGAACACCATTGTGCTGGATTGCACAGGTCAGCATAAAGGCCATGGCAAGTTTGGATCCACAATACAGAGTAGTCCGGAATACATTATCGCTGAGGTTTCCGTCAGCATCTCCAGGTCCGGCACAATCGTGTTGAATCAACTGTATGTTCCCGTATTAGGCCCATGTAGCGAAGCTGTTTTACACAATAACATTTCTGCCATGAACTTTTGCACATATTTGCACGCATGACAATGTTAAATTTGTTTCTCTGAAACTGCTTTTTTTACACATCTAGCTTTGCACAACATTATCATAATGCCTCGAACATCATGTACAAGGCCTATTTACGCACTATGTACAGATGTTGTTCTATCTTCATCCATGGGGCGACAGAGCTATCTACGTATCTGTAACATCGCTAATCTACAACTTACATCGCAAGGCTGCTTTCTATTATAAATAATGAGCATCCCTATAGATTAGCAGAGGAGACACTTCAGCTGAAAGCCGAGGGTCCCTGCAAGCGGAGACTTCGCCAAGCAGCGCTCTCACATCTTGTGAGGGGTGTCCAGTTTGTGACCAAGACTGGGTCCTTCATTCTCTCCTGCCAGGTAATGGGGTTGTATTGTCCCTAGAGGAGATTCTTGGCTCTACAACCTACATACATTCTAGGTACATTTAGAGAAGGTTTTGCATAGGAGGAGTACGTCTGATTATTGCCTTGTTTATATGCCTGCATATATATACTGTTTTAGCACAATGATAGAGCTGTAGCCACTATTTACTCTTTTGGTGCTCGTAATCACTTTCATCTGCTTCTCTCTACTGATTATCGCAACACATGTATTCTATACAAGAATAACGTTGGTTCAATAAATATATTGAAAACGTCCCACTATGTATTCTTTATATTTCTCAGAGCACTGGTAAGCATGAGTGACTGAGCGAAAGGTTCTGATCTCTTTCCACAATCCCTGAGGGTCAGGGTTGTCATGTTCAGTGGTTGCCAGAAACTGTTTGCTCCATCGTAAGGTTAGAGGGCGTGTGGTGGCACTGTGGAGTAGCTGATCTCTAGGCCAACATATCCTGCGGGGGGCCTGGAATCAGTCTAAGCACCTCACCCAAAGTTTATGTTGTCCAACAAACGCGCAGGTCCTATGGATTATTGGGAACGAACTGCACGACACAACTAAATCATGGAATGTTGCAACAGAGGCATTTTCAGCCTTTTCATGGACAAAGAGGGCAATATGTCCAAAGACCTTCAAATCAGTCTTACAGTTACCAGCCATATGCTCAGCAAGGTTATTGATCCCAGAACACTGGGCAACAACAGCAGCAGCAGTACAGGACTTCCTCTTTGGTTTGCTCGGACAAGCAGCACGTAGGGGACCCCCAGCATGGGGAAAAGCTCAAGACTCTGCAAGAAGACAGTGACGTTCCCCAAGCAAGTCTCCTTTTACCTTCATCAAACCTCGAACCACAATCTCTCCATTTATTATCATCAATGGGAGAGCATCACCACAGACTAATGAGTGTTAGACATTATACATCAGGGACACACCCTGGAATTATTATTTTTTTTTTAAACTAAAATAAAACTACTAGCAACCTCCAAAAAGGAAGCATCAACACCTCTCTCTCCTGAAACAGGAAGTATCTCTGCTTCTCTAGAAGAATTTCATTTCCGGCAGTGCAGCAATGGTTTCTATTCAAACTTCTTCCTCATAAAGAAAAGGTCTGTGAAATGGAGACAGGTCATGTACCTCAGGCAGTTGAACAAATATATAAAGAAGCAACCTTTCAGAATGCTCTCACTTCAGGATATTCTGTTGCTACTCAATAAAGGGGATTTCATGACATCTCTCGATCTCTTTAATGCATATTTTCACATTCCTATTCATGTGAAACATCAACGGTACCTGAGGTTCACGGTGGCATGGTGCCACTACCAATTCTAAGTTATTCCTTTTGGCCTACGGTCGGCTCCCAGTTCTCAAGGTGCATGGCATCAGTAGCTGCTTTCTGGAAAATAAAAGGGCATCAGCTATTCCCCTACCTGGATGACTGGTTAGTCAAAGGATGCTCGTTCCGCTCTGCAGAAGAATCTCCTTTGGCTTGTCAGCAGCTATTCAACTTTCTTGGGCTGAATTTGAATGCAGAAAAGTCTTCTATCATGCCAATATAATTGCTGGTGTTTCTAGGGACCAGTCTGGACACCTAGGTCGCCAAAGCTTTCCCATCTACAGAAAGGTTCTACAAGATAATGGACACAGCTACTTCTCTGATAAAAAGAAAATCCCCTTGAGTAACAACGTTCAAATCCATACTGGGGATGCTATCCTCGTGAATCCTATTAATTCCAAACTTTCGCCTACACATGAAGGCATTGCAGGAATAGCGGGATGCGCAATGGGTTCAAATCCACAGTTTGAGGATATCATCAACATCACGCCTGTAATGAAGCAAGCATTGTCATGGTGGGTAAAGGAGGTCAACATCTCTCCAGGTCTCTCTTTTGAAGCGGCACGACCGTCCTTTGTAATGACAACAGACGCCTCCCTGGGAGGTTGGGGAGCACATCATTAGGAGCTAGAAATCCATGGAAAATGATCTCTCCAAGAATCAGGGATGCACATAAATCTTCTGGAGCTAAAGACTATTCCTAGGACTCCAGGCGTTCCTACCCAGAATTCACAATTCTTCTGTCTTAGTAAGAACGGACAATATCACTACCATGTTCTACCTAGACAAGCGGTGGGGGTGAGATTGAAAAGCCTCTCATCTCAAGCCCAACAAATATGGAAATTGTTGCTGAAGCACGGCCTTTCACTACTAGTCAAGCATGTCCCAGGCATAGAAAACTAATAGGCAGACTCTCTAAGTAGAACAGTGAGTCAATGCCTTGATTGCAAAATTAACCTAAAACAGTTATCCCATATCTTCAAGAAGTGGGGTACCCCGAATCTTGACCTTTTTGCAACGATTCACAACAGGAAATGCAAAATGTTTGCAAGCAGATATCCTCAGTCAGGGTCTTGGGGGAATGCTCTTCAGATACAATGGACAGGAATGTTCGCTTATGCATTTCCACCCTTTCCTCTCACTCCCAAGGCGATACGCAAAATGAAGAGAGAACCATGCCATCTAATTCTCATAACCCCAGCATGGCTTAGATAATACTGGTATACGGAACTGCTCATGATGTCTGTGTCTTCACCCATTCAGTTGCAACCAATGAGGAACCTGATTTCCATGAACAACAGTCAAATATTGCACCCTCAGAGAAAGTCTCTAAATTTATGGGCATGGGACCTTATTAACAAGAGTTTGGATCTCTACTTATTCCAGCAGAATGCAGATCTATCCTAGAAGAGTCCGGTGCTGTTTCAACTAACAAGTCATATGTGGCAAAAGGGGAAAGATTCTGTTGCTGGTGTTTCAAAAACAATAGACATCCTTTTCGCTCTTCTCGAGAGCAGCTGTTGCTGCATCTTCTTCATCTGGGAAGTCAGGCTTTGCGCACTCTTCAGTTAAGGTGAATTTAGCTGCAATTTCCAGGTTCATAAGACAAACTGGTGAAATTTCACTGTGGTCTACCAGACTGATAAAGGAATTTATGAAGGGCCTATTCAGGGATCTCCCCAACGATAAAGCCTCCTGCAATTTCCTGGCAGCCAAACACGGTCCATTCCCAACTCATGAAACCGCATTTTGAGCCAATACAGAACACGAAAATGAAATTTGTTTCATGAAAAACAGCCCTTCAATTGGCTCTCACATCTGCCAGAGGGATCTGTGAGATTCAAGCTTTTACTGTCACTGATCCTTTTCTACAGTTCAGAAAAGATAAGGTGCTATTGAGAACCATCCTGAAATTCATTCCGAAGGTTCTAACTTTTTTTCATCTGAACGAGTCCATTATTTTCTCAATATACTTAAAAAACCCTTCTTCAGCTGTGGAGAGGGCTCTCCATTCTCTGGATATCAAACAGTACTTGAAATTTTACATTCACAGAACTAACACTTTCAGAAAATCAGATCAGCTTTTTATCTCTTTCGCGCCTCCCAGAAAGGGCTGCACACTTAAGAAACAGTATAGCTCGTTTGGTGTCAGCAACGATTGCTTGTTACCACGACACCAAAGGAAGACCACTAGCCAGGAAGGTTGCAGCACATTCTACAAGAAAGATGGCGACGTCCACATCTTTGTTTTCTGGAGTATTGCATCCAGACATCTGTAGAGCAGCAACGTGGTCGAAAGCTCATACCTTCATGAAACACTACATTTTGGATTCAGCATGGAAAGCATAGGCTGTGGTCGAACAGACAGTTTTGCATCACCTATTTCATTAAAGTACAGACAGTTATTCTCTTTATTTCACAGCACTAATTTTCATTATGATCTATTGTTCATGCTGATATCGCCATTATTTGCACCCATGTTGTCTTTTACTTCACAAGGTATCTTGTATGTTGAGAGTGGTTTTCGCCTAATCCCATGTGTTCTTTGCTTAATGCTAGCTACTCTGAATCAAGCATGTAAATTTATGAAGGATTCAATACAGGAGAAAAAACAAGTTACTTACCTGTACACTATGATTTTCCAGTATTGATATCTTTCATAGATTCACATGCAACCCGCCCACCTCCCCGTTTAGATACCTCATGGATATATATTTACACTTGTACTTCAAATCTGAGTTCCGGTGGCTCTGCAGGGGAAGAGTGGTCTTGGGCCTTGCCTCTGATTGGTGATGGTTGAGTCTATTAAAACAATGTCAATTGGTTAACAATGTCAATTGCCTTCTCTATGTCTTGTAATGTATTTAAATTAGACTGCTTGTTTTAAATACCATGGGGCTCCCACCATGACGACGGGGAAGATTCAAGCATTTGAATCTATGAAATATATCAATACTGGAGAACTACAGTGTACAGGTAAGTAACCTTTTTTAAAGGTGA
Source organism: Triturus cristatus (assembly GCF_964204655.1). Classification (NCBI taxonomy): domain Eukaryota; kingdom Metazoa; phylum Chordata; class Amphibia; order Caudata; family Salamandridae; genus Triturus; species Triturus cristatus. The sequence continues at coordinate 409,508,696 of NC_140582.1, forward strand.
TATTCTGTGTTAGTAGGCAGTCCTGTTCATAACATGATTGGCATGAATGTTGATCTATTTTGTGCTCTAGTGGCAATTTTTTATGGTGGTCTGTTCTAAATTGTTGTTATACATAAAGTTGCAACACTTTTATCAAAACCTTGTGAACACGGTTTAAAGAAGTAATGTGAATACGTTTATTTGATGCAGCTAAATAGGATTACGGCACAAAGACGAAAAGCAACTAGCACAGATGAGATGGGGAATATTTGAAACCTGGTTCAATTATATCGTGAAGACGAAAGCAGCCAATAAGGCACCAGATTGTGAAAACTGCAGTTGGCTGAAATCCGAATGAACATTCAGTCACGTTTTAAAATGAGAACTGAACTGCATTTTTATCTCAATTAATGGTCACAAATGTGAAAAAGACTATCATCTGAAGAGAATATGAAGAGGAGGAGATGTTGTCTGCATCAGCGGAATATCTAAACTTCTTCCAAGAAAAATAAATGCATAAATATTGACTAAGTAGCCAATTTTAAATCCTACTGCGATTAAGCAACAGGTTGGTTTTAATCATCAGATTATTTTTTAATATATATATATATAAATAAATATACATATTTGTACTGCTGAAATGTTTGAAATTATGAGTGTATAAATTGTCTAAACCGATCAACGGAAGCTCCTCATGTTTGTCTGAATCGCTATCACAGTTCATGGAATCCCTATTTGTCAAATAAATCCAGAAAGCCCCTGATCCATTTACACTTATATGTGTAATTTTGCCTGCACACTGTCTAGTCATTATTATTAGTTATTATCTGACATGCGTTTTTCCCTCGATGAGGTTATTTCCCGAAGTGCTTAAATATATCCAGTTTTATTTCTGTAGTAAATCCCAGAACACATGCTTCTAATTAAGACTCCTTTTCATTGCTTCTTTAGTATAGCAACAAGGCAGCTGCACTACTTATATTCTAACTATTTACAGGTAATGTTTTAAGTGTATCCATAAGAAACGTGCCAAAATATTACTTTGAAAATCAAGTTATTCACCGATCACGTAATAAATTACCCAGCTATAGCCAACATGAAATAAATGGTTTTATGAAAATGTACACACATTTTCACATTAAATACACGTTAAATGAATCTTAGAATAAAACGTGTTCTCTTTTCAGTTGTAATTAGAGGAAATGGTTATTGGCAATGGGGCAGTGTGTAGTACGTTCCTGCAAAGAACTTTTCATTTCATTTAATGGTACAAAAGCCTGTTTATGGAGCAGTCTTCTTACGTTTGCTAAATTGTTTCACGTGTTGTAATTTCGGGAAACAATATTTTTGCCATCAGAGTACCTGAATTTGTATTTTTGGAATCGAAGTATTCTTACATACGAGTCCACTCAGTAATGAGCAAAGGAAGTCGTCAAATTGGGTTTTACTGGGGAACAGCTGTTCTAACACAAAGAGCTTAAAAAGCTAACCTGATATAAGCCCTTTAGCGGGTATCTCCAGCCCCTCTCAGGCTCCACCCCTTGACAGCAGGTCACCTCCAGTAAAATGAGGAATTACAATTGTTACAACACATGCCTTTGTCATTTATGTGTTACAGCATAACCATTACAAGCCGTTATTTTACAATGCATGAAACGTTGTGACAACTGATGGTGCCGTTTGACAAATCTTCACGAAACATTTCAAAAACTAAGTTGATCCACCGCAGCTTCTTCCTCAAAAGTTTCAGGATGATCTCTCTAGTGGGGCAGAGAAAAATGGGGGTCCCAAAACAGAATTTCCTATGCAATTTCCATAGAGAAAATTAAAACAGTCATATAGAAAAAATGGCCTGAATAAAATTTTGCCAGATTTTGCAGAAAGGTGGATCTTTACCCAGAAACTGTGCTTTTTTGTGAATCCGTTCAATAGTTTTGTGTTTCAAAAAATAGAAATATGTTGAGAGTTGATGGTCGCTCAGGAGTTCCTCTGGAATCCCGCAGGACTTGGAACTAAAAAAAAATTGAAGCATTGTGATTGACTGTGCAGGATCTTTCTTCGATATGTCTTTTTCGTCCTGGGGCTTCTAGTTAGCTCAGTAAACTATAATTGGTGAATTTCAGTGTTTCTTTTTTAAAGTTTAAAATTTTATGCTTTAACTGACATTTTCACCTAATTATAATGACACTTTAACCAAAGGTTTTTTAAATGAATTTCTGAGTTTTTAAAAAAATTGTTTTTTTTAAAGTAATGTAAGATAATATTACCATACCGAGCTATAACATCACTTTAACCTGGGGACCTAGTCCTCCGAGTCCTAAAATGGTGGTTGCAACGTTCCTCTTCATGTTGCAGCCAGCCAATCACAGCCCTTAGTTCTGCTGGACCGTTCTCATTCCCGCAGATTCAACTAATCAGTATGCTTCATTAGCTGTTTAGTACCTCAGTAGTACCACAAGGTTTTTCACCCCATGGTAGGTCCTTCAGGGAGCCCCCACAAGGACCAAAGGGTCAGGTTACCCCGCTCCTGCCCCCTTATATGTTTTATTTGCTTTTATTTGTACGACATTGTGCCAGAGTCTTAGAATAGTGGCCACAACATTTTTCTTCATGTTGCAGCCATTCAGTCACAGCCCTTGATTCTGTGGGACCTGTCTCAGTCCCTTAGTGCCTCGGTACTTCTTCAGTGCTCCCCCTGCATCACTAGATATCAACAAACTTGTTTTGGGGGAACATTTTGTAAAAAATTCATCAAACAGCCCCAAAGCTATTTGCAAATCAAAAAATCCTTTACCTGAGGAAATGTGGTCCTAACCAGAAATTGTCAACTGATATATATGTATATATGCTGACTGAAGCGGCTTTGGTCACGTGACATGCACACATACCGAGAAGCAATGTTTCCTCTAATTTTTTTCCTCTGTGTGCGGCAGTGTAAGATCTGTGCACCAAGGAAATGATTATGTATGTAAGCGTTGCGATCAGTTATATAAATCTGTGGTAATCACCTCTCCAAACTTTTATTCACAGAAACAGCAAAAACAGGTGCATTTCATGTATACAGCTACCTTTAATAGGGACTTGTGACAGTTGTGCAATGTAGATGCACTCCAATATGATATGAATTGTTTGCTGTAGTGGAACCTACAGTCCAGGTTTAAAAAAGAACAGGACTCAGAAGGCTGTACCATCATAGGATTTTACAGAAGTTAAAGTAGTGTCCTGGTGACAATAGCCTGGAAGGGTTAGAGCCGGTTAATGCAGCCCTTATGGCCTCAGAAGAAGGGGCTTGGGTGATATTAGCTTATACAGTATGCAATAAGAAAACGTACCTCAAAGCGATCCTAATGGTAAACAAGTCATAAGGCACTTACAATTGGGGGCAGTCATCTTCAGTGACAGCTCCTTGGCTAAGGCAGAGGAGCGTCACCTCACTGCCTGCAGCACTGTAAAAAAAGGAAAGATAAAATGATAATAATGCGATATTGTAATTTTATTTTCCGTACTCAGGCAGCTTTGTGGGCAGTGGAGGAGTGGTTTGCCCACTCCAAATAAGCATGAATGTTTGGCCCGCTCTCTTGGGCCGGCCAAAACTCATGCGCACTTCGCATGTTCTCGGCACAGGCTGCATTGCAGTCTGGGTGGAGAAAATGCCCCAGGCTCCCATTCCTTTGCTGAGCGCCAAAAACGATGCTCAGACCAATCCCAAAGCTGCATTGCAGCGTTGTGATTGGTCAAGGGAGCCTAGGTGGGTGCTTCCTGATCCGGCCTCCTGTTAAGCAGAAGGAAGTAAGAGAGGACGCATAGGACCGAGGAGAGGCTGGCGGGTCGGTAAGTGTTTTTTTTATTTTTTAACCCCCTCCTCGCCCCACTAATGCCATAGGGAAGCAGCTACCACTGGTCATCGTACCTGCAAGAGTGTGAGCCTCTTTTCCGTGGAATTGCAGATCAGTGTGATCATGGCAAGGTAGGTTTATGGGTCTTGGCATGTTATCTGTGTTTTTTTCTTTCTCCTTAACTTTCTGCTTCTGGCCTTGCTCCCCACAAGTCTCGCCCCCCTTTCGCACATGAGCCCCTCTTCCCAGGCTCGTCCCTTTCATGGAATCAAGGGCCTCCATGGGTGCTAGGTCAGTTGATCTTGATTCCACATTATCGACTTTCTTATTAAATTTGTCCACCAACACCATCAGTGTATCCACACTTCTGAAAAGACACGTTATACCACTCACCGTGAAATTAACTAATGTTTGCAACCCACAGCAAAGCGAGGAGTGAGTAGAGGTTGGAAGGCCAACAAATTAACAGGCAGAGATGAGCCTAGTGCTGGCTCTGGTTCTAACATCCCGTTCACAAGCGTAGCTCTGAAAATATTACTACAACAAACATCACGTTAGAATATAAGTTGTCTTCAAGATAAGTGTATTTTTAACACAGAGAACCGTTTCAACTTAGCACATCAGTTTATTTGAAAAGTATTTATTAAAAGTTGTAATTTTTAAACATAAACTGAGAAACATTCCTGCCCCATACCTGGGGACAATGCTTTAAATGAACAAAGAGGCACATCAGTTGTCATGCATGCAGAATACCAGGCCTAGATTCTTATTATAAATGGACAACTTTATAAGCTATTTAATCAAACACAAGAGAAGTTTTTTGTGCAGCAGACATCCTGAACTCAAGTATTTGAAGGTGCTCTCATATGGTTTTTTTTCATCTGTTCATTGAGATGCTCTCATATGTGATAAGGAACTAAAAGGCTGCTCAGTAAAATACTGTATTTGCCTATGTTCACACAATTTGGTTAAGGAGGTGTTAGAACTGAGGTCACCAATTCCGACGTGGTAGCTTGGCGCGAGGTAGGAAGGCACCCGAAGGCAATGTGTAAAGTAGTTGTGCAGCACTCACTCACCCGGACTCAGCAATGCGCACACAATGAATGACACCACACCAAGTTGTTTGATAAAACCAGATCTTTTATCTATCTCATGTCATGGCAAATCAGTTCATTTCCGGAATAATCCGGATAATTTCAAGACAGCAGTAAATTCATTCGAGTAGCTAAAACAGATGTTCGCAGGGCAACAAGTCATTCAAATAAATGAAGCAGTGAATTTCAGGGCAACAATTAATTCATTTCAGCTCAAAACAGGTATAAATTCCTTCAAGTGAATAGCACCCATAACCTCTTGGCAACAAGTAACTCTTTTTAGCCCCTACACAGGCACCAATTCATTTAGGGGCCCCAGGGGGTGAACAGGTAAGCACAACAGACCCTGGATAGGGGAACACCAAGGTACCAGACACCCCAGGGCATGCGTGTAAATTATCAACCTATCTCTGGGGTGTGTAGTGCCTACCAGCAGCCAGCCTGGGACAGACAGTCCCCTTCCTAATTCAGTTCCCCACTTCACTGTTCCAGGTGGCGAAAGGAAGGTAATTGGGGATCCTGGGGGCCCAGGGACAGTCTCCGGAGGGGAGGGGCGGTAGCGGGGCTGCCTTGCTAATCGTGGGAGACTCCTGGGCAGCCCTCGCTACTCCCGCAGACTCTCCGCCCTCCCCCTCAGGGGGATTACCTTGTACCAGGGGGCTCCGCTCTCCGTAGGGAGTTCCAGTTCAGGCGGGAGCCCGCGCATGCAAAGCGGGCTCCCCGCTGCTCTTACTCGCGGTCGGGGCGAGGCAGGGGGGTGTCAGAGCCGGTCCCGGCTCTCCAGCGTCTTCTTCGTACCGGGACCAATCCGGGCACAGGCCTCGTAGGGTGCGCCCGCAGCGGCCAATCCCTACACGGCTCGCTGGGGCGTGGCAGCCTCGTCCAATGGCTGCACGGTGTTAGCGGGAGCATGGCTGGTGACGCGACCGGCGCCCCGTTACATGACACGGGACGCACTGGCTTCGCCGGCCTGGTGTGGGCCTCCCCAATACTGCGGCAGCCCTCTCCAGGCTTCGGGGGCCGCGGCGGTGATGTCGGCAGCAGGCGATCCTTCTGGCAGCAGGCGATCCTTGTGGCAGCAGGCACTGGGGCCGCGGCGGTGATTCTCGGGCCCACGGCGCGCTCGTCATCGACACAAGCGGCACCTCCTTCTTCCCAGCACCCAGGCCGCAGTGGTGATCCTCGGCAGGCGAGCGCTCCCAGGGCTCAGCACGGGGACGCAGGCGGCGGTGATTTGGGGGCATGCAGCGCTTAGCGGACACAGCGCTTGGGAGTCACCACATGGAAGGGGCACAGCAGTAGCTCCGCTAAATCCTGGGCTGCGGCGGTGACGGCTTGCAGCGCTTCGAGACCCCAGCGCTTGGGAGACACAGCAGGTGGGGGGAGGTACGGCAGCAGTTCAGTGATGATAGGGCAAAGTAGCGCTCAGAGGCTACACAGCGCTTGGGAACAGTATGGGTGGATCATTCCTCTGGGGAGCACAGTTCTGGCAGTGCAGCGCTAGGAGGGCACAGCGTTTTACCTGGAGATCCTCCAGTGGCTCACAACACACCCCACGTCCTCAGTACAGCGCTTATCTCAGGGGGAATGAAGATGGTAGATCTCAGTGGCAGGCTTGTGAGGGGGAAAGGGGGGGTAGAGTTGGCAGGCGTAGGAGGGCAGGATGGTCCCCTGCAGCACACTGGAGTTGGTCCCCTGGGTTTCCCCCTCACCAGGCAAGATCAGCAGGCAGGCAGAGTCACTCATCTAACTTATGTACAGCAGGGCCTAGACTCAGTCAGTCCCAGTAGTGTAGGTTTCTCCCCTAGGCCCAACCGCCTACGCTCCGGCAGAGGTTAACCCAGGTCCAGTGGTGCCCCAACTGACTAATGCAGTTTCCCTCCTTTCCTCTTATACCCCTAGGTCAGGTGACCCTCCTGTAAAGGCAGCAAAGCATAATCCCTCCCAGGGCTGGAAGGTTCCAGGAGCTTCCACATATCTGTCTATGGGACAAAAAGGCGGGATGGTAAAGATACAGTATCAAGATGTCCCAGCCTGCTCGTAACCACTAGTGCGTGTATGCAATGGCCACTCCGCAGTAGCAGGGGCCTGTGGCATATGCAATGGCCACTCCGCAGTAGCAGGGGCCTGTGGCAGCCATGTTATTAGGAGAGAGCACCTGCACCTGAGCACTGTTTGGCAGTGGTAAGGCACCCAGAGACCTAGGGCCAACAAAAAGAGCAAAAATGAGGCGACAAGGCAAAAAAAACGGGGTAAGACCACCCTAGGGCTGACAGGTCTAACTGGAGGGATTTTCTAGTTTCACGTTATACAATTCAACCACTAGATTGATATTTATTTATGCCATCAAAGGTTAATGCTTCGTACCTACTGAAATGTTGTGCATAGATTTCTGGTGACAGCCAGAATCCACATTTCAATTTGTGCAATTTTTACACAGAACAAACTTTGGGCAGTTTTATCCTGCGTGTTACAACAGACTCCTTATATTATGATTTCTCAGTGTCATTGCCAACAATACATCCGTTCCTGAATCCTGCAGTTGCTGAATCCTGGCAGGATCCCACCCGATACTAATGGAGCAAGCAGCAGAGTTTTGTCATCTGTGGCAAAACACGTGCAGACAAGAGGAAGCCTCTGCCTTTCACTCACAATCAGCTCCTCCACCCGGCCCTGTAAATTCGCTGCCAATGCCCTGCAGCTCAAAGAAAGTGATAGTTTTTTCGCTCTGCTCACAAATGGTCACTTTGTCTCACAAGGAGCACGGAAGGGTGCACTTTATGAGAGTATGTGCGTGCTGAGGGAAGCAGGTCTGCGCACCCACGCATGGTTTTACTTGGCGGCAAAAAACTTGAACTCCCAACCTTTGTCCCTTCGGGAATAACCATCAGAGAAATTCTTCTGAAAAAAATTAAAAGCGTTGCTCTTCACCGAATAAGGACGAATTGTGCATGAATCTGTAAGGTCCATTCCCGAAGTCGCAGTAATTTCTAAATAGCGCGGGGACACACCAGTGGGTGTAACCAGGCGCTCTACAAATGCAGAAAAATCAAATGCTTGCTACAGGGAAGAATGCTGACAAGGCATTTACGTTTTCTGAATCATGGATATGGAGACAATTTATTCAGGAGGCGCATACTTCACATCTATGTAAACAATACATGATTGTCATAGAACCACTATTTACATTTGGTACTTATCTTAATTGCCCAGGTTTTGGTTGCAGTTCATATTCTTGGTTGAAATGTTATATATATATATATATATATATATATATATATATATATATATTCAATGAAAAAACCATAGGTTTCACAAATGTTATAGTTAGCTGGACATTTCGCTCGTAAAAAAACAATGAAATTCCCCCTAACTATAAGTCGCGCACCCGCAATCCACTGCTGATGACGTCACATATTACATCACTCATGACATGGTCAGTGACATCACTCATGACATCACTGATGACGTCATCCATTGAGTCTGTGTTTCTTAACAATTTTAATATGTTTAATATATATATGGAAAGGCCTGTTGAAGAATGAGTGGGTGTACAAGTGTGTAAATGGATGAGTTTCTTTGGTGCGTAACTGACTCTATAAGTGAGTCATTAAATGTATCTTACTGCAGACTAGTGACTAATCTGTGTGAATGTCTGTATGTTTCTGTCTGTTGGTGTATAAGTGGCTGCATGGTTTTGTGAATATCTATATGAGTGTCTATGTGGGTTATTGATTGGTTGTCTGAGTATCTGTATGGGTGCCTGAGTGTTAGTGTGGGTAGGCTTTGTGTGACTCTGTGCATAGATGTGTGAGTGGGTGATTCTATGGGTGCATGGTTTTAAGAGTGCATCTGTGATGGACTGTACGGTTGAGCGAGTGTATGTATGGGTGTGTTAGGGATTCAATGTATATCTCAGTGGTACATTTGTGACTAACTACATATGTGAAAGGCAGTATATATGTGTGTAAGAGTATATAAGTGGCTAGATGTGAGAATGTGTGATTGTGACAGTGACTGTATGGATGAGTGTGTGCTTTTGTCAATGATTCTAATGGAGCATAAAAATGTGATACTATTTTTGTGAGCAAGGGAACTTGATTGTGTATAACTGTATAGGTGAGTAAATGGCAGTGTGATTATTTTTATGAATGACTAGGTGTGAGAGTACCTCTATGGATGATTGGTAGTGTGTGAGTGTCTATATAGGTGTGTGTATAAATTCATATGATACTTTTTTATGGAGTGACTGTAACTATGAGTGACTTTACACGTGAGTGTGTGGAGGTGTATGAAGACCTAAAAGTTAATATGTGGGTATGCAGTTATTGGTATTGCATTATTTATGGATATGAGAATGGAACTCTGTAATTTTGAGTTGATATATCAAAGGTTTTATAAGGGTGTGAAAAGATGTTGTAATTTATCACATTGTTGACGTCATCAGTGATGTCATTTTAGATGTCATCAGTGATGTCATGAGTGATGTCACTGACCATGTCATGAGTGATGTAATATGTGACGTCATCAGCAGTGGATTGCGGGTGCGCGAGTTATAGTTAGCTGAACTAACTATAACGGGGGAATTTCATTGGTTTTTTACGAGCGAAATGTCCAGCTAACTATAACATTTGTGAAACCTATGGTTTTTTCATTGAATTTGCAAGGTTTTTTAAATGCTAATTCCTAACTATAACGTGTGTGAAACCTATGGTTTTTTCAGTGAATTTGCAAGGTTTTTTAAAAGCTAATTTCTAAATATAAAGCGTGTGAAACCTATATTTTTTTGTGTTTTTGCATGGTTTTTTGAATTCTAATTCCTAACTATAATGTGTGTGAAACCTATGGTTTTTTTATTGAATTTCTTTTTTGTTTAACATCATTTTTTTCGTACGGTTGGTCATGTGATCAAGAAACAACACTTTTGATTGGTTTAAACTACTTTCAGTTCTGGAATCTTCCTACACCACACCCATTCCCCTCATTACTGCTTGTGATTTCTTAGGAGAAGGAGCTGAATTGTCTTTGGGATACAATGGCAGAGCAGCAGACCTCTTCTGAGAGTGAGCAGGGCAGCAGCATCATCAGGCAGAGAAGGAGGAAACAAAATAATTCTTTTGTTTGGGAGTATTTCACGTTTCCAGAGGGGCAGAAAAAGGTAAATGCTCCATTAGTCACCTGCTCACTTTGTGACCGTGTCTTATCTAGAGGTAACCCAAGGAAGAAGTATTCCTTTGGTAATCACACTATGACGAGACACATTAGGGATGTACATCCCAGGACTTTTGCTCGACATACTGAAGCAAACCCTTCAGTAAGTCACCCGAGCACACCCGCAGAAGCTCAGCCGAGTACATCTTCGGCAGCTCAGCCGAGCCCTTCCTCTGCAGTGGGAGCATCACCCTCTTCTGCTCCTCTGGAAACGAACCCTCGATTTCTGAGGGTACAAATGAGGTGCACCAGATGTTATGGTCTAATTGTTCATGGGGAGAGCAGTGTTATCCCTAATAAAAAATAAGATAGACCAGCACATCTGTGGTCCATGTTAATATTCCCATTCTTTCTTTCCTCTGTCCCTGTATGAACACAACGGCTCTTTTAAGAGCCAACCATACCTCACAATTTTTTTAAAAAAAATTTAATTAATTTTTTTTACCGTGCGCGTACGGTACGCGCATTTTCTTTTTCATTTTTTTTTTAAAAGAACAACATTTTTTTTTACCCTACAAGGTCCTTGAGGGAGTACAACGTAAATGTATTTTCTCAATCTGAAAAAAAAGAAAAAAGTATTAATATTTAATAATACATTTTAGAATACAGTACACATACTTTCGTATTTAAAAACAATTTGTTGCCCTTTTTTTGCTGTTTTCAGAATATATTGCATTTCACTGTAAATCGTGAAAGCAATTGCATTCATCACTTAACAGCGGGCAAAAAAAAATAACAATCTGAAAGATTGTTTAAAAAAGCCCAGAATCTCTTCTCACTAAAACATACCTTTATAGAAATGTAACATATTTTTAAAAAATATCATCTAAGAACAATAACTATTTCCACTAAATATCGTCTTAAAATTTTTGTTGCATAAGCATAATCACCAAAATAATATGTGTCAAAGAAGTCCACAATACAAATTGTTACCTTTCCTTTAGGACAAATGGTAATTTTAAAAATCTTTTTTGATGAAATTTCCAATGGTAATCCAATAAAATTGCAAAAATGATTTGTACAGATGTTGCAAATTCTATCTAAAATTTTGGTTTCAGAAAAATTAAATAGGAATTTGCTAAATCAAAAGGCAAACGTTGCTTAAAAACCAATTGAGAATCATTACACAGTGTCCAGCCTTTTTCACATTTAAGATAAACTGTGTAATGACCAGAAGTTACAGTACGTCCATCATGGAAAATTATTGCAACTGTAACAAAAGTTTTTCCTGAAATTGATAATTGCTGTCCTATAAACTTCTTTATTAAAGTGTCCAATTTTGAACCATCAGCTCTACAACGTTGCATCATTAAAATTACATACTCTCCATATTTCTTTAAAAATAACGTTGAAAACATGTCAGATTTACATTCACAGCATTCCATGCTATGATTGGCATCTTTAACTAATTTACTAAAACTCACTGATTTACTTTCTGGCAATGTTAAATAGATAAACCTTTCTGAATCAACATTAGAGCTGCATGTGTAGAAACAGTTTTCACAAGTATGTTCCCATTTATAAGAGAGACCGAACATATTCTCAATATCTATGCCTTCATCTTCCAGTACCATAAGGACATACATCAAGAATTCCTGTGCATCTTGCTGGACATTTTGAGTAAACTGTGTACGTCCTGAACATACATCTAAAAGATTTCTAATTTCAGTAGCACTTTCTATTTTAGTGTTATCAATACTCAGCTTCTCATAAAGGAGACTTAGCACAGAACAGAATCTTTTATCATGATTTACTATTATCTGCTCTTGCAAACTTTCAAGATAAAATACAACATTTAGCACTACATTAGCGTAGCAGTTGACACCAGAGCTATTTTCAAAATGACAACCAACAACCTCTTCAACATTATCCTTTTTCTTTTTGCTTGCAATCACATGAGTCTCTTTTTGTTTTCTCTTCTCTACATCCTCATTACAGATATTCTCGAATCTCCTTTTCCGAGAAACAACACGTTTTTCCAACACAGGATACTGACCTAAATGAGGAGCATAGGTTCTTCTTAATCTTTTATACTCCTTTACACAATTTGCATCTGCACTAACTTTTGAGTCATCAAAGTCTATCATGAATAGACCAGATAATGTTTTCACTCGTGACAAAGCAACATATGCCATACCTTCATTGAACACAGTAGAACCAATGTTTAAAAAAGCACTATCTACAGTTAATCCTTGAGACTTGTGAATAGTTACAGCATATGCTAGAGAAAATGGAAACTGCTTCCTACGTACATATAAGTCTTTTACAAGCAAAAAAACAGACTGAACAACGACTAATCTCTTTAACCTCTGCAATCTGATCAAATTTTATTTTTTAAAATTCAATTCCATCTTTTTTCTGGTATTTCACAAAACCCACAACTTTACCCATAGCTCCATTCACTAAACCTTTTTCAACATCCAAATTTCTCCTTAAAAATACTCGACAGTTCATGCAAAGATATAGATTTTTTTCTAATCCAGCTGTTTTCGAAATGTTCTTCTCTAGAGAATCCAATTTATTTTTCAGTTTGCCTGTTAATGTAATAGTAATTCCTTCATGCTGAATTTTATCAACTGCTTCCATTTTCTTAATCTCTTCCTTTTCCAATTTCAAAAGTTCCTCATTGAATATCGAGCATTCACGTAGTGTTGGCATTAAGCAGATTACAGTATTATTTTCTGCAATATTCTTGTATATTTTCTCTGCAACTAGTTCTTCCTTTGGAAATAAATTATGTAGCAACCGACTCTGTAATGCTTTTCTGCCAACTTCTGAGAGTAGTCCAATTCTGATATCTTTCAGAATACTTGCATAATCTTCATCGTTTGCTTGCCACATATTGGTAGTAAGTTCTTTGTACTCAAAGAACGACCAAATATTCGCATTACCAATGCTTCCTAATGACTTCTTCGTGTCTTCATGTGTCACAGTATTAAACACTGGTTGTCCTTTAACTGGAGTAAGCTGTAGAAGATCCCCAAAAACTATAACATGTTTTCCTCCAAATAACACGTCATAGTCTCTCTTTAGAATTTGCTGCATTCTTAAATGCACAAAGGCAAGCATTAAGTTTGATACCATGCTTACCTCATCAATAATGAGAACTTGCATCTTCTTCAACACTCTTGAAACTTCGAAGCATGCTTCTCCTGTAAGCTTGTGATATTCTATTTTGTTCTCATGCTCCACTGGTAACATTAGCAAGCGATGTAAGGTAATTCCTTTTATATTATATGCTGCTAACCCAGTTGGAGCAGTAACAACACAAGACAAAGTTGAATCTGTTTTTTGCTGTAGGTAGCTTCTGATGACTTTAATTAGGAAACTTTTTCCATTTCCAGCTTGTCCACTCACATACATCCTGATTGGTTCAAATGATGTGCATGTGCACTCTTTATTTTCATGTAGTAATCCGTGATCAATTTTTTTTCTGACTTCTTCATAAATTTGTTGTTGTTCTTCATTCAGTTGTTGTTCCAAATTTGGTAAGTCTATTAAATCTTCTTGAGCTTGATTCATAGCTGTTTCAACTTCATTCATGGCTATTGCAGCTTCATTTTCTACAATTGGTTGTCCTAGGGGATCTTGACTGAGCGTTTCAGAACTTTGGCTGTCTTGAGAACTGTCTCTAGCTACTTCAGCTGCAATTGTTGCTTCCTGTTCAATTTCTTCATTTAACATTTGCAAATAATTTATGAAAGTACTGCATTCAATCGTATCTTTACATGCATTGAATGAATCCTCATAGCTTTGAAATTCTCAAATTAGTTCGTCCTCTGTACGCCATGGTTTAAACAGCTGTAAAAGTGCCAAGTAGTAAAGTGTCAGTAGTGTCGCAACTCAGCTTCCTATGATTAATCAAACTTCCTTTTGTTTGCTTCACCAAACATCCTTCCTCACCAATGACTTTATATTTTCAATTTTTGATGTCTTCTGTGGCTTTCCGTGAAAAAATGTAGTTTTGTAGCACTTCATAGAGACATATGTTCTCAAGATGACAACTTCTTTTTGGGTAATACGTGTCCAACATGTTTGTTTTCAAAATATCTGTACTTTCCGGGTCGTTCTCGGCCAAATATTCAATTTCTGCAACAGATTTCAGTACCCGATTTCGCATTGCTGCAAGGCCTAAACTTACCCAAATTATTCTTCTGGATTTCGAGTACAGACTTGCAGATGATAACCAACTGAGCATTCGTAGGATCCAATTTCTCGATGCGATAACATCTTTAAACTGAAACTGTATAGCTTCTTACTGACAGTTTTCTCGTGAGAAATCTCTTCCCACATTTCCTTCAATTCCGTTTTCTCAGATTTAGTAATGTACGATGTGACATACCGAGCAACAGCAATAGAATTGTCTGCCACATACTGAATATCCATGTTAGCATTCCACATGGATAAAATGACTGGGTTGTAGTCATTTATATATTTTGACTCTTCTTTTCTTCTTAGGTTGTACGTATTTTTTGGAGATTTTCTTGTAATAGTATGTCGCACAGCTGACATAAAACTGTTTACTCTTCCTTTTGAAAGAACAGGTCTGGGAAATCCAAATCGACATTTTGTGTAGAATTTATCTTTGCTCTTGTACTTCCGTCGACAGTATTTTCCACACCGATGACTTTGGAAACGTAAAACTTGGTCTTTTAACTTTTTCTCTTCTGTGCTTTTAGGTATAGCACATGTTGCATATTCTTTGATGAAAGATAAAACTGCTTCATCAGCATCTGTTCCAAATTTTGGGGCATCCTTGATCCACAACAGCATATGAATATGAGGAGCACCTCTTGCTTGGTACTCTTTTCTCCAAAAGAAATCCACAACTTCTCCAAGAGGTGGATTTTTTTAATTGCAGATGAAGGACATCATAGCCTCAAATCTATGATTGAAATATCTGCAAACATTAACCGGATCCAATTAGCACAGTTCTCCTGCTGTCTTGTATTCGATGTTTTTAATGTTTGAATTTGCCTCTCGAAGAAAATCCAGAAGATCATCCCAAGCGTACTCTGCACAGCTTAGGGTAAGGAACCATGTAGGAGTTCCTAAATTCCGTAACATACATTTCAATTCTCCATGGCGTCGGTACCAATATTCATTTGTCCCACGCTGACAAGCCATCAGATTGATCAATTGTGATTCCAAATGATCATCTCGCTGCTGCACTTTGTTCATAAAATCCTTAGCAGACACATTATGTAGATGTACTCCACTTTTTAAAATGTGATTTACTGCATAAGATAGTGCAGACAAGTCACTTTCAAATAACAGATTGAACAAATAAGGAATACTTTGACGAAATCTGGGATCTTCTGCATATAATCTTGTAGTCCGATACTCAGAAGCAGTAATCTGGACTGGACGTTCATCGTATCGTCCACCTTCTCCTGTAGGAAACAGCTGGGGAAAACAACGAGCTTCCAAACTCTCCTCCCATACACTTACGGGAGTTCCTTTGGCTTTTTTCATCTGAAACAGATCAATAGTGTTTGACATAACTTCTTTTGAATGAAGAGGATGTATGCTGAAATGTTCATAAATTTCTTCTTCTTTTGACTTGTCCACTTTTTCAATTTGCCCAGTTGGTGTGTCTGTGTCTCCTAGTAAATCTTCTTCATCTTCATCTATATAAATTGATTCATACCATTTATTATTCCTTTTCAAATATAAATTTGCTCTTTGTACTTTCCGTACATCTACCAGCTCCTGCCAAATTTTCTTACTCTTTGTAGGTACACCATTAACCACAATAACTAATGGTTCAGTTTCCAAAGTATCTGTATCAATAGTTTCCATATTTTTTTTCAAATCCAACGGCAAATAGACAACTCTTCCTTTTAAACCTCTCTGTAAATCTGAAGGAGGTAATTTACCAGTTTTGGGCTCCAGACGTACTATGGTCTGGAACGGATGGAACACATTGAATGAGTATAGACTCATACATATTTAAATCAGAAATTTCTGCAGGAACTTCAACCAATTCTAAATTATTATGTACAGCTCTAGCTGGCATTTTATTTTCTTCTAACTTGTTGTAACAGTATTTACAAATACGATGATCTTCACCCAAATCAAAACAATTTTCAAGAAATATTTATGTTGCAAAATCCTTCCACTTATAATTATCTTCTTCTTCACTTTTTTTGTAGAGATCAACATTCCTTGTTTGGATTTTATAATGGCTTCTCTGGCAACAAATACAAGTAATATTTGGTCTTTCATTAGAGATGATAGCAAATGTTGTTATTTGATCTTCAAATTTCTTATTTACGGAGGGTTCTACATTCTCTTCCACATTTTCCTCAATAACTGTGTAATTCCCTGCACTTTCTTGTTCCGGACCAAAGTAACTTAACTGAATTTCATCAGTAACCTTCTCAACATCTGATACAGTTCCACGGAACAGAGCCCTATTCAACTCATTTAACTTTAGTGCTGGACTTTTAGCAAAATACAATCTTCTCACAAATTTTCTAATTTCAGTATGATGAACTGCCAGCATCCTAAAATGGTGAAAAACACTTTGACAAACTTTCCTAGATAGACAAGCCAGAGAGTGTCCTTGCAAACCAGTATTCTCTCTCACTCTGCATGGATCTAGTCCTTGAAGCACCTTAATCTTCTGTTTAACACTCTTTTTACTATATTCTCTTAAAAACTCACATAATTTATCAATAGATTCCTGTCACAAAGTACAAATACTACTACAATTCCAAGTATACACTGGGGCTTTAGGACGTCTCCCCATAACCTCATCCGCAATCACTTCTTCCTCATTTCTTGGAACCATTTTCTCCTTTTCCATTATACAACCATCTTTCACTTCATAAGCTCGTTCAGTGGTGTCAACTGCATGCAGCAAACTATTACTTTGAAGATAACTCTCTTCATTAAAAAATGGTTCAGTACTTGAACTATGCATCCATTCTCCTAAAAACACTTTACAAAAGTTATTTCTTTTCACTACTCTTTTCTTTTTGCTTTGTGACTTCATTACATTGACCATTTTTTCTAATGTACGCATCCTGTTCAAAATTAAAATGAATAGTTTTCTTTTTAATTCTAAAGCCTTAACTACAATGGCTTCAATATCTTTTTTTCTCTTGTAAAATTTTGGTTTTTTCTTATATTTTTTCACATCCTTTAGCAAATTGGACATCACTCTTCTCTGAAACATTTTTCTACGGATCTCTTTAAATGCTCTTTTTCTTTTTAAGTCAATCTTTATTGCTTCTGCTTGTACATTAGCATTTAGTAAATTCTCATTTTTGTCCTGTTGTTTTCTACTTGAAACAGTTTTTCCAATGGGGACATTTTTTAAATTTTTCCTTTTTTTGAATATATTTTTAAAGAATTCCTTTGTCTGCTTACCAGAAGACTTTTTCTTTTTTCCAACATGAGCATCTTCAACTAACTTGGGTCCTCCAGTTGTCTTCAAATATACGTTTTTTCTGTTCTTTTCGCTTTCTTGATTTTATAGGCATCTTATATTTCCTTCACTGCTCTGCAGCAATACCTGAAAGAAACTAAAAAAAAAATACCTTTTTGTAATTTAAATATATTACTATGTTTTTTATGAGCTTTTCAAATCTTATAATACTATCTACCCCTTTCCTACAAGTGAAAAACACAATAAAACCAACACGAATTAAATCTCTAAGAACAATTCCTGTGTGAACACAGAGTCTTGGTGTGATTCTAGGCAGAACACGACATTTGATTTGCATTTCAAAAGCACACTTACTAATGTTTTTTTTGCAACTGTTAATTACTCTAACAGTCTGACACATTTTCCTTATAGTTTAGAGAGGCAGAAAAGAGCACATGTCCAAACAGCTTTTTCAGAGCATGTACATGTGTAACCTGGCTGACTGACTACACTCCAGCAAAGGTAATGAGCCTTGGTGATGTTCAATGCATTAGCGTTCCTCACTCCTACCTAAAACACCACACAGTGCTGATTAGTAAGCATGAGTGTACAGGAAAAACAGCTAGCTCTCTGCTAAGAGTGTGGTTCTGGAGACTGTCTTCTGTCAGGTGCAAGAGAGACTTGAATGGACCCTTACATAACTGCATAAACACTGTATTTTTTTTTTTTTGTTTTTAAATTTTTTATTTGAGTACAGGCTGAAGGATATAGCATACATTAATACATGTATTTATTTTAACAATCAATAAATTAAAAAAAAGAAAGCAAACAAGACAAAAAAAAGAAAAGAAAAAAAAAAAAAAGAAAAGAGAATAAAAAGCAATCCAAAACAGAGGGAAAAGATCTCACTATTCCATTAACGTACCCCAATTCTTTTTATATTTCATCAGAGAGCGTGTCCCCCTAAGATTAGCTAATGCTAGCTCCATCGAGTGAATCTCGCTTACCAGCACCCACCAATCCCACACAGTTGGTGGGTCAGGGCGGATCCAGGCTCTGGCCAAAGTTAATTTAGCACAGGACATAAGAATTGAGGCCAGAGCAGGCTGAGGGAGGGAAACGGGATATATATCTAATAGGACCGATGCAGCAGAAAATGGAGGCAACTGAATATGTTTAATTTCAAGAACCTTCTGAATATCCCTCCAGTAATCTACAAAAGTGGGGCAGGAAAACAGCATATGGTCCAAGTCTACTGCGTGGGCAGAACATTTAGGGCATTTTGTACGGTCAATTAAAGAATTATTAGAGGACCACCTGGAAATTAGTTTTGGAGTGTAATATAACATACAGCTCGTTCTGAGTTGTTGTAACCTTAAACTAGAGGATCGTACATTTTCATTGATATTTGAAAAAGATCGTTCTATATCCTTTAGTGTAATATTAGAGCCTAATAACCTGCTCCATTTGTCAGCTAGTTTGGAGCAGTCGTTTGATTTAAAATTAACTAAAAGGCTGTAGGTGTTACTAATTACAGATTTAGTTTCTGTGGAATATAAGTGGTTCCATATATCGCTATCAGAGTTTTCCACGAGATGTTTTTTATTGATCAGATAGTCATGCATCTGTCGATGTTTATATCGCATAGGTTCAGGGAGACCATAGAGCCGTTTTAAGGCGTTAAAATCTAGAAACCCTTGCGTGCCGTATAGGTCCCCTAATGTTCTGATGCCCAGCCTAGCCCAGCCGTTGTCGATTTGTTCGTAGAAAATTGCTGGAAGCCCAGGGTTACCCCATAGAGGTAATTTTGAGTGAAATAAACTGGTTTTACAGTAGGTTAGTATATTGTCCCAAATTTTTTTTAAGTCTCTTGCGGTCTTAAATTTGACTCTTTTAAAATAGTTGGGGTCATTAGCTCGTAGTAGAAACATATTTGAATCTTGTTTTAGCATAAAGGAATGAAAAAAAAGAGCCCCTCCTCTGTTTAGTAGAGAGCGTATGCGTAAAACAAATGTGGACCAAAAATATAACTTGAAATCAGGAAAATTAAGTCCACCGGTGTTCGTGCTATTTTTTAAAAGATTCACCGACCTTCTAGGTTTTTTGTAACCCCAGATGAAACTGCTGAGTACCCCATCGAGTCTTTTAAAGAAGGCGTTGTTTAGGATTAGTGGAATAGAACGAAATAAGTATACAAATTTAGGCAGAACCTTCATTTTAATTAAATTAATTCTGCCGATTATATTCAGAGGAAGCCTATGCCATTTTTTAAGTGTAAGTATAGTAGATTTAATTAGTTCATTATAGTTTATATTATTAATATCTTGGAGTTTAGCAGTTAATTTGACTCCTAAGTAAGTTACATTTTTACGTATCTCAGGGACCGCGACAGCTGGTATGTAGTTAGCTATGATTTGAGTCTTTTGGATATTGAGCTTGTATCCGGAGACTGTCCCAAATTTCCCGGCCTCAAAAGCGATGCCACGCAGTGCCTCCACTATGTCTTGTGAGTAGACCGCGATGTCGTCGGCATATGCTGTTATTTTTAGCTCTTGTGTACCTGATCTAAAGGGTCGGATTTGAGTTTGAAGTTGAAGGGCAGACAAAAATGGTTCAAGCGTGAGAGCAAAAAGGAGGGGGGAGAGGGGGCATCCCTGACGGGTTCCGCGTGAGATTGAAAAGTCTGTAGAGGTCAGACCCCCGTAACAGGTACAAGCCGTAGGGTTATCGTACAGAGCCTGTATACCTCGTAAGAATTGCCCCCCAAACCCCATTTTGGAAAGGACACACCAAAGATAGTCCCATCCCACACGGTCAAAAGCCTTCTCGGCATCCAGTAAGATCATACCGAGTGGGGTGGATTCTGTTTCTGCTACATCGAAAGCTGTAATAGCCGTGTTCACGTGTGTGGTTGTGTCCCTCCCGATTATGAACCCGTGTTGTTGGGGATTAATTATTTGGGGCAGAATAGGTGATATTCTTAAAGCCAAAATTTTTGCGAATATTTTGGCGTCGGTATTAATTAGGGATATAGGTCGGTATGACCCTCTCTCCTCCTTTGGTTTGTCTTTTTTTAGAAAGAAAATTATTTTTGCTTTATTCCATGACTTTGGGGCTTTGCCATTGTGCCCGACATATTGCATTACCTTCAACAGAAGGGGGGCCAGTTCATCCAAACATTGCTTGTACAGTTCCAGAGGTATTGTATCTTCCCCCGCCGACTTCCCTGTCGGTAGTAGATCTATTGCTTGGCATAATTCTGCCCTGGTGATGACATCCGAGAGTGATTCCATTCTTGAATCAGTCGGCAAATTTATTGAATATTTGTCCAGATAGTCCCGTATTATTTCTAAATTTGGTGTGCTTTCTGGAGTATATAGAGTTCTATAGTAGTCTGCGAATTGTTCCACTATATCCGTCGGTTGACTATACATTTTGTTGCCATTACCCCGAATGTTGTTGATCAATGTTCGAGCTCTATCCTCCGCAGCTTTATAGGCCAGGATTTTGCCGATTTTATCCCCACCTTCATATTGTTTTATTTTAAATTTATGGATATATGCGCTGCTCTTTTGAATAAATTTAGCTTTGGCTTTGTTTTTGAGTGAGGTAAGTTTAAGACCTATTTCTGTAAATGTTGGTGACTTTGATCGTAGTGCAGAAACCAACAATTCTTCTTGGGTCTTTATTTCGGAAACTATCTGGACGCTGTTTTTTTTACGTTCGGAGTTTTGTCTAATCAAATATGCTTGAGTGAATCCCCTCATACTGGCCTTGCAGGTGTCCCAAACCGTGATACATATAGCTGTGTTGGTATTGATTTTCAAGAATTCCGTCAGATGTAATTTAAGCTGAGTCAAATATTGCACGTCTGTAACTAAATACCTAGGGAAGGAGAACGGTCTGGGCGCGGGCCTCCTATGTGGTATAGCAATGACCAGGATTATAGCATTATGGTCTGATGAGATTCGGGGGCATATCTCCATAGTGCTATGTTTTAATAGGTTATCACTGGCCAATGCCATGTCCAATCTTGAACAAGATTTGTGAGGTGCGGAATAGTATGTGTATCCAGGTAAGTTTGGATTTAAATACCGCCAAGCATCTTTGATATTATGGATGCGGCATATTTCAAGAATAGAGGACCTAGTTTTATGCATCCTTTTAAAGCTACCGAGGTTGGTTGTGTCTATTTTATAATTCATGATGCAGTTGAAATCACCCATAATAATGAGTTCTCCCTCCCAATCCAAAAGTTTAGTGCTCAGCTGATCAAAAATTATCGGTTCATCTGTATTGGAACCATAAACAACACATAGTACAAATTTATAGTTCTCATAGCTAAACTGAGCGGCTGCCCATCTGCCATTTTTGCAAGAAAAGGTCTGCAGTATATCGATTTTAAATCGTTTGTCCTTTAAGATCGCAACCCCTCTTATGGGATGATCAAGTGTGGAACACACCACAGTATCATAGCCAAACACTGTAAACATGTATGTAAGACTACATGTGTGGTAAGGGTTAGTATGAGTTTTTAGCATGTAGCAACTACATGACCCATTGCACGAGTGGAAGAAAAATCTACCATGTTGATTTCAAATATGTTAGCATTTGCCTCTTATTTGAGATACTGTTTTGGGCTGAATGCTAACCATCACATTTCCAGAAAACAAGCTTCCCCTTTCCTACCACTGCAATTCTAAAAGAACCAGTGACACGAAATACATCTCTGACAACAATTCCTGTGTGCTCACAGACTCATGGTGTGATTCTAGGCAGAAAACGAAATTTGCTTGCCAATTTGAAAGCACACTTACTACTGTTTTTTTCTGCAAGTGTTAAGTACTCTAACAGTCTGATACATTTTCATTACAGTTTTCAGATACAGAAAACAGCACATGTGCAAACAGCTTTTTGAGACCATGAACATGTGTAACCTTGGTGACTGACTACACTCCAGCAAAAGAAATCAGCCTTAGTGATGTTGAATGTATTAGCGTTACTCACTGCTACCTGAAACACCACTCACTTGTGAATACTAAGCATGATTCTACAGGATAAACAGCTGGGTGTGTGCTAAGAGTCTGCTTCTGCAGACTGTGTATTTTCAGTTACAAGAGACATATGCATGGATACATCCATAACAGCATAAACATTGTAGTAATGTATGTAAAAGTACATGTGTGGCAAGGGTTAATTGGAGTTTTGTATATGTAGGACCAACCTCACCCATTCCATGTTTAGTAGCAAAATCTACTATATCTATTTCAAATGTGTTATCATTTGCCTCCCATTTGTGTGATACTGATTTATGCTGAATGGAAACCATCACAGTACCCAAAAAAAAGCTGACCCTTTCCTACAAATGGCATTCTTACAGAACCAGGCCAACAGAAATAAAATCTCTGACAACATCCAAAACCTCCCCTTTCCTACCAATGCAATTCTAAAAGAACCAGAGTGACACGAAATACATCTCTGACAACAATTCCTGTGTGCTCACAGACTCATGGTGTAATTCTAGGCAGAAAACAAAATGTGCTTGCCAATTTCAAAGCACACTTACTACTGTTTTTTTCTGCAAGTGATAAGTACTCTAACAGTCTGATACATTTTCATTACAGTTTTCAGATACAGAAAACAGCACATGTGCAAACAGCTTTTTGAGACCATGAACATGTGTAACCTTGGTGAGTGACTACACTCCAGCAAAAGAAATCAGCCTTAGTGATGTTGAATGTATTAGCGTTACTCACTGCTACCTGAAACACCACTCACTTGTGAATACTAAGCATGATTCTACAGGATAAACAGCTGGGTGTGTGCTAAGAGTCTGCTTCTGCAGACTGTGTATTTTCAGTTGCAAGAGACATATGCATGCATGATCCATAACAGCATAAACATTGTAGTAATGTATGTAAAAGTACATGTGTGGCAAGGTTTAATTGCAGTTTTGTATATGTATGACCAAGCTCAGCAATTGCATGATTAGAAGCAAAATCTGCTATATCAATTTCAAATGTGTTCGCATTTGCCTCCCATTTGTGTGTTACTGATATATGCTGAAAGGAAACCATCATATTTACAAAAAGAAAGCTGCCCCTTTCCTACAAATGCCATTCTTACAGAACCGGACCATCACTATTAAAATCTCTGACAACAATTCCTGTGTGCACACAGACTCATGGGTTGATTCTAGGCACAAAACAGTATTCCTCAGTGATACCAGTACACCTTAACTTATGGTGAAAATACACTCCATAATATTTTACTAGTTCAAAACAGTTAAATATCTCCCAAACCACAAAATGTAAAACATAACTTTTAAATAAAGAATCACAATTCTAATATTTATATAAAAAATCACCACATACATCCTCTCTCAAACTCATATCTCACCTTTAAAATTACTTAGTTGAGAAAGAAATGTGGCACTCAAACAGCAGACTATCAGAGTCAGAATATCAGAGCTCTACACCTCTCTCCTCTCTCCTCAACCAGTAAATGGCAATGTTTCCCTCTCTTTTTTCACACATATACATGTTAATTACAAATCTCAGTGCTTCCCACATTTTTTCAAATGAAATCACACATTTCTATTGGTTGAAAACTTCAACCATTTTCCAAATGAACCCTTCCCCCAACTTGACTTCTGCCTGCTACCATAGCAACAGCTCATGGAACACTGCTGTGAGCAGAGAGGTCAGAAGTTCAGCACACAATGTTTCAAATCCAAAGAGCAAGAGTGCTTCACCTGTCAAACCTAACAGCAAATCCAAATTAATCTTCTGTGGGAACACAATTTTCTGAACCAATACAAAACATGCTTCTAAAAATGTACACAATACAGCCTAGTTTTAACTGTAACATGATTTGAATCAGCCAATGAGTTCTTTTTATTTAAAAAAAAATATGTATGCCTCCATTTTACAACTGTCTTTCATTTCATATTGCCATTCTACTGAAAAACACCTCCTGAGTGCATCCAGATCTCCTTGAAAGATGTTCACAGTGTGGATTGTAGGTCACAGCTATGTCTTCTGGAGTGAAAAGTATGCAGAAAAAAGAGGTATGGGGAGAGACCTTGCTTTGCCAAATGTAGACATTAAATGGATTGGTCAGACAGGGTTAAAGTGGCACCAATTAATGCCTTTGGTGAAAACCTTTCTACATCTCCCACAGCCTAACCTTATTATTGTGCACTGTGGTGGAAATGACCTAGGCACTTTAACTGGGGTAGGTCTGGAAATGCTTATTAAGGACACCTTTGTGCAATTGATGTCGCTTTTTCCTCAATCTGCCTTTGTATATTCTAACATATGCCAAAGGCAAAAGTGGAACTGGCCCAACCAATTTTGTCCGCAGATTGACAAAGCAAGAAAGCACGTCAACAAATCTATTTCTGCTTTCCTCAGAGACTATGGTATGGGTTCTATATACCACAACAACTTGCGTTACAACATGCAAGGCAAGACGGTGTACATTTCACTGATGAAGGCAACAGAGTCTTCCTCTTGAACTTTAGACTCTGCATTGGTACTTACTTGTAAGTACCACAAAAAAACACTTCATAAACACAACGGCTTTTTTTAGAGCCCCCTAATATCTAAACACTTAAATTTGTTTTTTACTTCTATTTTTTTTATCGTTTTTTTTCTACCGTACGGGTACGGTAAGCTTACCGTACACGCACCCCGCGATTTAAAAAAAAAAAAAATTACATGTATTTTTCATACTTTTATGACCTTCTTGGACCCCCTGACAAACGCTAGGGGGTCTGCAACTCTCTTCGTTGCCCCCTTATCACGTTCTCCACCTTTGTTTATTAGTGTGAGACACACAAAATGGCGGCCGACACTTCCTGATTTCGACCGATTCAAATGTTTACAGTCATGTAGCCACCATTCAGAATTAAGCTCGCGCACGGCACCGTGCGCGTACGGTAAGCTTACCGTACGCGCTCGGAGCGCGCTTATAGATATATATATTGATTTAAATGCTATTGCTATTTTCTCAGCAAATACTGAGCACATTTACACCAGACCTACAAAAGGCACATCCCTGACCTTATGGCTACCTCTCTGCCAAATTTCAAGTAATTCTGTTCAGCCATTCGGGCTGTAGCTTGGACTAAATGTCCTATGGAAAAATGCATGGGGAAAACACGTTTTGGGACACCCGCCTTTTTCTCAGCCCCCGCTTGACGAATCCCCCCAAGACTTTCAGGATAGGAGCAGAGCGGAGCGCCCCACCTATTTTGAAAATTTCGCCAGGATTCGTCAATCGGCGCCAAAGTTATTCAAAATAGAATGTTGCGGATTTCCTATGGAAACACGGTCCTAACTATAACTACCTACTGTTTTGGGGTGATACGTCAAGCGGGGGATGAGAAAAAGGGTGTGCGGGTAAAAAAAAAAAAGTAGGTTTTTTTCCATTGAGATTTTAGACACAACTACAGCCCGAACCGCTGAACAGAATTACACCAAGTTTGGCAGAAAACTAGCTCTTGGTCCGGAAAGAACTCTTTTTGTTAATTGGTGTAAATCTGTATAGAAGTGTTTGAAATACTAAAAGAAATCTAAATTTGAATATATAGGGATGTGGATCCTCTGAGGATCTGACAATCCCCGTGCTGAAATCTGATTGGCTGACAACATTTTAACCAGGAAGTGTGTAATACAACTTGTAGAAGGGATTCTTCCCAGTGAAGTCCATCCAAATAAATGCGTTAGTTCTATTAGAGCCAGATGTATAGAATAGGAAACCCCTAACCCATTAATATGAGACCTGAAGTAGTGTAGGACAGACCTGGTAAAACGAGTAGTTAGAAAATTCTTTGCCACAATGGGTCAGTATTAAGTATTCGTCCAAGTAAGGCTGGTGATCCAGAGTAAGAACAGATGAAGGTGGTGCCTTTACAGATATATATATATTTTTTTGCTCTAAGTTCTTCTAGTAAGCCAGAGGGCAGAACAAAGGTAAGACAGCCAACACTTGTCTTGTTTCGCCCCCCATGTGGTGCTCAGGCCTGGGGCTTTTTCAATGCTGAATGATCGTGCATTTAGTGAAAAATTGAAAGGTGAAAGAAACTGGGAGTATGAAGAAAAAGAGAGAGAGATAGAAAAGAAAGGGTGAGGTGCAGTAAAGCTATCCCCATGAATAGAGTCCAAGTTCAGTAGGAGAGCAAGGGAACCCATTCCGAGTTCAATTAAAAGAGCCAAGTGCCATCAAAAAGCCCATGCATTGTGTTGACAGGTCAGAGGGTGGGCAGAAGAACCCAATACCATTATCATTGATATATGCCAACAGTAGCCCACCCATATGACATTAAAATGTAAGGAGAATAATTTAAAAAGAAATCAGAACACCGCATCAAAGGTAATTATTCATATAGAAGTGCATCAAGCAGTATATTGGTTACTAGTCAAGAGGGCATATATATGTAAAACAAACATATTGAGAGACAGGACATTGGAGAGTGGCCATGTGGTGCACATTATAGCAAATGGATGAAGTAAATAAACACATATCATACACGCAGATCAAATTGTATACAGATGATCCAGTCCATAGTCCAAAGGGGCATCAGGAGTTCATACAAAGTATATATAGAAAGATCAGATACAGAGGAAATGGAGGTAGTACACAAGAAAAACCAATATTAGTTTTGTCGTTATGCAAACTGCAAATATTAAAGAGTATTCTGGTCTATGTCCATGCAGCTGGAGTACCCTGAAGTCAGAGCCCTTTGCTTTATATTTTATAGCCTAACATGCTCTTGGAAGCATGTGCAATTAAGTAAGTATCAAGGAAAATGGAAAAGAATAATACATCTGAAAGAGACACGTTAGTGATAGATTCCTTACCTTAGAATATTCCCAGGTGTTGGACTGGATCCGAACCGTTTTGCTAGCAGTACCCCTGCACGTTAGTAGGTGGCGTCATACGACTTGGCTGGCGTCGTACGCGCAGAGATGACGTCACAGAGACTACTTAGGTGCCACACATGCGTGCTGATGTCAGTTCTTTCTTTTTCCGCGCGAGAAAGCGCTGATCCGGTTAGAGCACATACCTTAGTCACTTTTTGACTACCCTACTCATGGACATGCCCTTTGATGGCACTCGCCTGTTTGGCGATAAGGCTGACAGCGCACTGGAGCGTTTTAAGGACTTGCGAGCCTCAGCCAAGTCCTTAGTCTTTCCACGAAAAGCCCAGCCACTCCTGGTTTTCGTTCCTTTCGCGGCAACGGCAGGGGTGCACAGGCGGGTTCCTTAAGCAAGCCTGTGCAGACCCAGCTGCAGTGCGGACGCGGCTTCCGCAGCGGCTGGTCTGGTAATCAGCATGGGGGTCAGTCCACCTCCGCCCCCACTGCTTCTACCTCTAAACCTTCCTAATCCGAGCTTTGTGGAGTACCCCACGCCAGTGGGTGGCAGGATCCGCCATCACCTCCCCCACTGGCATTCTGTCACATTGGACGAGTGGGTGTTGCAGATCATCCGCAAGGGTTACTCCCTTCCCTTTCAGTCCACCCCTCCAGCCATGCCACCTCTGTCCCATCGCATGTCGGGGGCACACTTGGCAACTCTCCAGCAGGAAGTCACGGCCCTCTTGGCCAAGGGGGCCATCGAACGCGTTCCTGGGCCAGAAGTAGGATGTGGTTGTTATTCCCACTACTTTCTGGTCCCCAAGAAGGACAAAGGGGGCCTGCGCCCCATCTTGGACCTCGGGAACGTCAATCGCTTCGGAAGGAGAAGTTCAAGATGTTGACTCTGGCTCAGGTCTTGGCTGCCCTCGACCCTGGAGACTGGATGGTAGCGTTGGACTTGCAGGACGCATATCTTCACATACCCGCCCTGCCGGCCCACCGGCGTTAACTGCAGTTAACGGTAGGCCACGTGCATTTTCAATTTGCCGTGAACCCACTTCGGCCTTACCAGGGCCCCTCGGGTCTTCACCAAAGTGATGGCGGTGGTCGCAGCTCATTTGCGCAGGTCGGGGATGTCAGTCTTCCCCTACCTCGACCACTGGTTGTTGAAGGCAGGCTCGCCCCAGGCAGTCGTCGCCCACCTCCAGACTACGTCCGAACTCCTGCATTTGCTGGGGTTCTCCATCAACGTGCTGAAGTCGCACCTGAGTCCTTCTCAGAAGCTCCCCTTCATCGGAGCGGTTCTGGATTCAACGCAGTTTCGGGTTTATCCTCCCGAACAGCGAGTCCGGGATATTCAGGCTCCGATTCCGATCTTTCAGTCTCTATCCTGGGTTTCAGTCAGGTTGACCCTCCGGCTCCTGGGCCAGGTGGCATATGCGGGCTCTGTAGTGGGACCTGAAGTTCCAGTGGGCACAGCATCAGGGCAATGATGTCCAGATCTCGGAGGGCACTGCACGTCAATTGCAGTGGTGGCTCATGAATTGCTATTGGGTCCATGGAAGATCCCTCTCCCCTCCCCAATCGGAGCACACAGTGGTGATGGATGTGTCCCTTCTGGGATGGGGAGGCCCTTTGGGGGAGGCAGAGATTAGAGGACTCTGGTCTCTGGCGGAGTCCCGGCTCCATATCAAGCTTTTGGAGCTTCGGGCGATCCGTCTTGCACTGAAGGCATTCCTTCCCTCGGTCCGGGGGAGTGTAGTGCAGGTGTTCACGGACAACACCACCACCATGTGGTATTGCAACAAACAGGGCGGGTGGGGTCGTGGACCCTATGTCAGGAGGCTTTGCGCCTCTGGATATGGCTAGAACATCAAGGCATTACCTTGGTGGTTCAACACCTGGCAGGTTCTCTGAACACCAGGGCGGACGAACTCAGCCGCCGGTGCTTGATGGATCATGAATGGCCTCTGCACTCGGACGTGGCGCAAGGTCTCTTTCTGAAGTGGGGACAGCCTTGGTTAGATCTATTCGCCACCGAAGAGAACGCGCAATGTCCTCAGTTCTGCGCGTTGGAATTTCCAAGGCGGCACTCGCTCTGCAACGTTTTTCGGCGCAAGTGGAGTTGCGGTCTGTTGTACGCCTTTCTGCCTATACCACTTCTGCCCAGAGTGCTGAAGAAGATTCGGCGCGACCGGGCCCAAGTCATCCTTGTGGGTCCGGATTGGGCACGAAGATACTGGTATCCCGAGCTACTCAGCATGGCGATCGATCCCTCGATTCGACTGCCGCTTCGGGAGGATCTTCTGTCGCAGCAGCAGGGGATGGTCCTCCACCCGAACCTGCCCAGCCTCCACCTCCATGCGTGGAGATTGAGTGGCGACAGTTGACAGCTTTCGGTCTTCCTCCCGAAGTCTGTGATGTCATTCTGGCAGCCAGGCACCCCTCCACTAAGATGGTATACGCCTGCCAGTGGAACAAGTTTGTGGCATGGTGCACAGCAAATTTTGTGGATCCCCTTTCTGCCCCTCTTTCTGAGGTTCTTCTGTTCCTACTATCCTTGGCCCAGCAGGGCTCTGCTCTGGGCACTATCAAAGGTTATCTTTCGTCCATCTCCACCTTTCTAAGGCTTCCAGGTCAGCCTTCTCTCCCCGGTTGTTAACCGTTTCCTGAAAGGCATTACACACACATTTCCTCCCGTGCCATTCATAATGCCTCAATGGGACTTAAATCTTGTCTTGACCTATTTGATGTGCGCTCCTTTTGAGCCCCTTCATAACTGTCCTTTACGTCTTCTCACTCTAAAGACGGCTTTCCTGGTAGCTATCCCCTCTGCCAGAAGAGTGAGTGAGCTCCAGGCTCTTTCTTCTAAACCTCCTTTCCTTTCTGTTCATCTGGACAAGGTGGTTTTAAGGACCCGTCCTTTCTTGCCAAAGGTTGTCATGTCCTTCCACATCGGGCAGACCATCACTTTGCCCACCTTCTTTCCGCCTCCACATCCTTCAAAAGAGGAAGACAGGCTCCACCGTCTGGACCCAAAATGTGCGCTCTCGTTCTATCTGAAGCGCACACAACAGTTCCGGGTGGATGACCAGCTCTTTGTTGCCTACGCGGGCGCCAAAAACGGTTGGGCCGTGCACAAGCGGACCATCTCTCGGTGGGTCGTTCTGTGCATCAAAGTGTGTTACTCGCTGGCTAAGAAGGAGCCTCCTGTGGTGCTGCGTGCCCATTCTACCAGGGCGACGGCGGCCACTACTGCCTTGGGACGCGGCGTTCCCTTGCAGGATATTTGTCAGGCAGCTACGTGGGCTTCGCTGCACACGTTTACCAACTATTACTGCCTTGACAGTCAAGTCCGGAGACACGGCTTCTTTGGCAGTTCCGTTCTCTGTGACTTTCTGTTGTAATCTATTCACAGACCCACCACCCGGGTTGGTATTGCTGGGGTATCTATTCTAAGGTAAGGAATCTATCACTAATGTGTCTCTTTCAGATGCACAAGTTACTACTTGTGTAACGATATATCTGTAAGAGACATTAGATAGTTATAGATTCCTTACCGCACCACCCGTCCTCCGAACTGATTTCTAGGGTTAAGGTCATCCCTTTCCGGGCCCTAGTTTCATGGCACCAGTGGTCAGTTTCTTGCATGGCTCAGTAGTCTCCGTGACGTCATCTCGGCACGTACAACGCCAGCGACGGATGCGGAGCCGTATGACACCACCTACTGACGCGCAGTGGTACTGCTAGCAAAACTTTCCAGATCCAGTCTGACGCCTGGGGATATTCTACGGTAAGGAATCTATCACTAACTAATGTCTCTTACAGATATATCGTTACAGAAGTAGTAACTTGTGCTTATAGGTAAGAGCCTATGAGCTTCAAGATTATCATGGAGTGCTTGGTGTCAGCCTGTGGACTTAATAATTATATGGAAATGCTTTGTGTGCCCTTGATCATCATGCATCCAAGTACAAAGATGAAGCATCAGCAAGACAGTCCTGAAAAGAAGTATTGGACATTAGTAAGGTAAGTTGGCAAACCCAGTGTCGAAAGTACGCGTAACAGAGAGTCAAGCAGTACTCACGCGGGTATTAATACAAAAATGCCCTATTAGGAAACAGGTGGGTTCTGTGATCCTGCAATTCTGTAAGGTAAAAAAGTAATGTAAAAAAGGCCAGAGGGGTGGGCACAAATAGCGAGTGAAAGGTAATGAGTATTGTAGTCAGCTCAAGGTTCAGTACAAGTAGCCGTACCTAGAGTCTCTGCAGTCCGTATCGAAATATTGTCAGCGCTGTTTCTAGGGTCTCTAAGCAGCCAGTGTTTCCAGATTTTGAGACCCGTCCTAAGCCCACAGCTACCTAAATGCAAGCCCAAATTCAGCCCAATGAAAACACAAAGAAGAAACTCACAAATTTTACAAAAATATCCTTCACAAAACATTTTTAATTAATTATAAAGTCTATTTAATATACATATAGTAGGAGGAGGAACACTGGCCAACAACGGGTTTTTGCAATCATGCCTAAATTTAATTAAAAACACTCATTTTGATGACCAGTCCCCACTGTGACCCGCTGTCACCACAAATACATGATGTAACTGATGGGAAAGCAGTGCAGAAAAGCAGGAGCTAGAAGAGCCCGCTCAACTAAAAAGCAATATATTGAAGCAATCACTTCCTCTGCACCGCTCCTCCGGTCTATTTCTGTTCATGGTGCGGAATGCAGTTTTCTTCAAAATCCAGAAGCCTGATGCCAGAAATAGATAACTAGGCTGGACAGGGGGTGGGTCTCAAGTTTTCCAGGATTAGCTGTAAGTTAGAGTAAGATAGTCTCTTAGTCTGCGTACCTAGGGATTTAAATGGGCGGGTCTACTGGCAGTTCTAGAAGGAGAAAAAAACAGGTGCTGAGACTTGTCCCTATTGGGCTCTTCATTTTTGCCCTCACCCTGGACTTAAAACTACATTTTCACTCAGGGTCACTACCAGCCATCACCAGCCTTTGACGTAACCCTGGATATAGCTCCCAAAGTTTCTGATTGCTATGTGTGACATTTACATCATTTCAGTGTAATTATGAGTGACATTTCAACGACTGAGTGACACTTTCTCACGAGCAAAATCAAGCAATGAAGACGAGGGAAACATACATATCAAAAATTACACCCATTTGAGCATTGAGAAACTCTAAGAAGATCTTAAAACTGCTGCAAAGCACCAATATTTCAAAACGAGTTAGCTCAGTCAAAATGATCTTAATAGCTGAGTGGGTGACAGTCTCGTGGTCCGGCTTGCCCTCTACCTGCACGTTCACACTTCACTTCAGTTCATTAACAGTTGCAATGCACCACAGTGGCTCTAAGTCTTGAGTCACCCCCGTCCTTGTGTACCACCCATTGTTTTGTGGTACAAAAACAATAAAAAGGTGCCAAAATATTATTTCCATTAAGATCTCTACTGATAGATATTTATTTAAATTTCGGCACCCTGTAATAGGAAATTGAGATTTGGAAGTAGTCAATAGATGGCGCTGTGGATGTAACTTTGCTACCATCGGATTGAAACAGTAGTGAATGTGTTTCTCTGTGCAATCTGTAGAGCGGCAATGCACAAATAAGCACCTTGTGCAGGCTGCTTAGCTCCTCATAATCAACATATTGGTATTCAATTCAGAAAAGCGTGATGATTAACCCAGAGCCAAGTAAGTCGAGCCGCAACGAGATTCCTGAGGACGCATCTCCAGAGGCAGTCAGATCTAGTTGTATATTCATCTCACATGATGATCCTGCCTCTGCGATGTGACTGTGCGACCACCTCTCACCAGCCAATGATTATGAATGCCGGCGTTGCGTTCTGCATGCTAAGGCACCAATTACTGAGGCACAGAGGGAAGCAGCAAACTAAAAAGAAACAACGGCTGTGACTCGCACGTAAAAGAGAGAGAGTGTCAGTCTGGCAAATGGACCTACACTTTATTGCTGTACGTGATGTCATGTCACGTGAATTCCGCAGCGGCCGGCTCCTAGGCCAGCACATGAAAACATACTTTTCTGCACAGTGTGCAGTACTAGTGCTGCAGTCGCACACTCTGCCAGAGCAGCGAGCGGTTGCTCATCATGAACTTCTTGGGGTGATCGCAACTCGTCTGCTCAGGTTAGGGGTGTCAGTCCTCCCCTACCTCATCGACTGGCTGTTGAAGGCATCTTCGCCCCAGGCTGTCGTCTCCCACCTTCAGACTACGATGAACCTCCTGCATTTGCTGGGGTTCTCTATAAAAGTGCCAAAGTCACACCTGACTCCTTCTCAGACCCTTCCTTTCATCAGAACTGTTCTGGACACAGAGCAGTTTCGGGTGTATCCTCCTGCGCAGCGAGTCTAGGATATTCAGGTTATGATTCCAATGTTTCAGCCTCTATCCTGGATTTCAGTGAGACCGACTGAGGCTATTGGGCCTCAATGACTCCTGCATCCTGCTTGGTAAAGCATGTCATGTGGCGTATGCGGGCTCTGCAGTGGGACCTGAAGTTCCAGTGGGCACAACATCGAGGAAATCTCACCGATGTGGTCCAGATCTGAGAAGGAACTGCAAGAGATCTGCAGTGGTGGTTGATGAACTGCGATTGGGTCAGTGGCAGACCTCTCTCCCTTCCCCAACCATAGCTCACAGTCGTGACAGATGCGTCACTTCTGGGATGGGGAGCCATTTGGGAGAGGTGAAGATCAGGGGACACTGGTCTCTGGTGGTGTCGGGGTTCCACATAAATGTGTTGGAGCTTCGAGTGATTCAGTTGCCATGAAAGGCATTTCTTCTCTCTGTCAGGTGGGAGTTAGTGCAGGTGTTCACGGAGAACACCACCACCATGTGATACTGAAACAAGCAAGTTGGGGTGCAGTTGTGGACCCTTTGTCGAGAGGCCCTGTGTCTCTGGACATAGCTGGAACAGCAGGGCATAACCCTGGTGATGCAACACCTGGCAGTTTCTCTGAACGCCACGGCGTACAAACTACGCCATCGATGCCTACCGGATCACAAATGGCGTCTTCAGTTGGATGTGGTGCAAGGACTCTTTCAGCAGTGGGAAGAACCCTGGTTAGATCTGTTCGCCTCCGAAGAGAACGCGCAGTGTCAGCAATACTGCAGTTTCCAAGATGACTATCGCTCGGCGACGCCTTTCGTTGCGAGTTGAGTTTAGGCCTGCTGTACGCCTTTCCGCCCATACCACGCCAGGACTCTGAAGAAGATCAGGAGTGAAGTACTGTGTTTTTCGGAACCCAGCGGTGCCAGGGAACACACCCGAAGACTTCGAGTTCTTCCTGTTTCAGACTACAGAAACACAGAGTCTTCTTGGTGAAGTCAAAGATCGTATTTATTGGCTGCAGCCAGTAACAGGCATCCTAGAAGTACAACACGTGTATATTCTCAGGAGACTGCTCACTTACGAAAACCAGCCTTCTCCTTATATACCAAATATTATGCTTTAGGCAAACATTCCTCGTTTTACGGTATGATCATTCACATGCATTCATTACAAAGGAAAAGACAGAGTCATAATGGCAAGAACATATTTCAGTTCGTTCAACCCTTAATCAATTACCCGGCAAAGCTTAGCGCCTTCATCAGATATCGACGGACAGCCAATAAAAACGGGCACCTCCTCCTCGTAAAACGGGTCATAAAGAGGGAAACAGGGGCAGGTGTGTAGAAGATTAGGCATGGTTCGTGTGTGATGAAAGGTTTCGTGATATGCTGGGCCCTGATACTAATATCATTCGGCCGCGGGAAGGGAACTGACCGATCAGGTTTGGCCTTAGGCAGCGGAGTCAGGTCACCGAGGAGTCAGCGAAGGTGTGTGTGTCCTTCAGACCCATGCTCGGCCGTAGTCCTGTTGCCTATGAGAGGGCAATCACAAAATGGCTGTCGTCCTAAAATGGAGCTCGAGGTATTAGGACAGAAACTCTGATTTCAGGCAATCTCGTCACTAGAATGTGACGCAAATGCTTGTGCATAGTATCCTAAACATTCTTGGTCTGTTGATAAAGAAATCCTCATGTTAGAATCATGCCAGATACATGGTTCCAAAATCTACAGTACCACAGACCCTCCTTTTGCCCTTACATAGGCAATAACCTACACTCCCGCTAGTCTGAATCCAGGTCTATGTCCATGAAGTCGCGGAGATGTTGCTGTAGCATCATCCTATTGCTTAGCTCGTCTCGCGTTACAGGTTTCCTTATGCATGATGTAGCGCAGATGCCACAAATTACAGGAGCACACTGTACACATAGACAGAGCAGTAAAAGAATGGCTAAGATCATTCCAATGACTATCAGGATCTTCCAACCCCAAGCGGATATCAGTTCCCAGAACCACCCCGCCAATGACCATTCCCCGTTATCTACGTGAATAGATTCGGAGATTCTATGCAGTTTGGAAATGGCCTGGAAAACTGTTGGAGCGTTATCTGGAATAAAAACACAGCAGCTAGATTGGATCACTCTATATACCCCACCTCGGTCTGCAAGTATGACGTCTAACGCGACCCTGTTCTGAAGAGTCATAAGACGATCCGACTGGAGCTCAGCAGTCAAATTACCAAGGGCACCGGCTGTTTCAACTACTGTGGATTCAACCACTCTTGTCAATTGCCTTATGTTCCTGCTGTTAACCATTGGACCCCAAAACGGCAGAGAACCCTTTATGAAATCTCCAAATTCTTGTCCTGCAGTGTCATCCTGGTGATGACGCCTCTAACCATCCTTGTCTTATGGTAATCTGCCGCGGTTGTGTAGGTGGGAGGCAGCAGGAACGAAACAAAACATGTGCCCGAAAAGTCCGGGGGCAACCAGGTATAGGCTCTATCATGGCAGATGAAATAGGTACCCTTGGCTGCTAAGAATGAAGGGGAAGTCTGAGATGCAAAAACGTAAGTTTCAGCGCAGATACTTTTCCCTAACTGAGCTCTGGGATTCTTGCCATAACCTTGCAAACATAGGTGACCCTGATGGGGTACAATCCAGATCGGTGAGGATTTCTTTGTTCGCTGGTTCTCGCTCAGAGTAACTTCATATCCTGTCATATTCCAGCCAATATATGCTAGTGTCTCATCTCTTGGGATGGTTTCATAGGAAATCTCTTCCCTAATCATATCCACGATCCCCTTAACTACAGCACTATTCTTGGGATTATCTTTCACAGAACGTAGGGGGTTGGCTTCATGAGCATACATGAACATTGTTCTATATGCCCACACAGAACCATTATGGCTGAAAGGTAGGAGTAGGTACGGGATACCTTTATCAGTAGTATGGGGGCATAAGGCCACACACCCAACAGTTAGTTGTGTTAACTACTAATTGGTGTTGGTGTAGAAGCTGAATGAACGAATTATTGACAAATTCTAATCTTCTAGCAGACTCGTGTTCAGGCAGAGGGTGAAAAGAATGCGAGGGAACAGTAGGAGGGGGTATGGGCTGTGCAGTTGGTGCGAGTGTTACTTGGAAAGAGAATAAGACATATCCTATGAAGATCGTCATCACACTCCGTAACATGGAAATACATAACATCAAAAATCGTTTTCTTGTCATCATTATACATGTTCTGTCTTTGCAGTCCATTGGTTTAGCAGGTCTCTTATTCTCGAAAAACTCCATCCTCTCTGAGTGCTGCTCGCGGTGGTAGGGTGTTCTATGCTAAAGAAATGCTTCTGTCAGTCCAGGGCAACTCCTTGGACCGACCAGAACTGCTGACCTAACGTCTTCAGTTGCACTCCAAAGACTTGGGCAACCGCGACCCTGCAGCTGAACCCGGATGGCGGTTCGAAAAAGCAAAAATAAGCAAGTTTCTCAGATGAAAGAGAGCTGCACTTCCCAAAATTATTAAAAATAGCAAGGGAAAGGAAAATAATTTTATTTGTCCATAGTCCTTGGCCTCAAATTGTAGTGATTTCTCCCAGGTACTGTCTGATCTTGGAACAAGAGTTCAGGCTCTGTAGTGTCCAATCTTATTGACGGTGGCACAGCCTCTTGCAAAATGTCATCGCTTTCCTGCTCAGAGCTTGTTCCTTTCACACGTGCATCGCTAAACGGCAGAAAACGAGGCACGGTTTCAGTCTCAGAATCAGCGATCCCCTCCTGGACCCATCGGTCATATGGCAGAGGCAAAGGGACCCTCTTGGAATGGACGCCGTGGATCCAGTTCTTTTTCCCTTTCACTCGAACAGCTGATCATTCTTTGTCCGTTGAAAGTTTTTGACCAGCACCCATGATCCAGGATTGATAGGATGTCCTGGAGTTTCAGAGACCTGAGGCAGAGTATCATGCACCTGTTGGTGTAAAACACGCAATTTAGCCGTCAATTCATAAAAATAATCAAGCAGTACTGGATGTTCGATCTCGCTGAATTTTGTAGGCCTTGGCACTCCCCATATATTGGCCGGGCGGCCAAACACGATTTCATAGGGACTAAGTCCCACTCGTGAATGCGCAGTCATTCTTGTTGACAGGAGTGCTAAAGGCAGAGCGTCGGGCCATCTAAGACCAGAGCTTGCTTGAATCTTGGCCAACTTCAATTTTAACGTGCCATTATAGCACTCTACTAATCCAGCTGATTGGGGATGATTTGCAGCGTGAAATTTTTGCCGGATACCCAGTCCATCACATACTGTTTTCATCACTCGACCCACAAATTCACTCCCATTGTCACTCCAGACCATTCTCGGCATTCCAAATCTAGGGAAAAATTCTTTGACAAGGGCTTTAGCTGTGGACAGAGCAGTGTTGTCTTTTAAAGGGTATGCTTCTATCCACCTTGAAAAGGCACAAACAACAACGAGTACATATTTCAAATTGTTGCATCTTTCCATGTGGATGAAATCTAGCTGCCAAACCTCAAACGGATACGTTGGAGGCGCAAAATGACCAGCTGGAGTTGGGGTTCCCCTACCAGGATAGTATTTCAGACATACCATGCAGTTTTTGACCACATTCTCTGCACATTTAGGAATTCCAGTATTTTGCCATACTGGAGCCAACAACTTACAAATCCCTTTCACACTGCTATGGGCCATTCCATGAGCCATTGTCACCACTGCAAGCACGTACGCATCGGGTAACAACCATCGCCGATGTTCTGACAAGTCAATCCAACAACCATTTTCATCCAGTTTACCCGTACTTTCTCTCCACATACTTAATTCTTTCTCTGAAGCTTCGGCTTGAAGAGACTTCACACTCTCTATCGTGTCTTCACACATTCCAGCATCACCAACCCATCTTGCAGGGCCTGCAACATACATCCGATTCTTCACATTGTTTGCTGTTTCTTTTGCGATTTCATCCGCAAATGCGTTACCACGACCAACATCATCAGTAACCTTCTTGTGTGCACTGCATTTCACAATCGCAACTTGTAGCGGCAATGTCAGTGACTCAAGGAGCTCATTCACCAACTGACCATTTTGTATTTTAACTCCATGTGAAGTCAGGAACCCACTTCCTTCCGTAATCGCCCAAAACTATGGGCCACACCGAAAGCATACTGACTGTCGGTATATATGGTCACTTTCATTCCTTTTGATAGCACACACGCTCTTGTAAGTGCAATTAATTCTGCTGCTTGGGCTGAATTATGTGGTATACGTGCAGTTTCAACAATCGTATGCAAAGTCGTGACAGCATATGCTGCAGTCGTATCACCATTCGAAAGCTTGAAACATGAACAATCTACCCATAAGGTACCATCACACTCTACAAGGGGAGTATCCTTGAGATCCACTCTCCCTTTTGTTTCTTCTTCTGTTCTAAAAAGACAATCATGCTGCTCAACATCTTCTGTCTCCACTAAAATCAGCAATAACGTGGCTGGATTCAACGTATTGCACCTTTGTATGTGAACATGACTCGCTAGCAGTGTCAACTCGTAACCTGACAATCGAGCACTAGTTAAGTGCTGTGTTTTGGTTCTGTTTAACAACGTGTCCACTGCATGTGGAACCATAACAAACAACGTGTTGTTCATTACTAACCCAGCAGACTGTCGAATAGAAACAGCTGCTGCCGCTCTCAAGCAACTCGGCAATGCTTTAGCTACCGGATCCAAAATTGATGAAAAATACGCGCATGGACGCTGCTTGCCTCCAAAAGACTGTGTCAACACCGACAATGCACAACCTTCCCTCTCGTGCACATACAGTGTAAAAGGCTTGCTGTAGTCAGGAGTACCCAGCACAGGAGCCGAACATAATGCTTCACGCAATTCGGAAAAACTTTTCTGACAATCTTCAGACCATGGGACGGGATTCGGTGTATCTTTACATGTTAATGCTATCAAAGGTTTGGCCAGCAGAGAAAACCCAGGTATCCATTGTCTACAGTAGGATGTAATGCCCAAGAAAGCACGTACTTATCTCTGTGTCCTAGGCACACTCAATTTTGCTATTGCCTGAATTCTTTCTGGGGTCAGTTTCCTTCCCTCCTTCGATAAGAGATGACCTAAGTAGGTCACTTCTTGTCGACAATATTGCAGTTTTGAAAGCGACACTTTGTGATGTAGATTAGACAAATGACGCAACAACGACAATGTTGCTTCTTTACAAATGTCTTCAGTATCTGCGGCGATTAGTAAATCGTCACCGTACTGAATAAGGGTAGCACCATCAGGTAAAACAATCGCATCAAGCTGAGTTTTTAAAGCTTGGCTGTATATTGATGGACTTTCACAGTAGCCCTGAGGAGCGCGTTTGAAGCGAAAGCTTCGACCTCCTAGGCTGAAACCAAAAATATCTCTGATCTCCTCGGCGATCGGGATGCTAAAGAAAGAATTCTTTAAGTCAATCACTGAAAACCAGGCGGCGGAGGCTGGAATCATAGTCAATAAGGCAGTAATATCAGGAACGACTGGAAACTGTGGCACAACTATTTTATTGACCTCTCTAAGATCAATCACGAACCTGTAAACAGGTGGCTGAGAAGGGTCAGTACGTTTCAAAACAGGCAGAACAGGACTATTGCAAACGTTGCCTCTGGTCTCTTCGATCACATCTTTTCCAATCAAATCATAAATGATCGCTAGCAACGCTTTTTCACCTTCACTAGAGATCTTATATTGGGGAATGCGTGGCAATTTAACATTGGCCTTCAATGTTACAACATATGGCGGTATTTCCAAAAGGCCCACATCATTAGGACCAGTAGCCCAAATGGTATCAGGAAGAAGCGACAATTCTGTCGGAAGTTT
This sequence comes from Triturus cristatus, assembly GCF_964204655.1. Classification (NCBI taxonomy): domain Eukaryota; kingdom Metazoa; phylum Chordata; class Amphibia; order Caudata; family Salamandridae; genus Triturus; species Triturus cristatus. Next base: position 409,549,292 of record NC_140582.1, read on the forward strand.
ATCCTTTGACAAATACATTGGAGAAACCACTTTCCTATCCAGTGTAAGTTGTACTCCCGAAGGAGAACAATATAATGTTGCATACAATCTTTTCAACAAATCCAATCCCAACAAGTTTTCACCACAACCCGTTGTCAAAATTAGGGGTGCTTCCAATTCACAAGGTCCAACAGAAAGGGACATAGGGCAAGAAATCGGATTCCTAACCGGGGCGCCAGAAAAACCTACCGAAACATTCATCTTGCCAGACAAAGGCGCGCCAGGGAGTTTTGAGTGCATAATAGAACTCTTTGCAGCACCAGTATCCAACAGAAAAGGCTCTGACACACCTGATGTAGTCACCTTAACATACGGTCCACTTTGATCTACTGGAACTGAAACAACTCCCTCTCTTTGTCTATGGCTGTCCTAGCAATCATTACCTTCCATATTCTCATCTTCCACATAATAATCATCATTATAGTACTGAGCTATCCTGCCAGACGCATTAGTTTGTTGGTCAAAACTATTCAGTGTATTTTGAGGTGGAAGGGGACGCGCGTTCTGGGTGAGACTTCCGCGTCCTCTACCTCTGGGAGCTTGTTGAACACCTCGACCTCTTGCGCTAAATGCACCATTAGCACGCTGCAACAAAATAGGACAACTATACTTGAAATGACCCTCTTCTTTACAATATGAACACTGATTGGGACCTACAGGGGGACGCGGTCGAGTAAACTCATACCTTTGCATGTTTTTCTGAAACTGTTGAGGTTGCTGATAATTACTCTGACCACCATGTGGCGGGTAAGCCTGTTGTAAAAGAACTTTCGTTTTTAATTCCTTATTTTTCTTGTCTGCTCTATCTTTCTCATCTTTATCCCTGTTTTCGTAATACTGTGCAGTAGCTAATATTTGTGCTGAAGAGGAAACAGCCCAAGAGCTTTCCGAATCTTTCAATTTCTTACACAACTCTGGAAGCAAATTATGCACAACTTTGTCAACGAACAACCGTTGACCACCTTCTGTACTCATATCTTGACCACTGTGGTCGATAAACGTTTCCTCAAACCTAGTGAAGAAATCAGACACTGTTTCATCTTTCTTCTGCTTACACGCAGATAACTTATCCCAATTAACACGCATCGCAGGCATTAATGTTTTCATGTATGTGATGATCCTAGCAGGGAGTTCTGCTACTACGGGATCAGGCTTGGCACCACCAACTTGCCCATCGTTAGCAGCTCTAATATTAGCCCATGTGGCGCCTAACTCTTGCACGTGATCTGTATTGCGAATCAATCCCCACAAAGGCTGCGGGACCACATTCCCAAATAGCATGTCTATGTCAGCCAAATTCATAACACATGATTCCGCAGTCTGCAATAACTCCTTATAATATCCTGCAGGGTTCTTACGGGGGTCGGGTAAAGTTTGTTTAAGAGCTAACACTTCAGATCGTTTCCAAGGGACGTGTACCCAAACACGCTGAAAATGAGCTGGAGCAGCAGCAATACCTTGAGCGGCATCGGCCGCAACAGCGTCCTTCCATACCGGAGGGACTTCCCTCATAGGGTACTGCCGCACCTTTTTACCAGAGGAGTCATGTTTAAACAGTGACTGGGAAGGATCCTCAATCCTAAAAGATAACAATGTCGCAACTGCTTTTTCGACTTCGGGACCCACAATCGTACCTTTTTCAAACTCAAACCGTACACGGCACAAATCCTGCGGATTTGCTTCCAAATCGTTATCCTCCAATTCCTCACAAAGGAAAACACACATCTGTTCAAAAACATCTCTGTTTCGGTGCTTCCCATTGACAAAAGACCTCCATAACAGACTCCAAATTATACCTAGATGGGTGAACGATCCATTTGCGTGCCATACGGTCAAACATCTCTTTCTCGTGAGAATTAGGCAGTTGACTACGCGTCTGCTTATGCTCTGGATCAGGGGTCACACCAGACGACCCGAAGAAAGGTAATATAAAACTAGCAACTGTATCCGTCACTCTCTGTCAGACAGAAGGAGAAGCTGACAAAAGAACAGGGGAAAAAACAGAGGGAAGCACAGTAGGCGTAGACGTAGAGACAGTATCAGGAAGAGCGCCAAGAGAGGCAGTCGCTGTAGTGGGCAAAGTCGTAGAAGGTAAAGGGGGGACAGGCAGCAAAGTCGGCGGCCCCTGAGGGGGCTGCACCATGGGAGCAGGGGCCAACTGAGGAGGAACTGGAGGTAGAGGAGCTTGATGTAAAATAACTGGATGTTGCACAACTTGGTGTTGCGGAGGCGCTGTAGCACTCTGCGCATAAGGGGGTGGTGAACTTAACAAGTGTGACATCAAAGTATCTTTCTCTATTTCTTTTGACGCATCTTGCTGAAGAAGCGGCAAAACTGGATAACATTTATCTATCACTAGTTTACATTGTCTGTGCAACTGCTCACTCATCTGTTCTTCTTCATTCTCTTGAAACTGCAAAGCAGCTTGCATTATCGAGATACCCTTTTCTTTTTTATTTCTTTTTGCCAATTTAATTTCCTTCTGTTTGGCTTCCTTACGCCATAGGCGGAAAGAGTCAAACATTGCCGGCCAGGCTTTCTTCTTAAAGAGTTTAACCTCTAGATTATCCAGAATCTCTGTGTCGAAACTACCGTATTGGGGCCACTTTAAGTCACCATCTTTTCTGGTGTAACGGATCCATACTTCATTATATGTGAGTGGGCCTATGCCATGTTTTACATATAATTCATAAGTTGGAGTTCCAATCGGAGGAACCGGACACGAGTTCTCCAATCGGGAATCCCTATTATAACCAAGACAAAACCAATTTCCAAGTATACTAGAACCAGGCATCTTCGCTCTCTACTCTAGTTTCAAACTTCAAAGGATTATCGAATACGATAGTCTCGTGAATACACGAGTCCCTTGGTTTTGGCGCTTGCAAGTTCCAAATCAAAAGATCCCAAAGGGGATATCAAACCAAGTAATCAAACTAAGGACTGGGAGACGCTCCACTTATACTTAACTGAGGTGTCGATGACGTCACCAGAAGACTCGTTTATCGTTTCGCTCTACCAATTCATCAAGGGTCCAAAACAGGGCGATAGTCAGGGCAGCAGTCCTTTGTAGCCGTTGGGACGCGGAGAACCTCGCAGCAAAGACTTTCGGACCACGTCGACATACAGGGGTCGATGAAGTGGCGGCCTTCCTCCAGAATTTTCACACGAAGCTCCTCACGAACCTCTGGCTTGGACCGGTACCGCTGAAATCGCCCCACTGTTGGGCGCCAACTGAAGTACTGGGTTTTTCGGAACCCAGCGGTGCCAGGGAACACACCCGAAGACTTCGAGTACTTCCTGTTTCAGACTACAGAAACACAGAGTCTACCACAGGAGCATCGGGGCCCAAGTCATTCTTGTGGCTCCAGACTGGGCGAGGAGAGTCTGTTATCCAGAGCTTCTAAAAAGGAGCATTGTTCCAGTGATCGGGCTGCCCCTTTGGGGAGGGATCTTCTATCGCAGGAGAGGGTCCCGAAGTATGTAACATTATCTTGGCAGCCAGGCGGCCCTCCACTAAGTCAGTATTTGCCTGCTATTGGCAGAAATTGGTATTATACTGCACTGAAAGGTCTGTTGGCCCTCTTTCTGCTTCTTTTTCCACTGTTCTGCTATTTATTCTAACCCTTGCCCAACAGGGCTCTGCTTTGGGAACTCTCAAGGGTTAGCTTTCTGCTATATCTGCTTTTTTGTGGCTGCCAGACCAACCCTCTCTCTTTAGGTCTCTGATTGTAAATAGGTTGCTGAAAGGGCTGGCTCACTTGTTTCCACCCATGCCCTTTGTAATGCGCAGTGAGACCTTAATGTTGTCCTCACTTATCTTATGTGTGCTCCCTTCGAGCCTTTACACAACTGTCCCCTCCAGCTGCTTACCATCAATGCAGCTTTTCTAGTGGGAATAACATCTGCCCGGAGGGTGAGTGAGTTGCAGGCGCTATCTTGCACACCTCCCTATATAATGTATTTTCCAAACAAAGTGGTGCTTTGCACCCATGCTACATTTTTGCCAAAGGTTGTGACCCCATTCCATCTGGGTCAGTCCATCACATTGCACACCTTCTTAGCACCCCCAAATCCCTCTAAGGAAGAGGAGCGTCTGGACCCCAAAAGAGCCTTGTCGTTCTACCTTGGCGGCACAAAACAGTTCAGGGTGGACAATCAACTCTTTGTGGGGTATGTGGGAGTTAAGAAGGGGCAGGAAGTGCAGAAAAGGACCATCTCTCGCTGGGTTGTCCTAGGAAGGTAGGATCTCCTTTCATGGTTACCTCCACAGTTTGCTGGTGTCATACTATTTTTTTTTTATTACTAGTCTGACTGGGATCCTGCTAATCAGGACCCCGGTCACTGTGCTTCCTTCCTAAATTGGCTATGATGAGTACCTTGGTACATTCCTAATTGGCTGCTGATGTCCCCTAGTAAGTTCCTAGTATATCGTACTAAGGTACCTTGGGCCTAGGTACACCAGGGGTCCCTCATGGGCTGCTGTATGTATTATGCCACCCATAAGGGACCCTCTCACAAAAGATATTTTTTCTTATATCAAACATCACTGTACTTAAAACCTTTAAGTCACCCCTCTAGTAAGCCTTTCAGTCCCAAAGGCAGGGTGCTCAGTTCTAAGTGTGAAGGTACCCCTGCATGAGCAGGACACCCCTGCAACCTTCGGAGCCTATTCACCCGGGTTGTCAGTGCATCAGTCATTACGATTGATACGGTGGCCATGCTTCTTTATATGATGACAATCTCTAAACTGGCTGTAACGAACCCTGTCATGTTTGGTATCAAACTGTCAGAATCATAAACGTAAACGGTGTGGAAGGCATGATTCCATGCACTGTAAAGCTCCTTCAGGAGGCCCTCAGTGCCCCCGATACCAGTCTTCCAGAACCGGACAGCAAGCTAAGGCTGCTGCAGACCTGAGACACGATTCTGCCCTCCTGCTGCTGAGCCAAGCTCGAGCAGGGGAAGGCAGAACAATAGGTATCCTGTCACAGGGAGGTGTGACCACCTCCCAGAAAGGATTTAGGGTTTTGGAACAGGGTGGGGGCACTTGCCAGCGCCACTCAGACTGCTTGAGGGGAACATTTGGTGCCCACCTTGCATACTCCAGCTCAAACCAGTTCGGGGAGCAGTTGGCTCCTGCTCTAGTGTGAAATTGGACAAAGGACATGGGAGTATCCTCCCCACTGTCCAGCCCCTCCTTTGGGAGGGACCCCTTAATAATCCTAACCCTTTCCTTAGGCTACTTCAGGGCTTACCTGAGAGTGTGTCCCTAGATTTGTCGTGGGATTTGATTCAGATCTAACTCCGCGTCCTCTTCAACAGTCTGGACATTTTGACTGTGTCGGACTGACCGCATCGGACTTCGCTTGGGGAACCGAGACTGCAACCAGGATGACTCAGTCTGTTCCTGATGTCTTCGTTCTGCAAACACGCTGCACCGTTAGTGTACATGCTCCATACAGGTTCCATCCAGGGCCTGTGGACAAACCCGAAGGAAACTCCCTTGGAGTAAAGGAGTCACTCCCTTGCATACCCAGGCACCGCAACGTAGCTGACTGATTGCTGATCCTGGGCTCCTACGGCCTCCAACATGTTCAGTAAAACAGGAGGCTGTTCTGTAAATTCTTCGAGGCCTGCACTGTCTTAAGACCGAGTCTGAGGTCAGGAACCCTCGTCGACACTGCCGGAAAAGAGTCCGTGTGGACCGCGTCGGCTGGGTGACTCTCGTCTCCAGAGATCTTCGGGCCCTGTCAAGGGTCTTCTTTGATTCCAGTAGGCTCCCCTGCTTGCTCTGGCCTACCCTGACTTACATGAATGTGAGGAGTCTCTTGGACCTTGATGGTCCAGACACTGTAACTTTTCGTCGTCTTCCACGTGTTGCTGTTGCCAAGGCCTTGTGGTGCTCCCACTAGACACCAATCCCCTGGATATAGAATAAGACGTGGAACAGCTCTTACACTGTTCCTGTTTGTCCTCAGCGTCACCTGGTCCATGTAGCTGCAGAGACAAGAGCACTGTCAACTCTCCTGCAACAGGTGGCACGGGTGGGCACTCGACTCCTGTGTCTCCTGCTCAGTCCTGAGTGACATTGACCCAGTCCACTCTGCTTGTAGGTACTACACTTCTTAAATCCACCCTTGGATTCCACCAGACTCTTCAAGCTTCTTCGCCAGCAGCATCTTGCTTAAAGTCCTCCATTTGAGTCTACGGCGGTTCCCAATGCCACTTCGTACCTATGCACCCGGCTCCCCTGGGGCAGGTAACCAGGTCTTCTGGGTATCCACGGGTGGGGTGACTCTCGACCCGTTCATCTTCTACGGGGTGTCTTCCAAGTCCTCTGTCGGGGAATGGTCCTTTTTCCTAAGAATTACAACTGCGACTTCACCATTGACTTACCTTGCGCACGCTGTCGTGTGTTCACTTAGCACACGGCCTCCATGGGGTTCCTAGGTCCCTACCTCGGGTAGTTCATTGGTTCCCCAGCTTTTCGAAGTCTTCTGGGTCCACTCTCGACTTTGGTCGTTAGTCGCATTCCACTATTTTTGTATATGGTTTGGCCTCCCTCGGGAGCCCTCTGTATTTTTGTGCTACTTACCTGTCATGTTATCAAAGTATTGTATGTATTGTATTTATATCTCCGAGTAGGAGATATTGCATTGGGTTAGTAAGTGTCTGTAATAAATAAATATTTTTGTAACTACACTGTGTGATCCTTTTTCACGTAATCTGCACTATAAGATTAGATACTGGTGAAACAAGCTCCTGCACACTCCTCCTAGACTAAGCCTGAAGGCTGCTCTCCATAGACAGCTTTCTAAGGTTGTCTAGGGGCATATTATCAAGAAACGGCATTAAAATTATCGCCGCTTTAGCGGCAGAAAACTGCAGCTAAAGCGGCAATAATGGGCTTGATAATATGCCCTTGAGAATTCCCATAGAAGCCCATGTTCTGGTGTCAACATGGGCTTCTATTGGAATTCTCTGCGGCATATTATCAAGCCCATTATCGCCGCTTTAGCTGCAGTTTTCTGCCGCTAAAGCAGCGATAATTTTAAGGCCGTGCTTGATAATATGCTCCCTAAACCAGTAAAAACACCATAAGGGTTGTCGGGATTGGTGCAGGGTGCTACACTTGAATAAGTGTGCACCATATACCAAGACAGCCTCCTACAGTCTTTCTCTGCATTAAGATCTGCTATGCCCTGGCCAAAAATCAGCCCCCTGAGGGATTAAGGGCCCATTCCACCAGGGAAAAGGATGCGACTACGGCCTTGGCTCGGGGTATGCCAGTCCTGGACATCTGTCAGGCAGCAACGTAGGCATCTTTGCACATGTTTGCTAAGCACTACTGCCTGTACAGTCAGGTCTGCAGGGACAGGCATTTGCTACGTTCGGTCCTGCAAAACTTCCTAGTGTAAGGTATTAGTCGCAACCCACCACCAGGATGGTATGGCTTGGATATCGAATTCAAAGGTAAGAAATCTGCAGCTACAAGTCTCTATCAGATGAACAAGTTACTTACGTTCGGTAATGCATCATCTGGTAGAGAGACTATCTTAGCTGCAGATTCCTTACAGCCCCACCCGTGTCTCCCCGCTTTGCAGACTAATTTTGTTAGGGCTAGGGTTACTCCCCTTTTCAGGGCCCTAGTTTTGCACAGGACTACATAAGTTTGTTCGTGGCTCTGCACTTGTGGTGTGGAAAAAACAAAGTGTAATAACGTTTGTGCGCCTGGATGGCGCCTATATGGGTGACTGCGACGTCATAACCAACACTACCTATGCGGACAACATTATGTGGAGCCAAATGGAGCCACCCGGCGGTGTGTGCCAGGGGCATTGTTCAGCAAAAGTTTCCGGATCCAGGCTGATTCCTGGGAAATTCAAAGGTAAGGAAACTGCAGCTAGATAGAGTCTCTACCAGATAATATGTTACTGAAGGTAAGTAACTTGTTCATCTGTCCTAAATGAAAGTCCTAATAGTAGGTAACCTATGTTAGCTCATGTAGAACTTTATTAGTGGTGTTAGTATGTGACTTGGGTCTGCTAATAAGAGGATAACTATCCTCCTGTTGGTCGTGGATGAGGGTATTAATATACAGCAGTTTGCCAAACTAGTAGGTATAAAGATACGGGACCCGGAGTCGGGGGTGAGAGCAAAGAAAAATGGTGATAGAAGGTACAAGTAGTAGACAATTTGAGATACTGGTAAAATCACTAGAAAAACATTAATTTTACATATTTACATTAAGAGAATGTTTTGGTGGTACTGTCAAGGTAATCTGCAGTAAGGTACAGCGGCCACTCTTTTACGCATGCCATGCGTATGAGCGCTCCAATATCCGGAGCTGCTTAAAGATCACACTAACAATATTTCGATACCGGACTGCTGAGACTCCAGGTACAGCTACTTGTACTTAGCATTGCACTGGCTACCCTTTGCCCGGTATTTTGGCCCTCCGCCCGAAATTCCAGCATTTATTACATGGCTTTTTTCATTACAGCCTTGCAGGACCCACAGAACCCGCCTGTTTCCTTACAGGACAATTTCATATTATTACCGGCGTGCGTATTCTTTAACCCTTTGTCACGTACTTTCGACACTGGTCTTGCCAACTTACCTTACTAATATCCAGTACTCCTTTTCTGGACATTCTTCCTCATACTTCATCTTTGTACTGAGGTTTGGCCCCAAGCTCTTTGGTGCTCCCCATTATATACATGCTTTTGGTGCTACTGGGATTTTACTTGGATACATGCTGATCAAGACCGCACCAAGCACTTCCATATAATTATGAAGTCCACGGGTTGACACGAGGCCCTCCAGGATAATCTTGAAGCTCAAAGGCGCTTACCTATAAGTTGTATTCTTTTACCCTTTCCTTGATACTTACTTAACTGCACATGACTTCCAAGAACATGCTAGGCTATTATAATATATACAGCGTAGGGCTCAGACTTCAGGGTACCCCAGCCACATGGACTCACACCAGAACGCTCTTTAATGGATGTATGATGTTACAACTCGATCATTTAGATCGCGGTACATTACATCGCTGTTGTTATGACTTGCGCTGTAGGGCGCTGGACTTAGGAATAGTATGATTTACTTTTCCAACTCCAGCCTACGTACAGTGGGGAAGGTGTTGGAATAGTAAATCACACTATTCCTTAGTCTATAGTGTCATCCAGCTCAAGTCGTTGTAACAACTTGTGTTGTAAAAGCAGCGATGTAAATGTATTGCGGTGTTTTGACCGCGATGTCAAGGTCGTTTTCCCTCTTTAACCCCTTCAGCGCGGCGCGGATTTCCGCGCCACGCTGAAGATTCAGTGCGCGGGCGGGGCCATGACGGAACGGTTCCGTCATAAGCACAGCCCAACCGACGTGCATGACGGAACCGTTCCGTCAAGCGCGTCGAAGGGGTTAATATTTGCAGTTCTCATAATAACAAACAAATATTGGTCCTTTCCTTTATTTTGTCATTTTCTTGCTTACTACCTTCATTTCCCTTCTATCTGCTCCTTTTATACATACTGTGTATGAACTCCTGACGCGCCTTTGGACTCTGGATCACCTGTATACAATCTGATCTGTATTTATGTGTGTTTATTTATTGCATCCATTTGCTATACTGTAGGGCCAACTATGGCACCATATGCCTGTCTCTCAATATGTTTTTTTTTTACATATGTGTGCCATCTTAACTTGCAATTAATTTACTGTTTGATGTACCGCTATGTGAAAAAATACCTTTGATGCTGTTTTATAATTGATTTGTGCTTGTACTTTCATCTCTTTTTGACTTCTTCTCCTTACATTTTAATGTCTTATGGATGTGCTATTGTTGACATATAATCAAGGATAATGGTATCGGGCTCTTCTGCCCACCCTCTGACATGTCAACACAAAGCATGGGCTCTTTGATGGCACCTGGCCCTTTAAATTGAACTCGTAATGGGTTTCCTTGCTCTCCTACTGAACATCTAATCTATTCACTTGGATTGCTTTACTGCACTACCCATTTCTATTCTTCTCTCTTTTTCTTCATACTTTCCGTTTATTGCTCCTTTCAGTTTTCAGAAAATGCATGATCATTCAGCCTTAAAAAGCACTGGGGCTGCTACAGGGGGGGTGAAACACATTTTGGCTGTCTTACCTTTGTTCTTTACTCTGGCTTACCAGAAGAACTGGAGCAAAAATAAAAATATATGTAAAGGCAACATCTTCATCTGTTCTTACTCTGGATCACCAGCCTTACTTGGACTAATGCTTAAGACTGACCCACTGTGGCAAAAAAAATTCTAACTACTCGTTTTACCAGCTCTGTCCTACATCACTTCACTTCAACCAGGAAATATTGGCAACCATCTTGGGACGCAGATTCAGCCAAGTCCCGGAAAAAAACATTTAAGAAATAAAAAAATAAAAAAAGGGGGGCAGGGTAAGAATACTCTGACCCCCTAGATCTGGTTCTGGGGTCATGCTGGGACCTCACCAGGGCAAAAGAGCACTTTACAAAAAAACAATTGCCACAAATTTGTAATAAAGTGTCAAATCGGCAATAAAAACTGAAAAACAAATTAGAGGGGTTAACGACACTTGTTTTTTTAATCGTCATACCCTCCAGAGCACTGCTGTAGTAGCGCATGCCTTAGAAGTGCCGTCATAGGCAGAGCACGGCGGCTTCTCCTACTACTGGTAGCAAAGAGTGCAGAGTCAATGCAGGAAGGAAAGTGACACGTGGGACTGGACCAGTGGCGATGACGGGTGAGAGACGGGCGTTTCCTCATCTATCGCCACCAGAGGCTCAGACACGCTCGGTCCCATGGAGGATGCAATGTAGACGGAGCTCAGCAACTGAGTCACCATTGCGGATGCCCCCCGCCCCCCTCCCCCCTCCCCCCTCCCCCCCAATCCACAGGACTGTGCCGCTGCAGCTCTTTGAACCTTTGAAGTAACTGCTCAAACCCTTCCAATTAACAAATAATGCTGATGACGTAATTATCGACACCGAAGACAGCAAAGGCATGTCTCCCATTGGGTGATATTCTCAACATAGAAAACGAACTTAATGTTGATTTGACTTCTGAGATGTTACCCTAATAAATACTTGCCAGCATATTTATTTAGAAGAACTGATTTAAGTAACTAGTAGTTGAGCACAGCCCTATAGTAAGAAGCCGAGCGCTGACCCAAGTGGTAAGAAATCACAGAGGTCCTATCGGGTAGAAACAGCATACTATTGTGACATTTTAAATAAGAAATGTTGCAAAGTCATCCGGGGTACCCCGATATTTGCTGATTGGTACTGGTGGTAACTGACTTTGACTGTCCCTGGCTCTGCCTTACCAACCCCAGGGCCAACGCTATGCTGCAAACACCCAGACTACAGTGAAAACACCTACATACACTAGGGTACATTATGGGTTAAAGTACCCCTATGATTGGCATGACCTCCCTTATAAGGCCCTAGTACATAATAGGGCAGGGGGATAAAAACTACATTTAAGTTCCTGGTATGTAATCAAGCACGGCAGGTTAGAGGCCAGCAGCCTTTTCTGGACTTGATGTGGGCCCTGCTGAGAGCCTGAGGTCATTTTAAAAGCAGCCTCATGTTGCAGAACTGCTTTTAAATGTAAATTGTGCCCAAACTCAACTTTGGTGTTAGGTGCACCACAAAATTTAATAAACTACAATATTTTGTCATATTGGGTACCCTCAGTGTCTCCCCTATGTGTTGCAGGGGTGGGGGTCAATTAATTATAAGGAGGAACCCTTATAAAATAGGTTTTATATGACCTGGGGATAGAGAAATTGCACATTTCACTTCCCTCATTGTAGTAAAGTGCTTCCCAAAAACGACTTATGTGCTAGGAGCACTGTGGGGTGAGGAGCGACATTGTTTTGGTATATTTAGGACCCCTAAAGTCTCCCCTAGGTGTCTCAGGGCAAGGGGGGGGGGGTCATGTAGTTATAAGCTGGGTCCTTATAAAGCAGTTTTATTGGCCCTAGTGTTGGAGAAATAGAACATTATATTTTCCCCATTGTAGATCCCCAGCTACATAGGTTAACATTGCAATAGTTTACGAATTAATAATTACCGCAAGGGACAACTGAAAAATGCCATTCAAGGACTTAGGAAAATGGTATTGATAAATCCAACAATATGCTGTTGTTGAATTTATCCTAAAATGTACGGAAAGTAAGTTAAGCCTTTGTCTGTAAGCCAAAATTCAGACTTTCCCCTATCGGTCAGAGTTAAGTGAATTAGGCAGGATGCTTTGATGAAGGGATTAGTGGCACTCGGGGTGAGGAGCAATCTGGGAGAAGAAGGTTCTGCTACACAGGAATTCCAGAGCAAGGGTGAGGGGTGGTAAACTATGAGCTTAAAAGAAAGAAGGGCACAGGCAGAAGAAGCAGGTCAATCTACATCCACCCCCTCTGAAACCAGCCAGATGGCAGGCTCAAAGAAGGAACGTGCAGATGCCAGGGGGAGGGAGACTATGGAGATGAGCCCTCCTGGAGGTTGGTTTAGCTAGCTTTTGTCTCTCTGCTGAGACTTCAGCCATATTGAAGTTTTGAAGAATAGTGCTCTCTGGCAGACTATTGTGCCACACTTTGGAGGAAATGTTAACATTGGAAGACGATTTCAAAGGAATTTTCTCACTAAACCCTAGATTTGCGTATCAACGCACAAAAAATATCAAGGAATTACTAAAGGAAAAAGATGATTCGTCCACGCTCAAAACATACAATGGGACATTGCCATGCCACATTTGCGGAAATTGCAATGCAATAATCAAAGGTAATGAGATACTACATCCCACAAAAGGTACCACCATTAAACTTAAAGTCACAGGGACCTGCGACAGCAGCAACATAATTTACATGTTAAAATGCCCGTGTGGCATAGCATACGTGGGACAAACTCAAAGGAGATTGAAAACAAGAATATTTGAACATAAAAGCAATATTCGACTTAACAACACGAAATCAACAGTGGCGGTACATTTTAACCAGTTCCATCATAATCCCAGTCAGCTACGGTTTTGCATCCTGGAAAAAGTACTGATGCTACCAGGCAAAGACAACCAACAACACCTATTACGAAGAGAAACATTCTGGATAAATCACTTGTCAACACTCCAGCCAAAAGGAATGAATTAACGTTTTGAACTTGGATGTTTTCTATGATCTGAATCAATAACCACCTGTGTAATGTTACCATACAAAATATTCTCGTTTTCACAGGCCTTATCAGCTTTGATTTGATAATAATGTATCATGTTTACAGAAAACAATGTGTCCTTTCCCGAGAGACAATATACACGGAACGCTATTGTACATCTACTCTGTTTATATTTATATAATTCTTTACGTAATTTGACATTCACGTGAATTTCCTTTTATTCATTAACATTTTTGATAGATCTACGGCCACACTCACAAGTAAGTGACCCCATGATTAATTAGTATTCCTTTATTCGCACCCTCATGCACCAGTATTTTCTCACTTTCCATGACCACCTGACTCACTAGTAAGGGTCTTTAAATGAATAAATGATTTCACGAACGCTCGCGTAAATATACACCCGGCGTTTACTTCAGAATACGTACCACATAAGATAAACTAAGGTAAGCGACTTCAGTTTTTAACAGCCGTTAATATAATACAGCGCAGTGACAAAGTGTTAGCGCAACTCACACTATGACTTGTTCGTAGGATAAACAAACCCCAGTATTACGGCAAGCACCTTTTCCGGCTTAATACGAGTGTCACCGAAACACTGAGAGCACGATCAGTAACCAGGTACTTTACGTTTTTTAAGCATGGGTGCACGTTAAAATACAGGCTATGTTTGCAGCGAGTACAACGGTTTATTAACATTTCCACACGTTAAAAAACAGTATGCGAGTACCGCTTTTACACATTGATATTTTACCGAGTTTAACAGTTGATTTCCACCGGAAACGCTATCGAAAACAGTACGCGAGTATCAGCTAGTAAACATTGATCAAGAATATTGGGGCAATTCAGTTTTATTAACCTCTTCAGTGCCCATGACGAGATAGTCTCGTCATGGAGCACGGTTGCGCTGTGCCCATGACGAGACTATCTCGTCATGAACCCCACCCACTAGTGCAACGCCCGGCACAGGAGGGGGCAAGGGCGTGGCACTGAAGGGGTTAAGGGTGCATACAGATTGTTTTCGAGCACATTCTGACAAACATTGTGATGTTTTGTGACCTCTTGCAACTTTATTAACAATCAGTAAATGAACAAACAGTCATTACAATGATGTACGAACACGGACACAGACATTATTAACGTTTATAGCACTAAGAGATTTCTGTTCTTTCATTATTAAGTTATGCTTATCTGACATTTTGACCCCAGGTATTTAGACATTCTTTATCCTTGTACTTTCAGAAAGAGCCCCCTGAAGAAGGGCAATGCCCGAAATGCATTGGGCTTACACGGATACTATGACACTAATACTATGAAACCATGTAAATATTGAAAATGTTGAGAATCAAATTATCGTCTTGAAAAAAACTTTGAATAAAGAAAAGAACTTATTGAAAAAACATCATACAGAATCTCACTTGAAATTATTTTGCGAGTGCAACGTTGGGGACGTTATTCCTACGGGAAACAACGCATTCATAACACATCCCTGTGTGCCATGCCCACAAACCACTGCCCTGGCATATATCAGTGACCCCTATAGCTGGGTGCCCTATGCCATAGGTGAGGGTACAAGTGCATGAGCCCTGTACCCCTACAGTACCCAGGTCCATTCCTGCTACCATTAAGAGTATATGGTGCTGGGAGGTTGTCATTGTAGGAGAGTAGGGTCTGCTTTCTATGTTCACCCCCACTTTTTGCTTTTGCTTTACTGGTTTACGACTTAGATGTGGCTGTGGGCCTGCTAATCAGACCCACAGCCCTGCTGTTCTCTCTCTAAATTACTACTATGTACTTTAGGTGCATAACCCATTTGGATAGGATCACCTTATTGGCCCCTGTACAGTGTACCCTAGGTACCCAGGGCATAGGTGTACCCTAGGCCTACCAGGGGCTGCAGCATGTATTGTGCCACCCCTGGCCTGGCCTTCCATTTTGACACAACTGGCTGATCACTCAGCTGGGGCAAGGTCGTGTAATCACCCCTTGCTTAGGTGTAGTATTCCTATACCTAACTTACATATAGACACATGTGTACCTATCAGTCACTCCTATGGCAGGCCTTGACAATCCTGGAGGCAGAGTGCTTGGTAACATGTGAGATGGTGCTCTAGCATGAGCTGAGCCTGTCTGCAGCTTTCGGAACCATGTCCTTATAGCTGTTCTATGATATAGCCTACCATATACTCTTAAAGTACCTTATAATCTTAGACGGTTATGGTAACTATGGTTTGGCTTTATCAAAACATGTCGTGTAAGGTGTCTAACACTCGGGAATAATACCCCCATGCCATTTCTGGACATGAGAATATTATTCCCCCCTTCTAGAGGGAAAGACATGTTAAAATCATACTTCAACTGTTAGCCTCTGACCAAAGCCTCAGCATCACAAAATGGATGCTGCTGCCACGACACAAGTCTGACCTCCTGCTGCTGGGAGTGATCCCAGCCAGGGAGGCCTGGACAATAGGTTTCCTGCTTGGGGAGGTGCTAGCACCTCCCCAGACAGCCTTTAGTGTATTGGGGCAGGGTGGGCTGAAAGGAATGAGACATGCCTGGGGCACACAAGGTGTTCCTTGCATAGTCCAGTTCAAACCGGCGCTGGGGCACTCCAGCCCCAGCTCTGGCGCGAAACTGGACAAAGGGAAGTGGGTGTAACCACCCCCTCCCAGGTCCCACCCATAAGGCGTGACCTAGCAGGTATCCCAGCCCCCCAGATTAGTATAAGAGTGGGAGTTGGGCCTCAAGACTTTAGATTATCCTGAACCTGCAAAACTGAACAGAAACTCTGGACCTTCGACATTCGACGAAAGAAGAAGACTGAAGAATCTCCCTTGTAGCCAAGGAGTGGCTACCCTGTGCAAACAGGCACCATCAAGTGACTACCCTTTGCTTTGTGAAACGTTCGACGAGGAACCGACTGCAGAGCCCGACCAGAGCCTTGATTTCCAGACTTCTCCGACCCTCATCCACATCTGCAGCAGAGCTGAGATCCGTGGAGGCGACGAGCGACGTGGGACCGGCTACCTGGGAAAAGTGGCTAGTAACTTACAGCGCAGCTTCTGAGGTACCCTCGAAGTTGTGCACCGGGGATTGAGAAGCCCCAACCCCAAGCACCATCTGCACCGAAGACCAGCCCCCCACACTCCACGAGTCCTGCGTGGGGCCCTTCAGCATTTTCCTGCTTGCCGCGTCTGTCCGGCTGCTTGCCCGCTGGCTAGTGGCCTCTGTGACGACGCTCCCTGAAATCTTCTGCGCTGGTTTGGCTCCTCCAGACTGGCTCCCGCTTCTCTGCAAAGAAGAAGCACCCCAGACCTTCCTGGTCTGCACCAGAAGCAAGTCCCTTGTTCTTCGTGGGTTCCGCTTGCCAAGGCTTGGTGAGTCCTAGTCCAACTTCGACGCCGCCGACAGCAAGAGCCTTCGTGGGACAGCTCGCCTCCTGGTCCTGGTCGTCCTCGACGCTTCCTGGTCCCCCTGGCTGCAGCGACAAGCTTCACCTTCACCTGCAACTCTTCACGACATCGCCTGGTTCCTTCCTGGTTCCACGTGGTCACTGGCTAGTGACCTTGACTCTGTCCCCTCTGCTTGCAGGTTTCTTCTCTTCTTGATCCCAGGCTTGGGATCCACCGGACACTCTCTCCTGACTGCCTGTCAGCATCTTTCTTCAGGCATCCATAGGAGTCGACGACGAAAACGACGCATCTTCACCCCTATGCACCCGCAGCCTGTGGGCTAGGTAACTTGGGTACTCCGGTGCTCATCAGGATAGTGACTATCCTAGTGTCTAGTTTTCAAGTCTCAACTTCCTAGCTACTCCGGAAGTGTCCTAAATCTATCTATTTCTAAACTGTAACATTGCTATTGACTTTTACGCATTACGCGTGAGTGTTTCCACTCTGCACACGAATCCCGTGGGCCTCCCACTTCCTAACTAACGCTAGTGTAGTGTAGCCCCAGCGATTCCCTAGGCCTAGGCCTATTCTATTTCCGTGACAGTGGTTCTTATACCACTTATTTAGTATATGGTTTGCGTGGCCCCTAGGGCCTAACTGTATTACTTACCTGTGTGACTTACTGTATGCATTAATAAGACTGTGTTGTACTTACCTCTAAACTCATAAAGAGTGCTGAGGGTTTGCTTAGAATAAATACACTTTATTTTATATATATATCTGTTGTGGTGTCCTTTCATTTGGTATTCAAGGGATTATATATGGTATCACAGCTGGCTTCACATGCCATTCAGAGTTTAGCCTAAGACTGCTCTTGTCCATGCTACCACTAGGATAGCTGGTCTATAAGGTTGACTTTACAACCAATCACCATAAGGGTATTTGGACTGATATAAGGTGTACACTATAACTAGTGACATCATACATCAGGCCAACTTCTCACAGTCATTACAAACTCCACAGCACCATAATGGCTACACTGAAGACTGGGAAGTTTAGAAATAAAACTTCTCAGCACATTAAACCCACACTGATGCCAGTGTGGGATTTACTGTAAAATGCACCACAGAGAGCATCTTGGAGATGCCCCCTGAAAATCGACCAACTACCAGTGACCTGACTGAGTGGCTGCGCAGGCTGCCACCACCAGACATGTTTCTGGACCCCTGGGTTGAGAGCCTGCTGCTCTCGGGGGCCTGAAACAATGCACATCCTGGGACGAGGATCACAAAGGAGATGCTTCAAAGGCATGCCGCCTTTGTGAGCCTCTCCAGACCATTTGCTGCTTTCAGAAACTGGTCCCAACTGGTTCTATCCCCAACTTTGGGCAGGAAAACCGGCGGGGAAAACAAGTGAGGAAGAGATTTGTGCCCACCTCTGCCAACTCCACCCCTAAGATGGGGGAGGCGAGGTGAAGCACAACCTCGAGTCCCCGCCATCTTGAGGATGGGGGGACCCAGCCAACCAGGGACAGGCTCCTGCCCCCCTCCCACTGGAGAGTGGCAGAATAGGGGGTGTACCCACCCCAGGGAAGGGACCCATTGGTCCCGGTCCTTTACCAACCTGTAACGCCCCTAAATGTAGTATTTAGGGGCACCCTGAACCTTCCTTCCTCAGATCCAGCGACCACAAGAAAAGAAGAGGAAGAAGGACGAGAAGCCGTGCAGAGCTAACAAGAGGACAAAGCCCGCTGACTGGGCCTCAGCCCTAGAGGCCTGTCTCCCCTCGAACCTGCTCCTGCAAAACCCCAACGTGTCCAGCGGCCAGCAAACTCAAAAACCCCGGAGGACCTGCCTGCATTCACTTTCCAAGCTGCTTCTCCGTGAACACCGGACGTATTGGAACTGCAGCTTCTGGTGCCAGCCAGGAGCCGCGAATCCAGCCCACTCTGCACCCGCCAAGCCAGGCCCAGGCTGGAGTGGAAAAACACCACGAGGCGGTCCCCCCGGCGATCCTGACCAGATATCCAGCGACCCCTGACCTGCCTCAAGCCTCCCGACGACGTCTGCAGCCTCAATCCAGAGGACCCCCCTACCGCGACCAGAGCGGTAAGAAAATCCGACATCCCAAGGCACCCCTGCACCCGATGCCCCACGGCCTTGTGTGTCCAACCCAGCAGTGCCTAACCAAACCCCAACATCCCAACTTACCCCTCGAAGTGGTGGTCACTCCTGGAAGATCCCCGTCCCCGAGCCTGCAGCGTTTCTTTGTCCCGGAAAATCTCCATTGAAATCAACAGGGCGCCCGACATCAAAACAGCAGCCTGCACCCGGCTGCCCTAGTGCCGCTGAGGGTGCCCCTTTTGTGCTAACCTGGTCCCCAACTTGCCCTGAGATCAACCCTAGGCGCTTGGCTCCCACAACCCCGTGGCCTGCTTGCCAGCCGCCACCAACCGGAGGCCCCCTATTCTCCATAGGATAACAGTGGGCCTCAACACTCTGCACCCGGCCGCCCTAGTGCCACTGGGTGTGCAACAACAGTGCATCACTGACCCTGGGAGACCCCCGAGTCTAACCCCAGAACCTTAACTCAAAAGACCGATTACCTACCTGGAAACCGATAACCTCTTTTTCCTCATAGAATAACATTGACACCTTTTCTCTCAAAAAGTTTCTAAGTGTCGACTTTCGAAAATTACAAATATTCCTTAAAAATCCGCCGAATAACCAAAACGCATTTTTTCAACTGTTTTCAGGAAACGTCCCAGTGCTGAATCTAGGTATCCAGCACCGAGTAAGAAAAAGTATCGTTAACATGACTTACCTGCTAAGTGAATTCCCTCCCATAGGATAACATTGGTGATTCTATGTGAAAAAGTTTTTAAATGTCAACTTTTGAAATGCAATAATATTCTTTAAAAATCGTACCTCCAAGTAAAACGCATTTACTCGCCTGTTTTCAGGAAATGTCCCAGGGCATAATCTAGGATCCAACCCTGTGTTAGCAAAAGTAATCTGAAAAGTAATTATCTGCATTTTACTTAAAAAGCCCATTCATTTGAATGTACTATACCTGCAATGTGTTGCAAACCTCTTACTTAAAACTGTAACCAAAAGCAGAAGTTATACTGCAATTCTGAACTGTGTTCATACAAGTAATTTACTACTGCAAAGTATTTATATGCTTACCCGTACCAGGCTTGCTTGGTTCTAGAAATAAAACATTATATTTTTTATACAAAAACAATTGGCCTAGAGTTCAGTTCTTGAGAGTGTGAATTCATTTGTTGCCTGAACGTGTACATCAAATGCTTAACACTGTCCTCTGATACTGCCTTACTGCTCGACCAACTTTAGAGAGTAAAGTTCTATCTAACTTTAAGCTCTGCCAAACCTCTGGAGACCCTTGGACTCTATACACACTGTACCTCACTTTGGCGCAGTATATATAGAGCCAGTTTCTTTAAAACGTACATCCCCAATTGCCAATGGCTGAGGACAAGGCACACCTGCAACCAGCCTCCTGCCCACAGGGTGAATCCAAGTGATTTTGTATTCAGGGACAGTTGGGGTTCAAAGCTGTCCTGGTTCACATCATTAAGCCAGATGTACACTGTATCTTGTTTGTTGATCTCGGCAAATAATAGCAATTCTGTCTTGATTGTGATTCAAGTATGCGCTGGCAAACATCCAGTTCTGGATGATGTGCAAGCAGTGTTTAAAACAAGGGATATCTGAAGCAGAGATGTGTGTTTACAGCATGTTGGTGAATCTTTATGTTCTAGAGCACCAAGCAGCTCCATTTAAAGTTTGAAGATGACAGGCAACATTATCGAACACGGTGATCTTTTGTGACCTGGAGGTGCCCATGTGAACAAATTGGTATCAGTTGGAAAGATAAGAGAAGCAGTGAAGGACATTACCAGTGAATCCCATTCACAACTCATGAGTGGATATGAGGGTGAGCTGGTCCTAAATGATAGTTGAGACGTTTTCCTCACCAGTACCAATACCATCTGGAACAGATGTGGGTCTCCTAAACAAGCTTCGGCGCTATACAAGAATCAAATAGAACTGTACATTGAATTGTCTACAGGTTACTCCTCTCAGAAGTGCACCACACGTGCAAGCCCAATAGACATTAAAATCAGAAGCTAAACATAATATAACAGCTATTCTTACAGAAAATCAATATCATGGTATTCTACAATGAACACCCATATTTTTCCTGAGGTCAATCCTGGTAGGTCATCAGGATTATGTTAGACTATGGCAGCCCCAATTTTCGTACAGGCTCTTATGCTGTGCAGAGTTCCGATAATGGAGCTCATAACGAACCTGCTGCAGAGAAAGCTCAAAAGAACTTTTAAAGTGGCAATAGTTTCTTCAGCCAAAATATAGTATCCTAGTCGCAATATCTAAATACTTTTGCTTTGGGCGACCTTCAAAACACATTGACAGACACACGGCTACACAGAGCATTGGGCTGTTTTTGACTGGGGGTCATGGAACTCTTCAACTACCATACAATTATGATATTTCACCGATAACAATTGAGAAGAAAACTTCTATTGGGCTGACAGAATAGCTTCTACACAAGGTAAGACAGCCTACAAGATAAACTTCAAAAAGTCTAAAATTGCAGGTAAAAAATTATTTTCCATGGCTACAAGTTATTAAGGGATTGACACCTGATTTTCTAGAGAAAAGTCTCATTTTACAATGCATTTATACTTCAAAAAAATTACAAGCGCTGATGGTGTTTTTTTTTATTTTATAAGAGCAAATTTGAAACACTACAAAGAGAAATTCAAGCCCATTTTCTCTAAGAAGGGGTGGATGGATGCTGACACCACTACTTTGTAGTCCCTAAATTAACATTTTAGAATCAAATGATCTAGAGGTAAAGAATAATAAAGGAAAAAAGATTATTAGAGTTGTTCTCAACACTTAAGGTTCTGCTTACATACTGTATAATGACAGACTACTCAATTAGCTTAGGATAACAGGTGTAAGTCAGTGGTGGAATAGCCCTTTACTGCTGTTTAGAAAATTCCCACTGCATTTCAAACCACCACAATTACACCCAGCACACAGGGGAAGCTAATTGTGCTGTGTTCAACCATATCAACAATAGAAGCAGCCACCAAAGCCAGCATTCTTAAACCGCTGGTGTTAAAGTGCATAAAGACTTACAGTTCAATTATGACCCTACACTTGGTAATCCAGAATACCCCACATTTCATAGGTCTTTATCATGTGTATACAACTTTATTAAAGACAGATGGATCTCTGCAAAATGCAGTAGGCATGAAGCAGTATTCTGCTGTGTGTGTGTGAGGCCATCCAGAGGTTTTTTGTTTTGACAAATGAGGAATTCCAATCTTTACAGAGGTAAATTAAGGTTTAAGTGACTCTATAGCTGAGATCACAGAGACAGACGCCCTCCTATAGCTGTATAAAAGATGGACCCCCACGTTAATTGTGTGAGATTCTGCCTTTTGCATGGACAGGTATAAAGAAAAACGAATCACTGCCTTTGGTAATGCTCTTTCTAGCAGATACTTTAGCTAACTGCAGATTCCTCACCTTAAGAATATCCCCAGGAAGCACCAAAAAGGCAAACAGGAGTTCAATACTACACTTTAGGTGTAACGAGTCTCTAAGTAAGAAGCTTCTTGGCAACTCCAGCTTACAAAAGTGCAGACAATGTACGTTCTCAGTGGTGGTGAAAAGATGGGAGACTAGGTTCGCTCCACTGCTGGAAGACCACGTCCATGTGCACCACCAAGTGTAACTGCCATTTGTGATCACCTGGGCCTCGCCGGCTGAGTTTGTCCACCCTGAGTTATAAGATCAGTCAGGTGTTATGTGTATTTGGAGAGCGCATAATCACCTGGAGTGTATCCTTGCACTGATGCAGAAGCAATCTAGGCCTCACTGAGGGCCGACATAGTTGAGAAATCATCTTATCAGTTTCTTTTTTTTTTTTTTGTCCTCATTTGCCATATCCCTCATTCTCTGCGTACACCGACCACCTAGCGTGCCCACCGGTAGAAGACATGATTAATTCCTCAACCGAACCTAAGCACGATGGTAAATTGGTGGATGATGGTAAGCCAGAAGAGGAGACACATCCCGACTGGATTTTAATACCAGCTATAGGATCTAAATGGAGTAAAAACCGGAGATTGAAGACCCAAGATCCTTGGAGTTTATTTAGGCATAATCATTGGACCCGGGGAAAGAAAAACAAAAAAAAAACCCCGGCGCCCTATCTACGATGAATCAAAATGTCCCAGAATGCCCGATTGCCTTTGTTGCCTGGCCTGGCTAAGTCCATCTTTGATGTCTCGATCAGGGACGTCAACCAGCCGGCATGCTGAGGCGCAGATGGGTCAACCCAGACTTTACAAATCTGTCTTCTAGCCAGAAGTATTGCATAGAATAAAAAGAGTCTGGCCTGGCCTGTAATATTAGAGTCCAAACCAAAAACTATTAATGGCAAGGTAAGAGTCAGGTTGGCATCTAGAATGGAATTCAGCGATGTTATTACTTCATCCCAAAACCGGGCGATAGAGGGGCAATCTTTAAACATATGAATGTCAGATGCATTGGGAAGATTGCATTTATTACACTTTTTATTTTGCTGGTACTTTGAAAGCCTTAACGGGGAGAGGTAGGCCCGATGTACTGTGAAAAGATGGTTCCGTCTAAACCATGCAGGTTTCACAATTTTGTATAGTATGGAAAAAGATTTAATCCAGTCCTCTTTGCAATGATAGTCCAGATCTTTACCCCAAAGATCACCAGGAAGGGTGAAATCGCCATCAATATCCTCGAGCAAACTCCAGTACCACAAGGCAACCTCCTTACCCCCCCTTTGCCGCTCTACCAGTAGTTGTTCCATGTTGCTAATAGCCCCTAAAGGAACCCCTTTTTCACCAAGAGCCCTGACCCAGCTTACAAGTTGTATATACTTAAATCTTGCCAATCCGGATCCAACCTTGCCCAGCAAATCGTCCCAAGATATAATGTCGCCTTCTAACAGAAGTTCCCCCACCTTACAATTCCTGCATCCCTCAAAGGTATGGCCAATCGGTCTTTCAGCCAGGCCGGTAGGCCTGGGGAGTCCCAGATTGGTGCGTAGTTGGAATAGTAAGAGAGCCCCAGGTTCTTCCTAACCGATGCCCAGGTCTTAGCCAAAGATTTTAAGATTTTTAATTTCACCTTTTTGAAGAATTTTTGGTCGCCATATTTAAACAAAAATCCATCTAATGGTAGGTCCGCTCCCACTAGCATTGCATTATACATTAGCCCCAGTGAGATATTAGATGGAGACTTCAAGAGCATCCTTGAATATGAAAGCATAAAAGCCCATGCGTAATATTCTAAAAGGAAGTGCCAGCCCCCCCTTCTCTCTTCTCCTCCTCAGCTTTTTCCATGCAAGCCTGGTGGTTCTATAGTTCCAAATAAAGGAATTTATCTCTTTCTGACATCTGTTCAAGATTTTAGAGTCGAAAACCAAGGGGATAGTATTAAAGAGAAATATGTATTTGGGCAGGATAGACATTTTAATGAGGTTTACCCTCCTAATGATAGAAAGTTGGAGATGGGCCCATGATTTTAAGAGATTCCGACAATCCTTAAATACCCGATCCATATTGCTTTGTGCAATATTTTCAATATCCTGTGTTATCCAAATACCAAGGTATCTCATAGAGGAAGTAGTCTTCAGATATTCACTGGCGATGTTCCACGCCATGATTTCTGTTTTTCCAGGGTTGATTTCATACCCGGAAAAGCGGCCAAATTCCTCAGCCCTTTTAATAACCGTTGGGAATGCTAGACCCGGGTCAGATGTTAAAATAAGAATATCGTCTGCATACAGAGCGACCCTCCTCTCCCACCCCTCAAATCTAAATGGTGGAATATTCACCTCAGTTCTCAGGACCTGCGCAAAAGGTTCTATATACAGATCGAAGAGTAAGGGAGAGAGAGGGCAGCCCTGCCTGGTACCTCTCATAATAGTAAAAGGCTCTGTTAAGACTCCATTGATTAATAATGTAGCTGATGGTGCCCCGTACAACAGAGAGATAGTGCGGCAAAAAAATTTCCCAAAATTAAATTTCTTCAAAACCGCGTCCAGGTAACTCCAATTAACCCTGTCAAACGCTTTGGTAGCATCCAACGTAAGGGTTGCCAAGGGGATGGAAAAAGTAGTGGCGCTATCAATTGCGCCAACCAGCTCCCTTGTCAACTCAGCCAGTTGTCGCCCTTTAATAAATCCCTTCTGATCTTGGTGTATAATAGACCCAATTGCACTCCCTAATCTTGCTGACAAGATGGCTGCAAAGATTTTATAATCACTATTGAGGAGTGAAATTGGCCGATATGACCCGCACTCACACGGGTTTTTACCTGGCTTGAGTATCAACACAATGATTGCCTCGTTCCATGACTTGGGAGGAGTATTGCCCTTGACTAAGATCTCGTTAGAGGGCCGTAAGCGTTGAAACCAAGGTTGGTGAGAGCACCCGGAAGATCTCACCAGGTAAGCCATCGGGGCCTGTGATGACTTCAGCCTCTGAGATTTCCTTCTCCAAATATTTACTTTGAATCTCAGTGAAAGTTGGCAGAGGTATTTTCCCCAGCCAAAGATCTCTTGCATCTTGGTCCTCAACGATGTCCTCTTTGTAAATGTCTCTAAAAAATTCCTGAAAAGCGTTGCCTATGTCTGAATTAGAGGATCTAAGGTCTGTCTCGCCTTCCACTTTTATCTCTCTAATATAGTTTTTAGCCTGATCTGCTTTCACTTTCCAGGCAAACAGCTTTCCTGCAACTTCCCCTAGCTCAAACTGGGCAAGTTTACTCACCTCCCACCTCCTTGTAACCCTCTCTTGAAGGATAAATTCCATCTGATTCTTAAGATCCAAAAGCCTATCTTGCTCAACAACTGAACCCATAGAGAGGCCAAGATTTTGTTCTATTACCTTCATCTCAGATTCTAAAGCTGTGAGCTTCTCCCTATATATCTTCCGCCTATAAGAGGCTCTGTTAGTAATGACGCCTCTGAGAAATGCTTTCAGTGCCTCCCATACCATAGTTATTACAGCAGAATCCAAATTTATCTCCAAAAAGATTTTACTTTCATCTGCTAAATGTTTGATTTCATCTTCATCTAGTAATATCGTACGATCGAAAGACCACGTTGCATATCTAGGCTGCTGATCACCTCTTAAAGAAAATGAAATGGCTGAATGATCAGACAAGTGAGACGGGAGATAGTCTATTGAAATCACCGAACTATTAAGTGAAAAACTGAATAATGCATAATCTATTCTGGATTTATGCTTATATTTAAAGTTCCGGAAGGAAACCCACAGTTTGTTTCCCGATCTCTCTCTCCAAATATCTGCTAGCCCCAACTGCGTCATAATTGAAATCAATGTTTGTCTAGAATTAGATAGAACTTGGGCTCTGGAGCTACTTGATTTATCTAGTTTGGTACTGATAACAATATCGAAATCTCCCATCCATATTATAGGGTCCTGATATGTAACCAGATGGTTTCTTATATAATCCAGATAATAAGGATCATCTTGATTGGGCCCATAATATCCTACTAGTATGTAGACCTGCCCATAAACCAAGATACGAGTTATAATCCACCTACCACTTTGATCTTCTTTATGACCCAAAATTTGCACTTTCACTGATTTTTTAAAGATGATAATAATCCCTCGTATGTTTGCATTGTGGTCCGTGGATATAAATGTATCGATCCATCTCTGTTTCCCCAAAATTTCAGAGGCTTCAGTCCTAAGAAGATGTGATTCCTGAATGACAATCTGCGCGGGGGAATCTCTCAAATACTGGAAAATACGATCTCTTCTGCTTCTCACGCGCAGACCATTAACATTCCAGGATAAATACCGTACAACAGCCATGACCATAAGTAGCTACCCACCACCACCCAAGCACACTAACCATCCCTTCCATATAACTTGCAGTGGACAATTGAGGATTATTTGAGATTACAGCCAAATTTGGGGACATCTTAGTCTTAAAGAGATGTGACAAATGAGAATTTTTAATTTGATCCCATCACCAACCCCCCTTTCCCGCCACCCCCCCTGGAAAACCCTCCCTTACTTTCTCTGACCTGTTGGACTGTCAGATTTGCGTCCTTGAGCAGTACCCTCGTCTACTGCTGCATGATCCAAACACTACCCTTCTGATTCCCCATAAAAGATGACATCGCAGGGGAAGAACTTATAATGAAGAATAAGTTATTTATATTTTTGTATATATTTTTTATTATTTAATTTCTTTTTTTTATTATTTTTTCCCCCCCTTTCTTTATAGTTAATTTTCTTTTTTTCCCCCTTACCCTTCTTTCCCCCCTTTTTTTAATATTTTTTTTTTTTTAACTTCCCCTTCATAATTATTCATAATTATCCCTCCCGTAGGAGGAACTATAACCATAGCTCGAAAATGGTGACAACTCAAGATTCAAGATTTAAGCTTTTAGCTTCGCCCTTGAGAGCTCCTTAGAGCATCGTTCAGCCACGCATCTGCCTCCTGGGGAGATCTAAAATTACCACAACACAAATTGGAGCTATAGGGGCAGAGAACAGGTCATCCCCCACTCAAACGTTTCATACAACAAGTGACCTGTTCCCAAGGTGAAAGACCAGTCAAGCATCTATACCCTTAGTCTTATATTTAAGACAAACTATTGAGCATGTGGTTACACCATCAACGCTGCTTATGGGTATGATTTCACCTATTTAGAAAAAGAAAAGAAAAGAAGAAATTCATATGAGGTACAATTGTCTCATTGATCCCAAATGTCTGTCTCTAAAACACCCAATAGAAGTGAAAAAGTGTAGGAAAGGAACGAGGGAGCCTCACGGTAGCACCACCATGGAGGTTTAAGCAGGAAGGTACTCGCCTGCTGCCTCAAGGTCTCATCATCAGCAGCCCTCGTTCCGAAAACAAATTGAGTGTAAGGGAAGAGAAATAGGTAACAACCTAGAGAGTGCTAAGGTGTGTGTAAAGAAAGGTATAGTGCCAAATTGTGTGCACCAAGGAATCCCCACAACTTATATATAAAAGTGAACTAGTACACACTGGCTTACAATTTTATTCCGTGCTGTGTGTCTACTTCAATTTAAAATGCCGACATGTTTCATTGCCTTTGGGTACACTCATGGCAATTTCATCAGGGCGTGGGGTTTTTTTCTCAACCCTGCATTTCCGCCTGTCTTTTCGTAAAAACTTCTGTAAGAGACAAAGGGTAGAGAGACAAACAACAACACGAAACGACATCAATTGGCAAATGGGCAAAGAATATTATTCCCCTCGTAGCGTATAGGCCATGTCATTTACCGGAATTTGACCCAGGACGGGTATACCTTTACCCTGGAGCTCTGGTATGCGATAAACTGCATTCGTTCTGGGCTCTTCTGGACGGCTCCTACTGTGAGCCTGTAACACATAATCATGGATCGTGAGTCTGTTATTATGGATTTGGGCATATCGTAACTCACTGTCCGTATATCCTTCGGTTTTGCGCCTCATTTTACTAGTATCAATGGCGCCTCCCTGATGAGATCTAAAATTAAGCATTTTATCATTGTACATCACCCGCAAAAAGGCAGGAAATCTCATCTGTACCGTAGCTCCCAATGATCGGAATTTTTCCATTCTTTGGCCAAGCTCCCACTGACGGTCCAGAGTAGTTTTGGAGAGGTCCGATCGCACCTCGAAGGAGAACTCAGGACCCTTGACCGACTTCTCTTTTAATGCCAAATTTAATAGCTTCTCCTTCAGGGCGTAAGTCTGAAAGTTAATCAAAATTTTCCTTGGTTTGTCTCTTCCTGGTTTTAACCGAAATGGGTCCCTATGGATCCGCTGTATATCTTTCTCTAAAATCTCGACTCCCTCATCAAAAACCAAAGAGGCTTTTAGCAAATTGATCACAAAGGACTTAATACCCCTCCTTCCTTTCCTTCCGGAATTTTTAGGAGGCGGAGATTATTCCGATGCGAAAAATTCTCGAGAGACTCAACCCTTTCTTTCAAGACATCCCCCTCTCTCTGTAAGGAGTGAATTTTATCCTCGGCTTTCTCCATGCCCAATTTCAAGCCCTCAACAGAGGTCTCCAAATTCTCAATCCGCCCTCCAAGATCATCAACTTTTTTTTCCAGTGATTCGCACCTAGCTCTTATTTCCGCCTGATTAAGCTTAGAGGTTGAGAAATCAGATCTAATCTCCTCCCTCATATCTGCTAATATTTGTGCAAGATCCCCCAGTGTGCTCGGATCGCAGCCAGTCTCCATAACCTTCAATGTCACACCCCCACTGCTTGCCTCTGCCACTCTGGTACTAACTTCTTGGGGGATGGGTGCTTGTTCACCGCAAGCAGAAGGCCTAATATCGGAAATGTCAGACATAGGGTCAGGAAAAGGGTCAACAGAAGGTGGCAAAGTATCCTTACTAGCACAGATCTCCAAAACCTGAGGTAGGACCTTGAAGAAGGAGCGCAGAGAGGGAGTTGTTCGAACTATATTGCTCTGTTGTTTCTTTTCCCCCTTCTGTGCTAAAGTGCATATGCTCTCCCCATTGTAAATGAACGTATGGATTAGTGATTCCACGATTAGCTGATTTGGTTTACCTGTCAGACCCTAGTACAGTGCACCAGGAGTGCCCAGGGTTGGTAATCCAAATGCTACTGGTGGGCTTGCAGCACTGGTTGTGCCACCCACAGAAGCAGCCTGTAAAAGTGTGTTTAAGCCTGTGTGCAGTCTGGTACTGTCATGCTGACTGGGCAAGTGCACCCACTTGCCAGTCACTAAACCTTCCCTTTTCTTCATATCAGACACCCCTATGGTAGGCCCAATGGCAGGGTACATTGTAAGTATAAGGTAGGACATTCCCTGGTGTGTGTGGCATGTTCTAATAGTGAATTACAACCATTTTCGTTTTTCACTATTGCAAGGCTACCTGTTCTCCATAGGCCAGAATGGGCAGTTTGATTATTACATCCTATAATCCTAACTGACTCAGGGAGCATGGTAGAAATTCAAATTTAGTATGCCTGAACTCAGAATGATAAAATACATCTTTTAGTAAAGTTGGTTTTAACATTCTGTGTTTGAAAATACCACTTTTAGAAAGTAGGTATTTTCTTGTCTAACCATCGAAACCTGCCTCTGCTAGGCTGTGTATTCCTTGTCTGGAGTTTGAGTGACAGGGGCTGGGGAATTCCCGGAGACAGGGTGAGTCTGCACAGGGCGAATAGAGAGATTTCAATATAGATGGGTGGGAGGAGTTGCACCTGGGACCTGAATAGGGCTGTGCTTTCCCTCCACAATGCTGGCTCCACCTCCTGTGGTGCGTCTGATGTCTCTGCCCTGCACTCTGAAAGGAAAGAAGGAGTCAGGTAAACAAAGTGCTCCAGGACTGACCAGAACCGGTTTGAACAAGGCAAAGGCCCCTCTGCCCCCAGAGGTCAAAGGATTTTGGGGTACAAGTATTGGGACCCTGATCCCAAGAATTTATATCACTTTGGGAAACAAGAAGAAACCTCTTCTGATGGGAGGAACCAAGAAGAAACTGAGGAGAGTTTATCCCTGAAACTGGGGGGGGGGATTGGCCTGCAGGGGTTGCCTACTGCCAAAGAGAGGAAAAAGGAACTTTGTGTGTACTTTTGCTCATCTTGTGAAGGATCTCCAAGGGCTTGGAAAAGAGCTTGCCTCCTGCTGAAGTCTCAGGGACAACAAACTTCAACCACCAGCTCCCCAGAGTTTTGGAAGTGCCTGCTGCTCTTTTGGGCCTTCTGAGGGACTGCGTGTCGCAAGGAGCTGGAAGCGCGACTCACGGAGAAGCGTGTCGCAGCCGTTGCATCACTGAACAAGGGTAGCACCGCTATAGCCGTCGCATTGCACCGCATCACGAGAAGCGCCCCGCAACATCGAAGAAGCGTGTCGCCGACGCAGCCACTGCATCTTGGATGATGCCGCTGTAGCTGTCGCATTGCACCGCATCAAGAAAAGCACCTCGCATCCACGGAGAAGCGTGCTGCCGTCGGAACTGCTGCAGTTATCGCATCGAGCGGAAGCGTCTCGCAACGCCGGAGAAGAGTGTTGCCGCCAAAGCCGCTGTCGTCGCATCACTGAACAAGGGTGCCGCTGCTGTAGCTGACGCATCGAGTCGAGTCTTCTCGCACCATCGGAGAAGCGAGCTGCATCAGGAAGATGTTCACATCTTTATTTCTTTGCACCAAACTTTCATCGCATCACCATCGTTGCAACACTTTTGTTGCCCTGCGTGTCACATCTACAGGTACATTGACTTAAAGTGTCGCATTTAAGAACTAAAGAGAGCTAAGCATAAAACTACCATTTAAAGTAACAGTATTGTGGATTTTTGTCGTTTATGGTCTTGTGGTAAATCTATATAAAAAATACTTATTTTTGATATAAAACTTGTGCGGTGTCCATCTGTAGTTTTGTCACTTGATTACTGTATGTGTTCACAAATGCTTTACACACTGCCTCTGAGATAAGCCTGTCTGCTCGTGCCAAGCTACCAAGGGGGTGAGCAGGGGTTATTTTAGGAGTGCACCCCTTTACCCTGACTAGAGGCGAGGGTCCCTATTTGTCACAAGTGCATACCTGTGCCAACTAGAGACCCCCAAGTCTAACAGCGACCATGTCCAATAAAGTGTGGGAGTACCTATCCAGCAAGCAGCTTGCGTTGCCTGACCATTCGGTGAGACGAGCTAAGGAAAACGTATGTTTTCCGATTGCATCAATTCTCTTCAACTCTATGTATGGGGGGATAGGGGAGGAGTGGTTTCATAGTGAAGGAGTTAGGATTAATCCTGGTAGATGTTAGAACTACCACACTCTCAGGAGGAGGGTGCTCTATATGGAAAGCGGTGTCACCCAAAGCAGTTATGTGGTGTAGTGCTTACCTGTCTATTAACTAGTGGACAAGAGCAATGCTTAGCCGAGATACCCAAAGAATGCCGTTCTGGGCTTCTTTGAATGGCAGCAAAGGTTTGGACAAAGCCTGGCCAGGCTGCAAAACTTCAGTGAGGCCATTTGTTTTCACATCAATAGGAGGCAATTCTAAGCCCAAGACTTCAGCTTCTTATTTTGTGATTATAGCAAATGAGGGTTACTCTTCCATCGAAGGGCCAGGGTAAAAGACAACCCTGTGTCAGGGGAAATGTCTAATCCACTGGTCTCTTGTGGGTCCAAGCAGAAATTGTCCTAATGTTGTGGGGTAATTTACCCTCATCATCACCAAAAGCTGACTGACTTTTTCAGAGTGCGATCCAAAATGTTGTTCGAGCGCAGCTCCTAAGTAAAGGAGCTGCTTCGTCAATTTCCAAATTAACTGAGGTCTGGCAAATCTGAACTGTTCCAAGATGAAACCCTGGTCGAGGCAAATTCAGTTTGGAGTGAGAAAGGACAATAAGGATGGCATCCCCTTCAGTGTCAACTGTGTCGGGCCAGCGTTGACATGGCAGGAACCAGTGTGGATCTTGTGACGGTTGGACAGTTATCTTCAGAGTTAGAGCTGAACCCAAAACCAGTTCAAGAAACATAGATGTTGCTAATGACGGATCCACTGGTGGTAACCCTACTGGAGGCCTATGTGGATCTGTGGAGTGCGTAGACACGTCAGAGGAAACCAGCAGGGTGCCAAACGTTTGTAACTTGACTCCCTTGAAAGCCTCAATCTGTTGTAATATTCCTGAGGGGCCCTGGAAACTTAGTTTGCGTACAGATCAGATGTAAAATCAGCTCCACATTGGGGGACAGGCAGCAAGACCTGGCGACAACTTGACTTCCTAGTGACTACTCACAAAGAATGGCGAGACTACGACAAGCCCCACTTGGTCTTCTTGGAATTCAACTTATCCGAAGACTTAGAACAGGGCAAAGTCTTGCTGCGGGAATGGCCCTGAGAGCGGGAATGGGCCTGCTCCCTTGACTATGAGCAGAAACTGAGCTAACATGACTTCCTTTGGAGTTCACTATGTACAACTTGGCTCCACAAACTTGGATACCTTTGAATTCCAAATGGCACACTCCATGCAAAACTTTGCAGCCAGAACCCAAACACCAAAGACACTTCGTGTGGGTCTGCCACAGACATCTGCTTGCAACAGTCTCTGCAAGGTTTAAACCCTTCAATTTTAGGAGAGCAATGTTACCATGCATGTTCGAAAAGAATTCTGAGAAGAAACTAGTCCACTTACAAGAACAGGTTAGGAGCTACCCAAGGATCCACATATGAAGGTGTTGTAAGAAACTGAAGGCTAGGATGTCGCTTACATGCAGCTCTGACTGTCATGTCCATGGCCGAACAAGGTTGATACGCAGCCACACAACACCACCTACCAGTACGCAGGGGCTATGCTAAAAAATCCTCTAGGTCCAATCTGGCACCTGGAGATAATCGAAGGTGAGGAATCTGCAGTTAGAAGTATCCATCAGAAGTGATTTGATTATGACTATTGTACAAATGTATACCATTTATATCAATACTGGCTTTTGTTTATATATTTGGCAAGTAATAAGGTGAGCTGAAGCAAACACTCACCTGTTTGGTCTCTGGTAGGACTGGCAGTTCAAACATAGGCTCTTCTTTCAGTATAATAAAAGAAAAGGTTTCTTGAGACACTGGTGAGTATACCTTCAATGTCTGAAGGCCAAGAGAATTTGGAGATGTGACTAAAAATCTCTTGGCACCCATCCAGGTACGGGTTTTTTTTTTTTTTTTTTGAAACCGTTTATTGCAATCTCAAGTATATACAGGTATGGGCCTACAACCTTCCGGCCGGCCGCTAGAGTGACAGGAGCACCTGACAAACGTACAAAAAGGCACTTGGCGTTGCAGAGAAGTAAATCAGGAGGTATCAACGACGTGGGCCATATGACTCTAAGCCCACAATACGGTTTCATTTTATACAAACACAACAACACAGAAAAACCACACCCGCAAGGCAACCCGCAATCGAAAGTAACCACACGTGCTCCTCAAATGAGGGACCCCGACCATCCACAGGAATCTAAAGAGGGGGAAGGGAAACAAATCCAGGACTGGGGGAACTCTGTGCCCGGGGCTGGGGGAGGGGGTCAACTAGGGGGACGGAGCCGGTGAGGCAGCAGGCAGCAGTGGTGGCTCGCAAATACCCCCGCGGTAGGCATTCCAGGGGCCCCATACTTTCACCCACGCCCCAGGCTTACCCCTCGCCACATACACCACTTTTTCTCGAAACATGCACCAATCCATGTGTTCTTTCCAGGCCGACACCGCCGGGGGCCTCTGGGATCCCCACAGTTGAGCAATGTCACGCTTAGCTATCATATATCCCAGAGTCACTCATCGCGTCTGCGGAACCGAGTAATCAGTTGTTTCCCACACATTCAGCAGGCATCTCCTCGCTTCAGGCAGCAGCACGACATGCGTAACCACTCGCAGGACCTCATGCACGCCACGCCAGAATCGCTCCACCTTCGGGCATTCCCACAGAATATGCAAAAAAGTCGCCAAAGCACCACACCCACGCCTACACAGCCCATCATCAGCATAGCCCATACGCAGAAGCCTTGGCCCCGTCATGTAAACCCGGTGGAGGATCTTGAGCTGGACGAAGCGAAGGCGAGCCGGTATGGCCACCTCCTTCGGAGAGGCCACCGCGGAAATCCAGTCTTCGTCGTCCAACTCCAGCCCGTCGGCAACCCAAGCCTCACGGAGGCCGGTCAGCAGGCCCGAGCGGTCATTGATCAATTTTTTGTAAATAAGGGAGATCGTGCTGTCCGGAACGTGGCCATCCAGCACTCTATCCTCCAGGGGGGAAGACTCCGGGATGGAGGCGACGTCTGGGAAGACGGAGCCCAGCGCGTGACGGACCTGCAAGTACCGAAAGTATTCACTGCCCTGCAGCTGAAACTCCGTCTGCAGCGTCTCGAATGTTTTAAATCCCCCTCTCGTCCAGAGGTCCCCCACTTTACTGATGCCAATCGTGTCCCACTTCTCGAAGCCCTTCGAGGTCCACAGGGAGCCCAACCGCTGAGGCGCATACAACGGCGACGCCCGGGTCAAACGGTCCTTCCCCCCCCATAGCTGCATTGGCCGCGTGCCACACCCGCACCATGACACGCGTGGGCCCCGTCAAGCGGGGATCCGGCGCGCCAGAGTAGAGCGCTCGATTGTAGTCGCCACCGGGCAGGAGCATTTTGTCCATTTCAAATGCCGGGTTCAAGGCGGGCCCATAGAGGCCGTGATTAATTGCAGCTAGCTGGGAGGCCCAGTAATACCGCTTAATGTCCGGGAGGGCAATCCCCCCGTCATACCACGGGAGCGTCAACTTCGCCAGGGCTATACGCGGCCTCCCGTCCCAGAACAGGAGGCGCTGTAGACTCTCCACCTCACGGAAGTAGCGCGCCGGGACTAGGTCCATAGTGTTCTGGAGAGCGTACAGGAAGCACGGCAACGACATCATCTTAAACAATGCCGCCCGGCCGAGCGGCGAAAGCGGCAGGCGCCGCCAGCGCGCGACTTCCTCCTTCAAGCGCTGGAGGGGGGGAAGCAAATTTCGCTCGTAGCGGGCCTCCGGGTCCAGCGTGATATAGACACCCAGGTACCGAAACCCCTGCGAGGCAATCTGGATCGGACAGCCCCGCGGGAGGACGGGAGCCTCCCCGGAAAGCACATAGACACATGATTTAGCCCAGTTGATGACGAGGCCTGAGTTACGGCCAAAGGAGCGCAGGACATCAACCAGGACAATCAGTGATTTGCGCGGGGAGGCTAGGTACAAAAGGATATCGTCAGCGTAGAGGGACACGCGGTCCTCATATTCGGGGGTCCAACGGAGACCACGGATGGAAGGGTGCCACCGCAGCCACTCCGCCAGGGGTTCCAGGGCCAATGCAAACAGGAGCGGCGACAAGGGGCAACCCTGTCGCGTGCCCCGTCCCAGCACGAATGGGGCCGAGACTCGTCCATTCACTACCACCTGAGCTAATGGGCCCGAGTACAACAATTTGACCCAGCTGATGAATCCCGGTCCAAATCCAAATTTCGCCAGCATCGCCCAAATGTATGGCCATTCGAGCGTGTCAAACGCCATGGTGGCGTCTAAGGACGCCAAGATGGCCGGCTCCCGCACAAACGGAACACGCGCGAGCACCCCGTGCAAGCGCCGCAGATTGAGGGCCGTGTTGCGATGGGGAATAAAGCCAGACTGGTCTTGGTGGACCAA
This sequence comes from Triturus cristatus, assembly GCF_964204655.1. Classification (NCBI taxonomy): domain Eukaryota; kingdom Metazoa; phylum Chordata; class Amphibia; order Caudata; family Salamandridae; genus Triturus; species Triturus cristatus. The sequence goes on from NC_140582.1 coordinate 409,585,205, forward strand.
ATCGCCCACCACGCCGACCAGCCGGGTGGCGAGCACCTTGGCAAGGATTTTGGGCTCCGCATTCAAGAGCGAGATAGGCCGATAGGAGGTAACCCGGTCTCGGGGTCTCCCCTCCTTGTGGACCATCACGATCGTAGCCAGGCGTTGGTCCGGCGGGAGGGAGCCCCCCGAGTGGGCCGCCAGGAACATCGCGCGGAGGTGGGGTGCCAGTACGTCCGGTCGCAGCTTATACAACTCGATAGGGATGCCGTTCGGGCCCATGGCCTTGCCAGATGCGACCGAGCGTATGGCAAGGGCAATTTCGTCCGAGGTAGGAGCAGCATCCAACGACTCCCTGTCCTCCACCGAAAGGGAGGGCAGCGCGATATCCCGAAGCAGGGCATGGGAATCCGCCTCCGAGCAGGGAGAGACCGGGGAATACACCTCGCGGAAATAATCCGCGAAGCAAGAGACAATGTCTTCTGGCTCGGTGACACGTACCCCATCCATCCTCTCAATCAGCGGGACCACACGACTCGCTCTCTCCTTTTTATCCAACCACGCAATCAATTTACCAGCCTTATCACCCACATCATACAGTCGCCCCTGTTGCTCTCTACTGTGGCCACTGGCTGCCTCCGTGACGAGGGCCCTATAGGCCGCTTGCTTAAGGTGTAGAACATGCAGTGCAGCATCCGTCACCCCACTCCCCAGATCACCCTCTAATTCAGTAATTTCGGCCTCCACCCGGGTCACCTCCTCCTGCTCGCGCCTCCGGGCATGGGATATGAAGGAGAGGGCCTCCCCCCTAATAACTGTCTTGAAGGCCTCCCAAAGGGAGATAGCCGAAGGGACAGACCCCACATTCTCCTCAAAATACCGCTGCAAGGATTTAATCAAGTCAGCACGAATGGTGGGGTCGCGCAGGTACTAGGCATTGATTGGAGCTACCCTGCCCTCCCCCCTCGGGAGGACACCAAAGTCCAACAGGAGCGGGGAGTGATCTGAAATACCCCGCGCCAGATGGCGCACCTCTCCCACCCTCCCAGCATAGGCCGCAGGGACAAGGATATGATCAAGCCGCGAGAGGCTACCATGGGCACCCGAATGGAAGGTGTATTGCAGCTGCGTGGGATGTTTTAAGCGCCAGTAGTCCACCAATCCCAATGTATCTAAGAGGCCGGACAGCCACGCCTGCGCCCGGGGGAGGTCCCTAGGGGGGTGACGATCCATAGTCCCAGAAACCACCGCATTGAAATCCCCCCCAACCACCAGAAGCCCCCCCGGAAGGTCAAGAAGGAGGCGCCCCAGGTCCGCAAAGGTGGTAGACTGTAGCCCCGGCGGGACGTACACTGAAACAAAGACAACCACTTTGCCCTCCATTCTCCCCACCAAGGCAGTGTAGCGTCCCCTCTCATCATGGCGCACCTCGTCTATTTCCAGCGGGAGCGAGTTCTTAACCATGATGCCCACCCCCCGCGAGCCAGACGTGAAGCCCGAGTGGGCCACCAAACGATAGCCACGCCGATTCATGGCACAAAAGGAATTACCAATAAGGTGTGTCTCCTGCAGAAAGACCACATCTGGCGAAATTCGTTTCAGATACTGCAGGACCACACCTCGCTTAATCCTATCCCCCAGTCCATTAACGTTCCAAGACAACAAAGTCAAGTCCCTACCCCCCATCACATACAGAAGCCATCATTCGCCCCCCCGAGAGCACCTCAAAAACACCAATACAGTAAAGGGTTTGCCTTGCGGTAAAAACAAACAACACCCCACCCCAACCCACCCATCCCAACAGAACTCCCCCCTCCCTGCACCCCTGCATGAGCCCAAACAGCCCCCCCAAAGTGCAGTGTGCCTGTCGCCCCATAGATGAAAAAACTAACTAGTCCCCCAGAGGAGGAGGGAAAGCCCCCAAGAGACCCCGTACGACCTCCACGGGAGGGGAACTTACACAATCAGTCAATGATGACAATAATGTTGTCCAGAGCAAGGCCTACTATTAGTCCCTCAGTCCTGATCCGGCAAGCCCTCCCCACCAACCGCACCCCCCCGGCCCCGATCCCCGGGCAAAGTGTCCAACCAGTCCCCGGCCGCCTCGGGACGATCAAAAAAGTGCGTGCGGCCATCCACCTCTACCCTCAACTTCGCTGGAAAAAGCATCGCATACTTGAGGTTCAGGTCCCGTAGGCGACGTTTGACTCCGAGAAAACTCAGTCTCTGCTTCTGGACCGCCGGAGTAAAATCAGGATAAAAGTTTACGTCCACATTGTCGAGTCTGACCGGTCCTTGTTGCCTAGAAGTCTGCAGGATAGCGTCTCTGTCCCGAAAGTTGAAGATCCGGGCGATGAGAGGCCTCGGAGGGGCTCCGACCTTAGGCCTTCCTCCGGGGACTCTGTGGGCACGTTCCACCGCAAAGAGTTTACTCAGCCCCCGGGGCTGGAGACGGGTGAGGATCAGGTCCTCCACAAACAGATCCGCCGCCTCCTCCTCACGTCCCTCCGGCACCCCGACAATGCGGACATTGTTCCTCCGGGCCCGACCCTCGGAATCCTCCAGTCGACGATCCATCAGGGCGCTCGCCTGGCCAAGTCGGCGCACCTCCTTTTGGAGGGCCGCCACGTCCGTTGTGAGGCCCGAGGTGGTGTGGGCCAAAGAGTCGACCCGGTCATTCGTCTTAGACAGATCGGCCCTCACCAGGCCCACATCCACGAGGACCGAGTCAATCTTCTGCGCCAGAGTGTCAAAGCGCTGGTCCACCGAGGCCTTCATCTCGGCGATGGCGCCCATGACGTCTCGGAGGGTCAGATCCGCGGGCAGAGCAGGAGCATCAGTCGGGCCCACAGGGGACCTACGCGGCGCCTCTGGAGATCCCTTCTGGAGGGTGTAGCGGTCCATGCTGTTGGATTGATGGGCTGCGCCACGGCGGGTCGATTTCACCTTTGCCCGGTCGCCATCTTGCTTCGTGGACATGGCTCCAGTCCCCAAATCGTGCCAATCTCCTTGAAAGGGGCTGACAAACCAGTTCACGGGCTCCGGGGGGGGCGACCACAGCTCCGTAGGGCGGGTCACAGCTGGCGGGCCGGCAGGGCACCCCGACGAAGCCACACCACCGCACGCCGCCCCGCGACCCTACCTCGCTTGGCAGCAAGGAGGGCGCGAAAGCGAAAGTGAAAGCGCGGGGTACGCGAGTCACCCAGCCTCGCCCGCCGCTGTTGTTCACTTTGTCTCCGGATCGCCCCACAACTCCAATCCGGGGGGCCGGCGTGGAGAAGGCCGCAAACCTCAATCGATGCTCCCGCCGGTGTCCGAAGTCCGATTTGGAAACGGAAAACGGGTGGCACCTCAGCTCGGTCTCACGAACACAGTCCCCTCGTCTAGGACAGGATATGGTCAGGATTTATGCAGGAGGTCGCGGAGGTCCTCGGGAGCCTCGCACCTACGCGGCCATCTTGGTTGCGCGCTAGGCTCCTCCCTCCCCAGGTACGGGGTTGACAGATTTCTTAGGTTAGGAAGGAAACATCTTTATAATTACAAATAATATATATTGTAACAGGATGATTAATTTTTTTCTACAGATGTTTGAGCTAAACATGTATCAATGCTCCAAATCTAGTGATTAGAATATGAATAACCAGGTACAGGAAACAGTGTAAATATTTATAACACCCAGGGTCTAGTCATGCCAAGTCTGGAAATGTTAGCTGCTGGAAGGGAGAATGTAAAGGGGATTGCAGGGATTAGCAAGGCAGGGAATGGCTCTCTAGCAAAACTCTCTACCCCCTGCATGGCAGTACATTAGATTAACAACAAATAAGCAAATTAGAAAAAAGACTTTGGAAAAAGAAAAATACTGAAACTCGAGACACAAATGATTAGATCTCGAATAAGAGACATTTACGAATAACAGCGTATGCGAGAGCAGAGCAAAACCTCAGAATACAAATCTCCAGTTTTAAGTAGCAAATCTTTAGCTTTTAAATATCATTTTTATCGGGAAGCAGATTAACCTCTGGATAAACTGTGTTCGATATACTATCAATCAAATTATAGAGTGTACAGTAAGTTTTAATACACGAATGCCTTAGTTATATTTAATTTCTATCTATGAATACCCACAAATTTCTTAATGAGCACTATGATCGTGTTGAGTACATTTTCATTCTGATGGATACATCTGCCAGTGGATTCCTCACCTTGTGAATATCCCCTGCGCCAGCATTCCACGGAACTTTTCTTCCCCAGCATTCCACGTCGACGTGGGCGACGTCACAATGCATCGGCTCCGCACGCGACTCCGTACGACGTCATCGGAGCCATAAGAAGCCCACGTCGGCGTGATGACGTCAGTTCCCTTTTTTCCGCGCCGTCGACGCGCAACGGTTTTTTCCCAGTGCTCTCTAGATACTTTGTAGTCTAGTGGTGTATTTTTGTTAAAATCGGTATGTCTTCGACGAGGAAGTCGGGCTTTAAGCCCTGTAGGGAGTGCGGAGGCCTGATGTCCATGACGGATCCGCATCAGAACTGTTTATGGTGTCTTTCCTCTGATCATGACGTAGATGGGTGCGGGTGCTGTAGGAGCATGAATCCTAAAGCGCTGAAGGAGAGGAAGACCAAACTCTTCATGAAGAAGATCGGTGAGGAGAAGAGAGGGAGAAGAAAGGAGAAGTCCAGGCGAGAGTCTTCGACCTCGAGGTCGTCGAAGTCGAAGAAGCACCACAAGAAGAGGAAGCATTCTTCTCGGCGTCGGTCCTCGACGTCTAAGAGGTCGAGGTCGGCTTCGCCCCGTCGACGTCAGAGCAAGGCCTTGTCTCCTTCGCCTTCTCCTGATAAGTCTCCGAAGTCTCCCTCGCCGAAGCGGACTCCAGCTCGTTCCCAGACGCCATCACCGGCGCCGTCCAAGGCTTCGACTCCGGGTCGGGTGGAATCTGATGTGCATTTGGATGAGCAGGAGCAGGAAGAGTCTGTTCCGGTGCCTGGTGACTCCGCGGCTCCGGTGGATGATTCTGAGGAGCCGACGCCGGTGACTCCACAGGAGGATACAGGGGCGGTTCCTTATCCCCAATTCCCGGCTCCAGGTACGGATCCTTCGGGATTTCTGAATGCCATGTATGGCATTTTTCAGAAGGCATCTTTCCCATCCGGAGCACCAACAGGTCCCGTGGGTCCGATGGCGTTTTCACTGGGAGTGCCGCAGCAATGCGCTCAGGCTCCTTTTCTGCCCTTTATGCCGATGGCGCCTTCTTGGCAGTTTCCGGCGCCGGTTGGGAATCCGGCTCGACCTCGGATGGACGGTCAATCTTCGGAGCCTTCTCTGACGCCGAGGCCGACTCCATCGGCGCCGCATCCGGCGCCGCCGACTCCACCTGTGGCGCCTCCGACGCCGGTGCCTTTGGCTCCACCGACGCCGTGTACGGCGTCGACGACGACGGCTCCCCGGATCCGATCGAGGCGGGAGGCCCAAAGGGTTTTGGAGGAAGAAAGATATCGGGCTGAGGTGGAAGAAGGTGAAGTCGACTCTTCTTCGGATGAGTTTGGAGGAATAGAGGTAGCAAGTGGTTTGGATACCACCCCGGAGTGGGAGCATGCTTCTGCAAGGTCCTCTCCACCACAGGAATTGGCGCCCTACCACGTTGTGATCAAGAAGGCCGCTGAGTTGTTAGATCTGCAGCTGCCCTCTGTGGAGTACAAGTCCAACCTACTTACAGAGGTGTTGCACTCTCCGACGTCGGCTTCGGAGCCTTTGTTACCTTTCAATGAGGCTCTCTTGGAACCAGTGTTGGAGGTGTGGAAGAAGCCTCTATCAGCACCGGCGGTTTGCAGACAGGTGGCAAGGAGGTACAGGGTTGCGCCAGGAGACCCGGATTTTTTATCCACGCATCCTTCTCCGGAGAGCCTAGTGGTGCAGGCTTCATGTTCTAAATATGCTTCGGGTGCTTTTCCCCAATCTCCTGCTGATAGGGAGTCAAAGAAAGTTGATCAGGCGGCCAAAAAGACATTCTCCTCAGGAAGTATGGCGTTGAAGTCATCAAATGCCACATGCTTGCTGGGGCGTTATGTTCATGCCCTGATGGACTCTATAAAAACTTTGGCCCCTAAGTTACCTGAGGGGGATAAGTCGTCCTTCTTGGAGGTTGTGGCGGACACTCAGGCGGCTGCCAGGCAGGTGATCCAGTCTGGGCTGGATACGGCGGACTCGGTGGCGAGGATTATGGGGTCGTCCATTGCCGCAAGGAGACAGGCTTGGCTCCGCTCCTCAGGTTTTTCTGCAGATGTCCAGGCCACGCTGGTGGATCTGCCCTTTGATGGACAAAAGTTGTTTGGGGAGAAGGCAGATTCTGCCCTTCAACGTTTTAAGGACAGTAGGTTGACGGCGAAGTCCTTGGGTCTGCAGGCTCCTGCTAAGAGTTCAACTTTCCGTAAGGCTAGGGGATTCGGAAGATCATCCTTTCGCTCCTTCCGACAGCCACAACAGCAGCAGCAACAACAGCAGCAGAATCCCCTCTATTGCTCCTATAGAGGGAAGCAAAGGGGTCGGAGAGGTTCTGGTCGCAACCCCTCTTCTTCCTCCTCCTCCTCCTCCTCTGCTCCAAATGAGGCTTCAGGGAAGCAGCCCTAGATCCCCCATCCCGGATCATGTAAGACCTGTGGGGGGTCGGGTGTCCTACTTTCTACGGGGGTTGGAAATCTGTTACAACCGACCTTTGGGTTTTGAACCTCGTAGAGACTGGGTACGCCCTTCCCTTTCGGGAGTTTCCTCCCCCTTACCCTCCTTGCCAAGGTTATTGCTCGGAGGACCACCTGCTTCTCCTGCAGAAAGAAGTTCTGGCCTTGTTTCAGAAGGGTGCAATAGAGGTGGTTCCGGAGCAGGAAAGGGGTCAGGGATGCTACTCCCGGTATTTCCTGATCCCCAAAAAGGACGGCAGATTGCGTCCGATTCTGGACCTCAGAATCTTGAATTTTTACCTGAAACAGGAGAAGTTCAAGATGCTGACCCTTGCGCAGGTTCTTCAAGCGTTGCAGCAAGGAGACTGGATGGTGTCGCTCGACTTGCAGGACGCGTACTTTCATGTCCCAATCCTGAAGTCGCACAGGAAGTATCTCCGTTTTACGGTTGGGTCGCAACATTATCAGTTTGCGGTCCTCCCGTTTGGTCTTACTACCGCACCTCGAGTCTTCACAAAGGTGATGGCAGTGGTGGCTGCTCATCTCAGGAGGTCGGGGATTCCGGTTTTTCCCTACCTGGACGACTGGCTTCTGAAGGCAGAGTCCCCGGAGATGGTGCAGCGTCATCTGCAGGTGACAGCTCAGCTGTTGTTCGACTTGGGTTTTTCGATCAATGTGCCCAAATCTCACCTGGTGCCCTCTCAACGCAACCTGTTTATAGGGGCAGTACTGGACACTACTGTGTGTCGAGCATTCCCTCCTCCTCAAAGGATTCTCGACATTCAGGAAATGGTCCCTTTATTCCACAGTGGAGTGGTTGTTCCAGTTCTGAAGGTCCTTCGCCTGCTCGGTCTGTTCGCTTCCTGCATTCTGTTGGTCAACCATGCACGCTGGCATATGAGGGCGCTCCAGTGGTGCCTCCGCAAGCAGTGGTATCAGCACAACGGGGATCTCGGGGAGTCGATCAAGATCTCCGGAGAAGCTGCAGCGGATCTGTCTTGGTGGAGCGTGGAGGGCAATCTGTCTCAGGGAAAGCCCTTCCATCTACCTCCATCGGTGGCCACAGTGAGAACGGATGCATCCACTTTAGGGTGGGGTGCGCATCTGGGGGATCTGGAGATCAAAGGACTTTGGTCTCCGGAGGAAAGGTTGCTTCACATCAACCTTCTGGAATTGCGGGCGATTCGTTTGGCGCTCAAGGCCTTCCTTCCTTCCCTTCGCGGTCAGTCGATTCAAGTCCTGACAGACAACACGACCGCGATGTGGTATGTAAACAAACAGGGAGGAGTGGGGTCTCTTTGTCTCTGCAGAGAGGCCTTGCGTCTGTGGTCCTGGGTTCAGGACCATCAGATTTGTCTGATGGCAAATCATCTGGCCGGGGTGCTGAACGTGCGTGCGGACAGTCTGTCGGCAGTTCTCCGCCGACCACGAGTGGAGGCTCCATCCGTAGGTAGTTCGTCACGTCTTTCGGACGTGGGGAACTCCTCGGGTGGACCTGTTCGCCACCCGCGAGAACACGCACTGCCCGTCATTCTGCAGTCTCCAGTTTCCGATGCAGGGGGCGTTGAGGGACGCGTTTCAGTTGAGTTGGAGCTCACAACTCCTTTATGCGTTTCCTCCCATACCCTTCATTCCTCGGGTTCTGAGGAAGATTCGCCAAGACCGGGCCCAAGTTATTTTGGTCGCTCCGGATTGGCCAAGAAGGGTGTGGTATACAGATCTTCTCCACCTCTCCTTGTGCCCTCCGCTCCGTCTCCCTCTGAGGGCAGACCTCCTCTCGCAGTCAGAGGGGCAGGTTCTACACCCCCACCTCCAGAGCTTACACCTTCATGCCTGGAGATTGAACGGGGCAACCGGAGTTCCTTCTCTCTCCCACCTGATGTGGTGGACGTTATTTTATCGGCCAGGCGACACTCCACCAAGTCCATTTACTCCTACAGGTGGTCCAAGTTTGTTAGATGGTGTGGAGAGAGATCCATTGACCCTTTAAAAGCGCATCTTTCCGAGGTGCTCCAGTTTGCCCTTTCCTTGGCTCAGCAGGGCTGTGCTGTGGCCACGGTTAAAGGCTATCTATCGGCCTTATCGGCATTTCTGTGCCTCCCAGATCAACCTTCGCTATTTAAATCTCCGGTTGTTCTGAGGTTCATCAAGGGCCTTACAAACATGTTTCCTCCCACTCCATTTGTAATGCCTCAGTGGGACCTTAATCTTGTCTTAACCTTTTTAATGGGGTCCCCATTTGAGCCTCTTCATAGTTGTCCTTTGAGGCTGTTGTCCTTTGAGGCTGTTGTCCTTTAAAGTGGTTTTTCTTGTAGCCATAACCTCGGCAAGGAGGGTGAGTGAGCTTCAAGCTCTTAGTTCCAAACCTCCTTTTCTTACCTTACATGCTGAAAGGATGGTTCTCAGGACCAGGGCTGCTTTCCTGCCAAAAGTTGTTACTCCTTTCCATTTGGGGCAGCCTATTACCCTCCCTGTTTTCTATCCACCCCCTCATCCTTCCAAAGAAGAGAAAAGACTCCATCGCCTTGACCCGAAGAGGGCTATGAGTTTTTATTTGGACAGGACCAAGGACTTTCGTATTGATGACCAGCTTTTTATTGGCTACGTTGGTCGTTCTAAAGGTAAATCGGTGCACAAGCGCACGCTGTCAAGATGGATAATACTGACCATCAAGATCTGCTACGCCCTGGCTGGTAAGACTCCTCCTGAGGGTATTCGTGCTCACTCTACTAGAGCTAAGTCTTCAACATCTGCTCTGGCCCGGGGTGTTCCTGTGGCAGATATTTGTAAGGCCGCGACTTGGGCCTCCCTCCATACTTTCGCAAAGCATTATTGCTTGGACTCTGAGATGAGGAGGGAGGGCCACTTCGCGCGCTCTGTCTTGCAAGACTTTCTGGTATAGAAAGGTGGACACCCTCCTCCGGGAGTGGGAACTGCTGTGGGAATCTATTCACAAGGTGAGGAATCCACTGGCAGATGTATCCATCAGAAGAACAAGTTACTTACCTTCGGTAACGCTTTTTCTGGTGGATACAGTATCTGCCTGTGGATTCCTCACTGACCCACCCGCCTCCCCGTTGTCCACCTTTGTATACCATGGAATAGGTCTTGTTTGAAATGTTTGTATATTCTCTTGTACATTTGTAGGAAATGCTTGTTTGATTAGCATTCCTTTGTTTTGTATGCTATGTATATGTATTGGTATTCTATATACTGTGTATACTTGGAGTTGTCGTTGGTTCACCTGTTCGCCTCGAAGGCACGGAAAAAATGGGTGGAACTGACGTCATCACGCCGACGTGGGCTTCTTATGGCTCCGATGACGTCGTACGGAGTCGCGTGCGGAGCCGATGCATTGTGACGTCGCCCACGTCGACGTGGAATGCTGGGGAAGAAAAGTTCCGTGGAATGCTGGCGCAGGGGATATTCACAAGGTGAGGAATCCACAGGCAGATACTGTATCCACCAGAAAAAGCGTTACCGAAGGTAAGTAACTTGTTCATTTGTGATCTAACTGTAGTTCCATAGGCTGGAATCAACTACCGTTCTCACCACTACTCTACAGGAGCCACAGAATAATGTGCAGGCAATACATGGCTCCATACAGATGTCAAGAATTATAGGCGATAAAAGGCAGCTCAGTCTCGTACTCGCTAAGATGGGGGAAAAGGATGTGAGATTACAACATTCTCTTGCAGTAGGGCAAGGAAAAAATAAAGCAGATCTAACAATTAATATGTTTCACCAGCAATATTCAGAAGCAACCACCCACAATACACTGGTTACAACCACCAGTGAACCTTTCAATGTGACAATGAAAAACATTGATATGATAAAGTTAACAAAAATGACTATATCATGAAATCAGAAAATACCATGGTCAGTCAGGTGGAAAACCACCTATGCACCGGGCCATCAGTTTCTAAACACCTAAGTGACTGCAGAAAGCTTATTCAGCAATGCCAATGTTTGTGGGTTGGATAAAAGCTAATAAGTAGTTTCTGGAATTTGTATTACAAAAAGGCACTAGGTGAGCTTTGACGTGTTAACCGTATGTATATAATGGGCATTCATTTTATAATTCTACGATATCCCAAACAGAGGTGTATTAAAGAGTAAGATAGTGGAAATAATTAATAATATTCAAATGTGATTGACGGAAGGGAAAAAAGTGCCTGTCATTCATCTGGTATTCCCGGATCAGATTGGCTGGCCGCAACAGAACATTTTTACTGCGGCTGTCACTTAGTGAGGGTAGATTTGCTGATATAATGCAGAAAAATGATTGTGAGACAAACAGCATCCCTTAACCGCAGGGAGTTTGGGGAGGGGAGGGGGCATATAGATAGCCCGATACTGCCCTTAAAAAAAACAATACATGCATGATCTATGGTTACCATAGCCATTATTTTGCACGAAACCCAACCATGCAGTGAAACAATAAGGAAGGAATTATAAGAAAGCTTGGCAAACATCCTCCAAATATTAAGAAGATTTGAATGGGGCACAGCAGGAAGTGGCCAAGTCAAAAAAGGAGAAAGACTTGCGGCCACAGAATAGGATCTGCAAATCCCAAAACACTGCCCTAGTCCACTGGGTCAAAGAAAAGGCCAAAATCAGATATTTAGGCTGGATACTTGAATGCCTTCAGGATCCTTTTAGTTCTTAGCAAGCAGTTGATTGTTGGACTTGGCCCTTTTTGCAGGGTCATCCCTGAACTTTTTGCCTTCCTCCTGTATTTTGTCTGACCTGTTTTTGTTGGTTTTATGACTCTGGGCACTTAACCACTGCTGATCAGTGCTAAAGTGCATATGCTCTCCCTATTGTAAATTGATGTATGGATTAGTGACTCCATGATTGGCTGATTTAGTTTACTTGTCAGACCCTAGTACAGTGCACTGCGTGTGCTTGTATATCAAATGCTGCTGGTGGGCTTGAGGCACTGATTGTGCCACCCACAGAAGCAGCTTGTAAAGTGTGCCTCAGGCCTGCCATTGCGGGGCCTGTGTGCAGTCTGTGACTGCCATGCTGACTGAGTCAGTGCACCTACTTGCCAGTCCCTAAACCTACCCTTTTCTTCATATCAGACACACCTCTGGTAGACCCAAGGGCAGGGTGCATTGTAAGTATAAGGTAGGACATGCCCTGATGTGTGTGGCATGTCCTGATAGTGAATTACAGCAATTTTCGTTTTTCCCTATTGCACGGCTACCTGTTCCCAATAGGCCAGAATAGGCAGTTTGATTATAACATCTTATAATCCTAACTGACCCAGGGAACATGGTAGAAATTCGAGTTTAGTATGCCTTAACTCAGATTGATAAAATACATCTTTTGGTGGAGTTCGTTTTAACATTCTGTGTTGAAAAATACCACTTTTAGAAAGTTGTTTTTTTCTTGCCTAACTATCCAAGCCTGCCTCTGCTAGGTTGTGTATTCCATGTCTGGTTTGTGAGTGACAGGGGCTGGGGAAATTCCAGGAGACAGGGGGAGTCAGCACAGGGCTGAATATAGCTATCTGCATGTAGATGGGTGGGAGGAGTTGTACCTGGGTCTGAATAAGCCTTCCACAATGCTGGCTCCACCTCCTGTGGTGCGTCTGATGTCCCTGGGCCACACTGTCAAAGGCAAGAAGGAGTCCTGTCAACAAAGTGCTCCAAGACTGACCAGAACTGGTTTGGACTAGGCAAAGGCTTCTCTGCCTTCAGAGAACAAAGAAAATATGAGTATAAATTCTGGGGCCCGGACCCCAAGACTTTAGATCACTTCTGGGAAAACAAGAAACTTTTCTGAGGAGAGGAACCAGAGAGAAAGACTGCAGGAGGAGACTGTCCCTATGCTATGTGCTGTTTGAGGATTGGCCTGCAGTGGTTACCTGATTGCCAAAGAAAGGAGAGAGGACTTTGATCTACTTTCATCGACTTGTAAGAAGATCTCCAAGGGCATGAACTAGTGCTTGCCTCCTGCTGAAGTCTCAGGGATAACAGACTTCACCCACCAGCTTTCCCCTGCCTTCCCTTGCTGGGAATTGAAGTGCCTGCTGTTGAGCTGGGCCTTCTGAGAGACTGCGTGTCACTGGGAACTGGAAGCGCGACTCAAGACGAAGAAGCCTGTCACCGCCCCAGTAGCTGTTGTAGCATTGCCGGAGAAGTGTCGCCGTCGTAGCAGACGCCATCACATCACCGGAGAAGCGTGCCGCTGCTGCTGCCATTGCATCACCCGAAGCGCCTCGCATTCCGGAGAAGTGTCTCGCCGTCGCAGCAGACGTCATCGCATCACAGGAGAAGCGTGTCGCTGCTGCATCGAACTCAGGAACTCAGCGGGCAACGACAGAGTAGCGGGGAGTCAGTTCGGACCAGACCGGACTGCAGTTTTGACCCGCGACCGGTGAAAACTACGGCCGGCCGGCCCGACGACGAGCAGGGGGTCCTGTATTGGACTGCACTGCTGCGAGTGAGAGTGGGGAGGAGAACAGAAAATGCCTGTGGACCCGGCTGTGCCGGTGGTGACCCGAGGTGAGGAAGCCGAGGTCTGCGCTGGTTGCTGGACTTTTGTTGTTTATAACATAAATAGAACATCGACAGACAATCTTGGAAAGCTACAGAGAAAATAACATCCTGAGTCGCTTCGTGGGTGAAACGAACTGATCAGACTGCCGCTACAGAGCCAGAAGGACTACAGGTCTCAGGAGGCCCGGCGGGGAATCGACTGCACCTGTGGGGGAGCCCGGGTAAAGGGCGGGCCGAAGGAGGCTGGGCCACCCCCTTTGACTTTTTAGCTAGTGGGTGAGCTTCTCACAACTTCGAACAACTTAAGGTAGCTAGGAGGCCTGGAACCAGTGGGGGCTGTATGGAAACAAACCTAGCCTCATAAACGATCAAGAGGCTGTATAGTGGAAGGCGCGAGGAACTCTGGCGTATCGCCCCCCATTTCAAAGTACTGAATTTTGTTCCCTCGCAAAAAAGGAAACGCTAGTGAACATTTGACCGTCACACCTTTGTAAATTGTTGTAATTTAATGTGACATGAGTACCCGGAAGGAGGCAAACAGAAAGGTGGGGGGGGGGGGGGGGGGGTGTAAGAGGGACCTTAGATGCATTAATAGTAAGGGCGGAGTCTTTTTTAAATCATGAAATTCAATTAACCAAAAAAAGTCTCTCTCTGGATAAGCTGATTGAACAAAAAAGATCGTCCATGGGCCCCATTGCCACATGCCTATCCCCTCTCCCAGGGCTAGTCCCAGGAAAAAGTACTAGGGGGAATGGGGTCACCATCGAGGCTATAATACACTCGCCCCTCCCAACAGTAGGGGAGGCCTCATTACCAGTTAATACTGAGTCGACAATAACCAAGATTATTTAATTACTTCCTTACATGAGGCGGGGGGAGACATTGGATTCTATCTCCTTGACACCTGACCTCTCGGGGCGAAGGGTAGAGGAGGACGTAACGGCAAGCCAGGAGATAGTGCAAAAAAGTCACCCCAGAGCTTAGAGGGGAGGTGGTTACTCGCTCAAAAAAAGCACAACAGGCAAAGGGTCTCTTTACGAACACTAATAATTCAAGAGAGACCAAAGCCTAAAAGCAGTATTAAAGATGGGGACTTAGTTGCGCTTTTTAATCGATATGCCCCCCTTCAAAGTGTTTCCGCCCTAAGTGATCTAGATTGACTACCCAAGGAGCCACTTATAGTCCAAGGAGGTTCTCTGGAGAATGTGCATTATGTTAATGACACTGGAGGACCAGGTGGGGGATCAACTAACACGCTATCACAGTCCCCATCACAGTTAGCCCACAGCGAGATTAACAATGAATCCAGTCCCCAAGAGGGTAAGTACCTCATAAGGAGCATGTTGACCGAAGTGTTAACTTCTCAACATTAGGAGGACCGGGAATTTTTAATTTAATCTGCTGGAACATAGCGGGTCTGTCGAGTAAACTAATAAACAAAGACTGGCTAGAATACATGAGGAGATTTAACATCATCTGCCTGCAGGAAACATGGGCGGTAGATCCCTCAAACCTTGCAATAGAAGGGTACAAAATGTACTTCGTGCCTGCACGGAGATCCACGGCAGGACGAGCAAAAGGAGGTCTAATCACTTATGTGGACTTGAGGATAAGGGGAAAATGGGAGGACCTCGCCTGGGACTCTCCTTGCTCCCAGGGTATGCAACTCATAACCAGGGGACGGAAACTGATTTTTCTTAACTTCTATAATGCCATTAATGGTGGACAGACACTGGCCAGTTTGGCAGAATTGGACCATAGGCTGACAGGATTAGAATTAAATGGGGCAAGTAGCGCACAGTCGGTGGTGATGGGTGACTTCAACTGCCACCTGTGCAAATGTTTACTTAACTGCAAGGGGGAATGGGCCTTATGTCCAAGGGAAGCAGGATTACATATGGAACATACTAGGGAGGGATTGGAGCTAAGTAAGGTGCTGGGCGCCCACGCCCTAACACACACACTGGATCTGATAAGAGTAGTTGGGGACCCGGGCATTGCCCCAACGTTCAAAGGAAACGGAAGGGGCTCTATCATTGATTTTATTTTTGTACCTACCACCTTAACTCGTTGGATATTGAGTTTTAATGTTGAACCAAGCATCTTTAGTGATCACAATCCGCTAGTTCTGATCTTACAGGATTCTGACCAAGTTAGGCATCCCCCCCTGTAAACAGATTAGAGGCTCCATCAAAGCCACGGACCAGGGAAGGAGATTAAGATGGGCAAATATTAATTCTGATAAACTTTATAAGGCATTAATAACAGAGGAACATCAACAGATATGAAAGTGCCTAGACCTCGCTATCGTGGGGGCAGGCTTAATCACTGCTTTTGAGGGGGTTGCACATTGTATAGATGGACAGCTTAGAAGTAGAAAAGAAGCAGATGACACCCCCAGGTGGTTCGACCAGCAATGTTCCAGCACCTTGAGAGACCTAAAAGCAGTATTAAAGATCGTCCCCAAAGATAATACCAGGGTGTCCATGTGCAGGGGGAGGTATAAACAGGCTCTCAAACAACGAACCTCACTGCAAAATGAGGCATGGGAAAATCTGAGGGAAGCAGCCGAAGCGAGGAACATGACTGCCTTCTGGAAAACTGTCAATGATCCATTTTTCCAAGATAAGAACAAATCTAAAATTGCCTGTCATGTTTTACCAGAGGCCTGGGTGGAGCATTTCAAAGGACTTTACAATCATGAATGCTTAAGTATAGCACCTCCACTCGAGGGGGCAGGAAATCGAATAGTTTTGAAAACCCCTTTCTCTTCAAGTGAAATAAAAGCAGGAATTGAGGGCTTGACCCGTAACAAGGCCCCAGACCCGGATGTGATCCCCCCCGGACCTTCTGCTTTCTCAAGTAGACTTATGGGCGCCTATCCTAGTAAGAGTAATCAACACAGCAGTGGAGGAAGGTATGCCCCCTTCATGGTCCACTGCAATAATTGTCCCAATCTTTAAAAAGGGTAATAAAGACAACCCACAATGTTATAGGCCAATTTCCCTCATTGACGTCTCAGTGAAAGTCATGGGGAGAGCAATTCTTAACCGCCTCATGGATTGGGCGGATGAGCATGACATCTCGGACATCCAATATGGTTTCAGGCCGGGTCGTTCAACATCTGACCAATGCCTGAATCTTTATCTCCTTGTTGCCAAGTACACTGTCGCTAGTAAAGAGACAATGTTCCTGGCTTTCATGGACTTGACAGCAGCTTTTGACCGGGTTAATCGTACAAAACTGTGGGAGTTATTGGGGGCCATGGGCGTGGACCCAGGATTGGTTAGTATTTTATGTACGTTACACCAGCACACCTCATCCCGAGTCCGATATAATGATGAGGGTGACATGTCGGACTCCTTTCCCTGCTCCAGGGGGGTTAGACAGGGCTGTATATTGCCACCCTTTCTATTCACACTATATATTAATGGCCTAGAGAAGTCACTGGGGGTATTGGGGGCGGATAGCCCGAGGATAGGCAATAGAGAAATACCGGTCTTACTGTATGCGGATGACGCGGTGCTTCTGTCACGCACCGCGCGGGGCCTCCAGCTACTAATTGATGGTTTCGTTATTTTCATGGAGAAACTGGAGTTGTCCGCTAACCTGTGCAAATCTTACATCATGGAGATAGGAAAAAGACCAGGCAGGAAAGTCACCTTTAGGATTGGCTCCCACCCCATAGAAAAAGTGCAGGCATTTTCGTACTTGGGAACTGTGTTTGATACCAGCATCAGATTTAACAAATTGATAGAAGAGAAATGTACATCATTCACTAGCTCTTCGGGGGGAATTATGAAATTCGCACACAGGTTGTGACGATGGGCCCCTGAACAAATCGTGAATTTGTATAGGGCTATCTGTAAGGCAAAAATGCTATACGGTAGCGAGGTATGGGGATTCGCAGAACCATCAAGGATACAAGTTGAAGAAAGGAAAATGCTACTTACCAGTATGCATCTGTTCTTGGCATGTAGAGCTGCAGAGTTGTACACTTAGCATAGATCGCCATCTGGTGTTGGGCCCGGATGTTTGCAGTTTGTTTTTGTTCTTTGGACAGTCTTTGGAAGTCACGAGTTCGGTGACTCCTCCTTCGGTCCGTACTGCGCATGGGCTTCGGCTCCATCCTCAGATTGTTTTTCGCCAACAGGGAAATGATGGAGCGTAGTAATAACAGTGAGAAACCCATGTGTGTTGCATCTAAATAAGATGGACTGGAACGGATACAGGTAGCCGGGGAGGCGGGTGGGCGTGTACAACTCTGCAGCTCTACATGCCAAGAACAGATGCATACTGGTAAGTAGCATATTCCGTTCGAGGCATATGAGCTGCAGATTGTACACTTAGCATAGATTATATAGCAGTACCCAACCTTAGCGGCGACCACCGGTATCCGTTGCAGTGGTTTGAAAAAGTGTCTTTAGTACAGCCTGGCCCACACTAGCTTGCTGCTTGGAATGCACATCTACACAGTAATGTTTTGTGAAGGTGTGCGGTGTTGACCATGTGGCTGCTTTGCAGATGTCATCTAAGGGTATGTTCCCTAGAAAAGCCATAGAAGCCCCTAACTTTCTAGTAGAGTGGGCTTTAGGTGGAACAGATAATGTTCTTTTTGCCTTTTGATAGCAAATTTGTATGCACTTTACAATCCACCTAGCTATCCCTGATTTAGAGATGGGGTTGCCTTTATGTGGTGGAGAGAAGGAAACAAACAATTGTTTAGTTTTCCTGAAAGGTTGCGTTCTCTGTATGTAGTACAGTAAAGCCCTCTTAACATCAAGTGTGTAAGGCCCTTTCCGCAAAAGATTGAGGTTGCGAGAAAAAGACAGGTAATTCCACCGATTGATTGAGATGGAAGGGGGAAATGACCTTGGGCAGAAACTTCGGATTTGTACGAAGTATGACCTTGCTGTGATGTATTTGTAGGAAGGGTTCCTGTATAGTGAACGCTTGTATTTCACCAACCCTTCTAAGGGAAGTGATAGCTACGAGGAAAGCTGTTTTCCAGGTGAGGAACTGTAGCTCACATTTATGCATTGGTTCGAAGGGTGGACCCATTAGCCGTGTAAGAACTACATTTAGATTCCATACAGGGGAAGGTGGTGCCCTGGGAGGAATTACTCGTTTAAGGCCTTCCATAAAGGCTTTAATAGCGGGCACTCTGAACAGTGATAAATGCTGTCTGTTTTGTAGATAAGCAGCAATCGCTGCTAGGTGTAGGCGTATGGATGAATATGCCAGGTTACACCTGTGAAGATGGAGCAGATAGCATATGATGTGCTGTATGGATGCATCTAAAGGGTTGATTGTATTGTTACGGCAGTAAATTACAAATCTTTTCCACTTTGCGGCATAGCATGCTCTAGTGGTAGGACGTCTGGCTTCCATGATAACGTTCATGCAATCAGGGGGAAGGTTAAGGTATCCAAATTCTAAGATTTCAGGAGCCAGATCGCAAGGTTGAGCTGAGCTGGGTCCGGGTGCCTGATTTCTCCATGGTTCTGGGTTAGGAGGCATGGGGACAGGTGCAGTTTTTGATGTGGCACCACCGATAGCTGTAGTAGTGTGGTGTACCACGGCTGCCTGGCCCATGTTGGGGCTACCAGAATGAGTGTGAGGGAGTGCTGTTGTAGCTTCCTTACCACTAACGGAATTAGTGGGAGAGGTGGAAAGGCGTATGCAAATCTGCCTGACCAGTTCATCCATATCGCATTGCCTTTGGACAATGGGTGTGGGTATCTGGCGGCGAAGCTTGGGCATTTTTTGTTTTCGTGGGTGGCGAAGAGGTCTATCTGAGGATGCCACCACTTTTGGAAGAATGGGTGAAGAACTTGTGGATGCAGTTCCCATTCGTGTAGTTGTTGCGTTTGTCTGCTGAGCAGATCTGCCATGGTGTTTTGTACGCCTGGAACGTGCTGTGCCAGGAGAAAGATGTTTTGGGGAATTGCCCATCTCCATATGCTCTGGGCTAAGCGGGAGAGCTGGGGAGAGTGTGTCCCCCCCTGTTTTTGGATATAATACATTGCAGTCATGTTGTCTGTGCGAATGAGGACTGCTTTGCCCGAAATCTGTTTTTGAAAAGATTTTAGGGCTAGAAAGATCGCCAAGAGCTCCAGATGGTTGATGTGGAGCGATTTTTGCTGTGGCGTCCATAGACCTTGCATGGTGAGGTGTAAGAGGTGCGCTCCCCACCCGGAGAGCGATGCGTCCGCTGTTGGAATCACCTGAGGAACCGGGTCCAGGAACGGCCGCCCTTTGGAAAGGTTTGTGGTGTTCCACCACTGCAGAGAGTGATGGGTGCGGCCGTCCACCAACACCAGATCCGTCAGCTGACCCTGGGCCTGGTTCCACTGTTGTGCTAGGCACTCTTGAAGTGGACGCATGTGGAGTCTTGCATGGGGGACTATGAAAATGCAAGACGCCATCATTCCTATGAGCTTCATAAACACTCTTGCTGGAAGAGAGTGTTGAGGAAGGAATGTTTTGCGCAAGGCTTGTATGCTTGCGATTCTGGCTGAGTTTGGATAGGCAATACCTTTGGAGGTGTCTATAGTGGCCCCGAGATATTGCTTTGTGTGAGATGGTATGAGGTGGGACTTTTGGTAGTTCACCGTGAAGCCTAGCTGGTGGAGCAGTTGGATGGTGTTGTTTGTATGTTGCACACATTGGTCGTAGGACGCGGCTTTTATCAGCCAGTCGTCTAAGTAAGGGAAGACGTGAATATGTTGACGTCTGAGGTGTGCTGCTACTACCGCTAGGCATTTGGTAAACACCCGTGGTGCGGTGGTGACCCCGAAGGGGAGAACCGTGAATTGGTAATGCTGACCGTCCACCACGAACCTGAGGTACTTCCTGTGAGATGGGTGTATTGGAATGTGAAAGTATGCGTCTTTCAGATCAAAGGTAGTGAGAAAGTCTCCCTGACAGAGGAGCCGGAGGACTTGTTGTAGGGTGACCATGTGGAAATGATCTGAATGTATGTAGGCATTTAGAGGCCGGAGGTCCAGAATGGGCCTCAGGGTCCCGTCTTTCTTTGGTATTAAGAAATACAGAGAGTAGACCCCTAGATTTTGCTGATTGACGGGGACCTGCTCTATAGCGTGTTTTTGGAGGAGGGAGAGCACCTCCTGTTTGAGTAGTGTGGAATGTTCTTGAGACATTGGACGGTGTCTTGGTGGGATATTGGGTGGGGTAGATGTTAGCTCGAGACAGTACCCTGACCGAATAATTTGGGTCACCCATTTGTCCGATGTTATGGACTCCCATGCGTGGATAAAGTTTTGCAGTCTGCCCCCGACTGGAGTGGGATGGTCTGGGGGGAGGGAAGGGGAGTCATTGTGCAGGCGGGGTGGCAGAACGGGTGGTGTTAGTTTTGCCCCTGCCCTTATTGTTGTTGCCTCTGTAACCACCCCTTTGGTAGCCCTTTGAAAAGGTATTTTGAGGAGGGGACTTGTAGGAGGTAGAGGCGCTATCGGTGGAGTAGCCTGTGCCTGTGCTACGAAAGGATGAGCGTCGAAAGGAGCGTTTAGGGGCCTGTGATTGTAGTGCCCCCATAGACTTTGCTGTGTCTGTGTCCTTTTTCATCTTTTCTAACGCTTCGTCCACCTTTGGCCCAAAGAGAGTTTGTTGGTCAAAGGGGTGATTTAGTATGGACGCCTGGACTTCAGGCTTGAACCCTGAGATCCTGAGCCAGGCATGACGACGAAGCAGGACACTAGTATTTATGGCTCTAGAAGCAGTGTCAGCTGCATCGAGGGCACACTTAATGGAGGTGTTAGTAATTAGTTTGCCCTCCTGTATTAGTTCATGAGCTTTGCGTTTGTGTTTTTCGGGGAGGTGCTGCATAAGAGCCTCAAGCTCGTCGTAGTGTGCTCTGTCATAGCGCGCAAGTAGCGCTTGTGTATTTGCAATGCGCCATATGTTTGCAGCTTGGGAGGTGGTGCGTTTGCCAGACGCGTCTAGAAGTTTGGATTCTTTATCTGGCGGTGGGGCTTCTCCGGAGGACTGGGAGTTAGCCCGCTTTCTAGCTGTGGACACAACTAGGGAATCTAAGGGAGCAGGGCCCTTAATGTATGCAGGGTCTGTGGGTGCCGCCTTGTACTTTTTATCTATTCTGGGGTTCAATACCCTGGCCCTGACAGGATCTTTTAACACCTCTGCAGCATGCTTGGTGACACCTTTAAGCATGGGCAAGATAGATGTGGACTTGTCCTGAATGTCAAATGTATCCAGTAGGAAGTCGTCTTCCACTGGTTCACTATGCATTTCCACCCTATGGTAGTGTGCTGCTCTCTGCACTAAGTGGTGAAACCCTAAGGAGTCCTCTGGAGGAGACGGCCTGGATGGGTATAGGTCGTCCTGAGGCACATCTGGTATGTCAGGGTTTTGGTAGTCTTCCCATGGGTCTGGGGTCCCCGGTGGAGTGGGGTCCATTGGGGCGTCCGCCGGGTCATAATCTGGATCCCCGTAATCCGGATCTGGGGACGGGGTCGGGGAGTGATGAGGTAAGGGTGGCGGAGACCTTGGAGGAGGTGGAGGAGGCGGAGGAGAAGGTAGTGGGGAAGGCACTCTGAGAGGAGAAGTAGCAGAGTCCTTTCGCTTGGGTGGTGGAGGAGGAGCCGGAGTGTCAAGGCGTCTTTTTTTGATAATTAAAGTCAATAGCCCAGTCTTTGGATCTTTAAATAGAGTCTTTTGCAAAGGGTCTGGTGTAAACAGATCCAGTGGCGCCGAATCGTCTGCTGGCACCGATGGTTTCGGAGCCGAGGGCTTCGATGGTTTCTGAGCGCCATGCTTTTTGGAGCCTCCGGTTTTTCCGGCGTCGAAGGAGTTTTCGGCGCCGGAGCGTCGGTGCCAACAGATTTGTGTTTGTGTTTGGTCGGCACCGAGAGTCCAGGCTTCGGCACCGGTGGCTTCGGAGTCGAGCTGGGTATCACTTTCTTCGTGCCGGATGGTGTTTTTCGGCACCAGGCGTCGGCTGGCTCGAGCCCGAGCTGCCGTGAGACTTTTGAGGCTTCGACACCGGGCCCGAAGGTGGGGTGATGGAAGCTGTGTGCTTGGTTTTACGCAGGCCTGCAGGCGAGGGTGTAACCTGAGTCTCTTTGGTTTTGGGCGCGGGGGTGGGAGGGGGTACAGTACTCACGACCCGCTGCGCCGGTGTGATGTCCTCCACGTTGGAGTCGTCGGCCTCGGAAGCGCTGACGACGTCGTCCTCCTGCTCGGTGTGTAGTTGCCCCGAAGCTTCGGCGCCGTCTCCGAAGATGTCCGGTGGAGCTGCGGTCGATGAGTGCGCCATGATGCGTCGAGCTCTTCGATCCCGGATGGTCTTTTTTGATCGAAAAGACTTACAGGCGGGGCAGTCTCTGGCCTCGTGTTCTGGAGAGAGGCAAAGGTTACACACCTGATGGAGGTCGGTGTGGGGAAATTTAGACCCACATTTTGGGCACTTTTTGAACGGAGTCCTTTCCATCGGCCGGGACCGGAGTCGAGGAGGGCCCGAAGGCCGGTGCCGATGTACGGAATGGAGAAAAGTGCCGCTTCGAGAGATGAAGATATGATGAAGAAACTCGAAGAACGAGGATTTTCCGTCGAGGCTGGAACCGTAGAAGTTCGAAGCCGGAGCACGAAGTATCACATCCGAGCCCGATGGCGGAAAAAAACAATCTGAGGATGGAGCCGAAGCCCAGGCGCAGTACGGACCGAAGGAGGAGTCACCGAACTCGTGACTTCCAAAGACTGTCCAAAGAACAAAAACAAACTGCAAACATCCAGGCCCAACACCAGATGGCGATCTATGCCAAGTGTACAATCTGCAGCTCATATGCCTCGAACACAAATTTATGCGAAGGTTACTTAGAGTCCCACAGAGCACACCATCCTACTCAATTCACGAAGAGCTAGCTCTCTCTTACATTAGAGATGAGATACAATTGAAACCTCTATTGTGTTGGTTAAAAATATGGATTAACCCAGAAGCCACCTTGGGTAGGCAGATTTTAACCGATTGCATCAATAGGGAGCATGGGCATAATATTCATTGGCTGAAATATGTAAAGGAAACCCTTTCTGGTTTGGGTCTTGCCAACTATTATAATAAACCGGAACTGTTGGCAGCAAGGGATAAGACGATCATCAAGTTGGCATTTTTAAACCAGAGGGCATCTGCCAGAGAAGACACTGAGATGGTTAAACCTACTGTGAGAACCCACTTCCTCACAAATTCTAGCCCAGGCTTGGAACCATACCTGGGGTACCTTTACAACGCCCATGACAGATTCCTGATGACTAGATTTAGGATGAACCTACTCCACCAAACACTGGGGAGCCCATCAGGGTTTTTTACGTCAATCGAATTGCGGGGTCCATGCGGCTGCGACTATAAGTCCCTGCAGGACACGCTTCATTTTGTTTTATTGTGCCCTTTTTATGCTCACCCCAGGAGGCTGTTTTTAACCCCTACGGTGCTCATGACGGAATGGTTCCGTCATGACCCACGGTTGAGCTGTGCTCATGACGGAACCATTCCGTCATGACCACGCCCGCGCAAGATTCCGCCAGCACAGCGGCGGAATCTGCGCAGCATCGAAGGGGTTAAGGAGTATTTTAAAGTCCTTGAGGTTCAAACACGCAAGGGCGGCGTTGTTATTTTTAAAACTGTCCAAGGAGGCTCTTACACTTTACTGCACTGTGAATTTTTTTAAGGATGGCCGCGTGATTAAGAAATACGATAGATTCTGGCTGCTTAATTGGGTTATGAAATTCCTCTCCCGGTATTTGGGTGGTTCTGTATGCCGTTTTATATAGTTTATTTTCTTTTAATACAGATGAATTCTTTTTGTTGTGATCGGGGGTAAATCCCCCCCTTCTCAGGTTGGACTTATTGTTGTTTCGGTCCAGAAACCCATATCCTTGCTTTTTACTGTGACGTGGAGCTTCATTTAAAATAATTGTTAGTCTGACCTAGTAGTATTCTTACGATGTCTTGCACTGATATCCGAACATCATTTTATTAATTATTTAAACAAATGTAGAGTGTTTTATCGATTGTGTTTTTAAATAACTGTTCTGCTCTTTTATGGTATTGTTGGATACCGAATAAAGTAGATTTGAATTTGCTGCATCGCTGAGGAAGCGTGCAGCCACTCTCGCATCGCATCCCTGGAGAAGAGTGTAGCCGTCTCAGCAGATGCCGTCGCATCGTCAGAGAAGCGTGTCGCAGGGCCTGTCGTGGCTCAAGAAGATTCACTGTGTCGCTGCACGGCCGTCGGGCATGCACTCATCACCCCTTCGTTGTCACAACATCAAGAAGACGTCATCTTTGTTTCATTGCATCGGATCTTCATCGCATCACGGTGTTGCTAGCTGCATCGCCACAGAAGCGCAGTAAGAAACCGACACATCAACTCCCCGCGCAGAGAAGAACCAACGCATCGCCCCACCCCCCTGGTAAGGAACCGACGCATCACCGTCCCCTATGCAGCAGTAGGGAACCGACGCATCACCTCCCCCAGAGTAAGGAACCGACTCATCCCCGTTCTTGCGTGTAAGGAACCGACGCATCACCTTACCTGCAACTCTCTAGTTGTGTAGCGTTATGCATCCAAAGGTACATTGAACATAAAGTGTCGCATTTACCACCTTAACCCTTTGGGTGCCAGGCCTTTTCCCCCTCCTGTGCCTGGCGTTTCCCTAGTGGGTGGGTGTCATGACGAGATAGTCTCGTCATGGGCACAGCGCGACTGTGCTCCATGACGAGACCATCTCGTCATGGGCACAGAAGAGGTTAAGAGAACTAAGCTATTTCTACCATTTTTAAAGTACAGTATTGTGAATTTTTGTAGTTTATGGTCTTGTGTTAAATCTATATAAAAGATACCTATTTTTATAATACAACCTGTGTGGCGTCCACAAATGCTTTACACACTGCCTCTGAATAAACCTGTCTGCTTGTGCCAAGCTACCAAGGGGGTGAGCAGGGGTTATTTTAGGAGTGTACCCCCTTACCCTGACTAGACGCAAGGGCCCCTATTTGGGCAAAGGTACCTACCTCTGCCAACTAGAGACCCCCAAATCTAACATTGATTATTACAAAGTGAGAGGTCATCCCCAGTTGGCTAATCCTAGCCTGCCCTTCAAGCTCACAGACATGAATTATTAGCGAGGAAAGCTCTCTCTGCTGCTATCTTGCATCTCCTGTGTGGGAAGATGGGGCTACAAAGACTTACCTTTTCTGTGTGCAAGTTCACACAGCTCTTTCTTCTGTATGCATGGAGTTGTTGGTAATGCAGTAGTTACTCAGATACATATTTTCATTATTTTTACAAAAACAAACTAAAATGGTGTCTGCAGTGGAACACCAGAAGCAAAGCTCTACATAAGGAACAATGAGTGCTTTGAAAAAGGTGTGGATTTTTTCAACTTTCGTAAGTGCCGCTCCTTTTTTCAAACTCAAAAGATTGGGGGAAATGAATAACTGCATCTTTTGTGATCTGTTTTAGATTAGTCACACTATGCACTTGGGGAATCAAAACATTTATAACCTAAATCACAAACACTTGACGCTTATCGTGGCAATGGGTCACCACAAGCTTTGCTTGCATGCAACAGAATCAGAATCGATTGAGAAGTCAAAAGAAAAAACTGCGGGGCAGGAAATAGAACGACTTAGAGACAAAGAGAAAAGTATACTCCATTTTTATGCATAAAAAACATAACAATTTAAAATTCAAAGCTGTACCTCTTCTTGTCGAAGCAATTTCTGCTCTTTTTTTCGTGTATCCAGAGAATGAACACATATGTAACACTTGACACGCAAGGGCAAAGAGGACAGTTTTCAGGTAAAGATGGGATTACCAGTGTAAACGATGTACAACTTCTATTCCTCACAAAATTGTGCACATTTAGCTAAGAGAAAATGGGTTTAAAGGTTGATACGAGATGGAGAGCAATGATAAGTGCTAGTTGGAGCCAAAGAAACAATGTCTTTTCTTGATTACATTTTTCATAGTGCTGCTGCTTTCACTAACAACCATTACTATCAAAGCTAATGTTAAATATCCTTCATTAAGCTAATAGGAAAAAGACCTAATAACAATCAAAAGAGCAAAGGGGAAAAAAAGCATACAATTCAAGTTCTCACTGTGGAGTGCACAAGAAATGAAGCCATTATAGTGTTTTGATGCGTTCATCACATGTCTGTCAATCAGAGGACTAAGGCCCAGGATTTCTCAATCTGTGAGAGTATCTGCTTAAGTTTCTGTGAGAGTATCCGCTTAAGTTTCTTAGCTGGAAATAGAAGGACAGAATACCTTGATTTTGACATTTGACCATAACGCTTGGATTGGGTAATACATTAAATTGATTGGTGATTTCATGACTTGCATAGCAAAGTGGACTCACTGAGAATCCACCTCTCTTAAAAACAGGTTCGTAAACAATCATCCTTAGCGATCTGGAAGACTAAACGAAATGTTTTGGTCTAAAAATTAAGTTGACATTAAAAAGTAGAGTTTGCATCTTTTTCACTTGTACATGCTTCTTCGGATTTCCCACAAGTAGCTGAACTCCTGGCACCTTCAACTTCCCACCTTTTTTCACTGCAAGTGTCTTAGGACTTTACATTCTAAAAGCATTCCTAAATCTTAAATAAGCAGACTTTCCCTAATACAAAAACAATGTAGATGGTATAAAATTAAAATTAAATACTACCTACTTTGCTACCGATTGCTTACTCACTTGGTACTGCTATTTCCCACTGCAGAACCGAGTGCGTAACATTAATGCAAGCCCCCTCCTGTGCTAGGGAGCTGGCAAGCAGGTACCTTGTCCTGAATTGGAAGGGACAGGTCTACCCAGATGCATCCAGTTTTTCCAGGTCTTAGCACTGGGGCTCAGTAAATACTTGACACAAAAGTCCAATCCTGCTATAAACACACTGGAAGTCATATTTGCTCTCTAACACAAACATTCCTTGTACCGTGAATCTGATAAGAGATTCATTCAGTAGCATATAGTCCGATATCTTATTATCTCTGTCCTGAAAAATATTATCATTTTCTTTGTGAGAACAGGCGAAGCAAAATATGGATTTGGAGGCAAAATAGAGTTTATTAATTCAATAATCATTCACTGCTGGTGTCTATCAAAATAATGTGGTGTAAAACTATTGCATGTACACTTACTTCATGCACACCCCTGCCCAAATGCGGTCGAACCTATCCATACGACCACGGGCCGTTGACTTAATATGACCCCGGCAGAAGCTGTTAGCAGCCTGCCTTGACGGTCAATGCGATATCGACCAAGGACTTCAACACTGCCTACTCAAATACCACCCTCCACTATGCAAAACTAAAGCAATAAGCAAGTCTCAATTAAACCACTACCTGTTTTTCTACCGACAGTTATTCACATTTCTACACTACAGGTCGGAGTGCTCTGCGTGTGCATTGCTGGCATTCTGGAAGGAGGTCAAGTATGGAATTTGCAATAAAACTGATGGCGAAAGAAAAATAAATAATAAAAATGATTTAAAACAAAGTGCAGTACAAGGAAAGTGGGTATTCTAATTTTCAGTAGCATACACAGGACTACTCTCTTGAAATGTACTATCCCTCCCAAAATGGGAGGGGGCATCGTCAACTGAAATATCAACGGCTTTGTATCAAACGGAAAAAAGGAAAGCACAGCCACTCTGACCCCACGCACAGTGTCAAATCAATTTAGAGTCCGTCAAAATAGGCTCATTCAAAGTCAGAGTTTGAGGTTCAACACGTGAATTGTCAAAAGTTGAAAATAGATTTTTATATATATATATATATCTTCAAACAAATGAAAATGAGTTGCGGGGAGAAGGCAAACAAGTCACAATGTCATAAGTGCAAGTAAACAGTTTGTACAGGAATTACTCGATCAGGACCAAAGAATGTCCACTGAAAGTGTATCCTCCCCGCCTCATACTGTACAAATAGTGCATGGCTGCAGGAAGTAATTAAACTATCATGCAGGTGGTGTTCCGGTGCATTCTCCCCGTCAGGACGCTAGGACGCTGCGTCTCGCGAAGTCCGTGTCGTACCGCCTGTTGATGGCGCTGCTGGGCGTCAACCGCTGCTGCCTCCATTTCTTCTTCGTCGCCTCTGTTTCCGAATCACTCATTTCTGCGTCAGGGGCATAGCCATCATTGTCATTGTGTGCCTTAAAACTTCCCTTTGCCCCGTCCACATCTTTGGGTGAGACGCTTCCCTGACATTGGTAGGGAGAGTTCTGGCGGCAAGTCTCTTCCTGGGCCCCACCCTGCTGCCTTTCTCCTTTCTTTGGAATTCGAAACCCTCCCCAATTTTTGAGTGAACATTTGGGCGCTGTAGGCACTTTTGCTGTAGTCTGGTTGTGGTGAATTTTAATGACGGGGCGACTACAGTGGGGCGTCGGCTCCACAGGGTGTTTCTGGGCTGCAGGTGCCCCAGACTTGTCAGCTGGGTAAGTGGCTGCCCGTTTGTGCTCGGGCTGCTTATGCGACAGTCCTGTGGCTTTTGAAGGCTTATGGGTGGGTCTAACATGCTTTTCTTTTAACTCCGTCTTAACGTCGTCACAACGGTAATGGTTATCCCTCCGCTTCCGGTGTTCAGCGACTGCAGACTCGTGCCTACGAGGTACGGTTGTAGTTCTAGCGTCTGTACTAGTATTTTCACAGCTTTCCTGGAATAATGCAGGCTCCTTTTTGACAGATGGGTTTGGCTGCTTGGGCAAGGTTCTTTCTATTTTCTTTGGGTGCCAAACTTCGCCTCTTTTCTGAGACTTCTCCAACTGCTTTCTGAAGTATGCCGAGTGCCACTTCAGGTCCTCTATTTTGGGGGCGTCAGAAGATGCCGGCTTGCTGTTGAACAATAGCATCTTTTTTCCGGACAACGGGGGATGCACTCCTTGGAGAATAAAAGAAGAGCAATTAGAACAAATAATAAACAGGTTCTTCAAATTATGCGGCAACAATGCATTTATGAGCTACCAAATAATTCAGGTACTTAATATTTAATCAAGGTTTTTCAAGCACCATGTTCGTTTGCATACTCAATCTCGTTGACAGTTTTATTTATTTTCTTTTACAAAGTAATCTGTACTTTCCAGCGATATCCAGATTACGCACATCAATCAATTATGAACTCATATCAGTTTGTAAAGAATTTGCAAACTTTTCTTTAAAAGAACAATTTGCTGGATACGCAGTAAGGAAAACGTTACTCACCGTCTAAGCATCTGTTCATAACTTATAGCTCAGCTTACTCCTGCTATCTAGTTAGTGCTGGGCTTGGATGTTTTCAAGTTTTTTCCTTGGAAGAAGCTTTCTAGTCACAAGATGTGGTGTGACTCCTCCCATAGCCCACAATATGCATGGGCATCAATCAACTCGATGTTAGATTGTTTTTGCAGAGCGGGTGAGAGTATCTGGAGCGTTGATGGAGCCCATTGTAGAGAACCATGTGCATTTTAGAGTGTGGACTGAGTAACAGAAGGAGTGATCCACAATCATTACAACCTTTCGGAGGGTGGGTGCTTGTGAATCTACAGCAGTACATGAAGTGAACAGATGCTTACAGGGTAACATTTCCTGTTTGTAGCTAGTGTCGCTGTAGATACACATGCTCTGCATACACTGTAAGGCTGCACCCTCCATAAGAGTTGGTTAGCAATTAGATAATGTAGACATCTGGATAAATGCCCGTAGAACATTGACAACCACAGTCTGCTGACGGGCTAAAATGTCCACCACATAATAGAGCTTGGTAGAAATGCGCAGTAGTGACCAGGTGGACTCTTTGCAGCTGTCAACTAGCAGAATGTTTGCCAAGAAGCTACGGTAACCTTTTTCTTCTGGGTAAAATGCGTTCTGGAGTACAAACTCTATTTTCAGGTAACACGAAAGGCTACACCCAACTTTCCACTATATGCAGGTCCCAAAGGCAGATTACATCAAATGAAAAAGGCCAAAAATGAACATTTAGCCTATGCGATTTTAAAGCTTTCCTAAATAGTTTGTGGTCTTCAAGGTACTTAACAAAGAGGGGTATAGAGGTTCTATTCTTTAGTCTTAGCAAATGGAAAGAGCCACTTGTGGATATACCACTGGAATTTAGTTCTTGGAAATCCTGGGCCAATGTTATAAGGTGCTTTGTGAGCTAAACACAGCACCTTAAATGTAATCTGATTACTGACCAGAAAGCCAATGGAGATCAATCAATTCCTGAGAAACCAAATGATGTTCAGGAACATTTAATATCAGTCGGGCAGCAGCATTGTGAACTGCCTGCAAATTGGTTAAGGACAGCTGACTGGTGTTCAAATAAAGAGCATTGCAATAATCAAGGCATGAGGAAATCAGGGCTAGAATAGGAATATGCTACTTACCAGTATGCATCTGTTCTTGGCATGTAGAGCTGCAGATCTATACACTGTGCATAGATCGCCATCTGGTGTTGGGCCCGGATGTTTGCAGTTTGTTTTTCTTCTTGGACAGTCTTTGGAAGTCACGAGTTGGGTGACTCCTCCTTCGGTCCGTACTGCGCATGGGCTTCGGCTCCATCCTCAGATTGTTATTCGCCAGCAGGGAAAAGATGGAGCGTAGTGATAATACTAAGAAACCCATGTGTGTTATATCTAAATAAGATAGACTGGAACAGATACAGGTAGCCGGGGAGGCGGGTGGACGTGTATAGATCTGCAGCTCTACATGCCAAGAACAGATGCATACTGGTAAGTAGCATATTCCGTTTGAGGCATATGAGCTGCAGATTATACACTGTGCATAGATTATATAGCAGTACCCAACCCTAGCGGCGACCACCGGTATCCGTTGCAGTAGTTTGAAACAGTGTCTTTAGTACAGCCTGGCCCACACTAGCTTGTTGTTTGGAGTGCACATCTACACAGTAATGTTTTGTGAAGGTGTGCGGTGTTGACCATGTGGCTGCCTTGCAGATGTCATCTAAGGGTATGTTCCCTAGAAAAGCCATAGAAGCCCCTATCTTTCTTGTAGAGTGGGCTTTAGGTGGAACAGATAATGTTCTTTTTGCTTTGTGATAGCAAATTTGTATACACTTTACAATCCACCTAGCTATCCCTGATTTTGAGATGGGGTTGCCCTTATGCGGTGGAGAGAAGGAGACAAACAACTGTTTAGTCTTTCTGAAGGGTTGCGTTCTTTGTATGTAATACAGCAAAGCCCTTTTAACATCAAGTGTATGTAGAGCCCTTTCCGCAACAGACTGGGGTTGCGAGAAAAAAAACGGTAATTCCACCGATTAAGATGGAAGGGGGATATAACCTTGGGCAGAAATTTTGGATTTGTGCGAAGTATCACCTTGCTGTGATGTATCTGTAAAAAGGCTTTCTTGTATAGTGAACGCTTGTATCTCACTGACCCTTCTAAGGGAAGTGATCGCTACGAGGAAAGCGGTTTTCCAAGTGAGGAACTGTAGCTCACATTTATGCATTGGTTCGAAAGGCGGACCCATTAGCCTTGTAAGAACCTCGTTTAGATTCCATACAGGGGAAGGTGGTGCCCTGGGTGGAATTATTCTTTTAAGGCCTTCCATAAAGGCTTTAATAGCCGGCACTCTGAACAGTGATAAATGCTGTCTGTTTTGTAGGTAAGCAGCAATTGCTGCTAGGTGTAGACGTATGGATGAATATGCCAGGTTACACCTTTGAAGATGGAGCAGATAGCATATGATGTGCTGTATGGAAGCGTCTAAGGGGTCGATTGTATTGTTACGGCAGTAAACAACAAATCTCTTCCACTTTGCGGCATAGCATGCTCGAGTGGTAGGACGTCTGGCTTCCTTGATAATGTTCATGCAATCAGGAGGAAGGTTAAGGTATCCAAATTCTAAGATTTCAGGAGCCAGATCGCAAGGTTGAGCTGAGCTGGGTCCGGGTGCCTGATTTCTCCATGGTTCTGGGTTAGGAGGCATGGGGACAGGTGCAGCCTTTGGTGTGGGACCACTGAGAGCTGTAGTAGTGTGGTGTACCACGGCTGCCTGTCCCATGTTGGAGCTACCAGAATGAGTGTGAGGGAGTGCTGTTGTAGCTTCCTTACCACTAATGGAATTAGTGGGAGAGGTGGAAAGGCGTATGCAAATTTGCCTGACCAGTTCATCCATATCGCATTGCCTTTGGACAATGGTTGTGGGTGTCTGGCGGCGAAGCTTGGGCATTTTTTGTTTTCGTGGGTGGCGAAGAGGTCTATCTGAGGATGCCCCCACTTGTGGAAGAATGGGTGAAGAACTTGTGGATGCAGTTCCCATTCGTGCATTTGCTGCGTTTGTCTGCTGAGCAGATCTGCCATGGTGTTTTGTACGCCTGGGACGTGTTGTGCCAGGAGAAAGATTTTTTGTGGAATTGCCCATCTCCATATGCTCTGTGCTAAGCGGGAGAGCTGGGGAGAGTGTGTCCCCCCCTGTTTTTGAATATAATACATTGCAGTCATATTGTCTGTGCGAATAAGGACTGCCTTGGCTGAAATTTGTTTCTGAAACGATTTCAGGGCTAGAAAGATCGCCAATAACTCCAGATGGTTGATGTGGAGTAACCTCTGTTGTGGCGTCCATAGACCTTGCACTGTGAGGTGTAATAGATGCGCTCCCCAGCCGGAGAGCGATGCGTCCGTTGTTGGAATCACCTGAGGAACCGGGTCCAGGAACGGCCGCCCTTTGGAAAGGTTTGTGGTGTTCCACCACTGCAGAGAGTGATGGGTGCGGCCGTCCACCAACACCAGATCCGTCAGCTGACCCTGGGCCTGGTTCCACTGGCGTGCTAGGCACTCTTGGAGTGGACGCATGTGAAGTCTTGCATGAGGCACTATGAAAATGCAAGACGCCATCATCCCTATTAGTTTCATGAACACTCTTGCTGGGAGAGAGTGCTGAAGAAGGAACTTTTGGCGCAGGGCTTGCATGCTTGCGATTGTGGCTGAGTTGGGATAGGCTATAACTTTTGAGGTGTCTATAGTGGCACCGAGGTATTGCTTTGTGTGAGACGGTATTAAGTGGGACTTTTGGTGATTCACCGTAAAGCCTAGCTGGTGGAGTAGCTGTATGGTAGTGTTTGTATTCTGTACGCACTGGTGGTAGGACGCGGCTTTTATGAGCCAGTCGTCCAGGTAGGGGAAGACGTGAATGTTTTGTCTTCGGAGGTGTGCTGCCACTACTGCCAGGCATTTGGTAAACACCCGTGGTGCGGTTGTGACCCCGAAGGGGAGAACCTTGAACTGATAATGTTGGCCGTCCACCACAAATCGGAGGTACTTTCTGTGAGCAGGGTGTATTGGGATATGAAAGTATGCGTCTTTCAGGTCCAGTGTAGTGAGAAAGTCGCCCTGACGGAGGAGTGGGAGAACTTGCTGAAGAGTTACCATATGAAAATGGTCTCAATGGATGTATACATTTAGAGGCCGGAGGTCTAGAATGGGCCGTAAGGTCTCATCTTTCTTCGGTATGAGAAAGTACAGAGAGTAGACCCCTAGATTTTGCTGATCGACGGGTACCTTCTCGCGTGTTTTTGCAGGAGGGAGAGTACCTCTTGTTTCAGAAGTGTGGTATGTTCTTGTGACATCGCACGGTGTCTGGGTGGAATATTTGGGGGGGGGGGGGGGGGGGGGGGGGGGTAGAAGTTAGTTTGAGACAGTACCCTGACCGAATAATTTGGGTATGGTCTGGGGGAGCGGGGGGGGGGGGGGGGGGGGGAGTCATTGCGTGGGCGGTGTGGCAGAACGGGCGGTGTTGGTTTTGCCCCTGCCTTTATTATTGTTTCCGCAATATCCACCTCTTTGGTAGCCCTTTGAGAAGGTATTTTGAGGAGGGGACTTGTAGAAAGTGGAGGCGTTATCGGAAGAGTAACCTCTGCCAGAGCCTCGAAAGGAGGAACGGCGAAAGGAGCGTCTAGGGGTTTGTGATTGCAGGGCTCCTATAGACTTCGCTGTATCCGTATCCTTCTTCATTTTTTCCAAGGCTTCGTCTACTTTTGGGCCAAATAAGTATTGTTGGTCAAAAGGATGGTTTGATATAGATGCTTGGACCTCTGGTTTAAAGCCTGAAATCCTGAGCCAGGCGTGACGGCGAAGCAGGACACTGGTGTTTATAGCCCTGGACGCCGTGTCTGCTGCGTCAAGTGCACATTTAATAGAGGTGTTGGTAATAATCTTTCCCTCTTGTATTAGCTCATGAGCTTTATTCTTATATTTCTCCAGGAGATGCTGCATGAGAGCCTCCAGCTCATCGTCCTATCGTACCGCGCCAGCAGCGCCTGCGTGTTGGCGATGCGCCACATATTGGCAGCTTGCGAGGCGGTGCGTTTGCCTGATGCAGCTAAAAGCTTGGACTCCTTATCAGGTGGTGGAGCCTCACCAGATGACAGAGTTGGAGCGCTTCCTAGCTGTGGAAACCACTAGTGAGTCTAGGGGCGCAGGTCCTTTAATATAGACAGGATCCTTGGGGGCTGCCTTGTACTTCTTTTCAATTCTGGGGTTTAAGACCCTAGCTCTAACGGGGTCTTTGAAAACCTCTGTGGCATGCTTGGTCACCCCTTTAAGCATGGGTAATATAGCGGTGGATTTATCTGCTATGTCAAATGTGTCAAGTAGGAAGTCTTCCTCAACTGGATCACTGTGTAATTCCACCCCATGGTAATGTGCCGCCCGTTGTAAGAGGTGGTGGAACCCCAGGGAGTCCTCTGGTGGAGACGGCCTGGATGGATAGAGATCATCCTGAGGCACATCTGGGACATCGGGATTGTGATAATCCTCCCATGGGTCAGGTGTTCCCGGAGGAGTGGGGTCCTGCGGGGCATCTGTGGGATCATAGAATGGATCTCCGTGGTCATCAGGGTCTGGAGACGGGGTTGGAGACCGATGAGGCAAGGGTGGAGAAGGTGGGGGCGGAGATGGAGGGGGTGGAGGAGGAGGTGGAGGTGGTGGGGAGGGTACTCTGAACGGGGATGTGGCAGAGTCCTTCCGTTTTGGTGGTGGAGGAGGAGTTGGTTTGTCCAAAAGTCTTTTCTTGGCAGACAAAATTAAATGTCCAGTCCTTGGATCCTTTGTTAAAGTCTTTTGAAGAGGATCCTCTAAAGAATCTCGATGGACGAGGATTTTTCGTCGAAGGTCGAACTGGAAAGGTTCGAAGCCGGAGCACGAAGTATTACATCCGAGCCCGATGGCAGAAAAAAAACAATCTGAGGATGGAGCCGAAGCCCATGCGCAAAACGGACCGAAGGAGGAGTCACCCAACTCGTGACTTCCAAAGACTGTCCAAGAAGAAAAACAAACTGCAAACATCCGGGCCCAACACCAGACGGCGATCTATGCACAGTGTATATTCTGCAGCTCATATGCCTCGAACACTAATTTTCCAGGGGAAAGAAGATAAAAGGGAACAGTTTACTCAGCATTCAGAAGTTGTTAAAGTTAGAGGTAGTGGCTTGGACTGACCTGGGTGGCAAAAGTCAGTGTGTTCAACACAATTCCAAGATTCCAGACGGGCTCAGAAATAATCCGTAACAGCTGTCAGGGGAACTCATTCCAGGCCTGGACAGCCAAATCAAAAAAGGCCTTACTGCCCCTTCAAACTCGCTTAAAGTGTTCGATAACTAAAAGAGATGCAGAAGTGATGCGCAGTGTTCTGGAGAGAATATACTGAGTGAATAGATCAGCAGAATATCGAGTGCTAGAAGAGAACTCTTCTCTATGGACCATCACTAATGCTTTGAAGAGGATGCATTTCTAAACAGGCAGCCAATGCAAAGCCTTGAGAGCAGCTGTCGTTGAGCAACACCTAGGTAAGACGTAGAAGTAACCTGGCTGCCGCGTTTTGAATCACCTGCAGGCGCTTCACCTGGGCTTCAGCAGCTCCCAAGAAAATAACATTTGCATAGTCAAGACACAAAGTGATCATAGCATGGATAATTGGGTTAACTAGAACAAGTCTGTGCTTAAAGTTGGAAGTTCCTTTACTGGAGACAACTCTGTCCTTTCTGCCAACATCTCCCCTGTATACACAGCTGTTATGTCCCTGCCAGGCTGTTGGTGTGAAGTGTGCTGCTATCTTTGATAAGACTGTTGCTGACCAGGGGATGTAGCCTTAACTCCACCAGTGGGCAGTTTAGGAAAATTGGCTCCTGCAGCTAGAGTCTATACGGCACCCATGGACGTGGTGATCTCAGTGTCCTTTTCATCTTTTCTAGCATCTCATCAACCTGAGGGGCAAAACAGATGCTCCTAGTCAAATGGGAAGTCGAGGAGAAGCTTCTGCCCTTCCCATTTGAGCCAAAAGATGCTAAACAAGGCATGTCTTCCGAGGAGGATGTTAGTTTTAATGCTCCTGGAGACTGAGTCCCTGGACAAAAGTTGGCATTCAAAAAGATTTTCACTTTAGACACTATACCCTCCTTCCAGTTTTTGTGCTCATATTGGAGGTGTTTGCTGATTTCCAGCATGTTTGTATGTATATATCCTATTTCTATAGTGCAAACCAAAATGCACTGGAGCGCTGTACAGGTTCAAATTCCCCCTACTCAGCCTTGCTGTACCTGGACAGGAGTCCAACAGGGCTGGCTATGTGCCATTATGTATCGCCTCTACTTCTACTCTTTTGCCCGCAGCATCTAATCTTTTTCTCTACTTATTGGGTGGAAGGACATCGCCTGTGGCTTAGGCAGAGGCTCTCTCATGCGGTATAAACCACGAAAGAATCAGGGGGTCCTGACTTCAGATATAAATGGGGGATGCTGGCTAAGGGTTGGTACTTTCCCCCTACCCTAGGTGTCACCACGTAGCCTTTACCAGGTACTTAAAATTGTTTGGGACAGACTGGAGTATGCCTCTGAGAATGGATAGAAATTGAACTGGTTGTTCAGACTTGAAAAGGGTCTTAACTAGGAAGTGTTCTTCATCTTGTAGCACATTCATGTCTATTTTGTGATGTAAGGCTGCCCAATTGGTGACTTCATGGTAGGCTGTTGTGTCCTCCCAAGGGTATGCTTTTACTGATTAGTGCTCAAAAGGAGATCCGAGGTAAGGCGCAATTGTTGTCCTCCCAGGGATAATCACCTTGTCTTGTGCCTAATGGCTGGTCTTCTGGGTCTGTGGGGTCAAATGGATTGCCAGCATAAGAATATGCATGTGAAGGCCTCAAGTGACTTAAAAGGAAGCAGAGGATGTGGTGTGTGTGAATGTGGTGGTGGAGGTGATGGTGCAGAAAGAGGAAACAGTTATGGTGCAGCGGTGTAACAGAGGGCTTGTGTCACTGTGCTTTATCAGCTCTGGGTCCTTAAGGGTATCCACAGAGATTTTATTTTCAAAGGCGAACCGTCAATGAATCGTTTGGCGTTGTTGGAATTTCTGACAGGCATGATACTTACAGGCCTGGACATATTCTTGGTTCGAGGGCCAGTTGTCTTCAACACTGCCTATAGTCTTCTACCTTGTTTGAGAATACTGTTTCTGGGCTGGGTGTTTTCTGGGCTGCTGGGACTCTGGATGGACCTGTGCCATCATCTTTCTGGTGCCGAAAGGATCGTCTTCACCAAAGATGTTTCGATTTTTAGGGCATGGTTGTTGGTGCATTTTGCATTATGCCCAGTGCCTCTCTGGTACCTCAAGGTCTTCTTGGAGCGGAAGGCGAGGCAGGACTCGTAGAAAGCAATTTTGTGATGGCAGAGAGATTGCAGACATCGCGGTGATCGACCACTGATACTTGGGTGTTGCACATGGGGCAATGTTGGAAGGGTGTCCGTTCCATCACTCCATTCCAGTCTGCATTTTGTGGCGCTGGTCATCAAGGAAGGGCTCCCGATCCAAGAAGGTTGCGGGGAGGTCCCTGGTCTCCCGGTACTCAAACGCTAAATGGTGGTCTTCTGAAGTTGTATGCTGGAGTAGAATAACATGGAGTTATCGAAGCAAAGACTACTCTTCTGAACCATCTGTGTCAAATTTTAACAATGTGGGCCCACATGAAAACACCAAATGGTCTCAGATTCCTTGAAGTGTATGTTGTAACCTGATGGCAGGAAAAAAACAATCTAACATGGAGTCAGTGCCTATACACCTTGTGGCCTAGGGGAAGAATCACACCACATCTTGTTGCTCGAAAGATTCTTCTAAGAAAACTAACTTGTAAACCCGACACTAGATTGCAAGAGTATGCATAGCATGTGCAGCTACAGCCACATATACCAACATAAATTGCTACCTCAGAACACCCAGTCCATAGCACGTAACATACATCTGGGAATTTCGAACCAGGCAATGAGTTTCTGAACCAGTACTCGACCGCTTAACAAGCTCTGGGTCAATGGCACAAAAGGCACCTACTCTAATCTCAGCTCATCCACACAACAATAACAATGAGTTTACAGTACATTTATTATTGCATTACTCGTTTGAAAATTGAGGCTACTGCTTTTTTCCATTTGTCAATGTCCTGTGATTTCAAGGCCCATCTTTTCCCTTTCAAACTTTTTATTGAAACTTAGGACAACATGGGTAAATCTTTTAACATAACCAATGAAGCCCCATCCTCCCACCAACTTCTTTCTTGAACGCAAACCAACATTAAGTTAGTACAGCAGATCCCATTCCATCCTAAACACTTCAGAATACTTCAATATCTAACACTCCCCCCACCACACTCATCTGCATAAAGTGTTTAAGCATCTTACTGTGCAAGACACAGAGCAACCAGTTCCTACCTACCAAAGTACCTCACATCATACTTTTCAAAATACTCACTCTTGTGAGTTCTATCTTAGTAGGTCTTTTCTACTACTATCATGTATTAAAGCCTCGGAATACACTACAATTTATGGCCCCGCCTTTCTCTCTTCCATTAGGTGGAACAAGATTGTTCAACTGCCCATTTAGGTCTTCTCAGCTTTCCTCTCTCACAGACCGCAGTACTCACAACAGGTTTCACCACTATTGGATACCACAGTATTTCTTCAAATTGGCACAGTGCTTCTCTCCCAAAAATCTCCAACATCGGTTAAGACCACCAAAATTGTATTGTAGTACCCTCCTAAAATGACAGATGGACAGGTAGGAAATGTTTATCCATGAATCCTAAGGCGAGGTGAGGTCTTTCAGAAACTGCCAAGCATTGTGAAAATCACCTTCTGCAACATTGCAAAACATCTAACAAAAGCTATGTAACACGTGGTTAAACGAATGCCGCTACAATAGTCGTATAATGCTACACATTCTCCTCCTTCATAAAATAACCAATAACACACACTGCACAACATCAACACCACTTCATTCATCCTAGTGCTGCATCACTATTCAACATCTCACACACTCCCAATAACGCACACTACACAATCAGCACAACAATATACAATTATCCATTACATAATCATACATCCACCCAGGTATTTTATTAAGCCTTTTCAAGACAAGACATCAACTCCACACTCTGAGGATTCATTTCCATGATCCCTTCCACGTCCAGCTCTCTGTTCCCATTATTACTAAAGACAGTGGGATAAATATGCCAGATTTGCTAAATCACATATTTTATTAGGAAAACTCCAAAACACTTGCAATGATTTGCAGAACGCAGGCAGTCCCTTGTTGACCTTTTGTGCCAACTTGATCCTGACCCAAACTCCTTTCTAAAAGAAATTCTCATAGCAGCAGGTTTCCTCCTTAATCTGCATGTCGCCGTATCTTCACCTTCACGATCATCTAACTTTGGGGAGAGGATGTTGCCTAACGGTTAAGTCGGTCGACCTCACGGCTGAGGAAAAGTGTTCGAGTCTCAGCAGGGACGTGCAACATCCTGTGATTCTGATCAAATCACCTAATCTCACTGTGCCTAACAAAAAAAATTAAAAAAGAATGTGTCCGTCGAAAACGCAACTGGTGCTCATGTAAAGCACTCTTGATACTTTCGGGTCTAGTTTGCGCTATATAACTCCCTCCCCCCTCTCCCCCCCCCAAACGCCCAAATAAAAAAAGCTTTGGACAGAACTCCCAACACCACATTAACTTACATGGGGGCTACTTCCAGGGCAAGACTGGGTGTAATGCTTTCAGAACAAATCAGTTTCCTTCCCGCCGCTCTCCAGTTTCTCCCATCGGTTAGGAGCATATGTGGCTGTAGATACACATACTCTGCATAGACTATAAAGCAGTCCCTCTCCAAAGCGACAGACTAGCAAGCAAATGATGCAGATGTTTGAAAGAGTGTTTTGAGACATGTTGGCCAACAAAAGCTTGTTGGCATGCTAGAATGTCTACACAATGATTGGCGAAGGTGTGAAACATTGACCAAATAGCCGCCCTACATATATCCATCAAAGGGACATTACCACAAAAAGCTATGGTGGCCCCTCTCTTGCATGTAGTGTGAGCTCTAGGCAGCATGGGGAGTGGGTACATAGATATTACCATTTTAAAAGCCTTCATGAAGGCCTCAGTGACTGGGACACTAAAAAGAGATAAGTGCTGTCTGCTTCGGAAGTATGCTGAAACTGTGGTTAAGTGTAATCATATGAAGTGCCGGTATGGCCTGCCTTGCACAGATGCTGAAGGTACTCACCTGCAAGGAAACCTTAAAGGGGTCAGTTTAGAGATACAGCAATGCATGAACTTTTTCCACTTAGCTGTGTAAAAGGCACGAGTAGTGTGCTTACTTGCCTCTTGCAGGATAATCATGCACTCCACTGAAGTTTGAGGTAGCCAAATCCTAAGAAATCAGGTGCCAGATCGCGTGGTTCAGCTGTCTGGGATCTGGATGTCACAGCCATGATGCTGAGTGAGAAGGTTCGACATGCTGGGGAGCTTATGGGGATTGACTGACATCTTTAGAAATACAGACTACTTGGGCTGTCTTGCCCAGGTTGATGCCACTAGGATTAGGCTCATGGATGCCTGCCTCATCTTCCTTACTATGTACGAGGTGAGGTACAAAGACAGAAAAGAGTAGACACATATCCCCGACCAGTTCAACCATAGTGCATTGCTCATGGACTGTGGATCTGGGTACCTTGAGCTGAAGTTTAGGCATTTTGTTTTTTAGGGAGTGGTGAGCAGGTCGATAGATGGGGTTCCCCCACTGCTGAAAGTACTTGTTAAAGCTTGATGGTGGAGTTCCCACTTGTGATGTGTTGATACATCCGCAGGTCTGCACCGTTGGTCTCCACACCCAGCAGAGGCCTCACAAACAGTTGAATGTTGTTAATGGTTGCTCAGTTCTAAATCTCTTGAATTAGTGCAGGGAACTAGAGGATTGGGTGTCAACCTTCATCTGGATTTAGTTCACAGCCATCATGTTGTCCATTATTATTACAACTGTCTTTCCTGAATGAGTTGTAAAAGAAAGTTCAGAGGACTAGTCTAATAGTTAGCACATCAAGGTAGTTGATGTGATGTCCCTGGTACCTGGCTGTTCAGGTGCCTTGGACAATCATCTCGTGGAGGTGAGCATTCCACAAGAAAGAGCCAGTGGTAGTGATCACTTGCGGGAGAGGGTCCAGAAATGCTCTGCAGAGCAACTGGCTGTTGTTGTTTGACCAAAGCAGAGTGCTGAGCCTTGGTCATTACCAGCACTGAATCATCCCAATCCCTTTCCGCTTATGAGCATTGCCTAGAGAGACACTTCTGGAGCAGGCGCATATGTAATCTGGCATATGGAACAATAGCTATCCCAATTTCATCACCATTCGGACAGTGATGGGACGGTAAGTCTGAATAAGAGCCAGCATTTGTTTGAATGCCACCTCCCTCTGTTCATTGGGATGTACCTTCCTTGTTACCGCATTTAGAAAGAAGTGCAGGAAGAGTTCAACCTACTGCGGATAATAGTGCAACTGGTTTGCATTGATGGTGAGAACTAGCATGTGAAGTAAGGACACCGAAATGCAACAATCACTAAGCACTTTGTAAACACTCTAGAACCATACTCACTCCAAAGAACTGGTACTGTTGTACATTTACTATGAATCAAAACTACTGCAGATGCGTTGGGTGGATCGTGTTGTGGAAGCATGTGTCTTTCAGATCCAGCTCTGATGTCACCACTGCAGAGCAGCGGGATGATGTTTTGCAAGGTGATCATGTGAAAGCATTCGACAATATGAACCTGTTCACTGGACTTAGGTCCACGATCAACTAGAGGGAGCTGTCCTTCTTAGTGAGGAAAAGGTAGAGTAAGTACACGTCTTTCCCACATTATTCTGCAGGTAAAGGTTCAATGGCACCCTATGGGGGAGTGCTTGAACCTCTTCATCTAGAAGGTGTTCTAAGCTTAGGAAGTAGCTGCATAGTAGGATGTTAGGAGGGATGGTGTGTGATTTGAGGCAGTACCCTTCTTGCACAACGTAGAGGACCCACCAATCTGAGATGATGTCCTTCCACTGTGCGAAGAAATAGCCAAGTCGTTCCCTTAGCAGGTACGGTGTGATCGTTAGGAGGGGATTGGGAGGAGGGGTGGGGGGGGTGAGGTAATCCAATATTTCTTTTTTAAAGCGGTCTTTATTCATTAAGGCTACAAGTACTTCATTCATTTTGGAAATTTGACAGAAACATAGTTTAAGATTGTGTTGCTGTAATAAAGAACACACCGTGTGCTTCCAAGGCTTGGAGGCAATAAGGAACACTGGAGGGATCATTAGAAGGGCCCACTAGGCTTCAGAAGGGAATGAATACAGCTGAATACAGTTTGCGGCCAGAAACGCTAATTTTGTAACTAGCGATGTAGTGGAAAAGACAAAGTCCCAGTACACACCAGGCATGTTTACTTCCTTATACCTAACAATTAAACAAATGGAAATCTGTACACAACAAATAATTACAACAGTGGAAAGGGGAGCACACTGCTTCTCACCAGTCCCTCTCACGGCATTATGGTAAATGCAGTCCTCAACACGGTCATGATTGTTACTGCTCAGTGTCTCTCAATTGTTTGCCCGAGCAGTGTTGGCACAGCCAATACCAGTCGCGGCAGGCATGAATCGCGTGAGGAGGGTGGGTTAATTTGATTTAAAAAACAAAACAAAAAAAAAAATTACCTTCGCCTCCAGTGCCGGACTCCCGTGTCGTGCCTCCTGCTCTCAGGAAGCAGAAAGCCTCCCTCTCTTCCTCTAAGCCAATCACAACACTGCAATGGCAGCGTTGTGATTGGCTAGGACGCAGTCCTTGCAGGAGTCTATGGGGAGGCCGTTTTCTTAATGCAGGCTGCGCAGCAGCCTACATGAAGAAAACCGAGAGGGCTATGACAGGTTTGGTCGGCCCTGGGGCCGACCAAACAGTCAGCGCCCATAACACTGGGCGCTAGCCACTCCTCCCAGACCCGCCCACCTTCCCACCCCCAACCAGGGTATTTATACCATTTTCCGTTTCTGCTTCTCGCACTGCGAAAAAGCAGTGAGGCAAAGCTCCAATGCCCACATGGAGGAGCCGCCTCTGGCCAGTACTGAATGTGCGGGGACACGTGTTTCATGCTTAATTGCAACTCACTAAGTTATAGGCATTTTAGAGACTGATCATCAAC
Source organism: Triturus cristatus (assembly GCF_964204655.1). Taxonomy (NCBI): domain Eukaryota; kingdom Metazoa; phylum Chordata; class Amphibia; order Caudata; family Salamandridae; genus Triturus; species Triturus cristatus. The sequence continues at coordinate 409,628,895 of NC_140582.1, forward strand.
ACTGTTGAGGACTTCATATACCATAATTACCTGGGGGGAATGGTGACAGCAACCTTCTTCTTTCCCCCACGGTTTGTAAACATTGTAATGATTCATATATCACGATAATTCCTTGTAAAGATCACAGGGTCAGGGTACTTCCAAGTGGTGTGACACCTGTTTACCTTCTCTTAAACACTGAACCAGGAGAATCTCTGGTAATCCCTAAGCCCCTCTGCTCAAGTGAGCCTGGCAGAGATGATAAACGCAATTTAGTGCAGATAAATCACAGACAATAGACTTGCGACAGTGAAATGTTTGCACAGAATCCTTTTAAAACCATGAATTGGTGTCAAGATGCTTTTCGAGACTTGCAGGTCAGACCATTTCCATAAAAAGAGAAATAATTTCCAGCATACCTGGCACGTTTTCATGCTCTCCGAGCCTCACATACAGATTAAATATTTGCTCCTGGACTTTGCAGACTGAGCGCTTCATCTTCTCCCTTCTGGTTAGCATGTACGTAAGATTACGAACCTGGAGCAAAGAAAATATATTAATTCATCAAATGTGTTAGATTGTTCCAAGCCTGCCAGACCTCCATTGGCTAAACACACTTTCCAAGTAGGTCGATAGAGAATAGCATACTATTGAAGGCTCTGTAAGATATCGGAACATATTTTAATGCATTTTTTTTTATCCAAACCAATTACTTACATTTTGCAGAAAAAATAAGAAAAGGTCACCGCTCACCACAAATTCCAGCAATTTTCTACAATTCATTCATATACATCATTCTACAATAGACAATGTGCCAGAGCATGCATCGTAGACAACAATAAAAAAGAAAGGAAAAAAAAGAGCATGCGCAGTCAACTCCACACCTGGGTCATCTGCCCACACACATATTTAATAGAATATACGTAGGGTTAATGTGAAAGGGAAATTTGCTTGGGAACTGTAGTTACGACAATGAGTAGTTTATTTAATCTTGTAGACAGCTTTCCCCTTCCAAATGTGTGGAAATATTCCACAGCAATAAGAATACTCTACTCAGATGTACTTGAAACAAATGTATTATACAAGCTCAGCTAAAGATATGCTGCAAACATATGTCATATAATAGTTACTTGTGGGGCACACATCACCCGGGAGGGTATCCCGGTGCCTGTAAGGTGGTGGGTGGGGGGTGTGTGTCTTGAGGTCTATTGGAAGAGCTGGGTTGGGTAATTTTAGCATTAGCTTTGCAACAAATCTCCAGAGGAGACTCTGCAGTGTTTAGCAGATAACCCATATCAAGGATATTTTGTCTCATAAGCCTAGATGCCTTAAGGGTGAATGATCTGGTAGAATTGAACATATACACAAGATGCAATCCAGTGAGTAAACAAGCATCTGCAATGCAATAGGTCTCGCATTTACGCGAGTTTGAGTTATTGGCATTGTAAATGACAATGCCTTTTATGTTTTGATTTTTATAACATTAATAAAAAGGCACTGTAATTTACTATGCCAAAAGCTTAAACTCTCGCAAATGCGAGACCTATTGCATTCCAAATGTTTATTTATTTACAAGTGAATGTGTGGGGTGGGGGTGTTGCAAACAGAAGGTAGCAGAAGGAACACAGACGGGGAGGGTGTCGGAAAGCGAAAATGATGGCGCGGTGGGGGAAGGGGCACGGAGGGCATAGGGAAGCAAACCATAGACAGAGCAATGTTGCAGGTAGGGGGAGAAAAGCAAATGAGCGAGATCAACATTAAGCTGGGAGTGAAAGCACACCCTTTACAGGTAATCGGAGCCGAGGAGCACAAAGCGCAGCGAGCTGCCACTTTGGAACTGGATAACAGCTCAGTAAAGCACTCCAATTCCTTCCGGCCGGGTTTGGGCGTGTGGGATAGTGTGTCCAAACAGAAATTTGCAGCCAAAAAGTTTCTTTATTTTTTGGATCCATTTCACATTTCGCAAGTGAGCGGAAGAGCAAACCTAAAGCATATTCATGTTTAACATAGATGTTCATTCAGAAAATCAATACGCCAAATCTAGCGGAATTTACATCATGCACCTTTGACTTCCCTTAAGTCATGGCTGCCCCCTTCTGTCTCCCATGGCCCCTGAAGAGCTCCCCCTTTGCTACGAGTTAAACAAACCGGTGGTCACAACTGCGCGTGACAGACTCTCCTGCCCTCCTGCAGTAAGAGAAACTCATTAACCCCTTCGGCGCTCATGACGGGACGGTTCCGTCATGAGCGTCGGTTGAGCTGTGCTCATGACGGAACCGTTCCGTCATGAGCACGCCCGCGCAAGCTGCGCTCAGCACAGCGGGGGAATCCGCCCCGCATGGAAGGGGTTAAAGATAACAGTGCTTACAGACTATAGAAGATGTACCGTCTAACAAACGAAGTAAAAGGGCCAGTCCTCATGGGAGGTTACAAATGAAGACAAGGCAGTACTAAGGAGGGACTAACACGCCCAATAACAAAACAGAAGCCAGCACTTACGAAGGCCAATGACACAAGCCAATGACAAATATGGGTGGAGAGTGGGCTGGGCTTCAAGTACATACTCTAATACAGCATGGCTTGCAGAGCAGTGCATTCCCTGCCGAGGCTCGACCTAAAAACCCCTCAAAGGCCTCTCTTTACAGCTTGAAGAATCAAAAAGCAGTCAACAGCGAGTGGGGGTACAGAAGACTGCTCATAAAGTCTAACAACTCTCCTAACGCACAAGTTACTACTTGTGTAACGATACATCTGTATGAGACATTAGTTAGTGATAGATTCCTTACCTTAGAATATCCCCAGGCATCAGACTGGATCCGGAAAGTTTCACTCAGCAGTACCTCTGCGCATAAGTAGGTGGTACTTAGGCGCCACCCATGCGCGCTGACGTCAGTTCTGTACACGACTTTCCGCGCCAGGAACGCAGAGCCATGCAAAATACTGACCATTGGTGCAGAAAACTAGGGCCCTTAGAGGGATGACCTTAACCCTAGTAACCAGTTCGCAGAACAGGGAGGATGGGTGGGGCAGTAAGGAATCTATCACTAACTAATGTCTCTTACAGATATATTGTTACACAAGTATTAACTTGTGCATCTGTAAGAGACACGTTAGTGATAGATTCCTTACCTCAGAATAGATACCTCAGCAATACCAACCCCGGTGGTGGGTCTGCAAACAAGATTACACCAGAAAGTCACGGAGCACAGAACGGCTTAAGAAGCCGTCCCTCCGGACTGGACCGTCAAGGCAGTAGTGCTTGGTAAACGTGTGCAGCGAGGCCCACGTAGCTGCCTGACTAATGTCCTGCAAGGGGACGCCACGTCCCAAGGCAGTAGTGGCTGCAGTTGCCCTGGTAGAATGGGGACTCAGCCCCACATGAGGCTCCTTCTTAGCCAAGAAGTAACATGCTTTGATGCACTGAACGACCCACCGAGAGATGGTCTGTTTGTGCACCGCCCGACCTTTTTTGGCGCCCACGTAGCCAACAAAAAGCTGGTCATCCACCCTGAACTGCTGTGTACGCTTTAGATAGAATGCAAGCGCACATTTTGGGTCCAGACGTGGAGCCTCTCTTCCTCCCTTGATGGATGCGGAAAGAAGGTAGGCAAAGTGATGGTCTGCCCGATGTGGAAGGGCATGACCACCTTTGGCAAAAAAGAAGGACGGGTCCATAACACCACCTTGTCCGGATGAATAGAAAGGAAATGAGGCTTGGAAGAAAAAGCCTGGAGCTCACTCACTCTTCTGGCAGAGGTGATAGCGACCAGGAAAGCCGTCTTAAGACTAATAAGACGCAAAGGACAGGTATGAAGGGGCTCGAAAGGAGCACACATCAGATAGGTCAAAACGAGATTCAAGTCCCACTGAGGCATGATGAACGGCACGGGAGGAAACGTGTACGTAATGCCTTGAAGAAAACGGTTAACAACCGGGGACTTAAAAAGAGAAGGCTGATCTGGAAGCCTCAAAAAGGCAGAGAGGGCCGAAAGATAACCTTGGATAGTGCCCAGAGCAGAGCCCTGCTGGGCCAAAGAAAGAAGGAACAGAAGAACTTCAGAAAGAGTGGCAGAAAGGGGATCCACAGCCTTCGCTGTGCACCATGCCACAAATTTGTTCCACCGAAAAGCGTATACCGTTTTAGTGGAGGGCCGCCAAGATGACATCACAGACTTCGGGAGGAAGATCGAAAGCTGTCAACTGTTGCCGCTCAATCTCCACGCGTGGAGGTGGAGGCTGGACAGGTTCGGGTGGAGGACCGTCCCCTGCTGCTGCGACAGAAAATCCTCCCGAAGAGGCAGACGGATCGGGGGATCGATCGCCATGCTGAGTAGCTCGGGATACCAGTATCTTCGTGCCCAATCCGGATCTTCTTCAGCACTCTGGGCAGAAGAGGTATAGGCAGAAAGGCGTACAATAGACAGCAATTCCACTCGCGGCAAAAAGCGTCGCCGAGCGAGTGCCCCCTTGGAAATTCCAATGCGCAGAACTGATGACATTGCACGTTCTCTTTGGGGGCGAATAGATCTAACCAAGGCTCTCCCCACTGCTGAAAGTGACCTTGCACCACGTCCAAGTGCAGACGCCATTCGTGATCCATCAAGCACCGGCGGCTGAGTCAGTCCGCCCTGGCGTTCAGAGAACCTGCCAAGTGTTGAACCATCAAGGTAATGCCTTGATGTTCCAGCCTCCTGACATAGGGTCCAGGACCCCACCCGCCCTGTTTGTTGCAATACCACATGGCGGTGGTGTTGTCCGTGAACACCTGCACCACACTTCCCCGAACAGAGGGAAGGAATGCTTTCAGTGCAAGCCGGATCGCCCAAAGCTCCAAAAGGTTGATATCGAGCTGGGACTCCGCCAGAGACCAGAGTCCTCTGATCTCCACCTCTCCCAAGTGGCCTCCCCATTCCATCTGTCATCACTGTGCGCTCCGGTTGGGGAAGGGAGAGGGACCTGCCACTGACCACTGACCCTATCGTGATTCGTGAGCCACCACTGCAACTGCTTTGCAGTACCCTCCGAGATTTTGACATGATCGGACAGGTTGCCCTGATGTTGCACCCACTGGAACTTCAGGTCCCACTGCAGAGCCCGCATATGCCATCTGGCATGTGTCACCAGCAGGATGCAGGAGGCCATCAGGCCCAGAAGCCGGAGGGTCATCCTGACCGAAACCCGGGACAGAGGCTGAAAGATCGGAATCATAGCCTGAATATCCCAGACTCGCTGCTCTGGAGGATAAACCCGAAACAGCGTCGAATCCAGAACCGCTCCAATGAAGGGGAGCTTCTGAGAGGGACTCGGGTGCGACTTTGGCACGTTGATGGAGAACCCCAGCAAATGCAGGAGGTCGGCTGTAGTCTGGAGGTGGTCGACAACTGCCTGGGGCGAGCCCGTCTTCAACAACCAGTCATCGAGGTAGGGGAAGACTGACATCCCCGACCTGCGCAGGTGAGCTGCAACCACCGCCATCACTTTCGTGAACAGCCGAGGGGCGCAGGTAAGGCCGAAGGGGAGCACGGCAAACTGAAAATGCTCCAGGCTTACCGTGAACCGCAGGTAACGCCGATGGGCCGGCAGGACGGGAATGTGAAAATATGCATCCTGCAAGTCCAACGCTAGCATCCAGTCTCCATCGTCGAGGGCAGCTAAGACCTGAGCCAGAGTCAGCATCTTGAACTTCTCCTTCCGGAGAAAGCGATTGACGTCCCGGAGGTCCAAGATAGGACGCAGACCCCCTTTGTCCTTCAACTCCCTACTTCCGGTCCAGGAATACACTCGATGGCCCCCTTGGCCAAGAGGGCTGTGACTTCCTGGCGGAGAAGAGTCAAGTGATCCCTAGACATGCAGTGGCACAGAGGTGGCATGGCAGGAGGGGAGGACTGAAAGGGAAGGAAGTACCCGTGGCAGATTATCTGTAGCACCCATTTGTCTGATGTAATCTCGCGCCAGTGAGGGAGGTGGTGGATCCTGCCACCCACCAGCATGGGGGTGCTCCCCGAAGCTCAGATTAGGAAGGTTTGGAGGCGGAAGCAGCAGGGGTGGAGCTGGACTGACCCGCACGCTGGTTCCCCGCCCCGTCCCTGCGGAAACCGCGACCCCGGCCACTCTGGGGCTGGTTCTGCACAGGCTTAGGGGACGGGCGCGCCTGACTGCCTCTACCTTGGCCACGAAAGGAACGAAAACCAAGAGAGGCCGAGCTCTTAGTATAAAGGCCCAAGGACTTGGCCGTAGCCCGCGAATCCTTAAAGCGCTCCATGGCACTGCCAGCCTTGTCGCCAAACAGGCGGGTGCCATCAAAGGGCATGGACATGAGCGAGCTATGGACATCGGGCGAGAACCCAGTCGAACACAACCAGGCAGGACGTCATAAGGCCACAGTTGTAGAAATCGCCCTGCCCAATGTGTCAGCGGTGTCCAACCCACACCGAATGGCGAACTTGGACGCATACTTACCCTCAGCAATTGCCTGAGAAAGTACAGCCTGCACCTCCTCAGCACACTGAGGCAACATCTGAGCAACGGCATCCCACACCACGTGGCAGTAGCGGCCAAACAAGCAGGCGGTGTTCACCGACCGCAGCTTTAAGCTGCCCGAAGACAACAACCGCTTCCCAAACTGGTTCAGCTGCTTAGAGTCCTTATCTGGCAGGGCCGTAGGAAAAGCACTCTGACGTTGAGGGCTGAATGACCAGGCTCTCAGGCGTAGGGTGAGTTGTGAAGGCGGCAGGGTCACCGGGTGCCGTTCGGTGGCGCCTGGAGACGTTTTTATCCACCGAGGCCCCCGTGACTGGCCTCGACCAAGTGCCCAAGAGCACGTCGGTAAGGGCGTCATTGAAGGGAAGCAACAGCTCTGGCTAAGTATACGCCGTCTGGAGCGCCTTGGTGAGGAGGTTGGTCTTGAGGGCCACTGTGGGGAGGTCAAGATTGAGGGCCTCAGCCGCCCGACGGAAGACCATCGTGTAGGAGGCACCTTCCTCCATCAAAGGCGGGGGGAGGCGAACCCCGGGTCAGAGGATACACCGAGGTCGCCTGCCTCCTCCAAGTCGTCCACCCAATCCTGCTCGGAGTCACATTGCCGGGCAAGAGGGTCCTCGGACCCTTCCCAGTCTTCGTCCGCCTCTGGCGTAGAGGGAGCTGGTCGCGGTGGCAAAGCCAGAGCCGGAGAAGGGACGAACAGCGTCGAGAACGGCACCGGCCGGGGTCGGACCGGCGCAGTCTCCCAAAGCGGATCCCAGGACGGAACAAAATGGTTCTGGAACCGGGGCAAGAGAGGAATAAACGGCACCCAGTGTGGAGCCGAGGGTGGCGCCGGGGCCGGCAACGCCGCACCTCGTGGCGCTGGAGCCACTGGCGCAGGATCCTGTGGCGCCGGGGCTGGCATTGGAGGCGGAGCCGCCGGGCCATCAGGATCTGGACACGGGACCGCGGGACCGAAAGGCGAGCCGGCGGGAGCCAGAAGCCTAAAAAGGCGGTCCATGGTAGCAAGGAATTCTTGCACCTGTTCGGGAGTCGCCGACGGACCCGGGAATGGCGGGTAGGCCGCGGGACTCCCAGGCTCCAGGGGAGCTGCCGGGACGAAGCCCCTGTCCCCGTGTCCACCTGCTGGGGAGTGACGGGGGGACGTCGGAGAGGGAACACGCTTCTTCAACTTCTTTTTATGGCGTCGCTTACCGGAATCCGAAGGCGAAGACTTGGAGCTGGAGGAGCAACGGCTCCGGTCCCGCGAGCGGCCCCTGGACCCGGAGCAGCGGCGTGATGAATGCCGGACCTCCAGCAACTTCCTACGCCGCTCCCGCAAGGACTTGGGGGCCATGGCTCAACAATCCAGGCAGTCCCGGGAGTCGTGGGCAGGCTCCAGGCAGTAGAGGCAAACATTGTCGGGGTTCGCCACCGAAATATTCCAGCGACAGGCCCAACAGGACTTAAAGCCGGGCATCCCTACGTGCACCAGGAGAAAAGAGAGGAGACAAAAAGTCTCAAAATAGTAGTCAAAAAGTGACCAAGGTACGTGCTCAATCCGGATCTGTGCTTGCTGGCGCGGAAAAAGAAAGAACTGACGTCAGCACGCATGGGTGGCGCCCAAGTACTCTCCGTGGTGTCATCTCGGCGCTTGCAGTGCCAGTGACGGATGCGGAGCTGCACGACGCCACCTACTGATGCACAGAGGTACTGCTAGGCTAAACTTTCCGGATCCAGTCTGACGCCTGAGGATAGTCTAAGGTAAGGAATCTATCACTAACGTGTCTCTTTCATATACAGGAGTCTCTTTTCAGATTTCCATTTCTAGCTTGCAAAAAACACAAGCACACAAATAGTAAGTCTGGAATACCATTTTAATCTTGTCCTTCACACAAACACTATAGAAGGCTTTTGTGCATTCAATGCAAAATTGGGATCTCTGATGAATGAGGGTTCCTCTGCAGGTCGCCAATGAAATAGATATTCATCTGAGTTTCGCTAATGTGCGAATTTGGGCCAGGGGAACCACATCCATGAAAAAGGCTCTTTGGAACCACAAAATGTGTATGCTTGGAAGACCGCAAATTACTCCCCACAGAAGCAATGCACTCTACATAGTTGGCAAAAAATAGCACACACTAACAGAACGTTTGCTCTGGGAGGACAAGCAAACACAAAGCAAAGACTGTATGTGATGTAAAGAATGGCGAGGTGTTGAGGATCATAGCTAAATCTGCAGAATGTAAGCAGACATATATCTAATTTCCCACCAACAAAGATACACTGTGGTCACTGACTCGGCCTTGCTGAAATAACTATATGGTACGTTTAGACAAAAGAGAAAAAAACATGTAAGCATCTGTGACACAGAACAGGGTAGTGTTTATGGTGAAGTCCAGAATGGCATATGAACATATAAATTCTGCAGATATGTGAAAATAACCCAGTCTACTTGACGAAGAGGCAGGAACTCCAAATTAACAAATCTGAATTGACAGGAGGGCTTAGACCTGGATTCCTCTATTTTGTAAGGCAAATACCCTGAAACAGAATTCATCATGTAATGCCTGCCACAACAAGATTCATGCTAAATGACAGTCGTTTGTGTTATGGTCAGTGAAAAGCACCAGTTCTTCCTTTTTCATATAGAGGCGAAAACAGGGGCAGGAGGAGAAGAGTATGAAACCTTGCTCTACTATCCTAGCTTAAGTCAATGTCTCCAGCAAGAAACATAACACTTAGCTGAGAAAGAATAAGAATTCTCCCTCTGGCATGCACTGTACCAGTATTCTTTACACCACTGTCTTCCTTTCAGCTGATCTTTGACAAACTACAACCCTGGCCTTGACTGGCTCTTTAAAGGTGTAAGGAGTAGATTTTAACATGCCCTTTAACATGGATAGGGTCTGCACCAGGAAACATCTTCCTCGTGGAGAACATGCATGTCCACCTTGTCGAAGTTGGCTGCCCACTGGATCACCTCGTGGTAAGCTGTGATGTCGCCTGAGGAGATGCCATCATAGGGTAATGATCCAAATCTGGGTCTCCTGGGGGGTGGAGATCATGATCGTCCTATGCGTCGTCTGTGGGCCCTTGGTCAAATTGACCCTCATGAGGGTTGGCAGGGCCATAGGGGCTGCCAGACCTGTAAGAATAATGTGGGAATCCCTCTGGTGTGTGGAGACAGCGAAGGTAGTGAGCAAGATGAAGGTAGTGGTGGAGCAGGAAGAGGGGAGTGTAAGGGAGAGGGCGGGTGACCCAGTCCCTATATTCTTTAAGCTTGGGAACTATAAGGGGCTCCAAAGTAAGATCCCCCTCAAATGTAGCTTCGTCAAAATCTTACCCACCTGGTGACTGATGAAGAGTCTTTTCTGCCTTTCATCCAGTTCCTTCTGGGGTCTTTGTAGGATGGGTTGCTCAGAATCGTCAGAGTCAACAGATTCTCTGGGGCTGAGGACTACTTCAGGAACAATGGTGCCTTTGGAGTTGACGTTGGCCTTGGCATCGCAATCAAAAGGGTCCTAGGCTCTGAATGGACTGGAGGCTTGAAGTTCTTTGAGCTCAACAACTGTGGAGGGGAAATGTCCGTGGGCAGAGGCCTGGTTGGATCAGAGGCCTATGTTCAGTACCGAGTGGTGTCTAAAGTCAGGAGAGGTCCTGAAGACTGTGAAGCTTTGGACACAAGCATCAATGCCTGACCCCCACAGGGGTGACTGATTCTTTGCTTCTGTGTCAAGCCTCTTTGGAGGGTTAGTGCAATTATCTGTGCTGATGATACTCACGGTCCTGGCAGAGGTCTTCATTCACGGACCTGGTTGGACTTGGATGACAAAACTGCCTCTGGACTAGGTGATGGTTTGTGGGGCAGAATGCCCTTAAGGACAAGAGTCTTCAGTTCCTTCGATGTCAAGTGGGGCCTGTTCTCTGATGATGTTTAGGGTGCAACAAAAGGTGAGACAGGCATCGCACATGGTTTCATCATGGTCTGGGAAGAAGCAGAGTTTATTGTGTGACAGTCAGACCTCGGGAACTTTGCGTGGCATTGGGAACAGTTTTGGAAAGGTGTCCTTTCCATCACCCTTCGTGCCTCCCCAAGGAAGGAGTGAAATTCGAGGGGCATGGGGCCCCATAGAGGGCTTAAGGCCCTGGCAGTTGGGAGTCAATTTTACTAAGGTAAGTCTCCGAAGAAAGTGCAGACAACAAAAGCTCTTTGAGTATTGGTACTGGATTTCATCAAGTGGGCCTGAAAAAAACCCCACGAAGAACACGTCGAATCTTGGAGTTCTGTCGCTTCACATATGAACACAATGGTGGCACAAAAAACAATCTAACCTGGAGTCGGAGATAATTGCCAACTAAGGGTGAAATCACATGACTCAAGAATTTCTCCAAAGAAAAAACACTTGCAAACGTCCCTGAAGAACACTAGATGGGAGGAGTATGCAGAGCATGGGTATCTACAGCAACACAATCTATGAACAGAGATGTTATCCAGTTTTCCGATACAGCGTAAACTTCAACTAGTCTATGACAACATTGGATATGAAAAAACCTACACGGACCCAACTCATATTTATGAGAAGGGGGTCATGGGAAGGGGCCGAGCTTCCTGAATTATTGCCCCAACTCTATAGAGCCATTACCTTATATTCATCTGGAAGCTGTAAGATGAGAGGTGGACCCTGTAATCACTGAATGACAAGTGAGCAATCACAATTGTGAATAAAGCTATATTAATATAAGCTTATTATTTATCTGCCGATGCAGACAGAAGAGGCAGCAGGTAAGACAGACCTTATGAGAATATGATTGATGGTGAATACCTGTTTCCTAGGTAGTCTAAACTGCTTAGTACAGAAATGAAGCGTCAGTATGTTTCTACGTAGATTTGTTAATAGATGTTCAATAGGAAAATGGACTTTCACATAAGGTAGAGTACAATGCAGAAACATACCTGACAATTCAAATGTAAATCTCTCGTTTGCCAAAAGTGATTGTATAAAATAGGTGTTTGTTTCTACTTATGAAATTAAATGGACAAATCCTTAGTTAGAAAAGAGCTATGGTATGAATGAATTTCACTTTGGAAAACTTTACCCTGCTAACAGATTATTTTCCCAAGGCCGGAGTTAGACGTATGACTAAAATAATTGTGTGCTCACTAAATGTATATGGTGTACATTTGCATCAAGAGCACTAAAGGGCTGGTACTTTGGAGGTTAAACGTCTGCAGGGCTGAAGCAAGAGTCAACTTTTAAATAACCCTACAAAGCAGACTGGTTCAGGGGTGTGGAATGTAATAAAATATCTACTTGTCCATGGGGCAGGTTGCTTCATAAATCTACTTGTTTTTTAACAAAATCCACTTGTCCCTTTGGTGCCATGTAGTGCAGCAACAAATTGTTGAAGCAATCTCATTATATAAGAGCTCTGATATTGCCTCTCTGATTATGCCAGGGCTCATACCATAGTAGTGTTTGAATACTTGCAATCCCCTTATTTTGCCACATTTCCGCAGATCTACATACTGGGGCTAAAGGTAGTGGTAAGCAATAGTTCCTGGGTTAAAATGCCCTTTTGAGTCTGTGCAAACCTACTAACTTGCATGTTTTAAGTGTTTTCAACAACTCTTCTCTAATCTTTTCCCATACTGATACATGTTGGAAATTAACTCCTGACAATGGCAGACATAAACCTTCTTCCAGAGTTGAGAAAAAAGTGGTTGGAGGGAAAGTGAACTTGCAAACACTCAGATTTTCTCAAGAGTAAATCTACACATGCATATTTGTTCATGCTTAAATGCAGTTCACAAATATTTTCTAGAGTACTATTTATTGTCCTACTTCTGTAAATTCTTGGGAATTCATGAAAGCCGTATAGCTGCACTTAATGCAAGGACATATACAATGGGAGCACCTTTGAGACTTTCTTTAATAATTGGGCCCCTAAGTTGATCTGGCGTTGACCATGACCTATTGTGTTTACTAAAACTCTCTCTCTCTCTGTATCAGCTGGATTCACTATGAGTGACAGCATTCTGCTCTTTCACAAGGAGCATATCGGCACACAAAATTGTTTTATTCAGTGCTAGTAACTACTGTGGCTGTGTGTGCTTTTTGAGACCAAAAATAATTTTAGCTTTTGCCAATGTTTGTTATAATGGTTTGGGCCTGGCAGCTCTCACACTAATAAGGTTTAGCGAAAACCATGCCAAAACAATTCACACATTGACAAAACTAAAAAGCTGACGACCAGTTTCAGACCTACTGGCTTTGCCAGTGCTTGGTTTTTTTTGTTTCCCATAACCTTCTTGAAACTGGTTACACTGATTTTCCATTATGAATATTTTTGGGAAATACTAGCATGCATCAACATATGTTACTAAATTATGTTGCAAATAAATTGTACCTGCACTTTAACAATAGTTCCGCAAAATGTTTCTTTTCCGCTTTCATTTTTTGATGAACATTTTATTTTGAAAGCAAAGATTCATCAACCTTGCTTTCAATCTTTTGAAAAGAATTGCATCAAATCAGAGCATTCTGGAAGCATTATACATAGCCTCAAACCTTCAAAACGTCTGTACACATTTTTATACTGGAACCACTGTCAGTAATGCAGTCAGAGCTTACATTTACTTAGAGTGCTCTCACCCTAATAAAGGCTTTCAATTAATGAACCATAAATACAAGTTTGAACAGCATTAACATATAGACAAAAATATTACCTTAACTGCAGACAGTGCTCTTCCCTGATCCATAATGTGGTATTGCAAACTGGCATCCAAAGGGTTTTTGCTGCAGAGGGTAGGGCCTACTTGTCCCATGGACAAAATACACATGAAAACTTGCTGCCCTTGACCCCAAACAATATGTCCTGGCCTTCGAGCTACACAAATTCCACATCCCTGACTGGTTCATTCATCACACATATAAACTGTTCTTTCCTCAGAGTGGATAGATAGTCACCTTTCAGTACCCTTTTGAAATGTTAACAGGTGACAATGTTTGATAAGCGAGATACTCCTTAAAGGGGGAGAAAGGAGGCAATGCATAATATCAGGGAAAAGGTCCAAGAATCCAGGGGATTTTCGATTATAATTTTTTTTTTTTTAAAGAGAAAAAAACATTTCTTTATTAGTCGAGGAAGAATAAAACTTCTAGGCATACTCAAGAGTACCAGAATGTAACTCCATAACCTTTAGGGATTTCACAAACATATGCAAGTTGGACAATCAGTTCATTTCAATTTCTACCTGCTTGAGACATAACAAGTGGAAAGCTGTGCCATAAGTTACACAGAAATACTAGAAAGACTTTAGCAAGATATATTAATTTTACAGTTGGGCTCACATAAGAGCTCGTGCTATTCCATAATTAGCTACAGTCCGAAGAATGGAGTTATGGCGAGAGGTTCATTAGAATGTCTGCTGAAAATATTACTGGTTTGTGCAGTGTAATCCTTCTATCAGTCTCCCAAAAAGAGCCAGTAAAATCTAAAATTATTCATTTGTCAATCTGATGGGAGATCCCTAGTCCACTCCAGTAGCGTAACAATAGCGCTCGGGGTACTGCTAGTGGAGTGCTCCTGACTGGGTGGGCACTCTGCATGCGCTTTGCGGGGGGGGGGGGGGGTTGGGGAGTGGGCTCAAGTTTCTTTACACCACCGGTCTGCTCCTGCACGCATGGATGATAACTTTTCAAGCACTGAAGTTGTATGCTACCCAAGGAGCACGGACACTGGATGTTAATTTAGTTTCTGTAGCAAATTTACTTTTCACCATGGTCCCCCCCTGATTTTCCACTTTTTTCTGGGCCGTATGTGTGCTGGCTTTAGGCACTGACAATGGCATCTTAATGTTCATACATCTTCTACAATTTCTAGCAGCAATGACTGCACTTTGTTGTAATGTGGTGAACTAGAGGACAGTACTGTTTTTCACCCTTTTTGAAGTGTGTAAACCGAGTACAATAAATTGTGCAACAGTCAAAAATATTAAACGGCACTTAAACTTTAGATGTGCAGAATGAGTAACAGTGCAACCACATCAGGTTAGTTGTCATCGTAAGACATTTTTCATGAGATTGAGGACCCTTTAAAAATATTGATGTGAATATTCCTACATGATCCTAAACTTAAAGGTATCAGTACAGTAGTTTTCAGAGACAGTCCCAGTAACTTACCCTTTCTAGATCCTGCCGCAAGTGAGTGAAGAGTTGCAACCTTCTGATGAGGACATCTTGCTCCTTCTTTGCAAGATTGTCCTCCTCGTCTTTTTTGGGTGTAATCAAGGGCTTGTTGAAATTAGCTTTTCGCTTCAATATCCAGTATTGAAAGAGGAACTGGGCTACCTCCTCAGTTATTTCTATAGTCCGGCAAACCTCTGGGACACTGACAAATGTGAAAAACTCATCTTCCAGCTCCTGGAGTTTTTGTTTGCGTTGGCTCACTCTCTGCGCTTCTTGCTCTTTCTGATCCATGCGGGTAGAATGGGTCATTTGCACCTCGTGTCCTTCTTCATGACTCTCATTGAAATTTTCCTTTGAACCATTTTTGCATGAGCTGTGATTTTCACAGTAAGATTTGAACTTCACTTCATCACTTTCTGTGAGAATGGTTTTCATCTCCAAGCCCCGGTCAAAAGCACAGGTCACATGAAAGGCTGTCCGGCAGTTTTTCACAGAACACTACGGTAAACACAAACATAAAGACAAACGTTGAAGGTAAAACAGTTAAACCAGGTCATTTTTAACTGCTAATATAATAAAGTATACTTTTGCCAACTGAGCACCAAACAGAAGTCCAGCCCCCGATGATCATCCTTGCCATCAAGAAAAGTTTAATCTGGCCATCAGAGTGGTGTAAACACAAATAAATTCAGTTTATGTCAAAGAATGCTAAGCATAATTGTTGACACAATTTGGCTATCAAAAATATGATTATCTGCTTTTCAACCAATCATAATAGTTCCCAGTGCATATTTCTGTGAAGGACCCATACATAAGAACTGATGGGCGATTTCCAGTGAGGAAAGCATTTTATTTCCATACTCCCAGATGACTACTGAATTAAGAAGATTGTGCTCAGTTTGAATTCTGGTAAAAATTACACCCATCTCCACTTGCGACCATGCCATAACATTATCTGTGAGAACAATTACAGCAGGTAAAATAAATTAAGAAGAAACCACATATGATATGAAACAGACTTTCTGGCTTAAAGCTTGAATCTGGATTGAGAGGACATTCACACCCATGCCAGTCCAAAGAGGAAATAGCATGTGCTTCCATAGTGAATGCAACTGGTTAAACTTCACCTGCATATTTTCTGCACCCGATCCCAATTTATGCTAATCAAACAAGTTACTTACCTTTGGTAATGTCTTATTTGATTGAGAGATAGTCTAGCCGCAGATTCTTTACCTTAGAATTCACCTCAGGTGGCAGAAGGTTTGTCAGCAGTACTCCTGTGCATCAGTAGATGAAAGAAAAAAGAGCTGGTGCATACATAGCAACTAAATGAAGATGAGACGCAAGACAAGAATGAAGCGTACATACATGCAAAATGCACGTAAGCCCTTTTTACGAATGTAGCATAACATATATAAAGATTTACACAATATATATATATATATATATTTACATATATATTCACTGAAAAAACCATAGGTTTCACACATGTTATAGTTAGCTGGACATTTTACTGATAAAAAACCAATGAAATTCCCCCGTTATAGTTACTGTAGGCAACTATAACTCACGCGACCGTAATCCTCTGCTGATGCTAATACTGTATTTAGACACTTATTTGCCCATGTCTTCTTCCATTAAATTTTAGCTATACATATATTACAAATATTTTTTTTTCATAAAGACACATATGTCATCAGCAGAGGATTACGGTCGCGTGAGTTATAGTTGCCTACAGTAACTATAACGGGGGAATTTCATTGGTTTTTTATCAGTAAAATGTCCAGCTAACTATAACATGTGTGAAACCTATGGTTTTTTCAGTGAATTTGCAAGGTTTTTTAAATGCTAATTCCTAACTATAACGTGTGTGAAACCTATGGTTTTTTCAGTGAATTTGTACGTTTTTTTAAATGCTAAGTTACTTTACGCCATTTGTGGCGTGCGCGCCCACTTAACGCAGTTCGTTCCGTGCGCGCACGGTGCCACGCGGTGCGCTTTGCGCACCGCGTGCCCACGTTACGCTAGATGGGCCATGAACGCACGATGCGCTTCGCGCACCGTGCGCACATGGAGGACATATGATGAGCATCGTTGTGACAGGTAAAATATATGTTTTGTTTTCGTGTAATAAGCCATGCACAAATGGTGCCCTTCGGGCACCATTTGCACACTGGGTGGGGAGAATGTAGATATTTTTTTTTTATTATTATTTATTACCGTACGCGTACGGTAAGCGTAATCGGCGAAATTTTCGAAAAAATTAAAATTGCCTTTTTTCACTTGGGGGATCGTTGGGGACTCCCTCGACATGGCTAGGTGCTTGGGAGCTGTCTAAACAGCCCCTTTACATGTTTTTGCACTTTGTTTTTCAACCCCCTGTCAGAGTGCGAGAGAGAAAATGGCGGCCGCCGCTTCCTGGTTTCGACCGATTCGAATGTTTACTAAGATCTAACGGCCCATCAGAATCGCGCTCGCGCACGTCACCGTACGCGTACGGTAAGCGCACCGTAAGCTGGTCAGATATATATATTGATTTAAAGGCTATTTTCTCAGAATCTACTGAACAGATTTACACCAAACCTACAAAAAGGCACTTCCTTGACCTGAGGACTACCTCTCTGCCAAATTTCATTAAATTCTGTTCAGCCGTTCGGGCTGTAGCTCTGTCTAAAGGTCCTATGGAAAAATGCATGGGAAAAACGCGTTTTGGGACCCCCCTTTTATCTCAGCCCCCGCTTGACGAATCCCCCCCGAGACTTTCAGGGTAGGAGCGGAGCTCAACGCCCCACCTATTTTGAAAATTTTGCGAGGATTCGTCGACCGGCGCCAAAGTTATTCAAAATAGAATGTTGCGGATTTCCTATGGTAAGAGGGTCCTAACTATAACTATCTACTGGCGACCGCCAGTAGATTATATATATATATATATATATATAAAAATAAATAATCTACTGGCGGTCGCCAGTAGATAGTTATAGTTAGGACCGTGTTTCCATAGGAAATCTCAAAATTCTATTTTGAATAACTTTGGCGCCGGTTGACGAATCTTCGCAAAATTTTCAAAACTAATGGGGTGCTCCGCTCAGCTCCTACCCTAAAAGTCTCGGGGGGATTCGTCAAGCGGGGGCCGAGAAAAAAGGGGGGTCCCAAAACGCGTTTTCCCCATGCATTTTCCCATAGGACCTTTAGTCGAAGGTACAGCCCGAACGGCTGAACAGAATTACTTGAAATTTGGCAGAGAGGTAGTCCTCAGGTCAGGGATGTGCCTTTTGCATATATGGAGTCAATCTGTTCAGTAGTTCCTGAGAAAATTGCAGTTAAAAAGCACATACATATCTATAGCCGCGCACCCTAACGTGCGCAAGCGTAATTCTGATTGGTTGTTACATGTAAGTCAACGTTCGAATCGGTCGAAATCAGGAAGTGTCGGCCGCCATTTTGTTTGTTTTCAGTGCAAGAGTGGAAAAGGAAGGTGGCGAACGTGAAAAGGGGGCAGGGTAGAGAGTTCCTGACCCCCTAGCCTTTGTCAGGGGGTCCCTGAAGGACCCCGAAGGCAGAAAAAAAACATTTATTTTTTTTTAAATCGCAGAGGTGCGAGCACCGTGCGCGGACGGTGAAAAACCATTTAAAAAAAATAATTTTAATACGTAGTTTATCGAAAAATAAAAATATATAAAAAATAAAAAAAACATACATACATAACTTAGCATTTAAAAAACCGTACAAATTCACTGAAAAAACCATAGGTTTCACACACGTTATAGGTAGGAATTAGCATTTAAAAAACCTTGCAAATTCACTTAAAAAACCATAGGTTTCACACATGTTATAGTTAGGTGGATATTTCACTCGTAAAAAACCAATGAAATTCCACCGTTATAGTTAGTTCAGATAACTAGAACTAGCGCGACCGCCACTCTATCACAAGGATGATGTCATCAGTGATGTCAAGAGCGATGCCACTGACCATGTCTTGAGCGATGTAATATGGGACGTGATGAGCAGAGGATTGAGGGCGCGCGAGTTATAGTTATCATAACATAAGTAGTATGGGCTGAGTAATCAGAAACGGTACTAACCAGAAAAGGGTGATAGAGGGAGAGAAAGAGATCATAACCCTCAACAAAGGAAATAGCCGGCAAACATTGAAAACAATGGTAACTGATTATGAACTCTTAATGAAAGTATAAGAAAACAAGACCATAACTAGTCCCAGAAGCAGGCCAAGGTGGAAGGCTAACCCATAGAGGCCTTGAAAAAGGTATTGAGCCCTATCATCCAACAGTAAGGCATATTCGACAGAGCAATAAAAGATAACGCATAGGTCTAATGACTAACCCCTGTGGGTAGAATATTAGGACATTGTACAGAACAAAATAAAAAGTTGTCCATGGAGAGAGATACCAAAGGGGACCAGCAATCAAACAAGGAAACTAAGCCCAAGAGGATGAAACCATGATGTGCTAGGAACAGATTAAAGTAACAAGGAATCCACCAAAAGGTGGATGAGCCATTAACACACAAAAAGAGACCACATAGTGTCTTTGCAAGGAAAACAATGTAGACAACTTGATGCCACCCGTGTGTATGAACTCCGACAACGGAGGTGTTTGTGGCAATAAGGGAAAAAGACTTGCCCGTAGGCAATAAGCGAGTATGACAGATGTCCTAACAGGAAATGTCAGAGCAAGGACAGCAAGACCGGTGCTAGAAAAAAAGGTTACCACTAAGAGTACTACCACACAGATAAAGAATGTGGAGGTAATCACAAAAAAGACTATCAGCAGGACTGAAAAGAAAATGCAAGTCTTTTTTTGTGTGTGAAATCACAAGAAATAAATGAACCTCATGCACCAGAGTAGCCCATTAAAAGTGCGCCCTGCTGAAGAAGCGCGAGAAGCTCACTAAAGAAATGAAGGACACAGAAAAAAGAATGTCCTAGTGGGAAATAATGGCCATGCCAGTAACTTGGACAACAGCGTAGAGACTGTGGAACGTGTGCCACTGCTCCAGTGGAAATTTAGAGCCTTTGGTAAAACAGAATTACACAAGAATGGTAGCATATCAGTTGCTCTCTCTAAGATCAAGGAGAAACAAGAGGTTCACGAGAAGGGGGATCTCATTGAACAGGCTATATAGAAACTCCCTCAGGGAAAAAAAGTGAACGGTCCCTACAAGGGATGCTAAATGTTATTTATCAACGTGAAGTGATGAGGTAAAAAGTTCCAGCAGTTAGGTTGGTAGTCAGAGCTCGTGAATTCTAGGCCACAAGTGGCTCTCATAAGTAGTGAATACAACCTACAGAGATGCCCTAAAGAGCATGCAACGCAGGTAATTATTCTCGTGCGAGTAAAGAATAATATAGAAAAACAATCTATTGAGCATGGAGCCCATAGTCAAGGTAACAGAACACCTATGTAACAGGTGTTAAACCCATGTAGGGTCCTAAAGGAACCATAACCTGTCATCGACAGTGTAAGAAGCATAAGAATAATACCTGCAGGAAGCAGGAATACCACACCGGTTGTCACCAGTAGGTGGGATAGAGAACCATGGACACTGCCATGGAATGGTCAATCGAGAAAGAAATCAAGGACCAGGTCCCCCAAACAAACTGAAACGGGTGGACAAACAGGAGCAAGAGCAGAGCTAAGTTTCTGTTCCACACAGACTGTCGTGAAAACTGCGCTAAGCAGAGTCAGCATGAGCACCAGAACGGTGGGTGCCATCAAAAGGCATGTCAAGCAAACTGATCTGAACAGCCTCCAAAAAGGCGGATGTTCGTAGCCAGGCAGGATGATGTAGCGTTACTGAAGAAGCCATGGCCCCACCTGCCAAATCAGTGGTATCCATGCAACTTCTAATGATTCATTTAGCACCTGTAGGCCATCTTGGATCAATAGGGTAACCTTGCTCCGGGGATCGTCCAGAAGTGATAGCAACAGACGTGTTAAGGAACACCACAATGTATGGGAAAAGTATCCAAGAACGCAAGATGTATAAATGAAGCTCGAAGTAGAACTTGTGGAGGAGAAGATACGCTTACCACAATCGTTCTGTCTCCTGGAATCGGTCTCACAGAACATGAGGAAGAGAGGCGATATCATGCAAGGCCGAAGCAACCAGTACCACCAAACTATGAGTAGGGTGCCAGAGGAGACAGGGCAGATCACCAGGGAACGTCATTATAGGAAAGCACCGGCTCCACTCCTGTTTGGCCCAGATGGAGAACGCCAATTAGGGGATCAGTAGATTTTTCTACAGAAGGAAGAGTTAAATCCAGAATCAGAGAAACTCGCCTTAGCATATCAGCCTCTGTAGCAAGACCAGGAGGGGAAAGAAGGCCCAAGGCTAGGGCAGACTCTAATCCACTAGCTTCGCCCAATTCAGTCAGCCAGCTATCCATAGGAGGCCGTGCAGCATCAGATATGGGGTGTAGAAACCCCGACTTGTCCCCATCACCTCCTAAACAGTTCTTTAGAAGGAAAGAAATTGGAGGGCTTCACAGAAAGCGGAAGAAAGGTGTCCGAGATAAGTGGCACCACTTGCTCCGCACTCGACGTTGACCGGGGCAGAGTTGGCAATGCCTCGACGTCAGAAAGGGAAAGTGGCATGGTGTTGATCTGCGCTGCTACGTCTTTGGCTGATTGGATACTGATGCCATAGGTGGGAACCCTGAAGGGCTGTGCACCGGTGCAGAGACAGTCGACCATCGAACCAGAGGGCCAAAATGAGGTTGAACCCGTCTGTATGGACACAGTCAAGGCACCTCTCACCTCCTTGGGGCCCAAAGGTGCTCTATGGGAAGGTGAAGACCCAAAGATGGCATGCAGAGAGCAATAATATGCTCGCATTTGGGTCAGTCTCGCCTCGGCTCCAGGGTAGGCAGGGAGGCACGGGGCGAACTCGTGCACGGAGTCCTCAACTAGCAAGCAGGAGGAGGCCAGAAAATTGAAATCTCTGCGCGGTGAAGTCGGGAGATGCCGCAACTTCGACCTCTGGCGTCAACACTTACTGAGGAACTATGATGGAGTGTGACATCCACGGAAACGGCTCCCGGACAGGGCCTGAAAACAGACCGTGCAGTGACTGAGAACCGTGCCGGCAGGAGCTTCATCCGACGTGCCTGTAGCGCCTTCGGTCAAAGCTGACAACAGAAGTAGCGCTCCTCAGAGTCATGGTGCTCTACCAAGCACCACACACAAAAGGAGTGAAGGTTCGTGGATGACAATGCCGTCCTCAAGACCAACACGTTTTAAACCCTGAAGGCATAGAAAAAGCACACTGTTCTAATGACGAAAATGGACCAAAAACAGCCTAAGGTAACGCTTCTCCAGATCTGCGTTGTAAGCGCAAAGAAAAAGAAACTGGCTTCAGCAAGTCGGGAAGGGCTTATATGGCCTCAGGTGATGTTGCATACGTGGACGACATCGGTATGGAGTCGCACAACGCCTTCTACAGACGCACAGGGGTACTGCTGAAAAAATTCCAGATCCAGTGCGGCTCCTGGGGAGAAATCTAAGGTAAGGAATCTACGGCTAGACGTCTTTATATCAGATATATGCTTGTTTTGTATTCTGGTGTTCAACCACCACAAATCACATCAATGTAACCTACTAATTTAGTTTTTAACTGCATAGTCGCAGGATCTTGCTTTTAAGTCTTATCAATACAAAGGCCGTGAAGGTTTAACTGTATCTGCTTGTTGTATGCTTAATATTTCCAATTCTCCAAAAATACAATTGTTGTACCCTTTTCCCCTTTATGTGGGATTTGTTAAAATTTTCTGACATCAGTTTTTTTGTTTCACAAGTCTCTTCTCTCCTACTCTTAAGATTTGATTTTACAAGTACTGCTTTTAGATCTGATTTTTACGGATTAACGTCGATACTGAGATGAAGCAATACCCAGACGTTAAACAACTGTTCATTTTACACATCTCACCATTATCTGCCTCACTTGCCACAAGACTTTAGCAGTTAATGCCTTTCCTTATATGCAAACTATGGTCTATACATAGTTTCCTGGTCCGTTTTTACTGTGCAACGCCAGGGCATCCCACCAGGTAAAATATGACAAAGTTGGATGCATATTTAAGGAAGAACACAAAGGCTTTTACTAATAAAAAAATTGCAAACACCTAAACCCTTCTTCAACCTAAATGTTTTGGGTCTACACACAAGAGTAAAAACATGTCCACAGTTCAGGAAACAGTAATAGTTTGATGCGTCTCAGATGTCTGTCAGAGAAAGAAATGAGATCTCAACTTTGTAAACTAACACATTATTTAAGTATTGCTGCACAGCTACAACATGATGCGTTTCAGGATTGCTGTTCCAAGATAAGATCACATGATTTACTCAACATATGCGGAGGGGAAATTACTGAACCTACAGAAGAAAGAAAAGAAACCCCACAAGTTTCCAGAAACTAAAGCTGAGAATTCAGTTGTCCGTGGAAAAGACTGAATGGTGGAAAATTACCAGATCTCAATTGTGAGATTATTTCAAGTTTTTTCTGAAGCTACAGAAAAAGACCCATCACCAAACCAAAAATACTTTTTCCTATGATTTAAAGTAGCCATTATCATATTGATCAAAGGGTGCGTTACAATGTGCAGGGCAAACAATTAGCTTCCATGAAGCCAGAATAAGTGTTGAATAATACATGATGAACAAGCTCTTTTAGTAGAATGTATTGACAAATCAAGAGCCCCGGAAGATCTCGAAGGAAGGGAGTAGTATGATCTCTTATTCTGGTCACAAGTAGGAGTCTGGCAACTTCCTTTTTTGCAAGTTGTAATCTTTTTATCAGTTAGTTTAAAAGAGCGAGATATATCTCCCTGCCATTGTCAAGGTGAGACTAAACAAGGAGTATGGAAACGATGTTCTTTATTGATAAACAGTAAACGTTTTCTTTAGAAGTTTGATCTGTCAAAGACACGTGCTAGTATGCAAATGTTACTTGTAATTCCAGTTCAGCATTGTAGGAATCCCAAATGCTGAATATTTCTACCAAATGTACGAGGACCATGGAACACTTCTTCTGCATAGTATAGAGAACAACCTCTTCTTTGGAAGCAGACATATTAAAGTCATTCATTTGTCACTTGCATGGCGCTAAGCAGAAAGGTTTTTTCTGAGCTTCTCATTGGAATAACCAATTGAGAAAATAAAAAAAAGCTACATGCAAACTTGTATTTCAGTGGAGAAAAATGAAGAAAAAGAATGCATGCTAGGCTTCAGTGAATCAGGTCCAAAAGACAACACCGCTTCTTTAAGGGCTCTGCGGCTTCCCTCTCACAACATGCACCGCACATGTAGTTTTCCTCACAGACTCAGTTATTTTTAAACGGAAAAGTATAATTTTAATTATATTACAGTACAAGTTGCTTACCTTCCGTAACGATAGATCTGTAAGAAATATTAGTTAGGGATAGATTCCTTACCCAGGCATCAGACAGGATCCGGAAAGTTTTCATCAGCAGTACCCCTGCGCATCGGAAGGTGGCGTCGTGGTCGCCGAGATGGTGTTGCGGCAGCTACTTAGACAACGCCCTCGCGCGCTGACGACAGAGCTGCAGGGGAGGCCCCACCCGCACCCTCAGCCGGGACAGGCGAGGGGAAGTCAGAGAGCGATGGCGCTTCTTCGACTTCTTGGAATGCTTCGTCTTACCTGACCCCGAGTGCGAAGACTTCGATCCCGATTAACGATGTTGGTGGCTCCGTGACCGGTCCCTCTACCTCCCACGAGACCTTGAGCGGCGCAGAGCCGACTGCTGGAATTCAAGCAACTTTCGGGACCGCTCCCGCAAAGTCTTCGGCGCCATGGCCCAGCTGTCAGGGAACAACTTGGGGTCGTGGTCGCATCCCAGGCAGTAAAGACACACGTGGTGCAGGTCCGTAACCGACATCATGTAATTACAGTCCCCGCAGGACTTGAAACCGGGCATCCCTACTGCATCAGGAGTCGGTCGACTCGAAAATAGAGACAAAAGGCCTCGAAAAAACTCAGTCAAAAAGTGACTGGGGGTATCTCTCTCTGCGGATCTGCGCTTGCTGGCACGGAAAAACAAATAACTGACGTCAATGCGCGAGGGTGGCGTCTAAGTGGCTGCCGCGACGCCATCTTGGTGACCAAGACGCCAACGACGGAGCGGAGTCGCACAATGCCACCTTTCGACTTGCAGCGGTACTGCTGACAAAAACTTTCCGGATCCAGTCTGACGCCTGGGGGTAATTCTAAGGTAAGGAATCTATTACAAACGTGTTTCTTTCAGATGGAAAGTACTGGTATTTGTGAAGGAGGGTGAATTTATATAACTTGAATGAATTTCTATAGTGCATAGCTGGAATTACAATTAAGGAACATTCCCTTCTGCATCATAGGATCCTCACTGATAGGTACAAATGCAGAATAGAGTAACAAGCATATCCCTCTTAGCGGGTACCATTATTTTCCAATAAAATCTATACAATACAGTAAAGGCTGAAAATCTATGCAGAGCACTTATGCATCCAACAATGATTTATTTAGTAGACCCCCATCCTTGTACAGAGAGGTCCTTAAAATAGCGTCTATAGATTATTTAAATACATCAGTCTTAAACCTCCTAAGTATCTGGTGAAACAATTGACAACTTTAACTTGCTCACAATACCTTGGGTACACACTCGGATATGTGATGAGTAAGGCAAAATAGACATTAGGATCAAATGCAAGTGATTACACATCTTACAGATTTTAACATCATAACATTGCAAGTGCTAACATTTTGAGCAACTTGACATATTTCTAACATCACTGGTCAAATATAATCTTCATTTGTAATATAATATTTCTTTACATTGTGGCATATCAGGAATTTACAAGACTGATGCCAAAACCAGGGAGATCCACCAGTGATAAAGCCATATCATAGGCCTCCAAACAAATAAAACGCCATGGAGTGGGCAACCCGGAGGTTGAGCTAGAAGGCAAAGGCTACCATCAGGATCTTCTTCACTTTAAGACAGCCAGTTACCCACAACAAAGTTAGTTTAGAATTTTTTTTATTTAACAGCAGGCACCTTACGCTGTTCAAGATCTTTTGTTTTAACTGCGTTTTTGGTCACAGTATATGTAGGTTATTGGCACACATGGACTCCCTCCTCAACTTAAAAGTGGCTCTTCACCCGTATTGCACCACAGTTGTAAGAAAACACTCCCAGCAGCATAAAATGTGTAGATTTGTGCATCTTTTTGTTTGTTTCTAAATAAAATGTCAACACTCATCCTACATCTAATGAATGTAATGTTCTTTCCTTGGGGTAGAAGGATTCCTAAAACAAATAGTGTTAGAGAGATGGATTGATTAATATAAAAAGCTGAGAAAACTTTGGAGAGAAAATATAGGTGTGTTCTTAAACTACCCTACTGTGATGAAATGCAGTATACGGTTCAACAGCGGATAGAGAGGACAGCTCCATGACTCTTCTAGAGCACAACCAGAAAAGCTACCTTCCTAAAAAGGTACTGCAATAATGTCTTATTGATCGGCTAAAAAAAAAAAAAGGAACCAATAATTAAGATGCCGCAAAGTTGCGTTCCCATGAAGGAGAGGGCAGCTGTCTTGGAGGTAAGGTCTTCTTCAATCTGGGATCATGAAAAAAGATCTTTGGTCTGGTCCTATCTAAGTAGAGATGATAGCTAAATGTACTTTTTGAACACAAAACATATATCGTCAGATCTTGGAAGTGGTCTCCCCCTTGTGAAAAGGACACATCTGTCACTACGATCTGAGAAGGTAGGCTCCAGTAAAATCGTATTTCTATTAGACGATTCTTTATCTTGCACAACTAACTGAGTGACTCTCGGGTTTGTGGCATTCACTTCAGTTCATCTTTCAAATTGTCTAGTATTGAATCCATTGGTTTTCCATGTCCTGCTTGGGCAGTCTCATGACATTGTTTCCTAGTATGGGCAATATCTGACATGCAATAGGAGAAAGAGCTTGCAGTACGAGTTGTTCTTTCTTCAAAATGGTAGACACTCTGTCCTCCAAAGAAGACACTTCTATTTTTGTGCTCAGAGCACTGCCTAAATAGACTACAAATTGAACCGGAGCCAATGTTGATTTTGTATAGTTAACATGGGGACCTAGACTGTGAAGAAGGGAAAAAGTGGTGTAGAAATCCTGTTGAGACTATTCTGGTGAAGGAGTTTTCATTACCAGTCATCTAGGTATATATACGTGCAAATCTTTTGTCTTCTTAAGAGTGCAGTCATAACTGCAATGCAAACAATATTTGTTTTTAAAGGAGAGATGCTACCTTCTTTCTGTGTTTTTCAGTGGAATTATCAAGGGAGACAATTTGAATTGAATTAAATACCCTTTTTCAAGGATTTGCAAACCTCACTTGTCTGATTAAATTTGTTTCCACTTTTCCAGGTGTTTCAGTACACTACTTCCTGCTAGAGTGAGTAAAAGAGTGAGAGGAAGTGGGATACTC
Organism: Triturus cristatus; assembly: GCF_964204655.1. Taxonomy (NCBI): domain Eukaryota; kingdom Metazoa; phylum Chordata; class Amphibia; order Caudata; family Salamandridae; genus Triturus; species Triturus cristatus. The sequence goes on from NC_140582.1 coordinate 409,656,021, forward strand.
ATTGTTTCCACTGGTGGATTCAGAGGTGGTAAAGGATCCTGAACAGATGAGCAGCAACACTTACCTTCCTTGGCAGTTTCACTGTAAGAGGCGAAATGAGTGTAGTGAAGGAGAGTTTTTCTATTAGTGAAGATGGAAAAATTGAAGAATGTCTCAATGGAAACGCATTCAACGTTGATGGAAAACTCAACGCCAATGTTCGACACTGATCTGCTTGCCATTGGTGAAAATAGTTTGGTGACAACCTTACTGTTAATGGTCCTTGCATCAGCCGAATCTTCCACGCCACTTTAGACACCGTCAGGATCTTTGACAGTGAACATGTCCGGATCGAGCATGCCTTGATGTTCCCATGACCTCCAGGAGTGTGTCAAATGACAGGGATAGAATATGTGATACCTGTTCTCCTTTATCTCCTCTACCAGGAGATTTTTCTCAGAGAATGCATAGGTTCAGTAGAGGACTTACCCCTCTCTTGTGCCTTTAAAATGTCTGCCTCCAATGAAGATCTATTTCCACAATACTATGGAAAAAAAATGTTCTGAGGTCCCTGCATATTGGCAGGAATACTCTATATTTAGGACTATCAGTGAGGAATCAACAATACAGAACGTTTGATACCTATGCCTCAAAGAAGAAGTCTGCATCCAAATGAATTTCTTGGCTTGGTACAGTGTTAGACGAAACTGAATGAGAACCTTGAGCATAGTTTTTTACAGACCAATTCTGGTTCTAAGGAGTTCCGGTTTACCTGGATTATATTCAGGAAGCTTAATAACATCCATCAGTAAAACAATACCAAGTTGTTAGTGAACGAATAATGAAGAGCAGCAACTTGTTAGTGAAAGAGTACTGAAGAGCAGCAACTTGACCAGATGGATGACTTGTGCAGCTCAGTGTTGTTGACATACAGTTAACACTGGATTAGGAGGGAGATAGGTAATTTAGCTAAATGTAGCACACACATGTTGAAGAGTGGGGGAAAACAGCAAGTCCTGGGACACAAAGCAGCAGATCTTCCAAGCTTCTGTTACAAAGGGTGCAGAGTAACAATTTGCTCGTGCTGTTACTATATACCCATATGTATGTACGAGTTGCTGTGGCTCAGTGGGCTCTATTTCACACTTCTGTAGTTCACTATTTCTGATCTATTTGTATAGGCATCATTACAAATGTGATTTTGATGTTTAGTATAAAAAGGATAGCAACTATGCTCCTTCGCTACAGAATGCTTTTTTGTTACTTACAGATGGCATATGCCTAGTAAACAAAGCTCTCAAATCAGACTACCCATGAACGGCGAACAATTTATATTAACTTCTTCATAAGACCTATATCTACTAACTATCCCTGCGCATGTCAATCTGACCTTTTACTGTGGGAACAGAAAAGGATGAATAACCTTCCTTGTACCCAGGACTGCAGCCTCCATTTTCCTTGAACTGACCGGCCTCATATTTATAGAAATAGCAGGTCTCAATACTGGCAACAAATTATTGCTAATTAAAATCTTCAAATGATTTAGCGTTTGAAAAAAAGATCTGGATAAAATACCTCTGAGCTCATGATCACCTACAGGAGGACATAATTTGAATGGAGTAGTTTTTTACCTGTAACTCCAGTTCTCTTGTAGGGTTATTTACGTGATAGTCATAATCATGTGAATAGTCCCGCCCATGTGCGTGGACCCTGGAGCGCTTCATTAGATGTATCTTCTTAAGTTGTCATCTTCTGCCTTTCTTCAGGAAGGCCTGCAAGGACACTTAAGAGATAAAAAGACAATAATGCAGCCTAAGAAACTTGGCTACACTGGCCATTACTTCACCTTGAAGTGAAAAGGATAGCCAGTTAAACTTTAAGTTTAGTAATTTACTGAGTTTTACATATATAAAACTCTCCTTCACAAAACTCATTTTTCATGATAGAGATGAAAGGAATGGATAGAGAAGCCCCCATAGGCTGTCACTATGTGTCTGCAAATGGGTACAGTGCCTTTAAGAGTCTCCAGAGACCCCTGGTTTCCCATGAGGCACAGCCAGAGGCATTTACTTTCAGTTTTGTTTTGAAGGCGTAAATAAGCAGCGCCTGCTGAGTCTTGAGAACATCTGTATCTGCAACCGGGGAGGAGGGCGGGTTTCTTATGACTATCGCGGAAATACCACTACAAGAGAACGGGAGTTACAGATAACAAACTACTCCTTCTCTTGTCGGGGAATTCCGTGTATAGTCATAATCATGTGAATAGACTAGCAGGCCCATCCCCAAAACAACTCACCAGCGGTGGCAGAACAGAGAACAACCGCACTATTCAGCAAATAGATTTCGAAGTGAAGCCTGTTCAACCTGAGCATCTGACTTAGCATCAGTATCAAGGCAGTAGTGCTTAGTAAATGTGTGGACTGACTTCCAAGTGGCAGCCTTACAGATTTCTGAAATAGGTACATTACGAAGTAAAGCCGCAGTAGCTGCTTTACCTCTAGTAGTGAGCCCTAGGCTTACTAATCAAAGGTTTGTTTGCTTTTTGATAACACAGCTGAATACATGAAACAATCCACCTAGAAATGGATTGCTTAGAGGTAGCTAGACCAGTTCGAACTGAGCCATAGTTTACAAATAGCTGGTCTGTTCTACGGATATCCTTAGTTTAGTCTAAATAGAATTTCATGACTCTCCTAACGTCAAGAGAATGCAGTGACCTCTACGCAGGAGAAGATGGATTTTGAAAAAAGTAGGTAATGTAATAGTCTGGTTTACATGAAACCCCGACACAACTTTAGGAAAGAACTTAGGTTGCATCCTCATAACTACCTTAGAGGAATGAAAGACTGTATAAAGTTCTTTACAACAACGTAATGGCCACAAGGAAAGCCGTCTTCCAGGACAGATGCTGAAGAGAAGCCTTATGAATGGGTTCAAACAGTTCCTTCATTAGTCGTGAAAGGACTACATTCAACTCCCAGGGAGGCGAAGGACGCCTGATGGGAGGAAACACTTTCTTCAATTCTTCAAGAAAGTCTCTGATGACTGGGATTTAAAAAAAGGAAGTTTGTGAAGGACATTTCCTATAAGCAGTCAAAGCTGCCAGATCAACTTTCCCAGAGGCTGAAGCTGCTGCCTTCTGTCTCCTCTGCTCCATTCCTTGGATCCGAATCCTCTCCCTGTAACATAGGGTGCACCTGGAAAAGGTCTTACAAATGGCACAGGTGTCAGAAACATGGGACACAGGCAAACACAGGATACGGACTCTGTGGGAATCCGACTTGGCCTTCTTCCTACCGCATTCAGGGCACTTGTCAAATAGAGATGGCATTTTGACAAGAAAACAGCATAAATTCTGCCAAAAAACTACAGCAGTAGTTAGCCAAAGGCCAAAGACGTTGAGTGAAACTGCTAAAGGTCCAGAAAAAAATCACTAATTTTTATGAAATACCATAAAAGGGGGCTTCTCTATCCATTCCTTTGATCTCTAGCATGAAAAAGGAGTTTTGTGAAGGAGAGTTTTCTAGGTGTAAAACTCAGTAAATTACTAAACTTAAAGTTAAACTGGCTATCTTTTTCACTTCAAGATGAAGTAATGGCCAGTGTAGCCTAGTTTCTTAGGCTGCATTTTTGTATTTTTATCTCTTAAGTGTCCTTACAGGCCTTCCTGAAGAAAGGCAGAAGATGACAACTTAAGATATATCTAATGAAGTGCTCCGGGGTCCACGCACATGGGCGGGACTATTCACATGATTATGACTATACACGGAAATCCCCTACCAGAGAAATTTAGTTACTAACAGTGGTTTACAAAAGGCGACATGCAAGTACACTTTTTCACTTCAACAATCTTCTCTGTCTAGAACGTTTGAGATCATGAGATGTACAAAGCATACCTAGCGGTAGAGGATATTAAGTGAGCACTGCATAAAGCACTCATTAAAGGGCCATAGTTTTAAATGAGGCGACTAAGTAGATTCAGCAGCAGCTATATAATTGAATATTTCCCTTTACAGGGCAAACAGTAGGATGGTTTTAGAGAGGTTGATTGTGTTCCAGATACATGTGCATCAGATGGAATGTCTGCATCTTGAATGAAACCTTAATGCCACCTCTTGGAAGTACTCTTGCTTGAAACCTTGTATTGCTCTGGTAACCTGCAGCTTTAGCGTTCCTTCGCAACAGTAGTGAGAGACTCAAAACACACCAGGTGTGAATACATCCGAGACAACATACCAAGATTCCTATTGTGCATTTACTCCATGCCATCACAAAAACATTTGATCATTCTAAATAAGTCAGAAAAATGTTAACACGCATTATCACCTCACTTCAACCTCACCCATGTCTCACTTTATATATATATATTAAAAAAAAAAGCAAATCTCTTCTAAACATTAGCTCATAAATGACCCATTCTTATCAATGACTTCGCTACATTTCAAATATATCCACAACTGCTCCACCACTCTCTTACACCACGACTACATCCCAACTCTCCCGACTATACTCTCACAAATTAGGCCACAACATGTCTGCCTGAACTAATTCCCATTATTAAAGCTTCCAACCCATCTTGGGCACCATCTAATTCTGTCAGTCCTCAAACTATCAAATATCTAGCCCTTACAGCCCGCATTGTTCTCTGTCCAACATATCCAGCTGTTAAGTCACAAATGGCACATATTTAACTTGCTGTGCTTCACATTTGCAGTGTTTCTATTTCTTATAAGAGAAAAATACTGCTGACCCCCCCCCCCCCCCCCCAAAAAAAAACAAATGCTGGTCAGTATGTCAACTTCTCTTCCCCCCCCCCCCTCCAAGAGACTGGAATGATTTTTCTTCAATCACCTAACACTTACCACCTTTGCTCCAATAACCCTAAATTAAAATATTCCCTTCCTGTCTGACTCTGTACCTTTTATCAACACTGCCCATTACAAGCAACTTTCCTCCTTTCTTCTGGGCCGATCAACCACCTTCAATACTGTTGACCATGCTATCTCCTCTCTAAAACCACTAGACATTTACTAGCTTGGCTCACCACATACCACTCCAAACGATAATTCTCAGATGCATGGAACTCAAAGACATCAGCATCCACCCTTTACCAGTAAGTGCCCCTCCAGCCTTTTTCCCGGGCATTTCACTGTCTTCACTCTGCTTCTTCAGCCTCAGCGACAGTATCTCCTCATTCAGTTTTTCTATTCCCCTTCATGCAGGCAATACCCAAATCCTTTTCTACAGTTACCCAGCACCTCCAGTCACACACCACAAGCTTCTTTGCAAAGATAAGATACTGACTATCATTATAGTTGCTTATGCTGACCTCCTATAAAACGGAAATCATGAACTTGGCTTCTTCAACAGCATCCCTTTCTCTTACAGACTCCATCCACTCAACCTGCTTTCTGAGATCTGTGTTACAAACCACCAATACAGGAGTTCATTTCAGCCCAGCAATGAAAATGGAAGCCTTTGTTACCAACACAGCTACTGCAACATGTTCCCACAAACTGAATATATGCAAGATACAAACACACAAACTATTTAACAGAGCCAAAACACTAATCAACTCTGTTTCTCAGTATACTGGATTACTCAAATGGTCTAGATGCACTCCACAATACTCTTTCACTAACCTAGATAGAACCATAAACCTTCAAATCCAAACACTGTATAATTTACCCAAGCATACCCCACCTAAGCCATACCGCCAATCAGTCAGCTGGCTCACTGCCATCAGCTACGTCACACACAAGTTCCTGAAGTTTGTTTTTAAAGCATTAAATTGTCTGATTGGAGACTAGCTCTCTGACATTCCAGACCAACACCCATCTGCTCAAAAACTATGGTATGCCTACCTCAACTTTATAGATACATCCAAGCCACTGTTACAATCTTTCCACATCTTAGGTGCACTGCACAAAAGCTTCCTCCCACCAGAAATCCAGAACACCTACTCTGCAAAAGAATTTGAAAACAGCACAGAAAATTCCGATTCAGAAATGTGAAAGAAGAGTGATTACACCTCAGTCTAGCTGCAAACATAGAAATCCTATATAATCCATTAGCTAGCTCTACGTGAAAATGTAATTAAATACACGTCAAAGCGTTAGTTAATTGTGCATCTCTGCCAGTCTATACCATACAACTGGTATAATTAACACCTACAACTATAGTTGCACAATATTAACAACCATATTTAGTTGAATCGTGTCCAGGCATTGACGCCATGTAAAAAGTTAATGGATCAAATGTATATGCTATCAAATTAATAAATAAAAAAGTTGGGAAGTCGTGAAATCTGAGAGGCCAACTTCACACAGCCCCGAAACTGAACATCAACCCTAACTTTCGGCTTCATATTCACAGCAGATAGCTCTGGTAGGAAATATCTGACTGGTCAATGCTCACATTTACCAGTTTCATACATTCATGGAGTTTGTTCACTGGTGCAAAACGTTAAAGGACTCTATGTAATGTGTCATGCTTGTGCAAGTCATACAGTCTACTTCTATGGAAACCACGTGTCAACGAGGCACCTACACATTCAGTGGTACTAGACTACATAGCAAAAGTAAAACAAAAATAAATGACTAAAGCTCACTGAAAAGTCAACTTAAACGAAAAGGGTACTGGTAAACAACTAAGTTACACTGCTCTCACGCCCAATAAATAAATAAATGTTTTCCAGGGAACTGCATGTCCGAAGTCCATTCAGAAAATATCTTTGAAAAGCTAAATAACGCCTAGTAGAATAAAGTATGCCAAATGAACCACAGGATGGCAGTCTATCAATGCATTGTATCCAAGTACATGTTTCAACTAGCAACTAAAGTAACAAGCATTTACAATGCAATAGGTCTCCCCATTGCGAAATTTTGAGCTATTGGCATTTTAAATGGCAATGCCTTTTATAATATTAAAAGGCATTGTCGTTCACAATACCAGTAGGTCAAAGTTTGGCAAAAGCAAGACCTATTGTATTGCAAAGTGCGGTGTCCGTGAAGCGGGCGCTGCTCTCACCATTAAAGTAAAAAATATATATATATATATATATATATATATATTATATATGAAACAGAGCTGTGTCCTTGAGGTGGGCGCCGCACTCAACATTTAAGTTAAAAAAAAAAAATGAATCCAATAGCAGAGTCCCTGAAGCAGGCGCTGCATTCATCTTAAAAGAAATTAATTTTTTACGTGGCCATTGTACTGTGAATGCTGTGGGGGTAGGGTGGAGCCACTTATAAAGTCAGAGCGGCATAGCGCTCCATAGGAAAAGCGACCGCCATTGTCCTGTGTGGGCGCGCTGCAAATACAAGAAGTAGCTGCCATTGTCCCCATTAATCAATAAACAAAATTGTGCTCAACTACTTATAACACAGACCATGTAACAAGCCAAGGTGACAAATACAGTCAAGACGGCACCAAGGAGGAACTAACAAGCATATTTACGAATCAGAGCCAGCATTTATTTAGGACTGTGGCACAAGCAAATGACAAATATGGGCGGAGTGTGGGCGGAGCTTCAAGTGCATACTCCAATACAGTATGCCTCGCAGAGCAGCGCATGCACGATGCCTTATAGGCTCGACCCAAAAAGGTACACAGTTTGAACAAAACCTACGAGGGGGCTGTCTTTAACTGACAAATTGGTAAAAGACACGGGAATTTGACTGTGGGAAAGGATCACTTGTTCGATATAGAGGAAGGCTGGTTAGAAATTTGAAATAAATCAGTCTTGTACACGTTGACCTCAGTCTCCCCGTGCAATCATGGGATGTCCACTACATGTCCAAGAAGAGAAATACATGCCTGAATCGATGATGTGGTGGTCCACAAAGACCGTATTAACCCCCATCCCTTCCCAAAATACATACAGACCATTCATATTAAAGCCTTTTTTGTCATTTCACAATAAAAAAACAACGTAAGCCGTGGTTGGTGTTTTAAAGACCTTGGACTAAGTACCATGTTATTTTTTTATTTTTTTTTATTTTAACATATCACTGTCAGCTCTAGATTTTGCTAGTCATAGGAAATATATTACATGATCCTGAAATTCAAGACGGGGAGACAGCAGTAAAAAAGAAGGAGCATAGTCCCTTTCAATTCCCTCTCGCAATGTTAAAAGGTTGTATCAAGCTCTAGCAACACACAAAGACCAGGTTCCACCTGAACACAGCAGCAGTGTACTCCACACACAACATGAACAAGATGTGCAGCATTTGTACAGGCAGGGAGATTGGGTGTTAGCAGAGTCGAGCCTCTGCCCTAAAAGGGCCTAACTACCTGGTGCTCCAGCAAATGGAAATGATGAGGACAGCAAGCAGGGCACAACCCATGTGACAGCTGTGGGTTATTTTATCAGGTAAGAGGGGACTGATGTGATTGTGTTCTGTCGCTTTGGGTATACTGGTAGGTATGAGTCTTCTTGGCAATTGGGAAAGTCAAATGGGTTGTGTGGATGCAGGTATGGTACAAAGAATTTCAGTGATGTGGAAGGCACTGACTGAGTAGACTGGCAGAGCCAACAGGGAATGAAGCAGGAGTGATGGGCAGAGGAGACCAAGGAATCGGAAGCAATACTCATTGGGGTGACAGCAGGTGGCAAAGAGTAACAAGGGAACATTCTCCCAATACTATCCCAGTCCACCTACCCAAACATACAGATCTGCTAGGTACCCGTATGGGGCATAATGTCCCCGCATTGGTGGGTACCAGGAATGCTAGACCAACTGTCAAGCAGGGGAGAACAGAAGAAAGACCGCAAATGAAGGTTTCTCTGAGTGGACAAGCAGTGACTTTGAAGAGGATTATTATCAAAGGTTTTTTTACTTTGAGAAACGGACCAGAATTCTGGAATAGAGTGTGAATGAAGGCAATGTAGTGCAACTTTGAGGTCATGGGTTTTCATGGCTCAAAGCACATTTTAAAATATTTTCAGACTCCTCAGCCACAGTAGGAACAGCTAAAACTGGCAGAGCAAAAGCGAAAAGATGAAAGATTTCTTAGTTAGGCAAAGGCTCCACAGAAATAGTTTAGCGGTGCTAAATTGAGGAGGGAATAAAGATTCTAGATTAAGAAAACATCACGAAAGTAAACTATTTTGTTTCTGATAAACTCATATAAAGATGTTGAGCTAGATGTACAAACCTTTTTGCATCCCATACGGGCATGTTTGGGAACTCAAAGAAACATTTTCGTATGTATAAATCCTAAATTGTGATAACATGTTACCGCATCGCAATTTGGAATTGCGAATACATACAGATTTGGTATTTGGAAGGGTTATGTTTAGGGCATTGCTTCCAAATACCGAATCTGAATGGGATGTATTAAGTTTTGCTAGCGAATTCTAGCTGCAAACATTAATATTTTACTGACACCTTGAAGGAGGTGGTAAACTCTTTGCAAATGGGAAGGGGTCACTCGGGAATATCCCTATATGGACAGACTAACAGCCTTAATTAGGGTTCGGTAGACAGAATACTCCATCACAAACGTAGATGATGCCCATCCACTCTCTTAGAAGTGCAGTACAGCCTATGTCACTTGTAATACGGTGGATACTATATCAGCCACGTTTTGACGGCATATGCTAAATAAGTCCCCAAGTGTTTGTTCCTCATAATAAACCAGGGGTAAAAGTGTTATCAAAAGAGAAGACGTAATATTTCTAAAAATACACCTATCGATATCCACTTAACAAAATCAGGAAAACCAGCAGCAATGCAATGGTTATATGCTCCTAACCTCACCTGTATGGAAGCCCCAGTCTTCTCATTGCAAAGACTGCACACTAAAGCCCATCTGCTGCTGGGAATATGGGACACCTTTGTTATAGGTTCCATCTTCTCTGGACTGCCGATGCTTACCTAAGACACGAGGAGGAATTATTATTCATGAAAACATTTTAGTTCTTAAATATCAATCTAAAGATTAACTGGGCTGCAGTGCCCTACATTACTGCTATATCACTTCCTCCTTAGATACACAGTTTGAACAATCCCCAATACTTTCACTTCAAATTAAGCAACTCATAGGAGCTTCAGACCAAAATACAGATTTCATTTTGCAGATCACATGAATGCAAACATTTTTTTAAAAAAAGCTGAAGTCATAGATTATAACTTTCAGTGGACTCCTTCCAGGCAGTGTCACATAAAACCCTTTAAAGAACAGTCACTTACCTATTACTACTGTTCTCCAGCAGTTTGTCATATTGACATACTTTTATTATGCCCAGTCATTGAGTTGAAAATCCTCAAATAAATTCCTAAAAACTACAGAATTCACATACATTTATTTATCACTACTTTAGCTGTACACTATGTGCAATGTCTCTACCTCTCTATGTGGCTTGAACCCTGACAAAGGTGGTGGTGATACAGAGCTCCACATTCCTCAGAAACTTCCACAGCAGATTTTCAAATCAAGATGTGCATATGTCAAGACGTCATACAGAATAGGGAATGAAAAGGGAGTTGCCTGAAAATCTATTAAATGTACTAAAGCTAAAGAACAGTAGGCACATGTAAGCAACTTTGTTTCTTATCCAGCACTTAAACTTTCATAGATTTACAAGCTTGAGTTATAACTATCAAAGTAGTAGAGACAAACTACCAAACAAGTACGTCGCAACCGCTTCAGATCTTGACTGGATTCTTTGACAGTAGTGCTTTGTGAACGTGAGTGGAGCAACATGTTGCTGCTTCATAAAAATCTGTGAGCAGTACGCCAACAAAACGTAGTGGTCATGCCTCAGGTGGAGCGAACATCCGTTTTGTGCTGTAAGGGCCTGACAACCTTTGCATGACACAGGGTAATGTGCGTGTTATAATCCAGTATGATACCCCCACTTTGAAAGGGGCACATCCTCTGTCATTTGTATGTTGGAAGTTAGTCTCCTCTATAAAGTCACATCTTTTTAGGGGTGGGAGCCTGAAGTGAAATTTAAAGCATCCTCTCTACCAGGTTTACCACCTACACTAGGAGCAACCACAAATTACAACATAGACAGTTGAGCAGAGCAATGTCTCACTCTTTCACACATTGACAGTGTTATCACTAATTTGAAGGGTTCAAAATATTTACTGACCCCAAGGAAATAAAGACTCAAACAGGTAGTAGTTCAAAAAAGTAACTGAAGTTGAATCAATTTCCTCATGTTTCTGCTTGAGGAACTAATAGCCTATATAACTGGATACATACATTTACAGTCCTCTGCTTCAAACAAAGCACCTATTAATGATTCAAACAACATTGTAGACAGACCTCATATCACAAAGAAGAAACAAAGGCTACAGAATATTCCTTTCACAAATACGTTATTCTTTCTTTGGTTTTGCTCCTAAACATTCAACCAAGCTACATGTCATCACCAAATCCCCACCTCAGGTCATTCTCCACGAGGTACCAAAGATTTACCTTCTCATTACTATGTAAACTGATAATGTTTCTTAGCTCTCATATTGTCTTTGATTTACTTCTATACTGTCATTGACACTGTAGGTCCTTTGTTCATATGTTGAAGACTGTACTAAAGAAATGCTGTGTCTTATAGTCTGTCTGAAAATTCCATTATGAAATTACTATAAGGTACAGGTATTTAAGTAGTGTCTTCACTTTTTCATTTAAATACAAATGTGAAGACACTGCTATAGGGTTCAGACTACAAATTGTGAGGATAAACTATTTTTGAAAACACTAACATTATGAAGCTGCCTGCTGTTGGCATGGGTGCTACAGACAAAAAAAGATCAATACTAAACAGAAATAATACAAATGTTCAGTAATCCTATGAAAACATTGAAGATGCTGGAAAAGAGAAAGTAGATCGCAAGAACACTGTAGCAAATACTATGCAGAGAAATCTGAAAAATGTCTTGGGATAAAGATAAAAGGTGACAGTGTAAAAGGTATTGAAGATGGCCAGCAAGTGAGGTACCAGACCAAGAGTGGCTTCACATAAAGTCCATACTTAGTGACAGAAGTCTACTTTAAGAAAGGCAATCTCAGCAGCCTCCCCTCTCAGACGGAAGTTGTATGCTCAACAGCATGCAATTCAGAGGTACCACAGCATGGTATAAACTATCACCTTATAGGAAGTCAATACCTACCTCAGGTATCCAGAGAGCACAGCTAACATGGACCCATTTTGTTCCACTACGTGTTGGCTTCATTGCTCCACCTTTTTTGGGACACAACAGGCACTTTGGCTTAACACCCAGGGCGCAGGTACGGCATAGCCAGCTTCCTTCTGGAACATTCAGGATTCCATAACATGCCTGGATTTGTATTCGGAATGGAAGAAATTAAGAGTCGGACAGAATATTGTTTGGAGGGGGGGGGGGGGGGGGGATATAAACAATTCTAAAAACACAACTTTGTTTCAACATTATAACTGAGTTAAAATCAAGAAATGTAATATATAAATGATTCACATAAAGTATGATCCAGAGCATTTGCTATTAGCGCGTTGCAAACTCAGATAGCCATTGTTAATCTTTAGACAATAGCACTGCCTTCTTCATTACATTTGGGATCTGAATCGATTTTACTGTAAATACTGCCAGTCTTAAAAATTAAACACTCCAATAGTCCAGTTATTTGGTACAAATATTTTTTAGAAAGCAGTAATTTCCATGGTGTGAATCCATATTTCTACTAAAAGCTGCTAAATTTGTTGGGCCTGGCACAAACAGAATATTTTTTTTAAATCAATATCGGTAAGTTACACTACAAATTGTAATTGATTGGTTCTTCAAATGACGGTCTGATGAGAAAAGGCATAGTAAAGGCCCTATGAGGTAATCAACCTTCCACGAGTAGCAAGATCGAGCTGTCAAGGGTAACTATAGACGGTAATAGGGGTTGGACACTAAAATACTTAAAAAGACCTCCAGGAATTGTACTAGCAGGCAGATAAAAAGGTGACCGTAAAAATAATGAAGTGCTAACACCTGCTGTGGTAAATGTAGAAAGGTGCCCTTTTTGACATGGTCACTCTCACTTTTTGCCTGGTATCTGGTGCAATGTTGACAGAAGTGCACTGGATTCCTGCTGTCCAGGTCCCCAGAGCCAGATCTCTTGCCCCAAAACTGTACAATTGTTCCCCCAATTGGCAATACGTTTAGCACCCCTTGCAAGTCCCTAATAGATGGTACCCTGGTACCTAGGTCCAGGAGGCTAAAGAGAGTCTTTGAGGGCTTCAGCGTTCATTGTGCCACCCTAAGGGGCCTCAGCACCAACATACTGCCATTGCAGACTGTGTGTCATGGTGTAGAGAAAAGTGAAGATACAATATGGCACACCTCCTGTGTTCCATGCCTGCAGACACTGCATGCAGTAGAGGTAAGTCACCCCTACAGCAAGCCTTACAGCAATAAGGCAGGGTGCACTATACTACATGTGCGGACATATCTGCATCAGCATATTCTTGAATATTACCAGTAGACAGGGAAGCTATTCTAAGAACATGTGCTGGACACTAGTGGTTATGAGCCCCCCAGCTACATGATGGCTTCACTGAAACTAGAGATGTTTGGTATCAAACATCTCGTAATAATAAACCTACACTGATTCCAGTAATGGATTTATTATTACAAGCACCCAGAGGGCACCTTTGAGGTGCCCCCTGAAAACCTACCAACAACCAGTGTGCTGGCTGACTGATGTAAACTAGATAGCCACCACAGACAGGTTCTGAGCCCCTGCAGGTGAGAGTAAGTGCTCGAGGGCAGAAGCAATGCCTGCTCCGGCCGGAGGTGATGTCATATCCTCTAAGCAGGATGGCTAAGTGATCAGTATATCAAGGCAGGAGGCTTCAAAGCCCACTGCTGCCTTTGATATGTGACCCAAGGCTTTCCCAGACAGGGGAATTGCCACCCCCTGCCAAAGGCCCTTTGGCACCAGGACACATAGGAAAATTAGCTAGTCAGGATGCGTGTTCTCTCACGCTAGTACCACCTCAAATGTACCTGATGTGAACACAACTTTTAGAATCCCCACATCTTCGTTTCTGGGGAATTAGGTTCTCTGGGTCAGGGTTATGATCACTTCCCACAGGAAGTGGTCATGTAGAGGGTGTAGACACCATAAAGGTAAGCAGCCCATTGGCTACTACCGACACTCCCTGTACCTCCCCTAAATGGCTACTACCTGGCACTCACGGCAACCCCTCTAAATTGAGTATTTAGGTGGCACACCTGACACTAGGAATCTAGTTTCGACAGATCAAGAAGAAGAAAACAAAGAAGAGACACGAGAAAAGCGAGAACTGATGACTGGCTGTGGACTTTTGGCACCAAACCCTGCCTGCACGAAGTCTTCACAATTGTGACAAGCGACACGTCTTGCAGTTGACCAGCTTCCAAGTACCCCAGGTGACTGCCAGCCATTCAAAAATTGCCAGCAATCACCCTTGAAGTAGAGGAGCTACAACCCTGTAGTCTGCAGGCACCGAAGCCCAAAGTCTGATTCACCGAGTTGCAGGTCACCGACCAATCCAACACAGCAGACTCCCAGGATGATGCACCTGTGCTCCTGAAGGTCAGCTCTGTCCCCCCCACCAAGTGAGAAGACACCCGTACCAACTGGAGCACAAAAAACAATACCCAGGGTACTGGACACCTTGCAAAAAGCAAAGATTGTGAGAGTTCAATCCGGACTCCAACACCGAGCAGCCGTTGAGGGACATCAGTACTGCAGAGACCTACTTCGAGAGTGGCCCAGCTGTCCTGATTTTGCACCCTTAACCGGCTAAGACCGACAACTGCAAAGCCCTGGGATGCAAATAGCCCAGCCAACATTTTCACTCTGCATCCGAGTGCCCCAGCCCGGGTACTGACAAACTGACTCTGCTTTCTTGTTCCCATGACCCTTGTAACCCAAGCAACACCCCCGATGGGAGCTTCTGGACTTCTCCCCCTCTGCAGCCTGTTTCTAGATGGCCCCCTTTCTTCCTACTGGTGTAATATGCACAGCTACTAACCCAACCAGCACCTCTGCATCTGGACACCCCAGAGCAGGTAATGAGTAACTGCTGGTGGTACTTTTGGCCTTGGCCCCTACAACCCCAAGTCCTAAAGGAGACCCACAGAAACCGTTCGAAAATAACTGTATGCAACATATGCCTTTTTTCCAATAGGGAAGCATTGCTGCATAAAGACACATTTAAGTGAACAATTTATTTACCAGTAAAAATTCATACTTAAAGAAGTGCTTACTTGATAACGAAGCTCTTGGTATCAAAATGTACATAAAACAATACTACTTATTCTTCTAAATTGGTCTCGGATTTATTCTGGAGTGTGTATCTCATTTATTGCCTCAGGAAGTACAACACATACTTAGCACTACTCTCTGATAAGCCTAACTGCTCGCCCACACTACTACAAAGGAAAACATTTGTTGTATCATTTGTGCCTTTGTAAACGACCTGGGGATTTCCTGGATCCAGATTCCTACAGTAACAGACCCACAAATGTTTCATAGAAATTTGCATACTAAGTGTTAGAAGTTCAAATAAGATCTATAGGTCCACCTGACTCCTCTCAAAATGTGGCATTTCCTGCTGCCTGTGGATCATGGTGGCAGACACCTTCACACTGCGCTTCCAGATATAGGACCAAAGTCAAAAGTGATGTTTTCAGGTGACTTGCCATAAAGCATGGCCCAATGTGGTTTGCGTGGGCAGTTGATTGGAGAATGCTTATAATTCTACCCAAGAACAGGAATCAGAATTGCCTTTAGGATGCTATGGAAGCATCTTTTACTCTGCAAGTATCCTAAATGGATAAACTCCCACAGTGTGATCTTGACTAGAATATTATGTCCCTTACATGGGTGAGCCAAAAAATAGAATATATAAATA
The DNA here is from genome assembly GCF_964204655.1 of Triturus cristatus. NCBI lineage: Eukaryota > Metazoa > Chordata > Amphibia > Caudata > Salamandridae > Triturus > Triturus cristatus. Next base: position 409,671,883 of record NC_140582.1, read on the forward strand.
TTCCCTATGCATTTAAAAGGTGCTTGAATTGAGGAAGATTGATGAAGAACTAAGTGATTTATTCAGCAAATCCTTGAGGAACAGTGAATCAAAATCAAAAATCCTATGCGCTACATACAAAGCAAAAATTATCTATTTCCAACAGTGTATACAAATTCAGATACCCGTTTTAAATCTTACACCTTTATACGAACCTTATAGACTAATCATATGAGGAAAGCTGAAGCACAACTTACTACTTGTGTAACGATATATTTGTAAGAGACATTAGTTAGTGATAGATTGCTTCCCTTAGAATATTCCCCAGGCGTCAGTTTGGATCCGGAAAGATTTCTGCTTAGCAGTACCCCTGCAAGCCGGTAGGTGGCGCCGTGCGGCTCCGCGCCTGTCACTGGCGTTGTGCACGCCAAGACGACGTCACGGAGGCTACTTAGGCGCCACCCATGCGCGCTGACCTCAGTTCTGTACACAACTTTCCGCACCGAAACGCAGAGTCATGCAAGAAACTGACCTTTGGTGCATAAAACTAGGGCCCTAAAAGGGGAGGACCTTAACCCTAGTAATCAGTTCGCAGAACGGGGAGGATGGGTGGGGCGGTAAGGAATCTATCACTAACTAATGTAGCTTACAGATATATCGTTACACAAGTAGTAACTTGTGCATCTGAAAGAGACATGTTAGTGATAAGATTCCTTACCTAAGAATACCCCAGCAATACCAACCCCGGTGGTGGGTCTGCAAACAAGGTTACACCAGAAAGTCACGGAGCACAGAATGGCCAAAGAAGCCGTCTCTCCAGTCCTGAATGTCAAGGCAGTAGTGCTTGGTAAACGTGTGCACCGAGGCCCACGTAGCTGCCTGACAAATATCCTGCAAGGGGACACCGCGTCCCAAGGCAGTAGTGGCTGCAGTTGCCCTGGTCGAATGGGCACGCAGACCCACAGGAGGCTCCTTCTTGGCCAAGGAGTAACATGCTTTGATGCACAGAACGACCCACCTAGAGATGGTCGGTTTGTGCACCGCCCGACCTCTTTTGGTGCCCACGTAGCCAACAAAGAGCTGATCATCCACCCAGAACTACTGTGTATGCTGCAGATAGAATGCAAGCGCACGTTTAGGGTCCAGACGGTAGAGCCGCTCCTCTTCCCGTGAAGGATGCGAAGGCGGAAAAAAGGTGGGCAAAGTAATGGTCTGCCCGATGTGGAAGGGCATGACAACCTTCGGCAAGAAAGAAGGACGTGTACTCAGAACCACCTTGTCCGGATGAACAGAAAGGAAAGGAAGTTTGGAAGAAAGAGCCTGGTGCTCACTCACTCTCCTGGCAGAGGGGATAGCTACCACGAAAGCTGTCTGGAGAGTAAGAAGACGTAAGGGACAGTTATGAAGGGGCTCAAAGGGAGCGCACATCAGAAAAGTCAAGACAAGATTCAAGTCCCACTGAGGCATTATGAAGGGCACAGGTGGGAACATATGCGTAATGCCCTTAAGAAAACGGTTAACAACCGGGGACTTAAAAAGAGAAGGCTGATCAGGAAGCCGTAGGAAGGCAGAGATAGCCGAAATATAACCTTTGATAGTGCCCAGAGCAGAGCCCTGCTGGGCCAAAGAAAGAAGGAACAGGAGAACCTCAGAAAGAGGGGCAGAAAGGGGATCCACAGTCTTAGCTGTGCACCATGCCACAAATCTGTTCCATCGACAGGCGTACACCGTTTTAGTGGAGGGACGCCTGGCTGCCAAGATGACATCGCAGACTTCGAGAGGAAGAGCGAAAGGTGTCAACTGTCGCCGCTCAATCTCCAAGCATGAAGGTGGAGACTGGACAGGTTTGGGTGGAGGACCGTCCCCTGCTGCTGCGACAGAAGATCCTCCTGAAGAGGCAGACGGAGCGGGGGATCGATGCTCATACAGAGTAGCTCGGGATACCATACTCTTCGAGCCCAGTCCGGAGCCACAAGAATGACTTGGTCCCAGTCGCGCCTGATCTTCACCACTCTGGGCAGAAGTGGTATAGACAGAAAGGCGTACAACAGACCGCAGCTCCACTCAAGACAAAAAGCGTCTCCGAGCGAGTGCCGCCTTGAAAATTCCAATGCGCAGAACTGATGACATTGCGCGTTCTCTTCGGTGGCGAATAGATCTAACCAAGGCTCTCCCCATCGCAGAAAGAGACCTTGCGCCACGTCAAAGTTCAGACGCCACTCGTGATGCACCGGCGGCTGAGTTTATCCGCCCTGGGGTTCAAAGAACCTGCCAGGTGTTGCACCACCAAGGTAATGCCTTGATGTTCCAGCCACGTGCAGAGGAACAGAACCTCCTGACAAAGAGTCCACGACCCCACCCCGCCCTGTTTGTTGCAATACCACATGGCGGTGGTGTTGTCCATGAATACCTGCACTACACTTCCCCGGACAGAGGGAAGGAATGCCTTCAGTGCAAGTCGGATCGCCCGCAGCTCCAGAAGGTTGATATGGAGCCGGGACTCCGCCGGAGACCAGAGGCCTCTGATCTCAACCTCTCCCATGTGGCCTCCCCAACCCAGGAGGGACGCATCCGTCACTACCGTGTGCTCCGTTTGGGGAAGGGAGAGGGATCTGCCATCGACCCAATCGCGATTCGTGAGCCACCACTGCAATTGCCGTGCAGTGCCCTCCGAGATCTGGACAGGTTGCCCTGATGTTGCGCCCACTGGAACTTCAGGTCTCACTGCAGAACCCGCATATGCCATCTGGCTTGCGGCACCAGCAGGATGCAGGAGGCCAGCAGGCCCAGAAGCTGGAGGGGCATCCTGACTGAAACCCGGGATAGAGGCTGAAAGAGCGGAATCATAGCCTGAATATCCCGGACTCGCTGTTCGGGAGGATAAACCCGAAACAGCGTAGAATCCAGAACTGCTCCGATGAAAGGAAGCTTCTGAGAGGGACTCAGGAGCGACTTCGGCACATTGATGGAGGACCCCAGCAGATGCAGGAGGTCGGCCGTAGTCTGGAGGTGGGGGAGAACTGCCTGGGGCGAACCCACCTTCAACAGCCAGTCATCGTGGTAGGGGAAGACTGACACCCCTGACCTGCGTAGATGAGCCGCGACCACCGCCATCACCTCCGTGAACACCTGTGGGGCACTAGTAAGGCCGAAGGGGAGCACGGCAAACTGAAAATGCTCCTGGCCTACCGTGAACCGCAGGTAACGCCGGTGGGCCGGCAGGACGGGAATGTGAAAATAAGAGTCCTGCAAGTCCAACTCTACCATCCAGTCTCCAGGGTCCAGGGCAGACCAGACCTGAGCTAGAGTCAGCATCTTGAACTTCTCCTTCCGGAAGAAGCGATTGACATCCCGGAGGTCCAAGATGGGGTGCAGGCCCCCCCCCCCCTTGTCCTTTTTGGGGACCAGGAAGTAGTGGGAATAGTAACCACTCCCTACTTCCAGATCGGGAACGTACTCAATGGCCCCCTTGGCCAGGAGGGCAGTGACCTCGACGGAGCAGAGCCAAATGATCCCGACATGCAGAGGTACCGAGGTGGTATGGCTGGAGGAGAGGACAGAAAGGGGAGCGAGTAACCTCAGCAGATTATCTGCAGCACCCACTTGTCCGACGTAATTTTGAGCCAGGGGTAGAGGTGAACCCTGCCACCCACTGGCGTGGGGTGCCCCCTGAAGCTCGGATTAGGAAAGTTTCGCGGCGGAAGCGGTAGGGGTGGAAGTGAACTGCCAGACCCGCCCCTGCGGAACCCACGCCTGCGGCCTCGCTGAGGCTGGTTCTGCACAGGCTTGCTGGAAGCGCGCCTGGGTACCCCTGCCCTGGCCACGAAAGGAACGAAACCCCGTTGTGGCAGGAGTTTGAGGAAAGACCCAAAGACTTGGCCCTGGCACGAGAGTCTTTAAAGCGCACCAGGGCATTGTCAGCCTTATCACCAAAGAGGCAGGAGCCATCGAAGGGCATGTCCACGAGCAAGCTCTGGACATCAGGTGAGAAGCCAGTGGAACGCTACCAGGCGTGGCGCTGCAACGGCGTGGAAATCGCCCTGCCCAACGAATTAGCAGTGTCCAAACCACACCTGATGGCAAATTTTGCCGCTTCCTTGCCCTCCGCAATCACTTGGGAAAGGACAGCCCGGACCTCCTCAGAGCACTGAGGCAGTACCTACGCCACCAAATCCCACACTGCGTGGGAGTAACGGCCCAATAAGCAGGCGGTATTAACCAACCTCAACTCCAAACTGGCTGAGGAGAACAACCTCTCGCCATATTGGTCCAGCTTCTTAGAGTCCTTATCCGGCGGAGCCGAGGGAAAGGCTCTCTGCAACGTCGAGTACTGAATGACCATGCTCTCAGGCGTGGGGTGAGTGGTCAAGAAGGCAGGGTCACCAGGCGCCGGGCGAGGACGCCTAGCGACGTTCTTATCCACCAGCGCCCCCGATAACGGCCACAACCAAGTACCCAAGAGGACTTCACTAAGGGCCTCATTGAAAGGGAGCAGCGGCTCCGACGACGCAGACGCCGTCTGGAGCACCTCCGTAAGGAGGTTGGCCTTAAGGGCCACCGTAGGGAGGTCGAGGTGGAGAGTCTCCGTGGCTCGACGCAGCACCATAGTGTAGGAAGCGCCCTCCTCCATAGTAGGCAGAGGCGAGGCAAACCCTGGGTCAGAAGACACATCAAGTTCACCCGCATCTTGAAGGTCATCCACCCAATCCTGCTCGGAGTCACACTGCCGCGCTAGGGGGTCCTCGGAGCCGTCCCAGTCCTCATCCGGGATAGAAGGAGATGGTCGCGGCGGCAGGACCGGAGCCGGAAAGGTGCCCAGCGGCGCCGAGAGCGGCGCAAGGAGAAGCGCCGGCCGGGGCCGAACCGGAGTCCTGTCCCAATGAGGATCCCAGGTCAGAACGAAATTGTCAGAGAACCGGGGCAAGGCAGCGCTGGGGCCAGAGCCAAGGGCAGCGCTGGGGCCAGAGCCAAGGGCAGCGCTGGGGCCAGAGCCAAGGGCAGCGCTGGGGCCAGAGCCAAAGGGCAGCGCCGGGGCCAGAGCCAAAGGGCAGCGCCGGGGCCAGAGCCAAGGGCAGCGCCGGGGCCAGAGCCAAGGGCAGCGCCGGGGCCAGAGCCAAGGGCAGCGCCGGGGCCAGAGCCAAGGGCAGCGCCGGGGCCAGAGCCAAGGGCAGCGCCGGGGCCAGAGCCAGCGGCGTTGCACCTTGTGGCGCCGGGGCCGGAGCTGCGGGTGCTGGATCCAGTGGCTCCAGTGCTGGCGCCAGAGGCCGTGCCGCCGGGTCAACAGGATCTGGACACGGGGCTGCAGGGCCCGCAGGCGCAACGGCGGGAGCCCGAGGCCTAAACAGGCGGTCCAAGGCAGCAAGAAACTCTTGCCTCTGTGCAGGAGTTGCAGACGGACCCGGGTATAGCGGGTAGGCCGTGGGACTCCCAGGCTTCAGAGGACGTCGGAGAGCGAACACGCTTCTTCGACGACTTCTTATGGCGACACTTACCGGAATCTGAAGGTGAAGACTTAAGAGTCCGAGGAGCGATGGCTCTGGTCCCGTGCGCGATCCCGCGAACGGCTCCTAGACCCGGAGCGGCAGTGAGAGGAGTGGCGGACCTCCAGCAACTTCCGGCGCCGCTCCCGTAATGCCTTCGGGGCCATGGCACGGCAGTCCCGACAACCCCGGGAGTCGTGGTCAGTCTCCAGGCAGTAGAGGCAGACATCATGGAAGTCCGCCACCGACATATTACGGTGGCACGACCCGCAAGACTTAAAGCCGGGCATCCTTACGTGCACCAGGAGACAAGAGGAGAAGACAAAAAGTCTCAAAAAGTGGTCAAAAAATTGACCGAGGTACGTGCTCAATCCAGATCTGTGCTTTCGGCGGGGAAAAAGAAAGAACTGACGTCAGCGCGCATGGGTGGCGCCCAAGTAGCCTTCGTGACGCACGGCGCCACCTACCGGCGCGCAGGGGTACTGCTAAGCAGAAAACTTTCCGGATCCAGACTGACGCCTGGGGAATATTCTAAGGTAAGGAATCTATCACTAACTCGTATCTTTCAGATAGCTAGGCTATAGAATTCTCAATAAATATCCAGCTAAACAACATCAACTTGATTAAATAAGTAAGTAAATAAGTAGCAGCTGTATGGTAGAGAAGCAATTTATATACATAACTCAAGATGGCATACCTGATGCACACAGATGTTACATTTGTCACAAAACACCATTTCATTGTCTTCTTCCCCATCTGGTGACTGGCACACATCACAAACCACATCTTCATCATACTCGATTCCAAGCCCTTCCTCCGTTTCGATCGCATGATTCATATTATCATAACACTTCTGTTCAAACAATTCCATGGTTTTCTCCATTGTATATTCATCCAGTTCAGGTATTCCTGGAATAAAGATGACTTTCAGTGGCAAAACATACAAAGCAAGGACATACAAAGAAGGTAAAAAACTCTGTAGCAGATAAAGAAAAGATCACCACAACATCTACAGTTACGTAACGATTTTAAATAACTAAATACAACTGGTTATCTCAACTTCATAATACAGCACCAGCAACCAAATCCCAAAATGAACTGTCTTCAGATGTACTAGTGAAATGCCCAAATTATTGGTACCTTAAAGCCATGATAGCAACTATCTTGTGCTCTTTGTCCCGCTGCGCCATGAGGAATGGAGTTAGTGGGAACATATGGACCAGACCCTTCAAAAAACAGTTTACAACAGGTGACATAACAAGGGAGGGATGGCCAGGTAAACATAAAAAGGCAGACAGGGCTGAGAAGTAACTTATCTGTTTCCACAACAAGAAGATCTGATTAATGCAATTTAGGGGTTGAATATTTCAGGAAAAGCACCAGAAAACAAACTTCTCCAAGTGTCCTGCATAAATCAAGTTAATTGATCAATGTGTGGCTGCTAACCTGATACTAACCAGTTCAGGAGGCAGATCAAAAGCCATCAACTATCACCACTCAATCTCCATGCATTGAAATGTTGACTGTGCAGCACTGAGTGCCAATCTCTACCTTGCTGGTACTATAGGCAGTTCTCCTGAAGGGGCATCCGGATTGGAGGACATATGCTCATGGCCAAAAGTTCCGGGTACCACACTCTCCTTCCGCAGCATTGGGTCACTAAGCCCTGTCTCTCCTGATCTTCTTGAGTACACTAGGTAGGAGCGGGAAGGCATAAGGAGTCACGACCCCCAATGCTGGCGAAAGGAGTCTCAGTCTGGGAACTCCAAAGTGCAAACCTTTTGACGCTGCACGTTCTCTGTGGTGCTAATTTGATAGAGCCAGGGTTCCCCTCATTGTTGGAAGATGCCCTGTGCCAATCCAATTTGTGATCTGCAAGGCAACGTCTGCAAAGTTTGTCTGCCCTGAGCATTACGCCACTTCTAGAGGGCCTCCACGCAAAAGATCCACAACCCTACTCAGCCCTGTATGTTGCAGTCCCACATGGCAGTTCTGTTGTCTATGAGAACTGTATCTGTTCCCCCTTGATTTTTGGGAGGAACACCTTCGGTGCCAAACAAATCACTCACAGCTCCAGCAACCTGAAATGGAAGCAAGTTTCCGCCATAGTCCAGAGTTCTCTGATCTCTACCCCAACCAGATGACCCTCCCCATATCAGCAACGATGCAACCATCATAACCATTAGTTCTGGGAGGGGTAGGGAGTGGGGTTTGCCACTGGTCTAACTGTGGTTGAGTAGCCACCACTGCAGCCTTTGTGCAGTCTTCAACTCCTGAATATACTCCAACAGGTCTCCTTGGTGCCTAACCCACTGAGACTTCAGATCCTACAGCAGAACCTGCTTGGTTTACAACTGTGTTGGCCAAATTCGCCTTCAGCAGCCAAGCATCGAGGGTTGGGAAGACTGGTATTTCCAACCTTCACAGATGATCTGCGACCACCACCACCTACATGAGCTTCCGGTAAGGTCAAAGGCGAGCACAGAGAACTGAAAGGGCTTGTGACTTACATCAAACTGAAGAAAACGCATGTGGAATGCATGTGGGACTGCAGGATGGGAATGGATGGTAATGTGGAAATATATGACCTGCAAGTCCGGCACTAACATCCAGTCTCCTGGAATTAAGGCAGACAGAACTTGGGCCATTGTGAGCATTTTTAACTGGTCTTCTGCAGGGAAATGTTCGGAGAGCGCAAATCTAGAATCGAATGAAGGTGTCTATCCTTTTCAGCACCTGAAAATAAAGGCAGTAACAACTAGTCCCAGTCTCTGATGCCAGCAACCTCTTCATTACGCCCTTGGCCAAGAAAGCCTGAACTGCTCAGTGGAGTGTTTACAAGTGTTCCTCTTGGAGGTGTTAAGGTGCAGGTGGTATGTGCGAGGAATAGGACAGGAAGGGCAGGGAATAATGTGTTCTACCATCTGGAGCACACATTGGTCTGATGTGCTGCTCAGCCATCTAGGGAGGTGAAAGGTGACATAGCCACCTACTGGGTGATTGTGCGACACCAAGGACAAATTTAAAGGCGTTTTAGTGCAGCTGCAAGAGGAGGGCTTGGTATTGGGGGGTAAAAAGTTGTCTCTGGGGGTCTCAACGCTATTTGCCAGTTCTGCCGGCTTCACACAGTAAAGGGGCAGAAGGCCTGTTGCTGCTGAGGCTCGTATTGCCATTGCCTCTGCAGGTATCCCCTTCCAAAACCTCGAAAGGAGAGCGGTTGTTGGGGGAGCTGCCAAACAGGCTGAACAAGGCCCCCGAGAGCGAGCAGTGGATTTGCTTGATAGACTTTGTTGGATGTCCATCAATCTCTTGCCATGACAACTAGTTCACAGACCACTGTTACATTTGGGAGCTGTTAAAAAATATTTTCATAACACCATTTTTACTGCTTATTAATGTCATGTAACAGATTGAATTTTTAGGGGGTCATTGTTTATTGATACTGAAATCAAATGCCCACACCTGTGGACTGTATTGCAGAAGCGGACATGCAGTTCAATGACTTGAAACTTGAAATGTTACCCTGAGTGACTGCAAGTGCTTAGACTAATTGCAAGCATTCCTCCCATCATGTGTTTGAGTGTTCTCTGATGGCTCAGAACACTATCAGGTGACCAATGAATACCAGCAGCTGGTCAGCAGCCTCAACACCTTACTGTAGGAGTGTGAGTAAAAGGAAGGAGAAAGTGTAAGAGGAGTGGCTGTGAGAGGAAAAAAAGCATAATATGAGGGATGTGAATGTGAGAGTCCGAGGACGAGTGAGTGACCGGAGTATATGAAGGAGGGGGGAGCGAGAGGAATGTGAGGGGTGAGGAGCAGAGTGGGTGGAGTGCGAGTTGATGGATAGTGAATGAGCTGATAGTGGGTGGAGTAAGGCAAGGGTGAGAAACTGTAGTGTAAGCATTCAGGTATGGAAGCGCAAGTGCACCTCTTTTAGATGATCAGCCCATAACTCACACCACAAACACAATGCTCATGAACTCTCAATATTTATACAAATAACTTACAAACCAAAACATAGCCAGAAAAACAAATGATGCTGGAGACACAGTGATGCGATCAATAATGTCAATGTAAAAGTAATATGTAATATCACAAGTTATGTCAGCATTGATGAGACAGGAGGTCATGACCATTGTGTTTGGGGTGTCTGCAATTATGCCCATGCAATCAAGCTATACGTTGCTGAGCTAGACAGAACTGACCAATATCAAGTGTATTTCAGTTATTTTCTGGCTTAGTTATGAACCATACATTCAATAACTGAGCGATTTTTTTAAGCATACATTACTATACCAATAACTTACTTTCCCCACATTTTATTTCAGTGAAATAATGCCTCCATTAATCCATGGTCTCGACACACATTGGATTCAATACATCCACACTAGCACCCATAGTCTGCAGCGTAAACAACAGGATCTCGAACTATGGATGCAGTCTTACGTGCATTTATTCCGCAGCCTAGTTGTCAAGGCTGTGGACTTCTAGGGCCCTCATGGGAGTGTCGAGTCTGGGACCTTAACAACTAGTCCACAGGCCACTTTACATTTGGGGGGCTATTTAATAATTAAAAAAAACTAATTTAACTGTTTTTTTAAATATATCCCTTGGAGTGTCCTGGCATCAAATTGTATTTTTATCGGTCATTGATACTGAAATCCAATTTCCACACGTGTGGACAGTCTTGCAAAAGCAAGGACCCTTAGTGTCTAGCAACACTGTCCCCTGTTTAATCAACAGACATTATAAAGTCCATTCAGAGCGTCCCAGTTGAAAGCCCAGGTAACTTCCCAACACAACAAAAAGCGAATCTTCCCTGGCAGAACGCACATCCATCATTTTGAATTCGGCAATTGTGTCAGGGAGAGACTGCTCCATTACTGAGAAAAGATGGCAGAAAATACCCAACCAGATGTCATCAGACAATATGCACCTTCACCAGCAGACAAAAATGAAGAGGTTGTCTGTACCAGAATGATGGTGAAGCAGGAGACGTCATAGGTGGAAGTTCTTTAGCAAGCCCAGCCAAAGCCCACAAAGTCTCTGCATGCTTTATGTCCCATAGGAGTAAAGACACAAAAGGCATAAGCAGGAGGGAGAGTGCACAAGGGACAAGAGGGAGCAGTGCAGAGGAGGCGGCAGGGGAGTGGCCCTCCAACAAGCATGCCAATATCGGACTATTTTTGTTCTATATTTAATGGTGTGCACACCTGGTGTGGTCAGCAGAAAAGGACGGGAGAGAAAATGGAAAAACTAATAAAAAAAACATTTTCCACTAGCCTCTACAGTTGTTAAACCTTCACACCCACAAAAACAAAACGGTTCTTTTGAGAACCACCCAAGAAAAAACAAACATGACATTTTTCTACGGACTATGAGGCCCTGCACGGATGTCTACAGGAGGGTGGTGGCAGCAGGTGGCCAAAAGTAAGGAGCTGTGGCCAACCCGCTCTGTGGATAGGGTTCAAGGTCAGGGCACAGACAAGGTGCTGTGGTCAACCACCAACCTCTTCTGCACACAGCTGAACACCATGTGTAGCAGGGGATGAGCACAGGGCCAGATCACAGGTTAGGCCCGGGGGGAAACTCTCATGATGGGTTGAGCGCAGGACCTGGCCAAAGACCAGGTGCCTGCAGCTCCCACTGTGCACACAGCCGAAGGCCAAGCACAGCAGAGGTTGAAGGCCCACTTTTGGGCTCATGGTCTGGCCGGAGCACAAGGTGATGTGGAGGGGGAATTGATACATCGCAGGTTGAGTATCATGAAATGAAACCCTAGCAATGTAATGAAAAAATACACACTGAGGTGAAATTGTGGCTGAAATATGAAAATCTGAAACCTGCCAGTTTCGTTTTGGGGTGCAAGCCATTAACCCACCCTCCCCCAAATCACACATGACAGCACAAGAAATACCAACGAGGACATCAGCTATATCACATCACTACAGTTTGTGTGAGTTTTTTTATAACACACAAAAGATCTGTAGCAATCACAGTTACAGCATTGGTGGACATGTAATTATTTTTTTTTTGCTGTGTACGAGACAAGGAGGGGAGGGGATGGTGGCCTGGGAGGGGTCGTATCCTCTGGCTAAGCTGTACCTATATGAAGTGAGATTTGGCTCATGGTTGTGGAAGGACAGATGGCAGTCGCTGGGGAGGAGCACAGGCGGCTTGCAGCATATGTGGTCCTTACATGTTAGCTTTAATGTCCCAGTTGACACAGGCTTGTGCATTGGCTGGGCAAACTAACACAGGCTCTTATGTGGTAGGGTATAATGTACATGGACAAGCATGTTGCATATCTCTCACCCATGCTATTTATCTCCCTTCACTGTATCTAATTTCCTTGCTCATGCACTGTCTCTACCTACTTCACCCTCTCCTCTTTCTTGCTCTCATCATTCTGTGTGCCATTTCTCTTACTTACATGTTCCTTCTTCCTCTGTCGGTCACCCTCTCCTCTTTGTCTCTCTCATTAAGTCTCCTTTGCTGGCTCAAGTTTTTCTTCTGCCATCATCTTTCCTCTCTATATACTAATCTAGTATTCTATATTTTTTGTTTCTTTAAACCGTTATGCAGCATTACTTTTTTTCTCTCAATTATTTCAACTTTACTAGTGAGGTCATAAATGTCAAGTGTGATATCCTACATCATGGACGCAGGTAGCTAGAGTTAATTGGACCAAAACGGGTGAATTTTAGTGTTTTGAGTTTGAGATATAACTACATCTCAGTTTAAATTTCTGTGTTTAAATATATACAATATTCTCTGAAAGAACCAAAGGGTAAAGATACGTTATAGGTAGGGGAAAATGAAAGCTTGAACATACGGTTTAAACTAACAAAATGACTGAAATTCACCAGTTACAGTTATTTCAAGTAACTAACTCCTGTTCTAAAGTAACTATAACTCAAGCCCTAAAGTAACTGGAGTGATAAAGGGTTTTGCGATTTTTCAGTTTGGCGCAAACTACACTATCCTAATTCTCTGCTTAAAACCTCTACTAGAAAAAATAGACATTTGAAGTGAGCACTTGTAGAGTGTCAGTGGTGTTGTAGAGCGTTTCGTATAAAGGAGCTGTTATCTACCTTTTTTGTGGGAACTACCCAGAGTTCTCTACTTTCCTTTTTGCAGAATTTATGTGGCACTCTAAGCCTGAAGGAAAATGCTACTTACCAGTATGCATCTGTTCTTGGCATGTAGAGCTGCAGATCCACACACTGAGCATAGATCGCCATCTAGTGTTGGGCCCGGATATGTGCACTTGTTTTTGTCTTGGAAAAGTCTTTGGAAGCCACAGGATCGGTGACTCCTCCTTTGGATCATAGTGCGCATGGGCATCGGCTCCATCCTCAGATTGTTTTTTGCCAGCAGGGAAATGATGGAGTTTTGTAAGAAAGAGAAAAGATTCCCATGTATGCTGTATCAAAAAAGATAATACTGGACCAGAAAGGCGGGTGGGTATGTGTGGATCTGCAGCTCTACATGCCAAGAACAGATGCATACTGGTAAGTAGCATTTTCCGTTCAAGGCATATGAGCTGCAGATCACACACTGAGCATAGATTGTATAGCAGTACCCGCTTCTAACGGCGACGATCAGTATCTGTTGCAGTAGTTTGAAATAATGTTTTGAGTACAGCCTGGCCCACACTAGCTTGTTGTTTTGTTTGCACATCTACACAATAGTGTTTTGTGAATGTGTATGGTGTAGACCATGTGGCTGCTTTGCAGATGTCATCTAGGGGAATGTTCCCTAAAAATGCCATTGAAGCCCCTATCTTTTGGGTAGATTGGGCTTTAGGAAGAACAGATAAGGTGCGTTTAGCTTTTTGGTAGCAGATCTATATGCATTTGACAATCCACCTTGCTATGCCAGATTTCCATATGGGGTTGCCTTTATGTGGTGGTGAGACGGACATGAAAAGTTGTTTGGTCTTACGAAAAGGTTTTGTTCTTTCAATGTAATAAAGCAGTGCTCTTTTAACATCTAGAGTGTGAAGAGCTCTTTCTACAACTGTCTGTGGTTGCGAGAAGAATACGGGCAACTCCACAGACTGGTTGAGGTGGAAGGGAGAAATAACTTTAGGGAGGAATTTTAGATTGGTTCTGAGAACAACTTTATTATGATGGAGTTGTAAGAAAGGTCCTTGAATAGTTAATGCTTGTAGCTCACTTACTCTTCTAAGGGAAGTAATGGCTACTAGGAAAGCAACTTTCCATGTTAGAAACTGTAGTTCGCATTTGTGCAGAGGTTCAAATGGAGGACCCATTAGTCTTGTCAGGACAATGTTTAGGTTCCACACAGGGGAGGGGGGTACCCTGGGGGGAATTATTCTTTTGAGGCCTTCCATAAATGATTTGATGGCAGGTATCCTGAAGAGTGATAAGTGTTGTCTATTTTGTAAATAGACTGCTATGGCAGCAATGTGTAATCTAATAGATGTATAGGCTAAGTTACACCTTTGGAGATGCAGTAGGTAATCTATGATGTGTTGAATTGACACAGCTAAAGGATTGATGGTGTTGTTGTGGCAATATATCATTAAATCTTTTCCACTTAGCTGCATAGCAGGCTCTAATGGTGGGGCGTCTAGCTTCTTCGATAACGTTCATACAGTCAGGGGGAAGGTTAAGGTAACTGAACTCTAAGACCTCAGGAGCCAGATCGCTAGGTTGAGCTGTGCTGGATCCGTGTGTCTGATCTCTCCATGGTTCTGGGTTAAGAGGCGTGGGGAGAGGAGTAGTTTTTGGTGCGGGACTAGAGACAGTTCCAGTAATGTGGTGTACCACGGTTGTCTGGCCCATGTTGGAGCAACTAGGATGAGGGTCAGTGAATGTTGCTGTAGTTTGCGCACTACCAGTGGGATGAGAGGGAGAGGCAGAAAAGCGTACGCTTATCTGCCTGACCAATTCATCCATATTGCATTGCCTTTGGACAATGGGTGTGGATATCTGGCGGCGAAGCTTGGGCATTTGGCGTTTGTGTGTGGTGAAGAGATCTATCTCTGGCTGCCCCCACAACTGGAAAAAGGGTAGAAGAACTTGGGGATGAAGTTCCCACTCGTGAATCTGTTGCGTTTGGCGACTTAACAGATCGGCGATGCTGTTCTGGACTCCTGGAACATGTTGGGCTAGGAGAAAAATGTTTTGAGGAATAGTCCATCTCCAAATGCTTTGCGCTAGTTGGGAGAGCTGTAGGGAATGTGTCCCGCCCTGTTTCTGTATGTAGTACATAGCTGTCATGTTGTCGGTGCGGACTAGGATGGCTTGGCTTGATATTTGCTTTTGGAATGCCTTTAGGGCCAGAAATATCGCTAGTATCTCCAGGTGATTGACGTGGAGTAACTTTTGTTGTGGAGTCCACGTGCCCTAAATGGTGTGATGTAATAGATGAGCTCCCCAGCCGGAGAGCGATGCGTCCGCTGTTAACACAATCTGTGGAACCGGCTCGAAGAACGGTCACCCAATGGAAAGGTTTTTGGTGTTCCACCACTGCAGAGAGTGATAAGTGCGACCGTCCACCAACACCAGATCGGTTAGCTGACCTTGAGCTTGGTACCACTGACGTGCTAGGCGCTCCTGCAGAGGACGCATTTGGAGTCTTGCGTGAGGCACTATGAATATGTAAGAGGCCATCATCCCTATGAGCTGCATGAACACTCGAGCTGGAAGGGAGTGTTGCGGCTGAAATGTTAGGAGTTTCTGCATGCTTGCTATCCTGGCCGGACTGGGATATGCAATTGCTTTTGAGGTGTCTAATGTGGCACCGAGGTACTGTTGTATGTGGGACGGTTGTAGATGAGACTTTGCGTGGTTTACTGTGAACCCTAAGTCGTGGAGTAGCTGGATTGTTGCGTGAGTGTGACGTACACACTGATTGTATGAGTTGGCTTTTATGAGCCAATCGTCCAAATATGGGAAGACGTGAATTTGCGGTCTTCTCAGGTGAGCTGCAACTACCGCCAGACACTTGGTGAATACTCTGGGTGCTGTGGTGACTCTGAAAGGGAGTACCTTGAATTGGTAGTGCTGGCCTTCCACTACAAACCTGAGATATTTTCTGTGAGAGGTGTGAATGGGAATATGAAAGTAGGTGTCCTTGAGATCTAGAGTGGCAAGGAATTCGCCTTGGGACAGGAGAGGAAGGACTTGTTGAAGCGTGACGTGACCATGTGAAAGTGGTCTGAGTGTATGTAGAGATTTAGGGGTCTGAGGTCAAGGATAGGTCTCAGAGATCCGTCCTTCTTTGGGATGAGGAAATACAGGGAGTAGACTCCTGTGTTTTGCTGATGCAGGGGGACTGGTTCTATTGCATGTTTTTGTAGGAGGGAGATTACCTCCTGCTTTAGAAGTGATAAATGTTCTAATGACATTGGGTGCTGTCTGGGTGGTATGGTTGGGGGAGTGGAGGTTGAGTTTCAGACATTAACCTGTTTGAATGATTTGCCTCACCCACCTGTCTGTAATTTCTTACCTGTCGGTGTAGTTTTGTAGCTTGAAGATCTTTCTGGATTCACCATGCTGTGCATTATTTCGCGGTCTGGTGGTTGGGTCCGGAATCTTAGTCCTTTTTTTTTTTGTAGCCCAGGTGGGCGTTGACGTCCCACCATTTGGTGTACCCCTCGTGACGTCGGCACGCTTCCTGCGGAAGTCCCACCTTGGGGTGCAATCTTCGGGTTCTTTTTTCCCTTTTCTTCCTTTTTTTTGTAACCCTAGACGTTCTTCAGTTTTTTCCTTTTTCAATATACCCACTTTAAGTATTCTTTTGTTCTTTTACTCTGTCCTTCCACCTTCCTCTCCTGCCTCATCTTTCTGGCGGAGGTGGGTGGGTTCGCTAGTGAATCCAGAAAGATCTTCAAGCTGCAAAACGACACCGACAGGTAAGAAACTATTCGTTTTGCAGCGTGAATCTTTCTGGATTTACTATGCTGTGCATAGACTTTGTAGCGGTTTGTCATCTTTGTGGCGGCTGGGTGAAAGATGAGCGTTGGTCGTTGAATATATGTTGAAGCACCTTTTGCCCTACTTGTGCTGCCTTGTTCATCTGTATATCCACGCAGTAGTGCTTAGTGAACGTATGCACTGAAGCCCATGTTGCCGCCAGGCATATGTCTTGAATGGGTGTGGCTTGCCAGAAAGGCAATCGTTGCTCCCTTTTTCTTGTGGAGTGGGCCCGTGCCCCCTCCGTTAGCTCTTGCCCTGCCTGTTTGTGGCAGAATTGTATTGTTAGTGCGATCCATCGCGTGATGGTGCTTTTCGTTACTGGTCTACCCAGGAAGCTGGTTGCTAAGGACACAAAAAAAACTGCTTGCTTTTCATGTGCTCCTTTGTTCTCTCGATGTAGTGCATCACCGCTCTTCTAGCGTCTAGAGTGTGTAGTGCCCTCTCTGCGCTTGTGACTGGGTTTTGAAAGAAACTAGGTATTTGTATAGTTTGGTTCCTATGGAAAACTGACACGACCTTAGGCATGAAGTGTGGGTCAGTCCTCATTACGACTCGGTCCTTGTGTATTTGGATGTAGGGCTCTTGCAGCGTTAACGCTTGCAGTTCACTCACTCTGCGCAGCGAGGTTATTGCTACCAGAAAGGCAGTTTTCATTGTCAGCATTTGTAGTGAGGCCTTGTGGATGGGCTCAAAGGGCGCCGTCATAAGTTCGGTCAGGACTATGTTGAGGTTCCATGCCGGCGGCGGAATCCTCTTTGGTGGCGTTATCCCTTTGCCCCCTCCAGGAATCTCTTTACTACTCGTGACGTAAAGAAACTTTCTCCCGTCTCACCTCGTGTGTAGGCCACAATCGCTGCTAGGTGGGCTCTTAGCGCAGACGAACATAGTTTGGCTTTTAGTCGATGCGTGAGGTATCTAAGCACCGTTGACTCCCTTGTCAACTTATTATGCAGTTTATTTTTTCTGCACCACAGTGTGAACCTCTTCCACTTTTCCCCATAGCATTTCCGTGTGGTCGGCCTCCTTGCCTCCCGGAGCACTCGCATAGTGCTTTGAGGTAGCTTAAGGTGTGCGAACTCTATGTCTTCAGGAGCCATGCCGCTAGGCAGAGGCTCTCTGGCTCTGGGTGTAGAACTTCTCCGTTCTGCATGGAGAGTAAGTCTTTTCTTTTTGTGAACTTGTGTGGTGGCCCCTGTGCCATTTCCACTATTTGCGAGTACCATGTCTGTCTTGCCCACAGTGGTGCCACTAGGATCAGCGTCATGTTGCTGGTCCTGCACTTGTTGAGTACCCTATGCATCAGTGGTATCGGTGGAAAAGCATAGGCAAATGTTCTTGACTAACTTATCCATAGGGCATTCCCCTGGGATAGTTTTCCTGGTTGTCTGGATGCAAAGTTTTGGCATTTTGCATTCAGGTGTGTTGCAAACAGGTCTATTGTCGGTGTGCCCCACCTCTTGAATAGTTTTTGCGTTTCCTGCCCATTGAGTTCCCACTCGTGGGATGCTGAAGTCTGCCTGCTGAGCCAGTCTGCTTCCACATTGTCCTTCCCCGGTAGGTGTATGGCCAGCAGGTCTATTTTGAGCGTGATGGCCCATCTCCAAATTTCCTGTGCCAGGTTGGACAGGGGGAACGATTGTGTCCCTCCCTGCTTGTTTATGTAGAACATAGTTGTAGTATTGTCCGTTTGTATCAACACCCTTTGGTTGTACAGTTTTTTCTGGAAGGCCTTCAGTGCTAGCAGTACAGCCTTTAATTCCAGATAGTTGATGTGTCTGACCGCATCTGCTGGAGTCCACAGACCCCTCACTCTGAGCTTGTTCATATGTGCTCCCCATCCTATCTGGGATGCTTCTGTGGTGATGGTCACTGTTGGGCTTGGTGGTGTTAGGTGTTCCCTATTGTTATGTTCTCCCTGTTCCACCATGCTATCTCTTCTTGCACTGCGTGCGTTACAACCACTAGATCCTCACCAACTTCCGTTTGCTTGTGACCATTGCTGTTGTAGCCATTCCTGGAATGGTCTCATGTGTAGGCGCACATTGGGAACCAGGTGAATGCATGACGCCATCATCCCCATGATCTTGCTCGCTGTTCTCACTGTCAGAGCTCGCCCCTTCTGATAGAGGCGCGTCTCCTTCAGCAGGGCTAGTGTCCTTTTCTCGCTGGGCATCACCGTTCTCTTTACGGTGCTGATCTGCGCCCCCAGGAAGATCTTCACTTGTTCTGGTTCCATTGATGGTTTCCCCCAGTGTATTGAGAACCCCAGCTTTGTTAGTGTTCTTGTGACAGGCTGTGCATGTTCCTCGCATTTTTCGCGTGAACTTGCCTTTATTAGCCAGTCGTCGAGGTAAGGATACACGTGAATCCCTTCCCTCCGCAGGTACGCTGCTACTGCTACAAGGCATTTGGTGCGGACTTTAGACCGAATGCCAAGGTTGTGAATTGGTAGTGATCCTTGTTGACGGTGAACCTTAACAGATTGCTGTGCTGCCTGTTCAATGGGATGTGCAGGTAGGCATCTTTGAGATCCACGGTGGACATGAAGTCTCCGTCTCTCATTTGTGGGAGTAATTCTTGTAGGGATGTCATTTTGAATTTTTGCGTCCTTACGTACTTGTTTAGGAATCGTAGATCCAGGATGGGTCATAGCGTTTCATCCACCTTTGGTACCAGGAAGTATCTGGAGTACACTCCCTTGTTCCTTTCTTTGAATGGTACTGGTTCTATGGCCTCTTTTTGGAGTAGCTGTAGTGCTTCCTCTACGAGTTGCGCTAGCTCTTGTCCTGAGTGTTCCCTTCTGTTTGGTTTTTGTTTGGAGGTCTCCTTTCCAACTCTATGCAGTATCCGTACTGTATGATGTTGAGTATCCATTTATCTGTTGTTATTTTTCTCCATTCTTGGAGGAAAAATCTGAGTCTGCCGCCCACCGGTGTTGCATGCTCGTAGGCGTTTGGTTTGTGTAACCCTCTTTTGTTGGTTCCTTTGTGCTCTACCCTTGGAGGGATGCTGTGGGTGAGCACTCTCCTTCGTGCGAAGTCACTTTGAGGCGGGTTGGTCTCCCCCTCTTCTTCTTTGGCCTCGTCCGTTTCCCCTACTGCGAAAGGACTGGCCCCGAGACTGGTACTGCCAGTTCTGTTTCTGCTGCCCCTGTTGCCAAACCCTCGCCTTGCTGGAATGTTTGATGTGATGTTCCCGGCTGGTTTCCACCCCTTCCGTAAGGTCTCCGTGTCGGGGTACCTCTTCTCATCCCTCTGAATTGCAGGGCCCCCATGGACCTCACCATCTCATTCTCTTTTTTGAGTTGGGTGAGTTTCTCATCGACTGGTGCCCCGAACAGCGTTTCTCCGTTGAAAGGGGTATTCAGGATGTTGTTCTGTACCTCTTGCTTGAATCCTGAAATTCTGAGCCAGGCCTGTCTCCTTTCTGTGATTCCTATTGCCATCAGTCTGCTTGATGTCTCTGCCCCGTCCAACGCTGTTTTAAGGCATGAACTTGCTATATTCTTCCCCTCTTCCACTAGATGCGAAGCTCTTTGTTAGTATTGCTCGGGGGGATGCTTGATTAGGTCCCCCATTTCGTCCCAATGTTGGTACTGGTGCCTGTTCAGTAGTGCATTGGAGTTCGCCATGCGCCAGTGCATTGTCACGTTTCTCTCTATTTTCCTGCCAGTGAGGTCCATCCTTCTGTTCTCCTTGTCAGGAGGTGGTCCAGAGGTTGCCGGAACATTGCTCCTCTTTCTGGCTGTAGATGCGATAATGGAGTCTGCTGTGACAGAACCCTTGATGTATGGAGGGTCCCGAGAGGAATGTTTATATTTTTTCTCTGTTCTGGGTGTGATGGATCTGCATGTTGCAGGGTCCTTGAACGCCTCCTTCCCCTGGTTCATGACACTCTGAAGCATGGGGAGGAACTGGCTCCTCGTTTGGATGGGGAGCAGTGTCTCGAGTAAAAAGTCCGCTTTCGGTTTTTCCTCCTCTAGTTTCACGCCAAAAGCTGCAGCCGCGCTCTTTACGACCATGTTGTAAGCCCCAATATCATCTGGCGACGAAGGCCTCCAAGGATAAGTCTCCACGGGCTCTTCTGGATTTTCCGTCGAGGTCCTGCCATTCCAAGTCTTGCGTCGTCGACGGCGCCGAGCCGTAGTTCGATTGCTGTTCCGCCTCTTCTTCTCCCTCATAGTAGAGATCATCTTCCTCTTCTTCTGGAGTTTTCGACTGCTCTTCGGCGTCGAACTCATCCTGCTCTTCGACCTCGACGATAACCGTCAGGTTTCGTTGGGATTGTAAATTTCTTCATCTTCTCGTCGAACTCCTTCCTTTGAAGGATGCTCTCCATCTCTGCCTCGAGCCTTCTCTTTTTCTTCTCCATTTTGGAGGCATGTTCGGCGTCGAGCGCTGGCCTTTTCGACGGAGCTTGCGTCGACGCGACCTTGTCCTTTGTCGTCGAACGCCCAACCTCGTGGGCCTGTTTCGACTAACTTAGTTTTTCGGCGCCATCAGCACCTGGGAGTCCTTCTCGAAGGATCCGCTGGGCCTTTCGTCCTTGGATCCACTCGCGGTCGTCGAAATTTTCGGCGCCGATGTTCCTTTCGAGGACTTAGACTCTGGTTTTCGAGAGTCAGTCTCTGTTTTCCGGGGCCCTTTCGGGGTTTTTGTGCTCGACGCCTCTTCTACCTTGTCAGACGTCTTCTTATCAGTCTCTGCGACCGTGAAGTCATCAGGTCCCTCGGCGACGTGGTCTTCATCGTCGGTGGAGAGGCCCAGGTCATACAGAGGCGGGGCCTTACCCTTGCCTTCCATGTTGTAGTTGGCTCTCCTCTGCCTCTCTCTCACCCTGAGTGTCTTCGGTGTGAAGGCGGAGCAGGCGTTGCAGTCTTAGCTCTCGTGGTCGACTGACAGGCAAAGGTTGCAGACCGGATGTTGGTCCTTCTGCGCGTACTTCTGGTGGCAGTTACGGCAGAATTTAAAAGGTGTTTAGTCCATTCCTGCGCTCAGTGTCCCTGAGTGCGCATTCTCCGTTGGACGTCGAAGATCACGAGGTTCTCCTCCTCCTTAGTCGTCCCGTCTCGATGTTCTTCCTGTCTGTAGTCTCCTTTAATTTTCCTCTGATGAAACTCGTTCTCTTCTTCTTTCTTCGTTAAACTCTGGAGCTTCTCGGTGACGATCCAGACCCAACCGGGGGAAAAAAGAATCTGAAGATGGCGCCCCAAGGTGAGACTTCCGCAGGAAGCATGCCGACGTCACGAGAAGTACACCAAATGGTGGGACGTCGACGCCCACCTGGGCTACAAAAAAAAAAAAAAAAAAAAGACAAAAGAAAGACTATGATTCCGGACCCAACCACCAGACCGCGGAATAATGCACAGCATAGTGAATCCAGAAAGATTCACGCTGCAAAACTGTAGTAGGCTTAAACCCCGACAGGTGTAGGATGGTCCAGGGGGAGCAGAGGGAAGTGTTGGCGATACGCCATATGTTAGCTGCTTGAGATGCTGTGCGTTTACCGGAAGCGTCAATGTGTTTGGACTCCTTGTCGGGAGGTGGAGCATCTCCTGACGTTTGAGAGTTAGCCCTCTTCCTGGCGTTGGAGACTACTAACGGATCCAACGGAACGTGGCCTTTAATGTATGATGGGTCGGCTTTATATTTCCTTTCTATCCTTGGGATGATGACCCTAGCCCTAATGGGGTCTTTAAACACTTCAGGTGTCTGTTTAATTACCCCTTTCAGCATGGGTAGACTGGAGGTGGTCTTTTGTGAGATGTCAAAAGTATCCATTAAAAAATTCTCATCCACGGGGTCTGTTACTAAATCAACCCCGTGGTACTGTGCAGCTCTGTGAACGAGCTGGTTGAAGCACATGGTATCCTCTGGAGGGGAAGGTCTAGAGGGATAGATGTCATCCTGTGGCACGTTAGGGACATCTGGTGCATTGTAATCGTCCCATAGGTCTGGGTTATGAGGTGGACTAGGATCCCCTAGTGGCTCATCATCTGCACCCTCCCCTGTCTCATCAGAAGGGTCATCATTGTCCACTGGTGGAGGAGATGGTGTAGGAGAGTGGTGTGGTGGTGGAGCAGGTGGAGAAGGGATCCTGAGAGGAGATGTCGCAATTTCCCTCTTTTTAGGTGCTGGAGCCGGTGTAGGCGAGTTCAGTGGTCTCTTTTTAGAACTCCGAATCAGTTGACCAGTCTTTGGATCTTTAGGAAGAGTCTTTTGGGTGGGATCTGGCTTAAAAATCTCTTCTGTGGGAGGCAAGTCCTTCGGTGCCGATTTTTTCGGTTCCGAATGCTTGCGTGGAACCGACTGTAAAGCGGTTTTGTGCTCTTTGGGCTTGGAACCGTGAGGTTTTGAGGTGTCTGTAGGGGTCTACGGAACCGGTTGTTTTTTCGCTTACGAATGCTTTTTCGGCTCCGAAGTTTGAGAGTCTGTAGTCTCCGGTAGCGGATTTTTGGTCGGTTCCAATGCTTTTTTCAGAGTCAAGGGATTGGTGCTGGTAGGTTTGGGTGCAGAGTGTGCCGATGCGGAGGCAGTAGTGGGCACCGTGGAGGAGTGTGGTGTCTTCTTTTTCGGTGCCGGGGTCAGAGTGTCGCTTCAGACGGCAGGCTGACTCGATCCCGAGTGGCCTGAAGGCTTTGTTGTTGGCTTCTTGGCCGGGCCCGGAGGCGGGTGCGTGAGAAGTACTTTCTCAGTGTGCACCTGGGCCCGAAGGTGCAGATGTGACCAAAGCATTTTTCGGTGGTGTGGGGAGGGGGTAGGAGTCAACGGCAGTACTTACAACCCGTTGCCCAGGAGTGATGTTTTCGATGTCGGAGTCTGCTTCGGAGGCGCTGACGAGGCCTTCTTCGACCCGCTCCTGGTCTGGTACATCGACGCCCTCTAGGAAGATGTCATTGGGAATGGAAGTCGACGAGCGAGCCATTCTTCTTCGAGCTCGACGATCCAGAATGGTCTTTTTGGAGCGGAAAGAGGCACAAGCTGGACAGTCTCTGGCCTCGTGCTCGGTGAAAGGCAGAGGTTACACACCTCATGCAGATCGGTGTGTGGGAATTTCGACCCACATTGAGGACACTTCTCGACTGGAGTCCTTTCCATGAGCCAGATGTAGAGGCCCAGGTAGGCCCGAAGGCCTTAGTCGACGACCGGAATCGAGGACTTCGATGTTGGTGAGATGCGCAAGGATCGGGATCGAAAACAATACCGTAGAAAAAGGTGAAGGATTGCGCATCGAAAGTGGTATCGGTAACGGTACCGAGCTGGAGCGCGATAAACACATCAGAGCTCGATGGCGGAAAAAAACAATGAGGATGCCCATGCGCACTATGATCCAAAGGAGGGGTCACCTATCCCATGACTTCCAAAGCCTTTTCCAAGCCAAAACAAGTGCACATATCCGGGCCCAACACCAGATGGCGATCTATGCTCAGTGTGTGATCTGCAGCTCATATGCCTCGAACAGGGTATTACTTTGATATATCTATCTATCTATATACACACACACACACAGAGCTACAAAAATAATTTTAAAAGCTAGCCTCAATAAATGAAATACACTAAGCAGCAAGACGACAGGCCATGTTGAAGGTGTTGCAAGTGAGCTTCACAATTTTTCAATAAAAGACTCCTGCAGATAGACAGTTTGAAAAAAGTACTTGATACCTGGCACATTGAAAGTGAACATTATTGAAAAAGCTTATTAAGACATTTTCATTTGAGTCTGGCTATGGCAAAATGTTGGTGTGTTCAAATTTGACTACTGTGATCTGATACAAGTACCTTATAATTGGTATCAGCCTCACAGCTGCAATATGAACAGCCCTCAGAAAGATGGGGGAATCGAGTAACAGATAAGGGAGTCTCCCAGTGATCTAGGCATGGAGTGAGAGTTGCCCTCAATGTCTTCAGTTGTTCCTGGGAACTATAGATTTTATTTTTATATATATATATATATATATATATATATATATATATATATATATATATATATATATATATATATATATATATATATATATATATATATATATATATATATATATATATATATTTTGGAGGCTCACAGTACAAGTGTAATAAAGAGGCTAAGAAGTGGAGGATAGAAGGATTATCATGATAAGGTTATGCCTGATCTTCCTTATGGTCTGTGTAAATCATATTTAAGACTCAGTCTCTTAAAAGTAGCAAAGGTGTGACTGAAGAACACAAACAATACTACTGGTAAAAGAATATTAAGACAAATAAAATGCAACATCTTCTCACCCAATAAACCAATACAGGATGCTAAACATCAAGTTAACTAGACTGGCGACTCCTGTCGTTTTCACCACTACACCATTCATGCCCTCCCAGAACTGCTCGCTCCACATACTGCTGTCAAAGTGCCAGTCACTGAAAATAAGCATTAATGGTCGCCAGTCTGGATTCCCAGCGTGACAGTGAGTGTGCTGCTATTCTGTAAAAGAAAATGTTTATATTTTGATGCTTAAAACAACACTTCTACTTTACAGAAATCTGCAATTAACTTGAAAATATGCCAGTTCTCACCCAGGTCTTTAAATTCTTCATTGACAAGTTCCAACCATGCAACATCCATGTCATTCAAGTCATAGCGACAAACACCTTCAGCCAATGTTTTAATATCAATATATCCAGGTTCCGGAGATTCTGTGTCAGATGATCGAATATACTTCTTGGACCTAGTAAACGTGACAAACGAATCCTTCGGAGCAATCTCCCTAGTAAAAAATAAAATATACAAGATTTGTAGCTAAAGACATCTTTTGCATTTTGAAAAAGAGTTCGGGATTCCACAGCAGAGCATCAGGAGTCCTGCAGGAAGTAGAACTCACTACACTAAAATTTAGCAGTAGGAACTAGTTTGCTTGAGTTTTCCATTCCTGCGTCATGAACACAGTCTAGGAATGCTAACTCACTATGTGGATAACCCCTGAAAACTGGTTTAGGATGTAATTTATTTATAACCAAAAGCACTCAAGCCCTACTAATTCAATACTGCCACTTCTCCTTATTCAGGAATTTCTTTGTACTGTAGGGGCTAGTCTCCCAAACTAACATGGATGGTCTATGCCTTTCTGTAACTACGCAAACCCTTGCCAATAATTCGGATGGCCACTTTTTCATAACAGTCTAATTGGAACATATAGACCTTTGAAATCCACACTTCTGATACACTTATAGCTGCAGATTCCTCACATTTTTAATATTCCCCAGGTATCAGACTGGACGCACTTCAAGGTTGGCGCTGTGCATCTCCCCACAGACACAGTCCCGCTCTGAAAGTGACCTGGTGGGTCTATAGAGGAGCCACTCCTGCATGCGGACGTCAATTCCTTTCTTTCTGCATCACAAGATGCGGATCCGGCGCTACTCTCATCTCTGAGACCCTTTTTCTTCTTGATTTTCTTTTAAAATTATTCAGTGTGCAATGGATGTCACCATCTAAGACAGTATTTAAACCCTGTAAGGACTGTCATAAGCAAATGTCTCTGAAAGATCCCCACCAGGTTTGCCTGTGGTGTCAGGTCACAACTCCAAGACCTGAGGAGACTGCCCGTTGATCAACCTGAATGCCATCAGGGAATGCAAGGCAACACTTTACTTCACCACACACAAGAAGACACAACGAAGGGGGCCACTCAAAGTCCCACTCCAAATACAAAGCACAATAATGCCTCTAAGGAGGAGAGACTTCATTGCTTGGATGGAAAAGAGCTCTCAGCTTCTACATCGATCCTACCAAAGACCACTGGTTGGACAATTAGCTCTTTGTGGGGTTCTCAGAGCTAAGAAAGGCACGGCTGTGTGGAAGCGTACCATATCCCACTAGACTGTGCTCTACATTAAGATCTGCCACATTTTGGCAAAGAAGCAGCACCCAGAAGGTCTGTGAGTCCATCCCACCAGGGCCAAAGCTATTACCACTGCGTTAGCACACAGAGTCCCTGTCCTAGGCCTCTACCAGGCAGCTATGTGGGCGAACTTCCACACATTAACAAAGTACTATTGACTGGACAGCCAGGTCCACAGAGTAGGACACTTTGCCTGCTCAGGCCTGCTGGACTTTCTAGTTTCAGTCTATCACAGCCCACCTCCCATTAGGTATCCACTTTGGTATCTATTTAAAAGGTGAGGAATCTGCAGCTAGAAATCTCTGTAAGAAGAACGTGTTACTTACCTTTGGTAACATCCATCACGGCAGAGACTATCTAGCCACAGATTGCTCACTGCTCTCCCATTGTCCTTATTCTGTGATTGAACTCTATCCATTACCAAGATCCTAAGTCTAGAAAACTGCACACTGGTCTACCAAATTTTTTTGGGGGGCTCCACGTCTGGAAATGCAAACAGTTTCAAAACCAACTGACGCCAGCAAACGGGTGAGGTGCCTTTGTAGGCCCGCACGTCACTTTCGAAGCCGCATGGCGCCGCTTTCCGGCACATAGAGGAACTACGAAAAACGTTTCCAGATCCAGTCTGACATCTAGGGGATATTCACAAGGTGAGGAATCTGCAGCTACATAGAGCCTTTACCACATTTAGCATTACTCAGCTATAGCATTACTCAGATATAGCATTACGTAAGAAAGTAATTTTTCCATCTTGCTCGAGTTACAGGGTGCAATTACCTTTCCGGAATTTTTTTACATTGTGTGCCCCTTCTTGATATGCCCTAAACAGCAAATTAAAACATCATATTTTATTATCAAGCAACTCTCAATAATACCTGGCTGCAGGTTCTGGGAAGGCGTCTTGACTGACTGGCACCTGAACTCCCTTTTCCCATTCCTGTCGCCAGGGATCTGCCAGCACATAGTACTCATCTGGATCCAGTTGGTAAGAATCATGCAGTTTCATGGCAGTGATCAAGTCAGTTCTGAACACCTAAAAAGAAACAAAGCCATGATGTGTCAGGAACAACAGATGCACACACTAAAGGTTTCAAAGGCACTTGGAAATTAAAGACCAATATGACTAGGAAAGTCACTTGCAAACACGCTCCAAAAACACACAAATCACAGTCCGACATTAAATACAGAATGAATCCAACCCCTCACTGGCACACCTTCGTCCAAATGGAGTATTATTTAACTTCTGTACCTAATGTTTCTATTGTCAAGAAACCTGAATTGATGTTTATTGAAAATTCAATTCTGCAACATTACAATTCGATACAAGTTGGAAAACAGCAAGTTACAAGTAAACACATTTTAAAAAGAAGTCATAATATCCAAAACAAATGAAAATGTGAAAAACATGCAAGAATTTTTTGTATTAGTATACACGCTTAGTGAAATGCATCCATTAGGCATGCATCAGAGGCAACTTCAAGTAGGCTTAGGATTCCCCTGCTTAACTTTAGTAGCTAGGTCTTAGCAACAGGGCACTCCTCAGAGAAAAAGTGAAGGGTTAGCTATTACAGTACAACCACACAGTTCAGTTAAGAAATTAGCAACGTAAAGGTTGTACGCAAGTTTAATTTAAGTTTGATTTTAAAAAAGTAAACAAAACTGAAGGAAAGGATGAAAAGGATCAGAAACTGTAGAACAATAAATGATAAAAAGACAGAAATGGATGGGAAAATAAAGCATCAAGACGAGTTCCTTAGACCTAACTCACCACTAGGTTGCATGGAAGTGTTTTGACTGAACATTGAATGGGAAGCAGCAAGCTTCAGAAAGGTCAGGTGGCAGAAGAAGAGGCACTACCTTCTTTTGATTAACAGTAATCCTCTGACGGGAGCACTGTAGGTTGGTTAACAAGGTAGCCCTCTTTGGACACTTCAGAGTGAAATTAAAACTCTGCAGCCCACCTGTCTGGCTTTATCCATCACAGCATGACCCAGGTGAAAACTCACAGGTTTTCAGAACTGATTGCTGAGCACCCAGTCCATTGGGGTTCTGGTTCTCTGAATCAGCACATCCCTCTTGATAAGGGACCTTTGCAGCTTCCCAGCACGCATACCCCTGCCAGGAAGCAAATTCCCCAAAGAGGCCAAATGAAATAAATCTAAGGGCTAGGTGAGCAAACCGACTCCCCTAGTATTGGGGCAGAATTATCGACTGACAAATTCAAGTCAGACCCAAGAGAACATCCTGTAGTCGTCTTCACAATGGCAACCTCTGCTTCGAAGCAACTTTACCTCTGTGCAATATTCCCTACATTAGATAAACACCACAAAATAAACAACGAAGGATATACTCCCACTTCGTACATCAATAGTTTGTGAGACATCACCATCCACTTCATTACGACAAATATTAATGTAGATCCGCCCTCTCTCACATGATCTTAAACATGTACATACACAACCTCAAAGCACACCTAACCGATGCCAAATTATCAATATACTGACAACAAGCAACTAGGCATGTGAGGATGCATCTACTGGGCCTAACAAACATATGAACTACACAAACCAAGAGATACCGGTGCACTAGGTGTATTCATCTCCCTTCCGTAATTCACACCACCTGTAAATTCTACCAGTTATAAAACATAGTAAAAGTAAATGTAAACCCAACTGGACTGTAGGAGTAACATTACATATGGTTCTAAGATAGAAACCCAAACCTCTACACTGGCCAATGAAAAGCATCTCATATTTAAGGCCCGTTTAATCCTCATGTTGCCCCTAAACTGAGTGCTTTGAAATAAAGGCTCCCAAAGAACCCTGCTTTCTCTTGTTGAAGATAATTTACAATATTGAGGTCCTCTGCTGGAGCCAACAACTGGACTGGAAGAAAGTGCACAGTGACTGAGTCTGCATCAGTTAGCAACGCTATACAGAACGCATCTCACCTTGCAATAAACTGTCACAAAACGTGTCAGTTTTCCTAAAGTCATTAATGAACACTGCTTTCTCAAACACTCAAGAACTGTTTGTCATATGCTTGCAATTGATGAATGACTAAAAAGCTGAATGGTTCATGGATATATTGAAGTTGCCCTTTCCGGAATGTCAATTGTTCACAGTATCTGAACCAAGAACGTGTGACTAAATTCACTGACAGAAATAATAACCTGAATTCAAGATGGATAAAGCGAACAAATTTATTTTCTAAAACACATTCAAACACCTTACCACTATAAGAATAACTTATCCGAGGCACTGGAGCTGCGTACATTTATGATATGCTTTTATTTCTGAAACCTTAGAAGAGTGCAGGACATAATCTGGAGCATAGTTACATGATGGAGTCTTACCCTATGTAAAACATATGCCCAGATTAAAAATAATCATGCCCTAAGAGCAATGCATGGGGCTGAAAGTAGTAAAAATAGTTAACAGATACTGGAGGAAAGTTCGATGGGGTAGAGAAGTGTCCACCTCAAATGATAAGTTCACAACCTGCTAAATGTCACCAAATTAAATTTTTTTAAAACCTGTGCTCAATTCCGATTAATATTTCACAAAGCAGTTAGGTGTTAAATCAAAGGAAATGTGCCAATTATTTAGGCAGTACATACACAGTAGAAAATGTCACAAAACATAATAAAATTCCAGAAAATGTAAAAAAAAAAAATGTATATAAAGAGAAATATTTTATGAGTAATGCGAGACCAAACTGACACAAATCCAGAGGGGAATCATAGACAAGATATTTGAAAGAGTTAACTGAAAATACCACAAAAAAACACACCCAGTGCCAATAATAATCAACGGACGCTGTAGGCCAGGACCTAAGCGCAATTTGAGGAAGATGTCGAAGGAGCCCTGGTCAGATACACAAAGTGCACTGGTCCCGGGAAAGTCAGGAAGTCAAAACTTTTAAAAGTTTCAAAGTCCTAAAACGAAAAAAATACTTTTTTTTTTTAAAGAAAACATGGTCTTCCTGCGAGACAAATTTAAAATTGCAGCCGCTGCCATAGAACAACAGCCTGTCAGATACCTGCAGCAGGTTGGCCCCACTAAGACTCGAGATGTTTGGACTTTTTTGCTAGGAAAGGTTTTTAAGTCCAAAAACAGATAGAGACTGTCATTCTTTCAGAGATGTTGGAGTCTTTCAGAGGTACGAACCTGAAATTCAATCAGACCCAGTGGAACTGCTGATTCAGTATGTTTTGCAGTCACCTCTGAAGCAAGTGTTTTCAAACGTTTTCAAACTTTTTCCTGGTGCCCAAGGAACCACAGTATTACACTTCTAATCCCCCAGGGGTGGGGAGGCATCTAGAGACTCTTGGATGGCATTCATATGGCACCAGCATAGTAAAGTCCTAGTTCCAGTAGCTACCAGTCAGCTGGGAATTATAGGGAAAAGGTCTCTTGCAGCTTTGTGTCCCTGAAGCCACACACCTGACCCTTGGATTCAACTTTTTTATCCTGGGTACAAGGAGAGAAGGGGGCAGATCCAGTCCTTCAGAGCTGGTCACAGACTGCAAGTCCAGTTCACTTCCATTTATCCACAGATACAGAGAGCGTTCAGCTGAAGGTTTCTAGGAATGCCACATTTATGCCTGGCACCAGATATTGGGTTGTGTGGCTCCTAGGCACTCCCTAACCGGGAAGGGTAACTCACTTTGCAGTAATGCAGACAAGAACTACTGACAAACTGGCCCAAAATATCACATGCCAGGGCATTTTCAAGATGATGAAAGTCTTCGTCCACACTAAACTTAGGCTCCGAGGGTTGTGGGTGAGTCAGGGAGTGCATTACGGTAATCACTAGTGTCCTCTCACATCTAACACTAAAATCCAGTTAGAAACTGACACTGTACCCAGAGACAGAAGCCCAGTAGGACAAAAGCAGGGTCCTTGAGCAACCAGACAGGGGAATTGACCTGACATCCTGTTTTGTCCCATTCAAGTGTGAAAATGTGATACAAGTCGCTCAACAGACCTGTGAGGCAGGATGTGACACTGCAGTGTCCACAGAAAGCCCACGGCCCCCATCCTATATACTCTATACAGCTCGGAGGAATCATCTCTGTCCACTCAGTCAGCCTACTCTGTGCTCTTGGGAGGGATTTAACACCTCTTTCCATGAGAAGCAGAGGCTAGGAGTTGCTGGAGAGTTGATGTTAATTAGCCGCCAGTAACTTCAGGCAGGTAATAGGCAGATTTCTAAATGTTATATTTCCAGATATTAAATAATCTGACTTTAACATTGATTGGAACCTTATTAAATATAAAAATAAGTCTTTGAAGGGATTGTGTAGTTTGTACAGGTCAAATATTTTAGACTATAGTGTATGCTCTATGCTTCGACTTCTCATATGTGCCAGCTACAACCTGACCAGTGACCATGCCATTTTGGGCCTGGTTATTGGGGGCACATGCCAGTTCTAATGTCACACATATTCCACGCTTAAATATTTTGAACCCTAGGCAGTAAGGTGTGCCTAACGTGACTTATTTAATATCTAAAATCAGGTTTTCTACCTGTCAAGAGGGGGGCGTTTAGACTGGTTCAAGCTGCCGCCGCCAGATTACTCAAGGTAGACCTGAAGCCATGTTTTCTCTGCCACTGTAGCAGATGGCACAATAGGTGCTGCAGCACACAAGCAAATACCTTTCCATGTATGGGTGTACTTTTGCACCATATACTATGAACTTAGAGGAAAGCAAAATGTGCCAATCGAGTTTTTCACCAAGTTCGACATGTTTTAGGGGTCAGATCACATGCTCTAAGGTAGCAGTGATCCAGCAATAAAGAGTTCAAGATTACCAATACGTGAGTCCCAAAATAAAACATACAAACGGAGTGACTACCCAAAAAGGGGTCACTTTGCAAACACCGTTATTTAGCAGTAAAAAGTTCTAATCAATGACTGCATGTACAGTGAAGTAGAGACAACAGTACCTCTGAAGGCTTTTTATCTTCATGCCCAGAGCCAGAACTCCTCCCATGATGCGATTTGGAATGCTGCGACCAAGAAGTAGAGACACCTAGAGATAAACCAAAATGATTTAAATTAAACATTGGAAAAGCCTGCCGTTTGATATTTGCATAATGTGGAAATGCACAAACAGAACATGCATAGGCAGGGGCAGAAAGAACGCAGGCCAGTCACTCATACATGTGAGCAGCAATCGAAGCTTCTCTGCAACACAACAGGTATAAAGTGGTCAGAAAAAGTGCAACGGCCCTTCACAACAACTGCAGTAGTAGTATGGATCACTTTTATACGTACACACATGCGAAGTACATAACAAGCAGCACTAGCATGCAATTCAAAAAAAGAAAAGATTCTTGCTGCTGAACTGTGTTTCTTTGTACCAAAAATAACTTTTGCACTGAAATGATTTTGTAACTTCTTTCAACATTAGGCTGGCTAACGCCACGATGCGATTCTAATTTCCCTGATCACTTTTTATTCTTTTTAAGAGTGAATTACCTCCTGCACAAGTCTAAATGGGTTTGGGGCATAGAAAACTTGCAGAGAAGAGAGCATCCAAACACTGATTGGTTTCTGGCGCTCCTTTGATGAGTCCAGCAACAGAAGTTAAATTTGGATGCAATAGTACATGCAGAGTGTGTGTCAATGATGTAACAGTGTGTGATGCCAGGCATGGTAAAAAATGAGTCGTTTTTCCTAAGATCAAGGGTGATAAATTGTCAAACACGGACCAAGTGATTCCAGTCTTCGATTGGACGATGACTTAGATGGACAGGCAATAGGAGATGAGATGAGATCCTGAAGGGATGAGATCTTGGCGCCCATCTCAGCTGCTCTCTGACTGCAGTCTTCACTAGACTCACACATGTTGGCCTGTCAACTGCCAGCATACATGTTTCAGCCCCCAGTCACTCGCTGTAGAGTGGTCTTTTCAGGCGGGGGGGGGGGGGGGGGGGGGGGGGGGGGGGGTCGGAGGCTGCCGTGGGCAGCGCTCAACGCCTGGACCCTTGGAGTACCTCGCACTACACAACAACGTGAAGGGACCCAGAGCTGCCTCCCACTCTCCTTACATTTATACATTTGTGCATTGCAAGATTGTGAATAAAACTACAATATAATTAGACAGGTCACATCCCAATTGCTGCTACATCAATCTTGTTTTTGTCTAATGCAGAAAAGTGATCTGCAGATTGCTAATTGCGATAATTAAACGGGATATGACTAGATTCCTAGGAAAAAACTCTGGCTCCCAATGACATGAGAAGCACTTTCTTCTACTGGAGCCATAAACTGTTTGTCCTACGGTTACTAGCCTTCATACGTGCGAGAAGAAAAAAGTTCACCCTGTAGACTCCAGCAGCAAGTGGCTACTGTCAATAGAAAATAACATTCTGGGTGGTTAACAGAGTGGAAGACTATGTATTAGATCGATTTTTTGATCCAGGTATGCTTGTTTGCCCCTTCTACATCAAATACTCTTACACTTGGTGATCGATAGACCTCTTCTCTTAGCACAGCTCAACATATGTTATCAGTATCCTTTGGTAAATTGATTTTGAGTTATGGCCTTTAATTTTCTCCAGAGTTGAGGACACACATTTTGTTCCGAATTGAACCGTCGCCGCTATGTAACTCTACAAGCTTCTGGACTAGCTATTCAAGCTTGGATTTAGGTCAGCTACATGAAACATTATGGTGGTAGCCAGATATCATGATCTGCGGCCAATCAAGATTTGAGGTTTTCAAATGGGTTGAGAGGCACGTGGACCAACAACGATGTGGCCTTCGCGTTAGGTATGTTCCATGTTAGTATGCACCAACAAGCATTTGCAATGCAACAGGTCTCGCATTTACCTGAGCATGAGCTATTGGCATTGTAAATAAAAAGGCCTTTTATTTATGTTTTGGTTTTTGAAATATAAATAAAACGCATTGTCATTTACAATGCTAATAGCTTAAACTCGCGTAAATGTGAGACATATTGCATTGCAAATGCTTGTTGTTACCAGTCATTGGTACATGCTTTTTCATCCTTGCCTCATCTGTCGACGTTCCATTTATAACCAAAAATTATTCCACCAGTTTATCTACTCATGTTCTGTATTTTCTGTTAACTTAGCTATCTGACACATACTGGTGATCCAACATCCTTAAAATTATTAGCTGATTTTGCTTCAACCACAACCATAAATGTTTTCTTAATGAGCATTACTAACCCTAATGCTGCCTAGGCGAGACCTAAAAAAATATGTTTTGTGGTGCTAAGAAAGCAGTTTATATTCACTTTATGCTGTGTAAAAAGCATATTTGAGGAAGGTTGTTAGCAATGTATGGTTTACCACATTTTGGAAATCAAGCATTGATTTTGTAGCCATGAATACAAATTAGAGACTGAATATTTTTTACATTTTGCATTTTTTCCATCAGGGAGCAATCACAAGGAGGCAGTGCCACCTATCGCACCACCATAAGTTTAAGATGTGGTTATAAATATATGGATCTCGGGAAAAAGAGTGTGTGTGTGTGTGCGAGAGAGAGAGAAAGAGCGAAAGAAAGAGAGAGGGGGAGGGAGAGAGAGAGGGAGAGAGAGAGGGACAGAAAAAGTGAGAGGGATAGAAAGAGATGGAGAGAAAGAGAAAGAGAGAGAGTGAAAGAAAGAGAGAGGGAGGGAGAGGGGAGGAGAGAGACAAAGCACAGTGGGACAGCAAGAAAGATGGAGAAAAGTCATCATGGAAGAAGCGAGGGGAGAGAGAAAGAAAGAGAGTGGGAGAGAGAAAGAAAGAGAGTGGGAGAGAGAAAGAAAGAGAGTGGGAGAGAGAAAGAAAGAGAGTGGGAGAGAGAAAGAAAGAGAGTGGGAGAGAGAAAGAGCGAGAGAGAGGGAAGGAAAGAGAGAGAGAGGGGGAGAGAGAGAGAGAGAGAGAGAGAGAGAGAGAGAGAGAGAGAGAGAGAGAGAGAGAGAGAGAGAGAGAGAGAGAGAGAGAGAGAGAGAGAGAGAGAGAGAGAGAGAGATTACATCATTTGGAATTGCTCCCAAGTGTGTTTTAAAAGGGAAAATGCAAAGGATGCTTGAGAGGTTAGCGACCAAAGTGGCCCTGCTGCGAGGAGAGCCTTGAAGTGCATGGACCCACAGTAACACACTCAACTGGTGTCAGACACGCACATAGGCCGTCGCGCCAGCGGAGGTGTCCCTGACCTGAAGGGAACCCTCTGGTCCGAGGGAGGCCCTGCGGGCCCTGGAAGTAGTGGTGGATTCTCCACAAGTCACCTCAGGGAAGCACGACAGCACTCCGTGGGGCATGACTGCCTGCCAGTGTGAACACCTCGCGCAAGCCTTTCCAGCACAGAAGCCAAGTTACGCAAGGCGCCTGTGCTGTGCCAGTCCGCGCGCTTTTACAGAGCCTGCCTTATGCGCACGCTGCTGACATATTCCAAACTGGTGCGTTTCCATGTTTTGTTGCCTCCCGGTGACAAACACCGGATGCAACAAACATTTCTAAACGGCGCTCGTCTGCGGCTACACAAGCCGTGGCCGCGCTCAGCGCCTGTGCCACGGAGGCCGTCAGTCAGTGGAAGCCACCGGCCCTGAGCGGGCCAGGAATGCGGCAGCCGAGCTCATTGTGCGCCACAATGGGCGCGGGCCCCCACCCCCGGGCACCGCGCTTTACTTTCAAGTCTATTGTCAGAGCAGCCGGGACAAAGCTTCCCCTGCAGCTAGACAAAATATGTGCGCCAAGGAACAGAGCTCTTCTGTCCGGCTTCACGCAATGAAAGGTGCAGCGCTGGGATTCCAGGCGCCGTGACGTGCACCCGCTCCCACGGCGGGGCCACCTAGCTCTACACACGTCCGTCAATATTCACTCTTCGTGTGAAAAAGCACGACCGCTCTTTCTGGATACGTTTTACCGGCGCGATAGAGGCGTTTCCACACTACAGGCGGCGCCTGGTATCCGAAGTGAAACACAGTAAGAATACTCTTGAAGTAATGGGACTTCCTTAAATGCATCAAAACTCACTTCTGACCAGGCCAGATCTGCTATGCTATGGCAGCCAACAAAACATGTTCATGTGTTTATAAAGCATGTATTACTTACAAATGATATTTCCCAAACATACTCCCTTGATTGTTTGCTATTTGTTTCCGGAGGCATGTTCATGAACAACAAACCAGCAACAGAAACACAATTTACAATTCTGCGTGTAAGAAGTTACTTCTTTGTGGGATGTAACTATTTTGAGGCTTTACAAATTAATCTTAAGAACATTTTCTTCTCTAAAACGTAGCCGAAAAAATACGCTTTTAGAGCTTGTTAAAGTGCGGCCGCGAAAGTGAAAGTGATCAAACATCAAAGCGGCCGAGCGGCCGCGAAAGTGAAAGACAACGAGTGCTTTCAGGCTGCCAAATGGTGCGCGCGCCCGGAGCACATGCACTGTAGTTGGCGGCCTGAAAGCACTCGTTTGCACTTCCAAAAGTGCTTACTATAAGTCTCGCCAGAGCAGCGCTAAAGCGCTGTCTCAGGCGAGACCTAAAAAGTGCTTCAGGACCTTTCTACTAAATTTCGAAAGAATAAATGCTTAGGTGGTTGCTGGCCGGACTACTCAAGAGTCTCAGTTTGCCAAGTTTTCTAATTGTCACTGCAGTGTCTACAAAACAATGCAGCATGTTTTAACACAAGCTTTACAAGTACAATCATAGCTCACCAGTTGTCGCTTGCCTTCACTGACTGACTATGAGAACCTCAAATAAAACAAAAATCTAAATGTATCATGAAAAAGGCAAGTCATGTCACTGGGCCATCTTTTTTCGCATCTCTTTCACAGAGGTAATTCTCAAATTATCCGTGAAGCTCTTCCAATAAGATTATTTTTTAATTCTTTCTATTGATTTTACCCAAATATTTCATCATTATGTACAGCATACATTACGCAGAAGAATAACAAACAAATTGCAAAATAAAGGTCCCTTCTCAGATTTCAGGGCCAAGTCCCCAGAACATCTGCTCAGAAAATACATATAAGTGGTTAACATTTATCGATTGAAATACCACTTGTATTACAGACCCGTTTCTCATTCTAGGTCTTAAAGTGCACAAGCATGTTCTAAAACCTAGAGCCCTACTGTTTCATAACAGAGTGCAGTTACACTCTTCAATAAAGTGCAGAGAAAGTCATACACTGTCAGAATTAAAACCTAAATCCAGTCTGCTAATACCCATCAAACCCACTAGATTATAAAGTGCCTATGTATGACAACATTGGATAGCAGCATATTTGTAAATACTGCTATAAAGTGAAGGTGCATAATCACAATATGGCATACATAATTCAGCAGCAACCTGTAAACATCATTAACATCCATAGCAGACGTAAATATCAAAAACAGTTGTAAAGTGCAAGTGCCAAATAACAATGCTCTGGGCATAAAGTATCTGCAACCCAGTAGATATTAAAGACTATAGCTGTGTAATCCCAACAGGATATTCATAAATTCACAGCAAGCCAGTAGAGGTTTCCATCTACAACATGACTTCCAATAAGAAATTACAGCTGAAGCACACTTTTAAAAATACATTTTAGGGCAGACATGAATTTTTGATCTATAGAAGTATTGTTAGGCTTCTTATTTGGCAATAATACAAGAATGTTGGCAATAATAAATTAATGGGCATTTTCTTCTCAGCAGCACCCTTGATATTGGCAAACAGGCATGCTCTTGGAGATAAGAGATACCAAAAGGCCTTTGCTTGCTTTGAAGCCTAAAGTTTTGGAGGAGGTAAACACTGGCCCTCTGCTTTTATTGAGGCCAACTCCATTTAACGATACCCAAGTAGTATTTCAACCACGTCATAGTACTGAGACAGTCCTTCTTGTGGTCCTACATGATATTCGTATGCTACTTGACAAGGGTAGAATTTCCACCATTATCCAACAGGATAGTCAGCTAAAAATGTGGTGTATTTGTAGACACAGGGCTATCACTTGAGAAACAATTTAATGTCATCACTACGTCTTGTTCCCATTTTTTTCAAAGTTCTTTTTCTCTGGCCATAAGAGGTTAGACAAACAGTGATTCAGGAAACAATATTGGACGTCTCGATTATTGTAATGCTACCAAATAAATGTTTACTGTGACTACAACACATCCAGAATCTGGTGATCCGAATGCTTTTGGGTCTTCGGTGAATCTGTGCAATAACGGAGGCTCAAAGAGCAATTACTGGCTACTAGTTAAAAAAAAAAGTGTCACTTTTTAGGTCGAGCCTAGAGCCAGCGCGCATGCACTGCTCTGTAAGACTTTAGAAGAGGAGTAGGAAATAGAAGCTCTGCCCACTCTCTATTCATATTTGCCATTGGCTTGTGCCATGGTCCCTCCTAAATGCTGGCTTCTGATTCGTCAATAGGCTTGTTAGTCCCACCTTAGTACAGACTCCTCTTCATTTGTCACCTCCTATGGCGACTAGCCCCTTTACTTTGGTTGTTACACGGTACATGTTAATTAGACTGTGAGCACTGTTTTCTTTAATGAGGTTCTCCTACTGCAGGCACTACATGCTTTGGTGCCTTCTTTACTCCTCCTCCCTCCCTCCCGTTGTCGTGCGTTCTTTTCCCCTCCCTGCCCTCACTCCCGTTGTCTGTTGCTTTATCCTCTTCTCGCACTCGTGTTAGCCGTGCCTTCTCGCCCTCCCTCCCTCCCGTTGTCCGTGCCTTCTCCCCTCCAACCACCCTCCCTCCCGTTGTCCATGATGCCTACCATTTGCAATGTAATAGGTAGCCTTGGACTATATAAATATGTTTTATTCATTCATTAATTGCATTGGGGTGCACATGACACAGTCCACAACACCAGAGGTGTTCTGCAAGCAGTAACAGCCAGTTTGAAAGTACGGTGACAGAGGATATTAGCTACGAAGAGCCTACTTTGGGATTCAATATTACAGTTAGATATGCGGGCCTGGCAGACATCTTTAACTAGGGCATAATCAGGACATCGAAATGAGGTATCATACCAGGACCAGATCACATCAAATTATATAACCTGACACACAATCTTTAAATACTTACAAGTAAAATATTCTTCACTAAAATACGCAGTGCTCCTGGCAAGGACACAGGGGGTTACAAGCTTCCCTGGTGAAACAAGCAATACCCTTTATCTGTAGGACCCAGATACACAGCTCACAGGGATAATAAAATCCATACAGGAAGCTGATATTGGGCCATTAAATGAAGGAGATTGAGATACAGCGTGTATATACCCGAGGCAGGTGGCCATAAGGCCGGGGTTCTGGCTGAGCCAACCTAAAATGCTGCTCCGTATCTATAACACAAGACAACCTGCTAAAATGGTGGCCTCTGCTAATGATCTAGGTTTGCAAGAATCCGGGTCATCTGAATCCTTCCTCAACCTACTATGGGGGTGGCTCACAATCCAGCCTTTCTAGAAGATGGACGCTGCATGCATTATAACTGAATTGAAAATACTTATCGAACTACCAGCCAGATAGGTGGTATTGGGGGAACTGTCATGCAGAAACTACCCTTAACTATAGTAAAATATTTTGCAATACAGCTATGATGGTGGTTAAGTGAGATGTAGCTCATTTTTAGGAAAGACCCATACCCCTGACCTCAGTCAACTTAATATAGGTAAACAGGAGAGAGAGGGAAAGCCACTGGAGCCACTCTTAATCCCCCTGAACAGAAATATATAAACAACAAGAGTGTATCCGACAGAGGGAAGAGCTAGCAAGAAAACTCACTGTGTTTTAAAAAGAACCCTCACTCCCCAACCTAGTTGGTGACATGCTTCATCATTGGGTTCCCACCAGAGAGGCTGAGTGCTCTCTGGTGTGCTTCAACGCCCGATTACAGCGGAGCAGTTTTTTTTTTTTACGTGTGCTAATCGTGAGTGGTGCATAAAGTGATTTCTAAAAAAGTACCTCCGTTTAATCCCAAGATAATTTTAATGGTGGAAAACTGGGCACTGTTAAAACAAGTGCTTTGGATGTGTAAAAAATGGTTTTAGTAGACCAGTTACATCCTAGTGTAAAAAGAAACAAATGGTCACCATGAGTCCTGGTGGGGGACGGGACTTGTAGTCAAACTCTGTATAGGTTAAAAAAGTTTGCTAGCAATTTCTGCCGCTGATACAACGGCTTTCAGAAACCCGGAAGGCTGCATGGGAACCGTGAGTTTACGCTGTCTATTACACCACAGGTTAGGGTGCACCTTAGCGAGCACATAACGCCGTGGTGGTTTTGTTGGTCCTGACGAATGTTTCACTGAATATACCGAGAAGCAGAAGCAGTTACACTAGGATGTAACTGCTCTACTAAATCCATTTTTTACACATCCAACGCACTTGTTTTGAACAGTGCCCAGTTTTCCACCATTAAAATGATCTTGGGATTAAACGGAGGAACTTTTTTTAAATCACTTTTTGCACCATTCACGATTTGCACTCGTGTAAAAAAAAACCTGCTCCACTGTCATCAGGCGTTGAAGCACACCGGAGAGGCACTCGGCCTCTCGGATTCTCAGTCAACTTGAGCCAGGACAAGGAATGGGTCATGATGTGGACAAAGTAGCATACAAAAACTGTGGATGACAAAAGAAGTTAGACAAAAACAGTCCATGTGGAGGGAGTGTCAAGAGTTCAATAACAGATGAGGAGAGACAAACAGAATATGAAAGGATGCTCCTGTGACAAACTCTACATGCTGTTTTGAGTGTGTTCCCTCCTGGACTCATACCCTCCTAGACCGAAGGCATTTCATTTTCGAAATGCTACAATGGGTATTCACTCGATGGTGTGTTGTGAGACACCATAGGCCTTGCTAGCTAAAGTTGTCATTGTATTTTGTTTGCATAAAAAAGATTTTTTTTAAATAGGCAAATACATTAAACAGCTATGAATGCGTAGGAAATTAATCACAGCTGTGCCGTTTCTTTCCGTTAACAGCGGATACCACATTTATTCTACACAATCTGCACCAGGAATATATTTTGGTCTAGAAAAAGATAAGTCTGTAACTATGGATTTTAAAATAGGTTTGGAACAAGGTGATGGTGTAACGTCTTATTCGAGATAAACACTATCAATTGCTCATCTTTTTTTTTTTTTTTATAAACATCTACATCATGCCCGCTATAGAAAGCACTTCAGCCCTTCTCGGAAGGGATGCAAGTAAAATATAATTTCCTTCTCAACAGGGAAGGTATGTATCGGAAAAGATGAAGAAGAGGGAAAGGATTCAGGGAAAGGGATGTTGGTCAGGATCGGGAGAGACGACCGATGAGGGGCTGGCAAAAGGGGTTTCTGTTTCGGTTTTGATGGCTTCCCCTTGAAAACGGGTCCCAACATCATCAAAGG
Source organism: Triturus cristatus (assembly GCF_964204655.1). Lineage (NCBI taxonomy): Eukaryota > Metazoa > Chordata > Amphibia > Caudata > Salamandridae > Triturus > Triturus cristatus. The sequence continues at coordinate 409,713,524 of NC_140582.1, forward strand.
TGGTAAGGAAGATGGCGGGTTGGCAGGAATGCGTGAAACTTTGCCTCAATCGAGACCCGGGATCGGGTGTAGTTTATCTGGGCGGGAGGAGGTATTTTCAGGTTTGAAAAAAAAAAAAATATATATATATATATATATATATATATATATATATATATATATATATTTTTTTTATAACTGCAGTTTGTGATTCCGATTCATTTGTTACTGCAATCAGTGTTACTACTACATTTGTTATAAAGAGGTTTTTTTTTAGGGTGCGAGGCTTTCTAGGTTTCAGCATTCGTTAGTGTTATATAGACATGCTGCACCGATGTACATCACTGGCTTCCATCGGCAGGCTTCATTGAGGAAATGCACAGGACAGAATGACTCCCTCTCAGACCAAACGAACCCATTTGGTAAACAATGTTAATCGTGGCCAAGTTAGGCAGGTGTCCACCAGATGGTGCTCTTTCTCCTTCTCTAGCTCTCGTGTTGTCTGCAACAACATAAACGGACACACAAGGAGTCTGAATCCTCTTCGCACATTTGTGCGCGTTTGCCTCTCTAGTCATTCTCCAGCCCAGCTTCCCATTTAGGAGTTTACTCACCGAAAGACCGGCATAAAACCTATTTTTCCAAAAACTATGCATAAACCCAGCCGTACGTTTTGTTGACTGAACTCCTCTAGCTAGCATTAATTTCTGTTCGCGTTATAATTGTTTTCCTGCCTTCAAATATTAAAATAAGGTAACAATGTGTTTTAACTACCTTAAAAATGTGTTTTAACTACCTTAAATATATATTTTTAAAGGCTTTATCATTCACCGTTGTTTCCCCTTTTCAACTCCAAATCTACAACAGTAAACATGTCAAATAAAACAAATGCATTTGACTATAAATTCAAGTTAGGTAAACTCTATAAAGCACAAGACCGGATGGCCTATTTTTAAAAGATAAAAAGAATATGGTGAACTAGAACATACCTTGAAAAGTTGTGTTAAGTTACAGAAACTCTATACTGAAAGCAGGTGGCAGACTCAGCAATACTGAAATCCGAGTTAAAAAGCAGGAATAGTGTGTTTCTCTTATTTTTCTTCTAAATCCCATTAGTGCAAATGAAAGAACTCCGCATAATCTGATTGAGCCCTTGCAAGGAATGAGTAAATGTCCGCTGAACAGACATATCAGAGACTTGCTGTTTTGTTTAGTTGTTCTGACATAAGCACACGGGTATCACGCCAAGCTGCACTTCCTCTATCCTCCATAATCAAATTTACAAGCATATGCCGTGGCCCACCGACACAAAACCGGAATGCGCGTGGTGCCTGCCATGTTACAGCGTATACAGCAGATAGGTCCAGGATGGGTCAAACACCTCCTGGCCTTACATGCTCGCTTTACAGGCAGCCCTGCAGCAGATGAACAGTCAGAGATTCTCCCGGTGCAAGCGAGGGGCAGGAGGGGATCCGAAAGCACGAATCTATTCTACATGACTTTACAAGTTGGGTGACATGCTGTCGGTCGGTCAGCAAGGTAGGGCTTTTCCCCATACCATCTTACACTTTCTCCTTTACCCCTCGGAGTTGGGCAGGGGAACTTAAGAAAGGCACTGGGGTCTGTGCTGCTCCCCCAACCCCTCGACAGAAGCCTCGCTTGAGGGGTGGAGTAAAGCCCAGGCAGGGATACCTAAAACCAAAGCCAAAACGGCTCCCCGGTGCAGATTCCTTGCTGTGGCTGCTCCCCGGGGGTTAGTGGAGTTACAGAACAATCCAAAGAACTTTAGCGCAGACAGCAACCCAAAGTAAAAGAATAAAGCAGAGCAGCAAACCAGTACACCAGGAATCTCTATGCAGGGCCCCGGATGAAAGTGAAAGTGTCCTCTTATCCCATATGACGGGTGAAAACCATAGCTACAGGGCTGGCCAGGTATCACTCTGCCTAAGACAAGAGGTACTTTTTAGGTCTCGCTGAGTCAGCGGGCATGCGCTGCACGGAGAGACTTTAGTAGGTGAGTTTTCAAAGTGCTGCTGGCTGGTGACAAGCTTGCGTTCACGCGAGCGTGCACGTGCGAACCGCTAGTCTTTAGCAGCTCTTCGAAAACTCACCTACGTGAGCGTGCACGCGCGCTGACTCAGCGTCACAAGCAGCTCGCCTCCGCCGGGTCTTCCCAGCAAGTAATAAAAGAGACTTGTTCCTCATTGCAGGATGCGTTTGGAATGAAGACTGCAGAGGTTGGTTGGCTTTAACATGCACCTATCTATAGCCGAGTCCGTCTTTTCTGTTTGCAGAATGCATTGGGGACCCGTACTGCAGAGGATGTCTGGGTGTGCGCGCCAGTCAACTGAGCTCTTTGTTTCCCACGTGCGATCTTCGGCATTGCGTTGTCCTGTGTGCCGCTGAAATCCTTTCTGGAAGGAAGGCATGCAAAACTGGCAGCAAAGAATGCTGAACGTGTTTTTTTGGGTTGCTTAAGCGATTGGAGAAGAACGCTACTACTCTTTTCCATGTTACTGGCTTCGGCATTCTTTGCAATTTACCTCACAGTTTCACATGATCCTTTTACACGTACTGTCTTTGTTCTCTAATTTATTGGATTTCAACTTTTTGTCGTACTAGTGCAACTGGTAAATTCCACCAGTCATGGTGGGAGTGTTTTTAGCTGAGTTGGTTATATATGGGCCAGTCAAGAGAAGTTGCCCAGTTTTCACACTGCCAACTATTTTTTTTATTTTATAATTTGTGAAGCATGGAGTGTTCAGAAATTATCCAGTTTTTGCCTCTCATATTTGAAAGATCCATCTTGTTCAATTAAATAGTAATTTGCTTGTATAGAACCTCAAAATGAGCAGGATGTTTTCAGATGATGTATTTGGCCCTAAGAGTTAATTCAACAAGTGATATGTATGTATGTAGTGGCTATATATAGTAATATGCATTTTATTTCATGTTTTTTTTTTACCATTGTTGTGTGGGAGAAGGTTCATTACATAGTGCCTATTAGCATTTATGGTGTGTGTGTGTATGTATCTATGTGTATATGTATAGATGTATGTATATATGTTTATGTATACATGTGTATAATTTTTGTTTTACTGAAAAACAACAAAGGGTAAGGTAGAGTTAGTGAGTTGAAATGTTCAGTAATGACGTAATGTTTTGAACTAAAAAAACACAAATTCACCAGTTATAGTTATCTCAAGTCCTATAGTTACTATAACTCACACCTCTGCCTTTTACAATTTTCTCATCAATATTTCATGGCCAGCGTTGCAGTGATATCAATGATGTCATAGAAGATGTCATGAGTAATGTAATATGTGGGGTAATTAGCTGTGCATGGCGAGGGCACGAGTTATAGTTACTTGAGATAATTATGACTTGTGAATTTCCGATATTTAAAATGCGATGTTGTTACCGAACATTTCACCTAACTATAAGCTTACTTTAACATTGGTTTTTTTCCAGGTAATTTCTAGGGTTTTTCTGTATGTAAAGTAATATTTTGTTACCATATGTAAAGCTGACCCCCTCCACTCATAACCTTCGGCTGTATGTGGGGGGAGGGCGTGTTGGCTGCAGGAAACCAACCTCACGATTCGAGGTTGATCGCAGGCATCCAACCACACACTGCGCATGGCCTTTTGTTTAACACAGCGTGAGACTGCTTGCAGCCATGCCATGCATTTAACTCCCCGCATGCAGCCACCCCAAGGCAGCCAACCCTATGCTGCACACGGCCTTTGGTTGTGCTTGGCCGCAGGGCCTGGCTTCTGCAGAAGGCTCATGCACAATCTTTGCAGTTTGATGTAAGTGTAGCCTTTGGCCTCTAAGGTGTGCAGATGTATCTGCAAAAAGCACATTTACTCGACCAGCTCTTGTACTACCTTCAGGAGCTTCAATGGTGATCCAGTGATCTGACAGATGCCAGACATTTCACCAAACACTCACAAAAAAGAATGACTACTGTCTTTGCACTTCAGATAAAAATAGGTCAGTTCTCTGCTTCCATCGAACGCAGGATCCACTCACGACACTGCTCTTTATACCACATTCCTGGCGCCTTCTTCCAATATTATTACTTGGTGCCATGTTACCTGGAGCACCCTCTGGCAGTCCTTTTAGGTAGCCGGTGACCCTGGCTTTTGAGACTCGTATTTCAATGCTTCTCATTATAAGTGAGTGACTGTCATAGAAGTGGCAGGAACTCCTACAGACGAGGGGCCCATAACAACTGCAGAGTTCCTGTTTTTTCATCGTCGACAAGAGGCCTCACGTTGTGGGTGGCACCTTGAATGATGGCTTCCTTTTTAGCAACAGCAGTTTGCACGCTACGATTTATGAGCATATATCAGAAATGTCAAAAGTGAAACTGCAACTCCCGAAATGCAGCTCATCACTGGTTTAACAAGCATTTGCAATGCAATAGGTCTCACATTTACGCGAGTTTAAGCTTTTGCCATTGTAAATGACAATGTCTTATTTGTTTTAAAAACCAATACCAAAATAAAAGTCATAGCCATTTACAATGCCAATAGCTCAAACTTGCGTAACTGCAAGACCTATTGCATTGCAAATGCTTGTATTATGTGTATGCAGCTAGAGCTGTTAGTTTCATTGAAAAAATCGGGTACTTCTTTCTGTAGCGTTTGCACTACTAGCAACCTAGGCAGGCGCTTGTTATTAGGTCGAGTCTGGGCAGCACATATGTTGCTCTGCGAGGCATGTTGTATTGAGGTAGGGACTTGAAGCTCTGCCCACTCTCCACCTACATTTTTCATTGGCTTGTGTCACTGTCCTCTGTAAACTGTGGCTGTTCATTGGTCAAAAGGCTTAGTGGTCCCTACTTAGTACTGCCTTGTCTCATTTTGTAACCTCCCATAGCGACTCCCAGTTACGTGTGTTGTTGCTCTGTTGGCTTTAATTACAGCCTCTTGGCCCTATTTTCTCAAACAACATTGTCCTCCCTGCTGTTGCAGGCAGGACACTCTCTCCCAACGCTTTAAAAAAATGTATAGCACGCATTTGCAATGCAATAGGTCTTGCATTCACAAGAGTTTAAGCTATTGGCATTGTAACTGACAATGGCTTTTATTTATCTGTTTTAAAAACAATACATACATAAAAGGCATTATCATTTACAATGCCAATTGCTCAAACGCTCATAAATGCGAGACCTATTGCATTGCAAATGCTCGTTAGGATAATGTGCCCTGGTTTGTGAAGTGAACCCAAAACATGACAACACTAAATAACCAGACAGATGGGCAGAGAGACTAGAAGGGTAACTCATTACCCCGTTTAATAGACCCGGAACACCATTTCCTTTTAATTGAAACTGCTGTAATCCCATTTATTCTAGCTAAATTGCTTAAGTAGTTTCAAGTTTTATTTAGTACTTGTTGGTTAATTAAAACCTTTGCAACAGTAAAACAATCATATACCATGGTTGAAAACATTTCACATAGCGGTGTCACCATACAATCATTACAGAATTTGAGTCAACAATTTATCAATTCGATTTGAATTACGCGTTAGCCTGGAATACTTTAAAGTGCATTGGAGGTAAAACTCTGGGCCTATTCAGAGCATCAGAGAAGGAGTATGAACGCTTAAAGTGCAATCTAGGTGATCTGCAATGCGGAGTACACTTTAAGACCTTTTTAAAAGTGTGTAGGGACGTTTAACCTGCCTCTGTGCACAATCAGAAATGTCCAATTTGTTTAAAATATATGGTAACCTGACGTATAATACTGAGACGTCTGCAGCACTTCTACTTCCCTAAAGCACTCTAGGCCGGACTAATAACACCGCAACCAGGCAAAGCAGTGGGGTAATAAATCGCCTAGGGTGACAACCTTTCTTGCCTCAGTGACACTCACCTGGCATTATTGCTTTTAAAAATCAGATTCGAAAATAAAAGAGCCTGCTTTGGTTTTTTTTTTTTTTTAACTACTTCAGTGTTCTATGGCTATATTTAAAATACATTCTATTTTACAGGCATCAGACTGCCTTGAGACGAGTATCGACACTTCAAAACAAAGGAATCACATCCTTAATATAGTCCCCTACTAAGCAACCTGGCTGACTTGCAGCATTTATACAATGCACATTACCTGAGCTGGGGGTAAAAGAAAAAATATCAGCACATGGGGTCATGCATGCAAAGATGGAGATTCCTCAACTCTGGCAATGTTTCCTGCAGAATTTGACACAATGTTTCTGAAGGTCTGGATTGCATCTACACATAAAGGCGGACTTCTTCAGTGCTTTTGGAGGGTCAGAAGTGGAAACGGGGTGTAATAAAGGCAGAAGGGAGAACCCTACATTTGAAAGGTAAATAGAATGCCTGCCAAATATTGCGATTAACAATGACTGGTTAAAGCAAATTAAATATTTGCCCCAAATCAAAAAATATTTCCGAGTAGTCTAAGTTGAAGGCACCTAGAAGGAGGTATATTGTATTAAACAAAGAATTAAATAACAATAGTCAATGTCAACAACGTTTATGTCAATATTATTGCATGTCTTAGTATGCTCTAAAATAAGACGTAAAATACTGCATTTCAAATTATATGAAGCCTGTGCATTAATAGACTAAGCCAATTTGAAGTGAATCCTCCACTGTAAGCAAATAGTTCATATAATTTGCTCAGCATTAAAACAAATGAAAAAACCTCAATGCCACAACGTCAAATCGTAAAATAAAATTGGTGTTTGCTCACAATGTCTTAACAAACAGCAAGATGCTTACTTAATGGTCAATGAACGGCATGCCAGATACGGTTTTGCATCTTGAATTGTCAACTCTTCCCACAGGCTCAGGTACTAGAGAGGCTAAATGTGTTCCCTTGTCAGAAAAAAGCCTGCACGGAGTTCGCGCACTATGTGCAAAAAAAAAAACCTCTGCCACGCTACGCGAAGCTCCCCGAGCAGCGGAGTGTGTTAGATAAGCGCCGTCCAAGGGGATTTTTAGTGCCAGGTGCTTGTCTGCACTGTGCAATCATCGTGAACTGCACCATGCACAGCGCAAGTGGGTGCTGCTTACTTTCTGCTGCGCATGTAGATTTTTACTCGAGCAGCAGCTTTCTCAATGCGAATGGACGGTTTCTCAACGCGAGCCGTTGTGAGCATACGCGACCGCTCGCAATGAGAAATCTGACTGCTCGGGTTGAGAAATCTCGCAGAGGTTGATTTTCCACGCTCGCTGTGAGAAGTTGGCCTGGCATATGCTGTCTCCTAGTTATAGGGGACACCTTGCACCAGTCCAATTCGACTCTTATTGATGATAGGTTTAAGACAACCTTTACAGAAAGCTATCCTAGTGGTAGCTGTGGAGAGAAGCCTTCAGGCTAAGTCTTGAAGGAGCGTTAAGCTTATTGTTTTAGCATAGATAACCTCTTGAATGACCAAATGAAAGAGTAGCCCACACAGGTATATATATAAAATATATGTATTTATTCTAAACAGAATCCCACAAGTCTCTTTATGAGGCTAGAGGCAAAGTTACAATTCAAACAAGCATTGATAGATACAATAAATAGCACTGGAATCACAGGGCCCCAGGGGGGGACCAAACCATATATTAAAAAAGTGGTATAAGAACCACAACAATTCTACAGACAATGCCTAGGGCATTTAGGATCGCTGGCCCCTTAAGAATCCACCCCAGGTTATGAGGAAGGGGACCCACGGGAGGCGCGTGCAGTGGAAATAGCTGCTATCGGGATCTCTATTATAGCCTATGGAGAATGTCGCGGTTTGATTTAAACAGATTAAAGACACTTCTAGCAGGAGTTCAAAGTTAAGGGCTTAGAGTTAAGCCTTTGAGGAGCCCACTACCACGAGAGTACCGAGGTACCACTGTTACCTGCCCCAGGGAAGCCAGGTGCATAGGTCGTTTTGATGTCGGGTCGCGGGCTGATTTTCAATGGGAAAATGTACAAAACTGCTGCTAGCCAAAAGCGTCGATGATGCCGTGAAGAATGAAGTTGTAGATCTTGTCGAGAGGAACCTGAAAGCAGAGGGGACAGAGTCTGGGTCACGGCACAGTGACCAGGGAGCTCGAAGGAAAGAGCCCTTCAATGTCGGGTGCTTCAAGTGGAAAGAGGTGTAGCTTGGATCTGCAGCCACGGGCTCCGGGAGGCTTCAAGGAAGGCCAGCTTCTGGAGGGCGAATGTCCCACGTCGGATGAGGGTCGCTGCGGTGTTAGTGTCCGGATTGGATCCACTAATCCTTGGCAACCGCAACCCACGCAAGATGAACAAATCAGCTACTGGTGCAGACCCACGAGGTCTGTGAGAGGTCTCCTTTGGAGAGACTGTAGAGCAGGCCTGGAGCAACCAGGGGAACTCTTAAATGTCGATATTGTCCTCCGCTAGGGCCCGCAAGTCGAGAGACAAGGGACCGCGGAAGGCAGCAAAATGGAATGCGTAAAAGGGAGCCCACGGGCCACCGGAGGGGGCTAGGGCGCTGATCTTTGGCACAATTACTGCTTGGTGGTTGGCTCAAAAATGGGCCAAAGCACAACTTCCCCACTGGTCAGGGTCGTGTGCTATGCAAGAGGTGGCCGGTGTCCTGGGGGTATCGGGAATCTCGGCACCCACGCGGTCCACGGTGCTCAGACTTGCTGTGCACACTCACTGGCCTCTGGGATGCTTAGGAAACCCACCTCAAAGTTGCTGGGAGTCGACGAAGGCCGTAGGAGCAGCGAAGTTCCAACCGGGTCACTTGCAGTGGTTCAGGTGCCTGCCAAGCAGGGGGGTAACTCCTTTACCCCAAGGGAGATTTCTTCAGTCAGCTGGGCAGCAGCTCGTCGAAGGTCAAGTCTGTGAAGTCCAAGATTAATCTGAGGCTCTGGGGACACAGTATTCACCTTTATCCCCAAGATTAGGGGAGGGTCCTGATCAGAGCCTACCAATGAGAGTTGAGGCGGGAAAGGGTGGCTACACCCACTCCCCTTTGTGTGTTTCCCGCCTGGGCGATGGGCAGGATGTCCCTGAACCGGTTCCAGGCGGTGTATGCAGAATGTAGGCGCTGTAGCTGCCTACGTGCAACTCTGAAAGGCAACATATGGTGCACCCACCCAGTTCCAATCCACATATCCTGTCTGGGGAGATGCTAGCACCTCCCTGCCACAGGAGCCCTATTGTCCAGCTGGCGAGGCTGGGATTTTCCCCAGCAACAGCCAGCCAGAGTCGTGTAGGTGGCGGGTAGTAGCCATTTTGTACTACGGGTGAACTTTTAAATTGGTGTCTAAATTCTGCCGCTTTTGCCATATCGCCCCTCTAGCAGGGGGGAATCGTGCCCTCATGCCCATGGCTGGACTGGGGGTATGATTCCTACATGTTTGACACCAAACACAATATAGTTCTGTGTAGCCAATCTCAAGTTATCGCACTATCGCGATAAACTTATAATGCGGTTAAGAGTATATGGTATGGCTACACTACAAACAACCCAGCAATGATTTTACGTAGGTTGCAGAGGGGCCCTACTCAGGTAGGGGTCCCCCCTCACACATACCTCAGCACCCTGCCTGGTAGGATTAGCAAGGCCTGCTATAGGGGTGACCTATGAGAGTATATGTGTTATAATGGGGTGGGATATAGGGTACCTATATCCCTGTAAGGGGTGCTAGCACCACCCTATCCAGACTACAGTAGTGGTCTGGAGGTGTCAGTTTGTATGGCTGTCCCAGGGTGGCACAATAAGTGCTGCAGCCCTGGTAGGCCTACTGAGGGACCCATGCCCTGGGTACCATCTACAAGGGACTGTCAGGGCATCCTCAGCATCCAATTGGTTTGTACCTAGGGTACTCACATCAGTTTTAAGGAGAAAGCAGATAGGCTGGGGTCCTGGATAGCAGGATCCCAGCCAGACTAGTCAAAAACCACTCAAATACCAGGCAAAAAGTTGGGGGCAACCATTAGTCAGATTCCACCTTCCTACACTCGCACTTGCCAACTTGATGTTGACGAGTGCGAACGAGGAAATATCTCGCCGGGAGGAGGATTTTCCTTGCTCGCACTCGCCAACTTGACATTGACGAACGCGAGCGAGCAAAAACACTCCGCTCTACTACGCGAAGCGGAGTTTTTCAGAACTCTCCGAGCTCCGTGTAACGTAGAGTGCAGAAAACTCTACAAACACAACGAGCGGAGTGGAGTTCACCGCCCAGAATTAGTCAGAACACTATTTTCTGATTTCCAGACTTTCCAAATGCTGTAAAATATAGAATGTTACACCAGCATCTTGAACAAAGGACCATAAGTACGACAAGTGGATCCTCTAATGTGCGTTCAGTATTAAAAATAAAGTGCTGTGAAATGCAACACCTGTTTCACATATGTACTATATAGACCACAACAAGTGTACTTACTGCCATTCTCATCGGAGTCCTCACTGCTGCTAGGGAGTCGTCCTCGCTTCATGATCTCCTCGAACCCCGACAGGCAGCCTACAAAGCAAAGGACCAGCACTTAACCAAGGTAATGCACTAAATGTGGAGTGCAATTTAGATACCACATGAGAATATGTATAACAGAACAAGGCATGCTTTTTATTTGCAGCAAAGCTGTAACAAATGCCAACGACTTTTGCAATCAGAAAGATGCAAGAGTGGGATTAAGACAACCTCACACAAAACATTTACAAGAAAGAGCGAAAAACAAAATGTTGAGCTATTAATCTGTAGGAAATAAATAAAAAAAAATGCTCTTTATTTCAAAAACAAAATTGTGAATGTTGACACTTTTCTAATGGTGCTTTTGAATGGTTTCTGTGAGCAAGCATTGCTCGGGGCTGGGAGAAGTGGTCCAGGGGAGTAACTTGAGGAGAGCAGAGAAGGTAGAGGAGCCAGGGGAGGCAGAGCAGCACAGCAGAAGTGAGTGTGTGGGGCTGGACATCCCCTCAATCGGGCATCCTTTACGTTGGTTAGTCATGTTTGGGAGCTTAGAGTCAGATATACGGTTCAGCATCAGGAGTGAGGGTCTGTGTGTTCAGCAGAGGAGAAATTAGAAACTTTATGAGTGCTTTAGTACTAAGTAACTAACTGAAACAATACCTTTCAAATGTTAAAGAGGTGACCGCTTGCAATGTGGCCCGATAGGAGAAGTTTCCATTTCTTTTTGTGAGAGTCACTGAATAGTTTCAGTTGTCTACTACAGCTCAAGTGATCAGCAGGCACACATACTTATACAGTGGGTTTTGGGGCAGCCTCTTCAGCGACTGGCTTGTTTGGATCAGTCCTCTTACATAAGCCATTTTTGGTTACTTCTTGAATGCAGGTGCACTAAGTCACTTTTAAAAGAAAATATATATGTGCTATTTAGCTTCAGATTTGTGGCAATGCACAATCATTTCATGCTGCAGATTTACATTACAGAACCCTACCTACTTTAAAAGATGTTGCATGCAATATGGTTGTGTACAAGTGTGGCAAAAAATATTCAAAATGTAAATTAGCTATGCAAGTGCAAATCTCTTACTAGTAGGCTTTTTTTTTATGTTCAAGGATTTTGAAACTCTAATATTTAGAAACCCTCCAATAGATCTTAACATTTTCATCTTGGATGGTGCGAATGAATTAAGAAAAACCACAGCATATACCCGCCTTTTATGCTACCCAATTATAAGTGGCATACTAAACGGTCACCCTAAAATTATCTCTGTAATTTGTAACACACTGTTTCCTAATGTAAAGCGCTCTGATACAGCCGGGTCGAGCCAGCGCTATATGAAACTCAAATAAATAAAAATAAAATAAATAAAAAATGATCATGTAGATAAAAGAGTGCCAATCCTATAATTGTTGTGTTATTCCCCCAATACTATTACAGAAGAAATTATCAATGCAAAATCACAATTGCTTTGGTAAAATATGAAATCCAAAACAGCATAACATGGCACAAAAAAAACACATGATGTTGCTAATAAAGCACACTTGTTGAGGGCCTGGACAAGCTAATCATGGAGTAGAAGGCAGACCTAAAGAGAACTCTCCACCTCAGCCCAACCAATAGGTACCCCTTCCTAGAGTCTAAAGCTTTCTTTAAAACCACGGAAGGAAGTCAAAAACACCCCACAGGAGCCCCATTAGGGGTTAGAAGTGGTCTCTGGACACAGTCTCACCAGCTGCTTCTGGAAATAAAGTAGTCACCATTTTGAATCCACTATCAGCCAAGAACCTCCACGGCGCCAGCAGCTCACTCCAATCATCTACACCCTTCCAGAGGTGAGTGATGCCCAGGTCTACCTGAATCTGTCACCGAGACCAAACTGCTGCTCCCACCCATGTGTGACATGGCTCATACTGGGGCTGCAGGCAATCACGGCAGCCAAGTAAAAGGCTCTGCAGCAGCACCTCAGAACCCTGGAGCCTACTCATTCGACTTAGTAGGCTCAAATGACCATTATCAGTCACGGCAAATGACAAGACATATTACCAGAGCTTCCCAGAAAGATACTATCAAGACCCAACAGTACAAAATACCATCAGAGCTTCACAGAGGTAACAGCAGGACCTCAAGATTATTACCGAGCATGAAGGTATCAAAACCAACCTATCACATCACCCTACTGCACATCACAATCTCGAAGGACACAGAACACTAGGAAGCGCAGATGCATGTGCTAAACACAGAGCCCTGTTCCTCACTTTAGGCATGGCTGCCACAAACTACCGGTGCAGAGCTCTCTGACACGTGATTCTCGTCGATGATACTCTATATAGAATGCCTGACCTATGTATTATCCATACCTACCCCTCCCTCCCGGGGACTAGAGCCTCGAACTGCATCCTACCTGCACAGGGTCACTTAGTACCCTGCAAGGATATCTATCGACCAGCTGAACTACTCGACATATACCTAAGGGTTACCATTAGTGAAGGCAGGAAGTGCTACTCATTAATTATGGGAGGATATAGCTCTCACAGATCGCCACAGGTGGACAGAGTACTGGAGAAAAGGCAATTACAACAATATTCAGTGCATCCTGCCTCAATTCCTCCTATGTAGTCCAGCCTCCCAGTGATGTGATCCATCACCCTAGTCCCTTCATCCTTGCCATTGCAACATGGTCATGGGCAAACAGCAAAAAGAGTTCCGTCACAGATATGTAGAACTGAACAGGTGATGAGGCATGCAAGCAAGACGATCCGCCAGCGCAAGGAGCTTGTAGCGATCTCATCACACAGGAGTACATGGATGATTTCTGACAAATTCTATCTGAGATTGGATCATTTTGAACAGACTTCAATCCTGCCTGCAAGAAAGTTGAGAAGATGTCAGTGACCTAGTTTAGACAACCTATAACGCACCATGGATTCAAGATCCGAATACCAAGATAAGCTTTGGTAAAGGGTGCAGCTACTGGAAAAGCAAAACACTAAAGATTCGAAAAAACGCCGCAGGGGTGCGGAGGGAGCTGGCATTACGAGTTTTACCAAAGACCTTCTCCATGTGACTAGAGAAAACCCAGATCTATCAGCACCACATCTTGACCATGCCCATAGAGTTCTTATCAGTTTCAACAGATCAGACATGGCCCCAGACATCCTCATGCAAGTACATTATTTTGAGGACAAGGAAGAAATCATAAGCATCGCAAGGGGAAAATCAGATCTCATCTTCTGAGGGCACACTATTTGCCTCTTTCAGGACTTATCTGCATCCATGCTAAGGCAGCATAGAGACTTCAGACTTATGACAGACTTTTATAAGGAACGCAACATTAAGTACGAATGGAATCATACCTTCAGCATTATGTTTCTATAGTCTGGAAAACAATGTCATATTCGCTCACTCACAAAGGCGAAATCCCTACAGGGTCTCCCTCAAGACAGAGGCCGAGGATGCTGTGCAAGTCCAGCCTCCGGCACCTGTTGAGCTCCGTCCAGACTGGGAGACAGCACATCAGAATGTGCCAGGTCAAAGACAAGAAAACAGACAATGCCAAGGTCGACGTTACATCCTACCACCTGAGAATAAAATGTTAATCTTAATCCCAAGCCCCCTCGACTCATAATAAAGAACTTCCCACAGATGACATACACCAACCCATTTGTACTTCTCAAAGTAGGCCCTTTAGACTGACCAAGACTGGAGAGTTAAGCTGAGGCACTGATCAGTTCTTTCACCTTTTGACTAACTCTCACATTGACCTCTACTACTTTTAAAACTACACTTCAAAACTACAACACCCTTCCTTTCCACATTATTGGAGATCGCACCTCTAGTGGGGAATGGTGACAATACCCCCACTTTTGATGTCTAAGGAATTTTGGTTCAGCTTTGTTGGCCTATTTGTGTTTTTGCTTCTAGTTCTTCTGCCCTTCCATTCCGAAACTGCTTCGCTGGCCAACATGGAAGGACTCTACAGGTCCCAGACCCATCTACCCAAGTCACCACCACGGCCCAGTGCATAATGTGTACAGAATTAAGTGCCAGGGCCCTCATCAGGAGGCCACTGAAGCCTACACCACCCATCGCCTCTTCTAGCACTACAAAGAACAGTACCAAACCAGCTACTAACCACCACACTTCTACAAGTGCATCAATTCATATTATTCCAGGACCCTAATGCTATAAAGTTAGCAAGGGCGGCAGGTATTAGTCATATTTTATGTATATTGATTTAGTAAACAACTTTTGTTGTGCTCACTCTAAATAAGGCAAACAGACTACCATGTGGCAGACTGTCATAAGTGCCAGTGCTGCCAATTAAGTGCCGTTGCAAAGCACCAGTAATCACAGGCTCAAATTAAGCACTGCCACCAGCTACTCCACTCACACACTACAGCTCTCACATGGAGAATTTCCAACTCCTTAACCAGCATCAATGAGGCTTTCAGAAGGGGCACAGCACAGAATCGGCACTCACGCACGTTATGGACGACATCTTAAAAATGCTTGACCAAAATTACTCCTGCCTTCTGATCCTCCTTGATCTTTCCTCCTCATTCGGCACGGTTAATCACGCCAACCTCCTTTCCACTCCGAAGAACAGGATGGGATTCTCGGGTCTAGAGTTACAATGGTTTGCCTCCTTCCTCCACCACAGAACACAAAGAGTTAAGGCAAACCGCTCCCTCTCCCAGCCTCTCCAGTACTCATGGGTGTGCCCCAAGGGTCCGCCCTCTCTCCTATCCTCTTCAACCTTTTTCTGGAACCTCTTGCTAGTTCTCTAAATGACATAACATTCCCTTCGATATGTACGCGGACGACACACAACTTTACCTGAAAATCTCATCCCTGGATAACATCATCTCACTCAACTCTACCCTAACGTCTACTCAAAATTGGTTAACTGAGAACCACCTCCTGCTCAACACCTCTAAAACTGAATCCCTTCTCATCTCTCCTCCGAACCACCCCCTCAAGCCTGACCTTTGGCTGACTCACCTCACTGCTTTTAATTGCACCCCTCTCATCATAGACTCTGTCAAATCTCTCGTAATCACCTTGGACAAGCACCTGAGTATGAAAAATCATATAAGCAACGTATGTAAGGGAGCCAATTACTTGCTGAGGACACTTAGAAATATCAAGCCCTTCCTTCCTCAAAATGACTTCAAACAGGCGGTCCAAGCACTGATCTTGCCAAGGCTAGATTATGGCAGCGCTACGCTCTGTGGCTTTCCCAAATACACCCTGGCTCTACTAAGGTCAGCACTGAACGTTGCGGCCAGACTAGTTACTGGTACCAAACGAAATGAGCACATTTCCCCAGTCCTAAAGTCTCTTAAGTGGTTGCCCTACGAAGCTCGAATTCAGTTAAAGATTGTCGTTCTAGCGCACAAAGCCCTGCACGCCAACACCCCCAGGTACCTAGCACAAAAGCTTGAATTATCCTGTGGCGAGAGAGCCTCAAGAAGCGCTAACAATTTCCTCCTGAAACCACGTATCATGAACAAAAAGAGAACTTGTCGTCGAGCCTTCTCAGGGGCTGCCCCAAAGATCTGGAACTCTCTTCCTCCTGAATTGCGCAGAAACTCATCAATAACTGCTTTCAAACTTGAAGCCAAAAGATTCCTAATGAACAAATTCTTACCTTAATTCGGGCTATGTGCGTTTGCTCGTAACCACTGATCCTTCAACTAGTGCACCAACATGTGTTGCATTGACCCTACAACTTTTTTTTACCAACTTGTGTTTCTGCTCTCTGCTCCTCTCGGCTGTAAGGTGTGCCCTCCCTCCCCCCCCCCGTAGCAGCCTGTTATTTACCTGTTAATTTTATTACTCGCTGTGTACCATAACTGTTTGGTATTTTTACTTGATATCATTACTGGAGTCTTATTCTCCCTTTCATCCTTGTGTAATGCGCTCCGATATCCCTCGGGATCTGGTTCACGCTATATAAAACTTTATAAAATAAAAAAAAATTAATAAAAATCTCTCTCAATAACAGCAATGGCTTCCCGCACATTTAAACTCCTTTTGTTAAGTGGCTTAAACTCGCCTACTAAGATACAAGAGATATGGCAATATCTTTTTCAACAGGATGCGGATATAATCTTTTTTTTTTTTTTTTTACAAGAAATGCATCCCCTTGAAAAAGACCATCAATGAAAGCGCCACCCAAAAAACTCTCTCCACTACTGTGCCTTTCCCTCTGCTAAAACATCTGTTGTTGCCATTCTGTGTAAGCCTCACATTGGGCAGAAACCAACCTCTATTGTAAGCATCTCAGAGGGCTGCTACGTGAAACTGGTCTCAAACCAGAATTTTATCAACTATTTCTTCCCTCCTCACAAGACCATTTGCTCTCTCTGTTTAATTGCTTTTCTATTACAGCAAGCATCACACCCATGCTGTGTGAAGGAAAAATTACGCTTAATCCCAAGCCCTGGAAAAATCTCTTGAATAGTGCTTCCAACCACTTGATCACCCTCCTTAACACAGATGCTGAACTGTACATAAAAATATTAGCAATGTGACCAGAGACCCTCCTCCCAGGGTTAATAGACCTCTATCAGGTTGGGTTTATCTGCAACAGACAGGGGCCAGCAACATTAGAAGCCTCACTCACCCGGTTGAAAAAGTGCATAAATGCAATATTCCAGCTCCGATTGTCTCCTTGGATGCTGAAAAAGCATTTGACCAGGTTAGCTGGGCTTTGCTCGAGGCAGTACTAACTAAAATCAACCTTATCCCCGAATGATGAACAAAATTATGGATGCCGATGCCACACCAACTGCGGTTATAAGGAGCAATGGGCAACGTACTCCTCCAATTAAACTTGCAAGAGGCACGAGACAGGGGTAGCTTTTCTAACTATTAAATGTGGAAAACAAACGATTGTGAGCATTCCAATCAAGGGTTGTCAGCATAAGTTAATCTAGGTCTAAAAGACATCCTTTTATAGAGAACTACTCCCTCAAAATTCCTTCCAGCGCGAGCTGCTGCACTTGGCGAACGTGAACTACCATCAGGCTTCAAGATTAACAAAGACAAATCCTATTTTTTAACCTTATACGATTTTCAATGGTCCAACTCCTTGACCCTATATCAGGCTCTCAGTATTACTACTCTGCTTGAGGACTGGCCGAGGACAAACTGCATGGAATACAGTAAAGGTGTTGTGGAGGATTTCAGTAGATGGCGCCAACTATACTTACCATGGATGGGAAGCATTAACGTTGTTAAAATGAACATTCTGCCCACGTTCTTTTACCTCTTCCAGTACCTCTGAACACCCAGATCTACTTCGGATATTTCTCAACTAATTTCTCATATGTGTTCATAGATATGGTATTACTAAAAAGACCTGCATTTCCAACAAGCTTCTTATGTTCCCTAGATATAAAGGTGGATTAGCCTGTCCAAATCTTTTAGATTACTACTGGAAAACATACACCTGTTATTTTTCAGAATGGGTGTTGAGAGAGTGAGAAAAATTGGTTTCACATGGATCAAGCAGTAGCCTGCTGCCCACTTTGAGATTTAGAATGCTCAAATGAAGAGTGCAAACACTGCCACACTGATTGAAACGGCTATTGGAATATGGAATGATATTGCTATCAAAAGGGGTTTCAGAACCTTCCCATCCCCAACCAAAGGCCAGAAATCCTGATCTGAACCCAGCTTTAGACCCTAAGGCCCTCCCAGGCTGGGCAAACGGCAAATACAGGACTCTAACATAGCCCCTCTCATTCACACTAATCCCTATGGCAGGACATAGCTACTATTTTACACAGAATCATACAGAGCTTCTTGAGTTATGTACCAATGGTACCTCACCCTGGGGAAGCTTTGTAAAATGATCCCCGCGACATCCGCTTTAAGCTGGTGTTGTGAAGTACAAGAGGGCACGTTTTTGCATGTATGGTTGCCCTGTACGGTAATTCTGACATTTTGGGAGGAGATTCTGGGTTACATTAAGGGAACAATAAGAGACCCACTTCCAGCTGACCCAGCCACAATGATCTTCGGTTTAGCACCTTTGTGGCATAACGGGCCTGATTGGAAACGTATCTGTCAAATGACAGGTACAGCTAAGCACCTTATAGCTATCTTGTGCAAGAAAAAACATGCTGCTCACACTGCACTGTGGTTCCATAAATTATGACAGGCACTTCCAATGGAACAAATCACACATAAGCTAGAGCACACAGAAAAGAAATTATTGCGCACGTGGTAACCTCTTGTAGACTATATGTCCTGACTGGAATATCAGTGCTTCACACCCTAGCAACACCACGCACTACAACTCTCTGAGTAACCTATATGGGCCACAACACTAATCCTAATATATGCGAGATGCCTCACATGCTCTGCCCATCTTCCCTTTTCAGACCACAACACATCCTACACCCACCTTTTCAGCTCCTACATTTCACTGTGTGGTATCCCCCTGTATGTCAAACTGCCCCCAAGTACAATGAGAGCTCTATGCCAGCACACTCTTTCTCAGCGACTCATAACCCGCATCTTCGATAAACCTGTGTTTCTTCACTTGGAGAATAACCTGCTCCCCACGATTCCTCTTCATTTTCGTTTCAGCCCATTTGCCTTTCCTTTCTCCCTCCTCGATATTGTCATCCTCACAGGGTTGGGGAGGAGGGGTCACCAGTTATTCATGTTTCTTTATACCAGTGTTTTCCAAACTTGTTGCAACCACAATGTAATTTTTAAAACGACAAATTTTTGTGACCTACCTACCTTTAATGGAAATTAAATTAGCACATTTTCCATTGAAATGGGCACTAAATTTGTAACGTCATACAGTTTTACTGGTATAACTATACTGAATACAAATAATGTATGGAAATCGGGATTAAGTAAACATTTATCCTTTGTTCATCACCAGGTAAAGTCTATTGTTCTGATCCTATTAAAATCTTTGTTCTCATTACACTTCAAATTACAAAAAAAGTGCTTTATTCTTGCTATTTTAACTGCTGAATGTGTAAAGTTTAATTATAGGTATTTACATTTTGTTGTGTATAACAAAAAATAACCTCCTACAGCCTCACTCAACTCCCTGTATCCCACCTAGATTGTCACGTAATCCACTTTACTTTCTCTGACTGCAAAATGAGAGGAATTTGCAAACACCAACCCCCAATGTTTAAAAAAACAAAAAAACATAAGCAGCAATTTCTTCATCAGACAAGCCTGACATTTGACCTCTGGCTTTGAAGCGCTGCAAATGCGACAAGATAAATGAATAATTTAAAGGCATCTTTATTTATTACTTGAACTTTTGGGAGCCAAAATCACGACCCCGAGTTTGGGAAACACTGCTCTATACATTATTTGTAATATTAAGTGGGCTACAAAGTCTGATATCTTGGAGATCATTGATTTTGCATGTCCACACATTTCAAGATCATATGCATTCTGACACGACCACAGCTGAATTTACAAAACCAATACAAAGATTTGAAACAAAGTAAAACTTATCAATAATGGTTCAATCTTAGTGGTACCTGCAGAAATTCCTCCTGGATTCCTTCCTCCGAAGAAGACACTGAAGGACAACGAGGACACAGTGTTACTATATTGTCTATGCATGCTTTCATTCTAATCCCAAAGTGGTTTATTTTGGAAACCCTCAATGGTTCATCTACATTTAGCATAGGATTTGCAATTCTACTGATTTTCTATTCACTTTGAAAGACACACCCTCAAGAGAAAAATAAAGCTAACTGCATTTTTCTAGTTACCGTCTAAACAAAATTGTTGAATTTGACCCTATGGCAGGTAACAGAACGTGCTGCATTTCGCTTGAAAATCCTCATTGACCACCTCCTCTAGCATGCAGTACTGCTGGTGAAAAGGGCCATTATTTTCAATAACCGTTTCAAAGGGAGATCACTTTACTTAACAGTGTTTTCGACTTTACTGGGTAAAAGGACAATCGAGATGCCATTTTTGCTAGCAGTGACTACTTTCATTATTCTGCCTCTGAATGGGAAGCTCCTGGCTACTGTTTAAAGCACAGTGCAAACATTATTTAAAGTCCCCATTCATTCTATTGAAATACAGCATGCTTTTCGTCACTGTTTTTGTGTTCTAGTCATTTGTTACTTTCTTTTTACATATCGCTTACTACTGGTGACTGGTACCCTGCGTCTAGGTTTTCCTAATTGTAGGAAATAAAGGAACTGAGGTATAGAGGCAAAGTGATATGTGCAGGATCTCAAAATTTCAATATAATGCAATATTCTAAAACAGTGGAGCAATTCAGGTGCACAGCTGACATGAAATGCTACTGTGCGGTTTCTGTGGTGTATTGCGTCATCTCACAAGTGGCATTGTGTAGCCGAGGAACGAGGAAACCATTAAGTTTGATATAGCAAGCAAAAATTCTCAAAGCCTGCCTGCGTTCAGTGTCTACATCAGCTTGACTAACTGGATGGTCAAAAACCATGCCTCTTTTAATCAAAACTACCAGCCAACTCAGGACCGGCAAGGGGCGGGCGGGGGGGGGGGGGGGGGGGGGGGGGGTTGCCGACGCAAATGAATACAGACCCTTGCTCCCACCCCATCAGACAAATACATTATATAGCCCCAGGAGAAAGCATGATGAGCTGACCAATAAGAAGCAATGAAACTTAAGTGACGTGGAAGGTAAGTAATGGTAAACAATGGGCGAGCTCCAAGCCAGTTTTTTTTTCTTTTTTTACCAAAATATTTTGCCAACAGCACATGCATTTTCTCAGGTGAAACATAAAAATGGCCTGCGGTACCATAAACCAGGGTCACAAGCAGCCAGAAAAACGGCCAACACGCTGTCATGTTAGACCAGCCATTCGGGCATTGCCAGATTGCTATTTAGGTTAGTCTGAAACTCTCCAACATATACAATGACAAACGCAGACAATGATCATTAAATTTCCTTTTTAGAATGCAAAAGTCAAATCAGTTACATCAATACAATCTGTGAGAAGATGAGACATTCATTGTCAAGTATTACAAATAAGGAAAAAAAACTGTCCTAAAATATTACGTATTTATAGACTATAACAGCCTTAGCATTGAGATTTGTCAGTCACGAAAAACAAATCTCAATGGGCTCGATTCAAAAAGTTAGTAATTTGCACAAAGAGGTTAATGGCGTTGCATGCATGCAGACTTTCTGAATTCACGACTATATGTTTAGTAACTAGCGATAGCTGTGTCTACCATGTATCGTGCAACAAAGCTTTTGAAAAATCTGATCCAAGAGCATCTGCAGACATTTTCACAGACGTAATTATTAGGTCTGGGCGAAATGTTAACAGAGGTCAAATTCCCGAATTGCACATTATAGGCAAGTGATCAAATCTCACCTTATGCAATGCGATTTGTTTTGACAGGTTAGGCTGCTTTGCACAGAAAATATCTTCTGCCACTATACTACACGTCTTTAATTATGGGAAATAAACCCTCGTGTGAACTTAGAGACTGGTAAAACCCATAACTACTGAAGTCCTGTAATTCCCTCGTAACTTATTTTTTTTTAACGCAAATTTGTACTCTCAAGTAATCAAACATAGTGCCCAATGGCAAATGCTTCACGTGCATAACTGCACATTTTCCCCACTATGCAGGAAAATACTTTTCCCTATGTATAAAAGCATTTTCTAACACGGTCAACATGTTTGGGGCATTCTCTTTGCATTTCTAGTTGAAAGTGACTTACTCTCACTTGACAGAAGGGTTGTATTCGTGCCTTTCTGACAGAAAAACACTTCTGATATTTTCCAGGGCCAGAAAGGATTAGAAAAAAAAAACGTGTGTGAATAACCAAAAATGTATGCTTAGGGGTTTGAACAAACTCCCACAGTACTACTACCCTGGAACATCCAGTGTCCACTCAGTCCTGTCGTCTCCTGAAAGTAGATTGACTTACACAAAATATTTGTGGGTGAATCAGTAAAACTAGCTTCTGTGAATCAGAAGTTAGGTTTAAACTCCCAAGGTAGGGGTAGTGGAGAATGAAAACTAAAATTACATGCACAAACAGCTTTGTAATGTGGGCCCTCGCCATGGAGACAAATGAACATAATCCACACAAACCTTGAAAAGTGGTCATTAGTTGCTCTTGGTTGCCTGGCCCCCACTCAAAGTGCAAAATATCACAAAGAGACAGGAAATGAAAACATGGCTTTCAGAATATTAGTTCCAATTAGACAGTTTGCCAAATAGTTCAGATGTCAAAAATAACAACATGCATCAGTGAACCGCGTCAAGCTCCCGGAAGTTCGGCCTTGGCAGGACTCCTTGAAGCATGGAGGAAGTCTTGAGAAACAGCATGAAGAGTGGTTACAACTTCGAGGAGGTGACTTCACTGAGGCAGGATGCTCCCAAGAGTCTGAGCAGCAGGCCATTTAATCAGAATTTCAAGGAGAAAACTAAATGGAATCGGCTAGCCATGCACCTTAAAAGTAGCAATCACGTTGGAAAGGAAGATTTTGAAGAAATTGGTTCTTGGAGGCATGGACAAGGATGTGATCTGAACAGATGTGATTCTCCCCTTGCCTCCTACCCGCCTCTGGTTTCTCCAATGTAATTCTGCCATTAACTGTGTCAATGCTGCACCCAAAATAGCAGATACTGTCAGTAGAAAAGCTGCAGATGTGTGTTAAGCCGTCCAACAACCACAGAAGTACACACCTAAGAAGTGATAAGAGTCAGAGCACTGGGCATGGAGGGGCTGTCTGCTTCAAAGAGCATTGCCTGAAGAATGTGGCGTGGTGACGATGGTATGCTGTCAACTGCCGCTCGGAGGAGGAGGAGGGTGTCACTCCTAGCAAACACAAAGTAGCTGAGAGAGGGGTCAAATACTGCCCAAGTTGAGGTTGCCCAGTCGAGGTGGCATGGGGGATTGTAGACCCTAAATAGACTACACCTGCAACAATAAAATTGTGTGATGTGTGCTCCATCTTGGGAATCAGGCAAGACCTAATAGCACTGAATGCTCTCAAAGCACCTTACAGAGAAAACTGTTAACCGCTTTGATTTAAATGTAAAAAGGACTTCTAATAATACAAATTAAGGGAGGAAGTATCTATTTGGCCTCCATGGGAGAGACCTAGTGAAGGGGTGCAGACACCAGGCAGTGGGATAGGCCCAGACACCAGGCAGTGTCACCGAAGGAGCCAATAGCTTGGTTAGAGGAAGCTGGTATGAGAAGCTGGCCTGGTATATGATGTCCACTTTTGTAAGTGGGCACCTTGCAACAGTCCAGACAATCCTTATGATGATTTAAGCGGTCTTAAACAACATTAGAAAGCTCTCTAAGTGGAAGCTGTGGAGAGCAGCCTTCAGGCTTAGTCTAGAAGGAGCGTAAAGCAGCTTGTTTTAACTGAATGAAATCTTATAGTACAGATTAAGTGAAAGAGAACCACACCAAGTATTTATAGAAATATGTATTTATTATATGATACTCTCTCTACTATGTTCAAATATCGCCTACACAGAGATACGCACAATGTACACAATACTTTAGCAAAGAAACACAGTGGATACCCTACTACCCACATTACCTATACCAGGGAAGCCAGGGGGGTGTTTACATGGGAAGTGGTGCAGCAAACCGCCGAACCCAATGGAGGACTTCAGGAAAGTGCCGCTGTGGCAGAAGGAGAAAGTTGACGGTGGAATCCGAAGCTGGATTCTAGATGAGAGATACCTGCAAGCAGAGGGGACAGTGTCTATGTAATTCAGGAGTGACCAGGAGACTTGGAAGACGAATGCCCTCCGTTGTCGGGTGTTGCAGGATGGGTGATGATGACCTTGACTCTGCAGCTGTGAGGACAAGGCGACGCCGAGGAGTACCAGGCGCGTGCACGGCTGTTCCAAGAAGGATGTCGAATGCTATGGGGTCGTGTCCAGCGGGAGCACTAACAAGCCTTGGCAAATGCAACCAACGCAGGATGTGAAGAAGGAGCAACATCAGGATCAACAAGGTCCAGGGGACTCACCACAAGCAGGGGGAGAAAGGGCAGGCCCGAGCAATCAGGGGAGCTTAAAAGAAACAAGTGTGACCCTAAAATAGACCCACAGGCCGGATGGCACTGGAGTCGCAAAAGGACCTCAAGCAGCTCATCAAAAGATGCAGGCCACAAGGCACACGATGCGGTGTGCCTGAAGATTCTGGTCACTGGAGGTGCTCGAGGTTGGGGCTGATTGGAGCCCGAAGATCTTCTTGGAAGGAAGCAAACAAGCCTTCGCAACTGCAAGTTGACGCAGTGCACAGGGGTTCGGTTATTGCAACCCTCAACTTGGTGAGAGGGCAGGGCAGGCCTCGGAGCTGTTGAAAACCACCACCTGTGTTGCAGACCCTATGGAGTCCAGAGGAGCTCAGGATCAGCAGACCAGTCAACTTAGTTGCAGTGCCTGCGAATGCAGGGGAGTGACTCCATCACTTCAAGGGAGATTCCCTCAAGTGTCTTTGATGCTTCGCAGGCCTTGGAAGGTTCCTGTATGATGCACAGGCACAGACGATGCAACTGACTGGAAGGGAGACTAAGTCAGGCACAAACAAAGTCCAGCGAAGTCCAGAGTGCCCAGATGGTAGAAGAAGAAGTGGTGTCTGATCTGAATCTTAACCCACGACTAATCTAGGGACCTACGCCCAGGTAAGCCCTTATGTACCCTAGGGAAAGGATTGGGAAGATTTAGGGGACCCTGCCAGGGGAGGGTCTGAACAGGAGGGGGAGGGGAGGTTACCCATGTCCTTTGTCCAGTTTTGTGCCAGAGCGGGAGCCAAAGGCTCCCAGGACTGGTTTTAACTTGACTATGCACAGGGACACCAAAAGTGCTCCTCATGCAGACTGAGTGGCGCTGGCAATCGCACCCACCCTACTCCAATACACATCCTGTCTGGGAGGTGGTCACACAACTCCCTGTGGCAGGATGCAGATTGTTCTGCCTTTCCCTGATCGAGCTTGGCTCAGCAACAGGAGGGCAGAATTGCGTCTTTGGTCGGCAGCAACCATTTTGTGCTGTCCGGGTCAAGAAGGCTGGTACCGGGAACACTGATAGCCTAACGGAGGGCTCTTCCAGCACTTCAAATCATACCTCCCACACCGTTTACGATGTGGGGGTATGATTTCAACATGTTTGATACCAAACATGACAGGATTTGTTGCAGCCAGTTGCGAGATGGTCATCGCAAATTACGTGGTGCCCCTCTATATAGTATATGGCTGCTTCACTGACCAGGGAGAATGGACTCCGTAGGCTGTAGGGGTGTCCTGCTCATGCAGGGGCACCCTCTCACTTAGAACCAAGCACCCTGCCTTCAGGATTGCTAGAGGGGTGACTTATAGGTTTTAAGCGCAGTGACCCTATATATAAGAAACCTGTATCTTTAGTAAGTGGTGCAAGCACCAACGTATTCAGGCTGCAATGGCAGGCCTGTAGTTCCATTTTGAATGGTCTCTCATGGGTGGCATAACACATGCTTCAGCCCATGGGAGACCTCTGGGGTACCTATGCCCTGGGTACATGGGTACCATATATTAGGGACTTATAAAGGTACCCCAGTAGCCAATTTGGGGAGAAAGCAGATAGACTGGGGTCCTGTTTAGCAGGATCCCAGTCAGACTAGTCAAATACAGCTTAGCACCAGGCAAAAAGTGGGGGTAACCATTGAAGCAGATCCTCCTTTCCTACAGCGAGCAAGTACCGCCAGGAAAGAGCGTGTTCACCAAAGTGGTCATCAAACAAGAGATCGGCTGGGCTGAATCTGACTGACGAGTGGAAGCAAGACCAGGCTCCAATATCTGCTGTTTTGGCTGACCAACCTATCAGGTCACACATTCAACCCTAGTCCCAATGCAGGATGCACCTTCACATATCTAGCCCTTTTGCCTAGCAGCACCTATCCAGGTTAATCCCCACGTGGGCCTCAACAGCTTTCTTCAGGGACAGGGCCACCCGTACCTCAATGGCAATGCGCTTCTAGAGCAATAATGGCCATTAGTGTCACCTCTGTCTGGCGGCACCTTCATTTCCCTGCTCAGCACTCATAGCCATCTCATGACCCGGTGGTGACCAACTTATGCATTGTAATGTTAAAAATGGCATTCTTATTCTAAATATTAACTGGTGTTCTTGTTGTATTTTCTCTAAACAAAAACATACTTTTGCAGGCACTGCCCCTTCAGGTATGCTTTAACATGATATTAACTTATGCTTGCCATATACTATGTCAACATACCAAGCACCCCTCTCTTGGAAAAAAGGTTTCACTGTACCATTACTTAAAACAAAACATAGGACATTCCAACCATGCTGGTCAAATCTTATATTGCCTCTGCCAGCTAAATTGATGGAAAGCTTTGTCAATCTATAGCTGACCTGCATACTTGACCCAGCTCAATCAGGTTTTCAGTCCTCCTACACTATAGACTCAAGACTAGTGTCAGCAATGAATGATACACGGATGTGCCTAGATGATGGAGCCCAGGTCACTCTGGTCTGCTTGCTTGAATGTTTGACATGGTCTCTTACATCATAATGATTAATCGCTTATATGTGCTTAGGGTGAGAGATCTAGTACTGGATGGGCTTTCTTGTTTTCTAACGGACTATTTGTAAGCCATGTCTTCAATGACCTTCGAATTGGACTTTTATATGTGGTGCGTCACAGGTTATGGACTTGAATCCTTTTGCTAATATCTGTGTACCCCCTGCCATTGCCCATCAGGATCAGTCTCCTCAGTATTAGCTTTTGTGCATATGATACCGAACGGACTATTTGACACAATAGTAATGGCAAGGCTCTTCAGAATCAATTTAAGGACTGTATGAGTTCTGCTGCTTTATGTATGAATGGATGGATACCAATTCCTTATGTATCACATTGGGCAAATCTGATGTCACCACATTTGGTAATTCTCCTCCTTGAACGATTCCTTGTGGCAATCAACCTTAGGGGTTCCTCCGCAAGCAGTAGATGCTAGATTTAATTTAGGGGTCGTTTTGGACATGAACCGGTCATTCACAACTATAACTTAATAAGTTGGCATCAGTTTGCTTTCGGTTTCATGAACTCTTAGAAAACCCTTGCTTCTCCTGGTCTTGTGCAGGAAAGATTTAGTCCAGGTCATTAACATTTCTCACCTGAACTATTGCAGCTCTCCGCTGCTCTGATTGCCATCCAATATAGTGCCAAAGTGCAACATGTTCAGAATACAGCCGCTCAGCTAATTCTGGACTTAAAGCAACACCCTCTTATCACCATCCACTGTGGGGCTTTATACGGGCTCCCAATGCAAAAGCAAAGTCAGTTTAAAGCACTAGGTCTGCGTTATAGTTCTATTTATCAATCTGCTTCATCTTGTCGTAAGAAACTTCAACCTTTTATTCTACTAACAGAACCTTGCACTCTTCTTGAGGTTCTACGTCTACTGTGACACAGTTTCAACACTCTAAATGGGTAGGAAGGGCTTTCTTGTGAGATCATAGCCAAGCAGTGAAATAGACTCCCTCACCAGCTAAGACTGATAAGTAAAAACTCTGCTTTTGGAAAACTTTAAAACCCAAATCTTCTGATCCTCAAAATGTTGGTTGTGGATTCCTTCATTTCAGCGCCAGGTAGCCATGCAACAGTGTGCATTATACAGTTTAAATCAAATTGCAAAATCCAAAGGGTTCCCGATCATGATTTTGGGATAAAACAGTGCCATGGGAGCAAAGAGAAGTCATGCCTTTCCAGCTTCACAAAAGTAATTACCCCTCTACTGAGTTTCTGACATCAGAATCAGTCAAGTGGTTATGATATCGTAAAATAAAAATATTGTCCCAGACTATTTACAAGGGACAGGCACGTTTCGCGCACTGGGCTAAAGGGCTACAGCATCCTCGCAGTACCCCTCCCTCATAGTGCTAAGAAGTCCCAGCCTGCGACTGAGGGTACTGAAAGAGCAATTCATTATGTTAAGCTTGTATTACACACATTATAAGAAAGGCTGCCTCAAAATGTGTAAAGATTATGGGGGAGATTTACTAACTTTTCACACAATGCAGTGCAGCAGCCAAAGTTGCTGTGCTAAATTAAAGGGAGCGGACAGAACAGCAACATTTCTACTAAGATATGGCAAACAGCACTATACTCGAGGTTCTCTTCTCTCCCTGCACACGTTAGTCTGACAAACATCAACACACACCCTTGCACTATAGTATGAGAGTCTGTGTTCTAGCAAGCTTAGGGTTTGTACAGGAATAGTACTGTACCATCACAAAATACTCTGCATAGATATGGTTTAATACTTTCCCCACTTTATATGTGTGTTGCACTATGAAACGCACATTCAAAGTGGAAAACCTTGGAGGAATAAAAACATTTCAGGTAAGTTAAAGCCAGTCTCAAAGGCGTTGCGTTTCAATGCAAACCCCCAACTGCAATGTTAATAGACAGGGCTTTGCTTAAAAACACGGGTGGTTGGATGGGAATGCCCATAAATCACCCATAGTACCCCAATTTGATGCCAAGGAGCGCTAGCACCACTTTGTGTTACGTTATGACTACTTTCCAGCTCTAATATAGTTTTGCACTGGAAAGTAAATCTGCACCAGTTTGCATCTCTTTTGTAACACAAACCCAGCGCCAACTGTTACTAAATCTGACCTGACTTATTAAAGATGTAAAGCACATGTGTTAAATATATATTTTTGGTAATACACAAATAATCTGTACTGAGGGCAAATCTTTTTAATAGGTTTCCATTAGGACACACACCAGAATGCAGCTGATAATATCCTTGCATTACCTCTCAAAAAAATATAAACTTTCGTCACCAGGAAGCCTCAAATGACTCAATTAAAGCCATATACTAACTCCCAAGCAGCCTTTAGATTTGCTGATTAACCAGTTCTACACTTGCATTTGTTTCAGGTAGCAGGCACCATAGCGAGGTTTGTTCAAAGAACAGGAGACCACCCCACCCTTCCTTTTATCCAGAGGTGCCTGAAGGTCGTATTTATTGGGGTTGTGTGTTTTAAAAAAAAGTATGAACATTGTTATTGTAAAAATGAAAAGAGATTACGAATGCGATTTCCCATAGATCCCGCCCAATTCAACCACTGATGGCATCCCAAAGGCATTTGCAGGTAAAGGCCTAGTTTGTTTTTCATTGCTTCTCATGCACCTATGCCTAATCAGCCAACCTGCAAGGTGCCCAAAAAAGACATGGATCCTGGCTAGGAACGATGTTGACTGGAATTCCCATGAGGAAATCTGTTCTACACGAGGTAGATATACATATAAGGTGCAATGTTCCTCCACCCAGATTTTATGGGTGTGGAAACAATTAAACAAGATTTTATCAACCAGAAAATTCAAGCAGGTACAATTACTTAGTTTACGGGAGTTGGGTGAAAAAAAGAGTTCTTTTAAGGCGCTCATAAAAGATTACACAATATGTATAAAATAACTAAGTCTTGCTGTGCATTCAAGAATGAGGGGCAATCACCCAAAACCCACCCAAAATTTCCAAAACAATGATTGCTACAAATTTTAACAGTTTTCTGAAGCACACGCAAATTAAATACATGTAATGAAAGTAAGCACAAATAAATTTCTTTCTTGGACTTCTCCAATTCTTTAATCGTTCAGAGTTCTTCCATTCCCTTACACCAACGCGTTTCGTCGCATGCGGGTAGTACACCCTACGACTTCCTCAGGGCTAGAAGTAATAGAATATTTCTCATTCAGAATACGATATTACAATACATCAAATACTACCACCAAGGTCTCCTCCGTGTTACAAAAAGACCAAACAAAACAAATCAAAAGTGTAATGCTCATTTAGCATGCAAAGGTCAAACGTCATCCACATTTAGTTACTACTAGAACATTATTACAATAAGTAATTGTCGTTATACATGTAAAAATATAGTGAAAATAAATCTGTGAAATGCCCCCGAGTTGGTCGCGGTGCAATTAAATAATTAAAGCACTTAAATAATTAAAGCATCCATTGTGCGCATCCTACGTGTGGTTTAATCATTAGAAACGGTTTGAAAATCACAATACCTTCCAAAGTAGTGTTCCCCAAATAATCTATTGGAGATTAGGGAAATAAAGAAAAAGAATACCCTTGAAATTAAGATACCAATGGCATGAGGCAACAGCATCTCTGCAAACTGTCAATATCAACACCATAATCTGTGTTGATTCACTACCGCTTACCTCCTAATTTATCCTCAAATTCCGAGAAAGTAAGCCTTTATATACAATTGATCCACATACAAAGTCCGCAAATGTCATTAATGTTTAACATCGAATTGTATTCCAACCGATCATTCTAAAATTGTAGATATTTGGCAACCGATATGTCAGCCTGTAACATAACATATTGTTTATTGAGTTAATAATCTGCATTGATATCACCGATTTGTAGTACCAGCGAAAAATAAAAAGTAAAAGAAAGCTCGATTCCGCTCACCCAAATAGTCCGTACATTAGTGTCTGATATTATAGTCCATTACAATCAGTCTCCAAGTGTCATCTTAAATATATTGCTTCTAATCCAACGGAATCCCTGTAGTACAGGATGTCTGTGTAAAAAAAAAAAAAAAAAAAGGAATGTATAACATATCCGACCACGTATAACGGCAGTAAATCTTTAGGTCTTATATATAAATAGCCCTCAAACGCACGCTTACCTCAGTGAGTCTATCGCCTCACTTATTCTTCCGGATACGGTCAAACCCATTTCCGTGTCTGAGTGGGTTTAAATGAATAACAATAGAAAGCGTAAAGGTGACTAAGAACACCAAGAAAACAGTCCCGCCATTTTGAAGCAGTATATTAAGCACAATAATATAGTGCAAATCACGCCGTATTCGCGTGATAAATTCCACACAATTCCGTATCAATAGGCTATGATTATACTAACCAAATTAATGTATTATAACATATGCCACTGTAGAAAATCGATTATAAATGGCAACTAAATGCCAATAAAATTCAAAAAACGAGTACCCAAAACGAAGAGTTTGTTGTGTTAATAGTATCTAATATTGCAGTATATTGTGCTGCAATTGCATGTATATATGCTTAAAATATAGTAATGGTGAGATGGGGGCAACAAGATGCATCCCATGAACACTAAAGCCAAACAACACTAAAAGCATCAAAAGTGTAGCGCTAAGGTAGGGGATAGGAGTAGAAGTAAGAATACAGGCAGAGGACTTAAAGTCTTCAATCACCAAGGAAACATTGCAGTTCCTGATCATAATTAAGTCCCTCCTCCACCGCCCGTAAGCGCATAATCCACCGTGCCTCATGCCGCCGAAATCTCAATTCCCTATTTCCCCCACGCGGGTCTAGCCCAATATGTTCTATACCAAAAAATCTGAAGGTTTTAACAGAGTTCTGTGCACTACATGATTGAACATGCTCCGCAATGGGATATCTGTGATCATTGTTCTTAATCGCTCGCATGTGTTCTGCTACTCGCTCTTTCAAAGCCCCAATAGTACTTCCCACATATATATCTTTGTACATTTGCATTCAATAATATAAATGACATATTTCGTATTACAATTAATGTTTGACCTGATATTATACATCCTACCTGTACAGTCTTTGAATTGTTTGATCTTATGTTCAGCAAACCTACACATCCCACAGTGACCACATTTGAAAAAACCTATAGATGCTTGTGTTAGCCATGTCTCATGCTTCATTACATTAGGATAGCTAGGGCTCAGTAAAGTCCCTAGTGTTCTCCCTTTCCTAAAAGTAATCAGTGGTTTATCTGTCACAAATTCTTGTAAGGTTTTATCTGCTTTTAAGATATGCCAATGCTTATCAAGGCTCTTACGTAATGTAGCATTCACATAAGTAAAATCCGTAATTAGTCTAATATGTGTCAAAGATTGGCGATCAATAGTTCTTGATTTCAGAGCAGTAGTACTCTTGACCTTAACAGCCCTTTCTTTTGCTTTCTTAACGAGAGGTGAAAAGCCTCTCTGAATAAAACGTTTTTCCATATCAGTTAGACAAGTTAAGGAACGTGTGTCATCACTACAGTTAAGTCTAGCTCTCAACATCTCCCCATAGGGGATTGCCTTAATCTGACTCCGAGGGTGTGCACTTTTGGCATGTAGTAATGAATTGCAGGCAGTAGGTTTACGATACATTCTACTCTGGATTAACCCATCTCTAATGAATAATTCCACAAAAAGAAATGTTATACTGTTTGTGCTAGAATGTGTGGTGAACCTAATGCTCATATCATTAGCATTAAGATACTCTATAAAGTCACTCAATGATTGTTCTGTCCCAGTCCAAATCATGAGGCAGTCATTATGAATCTCCCCCAATAAAGGATATATTCGTTCCATTGACTTGCATAAGTACCCCAAATCATAACTTCTTCTAACCAACCCACAAAAATATTTGCATAAGCCGGTGAGAATTTACAACCCATAGCGACGCCTTGGGTTTGTTTATACCATTGATCTTTGAAAATATATTTTTTTTTATAGTGAGTATTAGTTCCGCCATAGTTAAAATCATTTTTGAATGCTCCCAGTGACAGGCCGTTTTTTTAGATAAGAGATGATATAACGCCTTGAGTCCTAAATCATTTCGAATGAGTCCGGCTCATTTAAATGCAAGCACACTCAGTTATAGCCAGTATTTTAAACTCGCAGACCTGTAGGGAACAAAAAATGACTCTACTGCACCGAAAGGTTGAATGACACAACCACGCAATAATTTTCCATGCGTTCCTTAACACAGGCAGAACCACCAGAGAAACCATGAAAAAAGCAGTGTGTGTCACCACCTTCAGTCCATTGAGTACACAAGTACAGAAGACAATTAAAAAACATTGGTCCACATTAAATACTCTTGATTCCCGTCGCGAAATGCCTATGTTTTCCTTTAAAAAAGGTAAAAACATCAGAGATCATCTGGTCCATTCAGATACGAGTATGTATCAAAACAACAGAACCGTACAAGATCTATGGTCATTACCAGCACCAACAGGGCATTACAAATGTGGTAATTGTGTAGCCTGTAATTTTACTAAGGAAACTAAATTTTTCAAACATGGAAATGTTAATGTGAAACTATATGATCTGACCAATTGTGCTACAACCAATGTTATCTAGTGTGTTTGGTGCCCATGTGATTTGATTACATAGGGCAGACTACACAACCGGTAAAAGCACGGATCGGCCAACACAGGAGCCGAATTAGTTGTCAAGCGATCAATGCCCCCTTGGTGGATCATTACATTGAAAAAGGCCATTCTGCCAACGATGTGCGTTGGCAGGTGGTAGAGAAGGCGAAATTGCCACCCAGAGGAGGTGACATCTCACTGATTTTACAAGCACTGGAATGTAAGTGGATAGATAAATGTGGATCTATCCGTGATGGCCTAAACAGTCTTGAGGAGTGGCGGAGATTTATAAGTCTACACTGATTACTACACCATACACCGTCTCCCATGTATCAGACGGGGCTCTGTCATGGACTGGGAGGAATGGTATATATAATCTGTATGAACCACAGAAAGGACCGTTTCTAGTTGTATATAAGAGATGCCCAAACTAGTGGGGGCAAATCACAAAAATTAATGTAGTGTATCTACTCAAATGCCCTTGTCAACTCATGTATGTTGGCATGACTACTAGGCGTGTAAAGACCAGAATTAATGAGCACCGGAGCACTATCAGAAGGAAGAAAGACAACACCAAATTAACAAAACACTTCCTTGAGAAAGAACACTCTGACAAAGATCTAAGATGGACAGTACTAGAAGTAGTACAGAAACGCAATGGCTGCCCCTCACATGTACTACATGTTAGAGAACAGCGCTGGGTGTTTCGCCTTGGGACATGGAAAAACGGATTGAACGATGACATCCCATGGCTACAAATGAAGTAACTTCTCTCACGCTCACCAAAACATACAATCTAACATTCTCAAAAAAATGACAAAAGAAACACTAACAATAGATACAGTAATACACCAGAACAGAGCCAGGCGTAGTTTTCCTTACTCTCTAAAACTATCTTGATCCGCAATCATGCGGTAGCTGTGAAAACCGACTTGTACATTGTGGGTTTAACCACACCCTCACCCTGACCGTGACTGTATATGATCTGGGTTTGCCTTCTTTCATTTGTGCAAATGCTTAATAAACAGCTCTTGACATGAAATATCAGTCATGAGCAGGGCTCATGTTTCCCACATTTCTGTTAAAGCTCGTTTACATTTTTAATCTCTCCCTTGTTTCTCCATAGACTATGGTAGGCGGACTGATTAGCCACACAAAGCGAACGTTTTCATTGGACCACAGCCGGTCCTTCCCTATGATCCGCCCTACTCCAGGCAATAATCTAAAGTAAAGACTGGACACAGGAAGCGGCGTGTCATAGAGCAGCGCCAGGTGGTGACACACCCCCAGGAGGGTCAGGCAACAAACAGGCAACGTGCAGTCCTTTCTGCATGCTCCTTTTAGGACACAGGAAACGTGGCATCATCACTGTGCGCCACGCTCACCTGTAACCCATATTGCACGCAATTATTCCCACACCCGAATAGTATAGAAGCTTGCTGCGCACAACACTTACTGTCACCGGGGAGGAGGCTGGACGCATGCAGCGCTAGGTTTTCTAGCGGGGAGTACACCTTGAACTGTAAGTCTGTGTTTTGATGTCTTCTTCCAACAGGTTGATACTATAGTCGATCAAGCACGCCCTGGCGGTTTTTTCTGCTAACTAACTAAGTATCCTTGATATACCATTCTTAACCTGTCTGGTTTTTAACCCTTTTGTCTTCATCTTTTACCGTCTCCCACCAGAATGTGGCTACAGGGACTTCCCCCCTACCCCTCCCATGGGGCAAATAGGTTTTTCCAATAGGGTAAGACTTCCATTTTATTCACATGAATGTCAGAGTGAACACAGATGCCTGACACTCATATATATTTTTTCACCTTTTTCACTTTAGGAGAGAGCAGTAAGTATGGAGCGTGACTGTGACACATCAAGTTCTACCGAATGACAACCATTTTGAGTACTATATGATTACCTCACCCCCTCTCTCTCTTACAGGTTTCTCTAAACAGGTGGCAGCTGGCTATAGGCCTACGCCCCCAGTGGTAAGATTGGAGCCCAATGTCTAAGGTCCTGACGAATGCCACGTACCCAAGTGGACAATACAGGCAGAAACATGTTGACCCCCTCTTAACAATCACTAATTCACAGCGGCGACGGGATGATAAGGTCCCCACTCACCGCACTTATATATTTTAATCCCACATAGTAACCCCATTGAATAAAAAATCGTTCAGGTATACTATGATGGTTTTTAAATTCACTCACTCCTTTTTTTGTTTGGGCCCCCACTTAGTTTAGAAGTGCATCCCTGTCTCCAGGTGTATGCCCGCCCTCTATCAAACGCGGTTTTTAGAGGGCGAGATGATGAAGCATGACATCTGGTGGTGTGTGATGCCAGTCCGTCAATTTTTGTGATTTGCCCCCACTAGTTTGGGCATCTCTTATATACAACTAGAAACGGTCCTTTCTGTGGTTCATAGCTTTGGTTGGAGGCTGACCGATTTCTAGTGCCCTAACGCCTCTAGTTCCCTCCCCGGGCCAGACCCTGGGTGTAACTGTGGTTCTTCTCTTCTTTTATATATAATATGTAGACACAATGATATTGGTATGATAAAATACTGTGCAAGGTGTCCCCTCAGTAGAATGTTTTTCCAAATGTTTTTTTCAAAATGTTTATTTAAATTTATGGAATGTTCTTTCTAAATGTTTGGAATACCAGGAATAACAATGATTGTAGATATTCAAATAGCTTTTAGACAGGAATACTGTATATGACAATAAGGTTGTTGTATGAAATTAAAAACGTCACTGTATAGATGATTGTTACAGAGTTGTGATGTGTTATATGATTTATAGTTGTAGATGAATACATATGAATTAATGTTAGTCTATGAAAGAATAGATCGTAATGAATCCATCCGGTACTTTGAAATGGCTGTTGCTTCTAATATGGTTATACACTAAGTCATCATGTTTACCTGTACAAGAATGGTAATAGAAATCTTACAGGGCTATGATAGGCAGTATTACCATTTAAAGATGGCCGACACTCTTGCCGTCTCGTTATTTGTGATAAGTAACAGCTTCACAAATATAGGGAATGTCCCTTTCATGGTTACATAGCAGAGTATGTCCATGCATTAGTCCTTGATAGCAAATTGGATAACTGTAATTAAATAAGGTGGTGCCCAATATGTCTATCAAAATTAAGTTAAATTCAATACCATATCGTATATTGCAGTATTCGCACTAAACGTAGTCTTGTAAAAAATTAAAAACCTTCACAGTAAACAGTTTAAGTATGTGCCACATGATAGCACATCGCGTGATATTTTACAGGACCACTAAGTCTTTCTTTCTATGACAAGATGGCCACCGTTTTCGCCGTCTTTTTACTTGCGATGCGCACGCAGCCTCGCCTTTATAGGGATTGTCCACTTCCGGGTTTTATAGCGGGATTTAGTCAGCTACCAACACACGG
This sequence comes from Triturus cristatus, assembly GCF_964204655.1. Classification (NCBI taxonomy): domain Eukaryota; kingdom Metazoa; phylum Chordata; class Amphibia; order Caudata; family Salamandridae; genus Triturus; species Triturus cristatus. Next base: position 409,750,511 of record NC_140582.1, read on the forward strand.
AAGCAATTGAATTGTAGACCAGACGACTGACACCCAGTAAGTAAGCACTCTGTATTATCAAAGAAATGTAATGTTAGTTAACAGTATATTTTTTAGAACTCGCGCTAATCTATTCTTAATTAATTACAGCGGGTCAGCTCCTCGTAGAGGGTTACTATTGAAGTAACAACTAAAGTTAGAAGATTCATCCTTCCTTATCAAAAGGCCAGACAAGTAAGTCTTGCTTTAAGTAAAAATTTAGTAAATTGCCTTGAAGAGCTATGAATTATAGTGAATAGCTATTCGCCAATAATCCCCAACATCTAATATGTTCCAGAAATTCGAGCCGGACGAATGCATATTAGGTGCTCTAATGCTTCCTCTCTTGTGTGACATAGTCTGCATGAACCAGCATGGCCGAGTGACTTCCAGCTTCCATTTAGTTCTTTAATTGGGAGTGCCATGAGTCTTGCATAGAGGATACGCTTGAGCGTAGTCTTCTATAAGACACTGTTCAGGTATGGCTGCAAGAGGGTTTCCCAGTACAGATTTCATATGCGTGTGATGTTGCGTTACGATTCTTCTATGGTTTTGAAGTCTTCCTGCCTTGACAGAAGCCTTATTTGTTTTTTCATAGCAGAGGGTGAACCGGGATGTGTGCCTAATTTTCACTAGCCAAATTCAGTTTTGGGCATGCTTCAGTCAAACAGTCTGTCCACGGATTCTTTCCTGCTGGGAATAAACCTTTCAGAACTTCAATCATTGTGTTTGGGGCTGGAGTGAGTGCCCTGTGATAGTACTTGACAATGGTGGACATGTTCTCCAAAGATTGTTTATTCAACTCAAACTCCAACCGCTTTAAGGAGTTTCGGGAGTATGAATGTACTCTAAAGATACGCTTGTAGGCTCGGCATTGCACCTTCTCCATACTAATCACTGGGGCCCCGGGTAAAGCAAGTTGACCCTAACAGATGGTTGGTAGGAGCTCCTACTACCCTCCGCATTGCTTCAGTAGACAAGCTATGCAGATTTGTATGGAGTTTACAAAATATCTGCCTTTCCCTTTTCTTCCATTTGGGTAATGTGAAATTTTGGCTTTCCAATGCTGTAAACCATACGCCCAGGAAGTTGTACTTAGGAACTCTACTTATTGTCAGGTTTCCAGGTCTCCATTGCTGCTTGATCTTTTTAGAGTATTCCTCAAACATGACCACTTGTGTCTTAGTACAGTTTGCCACCAGCTTGTTCTTAATATTATCTTTATTTAGAGTGTCCGGGACGTCCTGCATTCCCACCTTAGTGTGGTCCATTAGGATCATGTCATCTGCGTACTGCATTAAAAATAGGTGCATCCGACAGGTTTTGGGAACTAGCAGATTTGCTGCTTTTAGAGATTGACCAAGGTCCGCAGTAAGTATACAGTTTGAAAAGCATAGGTGCAAGGAGGTATCCGTGGACGGTGTAACCTTTGCTGGTGGCCGTATCTTGTGTGAGCTTGATTCTCATTCAAGTTTGAGGATAGAGTGCAATAAATGCACTTAGCAGTTTTTCTTGGTATTCCCCAGCTATGCAATTTATTCCAGAGAATGTGTCGATCCACACCTTTCAATGTAGTGTTGTAATCAAAGAAGCAGGCATAGAGTGCGGGATTGTTTAGCTGGTTTGCCTGTTACACCAATTATGCTAGTGCCATGATGTTGCTGGTGGGAGAGACACCTTCCCTGAATCTAGATTGGTAAAATGGCTGGATGCCCTCTTCTCTGATTCAGTTTTACATATCTTGAAGTAATGCGTTAGCGAATGCCTTTGCGTCAATGTCGAACAATGCACTCATTCTGTAGTTGTTTGGGCCGGTGTTTTCCCCCTTTTTAGGTCTCACCTAGCGTTGCTGCACACATGCGCAACTCGCTTTGCGAGATTTATTGTAAATGAGGAGTTTGAGAAAAGGGCTTGAAGCCCGCCCCTTATTTCCATTGGACGGCATCACGGTTTATGTTAAACGGTGGCCTGCCATTGGAAATTAGGTGTTTGGGTTGCCTCACTTTCGCTTTTTGTGCCGGCCCACTCGGACTGGCTTGCCTGCTTTGTGTCGGTCGCAAAGCACTTTCTTATCTTTATGGGGCCATGTGTTTCTAATTAGAAACACATGGCCCCATAAAGACAAGAGATCGAAGCTTGTTTTGCTTGTTTGAAAAGTGAACGTTTTTGAAAGGAGGCTACAGTCTTCAGATGCTGGTAGGTTCATAGGTATGCATTCAATCTTTTAAAGCTTTAATGAGACTGAGAGTACAACAGTAACAAAAAGATTGTGCCAGAGAATCAGTTGCTCCTGGTGATGATGGATTGATAGATATGTAGCAATACCATTTCTTCCGGGAGACAGTCCAGAAGGCGGAACGTCAATTGGTAGACACGATCACCACACCCCTTCTCGCTTGTAGTATCATCACAGGGTGAACAGACTATTACGAGGTTCGTCGCCACGGCAGGTAATACGTAGTAGTTCGCGCTCGTTTGTAATCAGAATCACTGATTTGGGTCTGGTCTTATCGAGGCACTTGTGCTCTTTCCAAATTCACTACCCAATCACCGCACCGTGCACAGTGACCAATGGCACCCAATTTCAATGTAACACTAGAGCGCCCGACACCAATGGCGCCTGCCGCCCTTTTTTATCTCAATACGGGTGAGCACCGTCAACAATGGCGCCCGCTTTCACTGTGACCAGTAGCGCGCCGCCCGCTTTTAACTCAACACAGGCGCGCACTGTCACCAATGGCACCCGCTTTCACTAACAATAGTGCGCACTGTCACCAATGGCGCCCGCCGCCTGCTTTTATCTTATCGTTATGCAGTGGAAACAAATATCTTTACTTTCACAAAAGATGATTACATAGTCCCAAACATGCTTGCATAATTTAGCCTTGAGTAAGTCATCAAGTGTGATGCTTTGCATAGTCTCAAACACGGCTTCAGGGCGCTTCGGACTGAGACGTTTCTACAACACTTAGAGGCCTGCACGACAAAGGATTCTCTCCTCACGGAAACAGGATGGAGAAGGCTTCCTTGGACCTTACAGAGCCTTAGTGCCTTTATTGTACTTTCAAAGTAGCTGATATAGCTTTTAACCCCTTCGACGCGCTTGACGGAACGGTTCCGTCATGCACATCGGTTGGGCTGTGCTTATGACGGAACCGTTCCGTCATGGCCCCGCACGGGTACAGAACCTTCAGCGTGGCGCGGAAATCCGCACCACGCTGAAGGGGTTAAGCTAGCTGTACTTTACTTTGTAACGCACACGCACGTCTTTTTGTATCTGTTACAAAGCCTCTGAAGTGCTCTGACTCTGTTCCCCTATATCCCATTAAGAATGTCACTAGTTAAAATAACAAAATATCCTTAAAAAAGCGGTCAGAGACCCGAATAGTAGACACAGCTTTCTGTGTTTAAAGAATTAGCAGCACTCAAAGGTGCCTGTCACGAGGCGGTTTGAACTTCAGCACACAGTAAATGCCTCAGGACTAATAAATAAAGGGATGTCCATTGATAATTCTCTATCTGAACTACAAGGATTTATGAGTGGGCTGCAGCACCCCTTCTTCCAACGCCACTGTGTACTGTCGAACAATAATACACAGCCCCCCGGTTCCATCGACTCATTTTCAGTGCTGGGCCCTGGTACATCAATTTAATTCCAGGCCCCCCAGCAACAACGCATTCAGAGGTAGGTGCTCACCTTTATTTCCAAAGAAAAACTACAAACCGGGCCTTTTCCCAAAAACTAGAGAATTTAATCTGACAAAGGATAGTGTGTGCCCGGCTGTGTGTAGTGTTGTCAGCCTTGGTGCGCACTCCAGCCGAGCCCTCGCATCTTTCCTTAACCCTGACCTGTCAGAATGATTCCAGTGTCTCTCCTGTAGAGCCGATCTGTTACTGACAGGCCATCCCTGTGTTCGCTTTCCCGGTTTTCACTGGCGCTGGGGTGCCACGGTGTCTAAGACTGCACCGCTCTGGAGCTGGTGACTCAAACATCATAAAAATTATTTTTACCACATTAGACTTACCCGTCAAAAACATGTATAAGATACTGCGTCATTTAGTGTGCTAAATTACTGCTGCCGCTGTCAAGCACCTGGAAACAGCAATGGCGCTGTCAAGCGCCTGGAAACAGTAATGGCGCTGTCAAGCGCCTGGAAACAGCAATGGCGCTGTCAAGCGCCGGGAATCAGCAATGGCGCTGTCAAGCGCAGGGAGGGGCGCCAGCGCTGCGGCTTGTGACATTCCAGAGCCCGGGCTGCTCTGGGCGCTACGCTCCTCTGTGGCGGGTGCTGGCTGTAACAGCGCTGGTGGTAATAGGCCCATCACGCGCAGATCACCTCGTCTTTGAGCGCTCCAATTTTCACGTCGTAAATGCAGTTGCAGGTTTTCTGGTAGGACGCCTGCTAGCATGGCCCGCAGGCTGTAGAACTGCTTGCCATCGGCGAAGGGCATATTTTTGCAGCTGGGAGGTGGTAGGGTTTTAACGTGGGAGGCACGGCTTAGGGTGTGGGGCCCATTTTGATGGTGGGTCTAGTGGGGACACATTTTCATCAGTATGAGCTTTGCCCCAGGAGTAGCCAGAAAATTAAATTACCTCTCTCTCACCCAAGGCACAAGTCCTAAACAAGGATTAAAAATTCAATAGGTCTCGCCTTTCATTAAGTTAAAGCCATTTGCTTTGCTATACAATACCATTAGCAAAGCAAATGGCTTTAACTTAATCAAAGGCGAGACCTATTGCATTTTCAATGCTTGTTTTGTATTGGTTGGAGGGCTGATTCTCGCTAGGAATCCAGGAACTGAGGCTCTTGAAAATCAATGCTGGTAATGTAGAGAAATGCAAAAACAACAATTGATGGACAGAATGCAGAACAATGTCATACATTCACCCCAGTACAGAGATCTGGGCCTAAATCCATCGTTTTTTTGCTTACCATGCCATTCCAGTTTGAACCCAGCCAAATGCAAATCAGTCTTGACCCTGTGCCTCATGGGTACAGTCCAGCCCAAACTGCCAAGCCAGGTCCTCCCTGGACTGGAAACAAGCATCCTAGGACCGGTTTCGGGGTTTCACCCCTCTTCAGCCAGGATTGCTTGATTCCAGTGGCATGGAGAGCACGGGTCTCACGTCTGAGCATACCTGTCCCACTCGGGTGCTGGCTGTAACAGCGCTGGTGGTAATAGGCCCATCACGCGCAGATCACCTCGTCTTTGAGCGCTCCAATTTTCACGTCGTAAATGCAGTTGCAGGTTTTCTGGTAGGACGCCTGCTAGCATGGCCCGCAGGCTGTAGAACTGCTTGCCATCGGCGAAAGGTATATTTTTGCAGCTGGGAGGTGGTAGAGTTTTAGCGTGGGAGGCACGGCTTAGGGTGTGGGGCCCATTTTGATGGTGGGTCTAGTGGGGACACATTTTCATCAGTATGAGCTTTGCCCCAGGAGTAGACAGAAAATTAAATTACCCCTCTCTCACCCAAGGCACAAGTCCTAAACAAGGATTAAAAATTCAATAGGTCTCGCCTTTCATTAAGTTAAAGCCATTTGCTTTGCTATACAATACCATTAGCAAAGCAAATGGCTTTAACTTAATCAAAGGCGAGACCTATTGCATTTTCAATGCTTGTTATGTATTGGTTGGAGGGCTGATTCTCGCCAGGAATCCAGGAACTGAGGCTCTTGAAAAGCAATGCTGGTACATAGAGAAAGCAGGGATGCCCAAAAAGCATAATCCTCCTCGAACAGAGTTTCTTGCCGCCCATTTGGTTCCGGGGGTGCAGTCTTACATTATGTTCTTGAGGACTTTAACATCCCGGCTGCTATCCTCTAGAGTTGTGTTTGGTAAAAGGCTGGTCCCTTGTGGTCCCTTAGGTTTATTTTAGATCCGGTTTCTTAGGCGCTGATCTGTTGTGTATCTAGTATCAGGCGGGACTGCAAACTCTAGCAGGGTACTTGAGATACAACGCTCTAATGTGACAATTCAGGTTATTAATATGCTGTCAGAATTCGGTCTGATTGTGTTGTTTCAAGAATTTAAAAATATGAAGCCGTTCTGGTTCTTGAAGTTGTCTTTTCTATTTCCATAGGAGCCTGTTGCGGAGCTTTCTGGCTGTGGCTAGTTTCTTACAGTGCTCCACGTCCCAATGTCGTTTAAAATGCCTCATGGCATTCCTCAGAGATCTCTTGCTCCGTTTCACATCCTTTCTATATCCAAGTTTAAAATATCTCTCCTTTTATGTGATACCCTTGTTGTTTAACAGGTATTTTCCTTGCAGTAATCGAAGCACGGCTATTACTGTTTCTGGACAGTGTGAGAAAATCTTAGCCTTGGGTGGAGCTTGCAGAGTTTTACTTCCACTGAGTTACCAAAAAACTGTCGAATTCCATGGAATTCCACGAGCGGGCGGAGTTGTATTAGTAAAGGGTAAACTAGAGTCCCTTAACAGCTTCTTGTGTTTGCGACCCATAAGAAGAGTGGTGAACGGAAGAGTTCTTCTCCATATGCACAACACGCTGAGTGTGGATTCACATCGGAAAGGCTCTGTCTGCAATTAGTTCCTTTACTTCAAAGTGCAACAGAATTACACAGGCGTGTCTGTTCACGCGCCGTGTGTGCCATTTAATACATGCGAGCTTTTTACAATCAAGAGGATGTGGGTGACATGGTGGCACTAGAAAATTATTCATGACACCTCTAGGAAGAGGCAGAAGGCTACGGTCAAAATGGCAGTTTGTCAAGGGCTTTTCAATATGTGTGCAATCATTTGTTAATTGGCCATTAGAGGAGATGACCATAATGTGCACAAAGCTTCCATTCAATGCGATTTATACAGTTTTTTCATCATAATAAAAAATAAAACATCAATCGAATCGATAAGACAAATTACACAACATGCACTCCACTGTAACTCAGCCAACTGTCACAGTCACAACTCTCAACAAAAACAGAAGGAGCCATCCCTGGTATCAACTTCTTGGCGCACGCAGGGAGTCGGGACCACTCTGCGAAAACTACTCACCCAGTGTAGGAATCACTGCTCATCCACAGTGCCATCAATTTGACGCAGAAATAGTTTGACACGATCAACTAGCACAAGTTGCAGGGGTCAGGGTAAATTCAACCACAATAACAATGCAAGCAGGGCCGGCTTTAGCGCTGGTGGCGCCCACTGCGACAATCATTGTTGGCGCCCCCACAACCCATGACCCCCTCCGCGGATTCTCTCACTACCACCGGGAAAAAGTGCCCCTCTCATCTACAATCATGTTATTTCTAAACAGAGCGCCCCCCCACTGAGGTCAGCACCCCCTCCACAGGTTAGAGCATAGGTCTTCAAACTGTGGGGCGCGCCCCCCTGGGGGGGCGCAGCATCCCCTCAGGGGGGGCGCATACTCCACTCCACCACTTCCTCTTCTATTGTTGCCTCCAGGCGCCAGTCGTGTGTCTCAGCCATAGACAGAGTGGAGATGCAGGAGCGCTAAGAGGTGGAAAAAAAAAAAAAGCAAAGCCTCGTTAACACGTGAATGGTCTTTTAAAGACCTGTGAAGTACTCGGGTGCGGCTGGCAGCTCAAAAACTGTCTGTGTGTGCCCTGGAAGCTGTCTCAGCCCCGGCTGACACACACAACGACGGGGGTGGGGGGGCCTGAGGAGTTCTTCGCAACTGCAACTTGTCAACAGTATGCCTTTGCTCCGATTATCACTCCTCAAATTATGTCACTATACTATGTGACATCATTTTAGCATTGGGAATGTCTGGGAATCGCTTTACTTTGTGAACTTATATGTGTGACCAGCAGTGCTCTCTGAATGGGATGCAGCCATGAATGAGGGGCTCTTGCTGAATGAGGCAGTGACAGGATTCTGTTGTCTGTAGTAATTCTGTAGTTTACTTTGTTTTTAATTCGGCCTGGTTTACTTCTCTCTACAATTACTAGTGAACTTCATCTCTTGACATGGTGGGTTGAAGGAGGGAATGGTGTGCCAGTGGCTTGGAACTCGTGTGTGTTTTCCTACAGTCGGTTGTCCTACTTGGCATTCGTGTTGGGAAATGGGTGGTTGCCGGCAGAAAAAATAAATATAGTGTTTTTAACCACACGTTCTAAGTATCTTCGACGGTTTTGTGGTAAACCACAACTAAACAGGAACAACACAAACACCCAGAAAGCAAGTGGCTGTTGCTCTCAGCACTTGTGGTTTTGATGCATTTTTTGGTTTGAAAAGCATCCTCGCATCCCAATATGGACGCAAGGAAGCATTTAATGCTAAAATATACTGTTAAATGCCAGTTTTGTATTTTGCATAATCATGGTTGTAGAATTTTGCATAATTACTCAAAAGCAAATGACGTGAATTTCGCACACCTGCTCCACACTCCTGTACTGAGACACTTTGCAAGTCCAAACCGGTCAGACAGGAGGTCTTGTAGGTTTTTTAAGGCATTTGACATGGCTGCCGCCACCGATTCAGATACTGTCAGTTCTAACATGATGATAAAATCCAAGTCCATAACATAGGGGACTGCTTATTTTTGTACCATCTGGGACATCAATATTAAGAGCTGGCAACCCTAATCGCAAGACTGGAAGTTTGTTGCAGGATAAGCACGATATTTATTTCCTCCACCCTCGATCCCTGGAGCCTGAATAATGCCATAAAAGCAATAGTTTAACTTGTATCTCAAACCCTATGCCAAGCCTCAAATAACATGCTGAGTAACTTCAACTGTGTCTGGGAATGCACCCTGCATTCTGACAACTCACTCCTCATTCTCGCCCTTCTCTTTCAAACTCACCCTGCGCTCACAGGGATCACCCTGTACCTCACCCTGCAGTCACACAAGCACACTACTCACCCTGCTCATGTGACACTTCACTAACCTGTCCTCCTCAGGTGTGCGATCAGTGTTAGGACCAGCCCTGGCTGGGATTCTTAGTCCCCCCCCCCCACCCCGAAGTTCGGGTCTAGTTGCACCCCATGTTGTTTCCCACATTGGAAGTACGTTTCACTGCAAGGAATTTACAATGGTTGTATCCTTCCTGAAGATTGCATTCTCTGGCAGGTAAGAGTGAAGAGCTTTTTGTAATATTTTTTAAAGCCTTGCTCCTTAATCCTTCATCCCACTACTAGTGGGAAGTGGTGGGGCGCCGCGGCCAGACGACAGACTCTGGAATCTGGGGATCACGGTTCGATCCCCGGCGCTGGTGGAAGATTAGCCCAGCACCATGTGACTCTGGGCAATAGCTTGCTTAATCTTCCTGACGGCCCCCAGCGCCTAGAGACCCTTACAGGTGATTGTTCGCGCTTTACAAATGTGGATTATTATTACAAATGTGGATTATTATTAAGGAGGAGCGGATTTGGCATTAATGCCATAGGTGCTGAATTTGGTTGTGGGCACCCCTTTTCCAGTCCTGGTATCGGCTCAACATCATGTGATCCTGGGCAAAATCACTTAATTTACCAGTGACTTACAAAAAATGAATTTGACCTTGATTAGAGTCGCTGGTGCTTGCATGACATGTTCCAATCCCTAGAGCTGCGTCCACAAGCCTGATATAACAAATATTGTGAAGTATGCATACCATCTGTCCTCACTTCTTTCGTAGACCATATTTAAAAAAATTATTTTCTGCAGCTTTGGAAGGCAATCTTCTTTATAAGCCAACTATGCCAACACATTGACTCTTGATGCTGCTAGAGAATAAAGATGTATATATCCTCTTGAATCACTTATATCACATGTGTATGATGTAAATGTCCCCTAGGCCTTCTTGGAAAACTGTGGCTGGTCTCCTACTGACACCGCAACACCTGGCCATACTCCACATCATCATGGATTTTTCAATCGTGTCAGAAAGCATGTTGTGTGGCGCAACAGCCAGAGCGGATGACTGTAGAGCTGGGGAACCTGGTTCAATTCTTGGTGTCTGCTCAAAATCCTGTGATTCTGGGCAAGCCACTTAATCTCCCTGTGCTTACAAAAAATGAATGTGTGCTTGTGTATTGTAAAAGATGCTCCTGTAAGCACTCCAATACCTTTGGATCATGTCAACTATATAAAACTGCAACAAATATATTACAAAATATTGTGAGCACTCACTCCAGTTTCCAGGTACTGCTCAAAACTGGAAGTGGAGCACAACCAAAGGATGGCAGAAGCAAGAATCCATCCACACATTGACTGTCTCTGTGGAGAAAAACAGGCACACCCCACACCTGTGTTTCGGGAGTGTTTTTGCTAATCTATCCTAAAGTTTGTGTTTTATGTGAAAAATAAAGCACCGATGTAATTTTTTGTGCTAATTTTTTCTTGGAGACTTTTCATTTGAACTTTAGAATAAGCACAAGCACTAACTTCAGCTTACTAAACACTCTTAATTTATTTAATTTTATTTGCTCTATACGACCCGCGCTCTGCAGGAAGGAAGGGCCATCAATGATGCAGAGTACCAGCTTCCAGAACTTTTTTGTCAGGTGGTGGTGGTGGGGGGAGTCTTGACATGTAAACAGTTTTAAATGGGGGGGGGGGGCTCAGCCGACCGGTCGCACTGCCCTAAAGCCGGCCCTGAATGCAAGAAAACAAGCTTTTCTTTTGAAAAAGCGTCGGACTAAAGCACCACCTACATAATGACACCTATGTTACGCGTGTTGTTAGCACTTTAATTAGAAAGCTAAAGTGATAACTTAACTGAAAACTGAGATTTCGAAAGATGCCATGATGCCACTATACAGCAAAAAAATCTGCTGGTCCCATTTCTTTTTGCTACAGATCATATGGTTACTTAGACTCGTTACACTTTTCTCTGATTGACCTGAAAAATTCAGGCCTGATCAGTGCTTTAAATGGGGGAAAAATAAGTGCAGGTACTCATTACAATAAGGGCAAAATAACATCAATCAGAGTACTTGTAAAGCGCGCTACTTACCCGTGAGGGTCCCAAGGCGCTGAGGGGATGGGGGGGGGGGGGGGGGGGGGGGGGGAGGGGGTGCTGCTACTGCTCGAAGAGCCAGGTCTTGAGGAGTCATCTGAAGGCCAGTAGGTCTTGGGTCTGCCGTAGGTGGGTGGGGAGGGTGTTCCAGGTCTTGGCGGCGAGGTAGGAGAAGGATCTGCCACCGGAGGTCGTTCGTTGGATGCGGGGGACAGCTGCAAGGGCGAGGCTGGCGGAGCAGAGCTGGCGGGTGGGGGTGTAGAAGCTGAGTCTGCTGTTCAGGTAGGCTGGTCCGGTGTTGTGGAGTGCTTTGTGTGCGTGGGTGAGGAGCTTGAAGGTGATCCTCTTGTCGACGGGGAGCCAGTGTAGGTCTCTCAGGAGGGGGGGTGATGTGGCTGTGGCGGGGGACGTTGTGATCAGTCGGGTGGAGGCGTTTTGGATGCGTTGTAGTCGTAGGTGTTTGGCTGGGATTCCTGCGTAGAGTGCGTTGCCGTAGTCCAATCTGCTGCTGACGAGGGCCTGTGTCACCGTTCTTCTTGTTTCGGTCGGGATCCACTTGTAGATCCTGCGGAGGGTGTTGTAGCAGGAGGAAGAGACGGCGTTGACATGCTTAGACATGGAGAAGGAGGAGTCGAGGATGAATCCTAGATTGCATGCATGGTCTGTGGGTGTTGGTGCTGTTCCCAGTGTGGTCGCCCACCAGGAGTCGTCCCAGGCTGAGGGGGTGGGTCCGAGGATGAGGACTTCCGTCTTGTCCGAGTTCAGCTTCAGGCGGATGCTCCTCTTCCAGTCGGCGACGGCCTTCATTCCCTCATGGAGGTTGGTTTTGGCAGTGTGTGGGTCCTTGGTGAGGGAGAGGATGAGCTGGGTGTCGTCGGCGTAGGAGATGATGTTGAGGTCGTGAAGGCGGGCCACTTGTGCGAGGGGGGCCATGTAGACGTTGAACAGCGTCGGGCTGAGGGATGAGCCCTGGGAGACGCCGCAGAGGATGTCGGTGGCTTCGGAACGGAAGGCGGACGCTCTGGGTTCTGCTGGAGAGGAAGGACGTGGTCCAGTCAAGAGCCTTCTCTTGGATTCCGGCTGCTAGGAGGCGTGTCTTTAGAGTGAGATGGCAGACCGTGTCGAAGGCGGCTGACAGGTCCAGGAGGATGAGGGCTGATGTTTCGCCGTTGTCTAGTCGGCGCCTGATGTCGTCTGTGGCGGCAATGAGGGCTGTCTCGGTGCGGTGTTTTCGTCTGAAGCCGGACTGGGACGGGTCCAAGATGATGTTGTCTTCCAGGTGGCGGGTCAGTTGCATGTTGACGATTTTCTCGATGACCTTTGCCGGGAAGGGGAGCAGGGAGGTGGGCCGGAAGTTCTTCAGGTCCCTGGGGTCTGCTTTGGGCTTCTTGAGGAGGGCGTTGATTTCGGCGTGCTTCCAGCTTTCCGGGAATGTCGCTGTTCTGTTACGAAGGGGATGTTGATGACCTTTCGTAGTTTGGGTGCGATGGCCGAGTCTGCTTTGTTGAAAAAGTGATGTGGGCACGGGTCAGATGGAGATCCCGAGTGGATAGAGTTCATGACCTTGCGTGTCTCGTCGTCGTGACATTGGACCAGGAGGTCAGGCGGTTTGCGCTGGTGTTGTCCACGGGGGGGGGGGGGGGATGGATGGGGGTGGAGGTAGAGTCTGGCGTAGTCGGGGCGGTCGTGGTGTTGAAGCTGTCGTGGATGTCGGTGATCTTGCGGTGGAAGAAGATGGCTAGTGAGTCGCACAGTTCTTGTGAGGGCGGGATGTCGTTGGCGTTGGGGTTGGAGAGTTCATTTACGATGCCGAAGAGCTCTTTGCTGTCGTGTGCGTTGTTAGCCAGGCGGTCTTTGAGGAGGATCTCTTGGCTAATCTGATGAGGTGGTGGTGTCTGCGGGTGGCGTCCTTGAGGGCTGCGTGGTTGTCCGGCGTGCGTTCATGGAGCCATGTCTTCTCCAGTTTCCGGCATGTGCGTTTAGAGGTCTGGAGTTCGTCGGTGAACCAGGTGGCTCTCTTGTTGGCGTGGCTGTTGTAGGGTTTCTTGAGCGGGGCGAGGGTGTTGGTGCAGTCGTCGATCCACTGTCGGAGGTTGCGGGCTGCGGCGTCTGGGTTGGTGGGGACGGTGGGTGGGTTTCTTGGCTAGGGGGGTGATGAGCTGGTGTTTGGTGACTTTGCTCCAGCCGCAGCGAGGTAGCTGTTGGGTGAGGTGGTGCGTGGTTGGTTTCTTGAAGGTGAAATGGATGCAGCGGTGGTCGGCCCAGTGGAGTTCGGGGGTGTGGTTGAAGGCGACGTGGGAGCCTGTGGATAAGACGGGATCCAGCGTGTAGCCGGTGCTGTGGGTGGGTGCGGTGACGAGTTGTCTGAGGCCGAGGTTGGCGAGGTTATCGATCAGGGTGGCGGAGTTGGCATCATTGGTGTTCTCGAGGTGGAAGTTCAGGTCCCCGAGGAGGATGAAGTCTGTGGAGGAGAGTGCGTGGGTGCTGGCGAGGTCGGCGATGGAGTGGCTGAACTGAGCCCGGGGGGTCTGTAGATGAGTGTTCCTCTGAGGGTGGTATTGGGGTCGGCCTATTTATTTTTTTTCCATTTCTGCAGTTGCCGTGGCAATAGTCTGCATGTCCATTTGTAACTCCAACTAATGTGATTGCCATGTGAGCGCATTAATTGCAGCGGCCAGTCAAGTTTGATTCTTATAATGTATCTTGATGAGGCCGACTGACGGTGACATTTGTTGTAACTACGTGATTGTTCTGTGACCCTTTCATTACTGCTATCCCTTTCTTCTTGGTTGCGACGGATTTGTTAAATCTGACTGGGAGGTCAGTCGCTCCATAAATGTGTTGCTCCAGCCATCCAAGTTAGAAGGTCGGAGTTGTTCCAGGGGAGACAGAAATTCCCCTACAGCCTCGTCCTCGGAGGTCTTCCGATGACCTTGCGCCTTTACTATGCTTGCCCCTTTGTTGTTGACTATATTTTGAGTAGAATACACAATGTGGGCTAATGCGGGCATGGGAACTTTATGCAAGTTTCCTGTGTCTCGCCCACCGGGTGGTTGGTCACTGTCAATCGGAGTAGACGTGGACATGAAAGATAACTTCATTAATTCAATTACTGTGAGTTGTTCCCTTTGTTTTGGACTGGAATTGGCACACCTTCTCTCAGGGTCACAATGATTGCGTGGTTTGCCCAACATTCCATGGAGTTTTGTACTGCGCTCATGCGGTGCTACAGCGGGATCAGCCGTGTCATTCAGAGACGTATGTTTGGTTCTCAGATCTTTTCTTTTGAGAACTTGTTGCTCTAGTGCAGTATTTACTTATTGGAATTGGCACTGGCCCAAGTACTGATTTTTTTGGGTTCTGGGCATTGTTATCATCCTTACTTGCCACTGATCTCACAATAGGCTACTATTGTACTTTACTCTCCTTTTGGTCATGGCGAAAACCCACCTCAAGTTATACACGCTGTGAAATAGCTTCCAGCTCTCTTGGAAGATGCTACTTTTTTTGTTGTCAATGAACCTATGTGTGGTTCAATGCTAAAATTGACTCGTGCAAGTACAATGAAAATTCCTATCCTTTGTTACAAACATGTAGTTTTAGAGTGATTAAAATTATGAAAATTGGGGTTACACTGATGAAAACTACCTGCTCATTATTCAATCTGTGACCTCTATAAATCTATTTATGAAACGGTCTAAACTAAATAACTACTTTTAGTGAGACTCAGAGAAAAGATTGTAGGAGTACATTTGTCACATTTTTAACTACGAAACTGCTTAGCTGTAAAGGCAGAAAGCACTGCAGTTTACGTCTGACTTCCATAAGTTCCACTTGTGGTTTGATATTGAGAGAACTTCTAGCTCCGAGATATCTAAACTTTTCAAACAAAAATACATTTTACTTCAAACGCATCATGTTGGAAAAGACCTATGTATGTCTCCAGTTACGGTGGAAAATACTCAACAGCTTAACTGTCTGGCCTCTGATGTTGTGAGGAACAATAAAGTTAAGGTGAATGCAGGCATTCTATTCTACAATAACTGGCATGAAGCTGGCCTAACTGTGGTGAGTGAATTATGAACATAGGAACTTACACTTACCACTGCAACCCCTCATTCCAGATGTTCAATGAATGTTGTCAATTTCTAAAAGCAAAAGACTGCTTAAGAAACTTAGCAGGTTATGCCAACCAGATACACTTGCTATCCTACAGAAATTATAAGATAGGGTAACACGGTTTCCAAAATAAAAGTTGATTGTCTGTTTAAACTGTAAAAAGGGAAAAACATAAGTGGGAATGCACATTCACCTATAAATTATCTGTAATGCCCGCAAAAACTAGAGTTCATATGACATTCTAGTCATCATGAAGGCTCCATAAGCTTGGCTTCGCACTTTGACTCCTGCTGGCACCTGCAGGAATTCACTAGAGCACCTTCCACACTTAACACGGAGTTTAATCAGTATTCCCTTATTGGGGATACAAGTGGGCAAGGCATTCAAAGATGTACATCAAATTAACAGGACTGCAAAGTGTTTGGTACTCAAGAGATACAGAACCATCAAAAACATCATAAATCTGTTTTACGGTTGATAAATCATTTGCCACGAGTAAAAAGATATTGCCCAACTTGAATCCACACAAAAGGTGTCTGTTCACTCAACATGGGCAACAGCATACATTTGTAATGCTGATATTATAACAGTTAACCATTCCAATATGATTAGAAAGCTCCTGTGGCAAAAACTGGAAATTTATTTACAGAAATTGGAATCACCATGAGATTGGAGGCCCTGTAAGTCTTTGAAAGGTTCTCTCAAATGTCCTACATCTAGATCAAATGTTTGGCTTCCGATTATCTTGTAAGTTTGCATTCCTCATCTTCACTCCAGTTGTGGCACTATATTGCTATTTGCTTTGCACTTTATCCCCTTTTCCAACGTCTATGCACTTTCTACCTTCATGACCCATGTTGGCTAGAAGCAGCAGTTACTGTTTTCTCCATGCTGCTCTTCCTATTTTTTTGCCTCTTAGCACTACGAGTCATGCAAGTTACATATACAGCATCCTTCTTCTACAATCCTACTTTGCCTCGGTCAGTCTGCAAGTCTGTCATAATACAGGGTATCAAAACAACAGTGTAAAATTCAATTTTCTGAATATTTTTTATAAAGTGTCTACCCCGTGGAAGAGCTGGTGGTAGGCTGCGGGGGCCTCGAGCTAATACGTGTGAGCTGATGGCTACTAAACCATATCAATGGAAAGGCTGGGTAAGTCCTCTCCCTCCTTCTCCAACAGAGCGGTTTGCTTTCTTTACTTCGCAAGAGCAAAACTAGCACTAAAGGCTCTACAGTACCGATTGCGCATCATGACTCAATCCAGCGACAAAAACATACACTGCAAGTAAAGAGTACATAGTGCTACATGTACCACACAGTGGGTTGCCTGGGGAGGGCTGGAACAGGCTTGTCAATAGCAGGGAACTCTGCCTTCTGAAACTATCAATATTTTGGATACCCTAATACCGTGGTTAAGTTTCAATAAAAATATCAGAAATAAAAACTCGAAAGGCTTGCTATGGCACTTTCTATAACATTTCACAGGAGTGGGGAGAATAAAACATAACTTAAGCTTTACTCCTGCTGGCCTTGACTCCCTTTATTCAATATCTGTTCCTGTTGTGAGGCTACTCTTCAATTGGTCCTCTAGGAAGAGTTATTTTGGTCAGAATCTAAGCCTTAGCAACAATGTGCCTGGGGCCAGGTTTTCTGAACATTTTCCAAACGTTTCATTAAATTAACTTATGTTGCAAGCAAGAATTTTTAAATAGCAAAAACAGATTATTAAAGCTCAGCCACATATTCCTACTATAATCCATTTTAAGAGCTGAATGTCAATTTAACATAAAAAGTTATACTATGAGCGTTTTAATAGCAGTATATTACGTTAATTAAATATATGAAAGTTTCTTGTACTTCTTGCTACAACAACCTCTTCTTGCTTCCCCTCAATACTGATATCCTAGAACTAGGCTCTTTTAAAACTTCTGCACAACAAAATTTTACTTTAAAGCCTTGCATTACTTACATGTGCTCAAAATTCTTTTAGATTGGTACACACTTTTTAAAAACTCAAAGTCAACATTTTACTTTTTTTAAACCACGGTTTCCAATTTTCACAAAGCGCTTCCACTGTACAGTCACTTCTTTGACGTCAAGGGGCTTAGAATGATGTTGGGCGGACGCAGTCTCAGAAATGGGACCCACCGACCTCTGGTCGGCGTTCCCAACTGCCTAATTAGGATGCGACCAAACACTATTTGTTCGCATTACGATATTTCCCTATGGGAGCATGTATCACAGCCGTAAACCGGCCATAGTAAATGCTCAAATAGGGAAATGGGAGAAGATGTTAATCCCTGCACCCCGTTGCAGGCACCTTGAGGTGCCTGCCACGGGGAGCAGGGATTAACAGGGGGGCACCATAAGTTCCCCCTCGGCCCCCAACTGGAGGATTTACGCACAAGGGGACCCTGCTGGGCTCCCCCGAACACACTTTCCAACATGGTTTCCATGTCGAACAGGTCGGCATAGAATCCATTGTAATCGTAATCCCAAGGGTGGAAAGGCCTGCCCTTTGGGATTACGAGGCAATTCTGACTGGCTGACGGGCTCCTTGAGCCCCTTGGAAGCCAGCCCGAATGACCGGCCGGTTTAGTTTCCAACTGCCAGCAATGTAATGTAACCGAGATGCGGCCCGGAAAGGGTCGGAGCCTTTCTGGGCCACATCGTAATCAGCCCCTACGTGTCTGGCTCAGTCCGGTCTTTTGTTAGCTTGGGGTTCTTAATTAGGCTCACGTAGAGTCCTTCCCAGCACGGGTTACTGCAAAGGATCATGCAAGACAGATCTTGGTATTACACGTCTTTATTCCTTTGCATGTAACAGTTAACTGAACATTCTATCTATTATCCACACCCACGCACTTATGTCACTGTTCTACAGAGTCCGTTAGGAACCAAAAGGGTCGCGTCATCTCTAATTCGCAAGACATTACACCTCCCCCTTTGTTGAATAAAACGTACATATAAAACAAATATACATCACAACTTTTCAAAAAGTCATGTTGGTGGGTCTTGGACATGGCGGCAGACACAAACCGTACACGCAGCTGCTATCACACTCACTCGGCCCCTCCCTTTAAGAGAATATTAGTTTGCCAACTTTGCACATGGGTCTTATAGGCATTTTAAATCTCCAGGAAGAAATTACACAGATACATTTTTTTCAAACTTGATATTTCAGGAATAGGAGATCGGTGATTTTTACACCTCAGAAGATCGCCGAGAAATGTTAAGCTATAAAAGACTGCAGAGGTCTTTAAAATGTAAAAATCTAATTTTTAAACACTACAACATCCCCATTATTAGTGGAGCTACCTATTTGGCAGACATTTGCAGTGGGGATCAACCCTACTAGATAAGAACATAGTTTCTAGATGGGAAAGTAATAATGGGTGTAAACAAAAAAAAATCAAGGAGTGGTAATATTGACGTGTTATGGTCAGGATCACATAAATTCCAGAGATTAGGGGGGGGGGCTGAAATAGTTGGGGGGGGGGAGAATTGAGGATAGAGGGAGGTCCCCCTTCCCCCATTTCCCGGAGTAAAATGAATTAATATGAGAGTGGGGATGTAATGCATCATAAGGTCTTTTACTGGCATTTTCATACTGTGGTTTATGTTTGTTCTTTCAGAAATATTAACAACGTCTTTTAACATGAAGTGTTGCTTTAATGTATAAATTGCTTGATGACTTATGAACTCTTTCAGTAAATACATTTTAAAAGAAGCCGTTTTAGTGCTCGAATCCATCACCTAGACCTGGTCATGTGAGGCAGCAGAGATACCGGAGTAGAGTCCATGGTTGGCACTGGTGACGGAGACATTGGTACAGTCGTGTTCTCCAGATTCTCAGGTGGATAAATCTCACTTCTGGAGTTGGCAAATTTCAAGGCAGGTGCTTAAAATCCAAAGAATCTCACGCAAGGACTTTCCAGGATGGTGAGCAGTCACCATGTGTCCTCTACTAGTCCCAACCCTCAGTGGGTCCGTATAAAAAAGAGAATTAGACATGTTTCCGTTTCTGCATGACAATAACTTGGTCTTTTTTTTTTTTTTTTTTTTAAACGCAGTGCTCCAAGCACAGCAGCATCTGTCCGCATAGGTCTTAATTTTGCGTTTGTGAGACGAATCAGTGGTGCAAAGTTTATCCGTCAATAGATCTCTTTAGAAATAGTGCCATGACATTGTATTGGTACAGGCGAGTACTTGGCAGGGCTTTCATCACTTACTCGACGATGCACAATCTTATAATCATACTCCTGCAATCGCACACCCACTTCTCAATGTGAGGGGGGATTCTTGGCTTTAGGATTGCCGGAGATGGTGAGCAATGCTTGGTGGTCGGTGACAACTGTGAAATGCTTCCCATACAGGAAGACATGAAAATGCTCTCAAGCCCACACCACAGCAAGACTTTTTTTTAGATTATGACTAGGTACGTTCCCTTGATGCCAAACATCGGCTAGCATAAGCCACAATGTGTCTTGGGGAATTGGGATGTCCAGTGTACTGAGCAAGGATGGTACCTAACCCCACTGGGCTTCCATCAACAACAACCTCAGTCTGCAATTTCCGATCAAAGTATGCCACTTCAGTGGCTTTCTTAACTGCATGCTTGATTTTCTTGAAGCTTTGTTCACATCCACAGGAGTATCAAAATGTAGCATTTCGTTTCATTAAGACTCTCAATGGGGCACTTACAGTGGCAAAGTCATGTATATACCTTGAACAGTAACTGGCCACACCAAAGGAAGAATCGCATAACTGGCCACACCAAAGGAAGAATCGCAGCACAGTTACATCTTGTAGGGGAGAAGTGGATGACAAGACTTGTACTTTATTTGGATCCGGAGTGACTCACCCATCAGAAAAAATATGACCAAAGAACTTGAGTTTGGTTTTTAAAATGAGACCTGCATCTGCATGTATAGGTCACACTTATGTAAGAGCTTTATCACGTTCCTTTCGTGTGGCCCCAAAAACTTGTATGCTATCTCTGTAATTGAAAGCATGTCAATGGCTGCATTATGCCACAAATGACATTCTGAAAGTTTTGCAGCTGGTGACACCTCAAAACGTAGCATTTTAGATCTAAACAAATCAACATGAGTTGAAAACGTTTTAATGTACCTGCAATTTTCTTCCAGTTAGAGTTGGTGATACCCTTTGTTCAAAACAAGGTGCGAGAGGACTTTAGCCCCATTCAGCTGAGCAATCGTGTCAGAAATGTGCCGACCTGGATGTCGTTCTCTTTCAATCGCCTTGTTCGCTCTGGAGCATATCAAAGCAAATGCGCATGGCTCCACCAGTATCCTTCTTCGGCACTACCACTGTGGGTGAAACCCACGGCGTCAGATCAGTGGATCGCTGACTGATGTTTTGCTTTAATAGTGCCTCAAGTTCTTTCTCAACAGACTCTTGTAAATTAAATGCAAACAGACAATGTCATTGAGCAACAGGATTATGTCCTCATTTAAGTGACGTTGCACTTTGATGGTTAAAGACCAGACTATGAAACAAGGATGGAAACTGATTTTCATCTCATGATAGACATTGATACTGTAGTTTACAGAAATCTGCCCCATGTCAACAGCAGTACTGAAATGGAGTAAACATACACGATTAAATGACTTGCAGGACATTAAATTATTAATTGGTGCCTGTTCTTGCATTCTTTTATGCTTCACAGTTGCTATGAATGAACCTTGACTTTACAGTGGAGTCGGAGCACCTGTCAGGACTCCTCAGGTAGCCTCCCTGCTTGCCTCCTCTGGAAATACCAAGTGGCCTTTGCCGTCAGGTCTTCGTTTCTCTTGGAGTCTCCTTTGTCCTTTTCGGTATGCCCACACACCTTAGAGGTCAGAGCAGTTACTTAAACCCCACAGTGTTTTGTGGGCTTTTTAGCATTGTTTTAAGACAGCTTAGTTTAGGGCTAGACCAACTCCAGCCCATGTTTTAGAGGGTTGAGTTGCCTTTTATGCATACACACACTGTGGCTTGTCACTTAACTCCTTGCCGCAGACCTTGGATGGCGAGGCTTCGACACAGGTTTGACGCGGCCGGCCGTAATCCTGTGTGATTTCCTGCCTCAGTGGCCATTTTCAATATTCGTGGCTATAAATAGCATGGTTCCTGAACATTCAATGCTTCGCATCAAGGAATCCAGGCTCATTGGACCGAATTGTGACAGCTCCTATAATCTGGTTGAAGACTTCTTGATGCCTCTGGCAATAAGTACCCTCCTATCTCTAACTATTTTTTTAGGAAGGCTTAGTTAAGGGCCTCGATCAACCCCAGACCATGTTTCAGTGGGCCGAGTGACCTTTTATGCAACATTGTGGCTTGTCACTGAACTCCCTACCACAGATCTTGCTGCAGACCTTGGGAAACAGCCCCGGTGATGGTGATGGTGAGGCTCTGACACAGGTTTTACGCGACTGACAGAAATCCTGTAGGCCTTCCTGTCTCTGCGGCCATTTTTGGATATTCGGGGCTTTAGAAAGCCTGGTTCGCGATCGTTTGATGTTTCGCCTCAAGGAATCCAGGCTCGTCAGACTGAATCCTACAAACTCCTGTGATCTGATTGGATGACTTCTTGATGCCTCTGGCGATAAGTACTTTCCTCTTATGCACGAACCTGCATGGAATGTTAGGCCCGCAGCCGCTGCGCACCTTGGTCGGGTGGGGTTTCTTTACCTTGTCAGCTAGGGCCGCAATCTCTTGACTGAGGAAACACTGTAACCAAATGTTGAATGTGACAAACCCTGGCATGAAACTATGTTGCAGGGTATTCTTAAGACTGCAACATTAGATTGCTTTAACCCCTTCGACGCTCATGACGGAACGGTTCCGTCATGAGCGTCGGTTGAGCTGTGCTCATGACGGAACCGTTCCGTCATGACCACGCCCGCGCAGGTAACGGTCAGCACAGCGGGGGAATCCGCCCCGCATGGAAGGGGTTAAACTCATTGTGTATCATGCGTTATATCGCCCTGCAATTACGATAAGAACACTTGACAAATGTGTGACTTGTGCAATTAAGAAATCACTTATTACTTGTATGTACTATTCTAAAGCGTACTAATGCATCTATTAGATACGCATGATGTATAACATGTTCTAAGTTCACGATATATGTTACTGTGTCATATCTTTTGCCACAGTCCGGTCCAGTGTGTGCTCAGTAATATGATAGTGTTCTTTATTCCAGGTGCTGCAACCTGGTCTCCCCTCTGAGCAGTTGCTGGGCGTCCCGGTAAGGTAGCAAGTATCAGTTTCCGTTTTAGGTAATAAACTATCTTGCCATCTGTGATAATTATGGTATTCACTGTGCATCCTTTTGGTCCCGTGGGAACCTCTGGAGAAAAACTGCTTAGCACGTTTATTATTTTGGTAACTTGTTTCAGCTTTTTATTTTAGTTTGTTGTTTTAGTTTGTTCTTCACCCCTTCCCTTGTGTTCATCCTGACACCATTGTGTTTACTCTCATCCGGTGGTAGCAGCGTGTATGAAAGGGAGAGTCGGTGCATGCTACTCGCGCATCAGGTGGGTCACGAAACTCGTGGATGGTGGCCTAAACTGCAATGCGCTCTGACAGCAGCCAACATGTACACTTTTGTTTTCAACTGGGTTAAAAAGGGCACTGGAGGAGATAGTTCATTGTATTTCTTCGCTGGCATGTTTATCGATATGCCACTGTCTATGATAAAAGGTATGGCGTACCCAGTCCCTTTCAGTATGATTTTGGTTAAGAGTCCAAATAAATTTTGCACTTTCACTTGTCGACCTAGCTTCGAATGGCATTCTTCCTTGCAATGTGCACATCATCCAGCAGTCAACATTGACTTTGTACATCCATCTTCCTCACTGTAGCTTGACAATGGCGGTGACAATACTTAAGACATGGAATTTGACATCAAATCGACGTTATTCAGTTTCTCATTGACTTAACTAATGTTGCCACTTGGCCTTGTGGGCATGGTTGTAACGTTTTGGGAACTTTCTGGAATCTATTTTGTTTTCTCAATGTGACACTCCTATCTTTTCTCCATTTTGTTTTCTCGATGTGATGCACTTGATCTTTTCCTCGCTTCGAAAACGGTTACAAAATGGTCATCTTTCCCAAATCCTTTGCATATTTGTCCAATGGTGAAGCATTTACCTTTATGAGGAACGAAAAATCCATATCGAAAATATAACTTTTTCTTTGGGGCAATTACCTTATGGTCTTCTACCTTGTGTTTCGGCTTACTTTTCAAACTCTGCGTCGATTAAATTTGGGCCATTCAGGCCTCCATGTTAGCTGCTTGTCTGTCAGCTGTCTTATGCTCCGACAGCCATGAGTACTCTCTCTAAGCTGAGTGTCTCTTTCAGCATTAGTTTTCTAAAGGAATCCGGGAGACAACCATCTATTACACTGAGACGCATGATCTCTTCATCATTGTACTCATTGAACTTTCAATGCTTGATGAGTGAATCAAGACTTTCTACAAATTCAGCCATTGTTTCACCAGCTTTCTGCCTTTCTTGATCGGAAATTAATTTTCACTGTCAA
The DNA here is from genome assembly GCF_964204655.1 of Triturus cristatus. NCBI lineage: Eukaryota > Metazoa > Chordata > Amphibia > Caudata > Salamandridae > Triturus > Triturus cristatus. The sequence continues at coordinate 409,774,133 of NC_140582.1, forward strand.
ATTTGGCATTGGATTGAACTGGGAATTCAGCACCTTATTTGATGGTATGTCACTTCATCACCCACCAAATTCTTTAGATATTTAATGATCTTTTTGTAATTTGCTTCTTCCAGCGCGCTACTGAAACCAAAGGATTCAATTTAGGCAGTCAATCGGTCGCCAATATTCTGTTTTTTGGCGGTATGTAAAAGAGGCAATGGTTTTGGAACGCAGCAAGCAGCATCATAACCTGTGGAACTTTCTGCTGTCAGAAGCGGAGCTCGCTCTGGCAGCGTCTGCTGCCCACTTGGATCAGCACCTTCGTCAAGCAATGTGCTAACATTTGGGTAGACGCACCCGCTCTCTGGTCGGGAGGCGCTGTCTTCTTTGGTGGTGAGTAGCGGCTTGGTTTCTTGCACGGGTTCTTCACTCGTCTTACTTTGCATTATATCTGGTTGATTTTGCCTTTTGTGTATCTTTGCGTCAGAAAGGTTTTTGCTTTTAGCGCTTTCTTGCACTTGGCTATCACTGCCTTCAGCGCTTTTCTGTAACCTGGTTGTCGCAGCCTTTAGCGTTCTCGTACTGAATGGCGGCTCTGTGTTAGAGTGTGGCGTAGTATCTCTTGTCTCAACTTTACAAACACATTTCTAGCCGATGACAAACTTTCTGTGAGGCCTTCGCTTTCTTCACAGGCCTTGAACTGGCTGGAGTGGTGCTTTGACTTCACATACACGAACTGTTGATTTTCACTGACTGAGGCACGCGTGGCACACACAAACAGTTTGCTGGCCACGGCAAACTCTCCAGGAGAGCACTCTCGGCTCTTTAGGTTGCAGGGTTTGCATAATCCCCTATCTCGTTGCCAGTTGTAGTGTCCTCCACAGCCCGGGTAAACACAAAGGATCACGCCACACACACAGCTTGGTAGTACATGTCTTTATTCTTCAGCGTGTAACCATTAACTGAGCATTCTACATCATGAATCCTATTAACCACACCCATGCACTTATGCTACTGTTCCACGAAGTACGTCAGGAACTAAAAGAGTCCCGTCACCTCTAACCCACAAGACACTACAGCTCACAACAAAGGAATTAAGAATTTCTCAATCTTGATCTCATCTTAAAGGTTGCAATCTTTTCTCTGAAAAGTTTGGCAATACTTATGCAAAATACCAATTTTAAAGTAATACAGTGCCTCACAAAGTGTGCTAAAGGAAACAAACCAAAGTGAGCAAAATCGTGATCTAGTGAGTTATGAGCCCCACTAGAGTGCTTGTTGTGAGGGTTGCAGTAGGGAAATAAACAAACAGTCCTAGGCCTCGAGTAAAAGTGCCTCCGTAATTTATGATCCCTGCACAAAAACATGTCTGCGCAGGGATCGTCATTACAAAGTGGTAGTATGTGCATTGCACCCGGTAATTAACTTTGGATTTCAGACTGACCTCTTTATTCATCAGTGTCAGAAAGTCAAACCTGCATAAATATATTGTGGGAAAAAGTCCATGTCAATATTAATAAAAATGTCAAAAAAATAGTGGATGTAAGATAACATTTCTTTCATGCGCTAGATTGTTCCTAACCATCACAGCAGTAAAAAAGCCAAAGTACAAACAAACATCAAACCATAACGAACAATTCCTATTCACTTGTTCAGTTAACATTTGCCATCATTGAAGACTGACATTTTTCTGGACATAAACATGGACTCTCACTTTGTACATCCACCGATGGATAGGATTGTTCCAGAGGGCACACACAGCGTTGGATGGGCCATGTCAAAAATCTGTTTATATTGATTACACCGTAGCCTTTGGGCACAAACGTGCACTTAGCAGCTAGAACAGCAGCTCTGGTTTCTATGACATACACAATTTAGGGCTAGGGTGGAGCCCTGCTCGCTATGTGCACATTAAATACGTTTAGGATTCCAAACAAGTGCACAATCTTAGAGTATTGCATTTATTTTATTTGGTTAACTAGTGTGCACCACTACCAACTCTATATTCACAAAAATCTACGAACAACACATTGACTATAGGCAACCACAGCATATCATCATATTGGCATATCAGTATCCCCAATGCACAAGAAGCTCCATGACATCGAACCACTAGGAAACCACCAATTATCTGTGGAGGAACTGAATGAATAGCTGCCAGACCGAATGCCTTATTACTTTCATCTTCATTGTAATGACGAAAACAACAGGTCTGTTAAGTTTATTCTCCACCCTCACTGATTACGTACACAAACTTTCCCATACATTTACCTACGTTAAAGGTGCCATTCTAAACCTTATTGCAAGGGGGTATGGAAAGTCAGGCCCTGTATTCTCCTTGAAAGAATGCATTTAGTGCACTTGCCGCATAACTCACCATCAACTGTATAATTTGCAGATTTCAACCATAAATTTTCAAAGGCATAAAAGTTCGTACCACACATGCTTCACTGGTTTTGCAGCTCAGTGGCAGTCATTTTTCAAATATTAAATGGGCACTTTTCTTTAGCTGGCGTTGCATCCAGACATGAAACTTTTTCTAATGAAATTAGACTTTGTCCAGACTTTAGTACTGTCTTCAACTGATGAACTGGGGGTGGGCTCCCTCTACAGTAATACTTGCAAACAGGGTAGAAGTAATCATCAGTTCTTTGTTCTGAACATATGTTGCTTCTTAACTCATGCACATTCATGTTTCACCATAGAAACTGTTCCGAGAGCAGGAGTGATTTCAAGAAGTCACTCAATTGTAAAATCACAAATATTTTACTTGTCTATGCATGGTCTGGTGTCTTGAATCTCAGAGTGCCTCCCAGTCAGATTTACATAATACATATAGAACGTAAAATTCTGCTCTGCAAAACTGTTTCTTAATGTTAAGAGTTGCACCTAGAGCTCCATGTTGCGGACAGAGTAAAACAAAAGCTCAGTACGAGCGATAAAGTGTAACTGGGATACACACTATAGTGTAAAAAAAGCGGCATACCTTTTATTAAATAAACTGAGGACAAGTATGCACGTATTCTGCTGCGTGCAACATTGTATGTTTTACACAACCCATTTTTCAATAAGATCTGATAAATGTCTATACTTTTCTTTAAGAAGCATTTCTATTCTGCACGACAGATACCTTTTTATCAATGTTTCTTAAAATGACAAAATAAATAAGTTTGCAGAAGGGTTGTACAAGGCTTTCCAATGTTTCTTTTCTTGCTTCATAACTTAGTGACCCAGGCCACGTAATTTAGTTCTACACTGTCAGAGAATTCCAGCGGCCCTTCCTCTTACTGATGCATCATTATTACACACCACATTCCAAAGGATGACCACATATTTGAGTTCTCTTCTCAATCACAACACCCAAAATCGTGCATAAACCTATAGCAAAACAGGAATGAATAAGGAACATTAACACCACTCCTACATCCTTAAGTACCAGGATCAAAGCATCTATTCTCTCCAAGACCGAACATACGAACGCACTCAATGTAGCCAACTGATGCAAATTAACTCCCCGTGCAATTAGAGGAATTAACTCTCCTGGAAACAAATTAAAGCTTAACTAACCTTTGGGGTGGTTCTTTGGCGCACTAAAATTAGATAAGCACTCAACTGAACGAAAATGGAGAAAGAACCATTCTCCAGCTATATAAGGCCCTGAGAACTGGATGGGTACCCACATCTAACAGGTATTGGCAAAGCCAACAGCTCCGACATTGGCTGCCAGCCTTTTGACTGTCAAGGATTGCTTTTTTATTGTTTTTGCCAAGCTTATTTTTGGGGGAACCCGACAGGCCCGCATCACTCGAAATGAAAAACACTGGCGAAAAGCACAAACATTTTCTTCTGAAACAGCACACCGTGCTCGCCCTGGCACTCAAGGGAACTACTTTGTGGGTGGGTGTACTCCTCGTGAAAAAGCGGAATGCCATCACTCACAGTGGGCTTACTGAGTTCTATGTTGTATGCTGTAGTGGTCAGGAGAAGCATTTGAATAATACAATAACAGACAACTGGACGAGGAGGGCCGGCTGAAAGACCCTCTATGTAAGTAAATGATGCATATACTTTCAGTAAAATCATAAGATCTTGGCTATTGCTTGACCCACAAAAAAATAAAGGCACAGTCAAGTCTGTCCTTCAAAGTCCAAGGCGGCTTCAACACAGAATTACATCTACATCTTCTGGAATCAGTTTTGAGGATTTCGTCTTACAGTGGTTTAAAATATATCTAGGAAAACAATACACAAAAGGTAAAAATATTTGCATCTATCCCCCTCCACATTATCATCTTTAAAGCCCATATAGACTGATCTTGGGTGGTGTCATATTTAACATACATCTTTAGTTCTTGGCACACACAATACACAGAACAGAGAACAAAGTCAGTAATTTGTCAAAGACTGCATCAAACGACTGTTTGACAATCCTAAGTAATGAACTGATCCACTGTAAAGTAAAACTGAACCCCAAATAACTCATCATCATCAGCTCAGTCGCCAAAAGCAATCTTGATACTTTAGGACAGGAAAATCTTCACAGATTGCACCTCCAACCAGAGATTATCCACAATAACATATATGTTGCAGGGAATCACAATTTACAAAAAAATAGATCTAGACATACATGTTGCCATTCTCCAGCTAAGACTACTGAAATGCAGTACATTTTACATCCCAAAAGATGATCTCAAGCAAGCCATCCATAACAAAATCCAAAATAATATTTATTGGGTAAACATTTAATACCAGAAAAGATACCATAAAACAAAAACATATTAAAAGGAAGTTAAAATCAGATACTGTCTGCATGCATGTCCGGTAGCCATTTCCTCATCTTCACAGCACCGTTCACAAAGCTTACCATTGCAAAACACATATTGAGGAGATGCAAAGATTGTAAATACAGAAGAGCTGGTATGCACTGTTTAAATTGTAGTACAAGATGCTTTTATACATCGGGCTCTTTTGTGAATTTATAAAATTCACAAAAGAAAAATAAATGTAAAATGTTCTGTGCAGATATTCCATCACATGGGCATACTTTATTTCCTTTAACCCAAGGACCAGTTATCGGATGTGCAACCATAAAAATGTTTTTTTCCCCAGACGAAAGCACATTAAAATGCAGCGTTGGTGACGATTTAAAACATACCAATGATAAAACTGCAGGCCAGGATTTGAAGGGATTAGTCCATGAGCCATCACTGTACTCTTGACATTTTCACTGTGTTCCCTGGCCTCGCCGAATAGACTTGTCAGATTCTGCTTGAGATCAGATTTACTAAGCTTCGTAAATGTAGAAAGAATACTTTCTTCAGCAGAACCCAGAGTAATACCTAATAATTCATAGGTCGATCTAATACATTTTAACCAATCTATTGTATGAGAACGATCAAGAGACAGGCAATGACAATTAAGGCACGATTTAGAGAAGGTTCAGGTGTTGTACAGATGGGATACCAAAGCAGCACTTATTGCAATTTGATAATGTCTAAAATGTAAGATTCTCAGTTCTTTATGACAGATAGAAGCTGGAGTAGCTTGTGAGACAATTACAAGTCTAAGGGTTGTATTCTCCACCTGCTGTAAAACCTGACAGTAGCATAGCCCCACACGCTAGAGCCATAAGTATCAGCGGAGATGCTTTAGTCATATCCCAACTTAACTATAGGACACAGTGCAATATACGTTTCATAATCATAACGGAAGCCCCCAAATCAGTCTCCAGAGCTTTACCATTCAAAGGGCCACTGGATTATGTGCCTCTGGAGAACATCATTATTCAGCAGGATTATCTAAATTAAGCAGCAGCAAACTATATGGCATATTCTATGACATTACTTTAATACAGTAGGGCTGGAAACTTTGTTAAAATCTGCAAATTACACAGCAATTACGTTGCAAGTGCAGGAAACCTAGACATTTCACCTAAAGTTTCTAATTCCAGCAACTTCTAGCCTCACCTTTTAAACAGTGCAACATTCTCTCCTTCCTACAGTCAAAATTATTTTGTCAACAATGCATAGGGAATTTTTAATATAAATGTCTACATTCCTACCAACATATTTAAGTATTGACCGCATCTTTTAACTGCAAACAACCAACCGTTATACTTCAGTAGAACAAGTTACTTACCTTTCGAAATGATCTTCCTGGTTGATACATTAGCTGCGAATTCCTCAACTTGTGAATACTTCCCTAGCTGCTACTTTTCAGTAGTACCTTGGCACACCGGTAGGTGGCGCATTGCGGCTCCTCTATAACATTGTTCCACTCAAAATGGGACATACTGAGCTGCATATAGGCACTGCCCATGCATGCTGACATCAGTTGCTTTCTAGGCTGTCTGCGCTTGCAGACAGAGAGCCCATCAGCAAATTGGTATGACCAATGTGCAAATCTCTATAGTGGGACTTTTGTATATGGAAATTAGTCCAGTTCACAGAATGGGGAGGCGTGAGAGCTGGTGACCTATGTGCAGTTAGATACAGTATCCACCAGAAAGATCATTACAGAAGGTAAATAACTTGTTCTGGTGGATACTTCTAATCGTAGACTCTTCACATTGTGAATAGATACCAAAGGAGCACTTCCCAAGGTGGCGGTCCTTTGAACGGGCTTAGCCCAAAATTACCTACAGGACCAAGCGAGCAAAATGCCCCTCTCAACAGACCAGACTGTCTCGCAGTAGTGCTTCTTGATGGCATGTTCACAGCCTGTGTGGCTGCCTGACAGACGTCGAGGACAGTCACTCTGTGTGCTAATGCGGTGGTAGCAGCTTTGGCCCTTCTGGAGGATGCTTCTTAACCAGTGCATACCAGATCTTAACGCAGAAACAAATGTATTGAGGGATGGACTGTTTTTGCACTGCCTTTTCCTTCTTTGCTCTAGAAAAGCAAGCTGGTGGTCCACCCAATGTTCATTGGTACGACTGAAATACAATCTCAGTGTACATTTCGAATACAAACAATGGAGTTTCACTTCCTCCTTAGGAGGTATGCGGTGAAGCAAAGAATGACAAGAGGGTGATAGCCTAAGAGACGTGAAAATAAGTGATCTCCTTAGGTAGAAAGGAAGCCTGGATCCCTAAAAGCAACTTATCAGGGAAGATGGTGGGGTAAGGTGGATTTACACAGAGCGCTTGGTGTTCGCTCACATACCTGATGCTACGGCGATAAGAAAGAATATCTTGAAGGCCATAAGTCTCTGAGGGCAACTTTGCAGCTGCTCAAAAGGGGTGCAAATCAAAAAGGTAAGGACTAAGTCTATGTCACACTGGGGCATCACAAAGTTTGGTGGGAACAACTGTTGCAACCCTTTCAAAAAGCTCATTACACAAGTGGTGATTTAAATAACAAAGGTTGATCCGGCAACCACAAGAACGCCGAAACAGCTGATAAGTAGCCCTTGGCAGTGCCCAAAGCAAGTCCTTGCTGAGTGAGGGTCAAAACAAAAAGCAAAACTTCAGATAACTGAAAGTAAAAGGCTCAATTTGCCAGGTGCCACACCAACCCACAAATTTGTCCCAACAAACGGCGTACAAAGATTTAGTGAAGGAATGTTTCACCGTCAGGATCACATCAGGGCACGGGTCAAAGGAGATCAACTGGCACCACTCAATTTCCAAACACTGAGAAGCAAAGTATGCAGGCCCGGGTGCAGAAGCCTGCCCTGTTGCTGCAATAGAAGATCCACCCGGAGCAATAGCTTGTTGGGAAGACAGATGCTCATGCCTAGGAGTTCCGGGTACCACACTCTACTGGCCCAAACAGGTGACACTAAGATGACTTGTGCCAGGTCATTCCTTATCTTAGAGACAATAGAGGCAGTGACTGGAAGACATACAGGAGCCCTGAACTCCGCTCTAGACAGTGTGTGCAAAAGCTACTTTGGAAACGTCAGCGGGCAGAACGGCTAACATTGTGGATTCCCGGTGATGGTGAAAAGATTGAGCCAGAGTTTTCCCCTCTTCTAGGAGATGGCCTTGGCCACCTATTGGAGTAACTGCCATTTGTGAATCGCTAGGCTTCTGTGACAGATTTCATCTGCCCTGGCATTTAAAGATCGTGCAAGGTGGTTCATCAACTGCGAAACTGCTTGGCAGTCCACCCATTTCCAGAGGCACAGGACCCAAGATCCCACCCACTCTGCTTGTTGCAGTACCACATGGTGGTGGCGGTGTCTGTAAGCACCTCTGCCAGCTGTCCTGTGATGGGGGGTAGCAACAATTTCAACGCCAAGTGAATTGTTCTAAACTCCAACAAGTTGATATGGGGTTGAGTGTCCACCGGAGACTAGAGTCCTCTGATCTCCACCTTTCCCACGTGGCCTCCCCAACCTGGTAGTAATGCATCCAGGACTACCATTAGCTCTAGGTGGGGTAAGGAGAGGGGCCTGCCACTGACCCAATCCCGGTCCACCACTAGAGATCTTTTTCTGTCTTCTCTGAAATGTGAATATAATCCCCGATGATGTGTCCACTGAAATTTCACTGCAGAGCCTGCTGGTGACTCAAACAGGATGCAGGGGACCAACAGTCTCAGCAACCTCAGAGTCATCCACAAAGATTTAGGACAGAGGCTGAAACATATGGATCATTGCCAGAATGTCCTGGACTCTGTTCTGGGGAATAGCTCCAATGAAAAGGAATGTCTTCAAAGCAGTCAGGTGTGACTTTGGCTTTTTGATAGTGTACCCTTATGAGGTTAGAAAATTCACGGTCATCTGGAGGTGGTTTACAACTGCCAGGGGCGAGCACGCCTTCAGCAGCCAGTCACTGAGGTAGGTTAAGCCTGGTACCCCGACCTCCTTAGATGTGCTGAAACCATCGCTTTGGAGTACAACGGAGGGGTGCTGGTGAGTCCAAAGGAGAGCACTGCAAACTGAACAAGCTCTTGGTCCATCATGGGCAGCAGGAAGTGCCTGTGACCCTACCAGATAGGGTTTTTAAAAATATGCATCCTGCAGGTCCAATGCCACGATCCAATCTTCAGGGTCTGGAGCAGACAGGGCCTGGGCTAGAGTTAGCATCTCCAATTTGTCCTTCAAGAGGAATTCATTAAGAGGGTGAAGATTTAAAACAGTTTGAAGGCCTCCGTCCATCGGCACAAAGAAATAGTAGGAGTAACACTCAATAACTATATGCAAAGTCAGAACCCTCTCTATAGCCACTTTGGCAAAAAAGGGCCTAGAGGCAGATGGTCCTTAGTCTCCTCCTAAAGGAAGGGAAGGTGCAGTGGAGTAGAAAGAAAATGAAGGGTGCAGCTGTGGTTAACAATTTGTGAGACCACACTTGTATGACTTGATGGCCCACCACCCCTGGAGGAAATATCGGATCCTGCCTTAGACAGGGTGAATGGGTGCCAACAAGACACTGTTGTGTAGTTCTATAAACCTATATAGGACCTGCAAGTTTAGACGACATACACTGTAGGATTGGTGTCCGGACTGATTCTAGACACCCCCACCGGGTTTGTTAGCCTGTATACCAGCTAGCTCACAGTGCCACTAGAAACCCCTATTACCAAGAAGAGAATAGTTCTTGGCAACTATCTAACATGACAACCCTGATTCTTCATGACTGTAGAAACAGTGCACTACTTTTAGCTCAGTCACTCGTGCTCACTTTGTCTCAGAGAGTTACACAGAATCAATGATGGGGTCGTTTTTCAATAAGCATTTATTGAACCAGCATCATTCGAGTAAAATAGGTGTGCTGTAACAGATATAAATGATTATAAGCACCAACAGAGTAAAAGGATGGTAGATTTCTACCCTAGTGCTATAACAACGAATACAGGCAGGTATTAAAACATGACAGCAAAACACGTACTCCTACGATGCAATCCTAACTAGATGTACCTAAGTGTACTTAGCATGTATGTAGGTGTAAAAGACAAGAATCCCTATGGGATAAAGTCAACCCCATTACCTGAAGTGAGTGACTGTGGAACTTGGTCTTGAGATGGTCACCCCACAAGGGATGTCAGACCACTGCGAGCTGGAGTGTCTGCGCGCAGGAACCTCAGCGTCTCGCGTCAGTGTGTCGGTATCGAAGTCCTTTTCTCCTCTCACTACCTTAGCAAGATATGGTGTTTATATACCCAAAGTGGTACCCTCAGGGGTTCTACCTTGCTGTGTCATATCGGCCATAGGATGATGAAAGTAATGACCCTTGCACATAGTTATTATGCAGGAGATTGTACTCCTGCTAAGTTTCCAAGAATCCTCATGCATAATGGATGAGAATAGTTTCAGGGAAAACCCCAAGTCCTGTAAGTAGTATTGTAACTAGATAAAAGGCCAGTTCCAAGAACCGTTATGTAGTGTAATGGTAGGGGAGAATATAGGTGAAAGGTTAGGTGACTACCTGAGCCTATATTGGGGTACCTATATGGAGCACAACACACTAAAGTGGTTTTGTGGTTGGAGGTGCAGGGGACTAAGCTGCACATTACCCCTGCTGCCCCTTGTGAACCATGCCCTTGGCAACAAAATGGCTAAAAAGCCTGGTTGGCTGGAGGAGTAGTCTAGTGTTAATAGATGGGAAAACCTCTACCGTTGCCATGCAGAGATCGAAATTCCTGGTAAAATTGCCTTGTTGGGGAAGACAAACCCGAGGAACGTATTGTGGCTCTGCTTTGTTTAAAGTCCTCCAAGGATCAGTAATATTTATCTTCCAAAATGGAAGGATTCTTCAAAGGGCTTGACCATTAAAGACCAGGACATCCCCAGAGAAACCTATGGAGCTCCTCCAGCTGTGACGACTAATAGCCACACTGAAGCCCATAGCATGTCCCAAGCAAACAGTTGTGTCCAGTCCTAAGCAAGTTACAAATTATACTGCATCGCTGCCATCCTGAATAGCCTGGCGTGAGATATCGAAGGTCGTCTGGAACAGCTGGAAAACCAGAGCCACCGTTTTCCAAAGGGCATGTGAATAAAAGCCAAAGAGACAGCTGGCTTTTACTACGTATCTGAAGACTTTGATCGCGATGAGGACTTTCTGAGGGAAGGACTGCAGGAACAGAACCTCCCTTTCTACTGTGACAAGTCACGGAGAAGTTTCCTTGAGCGTGGCAACATTGAGTTTGGCTTTGTGTTCCCTAATAGCTTTCAGGGTCATCTGGGAGTAGTCGCCACAAGCCTTGGAGTTGTGGACCAACCCCACGCACAACAGCCAGACTTTGTGAGGGTCCATCACAGACTCATGCTTGCAAATGTCCCTGCACAGTTTGAATGCTGTTGTTAAAGAGGTGGCATTTCCCTAGCACACTGGATAATTTGTGAGAAAACTCTGATCAAAAACCCAGGGAGTAGCTTTGCATCCATGTCTGAAGGCACAGAAAGAATGGAAAAGACATCCACATAAATGGGTGGCACTTATATGCAGCTCCACACATCACTTCTGGTGAGGAACGAAACTGGCATGCGGAAGCACAATGCCACCTACTAGCAAGCAAAGGTGCTGTTCCTAAAATATTTCTTAGGATGATACGGCCCACTTCTCACAATGGTGCTGCCCGCTTCCATCAGTGGTGTGCCCACTACTGTAATAGCAAATGCCCAAAACTATATTCTTCAAAGAGGTTTCTTGTGTTCATCTACCTTGCAAACCTTACCAATCTCTGATTTCTTTCTTATGATCCCCCATCACAAATACCTGACTTGACCCTCCTTAGAGACTCAGAAATTTGAGACATACAATACTACTGACTTCGCCGTGTGGAGACTCCATCTCCCATGGCTCCTCCAGCTCGCTGGTTGAGGCCGTACACCACTCCACCTGTCTTTCCACGAGCAGGGACATCGATGGCCCAGATGAGGGAGTACTATAACTCTCCACATCTCATCTTTGGGCCCCCATCTTCATCTGGAGCACCGCCTGGCTCCAAGGAGGTGACTGAGCCAGGCTGGTGGGTTCGCCCTCGTCGGCAGTTGGGCCTAGAAGTCGTTGGGTCGTCGCTGGTTGGCGTCAGTCTGCTCCGCTTCGGCGGACAGCCCTTAGAGGTTTCTAAATTGGGCGTCTGCCATTGATCAGCTGACTCCGGTAACGAAGTAAGCGGAGTCTATTGAGGCAGTTTCATCTCCTCATATCTATGTCACAGCGTCGCCTTCTCGGCATCAGACAACAGGTGCGGAGTCGATAGAGCAAACTGAGGGGAATGTGGCATTTTCGCTTCCTTCTCATGGTGACACTTCTGGGAGTCACCTTGTGGAGGGTGATACCAGAGAGTCTGGGACGTTTCAGTCCATTCCTGAGATTATTCCACCTCAGGTTGGATATCTACACTTGGTGAGGCTAATGGGCAGGAATCTTCCCCAGCCTCTGGGCTAATTTCCCCTCCTTGTCTCGCTACAGAGGCAAGTTTCAACTTTGCGGTTATCTTGAGGAAAGTGGGTGCAGTTTTGGAGTGGTCTCTGCCTACGGTGGAGAAGTTCACCAACCCCCTGATTGATGTCATTTATCAAGGTCAGATGGAGGAAGAGCCTGTTCTTCCATACAGTGAAGCACTGTTCGACATATTGTTTGGAACTTGGATCAAGATTGATAAAGGGGTCTCGGTGGAACGTGCTATATCTCGCAGGCACCCGACTGCTCCTGGAGACCCAGTACATGTCCTCAGGCATCCTACAACTCTTAGTCTGGTAGTTCAGGATGCTACAGCTTCACAAGATATGGATGCTTCGACTAAGACTCCATTGAATAGAGAGTCTAGAAGTCAACATGCATGTGGCAAGCACATCTTTTCTTCTGCTAGTTCTGATTTAAGGTCCATAAATGTGTTTTGGGGTATTTTCTCCACACTTTGTGGGATTCTTTGCAGACTATGTTGCCATCACTTCCGGATAACCTCCATTTTGATATTGAACAGCCGATTATAGATGGGCATCAGGTATCTAAGCTATTAATTAGCAGGGCTCGAAAATCATTTAATTTTTACTAGACCTGCAGGTCTAGTAACTTACAAAATCTACTTGACCTAACTGAAATGCACTTGACCTCTGTCTGTGAAAGCAAGCAAATATGACTTGTTAACAAAATTTAAAGGCATTTTTATTGCTCATCTATTTTGTGAGCAATAAAGATGCCTTTAAATCTTGCTCTCGTCACATTTCCTCTGCTTTCAGAGACAGAGGTCAAAAGGCAGTTTATTTTCCTACTCGTCAGAAAGTGCGAGTAGGACCTAAAAATAGCTCGCCCTAAATAAATCTGGCTCGCAAATGCGAGCGGATTTTTCGAGCCATGATTAGATATGGCATGGATACTATTGATTCGGTAGGTCGGGCCATGGCATCTTCGATGGAATGCATGGTTAAGAACTTCAGGTTTTTCAGAGGCTGTCCAGGCGACTTTGGTCGATATGCACTTTGACGCCGCCCATCTTTTTGGGGCTCAGGCTGGCTCGGCATGGAGGCCCCTCCATGAGAGGAAAAGTGAAACAGAGTCTTAATTACTCATTCTTTATCTGTTCTTTAGTTTTGTCCCTATACTGGAGTTGGATAGGTGATTCATGATTTTTATTTTTTCACTAGCCTTGTTAGGGTATTGGCATGTCTGCCCTTTGGTTACACCAGATTGGTGTTCTCGCCAGAAGCAGATGTTATTGATGCGATACTATCTTTAACAGTTTGTGTGGTACAAGGATGCCTAAGGGATGGTTTTTCCATTTTCCTCTGAAATTGGGCTTTATGCATAAGTGGTCATTTGAAGGTGTTGTGTCTTCCAGGTAGGAAGTTTACCCTTTCAACATGCTTCTTCAAAGCAGTTTGGTATGCTGGTATGCATTGCTGTTGACTTACAGCATTTCTTACAGGGAATGTACTTATGTAAATTATGAGACCCTGTAGGTTTTTGTGTATACTCTGAATTTCCACTTCAGGGTAATTTTGGTCTCTTGTTTGTCCAATGCAGTTTTTTTATTACTTTAGCAGAGTGCACTCCGTCGAATTGAATTGGTGCACAAATGGCTTTTGCGTAGTATAATTTTGGGTAATGCTTCCCGTTGAAGGGCTCAGGCCATCTTTATTATGCGATGTCTTCCAAACATATGCTTAGGAATTTGTTCCAAGGAAGTGAGCTCCCTTTTTACTGGAGACATTATGTTTGGCAATGCAAGGTGTTTGATTTTTTTTCTTTTTGGAGGTGTTATTTATTCTTATGTTCAATTTCGGAACATGGTTATCTCGCAAGCTCTGCTTCTGATGTTATCTGAGATGCAGTGCTTGAACATTTGCCTTAGGGCTATATACAGCCATGTCTTACACAGTTGAGAACATTTCTGTTTTTGCAGAAGAGAAGGTTTGCTTTTTCATCTTTCTTCACTTTAAGAACATCCTGGATATTTCCATATTCTTTGGCACAATTGATAGCCATACATTTCCTGTCCGAGATCGGATGGCCTCTGTCTCCTTGGGGACATTTCTCTATTAAGCATTTGTTATTTTCTGTACCTTACAGCCCTTTAAGGGATCATAGAGTGACATGTGATCTGGTGCTTCGTGTGTTCTTATAGAACTAAATGTCTATTCGAGTCCTTGTCTGCCTTACAGTCAGATTGGATTTTGAACCATACACCTTGTGGACGGTATTTTCCAGGGGTTTGGTTTATCTTATTCGTCTTGGCCTTCTAGGCCAAATGTGGTAGCAAATTCTTGCTGCTGGCAAAGGCTCATTTTCATGTGGGTTTTCTTTAAGTAGTACCAGCCTGTTAGGATACTGTTGACAGGCAGCATTATCTTTATGTTAAGTCACCCAAGGTATTTCATTGAGGGTACGATATCTCTCATGATATATTGTATGGCATTTCGCGACTGGTTTTTTAAGTATGTTGCATATGTGTTCACACATGCGGAGGTATAGTTATGCTATATTTAATAAGAAGGATATTACATTTTATTTTAATGTTAGGATCTATATGTAGGCAAGTGACGCGGATATGTAGATCTGAGTATAATTGATCAATATTTATAGCAGATTCATATCTGTTTAATTGCCATATTTCCATCTCTATGGACAATATGCATTGTGTGATATGATGCCAGAATGCTTTTTTCTTTAGTTTAGGCACAGACTAGGATGTTCATCCTTCTAAACATTTTGTCTGATCTTTCCAACCTTGCAATGAATGAGTTTATTCATCTTAGTGTTAATGAGATTTGGAAGCTCTTCTTTTCTGGAGTTATCAAGATAGATATCCTTCAAATATTTCTTTACTGATGTAGAGAATGCTGGTTCCATGGCATTCGCATTGCCTTTGACCCTTCTAGTCCAAGGGTTCACTTACCCTTTGGATGTTAAATACCATTGTCTGACTAAAGAAGGTAGTGTGGATAGAGGGGGTCACACATCAATATCAAGATCAATTATGAATGGGCTACAAAGTATATAGTGTAATCAAATAACAGGAAAAGGCAGAATTGGTGCCACTCGGGGTAAGAGACACCCCACTACCTTGGGTACAGAAAACACAATTAACAATGAGTGACTTGCGAATTAGCTTACAAAAACTAGATATACCCTGGCACTCATAACATTTGAAACTCAATTAGTGACACTTTTAAGTCAGGACTAGAAAGATGAAGAATACTCTTAACACAGGAAACACAGGAAATTTTGTTTGTCAGGACATTCACTAATTTCAGTGATTTGACCTGGCGGGTATCAAAGTAACGCAAAAGTGTTACAAAATGTACAGGGACTGAAACACTTATATTCTACGTAGCGGTACAGACGGGACAAGATTACTAAAACGCGTGGTCGGTTAAGCAATGAGGGACTTATCATAGTCCTTTAGAAGCTGTGCAGAATCGGAATTACGGCTTTCTACCTCTTCACTCTTCATAAAACCTATAGATCTAAATATTCACTACGTAACTATCAGCAACTACTTTCAAACAGCTACTGAAATTAATAGGAAGACTGGCCAAGATACAACTTCTGTCCATTAAAAAGTTGATTCCTACTGAATTACTCCTAAATTCACTGACTATCACTACTGGTGAACTGTTAACTTCTTCTAGAAATAGGTTCAATCTTAAGCCTTGAAAAAGTCACGGTTGAGACAAAACACGTGTTGGCTGTTTTATGTATCCTGCATCAAGGACTGGATAACTATTTCATAATTGTAGTGACTTTAATTTCGATTGTATCACTTGGATTTAAGTGTTTCAGTACGGTAAGGTATTTGCGGCTAGAAGTCTCCTTCAGTAACGTATAATCTGGTAGAAACACAATCTAGACGCAGATTCCTCGACACCCTCCTTGCTCTGCGAACGATCTATAGTGTAATGGTCATACCCTTTATTAGTACTGGTTTTATAGACCAGCGATCACTGTTTCACGTACTTGTGTGATTCAATAGACCATTTGGTCTTACTTCTTAAATCTTGTCTTGGTATTGCCATACCCCACATTCCCAGTTGCTTTGTCACACCATTGGGTCTTCCCTGATGGGCCTCGTCTGGTTATCATACTATTTATGTCCACTTTCTAATTATGTTTGTAAGAATATATTTATCTTTTTGGCACCCTGTTTCGACAGCCAGTTTCTATAGTGACTCCACGTTTTAGCGCAGAAGGTTTCATGAAAAAAAACAACGTCCGCACACCAGCGGGGGCTTATATGACTCCGCGGACGTCACATCCGGAGTCGGCGTCATCACAGAGGTGAAAGGCGCTGTCCCCTGGCACTCGGAGGGACTGCTGAAAAATTTCCAAATCCAATCTGATGCCTGGGGAGAATTTAAAATTAGAGGAATCTGCAACGAGATTGTCTGTCTACCAGATAATGTGTTACCAAAAGGTAAGTAACTTGTTCATCAGGTCAGAAGAAATTAAAAAAATGTAAACTGGTGCTGAATGAGTGAATTGAATCTTAATTAGATTATTAATCAAAAATCATAGAAGTTCAAAATACATTATAAAATCAGTCTTAATAAAAATATATAATATAAAACGGATAAAAAACCTTCAAAGCATCCCCATCTGAGCAGCTCATAACAGTATATTAAAAAAGGCAAAATAAAAACACGGTTTACAAATTCAGAGCAGCATTTAACCCCTTCCATGCTCATGACGGAACCGTTCCGTCATGGCCCCGCCCGCGCTCGAACCCTTCAGCACCGCGGGGGAATCCGCGCAGCGCTGAAGGGGTTAAATACAAGGGATTTTTCAGAAAAGATCCAACAGCAGTAACAACAGCAAGCAGCTCCAAGTAATTAAAAAACGGTCTGTACTGGAAAAGCCCCTGGATATCAGATATCTCTGCCTAGGAAAATCATACGTCTTACAAAATAGGGTAAGATGTTCAAGAGTCAGAGGCGATGTCCCGTCACAGGGGCATACTAATATTGAACTAAGATCATACTGTCCTGGAGGAAAACACAACCTATGCCGATTGGTACCCAATCAAAACTTAGCAAAAACATCTCCCATAGACTTCTAACTTGAGAGATATGCGGTTCAGGCCTAACATTGGTTTGGATTCTCATACATACTCTTACGGCTGGCTTCTCCACTGCAGCACTCTCTCTTCTCAGCGGCTTGATTAAGGAACAGCTTATTAACTTTACAGCCGTCAGACTTGCTAATCAGATGAGGCGAGTGATACGATTCCGGGCATCCCAAGGAGGCAGTAAGATTTTTAATATACGTTAACCATTGAATTTTATGGCTATACTCACACCCCAGGCAATCTAAGATCACTGCCCTATTGAAGGCTGTAAGTTCACAGCTCCAAATCATTTTCCGCAGGAGCAATGAAACTAATTTAACATGGTTTTTCACATTCCCAAATTAAGCTCATCATGAATGGAAAGGCTAGGGCATGAAAGGCCCATCCAAAGTAATTTTCTACAAAATCGATTCTCCTCACGTTGTATATTTGGGCAGTTCAGGTACCCCCCCGATGGCAGTACCATAAGTGAGGACCGGGAGACTTTTCATTCAGTAGACTTGCAATAGTGGGAGAACTGGTTCCCTGCTTATCCTTAAGGAAAACCTGAATAAAGCACCACAGGCCTGGTTAAATCACTCAGTTCTGTTGGACAAGAATGGGGTCCAGTTATTCTGCTGATCAAAGTTAACTCCCAAGTAAGAAAAAGAGCCTATCCTCGAGATAACCTTCCCTGCCATGGTTATTGGTCTAGTTTTTGTGTGCTGCTTCCCACATATCATGCAAGAGTTTTTGCTATATTTACACTCAATCTCGTAGATGAAGTTAACAAATAGATCCACCAACACTTTAAGACCATTGAAGGTACGAGATCGTAATACCGCATTGTACGCGCATAACAAAGTCGGGGCAAATGAGTTCTAATTTTCAGCATGTCCCTCTACTTCACTGCCAGAAAATGATCTAACCCATTAATACAGAGTGAAAGTAGGAGAGGTGCCAATACGCAGCCCTGCCTAATACCCCGTGGAAGGCAGAAAGAATCCACAATTGCCCCTCTTGGCCATTCCTAACAGAGGCAGCGATTTCAAAATGAAGAGCCCGTAAAAAAATCAATTCGTTTCTGGGGCATACCCAGATTGGCCAATAAGCTCCATAGTTTGCACCCATTAACCCAGTCAAAGGCGGTACTCAGGTCCATGAATGCTAAATAGATAGACCCTTTTTTGCCACTGCATATTTCCCAATCAGCAGGTAGAGGTTTAGATACTGCTCCCGTGTGCCTCTTCCTTCTCTGTACCCATATTGAGTGGGGCTGAGAATTAGGTTATGTTGGGCCCAGTGATCTGTTCTTTTCAGCACAACGCTACCTGCCACTTTAAGGGTTGAATTTAATATCGAAATGGGCCTATAGCAGCAAGGATCCTGTCCACTTAATTTCTTAAAGACCGGTATAATGGTGGCAACTTTCCAAGATCTAGGGATGACCTCTATGGCGGCTGCATTTAAAACATCTGTTAGGAGGGGAGCCCAGAAGGAAATGTTGGCTTTATAGAGGTCCAAATGGATCCCACCAGGACCAGAGGCCTTACTGGATGGACTGGCCTGTCAGGCAGAGATGACCTCCTCCAGCATAAAATTGATGTATAGGGGAAACTTAAGTGCCACCTCAGCACTATACTCAGGGAACACACCTCCGTTGAATAAATCACTTTAAAATATATCACCCATTTCTCAGGAGTTATATTGGTACCAAGTCATCAGATAGACCACGAGAGAATGATTTCCCCTTAACTATCTACTAAAAAACCCTCTGCATCTACGGAATTACAGGTATGCACTAATCGATCCCAAGCATCTTTTCATTGATCGCTTCCTGTCCTTGACAGTAGCCCTATATGTAGCTCGTCAGGGAAATATCCCTTTGCACTCTTGGCCTCTTGTTCAGCACCTTCATTAAAAGTTTGTAAGCAGCCATACATTTATCAAACCAGCCCGTTTCTACAATTACTTTCTTACCAGAGAGGTCAGACATAATAGATCTGGTGGAAAGATATAAAGTTTGAAATTTTCATAAAATGGTCTCTGCAGGAGAATCTTCTATGAGCAAAGGATCAAGGACAGAGTGGTAGCAACTAGGGAATTAAACAGAACAGGGATTGATAAAGTAAGCCATTTAATCCTTGTAGCTGCTGCAGACTAAAAGTAATTTAAAACATCGCTCGGGTATAAAATACCAACAAAAACTGTCCAGAATCTGTCCCGAAAAACTTCCGCCCACGTAACTTCTCACATCGGCAAGTGTAATGCAGTGATGCAAGGATTGTTTACAAAGCACGAAGAACGAGCCTATTTCTAAAGTAGACAGAATCAAAAACACACTAACACTTTCTAATAAATGAGTTAATGCAGGCTACTCATTTGAAAGTTGCAATATACATTGAAACAATATCAGATCACACTAAAGCCAAGACATTCTATTCTATCAATAAAAAAAAACATAACGACAATGCCTGAACAAAACACAAACCCTATATTGAAGTGTAATGTTCTTACAACTTAACTAATATCAGCTCAATAGAATGTCTGTTTTTCAAAATGGTGCTGAAAATTAATGCAGACGAAACATAGCCACGTATAGAATCTGTCACATGAAATGCAGAGTTAAAAATTGTGCACTGGGGCTTTAACTCTAGACCTTAATTTTGCAGAGGCAAACTGGATCAGGAGCAGGTAATGTCTCAGGCTGTGTGTGCTCGCGTTTCATTTTAATACAAGTGATTTCAAAGAAAGGTGTGGATTGATGTCTGCAATGCTGTACAAAAGTCGCTCCATTTTCCAGCGTATGTGCAGTACATTACGCATAGAAATGCCATCGACATATGTCTCATAATTTATTTGGAATTCGAGTAGGAAAGCATCCTTATACATTACCTGCTTCAGCCGGACTCAGACCTCAGATGGGAGCGGACACCACCGTTTTTTTTCCCACCACAACAAACCTATTCCGAGTCTCGGACACTACGAGTTCTTTTTCTATATCCATGGTCTCCACCAACTAGATTAGGCACTGGGGAAAATGCACCTTCCAGTCTCGGTCAGTAAGAAATAATGCAAAAATCCACTGTCAAATCCCAGTGCTGCTCTAACAAGCATTTGCAATGCAATAGGTCTCAAAGTAACGAGAGGTCAAGCTATTGGCAAGGCAATAGCTTAAACTCTCACAAATGCAAGACCTATTGCATTGCAAATATTAGTTTTTTTACTAGCACCCATGCAGCGCTTTCACATTCATGAAGGCAGCGCCCCTTTCTTTAAACAAGCTGTGTCTAAAGAAAGGGGTGCGTCCGACATTAAAAGTGAAACGTGGCATGGGGGCTTTGACAAAAAAAAAACCGCATCCGTTTGTCAAGTTGACAAACAGATGTTTATTTTGGGGGTAAAAGTGCCCATGCCGCGCTCTCACTTTAATGTCAGCCTGTACCTTTCTTTAGAGGCAGTTTGTGTAAGGGAAGGGGCGCGGCCTCTATGAATGTGAAAGAGCCGCATGGGAACTAGTAAACAAAATAAATAAATAAGCGCGGCCACTAAACGCGGACGGCGCTGCTAAACTAAATAAATTTCAAAAGCAGCCGCTATAGTTAAAGCGGACCGCCGCTAGAAATTAAACTAAAAGCAGGCAGCATGCTGCAAGGTAGTAGGTGGAATAGGGGAAGATCATTAAATAAAATAGTGCTCACCGACTTATAAAGCACACCATGTAACACCACCAGTAAAAGGTCCAGTCGTTATGGGAGGTAACAAATGCTGACAAGGCGGTACCAAGGACGGACTAACCAGCCTAATAGCAACTTAGAAGCCAGTGTTTACGAAGGACAAGGACAAAAGCCAGTTAAAAATATGGGCGGGGCTTCAAAGCCATACTCCACTACTGCATGCCTCGCAGCAGCGCATGCGCTGCCCAGGCTCGACCTAAAAAGGAAGCCAGTGCCCTACAACCAGAACCAATTGGGCCCACCGGCAACAGCTAGCCCAAATTAACCACTGCCTATAATACTAGCTTGAGGTGCAGGAGACCTTCGGTTTCATGATTAATTATGAACCCAGCATCCATTGCAATACCATAACCGTATGTATTCTGTAATATGTTGCATATTTTCTAACACATAAATTAAGAGGTCCTATTTATATTTTGGCCCAATTTTTTCAACTGAATGCGCATATAAAATAACATTCAAGAAAGTACTAAATGGAGTGAACTATAATTAAAATCACTGGTTGATGAAGTGGGATTGGTTATAGGCAAATAACTAACCAAAAGCTAAGAGTAAACTCAGAACAAAATTCACGGGATGGCAAAATATTATGTTACATCATTATAAGTTGTTGATGGGACAACTAATAAATATGAAATAAATATTTCTTCCCTGTGACTGTGGCACACACTCTTCATTGCTCCCTGCTCAAACTCCTCACATGTATCACCTGCCACAATCTTTCAGCCTTACCTCTCTTCTAATATTCGGAGATAACCAAAGCAATGACAGATTTACCTCAGTGCTATAGAATATGTGAAACCCTGGCACTTCATCTTAAATATATTTTACCTCATGATCCACCCGTCATCTAGCAACACTTCTGCTGAGGAAGGAGGCAGGCCCATTGAAACCCACTGTGGTCTCAGAAGTGTGGACCTCTCTCAGAATATGCCTGAAAGAGGCACAGAGTAACTCTCAAAAAATGAGCTACTCTATTGGATACTTGTATATGTACAAAGGCTAGAGGTTACCTGTGCAAAACTGTGGTTGCCTTTTTTCTTGCTCCACTCAAGGATTCCTAACACGTCAAACTCCCACTCCTTAGGATCAACTGCCTTCTCACCTCAACACTAAGTGCATCAAAGGCACGAAAGATGCTACAGCACTGGGATATTCTGCGCAACTGCACTGACTAAAGCATCTGTTGTGCAGACAAGCAGAGAAGGAAATATAAAACCCTGAGACTTGCTACTTCTAATCTAACCCTATGCAGCAACAAGGGATATCCAAATTAGGTACTGCTGGAACACCAACCAACATGTGTAACAACATCACACTGCTAAAACACCAGCTACTAGGCAAGCACTTGGTTGTGCTCCTCAGATGCTACACAATAAAACCAAAAATAAATACAATCCCTATTCAGTATTAAGGCTCACCGTGTTTTAAGTATTAAACTTTACACACATTTTGATTTAGCAAAATCAATGAGATCTTGCCCCGAATTGGGTTGGGTGCCAGATAATAGCAAAATGATATGCTTGAATTAATCACAGGCACCAGTGATTGCTCATGCTGCACTCCATTCACTTTTCCTGCTAAGGATTTTCTACTTGATTTGGCAGTAAAGCAACACAGACCAATAAAGGTGAGGAAATCGGAAGGTTTAATCTCAGTATTCCCTATGCTCTACTATTTTCAATTGTAATTTTAATACTATGCTACCAATGTATTGTAGCTGTCGGTGATAAAGCAGAAATGGCACTGCATTTTTAAATCAATGGTCACATATCTCACAATTTTTTATTTAGCTTGTAAGAACTTTAATGTTATCGTTATATATTGGCAAAGGCAGCAAACTGCTTATCACAGAGCAAATACACTGGTTATAGAAGGGGCAACAAACAGTATTTGCAATTTGTATGTAATTACTGATTGTGTTGCACATTTCTGACACTATACTGGCCAAGTAGTGCTCCATGATTTACATAGTACACTTTCACGAGCTCAGCGGGCTCCGGTTTTCACTTTCGTGATCTAGAATACCAGACTGCTCCCTTTAAGGAGGACATGAGCACAGTGTGAACTGTTTAAGCCAACCATGTTCCTCTTTCTTTTGGGTTACATTGGCAAGGAATACTAAGGAAGCGTCAACACAGAACAGCCTCCTCCTTCATCTAAAGCCTCTCCACTTATTACAACAGATGGCCTACACTTCTAAGCAAGGTTTTGCTGGACATGTGTTCTGCTCTGCGCTCAAAACACTTTAAGACTAACGCAGAATACTTATTCAACCAATATTAAAATAGTATTTTAATGCCTTGGTAATGAGCCTTAGCTATCAGTAGACAGACCAATCAACAATAACACTGAATCCTCCTATCAGGTTTATGATAAAAAGCTGAACATGACCACACTGAGTAGCTAAGCAGACATAGGGGTGTGACCAACAGCCCCGCATAAAGCTAAAGCTCGTGGATGAATCTAAAATGATGTGACAAGCCATTCCTTCAAGGTATGCTTGGATTTTTTTTTCTTGGAAACCAGAAGATACGATGACATTCTCGTCTCCCTACAAGGTTCAAGAGCACACAGCAGCAACATCCATGTCAATGCACATGAAGTTACCATATTTAATTTTTCCATCAGCCTTAGAGTATCACCTCTCTAGCTAAAACCAAAGAATCTGTTTCTTGCACCTTACTTCTGCCTTTTATAGGCTTAAGTATGGCAATTTCTAATTGTTGTTCAACGCAACATTTGACTGTTTCCGAGCACCCAACGGGTGGATAAAGAGCAGCAGTGGCAAAATTAAAGTACATGTGAATGCATTCTTGGAGAACGGATTAAAAGCAAAAGCATATACGAATGCAGCTCACTTTCTGCGCTTCCTGACTATTCGGTGCACCAATTGAAGAACTGCCTAAAAAAAGCTGCTAAAAATCATAAAATTCAATTTGAGATATGTTAAGGCATCCAGTACAGCGGAGGCTCTCTTCACCGTGAAAGCTGCCTCACAATGCAAGCGGCTCTTCAGCACTTTTGTTGACGAGACAAGGGGAGGGAGAGCCTCAGACCCTGATATGTCTTGCAACCCCGTGCCCAGTCTTCCCAGTCCCAAGGACACAACTAAGCAGACTTTTGTAGGGCTTAAAAGCACTTCCAGGAATCACTGGTCTGCTTTTTGCAACCAATGGGATAAATGAATCTCAGATCAGTGCATTCTACAAATTGTAAGGGAGAAACAGATCCAATTAGAACACATCCATTCCATCGGCAGATATCCATTCAAGTAACTAACGCTCGTTCAAGAAGTCTGGAAGCTCCATTAAGGATGACATCTCCACTTCCAGAGGCAAATACTTGGGAGGTAGGAGTATGCTTAATCGCATTTTTGGTTCTAGATCTATTAGGGGGGTACAGGTTCAGTATTTGAAAGGTGTGGGCCTTTTCCTCTCGTAACTGCAGCATTGAAAATGGTTGCACTAAACCTTGCTGTACTACCATTTTGCCTATTCTCTGCACCATATCTTGACGTGTTCCCCGTGGATCAATCTAAAAGTGTTCTATAGGATGTTGCAGGCCCTATCGTTTCTGTTCAATCTAGGAATGTCTTTCTTGGAACCAGAGCAAGATCTAGAATTAATCTGTGACTCCCTCCAGACAAACATGGGTAAGTACAGTTGAACTTTGCACTTTTTCTCATAGAGCATGCAGTTTTGGTCAATAGTCTCCCAAAGCCAGGAATCAGTTTCAGGAACAGAGGGTTAGGCTAGTGGTCTAGCACCATCAACTAGACTCCGGGCTGAGCAACCAGCCCAATGTTCAGTTCCAAAGGCCACTATCTTCTAAGAAGGTTGTATGTTCCAAGTAGATGAGTTATGTATATTCTTGTGTTCTCTAAAACATTGTTTTCCTTCATCCTCGATATTTCTGATGCTCAGTTCATCATGCCAGAACCTTTCTGCCTCAGAGATTAACACTCTTACCTCTGGGGGCCGTGGCCAACCACTGAGAGCAATGGCCTCTTTCTAAGGCGGCTCCATCCGAGCGCGCCCGTCCACGACCAAATCTACATTTAAAAATATCCGGCAGCTGGTTAAACCAAGCACGGTAAGGCACCGGAGCACCCCATGACTCGAGAGAGCCGGGTCACCGCTGATTACGGTTAAGGCAGTCGGCCTGCTAACGCACTTCGCGGCCGAGTGGGGAGGCTGCACACCACGCCGAGCGGATTAGCCTGAGCCGCAGACTGCGGTTCGGGCCCAACGGATTGGCCTTTCCAGGATTGCAGCGTCTTTATCCCCCTGCGGTGCAGTACCAGATCGGGAACGGATCGAGGGCCCCGAGTGGCTGACGGGGGCAAGAAAGGTCAGCCGGGGCAAGGAGCTCACTGTTGTGAGCTGAACGTTGTGCGGGCTCCGTGACGGCAAGGCCCCAGGAACGACGCGTGCGGTGGCAAACTACCCTGTGATACTGGAGAGGGAGGCCGACACAGTTCTGGACGCTGCCCGCCACAGGTGAGAAGAGACGACAAGAGTGACACGGCCCCTCTTGGGCTCCTTAACCCCCAGGCCCCATATAACATTTTCCCAACTGGCCCCAGCCCGGACTGGTGGCCGTTAGACGACTCCGGGGCGGCCACTGCCAGATGTGGTGAATAGCAGAGGTACGGACACCCCTCGAGTGGCCAGGACGAAAGTCGGTAACCATCGTGGCCATTTTGGGCTCAGGGCAGACTGCGACTAGACGTTGGGAGAGGGTGTTGGGCCTCATCGCCTCTGCAGACCTGTAGCGCGCCAGGCCACTTCAGAGGATCGTCCTAGTTGGCCTGCGGACCAGCGGAGGCTTCGACACTTTGCCCCCAGAGAGGCAGCAGACTGACCTGTCACTAGTGCCCAAATAACTGTGCCTCCTGGCCCACATCACTGCGCCGGGCCCCCGCTGACGTAGCTCCGTTGGCGACTTGAGCGGGCCCCCACCTGTGCAGAGCAGCCATGCCCCTTAACCCTGGAGCTCGCACTGACAGGACCGTCTTCACTATGGCTGGGGGGGTGGGGGGGGGGGGCGCAGTTCCAAAGCGGCAGCCCAAGCCAAACTAAACAAATTCACGCGGGACGGGGGTGAGCCCGAAGGGCGGACCCGCCGCGCAAGGGAAGCTGCAGTCCGGTGAGAAGAGGGAACCGACGCTGCAAGACATTCTCGATGCCATCACGACTGTGCGCATGACGCTGAAATCGCGCATTGACTGTGACCACAGCAGTATCCCTGATCTGGGCGGAGATGCGCTCGATGAACACGCACTTAAAGGATGTTGAGATCAAAGCAAGCTTCCTGGTCGAAGATATCTCAGAACGTCAACGCAGGATGGTCGATATGCAGGCCCACACCACCAAACTAGAAGCGCAACTAGACGACTACGAGAGACGCGCCAGGCGCAACAACGTCCGCAAACTGGGGTACCAGAACGAGTGGAAGGGCCGGCAGTGGACCAGTTTATAGAGGACTTGATCACCACCTATCTCAACCCAAAAGGGCTCTCCAACTTCTTTTCCGTTGAAAGAGCGCAGAGTGCTGGGCGGCTGGCAGAAGCCAAGGCCCCACCCGGCGGCCCTTGTTGGCTAGGATTTTTTACTTCCGGGACAGAGACGCCATCTAGTAGTCAGCTCGGTCGGTGCCCCCAATGGAATTTCAAAACAGCCGAATCACCTTTTTCCCAGACTTCACTCTCAAGGTGCAGCGACAACGACGCAGTTTCCTGGACGTGAAAAAGGCACTTCACGAAAGGGAGCTGAAATACGATATGCTCTTCCCGGCCAAGCTGAGGGTGGAGTCCGACGGAAGAGCCTGGTTCTTCACCACCCCTGAGGAGGCTTGGGACTGGTTGGATGGACGACGCACGGCAGGCCGGCAAAACAATCAAGCCTGGAGGGCAAGGGTGGATGAAGACACGGGGGGATCCAGCAGAGGCACCCGGCCCGATGACCAGGAGGCGGCGACGGGAGGGTCCAACTAACTGGTCTGTATGTTTATCTTCTCATGGGTGGTGGACTCGTCTACTTGCTGAGGGACTGGATCGGGGCCTCGGCCCAACACCGGGGTGGCTGACCTCACAACTGATGAGAGATTTTTTGGGACTTCTTCACGGCAGACTAACTGTGATTTTCCATGATTCCCAGATTTCACTGTGATGGACACAATGTGTTTTGGTATCAATTGGTGCTTGCGGACTATCTTCGCCTAAAATGCATGTTTACCAGTTGCTTACATCTCAGGGACGGATGCCCGGTTGGTTACACGCACTCATAAGTTTGAGGGGTGGGCGGGGGGGGGGGGGGTTCCGGTGAGCGTTTTCCAGGTTCTTGCGAGGGTTGGGAGACTGTTTTAATTTGTATGGTAGTTTCTTTGTTGTTTAGGTATGGCATATTTGACTGGCTTCTGGTACTGACAGATACAGGTTCCATGCTTTTGGTATATCTATTTGTGATGGGGAAATGATCTACGGGAATGTCTCCTCCTGGGGGCCTTTCTGGGTGGTTCCCTCCGCGACTAAGCGTATCCCTAAGAAAAAGGGATGGGCACGATGATTAGACAGGAGCTTAAGTTGCTGTCATGGAATGTCAATGGGCTGGGAGATAAGATTAAGAGGGGTGTAGTTCTCCAATTTTTAAAACGTCATTCCTCGGATGTTGTCCTCCTACAAGAGACCGACCTGCTTGGGAATGCCTGGAAGACCTTGTCGCGATGGGGTCTCCAGCTGGTGGCACACTCGGCTTTCGGTTATGGTTCCCGGGGAGTGGGTATACTGGTCCGGAAATCGTTCCCCATGACTGTTGACTCAGTCCGCACTGACGTCCTGGGTAGATTTGTGGCTGTTTCCGGGTCCTGGGAGGGGCGCACACTCAATCTCCTCTCTGTCTACATACCACCGGGATTGCACACTCAGGCCTACATGGATCTTGGGGATCTCCTTCTGGACTTACCAGATGGCAGACTGTTGATCGGGGGCGATTTCAATTCTACTGTCTCTGACTCCCTCGATCGATGGCCCCAGAGGGCCCTGCCGCCCTCTCGCAGGCGGATCCATAGCTTTCTGGGAGCGATGGGCCTGGTGGATGTCTGGAGGATCCTGCACCCGACCGAACTACAATACACCTATCTCTCTGGGCCTCATCGCAGTATATCCCGTATAGACTGTGTGTTGACGCTAGCGCAACACCTTCACACCGTTAGGGACATACAACAACATTAGGCTAGGGGGATCTCCGATCATTCACCCATACAGTGTCGCCTAGTGGTGGGCGATCCCACAGTCTGCCACGTTGCCCAGATTAACTCCTGGTACCTCACGACTCCCCACATCAGGGACAAGGTCTTGAGTGAGTCGGATCTTTACTTTCAGGAAAACAAAGGATCGGTTGACTCGATGTACATGCTTTGGGAGGCCTACAAGGTCGTTATACAGGGATGGTCTTGGCCCAGATTGCTGGACAGCTCAGGGAGAAGGGAGCAGACATGACGCGCTTAGAGGGGGAAATTTTAGACTTAGAGAATGCAGTCCACGATACAAGACTTGGCGGAGGTGCGTCAGAAACTGCGTATAAAAGTCAAGAAGTTCTCTCAGGCCTAGCTACGGAGGCTGCCAAGACACACTATAGGGCTATGCTCAGCAAAGTCTATGACGTAGCTGATAAGGCTGGCAAATTACTGGCTTGGCTAGATCGCAGAGATAGGGCTCAGCGCGTCATGGTTGAGATAGAAACAGACTCACATTATCGCCTCACTGTACCACAGGATATAGCAGACGCATTTGGCCAATACTACCAGTCGCTTTACACATCCCACACAATGCATACGGAGGAAGAGGCTTCGTCGCTTCTGAGCGATATCTCGATGCGGTTACTTACCGAGGAGGAGTGTTCCGACCTCGATCTCGACATCACAGTCGCGGAGGTTGAAAAAGCCATTCAAGATTTGTGTGGGGGGAAAGCATCGGGCCCTAACGGTCTGCCCATTGAGTTGTTCAAGCTCACAGCAAGCAAGACGACAGCCTATCTCACCAAAATGTACCGCAAAAGTAAAAAAGGGGGTATCCTTCCTGAGGATCAGAAACTCGCCAACATTGTTGTCATCCATAAAGTGGGTAAGCCAGCCGACAAACATTCATCCTATAGGCCCATCTTGTTGCTTAACAGTGAAGCGAAAAGCCTAGCAAAGGTTCTTGCCACTCGCCTGCTCAGGGTCCTTACCCGCCTGGTCCATCCGGACCAATCGGGATTTATACCCGCTAGGAATACCTCCCTATACCTGCGCAGGCTCCACGGAGTGCTGTGCCGGGTTGACACGATCAGGGAAGATGCCGTCGTGGTATCCCTTGATGCTGCTTCGGCATTCAACACCATTGAATGGCCCTATATGTTCGCTAAATTGGGCTTTGGGCTCGAATTTATAAAATGGGTGCGGCTTTTATACCATCAACCGCTTGCCCAAGTAGTCGTCAACAATCGGAAATCTTCCGTTTTCGGCAGGGGCACCAGACAGGGTTGCCCCCTGTCACTGCTTCTCTTCGCCTTGGCACTGGAGCCCTTGACGACATGGGTCAGTCAGGACCCCGTCATAAGGGGCCATAACTGGACATCAGGGTGGGAGGACCGCATCTCGCTGTATGCGGACAGTATCTTGCTTTATTTGGCCTCCCCGGCGGCATCCCTCAATGTGGTCCTGGACATATTCCATGTGTTTGGCAGGTTTGCGGGATATTCGATAAATTGGTCTAAATCAGTGCTCTATGTCCTTTACGGCAAACTGCCTTCGCTCCCTCGGGGTTGCCAATTGGTGGAGGCAGCCGATGGCTTTAAATATTTGGGGATCTGGGTCTCTAAAGATCTATCTAGATTCTACGACTAATCTCCTGCTTCCTCTAGTGCGTCTTTAATCAGACGTCCAAGACTAGAAATCTCTTCCTTTGACCCTTTTGGGGGGCGCGGCCCTATTCAAAATGATGTCCCTTCCCAGACTCTTATATGCGTTACAGAACACCCCACTCCCTGTCGCCACCTCGTATTTCAAGGAACTCGACTATCGTTCGGGATTTGCTGTGGGAGGGCAAACCACCTTGTATTGCAACACACAAACTCATGCTAGGATGGTTTGATGGGGGCATTGGATTTCCGGATATTAAGGAGTACTAATGGGCCTCCGAACTCGCAGCAATCAACCGATGCATATACAGACCGCAGGGAGACCCGGCCTTTCAGATCGACAGGTGGCTCCTCCCAGGTGGCGGCTTCGAGGGTGCTTTATATGTACGATCTTTGAAGCCTGCTCTGACTGGCCCGACCGGACATGCAGTGCACGTGTGGAGGGTGGCTACCAGGAGTCTGGGCTGGGAAGGAAAGCTCACACAGGCCACGCCACTCTGGCACAGAGATCAATTAGGTAAACTGATCCGCTCGAAGGGCTTCAATAGATGGGACCTCATATGATCTAGCCCATTCTGAATATTTCAGATATCTCCAAATTAGGCATGCCTTTCTCACTGTGCTTCCCAAGGGTAGTGAGCTCCCTGAATCCTCCCCACTCGAAGACAGGATCTTGGACGGCGAGGTTCTGGAGAAAGCCATATCACTCATTTACAAAAAGCTCATCAACAACATGACAGATCCCCTGGCCGTCTTGAGAGACAAATGGGACAACGATGTGGCAGATTTAGATGATGAGGAGTGGCAGGCGGCAGTGGCCTCTCATCTGGAGGTGGCCATCTCCTCCCGGCTCCGCCTGGTGCAGTTAAAGCTTCTCCACAGATCCTACTTGTCAGGGCGCCTGATGGTCAGCATGGGTTACAATCTGGAGGGTGGCTGTGTGCAACAATGTGGACAGGAGGGAACTTTTTCATACTCTCTGGGAATGCGCAGTGATCCAGAGTTACTGGGAGGGGGTTGTGCGTCAGATGGAGGAAGCGTTGGGGCAACAGATCCACTGTAATATTAAATTGGCTTTGTTGAATATATGGGACCCTACTGACTTGAACTCCAGGGAACGAACATGGGTCACCTTGGGGCTGATGGTTGCAAAAAGAAAAATTGCCAGATTGTGGAGGGCTCAGAACCCACCAAATACAGAAGACTGAGGCAAAGATATGGATTGGTGTATGGTTACGGAGAAGTCAATTTATGAAGCCAGGGGGTGCCCGAACAAATGGACGCAAATATGGGGGCAATGGAATGTCCACAGGGGAGGGATTTGTGAACCTCCGAGATCCAGAGAGGATATTACCAGTGAGACCTAATTCTGTACAATTGAAACTGTCATTTTCATTTTGCAATACGTATGTTTTAAGGAACCATTTAACGTGTAACATTTCGTGCCTGCTCGCTAGCAACTGTATTACCTATGTGCCATGCCTTATTTCCAATAAAAAGAGTTTAGAAAAAAACACTTTTACCTGTGCTCGATGCACAGTCCTTCAAATGCATGCATAGAGAAGGATGCCTAGCATCTCTGCAGGTCCAGGGAGTCTGCTACAAACTTTTGCACCAATTCTCCCTATTCTGAGCATGCTACTAAATATTTAGAATGAGAAACTGGATTTATTTTATTGGCTGGCTCTCTGCTTCACCGGACATGGTCCCATCTCCTTCAGAACTTGTAAAGAGGGAGAATATAGGATATTACCAATATTTCAGGTCTGCCAAGAGATAATCTCTTGTGCCTTCCGGCAACAATGCTTTCTGACCAATGTGTGCAAAGAAATTAAGGAAAACCAATTTACGTATATGAGGGATGATAATGGGTCACTGCTACTGTGCCAGTTTATAACGCTTGTTATTCTAAAGCTTTTGGATTTAATAAATGCTGCTTAAAAATTCACACGATTCCTCATCCTATTATATATGGTTCCTATTTTAAATTGTAGGATATACAAAAGCAATGGAATTTGTTGCTATCTAATGACCCAATCTCAATGTCATGATAAATTTGGGATATCAAAGCAACTCATGGAACACTAAGAAAATACACTGGTTTAGGAAGGCTAAATATGGCTACATTAGCATGGAAAGCAAAGTTATTTAAATAAGTATCGAACTTTAATCAAGTGCAAGTAACACTGAATCAACCATTAAATCGGTCCATCATTTTATTTGACCATACAGAGTATACTTTTAACATGAATGCTGCAATGTGCTGTGGTGGAGTGTAGCTTGATGCCCATTACTACGAATGCTCAGCATTTGCCTTCAAAATTAGTTTCATTCCTTCAAATCTGAATTTCTTTGGATCAATCATGTGACACGGCACAGCGTCAATTGCCAGAATCTATTCGTAACTCCTAGGTCTTTCAATCACAGAGATCTCATTTGTCTGGACTGACCAGCTACTAGCCTCGCAACTGTGTAAAGCACACAGAGAGGTGGTTCGCTTTAGTAACCGGATATCTGTTGGTTGCCAATGTAAACCGTGGCAAGCAAAAATATGTCAAACAGAACCTGGTGCACAGCTGTCGAATTTACCAAGCTGTCCCAGGTTAAATCAGTTTTAGGCACCTGCATGGTATCTGACCTATTAATTCGTTTTATTTTGCCAGAAAGTGTTGTTACATGGTTAAGCAATACTGCCAGAGTTAGCAAACAAAAATAGTAATTCAGGAGCAAAGCTATTCGGGGCTTAAATACATCAGGCACTTGCAGTGCTTTTGCATCCGATTTACCCACTGGCGCAACAAAACGACTAATATACTCATTTCTTTTCACCTCCTTTGGATGCACTGTCCTTTTTAAATCTTTTTGCACTTGCTGGTACAAAAAGCAAAAAGATCATAAAAACCATGAGCTAGCACAGTTTGTTCAGATGCGAATATCCTTGAAACCCAAGTTTGCCCTCTCACAAGGACCTTAAATGGTCCCACTGGACAATTTTAAAGCAACTAGGGACAAATAAGTTGGATATGAACTCAAAACAGTACTACAAGCAATCCAAATTAATGCTTTCATATTTTTAGGATATGGATCAAGCTCAGAAAAGGGATACACATCTAATGGTGCCCTACAACGATAAGCCTTATAAAACAGGATCCAGTTTATGTGCTTCAGCCTCACAAGACACAGCACTTCAATGGACCTATTTCAGGCAGCATTGAACTCCTGAAAACTTGCGCATGAAGGATCCATAAACATTTGTAATATATATAGCAGTTATCATCCATCCTACTATTCCAGAGGTTATGAATTATTGCGCACAGCAAACTAGTATCCACACCAGATACTAAACAAAGTCTGATTCAATAATGTTATGTCATAAATAAATCGACAATGTGCTTTATTAAAATAAAATATTAAAGAACAATTTGCAGCGTGGGTGCAAGGTGAAAGATGCTAATAGGTGCTTGTCAAACATTGAAAAAACAATCTAGCTGTAGAGTCATTCGGTGAAGGGACCTCCCAGTCTAGACAAGCACCTCCAGGCCGCCTTTGCAGCAATATCAGACCTAACCACTCTGCAACAACAAATCAGAACTAAAAGTTACATAAAAACTACTTCGGAAAAGACTTCTGCTGCTTTTCCAGGCAATCAAGAGGCAAACTGCAGAACTGTGCATAAAGGAATAACAAAAAGTACAGGCAAGTAATATAAACCTGACTGACGCGGACATAAAGGCTTTACATTTTGGGGATATTTGCAATTAGGTGTTAAAAACAATTCTTCCAGCTTTGAAAGGGCTAACTGTCGCAAAATAAAGTGCATTGCGAATTTGAAATCGAAATCAATTCTAGTAGTATGCAATGCTTATCAAACAAGTGTCTAGAAGGACTTACAACATCCTATTATTTGGTGAGAACGTGTTCGTCAGAAGAACTTAAATACATTGTTCAGTGAAGTCTTTGCATTTGATGTACACTATAAGTTCACCCAGATGCATTTTCATGGCACAGAATAACGAAGGGCAGAGAAAAAACATAACACGATTTATATCGAAGATTCCTCTCATACACAGAGCACAAATACACACGTCAGCCCAACATCAACGATTCATTCGAAATAGGAAATCACAGCTGAAGTTCAGGAGAGAAAAAAAAAAAAAAAAAAAATCACGGGCCTTGGCATCCACTCCGCTCCATAAATAGCAAAGCATACAGCCTATCTTTGCTCATCGTCACAAACAGGTTTTCATCTAGTGATTAAGCAGGCGTGAGCTAAATAACTATACACCTCAACATTTAATTAACTAGTTCCTCAAAGGGGTCAAAGAATTAATGAGTTCCAGACCAAACGCCAACATTGCATGACTAACTTTATGTACAACAGGAATTCCGTTGCCTGGGCTGTTTTAAACATTATGCGTCACGGCATTACATATGCTTCCCTCTTGGGCATTATTTGCCCAATCATCTCTCTTAAACCTGCCCATTATCAAAGGCTTATAACACTTCATGTTTTGGAGACAGACATGTAGACTAGAATACACAATGTGTATAATCATCATGTGGTCTTCTCACACCCTGCCAGATCTTTGATGTATTTAAAATTATATGCATTTGTGCTTTGGCACCATCATATCTCTACTGCTCGTTACCACAACTAAGCCAGAGCCAGCCTCAATCCAGGGAGGTCACCATCCAGCTTTGCATGGCTATAGCCGGGTCTGGTGGACTAATGGATCCACTGTAGGGGCCTGTGTTCGACCTCATGGTCACATGTTCAATTCTCGGCAGGTCCACTCAGCCTTTATCTTTTCTGAGGTCGATAAAATGAGTACCATTGAGTTAGGTAACAATAAACATCTGTTATTCAGCGCCAAGATGCCTCTAAGGGGGTGAAAGTGCGCTTTGCAAATACACATGTTACGTTATAAAATATGCCACTAATTGCCATCATTATTGGCTGTGTAGGTTTAATGGACTCACACAAGTCACGAATTATCACTGTTGTGCAATGGATGTCCACAAGATTAAAAACTAGAACCATACTACCGTGACCTCCACCATGCAGGTGCAATGGGCATCACTGTTCCAGCGATACACAACATGTCAAGTATGACCACCATTGGGTAGGACTGGCATTATGCCAGAGGCCAACACAAACATACCCTGGACCCCACAATATGCCAAGAAATCCCATAATTGGGCCAGTTTTTTGCAGGGTAGGCAGAGCTCTCAAGCAATATCTACACACGGAGAGGTGACGCAAACACACAATATTAACATTGTTTTTTAACTCTTGAAACAATACATTACTGCTATGCTGACGGCAGTTAGTGCTTTAGGTTTTTTGCCCTCTCTCAGACTGGGAGCTGCTGGTCCCGGATAGGTGCAACTGAGGGCTTGGGGTGTGTAAATGGGGGAGCCTATGGTGGCCAGGGGAAGAGAGGAATTAAGATTGCCTCGAGGGAGACGAGAGGAAAGGTGGGCTAATAAGTGTGCTTCAAGCACTCAGTGGAGAGAGAACTAGCAGATTCAGCAATGTGTGCACGGAATACATTCTTGCTTGTGGAAGAACCTCCAGCTTCCCTTTCAGATGAAGGAGTATTTTTTTTAATGTATAGGTTGTTTTCCCTTTGCTAAGAAGGTTAGCAGCAGGCTATTTTTACCTTTTATTATGCAGGTGAGAGGTTTCTAATACCTGCATAGCAAGAACGGTTTTATTTCTCCCCTACTGACATACTGAGACACCCATTATCAAGCACTTCAAGATAACGCTAAGCCTCAAGGAGCTTCTTCACGATACTATTCTAGTAAAATCTAAAAGGAACCCGGAGGCTAACTCTTACTCACCCAATTCCAGATGTGAAGCTCTTAAATAAACAAACTGATAAACCCCAAACTACCTCTCTGACATTTACTCACTCAAATACTTTAAACAGCGAGAACTGGACATAGTCTACTGGATACGAGGGGGACAGGAGAGACATAAATCGTATATGCATTTAGTAACAACAAACAATGTCTTGGTCTTTTACCCTCCTATACTCGATTTAGTACAAGTGCAAGGGATGAAGCGCAAACCTTAACACTCCATTTGACTCTACCAAGTGATGGTCTGCTTAAACAATACATGCACAGAACAATAGCGAATCACTCTTTCCAATGGATCCTTTACACATATTCTATGAAAAAAGCCTTTTTCACATTTCTATTGTGAAACTTACCACCTTACTTTTTTAGCATTTATAAAATAAATGTTCATGGAA
Source organism: Triturus cristatus (assembly GCF_964204655.1). Taxonomy (NCBI): domain Eukaryota; kingdom Metazoa; phylum Chordata; class Amphibia; order Caudata; family Salamandridae; genus Triturus; species Triturus cristatus. The sequence continues at coordinate 409,810,452 of NC_140582.1, forward strand.
TTATCTGGACTGCAGTGTAGGTCTATCAGCAGCAGTTCCACGACTAATAAACCATCTGCATATTGCAATACTTAAACTTTCCCCCAAAATGTGGTTGATCTGCTTGAGTTTTCACAAATATAGAAAAACTAGAAGTATACAGGGAGAACTAAATGTGAAGATTCCATACATTCCATTTTCTAGCCTCATTCTTTTTGAGAACTCCTGATTTGAACCCATCAAGACTCGCACCCATGAGCTCGAATTGAGTGAGACCACAATTTGTTGTGCCCCTTTAGGAATGCCTTTTAGTTCTGGCCAAGCCTAGACCTTTTGTATTACTAAATATATTTACACGTTATACATGCTTACTTACAAGGGCTCTCAGCCCTCTTCATCCATTGGTTTTCTTTAGTGAAATCCACAGTTTGCTTCCACCCACCTCAGCATTCAGTATGGGGCACAGGGTCAGCCATCTTCAGACATGACCTGCACAATGCGCACATCAACACAATAGCCCCACCCCCCGTGTCTGAACCTACTGGTCTCATGTTTGCTTTAAGATATATATAGTTTCAAACAATTTTGTTTTAATGCAATGTGTACCTTCATACAAAGACCATCCACAAACAAGGGCCAGCATTATGCCAGAGAACAACGCCATCATAATATAGACCTCCGTAGCATACCAAGAATTTCAATCACTGTCAGTTGTTGGCAAGGTTAGAAGAGGACAGAAACCATACAGGCTCTCGCTCCAGTGTGCACACACAGGTGATGCACACACAAGCCAGAACGTCATCTGCCAATGCCAGACCTATTAGCTTTGCTAATGCTTTCCCCCCACCCCCGCCCCCATCTTTCCTATGTGTGGTCAAATTTATGAGGTGCGCGAGTATATCGACGAATACCACGCGCACCACTATTCCTCTTTGACATGCTTCTGGTACATTTAGATTTAACAGCAAGGTATATTAGAATCGGAGAAGTTCCTGCGAAATAGTACAAGTTGTAAAAAAAGAAAACCCTTAGATAATCTACCCAGCTCGTCAACTAACTTAGGAAAGTCTAAGCAAATAACTTTCCAATTGAATCCAAAAAAGAAATACAGCATCTTAAGAGCAGCCGTGAACGAATAACTATTTTGTAAATCAAATCTCCACAACAGAGATAGGTGCTGTCATACAAAGAATGTCTGGGCTGGACCGTTCCAATGGGGAGCAGGGTCGAGACTGATTTGAGTATGGCTGGGTTTAAACTAAAATGGCATTAGGGCGCAAAAAAAAACTATGGGTTCAGGCCCAGATCCTTGCACTGGGATGAAAGTTCGACGTAGTTCAGCATTCTGTCCATCAACTGTTCTCTTTGCATTTGTCAACCAAAGAACAAACAGGCTTATTATTATTTCATGTAGGTGGTCAGTGTGGTGAGGAGGAGCAAAACAAATGAAAAAAACAAACAATACAGTATAAAAAACGTGATTCCATTTACATCTGCTAACACAAATCAAATAAAACCCCATAGTGATCCAAATTTTAAAGTATTCTGGTTGCCCGCCGCCCTCCCAAAAACACATTTAGAACTAGACAACACAAACCACAGAAAACAAGCCATCTGCCAAATCTCGAATTTTGAATGAGTTGTTCTTGTTTCCCACGGTCTAGACAGATGAGAACAGTAACTGTTTCTGTTAAAAAATAAAATAAAGTCCTCCAGAGATTTCACGTGCTCTGTTTCAAGATTCCACGCGTGGCATCCCATCAGCTATTGAGGTCTTCGTTTTTATCTTAACAACACATTGAGCAATAGCAACGTAGTAATCGTTAACTCATTAAATGAGGAATGCGCTCTTTTTGACTTTTCCAGATTGCAAAGTAAGCAGCCGGGGCAATAATGCACTGGCCGAAGCCCTGCCCCGCCCCGGCCCTTTTGAAAGGTACGTCCTCCTCCAGCGAGCCTAACAAGTGACGCATGCCTACGCCGTGTAACGTTTATGACAGCGCTACTGCTGTGTGAGAGGCTGAGTCAAAGGTGCCCTCCTTATTTTCTCAAAGTCCTATTTGTAGAAGTAAAAACAACAAATGTGGTCCTACTTGAAGGGCAATGCGCGGGCTTTCTACACCAATCCCGTTCCTGGTATGGAAAAATCTCCTGGGAATAGGATTCGGGGGTGTGCGGAGGGAGGAGAAAAAGTAGTCAATGGAGGCGAAAGTAGCCGATGTGCTCCCTGCAAAACAACTCACGGTCGGTCAGCACGACCCAGAGTAGAGTTAACTGACACTGTTACAACTAAAGGAAGTAGTCGCATGCGTCCGCCAGTTTATGTCAGACACCAAAACACGAGCACGCCTGGAAACAGTAGCATTGAATGAAAGCTATACACACGCGATAACACTGAAAAGAAAAACCATCATATTGCCACCGAAACGACGCACATGGAGCGGTTTTCAAACGCAAAACGAAAGTCGTTAAGTTCGCATGCAATCGGGTTCCGCCATATGCTCGTTAATAATGACTGATATGCTCAAAAGAGAGGGTCGCCTCGCTAGCCCCGCCGAGTTGGAGGAGTGCGTGGCACGACCAGTGTGTTTGAAAGTGCTGACGGCGTGGAGCTGCGGCCGCTGGCACCGAAGCCGAGCCGCGCTCAGAGAAGTAAACAACCTGCTGCTCACAGCACCGCATCTCCTTTGCATAGGTGAGCGGTGCCGGGGGCGCCGGTTCCACCCGCCGCCGTGCACTGGAAGTCTGCCATACGGCGCACGTAAACAGTGCCACCCCCTTCAAGCATGTCTCACACTCCCAACCCAAAGACACGCAAACCACTAACCTGCTGACGGAAAGCGCCGGTCTGGCGCAGGTGGGTGTGCAGCGGTGATCACGGCCGCCCCCCGCCCGGGGACATGTTGCACTCTCCTGCCAGGAGGGCAGGAAGCTCCCACATCCGATGTCACTGACCCTGTAATACACCCTCAACTCCACAGGATTTTAGCCAAGAAGCTTGGTGAGGGGGGAACCACGCAGCGCTGGCCCAGGGGTAGCCTCGAGTAAGGAAGAGCCCGAGGGAGGCGCTACGAGCTCCCGGGCCAAGGCTGCCCTGCCCCCACCGTGCAGAGTGCCAGCTGCTGCCAGAGCTCGCGAGAGGCGGCCGGGCACCGCCCCCTCCCCGGGATCAGGGACCGGGCGCACACCGCCACCCACCGGCCCCTGGAGGCACCAGAGCTGCGCAGACTCGGCTCGGGAGAGACGCGTTGGTACCCGCGTTTACGGGCATGTTCCAGGGTCACCAGAGCCTAAGAAAACGGCTGAAAATATCCAGTGTTTTAAAATCGAGCGTGTAACCATATTAGACTTGGCCGTTCGGGAGGTGCGCCATCGCCTATGAGCCGTACTACCTGATATCTGCAATGTGTTTTCGTTTGTGTGTATTTTGAGTCCCACTTTATTTAATTGCAAAATAACCGGCCAAGTCCCTTACTATTTCATGTTGCCAGCCGCTGCGACCAGGGATGGAGTAGGCACGGACCTCACATCGGAGAAGGCGTGACTCACACGAATGACAGTCTCTCAGCCCCACTACTTCTTTTAAGCCTGTAATTGTAAATGCGCATGTCAGGCCGTGTGTAGGTGTGTCACACAGTCTGTCATGCGCACTTTTAAGCCTCTGGTGCGTGATGCATCAGCGCTGCATCAGAGAGCCTGGTGGGCAGACACCGAGGCCACCACTCTTTATTGTCAGATCGTTGGATTACCTCGCCCACTAACAGTCAGCCAATCCCGGAGCTACTCTCTGTTTTAAAGAGCGACGTGAGAATTGGCTGGCGGAGACGGAGTATGTCGTGTTGGTACCAGGATAACCTGAACTTGGAGAGGGAAACGTTACTGAAATAAAGCAATGCTGATTGCAGATTTGAAACAACAAAATGTAGTGGTTTCATCGCATTCAACAAAAGACTTATTATTCTTTTGACTTCTTTCACCGAGCGCAAATAAATAACGTGTTTAATTTATGATGTGTCAGGAGGGCTTATCTGCTGTGAAGTGGGTGAAAAGTTTGGCCATTTGTGCTCATTCTACAAAATCGTGTGCCAACAGAGGTTCGTCCCTCCCGCTTCCTTTAAAATACTTAGGTTGGGAAAGGACTTTGCTTCATTAATGCCTCCGGGAAACTAACCGCGTTCCAATTATAATTCAAATTGTAGACAGAATACCCAACAACCCGTTAAACAGAGCAAGACTCTTCGAATACCCTGTTGTGTCAGGAATCTTAGAAGGAGTTGTTTGGTCGAAAAAGCATTTTTCGATTTTCATTAATATGTGTACTTTTCTTATTTGCATTTCTTTGTTTATTTATTGTCTTCAGCATAAGCCATACTACCGTAAGTATAACAAGGATTGCCATTAAGTCTGGCTTATGAATGAAAGGGTTATTGATGAGTTTAGGCACTCAATAAATTATCATATGTGCACCCTGTCAATCATTTTTGCACTCGTGCATCCATTCATCCATCCTCTGGCTCAGTCTTGTATTTACCCTCTTACACAACCACAGTAAAACCCACACAACCACATATGCAAGATACATTTAAAGAATACAAGTAGAAAATAGGCTGTTGTCTCAACAGTGCAGTCATATGCTTGTTATAACAAAACCAAACAGAATCAGGCGTCCGTCTTGCAGAGGCATTGTAAACAGTCTATAGTTGTTTTAAAGTTCAAGCAAGACTCCTGCATTTAGAACCAACATGTTGGTGGTCGTCTTGAATATGTAAAACTCACACACTATGTACTATTGATGCAGCGGAGTTTACCAGCTCTACACATTCATACACACAACACTCATTTGGGCCCATATACATTCATACACTCCTTGAGCTAGCAAATATCCGCTGGTCATCAATTTTATTTTACCCTAGGAAAACTTTAAACCAGTATTCTTACCATTCCTGTCTCCTGATTAAATGTACGTTCGAAAGATCTAGTAGTAGATTGGAATAAGGAGGAATTACAATAATACATTTATCCTCTATTCAAAGAACCACAGACTCAGAAGGAGTTTTAAAGGTTTATCTGAATTAATAAATGTTGTGAGTCAAATTAGAATAAACATAGATATACCAGAATTCTCCATCAGGACAAATAGTACAGTTAGCTTATAATCGATTTGCAATTAATTAAGTTCTTGCAATGACAGCACCTGAGGAGAGAAAGAACTGAGAGCAAATAGGGAGCATTTAACCCCACAGTTAAATTTACCTAGAATATCAGACATCAGAATGTCAAGGATTCAGGACAGGTTCAGGACTGGAAAGATGACCTCTCCTAGTGTAACGCCAGCGTTACACCCCTCTCTGGTGCTACTCTCTCCGGCTCGGGCTTGTCCGGACCCCTTCCTAGATGTGCCTCCTCGGTTGTTCCGGGAATTTTCCCTAGTGTTGGATTCTTCAGTCAGATTGCAGCAAAATCGGGCAGCATCTCAGCATAGCATCAGCATCTCGTGGGTCAAGTGTGTCTAACTATCTAGAACTTACCTCTGTTATACCAATTCAAATGTATGATCCACCCCCAAATATTTCAATTCCATGTACACCCGCAATTTGATTGGGCCAAGCAGTGGGGTGAAGACGTCACACCATACTAAGTGCAATAACTTTCTTTAGTTCTGTTGTCTAGCTCCCAGCCCCTTAATTTTAATACCCAACCCACAAGCTTTATTCCCACAAATATTTCATATGTAGATCGATAAATCTGTAATACAATGTTTCATCTTCTTCCTCTCGTAGAGTCAGAAGTTGTTCCTTCCATGTCCTTGCTGGGCTTAGGGTTTGGCAGTCATACAATGCCTTCATTGGTTTCGGAACGAGAAGGGTTTCACGCATGCGTAGTTGTCGCAAAGGGTAGGGACATCGGTCCCCCTCCAAGGCCCAAATACAAACTATCAATAAAGTCAGAGAAGAACATGTTAGAATGCAAAATTAAATGAATTCACTGTATACCACTTACTCCTACTCTAACCCCATTTACTTAATAAATCTTTTGCATTAATGGCTTAGTAAAACTTGCATGGGTTAGTTTCAGCTCAGTATGTGCATTAATGCGATAGTTTCGAGCAGCCTTATTAAAAGCTATTGCGCAGCTGCAAAGATTTCCCCCAAGCGACAGAAGACGTCATACTACGTAGATGTAGTAGATGCATGTACAGAAGAGTTCCCGCATTTTTGGCGGCCATTTAAGGACACTCGGGTTACTTATTAGTAAAGCACATAGAAAAGCTTCCCCTTGATACGATATGTCAAATGTGGTGCATAATTAGTATTCACAGACAGGTTGATTATAATGTTACAGGTTATTCGAGAGGATTGCATACGAGCAAGTTTCTTTTTATGCTTAACCTTGCTCCATCAATCCCCTCTCTGATGGCATTTTATGCCATCACTAGATTCTATTAAATCAGATGCCAACTTTAGTATTCTACCATTTCGATTTTTTCAAGTCTTTTATTCCTTCCTGTATCCTTCTTAAATTGTGATCCTTTCATTCTTTTATAGATATTTCCCTTCAATTCTTCAAGTCGTATTTCGTCCAATTTTCTTTTCCTACACTTCTCATTCACTTAATACCTTTTTCTTTTTCTCTTGCATTTGTGGCAACACATTATCATCAGAACTAACAAAGTTATGCCCATGATCGGCAATAGTATTTGACCTAAGATACTCTTACCTATGTTAGAAAACCAACTACTAATGGTGGAAAAACTATGTGTTATTTTCTTCCATACACTGTCAACCTCCAGTGGTTTCAGTTCCTCTTTCAAATTTGTAATTTTTTTAATATACCTTCCAATTTCTACACTTTTATCAGGTATATATGTGCAACAATGTTGCACTTTCAACATTTTACAGACTCCACCCTCTTTGCTAATAAGATATCAAGGGCAAGTCGATTTTGAAAAACCATAGATCTTACAGCAACTAGTTCTGTATTGATCAGTAAAAATCCTCCAGAAGTGTCAGTAGATAACCGATCAACTGCTGTTGACAGATTTATCGAGAATTCAGCAGAACCCCCACTGAAGGTATTAATGCACCAAATATATCACCTACTATTTCAGAAAAACTAGCTCTTTTATATCAGGTTAGTTCATTGCTGTCATTATTGCTTCCAGTGATTCTCTTAACATGATAGACTTTAGGGAATACCATTCCGAAATAGCAACTCCCATACCAGCGATCAAGCAACCGAAAATAAGCTTTGTTTCCTCAAATATAATAAATTCCAGGAAATACTGGATCAGTTCCTCCTTTTAGTCCCCCAACCCCTAATTACTAGGAAGTTATGTTCACATTTACTGGAACCAATAAATGCATTGTTATATTCTGTTTTTAATCTATGGAGACAGATTTTCCCTTTCTTTTCAAAATCCAGAGACATAGCAGCATGAGTCTTGCCAGTTGCCATAAGATCTTCCCTTTCAGCCCATTTAGGTATCTGGGGTTTCGGTTCTGAGGCCCTTCTTTGTAAATCCTGTCTCCTCTGTTCTACTCGATTCAAAAATATCTTTTCTTCTTCATGTAATTTACATGTTAAGTTGCGTTTATGTGCATCAGCATCAGCTATATCTATTGTCTTAATTGTTAGGAAATATTCATCCATGAATTGTGAGTCTCTAGTACTAAGGACAGGGTTCATGTTCTTTCGCATAGGGACTTCTGAAAATATTACATCTACATTTGAATAATAATACTGCAGTTTTCCAGTTTTATAAAACAGACTAGCTAATACACTACATGAAATACCATACGTCAAGGGTAAATGATGATAAGTTACCCCTTCAGCTACTGTGTTTGGCAATTTCATGCAAAAATAACAATCACTAACTTCCATTGTTTCTACATAATGTACTAAAAGATTTGCAAATACATTTGTCAGTTTCGTTTGTATTCACCGTGTAGTGTAGATCTAACCCATCTGGTGTTTCTAAGTCTACTCTATCTGTTTTAATGTTTGCTACTTCTGTATGTGCATTAGTATTATTTAGCTTGTTCGTAACCATCAAATAAGGAATAGCTATTGCTAATATTACCCACATTATGAGGACTAATATTAAGCTACATACACAGATTCTACAACACTTCTTTATACAGCTTTGTTTTGGTTTTCCAGTAACTTTATCCTCAGACATTTTTGGCCAAGAAGGTTGTCTCTTCTTTAATTCAGAACCTGATATGAGATAACACCTTAAGCGTCTTCTCTCTTTCAAGTCGGTCTCACTTCTTCATCAATTCTTTCAACATTCAGCTCTTCATCACTTTCTTCATTTAAGTCGAGATTTTCAAAGTCTTCAAGAATAACATATGTCCGCTTAGGACCCTTGAACTTGTTATTCAATGTCTTTAATCTTTGACTCCTTCTTTTTGGCGTTGCTGTAGAAGGTCCAGATTGACTAGTTACTTCATTTACTTGATCAGGTTCTTCACTGATTGTCTTAAGTCGGTATTTCAGTCTCTTAATAATTCTTGGCCAATTATCACCTTTTCGACTTTTCTTAAATTTCACTGCACTGCCAGGTTCTTCAAGACTTCTTTTATTTTCCTTTAATTTTGGCACAACTTGATCAGCTTCGTCTTCAGATTTCCTCTCTATCTGACCTTGTCCAGGGCTTATTGTTCTGGCCTGTTCTGCCATTTATGGGTTCATCTACCTCAATCTGACCCTGTTCAGGATTAGTGATGTCTGGTTTTGCTTCGGTATCCTGAACTTGCATTTCTATGCCTATCTGGTCCTGTTCAGGTCTTTTTACCTCTTTACCTTCTTCTGCCTGTACGTTTTCTCTATAACCTATCTGTCCCTCCTCAGACTCAGGAATGGCGCTTTGGTTTTCTTCTGTCTGAGTATATTGTTCTTTCCTTAACTGTTCCTGCTCAGGCTCCCTAACAGTTGTTTCCCTATTCTCCTGAGCGAGTTCTTCTACACCTGACTGGTCCTCACTCTTTTCCTGTCTATCTAACTGTGCCCGACTCCTAGTTCTTTTAAATGCTTCAGGTATGTCCACCACTGGGATTCAGTCATCCTGATAAGTGCTCGGTTGTTCTTGGGCAGCTACCTCAGGATCTTCTATAGGAAGTTCTTCAGCTGCACAACCTTCAGCAACATCCGTTTCTCATTTCAAATGAAACTCTTCTTCAGGAGCTGGTACCCTTTTGGTATTACTTTCATGGATCCAATTAGGCAATCCTGCACACTTTACAGCTGTTTAAGTAGTCAGTATAACTTGATGCTGTTTCTCCCACATTGGTCCTAGGCATGATTCTCGAGTGTGATTCTTCACAACTACCCAGTCACCGGGATTCAGATCATGCGATTGGCTTAGCTGTCTGTTGAAAGCGTCATCCCCAACCTGATAAGAGATAGAACGCACTCTGTCAGCCAACTCTTTGCAATACTCCAAAACCAAGTCATCAGTTATATTCAACAGCTTGTGTCCTGGTACACATGCCTGTCTCATGGCTCTTCCCATGAGTATTTCTTGAGGACTCAATCCAGTATTCTTGTCTGGAATACTTCTGAGTCCCATCAGAACCAGAGGTAAAGCATCAGGCCATTCCAGTGGGGTGGATGCACACACCTTTCCGAGTCTTGACTTGATTGTGCCATTTAATTGATCTCCTACCCCAGAAGCCTCTGGTCGGTAAGCGCAGTGCAATTTTTGTTCGACTTTGAATGCTTCACAAATCAGACCGTCTATCTGATTCAATCGTTACTGGAAAACCAAATCTAGGGATGAGTTCTCTGAATAAAAGTTTAGCCACTGTCAAGCTGTCATTTCTTCGGGTCGGGTATGCTTCCACCTACTTTAAAAATAAACAAACTATGACAAGTACATATTTCAACCCTCGACAAGCAGGCAGTTGAATGAAATCCAATTGAAGTCTTACAAAAGGACCCTCTGCCTTTCCAATCTTTCCCATACAGACCACAGTTTTCCTGCCAGGATTCATTCGTTGACATATTAAACATCTTTGGCAAAGACTCTCTGCTACATTCCTGAACTTAGCGTTAAACCAATCTTGTCTGAAAAGTCAAATCATTGCATCTCTGCCCACATGTGTGTCTCCATGGTACATTCTAGCCATTGGTGCAAGCATACTGTCTGGCATAACTGGTCTGCCATCATAACAAACCCACACACCATCTTCTGCCCTTCTTTGACATCCTATGTTCACCCACTCTTCCTTTCCTCTCATGTTTAGTGCATCCTGCAGATCTTTCTTCTCCCAGGTTCCCACTCCTGCAAGTAGCATAAGTTGGTAGCTGATTTCACAAGTTTCGATTTGCCTGTTTAAGGCAATTTTATGCCTTGCACAGTGTTTAGCCACCAGGTCAGCATATCGGTTATCGGCTGCCACATAGTCATCTCCTGATTCGTGAGCAGCACACTTAACCACGACCACCTCTTTTGGTAATTGAATTGCCTCAATTAATTCTTTCACGAAAATTAAATTTTAAATAGGGGTCCCTGAGGAAGTCAGGAAATCCCTCTGCATCCACAATTGGCCAAAATCATGCACAACCCCATAACCATATTGACTGTCAGTGAATATAGTTACTCTCCAATTTTTCCCAATTTTGCATGCTTTAATTAAAGCGATTAATTCAGCTACTTGTGCAGATCTGACTTCCGGTAAATAGGATGCCTTGACTATTCCAGTTAATGTACACACAGCGTAAGCAGCACTCAATCCACCCTCCTCGTGTTGCATGCATGAGCTGTCTACAAATAGCTCATGATCAGCAAATTTCAAGGGTTCTTGTATGTCAGGACGTGGTTTGGTGCTAAGTTCGGTCACATCAAGACATTCATGTTCAACCTCATCTTTCACTTCTTCTTCATAAGGACCAGGTAGTAAAGTGGCTGGATTAAGAACAGTACACCTCACTGTAGTCACGTTTTCAGCCCCCAGCATTATTCTTTCATATTTTGTCAGCCTACTGGGAGTAAGGTACTGCGTTTGGGTTCTGGTTAGCAGAATCACCACTGCATGAGGAACATACGCCTTGACAGGGTGTCCCATCACAATTGACTCACTCTGTTCTATGCTTACACAAGTTGCGGCTACAACTTTCAGCCAACCTGGTAATGCACAGGCCACAGGATCCAAGGTAGCAGAAAAATATGCCACTGGCCTTCTCATCAATCCATGTCTCTGTGTCAGAACTGAAAGTGCACAATTACCCCGCTCATAGCAGAATAATGCAAATTCTTTTGAATAGTCTGGCATTCCTAAAGTAGGTGCTTCACACAAACACTCTCGCAACTTTCTAAAAGATCCCATGCTTTCATCATCCCATTCTATAGGATCTGTTGCTCTCTTTCTGGTCATCTGTATCAGGGGTTTGGCTAGTAAAGCAAACCCTACAATCCACTGCCTACAATACCCTACAACTCCAAGGAACATTCTTATTTCTTTGTGGGTTTGTGGCAACTGCATTTGTCTTATTATTCTGATTCTTTCAGAAGTCACTCTTCTAAACCCTCTTTTTATTTGATGTCCAAAGTATTTAACTGAATTTTTACAAAATTGAAGTTTCTCAGGGGACACTTTATGTCTACCCTTTGCCAAATAATTTAGTAGTGCAATTGAATCAATAACACAGTCATCTCTTGTATTTGACGCCACCAATAGGTCGTCAATATATTGCACCAAGACTGACTCTGGGCAACACAAGAGATTCAAGGCTTCTTTTGAGAATCTGATTGAAAATTGAAGGACTTTCTGTGTACCTTTGAGGCACACAAATCCACACATAAACATGCTCTTCAAATTTGAACGAAAATAAAAACTTGCTATCTGGATGCAATGGAATAGAAAAGAATGCATGACATAAATCGATTACTGTGAACCATCCTGCTTTCCATGGTATCTGATAAAGAATCACAGCTGGGTTAGGCACTACTGGGCAGCATGGTACAACAATCTTAATAATTTTCCTAAGATCTTGAACCACCCTATACTTCCCGTTAGGTTTCTTAATACCAATTATAGGTGAGTTACAAGGGCTACTCATTATTTCTTTCAAGATGCCTTGTTTGACCAATCGCTCAATCTCTGCTGCAACACCTGCTTTTACTTCTGGACTCATTTTGTATTGTCGGGTATTCGGATAAACAGCACCTTGTTTCACTGTCACTTTTACGGGATCTACATTTGGCATTAATCCTATTTCTTTTCCAGAAAAATCCCATATCTCTGCAGCTACAGTCAGTTTGACTTCAGCAGGTAATTCATTTTGGGTTACCATTAAATATAATTCATTTAGTTCTGTTCTCTGTTTAGCTAACATGAACTTGTAAACTCCATCTTCATCTGGGGTTTGTATCGCAACACCATCCGGTGTACAAAATATAGTGCAATTAATTTTGTACAACAAGTCCCTTCCAAGCAAATTTACAGGGCTTGAATCACATACCACAAATTTATGCATTTCTTTAAAATTTCCAATTCGCACCTCCATTGGTTCTGTGATCGGAGTTCTAATCCGTTTGTTCAAAACACCTACGACTTGGATGTCTTCACCCGAGAGGGGCAGGTTAGGAATGTCTGCTGTTCTCACAGTAGACCTGGTAGCACCAGTATCCAACAAGAAAGTGATATCATTTCCTTCTACTTTACCTTCTACGTATGGACCTGACTGATCTACCGGTAGGGATGCGCCAAGTACGCACTCCCCTTCCTCCCCCCTCAGGCACCGTCATTCCGTCAATTAGGGGATCCTGCAAAAGAAACTGTGATGTTTTCTTACCACTTCCTTCTGGAAATCCGGCGCCACACTGTACTTGGCTTGACTCACAAAATGTGACTTAGGGGCAGGTGGCAATTTACTCTGAACATCTATATCTTGTTGCTGATGACTCATCAACACCTCATTCTGCGACTGTGGATTTAAATTTTGATTCGGGCCATTATTAACTTGTAAGACTTAACACTCGTTCATCCAGTGCCCCAATTTCCCGCACCCATGACAGGGAAACCTTTTCTTTGCCTCTTCCCGATTCAACCTTCCCCGTGGTTTTCCCCCATTATTGTCCCCTTGACCCTTTGCCCTTCCTTGACTTTCTGACTGTTTATTTAATTGAAGTTCTTGCTGTTCAGCCAATTTTACTTGGGCCCACATTACTTTTTCTTCTAACGCTTTTCGTTTGTTATCAATTTCGTCCCCACAATATTTAGCATATTTTAAAATTTAATCAATATTCTTTGATTGCCAACACAACATGTGCTGCTTAATCATTTGGGATATATCTAATCTCAATCCTGTCACAAATCGATACACAAAATGAGTCGTCCGTATTTTCTAAACTTTCAAACCCACCTGTAAGAGATGCTCGTAGTATGCATGTACAGACTAATTTTTCTCTTGGGTGGTTCTATCTATTTTTACCCAATCTGTTTCTTTCGAGGGAATTTTACTCTTCAGAAAAGTGATTATTTGATGATATTTTTTCATTACATCTTCTGACGGGGCTCCTGTCTTTGCATCTCTTGGATATTCTTCACTAGGCCAATCTATAGTAATTTTGCACTCTGTCCACAAATCCGCAGGTACTACTATATCGAACAAAGCATCCAGATCCTTTAACAGAACCTTTGAAACTTTCACAAACCTCTCAACTTATCTGTACCACTCCACTGGTTTCTCTCTCAATTTTGGAAAATCATTTGTAAACGACAAAATATCCTGTCTAGTCCAGGGTACATGTACGTACCCCCCTCCGGGTACTTCCCTCATCGGATACAACCTCTCAGCCTTCTCTGTTTCCCTCATGGCATAATCAGATCTCATTCGATTTACCTGTGCTTCTTCCTTTTTCTTAGCCCACCTAACTTTCCATCTTTCAAGATCTCCCAATTTTTGTAGCAGAAATAACAACTCCTTGATCTGTAACTTTCTTCCAGACACATTCATGTTTTCCAAATCTTTATCAGAAAATTCTGCCCTATATGGTTCCTGCAACACTTTTGACTTCCCTATGTCAATTCCCATTTCCGATGCCAAATTTGTCAGTTTTTCATGAAATGCCTCTGTATTTCGTGTAATGCTTCTACAAATAAACGGTAATTCTTCCTCAGTGTATGTGTTTCATCTGTCTAGACACACATTTCCAGCAACCATTTCTTCCAATTCTACTTTCAATTTGAAAATGTCCAATCGTTTTGGCTGAGACTTTGGTTTCTCTATTTCTTGAGACCATCTCTCTATATCTTCTGGGGTTACTATTGTGGCACTTCTAGTTCTTGATGATGTTTCTAGTCTAACTTCCTTCGAACAACGGCAAATTTCTATTCGGGGTTTCCATCATTGGCTCTCTTATGGGCATATCCATTAATGATATTCCTGATTCACCTTCACTTGCTTGGTTATCTACTATTATCTTTTCTTTTCTTGCTTCTATGCTCGAGGTAGGTATTACAGGAACTTTAGGACAGTTTGATTTTTCTCCATACAATGGAACTACAGGACCTATTGTCACTGCTATGGTCAATGCTTCAGGATATGCGTTTATCTGAGCTATTCTCTGGATCAATTCATCTCTATTTTTATTTATTACTTCTTTTTCTTGAACTACCCTGTCTGCTGTGTTCTTCCATTAAAGCTTCCGTACTCAGGAAATGCTAATATTCCATCATGTTTTGTGTATTCTACCCAATTTTCTAACCATACACAGGTATGATAGCCTCTTCCCACCATCATGTATGATGCAGGCATATTAGGAGGCGGAATAAGAATCCCCTCTCTACTCTTAATGGATTTGTCCTTTTTAAAATAATTTGTAACTTTTTGTATAAATGACATTTTCCTCTTTTCTCCGTACATTGCGTACTTATGCTGGTTAAGGTACTGTTCGTAAGCAAACCCTACAAATCCCCTGTCTGGACGAGTCCCTGTTAATGTTGGATCGTACATGGAAACTCCACTATCTATTATTATTCTTTGGATTTCTATTTTGATGACCAATCAGACGCTTGCTTTAATTTTTAATGATTCTCCAATACCAGCGCGTTTTCTATTCTGAAGACCAATCTGCTTCTACGTTGTTCGCTCACCCAGCCAATGCTTGTGCGGCTTTTCTTGTGACGTCAGTATGATGAATACAGGCCCCAGCTAGGCCCGCAGGACACAAGGGTTCGCTCTCCTGTAACGGAATCTATAAGGAAGTTGGCACGGAAACTGCAAAGTACAAAGACAGCATTTATTAACCCTTAAGGGTGGTCCTACAATCCACACAACACTCTTCAGTATTGCATAGAGTAGCACAAAGAACTTGCGTACACAGTCCCCTTTTATACACAACAGAGGGGCTCATAAGTGGGTGGATACAACATGAGGCTGAAGAACATTACCATTTATGGTCATTTTCGATACTGAATCAATATGTGGGCGGAGCTAACACACTCCTTGAGCCCGCGAAAACATGGTCAAGCAAGGCTAACTCATAACAGATGTGGTCAAGTCTGGGCATGTGCCAGATGGACAAAGGAGCTATTTATAGACTGTTACTAGGCAGATTACAAGAGCAACTAACACAGAGGTTGGACTCTTCTCGTGGGGAACACGTGGAAGCATAACAATACAAAATGGAGTCCGAACTTCGGTCAACATAACAGAGAAAACATGATCTATAAGAGGGGAATTAATGTCTTTAGTAAATGCTTAATCACATCGTTGTTTCAATTTACAACAGACGACCCTTTCAGCATTTACTGAAGACATCCGGCTTGTTAGAATAATCATCATATATATCAATTATCATCATCTCTTCTACTTCCTTAGCTAAACGTTTCTGATAAGTGACATTGGCAATAGCTTTCACATCGGGGATACAAAATGATACACATGATGAGCAGAGTAAAGGACCACACTGAATGCAGATACAGCATGAAAACAGAACCGCTACAATAATGCAGAGACCAGTTAGAACCTTCCATCCCCAGGCAGTAATTAACGCCCAAAACCATCCAGAAAAGGACCAAGTGCAGTTTTCTGTATGGATCTCAGCTGCAATTTTATGCAGTTTATTGATGGCATTATAAACTGATGGCGTATGATCAGGGATAAACACACAACAGCTACTTCCAATAATTTTACATGCTCCTCCTCTGTCAGCTAGCATAACGTCTAATACCATACGATTCTGCAATGCAACAATTCTAGTAATCTGTAATTTCTCCGTAAGATTCCCAAGAGCAGCAGCAGTCTGATTTGTCACAGCTTCTACCACTCTTGTTAACCTTCGGATCTTCCTACTGTTCAGGGCAGCTCCAACAAAGAAAAACAGTCCTAAGTTAAAATCAATATACTGTTGCAGACTGGTATCAGTCTGATCTACATCATCAATTGATAAAGTACGTTTATGTCTATTTACAGTCACATTATTCAATAATTTC
The DNA here is from genome assembly GCF_964204655.1 of Triturus cristatus. Classification (NCBI taxonomy): domain Eukaryota; kingdom Metazoa; phylum Chordata; class Amphibia; order Caudata; family Salamandridae; genus Triturus; species Triturus cristatus. Next base: position 409,826,873 of record NC_140582.1, read on the forward strand.
AGATCCTTATGATAAGATGCGGGTGCTAGGAATACAGGAGGTAATAGAAATGATACATAGCATACCCCAGACCACCCAGCCGGCAGACGGTAGTAACCTTTATTTCCACACACAAAATACGTATTATGGGAGGCCAAGTAGGTACTATTGTTCAACCCATCAATATTCAAAACAGTAATGCAATCACTAACACCAACTGGAATAAAACCCACACTCTGGACACACAGGTCCGCTTGAGCTTGTGCTACTTGAATTACAAACTTGTCCTTTCCCACAGTGTCTCTTGTGTTCGTAAAGATGTAGGGAATGGATTCATTGTCTGGTCGGTACTCTTCCCACTCCCAAATTGTCCCATTCGCTTGTGGATACCCATTTTTGTCTTGATGGCATTCTTTATTGAGTCTGAAGACCAATCGTCCCACTGTTGGTTTCCGAGTAGCAAAAAGCAAAGTATACCATGCTCTACAAGAGCCATTATGAGAGAAAGGAAGCGGTATAAATGGCGTTCCTCCTTTCTTCTGGTGAGCTGGCATCATCCCACATATCCAACAGTTCGTAGCATTCGTAGCAACGTGGGTATGATGCAGCATCTGGATGAAAGTGTTATTCAAGTAAGATTGTCGATGCTTCAACTCTTGATACGGTAACGTATAAAAGTAGTGCTCCTCAGGCACCGGAGTTGTCAATACAAGAATCTTCCGAACGGGAGTTACATCCTCCACGAACCATGTGGTTATCCCAACAATGGCTACTGTCAACATGAACCCTACTGCACAAAGGATTTTCTTTTTCTCCATGTCAAGGTAAAGATAAGAATAAAACCAATATCTTCCTGAAACTAAAAGGTCTGTCAGAACTCTTCCCCTTGGGCAGCGGTTGATTTCTTCACCAGCGGGCCAAGACGGGTGTCGCTACACTAATGCAGGGCTGATCCCCCCCCTTGCCTCATCGGCTCTCCGTTTCACTAACCCAAGGGCCGTTCTGACAGTATGTCCCGGTACTGGAAAACTCACTTCCTTGGTCGAAGATGATATCGCCTTCCTCCAGGAGTCGCGTGGTCCGGAAAGAGCTCCTCAGTGGCGTTTGGCTCCGCAGTACGGCCTGTCTCTGCAGCCAAGATTTCTCGTTGATCGGTCAGCACGGCAGGTTCCACCAATCCGGGCGGCACCTTCCTACAGTGCAGAGAGTGGATCCAATTCTTTCGGTTGGAGACTCGCACAGCCGTCCTCGTTGCGAGGAGGACCTGCTCAGGGCCCACCCATCTCGGTTCCAAGCTGTTCGTCCTGTCGAAAACTTTCACCATGACATGGTCACCGGGCCGGAGACCATGTCCTTCGCCGGTAGACCGATCAGGGAGCGCCTCTCGGACCTGTTGATGGATAGAAACCAAGTTATCCGTTAACTGTGCCAGGTAATCGCTCATCATTACACAAGGTACATCATACATAGCCTTAGGTCTTGGTGGACCCCAAATATTCATTGGGCGTCCGAAGACAATTTCATAAGGTGTAAGGCCAGTTCGAGAGTGTGGTACCGATCTAATTGACAATAACGCCAGTGGCAGAGCGTCTGGCCAAGTCAAAGACGTTGAAGCTTGAATTTTAGCGATCTTAAGCTTCAGTGTACCATTATACTTCTCAACTAGGCCTGCAGACTGAGGGTGAAACACGGCGTGGAACTTCTGGGTGATGCCCAGGCCCTTCAAGACGTACTTTATAACATCCGCTACAAAGTGAGGGCCGTTATCACTCCACAGAAGTCTACAGACGCCATATCGAGGGAAGAACTCTTTCAGCAGCATCTTCGCAGTAGTCATTGCAGTATTGTCTTTCGTAGGGTACGCTTCAACCCATTTGCTGAAAGCGCAGACCACTACTAGGACATACTTCAGATTATTACAGCGCTCAAGCTGGATGTAATCCATCTGCAAAACCTCGAAGGGCGCAGTAGGTGTCACAAATCCTCCTGCTGGAGTTCGAGTACCCTTTCCTGGGTTATACCTCAGGCAGATCATACAGGTCTGCACCACCCTCTTCGCTGTGCTAGCAATCTCTGGATGCTCCCAGACTTGGGTAAGCAATTTCACAATTGCGGAAGCTCCAACATGTGCTAGCCCATGTGCCATCTGAACCATAGGCTGTACAAAAGCCGTAGGTAATTTCCATCTATCCATCTGCTTATTTCTCCAGCAACCCTCATCATCCAATTCTCCCTCACTAGCCCATTGTTCCCGCTCTTTGTCAGAAGCGGTCCTTTGCATTTCTCGCACTTCCTCCTTCGCATCATGCCATCTTTCCACCTGTGACTTTACTACATACACGGCAGTAGTACCGGGCTGCATCGCAGTTTCCCGTGCTACTCGATCTGCCAACGCATTCCCTTCTCCAACTTTGTCAACTACTTTCCTATGGGCGCTACACTTAACGATGGCAATTTTCTTTGGGTATGTCAATGCGGTTAAAAGATTGTGAACTAACTCTCCATGCATTATCTGTACTCCATGTGACGTTAAAAACCCTCTCTCCTTCCAGAGTAGGCCGAAATCGTGCGCTACTCCGAAAGCATAGCGGCTATCTGTATAAACATTCACACATAGTCCTGTACTGAGCTCACATGCTCGTGTTAATGCTATCAGTTCCGCTGCTTGAGCTGATTTCTGTGGTATGCGTGCTGTCTCCACTATCGTTTGCAATGTGGTAATCGCATACGCTGCTGAAGTCGTACCATCTGGTAGCTTCAGGCATGACCCGTCCACCCACAGTTCTCCATCTACATCTGGAAAGGGCGTATCCTGGAGATCAATACGACCCTTTGTTTGTTCCTCAGTCACGAGAATACAATCATGCGCTTTCCGCGCCTCAGGCTGGGTTTCGGGGTATGGCAACAATGTTGCCGGGTTTAACTTTACGCACCTTTTTAACGTAATATGAGGAGCCAAAAGCGTCAACTCATATCCCGTTAAACGGGCGCTGGTCAAATGCTGCGTCTTCGTTTGATTGAGTAGGGCATCGACAGCATGGGGGACTAATACCAACAACTTATGAGATAACACAATTCCCTCACTTTGGCGTATTGACACAGCTGTCGCCGCAACCGAGCGAAAACACCCCGGTAATGCTCGGGCGACAGGATCAAGTACAGCCGAAAAATATGCACAAGGGCGCTGCTTATCGCCGTGCATCTGCACTAAAACTGACAATGCACATCCATCTCTCTCATGCACATACAACGAAAAGGGTTTTGCATAATCAGGGGTCCCTAACACTGGTGCTGAACAAAGGGCCTGCCGTAGTTGCTGAAAAGCAGTATCACACTCATCTGACCAAGGGATTGGGGTAGGCGTGTCCTTTGTCAAAAGGGCTAACAATGGCTTAGCTATGTGCGAAAACCCCAATATCCACTGTCTACAAAAAGAAACAAGACCCAGAAATGCACGCACATCCTTCTGTGTGGACGGTCTCGGTGTATCCAGAATTACTTGGATACGATCCGGTGTGAGTGCACGTCCCTCCTTAGACAAAAGGTGACCCAAATAAGTCACCTTTGGTCTACAGAATTGCAATTTCTTCCTAGATACCTTATGATTGTGGGATGCTAAAAAGGAAAGTAAGGATAACGTACTTTTTTCACACAACTCCAGGGTGTCAGCCGCCAGCAAGATGTCATCAACATATTGAATAAGGGCGACCCCCTCGAGCAGTACAAAGGAATCCAATTGTCGTTTCAGAGCCTGACTGTAAATGCTAGGGCTTTCTGTATAGCCCTGGGGAATCCTACAGAAACGATAAGATCTATTATTCAATGTAAACCCAAAAAGATATCGGCTATCAGGGTGAATGGGAATGGAAAAGAAAGCATTCTTCAAATCAATCACTGAGAACATGGTCGCCGTAGGCGGGACCAAAGTAAGCAACGTCGTGATATCGGAAACCACTGGGTACTGAGGTATCACGATCTTGTTCACTTCTCTCAAATCAATTATAAACCGATAAACTCTGGCATCCGTATCCTTTTTCAGTATGGGAAGGATCGGACTGTTACAAATGTTGTAGGGGACTTCCTCCACTACCCCTACCGCCATCAAATCCTGCACTATCTGTATGAGAGCCTCCTCGCCCTCCTGGGAAATACGGTACTGTGGGAGGCGTGGTAACACCGCCCCCTCCTTGACGCTAATGTGGACCGGTGGAATCACCATTTGTCCCACATCAGTATCCGAAGTTGCCCACAAAGCACGAGGGAGGGTAGCTAACAGCGCATCCTCTGACATCGTACACATCCGTTCTGATCGGGGGTAATTGTCATTCAGTATTACCCGTACACCAGCAGGGGAGCAACGGATCGTAGCCCTAAAATGCTTTAACATATCAAGACCCATAATGTTGTCCGGTGTGTACGGGGCAAGCAGAAACGGACAGGGTGCAGAAAAAGAATCAACCTTAAACATGAGGGGCTGTGAAAGAGGGCTTCGGGAGAGCGTTCCGTCAAACCCTACCGATGTGACCATTAAGCCGGATGGGGGAGCCCCCGGAACCAATTGCTTAGACAGTGCACTACGTGTCGCTCCTGTATCCACTAGGAACTGATCAGTAGAGCCCAAAACCTCAGCCGATACATAAGGGCCCTTCTGATCGACCGGCACCTCAACTGATTCTAACCCCCATCCAACGCATTCCTATGCATGCTGAGAGTCATGGTACCCCGACCGGTCAATCCCCGACGCTTGGTACTGATGCTGGCGATCAAAAACGTTTGATCTATCGCGGTGCTGTCCAGCAGAGTCAAAACGAGCCTGTTCGTTAGAATTCCCTCGAAAGTTCGAGAAACCCCCTCTACCTCGCGGGCCACCATAGGTATGCCCCTGACGCGATGCATGCAACACCGGGCAGTCCCTAGCCCAATGACCCGATTGCTTACAATACGCACATTGGTTCCTATTTAAATCAGATCGGCCCGAGGGAGGACCATAAGATCCTCCCCTACCTCTATTACTACCCCGCCGGGGCGGGCCATAGACTTGTGCCAACATCACCTTTGTTTTCAAATCTTTCGATTTCTTTTCCTCCTGGCCCTTTGCTTCTTGCTCCTGACGCTCATAATACTGGGCGATAGTCAGGAGGGCCGTCGGTGTAGCGGAGGACCAAGAACTTTCACTCGCTTTTAACCGGGCCGCAACTGCCGGCAGCAGATTAGCCACATATTTATCCGCAAAAAGGTGGCGACCCGTATCGTCAGTAAGCGACTGGCCACTAAAATCATGAAACGTCTCCTCAAAGCGCGTAAAAAAGTCCGCAACTGACTCGTCAACTTTCTGTTTACATGCAGCTAACATATTCCAGTCAATCTTTTTAGGGGGGATAATTGTCTTTAACTTAGCCACAATAGCAGCAGGGAGATCTAAAATATTCTGGGGCGGTTTCTGCGCAGGCTTCCTCTCCCTATCCTCATCCTCCAGTTCAGACCATCGAGCCTTAAAAGTTGCAACATCATCTACCTTTCGCACAGATCGCCACATGTCCGGTGGTAGAATAAGCCCAAAGAACAAATCTATATCTGCTAGAGTCATAACGGAAGAATTCAAGGCCCCCTCGACTTCTTCGTAGAAGGCCGCTGGATTCTTGCGGGGGTCAGGCAGCGCATTCTTTAATGCCATCACATCAGCTCTATGCCACGGAGTATAAACCCAATTATACACAAAATATCCCTTAGCATCGGCGGAGGTAATGTCCGAGCTAGTCCCCGCTCCTTTAGGAGGAACATACAAAGGCGCCGCCTCGCGCATTGGCTTAGCATGCACTAGATCGCTCTTATCTGATTGAGAGGTGGATGAGTGGCCTTCTGCGGTACACGAATCCGACTGCGTCTCCTCCCCTGCTCGTTGGCGCGCTTTTTCTCTATGGGCCAGCACCGCGTCCCGCAAGGCGAATAGCCGCCGAGCCGTATCAGGAGCCTTAGAGGGAGAAAAAACACCATCATGCAATGCTTTAGCATCCGATGTCACTTCTTCAGGCTCAAAGACACTAGAATATTTCCGAAAAGCGGCAATCACTTCCTCAGCGAAATGGTTCAAAAAATACAATCTCTCTCTATCCTGCCACGACCCCCAAGTATGGAACAATTCATCCACGGACACCTTACCCTTAAGTGCACGGAAGGAAATTTGCCGAAGCTCAGCCATATGCTCAGCCGATAACACGGACCGCGTATCTACCTTACCCGTACCCGGGACGGAATCTTGTGGCCTCGGAGCAGATGCGCCAACATAAGGGGGCGGAGAGCGATCTAGTAAATAAAAATCATCATCAAGATTATTAAGGACAGGATAGAGTGGCCGAACAGCATATTGACCCGAGACTTGCAGCCTACGCTCTTTCTCTTGTCTCTCTGTCTGCTCTCTGTCCTCCCGACGCTTTGCTTCCTGGGCTCGCACATGATCATTCTTCCGTTGTTCTTTATCAAACAGCGCTTTCTCACGCTTCTCTCGCTCACGCACCTCCTTCACCCACAACCGTACACACTCAAACATATCCTGACGAGCACGCCGCTTACACATACACTGTTCCACATACTCAATCTTACGTATATCAAACGATCCATACAAAGGCCATCGTAACTCAGGATCTTTTTTTGTATATTTCCTCCATACTGTGCTGTACATTATGGAAGAAAGACCATGCTTCACATACATATCCCTATTAGGAGTCCCCTCTGGGGGAGCTGGAGCAGATTCCTCGAGGTTCAACCGGTTCCCAAAACAGCAGCACCACTTACGGAGTGCGCTGAAAGCAGGCATGCTCAGAAATAATGCAAAATGTGCAATATTATAGAAAAGAAATGGCACTTAATCGTTGCGCCGTTCAAAGTTACACAGCTCCGGAGAAATCTCTCCACATTACCTGCCTATATGTGTTGCAACGCATATATATTTTCACAAAGACAAATACAAAATATGACTAGTCATCACAAATCAAACTCAAATAGCCAGATCAGGCTTCAAAAACTCGGAGCAAGCACCGTACACCGGTTCTTACCAATCAAGAGTCCAGATTCCAACTGCCAAGCTCCACAATCGCCCAAACGGCTTTCACGGCAAGACCGACAGAAGAGGTCTCAGTCGAGGACCGGCGCCACCCAGACGGTCAGCTCGGAAGGGAAGGAAGAAAAACCTCGGGATGCCAGGGCTAAGACGCCGCTGGCAGTGATCACGTCCCCGGCCAAATTCCTCACCTTCGTCGCGACCAGTCCTTCGAGCATCCGAGTCGCCGATGAGCCCCACGTGACGGGCGCCAATTGATGAATACAGGCCCCAGCTAGGCCCGCAGGACACAAGGGTTCGCTCTCCTGTAACGGAATCTATAAGGAAGTTGGCACGGAAACTGCAAAGTACAAAGACAGCATTTATTAACCCTTAAGGGTGGTCCTACAATCCACACAACACTCTTCAGTATTGCATAGAGTAGCACAAAGAACTTGCGTACACAGTCCCCTTTTATACACAACAGAGGGGCTCATAAGTGGGTGGATACAACATGAGGCTGAAGAACATTACCATTTATGGTCATTTTCGATACTGAATCGATATGTGGGCGGAGCTAACACACTCCTTGAGCCCGCGAAAACATGGTCAAGCAAGGCTAACTGATAACAGATGTGGTCAAGTCTGGGCATGTGCCAGATGGACAAAGGAGCTATTTATAGACTGTTACTAGGCAGATTACAAGAGCAACTAACACAGAGGTTGGACTCTTCTCGTGGGGAACACGTGGAAGCATAACAATACAAAATGGAGTCCGAACTTCGGTCAACATAACAGAGAAAACATGATCTATAAGAGGGGAATTAATGTCTTTAGTAAATGCTTAATCACATCGTTGTTTCAATTTACAACAAGTATCGCTCCTTACCACTGACCCCTCCTTTACAGTTTCGCATCAGCTACACACCCGCTATTCCAACCAATCCCAGCGCGGCTCTCAGTGATGTCAGTGCAGCACCCGCAACTGACCCCTCGTTTACAAGGTAACGCAAAACTTATTTTCTCACAAATTTCCACACAACTTTCATTAATTAACAAAACATACAAACATTCGCTATTATGTCTGACCCACTAATTCAAAGAATAGCAAGAATTTCTTTTACTGCGAGTAAAACCCTTCCGCTTACTCTTCACGCACTACGAGTAAACCTTTCTGCCTCCTCTTCCCAAAAGCATCAGAGAACCTGCTACTCCTTCAGTATTACCCTTTCTAGGTGATTTAATACCAAGCTTTTACCAGCGAACTCCTCACTACCAATTATTCTCACTATCATACAAGAAATTATTCCCTAACGTTGTGCTTCCAGTGCTGCGTAATTTTCAGCACTTTCTCGATCCAGACCAATAACCTCACTGCAGTGTGGCTTCCATTTACCACCCGCTATTCAATATTCCCGGGAATTTCCAGACAACATACAACAATAAATAACAGGTTTTGGTTAAAACACAAATCAATAATTCAAATCTCAAATACAATCCTCACCTAACTAACTATACTAACCATGTCCTCTGCTACCAAGAAAAACTGATGCTGCGTAGTTTTCCAGCTCTACACATTCATACACACAACACTCATTTGGGCCCATATACATTCATACACTCAATGAGCTACCAAATATCCGCTGGTCATCAATTTTATTTTACCCTAGGAAACCTTTACACCAGTATTCTTACCATTCCTGTCTCCTGAGGAAATGTACGTTCGAAAGATCTAGTAGTAGATTAGAATAAGGAGGAATTACAATAATACATTTATTCTTTATTCAAAGAACCACAGACTCAGAAGGAGTTTTAAAGGTTTATCTAAATTAATAAATGTTGTGAGTCAAATTAGAATACACATAGATATACCAGAATTCTCCATCAGGACAAATAGTACAGTTAGCTTATAATCGATTTGCAATTAATTAAGTTCTTGCAATGACAGCACCTGAGGAGAGAAAGAACTGAGAGCAAATACGGAGCATTTAACCCCACAGTTATATTTACCTAGAATGGTGTGAGGACCTAGACATCAGAATGTCAAGGATTCAGGACAGGTTCAGGACTGGAAAGACGACCTCTCCTAGTGTAACACCAGCGTTACACCCCTCTCTGGTGCTACTCTCCGGCTCGTCCGGACCCCTACCTAGATGTGCCTCCTCGGTTGTTCCGCAAACTTTCCCTAGAGTTGGATTCTTCAGTCAGATTGCAGCAAAATCGGGCAGCATCTCAGCATAGCATCAGCATCTTGTGGGTCAAGTGTGTCGAACTATCTAGAACTTACCTCTGTTGTACCAATTCAAATGTATGATCCACCCCCAAATGTTTCAATTCCATGTACACCCGCAATTTGATTGGGCCAAGCAGTGGGGTGAGGACATCACACCATACTAAGTGCAATAACTTTCTTTAGTTCTATTGTCTTGCTCCCCGCCCCTTAATTTTAATACCCACAAGCTTTATTCCCACAAGTATTTCATATGTAGATCGATAAATCTGTAATACAATGTTTCATCTTCTTCCTCTCGTAGGGTCAGAAGTTGTTCCTTCCATGTCCTTGCTGGGCTTAGGGTTTGGCAGTCACCCAATGACTTCATTGGTCTCAGAACGAGAAGGGTTTCATGCATGCGTAGTTGTCGCAAAGGGTAGGGACATCGGTCACCCTCCAAGGCCCAAATACGAACTATCAATAAACTCAGAGAAGAATATGTTAGAATACAAAATTAAATAAATTCACTTTATACCACTTACTCCTACTCTAACCCCATTTACTTAATAAATCTTTTGCATTAATGGCTTAGTAAAACTTGCATGGGTTAGTTTCAGCTCAGCATGTGCATTAATGCGATAGTTTCGAGCAGCCATATTAAAAGCTATTGTGCAGCTGCAAAGATTTCCCCCCAAGCGACAGAAGGCATCATACTACGTAGATGTAGTAGATGCATGCGAAGAAGAGTTCCCGCATTTTTGGCGGCCATTTTAGGACACTCGGGTTACTTATTAGTAAATCACATAGAAAAGCTTCCCTTTGCTACGATATGTAAAATGTGGTGCCTAATTAGTATTCACAGACAGGTTGATTATAATGTTACAGGTTATTCGAGAGGATTGCATACGAGCAAGTTTCTTTTTATGCTTATCCTTGCTCCATCACTACAGCGTTCCATAATGGTTGTCTGGTTAAACCAAGTCAAGTAAAAATTGTATTTCGTTTGGAACCCGACCGAGATCAATAATTATTACAATTGTATACATTTTAATAGCAATTAAACAGACTAACTTGTTTGGAGGAGATTTATTACACCAATCAGTTCATTTGTTGTAGTAAGTTTCCATGTCAAATACAATGGTATTATAAAAAGCTTTCTAGCATCGACAACAGTCACATTTGGACATATAAAAAGTAATGGTTTAAGCTCTTGGAGCCTGCCGTCACAAAGATAAAAATTTTCTCTCAGACTACCACTACCAGTCCAGTGCCTTTTATAATCATTCAAGGGTAATAGACCCAATCATGACATGAGTATAATTCATCTGCCATTCTGATCCAGGAAGAAGGATAAATATTTTTGCGTATGCTTAAAAAATGATTAGAGTAACATATGAATATTTTTAAAGTCGAGCAGTGAGCAATGTCAATCAAATAACTTATTCTGGGGCTGCATTTTTTAAAAACAACTTAAGTTGAGCAGGAGTCAACACCTGTAAATGAACAAGAGCACATTGCATTTCAGATGAACAACCCTGAGGTTTGCATAAAAAGCTTCCTCTTTTGCACTGTCAGTAAATGTCTCTCGCTTTATCAATTCTCTTAAAGTGTCTTCAGAAGCGTGTTATGGGTTGTAAGTCCACCTGAGCACATTAGCTGTAGATAAAAAAAATAGGCACTGGTGAGAGCAAATTCCAGTCATAGAGCTTGTGCTGGAGTAGCTTGACTAAGAGAAATACATTTATTTAGAATCTTCCCTTCATATACATTTATAGAAAACAATATATATTGAAGAATATATTCTAGCGCATACAATAGAATTGAATGAATTGGTACTCTTTCGTGTGTGTGTGTATGTATATATATATATATATATATATTCACTGAAAAAACCATAGGTTTCAGGCACGTTATACTTAGGAATTAGCATTTAAAAAACCTTAAAAATTCACTGAAAAAACCATAGGTTTCAGGGGCGTTATAGTTAGCTGGACTTTTCACTCGTACAAAACCATTGAAATTCCCCCATTATAGTTAGTTCAGCTAACTATAACTCGCGTGCCCGCAATGCACTGCTGATGACGTCACATATTACATCACTCATGACATGGTCAGTGACATCACTCATGACATCACTGATGACATCTCAAATGACATCACTGATGACATCATTGATGACATCATCCAGTGAATGTGTGTTTTTCTGAAAATTACATATGTTTTATATGTATATCTCAAGGTCGATGGAAGAATAAATGGGTATATAAGTGTCTAAATGGATGATTTGTTTTTGAAAAATTGATTTTATAACTGACTGATTAAGTGTATCTTAGTGAATACATGGCTTAGTGAGTCATGTTTAAATATGTAAATATCTGTATCAGTCTCTCACTTTCTGTATAAGTGGCTGCATGGGTTGGTGAGTAGCTATATGAGTGTCTACATAGGTTATTAGTCGTTTTTTTGAGTATCAGTATGAGTGTCTGAGTGTCTGTATGATTCGGTGGGGGGTATTACGTAGTGCATAGGTGCATGAATGAGTGACTCACTGTTTGTATGTGTTGAAGACAGCATGTGTGCAGGACTGTATGGGTGGATGTGAGGAAATATGAATTTTTATGGTCAATTGTGTCCCCTATCTTAGACCCCAACGGCTCCATGTACATGCTACAAGTACATGTATGTTCCCTCCAGTTCCAGCTATGAAGACGCAAATACATGTGCGTCCAACGTCAACATGTCCTCTTTCAGATCCACCATGAATGGGTCAAATATTCCATTCCTAAGTATGATTGGCCACCGACTTTATATGGTTCACTTTTCTAGTTTTCCAGTTCAGGCGAGTAGGCCCTGAATTCTGTCATCAAGCCATTTCATGCTTCTGCCTCTGAAATGCTCCAGCCTGGACCTGCATCCGTATCCATGAACTTTGTCCTACTCCCTGCGCGGCTAACGGTGCCTGACACGGCCTGTTGCCTGCCAAAAACTGTATTCAGCCTTCAAGTTATCTGCTCCGCTCCTCATCCAATGCATTCCTGTCTAGTAGTTTAGGTAAACATCCTTCCAGCTACCGAGCAAAGAGCTTGGCCTCGCTGTCTTTTTGCAAATAATTCATAGCCCCTGTTACCATGGAAGATTCCTGCCCCCTCGCATCTCATGTAGACACATAGACGCTTGTACATGCACTAACAGTCAGTATAGAATAGATTCCGTCCGAGAAACCTTTCCTTTTGGATAACACAGTTCCTTAAACAAAGATATTAGATACGATTTGGGATTAGGTTGACCTGACCCCCCCAGACTTCTGTCTCCACATGTAGAGCTAAATGTCAATTCCCCTTTACCCTCTAGTTGAACGTCAATCACACGTCATGCGGCTGCGCGCGCATCTCTGCCAAATATTTCTGCTGACACTGCAGGATTCTCTTATGGATCCACCCACTTGTGACATCATTTTAAATGAAGTTTCTAGTATACGCCTGTATTTACGCCTACTTTTCATTACGTATGTGTATTCTTATCTGTATTATCAGCTGTTACGCCTCCTGCATCTGTCTTAATGCAATGCTTTTCATATATATAGTATTACTTGTCAATAATGTATTGCCTATCCCTTCCTGAACCTTCGTGGTGATGGAATAAGATTGCCTAGTTCGAACTATGATTCCTTTGTAAGGAATAAAGCCCTTTTCAGAACCTCTAATACCACGGATTCTGCCTCTTATTTTGACTGAGTTATTCTTACTAGACTTTACCGCATAAAAAATAGTACAGGTAATTTGAATATTTACCACATAAATTGGCGCCCGAACAGGGACACTTTCTCATCTCACGCGCCGGAGGTGCGTTGCAGGCCCGGTCCTCTGCCACAGCTGAACGGACAAAAACGCGTACCCGCAGGATTTCCTGTATCTCCCTCCGGCCAAGCGGGGGTGACTGAGGCTGCGATCAACACCCAGACGAGGCGGTGAGAAGTGCGAAGTATCCCGACCAGAGCCTAGCTGAGAGAGCAAGATCCGAGGTATACAGAGGCCCACCAGGTTCCGAAGTTCCGAGTCGAGTCGAGTCCAGTCCGGTCCAGTTCAGTTCAGTTCCGAGGCCTTCCGTTCCGTGCTACCCGGTGAGTACCATTGCTGGGGAGGCAGTTAGACGTGCACATTGGTTTGTGCCGGTCCTGACGGGTTTGGGTACACAAATCCGGTCTGCACTGTTTTAGCAGTGTATCTGTACTGTTTAGCAGTATATCCAGTATGTTCATATATATATAATCTAGTATTATCTAGTATTAGTATTATGTCAGTAGTTAGTTTTCTCTTAATTATCATTGTTCGTTAAATGTTAAATGTTAAATGTTTTACTGTGTTCAAAAATTGTGGTATGAATGAGTGTTCATTATTGTGTTTTTTCGTATTAATTGTGTTCAAGTCCAGTTCAAGTAAGAATCAAGTAGCAAGGTTTAAAAATGCCGTTCTTTTCAAAATTAAGACAGATCAAAACTAGAAAAGGAGTACTCGAAGAAGCTGTTCCTATTCCACCTAGGGATACTCCAGGGTATTTTATGTATCATAAACATGGCTTAGATGCCGTGTTATATCTTGACTTATGGGTGGACTACACCAAGGATCTAGCAGAAAGTCAGAGATGGCCCGCAGCTGGGACATGGGATGCAGATTGCATCATGAGAGTAGAAGAAGAATTATGGAAAAAGAAAGCCAGACAGTCACAGAAAGATGCCATTGAACTATGGCGTAAAGAATCGCATAGGCGCACAGAGAAAGCGCTCAGACTGGAAGAGAAAAGTAGGGAGAACTCAAATAAAGCCCGAGAAAATATATTAATTGAGGAAGGTACCCGAGTAAAAACAGAACAAGTAGACAGGCAACGAAACACTCTTATGAATGGTATGTATCCTCTCTTGGCCGAAGGTTTACCTAAGGCCACCCCGGAAATACCGAAAGATTTGCCGCCCCCATTACTCCCGATTAAAGCACATCCCAAGACCGCAAAGGATATTTTCCTTTCCTCCTATTTAGACGATGTAGCTCCCGAATATGTTAATGTTCCGCCACACACACCACCTGTCGATGGTGCTCAACGCCGAGATCATCCGCCCCCAACTCCGCAACTACAAACTCCTCCGCACAATCCAACTTTTCCTGCATCCGCAGTTTCTACCTTACATCCCACAAACCCTTTTATGCCTAGCACCTCAGAAGGTGCGACAGGAGGTGCGGCAGCAATTTTTGCCACACCACCATTACGAAGTAAAGCGTCTCTTAGGGATTTAGCAAACCAACGTACACCACAAATAGCAACGTCCGACATGTTTAAGGAACATCTTATAGATTGTAGATATGATCCAGTGCCCGGTAAAAATGACAGAATGCTGCTATCATCACTACGTATACGACGAGCTTCAACGTATTTAACGACATTACCAGGAATGATTAAACATTTAGACAATATATATCGCTTTGTCCAAACAGGGCAAGGCCCTGAAAGTATTGACGAAGCCATGGAATACCAGAAAGTGGATGTACAGAGACTATTGTTACGCTTCTTCATAAACTGCTTGATCAGAGACAGAGATAGGTCCGAGGTAGATCAGGATGAAATGCAAGTCCTTACCAGATGGGGTCAGAATATATCAGAGGGAAAACACGATAAACAGACGTATAGTAGCTATGTGCCGAAAGATCCGCAAGGAAGTAGAACGAACACATAAAGCCAGATCGGAGGCAGACAAAACTGAATCAGAGGGAGAGGAGGAGGAAGAATCAGAAATGCCCACAGGACAATTAGAAACGATTGCTTATGTAGGTAGGGGAAGATCTTGTAACAATACCCGATACTTTAATGACCCGATACGTCCGATACGTCCAGAATGTAACAGACATTTTCAGACCCCTATGCTAATTGCGAAGTCCCCTGAACACTTATTCCAGGCTGCTGATAAATTACTCCGAGACCGAAGGGGGTATCATATGCTCGATTCTATGGATGAACAAGAATTAGCCAGGTCAGCAGTACAATGGGCTGACAGTTCTGAAAAATACAGTGATGATGCGTTAGCACACACGTTTTTGAATCTTACCCCAGAAGAACAGCGTTTAGCTGGTATATACATGATACAGCACCTCGTTATATTGTATAGAAGCCAACGTTCCGATCCTGGTCCCCTACCTGATATATTGATAGAACTACTCACGAATACATGGAGAGGTTCGGGTACTGATTTAATTAAAGAAATTCTAGAACATCGACACCAGTACACTGTCTTCGTATGCCCAGAACATGTTTCAGTTCCCCCCAAGTTGGAAAGAAAAACGTATCACATAGACAGACAGAATCCCTTACGCGAAGTGCACCCAATCAGAGGCGAAGACAATACTTTTAAACGCGTGTTTGTGTACACGCCCATAACTAAAATTGAATTATTAGAAATGAAGAAAGTAGTACCTAGCCATGACAAAGACCCAGCAGGTTTCCACCGTGAGATAAAAGACATGTTACTCATGGGAGAGTATACTTATCCGGACATTATGAAAATATTAAAAGTTTTATTGCCTGCCGGTATTTACGAGAAACTCAAAGAAAAGGAATGGGAGGTGGGAGACCAAAAGATAGAGTGGACAGCATTAGAAAACGAAGAAAAAGCCCGAGCTGCAGGTTCAGGGCTTGGGGAAAAGACTACAGCGTTACCAGGATTATTAGTGCAGGTACTACCACGTTTATTAACTACAAAAAAGGAAGACTGGGGTGCAATTTCAGCCTGTAAACAAAAACAAGATGAAGACACTAGTGATTTCTATTCCCGATTTGAAAAATGTTTTGGTATTAATAGTGGCATAAAAGCAAGTAGTGAGTCGTATCCACATCTGTTTGTGACAAAATTAGTTGAGAATTCCCTGCCCCAAGTTAAAGGTAGAGTACTAAAATTCGAGAGTACCTGGCAAGGTAACACACCGTCACAGATGTTACAAATGTTACAATATCATCACAATAGAATTAGAGAAGAACAAGAAAATGAACAAAGACGTATGAAGGACACGAAAATGAAAATGCTTGTTGCACAGTCAGTTCCAGCTGATGGTCATAAAAGGGGTACAACACAGTCCAATGATTCAGTAGATCCTGTTAGAGGAACATGCAACTATTGTAAACAGCCAGGTCATTATATACACGATTGCGCAGTTCTAAAACATAATATCTCTACGGGTAGAACCAAGGAGAGACCACGTCCGCCTAGACAGGATCAGATCCAACAACAAGTACCTCAGAATACACAGCCTATGCCAGTTCCACAACAGAATGCACCACAACAACAACAACAACCACAACAACAGCCCCAGCCTATTGCTGCAACACAAAACACGACACAACAGATGTACCAGTATGCACAAAATGACTATCCAGAGTATCAGCGCTACACATGAAATAGCCTAGAGAGGGAAGTTGGCCCACCCCTTATTGAGGTCCCCGTAGATCAAGAAGGTCCTTACGTACAGAGTCAAGTATTAGGGAAAGACAGAAAGTTTCTACTCGATACAGGGGCAAGCAGAACCACTATCCGTCACAGCGAAGTCCCAGGGGTACCCCTCTCAGGCTCACAAAATATTTCCCTTGGTTTTTCAGGAAAGCCCACTATTAATGAAGTATCGCAACCGCTTGCATTATCGGTCGGTCCATTAACATGGACTACAGATCTATTGCTCACAAAATCATGCCCAGAAAACTTGTTAGGTATAAAAACATTGAAAGCTCTAGGAGCTGTAATATGTTGTTCTCCGGAAGGAGTACGACTATTTTTGCGTGACTTTAAAGGTCACTATGTGTCTAGAGACATGGATCATCGGTTACAGAATCTACCTGCACATTTATGGGCACAAGGCCCCACTGATGTAGGTTGTATGCACATTACACCATATCGAGTTACACTCAAAACAGGAGTAGTATTACCACGAATACGTCAATACAAGTTACCGCCAGATGCTGTTGTGGCTTTACTGCAAATCATTGACGAGCTCATTGCACAAGGAGTGGTTGCAGAAACGGACTCCAATATATGTAATTCCCCGATAATTCCGATTCTTAAACGAACTGATCCAAAGGCACCACCAGTATATCGATTAGTTATCGATCTGCGAGAATTAAATAAATGCATTGTACCACAATACCCTGTGGTCCCAGATATCTCTTCATTGCTAACAGCCATAGATTCAGAAGCAACGTTCTTTACTGTAATTGACCTCAAGAACGCTTTCTTTAGCGTCCCAATAGATCCGGAAAGCCAATATTTGTTCGGATTCAGTTTAAATGGACGAAGTTTTAAATTCACACGCGCACCTCAAGGATTCACAGAAAGCCCCAGCATCTATAGCCAAGCATTGAAAAGAGAACTTGACAGTATCCACATGCCAGCTAACACTGCCTTGCTTCAATACGTCGATGATCTGCTGATCACCGCCCGAAACGAACCTGAATGCGAAAAAGCATCACTGACGGTTTTACATTTCCTAGCCGACAAGGGGCACAAGGTGTCCCCTTCAAAGCTGCAATTCTGTGTCCAGCAAGTTGTGTACCTTGGGCACTTGCTGTCCAAGGGGGGAAGACAGCTTACACCCGACCGTATCCAGTTAATTGTTAACATGCCGATACCCAAGACACAAAAGGAGGTACGGGCATTCATAGGCCTCACTTCGTACTGTAGGCAGTGGATCCCTCAATATGCATTTCTAGCAAAACCACTCATTCAGTTGACAACACAGGAGGCAGCGACATCAACTGTCCTCCCTTGGACTCAGGAACATACGCAAGCTTTTGAAAGCTTAAAGAAAGCTTTATGTCAAGCACCTGTTTTAGCAACACCATGTTACAGCAAACGTTTTACACTTTTTGTTACAGAACGAGAAGGTACTGCTTTGTCAGTACTCACGCAGGAACAAGCAGGATCACATAAGCCATGTGCTTATTTTTCCAGTACATTAGATCCCGTAGCTCAGGCTCTTCCTGCGTGCCCGAAATCAGTCGCAGCAACAGCTTTAGCAATCCGACAAAGCGATGCCATAGTGTTAGGACATCAATTGACAGTACAAGTACCACATGCAGTAGAGGTTCTCTTGAACCGGACCCAAACACAACACTTGACCATAGCAAGACTGACGGGTTATGAATTAACATTGTTCCAGCCACACATAGAAATCAGACGTTGTAGTACATTAAATCCTGCCACACTTTTGCCAGTAAGTGGAACAGACCCATTGGCACATGATTGTATTGAAGTCATTACTATTACGACGAAACCCAGACAAGACTTGACCGATATTCCATTATCAGATCCAGACCTGACATTGTATGTAGATGGTTCATGCATGAGAACAAGTACAGGAGAGTTAGTGGCCGCTTATGCAGTCACAACAGACACTGAAGTTATTGAAACAAATTGGATAGACACCCTGTCAGCTCAAGCAGCAGAGCTCATCGCTCTGACACAAGCCTGTATTCAAGCCAAAAATAAGAAAGTCAACATATACACAGATTCACGTTATGCATTCGGAGTCGTCCATGACTTCGGCGTGCTTTGGCAAGAGAGAGGTTATTTAACTTCTCACGATGCCCACATCCAGCACGGTCCCCTTATTCAAGCTCTATTAGATGCAATACATCTGCCGACTGCAATATCGATTATGAAGTGTAAAGCCCATACAAAAGTGACTGACATTATTTCTCAGGGTAACGACCTAGCTGACAGAACAGCTAAACAGACTGCTCAGAATCAGACTCATACAACTGACACGACAAAGACAATAGTTCCGACAACAACACGCTGCATGACAGTTAAGGATCCTGCCCTTGATGTAATTGACATACAGACACATGCTACACCAGAAGAAATAAAGAAATGGACTGAATTAGGAGGGATCCAAACGGATCAAGGATGGATGACAAAGGGAAAATCTATATGGTTTCTCCCCGACTCAATGGTTCAAGTCATCATTAACACAATACATAGTCCAGCGCACCTAGGAGAGAAAGCTATGCTAGACAGTATTCAACACATTTGGTTCAATAAACACTTGCGAGCAGCAGCTAAACAGAAAGTACGTACCTGTATGATTTGCTGTCAGTTCAATCCAGGAAAAGGCGTACCTGTAGAACAGGGTGGATTTCAAACCCCCGATCACCCTTTTGAAGTCCTCCAGATGGATTATATCCAGATGGAACGATGTCGAGGATTCAAATATGTCCTCGTAGTTGTATGCGCTCTTTCCCGATGGACAGAGGCGTATCCCGTCTCAGATTACACTGCCCCGACTACTGCCAAACAGTTAGTTCGAGAATTCTTCCCACGGTACGGTTTGCCCCGTGTCGTGTACTCAGATAACGGCCAACCGTTCTCATCCGAGCTAATGAAACATGTTTCACTTTTGTTAGGCTATCAATGGAAATTCCACTGTGTCCGACATCCCGAGGCAGCAGGTCTCGTGGAGCGGCATAATCAAACTTTGAAAATTAGACTGTCCAAAGTATGTAGAGAAAAAGGTGTTGACTGGATAGTAGCTTTACCAGTTGCGCTCTTTTACATGAGAATGGTAGCACACTCTCGAACAGGGCTATCCCCGTATGAGGTGATCTTCGGTAGACCACCAAATATGTGGGGGACGCCTATACCCCGTAAAATAACTGATGTTGATAGTAATATGCTGACAGATTATCTGGCTTCCTTGATGTCTGCACTACAATCTTGTCGTTCACAGGTAGCTGCAGCTTTTCCCGATAACACTGAGGTGAAGCCCCATGACGTGGTTCCGGGAGACCTGGTGCTGATAAGGAACTTCGACAGAAGGAACCCGCTGGAGCCTCGCTGGCAGTCGCCTAAACTCGTCTTATTAACCACAAGGACAGCTGTGAAGATTGAGGGACGTAAAGGGTGGTTGCACTCGAGCCATATCAAAAAATTTCATGGACTATCATCCGACTTGAATTATCCGCCCTGCATTCCCTCACAGATTGACTCGAAACTCCCCCTGGTTGAACAAACTGAAAAAGAAAACTATAAACTGAAACTAAGGTCTAGCAAGTCAGACAATTTGATTGTTTAAGTCCTCTTCAAGGTGAATCGGTTGAATTTGTCTCTGACATGTATCCTCTAGACCGAAATAGAGAGAGAAATAGACAGAAACAGCTAAAAAAATATGCGTACTGTAAATCACTTCGTAGTCACTGCATAGTGACATTGTTAATTATGTTTTTTCTAAGTCTTCTGATTATTATTACTAGTATGTTATTACACATGTATTACCCTATTTCCAAGCGTGCTTTCAATGTTACTGCCGAACATTCTTTTAGCGAACTACCCCCGCATGAGTTGTCCTATAGATTTGCGCTGCGCAACAACACATTCATTAGTATGTTACATCATTCTCATCAGACCAGCAATGCTACAAATTGTTGGATATGTGGCCGACTCCCCCCCTATCAGAAATACAAGGGAGTTCTACCTCTCTTCCCGTATCCATTCACCCACAATGGCTCCTGTGGAGCATGGTTTAGTTTGATTAATTCCCTAGATTCAAATTCAGTAGTTTATCAAGACAACTGGGTTTGGGGAAACCTGAACCTAGTTTTACTTAAAGTCTGCTACCCTAACAAGGAGGGACTTCCCAAAAGAACCGGAACTGATCTAGAAAATGAAGTATATGGATTAGGTAACTTTACACTTAATCTCATGATCTTGAATGTTGAATCCGAAACTATACCAATCTTGCCCGCTATGTCAGTATTTCCAGTTAGAGGCGAATTATGTGTAAGAAAGAATGGTTCAATTCACATGGGCCATAGCAAATGTACCACTGTAATAGAATTCAGTGATAAAGGCAAATCTACGTTTAGAGCTTCTCGTCATTCCTACTTCATCTGTGGTCACACCGCATACATACGCCTACCCCTAGATTGGGATGGTACCTGTTACATTGCGTTCCTTCTGCCACCTGTTTTCCTAGCCCCGCCTGATTACCATAGGAATACCCATTTAGTACACAATAGACAGCAGAGAGATCTCCCGATCGTCGACTACACCGAAACAGCATGGGAGCAATACACAGATTTCAATAAAGGTTTCTTTCCCTACATAGGTACAGTCACTAATAGTAAGTTGATACGTAGATTAACTAGAACCCTTGAAGCAGTAGTGAATGAAACTACTTCCGCCTTAGGCAACTTAACAGAGTAGCAGTCTGCGATGCGGATTGTTGTTCTTCAAAATCGTCTTGTCCATGACGTCATCCTGGCCGATAGGGGTGGAGCTTGTAGGGTCATCGGATCAAGTTGCTGTGTTTTCATACCAGAAAACGCGCCATCAGTATATAAAGCCATAACTCGACTTCATAAGATCGTAAGCCAGATACACCAGAATCCAGGCACCTGGACTTGGTCCGGTTGGTTCTGGAGCGTGTTGTCAGCCTGGGGATGGAGGATCCTATCCTTCCTAGGTATTGGCTTTCTCATTCTATTCAGTTGCTGCTTGTGTCTACAATGTGGGCCAGCGATTTGTGGTCTGTGTGCCACATCGTGTATCCCGCCTTCGAATTTTCACTCAAGATCCCGGAAGAAGAAAGAAGAACAAATGATGCTATATGAACAGATTGATGGATTGATGAAGATGGATATTTCATAAGGGTCCGTAGGGGACAAGGAGGGAATGAGGAAATATGAATTTTTATGGTCAATTGTGTCCCCTATCTTAGACCCCAACGGCTCCATGTACATGCTACAAGTACATGTATGTTCCCTCCAGTTCCAGCTATGAAGACGCAAATACATGTGCGTCCAACGTCAACATGTCCTCTTTCAGATCCACCATGAATGGGTCAAATATTCCATTCCTAAGTATGATTGGCCACCGACTTTATATGGTTCACTTTTCTAGTTTTCCAGTTCAGGCGAGTAGGCCCTGAATTCTGTCATCAAGCCATTTCATGCTTCTGCCTCTGAAATGCTCCAGCCTGGACCTGCATCCGTATCCATGAACTTTGTCCTACTCCCTGCGCGGCTAACGGTGCCTGACACGGCCTGTTGCCTGCCAAAAACTGTATTCAGCCTTCAAGTTATCTG
This sequence comes from Triturus cristatus, assembly GCF_964204655.1. Classification (NCBI taxonomy): domain Eukaryota; kingdom Metazoa; phylum Chordata; class Amphibia; order Caudata; family Salamandridae; genus Triturus; species Triturus cristatus. The sequence goes on from NC_140582.1 coordinate 409,849,213, forward strand.
CTCCGCTCCTCATCCAATGCATTCCTGTCTAGTAGTTTAGGTAAACATCCTTCCAGCTACCGAGCAAAGAGCTTGGCCTCGCTGTCTTTTTGCAAATAATTCATAGCCCCTGTTACCATGGAAGATTCCTGCCCCCTCGCATCTCATGTAGACACATAGACGCTTGTACATGCACTAACAGTCAGTATAGAATAGATTCAGTCCGAGAAACCTTTCCTTTTGGATAACACAGTTCCTTAAACAAAGATATTAGATACGATTTGGGATTAGGTTGACCTGACCCCCCCAGACTTCTGTCTCCACATGTAGAGCTAAATGTCAATTCCCCTTCACCCTCTAGTTGAACGTCAATCACACGTCATGCGGCTGCGCACATCTCTGCCAAATATTTCTGCTGACACTGCAGGATTCTCTTATGGATCCACCCACTTGTGACATCATTTTAAATGACGTTTCTAGTATACGCCTGTATTTACGCCTACTTTTCATTACGTATGTGTATTCTTATCTGTATTATCAGTTGTTACGCCTCCTGCATCTGTCTTAATGCAATGCTTTTCATATATATAGTATTACTTGTCAATAATGTATTGCCTATCCCTTCCTGAACCTTCGTGGTGATGGAATAAGATTGCCTAGTTCGAACTATGATTCCTTTGTAAGGAATAAAGCCCTTTTCAGAACCTCTAATACCACGGATTCTGCCTCTTATTTTGACTGAGTTATTCTTACTAGACTTTACCGCATAAAAAATAGTACAGGTAATTTGAATATTTACCACAGATGAGTGTGTGCATGGGTGTGTTAGTGAGTGAATGACTGTCTCAATAGTGTCTTTATGAGTAACTACATATGTTTTAAACTAGTATATGTGACTATTGGTGTATATAAGTGAGTATATGTGAGAGTGAGAGATTGGAAGAGTTCCTGTATGAATAAGTATGTGTTTCTATAAGTGATTGTTTAAAAGGCTAAGTATGTGTAAGTTTCTATAGAAGTAAGTGTGGTGGTGTGTGTATACCTGTATATGCAAGTAAATGGATGTTTGATTCTTTATTAGCATGAGTGACTATGTGTGTGAGTAACTCTATGGATGAGTGCTGTTGTGTAACAGGATGTATAGGTGTATGAGTACATATGATGAGTGAGTACATGTATGAGTGACTGTATAGGACTGTTGGTGAATGAGTGGATGTGTATGTGGATCTTAGAATTACTGAATAGGTTGTTGTATCTGGTATTGGTATGTCCATTGTTTTGAAAGTTTTAGTTTCTATTTTTGAATGTGTGTATCAAAGGTTATATTGGGGGAGAGGTGGTCTGCCACTCTATCACAAGGTTGATGTCATCAGTGATGTCATCATTGATGTCATTTGAGATGTCATCAGTGATGTCATGAGTGATGTCACTTACCATGTCATGAGTGATGTAATATGTGACGTCATCAGCAGTGCATTGCGGGCACGCAAGTTATAGTTAGCTGAACTAACTATAACGGGGGAATTTCAATGGTCTTGTATGAGTGAAAAGTCCAGCTAACTATAACGCCCCTGAAACCTATGGTTTTTTCAGTGAATTTCAAAGGTTTTTTAAATGCTAATTTCTAACTATGCCTACAGAGATAGGACATGTGAAGAAAGAAGAAAAAACGCACAGAAAGAAAAAAAAGAAATGCAGAAAGAAGCAACAGAAGTCCTCAAAGACGAAGAAAAGTGCAGGAAGAAGGATAACGTGCAGAAAGAACAAACAGAAGAGCAGAAAGAAGCCTTGTTGCAAAATCATCCTGTACCCTCAACTTTTTCAGACGGATACTGGTAGTAACTGAGTCTGACTAACCAGTCCTAGAGCCAGTGCTATGTTAAAAGACACTCAGAATACAGTGAAAACACCTACATACACTAGGGAACACTATGCGTTGGGGTCCCCCTGTGATTAGCATGACCTCCTCTGTAAGCCCCTAGTATATAATAGGGCAGGGGATTAAAACTACCTCCTAAAACACGCCACAGGGCGTGTTTGCACATGTCACCTCAGGCCCCGTCCCCTCCCTTCCCCACTGTGTAAACACGCCCTGTGGCCGTTTTAAGTTGGGAGATTAAGTCCCCTTGAATCCTGAGGGTCCCTAGGGTCCAACTAGACCACTAGGTACCTCCAGTAAGCGCCACAGAGCTGCGTTGCAGAGAGATGTAAAAAGGGGCACGGCCTAGACCACCTCTCTGCAACGCAGCGCAGTGGCGCTTATGGGAAGCACCTGGGGGTCTAGTTGGCCCTCAGGGTCCCTCAGGATTGAAGGGGAATTATTTCCCCAACTTAAAACGCGCCAAAGGGCGTGTTTGCACACGTTAACTCAGGCCCCGTCCCCTCCCTTCTCCACTGTGTAAACACGCCCTGTGGCCGTTTTAAGTTGGGAGATTAAGTCCCCTTGAATCCTGAGGGTCCCTAAGGGCGAAATAGCCCACTAGGTACGTCCAGTAAGCGCCATTGCAGAGAGGTGTAAAAAGGGGTACGGCCTGCACCACCTCTCTGCAACGCAGAGCAGTGGGGCTTACTGGAAGCACCTGGTGGGCTAGTTGGCCCCCAGGGTCCCTCAGGATTGAAAGGGAATTATTTCCCCAACTTAAAACGTGCCAAAGGGCGTGTTTGCACACGTCACCTCAGGCCCCGTCCACTCCCTTCACCACTGTGTAAACGTGCCCTGTGGCCGTTCGAAGTTGAGAGATTAAGTCCCCTTGAATCCTAAGGGTCCCTAGGGTCAAACTAGCCCACTAGGTACCTCCAGTAAGCGCCACAGAGCTGCGTTGCATGGAGGTGTAAAAAGGGGCGTGGCCTCAGAACACCTGTCTGCAACGCAGCTCCCTGGCGCATACTGGAGATACCTGTTGGGCTAGTTGGCCCTCAGGGACCCTCAGTATTGAAGGGGGAATTAATTCCCCAACTTACAACTGGCCAGGGGGCGCGTTTGCAGAGTGCTGCAAGGAGGGGGCGTGGCCTCCGGCGCGATGCCAGTCTTTTATTTATTTTAATTTTTTAAGAAGGGGGGCTGTGTGGCCCCCCTTCTTTTTCTAATTTATTGGCCCTGGGGACCGCATCCCCCAGGGCCTGCATCCTAATTTGTTTTGTTGAAAAAAATAAATTTGGAAGGGAGCCGCGTGCCCCCCCCCCCCAGGCCTTAAACGGCCCCGGGGACCCCAACCCCCGGGTCATGGCCTTTATTTTTTTTAATTCTTTAGGAGGGGTCTGCGTTGCCCCCTTCCTCAGGCAAGTTATGGCACCGGAGACCCCATCCCCCGGGGCCGGCCTTTGTTTTTTATTATTTAAAAAAATATATATATTTATAGAAACACCTAGGACATGCTGGACAAACCGTATGTACCTATCACCATGACGATTTGCATGATATTCATTAAAAGGCGACTATGCATATAATGAATCCACGTGGAATGTATTTACACCGCTAGTGAAGCTCTGACGTGTCTGATGTCCTACTGTGCCTAATCCCGGCGCCCCCGCCACTGGGTACTCTCCAAGTAGACACCCTTGTTGTTTATTTATACAAACATGGGTAGCTATTGACGGGCACATTTAATACACACGCACACCAAGCCATTCAAAGGGGATTCTACAAAAATTCGACCAAACTATGCAAGAAACCCCCCTCGCGGTTAATAAAACCCACATCCACCACCGGATGTGTAATACTTTTTATTTTACTCTCTGGAAAGGAGACGAACATCACTTGAGAGTCACAGCGTGCTCCTGGATGAGCCCAATGCTGTGTTACACCCACCAGTGCCCGCTGAGTGCCACACACCTCTGTGTTATATTCCACCAGCTAGTGCATATGCTATGACACTCTCTAGCCCATGTGCACTGTAACACCACCCGTGAATATGTCATGCCACACTTGCCTTCGCACGGGATATATTGCCCCATCTAACGTGCCTTCCTCGATGCCTATGTTATAACGCACAGCGCTATGCCATACATATTACAATCTGGGACCCATATCTTTGTCACAGTGCATATGCAACGTTACACTCCTCAGCACATATTTTATATTACAACTTTATAGACTAGTTAGGTTATACAACACTGCCCTGTGCATATTACACTCCAAGGCGCATATCGCATAGCACGCGCTAGTGCCTGTGCTATCTCGCGCTCTCCAATGAATCTGTCATTGCGCACAATGTATTGCATATTATATTTCACGCCCGGTTCATCTTATATCACACTTTTTGGTGCATAGTTTATACCATATACTATATCTAGTTTTCATTTTCAATCGTACTCTCAGGACTATGTTCTATATAACACTGCGTCCACCTACCTTTTTCACGGGCATTACATTTTGCGATGGGGGTGGAGGGTCAGGGGGTGTTTCTGCCAAGTGAGCCCAGAGTCACAGTCACAAACGTCCTCTTCTTCCTGAATAAAAGTGAGTTTATGCTGCATACTTGTTCATATGTTAAATAGTTCGCACAGACACACATTTTAAAAACAATAAAGTTCCTAATACCCACCACCTTCTCTGAACAGTTAGCTTGCTGCTCCATCCACCTCCTCCCTATCCTCTGTTGTCTGAATCCACGGACTAGCCTCCTCCCTCCTGCCATGCATGGTCCGATGTGCTGCCACTGCCCTCCATTTAGCATGATGTAGCAGTCCACTCCTCCTGCCCTCTATTGCCCAATTCTATGGCCCATCATTGACCTCCTGCTTAGCCTCTGTGCTTAGCTTGCTGCCCCTATTCTCCTTCCTCCTGCTCTCCGATGTCTTTGTGCATGTCCCCGCTCCATCCTTGTTGCCCACCATGTTCCATGGACCTGCCACTCCTATCTACTCTGAGTGTTCTGTTGAGCTGCCACTCCCCTCCCACCTGCCTAGCATTGTCAGATGACTGTAACCTGTCCCCACCACCTCCACCCTGCCTGTCCACATGCCATGCCCCTATCCCCTTCCTCCTGTCCTCCATGGTCCACTTTACTGCCACACCCTTCTGCCCTCCCTGTTCTGGCCTGTTGTGCTGCAACTGCTCCTCCTGCCTGCCCCACGCGGTCTGTTGTGAGGCCCCTTCCCCAGAACTCTCTTGTCTGTGCCCAGATCCTGACCCTCCCTTCTATCCTCCATGGTCCTTTGTGCATGCCCCTGCACCCTCCTTCTTGCCCATCATAGCCATTGTGCTGCCACTAACCCTCCCGCTTGCCATGCATGGTCTTCTGTGCTGCCATGGCCCCTCCCACCTTCCCTGTGTGGTCAGCTAGCTGCCCCTTGACCCCCTCCCACCTTCCCTCCATGGTCTGTGTGTATGCCATCATAGTCTCATTGTTGCTCTCCATGGTGTGTCTTGTTTCTAGTGCCTATCCTGCCTGACCTCCATGGTCACCTTGCTGCTCCTGCCCTGCCCCCTTGCCCCCAGCCCTCTGTTTCCATGTGCAGACCCCTATTCCCTCCCTCCTGGCTTGTCTGTTCTATTGTAATGCCCCTGATCTGTCCCTCCTGCCCTTTATGGTTTGTTATGCTGCAGCTTTCTCTCCTGTCTGTCCATTATGGTCAGCTAGCTACCATTGCCTCTTTCCCCTCTGTTCTCTGTTGTCCATGTGCATGGTCCTGTCCCCTCCCTATTGCTTTCTATGGATTGTTGTGCTGCACTCCCGTCCCGCATGCCGTGTGTGGTGCATTGTGCTGCTGCAAACCTTGATGCCTGTCCTGTAGGGTCAGTGTGGTGCACCTCTCCATGTCCCTCCTGTCCTCTGTTATTCGAGTCCATGTCCCTACCCAATTCCTCCTGCTTACCATGATCCAATGTACCATACTTGCCAACATTTTGAACTTGGTAAGAGGGAGATTTTGAAAAAAAACTGGGGTATTGATTTTCCCCTTTGAGTTACATAGAAAAAGAGGAGATTGTAGACAGGAGACAGATCAAATAAAGCCCATTTGAGCTTAAAAACATTGGACGCTTCCTGGCTGAAACGGGTCTGTTGGCATGTATGGTTGTACTACCACTGCCTCTTCCTTCTGCCCACAATGGTCTATTATATTGCCACAGCCTCTCTTGCCAGTCCTGTATTGTTGGTTTGTTGCCCCTGCCCCCCTTTCCACTGCCCTCCATAGTCTGTTGTGCTGCCACAGCCCTTCCTGCCTGCCCAGCGTGGTCAAATTGTTGCCTCTGCACTCTCCTACCTGCCTTCAATTTTCAGAGTCCGTGTCCCTGGCCTCTGCCTCTCAACAGTATCCCAATGAACAACTAGATTGCTAACATTCTATATTTATTACGAAAGTGTGGAACGCCTGACGTCATCTTGATGTAATCAAAATTGTAATACCTAGAGCATTTCCTTTAGAAATTACATATATGAGAGGGTCTTATTTGCATCAAAATTATGGTTAGTGCTCTAAAAAACTAAAATGAGGACATATTTTCTGAGTTTTCAAATAGCGACAAAGAACTTTTAAATTATTTGTAATCTTTATGTTTTTTTATCCAGTTGAACACTTGATTAAATGTTGCTCTTAAGGGAGAGGATGTGGTGTTACTTCCAGAGCTGCAGACTTTGCAACTGGGGAGCCAGGTTGGAGTTTCTGCTTCAGCTCAACATTCTGTGATTCTGGTCAAATCACTTAATCTCCCCATGTCTACAACCAAAATGAATTTGATCTTGTGTGATGTAACCAATGCTCATGTAAAGCACTCCAATACCTGACAAGTCTGCACTATATAAAACTGCAAATACACAAAAAATAAGTGTTTTGCACACTTCTGTCATTGGGCTACATGTGGGCTACATCTGGGTGATTTTTGTGCTGCATTTGGGCTCTTTTGTCTCTGGTGGCCGTCTTGGGAGATTTATTTGTTATGAAGTTTCCTACTTTCCTCATTTACTGCAGTCTCCTCAGTAGGAAATGCTTTCAGTTTTTTACTTTGATTCCATCAAGAAGGTATTCAGATATGTCACACATTTGCCATAAATTCTGAATGTTAGCACTCTAGTTGCTCATTAGATCACTGTAGTAAAGCTACTGCTCACCACGGAAGTCTGCTGCTGGTATTGAAAGTGCATGTTTCAGTCTGCATATCAGAATTTGTTAATGAAATGGAAGAGGATTTGAGAAGTCACTCAAAATGTGCCCTAATTTTTCTTTCTTCAGCACTAATCATAATTTCTATGGCAAAATGAACCCCCTCATTGTGTTCCTTTTTAAATTAAATGTTTTAAGTGTTACCAGTTTATGCCAATCAAGATGGCTTCAGGTGTGCCATACTTTTGTCATAAGTAAGACAGTAAGCGCTCTAGTTGTTCTTAAGAACACTCTGGGACATTCTGTCATTGGGCTATAATTGGGCTACATCTGGGTGATATTTGGGCTACATTGGGGCTCTTTTGTCTCTGGTGGGCATCTTGGGAGATTTATTTGTTATGAAGTTTCCTAATTTCCTCATTTACTGCAGTCTCCTCAGTAGGAAATACTTTCAGTTTTTTACATTGGTTCCATCAAGAAGACATTCAGATGTGTCACATATTTGCCATAAACTCTGACTGTTAGCACTCTAGTTGCTCATTAGATCACTGTAGTAAAGCTACTGCTCACCAGGGAAGTCTGCTGCTGGTATTCAAAGTGCATGTTTCAGTCTGCATGTCAGAATTTTTTTATGAAATAGAAGAGGATTTGAGAAGTCAAAATGTGCCCTAATTTTTCTTTCTGCAGCACTAATCATAATTTCTATGGCAAAATGAAACCCCTCATTTTGTTCCTTTGTAAATTAAATGTTTTAAGTGTTACCACTTTATTCCAATCAAGATGGCTTCAGGTGTGCCATACTTTTGTCATAAGTAAGACTGCTAGCGCTGTAGTTGTTCGTTAGAACACTCTGGGACATTCTGTCATTGGGCTATACTTGGGCTACATCTGGGTGATATTTGGGCTACATTTGGGCTCTTTTGTCTCTGGTCGCCATTTTGTGAGACTTATTTGTTATGAAGTTTCCTAATTTCCTCATTTACTACAGTCTCCTCAGTAGGAAACACTTTCAGTTTTTTACTTTGATTCCATCAAGAAGGCATTCAGATGTGTCACACATTTGCCATAAATTCAGAATTTTAGCACTCTAGTTGCTTATTAGATCACTGTAGTAAAGCTACTGCTCACCAGGGAAGTCTGCTGCTGGTACTGAAAGTGCATGTTTCAGTCTGCATGTCAGAATTTTTTAATTAAATAGAAGAGGATTTGAGAAGTCACTCAAAATGTGCCCTAATTTTTCTTTCTGCAGCACTAATCATACTTTCTATGGCAAAATGAACGCCCTCATTTTGTTCCTTTTTAAATTAAATGTTTTAAGAGTTACCACTTTATTCCAATCAAGATGGCTTCAGGTGTGCAATATGTTTGTCATAAGTAGGACTGTTAGCGCTCTAGTTGTTCTTTAGAACACTCTGGGAAGCTGCAGTAGAACACAAAGGAATCAACTGTCAGTCTCTGCCCTTGTTGGATGTACATGTTTTACTGAGAATGTCAGACTTCATTCTCACATGACTGAGAAAGATAATGTGAATTTACAGAAAATATGCTCTCAGTTTAGCTTATAGATCACCTTCCAAACCTCTGTGGGAAAAGCATGAGAAAATAGTTTTCTCTCAAATATGATTCATTATATCACAGCAGAAGGCCTTTTCACATGGTAAAATCACCTTAGAACACACCACAATTCCTAAAATAAGTATGGTACCATCAACAAATGATTTATAATGTAACTAAAGTCTTAAAACCTTCTATTAACTGCAATGCTTTTTAATGAGGCACTATCATGTATATTGGTCCTAAGATGGCTGCCAACACTTCTTGGATGAAGTACTGACAGCCAATCAGATCTCACGATGAGATGTGTGGTTAGGCTCCGCCCAGATATATCTATCTTATTAACTCTCATTTTCTCAGGAACTACTGAACGGATTTACACCATTTAAGCAAAAGGCACGAGTCTGAACTGAGGACTACCTCTCTGCCAAATTTGGTGTAATTCCGTTCAGCAGTTCACGCTGTAGCTGCGTCAACAGGTCCTTTTGGAAAATGCATGGGGAAAACTCGTTTTGGGACCCCCCCTTTTTTCTCGGCCCCCGCTTGACGAATCACCGTGAAATTTTCAGGATAGGAGCAGACCGGAGCTGGCCAAAAGTTTGGAAAATTTTGCGAAGATTCGTCAATCAGCGCTAACGTTATTCCAAATAGAATGTTGCGGATTTCCTATGGAAAATAGGTCCTAACTATAACTACCTACTGGCGACTGCCAGTAGGTAATATATATACACATATATACACACACCAGGACTCTCTCCCAGGTAGGGAAAAAGGTACGACACAGCTCCGGGGGTAAAAAGGCTTTTATTGCTGTTTGCTGCGCAAGTAGGTAAAGTCAAAGAAACGCTTTGGCAGATGCATTTCAGCCTTCAACTGGCTTCATCAGTGCCGGTTTCAATGGTTCCTTGTTCTCACAGGGGGGGTCAACCACTAAGATATTGATGCTGTGGCTGCTCCTAGTCAGGTGATCCCTCGTACCTCCTCAGCCTTGACGATGTTCAGGTGCTTGCGCTCACCCAACCAGGGAGGTGCATGCTGGTACTGGAAGTCCTCAGAGGGAGCCCATTTCGTAATAAGGCATTACCTAACAACATGTTGGCTGAGGGTCCCTGCAGCTCCACAAATACCTGGAAGGATTATGCCTTTTCTTGTCCCCCTTATCAGGCAATCAGTGTTGCCTCCTCTCTCCCCTTTAGGGGGGACAACACGTTGCAGCTTGATGCACAATCCCAAGTTTTCAGACTCTCCGCGTTGCTCCAGACCGAGATGGTGGTCATCAGCCAGCGCCTGCTTGCTGGCTAAACATGGACACCAGGACTCTCTCAGGTAGGGAAAAAGGTACGACACAGCTCCTGGGATTTAAAGGCTTATATTGTTGTTTGCTGCACAAGTAGGTAAAGAAAAAGAAACGCTTTGGCAGACGCGTTTCAGCCTTCAACTGGCTTCATCAGTGCCGGTTTCAATGGCTCCTTGGTCTCACAGGGGGGCCAACCACTAAGATAATGATGTTGTGGCCACTCCTAGTCAGGTGATCTCTCGCACCTCCTCAGCCTTGGTGATATTTATGAGTATGCTTAAAAAAATGATTAGAGTAAAATGTGAAATTTTTTAAGGTTGAGCAGTGAGCAATGTCAATCAAATAACTTATACTGGGGCTGCAGTTTTTAAAAACAACTTAAGTTGAGCATGAGTCAACACCTGTAAATGAACAAGAGCACATTGCATTTCAGATGAACAACCCTGAGGTTTGCATTAAAAGCTTCCTCTTTTGCACTGTCAGTAAATGTCTCTCGTTTTATCAATTCTCTTAAAGTGTCTTCAGAAGCATGTTATTGGTTGTAAGTCCACCTAAGCACATTAGCCGTAGATAACAAAAATAGGCACTAGTGAGAGCAAATTCCAATCATAGAGCTTGTGCTGGAGTAGCTTGACTAAGAGAAAGACATTTATTTAGAATCTTCCCTTCAAATACATTTATAGAAAACCATATATATTGAAGAATATATTCTAGCGCATACAATAGAATTGAATGAATTTGTACTCTTTTGTATGTGTGCGTATACACACATATATATATATATATATATATATATATATATATATATATATATATATATATATATGTTTTCCAAAAGGTTGCTATCCAAGATGTCGAATAACTACCAGCGGCACACCCAGGGACGAGTTCAATAAAGATTTATTGCCTCAAAAGCACAACAGTATATATATATATATATTCACTGAAAAAAAGCCAAAGGTTACAGGGACGTTATAGTTAGCCTCAGATTGCACTCATTCAAAACCATAGAAATTCAGCAGGTATAGTTACCTGAGCGAACTATAACTTATGCCCCCGCTATGCACTGCTTATGACCTCACATGTTACATCACTCATGAAAAGGTTAGTGAAATCATTGATGACATCTCAAATGACATCACTGATGACATCATCCCATGAGTGTGTTTAATAAACGTTTCTGAGACTTCAAGATATATACTAATCTACAACATAGTTAAACTACTATTTTTTTACTCGTAATTAGTCATACTATTTCTTACATATCTCATCTGAGTGCTGTGTGACTGACTCTCAGTGTGTGTGTGGCTGTATTGATGTGTTAGTGGGTATTTGAGTAGCTTTATGAGTGAGTGAGTGGCTGTGTGAGTGACTGTTAGGGGTGAGTAAGTGTGTGAGTGGCTGTATAGGTGAGCTAGTGGCTGTGTGAGGGGCTGCATCAGTGTGAGAGTGTGAGTGGTGGTATGAGTTATTGAGTGGCTCTGTGAGTGGCTGTATGAGTGAAGGAGTGGGTGTATGAGTGCCTATATTGCTGAGTGAGTGAGTGTGTATAGGTAAGTGAGTGGGCATGAGTGTCTATTGGAGAATGAATGTGTGACTGGCTATATGGGTGTTTGTGAATGGTTGTATGGATGTGTGAATCGGTATGTAAGTTGTTCTGTGGGCTTGTGAGTGGTTGTATGGGTGAGTGAGTGGCTGTGTCAGTGGCTATATGGGTAAGTTAGTGGATGTGTGAGTAGCTGCATTGGTGAGTGAGTGGCTGTATGGGTGGGTGTGTGAGTACCTGTATGGGTGTGTGAGTCACTATGAGTTTCTGTGTGGCTTATTGAGGGTGTGCATGAGTGGCTGTAAAGGTGTATGAGTGGGTGTGTAAGTGTCTTATTGGATGTGTGAGTGACTGTATTGGTGAGTGATTGTGTGCTAGAGTGACTGTATGGGTGAGTTACTAGGTATGTGAGAGGCTGTCTGAGTGGATGTGTGAGTGGCTCTATGGTTGAGTAAGTACTGGTCTGGGAATGGGTATGTGAGTGGTAGTATGAGAGGTTCTATGGGGTGTGAGTGCATGTCTGAGTGGTTCTGTGGATGATGTCTTCAGTGATGTCATCATTGATGTCACTGACCATGTCATGAGTGATGTAATATGTGAGAACATAAGCAGTGCATTGCAGGGGTTTAAGTTGAAGTTAGCTCTGGTAAATATAACTGCAAAAGTTCTATGGTTTTGTGCGAGTGAAATTTGAGCCTAACTATAACGTCCCTCTAACCTTTGTGTTTTCCAGTGAATTGCTAAGGGTTTTTAAATTCTATTTCCTAACTATCACATCCATGTAACCTTTGTTTATTTCAGTGAATTTCTAAGGTTTTTTTACATTCTATTTCCTAACTATAACATCCCTGTAACCATTGTTTTTTTAAAGTGATTTTCTAAGGGTTTTACATTTCCATTTCCTAATTATAACGTCCCTGTAACCTTTGTTTTTTAAGTGAATTTCTAAGGTTTTTTAAATTTTATTTCCTAACAGGAATATGAAACGTTTTACAGCGAGTGTGTGGCTGAGTTCAAGAAGGTCTCAGTGGGTTTGTCAGTGCGAGTGTCTCAATGTGTGTGAGTGAGTGGGTGAGTGTCTCAGTGGGCCTGGGAGTTGCTACATAAGTGTCTCACTGGTGTGTGAATGGGTGTATGAGTGTCTCAGTGGGTCTGTGAGTGGATGCATGAGTGTCTCACTTGATGTTTGGGTGTATTAGTGAGTTGGTCTGTGAGTGGGTGCGTGAGTCTCTGAGTAGGTGTGAGAGTTTCCAAGTAAGGTAGCGGGTGCCTCCATGAGTGTCAGTCAGTCTGTGAGTGACCGCATGAGTGAGTGTGTCTGTGAGTGGGAACATGAGTTTCTGAGTGGGTGTGTGAGTCTGACGTAAGTCTCTGATTAGATCTGTGAATGGGTGAGAGAGTATGAATGATTCTGTAAGTGGGCGCATAGGTATCTGACTGGGTCTGTGAGTGGGTGTGAGAGTATCTGAGTTGTGCTGTGAGTGGTTGCATGAGTGCCTGAATGGGTTTGCTTGTTCTTTGCTCATTTTCTGCCTTTTTTGCTCACTTCTGACATTTATTTTGCCTCTTTCTGCTTCTCTCTGACCTTTATGTTGCATCATTCTGCTCATTCCTGGGCTTTATTTTGCCTCTTCTGCTAGTTTCTGACATTTATTTTGCCTCTTTCTGGTCATTGCTGACCTTTATTTTGTCTCTTCCCCTCATTTTTGACATTTGTTTAGCCTCTTTCTGCTCATTTCTGATCTCTATTTCGCCTCTTTCTGCTTTTTTCTTACCTTTATTCTGCCCCCTTCTGCTTGTTACTGACCTTAATTCTGCCTTTTTCTGCTCGTATCTGAGCTTTTGTCTGCCTCTTTACTCGTTCCTCACCTTATTTTTGCCTCTTTCAGCTCATTGCTAACCTTTATTTTGCCCTTTCCTGCTAATTTCTGACCTTTATTTTGCTTCTTTCTGCTCGTTCCTGGCCTTTATTTTGCCTCTTTCTTCTCATTTCTCACCTTTCTTTTGCCTCTTTCTGCTGATTGCTGAAGTTTTATTCTGCCTCATTCTACTCGTTGCTGACTTTTATTCTGCCTCTTTCGGCTCATTTCCCATCCTTATTCTGCCTCTTTCTGCTCATTTCCCACCCTTATTCTGCCTTTTTCTGCTCGTTGCTGACCTTTGTTCTGCTTCTTTCTGCTCATTGATGACCTTTATTCTGCCCTTTTCTGCTAGTTTCTGGTCTTTATTCTGCCTTTCTGCTTGTTTCTCACCATTATCTTGCACTTTCCTGCTAGTTGCCATTATACTATGGGGAGGGGGGCAGCACAGCCCCCTCCCCAGGGTGATGTTTTTGGCCCAGGGACCCCATCCCCCGGGGCCCAGCCATTTAACCCGGTTGCCCCAGGGAATCCAGTGTGCTATGGGACTGTGGGGGGAGACTCAAGGCCCCCACGGTCCCAGTCGGTTCCTTTCCTCCTGCAGGAGGCAGCATTGCTTTGACAGACAGGGGGCTGATAAAAGGCAGCATCTTGTCTGTCAAAGCAAATGTTTTCATCTGTTTCCCTGCACGCATATTTTTTGTGCAGGGAAACATATGCAAACTCTGCTTTCTGCACACCAGAGGTGTTTGATAGCTGTGGCTTGGAGAAAACAGAGTTATGTTTGCTTTTGCTTGGTGGGAGCCGTCAGCTCCCACCAAGCTAAAGCAAACAGCTACCTTCCGAGGATGGGTACCTCAGGAAGTATCAGAAGCTGACCCTGGGGGGTGGCGGTCCCCAGATGTTAGACTAGGCCCTTTTTGCAGGGTTATCCCCAAACCTTTTGCATTCTATTTTACTGATGCTGTTTTCATTGGCGTTAGGACTCTGGACACTTTACCACTGCTAATCAGTGCTAAAGTGCATATGCTCTCTCCATATGAAATTGTGATTTGGATTGGTTATCCATGACTGGAATGTTTGAATTACTGGTAAGTCCCTAGTAAAGTGCACTGAGTGTGCTCAGGCTTGTAAATCAAATGCTACTAGTGGGCTTGCAGCTTTGGTTTTGCCGCCCACATGAGTAGCCCTGTAAATGTGTTGCAGACCTCCCACCATTTGGTTCCTACCCACTTATTGTTTTTGAAACGATTGCTGCTGAAAAGAATTTGGCTTTTATCCATTTATGATTATATAATATATCAGGTAGATTGATTAGATACTTAGGTTGAATAATATATATAATAAATGAGAAAACATTAGAAATTTGGATCTGTTTTTTTGTCACTGTGTATGTCCATGTATTCTCTGTCTTCATTGTATAGAATGATGTTTGTGTTAATGTTGATACAATTGTAGTAAGCATGTGGATATTTGTAATATCAATATTTATTGTATTGCTCTAATAAAACATATTTTTGTATTTGTTTATAGTATAGTGTTTTTGTCCCTTCAGGCTTAATTATGAATTATCATCATATCTTGATTATATTTTAGTTGCCCAAGGTCTTTGTAATTTCATTTGATCCCTGCCTAGAGGAATTGTCACCTAGTAGCAGGGGGCCCTTGTTCATTTACATTTCCAGACCTCCCACTGCAGTGTCTGCGTGTGTAGTTTTAAACTGCCATGGTGACCTGGAAAATGCACCAATTTGCCAGGGAAAAACCTTCCGTTTTCATACATGTAAGGCACCATTCAGGTAGGCACAAGGTACCCTCTTGTCAGGATGCAGTGTATGTGAAAGGTAGGACATGTGCTGGTGTGTTTTACATGTCCTGATAGTGAAATACTGTGTATTTCGTTTTTCACTATTGAAAAGCTGTCTGTCCTATAGGTTAACTTAGGAGCTGCCTTGCAACATTTTACAAGCGCAACTTTCCATTGGGAAATGATAGAGGAATGGAGTTTAGGCTCTCTGAACTCAGAATTTAATAACACACCTTTTAGTAAAGGTGGTTTTTAAATTGTTTGTTTGCAAATGCCACTTTTAGAAAGTGGGCATTTTCTTCCTTTACCATTCTGTGTGCCTCTGCCTGTTTGTTTATTTACTGTCTGTGTTTAGTGTGACAGGGGCTGGGGATGTGCATTCACTCTAGACTATAACAATGGGGGTTGATGTGTGTCCTGCCTTGCCTGGGTGACAATAGACCTGGTCTGCATTTAGAGTGGTGGGCGGAGTTTTGCTAGGACCTGAATAGGCTGTGTCTCCTTTGCCCAGTGCTGTCTCCACCCCCTGTGGTCAAGCTGGACCAGGGAGTACAGAACTGGTCTGAACCGATCTCAGAGTCTCTGAAGCAAAGAGAACAATGGGTGAATGGGGTATAAATATGAGACCTTAAACCCCAGGACTTTAGATTACTTCCGGAAACATGAGGACCCTGCCAAGAGGAAGAGCTGTGTGAGGAGCACCACTTTTTCTGTGTGAGGGGTGGGATTGCTTGCAGTTGCTGCTTCTATCTGTGCCAGAGTAAAAGGACTGCTGTGGTATCCTGCTTGAGAAGGTCTCCAAGGGCTTGCATGTGCTTGCCTCCTGTTGGAAGTATCAGGGAGATCAAAGACTTCAAGAAAGATCCTTTCTGGATCCCAAAGTAACCTGCCTGGAAGGAGAGCTAAGGAACTGTTTGAGGAGCACTACCCTGCTGTGTGTGGGGTGGGCCGGCCTGCTGTTGCTACTCCTATCTGGAGCAGGAGAAGGACTGGACTGTCCATATACCGTTTTTGCAAAGAAGGAATTGTGTGGTGAGCACTGGGTTTTCCTTTTCTCCAGCCTGTGGCTGATTTCCCCCTCATACAGAGGAGGTTCTGCAGGCAAGAGAGGCGCGCTTCCAGGTGGGATTGCTGGTTAGCCTGTACGTGTCTTTTGGGGCCCCTGCCTGTAGCCCCTTGCCGTGAGAGAGGAGTTTCCCAGGAGTCCCGGCCCTGCCTTCATCTGTGCACTGTGCATAGACCCGCTCCAGAGGTCGCAGACATCTTCATAGAGCTGCCAAGCTGCCAGTGCTCCAAGAAGCGTGTGGAGCCCCAGCGCGTCTTTCATCACTGCGGGGCCCGTCACCTAGGCCCACCGACAGCCATGAGTGGGGGATGGTCACGCAGCTGACTGCCGGCTGAGGAGCCGCCGCAGCACCCCTTAGCACGGCCTGTTGTCCGCACAACATGCCTCGACTTCGGGGATAACCCTTGTAGGACTACCCACACTCAGACCAGAGGTGCATATTTTGAACTCCCTGCCATACCTCGTCTGGGCGAAGTAAGGCTGCAGTGTTTTGGTGGCACCTGCACCGCACGGTCACGGGCAGCTGCCTGGGGTGATTCTACACACAGGGGATCTACCTAGGCCTCCCAGCCAACGTGGAGAGTGTATCTGCCCTTCCCCCTTTCTCTTGTGGCATACCGTTACAGGAACAGTCACGATTCTGCTGGCAGGATGGGAAGCGGTAATCAATGGTGGTCCCGTTCCTGCTGAAACCATCAACTATCATATTTTCTGTTGTAGGTGGGCAGATGGCCTGGTAACCTATGTTTAGGGGACAGTTTAATTTAAAGATCAAAGGAGAAGGTCAAGGGCGCTGTCTCTCCATGTTCCTTGCTGGTGTAGGTGATTTACCCTATGTATTCAAGGTGATTTTTATCTCTATGGGAATTAATATGGAGAAAACACGTTTTGGGACCCACCCCCCTTTTTCTTAGCCCCTGCTTGATGGATCACCATGAAACTTTTAAGACAGTATCTGAAGTGAGAGTCATACTAATTTTGAACATTTTGCGAGGATTCGTCAAACAACGCCAATGTTATTGGCAAATGAAAAAAAGCTCTTCCTATGGAAGCTAGATCCTAACTATAACTACCTACTGGCGACTGCCAGTAGGATGGTTGCCAGTAGGTAGTTATAGTTAGGACCTTGTTTCTATGAATTTTTTTTGATTTTTTATTTTCTTTTGTCAATATCTTTAGAGCCGTTTGACGAATCTTTGCGAAATTTTCAAAACTATTGACCAGCTTCTGTCAGCTCCTGTTTCGGGTGATTCGTCAAGTGGTGGCTGAGTAAAAAGGGGGGTCCCAAAACGCATTTTCCCCATGTTAATTTCCATAGGAAATTTTGGAACAGGCTACAGCCCGAACTGATGAACGGAATTACACCAAATTTGGCAAACAGGTAGCTCTTGGTTCAGAAAGTGCCCTTTTTTAAAATAGTGTAAATCCATTCAGTAGTTCCTGAGAAATAAAAAAAATTAAAATGTATATATCTGAGCATCGAGGAGGATTCGCGAATCCTCCCGATCACAAGCTTAATTCTGATTGTCTGCCGATGCTCTAAACCAGAATGTGTTGGCAGCCAAATTATGACTCGGTAACCGAGTCACAAGAAAACAGTAAAAAAAAGGTTAAGAAATAAGAAAAGGGGGCAGGGTAGAAACACCCTGATCCCCTAGGCCTGCTCAGGGGGACCCACAGGGAACCACCAGGGCCCAAAAAAGCATTAAAACAAAAATCAGCTGAATTCACACTGGGTGCGCGAATCTGGCCGAAAAAGATTAAAAACCCGAAGTGCGGGCTCCCGTGCTTCGTTTTCTATAAACCCCAGGGTGGGCCATGTCTCGGGGGCAATGCCCAAATAATTAGTGGGAGCCCGCGGGCCCCCCGCCACCCCAGGGATCACCACCTCCCCGGAACTTAGAGAATTATATGTGGGGGGCATGCAGCCCCCCTCAGCCCCAGGGACCGCCACCTCCACGGAGCATTTGCATTTTCAGACGGGAGGCCTCGCAGGCCCCCCCAAACCCCAGGGACTGCCACCTCCCGAGGCATTTAATTATTTTGGGTGGTGGGGCCTCGAAGGCCCCCCCCAAGCCCCGGGGACCACCTCCTCCCCAGGGCTACATGATTTAAATGTGGGGGCACTGCCCCGGGGTCTTGCGAACCCCCGTGCCCCAGGGACCACCACCTCCCTGAGGCTTTAAAAATGCTGGGAGGGGGGTGTGCGGCCCCCCTCCTGGAGCCCTCAATGGCCCTGGGTTCCGCCACCCCCCCTGGGGCCGGCTCCTGCTGTGTCCCGGGGTGTCCACCCCCGGGACATTGCTGTTTGCTGTGTCAGGGTGGGAGCCGTGCTGCCATAGCAAACACTGCTTTGCTTCGTTGAAGCGAGAGCAGAATTGCTTTTGGGCAAGGGGAGCTGCATGTCAGCAGCTCCCCTTGCCCAAAATCAATGCTGGCTCCAGCAGGAGGTGGGGAGCTGGCAGGGACCGTGGGGGCATTGGGGCTCCCTCCACAGTCTCCAACATGAGGCCAGGCCATGGGGGATGGGGTCCCCGGGGCCAGAAGTGGCCAAGGGAAGGGGGGCCATGCGACCCTCCTCCCTAATAAAAAATAAATACATTTTAAAAAAAGATAGAGGCACAGCCCCAGGGGATATGGTCCCCGGGGCCAATAATGACCCCAGGAGGGGGGCGGTGCAGCCCCCTCCTTAAAATAATAAATAAAAACATATTAAACATGTGGCCATGCCCCAGGGGATGGGGTCCCCGGGGCCAAAATTGGCCATGGGAGGGGGGCCCGCGTGGCCACCCTCCTATTGAAAAAAAAAAAAAAAAAAAAAAAATATTGCTCAGGCCCTGGGAGAGGGGGTCCCCAGGGCCCAAAAATTATAAAGGGAAGGGGGGAACACAGCCCCCCTTCCTAAATCCAAATTTAGAAAAAGCTGGCATCTTGCTGGAGGCCGCGCCCCTTCTCTGCACCACTCTGCAAACGCACCCCCTGCCGCGTTTTAAGTTGGGGGATTAAGTCCCCTTCATTCCTGAGGGTCCATGGGGGGCCAACTAGCCCATCAGGTACCTCCAGGAAGTCCCACAGAGTGGGATTGCTGAGAGTTGGACCGAGGCTTCGCCCCTTTTTACACCACTCTGCAAACACGCCTCTTGGTGCACTGCTGGTGGGGCGATGAGATTCTCTTGTGTCCTGAGGACCTCAGGACACATGTGGACTTTATCACCCGAGCAGCAGTGCGCCAGGAGGCACGTTTGCAGAGTGGTGTAAAAAGGGGGCATGACCTCGGACCACTCTCAGCAATCCAGCTGTGTGGGACTACTGGAGGTACCTGGTGGGCTAGTGTGCCCCAGGGACCCTCAGGAGGCATGCGGACTTCATCCCCCAACCAAAAGCGCACTGGGAGGCGCGCTCTTGCAGAGTTGTGGAGAAAGGGGGTGTGGCCTGTGTCCACCGCTCAGCAATCCCACTGTGTGGGGCTTACTGGAGGTAGGAGGTAGGCTAGTTGGCCTCAAAGGACCCCCAGCAGCAAAGGTGACTTCAATCCCCATCCAAGAATGTGCCAGGGAGCGCGTTTGCAGAGTGGTGGCAAAGGGGGTGTGGCCTGCTATGAGAACTTAGTAATCCTGCTGTGTGGGACTTACTGGAGGTAATAGGAGGGATAGTTGGCCCCCAAGGATGTCCTTGGGGCCAACTACCCCTCTTGTTGCCTCCAGTAAGTCCCACACCATGGGACTGCTAAAACGTCTTCGGAGACCACACACCCTTTCTCCACCACTCTGCAAACGCGCCTCCTGGCAGACTATGGGATGGGGGATGAAGCCCACTTCATCCCCCAGGGACTCCTGAGGGACTTTGGGGGCCAAGAAACCCTCCTGGTACCTCCTGTAAATCCTACACAGTGGAGTTCCCAAATGATGATTGGAGGCCCAGCACCCTTTCTCCACCACTTCGCAAACCTGACTACTAGTTAAAGAAGCATTTGCAATGTAATAGGTTTCGCATTTGCGAGAGTTAGAGCTATTGGCGTTGTAAATGTAAACGTTTTTTACTAATGTTTTTTGGTGTAGAGCAGATGTACGTTGTGTGTAGTGGAATTATGTGGTGTGTTGTGTAGTGAAATTATGTGAATAGACAGTATGTGGTATTTAGAGTATATGAATTATGTGGAGTGGGATTATGTGTTGTGGAGAGTAATTATGTGGTATTGTAGTCTGTCTTGTGGAGTGGTAACCTCAGGTTTAGTCTTACTCATTTCCATAGAAGCTAAACTATAAACTCAATCAGACAACAAAAAAAAGAGGGAACCACTGAGGAGCACTCCTGGACCTAGTCGGAGGTATGACCAGGGCCACTGGAATTATCTGACTGTTCGGCTGCACCTATTTTCACATAATTAAACATTATCCGCATTTGCTAAATATTCTATCATCTGCTGCCTAATCTGCAGATCTGAACAAAAAACGCCTTGTTTCTAGCTCAAACGGCTCAAATGTTCCCAAAAATGCAGCGTCATGTGTTACAGCGTGGTGGAAGGCCCTTTGCGAAGCTGGACTGGTCACGTGTTCCTTATTTCAAAATGTGGGTGTTAAACTGGTACTAATGGCGCACAAACCTCTCTTCTTTCTGTGCCTCTCTTGCCTCTTTCTGCATTTCTCTTGCTTTTTTCTGCATCTTTCTTCATATTTCTGCACCTCACTGTCTTCTTTTTGCACTTCACTTGTCTCTTTCTGCACTTCTCTTGCCCTTTTCTGCACCTCACTTGCTTCTTTCAGCACCTCGGTTGCTTTTTTCTGCAGATATCTTTCCTCTTTCTGCACCTCTCTTGCCTCTTTCTGCACCTCACTTGGCTCTTTCTGCACTTCTCTTGCTTCTTTCTACACCTCTCTTGCCTCTTTCTGCTTCTCTCTTGTCTCTTTGTGCTTTTCTCTTGCCTGTTTCTGCAGTTCCCTTGCCTCTTTCTCTACCTCTCTTACCTCTTTCTGCACCTCACTTGCCTCTTTCTGTACCTCACTGTTAGAAATGGGATTTCTGGTTGGCTAAGGCTTGCCCCAAAGCCAGGCACAAACCACCACTCTAGTCAGGGCAAGGGAGTTACACGCCAAAGATAACCCCTGCTCACCCCCTTGGTAGCTTGGCACGAGCAGTCAGGCTTATCCCGGAGGCAATGTGTAAAGCGTTTGCGCACGCGCACAGCAACAACACCCCAGGTACACCACAAGGTGAACGTCACACAAGGTTATATATAAAAATAGCCTTTGTATTATCCTAAACACATTAGAAACATATTCACATAATATACACTGTGCCAACTGGCACTAGGCAATATTCACAGGGGAATTTTATACAGGACCAGGCTAATCGGACCCTGGTCAGAACCATCGAAACAGGTATGTAGATGCAAATATAAAACACAACCAGTAACTACGGATATAATAATGACCTAAGCATTAGACACCATCCAAACATATCCTGGCATGACATTAGGCATAAAACACATTCGGAGGCATAAATACATTATGCACAAGCACCATGAGGCACTAGGCCTCACAAGCATAAAACACTTTAGAAAACAATGGTCATAAAGCCAGGGTGCCCCAATCGGGGGGCGCAATGCACTAACACGGGCCCCAGGCCAACTGGCCTTTCACATGGGCTCACAATGCCCAAGGTCCAGAATGTTAGGGCGTAGATAGGGCTACTCAATTAGCCCTAGGGCCACAAAAAGCAGTAAAGACAAGGTGCGCAATTGCACCACCTAAACGTGGCAGCTGCCCACTAATTGCTGGGCAGCTGTAGAAATCAAAGAAAAGGCCTGGCACTTACCGTGCCCTCTGAACCCAAGTCCAGAACGTTGCAGCTGCCCTCTGTCTGGCGGGGCAGCTGTGAGTATGCAAATAGGCCCGGGCACAACCGTGCCCTCTGGGCCTCACTGGGGCTCTCCAATAAACTCTGCCCCCTCGTTGGAGCCCCGCAGGCTCTGGGAAGGATTATGGCCACGTTTACTAGACTATATTGGCACGTAACAATTTGTGTCACAAACTGCCCCCAAAGATGTTGTTGCTGCCTGCGCTCTTGCAGGGCAGCTGGGGAATGTAGGCAAAAACAAAAACACTGGCACTCAGCCCCACTCACCGGGACTCTCACCTTGCTCCTCCGGTCTCCGTGGGTGCTCTGCGGCGTGTCTTCCAACCGCGGTGGGGGCAGGCACCGGCAATGTGCCTCGGGCCTCCTCCGCCTTAATTACATAACGGCTGCAGGACGCAGGGCTCTCCTCCGTACATGGGAGCCCCGCTACCTCACCGACCGCCACTGCCCTCGCTTCGTACCGCTGCCTCTTCTTCCTGCGCGGGCTCTCTCTGCTCACGGGAGCCTCGCGAGCCACAGCACGTCCGGAGTCAGGCCCCGCCACTTCCGGGCGGAATCTCCTTCCCTTCCGGGTTGCCACAGGCAGCGTGGTGGTGATTTTCTCCAGTGCGGAGGCGATACGGGGTAGGCTCCCGTTATCATTAATTACCAAAGCAGGGTGGGCACCCGCATTAAGGATGCATAAACATGCGGGTGGGCACCCTCTAAATCGGCACCACAAAAAAATACACTGCGATGCGGGGTGGACACCCGCCTTCAAGGTACCGATGCGGGGTGGGCTCCTGCTCGGTTTTCAGCATAAATTAGCGGGGTGGGCGCCCGCTCATAAATGAAATACCGACGGCTGCCTTAACGCGGGGTGGGCTCCCGCTTTCCCCACGCCCAGTAGGGGGGAATCCCACCCGAGGCAGCTTCATGCTGCAGGCCACCAGCAGTCCTCCTGGGGCAGAACACAACGCTCCAAGGACAAAAAGTCAAGCGCTCTTCAGAAATGCAAAGTAACGCGTTCCCCAGTGCTGTAGTCCAAAGGAAGCCCTTCTAGGATAAAAAAGGGGGGGGCAAAGGGCTGGGCTCAGGTTGGCCAGCTCACAGGGCCCTCCAGCAGGGAGGCAGTCACTAGTGGTGGTTCCTCCTGGAGCCTGGCTGCAGCAGGCCCCCCTCAAGTCAGGAGCAACAGAGAACAATTTCATGGGGTCACAGCCCCTTCTTTTATACACATATCCCCCTTTGTCACACAGCACAGGGCAGGGGGAAAACCAGGTGCAACTGGTTTGGGGGAGCTTTGGAGCACTTTGTTGTGCTCAGCTCCTCTCTCCTTTGTCAGGTGGGGGCTAGGTGCTCAGACGCACCACAGGGGGTGGAGCCAGAATTGTGGAGGGAAGGCACAGTCCTACTTAGGTCCCAGGTGCAACTCCTCCCTCCCATCTAGATGCAGTTCTCTCTATTCACCACTGGGCTGACTCACCCTGGCTGCTGGCATTTCCCACCCCATCCAGCGCCTGTCAGTCAAAAGCCAGACATGCACTCCACATCAGGCAGGCAGGAAAAATAGCACACAGAAATGCCAACTTCTAGAAGTGGCACATCTCCACCAGTCACAATAAATCTGTGCACACCATTGCACAGCATTTATTCTCACGAGTTCGCACATACTAAACTCGACCCTGCACTCTTCTCACACCAGGAATTACCATGGACACACATATCCCCATGCATTCCTATGGGAGGGCAGGCCAATCTCACCACATGCACTCAGAGTGCGCACGCACTTTACACTGGGCCACAGTGCTAAAGTGCGCAGAGACCAAAAACAACTAATATTAGGTCACATTAAAAGGCAAAAAGTTTAGGGGTGAACCCACCAAAAGGGCCAAGTCCAACACTCACTCTCTTCCTTCTGCACCTCTCTTGCCTCTTTTTGTACTTCTCTTGCCTCTTTCTGCACTTCTAGAGCCTCTTTCTGTACCTCTCTTGCCTATTTCTGCACCTCAAGTGCCTCGGTATGCACTTCTCTTTCCTCTTTCTACACTTATTTTGCCTCTTTCTATACCTCTCTGGCCTCTTTCTGTACCTCATTTGCCCCTTACTGCTCTTCTCTTGCCTCTTTCTGAACCCCACTCTCTTCTTTCTGCACCTGTCTTGCCTCCTTCTGTACCTCATGTGCTTCCTTCTGCATCTCTCTTGCCTCTTTCTGCACTTCTCTTGCCTCATTCTGTGCCCTTCTTGCCTCTTTCAGCACCTCTGTTGCTTCTTTCTGCACTTCTCTTCCTTCTTTCTGTACCCCTCTTGCCTCTTTCTGTACCCCTCTTGCCTCTTTGTGCACCCCTCCCTCTTCTTTCTGTACCCCTCTTGCCTCTTTCTGCACCACTGTTGTTTCTTTCTGCACTGCTCTTGCTTCTTTCTGTACCTCTTTTGCAAATATCTATACCCCGCCTTCCTCTCTGTACCCCTCTTCCCTCTTTCTGCACCTCTCTTGCCTCTGTCTACATACCTGTTCCCTCTTTCTGCACCCCTTTTACCTGTTTCTGCAACTCTCTTGCCACTTTCTGCAGTTCACTTGCCTCCTTCTGTACCTCACTTGCCCCTTTCTGTACTTCTATTGCACTTTCTGCACCTATCTTACTTCTTTCTGCACCCCTCTTGTCTCTTTCTGCACCCCTGTTGTCTCTTTCTGCACTTGTCTTCCCTCTTTCTGCACCTCTTTTGCTTCTTTCTGCACCCTTCGTCCCTTTGTTTTGCATGCCTCTTGCCTCTTTCTGCCATTCCCTTATCATTTTCTGCACCTCTCTTGCCTCTTTCTGCACCTCACTTGCCTCTTTCAGCAATTCTTTTTCTCTTTCTGCACTTCTCTTGCTTGTTTCTGCACCTCTCTTGCATCAGTCTGCACCTCTGTTGCCCCTTTCTGTACCTCACTTGTTTCTTTCTGCACCTCTCTTGCTTCTTTCTGCACCCCTGTTCCCTCTTTCTGCACCTTTCCTACCTGTTTCTGCACTTCTCTTGCCTCTTTCTGTACCTCTGTTGCTTCCTTTCTGCACTTCTCTTCCTTCTTCCTGCACCCCTTCTGCCTCTTTCTGTACTTGTCTTGCCTCTTTGTACACCTTTCCAACTTTTTTCTGCTCCCCTCTTGCCTCTTTTTAAACCTCTGTTGGTTCTTTCTGAACTGCTCTTGCTTCTTTCTGCACCTTACCTGCCACTTTCTATACCTCTGTTGCTTCTTTCAGCAATTCACTTGCCACTTTCTGTACTTCTCTTCCTTCTTTCTGTATCCCTCCTACCTTTTTCTGTACCTTTCTTGCCTCTTTGTGCACATCTCCTACCTCTTTTTGCACCCCCTTGCCTCTTTCAGCACCTCTGTTGCTTCTTTCTGCACTGCTTTTGCTTCTTTCTACACCTCTCTTGCAAATTTCTGTATCCGTCTTACCTCTTTCTGAACCCCTGTTCCCTCTTTCTGTACCTTTCCTTTCTGTTTCTGCACCTCTCTTGCCTGTGTTGGCACCCCTGTTGCTCCTTTCTGCATTCTCTTGCCTCTTTTTTCATCCCTATTGCCTCTTTAAGCACCTCTGTTGCTTCTTTCTGCACCTCTCTTGCTTCTTCACCCCTCTTGCCTCTTTCTGTACCCCTTTTACCTGTTTGTGCACATCTCCTGCCTCTTCCCACACCTCTCTTGGCTTTTTCTGCAGTTCTCTTGCCTCTTTCTGCACCTCTGTTGCTTTCTGTACCTCACTTGCTTCTTTCTTTATCCCTCTTACCTCTTTCTGCACTGCTCTTGCTTCTTTCTGCATCTCTGACTTAGAGGTAGTTTTAACCCCCCTGCCCTATTATGTACTAGGGCCTTACAGGGGTGGTCATGCCAAACACAGGGGTACCCCAATCCATAGTGTACCCTAGTGTATGTAGGTGTTTCCACTGTATTCTAAGTGTATTTTAACATGGCCTGGTTAGTCAGAGTCAGTTACCACCAGTACCAGTCATCAAAAAAGTTGGGAGCACAGGATGACTTTGAAACAAGCCCTCTTTGTGCGCCTCTGTAGGTTCATTCTGCATATCTCTTGCTTCTTTCTGCACCTTTCTGCGTCTTTCTGGACTTCTCTTGCCTCTTTCTGCATTTCTCTTGCTTCTTTCTGTGCCGTTCTTCCTCTATCTGCATATGTCCTACCTATGTAGGCATAGTTAAAAATTTGCATTTAAAAAACCTTAGAAATTCACTGAAAAAACCATAGGTTTCAGGGATATTATAGTTATTAATTAACATTTTAAAAATTTTTGAAATTCACAGAAAAAAATAGGTTCCAGGGACGTTATAGTTGGAAATTAGCATTTAAAAAACCTTAGAAATTCACTGAAAAAAACACAGGTTTCAGGGACGTTATAGTTAGTTGGACATTTCAGTCATACAAAACCAGAGAAATTCAAACGTTATAGTTCGTTGAGGTAACTATAACTCGCGCCCCCGCAATGCACTACTGATGATGTCACATATTACATCACTCATGACATGGTCAGTGACATCACTGATGACATCTCAAATGACATCACTCATGACGGCACAGTCAGTCACACACCTACTAAATCATCCACACAGACACTCATACACCTACTCATTCTTCAATACACCTTGGCATATATATATATATATATATATATTCACTTAAAAAACCATAGGTTTCACACAAGTTATAGTTAGCTGTACATTTCACTCGTAAAAAACCAATGAAATTCCACGTTATAGTTAGATCAGGTAACTATAACTTGCGCGCCCACAATAAACTGCTGATGACGTCACATATTACATCACTTATGACATGGCCAGTGACATCACTCATGACATCAATGATGACATCTGAAATGACACATTGTGCATTGCGGTCGCGCAAGTTATAGTTACCTGATCTAACTATAACGTGGAATTTCATTGTTTTTTTACGAGTGAAATGTACAGCTAACTATAACTTGTGTGAAACCTATGGTTTTTTAAGTGAATTTGCAAGGTTTTTTAAATGCTAATTCCTAACTATAACGTGTGTGAAACCTATGGTTTTTTCAGTGAATTTGTACGGTTTTTTAAATGCTAAGTTATGTATTTATTTTTAATTTTTGCACGCACGGTGCGCTTTGCGCACCGTGCGCGCGCTGTGGGCACTCGGTGCGCTTCGCGCACCGAGCGCCCACGTTGCGCATTTCGTACCGTGCA
The DNA here is from genome assembly GCF_964204655.1 of Triturus cristatus. Classification (NCBI taxonomy): domain Eukaryota; kingdom Metazoa; phylum Chordata; class Amphibia; order Caudata; family Salamandridae; genus Triturus; species Triturus cristatus. Next base: position 409,876,412 of record NC_140582.1, read on the forward strand.
CACCTCGCCATTTTTTACAAAATATCAATTGTTTTTTTCTCCCTTGGGGGTCCTTAGATTTATATATTAAATGTGATTGTTAATTCTTTTTTTCTTTTTTATTTTTTTTTTACCGTACGCGTACGGTAAGCTTACCGTACGCGCACTCCGCGATTTTTTAAAAAAATTATTAAATTTATTTTTCATACTTTTTGGTCCTTCGTGAACCCCCTGACGAACGCTAGGGGGTCTGCAACTCTCTTCGTTGCCCCCTTTTCATGTTATCAACCTTTGATTTTCAGTGCGAGAGACAGAAAATGGCGGCCGATACTTTCTGATTTCGACCGATTCGAATGTTTACAGTCATGTAACCACCAATCAGAATTGAGCTCGCGCATGGCACCGTACGCGTACGGTAAGCTTACCGTAAGCGCACGGAGCGCGCTTACAGATATATATATTGATTTAAATGCTATTTTCTCAGGACCTACTGAACAGATTTACACTAGACCTGCAAAAGGCACATCCCTGACCTGAGGACTACCTCTCTGCCCAATTTCAAGTAATTCTGTTCAGCCGTTCGGGCTGTAGCTCGGACTAAAGGTCCTATGGGAAAATGCATGGGGAAAACGCGTTTTGGGACCCCCCTTTTTTCTCAGCCCCCGCTTGAGGAATCCCCCCGAGACTTTCAGGGTAGGAGCGGAGCGTAGCGCCCCATTAGTTTTGAAAAATTCGCGAGGATTCGTCAACCGGCGCCAAAGTTATTCCAAATAGAATGTTGCGGATTTCCTATGGAAACACGGTCCTAACTATAACTATCTACTGGCGACCGCCAGTAGATAATATATATATATTCACTTAAAAAACCATAGGTTTCACACATGTTATAGTTAGGTGGATATTTCACTCGTAAAAAACCAATGAAATTCCCCCTTTATAGTTAGTTCAGATAACTATAACTCGCGCGCCCGTCAATCCTGCTCATGACCCCCTGACAAAGGCTAGGGGGTCAGGAACTCTCTGCCCTGCCCCCTTTTCACATTCGCCACCTTCCTTTTTCACTCTCGCACTGAAAACAAACAAAATGGCTGCCGACACTTCCTGATTTCGACCGATTCGAATGTTGACTGACATGTAACCACCAATCAGAATTACGCTCGCGCACGTTAGGGTGCGCGCACGGTGCGCGGCTATAGATATGTATGTGCCTTTAACTGCAATTTTCTCAGGAACTACTGAACAGATTGACACCATATATCCAAAAGGCACATGCCTGACCTGAGGCCTACCTCTCTGCCAAATTTCAAGTAATTCTGTTCAGCCGTTCGGGCTGTACCTTCGACTAAAGGTCCTATGGGAAAATGCATGGGAAAACGCGTTTTGGGACCCCCCTTTTTTCTCGGCCCCCGCTTGACGAATCCCCCCGAGACTTTCAGGGTAGGAGGTAAGCGGAGCGCCCCATTAGTTTTGAAAATTGCGCCAAATTTATTCAAAATAGAATTTTGAGATTTACTATGGAAACACGGTCCTAACTATATCTATCTACTGGCGACCGAACAACTTGCGTTACAACATGCAAGACATTTATAGAGGAGACGGTGTACATTTCAATGATGAAGGGAACAGAGTCTTCCTCTTGAACTTTAGACTCTGCATCGGTACTTACTTGTAGGTACCGAAAAACACTCAATAAACACAAGGGCTCTTTTTAGAGCCACCTAATATCTAAACACTTAAACTTGATTTTTATTTCTACTTTTTTTAATGTTTTTTTTCGGGTGTGCGCAGAGTGCGCGCACCTCACGATGTTTAAAAAAAAAATTAAAATCTTTTTTTTGCCCTTCGTGGTCCTACTGTGACCCCCTGACAATGGCTAGGGGGTCAAGAACTCCCTACCCTGCCCCTATTCACGTTCTCCACCTTTCCTTTTCAGTGCGACAGACAAAATGGCGGCCGACACTTCCTGATTTCGACCGATTCTAATGTTTACTGACATCTAACAACCAATCAGAATTACGCTTGCGCACGGCAGGGTGCGCGCACAGGGCTTGCACAGTGCGCGCACCCTGCGCGCGTATAGATATTGATATGCTTTTAAATGCTATTTTCTCAGGAAATACTGAACAGATTTACACCAGACCTGCGAAAGGCACTTCCTTGTCCTTATGGCTACCTCTCTGCCAAATTTCAAGTTATTCTGTTCAGCCGTTCGGGCTGTAGCTGCGACTAAAGGTCCTATGGAAAAATGCATGGGGAAAACACGTTTTGGGACCCCCCTTTTTCTCGGCCCCCACTTGACAAATCACCCCGAGACTTTCAGGGTAGGAGCTGAGCGGAGCGCCCCATTAGTTTTGAAAATTTCGCGAGGATTCGTCAACCGGCGCGAAAGTTATTCAAAATAGAATTTTGAGATTTCCTATGGAAACACGGTCCTAACTATAACTATTTACTGGCGACCGCCAGTAGATAATATATATATATATATATATATATATATATATATATATATATATATATATATTACCTACTGGCGGTCGCCAGTAGGTAGTTATAGTTAGGACCACGTTTCCATAGGAAATCTGCAACATTCTATTTTGAATAACTTTGGCGCCGGTCGACGAATCCTCGCGAATTTCTCAAAATAGGTGGGGCGCTACGCTCCGCTCCTACCCTGAAAGTCTCGGGGGGATTCGTCAAACGGGGGCTGAGATAAAAGGGGGGTCCCAAAACGCGTTTTTCCCATGCATTTTTCCATAGGACCTTTAGACAGGGCTACAGCCCGAACGGCTGAACAGAATTACTAGAAATTTGGCAGAGAGGTAGTCCTCAGGTCAAGGAAGTGCCTTTTGTAGGTTTGGTGTACATCTGTCCAGTAGATTCTGAGAAAATAGCCTTTAAATCAATATATATATCTGAGCCAGCTTACGGTACGCTTACCGTACGCTTACCGTACGCGTACGGTGGCGTGCGCGAGCGCGATTCTGATTGGCTCTTAGATCTTAGTAAACATTCGAATCGGCCGAAACCAGGAAGCGGCGGCCGCCATTTCGTGTGTTTCACTCAGAAAAAAAAGAGTGATAACAAGAAAAGGGGGCAAGGAGGAGAGTTACAGACCCCCTTACATTTGTGAGGGGGTCAAAGAAGGACAGAAAAGTACAAAGAAAACATTTATTGATTTTAAAAAAAATCGCGGGGTACGCGTACGGTAAGCTCAACGTACGCGTACGGTAGAAAAAAAATAAAATAAAAGAAATGAAATGCAGATTTAAAAGTTTAGATATTAGGGGGCTCTAAAAAGAGCCGTTGTGTTTATGAAGTGATTTTTTAGTGGTACCTACAAGTAAGTACCGATGCAGAGTCTAAGGTTCAAGAGGAAGACTCTGTTCCCCTCATCATTGAAGTGCACACCATCTCCTCTATAAATGTCTTGCATGTCGTAACGCAAGTTGTTGTGGTAAATGGAACCCATACCATAGTCACGGAGGAAAGCAGAAACAGATTTGTTGACGTGCTTTCTTGCTTTGTCAATCTGCGGACAGAAATGATTGGACCAGTTCCATTTTTGCCTTTGGCATATGTTGGAAAACACAAAGGCAGTTTTAGGGAAAAGTGAAAACAGTTGTGCAAAGGTGTCCTTCATAAGCATTTCCAGACCTACCCCAGTCAAAGTGCCTAGGTCATTGCCACCACAGTGCACTATTATGAGGTCAGGGTGTTGGATTTGCATGAAGGATTTCACCAATGGCATCAATTGGTGCCACTTTAACCCTCTCTGACCAATCCATTTAATGTCTACATTTGGCAAAGCAAGGTCTCTCACCATACCTGTTTTCTCTGCAAACTTTTCACTCCAGAAGACATAGCTGTGTCCTACAATCCACACTGTGAACATCTTCAAAGGAGATCTGGATGCACTCAGGAGGTGTAATTCAGTAGAATGGTAAAAAGAAATGAAAGACAGTTTGGAAATGGAGGCATACATATTTTTTTATAAAAAAAAAGAACTGATTGGCTGTTTCATACCATTCTACACTAAAAACTAGGCTGTATGTGTAAATTTATAGAAGCATGTTTTGTATTGGTACAGAAAAATGTGTTACCAAAGAACAGTACTATGGATTTGCTGTTAGGTTTGAAAAGTCAAGCCCTCTTGCTCTGTGGAATTGAAACATTGTTTGGCGAACTTCTGACCTAACTCTACACAGCAGTGTTCCATGAGCTGTTGCTATGGTAGCAGGCAGAAGTCAAGTTGGGGGAAGGGTACTAGGCAGAAGTCAAGTTGGGGGAAGGGTACTTTTGGGAAAGGGTTGGTTTTCAACCAATAGAAATGTGTGATTACATTTGAAAAAAAGGGGGAAGCACTGAGATTTGAAACTTACATGTATATGTGTGGAAAAATAGAGGGAAACTTTGCCATTATCTGGTTCTGCTGAGAGGAGAGAGGTGTAGAGAACAGAGATCCTGGCTCTGATAATCTGCTGTTTGAGTGCCACATTTCTTTCACAACTAACTAATTTTAAAGGTGAGTTTAGAGTTTGAGAGGAGATGTATATGGTAAATTAAGAAATGAATAATAGAAATGTAATTCTTTTTGTTGAAGTTGTGTTTATTATTTTCTGTTTTGGGAGAAATTTAAATGTGAGGAACATGTAAAATAATATGGACTATGTTTTCACGATAAATTAAGGTGTATTGGTATAAAAAAAAGAATAGGCAGTCACCCAGGTTACACATGTTGGGAAATATAGGCAGAGATTTATTGTGTACAACTCTGGTAATTTTATATTTGCATTAGTAGGAAAAAGGGGGAGCGATTTTTTGGTGCAGAAGCAGACTCTTAGCACACACCCAGCTGCTTTCCATGTAGAATCATGCACAGTATTTACAAGCGAGTGGGGTTTGAGGTTTCAGTCTGTAATGCAAATACATTCAGCATCACTAAGGCTGGTTGCCCTTGCTGGTATGTAGGCAGTCACCCAGGTTACACATGGTGGTGGTCTGAAAAAGCAGTCTGGACATGGGCTTTTTAAAAAATCTGAAAAGTGGATTCATAATGTGTCAGTCTGTAAAAGTGATTATCACTTGCCAAAAAAAAAGAGCAGTAAGTGTGCTTTCAAATTGGGAAAGAAATTTCGTTTTGTGACTAATGTGAAAACATGACTCTGTGTGCAAATAGGAATTACAGGCAGAGATTTATTGCGTTTTGCTCTGGTGATTTCACAGTTGCATTAGTAGGAAAAAGGGGGAGCCATTTTTTGGTGCAGAAGCAGACTCTTAGCACACACCCAGCTGCTTTCCATGTATAATCATGCACAGTATTTACAAGCGAGTGGGGTTTGAGGTTTCAGTCTGTAATGCAAATACATTCAGCATCACTAAGGCTGGTTGCCCTTGCTGGTATGTAGGCAGTCACCCAGGATACACATGGTGGTGGTCTGAAAAAGCAGTCTGGACATGGGCTTTTTAAAAAATCTGAAAAGTGGATTCATAATGTGTCAGTCTGTAAAAGTGATTATCACTTGCCAAAAAAAAAGAGCAGTAAGTGTGCTTTCAAATTGGCAAAGAAATTTCGTTTTGTGACTAATGTGAAAACATGACTCTGTGTGCAAATAGGAATTACAGGCAGAGATTTATTGCGTTTTGCTCTGGTGATTTCACAGTTGCATTAGTAGGAAAAAGGGGGAGCCATTTTTTGGTGCAGAAGCAGACTCTTAGCACACACCCAGCTGCTTTCCATGTATAATCATGCACAGTATTTACAAGCGAGTGGGGTTTGAGGTTTCAGTCTGTAATGCAAATACATTCAGCATCACTAAGGCTGGTTGCCCTTGCTGGTATGTAGGCAGTCACCCAGGATACACATGGTGGTGGTCTGAAAAAGCAGTCTGGACATGGGCTTTTTAAAAAATCTGAAAAGTGGATTCATAATGTGTCAGTCTGTAAAAGTGATTATCACTTGCCAAAAAAAAGAGCAGTAAGTGTGCTTTCAAATTGGCAAAGAAATTTCGTTTTGTGACTAATGTGAAAACATGACTCTGTGTGCAAATAGGAATTACAGGCAGAGATTTATTGCGTTTTGCTCTGGTGATTTCACAGTTGCATTAGTAGGAAAAAGGGGGAGCCATTTTTTGGTGCAGAAGCAGACTCTTAGCACACACCCAGCTGCTTTCCATGTGGAATCATGCACAGTATTTACAAGCGAGTGGGGTTTGAGGTTTCAGTCTGTAATGCAAATACATTCAGCATCACTAAGGCTGGTTGCCCTTGCTGGTATGTAGGCAGTCACCCAGGATACACATGGTGGTGGTCTGAAAAAGCAGTCTGGACATGTGCTTTTTAAAAAATCTGAAAAGTGGATTCATAATGTGTCCGTCTGTAAAAGTGATTATCACTTGCCAAAAAAAAAAGAGCAGTAAGTGTGCTTTCAAATTGGCAAAGAAATTTCGTTTTGTGACTAATGTGAAAACATGACTCTGTGTGCAAATAGGAATTACAGGCAGAGATTTATTGCGTTTTGCTCTGGTGATTTCACAGTTGCATTAGTAGGAAAAAGGGGGAGCCATTTTTTGGTGCAGAAGCAGACTCTTAGCACACACCCAGCTGCTTTCCATGTATAATCATGCACAGTATTTACAAGCGAGTGGGGTTTGAGGTTTCAGTCTGTAATGCAAATACATTCAGCATCACTAAGGCTGGTTGCCCTTGCTGGTATGTAGGCAGTCACCCAGGATACACATGGTGGTGGTCTGAAAAAGCAGTCTGGACATGTGCTTTTTTAAGAATCTGAAAAGTGGATTCATAATGTGTCAGTCTGTAAAAGTGATTATCACTTGCCAAAAAAAAAGAGCAGTAAGTGTGCTTTCAAATTGGCAAAGAAATTTCGTTTTGTGACTAATGTGAAAACATGACTCTGTGTGCATATAGGAATTACAGGCAGAGATTTATTGCGTTTTGCTCTGGTGATTTCACAGTTGCATTAGTAGGAAAAAGGGGGAGCCATTTTTTGGTGCAGAAGCAGACTCTTAGCACACACCCAGCTGCTTTCCATGTGGAATCATGCACAGTATTTACAAGCGAGTGGGGTTTGAGGTTTCAGTCTGTAATGCAAATACATTCAGCATCACTAAGGCTGGTTGCCCTTGCTGGTATGTAGGCAGTCACCCAGGTTACACATGGTGGTGGACTGAAAAAGCAGTCTGGACATAGGCTTTTTAAAAAATCTGAAAAGTGGATTCATAATGTGTCAGTCTGTAAAAGTGATTATCACTTGCCAAAAAAAAGAGGAGTAAGTGTGCTTTCAAATTGGGAAAGAAATTTCGTTTTGTTACTAATGTGAAAACATGACTCTGTGTGCAAATAGGAATAACAGGCAGAGATTTATTGTGTACTACTCTGGTAATTTTACATTTGCATTAGTAGGAAAATGGGGGAGCCATTTTTTGGTGCAGAAGCAGACTCTTAGCACACACCCAACTGCTTACCATGTGGAATCATGCACAGTATTTACAAGTGAGTGGGGTTTGAGGTTTCAGTCAGTAATGCAAATACATTCAGCATCACTAAGGCTGATTGCCCTTGCTGGAGTGTAGGCAGTCACCCAGGTTACACATGGTGGTGGTCTGAAAAAGCAGTTTGGACATGTGCTTTTAAAAAAATCTGAAAAGTGGATTTATAATGTGTCAGTCTGTAAAAGTGATTATCACTTGCCAAAAAAAAGAGTAATAAGTGTGTTTTCAAATTGGCAAAGAAATTACGTTTTGTGACTATTGTGAAAAGAAATGTAGTAATATATTTAAATAAAATAAAGGATTTTTTTTTTAGTTTTTTTCAGGTATTGCTGAAGAGCAGTGAACAAAATGTAAGATGCCTACAAAATCCAGAGTTAAAAAAACCCACAAAAAAAACCTATATTTGAAGACAACTGGAGGACCGAAAGTTAGTAGAAGATGCTCATGTTGGGAAAAAGAAAAAATCTTCTGGTAAGCAGACAAAACAATTTCTAAAAAACATATTCAAAAAAAGGAAAAATGTACAAAATGTCTGTACTGGAAAGAATGTTTTGAAAAGAAAAGGACAGGAAAAAATTGAGAATTTAGTTAATGCAAATATACCTTCTGCAACTGAAAAGATTTACATAAACAGAAAAACAGCGTTTAAAGAGATACGTAGAAAAATGTTTCAGAGAAGAGTTATGTCCAATTTGATAAAGGATGTGAAGAAATATAAGCAAAAGGCTAAGTTTTATAAGAGAAAAAAAGAAATTGAAGCCATTGCAGCAAAGGCATTAGAATTAAAAAGGAAACTATTCATTTTAATTTTGAATAGGATGCGTACATTAGACAAAATGGTTAATGTACTGAAATCACATAGCAAAAGGAAAAGAGTAGTGAACAGAACAAACTTTTGTAAAGTGTTTTTAGGAAAGTGGATGCATAGTTCAAGTAGTGAACCTTTTTTTAATGAAGAGAGCTATTTTCAAAGTAATAGTTTGCTGCATGCAGTTGACACCAGAGGTCGTGCTTACGAAGTGAAAAATGGTTGCATAATGGAGAAGGAGATAATGGTTCCAAGAGATGAGGTACAAGTGATGGCGGATGAGGCTATGGGGAGACGTCCTAAAGCCCCAGTGTACACTTGGAATTGTAGTAGTATTTGCACTGTGCGTCAGGAATCTATTGACAAATTTCGTGAGTTTCTAAGAGAATATAGTAAAAAAAGTATAAAACAGAAGATTAAGGTGCTTCAAAGTCTGGATCCATGCAGAGTGAGAGAGAATACTGGTTTGCAGGGTCATTCTCTGGCTTGTCTATCTAGAAAAGTGTGTAATAGTGTTTTCCATCATTTTAGGATGCTGGCTGTTCATCATACTAAAATGAGAAAGTTTGTGAGACGGTTGTATTTTGCTAAAAGTCCAGCAATAAAGTTAAATGAATTGAATAGGGCTCTGTTCCGAGGAACGGTATCAGATGTAGAGAAGGTTGTTGATGAAATTCAGTTTAGTTACTTTGGTCCTGAACAAAACAGTGCAGAGAAGGACACAGTAAATGAGAAAGAAGTGGAAGAGAATGTAGAACCCTCTGTAAGTAAGACATTTAATGATCACATAACAAAATGTGCAATAATCTCTAATGAAAGACCAAATTTTACTTGTATTTGTTGCCGCAGAACTCATTATAGAAAACAAACTAGGAATGTTGATCTCTACAGAAAGAGTGAAAATGAAGATAATTATAAGTGGAAGGATTTTGCCACATATATATTTCTTGAAAATTGTTTTGAATTGGGTGAAGATCAGCGTATTTGTAAATACTGTTACAACAAGTTAGAGGAAAATAGAATGCCGACCAGAGCTGTACATAATAATTTAGAATTGGATGCTATTCCTGCTGAACTTTCTGAATTAAATACATATGAGTCTATACTCATTCAATGTGTTCATCCGTTCCAGACCATAGTTCGTATGGAGCCCAAAACTGGTAAATTACCTCCTTCAGATTTACTGAGAGGTTTAAAAGGTAGAGTGGTGTATTTGCCCTTGGATTTGAAAAAAAATATGGAAACTATTGATGCGGATACTTTGGAAACTGCACCATTAATTATTCTGGTTAATGGTGTACCTACAAAGAATAAGAAGATTTGGCAGGAGCTGGTAGATGTGCGGAAAGTACAAAGAGCAAATTTGTATTTGAAAAGGAATAACAAATGGTATGAATCAATTTATATAGAAGAAGAAGAAGAAGAAGATTTACAAGAAGACACAGAAACACCAACTGGACAAATTGAAAAAGTGGACAAGTCAAAGGAAGAAGAAATTTATGAACATTTTAGCATACATCCTCTTCATTCAAAAGAAGTTATGGGAGACAATATTGATCTTTTTCAGATGAAGAAAGCAAAAGGAACTCCCGTGAGTGTATGGGAGGAGAGCTTGGAAGCTCGATGTTTTCCCCAGCTGTTTCCTAAAGGAAAAGGAGGACGATACGATGAACGTCCGGAACAGATTCCAGCTTCTGAGTATCGGACTACAAGACTATATGCTGAAGATCCCAGATTTCGACAAAGTATTCCTTATTTGTTCCATCTTTTATTTGAAAGTGATTTGCCTGCACTGTCTTATGCAGTAAATCACATTTTAAAAAGTGGAGTACATTTACAAAATGTGTCTGCTAAGGATTTTATGGAGAAAGTGCAGCACCGAGATGATCATTTGGAAACACAACTGATCAATCTGATGGCTTGTCAGCGTGGGACAAATGAATATTGGTACCGACGCCATGGTGAATTAAAATGCATGTTACGGAATTTAGGAACACCAACATGGTTCGTTACCCTAAGCTGTGCCGAGTACGCTTGGGATGATTTACTGGATTTTCTACGAGAGGCAAATTCAAACATTAAAAACATCGAATACAAGACAGCAGGAGAACTGTGCTCATTGGATCCGGTTAATGTTTGCAGATATTTCAATCATAGATTTGAGGCTATGATGTCCTTCATCTGCAATAAAAAAAATCCACCTCTAGGAGAAGTAGTGGATTTCTTTTGGCGAAAAGAGTACCAGGCAAGAGGTGCTCCTCATATTCATATGCTGTTGTGGATCAAGGATGCCCCAAAGTTTGGAACAGATACTGATGAAGCAGTGTTATCTTACATTGAAGAATATGCAACATGTGCTATACCAAAAAGCACAGAAGAGAAAAAGTTAAAGGAGCAAGTTTTACGTTTCCAAAGTCATCGGTGTGGAAAATACTGTCGACGGAAATACAAGAGCAAAGATAAATACTACACTAAATGTCGATTTGGATTTCCTAGACCTGTTCTTTCAAATGGAAGAGTAAACAGTTTTATGTCAGCTGTGAGACATACTATCACAAGAAAATCACCTAAGAATACCTACAACCTAAAAAGAAAAGAAGAATCAAAAAATATAAATGACTACAGCCCAGTCATTTTATCCATGTGGAACGCTAACATGGATATACAGTATGTAGCTGACAATTCCATTGCTGTTGCTCGATATGTAACATCTTACATTACGAAATCAGAAAAAACAGAATTGAAGGAAATGTGGGAAGAGATTTCTCACGAGAAGACTGTCAGTAAGAAGCTGTACAGTTTCAGTTTGAAGATGTTATCGCATCGAGAAATTGGATCCTACGAATGTTCAGATAGGTTATCTTCTGCAAGTCTCTACTCGAAATCAAGAAGAATAATTTGGGCAAGTTTAGGCCTTGCAGCAATGAGAAATCGGGTACTGAAATCTGTTGGAGAAATTGAATATTTGGCCGAGAATGACCCAGAAAGTACAGATATTTTGAAATCAAACATGTTAGACACATATTATCCCAAGAGAAGTCAACATCTGGAGAACATGTGTCTCTATGAAGTGCTGCAGAACTACATTTATTCACGGAAAGCCGCAGAAGACATCAACAATGGAAAATATAAAGTCATTGGTGAGGAAGGATGTTTGGTGAAGCAAACAAAAGGAAGTTTGATAAATCACAGGAAGCTGAGTTGCGACACTACTGACAAGAAGGAATTTTACTACTTGGCTCTTTTACAGTTGTTTAAACCATGGCGTACAGAGGATGAACTACTGGGAGAATTTCAAAGCTATGAAGATTCTTTTAATGCTTGCAAAGACAGCATACAATGCAGTACATTCTCAAGTTATCTGCAAATGTTAAATGAAGAAATTGAACAGGAAACTACAATTGCAGCAGAAATAGCTAGAGACAGTTCTCAGGACAGCCAAAGTTCAGGAACACTCAGTCAAGATCCCCTAGGACAACCAATCGTTGAAAATGAAGCATCAATAGCCATGAATGAAGTGGAAACGGCTATGAATCAAGCTCAAGAAGAATTTATAGACTTACAAAATTTGGAAAGACAACTGAATGAAGAGCAGCAACAAATTTATGAAGAGATCAGAAACAAAATTGATCACGGATTTCTACATGAAAAAAAAGAGTGCTCATGCACATCATTTCATCCAATCAGGATGTATGTAAGCGGACAAGCTGGAACTGGAAAAAGTTTCCTAATTAAAGTCATCAGGAGCTACCTACAGCAAAAAACGGATTCTACTTTGTCTTGTGTGGTTACTGCTCCAAATGGGTTAGCAGCATATAACATAAAAGGAATCACTTTACATCGTTTGCTAATGTTACCAGTGGAGCATGAGAACAAAATACAATACAACAAGCTAACTGGAGAAGCATCCTTGGAAGTTTCAAGAGTATTGAAGAAGATGCAAGTTCTCATTATTGATGAGGTGAGCATGGTTTCAAACTTAATGCTTGCCTTTGTGCATTTAAGAATGCAGCAAATTCTGAAGACAGACTATGACATGTTATTTGGTGGAAAACACGTCATAGTTTTTGGAGATCTTTTGCAACTTACTCCAGTTAAAGGACAACCAGTGTTTAATACTGTCACACATGAAGACACGAAGAAGTCATTGGGAAGCATCGGAAATACAAATATTTGGTCCTTCTTTGAGTACAAGGAACTTACTACTAATATGAGGCAAGCAAGCGATGAAGAATATGGAAGTATTCTGAAAGATATCAGAATTGGACTACTCACTGAAGTTGGCAAAAAAGCATTACAGAGTCGGCTGCTACATAATTTATTTCCAAAGGAAGAAATAGTTGCAGAGAAGATATACAAGAACATTGCAGAAAACAAAAGTGTCATCTGCTTAATGCCAACTCTACGTGAATGCTCAATATTCAATGAGGAGCTTTTGAAATTGGAAAAGGAAGAGATCAGGAAATTGGAAGCAGTGGACAAAATTGAGGATGGAAGAATTACTATCACATTAACAGGCACACTGAAAAATAAATTGGATTCACTAGAGAAGAACATTTCCAAAACAGCTGGATTAGAAAAAAATCTATATGTTTGCATGAACTGTAGAGTATTTTTAAGGAGAAATTTGGATGTTGAAAAAGGTTTAGTTAATGGAGCTATGGGAAGAGTTGTGGGTTTTATTAATTATCAGAAAAAAGATGGAATTGAATGTTTAAAAATAAAATTTGATCAGATAGAAGAAGTTAAAGACATTTGTCGTTGTACAGTTCGTTTCATGCTTGTGAAAGACTTATATGTACGTAGGAAGCAGTTTCCGTTTTCGCTAGCATATGCTGTAACTATTCACAAGTCTCAAGGATTGACTGTAGATTGTGCATTTGTGAACATTGGTTCAACTGTGTTCAAATAAGGTATGGCATATGTTGCTTTGTCACGAGTGAAAACATTATCAGGTTTATTCATGATAGACTTTGATGACTCAAAAGTTAGTGCTGATACAAATTGTGTAAAGGAGTATAATAGATTAAGAAGAAGCTATGCTCCTCATTTAGGTCAGTATCCTGTGTTGGAGAAACATGTAGTTTCTCGTAAAAGGAGAAATGAGAATATCTGTAATGAAGATGTAGAGAGGAGGAAAAAAAAGAGGAGTGATGTAATTGCAAGCAAAAAGAGTAAGGAAAAAGAAGAACAGGTTGTAGGATGTCATTTTGAAAATAGCTCTGGTGTCAACTGCTACGCTAATGTAGTGCTGAATGTTGCATTTTATCTGGAAAGTTTGCAAGAGCAGATAATAGTAAATCAGGGAAAAAGATTCTGTTCTGAGCTGAGTCTCCTTTTTGAAAAGCTGAGTATTGATAAAACTAAAATAGAAAGTGCTACTGAAATTAGAAAACTTTTAGATGTATGTTCAGGACGAACACAGTTTTCTCAAAATGAACAGCAAGACGCACAAGAATTTTTGATGTATTTTCTTCAGGTACTGGAAGAAGAAGAAGTTGCAATTGATAATTTATTTGGTCTCTCTTATAAATGGGAACATAGTTGTGAAAACTGTTATAATATATGTGGCTCTAATGTTGATAATGAAAGGTTTATTTATTTGACATTGCCAGAGAGTAAAACAGTCACTTTTGCTAAATTAGTTAAAGATGCTAATCATAGCATGCAATGCGGTGAGTGTCAATCTGACATGTTTTCAACGTTAATTTTAAAGGAATACGGACAGTATGTAATTTTAATGATGCAACGATGTAGAGCTGATGGTTCAAAATTGGATACTTTAATAAAGAAGTTTACAGGACAGCAATTATCAATTTCAGGAAAAACTTTTGTAACTGTTGCAATAATTTTCCATGAAGGACCTACTGTTACTTCTGGACATTACACAGTTGATCTTAAATGTGAAAAAGGCTGGACACTGTGTAATGATTCCCAATTGGTTTTTAAGCAACGTTTGCCTTTTGATTTAGCAAATTCCTATCTAATCTTCCTGAAACCTAAATTTTAGAGAGACTTGGCAAGATCTGGACAAAACAATTTTACCATTTTATTGGATTACCATTGGAATTTTCAAAAAAAAAGATTTTTTAAATTATCATTTGGCCTAATGGAAAGATAACCAATTGTAATGTGGACTTTTTTAATTTTAAATGAAACTTTCGAAAACAAAAAATTTAGAGAAAATCGGTAACATCTGCACAATTTAAATTTTGGAATGTTATTGGAGTGCCATTGGAAATTTTTTCAAAAAAGATTTTTTAAATTACTATTTGGCCATGCGGAAAGGTAACCAATTCTATTGTGGACTTAATAAATTATTAATAAATCTTTCGGGAACCAATATGTTACAGAGAATCGGTGAGATCTGTACAAATTAAACTTTAGAATTTTATTGGATTACCATTGGAAATTTAATCAAAAAAGAATTTTAAAATTACTATTTGGCCTAAAGAAAATGGAACCAGATGTATTGTGGAGTTATTTGAGATATAATATTGTGATTATACTTCTGAAACAAAAATATCAGACGGTATTTTTAAGAAATAAGTATTGATATTAGATGATATTTTTTAGAATATTATGCATTTCTATATTGTTAAGTTTAAGTAAAAAGAGATTCTGGGCTTTTTTAATACAATCTTTGAGATTGTTAATTTTTTTTTGCCCGCTGTTAAATGATGAATGCAATTGCTTTCACAATTTATAGTGAAATGCAATATATTCTGAAAACAGCAAAAATAAGGCAAAAATATTTTTTGATAAATATGTAAATATGTGTACTGTATTATAAAATGTTTTAAAAAATATTAATACTTTTTCTTTTTTTTCAGATTGATATAGAAAATTTTCAAAACCTAGAACCATTTTTAAAGCAATTTTTAAAAAAAACAAATGAATAAATATTTTTTTGAGCGGGTATGGTAAGTCAATAGTATCATGGTTCCTTTTTTTCTACTTCTCTACAATCACATTTTCAGTTTTTAATTGTAGTCTCTCAAGGACCTTGTAATGTGATAATTGATTTTTAGTGTTTTTAAAAAAAAAAAAAAAAAATTACGCGCACCGTACGCGTACGGTAAAAAAAAAAAAAAAAGTTTTTAAAAACATATATAAAAAAAGATGAAAGATAAGGTTGGCTCTTAAAAGAGCCGTTGTGTTCATGCAGGGACAGAGGAAAGAAAGATTGGGAAAATTAGTCTCTGCGACAAGTGTGCTGATCTATTTTGTTGTTCACTAGGGAAACACTGGTCTCCCTATGACAAATTAGATCATGACAAGAGGCGCATCGAATATCAACCCTCAGAAACCGAGGGTTAATTTCCAGAGGGCCAGCAAAAGGAGATGCTCCCCCCACAGATGAAGGGCTCACCTGACCTGCAGAAAAAGGACTCGGCCCTGCAGATGATGGTCCAGGCTGAGCTGCTGTGGATGTGCTTGGTTGACTTACTGAAGGGTTACCTCCAGTAAGTCGAGCATGTGTCCTTTTGTGTACATCCTTAAGGTGTCTCATCATGGTATGATTCCCAAAGGAATACTTCCTGTCAGGATTCCCTCTAGAAAGTACACGACCACACAGCTTACAAGTCACTAAGGGTGCATTTACCTTTTGCTGGCCTTCTGGAAAAGTAAAATAATCCCATACATAAGAGGTCTTTTGTTTCCTCGCTCTCTGCCTCAAGGTAGTGCTGCTAGCCTCACTCTCAGAAGGGCTCTGCTGTTCTGCCATCGTATCACAAAGACAACCCAGCTCCTTCTCCTAAGGGATCACAAGCAGAAATGAGGGGAATGGGTGTGGTGTAGGAGAGTTCTAGAACTGAAAGTAGTTTCAACCAATCAAAAGTTGTGTTTCATGATCACATGACCTACCGTACGCTTACGGTACGCTTACGGTACGCTTACGGCAAAAGTACGCATGCGCGTAAAAAAGACACGCGCTTGCGCGCATGCGCTTAACAGTCACTCCCCGACACTTCCGCGTAACGTGCGCGTGTAGCGTACACGCGTACGCGTCCCACGCAGAGTACGCGCGGCTACGCAAATTGCGTAAATATACGCAAACAGCGTAGATAAATTACGGACGTTGCGTAAACCGTACGCTTACCGTAAGCTTACGGTACGCGTACTAAAAAAAAAATTAAAAAAAGGAAAAAATGTATTGCAAATAAATTTTACATGTTTATTTTATAAAATATATTAAAAAAAACATATTATAGAATTTTAAAAATTTAACCATAGTCTTTAAAAAAGGATAGAAAATTAAAATAAAAATATGTAAAAAAAATAGAAGAAAAAAAAAAAAATTCGCATTTAAAAAACCTTGCAAATTCACTGAAAAAACCATGGGTTTCACACACGTTATAGTTAGGAATTAGCATTTAAAAAACCTTTGAAATTCACTGAAAAAACCATGGGTTTCACACACGTTATAGTTAGGAATTAGCATTTAAAAAACCTTAGAAATTCAATGAAAAAACCAAAGGTTTCACACATGTTATAGTTAGCTGGACATTTCACTCATAAAAAACCAATGAAATTCCCCCGTTATAGTTAGTTCAGCTAACTATAACTCGCGCGCCCGCAATGCACTACTGATGACGTCACATATTACATCACTCATGACATGGTCAGTGACATCACTCATGACATCACTGATGACATCTCAAATGTATGTAAGATTCCCACTCCATGTATGTTATAAACGCCTACTAACACTACTTCCACAGGTATCCTACAAACACCAGAGCACATCACTTTACAGCAATGACCTCCTGGTTTAGGCTCTAGGTTTCATACCCGACTGTAGCAGCATCTCATCTCAGCACCATGTCACTCTGAGCAACACCGCACTTTTCGACCGGTAGGTGTGACTACTTCGCTTCGCACTCCCCCACAGAGGTTACAGTGCTCCTATCCTCCTGTTTCCTACTCTTTTCGCCCTTTTTCCCCCTTACTCGCTTCAATGGAATCACAAAATGGCGGCCAACACTTCCTAGTTACAACCGCTCGCAGCGCTCACAACCAATAAGCAGCAAGCTCGTGCTCGGAACGCCTCAGCCAATCAGATGGCAGAATTCCCAAATATCGATATCGGTAAATTTCGATATTTCTCCAAAACTACTGAACGGATTTACACCAAACAAACAAAAGCGTTCTTTCTAGACCAAGACCCTTCTCCCTGCCAAATTTGGGCAATTCCATTCACTAGTTCGACCTGTAGCCTTGTCTAAAGTTTCCTATGGATATTAACATGGAGAAAACACGTTTTGGGACCCCCCTTTTTTCTCGGCCCCCCTTGACGAATCACCTCCAAACAAAGAATTTGTTTGGAAAATTTCATGTAGATTTATCAAACGACGCCAAAGTTATAAGCAAAACAAAAAATGCTCTTCCTATGGAAACTTGGTCCTAACTATAACTATCTACTAGCGACCGCCAGTAGGAAATATATATATATATATCCAACAAAAACATGAAGTGGCACCTTCCAGATGAATGATACAACCTTTTAAGTGCACTATGATTTAATACCTTATTCCCTATATACACCGGATGCGTTTTACTTTCTAGTATCTGTGTAAACACCCTTCCCAAATAGATGCACATTTTTACTATCTCCAGTGGGCATCCATCAAGATTTCAGTTATATTGACAATAAGGCTTCTTTCCTCTAAAAGGCATCACTTTTGTCGTAGTGATATTTATTTTAAAATAATATTCCTCTACATATCAAAATAAAGTGTTCAGATTAAGATGATGACCAATTGGAGTAAAATCGAAAATCACGTCATCCACATACATTACAACATATACATTTTGTGAATCAATATTAGGAGGAAAGTTCTAATTATTCTTAAATTGATCAGGCAAATGATAAAGATAAATAGAAAACAAAAGAGTAGCTAAAGTACAGCCCTTTTTTAAGCCATTCTGTGTGGAAACTTTAGCGATAAACCCCTAGTCTCACCCATTAGGACTTTACACCAGGTTGATTAATGTAATGCAATAATCAATCTAAATAGATTAATTGGTATCCTAAGCCTAACCAATTTTCTCCATACGGTAGGTCTGTCCATTCTATCAAATGTAGTCGAAAGGTTAACAAAAGTGAACCATACGCTTTGTGATCTGAGCACTACATATTTATCTACCAGGGTTTGGACTAATGCTATATTGTAGATTACTGAATTCTTAGGTATGAGCCCGGCTTGAACTTGGGGAGTTACCAAAATCAAATATGCCCACTCCTCTAGTTGACACAAGATACTTGTTGAAAAGATCTTCCCCACAATGTCAAGTAAAGCAATTTAATGATAATTGCTTGATAGGAAGCTAGAACCCTTTTTATGAAGGGGGACAACTATGCTCCCAGACCAGAAATGTGGAATTTGCCCTTTATCATAACAATAAGGAAATAGAGGCGCTAATAAATTTGCTCTAAGCTGCAGGGTTCTCCTTCAGGACTTATATTGGAATTTTATCAGGACCCCATTGCTGCATAGGATCTAGCGTTTTTTATGAATATCTCAATCTGCTTTGGTGTAGGGGGTATTACACTATGAGTATATATATTTTGCACTTGTACAGACATTTGAGGCACCCTATGCTTCTCTACTGGAGGATTTTGGGCACAAAGATTGAGAAAATAATCTTGCCACTGTGAGGGAGGGAAGGGAATTGCAGATGGAGCTTGCTTCTTATTAGAACAAGTTTGCTATGAAACTCCAAAAGGATATTTTCTGCAGTGCTGTCATGTGGTGATCCATCCAGTTTTGATCAGCTATTTTTTTGTTGCAATTAAGACACATTTTTGTTTTCAATGGGCTTGTATTTTGTTACTCCAACTCACTGAGGGTTCAGTGTGTGCTAACGTATTAGTTTATTTATTTTATGTGAGAGAACCCTATCTTTTAAGTCTTTTAGCATTGCCAACCTCTTGTGGGGTTTACTGGGCTTCTGTATATCAAAAACAATTTGTGTTCAAATTCTTAGGTAAGATTATCTTCTTTTGACAAAGCATTTATTTTATTTTTATTTTATTTTAGGTTTTTATAGAGCGCGTAGTCACCCTCGAGTATCCCAGCGCTGAAACCTCGGACTCCTAAGGGGGGGGCACAGGGAAACTTCGCATAAATCAGGGAAAAAGGAGGGTTTTGAGGGACTTCCTAAATCGTAGGAGGTTTGGTTCAGCTCTGAGGTTCGAGGGGAGAGCGTTCCATTTTCTGGCCGTGTTTACCGAAAATCTGCGGCCGCCGATGCGGGTTTTCTTCACCCTAGGGACAACGATAAGGTTTCCCTGTTCAGACCGGAGCGCTCTCGGCGGTCTGTATGGAGTGATCCAAGTGCTCAGAATGGGGGGACCAGCGTCGTGCAGGACCTTGTGTGCCAGGCAGAGGGCCTTGAAGGCGACTCTTTCCCTCACGGGGAGCCAGTGAAGTTTTCTCAGGGCAGGTTTGGCCGATGTTCTTGCTGGGGTGTCTGTGAGCAGGCGGGCTGCGGCATTTTGGGTTTTTTGAAGTATTTGGAAGTTGGCTTCCGGCGCCCCGAGGTAGATAGCGTTGCTGTAATCTAGCCTTGCTAGCACTAGGCCTTGAATTAGCAGGAGGCGGGACTGGAATGGTAGTAGGGGGAGCACCTTTCTGCATGATCTAAGTAGCCCATAGCAGATGCCGGCTGTTTTCCTCGCCTGTGTCCTAAAGGTGAGATCTGTCTCCAGCCACACTCCCAGACTCTTAACCTCTGTCTTAGGGGAGGGGGGGTCACCCATACAGGCGGGCCAGATGTTAGGGGGGAGACTCGAAGTTTTGTGACCGAGGAGAAGGATCTCTGTTTTTGACCCGTTAAGCTTTAGGTCAGAGTCGCCCATCCATTGATGGACAGTGGAGAGGCAGTCTCGCAGGTTGGAGGGCTTTAGCTTGGGGTGTGAGAGGGTCACCACCAGCTGAGTGTCGTCAGCATAGCTGACGATCGTGACTCCGAATGGGGCGACCAGCTCCTCCAGTGGGGCCATATACACGTTGAAAAGCGTGGGGCTCAGTGAGGAGCCCTGAGGCACTCCACACCGGAGGGGGATTGAGGGGGAGCGGCTTTCTCCTTCCCAGACTTGGAAGGAGCGTCGGGAGAGAAAGGATGTGAGCCATCTCAGCGCACTGTCTTGTACGCCAGTATTCTCTAGGCGCTGGGCTAGGACCTGGTGGCTGACAGTGTTGAATGCCGCGCTAAGGTCCAGGAGGACCACTGCCACTGATCCTCCTGTGTCCAGGATTTCCCTCGCTTTTTCTACGGCCGCCAGGAGGGCGGTGTCTGTGCCCTGACCTGGTCTGAAGCCTGTTTGGGAGTTTTTTAGGAGATGGTTTGCCTCTAAGAAGTGGGACAGCTTTTTATTTGCAAGCTTCTCCGCGACCTTACCTATCCAAGGGAGGAGGGAGATGGGTCTATAGTTGGACAAGTCCGCGGGGTCTAGCGACGGCTTCTTCAGAAGACCTTTAACAACGGCCTCCTTCCAGCTTTGTGGGACTTCTCCTTGGGCAAAAGAGGTGTTAATGAGGGCCGTGAGTCTAGCTGTAATGGTCCGAGCGATGTTTTTAGTGAACCGTACGGGAACTGAGTCGCTGGGGGCCCCACTTTTCGTGGCTGCTAGAGTAGTTGTCACTTCTTCTTCTGTGACTGGTCCGAATGAAGCTAAGCGAGGGGGTTCGGGTTTGTCCGTGGGGTTTCCTGGCGTGAGGGCACGATCCTTGGCTATTCCCGGGGTGGCCTGATTGGTGGCAGGTAGGGAAGAAAGGATTTTCTTAATTTTGTTGTCGAAGAAGTTAGCCAGGTTGACGCATTTCTCCTCGGCTGCTTTAGGGTCCAAGGGTGTCTGCGGGGGGCTGGAACATGGAGGAGCTCTTTAAGGATGGAGAACGTCTCTTTGGCAGAGCACGAGGAATTCTTTATTCTTTCCTCAAAGAAGGAGCTTTTTGCGCTGTGGAGGGCTTGTTTGTAAGCCTTCATGGCTGTTTGATAAGCGTTTTTGTCCGTCGCCGATTTGTTTTTTCTCCACGTTCGCTCCGTCTTTTTGCACTCCTTCCTAAGAATGTTCAGGGGCGGAGTGTACCAAGGAGCATGGTTAATCCTTTTGACATGCTTAAGAGAGCATGTTAATGGGATGAGGCTGTCTAGGGGGTTGGTAAGCCAGCTGTTGAATTCTCTATCGGCGGTGTTAGGGTCAGTTGAGAGGGGGCCGTCGGATTCCCTAAGCTTCACTTCCCATTCTTCTGGACTTAACTTGTGCCAACGTCTGGTTAGTATCCTGGTTTTCTGTTTAGGGACCGAGGCGGGCTGATAGGACCAGTGCATAGGGACCAGAAAGTGGTCAGTCCATGGAAGGGGGGTAGGGTCTTGGGTTTGGAGATTCCTAATGTTGGTGAAAACTGGGTCTAGGAGATGCCCTTTCTCGTGAGTGGGTTTCGAGTTCAGGAGCAGGAGGTCAGCTGACATGAGGTCTGCTAGGAGATTAGCGGCAGTGTTGTCTGCCGGGTCTAAAAAGTGTAGGTTCAAGTCCCCTAGAAGAAGAAAGTTGGGCGTTGCTATTGTTTTTAAGAGGATGTGGTCCATCAGAGTGCTTGAGAAGTCACCTATCGAGCCTGGTGGTCGGTATACCAGAAGACCCGATAGTGAGGTGGTGGGGGAGATCTGGAGCTGAGATGGTCTTTATAGAGAATGGCGAGCCCGCCACCTCTTCCTACTGGTCTGTTAAGGCAGCAGATTTGGTAGCCGGGGGGGGTTGCATTGACCAAGTCTGAACCGTTGCTGGGGGTCAGCCATGTTTCGGTCAGAAATAGGGCGTCTAACGAGAGGGTTTGAGTGAGGAGGTTTATCTCGTGCGAGTGCTTTGCTAGCGACCTGCAGTTCAGGAGGCCCAGTCGAAGCGTGTGGCTAAGTTCCGTGGCTTCGGGGGTGTCGCAGAGGGGACATCCTGTGAACGGGGTATCATCCTTGAGGATAAAGTCACACTGAGGTTTTTTCTTTGTGTTCCAGAGACGGAGGGTATCCGGGGGATAGGATAGGTGGGGCTGTGAATTGGGCATAGTGTCTGGTCCTAGGGCCGTCTGGGCCCGGACGGGCCCAGACGGGCTTGCCTTTGGCGCGCTGACGGCGCGCCCGCTGCGCCCGTCCGCTGCGCTTCCTAGTGAGACACATAATTTATGACTGTGGAAGAAGGCGTCACGGGGGTGTGGCCAGCTGAGGTGGGCGTGTCTGACGTCGCGGCTCGCCCTCGGTAATGGCGATGTGAAAGTATCAGACGTTGCAGCGCTAAATCCGCTGTTCGTGAGCAAGGAGGTGAGTGATTTAAAAATAAGCAGAGTATCACACAACAGGAATTTTAAAAATTACAGGCTCACTCCCGGCTTCCGCCTCAGGAGACTCGTGGTTCAAAGTGTCGCGCTTCCAGCTGCGCGCACTCTTTATACTCGTATTAGGGGGCGTGGCCAGCTGAGGTGGGCGTGTCTGACGTCGCGCCTCGCCCTCGGTAATGGCGATGTGAAAGTATCAGACGTTGCAGCGCTAAATCCGCTGTTCGTGAGCAAGGAGGTGAGTGATTTAAAAATAAGCAGAGTATCACACAACAGGAATTTTAAAAATTACAGGCTCACTCCCGGCTTCCGCCTCAGGAGACTCGTGGTTCATTGTCCCTTGTGGTGAACAGTATTCTATTTGTCTTACTAAGGGAAGAAGAATTCCAAAAGATCAGGCCTTGTACTGGATCGATGCCTGCAGTACAGTTTCCTGTATTTAGTGACTGGGTTCAGGCCTGTCAAAACTTTAACTTGTGGATTAAATGGATTATCGCATGGTCACTACCATTGACAAATTGAACCAGAAGTTGTAAAAATGTACTGAAATGGTCAGAACTAGAAATAATATAATCAATGGAATATCCAAAGGTAACTCTTCCTGTAAAGGATGCAGTGTTGTCCATGTTAACTCTTCCATTTAGTCTCACCCCAGATATGACCAACAGGCTGTCTTGAAGGATCTTACATTGCTTGTCCATGCTTCTTCCAGCTCTTTGTCTTTTTGAGCTTGAAGTACAGCATTTGATATCTTGGCATTAAAACTGTCCATCATTATTATCTAATTATTTTGTTCAGACTCCAAGAAAGATTCAATTTGATCAAACATCTCCAACAGAAGTGAATTATATTGTAAATCAGGAGCAACATAAATATTAAACAATAAAAGAACATTTGTACGTGGGTATTTATTTTTGATGTTTTGATCTAATACACTTGCAGCCCTGCTAGATCCCAGGAGACTATCACCAAGTGATTGCTCAAAGGGAAGTTTAAAGGTACAGTTTGTTTTATTTTCATTTAGGTTTCTGGAAAGCCAGCACCAAGAACTTTCACTATTTTTATAGTCTACTCTCTTGATCGACATGTATGATAATCGTGTCAGTGGAATCCATAGTGTCTGCCAAATTTTAGTTTGTAATTCTTGAAGGCAATGAATGGGACTTCAGTCTGGACTCTTGATTGAGGCTCCTACTGGGGGAATGTAGGACGCTCTCTCTCTATATAGTGTACCAAAACTAAGCACACTGTGCAGATAGTCCAGTGGGTCCCCAATTGGTTTAGAGAGGCAAAACTTGATATTACTAATTCTCTCTTTTGTGGTAGTGTGGGCAAGCAGTTATGCTCATTAGAGGGTAGTGCTAAGCATTTTTTCTGCTCACAGAGGCAATAAATGAGGTAACACTGATAGAATAAATCTGAGACCAAAGTAGAAAAATAACACTTCTTTTTATATATGTTTTAAACTCAAGAAATTTGTTCAAAGGTAAGTACAGTTTACGATGAAAATATTCACAGGTAAGTAAAACGTTTAAGCCTGTGCGCTTTTAAGCACAATGCAATTCTATTCAATAATTCAATTCTATAAGTCAAAGATGCATAAATGGGGGTACAGTCGGTTTCAGGGGTTCACCTTCTGGGATTGGAATATTAGTGGGACAAGCTTTAAAGTGCAGCCAGCAGTTCTTCTGGAACAGCCCGGATTCTACCGGGAGCAGGGTGTTGGTGAGGCTGGTAGCTGGCACTACAGAGAAGGGGGGCCACCAGAAAAGAGGATGCAAAGGGGGACTTGCGGGCAAGTCATAGAAGTCCCAAATGGGGGCTCAGGATCTCAAGGGGTCTTGGAGCATGGGGGCACAGGCAAGGGGGCTTGGGAGCAGAGGGTTTGGTTGGCTCGGTGTGTGCCTAAAGATGAACCTCGTGGTCAGAAACAAACAGCTGGCAGGGGCAAAATCAAGGCGGCTGGGCCACTCTCCAAGTGGTTTTCAGTGATGCTGATGTCCTCGACGGCTGCTTGGTCCTGGTGCAGTGAGAATCCAGACTGGACTCTCGCTGCTGGTGTTTGGTGCAGGGGGTCCGGTACCATGGGAGTTGGTGCTGCATGGCTCCAGTTGGTCCTGGTGTCTTCACACTCAGATCTGACCTTCCAGAGCACGAGTACCTTCTCCTGGTCATCTGTGCGGTGCCGGTCATCCTGGGGAGCTGGAAGGTGGCAGACCGGATGCTGCTGGTCAGTGCCTGTGGACTGCAGAGAAGTAGCTCCTCTACTCCAAAGGAGAATGTCAGTGGGGTTTGAAGGGCTTGCTGGCTACCCAAGGCTTTGTTAGTTCTTCAGCTTGCAGGATGAGTCACTCTGTCACAATTGTTGAGAGAGGGCTGTGGATGGCAGTGTTTCGTGCCAAAAATCTGCTGCAGCTCTCCGCACAAAGTGACTCTTCTTCGTCCTTCTTCTGTTGATCCATTGAATCTGAGTTCTTGGTATAGGAGTGCCACCTAAACACTCAATTTATGCGCATTCTGGGGAATGACAGGTAGTTGCCAATGGGCTACCTACCTTTAAGTTGTCTACACCCTCTATATGACCAGGTCCTGTGGTAAGTGGGCATAACCCAGACTCTAGAATACTAAGTCTGTCCAAAATAACATGGAAGAATCGGAAAAGGGAGGTCCACATCTGCTTGCCTGCTCTAAGTGTGGTGCTGGCTGAATGTGGGTACACCTCCTAATATCAATAATTTTCCTGCCTATCTTGAAGCCACAAGTTGCGGTCAGGATAGGGGGCTGGGCACCTCAAGCATCTGGAGAGGCCCTGAGTCGCATCACAAAGACAGCAGGGCCTTTGAATTTTCCTGCTCTGGAATGACCATCCTGCTTGGAGGAGGTGTAAATATCTCCGCCCAGAGCAAGCTTTGTTCCTGACCTCTGAGAGCGAAGGCTCTTGCCTCAGGAGATCAGAAACCTGTCTATGGTGGCTGGCTGGTTGAGACTACTCCAGCAACACACTAGTAGTTGGTAGGTTTTCAGGGGGCACCTCTAAGGTGACCTCTGGGTGCATTTATTAATCAATTTAGCATTGGTATCAGTGTTGATTTATTAAGACGAGGTCTCCAGGCCATGTACTTGTTATGGCTTCCTTGTGCACTAGTAATAATTATGGGTGAACTTAGATATCACTGGGACATATCCACTCCAGCAGATATGCCCACACATGGGTATAATGCACATTGCCTTAGGGCTGTAAGGCCTGCGATAGGGGTGACTTACCCATGCCACATGTAGAGCTGGCAGGCATGGAACACTGGGATGTTTGCCATGTCGACTCTTCGGTTTTCTCTGCACCAGGACAAGCAGGCTGCAATGGCAGTTTGCGTGAGCTTGGTGAGGGGTCCCATAGGGTGGCACAATTTGTATTCCAGCCCTTAAGGACCCTCTTTAGTTCCAAGGCCCTAGGTACCAGGGGTACCACTTACTAGGGACACTGGTACTGGGGACCTAGATAGCAGGAACCCAGTACACTCTCATTCAAAGTTGCACCAGATACCAGGCAAAAAGTGTGTGTGTGGGGGGGGAGTAACCATGTCAAAAGGGGCACTTTCCTACAGGCAAAATAAGGAGCTTATTTTGTGTACATCTAGCTGTTTTGTAAAGAATATCACAATACTGCATGCTTACAGAGGGCATCAAATTAGACCAGAATTCAACTTGCACTATAGACAAGTCATGTATTCTTGGAAAATATACCAGTTTTAATTCAGGCAAAGAAATGAGTTCAGTTTTGGGTAATTGCGTAAAAGCCATAGGATTCTTTTTCTATTGAGTGGATTTAAAAAATTTGAGAAAAGATCTGTAATTTCCAACTCAGTAGTGGAAGAAGAAGAATGAACAGAGTTGGCTTCTGTATCGAGCAACCTATTATTGGAACGTATTACTATAGATTCACTGGACTTAAGCAAACCTCCTAGTTCTATCTGATGAACACTGAAAGCGGAAGCATGTGGATTTAACATTGTGTGTGACTCTTCGCAGTTCTAAGGTTGGTGGCTGATGACTTCTTTGTCTTCAAGACAAAGGTATTCTGTGAATGGTTCTTATCCACATTAATGGCATGGTTTGCTGCTACATCTTTTGTTTTAGTCTGAGAATCAACTCTTATTCTCCAGGAGCTCATTTTGGTGACCCTGCAGTTTTCTTTTCTTATTTTAGATCTTTTCCTTGTCTTTATTGCATTATCTACTCTTGGTGTGGGTGTAGTTGCAACGGTGGAAACAGATGGAACAACTGCTGGATTTTCCTTATGAAAAGAGCCTTTGTATTTAATAAATATTGGGAATTAGAATGCTTGGTCTAATTTCGGGTGGGGGTGCTCCTGATCTTTCGATGTTTCTAAAAATAATTTCCGTAGCGAACATACAGACCCTTCTCCTTTTCCCTTTTGTATTTAGTTTGATTTTACAAGTTTGAGTCACATGAGATCTTTTTTTGAACATTTCAATTCAGATCTATTTCGTCATTTCATTAAAGGGGTAACATTTTCTTCACCTGCTTCATTGCATTTTTTCTATCAACGTCGGTCCTCCATCCTGCTTCCACAAGGGAGGTGGGAGGGCATGAGCACAATCTGGTCACAGCAGGAAAGGGTGTGAGTCCGCAGGCTGTGGCTTGCAGCATGGCTCCCCTTGGATGGGGTACCTCCTCAGGTGGTGTCAGCGCTAGGCACCACCACTACGCACCATGCTCAGCCACATGCCCAGCCTGGGATGAGCCGGCTGAACCACTGCTGCCCTAAGCCCGTGCTAGCTGCCACAGCCTGAGGGAGGTTGCTCTCGGCTAGTCCGGGGACTGTTCCACTAAATCTTGAGAACACCTTGTTTAGAAGAAGAGGTCCAGTGGGATGCGGTTTACTGCAGATGAAATGAGCGATAAGCAAGTCACCTGTTAGTACTGCCTGGTGAGCTATAGAAGCCTCTTAAGAAACATTAAAATAAAAAGAGGATAAGCAAAGAAATTAATAGTGAACTATAAAAGGTGAAAACTGAAGGGCTGGCCAACCAACCCTGACACTGAAGCGCTCTCATTTCCAGGTGGATGTACACATAATCAAAAAATGCCATTATTAACAAGGCACAAGAGCTAATGACTTGTGGACTCAACTATTACCCCATAGAGTAGGCTGTCATGGATGAAGCAGAGTAAATATGACACCTAGGCAGACCAGTGACAGAAGAGGCTGATCGAAAGGCCCTCTTTGGATCTGTATGGCCATATATTCATATATATGGGTGTATGTATTTCTTAATTGTCTTGATTACAAGATTCTGGCAGACTATAGGAGATTCTAACAAGAATTATTACAGTGGAAATCTTCTCTCCCCACAGTTTTTCAGAAATAGTAACTAGCACCAAAATCCTTCTCCACAATGGCAATCTGTGACATTTCCTGGAACAAAAAATACATATCTGTAGGTTTTAATACAGAGAAATAGCCATCCACACTTAAATGCCTATTGACTTTGATACCTGCTGTTTACAATCAATACGTCGGCTCTACTGCATTTATCTTAACTTTTCATAATGAACACATCAGACCTATGGCACTGGAAATATTTTTTTCCAAGTGAACCAATCATGTCTCTACCTGGTGTCATTGGATTGTCACCACAACCAACTGATGCCTCCTGTACTGAGCTTAAGGGTTCTCACAAGGCCACCATCAGGTATACATCCATAAAATTACATAGATTGCGTAATTACATATGGCAAACAAAATAATGTTTTTTAGAGACCTAACAAGGATTCTGACAGTGTAAATCATCTATTCAGTGGTTTGTCAAAGGGGTAACATGCACTAACATCTTTGCCTACTATGGTAATCTGTGGCATTTCATGTAAGAACATGTCCATCAGTAGACTTTAATATAGTGTAATAACAATCTACCCTTAAATGCTTATTTAATTTAATATAAACTTTTCACAATCAATATGTCAACCTTCTACCTTTATCATAACTTTCCATTATAAACACTCAGGTCTATAAGCTTTATCTATGGCTTGTCGCCGTAACCTACCCAGACCTACTGTGTTCGTCATAAGCCTTTTCACAAGGTAACCATTAGCTATACAATAATAAAATTAAAATATATGAAAAATGCTCTTGTCAAAGCATCATAAAATTTCCACTACTAAGGCTGAATAAAGATTACCTTGGTGAAAATCTTCTATCATCATGGTTTGTTCAGGTTGGTCACCAAATCAAAACCCTTGCCTACTACGGTATTCTGTGAGATTCCATGTAACACAATACCTGCCTACAGGCTTTAACACAGTGTATTAACAATCCACCTTTAAACGACTTTTGCCTTTAACACATGCTTTTTACAATAAGTAAGTAAGGTCTACTTGCTTTGTCATAACTTTTCATTATGAGCAGATCACACTTAAGGAATCTGACAAATCTTTTCCCATTGACCAAATAAGGCCAATAACCTTTACCAGTGGCTTGATACTATATATAACACAGGCCCAATGAAGTGCATATACGTTGGAAACCATCAGACATTCATTAATGACATTACACATATATACACATTTATAGTTGTCAAAACAATATACAACCCCTCGCAATAGGGCCTAACAAGAATTATCACGGTGAAATTCTACTCCCACGGTTTGTCAGAGAAAGTTGGCAACACCAATACCCTTGCCTACTGTAGTAATCAGTGAGATTACATGTAACCAAATATCCGTCTATGCCTTTAACATAATGGGGTAACAATCCCCTGATAGAGGCCTATTGGATTTAACAAAGGGTTTTCACAATAAATAAGCCAGGCCTCCTGCCATTCTAATACATTTTCATAAGAAACAGGTCAGACGTATGGCATGTGGCATAACATTTCCTGGACACTAATCAAATATATAGCTGTTATCATTGGCTTGTCACCATAACCAGCTAATGCCTTCTGTACTGAGTGAAAACATTCCTACATGGCAACCATTAGGGAAACAGTCATACAATTGCAAATGCATACGAAATCACAGTTGGCAAAGCAAAATGATATCTCCTCTAATAGGGCTTATCAAGGATACTTACAGTGCAAATCTTCTATAGCCATGGTTTGTTAGAGGCGGAAACCAACTCCAGATTACCTCACCTACTAAGGAACTCTGTGAGATTCCATGTAACAAAATAAAACTATTTGTAGGCTTTAATTCCGAGTAATAACAATCAACCTTTAAATGCTTATTGACTTTCACATATGCTTTTCAAAATCAATGTTCCAGTCCTACTGCCTTTACCAAACATATGATAATAAATAACCAGGCCTATAGCCTTTATCATTGGCTTGAGACCATAACCAGCTCAAGCCCGCTGGTCTGAGCGTTAGCTTGCCAGAAGGTAATTTAAACAAAATTACAGTTCGCAAAGCAAAATACTATCTCTCCTAAGAGAGCCTAACAATGGTTATTGTAGTGCATATCTTCTATCACCATGCTTTCTTAAAATAGATCGTCAACACTAAAACCCTTGCCTTCTATGGTAATCGGAAATTACATGTAACAAATTACCTACCTTTAGGCTTTAGCAAAGTATAATAACCATCCATCCCTAATAATCTATAGTATTTAACACACAATGTTCACAATACGTAGGACAGGCCTACTAGCTTTGTTATAGCCTTTCATAACAAAAAGATCAAACCTTTGAAATCTGGCAAGACTTCTCTCTATGAACCGATGAAGCCATTACTCTTTACCATTGGCTTTACACCGTACCCATCACCAGCCTATTCAAGTGCACTTAAACAAGCAACCATCATGCATACAGTAATAAAATTATCACTATGTAGACAAATACTGCTTGCAAAACAGTATACAACCTCTCGCCACAGGGCCTAAAAAGAACCATCATAGTGAAACTCCCCAGGGTTTGTCCAAGTGGATGGCCAACGCCAAAAACCTTGCTTACTCTGGTAAAATGTGACATTGCTTGTAACAAAATACCAGTCTACTACTTGTAACAGTGTCATAACAACCAATTGGTAAAGGCTTACTGGCTTTAACAAATGCTTTCCACAATTGAAAACTAGACCAACTCCCTCTGTGGTAATGTTTCATACTAAGCTTGCTAGATCAATGGCACTGGACATAACGTTTACCAGTGTACCAATCAGGCCTATAGCTTTTCACCAGCACCAACTCAGTCCTACTGTTACGATCATAGCTTTTCCGTAAGGGAACCATCAGACACACAGTTATACAGTTAGAAAGGTATACCTAAGCAAAACATTAACTCTACTACGAGGGCCTAACAAGTATTCTCACAGAGCAAACGTTTAGTCATGGTTTGTCATACGTGGTAACAAACATCGAAACCCTTTCCTACTTCTGTAATCTGTAACATTGCTTGCAACAAAATACCTCTATGTAAGCTTCATTATAGTGTAATAATAATCCACACTTAAATGCCTTTTGACTTTAACATACACTTTTCACAATAAATATATCATGCCTAATGGCTTTATGGTCCTAAATACTGGAACTCCCTCCCATTGGCATTAAAATCTGAGACCAACTTACTCCGCTTCCGTAAGGCTTTGAAGACCCTGCTCTTTACTAAGCGTGACCAATAGTCGGCAGAGGCCTTAAGTCAAGGTGACATTCTCTTTTCTTCTACAGTCTATCCCTGGCGCCGGGAAACCCATTGTGGGTAGCTGTGCGCGGTACAAGCTTAAATAAATAAATAAAATAAAAATGATGACATTTCAAATGAAACAGGCCAAGCCTATAGCTGTGATCATCAGCTTGCCATCATAACCATCTCAGTCATTGCGTGTTGAGTAAAAGCTTTACCACAGACCAAAAAGTGCAATACAAGCCGTCTTCTTGGTAAAAGCACACAAATTCTGCCCAATCAAATCCTGTACTCGAAAGGAACCAAGATGTAGGCAGAGGTTAAGCTCCTCTCTCAGCAGTACTCTGACAGCTCTTTTTTAGTTGGTCACAAAAGGCCAGCAAAAAGCTAGACCTAAATGTCCATTGCTAAAGTAGGGGAAGTGCTGGGACTGTCCTCCTCACATCTGTACTGCTGCCAGAAAAAACAAACGCCATAACTTATCTAGTTATCTAAGGCAATTTAATAGCATTACAGTGTCAAGTTCAAGCTCAGGCAGCCATACAGCTAGTAGCTCAGGCAGCTGGACAAATAAACTAAAGAATCACAACTGTGTGGAAGAGAAGAACCTTTTTTTGTATGGAAGCACACAGCTTCTGACCAATCAGGACTTCTATTTCTGGCTACCAACGTGAGCAGAGCCAAAGCCCTTCTCAGTAGTACTGCACTGTCAAGTCAGACCTTTAAAGCAGGTAGATGTATCAACCACTACATATGTACAAAATTAATTCAGGTTTATCATCTGTAATAATTTATTATTGATAGAACAAAATTACAATTTTATTACTTAAAATACAAGCATCCTAATAAAATTAAAAACACATTCTATATTTCTAGCTTCTTTTCCGTAGTAGAGATCACAAAAGACCAGATATCAGAGGCAACAGAGGCAATAATTGCTAGCTCATCCATCCTATTACAGAATGTTAGCGCATTCCCATGTGATTTAACAGGATAGCACCTGAATAATGGCAGAAGATAGTCAATACACTTTATCAATCGCTGTGCAAAAAAGCAAATATAGTGCATTATTGTCTCTTTCCCACCAATAGTACAATTACAATATTAATTTCCTTCTGAAAGTCTACTACACTTTTCTAGAACCACCCTGGTTGAGAATGTACCCATCCTAAACTTAATATATAAAGTGTGACATAATAGAGTAGAATTAAAAAAAATAATCACCTCTACTGTAGATATCAAAATGAGTTCAATGTGCGGTCCCACACATCAGTTATTCCAACAGACTAGGTGCATCTGTAATTTGCATGATTTGATGGAGCCCAAGAACCTCTGAAGGCCGAAGATATTCCCTCAAAAGTCCTAGGACAATCCAGATTTCCTGAAATCCTTTAAGCCATACACTGAAGTTGAGACAGCTTAAGACGCAAGCCGACTAAATCAGCAAGATCCAGGGAAATAGTGGGATCAACCTTTGAAAATCTGTTGATAACTCCAGGAGTTGAAGGCACCACACATGAGCAGACTATTACAGATCCATTAGAACCAACACAGCCCTGTTTATTCTGAAATGATTGAAGGTACTGAAAAATTTGATGAAAGGAGGAAAACTTTGCACCTGAATAGCCACCTAAGGAGGAAGAAAGGCATCCATAGCTTTCAAATCCAGACACTAAGAAATTTAAGGTGCCTCTGAATGAGATGTGAGGCACACAGACTTGGTCACAAGGGACATCAAAGCTTGTTGAAGCATTGGAAAATCCCTTGGTCTAATGCCCAATCACACCAGTCCTGGAACCCCAGTCTGACATCTTTTTGGATAAAGGGAGGGTGGGCGCACACTGCTTCACATTCCAGCACTCAGTTTGCTCCGATGCATCATAGTAAATGCTGTGCATGATAACACTTATTTCGGTGACAGGCTTTAGTTTTTCACCCTTGTTGGTGCAGCCAGTGCTGTGCATCTCTAGACACGTCATTCAGTCTAGTTGTCCTTCTTCAGTAGAGAGCAACAAATTCTTTTTGGGGGTGCTGGAAATGCTGCCCAAAGTCTTCTCAGGTCTCTGTACCACTCGCTGGGTGCAGGTCCATCAACCAGACCTCATCAGCTCATTAACTCAAGGGAGCCTTTTCAAATAGGAGGAGGGTGGGCGCACACTGCCTCACATCACAGCACTCAGTTTGCCCTGATGCATCATAGTAAATGCAGTGCATGATAACACTTATTTCGGTGACAGGCTTTAGTTTTTCACCCTTGTTGTTACAGCCAGTGCTGTGTATCTCTAGACACGTCTTTCAGTCTAGTTGTCCTTCTTCAGTAGAGAGCAACACATTCTTTTTCGGGGTGCTGGAAATGCTGCCCAAAGTCTTCTCAGGTCTCTGTACCACTCGCTGGGTGCAGGTGCATGGACCAGAGCTCGTCAGCTCATTAGCTCAAGGGAGCCTTTTAAAACATGAGGAGGGTGGGCGCACACCGCCTCAAATCCCAGCACTCAGTTTGCCTCGATGCAGCATAGTAAATGTTGTGCATGATAACACTTATTTCGGTGACAGGCTTTAGTTTTCACCCTTGTTGTTACAGCCAGTGCTGTGTATCTCTAGAGACGTGTTTCAGGATAGTTGTCCTTCTTCAGTAGAGAGCAACACATTCTTCTGGGAGATGCTGGAAATGCTGCCCAAAGTCTTCTCAGGTCTCTGTACCACTCGCTGGCCGCAGGTGCATGAACCAGAGCTCGTCAGCTCATTAGCTCAAGGGAGCCTTTTCAAACAGGAGGAGGGTGGGGGCACACTTCCTCACATCCCAGCACTCAGTGTGCCCCGATGCAGCATAGTAAATGCTGTGTATAATAACACTTATTTCGGTGACAGGCTTTAGTTTTTCACCTTTGTTGGTGCAACCAGTGCTGTGTATCTCTAGACACGGGTTTCAGGATAGCTGTCCTTCTTTAGTAGGGAGCAGCACATTCTTTTTGGGGGTGATGGAAATGCTGCCCAAAGTCCTCTCAGGTCTCGGTACCACTCGCTGGCCGCAGGTGCATGAACCAGAGCTCATCAGCTCATTAGCTCAAGGGCGCCTTTTTAAACAGGAGGAGGGTGGGTGCACACCTCTTCACATCCCAGCGCTCAGTTTTCCCCGATGCAGCATAGTAAATGCTGTGTGTCACGATTCACTCCCTGTGCTCTCGTTCTCACCACCAGGGGGGCGAATTGTGGAGCTTTCCTATATTCTAATATGTCTCCAGAAACTCCCCTGTATGCATATCCTGACTTCCAGGCATTTGGACATCATTTACGAATTGACATCCATTCCTAATCCATTCCGGGTTTTGTGGCAGCCAGTCTGCTAATGCTGAAAACTCTATTACCTACAATCCCCTGCTCACTGCTTTGTCTCCACCCCTGCCGGCCAAGGATGGGTGGAGGAATTCAGTTCACCTGTGGCTGGCTGCTGCTAGCCTGCTCACACCTGATGCGCATGAGTACTGTGAGCTCTTTTAAGCCCCAGCTCCCTTCAGCCCAGGGTTGGTCATTGTAGCTGTATACTGGTGAGACCGATCCTTGTTCCAGTGTTTCCTGAGCCTTTGATATTCTTGTTTCCAGTGTTTCCTGAGATTTAGTTATTCCTTGTTCCTGAGCTCCTGCTTTTTTCCTTATTCCTGAATTAGCACTGCCTGCAGTGCTACCTTGACTCCTGAGCCTTAACATTCCTTGTTTCTGCACCTCAGCAGTTTCCCTTCTCCTGAATTAGCACTGCCTGCAGTGCTACCTTGTTTCCTGAGTTCATGAGCTATAGCTATTCACTGTACCTGAATTAGCACTGCCTGCAGTGCTACCTTGTTTCCTGAGTTACTGCGCTATAGTTATTCTTTGTTCCTGTTCCTGGGCTTCAGCTATTTCATGTTCCCGATTTGCACTGCTTGCAGTGCTCTCTTACTCCTTGTTTCCTGAGCTGTAGTAATTTCCCTGTACCCGAACTAGAACTGCCTACAGTGCTACCTTGACTCCTGAAGCTTTAGTAATTCCCTGTTCCTGAACTAGCACTGTCTGCAGTGCTACCTTGACTCCTGAGCCTTAGCTCAATTCTTGTTCCTGCCCTCGCACTGCCTTCTATGCTACTTTGTTATCTTGATTCCCTAACCTGCACTATTCTAGTATACCCTTGTAGCCCACCCTTCTGTATATCCTTTTCCAGTCCCTGCCTTTCTTCCCCTTTCCTTGGTTCCAGTTCTAGTTTGCTGTCTTTCTATTCTGCTGTCTTGCTTCTGTTGCCTTGTATGTTTGTTACCTGCTTTCTGCCAAGTGTGTGCTGTGATTTCCTTCCTTTCCAGTTAAGCACTCCTCCTTGCTAGCTCCTTGTCTATTGTGCTTGTGTTTAGTTCTACCCCTTTGCTGTTACTGCCTTGTGTGTTCCTGTTTGATCGCCAAGATCCATGGGTACAGCTGACTACCTATGTGGTGTTTCTTGTTCACTGTATTGTCTTTGAGTTACATTTATAACATCACCATAAGTATAAGCTCCACAGACACTGCCTTTGCATGCATATCCTAGATGTGGGTATTTGTAGTCAGTATCTGTAACAGCAATTTTGGGTGAGAAACTTACTGAGCTTCAGTCTTACCGTGTGGAACTCCTAAGTGCTTTACCCCACACTCCCCTTTATTTTTAATGTTGTTTCATATATATGTCTTGCACATTCATCCTGGGTGTAGTTATTCTGAATGCTAAATTGCCTTGTGAGTGCCCTTCCTTTCTGAGTCTTACCCATCTTGTTCACTTGTACATTCTTCCCCTTTGGATCCCCTTTTCTCCTCTGACTCCCTGTATGATCCTGGGCAGCGCTGTACTCCTCTTTCTGTGTATGTTTTCTACCCAGTTCCCAGTCCTTGCCCAAGTCCCTGACTGTGTTCCCTACATACTCCCGGACAGTCCCTGACGGAGCATGATAACACTTATTTCGGTGACAGCCTTTAGTTTTTCACCCTTGTTGGTGCAGCCAGTGCTGTGTATCTCTAGACACCTGTTTCAGGATAGTTGTCCTTCTTCAGTAGAGAGCAGCACATTGTGTGGTGTTCATAATTTATTAACTGGCTAAGTGTGTCTCCTGGTGCACGGTGCACGTTTGTGAGTGAGACTTGGAAACGTACTGTGGAAACTAGAGGTGGTTGTACTTGACACCTGTACAGGAGGGCTATGCAAATCAGTTGCCCCTCACAACTTTTAAAACTCATCATTGTGTTTCTTTTGGTGCTCGACACATTCTAGTCGACCTCCCTGCTCCGGCGGGCAGGAGGCTCAGAAGTAACTGTCTGGGGCTGAAAAAGTTTTCTGTGGGAGGCTTGAGCAGACGGCCGGGTGCACCGTCCTTCTTTCACGGTTTGCTTCAAGCTACAGGTGGCTGTGTCCGTAATGCTGCTGCCCTGTGCTTTCACCGCCTCCTCTGGTTCACGTAGTCACCCCGGTGTCTCCCTGGAGGGCTCTGGCTTCGGAGGCAGGAACTCCTCACACCTGGGAAGGGCAGAGGAGCTTGGAATCTTGTCGCCCGTTTATTGTCTTTCAAAGCTTGCCCTGCTGGCGCAGTTTAATGTTGCAAAACCCATGTTTCCAGCCCGCACTTAATTTGATATGTTACTGGTAGGGGGTGCTCTGAGCTGGTGAATTTCTTAACTGCTTCGATAGTAGGCAACCCTGCAAAGCCGGGAAAGGATTTGAAGCCAATAGTTAGAATTCAGACACGATAGCAGAAGTGTCGATGTTAACATACAGAGTCAGACTTGTGCATTGAAGTAAATTGAGCCAGACCCGCAGTGCACGAGGTGTGCCTTTTCTCCCTAATTTTTGTATGTGTCCTCGAAGGGCCGAAGCAGCCTAGGTGTATACAGCACTGTAACGATTCCCACAATTTGCTTGAAAAAGGAAAAATAGCACCAAAAATGAAAAATGCACCATTTTCTAGAAAAATGCACCATTTGCTTGAAAATGCACCATTTGTCCACTCTTTTTTCAAAATTTTCATGGGTGGAGAACCCCCCCAAACCCCTCGTAGGTTGTTCGGGCTCGGTCGCTATGCTCGCTCGCCACAGTGCACTACCACAATTATTTTACACCTCACCACTTTCAAATGTCACCAGCCGCCACTGTCTACATTTTTTTCTCCCTTGCTCTGCTCGTTTTAAATCTTCTATGCCGCGGTTCACGCCTCCCTTACTACCTCTTTCCCTCCCCTCGTCTCTCTATTCTCCTTCATTTTCTATTTCCCTCTTTCTGTTTCAGCAGCAGGTAATACATCGGGCACATGGCAGCCTTGTCAATTCTTCCTGGCTGAGAAGAAACAAATACAATTTATTCAGCATATTCTGTGCCTAGAAAGCAACTTGCCTAATTAAATTGGGCATCTTTATTTCTAGACATAGAATGTAAGTCCGGGATCGATGTTTATAAAATGTGATCATGTATCCCAGACGCATGTTTTACAATTTGCCCAATTGGAACTTACGTACTGGATAAATTACTACTTTTCAGAAACATCAGATTTGTTTATTCTCAGTATGGCACAATTTAGAATGCTGCCTGCTAGCGCGTCCACTGCTCTGTTCGTTATGCTGAGAGGTCAAAGATCGGATGTCCACATGGTCTACACTCTTAACACCTTTTTGACCCTTGACAGGCACTGTGAGAAACGTGCACTGTCTGCAGCCTGAATTACAGAGCTCTCCATCATGGCCCATTAAAAAAAACCTGGAGGTGACTCAGTCCAGAGTTTGCACTATACACTAGTAATGTGCAACACGAAAAAAACACTGAAACGCTGCATCTTGGAAATAGCTATCACTCTTATGGAAATGTAGTTTGAGTAAAACGTGAATTAGAAACAGAAACGAAATCACTGACACGAATTGCCTTACCTTTTGTTTTATTCAGTGTTCAGAAATCAATTAGTGTGTTTTGCCTGTAAAGTTAAGTACATGAATATAGGGTCCAACAGGGACCTATTTTACTGTCGTTTTTAATTACTCTTGGGCCTGAGACTTAGAGAGAACTGGCCCACTTAATTCCCTGCAGAACGGCAGCCACCAAATAAACAAATAAAAAAGAGCTGGATGTTTTAGTACAAAAATAGAAAAAAGCTTTATGATGCAGGAATATTCAATAGCACCAGACTTATGTCCTTAGATAGTAGGAAAAACATGGTGAAATTACCATTCTACACATTTTAAAATTTGTCAGTGATTGCTTGATTCTCTCAAACTAGTAGGATTGGGCTAAAAAAACAGACAAAGTCTTATCAACAATTCCTTTATAAATGCCTGTATTTTGGTCCTTCATCACAGAAATAGAGCAGACAATCGCACCCAAATTCACCATTTAAAAAATAAAATCTCAGCAGAACACACCGACCCCTTCTCATAATAAATGTGGGCTCACTCACATGCAAAACTCTTTCATTGCTCTTACACCTTACCACTTTCTAATTTCACCAGCCGCCACTGGAACTTGTGCAACCACAGCAAACACCAGGGTAAAAGTGACTAGTAGTTACTGAAATTTCTTTCTTTTTCTTTTCAACAACTTTTCCACCTCATTTCTTCTCTTTGGAGCTTTGATCTAAAGGGGACTAAAATCTCCTGAGCAATTTCCTGCCCTTTCCAGAAGAGTTCAAAAGTCATCCATCAGTGTGCTATCAGACACTCGACTTGAGACCTGTGCTCACTTAACATTCATATCCACCTTTGATTCCTTCCTGGAGCCCATGTATTTGTGGATACCACCATG
The DNA here is from genome assembly GCF_964204655.1 of Triturus cristatus. Taxonomy (NCBI): domain Eukaryota; kingdom Metazoa; phylum Chordata; class Amphibia; order Caudata; family Salamandridae; genus Triturus; species Triturus cristatus. Next base: position 409,915,449 of record NC_140582.1, read on the forward strand.
TCTCCGGTTCGGGTATGTACATGTATTTTCTTTTATTTGAGAATAACTTATGCCAAAACATATATCTTGTATATATGTAAAATAGCTTTGCCTGTGAAATGTGCATCATTAGTACTAATAGACAGCCATTTCCCAGTTGAAAGCTTATCTGAATCAGGTGCTCTGATGCCTTAAAAGTGGTCTATACTACATTCTTTGCAGGCCCATCTAAGTGATTTAGGGAGTTGGTGGGACAAGTGGTTTTCTTGTCAGGGCAAGTAGATTTCTGGAGCATTTAGTCCCTTGTACTAGTAGTTTTTTAAAACAGTTCTGCACCCCTGTGAGTGATCATGTGTTGAGAAACATGCATGCGTGTGGGTGTAGACATGTGGTTTTGCTGTGGCTGTGGTATAGATAGATTGATACATTCTTTATTGTGCGATTATTTAAAATCATTACAATAAAACCATAAATTCATTTGTGCATGTCAGCAGTATCACAACTATTACAGGGCCTATGAGAACATGATTCCCGGAATGCGGCTAAAATATACTAAAATTCAGAAATATATGACTAAAACGATCACTATGCCTGTCAATGATACATTAATCTAAGGTGCAAACGTTAAAGTGCCTCAAGAAACTGAAGTTCAATTGTTGCCTCTAGATATATTACAGGCCTGGCTCCCTGGCCACCCGCAATGTGACTGGGCAAACCCTCGCAAAAATGCAGTTACTAAGAAGTTTCTCAGGAACACATTTTTCAGCTGGACAAACTTTTTCCAGAGGTGTCGTCTCATGGGCTTTGGATGACGCTGTTAAAGAGCATCACAAAGAACACAGAGGACGCATTTTATCACAGTTAGACTTTCAATGCCACTAGATTCAACTGATCAAGTAAGGTAGTTGAACTCCTCTGTGAGTCTGGGCGTCTCTGGCAGTGTATTGAAATGCGACGCCCGATTCTCCTGATGACGATGCCAGTGCTGCTCCCATGAACTTCAGGAATCCAGCTGTGAAGACTCACCTTTCAGGCATGATTCGACAGCTGCACTGCAAGTTCTGATGTGTAGGGCACGCCATATTGGGCACAGCCAAAAGACCCTGAGATGGAGCAGCTTTTCGCATGTGCAAAGGATGTGCATTGATGATTCTTCCTGCTTTGCGCAGAAACTACAACGTCTGTCCTGCTCCTTTCGGGTTCTTTTGCCATAGCCATTTGATTTTAGCGTAATTGAACCCAGTCGCAATCTCTATAGTTCCTGTTGTAAAACCAGGTGTTGAAAAGATGATCCTTCAAACTTGAATTATAAATTGATAACTCTTTATTTGGCAGCACATTCAATATGCCTCCAACTGCTCAAGATACAAGGTTCCTTCTGCCACAACAGTTATCCTACCTCCCAGCTCTCCACCTAGAATGTGGAACCCCAATGAAAACATAATATGTCGCATGCAGTGGCATGCGACACTGAACCTGGATTAAAGATACACACACCGACTCTTAATGTATGTAACATATCTCCCTTATTTAACAAAAGAAAAAAACAGTAAAAGAAAGAAAGCATAATAACACACCAATTAGCAATTACATAGCATTTGCATATCTTTTGGGAATCTTAATTTCTCGTCTACAGTCTTTGACTCTGTGAGCAACAGAATCACCTTTCTTGTGATCCTCACTCTTGTTGAGTGAAACATCTTTTGTGGCATCAAATTTAGTACATTTCGCCAACTTACCCACATTCCAAATGTTGCCATCTTGTGTCATAACACTATTTTCAAAAACTTTTTTTACTTGAATAGGATCACCAAACTTATTATCTTCTTTACAAATTAACCCCTGCTTTAGTATCCTTACCCAATCTCCTTCTTGAAACTCATGGGACCTTGCCTTCCATTTATAATCATATCTCCTTTTAGTTTTAAACTGTTTAGCTTCCACATGTTTAGCAACCTCTTCCAAATTCTCCTTATCTGAAACAAAATAATGAGACTTTTCCCTTAACCACCAAGGTAACACCAATGAGGCCGGATCCCTTCCTTTAAAAAGTTTAAATGGACTAACCTCAGTTGTAGTATGTGGTGTGATCCTATAAGTCCATAACCGTTCCCTCAATGCACTTATCCAATCTGCTCCAAATGTTACCGCTTCAGTGACAAACCCCTTCAAAACTCGATTAAATCGTTCTACTTGTCCATTCTCATGTGGTTCGTATAAAGAAGTAAACCTATGAGTAATATTGCATTTTTTTAAGAACTCACCCATTTCTCCCGAGGTTAACTGAACCCCATTATCAGTGACCAAACATGAGGGACAACCTTCTCTGGCAAACACATCTTTAAAAAACCCAATGACCGCACTAGTGGCAGCCTTCGGGACAAATTTCGCTTCAGGCCACTTTGAATGGTAATCCACTATCACTAAAGCGTAACGTGAAGTTTCAGGAAGAATATGGAAAGGACCCGAAATATCAAAAGCTATTTTTTCCCAAGGTTCAGACGGCCATTTGACCATTTTAAGTGGTGGAGTATGAACCTTAAGCATTCTTTCACTGGATACGCATTCGGGACATTCCCTGACCGTTCTATCAATAAATCTATCAATGCCTGGCCACCAGAAAAACAATCTAATTAAACGCTTCATTGATGAAATGCCTGGATGAGTCTTGTGGGCAATTCCCAATATCACCTCATACATTCCTTCTGGTGGGATACACTTCCCTGACTTGAAGATAAAATCACCATCTAGCTCTAATTCCTCTATTACCCTGAAAAATGGTAGAACCTCTGGACTTATTCTATCCTTTCTAGGCCAGCCATGTTTGATGTATTCTTTTAACAATAACCACTTAGCATCCTTCTGCTCACAATCTTTCCAATGGATTTCAGATATGTCCTGAAATTTTCCTTGAAGTACATCTTCAATAGTCATCACAACATCAAACTCACATACAGAATTAATTCCACTTTGTTCGCACGGTAGGCGTGACAAACAATCCGCAGTGACATTCTTTTTGCCAGGAACATATACCGTAATTAAATTATATTCCTGCAATTTTGACATTAACCTGACAATTCTGGCCGTGGAATTCCACCCTCCACCAACCGATAAAATGTTTACCAACGGTTTGTGATCCGTTCTTAAAGTAAACTTAGAACCCCACACATATAACCTGAAATGCTCAATGGCCCAAACGCAAGCTAACAACTCCCTCTCAATGACGGAATATTTGCGTTCACATTCATTGAGGGTCCTTGAGGCAAAAGCTACATTCCATTCCTCATTCTTCTCTTTTTGTGACAACACTGCACCCAAACCATATAAGCTTGCATCAACAGTGATGACACATTCACCGTTAATGCGAAAAGGCTTAAGTGTGGGTGCATTGACATTATCACATTTGATCTCTTCAAAAGACTGTTGTTCTGAATCACCCCACACATATTTGACACCTTGCCTCAGAAGTCTCCTCAAAGGCTCCATTTTGGTGGCAAAATTCTCAACAAATTTACTGTAATACTAACACATTCCCGCAAATTAGAGTAATTGATCCCTATTTTCTGGAGACGGGGCTTTGGAAATAGCTTCTACATTAGATTTTTTGGGAACAACACCCTCACCTGAAAGTGTATGCCCTAAATATTCTACGGACTCTCTGAATAGATTGCATTTGTGTGCTTTAAGAGTCAAACCATTCTGTTCTAGTCTTTGACAAACTTCTTGTAAATGTAATTGATGCTCATGTGTATCTTTTTAGAAAACCAAAATATCATATTGGAAGCATTTTACGTATGAATCAATGTCCTTAAAAATCTGAAACATAATCCTTTGGAATACGGAAGCTGCGGACGCCAAACCAAAAGGCATGCGAGTGTACTGAAACAAACCCTGTGGAGTGATGAACGCAGTGTATTTTCTAGAGTCTTCAGTTAGTTCTATCTGATGATATGCCGATCTGAGATCGAGAGTAGAAAAAATCTTTGCCCCATGTAAGAATGATACAAGTTCATTAATGTTTGGCAAAGGATGGCAATCAACAATGATATTAGAATTTAACGCTCTTAAGTCCACACACACTCTCAACTTTTGGTCAGGTGTCCGTACCAAAACTATGGGAGAAACCCATTCCAATGACTCTATTGGTTCAATGATGCCCTCTTTAAGTAACTCATCTAACATCTCCTTGAGTTCATCCCTGATGTTGATGGGAACATTCCTAAGTTTCTGTATGACAGGCTTGTGATTACTCTTAAGTATAATTCTATGTGAAAAATCCTTGAGCTTACCCAATTTATCAATAAAGACTTTTCCAAAACTACTAATGAGTTTCCCTGAATGGTCCTTAACTATTGTGTTTGTTTCTTCAACCTGACATTTCTTAACTGTCGATACTGTATTCATGAGATAATCCTCACATAAAGACACTGGTTCTGTGGATCTTGCATTTAGCATGATACCTAACCTCCATTGATCCAACCATCCTAACACATTTACCCCTTTTTGGGAAATATATAATTTGACGTTTGCCATTCTGTGTTTGAAGTGTAAATAAACTGAAAAAAACCCAATCATGTCAATCCTTGTCCCACAAAAACATTCAGCAATTATGTCAGGTTCTTCCAACTTTTCTAACGGAATAACATTCGCCAAACTGAAATGTAATATTCATGAGATATAATGGTCCAAGGGGAACCTGAGTCTACCATGAGCAATAGATCAATCCCACAGACTTGGAAAGTACATTTAGGAGACCTGATATGTTTAGGAATATGATCACCCACTACAGAAACAACAAAACCATGCTCTTTGTCTGAATTAATACAGGTGTTGTCTTCCTCTGAAATTGATGATATAGATCCCTGCTTGTGGAATTGTGCACGTCTGTCTCTACACATATTGCTGAAGTGTCCAATCCTATTGCAGATTTTACATTCTCTCTTCACGGCTGGACATCCTGGAAATGAAGCATAGTGATTTTTGTTCCCGCATCTGAAACACATTCCTTGGTTGTTAGTTCCTTCAAAATGTTTTTGATAGTATTGCTTTGGTTTATTAAAATTTTGCTTCCCAAAATGTTGTGTTGCGTTTTGTTTTGTTGTAAATTTATGACCAACTGCACATATTTCCTCTTCCGTTATTTTTTTTTCAGTATTCTTTTTTACAGTGTCCATCCATAGATCTGACTGTTCTTGCGCCTTAGCTGTGGCAATAGTCTCATTTAAATTTGGGTCACCCATAGTTTATCCTAATTTTTTTTACATTTGACATGAACTATGATCTGGTCCCGTATCATTTCGTCAGACATGCTTCCAAAATTGCAGTGCATGCTTAAAGACCTTAACGATGTCAGAAAATCATCAAATGATTCCTCCTCCTTTTGTTTCCTGGTGTAAAATTTAAAACGATTAAGAGCTATGCTAATGTTTGGTTTGAATCTTTTTTCTAATCTCGCCAGAGCTTCCGTGTAAACATTCAGTGAGTCACCACTTGCATTTGGAATACTAATTTGAGGAAGTGACCTGAAAATGACTTGGCCTTGTGAGCCTAAACAATGTAATAAAATACTCTTTTTTCTTTCTGAACCCATCCTTTCACCATCAATCGCCTTCATATAATTTAAGAATTCTTCCTTCCATCTTGTCCATGGCATGGGTGGATCTCCTTTAACTTGTAAAAATTTTGCAGGAGGATCAAATTGCATTTTGTTTTTTTTAAATTGCCAACGAACTCTTAAACTTTGAAAAAAAAAACTGTATTATATATTTCTACTTAAGCTTTCTCATGTCCTTTAACAATTTCCAACTCAATATATATTGTTACTCCTACAATTAATATTTAACATTTAATAAATTGCACTGTTGATGAAGATCTATCTTGTTCTCCTTTTTTTTTAATATTCCAACAACAACCATAGAAAAGTAATTACTTCACACCCTTTAAACACCTAACGCGTTGCCTTACGTTTGTTGTTGACCTGGAAGTGAATTACGTGCATGTGATCTCTTGCGCACCTACGAGTTGCTTGTTGTGGCCGTTGCTTGGTAACCACACTTCCGTGCGTGTGATCTCATGCGCACGCATTCGTCACTCCCTGCGTGACGACAACGAAAAGAGAATGGACGGTTGAGGGAGTCACTGAGCCACTGAGTAAGTTTTAAAAGATGCAAAATGATTTTGTTAACTTGAAATATGCCGAGACTCTCACAAAAACTGTTGTTGTTTTAGTTGGTGGAATACAAGAAATTTCACACCCTTAAGATCACGGGCCACGTTGAGTTTGGTAAAGGATGAGCCCCACGCTGTAACTCGGCAAACCCCTTCCTCTTCTTCCGAAATAAATCCAAAATAAATATATAACCAACTTCTTTGTGTTCCGCTGTGCGATTTTCTCACAATAAACCGCAAAACTCACACTTCTGGGAAATTCGCTGCGTGTTCGGTATCCGTATTTCTCCCCCGGGATGAAAATGTAAATACAGCCAATCACTGCTGCTCAAACGAAGGTGTCGCAAATTTTCCACAGCAGGCGCCGGTACAATTGATTTATATGAATTGACCAAATTCCTCCCCAGTGAGGTGAAATCGCCGAAAATTGTTCAACCACTGAAATACTTTGTGCTGCCCAGTGGTTTCCCGTCGTCGCCAATGTTGAAAAGATGATCCTTCAAACTTGTATTATAAATTGATAACTCTTTATTTGGCAGCACATTCAACATGCCTCCAACTGCTCAAGATACAAGGTTCCTTCTGCCACAACAGTTATCCTACCTCCCAGCTCTCCACCTAGAATGTGGAACCCCAATGAAAACATAATATGTTGCATGCAGTGGCATGCAACACTGAACCTGGATTAAAGATACACACACCGACTCTTAATGTATGTAACACCAGGTTAAAAGGCAGGGAGAGATAAGTCGGCAGAGCTCCAGGCTCGTAAATGGAGGATGGATGCCAGCTGCCGCGGACAAGATTCCTGATTGTCTGAATATCCTGATCCCTAGATATCACTTTTGCTTGCTTGGTTATTACTCTGGAAGCAAGTCCCAGTAGTGAATAACTTTATTTGATTAAAAAATAATCATAAAAGCAGGACATACACACCACACATATACAAAAAAGATAATTAAAATAGCCAAGAATTATATAGAAATTTGAATTTTAAAACTAGGTAGCAGCAAAAATGTTGATGGTATGGAAAATAAATGAGTGTTACTGTCAGAATCTAAGAAGAAGGCCCAGAATTATAAGGAGACCCAGAGAGTGTAAACATTTCATTAAAACAGCCGTCAAATAGCAGTATCAATAACAAAACCTCGGAATCGCATACCCTGATATTGCAGGCATCGAGAGCACAGGTGGGACCAGAATGAAATCTTGTAGGACTACAGTTTTGTTTTAGACACCTGTGACTCTCTTTAGACTTGTTACCGGGCCTGCAATTTGCTGGTTAAATTTACGATATCCATGATAAATAAAAATAGTAATACTTATGTTTAAAACTGTGTTCTCTGGGTTCAAAGCCGCAATAATTGCCTGCCTGCAGGTCCGAACTCCCAGTCTGTTCCATTCTGGCCTCAATTTTAGTCTACGCTGAGTCAGGAGAGCGGGACAGAGGCATGCAACATGCTCCACAGATTCCACCGGGGCCCCGCAACCCCTGCACTGTTGATTATCTGACGAGCGACACCAGATAGGTAAGTGTTTCAGCAGGTGCCATTCCCCCAGTCTAAGTGCCATAAATCGCAGTTTTAAATACAAAGAATATGTGCAGGGCAGGTATGATGACGGTGATGCCAACTGATTAGAATTAATTAGCGCCCATGCATGCTTGCGTTTGGCAAGAGAAGCTTTGTCGATGGTGTGGGACAAGATGCGAGTAAGCTTCTTAATGCTGGCTTTAAAAGCTGTTTGACTGGGGTTTAGGTTCCAAAGGTCACCTGCTGAAAATTGCTGAACGCATTCATGAAAAAATATACTATAGGACCCACTTGGATTATTAATGCCAATATCAGGCCACAGCATTGACTCAAGGGGACCAGCTTCAGCCCGCCTTAGCTTATGGCACAGATTTAAGTAGGCACCTAAGCTGGAGATTTCATAGTTTATGAGGCCCAGTTCTAATCTAATCTGTGCGGCAGAGGCAGATTTCGGCATGGGAAAAACACTTTTATAAATCTTGGTCACGTGTTGATTTAATGTTGTGCTGATTTTACCCCTGAATTTCAAAACCATATGACAGCTTGGGGCCAACTTTAGCTTTCATAACTTCCATCATTGGGGTTAAACTCGGACCCATCAGTTTTTTTGAGAGTTTTGAGAAGTTCTATCGGAGTGTGGAAATATGGATTTTTCTGATCAGTTATGTCCCCTATCTTGGACCTCAACGGTTCCATGTATAAATCACAAGTACATGTATGTTCCCTCCAGTTCCAGTTATGAAGACGCAAATACATGTGCGTCCATCGTTAACATGTCCTCTTTCAGATCCGCCATGAATGGGCCGGATATTCCATTCCTAAGTACGAAAGGCCACCGGCTTTATATGGTTCACTTATGCCATTTTACAGTTCAGGCGAGTAGGCCCTGATTCTGCCATCAAGCTTTTCCTGCCTTCTGCCTCTGAGAGCTCCAGTCTGAGCCTGCATCTGTATCCATGAACTTTGTCCTCATTCTCTGCGTGGCTCACGTTGACTGACATCAGCTCGCTGCCTGCCAAAAACTGTATTTCACCTTCGAAATTATCTGCTCCGCTCCCTGCCCAACGCATTCCTGTCTAGTAGTTTAAGTAAAAAGTCTTCCAGCTACCAAGCAAAGGCCCGGCTTCTCTGTCTTTATGCAAGTAATTCATAGCCCTATTATTATGGAAGACTTCTGCCCTCGCATCTAGTGTAGACACTTAGACGCTTGTACACGCACTAACAGTCAGTATAGTCAGTATAGAATAAGATTCTACTCTAAGAGACCTCTCTTTTGGATAACATAGTTCTTTAAACATAGGATGTTAGATATGATTTGGGATAAGGTTGACTTGACCCACCAGACATCTGTCGCCACATGTAGAGTTAAATGTCAAATCCCCTTCACTTCCTAGTCGCACGTCAATCATACGTCATGCTGCTGCGCGCGCATTTCTGCTAAGTATTTCTGCTGACATTGCGAAATTCTTTCTTGGAGCCACCCTATTATGACATCATACCTGATGACGTTCTTTAGTCACACCCAGTTACGCCCACTTTTGCTACGCATGTATGTTTTATCTACACTATCAATTGTTACGCCTCTTGCATTTGCTTCAATGTAATGCCTATTGTATAAAAGTAATTACTTATCAATAAAGTATGTACTTCACTTCCTGAACCTCCGTGGTGATGGAACCTGGAGTCAACGATTCGAATCGTCCATTGGAATAAAGCCCATTCCGAACCTCTAATGTCACGGATTTTGCCTCTTATTTTACTGAGCTATATTTATTATTTTTCTGTATCAAATTAAGTCCCGGTAATTAAATTATTTACCACATGAATGGCGCCCGAATAGGGACACTTTCTCATCTCACGCGCCGGCGGTGCGTTGCAGGCCCGGTCTCCTGCCACAGCTGGACGGACAACAACGCGTACCAGCAGGATTTCCTGTATCTCCCTCCGGTCAAGCGGGGGCGACTGAGGCTGCGATCAACACCCAGACGAGGCGGTGAGAAGTGCGAAGTATCCCGACCCGAGCCTAGCTGAGAGAGCAAGATCCGAGGTATACAGAGGCCCACCAAGTTCCGAAGTTTCCGAAGTTTTCGAGTCGAGTCCAGTCCAGTTCAGTTCAGTTCCGTTCCGAGGCCTTCCGTTCCGAGCTACCCGGTGAGTACCATTACTGGGGAGGCGTTCTGGCGTGCACATCAGTTTTGCCGGTCCAGACGGGTTTGGGTACACAAATCCGGTCTGCACTGTTTTAGCAGTGTATCTGTACTGTTTAGCAGTATATCTAGTATATCAAGTATATAAATTCAGAATAATTCAGTTAATGCCGAGTATTATGTCTTGTGATTAAGTTTTCTTAGATCGTCATCATCATTGTTGCTCATTTAAAACGTCAAATGTTAAATGTGTTAATACGTCCTGCATATTGTGGTGTGAATGACTGTTCATTAATGTGTTTATTGTATTAAGTTTGTTCAAGACCAAGTATCAGATCAGTTCTCAGTATGCCGCTCTTTTCGAAACTAAGACAGATCACAACTAGAAAAGGGGTACTCGAAGAAGCTGTTCCCATTCCTCCTAGGGACACTCCAGGGTACTTCATGTACCATAAACATGGCCTAGACGCCATATTATTTCTTGATCTATGGGTAGATTACACTAAGGAATTACCAGAAAGTCAGAGGTGGCCCGCAGCTGGGACCTGGGATGCAGATTGCATCGTGAAAGTAGAGGAAGAATTATGGAAAAGGAAAGCTAGACAATCACAGAAAGACGCTATTGAATTATGGCGTAAAGAATCGTATAGACGTACAGAAAAAGCACGTAGACAGGAAGAGAAGAGTAAGGAAAATTCAAATAAAGTCCGAGAAAATCTATTAATTGAAGAAGGTACACGAGTGAAATCAGAACAAGTAGACAGACAAAGAAATGCCCTTATGAATGGTATGTATCCCCTTCTGGCCGAGGGATTACCTAAGGCTACTCCGGAGATACCAAAAGACTTGCCACCCCCATTGTTCCCAATAAAAATGCATCCTAAGGGGCATCCTAGAACAGCAGAAGATGTTTTTCTTTCCTCATATTTAGATGAAGCAGCTCCCGAGTATGCTAACCCCGCCCCACATAGACCGTCTGCCGGGGAGGTTCAACGCCAAGATCCTGTATCTGTATCCCTACAGCATCAAATTCTGACACCAGTTCCGGCAAGCACATCTGTTTCCACGTCTGTTCCTACAGCTGCTTCTACAGCTGTGCCCACACCTATAGTTGCTGTATCGCGTTCAACGAATCCTTTCACGCCCGATACCCCAGACGGGGCTACCGGAGGTGCTACCAACATTTTTTCTACGCCACCCAGAATAAATAAACTTACTTTTCAAGAATCAGCACATCCACGTACCCCCAAACTCATAAATTCCCGCACGCTTAAGGAACTTCTTGTAGATTGTAGATATGACCCTGTGCCCGGCAAAGAGGACGAAATGATCATGGCATCACTACGTATCAGACGAGCTGCGGTGTATTTAGGAAAGCTACCAGGAATGACTATGCATCTAGATAATATATATCATTTTGTCCAAACAGGGCGAGATTCTGAATGTATTAACATAGCTATGGAATACCAGAAAGTGGAGATACAGGGGGAACTGTTACGTTTCCTCATAAATTGTGTGATCAGAAATCAAGACCGACCGGGGGTAGATCCGGAAATAATGCAAACCCTTACCAGATGGAGCCAGAATATATCAGAAGGGAGACATGATAGGCAAAAATGTATAATAGCCATGTGCCGAAAGATCCGTAAAGAAATAGAACGCCTACACGAAGAGAGATTAGCGGTAGACCAGTTTGAACAAGATGAGGAGGAGGAAGGATCAGGACTGCCCACAGGACAGTCAGAAACCATAGCCTATGTAGGTAGAGGAAGATCTTGTAATAGTACTAGATGTTTCACTGACCCGATACGTCCGATATGTCCAGATAATAACAGGAATTTCCAAACACCTATAATAAATCTAAGGTCCCCCGAGCATTCGTTCCAAGCCGCTGACAAATTACTCCGAGAACGAAGGGGTTATCATTTACTCGATTCTATGGATGAACAAGAATTAGCCAGGTCAGCCGTTCATTGGGCTGACAGTCCCGGAAAATATGGTGATGATACAGTAGCACACACATTTTTGAACCTCACCCCAGATGAACAGCGTTTAGCTGGGATTTATATGATTCAACAACTTCTTATACTTTATCAAAGTCAACATTCCGATCCTGGTCCGTTACCTGATATATTGACTGAATTACTCACGAATAGATGGAGAGGTTCAGGTACTAAGTTAATTAGAGAAATACTAGAATCAAGAAAGCAGTACATTCTTTTTGTATGCCCAGAACATGTCTCACTGCCCATCAAGGAAAGAACGACGTATTACATGGACAGACAGAATCCCTTACGAGAAGTACACCCAATAAAGGGCGAGGACAATCAGTTTAAACGTGTATATGTATACACGCCCATATCGAAAATAGAATTGTTAGAAATGAAGAAAGTGGTACCCAGTCATGACAAAGACCCAGCGGGTTTTCACCGAGAAATTAAAGACATGTTACTCATGGGAGAGTATACCTATCCCGACATTATGACAATATTAAAGGTATTAATGCCTGCTGGCATTTATGAGAAACTCAAGGAAAAAGAGTGGGAGGTAGGAGACCAAAAGATAGACTGGACAGCATTAGAAAATGAAGAAAGGGCCCGAGGTCCAGGTTCGGGGCTTGGGGATAAAACTAAAGCACTACCAGGTTTACTAGTACAGGTACTGCCACGTTTATTAACCACGAAAAAGGAAGACTGGGGTGCAATCTCAGCCTGTAAACAAAAGCAAGATGAAGACACTAGTGATTTCTATGCCCGATTCGAAAAATGTTTTGGTATAAATAGTGGTATAAAAGCAAGTAGCGAGTCATACCCACATCTGTTTGTGACAAAATTAGTTGAAAATTCCTTGCCCCAGGTGAAGAATAGAGTATTAATTCAATTCAATTCAAATGAACTTTATTCGGTTATTAAAAAATAACCATAAAAGCACAATTAAAATATTACACCAAAATTCCACAAATTTTTACAGTAAATGGATAAAAAATCAATAGATGCAGATAAAAAACTTAGTTAAGACATCACAATTGACTTACGATATCTAAAAACATTTTTTAAAAACACGGTTACAGAGGCAATAACATAAACGTTGTCCAAATACTGCAAAGCCAAAAATGCTGGTCGACATTGTCTCAGACCCAGTTTTTTTAAAACAGGAATAATCCATGTTTTCCTAGGCTTTGAATAAAATGTGCAAAAAAACATAATGTGAATAGATGACTGGGCTGATATATCATCACATGGACAATTACAGAGTATTCTAGACCAATCATTTACCTCTGGGAAACTCAAAGATCGATGCAAAATGTCTAGTCTAAATCGTGTCAACAGAAACCTGTCATAATCCCTAGTAGTTAACAGAATATATGGTTGGGCATTTATCGAAGTCAAGGTAAGATGGTGTGCTACCACGGAAGTCTTGGCCATCTCGCTTGAAAATCTGACTTCATTCATGTATAGCAAGCAAATATTTTTAAGATCCTTCCTTGATACCCTACACATAGTGGGTGGGTCATTATAATATTCAGCATGGCCTATTTGAATCAAGAAAGATTTGACGTATTTCAACCATCTTATATGTTTTGTCCCATCAATACCCAATACATCCTTTAAAACTTGGCGATTAAAAGCAGATTCTTCGGTCATCCAAACCCTATGCCACAAGAGAACAGGCTGTATCTTAATCACATCCCCGATATACGGCAGACCCAATTCAGTGTGACAAATAAAAGTTGACGTACTCTCTGGTACTGCTAAAAGATACCTGAGGAAGATGTTTTCTGCCAATTGTAAAGAATTAACATTGGCGTATCCCCAGATACCAGCCCCATAAGTGGCAATCGCCACACATGAAGCTCTATAGATTCGTAGCAGTTCACCCGGAGAGCGTCTACCCAATTTCCTACTGAAATTGGTTAGGGCCATCAGTGATTTGCTGAACAACAACCGTCTTTCTTTAATGGCCCTGCTCCAGGAACCTGAGTGATCAAATAAAATCCCCAAGTATGAGAAGGTTTCCGTACACTCTATGGCCCTAGTATTGATATAGACAGAATTTTTCTTTTTGATAGTCCCAATCCCACATTTCATAGAAAATGTTTTTGAGCAATTAATTGTGAGGCCCAGATTGGTCATGAAATCTGTAAAAGAGGTTACTACCCTTTGAAGAGCAACGGGAGTGCGTGCCATCAGGACCGCATCGTCAGCATAAAGGAGTGCAGGGATAGGTCGTGTGGCTACCATCGGTAGGTCCCTGCACTCCTTTACTAAGACACCTTCTAGATTATTTATATATAAAGAAAATAGGAATGGGGCAAGGACACAGCCTTGCCGTACTCCTCTAGAAACCCTAAAGTGCTTAGTGCAATCTCCCCCTTGTCCAAAACGAACCCTTGCCTTCGCTCCCGAGTATAGCTGCCTTAAAAATAAAATAATGTGATTATCCACCCTCAGCCCCTCTAAAATCTGCCAAAGCTTTTCATGAACTACACAATCGAATGCTGAGGTTAAATCAACAAAAGTCAAGTACAGCTTTTCCTTTTTAGCTTTGATGTATTTGTCTAAAAGAATATGTAGATTTAGACCCTGGTCGATTGTTCCTAGACCCTTACGGAAGCCGTATTGCAGGTCGCTTAGAATAGAATGATCTTCAGCCCACGCATGTAATCTGTCCAAGACCACACGTCCAATGATTTTAACGGTAGAATCCAATAATGAAATTGGACGATAGCAGGCCGGATTCGATCTGTCACCCTTTTTAAAAATAGGGACTATGGTAGATTCATACCAGGATGATAAAAACCCACAAGAACAACATGCATTAAAAAGTAATGTTAAAAGTGGTCCCCATAAATCCATATTATTCTTAAAAAGGTCGACCGGGATACCATCCGGCCCCGGCGCCTTACCCCCTAGACTGGCCGATATAGCCAGTTTAACCTCACACAAGGTAAAATTCAATCCACAGTCCTGAAAAATAGGTGTAGACTCCACAGCAGCCTCATGTAACATATTTCCCTGGGCATCCAATGTTTGATTAGTATAAAGCTTGGAGTAATGAGAAATCCACTCTATCTCGGGAATAGCTATCTCGATAGTGGCTTTAGGTTTGTCTGCCAGAAAGGGCGCATTAACTGCCTTCCAGAAGGCAGAGGAATCCCGATCAATGGAGGCCTCATGCAAAGCATTCCAAGCTTCTTCTCTTAAAAGATTCCTCCTGACAGCCAGTGTCTTCTTGTAATTTCTTCTGGCTTCCCTAATGAGATCCTGATCCTTCACGATCGCCTTTAGTGTATATTTGAGGTGCGTGTAAGCCTTGGTGCAAGCCTTATCAAACCAGCCTTCTTGATGGTTCACCCTTTTTTTAGGGTTAATCCAAAGAATGTCTTTTATTTGCGATGTAATAGTCAAGAAGTTGTCTATAATTACTAGTTGGGAGGAGTTTTCATTGAGGCAAGCTTGGAACATACAGTAGCACCTCTTCACTAACTTAATAATAAAATCCTCCGGGTCAACTTTTGCCCATTTCAATGCAAAACCATTTTGCCTACTCAGGGTAATATTCGTCAAGGGATGTATGTCTCTACCTTTAGTGTTAAGGTCTTTATAAGGTGCCATAATGTCGATACTTATTGGGAAGTGGTCACTTAAGGCAATATCGTGGGTAGTAAAACTCACAACACGGGAAGAGTGCCTGCTAGATATCAAAATATAATCTATTGTTGAAAAGGCACCTCGTCCATTAAAAGTGGGATTAAAAGGGACCTCGGTTATACAAAGATTGTTAGCAAACCCCATATCACAGGAGAATACTATGTTATTCAAGAGGTCTCCATGTGTTATATGGGAAAAGTGCGGAGGACTAGTATCTATACCATATGATAACCCACAGGTGCCCTTATCAGCATTTGGACATAAAGAGCAATTAAAGTCCCCCCCCCATATAACAAAAGCGTCTTTAGTTGTCTGTGTTTGTGAGTTGGTTAAGTCTTTATATAGGGATCTAAAAACTTCCTCCCGCAGTGCCATGGATACATTATTATAAAAGTTCACTATTGTCACAGATGATGTTTGACTTATATCCAGACTGACAATTTGGTAGTAGTTATTGGTAGTGACTAATGAGGCTTTCCTGATGTTAAGGTGGTTGCTAATATAGGTACATAGCCCCCCTTTAGCTCTACCATGGGTAGATCCAATTGCAGGGGTATGGAATGTTTTAAAACCACACAAATGAATTGGCTCTTCTACCCATGTTTCTTGTAAGCCTAGTATCTCGAATTTGCTTACAAAATCCACCCAGACTTTATTTCCCACTTTTGATTTCATGCCAGCCACATTCCAAAATACTAACTTCCAATTATTATTTTTACCTGAACTATCACTATTCCCCTCAATACCCTCAACAAACATTGGTACGTTAGCATTATGAGGCATGGGGGTGTGCTCCAAAACGGCTGCCTTCTCTGTATAGGTATCTTCCACTACTTCTATATCTGCTTGTGGTTCCTTGGGTAATTGCACTGTTTTAATAACTTCAGAGCTCATCATCAATTGGCCCTTGGTGCAGCAATCCCTCACTCCCCCAGTAATTGTGCTTTGGGTCAAGACCCCCAAACCCAGTCAGTCAACACTCTCGAGATTATTAAGACTATCAAATCGGTTTTGAATTGGAATGTTAAACTGGCTCATGTAATGCGGGGTGGGATTCGCCGGGATAAATCTAGTGTTGTTCCTTAATGGCGGTTGATAAAAGTATCCTAAGGGGACGGCACTAATGTGTGAGTCACTCAAACAGTTAACACCAAGCCTGTTCAAAATCAGTCTCACTAATATTGGTGATCTAAAATTCAATATGATACAATCTCCTGGAGATTTTTTAGGCCCTCTCCCTAACCATCCCACTCTCCTTACCATCTTAAACTCCTCAAATAGCTTCTCTGTCAATCCTGTCCTAGTGCCAAGCCACTGTAGGGATTTATTTCTCAAGGTCTCCCAGGATTCTTCCAGCTCGTGGGTCAATGTAGGAACATTAATTAACACCACTACATATGGTGTGGCTGCTGGTGGTAAATCAAGGAATGCAGCCTGTTGGTTCCCATGGGACGTAACCACGCAGTTAGCATTAGCCAAAGATGGAGTAAAACTTGTCTTGGGCGCAATAGGTATTATAGGTATTGTGGCAGCTGGATGTACCTCAGGCTCGACACAACGAGGTTGTTTAGTTCTCAGAGAAGATATATTACCAGGGGCATTATATCCAGCTGCCGCAGAGCCGGCATAGCTTGACCTGACACCAGTACTAGGATTCTCGTCATTCGCACTAGTGCCAGGCAATATCATTCTATCGGGTGGTAAAGGAAATAAAGTGTTCAGACATTTGGCTAATTTGGCCTCCATTGAGTCTAATCTGGATGTCAAGTTATTTAAACCTGCCCTAATAAACGTGTCCAATGCATCCAGTTTGGCATTTAAATTTCCTACCTCGCACTGGGTGCGCATATTAGCGCTAATGACAGTCTTTTCCCAGTTTTCTGCCTTGGTAACTGTGGTACATTTTCCCCTTTTGGAATATCTTTTGTGGGTTGTAGATGAGAGCTTTTCGGGTAGGGGGCCTGGGAACTCAATGGTACTCTGACAAGAGTCCGGGTTCCTGGCACGCTTGTTTGGCGGTTGCTGTAATTGCTGCGATACATCGTGTTCCTGCTCACTACCCGACAAGTGGTCAGCAGTAATCACTATGCAGCCATTTCCACCCACAACACTAGACTGGAGTTCGTTATTATCGTGACCAGTTTTCGCTACAGGACAGATCTCCCCCCCCGGCTTTAAAGCCTCCTCAACTGTAGTGATCTGGCGTTCAATGGCGCCTACCGCTCCGGTAAGGTATGTGAGTAAGGTTTGGCGAGAATGCTCGCCAGCATTAGTAGGTTTCTTGATAGATGTACTCGCTATTTTCCTTTTCCCCATGGTTGAACCGACACAAACAGATCGTTACTATATCGAGTAAAGTACCATTAAGCAGCAGCACATTTACAAGAACAGGATATTTAGACGGTTTACGCCAGAGTCCAGAGCCAAAATACAAGTAAGAAACCCCAACACAAGCCCCCTTACTAGTAAAACATATGTGCCGGAGATGTGGCCCAGCCCGGCCTCTGTCGGTCTATGACGGGCGTAGACGGGCCCGTCTTGGCCCGGTCTTCGCCCGGGCACGCCCCGCGCGCGTTCCCGCGCTGCGGGACCGCTGTTCAGCTTTTGTCCGTCCTCCAGGGACCAGGGCTAAAGTGCGGCAGTGCTTAACGGCTCCAGGGGCAGGCAGAAAGTGTCCACACTCGATTTTGCGGTCTCCCGCGCTGCGGGACCGCTGTTCAGCTTTTGTCCGTCCTCCAGGGACCAGGGCTAAAGTGCGGCAGTGCTCGACGGCTCCAGGGGCAGGCAGAAAGTGTCCACACTCGATTTTGCGGTCTCCCGCGCTGCGGGACCGCTGTTCAGCTTTTGTCCGTCCTCCAGGGACCAGGGCTAAAGTGCGGCAGTGCTCGACGGCTCCAGGGGCAGGCAGAAAGTGTCCACACTCGATTTTGCGGTCTCCCGCGCTGCGGGACCGCTGTTCAGGATTACTAGTGCAGGTACTGCCACGTTTATTAACTACGAAAAAGGAAGACTGGGGTGCAATCTCAGCCTGTAAACAAAAGCAAGATGAAGACACTAGTGATTTCTATTCCCGATTTGAAAAATGTTTTGGTATAAATAGTGGCATAAAAGTAAGTAGCGAGTCATATCCACATCTGTTTGTGACAAAATTAGTTGAAAATTCACTACCACAAGTCAAGAATAGAGTATTAAAATTCGAGAGTACCTGGCAAGGTAATACCCCATCACAAATGTTACAAATGTTACAGTACCACTACAATAGAATTAGAGAGGAACAAGAACATGAACAGAAACGCATGAAAGACACAAAAATGAAAATGCTAGTCTCCCAGACAGTTCCAGCTGAAGGTCATAAAAAGGGTACGACACAGTCCGGTGATTCAGCAGGACCTGTAAAAGGGACATGCAACTATTGTAAACAACTAGGTCATTACATACACGATTGCCCAGTCTTGAAGCGTAATATCGCCACAGGTAAAACACAAGAAAGACCACGGCCACCTAGACAGGATCAGAATGAACAAGGAGCACTGCAGCATGCACAGTCCATGCCAGCTCCACAACAGTCTATACAGTTTGTGCCAGCTGCACCAGCGCTGCCTGTTGCTGCCACACAAACCACGACACGACAGCTGTACCAGACCGCACAGTATGATTATCCTGATTATCAACGATACGCATGAACCAGCCTGGAGAGGGATGTTGACTTACCCCTTATCGAGGTCCCTGTAGACCAAGAAGGACCTTATGTACATAGTGAATTATTAGGCCAAGATAGAAAATTTTTACTTGATACAGGGGCAAGTCGAACAACTATAAAACGTAGTGAAGTTCCAGGGGCACCCCTCTCAGGCTCACAGAATATTTCCCTTGGTTTTTCAGGAAAACCTATTGTTAATGAAGTATCACAGCCTCTTCCACTTACGATAGGACCCTTAACCCGAACTACAGATTTATTGCTTACTAAATCATGTCCAGAAAACCTGTTAGGTATAAAAACACTGAAAGCTCTAGGAGCTATCATATGTTGTTCTCCGGAAGGAGTAAGATTGTTTTTACGTGATTTCAAAGGTCACTATGTGTCTCGAGACATGGATCCCCGACTGCAGACTTTACCTACACATTTATGGGCACAAGGCCCTACTGATGTGGGTTGCATGAATATTACACCATATCGGGTTACATTAAAGGCAGGAGTGGTACTACCACGAATGCGACAATACAAGTTACCCCCAGATGCTGTAGTGGCTTTACTGCAAATTATTGACGAGCTCATTGTCCAAGGAGTGGTTGTGGAAACAGACTCCAATGTATGTAATTCCCCGATAATTCCGATTCTTAAACGAACAGATCCAAAGGCTCCGCCAGTATATCGATTGGTTATTGATCTGCGCGAATTGAACAAATGCATTGTGCCACAATTCCCTGTGGTCCCAGATATCTCGTCATTACTGACAGCTATTGATTCCGAAGCAACATTCTTTACTGTAATTGATCTCAAGAATGCCTTTTTCAGCGTCCCAATAGAACCGGAAAGCCAATACTTGTTCGGATTTAGTTTAAATGGACGTAGCTTTAAATTCACACGCGCACCTCAAGGATTTACAGAAAGCCCCAGCATCTATAGCCAAGCACTGAAACGAGAACTTGACAGTATTCACATGCCAGTCAACACTGCCCTGCTTCAATATGTCGATGATCTGCTGATCACCGCTAGAAACGAACCTGAATGTGAGAAAGCATCACTGACGGTATTACAATTTTTGGCCGAAAAGGGGCACAAGGTGTCCCCTTCTAAGCTGCAATTCTGTGTACAGCGAGTTGTTTACCTTGGTCACTCGCTGTCCAAGGAGGGAAGGCAGCTTACACCAGATCGCATCCAGCTAATTGCAAATATGCCAATACCCACGACACAAAAGGAGGTGCGGGCTTTCATAGGCCTCACTTCATATTGTAGGCAGTGGATCCCTCAGTATGCATTTCTAGCAAAACCACTCATTCAATTGACAACACAGGAGGCAGCCACATCGACTGTCCTCCCTTGGACTCAGGAACATACACACGTTTTTGAAAGTTTAAAGAAAGCTCTATGTCAAGCACCGGTCCTAGCAACACCATGTTACAATAAACAGTTTACACTCTTTGTTACAGAACGCGAAGGTACTGCCTTGTCAGTACTCACACAGGAACAAGCAGGATCACACAAACCATGTGCCTATTTTTCTAGTACATTAGATCCCGTAGCTCAGGCTTTGCCTGCATGCCTAAAATCAGTGGCAGCAACAGCCTTAGCAATCAGACAAAGCGATGCCATAGTATTAGGACATCCATTGACAGTACAAGTACCACATGCAGTAGAGGTTCTTTTGAACCGCACACAAACACAACACTTGACTATAGCACGACTCACCGGTTACGAATTAACATTGTTTCAGCCACATATAGAAATCAGACGTTGTAGTACATTGAATCCTGCCACACTGTTACCTGTAAATGGAACAGATCCACTTGCACATGATTGTATTGAAGTTATCACTATCACGACGAAACCCAGACAAGATTTAACAGACGTTCCATTGTCAGACCCAGACTTAACGTTGTATGTAGATGGTTCATGTATGAGAACAAGTACAGGAGAGTTAGTGGCCGCTTATGCAGTCACAACAGACGCTGAAATCATTGAAACAAATTGTATAAATACCTTGTCCGCTCAAGCAGCAGAGCTCATCGCTCTGACACAAGCCTGTATTCAAGCCACAAATAAAAAAGTCAACATATACACTGATTCACGTTATGCATTCGGAGTTGTACATGACTTCGGCGTGCTGTGGCGAGAGAGAGGTTATTTAACTTCTCACGGTGCCCACATTCAGCACGGACCCCTCATTCATGCCTTATTAGATGCAATACATCTACCCACTGCAATATCAATTATGAAATGTAAAGCTCATACGAAAGTTACTGATATCATTTCTCAAGGCAATGATCTAGCTGACAGAACAGCTAAACAGACTGCTCAAACTCAAACATCCGACATGACAAAGACAATAGTCCCGACGCCAACACATTGCATGATGGTTAAGGATCCCGCTCTTGACGTAATTGACATACAGACACATGCTACTCCAGACGGAATAAAGAAATGGACTGAATTAGGAGGGATCCAAACGGATCAAGGATGGATGACAAAGGAAAAATCTGTGTGGTTCCTTCCTGATTCAATGGTCCAAGTCGTTATTAACACTGTACATAGTCCAGCACATCTAGGAGAAAAAGCTATGCTAGACAGCATTCAACACATTTGGTTCAACAAGCATTTACGAGCAGCAGCTAAACAAAAAGTCCGTACCTGTATGATCTGTTGTCAGTTTAACCCAGGAAAAAGCATTCCCGTAGAACAGGGTGGATTTCAGCCTCCTGATCACCCTTTTGAAATCCTCCAGATGGATTATATCCAGATGGAACGATGTCGAGGATTCAAATATGTTCTCGTAGTGGTCTGTGCTCTTTCCCGTTGGACAGAGGCATACCCGGTTTCAGATTACACTGCCCCGACTACTGCCAAACAGTTAGTTCGAGAATTCTTCCCACGGTACGGTTTACCACGTGTTGTCTACTCAGATAACGGCCAGCCGTTCTCATCCGAACTAATGAAACACGTTTCACTTTTGTTAGGCTATCAGTGGAAATTCCACTGTGTCCGACACCCCGAGGCAGCAGGTCTCGTGGAAAGACATAATCAAACTCTGAAAATTAGATTGTCCAAAATATGCAGGGAGAAAGGTGTCGACTGGGTAGTAGCGTTACCAGTTGCACTCTTTTACATGAGAATGGTAGCACACTCTCGAACAGGGCTATCCCCTTATGAAGTGATCTTCGGTAGACCACCAAATATGTGGGGGACGCCTATACCACGCAAAATAACTGATATTGACTGTAATATGCTGACAGATTACTTGGCTTCCTTGATGTCTGCACTACAATCTTGTCGTTCACAGGTAGCTGCAGCTTTTCCCGACAACACTGAGGTGAAACCCCATGACGTAATTCCAGGAGACCTGGTCTTAGTGAGGAACTTTGATCGGAAGTCTCAGTTGGACCCTAGGTGGAGGTCGCCTCAGCTCGTGTTATTAACGACGAGGACAGCCGTGAAGATCGAGGGTCGAAAAGGCTGGATACATTCAAGTCATATCAAGAAATTTCATGGACTACCATGGGATGTAAATACCACACCTCGTGTGTCTTCACCCATTGACTCAAAACTTCCTTTGGTTGAATCGAGTAATCACGAACAATATAAACTGAAACTCAGGTCTAACCAGTCAGGCAATTTGATTGTTTAAGTCCTCTCCAAGGTGAAGCGGTTGAATTTGTCTCTGACATGTATCCCTTAGACCTGAATAGAGAAAAAACCCGAAAAATGTTGAAACGACATGCATACTGTAAATCACTGCGTAGTCATTGCACAGTGACGTTATTAATTTTGTTTTTCTTAAGTCTTTTAATAATTACTGCGAGTATATTGTTGCACATATGTTATCCTATTTCTAGACATGTTTATAATGTTACTGCTGAACATTCTTTTAGTGAATTACCTCCGCATGAATTGTCATATAGATTTGCGCTGCGCAATAACACTTTTATTAGTATGTTACATCATTCCCATCAGGTTAGCAATGCTACAAATTGTTGGATATGTGGCCGACTCCCTCCCTATCAGAATTATAAAGGAATTCTACCTCTCTTTCCATACCCGTTCACACACAACGGCTCCTGTGGAGCATGGTTTAGTTTAATTAATTCCCTAGATTCAAATTCTGCAGTTTATCAAGACAACTGGGTATGGGGAAATTTGAACTTAGTTTTACTTAAAGTCTGCCACCCCAACAAGGAGGGACTTCCCAAAAGAACAGGAACTGATCTAGAAAATGAAGTATATGGATTAGGTAATTTTACGCTTAATCTTATGATCCTAAATGTCGAATCCGAAGCTACTCCAATTTTGCCCGCCATGTCAGTATTTCGAGTAAAAGGTGAATTATGTGTAAGAAAGAATGGTTCCATACATATGGGCCATAGTAGATGCACCACTGTAATAGAATTTAGTGATCAAGGCAAGTCGACATTTAGAGCTTACCGCCATTCCTATTTTATATGTGGTCAGACCGCATATATACGCCTACCTCTAGATTGGGATGGTACCTGTTATATAGCATTCCTTTTGCCACCTGTTTTCCTAGCTCCTCCTGATTATCACAGAAATACTCAGTTAGTACACAATAGAGAAAGGAGAGATCTCCCAATAGTCGATTATACTGAGACCGCATGGGAAAAATACACAGATTTCAATAAAGGTCTCTTTCCCTATATAGGTACCGTTACTAATAGTAAGCTGATACGTAGATTAACTAGAACCCTTGAAGCAGTAGTGAACGAAACTATTTCCGCCTTAGGCAATTTAACAGAAGAGCAGTCTGCTATGCGGATTGTTGTGCTTCAAAATCGTCTTGTCCTTGACGTCATCCTGGCCGATAGGGGCGGAGCTTGTAGGGTCATCGGATCAAGTTGTTGCATTTTCATACCAGAAAATTCGCCATCTGTATATAAAGCCATAACCCGCCTTCATAAGATTGTAAGCCAGATACACCAGAATCCAGGCACCTGGACTTGGTCCGGTTGGTTTTGGAGTGTATTATCTACCTTTGGATGGAAGGTCCTATCCTTCCTAGGTATTGGCTTTCTCATACTATTCAGTTGCTGTCTATGTCTACAATGTGGACCAGCGATCTGTGGTCTGTGTGCCACATCGTGTATTCCACCACCAAGATTTCATTCATCCCGGAAGAAGAAAAAAGAAGAACAAATGATGCTATATGAACAGATCGATGGATTAATGAAGATTGATATCTCTTGACGGGCAAGTAGGGGACAAGGAGGGAATGTGGAAATATGGATTTTTCTGATCAGTTATGTCCCCTATCTTGGACCTCAACGGTTCCATGTATAAATCACAAGTACATGTATGTTCCCTCCAGTTCCAGTTATGAAGACGCAAATACATGTGCGTCCATCGTTAACATGTCCTCTTTCAGATCCGCCATGAATGGGCCGGATATTCCATTCCTAAGTACGAAAGGCCACCGGCTTTATATGGTTCACTTATGCCATTTTACAGTTCAGGCGAGTAGGCCCTGATTCTGCCATCAAGCTTTTCCTGCCTTCTGCCTCTGAGAGCTCCAGTCTGAGCCTGCATCTGTATCCATGAACTTTGTCCTCATTCTCTGCGTGGCTCACGGTGACTGACATCAGCTCGCTGCCTGCCAAAAACTGTATTTCACCTTCGAAATTATCTGCTCCGCTCCCTGCCCAACGCATTCCTGTCTAGTAGTTTAAGTAAACAGTCTTCCAGCTACCAAGCAAAGGCCCGGCTTCTCTGTCTTTATGCAAGTAATTCATAGCCCTATTATTATGGAAGACTTCTGCCCTCGCATCTAGTGTAGACACTTAGACGCTTGTACACGCACTAACAGTCAGTATAGTCAGTATAGAATAAGATTCTACTCTAAGAGACCTCTCTTTTGGATAACATAGTTCTTTAAACATAGGATGTTAGATATGATTTGGGATAAGGTTGACTTGACCCACCAGACATCTGTCGCCACATGTAGAGTTAAATGTCAAATCCCCTTCACTTCCTAGTCGCACGTCAATCATACGTCATGCTGCTGCGCGCGCATTTCTGCTAAGTATTTCTGCTGACATTGCGAAATTCTTTCATGGAGCCACCCTATTATGACATCATACCTGATGACGTTCTTTAGTCACACCCAGTTACGCCCACTTTTGCTACGCATGTATGTTTTATCTACACTATCAATTGTTACGCCTCTTGCATTTGCTTCAATGTAATGCCTATTGTATAAAAGTAATTACTTATCAATAAAGTATGTACTTCACTTCCTGAACCTCCGTGGTGATGGAACCTGGAGTCAACGATTCGAATCGTCCATTGGAATAAAGCCCATTCCGAACCTCTAATGTCACGGATTTTGCCTCTTATTTTACTGAGCTATATTTATTATTTTTCTGTATCAAATTAAGTCCCGGTAATTAAATTATTTACCACAGGAGAGCTGTGGCCTTCATTGAAATGTCACTACGATGTTTGACGAAGGCGCCCCTAGAGTCAAAGTTAACCCCCAAGTATTTATAGGATTTTCCTACAACAAGACTGGAATTGTTGTATGACCAGCCACCACCTCCATAACGTTTTCTGCCGAATATAACCACTTGGGTTTTCTTTAAATTAACCTCTAGGTTATTCTTAATGGTATAACTATGTAGTTTGTTTAACAATCGTTGCAGCCCTACTCGGGTAAGGCTGAAGAGAACAAGGTCATCAGCATACAGAAGGTTACTTAACTGCACGCCACCGATCTTGGGGGAATGGCTATTTATCTCGTCCAGTTCGGCTGAGAGGTCGGCAATAAACAGGTTAAAAAGCAATGGGGCTAGCACACACCCCTGTTTCACTCCTCGTGTTAGAATTTTTCGAGACAGATGTGTGCCAGTATCAAGCTTGACTTGAATCCAGGTGTTGGAATGTAGTTGGACAATGGCCTCCAGTAGTTTGACCGGGATTCCCCACTTCATTAACTTTGCCCAAAGTGCTGCCCTCGGGACCCGGTCAAAGGCAGCTTTAAAATCAACAAAACAACAGAAGACCAGCTTAGATGAAATAAGCGATTTATCAATAAGTATTGATAATGCCAGTAGATTAGACGTTGTACCTGAATTTACAGTAAAGCCCGTTTGATTTTTTGGAATCAAACCTTTTTGGTCTGCCCAGGAGCTCAATTCTTCAAGTAAAATGCTCGCAAAGTACTTTGCCTCATTGTCCAGTAAGGCTATCAACCTATAGTTGTTTGGGGACGAGTGGGCGCCGGACTTATATATTGGGTGAGTTACTGCACCTCGCCATGAGTCTGGTATGGTTGAGCAACTCAGCACAGATCTAAAGAGGGTTGCTAATTGTTGTGCTCAATAGGGAACGTTTGCTTTAAACAAGGCCTGTGGCAGGCCATTTGGGCCTGGCGCTCCGTCTGCTCTCGCTTTTGATAATATTTTGACCAGCCTTGCTTGGGTAATAAAGATCGACTCGCATTGAGGCTGCATCAGCTCTTGGGTACTATCCTGGCGCTCTAAAGGCCTGTCTTTGGACGTAAAGGAGGTGTTTGTTACTAAAAGTCTGCACCTTCGTTGGCCTTAAAATGGTCAGTCAAAAATGTAACCCATTCTGCCTCAGCAATGTTTACACTCCCCTGTCTGGTTGTTCCATTAAGTTGTCTATTCAGTAAACTCTGGAAGCTATTGGTATTTGGAAGTTACTAGACCAAATCTCTTGTGCCTCTAAGCGATCCAATGCAGAGCGCAGATATGTATGCCAATTGGTCCGGGGATTTTTTATTGTTTCCCAGATTATGCTTTTTAAAGTGTTTATTCTTGGTTCTTTAGCTTTCATGCAGTATATTAAACATTTAGCTTTAAGTGCCCAGTGCTGCAAGATCAAGCAGAACTCCTCTTGTACTTGAGCATGTGCTGTGCAGTTCGGGAGTGTGGTGTATGGTGGGGGTGTAGATACTGTTGGTGCTTGTGTAGTGTGTGTGTGTGTGTGTGTGTTGGGAGGGGGTGTTGAGGGCGTTGTTAGTATTTGTGTAGGGGAGGTGGGTGTGGGTGGCTACTGGAGAACTAGCAGCGGGTGTAGGTGAAAGCTCCCACCATGATGTGAGGCATGGCAGCAGTTTGGGAAATGGCATCCAGGGTCTAGCAACCTGAGGAGTGCTGCAGCGTATCGCTGCATGGTAATCGGACCAGGTTCTTGGCAATGGGCGCGGTCCAGCCATGGACCGCTGCAGACAGGTTTGCCTTTAGTGTGCCTTTGGCATGTCAGTGGTACTTCCGCTGCTTGTCTGTGTTGCAGCTGCCTTTAAATAGGTCCTGGGAAGGGGGAGGAGTGCAGGGAGCCATGATGTAATTTCCTTTACTGATGGGTGATGGCAAAGGAAGTCATCTCGCTTGGCTTCTTCTTTTAAAGACGTGTTGGCAGTAAAACCAGTAATGTCACTTCCTGTTCAGATGGGTGATGGGAGATCCAGTGATGTCACTTCCTTTTCCTCTGCTGATGGGAAATTAAGTCCTCGTATTAGTCTTTTTTTTTTAAAGATGGTTGTTAGAAATGGAGGTCTCTAGATGGCAATGGTTTGCACCTATCTCCAAGTAGGGACTCTTCTCCATAGTCAGGGTAAGGGGGATACACTTCTAAAATAAACCCTGCTAACCCCCTTGGTAGCTTGGCGTGGGCAGCCAGGCTTTTCTCAGAGGCAGTGTGCAAAGCATTTGCACATAACAAACAAAAATACAGTGAAAACACTACAAAAGGAAACCACACCTGTTTAGAAAAATATCCAATATTTTTATATATCCAAAAGAAGACCAAAACAATAAATATCCAACATACAGTACTTTAAAAAATATGCACTTATTGAAAACAGAGTTGGTAGCTCTGTCCGGTGCTACCACGGTGCTGTAAACAACAGAATCCAACAGTTCCGTCTGACTGCGTTCGTCAGAGGCGTCGTCAGACTCGTAAACAGTACCTTTTGTGTTGCAGCCGACACATTGGTGCGGGCTGATCCTGGCAACAGTTGCAGTGTGAGGCAGAGCGGTGCAGAGTGCGGTGCCCTAAAATCGCGGTGCAGGCAGCGGCTCGGTGAGGGTCATCCAGCGGCGTTGGTGAGACCAGGGCTGCCCTGCAGAGTGAAGGCGGTGCTCGTTTGGTTGCTGATAGATCACGGTGCAGGCGACAGAGCTGGTTGCAGGAAGCTGGTGTTGGTCAGTCCGGACTGCGGTGTGGGACGAGCGGTGCCCGCAAGCCACTATGCGGTCACTGACGTCACGGTCAGCGTGCAGCGATTACGTCGGTGAGACCAGGGCAGCAGAGTCAGGCAAGGCAGTGCGGAGTGCGGTGCCCACAGGTCACGGTGCAAGCAGCGGCTCGGTGGCGGCGATCGTCGTCGGTGAGATCAGTGTTGCGGTTTGAGATGTGGCAGTGCCCTTTCAGTGCCTTCAGGACACAGAGCCAGCGACGGAGTCAGTGACAGTCGGTTGCTTTTCCCTTCTCTGTAGAAACTGAAACAGCAGTTCCAGAAGCAGTACCCTGAGGTTGGTGAAGCCTTTGCGGTACTTGAGACTTCAGAACAGGAAGCAAGCTCTGCTTCAAGCCCTTGGAGATACTCAGCACAAGTAAATAAAGTCCAGTCCTTTCACCGCCCATGGCAGAAGCAGCAACTGCAGGTCAACCCAACAAAGCAACAACACAGCAAAGGGACAGTACTCCTTTTGGCAGCTCTTCCAGCTCTTCTTCTTGGCAGGTTCCTTGATTCCAGTGAGTTCTAAAGTTCTGGGGTCTGGGCCCCCATATATATACTGAAAATTCCTTTGTTCTCTCAGGCAGAGAGTGTCTGTGCTTAGTCCAAACCAGTTCTGTCCTCTCTGGCCCAGCTTCCTGGCAGGAGGTGGAGACAGCATTGATCAACGTAGACAAGGCGCATTCAGGTGCAAGGAAATCTCCTCCCTCTACTCTAAATGCAGCCCAGGTCTATTCAGCCCAGCCCTGACTCATCCAGGAAAGGCAGTACACACCTCAAACCCCCCCCCCCCCCAGTGGCTATCTGAAGAGAACGCACATCCCCAGCCCCAGTCACTCCAAAGCCAGACAGTCAATCAACAAACCCAGCAGAGGCACAAAGGATGACATAGCAAGAAAATACCTACTTTCTAAAAGTGGTATTTTCAAACACATAACATAAACATAATCTTTACTAAAAGATGCATTTTTACATTCTGAGTCCAGCATACTAAACTCCATTTCCCTACCTTGTCCCAATAGTAAGTTATGCTTATAAGTTGTTATAAGCAAAGCTATAAGCTAAACTCCCATTCTACCCTTTGGGACAGAGAGTCTTTCCATAGTGAAAAATGAATTACACAGTAATTCACTACCAGGACATGCCACACACATCAGTACATGACCTACTTTTAACATACACAGCACCCTGCCCACAGGGGTACCTTGGGCCTACTTTAGGGGTGACATATGTAAGAAAAGGGAAGATTGAGGCCTGGCAATTGGGTGCACTTGCCAGGATGACATGGCAGTTACAAACTGCGCGCAGTCCCTGCAATGGCAGGTCTGAGATACCTTTTATGGGCTACTCATGTGGGTTGCACCATCAGTGCTCCAGGACCACTAGTAGCATTTGATTTACAGGCCCTGGCATACTCAGTGCACTTTACTAGGGGCTTACCAGTAAATCAAATATACCACTCATGGAAACACCAATCCATTATAACAATTTACAACAGAAGCACTTGCACTTTAACACTGAACAGCCGTGAGAAAGTGTGCAGAGACATTAAAAAAGCAAAAACTAAGTTAAATCCAGGAGGTCAAAAACAAAAGACAAGGGAAACACGCCAAAAGATGCCAGGCATAACAATGGTTTTGTCATGAAAGTCAGTAATGTCACTTCCTCTCCAGATGGATGATGGGAAATTAAGCAATGTCCCTTTCTGTGTAGGGGGATGATGGGAGATCCAGTGATGTCACTTCCTTTGCTGATGGGTGATGGGAAACAAAGTTCTCTTGCTTGACTTCTTCTTTTAAAGACCATTCTAGACTTTTCCATTCCAGATTTTCATATGGGCAAGCCACCAACCCAACCTCTCACCAATGCCTGGAGAAATGTAAATGAATGCTGAGGTAGGAATGTTCTCAAGTGAAGATCCTTCAGTCTCAGAAGACCTCTGTAATGTTGAGGGTGTGGAAATATAGTTGAATTAATGTCAGTAGGAGTCCCAGCTAATCTCCTCAAGGTTGTAAGATTTAACTTCATCACCCTCAAATTTCCTTTTGTATGTTTTTTATCTACAGAGTCTAAAATTTGGTTTACTATTTTCATTGGGGTTTTCAAATGAAACTACAGTACCATCATAAAACACCAAATAAATGACTGACCTTTAAATAAGTGAAACACAGCATGTTGTCTCTCTATCTGTAGCTGTCTAAGATCCCCTTAGTCTCCCACCCTCCTTCTTTGCCATCTTCAAATTGGAAGAAAAATTAGGCTTTCACTGATCCTCCAGGGAATCTAAGAATGGGACTTTCTGAAATTCAAGAATGCTTTAAATCTGGCTTGAGCATCCAGTTCCCCTCCTACTTATGATATAGTTCATGGATAACGTCTGTCTTGGAGTGCCTCTATAGAACAAAACAATTAAAGAGCTTGAGATTTATGATGGGTTGGGAGCCATTATACCCCAGGTGCACCAAACACAAATTGCTCACAATACCTGGAACCTAAAAAGGAACTTTCTCTATTACCTATTCTGCATTACCTCATAAACCTCTTCTATACCAACACTAGATCTGGTTCATAACATACCAGACACCTGTGTGGAACCAAATGCTGTAGGCAAGTAAAGAATTGTGATCTGTAGGCCAATACACTCTGAAGAATCCAAGGATCAAACATTAGTAAATTGCACTTATGGCTAGTGTGTGTGAGTCTGCAACACACATTTCTCAGAGAACAAAATTTAATTGAGAATGACAATTAGGAGCACAATAACTTCCACAACTCCGCTGAAGTCTGCCTCTTTATTGGTCACCTCGTTGGGAGTAAAAAGTCAACTGCTTTTCTTCATCACTGTAAGCCAATGTTTATGCTTCTCTTATAGATTATTGTATAGGTCTAGAAGAGCATTGTTGCTGAAAGGGGCCAGAGGATCGGCGACAGACTCAAATGGCTTTAGCAAAAGCCTCTATGGCACAACACTTATTAGGTTCTGTTGCAGCTTGTTTATGGAGGTAAATGTCAGGGCATAAGTAGATTTATTCTTAGTAAATATGTTAACAAGGAAATTGTCATTCACACCTGAGTCTAGCTTCGTATCTACCACATCAGTCAAACTAGGTTTGATTCTCTTCAGTAGAGATTTTCTCCATTCTGCTAAAAGGGCAAGATTAACTTTGCTGAGCAGGCATGCATTGCTTTGATTCAAGTCTAAAATTATTGGCAAATTCAAAGGTTTCCTAGAAACAGCGTGCTGCAAATTACTATCTTTTGATGGTGTATCCCCATTTTTTTTGCTTTTGAATGTTTTTGCTGGCTGTTAAACTCTGTGAGCTTTACCCTTTCTAACCAGTGATAATGTGCCAGGCTGCCCCTTTCAAAACCTCTAATTTGGCATACACCTAATTAGCATATTTAACTCACCTAGCTGTTCGTAGTATATAGTACAAAGCGTAACCCGGGCCTGTAAGTTAAATGCCACCAGTGGGCTGTAACACCCATTGTGCCACCCACTGCAGTAAGAATGCAAATTTGATTTCAGGCCTATCATCTGTAGCCAGGCTGTGCAGTTTTAAAACTTCAAATTTGACTTGTAAAAATAAACCCTTTTGATAGGCCTAAACCTTTTTTCTAAATATTAACAGGTCACTTCTAAGTAGGCATTACTGCCAGCAGGGCAGGGTGCATGGTATTCAAAAGTAGGACATGTAAAGTTTTAATGATAAACATGTCCTGACAATGAAAATGCTCTAGACATAATTTTTACCATAGCAGAGTTGGCTGTTTCATAAGATAGCATTTGGATACACTATTACATTTGATAATGTTATCTCCGGCTGGGAGACAGCTACAAATATCATTTTTGGACCTTTTGAAATATTTATTAAAATCCCAATTCACTTTGAAAGTCTGATTTGTAATAAATATTTTTGAGAAGGTACTTTTTAAAAAGTTAACTTTGGCCTGCCTAAAGCTTCCAGTGGCTATTTGCAAAAGCTTCAACTGCACACTCCATTTCAGTTTGCTGGGGGATATTCTTCTTTTAATGGACCTTTTTAAACTTTGATTGGCATGCAAGCAGATTTCCTTTCGTAAATCTAAATATCCAATTAATTTATCAAATTATGCCATATTGGAGCTATCAAGAGCATCATTTATTGTTTGCATGGGCTACATTAATATCTTACAGCACCACAGTTTGCACTGTAGCATGGAGATCAACAGTGACACAATTTTCTATTTTTCCCATAGCCCTCCATATCTTCTAGTGAAGAATTTGTTTAGGGAGTCCCAGGTCCCACAGTTAGTTAGTTTAATGATTTGCATAGTTACTGAAAACCATTGCAATACAATAGGATAACCAGTAAAACCATTAATACACATAATAAAATACAGTGCTACCATGCACATCTGATAAAAGCTCCTTCGCAGACATGAGGCAAACAGAAAAGTAACTCATCATAAAACATTCTGTTGTTGCTTCGGTGTAATTAAAAACAGCAACGTTGTCAGTCAAAACCTGACTCTTCGCATACGACCTGATGCCAAGTCGGTTACAAAGTGCTCAGTGCAAAAAGTGCTTTGGGTGTTTTTAAAGTGCTAATCTCATGTTTCCTTCCCAGCGTGATTTGCTCTGGCTAAGTGAAGTTGATTGGGGCTGAGTGTGATGCTTGGAGCTGCCCCCCACTAAATTGCAGACTGCCTAATAAGTAGATTGGATAAAATTGATTGGCTCTTATGATTGATAAAACCCCAGTGCTTTAAGAACAAGCAATTTACAATCTTAAGGATGCACAAGGTTAGAATTTACATGTTTAAAAAGTCGATTGGAGCATCTTATATTTTCTTTGTGCCTTTGGAAGCATGGTCATTTTGCCTAGTAATGTTGTGCTATGGTCACTAGGTGGAGGTAGTGCGTCGTGAGGCCCAATGCTGACTACGGGGGAGGTTTGAGATTGTTCCAAAGAAAATTTCCCTTGAGTGAAACTCTTTTGCTATTCTGGCTTTTTTTTCAACAGTCTCAGAAACTTCACAAGGCAACAGTTCAACTGTGGGTCTCCAGGTACAAAGCAAGCCAGCACTGCTTGTCTCTGAGTGCGAATACCTCGTTGGTTTAAGTGAGGTTTTAGAAGTGGTTTTCATTCTTCCAAAAGATCTTTGCATGTGCATAGGGGAAGCAGCAGGTCCACATAAGCGGCAGGTGGAGCCCACTTTTTCCTTCAGCCAGTGAGGAAGGTGCTGTATGCAGGGTAGAAGGCCTAGTTGGTACTTCACAAATTTAATTTTGGTGGCTTTGGCATTTCCCAGGTCAAAGTATTTCTGAGGAGCAGGGGCTGTGTAGGTGCTCAGAGTCATCCAGCCATGAACCCTTTTTGAGAGGGAAGCCTTGTCCTCGATCCATGAAAGATGCTTTACAGTTTTCCATACAAGATTTTTTAATGTAGTATTATTGGTAGGTGTATCCCAGAGCTGGAATAGCCCCATGTTGATCAGGCTATTTTTAAGATAGTTTAAAGCGGTTGATGCAGCTTGCCGTTGTAGCTCTTGCCACAATTATTGGTTGACAGTTTCTGGTGCGGCTTTCCGGACTTTGTCCCAGGTGATGATATACGCCTCTTGTCTTGCCAGGGACTGTTTCTGTATGCTGGATTCTAACCTGATCTGTGCGAGGTGTATTTGGGCAGGCCGAGAAGGATCCTATACACTATTTTAATTGTGTTGTCCACTACTTTTGAGTCCCTGCCCCTCTGTGCTTCACTGCCATAAGCAATTGTTGGTAGAAGTTTGACGTGTACCACTTGAGCCAAGGGCAGTATCGATGGCCCACTCAGTTTGGGGTTAAGGTCCTTTAATGAGACTGCCAGGATGGACTTACGTCGGATGGAGTTTTCTGGGTAGTGAAGTGGCCGCCTTGGTCGATAATCACACCTAGATATTTATATATTCTGATTCAGATTCAATGTGTGTACTGCCCCAGAAGCAAGTTGGGGATTTCCTTAGGTTTTTTCTGATCATCATAGTCCTTGTTTTCTCCAGGTTGATGGTTGGGCCATTAGCTTTTGAACATTCCTGCGTGGTGGTAACGAGATGTTGTAGGGCCACCTGTGTATGGCTGATCAGGACTATGTTGTCTGCGTAAAGGAAGCATGGTAGTACTAGGCCTCCCAATCTTGGTGTGTGTGAGTTGCAGGTGTTCAGTGCCGGAACGAGATCTGCTAGGAACAGGTTGAACAGGATCGGGGCTAAATCACATCCCTGTTTAAGCCCCTTCTCATTTGGTATGTGTCTTGACAGAAAGGATCCATCACCCAGCTTTATCTGGACCCATGTGACTGTGTACAGATTGATTATCAAATTCAACAGAGTCTGTGGTATGCCCCTGCTTGCCAGTTTGGCCCAGAGATTGTTACGATTTACAAGATCAAAGGCAGCCCTCTAGTCAATAAAACATTAGTGCAGTGGCATATTTGTTGATTACGCCTTGTCGATTAGCATTGCCATGGCTAGAATAATTGTTGTTATTCTGACAGATTTTGCAAAGCTGGTCTGGTTTAGGGGAATAATTGATTTCTTGTTGGCCCAAGCCTGGAGCTCTTCTATGAGTGTTCCCACTAAAATGCTTGCCACGTTGTCCAGGAGAGCCACTAAACAGTAGTTTTTTGGTAAGGACTTGTCTCACGACTTAAAGATTGGGGAGATTATTGAGCCTCTCCAGGAGCGTGGAAGAATGCCCAGTTGCCTTATTTCGGTGAAGAGAGGTTCGAAGGCCTAGGCCCAGAGGTCTGTCTTGTTTATACAGAACCGGTGGAATCCCGTTGGGGCCCCGGCCCCCTCTCTCCTTCCCTTTCCTATTTGCCGCTTAATTGCCCTGATTTTGCTGCTTGAGGATGCAAACATTGGAAGGTCTTCCCCTGCTACTTCGGGTTCTGAGGCACCCCCTTCCACCCAGTAGATCTCCAGTGGCACACCTCCTGAGTGGATTATGGTTTTTGATCCTGTGGCCAGGGATTTATTTTCTTGATGGAAATGGTCCAGCAGGTAGCTTGCCTAGTCTTCTTCTGAGATATTGGTTGAGATTCCCTTGTGTGTGGGGCGAATGAGGCGGTTTATTGCTCCCCAAAATCTTACGCTGTCATTCTGTTTGGTATCAGCGTGTAGTTTCGCCCATAGCTAGTCCTCTATGGATCTACTGACTTCCCATTTTTGTCTCCTTAGATGCATCTTTTGCTGTTGTAAGAGTGCTGAGTACCTTTTGTTAGTTTGATTATATCGGAGTTGTCTCGGTGTGAGATTGAGTTTTTGCTGAACCTGATTTCAGTTTTTTGTGATTTTGACATATGCTTCATACTGCTGTGGCTCTGTAGTGCCCTTGATTTGATCGGAACGGCGTAGGATTCTGCCATTGTTAGTGGTAAAGTGCTCCCATTTCTCAATTTCGCTTGATCCGGCCAGTGACTCAAAGAGGAGTGTTGTGGTTGGGATAAATGTGTGAATTTGATTCTTCTGTAACTTGTTGTGAGCTCTGATCCTTGGAGGATCCGAGGCCGATTGAAGATAGGTGTGTTCATTCGGAACGTAATTTCTTGAGGGCAGTGGTCACTGTCAGCTTTTTCGCCCAGCTGAAATGAGGCGATTTGGTTGAATGGAGATAAGGGGACGAAAGTATAGTATAATATAGTGTTTACGGTTGAAGAATAGTGGGTAATTGCAGGAGAGTTATTGCTGGCAGATCTACAATTGATTACTCTGAGGTTGAGGTGTTCAAGGTCCTCAAGTAGGCTCTAGCCAGTTTTGGTTGGACAACCGGATGGGGTTTATCCCTGCGGTGGAATGTTCCAGACCAAATTTTGAATGGGCACCACATCAGCTGTCGAGGAGCCCATTAGATTAAGGTTTAGGTCCCCAGTAAGAATGATGTCTGTTGTTGCCCCTTCACTTATGCATGACTCCAGGAAGTCGCTCAGATTCTTTGCTGCCTTGATTTTCTTTTTTGGGTGTATGTAAGCATTTATTATTATAATGTCGGCATTCTTTTTTCCTGATGTTGCAGACGGGGTTAATACATTTATTGCTATAGTTGCTGAAGAGGCAGGGCCGTTTGCGCGTGCTGTGGATGTGCTTGTGTTGGAGACATAGGTTGCAAGACCGTCCTGGAGGTGACTGCATTTTGCCACCCTGACGGCTGGGGTGAAAAAGCTCAGGTATCCTTGAAGGTGCGGAGGGTCTATCAGCCAGGTTTCCTGCAGTGCTATGATGTCAAATGCCCTTTGGTAGTTGGAAAAGTCTGGGTCTGACATTTTACTGGCGAGTCCGTTAATGTTCCATGAAGATATCCGTAGGGAGCTATTGGCACTGGGTGGTAGTGGTTGACGACTGTGTTGTCAATTTTGTATTTGATTATTAATTGTCCTTGAACCATCTCAGGCACTCTTGGTAAATCATCTGCTTTGCAGATTCCAAGCAGCTTCTGCTTATGTCTTGAAAGTGCTCTTTGTTAGTTGGAGAGTGCCCTACTGCTCCTCTGAGCACTGATGTTACGGTACTTTTTGGGTCCGCTTGTGCGGCATGTTTGATCTCTGGGATTAGCGGGGCAGGGTAGCCGGGTTCGGTATAAGGAATGATGCTTATCCCACAACTTTTGAAGATGCAACTTTCTGAGTGTATTTTTTGTGCCGTGGATGACGTTCTCCATGTGGTCTTTGTGTCTTCCCCCTTCAGGGGGTCTTTGTATTGGATGAATTCTATTGAATCCAGATCCAAAGTCATTACATCTGTCAGAGTTGATATATGACACAGCAAGCAGAGTATGTTTCCTCAATTCAGGATGTCGTGTGAGCCTTTTGATGTGTATTCAGGTATGAACCTGACAGTGTTGGCTTCCCTGCCTGGCTTTCCAGTCGGGGTGACCTTGTGTTGTTTTGAGGACAAGATTCAAGTCTCATTACCTGATACAGCTGGTGGAGCTGGGGGCCTGGTGTCTGCCATGCTTCCTTCTCTGTGTTGGTTATTTAAGTTGGATTCGGTTTTGTGTGGTTGGCCCATGTTTCCCAGCCGGAGGGTTCCCAAGCTGTTCCGATCTTGCTTTAATTGGGCAGAGACTTCCGTCCTCCCATGGGTGCTTGGTTGTGTAATGAAAGCAGTTGGGGTTTTACTTATACTTGTGGGGTAAGTTTTACTTGTCTTTATGCAGTTTGGCTCTCTGGAATCTGAGTGTAGGGAGGTGTGGCTGTTTGGGCTTGCTGAGTTGCCTGGGGTGCTTTGTCAACTCGTGGTTTGAAAGTGTTTGTTAATGAGTTGCTAGGTTGCAGATGTGGTGAGTTTATTTCAGCCAATGTACTGTTGGTGGCATTTCCTGCTGCATCTTCATCTCTTTGTAGGTTGGTGATGTTGCTGTTAAAGTGAAAAGGTTTCATGTCTTCCTTCTCATCCTTCATTGGTAGCCATGATGTTTCTGCGCAGGGCGTTTCTTTGGTGCAGTTTTGATTAGATCCCATTTCGCCATCTGTGGGGTGTTTGTTTCTCTCATCCGGTGTAGTTGTGGCTTCTTGTATTGTCTGGTCTGACATCTGAGATGATATTGGCCTTCATAGGCACAAGAAACCTTCCTGGTTTAAGCCCAGTTTTGGATTTCGGCCTTTTCTCCTTTGGGCTCGTCTTTGCTTTGCGTTTGTTTTGATATCCCTTGGGTGGCTCAGGAACAGACCTGTAGGCTGGTTGAGTTTTGTTACTTTTTTGCGGCCTTCCTGTTTCTTTCTGGCTTGTTGCATGGTGTGTTGCCATGGTTTCTTGTGTCGCTGTGATGCATTGATCTTCTCGGGCGGGGTGTTTGGGCACTGGGATGCCCTTTTGAGTTGTGTTCACAGATTGCTCAGCATGGAGGGGAGGGAAGCTAGTTTGTCAACAATTGGGCCGCATCCACAACTTGATTTGTTGGCTTGTGGATTGAACTGTATGATTTGAAGAAGAGTATTTAGAGCTCTTAGCTTCCTGTCAATAGCTACCACAAAAACTGCCTAAGTGTTCAGTAAGGTTAGATGCATGTCAATTTTGTCAGATTGATATTGGAGAGCCTCCAACAAGAGTTGCAGTTTTTAGCAGGCTTGTCTAAGCACTTTCAGGGTCTGTTTTGTGCACCTCCTCAGTTGGTCCTCCTGGCCCTGTGTCTGTTGTTGACGTTCCGCCGTCTGATTCACTCCTACTTCCTGGTGCCCCTGTAGTTTCAGCTCTCCCGGGGAGTTGCTCTTGTGTTTAGCTGGTGGGTCCTGAGTGTGGGTTGCCAGCAGGTCCTCCCATCCTTTTGTGCCAAGGTACGAGAGTTGTTCTGAGTCGTCAGGCTTGTATCTTAGTGTCCTCTCTGGTTTGGTTGGCAGTGGTAGAGATCAACAGTAGTTTTCCCCAATCCCTCCATATCTTCTAGTGAAGAAGTTGAGTAGGAAGTCCCAGGAGCCACTGGATGATCCAATGAAACAAAGTTTAATCTAGCAATTTTTGTTGGGCCTTCCATTTTTTCTTTAAGGAAAAAAAACCTAACAATAACCTGAAAACAAACTAAACTAGGCAAACAGCACACAGTGAGCCCTGCCTATAATATTATTTATGTAAAAGCAAGGGAAACCATAAACCAAAAAAACACTGAAAATGCTTTAAAATATGTTCTTAACACTATCACAAAAAGAGAAAAAGCGTTGAATGAAATTAATAGCACAGAAAAGAATGGCAGCCTACGCAGAGAGGAAAGTAAACCTGACCAGGAAAAAGCTATTAAACAGAGCACTCACCAAAAAGTTATTCTGCCAAAGTGTAGATGAATAAACAACCAGTCAACATGAACAGGCCAAACCAAAGTGTGCAACAGCAGGGCCAGGAGTCATGGATCAAATATGGCACACACTGTGTTCATCAAGTGGGGGCTAAACAAAGTGTATAAAAATTTAGAAACACCTGTTCAACACCATGCTCCAGAAATCAGAGGGTGTCAGTAAGTGCAAACTGGTCCTTAAACAGGAGAAACCAAGTTAAGTGAAAGTCACTGTTGGCTGTGGCTGTACAGGCTGCAGTCGGAGATCAGAAGCAGCTAATAATTAATGAAATTGTAATGGAAACATTGATATTGGAGATATTGGAGATATTGCATGGAATGTTCACAAAATCATGAAACCTTTCAGATGAAAGGTACAATTAATTTGAAAGGCTAGAGAAATACATGTTCATCTGTTAGAGCAGCAAATAAGAAGAGGAACATTCTTAGTTAAGGACATATTTATGATTGCCTGCTGCAGGATTTGTAAATTATGTATGCCACCATATCTCATGATCCCCAAAACTGTGTTGGATGTTTTATTCTATTTGTGTAATGTTTGTTATTGCTTTTAGACTTCTCTGTAAAGAAGAGGTTTCAAAAATTAACCTTTGTTCTTGCTATAGAATAAACTAAATACATTTTCTGAGAAACAAGTACAGTTTTTACTTTTGCCCTCAATTGACAGGACGAAGAAGATGGTAGCTCCAAGGATCAGGTCTATTGTTACAGTCATTGTTTTCATTATTAGCTGTTAATATTTTGTTGTTAAAACAAAACAATGATCTGTTGAGTAATGGAACTTCCAACAACACACGTCAAACAAGCCCTATCCGCCAACTAAGATAAATGTTTCAGTAAGTCAGCCATAGATTTATTTCCCACTCAATGAAGACAAAAGTTAACATTAAAGACAGAACTTCTCAGCTCTGCTAGTCATCTGTCCTAGCCGGATTGTTAACCATTCATGGTAACAATGTGAGAAATATCAAATATAACTTTGATGCTGCACATCTAATTGGAACTTCAAAATAATCCAGAGGAACAAAGTTCTAATAGTTTCAAAAAATTATAATTATTATTCATCCAAAAAACTTGTCACCACATCATGCTGTAATAACAAGATGAGACACTTGGGAATTTCTTCTATTAAAGTATTCAGTATATGCTCATCAGAAATAACATATTGATAAACACCTTCTTTTAAGTTGTTTAGTTTTACCATGCATTGGAAATCATTTACCTATGATGAAAGTGGTAAGTATTAATAGTTGATGCAGCGCAAGGGGCAAAATTGACATATTCTCCCTATGTCACAGATTCGTAATCACAACAACTCATCCATACATTCATTCATTGGTGGGGCCCATGACACTAACACACACTCGTCTCATTTGAATCTGTACATAGGAGGAAAAGCCCTGGACATGTGGGTACCTTATTACCTATCAGGATTACATTTCTTTACATTATATACCTTTCATACATATGTACCTACCGAATCCTGACCTTAACATCAAGGCACTCCACCACTTGGTCGATGGACCAATTAGTTGGACTGGTTGATGGTGAATTAGAACCAGCTAAAACACAATTAAAACCTAGGAAGCATTTGATTATTTTCGGTAATCAATTAAAGAACCACAAACTCATTTCTAATTAATTCAAATTTTGTTTATCTACTCATAATTTTTCTCTGCATTAGCATTTATGCACTACAGGTCATAACATAAATTCAGTTTTATTTCAAAGAGAAATCAGGCATCTAGTAAATAAGCA
Source organism: Triturus cristatus (assembly GCF_964204655.1). Lineage (NCBI taxonomy): Eukaryota > Metazoa > Chordata > Amphibia > Caudata > Salamandridae > Triturus > Triturus cristatus. The sequence goes on from NC_140582.1 coordinate 409,956,417, forward strand.
TGAATTTATAAAGCACAGTTAATTAGTTACCCATTGATAAGCTTTGATGACTTTCTGAATAAAAGAAAGATATCCACATTCTCCGGTATAATCTCCAGGATAGGCTGTCCGACCCACAGCAAGGAACAACCCGTCAGATGAAATAACTTCCCAGAAATCAAAGAAACCCAAGGCAAACCATGGGAATCTACATCAGCTCAATGCAGACCCAACGCCATGAAAGATCAGCCCGATGACCATCCCCCTTTGGCGGATGAGGGCTTATATACCTTTTTTCCCTCTTACTTCATGCTAACATGCAACAATTTTTGGGATAAAGAAATTGTCTGATTGGACCATTTGGGTTTATCGGAGAGTTTTCTAAAGCTTCCCAGGGTAAACTGGTTCTTCATGGGACTTTGCATCAGAAAGCGTACATTTTATACTGTTCATTCGGCTCCCAGGCGAAAGTTGTGAATGTAACATTCAGAAGAAGAGAAGTCATTCCTCTACAGGCTCTGCATTGTCCTTTCAGCTGCTTTCACACTGTCCGTCAGTTGGCAGGCAACCACATCCATATCCTTGACAAGGAACACGGTGTCACAGCTCTGGGGTCATTTGGAGATCTCCACAGCCATCCGATTCTGCGCAGAAACCATCGTGCTCACATGGTGGCGTGCGTAGTATATACTTCATTTTGGGTACTGTGGCCTAGTAGGCCCGAATGCCAACTTAAGTGAAAACAGACATAACAATAATTAAAATATAGAAATGGATATTCTGAGGTGTAAACCCACACTAATCCCAATATATATTAGTATTTACCTAGCTTGTAACAACGTTTAAAGCGATAATACTCACCATTTTGTATTCTTGGAAGCACAATCACAAAGCAACATAAATCATGCAATTTTCTATTTCACCACAATCTAAGGTTAGTTTTGCGTACCAGAATTAATAAAATATTTATTCTGCCATGCAATTAGCATTTTAGTCCCACGTGTATCTGGTGTTTATCAAGCTGTAAAAGTTGGTTAGTAAATTTCACTGCAAACCAGTTAGTGCAAGTTAGATTTAGAATTATTACATCATTTATTTCATGCAATTTAGAGGAGGTATGCAAAAATTTGTTTTACCTGCTCCATCACAGTAAACCACCAAAGCGTGCATCAACGTCATTTAATTGGACTTACTACCTTGAACCAGAGTAATCTTCAAACATATGAGATGATCAGTCTCATTTTATGTCCGGTAATATTATTATAGAAGTGTGAGTGTTTAGCATGGGTGTAGGTGGGTTCTTTTGTGATGCTAACATTGATTTTTGTACTTAAAATACATTTAGTAAATTATTTTTTAACCGATTTTGAATATGCAATTTGAACATATTATAAAGAAGTATGCATTGTTTTGTATATCATTTCCATTGTAGTAGTCCTCAATCAGATATTTAAATACAAGTTAGCAAATATAATTTATTTTATGCTAAATCTGCTTTAGTCAATATGTCAAGTACCAATCTGAATGAGAACTGTAGCCTTATACAAACTGTCATACCCAGGTAGTTGTGGGGGAGTCAAAAAGTAAGCTTGTTTTAGTTGACGACCCAAAAAGAGAAATATAACATAAACATCTGTCAATGGAAAGGAGAAAAATCTGTATGATCGTGAGAAGTTGGCCTGGTATATGCTGTTCACTAGTTAAAGTGGACACCTCGCACCAGTACAATTCGACTCTTATGGTAGTAGGTTTAAGACAACCTTTTAAAGAAAGCTATCCTAGTGGTAGCTGTGGAGAGCAGCCTTCAGGCTAAGTCTTTAGAGGAATGTAAAGCAGCTTGTTTTACCTTATAATCTCTTGAATTACTAAATGAAAGGACACCACACAGGTGTATATATATAAAATATATATGTATTTATTACCAGACACACTCTACTAATCTCTTTATGAGATTAGAAGTCAAGGACATATGCACAAATCAATATTTCACAACAAGTTAAGCACAAATATGGCTGGGACCCTAGGGGCGTACCAGACCATATACTAAAAAAGAGACTTAAGAATAACGACTTGAGAAGGGACAAGGCCTAGGGCCTTCAGAAGCGCTGGGGCCTCACTAATCCACCCAAGGCAGGTAAGTAAAGGACCCACGGGAGACGCATGCAGTGTGAGAACACAGCCGCGGATTCCAATTGACTTCAATGGAGCAAGTCGCGATTGGAAATTTAGAGTTTTAGGATACTGCAGGAGAGTCTACAAGCAAGTCACTTACAGGGTAAGTAGTTCTAGAGCCAACACCCTCAGGAGCACCGTAGTGCTGGAGTTACCTCACCCAGGGAAGCCGGGTGCATAGGTGTCTGTTGGTGTCGGGTCGCGGTGTCGTTTTCAATGGGAGCCAAAGAAGACTTGCTGCTTGTGAAGACAGGAGCAGTGTCCGGTGGAATGCAAGCCTGGATTCAGAAGAAAGAAGACCTGAAAGCAGAGGGGACAGTGTTCAAAGTCACTTGGCAGTGACCCGGGGCAAGGAAGATGGATGCCCACAGTCGTCGGGTGATTTCAGGTGATCCACGGGTGTCTTGACTCTTCAGCCACAAGGTCCAGGAGGCGTCGGTGACAACCAAGAGCTGGATTCGGTGTGTCACACAAAGTCTTCAGCTTACTGCGGTGTCGGCAACCAGATTGGAGCAAACAAGCCTTGGCAACAGCAAGTCTCGTGGAAAGTGTAAAAAGTCAGCGGTGCAGACCAGCAAGGTCTGAGAGACTCACCCAGCAAAGGTAAGTCAGGGCAGGCCTGGAGCAACCAGAGGAGCCCTTTGGTTTTGTAGAAAAGTCTTCTGGGGACCCACAAGCCAACCGGCAAGAGATCACAAAGATGCCTCAGGAGGATTCACTTAACAGGGGCCCACGGTCACTCGGGATGGGGTAGGCCTCTGATCTTTGGTGGAAATCCTGCTGGAGGCTAGGACCACACGTGGTCCAATGCACAAGTTCATAGAACGCCGTGAAGGAGTTGCACTCAAATAGTGCACGGTACCCATGGATTGCCGTTCCTCATCACTCGTGGGGTCCACTTGCTTCCGCGTCAATGACCTTGGAGAAGTCAGGAAATCCTCTTCCTGGGATGCAGGGACTTCGAACTCCGGCGGGAGTGGGAAAGTTTGTGACCGTTGCTTGCAAGATTGGGTGCCTGCCAAGCAGGAGAGTCACTCCTTGACTCCAAGGGAGATTCTTCAGTCTTCCAGAGGTAGTGGAATGTCGAAGGTCCAGGATTCTTCTTCAGAGCGTCATCCAGGGAAATCTAGTTTGCAACGGCAAGGGTTCCCTAACTTATACTAGAAGGAAGGGAGGGACTAGCTCTATGACCCCACCTATGGGAGGGTCAGGGGAGTGGGTGCCTACACCCACTTCCCTTTGTCCAGTTTCGCACCAGAGCAGGGGCAGGTAGCCCCTGAACCGGTTTGAGCTGGCATATGCACAGAGGAGCCTACTGCTCCCCCAGTGCGGGACTTCAAAGCACTCTAGGAGTGCACCCACCCAGCCCCAATACACTAAATCCTGTTTGGGAGGTGACCACACCTCCCTGTGACAGGATGCCTATTGTTGGGCCTCCTCCACTGCAAGTTTCGGTCATCAGCAGGAGGGCAGCCCAGTGTCTGTGACTGGTGGCATCCATTTTGTGATGCCAGGGCTCTTTAGGATTCGACCGTGATTCCACAGTGGGGACATGTCTATCCCTCTAGAAGGGTGGGATCATACTCCCACACCAGTTACTGGTGTGGGGGTATGATTCCAAAGCGTTTGACACCAAACACGACATGTTTTGATGCAGCCATCGCAGAGTTAGCATTTACCGCGAGGTTATAATGCACTTCAGAGTATATGGTTTGACCGCATTTACAAACAGCCCCAGAGAATAGACTCTGAGAGCTGCAGAGGGGCCCTGCTCAGGCAGAGTCACCCCCTCACATGGAAACCAAACACCATGCCCTCAGGATTGACAGGGCCTGCCTTAGGGGTGACTGATAGGTTTAAATGTGTGTGCAGGGAGAGATATAATGAACATATATCTCAGTGAAGAGTGCTAACACTACCTCACCCAGGCTGCAGTAGCAGGCCTGTGGTGTCAGATTTAGTCTGCTGCCCAGGGGTGGCATAATATATGCTTCAGCCTCTGGTAGGCCTGTGAAGTACCTGTGCCCTTGGTACCTAAGGTACCATATACTAGGGGCTCATAAGGTACCACAGTATCCAATCACTAGTGCATCTAATATGCACTCCAAGTTGTTTAGAGAGAACAGAGAGGCTGGGGCCCTGATTAGCAGGGTCCAAGCCAGACTATAGCCAGAAACCAGTGTAAACATCAGAAAAAAGTGGGGGCAACATAAGGTGCAGGTCCTACTCTCCTACAATGATAGGGAAATTTTTTCCCCACTACTGACAGGGTCCTCCAATCAGTAGTCAGTGAGTTACTGTAGCTCTCCAGCTACCTCTGATTAGCTCACCTGTGTGCAGCCCAGCTTATTAAATTAGAAAGATTTAGCTTGGTTGAATTATTATACATATAAAAAAAATTGAATTACACAACACTAATAATATTAGTAGCTCTCCATGCGTTTCATTGAACAAAAGTAGTTCTTAGTACAGAAAGGTTTGGAGATCACTGGCTGTAGTTAGTTGTGATGGAGCAGTCCTAAAAGAAGAAGATAGTCCTCTACATCCTAGAAGCAAACACTGATTCCCTACCTTTGAACAAAGTTGCTCCTGCTAAATACCATGATTTATTGGATGTCTAGAGCAAAAATCACGAGTCTCCCCATAGACATTATTATTGCTGCATCAACTTAGAGCCTGGGGAGAACATTCCACACAGTTCAATTTATTCCTTTGCAAACCAGGACAGTTAGAATTCATACCAACACCTGGATAAATACTTAGCTAATTGCTCCAGTCATCATTCTCCATTCCCTGCTTCAGCATTATTAAGTATAATGCCAAAGAGGGAAGGTGATCTCTGCCCTCCTATTGTCTACAGGTCGTTGAATAAAACCATGATAAAAACAGTTCTCTTTTACCTTTCATCTTTGTGATGTTGGATCCAATAAAGAATGTTACCATCTATATCTAAATTAAGTTACAAGGGCTTACCATGTTTGTGTATGAAAAGGGGGTGAATGGGAAATGGCTCATATGGTCTAGTCAAATATGAGGGCATACCTTCTTGGGCTTTGTAACGCCTGACCAGCCTTTGTTTTTTGTGTGAACAATATACAAGAGTACATAGGCATCTTTATTGTTTGCATAGAAGATATACTAATATTTCCAGAAACAAAGAAGGACAAGATCAACATGTAAGTTTGGTATTAAAGAAACTACAAGAAAATCAGTTGTATGCCAGACTCAAATGGCTTTAGCAAAAACCTATTTGGGAAAACATGTATTAAGTTCTGTTGCACCTTGTCTATGGAGGTAAATGTCAGGGGATAAGTAGATTTATTGTATTACAGAAACTACAAGAAAATCAGTTGTATGCCAAAGCTGAGAAATGCTATTTTGACATATCTACAGCTGAATTCTTGGGATTCAATCTATCACACAGGGTCTGAACATGGATTAACTAGGAGTGTAGAATCCTGTTTTATTTTGTATGGAATCCATCTGTTGATCAATGATGAATAGGCCTGTCCGGTGGAACGTGCAGAACAAGTGATATGCTTAGGTTGAACTTATGTTCTTTTAGCTTACACAATGAAATATCACAAGATGTACATTTCCCGTAGCAAGTTACTGCCGTACTTTCCGAGCAAGGAATGTGTCAATCTATGTCCGTATGTAGCATAGACCAAATGCCGAAAGTAGATTGTACAGGTATTGCGTAAACCCCTGTCTGGACACATTTGATGATCCAGTCACCAGGATATGTAGACACCATTACCTGTCGGCATTTGCATCACGCATGTACCACAAGGTGTTATTTTACAATGATTGGCTAGACGCTTAATGCTTGTGTAATACTTGCACCTTATGATTAGCAACATGCCATGTATTTGTTTATAATTGTGAGGAAATCACTTTTTCTGTATCATTATTAGATATGAGTTTACACACCTTTGTGGTTTTCGTGTAAAAAAGAACTGTTGAAAGTTCTTGCAAACGGGACATGAAGCTGTTCAGCCCATGTTTCCAGTGATTACGTATACTGAATGCCTATGAAATCTTGACAATGTCTGCCAGTTTCTTTATTTAGCTCCTACATTTTGAAAATGCAAACTTAGGTATGGTGACCAGCAGCCCGAACCCTGACCCCGGTTGGCTTCTATTCTCTTTGGTCTTAGTTTTGGACCAGTGGACGGATGACACCCAGAGAACTGACATAACTCTGCCTTCCCTACCCGTGCGGTGTTTGATATATGCTGTCAGTCACGTTGGTCCACTTCTCCACAACGAAAAGTGAGTATCAGCGTTCCCCCTGCACACTTGCCCTAGCAGGTTCCTGCTTATGCTCTCGTACTATGTTTTGACATTGCATATTTCATACGTAGCTTTACTTCGGGATATCCTTTTGACCTCCTTGATGGGCTGACCTCCATGTACCTTGTGGCACAATTCATACTGAATTCGTTTTCGCGCTGGTGGGCTATCCCAGGCGAATGCATGTAAACAGTGCATATTTTGTTTGTGAACTATTTTGTATGGTTTGGTGTACCAGGTGTTTGATGTGTTATATTGGCCAACAAGAAATGGTGGTTGTCCTTCTGTGATTGTGGGGGGGCAGCTGGTGCTCCGCTGCTTTGAATTGTCTCCTCCATCGACCTGGTAATTCACTGGTACTGAGTTTGTGCCTAAGGACTGAATGTCTTTTCACTAGGTTCTGGATGCCGGTGTGGACTCCAGTTGTAACACAGGGTTCTCCCTGGTTACAGGATGAGTGTGTCATAGGAATGATTCCGAGCTGAAGGAATGCATTTTTTTTACCTGTTGTGGCCACTGGGTCCCAGGACATAACGCCTAATGTTTGAGTGCCACACTAGTACAGAGGGTTTGACCTAATGGTTGAGTGTTTTACGGCGTACCAAGGGTTGGTTATGCCATGTGTTTATATATTTTTTCAGTACCACTTGCTATTTTTAGTATTGGTTGAGGTTTAGCTATTACATTTGTTCTAGCGCTTTTACATATTGTTTGTTTATCCACCTGTCGCAATGCTGTGACAATGCCATTCTTTGCTAATGCCTTGCACCTTTCAGGGTGATTTAATTTTTTTTACTATTAGTCTTTGATTATGTCTTCGCCACACTTTAGATATCACGTACGATATATGTTGCTTATTTATTTCCCTGTGCTTGTATACTTTTCTGCAAGAACTCAGTGACCTGGTCAGTTTTTGAAATTGTTGGCATTACTGTGATTCCCTTTTCCTCTCCCATTGCTCCCTGAGATAGCGCTTTGGGATTGTGGTGTATGGGTAGGAAACACCTGGGCGACTACCACAGTTTCCTTGGCTTTTTGTGTGTGTGAATGTGTTTGGTTTCCCGACCATCATCTCATCCATGGGTATGAGCTCTGATCACTAGTCCCAGAGACATCGCCTTGCATCCTTTGTCCAGTTTGTGTGAAATTGTCTTTGACGCTGTGGGGACAGCAATTGTATCTTCAACAACGGAGGGCAGGGGGGGGGGGTGGGGGTGGGGGGGCATCGCTCCTTCTCGGTCTCAAGAACCATGCAGTACCATCTCTTCTACAGGACACCATGGATTTTGCCCAAGGGCTTTGTGCCCATGGTGCAAAGCTGCTCACACGATGGCAGGAGTATTTACAGAAAAATAGGATAGCAAGAATACAGAGAATACGTGGACTAACAACAACAGAACTAAAGACCGGAAGGTTAAAAGAGTAAGGGGCCAGGGCAGGGGCAGACCAGAAGGTTAAAAGAGTAAGGAGCCAGGGCAGGGGCAGACCAGAAGGTTAAAAGAGTAATGGGCCAGGGCAGAGGGAGAGGTAGATATGGAGGCAAAAGAACATCACCCTGGCTGTGACCAGGGATCACTTGTTTCAATTACAATGAACTTGGCCATTGCCACAACACCTGGCCCCTTCCGCACCCTCCAGGGACTTGCAACAGGAGGCCGCCACAACAGTTTGTCAGGACCGCTTCCCCCACCTCTAATGCTCCTGATAACTTAGCACCCCAATTTCAGGGGGTTATAGATGAAAAGAGTGAGGAAGTAAGTTTATAAGAGTTGATGAGAAGGTTGTAAGAGCAATGATGGAGGAGTATGATTGGTCATTCGAAGAAGTGACTTTAGTTCTGGAGTTTAAATTAGTGCAGCAAATTGTGGGAACAGAAACAGGCACAAAACCCACTGAGCAGCTCTCTGCCCAGCATACGATACACGCACAGGAAGGGGCTACCATTGACTGTCTCACTGTTGAGGGAGTTTCACAACATAACTCAGTTGGCTTGCGGTTTACTGACTGAGGGTCAGGGACTATTCGAGCGAATGACCGCAGCATCTAGCAAAGTGTAGTCTGGACAGATTAGCGACTGTCCGGATGCATTGATGGTAGGAATATCTCCACCTCATGTTTCCACATGATGATAGATCACTCGAAAGACCTACCACATCGCAACCATGGTAATTTTATCTTTGGTATTACCTGAATGGCACCAAGCATAAAATTTCTCCATTTATTTTCTAAATGAGATAGTGACAAGTCATACCATCTAAAATTAATTGTGATATTACTAAAATAAAAGCGGCAAAGGCCTTGTATTAGTTAAGCATGTGTATATTAACTTCTCATTTAAAGCTCACCACAGACTCTGGGCATTGCACAAAGAGCAAAGCCACAGATTGTCACAATATCCTTTGACGCAGCAAATAGAAGTGCACTGTACGGACAGTAGACAGGGATAGTTTTGTGGGTTTAGCGTGTGTTCTTGGGAGATGGAGAATGCACAACAAATTCCCAAACTTAATGTTGATGCATAATAAATATTTTGATTTTCTTCATTCCAAGGTTTGTATGGTTTATCGTACACCCTGGATGCAGGGTTGTATATGTACATATATTGATAATTAAAATAATTTGTTTGGTGCAGCAGTATTTTTTCCTTCCATGTTTTTCCTAGGTTTCAGAATATAGAAGAGAAGATGTGTTTTTTGTATGTGTCTGACTGTGTTCTGGTTTATGTTGTATTTGACATGGTTGGTTGGAGTATTTGGGGTGCATCCTTAATATATCAAGTACAGTGTCAGGGACTGTCCAGGACTATGTGGGGAAAACAGTCATGGACTTGGGCAAGGACTGGGAACTGGGTAGAAAATGTACACTGTAAGAGGAGTACAGCGCTGCCCAGGATCATACAGGGAGTCAGAGGAGAAAAAGGGATCCAAAGGGGAAGCCTGCACAAGTGAACAAGATGGGTAAGACTCAGAAAGGAAGCGCACTCATGAGGCAATTTAACATTCAGAATAACTACACCCAGGACGAATGTGCAAGACATATATATGAAACAACATTAAAAATAAAGGGGAGTGTGGGGTAAAGCACTCAGGAGCTCCACACGGTAAGACTGAAGCTCAGTAAGTTTCTCACCCAAAATTCCTGTTACAGATACTGACTGCAAATACCCACATGTAGAATATGCATGCAAAGGCAGGGTCTGTGGAGCTTATACATATGGTGATGTTATAAATGTAACTCAAAGACAATACTCGCAGTGAACAAGAAACACCACCTAGGTAGTCAGCTGTGCCCAAGGATCCTGGCGATCAAACAGGAACACGCAAGGCAGTAACATCAAGGGGGTAGAACTAAATACAAGCACAATAGGCAAGGAGCTAGCAAGGAGGAGTGCTTAACAGGAAAGGAAGGAAATCACAGCGCACACTTTGGCAGAAAGCTGGTAACCAATATACAAGGCAACAGAAGCAAGACAGCAGAATAGAAAGACAGCAAACTAGAACTGGAACCAAGGAAAGGGGAAGAAAGGCAGGGACTGGAAAAGGATATACAGAAGGGTAGGCTACAAGGGTATACTAGAATAGTGCAGGTTAGGGAATCAAGATAACAAAGTAGCATAGAAGGCAGTGCGAGGGCAGGAACAAGAATTGAGCTAAGGCTCAGGAGTCAAGTTAGCACTGCAGACAGTGTTGGTCCAGGAACAGGGAATTACTAAAGCTTCAGGAGTCAAGGTAGCACTGTAGGCAGTTCTAGTTCAAAGAAACAGGAAATAGCTACAGCTCGGGAAACAATGAGAAAAGAGAGCACTGCAAGCAGTGCAAATCAGGAACAGGAACAAAGAATAACTATAGCGCAGTAACTCAGGAAACAAGATAGCACTGCGGGCAGTGCTAATTCAGGTACAAGGAATAGCTATAGCTCAGGAATCAAGGATTATCAAACAGCTCAGGAAACACTGGAAACAAGGATCGATCTCACTGGTATACAGCTACAATGACCAACCCTGGGCTGAAGGGAGCTGGGGCTTAAAAGAGCTCACATCAATCACATGCAGCAGGTGTGAGCAGGCTAGCAGCAGCCAGCCACAGGTGAGCTGAATTCCTCCACCCATCATTGGCCTGCAGGAGTGGAGATAAATCAGGGAATTCTAGGTAGTGGAGTTCCAAACATGAGCAGGCTGGCTTCAAGTATGAGGAGGCTGGCTTTCACAAAACCCGGCATTGATTGGGAATGGATGTAAATTCCCAAATAGTGTGCACAATGGCTGGAAGTCAGTATATACATGAAGGGGAGGGTCTGGAAGCTTATTAGAACACTGGAGAGTCCAACAGTTCAGCTCCCTGGTGGTGGACACAAGTACGCAGGGAGCAAGTCGTGACATGCAGTGCTATGGATTTGCATCCATGTGTTGGCAGGTTGCAGTTGTATAGTGTCCATAATGGACTTGAGTATTGAAAACACTTATAGTTAAGTTTCTTTCTCTCTATCTTATTTCCTATTCAGTATTATCTTGTTCCCTAGAACGTAAAATACCTTAAATGTATCAATAGGATTGAAAATTCTTGCATGTGTAATCCAGACAGGATAGCGTGGGTGGAGTATGGGAATCATTTGTTCAATTTGGGTACATCTTTGTGTACTAGGGATTCTGGGAAAGGAACCCAAGGGTTTAGCAGGATAAAAAAAAAGTGGAGAGATGGGAAAGGGACGGAAATTAGGATGAAAAAGGCTTTTGTGATTGAGAAATAGAAGTAGATGAATATGATAGTAATATTGACTATGCAATTATAGTTGGATATTCAAAGTGAAGGTGACTTGGTTTTCCAATTTTTCACATCCTATTCCTTTTCAAGTATAATTGGAGACATTTTATGTTGAAAATGTTGCATCAAGCAGTGACCAGAGAAAGAGAAAAGTGTTATCACCCTGCAAAAATTAAATGTCATGTTTCAACAAACCTTGTTCTTCTAAGTAGTGCAGTAGTGTACAGAGGCCAGAGATTGCTCTCATCACACATCAGGGCTGGTTTCCCCTGATTTATAAATAAGATAGGTACATATGCAATAGGTACATATGACCCTGGCACCACCACAGCCCCATCAAGTAAAGTTACAGGTTCCTCATATCGTACAAATATGGTTTAAACTGACAACAATTCTGCCATTGATGAATGGTATGTGAATGAACAATTATTGTTATCGTCCTGGCCATATGTAATAGAAAGAAAATTGTTCCATTAGGATTGATTTTAACTGTTACATGCATTATGATTACACTGATTTTTTATTATGAATTACACCACACATGTAGTTCAATAGACTGTGGGATCAGGTGTGCACAAAGAGGAGGAGTTAACTGAGTTATCTCATACAACAATGAGCTGTTTCCATCAAAGTGTGACTTTTTCTGCATACTCTCATGAGCTAAGATACTTATTAACACCAATGGATTAGTATTTCTAGTTTCAAGTAGTTGTTTCCCACTTTGCAACAATTACAATCGACTAGAGACATATTTCACTCAAGAACAGTGCCTCCTAAAATAAATGCTCTGAATGGTGCGCTGTTTGTTTCCAAATTGATCTAAGGTCTTTGTGAAGGGCTGGAGGTAAAGCAAAACTGTATTGTGCCTACCACCCTCTAGCAGCGGCGCATTAGAGCGGAGCAGTGTGCAAAAAGAAATATTTGTGCGTCTACTGAGCTGTGCTGGATTGATGCACTAATATTTGAAAGAGTGAAAAGAGTGACCAAACTGAGCCCACATGAAATTGTGCTTTGGCTGGCCTATCCACATCTCAGGCCACATCTCCATTTTCTGCTGTCAGTAGCTGATACTTAATCATCAAGTGCTGCAGGCCCTGTCTGAATAAACAACACCAAATGGTTACGATCACCGACCGGGAGATTGGGGCCAGGCCCTTGCCAATGGTCACATCAGACATCAATGCCTTTCCAGCAGGTCCCCCCTATGACTACCACAACTGCAAAACTGGCTGAGCTCCTGGATGCATGACACAGACCTCACACCAAGAAGGTGCCCCCCACCAGAGATGCAACAACAAGGACCAGGAGAACTAACTTCATCGCCTTCATTTCCTGCAGTTTTTGTTGAAAGACATCCCATTGGAGAGGGACTTGTTCAGAATTTGAACCCATAACCTGCGTTGAGGGGTACCTATGTCAAGTGCTAGTAACCTCTGACGCAACACGGAAGGTAAAGGAAATGTATAATTTTTAAGGTTTCTTTTGAAATTTATTGAAACAACAATATTTGACATTTCTTCAAGGCCCGCCAAGAAATGGCTATGGATACCAACAGTTATCTGTGCTACTGTACTGCTCATGGTGCTTGCGGATTTCACACAAATACCTATTACTTCAAAGTAGAGTTATTGAATGACATTGAGACTTTGAACTTTTTACGACAGAGAATAAAGGAAATGGAGGAAATATTTGTGAGGGAAAGGTACTATGTTGAATTGAAAGTGAAATATGATGCAAAGTTATATGCATTATGTCATCTAGTATTTGCGCACACTAGCTTCATCAGTGCCTAGTAGATACTAACTTACTGAGTCATAGGTAGTATCACCTTTGCCAACTACAGCTGTGAAAAAAATACACCTACATAAAAGTTCCATTATCTGTCTAATAAGAATTGTCATCAATAATAAAGTATTAAAGAATTCCTAGTTAAGGTATACTACTAAGAGAAGTTCCTCTTAGGTTTAAATATATACCAGCAAGTAGTGGCCCAACTATGCATCCCAGATTCTCTGGTGCATGGAGAGAAAGATCTTTTTCCACATGTACACACGCAACAGGTAGGTAATTACTATTTAGATTTTGTTCTGATAAAAAATATCCCATGTGTAATATCTGTCAACATGAAGTATCACAAGTAGTGATACATCATAACAGCCAAGGACTGACAAAGAGGTACTAATGATGATGCGACCCAGCAATAATAATAGTTACCCATGGCAGCAACAGCACATATGCCAGACACAATATTTAAACCTAAACACTGATGGATACAGGGCAGTGCCAGGAGACTTAGGAAAACTGTGTCATCATTTTTATTTTTATTTTTATTTTTTATTTTTAAAAACCTTTATTTTCGAAAGTCAGGACACAGCTATTCAGCCGACAACCCGGAGGTTCGGCAGCATCGATATATAGAAACAGAGATGCGTCCCCAGTACCATGAAAGGAGAAGTGCAAAGGTTCAATTTTAATTAAACACAAAAACGCACAACAAACCCCATTAAGGCAAGAACACTAAAAGCCCATGATGAGCCCCCCAGGGCAGGCCGGACCCCACTCATCTAACAGTTACAGTACAAAGTAAAGAGGAAGAAGAGGGACTGTAGAGGCCAAAAAGTCCATAAACCATACTGGGCTGGAAAGAAGGTTAGGGGGAAAGCTGTTCCTCGGGAGGATCCAGATCCGGGGCAAGACATATTCCCCCCCTGTATTGATTCCACCGCCCCCATATGGCGTGCCACTTCCGGGGGCGGCCTCTAGCGCAATAGACCGTCTTTTCCCTTAACATACTCCAGTCCATATTTTCTTTCCACGCGGTCAATGTGGGGGGCCCCGCAGAGCCCCACAATCGCGCGATATCTCTCTTAGCAACCATGTTGCCCAGAGTCACCCATTGGGTCTGCGCCGCATTATGATCAGTGGGCCCCCAGACATTCAGTAGACAACACCGCGCTTCCGGCTGCATAGCAATGCCCGTCACCTCCCCCATCACTGCATGGACTCTCCTCCAAAATTCCGTGATGACACCACATTCCCAAATGATATGCAGGAAAGTACCCACCATACCACAACCCCTCCTGCATAGGCCGTCCTCCGAGAATCCCATGTGAACCAGCCTTGGCCCCGTCACATACACTCGATGCAGTATTTTAAGCTGCACCAGCCTCAGACGCGACGGGATCGCAACCTCCTTAGGAGATGAAACAGCAGACTGCCAATCCTCGTCATCCAACTCGAGGCCATCCCTAGCCCACTGGTCCCTCAACCCCAGAAGCATATCCGCCCGGACGTTGATCAGTTTCTTATAGATGAGCGAGATCGTGCTCTCGGGCATATGGCCATCAAGGACCCGGTCCTCCAAAGGAGAGGACTCAGGCACCTTCTCACCCCCTATAAGGACTGATCGGAGGGCGTGACGCACCTGAATATAGCGGAAAAACTCAGATGGCCCCAGCTCATACTCCTTCTGCAACTCTTCAAAGGACTTCACCCTCCCCTTAATCAGGACATCTCCGACCCTGGAGATGCCGATCAAGTCCCATTTATCAAAGCCTTTTGTGTGCCAAAGCCTACCCATTCTCTCAGATTCAAATAGCGGGGTAGCGAGGGTGAGCCTATCCTTCCAGCCCAGCGAGTCAGTTGCCATCTTCCACACTCGCACCGCCACAGCAGTGGGCCCCGTGAGGGACGAGTCCAAGGACCGCGAATACAACGCCCTGTAATAGTTACCACCACGAAGCAACCACCTGTCCATAGCATACCCAGGGCTGAGGGCAGGGCCATAAAACCCATGGTTAATCGCACTCAGCTGGGTGGCCCAATAGTACCGTCGGATGTCTGGGAGCGCAATGCCCCCGTCGTACCATGGAAGCGTCAACTTTGCAATAGCTATTCGCGGCCGCCCATCCCAAAGCAACGTTCGTTGGAGGCCTTCGACCTCCCGAAAGTATTTGGCCGGAACCCAGTCCAAAGTATTCTGCAGTGCGTAGAGGAAGCGGGGAAGCGACATCATTTTGAACAGGGCCGCACGCCCGACGAGGGAGAGCGGCAGCCTCCGCCAGCCCTCAACATCCCGCCTCAGGCGTGCCAGGGGGGGGAGCAAGTTCTTCTCATATCGCACCGCAGAGTCCATGGAGACAAAGATTCCCAAATACACGAAGCCCTGCTGAGCGACCTGTATCAAACATGTTCTAGGGATCGGGGGAACCTCGCCACTAAGAACATACAAATATGATTTACTCCAGTTGATAACAAGACCCGAGTTCCTACCAAAAGATGTGAGTACGTCACAGACCACTATAAGTGATTTCTTGGGTGAGGCAAGATACAGCAGGATATCATCGGCATAGAGCGAAATACGGTCCTCGTGTTCAGGCGACCATCTAAGGCCCCGTATATCCGGGTGCCAACGTATCCACGCAGCCAGCGGCTCAAGGGCGAGGGCGAACAACAAAGGCGACAGGGGACAACCCTGCCTGGTACCCCTCCCAAGCTGAAACGGAGTCGACGCCCGACCATTCACCACCACACTCGCAAGTGGCCCCTCATACAGCAACCTCACCCAACTCGCAAAACCGTGGCCAAAGCCGAACTTGGTCAGCACGGCCCACAAATATGCCCATTCCACCGTGTCGAATGCCATCGTGGCGTCAAGAGACGCCACAATAGCTGGTTCACGCAGTGTGTCCGCCCTGGCGATAACACCATGAAGGCGCCGAAGATTTAACGCTGTGTTTCGGTGCGGGATGAAGCCGGATTGATCCGGGTGGACCAAGTCACCGAGTACCCTAATTAATCGGGTCGCCAGGATTTTAGCCAGAATTTTCGGCTCTGCGTTAAGAAGTGAGATAGGCCTATATGAGGCGCACTTATCTCGGGGTTTGCCCTCTTTGTGTATAACCACGATCGTCGCCAGTCGCTGGTCCAACGGGAGGGTCCCACTCCCCCGCGCCTCCATAAACATGGCGCGCAGGTGAGGGGCGACCCTATCCGGAAATAGTTTGTACAAATCGACCGGCAAACCGTTCGGTCCCGAGGCCTTACCCGAGTTTAACGCGCGGATAGCCCCCGCCACCTCGTCAACCGTTATGTCACCATCTAGATCTTCCCTATCTATGTCGGAGAGACAGGGCAACTCGATATCACGGAGGAGGTCAGACGAGTCCTCGGGCGGCCTATCCGACACTGAGGCATAAACCCTACAGAAATATTCCGAGAAACACTGTACAATCCTCTCAGGTTCCACAATCGCCTCTCCCCTCTCTCCCGTCAACTCTGGCACAACTCTATTGACCCGTTCTTTTTTGTCCAGCCAAGCCAGGAGTTTCCCTGCCTTGTCACCAACATCATACAATCGGCCCTGCTGCTCCCTACTGAGGGTCTTAGCGGCGTTCGTCACCAGGTCCTTATACTCAGCTTGCTTCAAGCAAAGCTCATGCAGTGTGGACTCTGTAACCTCCTCCTCCAGCGCTCCCTCCAGAGCCGCGATCTCCTCCTCAACCTGCAGAACCTCGCCATCTCTCCGCCGCTTGGCAGCTACTACTAGGGAGAGGGCTTCCCCTCGGAGCACTGTCTTAAATGCTTCCCACAGCGACACTGCCGAGTCCACGGATCCCTGATTATCCTTGAAAAAATTATCTACTTTCTTTACCAGCGCGCTGCGCATCTTGGGGTCTCGGAAATACCACGGGTTGATAGGGGCCACCCTTCCTCCTCCCTCCCGACCCAGATCCAGCCGGATCCAAACTGGCGAGTGGTCAGATATACCACGCGCCATGTGCCTCGCCTCAGAGACCAATGAGGCATGCGCAGCCAGAGTGAGTAGGTAATCAATCCTGGAGAGACTAACTGTGTCATCATTGATTATCAGAGGAGGAGATGTGGAATCCTGTTTTATTTTGTGTGGAGTCCATTCTGTTCTTGGAGTCTCATTCTGTGATACTCAATTTGGAACGTGCAGAACAAGTAATATGACCTAAGTTTGAACTTATGCCTTTTAGCTTACGAATGAAATATCACGAGATGTACAATTCCTGTAAAAAGTTGCTGTCATACCTGTCGAGCAAGGAATGTGTCAATCTATGTCCATATATAGCAAAGACCAAATGGCAAAAGTTGAGTGCACAAGCATTGTGTAAACCCATGTCTGGAAATATTTGATGATTGCAGCCACAAGGATATATAGACACCATTACCTGTCCCCATATGCATCACACATGTACCACAAGGTGTTATTTCACTATAATTGGCTAGACACTTAATGCTTGTGTAGTACTTACATCTTGTGATCAACAGCACCCCATGTATGTGTCCACAATAGTGAAGACATCTCTTTTTCTGTATCATGATTGGATATATGTTTACATGCCTTTTTGTGGTTTTCATGTATAAAAGAACTGGTGAAATTTGCTGCAAATGAGACATGAACCTTCTAAGCCCATGTTTTTTGTGATCACGTATATTAAATGCCTATGAAATCTTGACAATGTCTGCAAGTTTCTTTATTTAGCTTCTACACAATTACAAGCAACTAGCCTACTCCTTAAATAATTTGTAATACAAGAATTTTTATCTTTGGTTTATACAAGATTATTCCAAAGTCTTATAACTCCTCTCATATTTGCTCAAAAACATAAACCCATGTTGGTTGGTCAACTGAAGCAGAAGAAGCATTCAGATAGGCCAGTTTTCCCAAAGTTCTTGTCTTTAAAATGAGCTGATTCCCTGTACTTTTTTTTTATATAAAAGGAGACACATAGAATTCAGCACTTGGGGTTACACTGTCCCAACCTATACAGATACATGACAGATGCACCCAATATATTTTGTTTGAAAATTTAACTATGTTGAGTGTAATTGAATGAATATGCTGAAGAAATTGTTGGCAACAAAGGCAGCTTTTTAAGAATGGAAACATTATTTATTGGGAAACAAAACACCAGAAACTGCCTAAGCGGTTAATCATAATCTTGCTGTTCTACTTTCTGCCAAGGCTCTGACTGCAATGTAGATACAATGTTCTCTCTCTTGTGTTTTTGTGCAATGCAATCTTGTTTTCATATAGTCACCCAGATGGTTACCCTGAAAAACTGATGCTATCACATTGAAGATCCAAACATACTTACATACTTACTTATGCTTGCTACCCCTCCTGGGGTATGGACAATCAACCAGGACTCTCCAGCCATTCCGTCCTGGGTTTTTCTCTCAATCTGACTCCAGGTGAAACCCATCTACCTGCAGTTAGCCTTGAGGCCTCAATGACAGGTGTTTCTTGGCCTTCCTCTCTTCCTTTTCCCTTGAGGGTTCCAGGTGAGGGCTTGTCTGGTGGTGTTTGATACAGGCTTGCGGAGGGTGTGACCTATTGAGCCCCAGCGCCTTTTCATAATTTCTTCATGAGCAGGGAGCTGGAAAGTCTTCTGCCATAGGTCCTTGTTGTTGATGGTATTTAGCCAGTGAAATTGAAGGATTTTCCTCAGACAGGAGTTGATAAAGGTCTGGACTTTGTTGGTGGTGGTCACTGTTGCCCTCCAAAATTCTGCTCCATACAGAAGACCGATTTTATGTTGGTGTCACAAAGTCTGATCTTAGTTTGCAGTGTTGGGTCCTTGGATCTCCACATCTTCTTTAGCTGAATGAAGGCAGCCCTTCCTTTGCCGATTCTTGCCTTGATATCGGCGTCTGTTCCATCCTGCTTGCCTATGCCACGGTCCAGGTAGGTGAAGGCCTCAACCTCTTCCAGTGCATCGCCTAAAAGACTGACTGCAGTCGTGCTGCCCATGCTAATCTTCAAGATCTTGGTTTTTCCCCTGTGGATATTGAAACATTGAACACAACAAAGATTTATGATGACAATACTTCCAGGAAAAAATGTTTTCATAGTCACCAGAACACAAAACAGATAAAAAGTGTTATGTCTAGTTTGGGTGAAGAAGAAACTGTATTGGCATGTGGGCTTCTGGGGATCAACAGCCTTCTGTTTATTCTCATAGAGAAATTACGAAAACAATCTTTAAGTGACTTTCATGCCACCTGACTTGTAGGACATCCTGAAATGGCTAAAACCATGGTGCTAATTAAAAAACACTATTGGTGGGTAAATGTGACAAAGAAACAGCAGTGTGTATCTGCTTCTGACAACTGTAACAGAGGAAAAGGTGACAGATTGAAGTCTCTGAGATTGTTCAAACCTCTGGAAAGAGATTCATCTTGGAAGCTTTCCCAAAGAGACAGATTCCTGTTTGTGAATAAGTAGCACTGCCTTTGAAGTTTCAGTAAGTTTTCAGCTCTTCACAACTGTAATCGCGGTTGCAAACCATTGATACATAGCATTGTGAATTCTAATTATAAAGGCATGTCCCTTTTATGACCCCTCCTAGTTGTTTTATGAGTAGGCTTTTTTCTATATTTTTTAACCAATGTTTTTACTACTTAGGGCTTCTGAGACTTTATTCGGCAGAACCAGATATGAAATGCTGATGAGCTAAGGATGTCTTCTTATTTATTTTTATTTTTACAATGGTTTGACTTTATTGTATCAAATTGCTGTAAATTGATGCAATGAAATAGGAAGGGAGTAGACAACAGATACTTGCATTATGCTTTTATGTTTGCTCACTTGTGCCTCATACATGTCACCAGGATGGAAACATGAAATCCCTATGCTGGTATTGGATCTTTACATGATATGTAATTTGAGTATGTGTTATGTTATGATAATCAAATTAACAAACTACATGCAACATTGGGCATAAAAACACTAGGGCATGAAATATGATGGTTTCAGCAGGGGGTTTGCTTTTTGAAATGTATTAAGTATTATTTATTATCCCACTGAGGCATGAGTTTGAGGGGACCAGTATTACATGTTGGGTAGACACGATTGTTTATGAATTTTCTGAAGGGATCCTTTGCATGTTATTTGCAGTTCTTAAGATGGCTGCCATTGTTCTAATCAGATAATGACATGTAAAAAAACAGCAAATAATTGAGTAGTGACTCTTTTGACATATTAGTCCATCATAATACAGTAACAATAGATGAACATTGTGTAATTTCTTTGAATATTTTGTTCAGTTCACGTAATTTCGTAGATACTGGGTATATTGTACTGCTAAGCAAACACAAGGAGATGATGGACGGAGTGCTGAAACTTTTCAGACACTCACCCCAGTCACAGATCTGGGTTGAATCCTTCATCTTTCTTTAGCTCACTTCACCACCCCTGTTCAGACCCAGCCATATGCAAATCAGTCTTGACCTTGTGCCTCATGGGAACAGTTCAGACCGAACTGCCAAACCAGCTCTTCCCTGGACCAGGAACAAGCATCCTGGGACCCGTTTCGGGGTAACACACCTCATCAGCCAGGCTAGCTTGAATTCAGTGGCAAAATGAGCAAGGGGCTCATGTCTGGGCATACCATGCCAACTTAGAGCGAACAAAGCAAACACAAGAAGATGATGGACGGAACGCTGAAACTTTTCAGACACTCACCCTCCTAGAAAGCCTAAAGAAAGATCAATGCTCACAAGAACTTACAATAGAACAATCTATAACCCAATTTAAACCTAAACAATCCTAGCAAACCAAAGAAATGTACAAAATGCTACAAAGTACAACTCTTAAGGACTATGCTACCTAGAATCCATTCCTTGAACAATACTATAAAGCAACTGGCACTCCAACTAACACTAAAATGCAACCTTAAACAACAAGCAATTCAAATGGCATTTGTTTATAAATACTACCTATTTTTACTAAATACACTGAATTACACATATGTAGTGACAGTAAGTACAAATATGTTAAAAGAACATTATTAAATAATGAATTCAAAAACTCAACATACACCACAAAATAAGTAAACATTAACAAAAAATTAGTAAAAAATGCATAAAATCTACAACAGTTATTTGAACATCAGTGAAACCAAAACTAAAAATTAAAGGAAATGAAGTGTTTAAAATATAACCAATTCAACTTCTTTTTCTAAAAAAAACAAGCATCTAAAAACTGGCAAAACCGTCCACTTCAATGAAGAATCTGTAAAAAAAAAAAGCATGATATGCCCATCCATACATAACAAATACCCAAAATACATAACAAATAATATGGCATTTATTTACCATCAGAAGTCACATAATACAATTAATTAATAAATTACACCACCCTGCCCATATTTTACTAAGGCCTGCTGCACTACACTACAGAAACCAAAGTAAAACCTAACACAAATCTATATAACAAAAGCAAAACAATACACTACTCTAACTTTACTATCCCTACCCACATCCCACTACCTCTAATACCTTAAAAAGTAACTTAGAAGTAGTCTTACCTGACCTATATACCAGCAGCAGGGAACCACGGCTGACAGGAGCCAGTTATAACCAAAAATGATTTACCGTTTTAAACATGTCTAAAATTGTTTACAAATATATCTTAAAAAGTTCAATTAAAAAAATATTCTTAAGTAATAGCACTAATTAATACATTTTAAATACATACATCATTGCAAAATGTTTATTGAATGTTAAAATAGAAATGTATCTGTAAATAAGTTATTATTCAAGCACAAGTAAAACAATTATTTATAATAATGTGAAATGTATGTATATGATTTTACTTGAAAAATTGACATCAAAACATGTTCAAAATACATGAGGAAAGTGTGTAAATGTACACTAACAGACAACTGTATTAAAACTGTTAATAAAGAGTGTTTTTGTAAATAAAACTATGTGTAAACAATAATTAATATAATTCTATATATAACAAGTGTGATAAAACATTTACTAAAATATATGAATAGAAATCAAACTGTATCTATTCGTGAAAACATACAAATGGTACACACCATCAAATAATAAAAAACCTACACATATTTAATAAGCATAATTTATTATTCTCACTCCAATTTTCAATACATTGGGGAAGGTTTCGGCCTTTAAAGGGGTACAAATTACTATTCAGTTCAATTTAATAAGACTTTATTTAGGTGAAATAAAAGCAGCCATGAAAGCATACAGATTACATAAAATGCATAAAAAGACTGGTGTACCAGCCCAACATTCTGCTGCAAATTCAATAATAGATAACATCATATAAAATAAGCACAAACATTAATCAGTTTCTTTAAAAGGTTATAAGATAGTTAAAAGGCATAGAACAAAGTTAACTGGAATACATAGTGCCCTGTGAGTGCACAGCTTCACGAAGGAATAAGCTTACACAAATACGAGACTCTTCCTCTGATAATTGTTGAAGATAGTGGTAAGCCTGGGTGCAGTGGCAACAATCTCTAGGTTTAAAAAGGGGACTAACGTTTTTTTATATAGCTTTTGAAGAAATCACACAAAAAGAAAAAATTTATAATTGAATGCATAATACATCATTACATGGGCATTCTTTAGAATCAAGGTTGTGCTGATACCCAAGGAGGAAGCAGAGTGAGTATTAATGGCCTGATTACAAGTACGGCAGTCCATTAGACTGCTGTAGTCACGGTGGCGGTCCACCTGCCGTTTTACGACTTTGGCAGTTGGACCGCCACTGGAACGCTGCTACCGCAGGAGATCTGCAATCTCACGGAAGTGGCGCAGTGATCGGAGGAAGTAATATGCTGGCAGTGTCACTGCTGCACCGCCGATCATATTACGAGTTTCGTCACTGCCCTCCTTTTCATGGCAGTGAATCTGCCATGAAAAGGGTGGCAGTGAGGAAACTAAGAATGGCTCATTTTTGCCTCTGCCAAAGGGGTGTATGCAGAGGGGGCACATGGTATGCCCCCCTGTATTTCTGCACCCCCTGTTCCTGCTCAGGAAGAAATGCATGACATTGTGAATTTCTTCCTTTGCAGGACTGTGCTATGGCGCTCCCACAGCTCTCCTTTGAGCCTTAGAAAGGCACTGCAGTGGGATTTCTGCAGCATGCACCGCCTGCCAGGATTCAACTTGCAATTCGGCCAGCAGTCTGATTACAAGTTTGGCAGTCTCGCTTCGGGGTGCTGGCCTGACTGCCCTCAGGAATACCACCAAACTCGTAATCAGACCCTTATTGTTACCGGCTCTGAAGTGAAATATTAGGGAACTCTCCCAATTCCCTCTATTGTTCCACAAGCAGCTTGTGGAAGAGATCTCAGGGTTTAAGTAGAAGTAGCTTGCAGTATTTGGTTTCATGCATTCAACATTTAATTTAGCCTATCTGCTTGCAACTGAGCTAATAATAAAGCTTGCACATGCTTTCTGTTAGTGGCAACATGGGATAAACTATCAGAGAAGATGCAGGTTAAGCCAATCCTTTCAAGAGATTTATTGACATATGCCAACCATGGGATAGAAAGGCCATTGTCACAAGCCAAATAGTCAGTAATTATATCCCTTGTGATCACTGCTTCCTCTGTCTTCCAAAGGTCCTCAAAGGCACATACACGCAATCACAGATACTCTTACTTCCTTCACAGAGATCACTATGAATACCAAGCCCTGAACAGAAGGCAGCT
Organism: Triturus cristatus; assembly: GCF_964204655.1. Lineage (NCBI taxonomy): Eukaryota > Metazoa > Chordata > Amphibia > Caudata > Salamandridae > Triturus > Triturus cristatus. The sequence goes on from NC_140582.1 coordinate 409,980,127, forward strand.
GACACACCTGCCATCCAACTTTTATGAACACTTAACCTCAGGTGCCTTATATTTGCACCTAGAGACAAAGGATATACCCTTCCGTGTCCACATCTTAAGTGGATATTTTAGCCAACTTTCAGTTTGGATTTCGATACACGTACGAATCTGGCACAGATGGCCTCCGCAATACTACACTACATGCAGGACGTCTGAATACCAAATTTTGCAACAAGACCAGCCTTGACGAAGTCGTAGGGAAATCTCCCGCTTTATGACGAAACATGTATTGGCTAAAAGAAGGTCACCTGGAAAGAGAATAAAACTCCATACTGAAGAAAAGAAAAGAAATCTGTGTTCTTTATCAATTTTGTTGAATATAACATAACTGTAATTGTTCTACATAAGCGTGTTCTTCATACATAAATTGTTCTTCCAAAGGGATAGCCACAGTAAGGGAGTTCCAGTACGAATGTGGTCATGCAGGTAATTTAGGCCCAGTTCTTTGTGACACATATAAACATGTTTCTTACGTCTGTAAAGTAGTACAATCATTCATAAACCAGATTTCCGCCCTGTATGATGCTATCGGGACACATTGGGCAGCGTATATCTGCAGTATTGAGGCCAGCGCCCTTCCACCCAAGTAACAAGGGAGGCTGAGAAGTTACCTAACTGCTCTAGAAAACTTTGCCCTACATAGTGAGATTTGAGGAGCCCAAGATTCGGAAGAAGGTGATAGTGCTCATAGAGTTGGGCCCAATGTAATACTCATGAGTTTGGTGCGCTTAGGGCTACATGCCATTATGAATGATTTTGCAAAATTGGTTGATAACTCAAGGTTGGCCAAATAAAGAGCACAAAAGGAGTACTAACAATCGCAGGTCATTTTGAGGGGAAAGGAATAAGAATGACGTCATCCTCATAGAGAAGTGCTGGCAGTGGAAGGCACTTTATCTTAGGGACATCAGGAGTGCTTAGGGTTAGCTGAGGGCTAAGCTTATTGATATAGAGGATAAACAGCAATGGGGCAAGCACACACCCTTGGCAGACCCCTCGTCTAATAGTAATTTCATTCAACACCTCGCCATTTTGACCAAACCTAACCCGGGCTTTTGGGTTCATGTGCTGTGATACTAATAGGTGCACATAAGTCGCATCTAGCCCCATCTTGAAGAGGAGTGGCAAAAGCTACAACCAGTTTACACAGTTGAATGCCATGGATAAGTCCATAAAAGCAAGGTATAGTGGGAGTCTACTTTGTCACTGTGTATTTTACGATGGCTAGGTTCAAATGTATGCATTGTTCCACTGTTCCAATGCCAGTACGGAACCCCTACTGGGAAGCACTTCAAATATTATTGTCCTTGGCCCACTTCAGTATCCTATTTTAAAGGATTCAACAAAGAAATGTAGCTGGGATATCAGTCAACAAAATGGGGCGGTAGCAATGGGGTTTTGAGCCATCCCCTTTTTAAAAACAAATTGTAACAATAACTGAACTCACCCAGGAGCTTGGTGTGGTGGAATTGCTTAAACTGTTAAAAACGTTGGTCAGCAAGGGGGCCCAGAGGGGCAGATTGCATCTAATTAAATCAATGGGAACACCATCTGGTCCCGGTGATTGGTCCCACTTGCTCTGGTGTATTACAACAGTGATTTCCTGTAAAGAGACCTGTAAGGTGAAAGATGAATCCAAACATGCTAGCATCGCAAGGTTTGACTTGGTAACTGAGTAGATCTAGGTAAAGTGTGCTTCCCAAACCTGGCTGTTTATATGGCAGCTAATAGTGGTGATTAACTAATCAAGAGAACGCATGCTTGACACCGCTCTCTAGAAGGATTTGCTGTCTTTTGATCGGACTGTTTGTGTCAGTGTATCCCACTGCTGGGAGATAAGTTCTTTCTGTCTCCTGAGTATTACTGTTTTGTATTGTTTCCACAAGATGGCTACAGGAGCATGGTCTCTGGGTGTCTTGTTTAGGGCTCTGCATAGAAGATGATTAGTCAAGGAGCACTCATGATCTAACCACCATGGGGCTTGTTGCACTGGACTGAAGGGTTTAGAAAGGGACAGGCGGACTCTGGTTCAGAGAGCCACAAATAAACTGACTATCGCCTCTTGTCCAGCATCCTCCTCCATGCATCCCATAGATAATTTGATGTTCTCTGAAATCTCGTTTCCCAAAAAGTGAGGGGAGTCTGACAATTTCCAGTTAAGCCTGAGGTTATCTGTAGACGGGCATAAGTTAATAAGATCGGCAACAGTTTTAAAATTCTCCCTAGATGGAGCATCTAGTGCTATTTCTATTTGGTTGTGATCACCAAAATTTGTGCTAATAATATTACCATCTAGCAGGACATTAATTAAGTTACAAGAGACAAATATGTAGGTAATTACTGAGGAGAAATTCCTTCCTCTGAAGGTGGACCTCCCAGGATCATTGATGCCAGCTATATCTAACACATTAAACAAGTCAGAAGAGGTGAGAAAAGCCTCTAGCTCTTTGTCTCTCGAGTCAGCTCGCACGGTTATGTCTAGCATAGTCCAAGTGCTGGTATTAGGCAGTTTAGCTTTATAGTCCCTGGCCAGGCATAAATACATTTGCTGACCTTCAATCGATTTTTTTTCTACAGTGGTAGAGAAATAATCAGATGGACCCGGCCATTTGGCTTGCACAGGTCCGGTTGGTGGCATATTATCCAAGAAAAAGGCCTTAATTTTGTAACTGGGCATTCAGTCTCAGTCAAAGCTGCGGTTTCGACTGGCATAGCGTGTGTCTGGAAGGGGGCCATCCCTTGCCTGATCATCGGGGCATTCTGTTTAGTCGGTCTGGACACATTGTGTCAGTCGATCTCGTTGTAACCTGATAGAACTGTGTACCTATGAAGAAAGAATAAACTGAGGGCTGAGGCAAAACACAAGAACTGCACCTGTCAATAAATATCTGGGCAAGTAGTATTGGTGCAGGAAGACCTGGGAGTGCACCCCTCTCCACTCCCTATTTGGGAAACCCAAAACAATTACAGCAACATGGAAGGTAGGAATTCCGCACACATGAAATATTAATACATTAAAAAGCAATTAAGCAGGAATCGTTATTGATAATCTGAAGAAATTTCTCAACGTATCTGAAGCAGACGCCAAGACGATCGTTAGCGGCTACCGTGCCTTTGCTTTGGGGACTATACAGAAATGTTAAACTTTGTCACAAGAACTAATTGTTGACACATTAACTTTGAATGTCAATATACACCGTGAATTCATTTTAGAGCCTTGAAGAAGTCCCTTTTGGGACGAATCGCGTCGGCTAATGGATTGTGAATATTGGATTTCATCTGCTTGATTTATCCGTCTTTGTCAAATAAAGAACTATTTTCAAAAGAAAAGAAGGATACGAGAACTGTGTACCTGTTTTTACAAAATAGTCCCTGAAATGACTGAAATCATATGATGATGATGGCCACACTGCCGGCGTGGGCGACTTGTAAAAGTATCTCAATGGTAGTGTCACAATGTTGGATCTGGTTCATACCATCGCAGTGTTCGTGCCTGGTAGTCTCCCCACACAGCTTGGGCATCTCAAATTGACAACAATGCAGTCCCCTTCTATAAATTTTGTTGTGGAGTCAAACCAGCTGACCTGTCGCACCATTAGTATTTCATATCCATCTGCAGGATTAAAGTTTTTGTGTGCTTGGGTAGAATTTTGGATAAGGTGTGGGACTTAACCAAAGTTTCCTAGTGGTTTTCAATTGTTGCCAAGCACTGTACTAATGGCCTCAATTGCTTGTCCAAAATTTTGGTGAATTTGATATATATCTCCTCAGCATGTGTTGTCTCCAGCAGGCGATGGGCCCAGCCCCCTCCAGTAGCTTCTTGGTTTGTTTGGGGTTTCGCATGAGATGTGATGTCATTTGAGATGTCAGCAGTGAGATGTCATGAGTGATGTAATAGGTGACATCATCAGCAGTGCATTGCGGGGGCGCGAGTTATAGTTAGCTCAGCTAACTATAGCTGCTGAATTTCTCCGTTTTTGTGCAAGTGAAAGGTCACCCTAACTATAACGTCCCTGTAACCTTTGTTTTTTTCTAAGAATTTCTAAGGTTTTTTTAAAATACAAATTCCTAACTATAACGTCCCTGAATTTCAGGTTTTTCTGTGAATTTCTAAGGTTTTTTAAATGCGAATTATTAACTATAACGTCCCTGAAACCTGTGGTTTTTTCAGTGAATTTCTAAGGATTTTTTAAATGCTAATTGCTAACTATAACGTCCCTAAAACCTGTTTTTTTTTGTAAATATATATATACATATACAAAGATGTTTTGTTGTCTCATTATGATAAATATATTCTTTATATCTTATTTTTTTGTTTTCAAAAAAGGGTCACGTACCGATCACAAACCTACGCGGTGGGTACGCGATTCCGTTATACGAATGTCAGTCTAAAATACATATTTAGAACAAATTAATATATTTTTTTACCAAGAGGTTAATTACTGAGTGCAAAAAATAGTATTATAGAAGTTTTAAATTATTTTTGAATTGTTTTAAACAGATTTTTAAGGACACAACAGTGTCGCGCACCAGTCGTGGATCTTCGCATTTGGTGCGTGAATCTGTGATACGAATGTAAGTCTAAAATACGTACTTACACTGAAATAATATATTTTTTAGACAAAGAGGTTTAATAGTGAATCCCAAAAAGGAGTATTTCTGTAGCTGTAAAATATTTCGAAGAACTTTAAAACACATGTTTATATACACGGCACCATCATGCACCGTTCGTGAAGGAGTTGCTAACCCTGTCGGCACGTATTTCCGGGATCGTGTAAGGGGCATGACTCCGGCATAATTTTTAAAAGTATGAAATATTAATGTTGCAAGGTTAAATATCTGTTTTGCTTAAACACTTTCCACTAAATTAGTTTCAAAAACTATTTGCTAATCTGTACTTTTAAATTAAATATAGCACGTTTTACGAGTCCGAGACGTATATGCGATGGGTGCCCGATTCCTACGCGACTCCATGTGACATGGAAAGAAAGCTTTTTATTTGTTGAAAATATTTTCATTTTCTTAGAGGGAGGATCCAACACCTGTTCTGTTCTTCTTATTTTTGGTATGTCTGCATGTGTAGACTGCTTTATTGTAGGTTCTACCAAATACTTTGTTTTTTTTGGTGTTTTGACAAACTAACAACCAAAAATGGCAATATCACATCCAGAAGAGGACCAGCAGGAGGAGATTGAAGACATTGAAGAGCCAGTGAAGAAACAAAAGGAGAATACTGTTTGGGCATTTTTCATCGTGCCTGAGGGAGTAAAAAAGGTGAATGCACGAAAAGTCACCTGTACCACCTGCCACAAAGTCCTCTCCAGAGGTTCGGACAAGAAATGTTCTTGTGGCACATCATCAATGCGCAAACATCTCAAGACGATACACCCAACTCATCTTGAGCGACAAGTGATGGTTCGGAAGAAGAGGGAGAAAGCTGCAGCAGATGATGGAAATCAACCTTCAACTTCAGCTGGAGCTGTTCTTACCACTCCTCAACCCCAGATCTTCCCCAAACTTGCTGATGCAGGAATACACTGCAGGAAGTGTTTAACAACTCTCTGCATTGGTTAACTTTCCATTGATGCCATCATCAATCTGTTAAAAACACGTGTTAATTTTTTTGGGGGGGTTTGAACCTTGTGGTTCCTTTTTTTTAGAAACACTACAGTTGGACTTCTTATGTTTTTTTCACTTTAAAAGAGTCAAAACTTCCAAAGAAATAAAAAATTGTTTAAAAAAAACCTCACAATAGTTTTTTTAAAAGAGGTGCTTACAAAACCACCCATACTGTTTAAAAATAGAAACATTGTATGTAGTGAAACTGATTGCTTGCATAAATGTGTGTGATGAATGTAAGAATAGTGCCTGGATGATTGAGTGAGTGCATAGGTAGTACATCAGTGAATGCATGAATGTAAGGATGCTGCCTGAGTGAATAGTTGAGTACAGGGGCACCGCCTGGGTGATTGCATGAGTGCATGGATAGTGCCTGGGTGATTGGATGAGCGCATGAGTATTGTCTAAGTGAATGCATGATTCCATGGGTAGTGACTGAGTGAATGGATAAGTGCATGCATAGTGCTTGAGAGATTGGATGAGTGCAAGAGCAATGCCTGGGTGATTACATGAATGCATGGATAGATAGCACCTGGATGAATGAATGAGAGTATGGGTAGTACCTGGGTGATTGGATGAGTGCATGGGTAGTACCTGGGTGATTGGATGAGATCATTAGTACTGTCTGAGTGAATGCATGAGTGTATGGTTACTGCATAAGTGAACAGTTGAGTTGGAAGATAGTGTCTGAGTGATTCAATGAGTACATCGGTAATGCCTGGGTGATTGGATGAGTACATGGGTAGTGCCTGAGTGAATGGATAAGTGGAAGGGTAGTGCCTGGGTCATTGGGCAAGTGCATGGGCCCTGTCTGTGCGACTAGATGAATGTATGGGTACTGCCTCAATGATTGCATAACTTTATGGACAGTGCATGAGTGAATGCATGAGTGCATGGGTAGTTGCTGGATGAATTGGTGAGTGCAATAGCAGTGCCCGGGTGATTGCATCAGTGCATGGATAGTACCTGGGTGAATCAATGAGTGTATGGGTAGTGCCTAGGTGATTGGATCAGGGCATGCATAGTGCCTGGGAGATTGGATGAGTGCTAGAGCAGTACCTGGGTTATTGCATGAGTGCATGGATAGTGCCTGGATGAATGAATGAGAGTATGAGTAGTGTTTGGGTGATTGGATGAGTGCATGAGTAGTGCCTGGGATATTGGATGAGTGCAAAAGTACTGCCTAAGTGAATGTATACGTGCATGGGTACTACATGAGTAAATGGTTGAGTTGAAGGATAGTACCTGAGTGAATGGATGAGTGCATACATAGTTGCTGGATTAATGAGTGAGTGCAATAGCAGTGCCTGGCTGATTTCACGAGTGCATGGATAGTACCTGTATGAATGAATGAGAGTATGGGTAGTGCCTGGGTGATTGGATGAGTGCCTGGGTGATTGGAGAGTATGGGCAGTACCTCAGTGATTGGATGAGTGCATCAGTACTGCCCGAGTGAATGCATGAGTGCATGGTGACTGAGTGAATGGAGGAGTGCATGCATAGTGCCTGGGAGATTGGCTGAATGCAAGAGCAATGCCTGGGTGATTACATAGTACCTGGATGAATGAATGAGAGTATGGGTAGCGCCTGGCTAATTGGATGAGTGCATGAGTACTGTCTGAGTAAATGCATGAGTGCATTGGTACTGCATAACTGAACGATTGAGTTGAAAGACAGTGTCTAAGTTATTCAATGAGTGCATTGGTAATGCCTGGGTGATTGTATGAATGCATGGGTAGTGCCTGGGTGAATCAATGAGAGTATGGGTAGTGCCTGGGTGATTGGCAGAGTTTATGCATAGTGCCTGGGAGATTGGATGAGTGCTAGAGGAGTACCTCGGTTATTCCATGAGTGCATGGATAGTACCTGGATGAATGAATGAGAGTATAGGTAGTGCCTGGGTGATTGGTTGAGTGCCTGGGTGATTGGAGAGTATGGGCAGTACCTCAGTGATTGGATGAGTGCATCAGTATTGCCCGAGTGAATGCATGAGTGCATGGTGACTGAGTGAATGGAGGAGTGCATGCATAGTGCCTGGGAGATTGGCTGAATGCAAGAGCAATGTCTGGGTGATTACATAGTACCTGGATGAATGAATGAGAGTATGGGTAGCGCCTGAGTGAGTGGATGAGTACATGGGTACTGCCTGGGACATTGGATGAGTGCAAAAGTACTGCCTGAGTGAATGTATGAGTGCATAGGTACTGCATGAGTAAATGGTTCGGTTGAACGATAGTGCCTGAGTGATTGGATGAGTGCATGGGTAGTGCCTGGGTGATTGGATGAGTGCATGAGTACTGCCTGAGTGAATTCATAAGTGCATGGGTAGTGACTGAGTGAATGGTTGAGTGCAAGCATAGTACCTGAGTGATTGGATGACTCCATGTGTAGTGTGTGAATAAATGTATGAGTGCATGGGTAGTGCCTGAATGAGTGAGTTCAAGGGCAGTGTCTGGGTGATTCCATGAGTGCATGCTTAGTAGCTGGGGTAATGAATGAGTGTATGGGCAGCCCCTGGGTGATTGGATGAGTGCATGAATAGTGTCTATTTGGTGGCATGAGTGCATGGGTAGTCCAGGGTAATTCCATGAGTGCATATGTAGTGCCTGGGTGAATAGAGGAATGCATGAGTAGTGCCTGGGTAAATGGTTGAGTATAAGGGTACTGCCTGGGTGATTCGAACAGTGCAAGAGCAGTGTCTGCATGATTGAGTGCATTAGTAGTATCTGGATGATTGTATGGCTGTATGCATTGTATCCATTAAAACTTAGTTCTATTAGCCCTATGATATCTCTTAAAATACTTCTTCAAATGATAACATACATCATACTTCAAAACTGTCAAATTTTCAAATATAATAAAAAGCACTTTCAATACCCACCTGTCCTGTATAAGGAGGAGAGATTAATACACACATCTTCTTGTAAGCAAATTTCAAAAACATGTTATGTTATGTTATGTTATGTTAACATGGGACTTATATAGCGCAACGGCTACTCCAAAGGAGTGTCCCGGCGCTTTGTACTCCAGACCTAAAGAGAGAGCTGGAAGAACATAACAGTAAAAAGACATGAGTCTACAAGAGAAAGCAGACTAACCAGAGAACAACCAAGTTTTCAGGTCTTTCCTAAAGGCAAGCAAGTTCGACGTAGTCCTCAAGGGCACCGGTAGAGAATTCCATAGCTGCGGGGCAAGAAATCTAAAGGACCGGCCACCAAGGCGAGCCCTTTTGATGCGTGGTACCCGAGCCAGAGCTAATGTTTCCGACCTAAGGGATCGTGTAGGTCGGTAGAATTCAAGCCTCTTCTGGAGATATTTTGCACCATTACCATGCAGGGCCTTATGGGCTAGGGTCATGGCCTTGAACAATATCCTCTTCCGTACAGGAAGCCAATGGAGGGCAAGAAGAAGATTAGAGGCACTAGTACGACGATGCAGACCAAAGATCGCTCGAGCAGCAGCGTTCTGGGTCACCTGCAGACATGTGGTGTGAAACAGACGTATTCTAGTATGTGTAGGCTTCTATATATATTCTGACAAGTGTTGTGCATGTGATGACTCTAACTTCAAAATGATGTAGTTTATCATACAGGTGCACAAATCTTATCAGTTCTACTAGACTATTGAGTCACAAAAGTAGACATTTGTTATCTACGTATGTGTCTGAGAAGTCCTTGGATAGAGAATTCAATACACACCTGCCCTGTATAATGAGGAGTAAATAACTTGCTATAAAATCACTGTTATTGGTTTATGCACTTTTGAAAAAAGTAAGTGTGCTACTGCTCCTCAGAAATATGATGATAGTTTTCAAATAGTCTGAAGGATGAACAATATTTATATTAGAAACAAATAACATATAATAAAAAAACAAATTCTCCAGGTTATCATGCATATTGTATTATGTATTCTTACCTTTCAAGTAATTTTGATACATCATCCGGTCCAGGCCTGCACTCCCCAGCAGCTCCGGCTCTCTGTTGCTCCGCTCCGGTATCTGAGCCTGTCCTCAAGCAGGTTTCACGCCGGCAGCGCGCCCCAGGTGGTTTTCTCCTCTCTGCCTGCCGCTTTAGTATACTGCCTGTAATTTAATTTACTTTTACTCTTTTCGTTATTGCCTGTGTGCTTTTACTTTCACTGTGTTTACTGTGTTTGCTTGACTTGCTTTTTTCCCCGCTGCTGCTGCCCCTGCGGCCCCGCCCCGACACAAGCCCCGCTCCTGCCACCCTACCTCTGACACCGCCCCCTCCCCTACTTAATGCCAACTGCTGCAGGGGAGCACCTGTGAGGCCTTGACCTCCGGTCCAGGCCAGCACTCCCCAGCAGCTCCAGCTTTCTGTTGCACCTCTCCAGTATCTGAGCCCCTCCTCAAGTAGGGTTTGCGCTGGAAGCGCGCCCCAGGTGGTTTTCTCCTCTCTGCCTGCTGCTTTCGTATACTGCCTGTAATTTAATTTACTTTTACTCTTTTCGTTATTGCTTGTGTGCTTTTACTTTTACTGTGTTTGCTTAACTTGCTTTTTTTCGGCCACTGCTGCCCCGCCCCATGACAAAAGCCCCGCTTTCGCCACCCTACCTCTGACCCCACCCCCTACTTAATGCTGACCGCTGGACCGTGCAGCAGATGCTCCTAAGGCAAGCTTGTCTGCGTCCATCCGTGACCTGACTGCGACCAGTGCCAGGAACCCTGCCTCTCCTAGGCCCCACCGATACGACTCCTCATCCCTCCACGCACTCAACTCTGGAAGGCACGCCGACTGCACAAGATCCTCGCCGAACACCACCCATGGTCAAATCTTATGCCGATCCTGACGCAGATCCTTTACCATCGACAACAACACAACATCCAACAAAGGCCCGCCTGACACACGCGCCAACAAAACCCTGACGTGCATCCTCGTCAACATGCGCTCCCTGCAACGACACGCCGTAGAGATCTGGGACCTGATCGACACCCTCTCACCCGACGTCGCCTTCTTCACGGAAACCTGGACCTGGACCAACGCCACCTCCGGCCAGACATCGCCACGGCCATCCCAGACAGCTACAAGAGAAAGGACCGCCCCGCCCCGCCCGCCCAGGAGGGGGACTCGCCATTGCACACAAGACCCTCCTCCGACTCTCCACATCCAGCACAAGCGACTCCCACTCCATCACTGAACACCTCAACTTCCAGATCCAGACCAGCCCCAGGACCACGCTACACGGAACCCTCATCTACAGATTGCCGGGACCTTCCACCCAGACTGCAATCAACATCGCTGAACTCGCCGCACCCCACGCAATCACCTCCATGGACTGCATTCTACTCGGTGATCTGAACTTCCACCTCAACAACCTCAACGACCCCGACTCCTCGGCAACCTCGGACTGAAGCAGCTGGTAAACACACCCACACACAGAGAGGGACATACCCTCGACCCCATCTTCGCAGGAGGAACAAGCATCCGTTTCAGCCACACCACCCAGCCCCTCTGGATGGACCACCACTGCGTCCATTTCACCTTCAACACCACCACCGCACCCAAGCCCGCATCACGACCACCATGACCACCACGAAGGAACTGGAGCAAGGTCACAGAGGAACTCCTCATCACCACCCTCCTCCAAGAACCCTCCCAGCGGCTCGACCGACACCGACTCCGCAGCCACAGAACTTCACCGCTGGATCTCCCGCTGAGCCGACAAACTCGCACCCCTCCGCCACCCCGCCAAATAACACCCTCTGAAGGCTGTCTGGTTCACCACTGAACTACTTGAAGCCAGAAGCTCCAGCAGATGCCTAGAGAAAACCTGGCAAAACCTGAAAACCACAGAAGCGCGGAACAACCACAGGAGCACCATGAAAGAATACCACCAGCTCATAAGAGACACCAAACGGTCCTTCATCTGAGACAAAGTCCTGACCAACTCAACCAACACCAATGAACTGTTCAACTTCATTCAGCAATTCAACTAACCGTCGAGCCAAGTCACAGACATCACACCCTCCCAGGAACTCTGCGACAAACTCAGCTCATACTTCCATCTGAAGATCAAGGCCCTCTACGACAACTTCAGCAAACAGATGCAGGACATTACCTCTCCACCCTACGCTGCCGATAAGCCAACAACCATGATCTGGAATCCCGCCACCGTCGAACACATCACCACTACCATGAAGAAAACCCACTTAGGTGCCCCAACGGACCCCTGCCAACCGCACATATTCCACAGGGCCGCCGCCGCCAACGCACCCGAACTAAGACTGACCATCAACACGTCCTTCATGTCCGCCATCTTCCCAGAAGACTGGAAGCAGGCAGAGGTTAAACCATTCCTCCAGAAACCCACGGCCGACCCTACTGACCTGAAAAACTACCGGCCCATCTCTCTCCTCCCTTTCGCGGCCAAGGCCACCGAGAGATTCGTGAACGCCCAGCTGACCAGCTTCATCGAAGAGCACGCCATCCTTGATGCCTCCCAGTCTGGATTCCGCAGCAACCACGGCACCGAGACCGCCCTCCTCGCCTCCACTGATGACATCCGCATGCTACTCGACCAGGGTCACACCGCGGCCCCTATCCTTCTAGACCTCTCCGCAGCCTTCGACACTGTTTCCCACCGCACACTCACAACCAGACTCTGCGACGCAGGGATACAAGGAGCCACCCTCGACTGCATCCAAACCTTTCTTGCCGGCAGAACCCAGAGGATCAGACTCCCTCCCTTCATCTCCAAACCCACCGATATCGGCTGAGGAGTACCCCAGGGTTCTTCACTCAGCCCCACACTCTTCAACATCTACATGGCCCCCCTTGCTGCCATCGTAAGACAGCATGGGCTCAGCATTGTATCCTACACCGATGACACCCAGCTCATCCTCTCACTCACGAAGAAACCCGAAGACACCAGACTCCGCTTCCAAAAAGGAATGAAGAACGTGGCAGCCTGGATGAAAGACAGCTGTCTGAAGCTCAACTCAGAGAAGACCGAGGTCCTCATCCTTGGACCCAGCACATCCACCTGGGACACCACCTGGTGGCCCTACGCCCTCGGAAATTCACCGATCCTTACGGACCACGCACAAAACCTCTGCATCATCCTCGACTCCTCCCTCTCCATGAATCGCCAGATCAACGCCGTCGCTTCCACCAGCTTCAACTGCCTGCGCATCCTCCGCAAGACCCTCAAATGGATCCTCCCCAACTGCAGAAAGACCGTCACCCTGGCGCTCATAACCAGCAGTTTGGACTATGGCAACGCCTTATACGCCGGAATCAACAGAGCTCTACTACACAGACTCCAGACGATCCAGAACTCCGCCGCCAGACTCATCCTCGGGACTCCGTGCCACGAACATGTGACCCAACACCTACGAGACCTCCACTGGCTCCCCGTCGAGAAGAGGGTCACTTTCAAACTCCTCACCCATGCCTACAAATCCCTCAACAACATTGGACCCAAATACCTCAACGAGAGAGTTTCTTTCCACGTACCGAAAAGGAACCTCCGCTCCACTGACCTCGCCCTGGCAGAGGTCCCCTGCATCCACAGAACAAGAACAGGCAGGCGAGCCTTCTCCTACATCGCAGCCAAGACTTGGAACGAGCTCCCCGTGCACACCAGACGCTCCCCAACCCTGCGAACCTTCAGAAAGGACCTCAAGACCTGGCTATTCACCTGACCCGATGCTGCGACTTTTCCGGAGCTCCCTCCCCTCCCCCAGCGCCTTGAGACCCTCACGGGTGAGTAGTGCGCTTTACAAACCCCTGATTGATTGATCTATTTTAGAGTAGTAATATCCTAAACAGTATTAAAACTGTTTTTAAACTTCAACAGTAGCTACTATAAAGGAGAAAAAGAAGAAATGTTATTTAATGATAATATATTAGAGAAATTATAATATTACATTTTTGAGAACACAAAATTAAGTTAGAATTACATAGCATTCTCAGTTTCCCTTTTTTGCTGTTCTCAGATTGCACATAACTTCACCATACAAAGTGATTTCAATGCACCATCATCATTGAACAGCGGGGAAAAACAATCAAATTGATTGTAGAAAAAAAAGCAAATCAGCATAGAGCATCATTATCAATATGTGTGGCTATGTGTTCTTCTTTCTATACTTTCTTAATCAGTTTTTTCATCTACATTAACTCTATTATTTATCACAAATACATTTCACAAAACGTATAATGTCATTTACATCTGGTACAATATAGACAGCAAATATATAAACTATTTGCTTTTAAACACAATTTCCCAAATGTAATATCAATTAGGGCAAATAATAATTAAAACACTAATTATAAACACTAATAGTTTGCAGTGCTGTCTACTTTCTGTTCACATCTTGCCGAATAAGTCAAATGATGTACTCAAAACTTTGGCTGTAGAAATAACATATAAGAATTTGGTCATTCATAAGGCAATCTAGCTTTGAAATTTCAAGTGGGCATCATTGCAATGCGTCCATCCTTTATTATTACTTTAAATAAACAGTATAGTGTCCAGATGTTGTAGTAGGTCCATCATGGAAGATAATAGCCATTGTTGTAAAAGTTCTTCCTGAGATACATTTTTGACTTCCTTTAAAATGTGTAATTTGTGTTTGCAATATTCTTCCATTTGCTGTACAGCGTTGTAACATTAAAATGAGATATTTTCAAAATCGTTCTATATGTAATGTAGACAACATCCCTGATCTACAATATGAACATCTCCTATCTTGATTTGCTGTTTTTATCAATTTGTTAAAAGGTACTGATATGCAGTCTGATATTGATAAGTATAGGAATCATTCTGTTTGTATTTGAGTGGTAGAAGTAAATGAACACTCTTGATCCCATCTGTAACTGCAAAAATTTGTAAATGTGATACTTGTATAGCGCACTACTCACCCGCAAGGGTCTCAAGGCGCTTGTACGAATACCGCTGTGGAACCCATCCTGGCTTTCCCTGTGAGGCATCCACTCCTGGGCACCCCCAAGGTGGAGGCCAGGCATCCTTAGCGTTGTGGGGGCCGTTGTGGAGATTAAGCAAGCTATTGCCCAGAGTTGCAGAGTGGGACTTCATGATTGGAATGGCACCGAGGCGAGAATTATCAGGTCCGTGGAATTTTTGAGCCCAAGACCCACCGAGGCGGGGAATTGAACCCTGGTCCCGGGCTAGACATCTGCATCAGGGTCTGCCGCTCTAATCATTGAGCCACACTTCTCCACCAAATAAGTTTTCAATGTGTATTACTTCATGTTCTAATACTCCAAGCATAAGCATTAGAAATTCTTGTGCATCATGTTGCATGTTGAGAGTAAATGTCAATGACCCAGTACATATATCTAAAAGATGCCGGATGCTAGAAGCAGTATGCATTTTACTTCTGTCATTTATCAACTATTGAAATTCATGATGTAATGCAGAACAGAATCTTTGTTCACGATTTACCATGATTTCATGATGAAGATGTGGTAAATGAAACACAGTATTCAGAATCACATTAGCATAACAGTTGATACCTGAACTGTTTTCCAACTGGTATCCTACAATGTCATCAACACTTTCCATTTCTTTTTTATGCCTTTAAGTTTCTCTTCAATTGTTTTCTTTTTTTGAATCTCAGTTGAATGTTTGACAGGAGGCATCACAGAATTTGACGTAAGTGCGTGACTGGGGGCAAATTTACTAATCTGTTTCCACTGGGGGTGAGCCTCAGGGCAGGTGCTGGACAGTGACTAGGGGCAAAATTACTATTCTAACTCTGCTGGGGACGTCCCTCAGGGCAGGTACTGGACAGCGACTAGGGGCAACATAACTATATTAATATTCCCCCAGAACTAACTATTACTGTCACTAATGAAACTTTCCAACTGCATGGCAATGAAAACCCTCAAAAAAGAATACTCATTTTTGCAACATCCCATAACCCGTTAACACTTGAGAATAGGGATGTTTGGATGATGGATGGCACGTTTAAATCAACACCCCATCCATTCACCCGAATATACACTATTCATGCTAAAATAAAAAACACCACTGTACCATTAGTATACAGTTTACTCCCACACAAACAATCCTCAACATATATTGAATTTTTGACAATGATAAGATCCAAAAGCTCAGATAAAAGTCCTAAAAAAGGGATAATTGACTTCGAATTAGCAATGATAAACACTATTTGCAAATTGTACCCCACCACCCAAATTCAAGTATGTTTTTTCCAGCTTTCTAAGGCATATTGGTGTAAAATAAAAAAAAGCATCCTTAGTTGAGGATTATATGTCTGACAGTAAATTGCAACTTGAATTCCGAAGACATACTTTCTTCATATCTCCTGAGTGTGTAGGCAAGTTCTACAGATCAATTACTCAATCTGACTATTTTACACAAAACACAGAGAAATTGGCACCCTTACTAAATTATGTTGAAGACACTTGGATTGACCATGTAAGCAGGTCGGGTCACAAGAGGAAGCCAAGGTTCCCTATTGACTGGTGGAACTGCTACACGACCTGCTTAGAATGAGTTGCAAGACTAAAAATGCCATTGAGGGATGGTACAATTCCTTCAACTTGTTCATATTGTTATTTTCTGTTATTGCAAAATAATATCAATTTTCACCATATTCCACAATACAGCAAATATTCAACCAATACAGAAAATATACAGTCTTCCCTCATATGTTTTTCCAAGCCAAATTGATGGCCCACTTCTTTTTTTTGTATGTTGGATCAGTCTTAAATGGAGTCCACTTGTGTATACAATTACTACCCAATCTAATGCCCAAGGCCTATATAGTGTTATTGGTGCTTTTTGTAGTTCTTTTCCATGTCTTGTGAATTCCTTGTGGAAAAAAGTCGACACATATCGGCCTATTGAATTTCTGGCCTCCACAGGACAATACAAGGCGAGTGTTACCTTAAGTGAAACTGTTATTATGGGTATTTACTCAAACTTAGAACAAAGAAACATCTATGTCGTAGATAGGAAAACAAAATGGATCGCTAATCATTCAGAGGAGGAGAAACTAATTTATAAAAAATGTATAGCAGAGTATAAAAGCCTGATAATACAGGAAAAGTCAGCCTTCTTTACCACTAAGGTGGAAGAAGCTTCAAATTCTGCGAAAGAGTTCTTTGCAACAGTACACAAACTAACCACCAGTACCATCAACAACTGTACTGATTACAGCCAATCCTTTTTTTTTTTAAAGGTCTCTTTATTTTCACAATAACAGATACAGCATCGCTGCCATGCAAGGCAGTACAAACATCAAACAAACATCAAAACATCATGTGATTGACCGACCCCGCATCTTATCCTGTCATGGGCTACTTATAATATACAAAGAGATCGTCATGCTGTGAACAATATATGCACATTAACATCACTCTTCATCAGACATTGAACCTTCCTGGGCTTGTGATCGGAGGTATTGGCGCAAAGGTTCCCAAATGTCCTTGGGCTTAGAAGACGATGGGAGCTCTTCCGCATAGAGTTCGAGGTTTTCTTTACAGTACACCAGACCTTTACCCAGCGGTCTGGACGGGGGCTAGAGTGCTCTCCCATGTCAGTGCCACACAGTGTTTTGCCATCAGCAATGCAATTCTAACAAATCTGCCTATAGTCCCTTTCAGCTGAAGTATATAGTATAACAGACAACTCTGTGGTATACATTGCAATGGGACGCCAGACATAGACTGTATGCGCTGCACAATGTCTTCCCAGAAACTAAACACTTGCCTAAATTCCCAGTACCAGAAGTCAGCATCCAACTGGCCGCAGCGCTTTCATTTGCTTGTGTCTCGGAGGCCAGACCTGTGTAGTTTAAGTGTTGTGTGGTACACTTGGTGAATATATTTAAAATGGATAATCGCAGATTACCGTTTGGAGTGAGGGCGCTGGTGAGGTTGCAGATGTGCTCCCATTTTGATGATATCAGCGGAGGAGTGAGCCTGTAATTCCAGCGTGCAAGGCTTCCGTCTATAACGGTAACCTTCTCATCTCGCACCGCCTTATACAGCTTCGTGACTAACTTGTGTCACATAGGCGCAACCAGTAGAAGTTGCAGAGAGTGCAAGGAGGGTGGTTCAGCAGAGAATGTATTATAATGTGTTATAGCAAGCTTCAATCTGTGCAAAGTGAACTGGAATAACATCTTTGGGTTAGTAATATAATGTCCCTCCCTTGTGATAAAACTCCTGTCAGGATAAATGTCTTGCATTTTGTCAATACCAGCCTCTCTCAGCGAACGCATCGGTTCTTCCTCCTGCGTCACTGAGAGTGCCACATGGTGTGCCAGAGGTACTGCCAGAGCATAAATCGTGAGCTTTGCTGCAAGTTTTCCAATAGGCTGCCATGCAGCCATGGTGGTGTCTACCGCATTGATTTCGTGCTTGGGCGTGCCACTCTGCGAGTGTGGAAGTATGCCGGGTAACAGGATTGGGTGTGCATCGCCATCTTCCACAGCCACATGAGGAGTGAAGGCATTAGGGTTGTACCAATAGTACACGTTTTGCGCCTGAGGGCAGAGATAATATATTTATAGATCTGGTGCCCAAAAGACTCCTTTGGGATAATCTAGCATGAGTGTATTCCAGCCCACCCAAGCTTGTTTGCCTCCCCAGATTAAGCGAAGTAATAAAGACAGTACAGTGTTGAAAAACTGCTTAGACAGTTTTATAGGGCGATCTTGCCCTCAGACACCTTGGTCAGGTGTGTCTCCTGTAGGAGAGCAATCTGAACCCCATGCCTGTCCAGATAGGTGAAGACCTGCCTGATTTTCTTGGGGGAATTTAGCCCTCGGACATTCCACATTAAACATGTGAACTTATCGTCCTTTGTCACCATTGAGAGTGATAAGCATTAGCAGAGTGAGTACCCATCTGTATGATAACAAGCCGGAACATAAATACCATTACCAGAGTATCAGAACAATCACAGTTAACAAAACCCGCTTTTCAGAATTCAGACCCACCACCCACTTTAGCATACCCAACTTGCCAAAGCCATCCCTCAAGCTAAAACATACCCCTACAGAGTGAAACGTGCTAGATGTGATATGGGGCACACCCATTGGGGAACGATGTGGCATAACCTACTCCCTAGAGGACAAGGGAGGTGGGCGACTAATATAACATGCACTCCCTAGACCATCCATCAGTAAGATTCATTACACATAAGAAACCAGAGTTACAAATAGAACAGTATGTCACCCGCCGTGCCATGGGGGACACCCAATGCAAAAAGGATACAGGTATACAAATGCAGAGCAGCAGAAGCAACGCACTTCAATTGCAGGCGAACTCTGCGAACACTACTGTAACGAAAAGCAGCTACTGCTAACAAAGCAACACAGCAGAAGCACCGCGCCTCGATGTCCAGGATAACAGTGCGAATAGTAATATGTGCAATACAGTTTCTGCAAGAAAGTCAATAAGTTGGACCACAGATCAATGTTCAGTACACCTTAGCCTTCATTGTCTGAAGCATCAGGGGTGGCCTGTTTCCTGCACCGGAGAGATTTTGCAAAGTCCATGGCCTGCTTCGTGTTGGTGAAAATCCTGGCTTTATCATCGGTGCCGATACAAAGCCAGGCTGGATATAACATAGCATACTGTACGTTCTTGGCGATCAGGAGCTTCTTCACTTGCTGGAATTCCTTTCTAGCCGCCTGAACCGCTGCAGTGAAGTCATGGTAAAATGCCACTGTGTTACTCTAATACGTGATGGTACCTTTCTGACGAGAGATGCGAAGTACCGAGTCACGGTCCCTGAAATTTAATAAACGCACAATTGTCTGTCTGGGCAGAGCACCTGAAGGTGGGCGAACTGACAGTGAGCAATGGGCTCTCTCTACAATGAGCAATTAAGAAAGGTTTTCCGCGCCGCAGATGTCCCGGAGCATGTTCTCCAAATATGTCTCCAGCTTGCTCACATTAGTTGACTCCAGCAGCCCCACTATGCGCAGATTATTGCGCCTGGGTCTGGCCTCAAGGTCTTCATTTTTGGACTGAATGACAGCCAGATCCTTCTCCATATCTGATGCTTTGGTAGTGACTTGCTGCAGACAGTCCTCAGTGTCAGAAATACGTTGTTCTGCTGCGCCAAGCCTGGTAGCATGTCTGTCCAGTTTGGCTGATATGTTTTCCATACAACCATTGAGGGCCTCGATGTTCCCATCTATGGACTGAAAACTGGCTTGGATAGCAGACAATATCTTTTACAGGGCAAACGGAGTCTCGGTAGTAGGGTCCATCTCAGAGTCAGAGGTGGCTCTCTGTTGTGGTTTGTCAAGCTTCCGCAAGTCAAAAGTAACGCTCGGTTGTCTTCTATCGGTTTTGCCCATGGCGACAGTCCCACAGCAGCATGGGGGACACTAGCACCACAGAGGCCCCACACGTATCCTTGGTCTGCGCTTCCACTGCTCACCCCGGGTACCTGCCTCACCACACGCCCAATGAGGGAAGGGGCAGAGATTCAAATCTGCATCAATCTGAGACGTGCGCGCTTTTTAGACCTATAGCTCCTGGTACAGTGCAGCAAAATTGTACTTGCAATCAAATGTCAGTGGGGTGAAGTGAGCTTGGCTACAAGTAGGTTCCACAGCTGGAGTCTGGTGTGTTGCGAGCTGCCCCCACCGATGATGTCAGGGCCTCAGTAATTATCACCAGCTGCTCGGCAATGCTACACTCGGAAAGCTGAGGTCACCGCTGTGGAGGTTCTACGGGCAGCGACCACAGGAGCTTGAAGTGCTGAGTGTGGGCCACTGGCAGTTCAGAAAATGTCAGCCCCCACCACACTAGGTCACCGCAGCACAGTACTGGTTTTTGCTTCAGGGGGGGCAGTGTATTGTGTCTGGAGGCTCCTGGGGGTGATTTGCTGCTGTTTTCAACACACCCGGCCCACAATCGTCAAGGATCCTCAGCGCCTCAAAGCAGGCTCACGGCAGGCCCGTCCCAGGTCTCACAAACAACATCCAAACTAAAGTCCATAACCCGAAAAATATGTTAAAATGTAAAACAAATTCCTTTTCCAATACAAAAGTACATCCACTGGTTGAAGAAAGGATCATCCAAAATCCCAATAACAAAGACTATTCCAAAAATGAAGTGTGCTCCATTCCTGTGCAGAAATCTGATTTAGATGTCCAAAACCAGAAAAAAAGTCATCCACGAAAGGCCTGTTTCCATCAACTACGTAATGTGTGTTCGAAACACAAAAACACTACAAGAAAAAATGAAAAATGATGATTCTTTTTCAAAAACATTTTTAAAAAAGTACCTACTAATGTACTTTATCAGTTTTTTATATGTATATTGAAAAAAATACAACCATCCCAACACGGGCATACTATAGCAACCGGTTTGGGAATGAAAATGTGTTTAAAACATAGAAATAATACAACATCTTACATGCTTACTATTATACACCCTCAATATATGCCCCCTATTATATACCCCATCTATCTTTACAATAAATGTAGTTGCCTGTAGACTTTTAAAATGTACATAAAGTTGTTCTTCTCTGATCGCAGCTCTTCCTTGCTTTTAATCTCCACCGCAATGCTTGATCAGCTGTCAAAACATATGGACAACCGCATACTTCATAGCTTAAAGTAAAAACTGAAAAATTACTATTTCTCCATTGAAACAAATGGGAAACCGCTGGAAAGTGACTTTAAAAATTATGTAAACATTGTTACAATCATTGTCATTTTTTTATTTGTAATACATTATACAAATTCAATACATATTAATTAGATTTTTTGCAGATTTTTAACATTTTTGATAAGAAATATTTTATTTTAAAATAAATAAATACCTGAGTATTAATACATTTTCCCACCCTTAGTGTTATAAATATATAAGTACATTTAGATTAATTGTATTAGTAATAATATTGTGGTATACATTCATTTTCAAATATCCAATTTAATACCTGAGTATTAATACACTTCCCCACTCTAAACCCCTGTATCCCTTGCATCCAATGCCTACTTCTCAGTGTCAGAAATTACTTATTGCATGTTTGAAATGTTTACTTTTATTATACATTACTGTATATAATTGATACTCAAGTTATTAAATTAATACCCAAGTATTAATACACGTCCCCACCCAACATCCCTATCTCCCTGCATCCTGTGCCTACATTGTAGTGTTACCAATTTATAAGCACATGTAAATGCATTTTATTAGTAGTAATATTGTGGTATAAATTAATACTCAAGTTTTAACATTATTCCCTGAGTAGTAATTCACTTCCCCACTCTAAACTCCCATATCCCTTGCATCCAGTGACTAAACTGTAGTGTTACTAATTATTCTTACCACATGTTTAAAAATGATATTAGTATTTAGATTGTTATATGCATAAATACTTGGGTATTTAAATAAATACCTGAGTATTAATGCACTTCCTCATACAATACCCCTATATATCTCTTGCATCCCATTCCTAAATGTTAGTGATGCAAATTATTATTACCACATGTTTAAATTTTTTATTAATATTGACAATATTGTATCAATTAATACTAAGGTTTTTAAATGCATACCTGCGTATTAATACGCTCCCTGGCCCAATACCCCTAAAACCCTTGCATTCCATTCCTAAAATTTAGTGTTACAAATTTCTTAGAACATTTATAAAATTATTAATAATATTTACATTATTGTGTACATTAATACTCATGAATTTAAATGAATATCTGAGTATTAAAAATCACCTCAACTATTTAAAAAAAAAAAAAACGATCCTAATATACTTACCTATATACTTACACATAAATGCATGGTTATGGCATTCGTTGTAAAGGCACATTCATTGTAATGGCATGCATGGTAATGTCCCAAGTGTGGTAATGACTTTGTGGTAAATGCATGTCTTGGTAATGACCACGTGGTAAAGGCTGTTTTCCCCAGTTGAGATGCAAACTGAAGAGTTCTCATACCTCTCTTTGTAATTCTTTGTTTTTCCCCTTTTCTTAGGCCTTCTTAGAATTTTTTTTCACATGTTATTCTTTTGAAAGATTGAGAAGACATGCTTTTTTCTCTGACCCTCCTCCGTCTTAACTGTGAACCCTTATTTAGCCCATCAACACCCTTTCCAACTTGTTCCACTGCAAGCAATAGAGGGGGCATGTCCAGGCTTAGTTTTATTGTCTGGACAATCATGTTAAAAATGAAAGCCTCTTTTTAACCCTACCCCAACCCGACTTGCCGGTTTGCTGGGTTTTTGAGGGTTCCGAGGCAAAAGAGGGACAATCCCTTATTCTTCCAATCTGGTAGTGTGTGTTCCTTTATGACAGCCCATACTGCTTACTCTTATCAGTTGTTGAACATTAATATCAGACTCTTTATTATTGTTGAGAGCTGAGAAGTCTTTAGCTCCATCGGATGTTGTAGTATTAGCAGATTTTCATCACTATTATAATCAATATAATTGACAAGTCCAGCCAACAATTGGGCTATAGATTCCAATATGTTGTTCATTGATAATAACCACTATAAACGTTTTAGAGCTTCGCCCCCCCCCCCGCAGCTCATTTATATGAGGCAAGGGGATATCTTCCTTTTATATCTTGCAATTTCCACCCTCTACTGTGTAGTGGAGACGGAGTTCCAGGTACACATATTGCTATGTTAGCATAAGCGTCTTAGATTTAAAACGCCATCTTGCCAGTTTTGCTGCTTTTGCACACGACACTGCAGGTAGCTGTTATTATAAGAATAACTGCTTGCTTGCTTTTTTCTTCACATGAGAACGGTCTGTTGTTCACATCCCTAGACGTGCACTGCGACTTTGGTCTGAACACTGTGTGCAGAAGCTGTCAGGGCCAAATAACAATGTATGCTTTTGAATTCATGTTGATCGGCCCACGCTCTAGCCATAACACGCACACAGCTGCAAATATCTGAAACTTGAGTGCCTTTAAAATTGCATTTTGCATGCATGATTCAGACACTTTGGAGAAGACCTTTTCCAGACACAGAGCAGAGCTGATCCTGTGATGTGATTCACCTAAAGCTGATCTTTACGGTATGGGGTTCCCCATTCAAACCTAGAGACCTTCTATTAGTTTAATAATACGAGCTTTCTTATGAAGGGAGGGTGACTATAGTCCACTATCATTTATAACATGATTTCTCCCTTCATTTTATATGGTGTTGTAACAATGCTGATGGTTTTATTTTTAATCATTTGTCTGCTTATGTTAGCCAAAGTACTGTATCTTAGGGCACGTAGTTAAAAATAAACATTTTAAACTATATTGTGTCTCTGATTACTCTTGTTGTGGACTGATATGAGAATAATAACGAAAAGGTGTTTCTGATTCCCACCATTCCTGAGAGTACTCTAAGTTGCTTGTTCTGAGTTGTCTAATCATTGGTAGCTTCAAGATTGATACGGAAAACGAATGAGACACTGATGCTAGTTGGATAGGGGTTCTGGGTACTGAGGTGAGTTTTTGGTACACCGCAATTCACTGAGGTCCTGGTTTCCTGCGCATAGTTCTGTGCATGAGCAGAATCCCTGCAACATGGCGCACCTAACGTTTGATCTTATGATTTGAGACACCTTAGTAGTGCTTATATTAAGTCCACGACGCCCTCACTCTTGTTTCTTGTTTTTTATTTATACCCTTTTTGTGCTACAGTTGAGATAGATTGTTTTTCTTCTCTGTGTCCTCATGGCTGAAGTCGCTATTGCGGCGCATAGCTGCGCACCTCTCCGGCGTCAATTGGCGCAGTTCGGGGTGCCTGACGATGGGATGTCTATTATCTTTGTAGTGAGTGTCGATGCATCATATCCCTATGAGTTGTTTTACTCTTGGGTTACCTTGCCGGCGGTGAGTGCGGACGATAATACATTTCACTCTTACACTCCTACGGCAGTCCCAGCGAATTATACACCATATAGGACGCAGGAGATTCCTGTTTCTGCTTGGCAGCATCGTATTTGGTTTGATGGCACCCTCCCCCACACGGTTACACCTTTTCGTTTGGGCCCTTTGTCCATTCCAGGGGACACTTGGCCAGTACTCGCCGGATTCACACCTCATCCTCGTTATTTAAATGCCACGGTGGATGAGTTACGTCAACTAGATACAGCCCTGATTACAGTACATCGGGCTTTGTTGCAATGTGCAGGTAGGGGCACTTGTTGTTGCGGGGCAACCAGCTGGCCCGGCCGGGATTCCTATTAGTCCCGTCATGGTTAATTCGGTAATGGGCAAGCGCCCCCAGAATAAGGACGACTTGCCTTATTGGCACATGGGATGCTGCTAAATTTCAAATTAATGGTCCCACAGAGGTGATTAATGTCCCCAATGTACTTTGTTTCTATGGGGGATGTTGTGAAACAAAACATCCGCTCTGATGATTCGGACGTCCAGGCCATAGAGGCACTTTTTTCTGATTTGAAATATTATGCGGCTAACTATGGGGAGTTGTTTTGGTAACAACACTATGGAAATCATTTCCTGCATATAGCGAATACATTTAGAAATGTTGTCAATTACACACAATGGGAGCATTGCCCTGCGCCCATTGAAGGCAGCTCTAAAACTTTAGTGAAACATTTACATATTTTACTGATTTCAGTGTGTCTGAACCTGAAGCATTTAATTTTAAAATAGCTGCGGAGTCAACTTCAAAGGTTAGACTGACGCACACTAAAATATTATATTCCGAATCCTTTATGGATGAATTGGCTACAGGGGGCTATGAGCTGTGGAAAGATACCATTGATCTTAAATCACTTTGGTGTTCTAAAACGTGGCAGGTACAAGGTACAGAAGCTCTGCATCGTGCTTGCCTTATTCCGAACCACATTTTGTTTTTGAATTCTACCATTTTTCAAACCACCTGCTTTGGATTGGCTACTTCTAAAAAGATTAATTCACCCTCTGTTCCTGATCTGGGTACTTATCTGCAATGGAATAATCACACAGATCTGTCCATCGATGCGTTGCAGTCCTATATTTCTAATACATCCTTCAACATTTCCAACTTAGATCCTGAAGGATGGTTGATATGGCAGACGAGCTCAAATTCCTACCAATGTCGTTTTCTGGGTCTATATCCTGGCTATACGCAGGTTAGGGTTGACCCCAGGTTTGCATCTCCTCATTCTGTTACTACCTATTCTGTCAGGAAGTTATGTCAGAATTGGCTGCAACATTCCACTTTAGCATCTGTTAAAATTCATTTATCAAAATTAAATGACAATAGATTTGAATGATTTTGTTAAGGGTCCTGTGGGTGGCAGATCCAAAAGATGGGTGTATGCTGTTTACAATGAAGTGTGGAAGTTATCTCAAGTTGAAGCTGCTTCAAGATTAAGAGCTATTGATCAAGCTAATTTGGAAAAAGTGCTAGCTGTCATTGATAACAGCATTAATACCCTTTCTTCAAGGATTTATACATTAGATAATATTATTTCATCTGTTGTGGATATTGTACAGGATGATGTATCTGTTCTATATCATGGTCAAAATCAATTGCGTTTTATTATGCAGTTTGCGTGGACTTTGCAAACATTGAAGGCTGGGAAGGTTCCCTGGGACTACATGAATACGTCATCATTATTCCTCCCATTTAATCTAACTACAAAACAACAATTCATGTCCATGAAAGATGCAACATATTCATTACTGTATATTGAGAAGTTAGAACCTTTACCTTTCTCTGTGGCCGAATCAAACTCAGCTGTGTGGCTTATCCACGGTTTGATCACCTTGCCGTTTCCATTGTTTAAGTTCAGTTTGTGTATGAAACATTATGCCCTAGGCAGATATGAACCATTGGGTACTCCTTCCTGCGTGAAGTTTGGTCACTCCCATTTACATACAGGTACATGAGAGAGGGTAAAGAAGTTTATTTGAAAGGGGAGGAATGCACTTCCACTCCTGATCACTCAGTAGTTTGTAGGCACATCCAATTGCATGGCGCAAGCAACGTTCAGGCACCGAATTTAACTTGCGTTCTAAAGGGAAATCCTGTGCCAGCAATTACACCCACTTTTACATTATTAGCTAACGGTAGTTATTTGCTTTTAAATAATGAGGCATGCTGCGGGATGCTAGTGGGAATTCCGTACATTGTAACTGTCTCACAACGGGTAGTCTGCTGTAAAAATGTCCTCTTCCCGCCCCCGGATGGGAGACTGGATGTATCCATCTGGCCTTCCATCCCAACCTTGAAAGCAGAGTTCAACAAGATGAGCAGAATAAGAGCTCTATTGTCTCAAAAAGAAGTCGCACTGACTTCCTCCCGTGAAAGATTCGTCCTTCACGTAGCTAACACCCGCAACGAGGTGCATGCGCATTTAAATACTGATCTCCCCCTTCATTTCGGGGCTCTGATTCATACTATATTCAATGCCTCGTCAACAACTGGCTTAGTGCATTTTTTCAAAGTTGTGGGCTCCGGCCTCGTGACCTCCTTCCAAACAATATTTGGTGTGATGCCGGCATTTTTTCATTCTATTTTTTCCAGCGTCTTCAGCGGGCTCCCGTTGATTCTCGCCCTCACGGCTGGTGTGCTCTGTTGGTCTGCTTGCTGGGCAATGGCTGCACAATATGTATCACACGACAGCCTGCCCCGGCTGCTCCAACTTCATAACCGGATGCTTGAATATTATGGAACATTACCACTGGCCACTTTAAGCTTAGCCTATGGGTTGTCCTTCCGGTTTTCCTACTTGACTTGCGTGCAACCTGTTTTTCATTGCCTAGATTGTTCTTTCGAATGGGCTCTGGATTTGTGCCTGTCGAACTCGATGTCTCCTGCCCTGGATTATGATCGACTGATGAGTCCCTTAGTGGCTCATGAGTTGGACTGTTCTGGTATCGGGATTATGGCCTGTGGAGCGGCACATGGAGTCCTAGGGAATTGGGATATCTATACGGCAGCGTATGACTTCTTGGCGAGAAGTTATCTTGAAGACCACGCAAGTTGTCCTCTGATTGTGCTAGAGGCTCCAGTTATCAAGGAACATGTATGTTCATTTACTTTGCTAGTCTGGATGGCGGACTCTTTTACAGAACATTATAATGACTTCCTCTTGGAGGCTGTTGCTACTTATTGTGCTTACACGTTGATGGATTAACTTGGAAGTTGTCCATCTTCCAATAGGCAAACCACAAGTTTGAGGTTTTTTTTCTCAATTTTTTTTTACTCCACATCTAGGCTCTGTCGAGCCTTTGCAAGATGTTTTTCTTTTCCCTTTTCAAAAGGGTTTTTCGAATTTTCACTACCAATTATATGGATGGGCAATACATAAACTTGGTTCTGTCTCTGTCGAACTTGAACTCTGCGTTCCTAATTTGCATCCCTATTTGTTCGTGGTACGATCAAGGGAGGGTGTAGTAGAGACGGAGTTCCAGGTACACACATTGCTATGTTAGCATAAGCGTCTTATATTTAAAACGCCATCTTGCCACTTTTGCTGCTTTTGCACACGACACTGCAGGTAGCTGTTATTATAAGAAAAACTGCTTGCTTGCATTTTTCTTCATATGAGAACGGTCTGTTGTTCACATCCCTAGACGTGCACCGCGACCTTGGTCTGAACAATGTGTGCAGAAGGCATCAGGGACAAATAACAATGTATGCTTTTGAATTCATGTTGATCGGCCCACGCTCTAGCCATAACACGCACACAGCTGCAAATATCTGAAACTCGAGTGCCTTTAAAATTCCATTTTGCATGCATGATTCAGACACTTTGGAGAAGACCTTTTCCAGACACAGAGCAGAGCTGATCCTATGATGTGATTCACCTAAAGCTGATCTTTACGATATGGGGTTCCCCATTCAAACCAAGAGACCTTCTATTA
This sequence comes from Triturus cristatus, assembly GCF_964204655.1. Classification (NCBI taxonomy): domain Eukaryota; kingdom Metazoa; phylum Chordata; class Amphibia; order Caudata; family Salamandridae; genus Triturus; species Triturus cristatus. The sequence continues at coordinate 410,008,610 of NC_140582.1, forward strand.
GTTTAATAATACTAGCTTTCTTATGAAGGGAGGGTGACTATAATCCACTATCATCTATAACATGATATCTCCCTTCATTTTATATGGTATTGTAACAATGCTGATGGTTTTATTTTTAATCATTTGTCAGCTTATGTTAGCCAAAGTACTGCATCTTAGGGCACGTAGTTAAAAATAAACATTTTAAACTATATTGTGTCTCTGATTACTCTTGTTGTGGACTGATATGAGAATAATAACGAAAAGGTGTTTCTGATTCCCACCATTCCTGAGAGTACTGTAAGTCGCTTGTTCTGGGTTGTCTAATCATTGGTAGCTTCAAGATGATACGGAGAAGGAATGAGACACTGATGCTAGTCGGATAGGGGTTCTGGGTACTGAGGTGAGTTTTTGGTACACCGCAATTCACTGAGGTCCTGGTTTCCTGCGCATAGTTCTGTGCATGAGCAGAATCCCTGCAACAACTGATTCATTTGCTATCCCGAGTACCAGTCCTTCTTTTTGTGTAGAGGACAGATCAATCCAAAAAGGAATACTTTGTCTGCCAGCTATTGCCATCATGGGATGTTTTTATTTGTATTAATCAGGTAGAAAAAGTTAATTACAAATATTCATCATGATTTCATATTAAGGTAAAGTCTTATATAAAACAAAGATATTTTTCAATACATTCAGCAGAAACACACAGAGAGGAAAATGACATCCCATAAAAGGTTGATAATATAAATTACAAAAGAGGTGATACATCCACAAAACTGAGAAAGAAATAGAACTTCCCCAACCAAATTTGACCAAGAAACTAGTAGTGTGCAACCTTTAGGGGAATTATTAACTGCTTTGTTTTGCGGCTCAATCTGACAAGGCGTACCAAATTTCCCTCAACTTTTTACAAGTTCCAATTATTTTTTGTATACAACTCTTCCAGCAGTTTGACCCACTTCATTTTACATAGGTATTGATTAAATGTGTGGATCTTAAAGATTTAGCTATCAGTGTCACGATAAAAAGAAATTGTTGCTGTCGTAGAGTGATTTGTCTGTTAGAGCACACTTCCCACCCAAGCCCCCGAAGAGGTCTGGACTGATAGGGGCTTTCAATTTACCACTGATAAATTGAAAGATCTCCCAAAAGCAGCACAAATCTGGACAGGTAAAGCAGATATGTAACCAGTCGACCTTACTTTGACCGCATCTAAAACATGCTGGTGAAGTCATAGAGCAAATTTTTTGCACCCGATAAGGAGTGCAATACTGCATCCAATTAGAAAGAAAAGCCATCCTTCTACAATTTGCTCCATGAATGGCTTTATGGGCCATTTGATTATACCAGGTCCAGGAACGTAGGTCGATACTGCATTGTGTGGAGTCCTTTACTTTGATCAGAAATGAGGGAACTATGACTAGCTTCGGATATAATTGGCGATCTTAATTGCCAATTCCTGTGAGACAGATCACAAAATAGGATTTACTAATATATCCAGCAAGCGGATAGACGGCGGGAGGCTGTCAGTGAATTACGCTGTAAGAAACACTCATTTTGGGAGTCTATTTTGTATTTTAACTTTTCAAATTTTTTTTAACAGATTTTAATACAATTAATTCTTACTATTGTGATCCTAACTTCCCACGCCACACTCTTACCTCACTTCCCCGGTCTGCCGCGGCATTGCACTGATTGTTGCGGAGGGAAGTGGGTTCTTCCTTTCACCTACATTACTTCCTGTGATGCCGCATCTTTTTCAGTGGGATTAGCGGTCTAGTGCTTTCAGGCCCAGCATATTTAAGAGCATGCTAGGCTGGATGCTCAGTGGATAGATGGTGGGAGGCTGTCAGTGAATTACGCTGTAAGAAACTCTCATTTTGGGAGTCTATTTTGTATTTGAACTTTTCTTAATCTTTTTAACTGATTTTAATACAATTAATTCTTGCTATTGTGATCCTAACTTCCCAATCCACATTCTTACCTCACTTCCCTGGTCCGCTGTGGCATTGCGCCGATTGTTGCGGAGGGAAGTGGGTTCTTCCTTTCACCTACATTACTTCCTGTGATGCTGCATCTTTTCGGTGGGGCTAGCAGTCTAGTGCTTTCCGGCCCGGCCTATACCAGAGCATGCTGGGAGGACGCGCAGTGGATGCGTGCACCGGGCGCGCAGCCGCTGCACCGAAGACGTGCCAAAGGCAAGCCTGTCTGCGCCTGTTCGTACCTGGACTTCACCTTGCCACAGAACCCCTGGCTCAAGGGACACCACTAATTATTTTTCTTACTCTAAAAACCAGCTTCTTGAGTTGCGGGGACATGAAAATTCCCAATGCCACACTATAAAATTGGAAGCTGAGTCATTTGATCAGCTGTTTGTTTGCCCTACTTGTAATTTTCAGCTATTTTCTACCAAAGTCAGCCATACGTTTGACTACAACCCCTCCCCTCCTCTAATGCTAGGGAGAATGCCTTGTCAGGTTATCTCATTAATGCTAGATCCTTGATTAAAAATAAAGTTGAGTTCTCTGACTTTTTCTCTTCTTAAAGGCCAGACTGGGTTTTCATTACTGAGACCTGGTCTAGGGACTGTTCAGGCCCTGACCTGGTCAATGCAATCCCACATGAATACGCTTTATCTCGATTTGATAGAATAGGTAAAATCAGTCGTGGGCTAGGCATCTTATTTTAGGGCTCCTACACCTGTTACATTGAGCCGTTAACAAAATCCTCTGATCCCTATCCAGTGATATTCTTCTCATTAAATATAATCTCGACAGAAAGTTTTGCCAGAATTTTAACCTATTGTCTTCCCGGGTTTAGATCTTCCTTCACCCAGGATATTACTAATCGCATCGAACCTTACCTGGGAAAACATAATCTGACGCTTCTGGGAGATTATAATTTTCACTTGGAAAAGTCCTTATGTAAAGCCTCACAGACCTTTATAGAAACTATGGCATGTTGTGGCTTATCACAATTGGTAAAATCTACTACTCATGAGGCAGGACATATTTTGGACGGCATATTATCTAATGATTCCCGCCTTATGGTTATGGAGCCGTTTCAACTTTCCTGGTCAGATCATTATGCTGTTCCTTTTTCTTTCGTGCTTTCACTACCTCAAAAACCCTTGAACAAGGAGAACAGAAGGGTACTTTAAAGGAACAACAGCCGTATTAATAAGGAATCTCTCCTTAGGACCCTTAACCCCTTCGCTGCTAGGCCTCCCCCCCCCCCCCCCCCCCCGTGCTAAGCCTTTTTTTTGGCTTTTGGGGTAGTACGCGCTGAGGCCCCTGTAACTTTTTGACCACATAAGGTATCCACGCCAAATTTGCGTCCTTTTCTTCCAACATCATGGGGATTCTAAAGGTACCCAGGGTTTGTGGATTCCCCTGGAGAGGTCCCAGAAATTAGCCAAAATACAGCAAAATTTTGTTTTTTGGGGAAAAATGGGCTGCAAATGAAAGTGTCTGGGTTTTTCCCTGCAAATGTTATCAAAAAAGGGTTTGTGGGGCTGAAATCACCATTGTCCCAGCTTTTAGGGAATGACAGTCTTTTGTCAGAAAACCAACATTTTTTACACAGTTTTGGCATTTTTCTGGGACATAGCCTATTTTTACTATATTTTGTGCTTTCAACCTCGTTCCAGTTTGCTATCATCCAGCATTCCCCCAGGTCTCCCAATAAAAATGGTGCATCACTTGTGTGGGAGGCCCAAGTACCCGCGTCAGGCAAGGGCCCAAAACGTAGTGAGGCGACATCAAAATTGCCTATCTGAAAACCACCTGGTTTTCTAAGGGGTAGTCACCTGGGTTTTTGGCCCCGTGCTCGGCGGCCATCTAGGGAAACCTACCAAACCCACACATTTCTGAAAACTAGACACCCGGGGGCTTCCAGGAAGGTATGGCTTGCGTGGATCCCCCAACGTTTCCTTCCCCCGAAATCCCTTGCAAACCTCGATTTTAGCTGAAAAAATCACTTTTTTCACACAATTTTGTGTGGGAAAGTGTGGCATCACCGGGCTCACACAAATTTCTTACCACCCAGCATTCCCCCAGGACTCCCAATAAAAATGGTGCCTCACTTGTGTGGGAGGCCCAAGTACCCGCAACAGGCAAGGGCCCAAAACGTTTTGAGGCAACATCAACATTGCCTATCAAAAAATGTTTTGGGCCCTTCCCTGTCGCGGGTCCTTGGGCCTCCCACACAAGTGAGGGACCATTTTTATCGGTAGACCTGGGGGAATGCTGGGTGGTAGGAAATTTGTGTGAGCCCGGTGATGCCACACTTTCCCCGCACAAAAATGTGTGAAAAAAGTGATTTTTTCAGCTAAAATTGAGGTTTGCAAGGGATTCTGGGTAAGGAAACGTTGGGGGATCCATGCAAGCCATACCTCCCTGGAAGCCCCCGGGTGTCTAGTTTTTAGAAATGTGTGGATTTGGCAGGTTTCCCTAGATGGCCGCCGAGCACGGGGCCAAAAACCCAGGTGACCCCCTTGGAAAACCAGGTGGTTTTCAGATAGGCAATTTTGATGTCGCCTCATTACGTTTTGGGCTTTTGCCTGTTGCGGGTACTTGGGCCTCCCACACAAGTGAGGCACCATTTTTATCGGGAGACCTGGGGAAATGCTGGGTGGTAGGAAATTTGTGTGAGCCCAGTGATGCCACACTTTCCCACACAAAAATGTGTGGAAAAAGTAATTTTTTCAGCTAAAATTGAGGTTTGAAGGGATTCTGGGTAAGGGAACATTGGGGGATCCACACAAGCCATACCTCCCTGGAAGCCCCCGGGTGTCTAGTTTTTAGAAATGTGTGGGTTTGGTAGGTTTCCCTAGATGGCCGCCGAGCACGGGGCCAAAAACCCAGGTGACCCCCTTTGGAAACCCAGGTGGTTTTGAGATAGGCAATTTTAATGTCGCCTAACTACGTTTTGGGCCCTTGCCTGTCGTGGGCACTTGGGTCTCCCACACAAGTGAGGCACCATTTTTATCGGGAGACCTGGGGAAATGCTGGGTGGTAGGAAATTTGTGTGAACCCGATGATGCCACACTTTCCCACACAAAAATGTGTGAAAAAAGTGATTTTTTCAGCTAAAATTGAGGTGTGCAAGGGATTCTGGGTAAGGAAACGTTAGGGGATCCACGCAAGCCATACCTCCCTGGAAGCCTCCAGGCGTCTAGGTTTTAGAAATGTGTGGGTTTGGTAGGTTTTCCTAGATGGCCGCCGAGCACGGGGCCAAAAACCCAGGTGAGCCCCCTTGCAAAACTAAATTGTTTTGACATATTTAGTTGTTTATTTCTGCAGCGTGAGAATTTTGGCACAATATTGCAAGGAAAATGTGACAGAAATGTTGAGGTTTGCAGGAAATTGTAGGTAAAATAACTTTTTGGAATTCACAAGAGAGATATCACCATGTACTCCCATGGGTTTACAACAATATCTACAGTTGGTAGGTTAATCTTAGATGGAATGTGCACCTTGGCAGAGAGACTAAAAAGAGAAAGATTCCTGCACAGCCATTTACTCCTCAAACACACACACATACTGGTTGGATTTGGCACGAGGGCGAGTGATGGTTCAGTATATAAAATTTTATTAACAAGAGATTTAACAAAAATGAAATGCACTGTCAATAATTAAATGGACAAAAAAATGAACCAGTGACTCGCAGCTTGTGAGCTGTAAAGCCATGGCAAGGCACCAACCGCTTTACAGGCCATTCACACACCTTTCATACGTGATACACACAAGACCATTCACACCACCAGGCACGAAAACCAACACATTACAACATTCACAAAAAGGGACAAGGTACACCCTGCTTCAGAAAGACAAAAAAGACAAACATTACTGCACAGCCATCTAATCCTGAAGCACTCACACATACTGGTTGGATTTGGCACGAGGGTGAGTGATGGTTCAGTATGTACAATTGTAGTAGCAAGTGATTTCACAAAAATGAAATGCACTGTTAATAATTGAAAGGATGAGAAACTGAACCATTGACTCACAGCTTGTGAGCTGTAAAGCCACGACAATGCACCAACCTCTTTACAGGCCATTCATATACCTTTCATACGTGTGACACATACAAAACCTTTCACACTGCAAGCCGCGGGCCCTTCACATTACAACACTCACACCAGCAGACAGCGCCATTCAAGGGCCCATCACTTTCACACGCCCACATTCCTGACACAGCAACCACACAAGCTAATGGATTGCATGGAGTGGTGCTCAGCTAGCAGTGTCTGTAGTGACCAGCAGCAAGTCACTACTCACACACCGCCAGCCAAGCGCCAGTCCATGCACACTGCCAGCCAAGCACCAGTCCACGCACACCGCCAGCCAAGCGCCAGTCCACGCACAACACCAGCCAAGCACCAATCCACGGACACCGCCAGCCTAGCATCAGTCCACGCACATCGCAAACCAAGCGCAAGTCCACACACAACGCCAGCCAAGCGCCAATCCACACACACCGCCAGCCAAGCACCAATGCATGCACACCGCCAGCCAAGCACCAGTCAACACACACCGTCAGCCAAGCACCATTCAACACACACCGCCAGCCAAGCGCCAGTCCACGCACACCGCCAGCCAAGCGCCAGTCCACGCACACCGCCAGCCAAGCATCAGTCCACCACGTCGCAAGCCAAGCGCCAGTCCACGCACAATGCCAGCAAGCACCAATCCACGTACACCACCAGTCAAGCACCAATCCACGCACACCACCAGCCAAGCACCAGTCAACACACACTGCCAGCCAAGCGCCAGTCCACGCACACCGCCAGCCAAGCATCAGTCCACGCACATCGCAAACCAAGCGCAAGTCCACGCACAACGCCAGCCAAGCACCAATCCATGCACACCGCTAGCCAAGCACCAATCCACGCACACCACCAGCCAAGCACCAGTCAACACACACCGCCAGCCAAGCGCCAGTCAACACACACCGCCAGCCAAGCACCAGTCCACGCACACCACCAGCCAAGCGCCAGTCCACGCACACCGCCAGCCAAGCATCAGTCCACCACGTCGCAAGCCAAGCGCCAGTTCACGCACAACGCCAGCAAGCGCCAATCCACGCACACTGCCAGTCAAGCACCAATCCACGCACACCACCAGCCAAGTACCAGTCAACACACACCGCCAGCCAAGCGCCAGTCCACGCACACCACCAGACAAGTGCCAGTCCATGCACAACGCCAGCCAAACGCCAGCCTACACACACCACCATCACATTTAGGATTTTTTTTATACAAAAAAAACACAAACAAATTACAAATAGATACAAATCTACTAACATAAAATCTGAAACTAAATACATTGCACTAATGCCAACTTTGAAACAGAATATTTTTTTTTAAACAATACAGACCAGGCAGTTCACTTTACCACTCATGGATGCTCCCAAAAATTATTTTGCGTGTGGTACGCTCTAAAACAAGCAGGCACACACAGCCCAGGGTTAGAAGGACACTCGGAGCAGAAAAGACGAGTCTCCTTCCGCACACCACTTCGCCAAGAGACTCTACATCTCCTAGTGGGAAAGTCTTTTGAGGATGTGGGAGGAATGTAATCAAGAAAGTGGCAGTCTTTCAATCGAGCCACATCCTCCACCACTCCAACTCGAGGAACACTTGCTTGTTCCACAACAACAAGGCTGCCTATCACAGAGTGCTGAAACTGAACAAATGTCAACTTTGACCCAGGAGAACACTCCTTGAACACAACAAAAGCATTGAAAGTTGCTAAGTTGAAGAGATGAATGGCCAACTTCTTATACCAAACATAAGCCTTACGAATAGCAGTGTAAGGTTCCAACCTCTGATCTACTCTGTCAACACCACCCATGTGCTTATTGTACTCTAGAATGCACACAGGTTTGCGCACTTCAGCAACCTGACCCCAAACAGGCACAGGTGAAGTACTCTCATCATGGATGGTAGTCAGCATGTACACATCCCTCCTGTCCACAAATTTCACAGCTAGTAGTTCATCACTACGCAAGGAACTACACTGACCCCTCTGAAGTTTTTTGCAAACAAGCTCTTTTGGATAACCTTTACGGTTAGAGCTGATTGTGCCATATGCAAAAGTGTCCACTTTAAACAATTCCTTAAACAATTGCACAGCAGTGTAGAAGTTATCAAGGTACAAATGGTGGCCTCTGTTAAACAGTCTTCTAGCAAGATCCCACACAATTTTCTCTGAAACTCCAAAAGTGGACGGACAACCAGGGGGGTCAATAGTGGAATCTCTACCAGTGTACACACCGAAATTAAAAACATATCCTCTCCTACTCTCAGACAACATATACAGCTTAATTCCATAGCGTGCCCTCTTGCTGGGGATGTACTGCCTAAAAACCAAACAGCCCTTGAACAAGACCAAAGACTCATCAATAGATATTTCTTTCCCTGGAGTATAGATCTCTGAAAATCGATTTACAGAGTGATCAAGAACAGGCTGAATCTTATAAAGACGGTCATAGTCTGGGTGAATACGTGGCAATGCCAAAGAATTATCAACAAAATGCAGCATACGTAGCAAAAGTAGATACCGATCACGAGTCATAACTGCAGGAAATATGGCTGTTGCCATCAAGGGACTGGTAGACCAATATAAAGCCAGGGACGGCTTCCTTATCAAACCCATCAATAAAGTCAAACCCAAAAACGTCTTCATCTCTTCCAGATTTGTGGGAGTCCACCGGGTAGCTCTAGAGTGGGACCCAAGTTTGTCACTGTTGTCCCTCAAAAACTGTTCAGCATACAAACTAGTCTGCTCAACCATCTCACCCCAAAATACATCATCCATAAACAACTGAAAAAACTGTATAGGCAAAAAATGTTCACAATCCACTCTACACCCTGCATCACCACTAAAGGCAGGCAACACCGGCTACACCATGTTTGGATCAACCCAGAGTCCAGCACTTCCAGTAGGAAGCCTAGCAGCCTCAGGCTGCAATCCAGATGCCTCTTGCACCATCGGCACAGCAGTATCCTCCTCTAAAACAGGCACTTCATCCGCACTGAGAGTTGCTTCATCCACACCAAGAGTACCTTCTTCTGCACTAAGAGAACCTTCATCATCCGATGATTCCATTTGGAGAGAAAACTCACTGGCAGAATCTTCCCCTCCCTCCTCTCCCTCAGACTCACTGTCAGTCTCATAATCCTGCTCAGAGGAAGATTCAAGAAGCATACCAAAGACCTGTTGAGCAGTCATTCTACGGCTAGCCATAATGCTTACTAATAAAGGTAACTTGTCAAACAAGTCAACAACAACAAACATTTTATAAAATAAGAAATAAACAAAAAGCACCTTTATCAAAAACACATATATACTCCAAAACGATACCACTCACTTGCCAGAGGCAGCTAAACTCACCACCACCTACTCTGCACAGACACAGTATGGCTCAACAATATCCCAATAAAAAAGAAAGAGAAAAGAAATTACACATAAGTCCATGCAAAACACATCGCAAAGAATTTCATGCTCAAAACACTAACTAAATATGCTGCCATTATGACACCACTTACAAAAAAATTCATTCATACATTACAATATTACTCATTTGGAGTAAATACAACAAAAATGTTTTTCTTACCAAAAAAATGCAACTACGCAAAACTGCAGAACAACCACTGTCGAAACCGCAAACAGGAATCGAAAGCTTTACACTAGAATAAAAAGGAGAAAAAAACATTACAATCACATATGCAAATAATGCACAAGTCCACACACAATCCACCAGCCAAGATAAGGGGTAGGTGGACCTAAGAGTATAAATTAAATATTCACCCCCGTAAAAGGGGAGCAACCCTTGCGGCCACTCCCCAACACAAAGATTTTAAAAACCGTGGTGTCTAGTGGCTTCTGAGATGGGCCTAAAAACATACTGCTATTCTGCAACCCAAAGAGGGCAGAAATGGCCACAATCATCCTCCCATAAAGGGGAGCGACCCATGTCCAAGGGGCCGCTCCCAAACATTAAAAAAAACCCTGGTGGCCTAGTGGCCCTACAAAAAAAAAGAAATCAGGCGATCTGCCCCTCAGGGTGATATCAAAGGGGATGATGGACGCAGCGTTTGGGCAAATCAAACACTCACCCGCAGTCAACTGATCTGGGTTTAAACAATCATCATTCTTTAGCTCACTCCACCATCCCAGTTCAGACATGGCCATATGCAAATCAGTCTGACCCTGTGCGCTTTGTTCGCCCTAAGTTGGCAGGGTATGCCCAGACGTGGGTCCCTTGCTCACTTTGCCACTGGACTCAAGCTAGCCTGGCTGATGACGGCTGATTAGCCAGAAACCGGTCCCAGGATGGTTGTTTCCGGTCCAGGGAAGACATGGCTTGGCAGTTCGGGCTGAACTGTTCCCATGAGGCACAGGGTCAGACTGATTTGCATACGGCCATGTCTGAACTGAGGTGGTTGAGTGAGCTAAAGTATGATGATGGATTAAACCCAGATCAGTTGACTGGGGGTGAGTGTTTGATATGCTCAAGTGCTCCGTCCATCATCCCCTTTGGTACTGCCCCTCAGGGTGGCAAAAACTGGCAAATTAATGCTCCCTACATGGGAGCAACCCTTGCCCAAGGGGCCACTCACCACTATATTTATTCTATTGGCCCAGTGGGCCGATTTTATTTAAAAAAAATTAAATCTACACCCACCCAGGGGCCAGACAAAGCCAAAATTTATACCCCCAAAAGGGGAGTGACCCTTGCCCAAGGGGCCACTCCCCACTACATTTATTCTATTGGCCCAGTGGGCCGATTTAATTTAAAAAAATGTACATCTGCCCCCCCAGGAGGGCAGACAAAGCCAAAATGTATGCCCCCAAAAGGGGAGCGACCCTTGCCTAAGGGGCCGCTCCCCCAAACAAAATATACCTACAGAGGCTTTCTAAAATGGCCCCCAAAGGGGAGTGAACCTTGCCCAAGGGGCCACTCCCCACTACATTTATTACATTGGCCCAGTGGGCCGATTTTATTTTAAAAAATTAAATCTGCCCCCCAGGGAACAGACAAAGCCAAAATGTATGTCCCCAAAAGGGAAGTGACCCTTGCCCAAGGGGCCACTCCCCACTACATTTATTAACTGGCCCAGTGTGCCGATTACTTTAAAAAAAAAAAAAAATCTGCCCCCCCAGGGGCAGACAAAGCCAAAATGTTTCCCCCCAAAAGGGGAGCGACCCTTGCCTAAGGGGCCGCTCCCCCAAACAAACGTAGGCTTCTCAAAATGACCCCCAAAGGGGAGTGACCCTTGCCCAAGGGGCCACTCCCCAGTAAATGTATTCATTTGGCCCAGTGGGCCGTTTTTTAAAAACAACAATTAAAATCTTCCCCCGTGGGGCAGACAAAGCTAAAATTGTGGCCCCCAAAGGGGGAGCGACCCTTGCCTAAGGGGCCGCTCCCCCCAAACAACGAAACTCACTCGTATTTAAACAAAAAAAAAATCCCTGGGTCTATTGGGCATTCCTTCTGCACAAAAGAGGCATCGAGGCAAAGGAAAGCCCTTTCCTTTCCCTGATGCCTCTTTCATTTAAATCCCCCCCCCCCAGCCCCAAAACGTACCTGTTTGTTCTCCGACGCGCAGGAAGCAAATGGCTTCCTGCACGTCGGAGAACAAAGGGAAACCTCCAATGACGTCAGCACGGCTCGCGCGCTGACGTCATTGATGACGCGGGGGCGGGGGAGGCGGGGAAGGTCTTCCCCTGCCTTCCACGGTAAAAACTCCCACATCAACCTCCCACGGGGGGAGCGCCAGCGCTTCCCCCGTGGGTGGGTGTCATGACGAGCTGGGCTCGTCATGAGCACACGACTACTGTGTGCCATGACGAGTCCAGCTCGTCATGAGCATGCAAGGGGTTAACAATCTTCACTGGACCAATCATACTGACGCCAATCTGGCAGCTACAGAGTTATCTAATTGGTTGACGACAGCTATTGATCCCCTTGCTCCCCTTAAAGAGCCTTATGTAGGTAGAAAAAAGCCCACTGCCCCCTGGTTTTCAGAAAGGTTAAGGAAACTTAGACAATCTTGTTGCCACCAAGGATCTGGCAATGACATCTTGGCCCGATTGAAAGAGATTATCACAAAAGAAACTTGCAAAATACAAAATTGCCATCAAAGAGGAAAAATCATTATTTTATTCTTGAAAGACAGAATCACCGAAATCCTCTAGGGAATTATTTAATGTAATTAATTCTCTCTCTCCTGTCCCATTCCACAATGATAGTTCGCTGGATTTCTGTGACAAAATGGCCAAATATTTCCACTCAAAAATCTCAGAAATCTATTTCTCCCTGGACAATCTTACTTCGGAGCTGTGTAATACAGCTCAAACTACTAGTTCAGTTTCTCTTAGCCCTCCTATACTAAATGAGGGGGAAGCCAAGCAATCTGCCTTCCTATCCTTGTCCCATGAGCATGCCGACCATCTCTTAGGAGGAATTACATCTGGGTCCCTTCTGGAACCCTGCCCCCTGAAGATTATGAAATTAGGAAGGGAGATGATTGTCCCTCACCTAACGTCCATGCTTAACTTGGCTATTTCATCGGGCAGTACCCACTCAATTGGAAAACAGCGGTGGTTAAACCATTATTAAAAAAGAAAACAACCTGGACTCCTCAGAATTTAAAAGATTTCCGCCACTTTCACTGCTACCAGTCCCTGCAAAGATTTTGGAGAAGCATCTAAATACCCAAATTAGCACCTACTTAGAGGAACATCACCTGCTTGATGGCTCCCAGTATGGTTTTAGTGGTGGCCATAGGTCGGAGACTGCCCTAACATCTGCAGTAAATAATATATGTACTCAAGTAGATGCTAGGCATACTTCTCTACTAATTCTCAGAGATCTTTCTGCGGCCTTTGATACCATCTCGCCAACAAGGCTGGTCAGCCGTCTTCATTAATTTGGGATTTCAGGCTGCGCTTTGGAGCTTTTATCCTCATTTCTCACAGATTGGTCACAAAAGTAAAATTGGACCAATTTTACTCTGATTCCACTCACACCTTCTGTGGGGTGCCACAGGGCTCCCCATTGAGTCCAACTTTATTTAACATCTACGTCGCTCCATTGGCCACGGTAATTAGATCTTTTGGGCTGGAGGCTTTGTCCTATGCGGGTGACACACAAATAATTGTGCCAATTACCAACAGCATTGAGGCTTCTGCAGCAAATTTTAAAAGCTGCATGCAGGCTGTGGCCACTTGATTGGTAGACAACTACATACGACTCAATGGGGACAAAACGGAAGTCCTGATTTTTGGCAGTCAACTATCCATATGGTCCCACTCTTGATGGCCTGAAATGCTCGGCCCATGCCCCTGTCCTGCTGTATCTGAAAATAATCCTGGTGTCATAGTAGACAGCTCGCTCTCTTTTGACCCTCAGATCAATAGAATGGCGTCCACCCGCATTATCAGGATCTTGAGGAAGATCTTTCCATGTCTTTCTATCTCTTCTCAAAAGCAGACAGTTGTTGCCCTGGTTCTGGCCAGGTTAGATTATTGTAATGCTCTCTACCTGGACATCAACAAGGGTTTCATTCATAAACTGCAACTTGTACAAAATGCTGCAGCAAGACTTGTGATGGATCTTCCTAAATTCCACCCAGATTCTGCATCACTTTGTAAATTACATTGGCTTGTTCTAGAAAAGAGAATTCTGTTCAAGGCCCTATGTCTTTTCCATAGGGCTCTTCATAATTCTGGTCCCGAAGGCATTAAAAAACTCTTCCAACTTAAGACCCTACCAAACAACTGCAGTCTGCCAACAAAACTGGCTGGTAGTCCAGGTTCAGGAGGGCCAGGTGGGAGGGGGGGGGGGACACCGCCTGTAAGGTCTGGAACACTCTCCCTTTAATCTCCTGTCAAGAGTCGCATCCACTTTTTTGCAAGTCCTTAAAAGCATGGCTCTTTGCACTTTAACAGCTAAATCCCTTCCCTCCTACTTATGACTGCTGGCGCTATCCCTAGTGCCTTGAAGCCTTTGGGCAAAGTTTGTGCTCTACAAGACCATCATTCATTCATTCAAGTGTGTTAAATGCCTGTCGATTGCTTCGTAGGAAATAACTGATTCGTGAGTAAGAGAATGCCATTTTGGAGAGGATGGCAGAATTATTAGAAATCAGCGGTTTCCAGGACTTGACGGCACCCATCAGCAAGAAATCACAGATCCTGTGGAATCCAGCCCTTTCCAATCATCTAATGGCTGCAATCCCTTACCGTACTCCTAGATGAGCGCAATCTCTTATATATATTTATATATATAGATGGATGAAACTGGGGAATCTGAAATTCATTTTTAAGTTTCTCATATCTGAAAGCCAGAATGTAAGGTAACTTGTATCTGGTGCGTTTAGGTAGTTTTGTTATTTAAAAAAAAAACTGAGAGCCGGATGTCATCCTCACTTAACATCTGCTGAAGATAAAAACAGTCTGAATAATAATACGTTGTTGCTGCATGAATGAGCAAGTCGAAGAGGGCTGCGTGGTAGTACAGTTTAATGTGTGGAAGTGCCAATCCTCCGTCTTTAACACTTAGCTGCAGTGTCTTCAAATTGGTGCGAGTCTTCTTACCCTGCCATAAAAAGTGGTGTAGCAATTACTATATTTCATTAAAAAACAATTGGTGGAGTTTAATCATGATGTTTGAAGAGATAAATACAAATACTGGAAGAATAGCTATCTTGATGAATGCTATACTTCCCATAATAATTATGGGCAAGGGGTGCCATTGAAGTCGTAGCCCACGCACCTTATTCAAGGTGGTGGTATAATTAAAGTCTGCGAAGTTTGTTGAGACGTACATCCCCAGATATTTTATGGGGCGAGTCTCAGAGTAGTGAAGTCTCATTTCAGAGGGTAAAACTGAGGGGGCTTCAGATTTGGCGTGATTAATATAGTAGCCCCCAATATCTGTAAATTCTTCTATTTTAGCGATTGCTAAAATCACATAATAGCAAAAAGTTTTATCTTGGATGCGCCATGAATAGGAGCGCTACTTTTTTTTTTTTTTACAGTGTTTTATATAGCGCAAACTTGACCAGAATTGGGTATCAGAGCGCTTTACATACCACCAGTTGCATTACATGAGGACACATCCATTTTTTTTGTTAGGCATGGGGAGATTACGTGATTTGCCCAGAATCACAGCGTCATTGCCGAGACTCGAACCCAGTTCCCCAGATTCGAGGTCGACCACCTTAGCCATTAGGCCAACTCCTCTCCCCATGCAGATCTTGTCTTAATGCTGTGGCCAGGGGCGCAATGAATAGGGCAAAAAGAATAGGTGGCACGGGGCACCCTTGCCGTGTGCCGCTTTTGAATGTAACACGTCCCACAGTTTGAGAATTGATTACAAATCTGGCCTCCTCCCTCTTGTATAGGTTCCCCAATAAGTGGACGAATTTCAGTGGGAAACCAAAGTGTAATAATATGGTAAACAGGATCTCCCATTGTGCTAGGTCGGAAGCTTTTTCAGCATCAAGCATGATAATAGCCGCCATTGTGGTGTTGACTGAGTAATAATCGATGGCCTGTAGCAAAATGTTGGTATTAGATTAAGGACTTTGTTACGAATTTGGTGGTCCTCTAGTGGAGCTGCCACAGTGCCATCCAATGGAGGACCGCCAAGGATGTGGTGCGCACGCCCGCTGGATTAGGAGTTTTATCCTGGTTGGGCGGGTGGTACTGCAGTGTTCTCATGACATTGGGCTGTTAGGCTCACAGGAGAGCCTAACATGCATCCCACTGCTGTGACAGTGCATGCAGTACATTCCCCCCCATTGTGGCATGTATGCCACACTGTGCAGGAACAGGGGTGCAATTCCAGGAGGGCACAACATGTGCCCCCCTGCATGCACCCCCAGGCCCAAGAGTGGCACAGTTGCCTCTCTACCACCTTTTTCATGGTGGGCTCACCGCCATGAAATGGGCTGTGGACAGGAAACACAGAATATGTTTAGCAGTGCTGTAGTGGCACCACCAGTATATTTCTGCTCCTGACTTCTGCGTGACCGCCGCAGGATCCTGGATCCCCGGTGTGAAGCAGTGGTGTGGCGGTCCGGCTACCCCACTTGTAGTACTGCAGGGTCTGAGCGCCACTGTAAGTACAGTGATTCTATGGAACGCCGTACTTGTAATAATGCCCTAAATCAACCTAGTGGGTAGGGATCCACTTTGGTCTAAAGGGACGTGAGTTTGTGCTAAAGGGATCAGCCTGATAGTAAAAAGTATTTTAAAAATGTTATAATGGCTGGTCAAGAGGCTGATTGGGCTATATGAGCCAGGTTTCTTCGGTTTATCCTTTTTAAGAAAACTAATAATCACCTTGATAGGTCAAACCCTTCTAGAATTTCATTGAAAAGAATGACTAGAAATGTGGCCGCTTGGGCTTCAAACAGTATGTATTCTTCGGCGGGGAGGCCATCTCTCCCACAAGCTTTTGCATTGGGGGATTATTTTATTGTATCCTTTACCTAAACTAATGAGATGGTAACAACAGCAGTAGCTTGCAATGCACTAATAAGAACAGGTAGCCGAGTCAAATGGAAGAATTCCTCAATATGCTCGGGGATGGATCTACTGGTTGGTGCGCTAAGCCCTACATAATGGTAAAGAAAGACTGTAAATTAGATCAGGTTGAATAATCATTTGGCTCTCTGCTTCATCAAAAATAGGTTTAATAGTCTTGTTATTCCATTTTATCCTCTCTGACCATGAAAAAAAGTGCCCTGCATACTTTGATTAACTATTTCACTAGAAATATAGTGATCCTTTAATTTTTTACGTGCTTGTAGTACATTAGTTCTAGTAATGGATGTACGAAGTGTGGCCAGGTCCAGTACATTTGTTTGTTAATTTGTGCCCTAAAAGAGATCACTCCCCCCTCAAATGAAGGCCTTTAATGCGCCCCAGACTGCGAATGAAGGAGCTGTGCCTATATTTTTTCCAAACATTCATCTATGGCAGACTGTTTCATCATAACCCAATTTTCATCTACTAAGCAAAGCACCATCTAGGCCGTTCAGTCCTCTGATCCCTCATTTATACATCTATAAAAAAGGATTACGTGGTCAGAGAAGGGATTCACTAATATAGCTGTTTTTTTCTACACCATGAAAAAATCATTCCTAGAGGTGGAGGTATATAACTTTGAGAAACAGGTATATTTTCGCCCCTGGGGATGGCCAGCCTGCCAAGGATCTATTAAGGCAAATCGCTTCTTAATTTGGCTAAAAAAACATGATGACCTTGGCTTATTTTGCTGCTTGACATTGAAATCCCCTCAAAACCACAAGCCCCTTTAATTGCTGCATTAGGTTATAAACTTCATGACGGGAGAACACATCATCCTCAATAGGGCATAATAGCTAATATAATGGATGAGCTGTTTGTGGATCCTAGGGGTCACCAAAATCCAACTTGCTCTGAGATCTCTTAGAACCTGATGTACCTCACATGGAACATCTTGTGGGATCAAACCCGCCAAGCCCCCTGACTGTGGCACTAGCGGATGCATAATATGCATGCAAGAAAAATCCTGGAATGCTAAGCTGTTTAGCCAAGGACTTAGTATGGGTTTTTTAGTCAAGGACTTAGTATGAGTCTCTTGGAGGAGAATAACCTGAGATTTGGATATTTTGAGCCATGGCAAAATGGACCCTTTATTCAGTTTGATTATTAATCGCATTGGCATTACAGGATGAAATCCTGTGGCTTCTAGTATTCATAACCGGTAAGCTCATCAGAGCTTTTCCCTGACTCCCCAATAATATTCTGACCATAATACAAATTTCTTATATGCCACCTACCTGTGACACTGAAGCTTTAAAATCTTGTTGCATCCACTCATTGATGGCAATTCTCTGAAATTTGTGATATGTCTGAATTTTGTCTGCCCTCTAGTGAACCTTCCCCCCACCCAACGCCCCCTACCCCTTGAGCCCCACCCTTAAGTGCACACCCCCTTCCCCCTACCTCCCTTCCCAGAAGTCAGTGCCATGACAATGCACACAGTTACATTCAAGGATATATTGCTATTTCAAGTATGGTGTACCTGCACCTGAACATAATTTCTAGATGCTTTTTGATTATTTAAAATGATGTCCTGATGTGAATTATACTATTTAGGCACATCCCTCTCTTCATCTAGATCAGGTTAAGTATTTAGACTAAGGGCCTCATTACAATCGTGACTGGACGAGTGTCCGGCCACCACATCTCAGGCACAAGACCGTCCGTCAAGGAGTCGGTGGTCCCATCAGCCAAATTACAATACAACCGATGTGCAGGCAGTCGTAAACATGCCTTTTTCTATTGCGGCTTTTGCTGCCGTCCAGAAAAGGGCTGCAGCAAAAGCCGCAATAGAAAAAGGCATTTTTTCAAACATCCATGCAACATTGTCCAGGCACCATGTTGTGCCTGGCACACAGTGCATGGATGTTTGGGGTGGCACCACATGTTCCCCCCTGGCCCCATAGCGGTTACATGGCGGTTGGACTGCAATGTAAAGGGCAGAGGGAAAGGGACATCCTAATCCCTTCGCAGGCACTGCCCCATTGTAGGGATTAGGCTCCGACCTCTGGATGTCAGATGGTCTGCACCCACGGCCTGTCGGTGGTTGTCCGCCCGATATCCTAATCCCTAATCCTAATCCCTAATCCGAATCGGGCCCTAAGAGTCTGATACTTCAAACAAGGTTTCAAGCCGTTCATTCCCAGATGTTCTTTATTAGTTCTTATCTTTTCAATTACATCTAAGACTTCCTCTTTCGTCTGTATTACTTCTCTTCATTATAGTTGGGTCCAGAATTGATGTTTTACTTTGGCCCCCAGGAAAGGCCTTTTTACTGACATCACTGGTTTTAAATTGGTTGTTCTGTATTTTCTTATTGAACTCCTCCTCATTTTCAAAACACCTCATTTATTTGTCTTATCTCTTTTCTTCACTACCCAAGAACACAGTGTTTTAACTGGGCTTTGAGATTTTGATCCTTCATCTATGTTACCCTTCAAAAAATCAACTTTTCCACTAACAATCATTGTAGACCCTTATTAATATTTAGCCAATATTGAGTGCTTATACCTCACTTCCCATTCTTCTGTTTTCTCTTCTCAACACGCCAATCTTTGCTTTTTACTCAATTTCTCACTCTCTTACATAGCTCTACCACTCTCCAAAGGGACAAGAGAACAATGGGTGAACAGATCATGAATGGAGAATAATCTGGGAATAGGCAGCAGCCTGCAGATTAATGTGATGGATGAAGTCTGCAAGCTGAAACAGCTGCAGCAACTGTAGCATCTACAACTCTGAGTGATGTACCAGATAAGGGGGAGGCGGGTATACAGGCCGGCAAACTCTTTCACAAGCACAAGTCATACTGACCTAATACCTGCCGCCTCCGTGCACTGTTGGAATCACCAGTGTCTAGTGCACTTACAGAGTCTTACAAAGTCTGATCAGTCTACTCTATCTGTCTGGGCTATCAACTTCCAGCTTCCCGATTTTCAACTCAGCATTTTTTCTGGTTTTGCTTTCTAGTCTAATGTAATAAATTTACATACAGCAGTTCGCACAGCACCCCCAGGTGCGATCTCAGTGCCCACAAAAAACAGGGACACTCTCCCAATGCAGCCATTAATACAACAGCTCTTAGGTACATGTTGTAATGTGGAGAAATAAACTGGCACTCAGTCCAAGCTCCACCGCTATTTATACAAGCATAGCCAATAGGTTTTGCTTTTGGGACCTTATAAGTATTTAGTTATGCAACTGTTGCGTGGCTAAACACTTATAAGGTCCCGAAAGCGAGACTTATTGGCTATGCCAATGCTTGTTTTTGTTAGGCACAGGGAGCATAAGTGATTTGTCCAGAATCACAGGATGGTGAGCGTCGATGTCGAGACTCAAACCCGGTTCCCCAGCTTCGACGTCGACCGCTCTAGCCGTAAGGCTGCATCCTCTACAGTGCGTGCTGTCTATGTCTCAATTAGAAGCTCAAGTTTGGAAGCAGAGTGTTGAATTATGTGTTTGTTGAGTTCACACTGCTGTTATTTTAGCAGCGCAGCATGAATGTGCCAACTCTCTTCCAAAGGTCATCATTTGCCATCCAGCTCACTTTGCGTAATCCGTCCGGATAATGTAATGTTGCATACGATTATAGTAGCAACAAAGTGATGAACCATTTTTAATATGGTACTCTTCCCTGATTTTCCCCTTTGTAAATGAAAAAAATTAGCGCTTGTTCCACTTGCACACACTGCATCTTTTTTGTAATGGAAAACTTCTTGTGCTTTAGTTTCTGTATCTCCTGCAATTATACTATAATTGCATTTTAACAATAGTGGGTCACTTGCGAAATCTGTGCTCAGAACAGCATGAACTAAAGTATACTTAACAAAACATTTAAAATTTGTTCCTTCTTCAAATGTAGTTGGCTTTGGTTCCAGGGCAGGGTTAAGAGGCTGTTGATGCTGTGTACGTGTGCTATGGAATGGGGCGAACAGTCTGTGCGACTTGTAAGAACGGAGACATTGGGGTTGAACTGCATGGCAGTCTGATGACATGAAGTAAGATGCTTGTACCCACCCACAAAAGGCCTCAGAGCGATGGAAGGTGCTATCTAATTGCGACAACAACACAATAAACAAGCGGCCGTGCGGCCGCGAAAGTGATCGCGATCAAACATCAAAGCGGCCGGGCGGCCGCGAATGTGAAAGTACTCGCGGTAAAGCGCGGCGCGTGCGCCCACGCACATGCACTGTGGCTCTAGGCTGGCCTGGTAGCACTTTTTGGAGCCCTCTCAAAAAGTCTCGCCAGACCAGCGCATGAGCTGGGTCAGGCGAGACCTAAAAAATGGGGCACCGTCGCCACGCTTCTAGGCAGGGCTAGTCATATGTATGCTGCAACCACTTCGGGACCACTCCAAGGCTGCCTTCTGGGCTGCCAGTCAGCCCAGGTAATAGGAACAAGAAGGGCATACTACCTCCCTCCACCCAAGCTCAAGAGCACCAACACCAACCACACCCAGCACCCCCAGGAGTCACCAGCAGCCTTCGTGTCCGGTGGCTCCTGGATATGGACTGGTGACTGGAGGGGGGGCCAAAGCCACTCGGTGGAGGTAACCCATCCTTGGGCCGGCTGCAGCACAAGCACCTAGCTACCTCCACAGCCTGCTTCTGCAGTAACTTGCCTTTTGCACCTCTAACTACTCTGTACTGACACGCCCTGCTCAGCTGTACTCAGACCGAGTTTGATCGCCTTTGGACCCTTCTTCTTCTCTTCTCTGCTTTTCTCCCCTTCGTTGAACTGGGGGCCGGGGAGCGGGTCTGCGAGAGTATTGGAGCCGGGCGAGTCCCAACCCAGATTCATTGTACCCTTCACAATCATGAAAATCATCAGTCCTTTGGCCAAAGCTGGCACTGCCCTCTACAATGAAGATTCATCCAGTGTTTGATTTGCCATTGGTGAAGTCCAGAGTGCAACAGCCACCTACTACTACAGTGTGCAGCTCTAAGATAGAATATGAGACTAAAGCTAATTTGGATTCTCGATTTACCAGAAGAAAATTTCAATACTTGACTGAAAGATGCACTGGCCTGAGGAGCGATGTTGGGAACAGTAAGATTCAGTTCATGTTCCTCAATTAGTAAAATGTTTCATACCACATAGCCTGACAAACCTGGCACTAAGACAGGGCCGTACCATAATGGTACTGTCACGGTTGTCACCACCCTAGGTAGAAAAACAGGATGTGGAGTTGCAGGATGGGTACAAGTATCAGCAGCAGTTCCTCCTTTAGGGCGTAGGAGTGTTGCCACACTGCTGAGAGCACAGCAAAGTCAAACTTGAAAAAATAAAATGGTAATAAAGCAATTTTTCATCCTGCGGCAAAGTCAAGTCTTAGGAGGGGGTGGGGCCATTGCTTCCTGATACACAACAGCTGCAGCAGGGAGGAGTAGTAGTGGACACTACAAATGTGCATGTTGGTTTGGCCGGCTGTCTTATGATGACCAGCCCGACATGCGCACTTGGATCTCTACAACATGAGCTGTGTTGCACAGCGGGGTGGACAACAGGCACAGACTCCTAGTCCCTGAGTAAGCACCAAACCAGTCTGCTCCAACTAATCCTGACGTTTCGCTCATGCTGGCTAATAGTATAATCAGCAGGAGAGCAGCGTCTGGAGTCCACCAGAGCCTGGGAGCCGGTGCACCAGGAAAGGAGCACAAGGCAGAGGCAGCGGCCGGTGGGAAAGTACACTTTTACATTTTTTGTTTATTCTCCCCCACACTATCTCACTAATTTCATTTGACAGTATCCGCCACTGGCAAGTATACTGAGATTCAAAGGGTGCTCACTCTTTTGCACTCATGGTCCTAGTTCTCATTAACTTTGGTACTTTGCAGACATTGTTGGCCGCTGTTACCATCACTGTCAAAGGCAGAGTCTCCTCCTTTGCTGCTATCATTGGAAGCAAAAATGCAAGGCGACACATGGAATAATCCTGCAATAGTTTGTATGGAGCCTGCATCTTACTTTTTGTATAGATACGCTGCCTTCACAATACGCCTGGCTTTCCAAACATTCACCTGTTGATATTTTCAGAATTATGCAAAGTATACATGAAACATTTCTGCATTATTTTGAAGCCTTATTGCTATAACCGTTCACATATTGAACTGGTAGGAGTGGATTAATTTCCTTCACATTGAAATTCATGAAAAGGAGCAGGTGTGCTGTAAAAAACGCCCTACTCGGCTATAACAAGCATTGGCAAAGCCAATAGGTCACGCCGCTTGTGGGCAAGTGACGGGACGTCTTTGCATTGGCGCTCTCTCCAGACAGCTAAAGCTGACTGTAGGCCAGATTTAAAAAATAAACAACCTATAATAGTACTTGTGGAGAAGTGTGGCTCAATGATTAGAGCGGCAGACCCTGATGCAGAGATCTAGCCCGGGACCAGGGTTCATTTCCCTTCCTTGGCGGGTCTTGGGCTCAAAAATTCCACGGACCTGATAATTCTCGCCTCGGTGCCTATTCCAATCATGGAGTCCCACTCTGCAACTCTGGGCAATAGCTTGCTTAATCTCCACAACGGCCCCCACAACGCTAAGGATGCCTGGCCTCCACCTTGGGGGTGCCCAGGAGTGGACGCCTCACAGGGAAAGCCAGGATGGGTTCCACAGCAGTATTCGTACTAGCGCCTTGAGACCCTTGCGGTTGAGTAGTGCACTATACAAGTATCAAATTTACATTTACATTTTACTTTAAGCAACGAAAACTACTCTAGGAGTCAGTTTTAAAGAGGGTGATGGACGTATAAAACTGGGCCGTCTTCCCTAGTAACTAACCATTCCTGCCTGACACCCCCGCGCTCCCCGCTCATCTACGTCCGCGTGTGCCCTATTAATTCCCTTTTCAACCGGACTGTGTCTGTCACGTGCCTTTAATTCTCTTACACCCATGCAACTGGACACAGCACCCCAGATGGAGCATCTGAACTGCAGAACACAGCGAAAGGTAAATAACGCGCGTATGGTCCTCTTTGCCGTTTTACTTCGCTGCCAGGAGTGAGAAGTGTGGGGTAATGGAGTGGAACTCAAATACTGCTATAGTGAACAAGAGTTCTTGGAGGCACATTGGCAGCAGTGGTAGAGAGTGGGTGGGATTAAAAAGTGGCCTGAAGTCGTGTAAAAGCACTGTCCCCAATAATCGTCAAGGCCCATATAAAGCATCTGTATCTCACTCTAGGCCTTCCAAAAAAAGGGACGTATATGTTGTAGTGTCGCGGTCTAGTTGACCGGGCACTACGTCAGCGCGCAAATGCGCGTGGCGGCCATATTGGGCACGACTGCGCATGCGCGAAGGAGCGCGAAACGCGCGAGAGGGAACCGAAGCGTTCGGAGGCGGCTGCCCGGCGCTCTTAGGTGTTAGCAGTGTATTTTCAATAAAGAAAGGTTGAAACTGGCTTTGGTAGCTGTCCATCACTGTGGGGGAAGGCTATACTTTACAGTGGCGACGAGGCTGGGACGCAGAGGACCCTGAGGGACACCCAGGAGAGAGGAAGCCCCCCAACAGCAGGAGAACCGGAGGAGACGACGCCCTACAGGGGCAAGAACACTAAGGGGTCACAGGACAGACTCCAGGACACCGAGATAGCGCGGCAGTGGCAGACGCAAGCCAGAGGGAGGCACGAGAATAAGCAGGAGTGCCAACCCAGTGCAAGGAAGCGTGGTAAGCGACCCCGGGGCGACAGATAGAAGAGGCCCTGGCGGAATCAGGGAGGGACGGCGCAGAAGGGACTGAAGAGGCCCAGACGACCCAAAGAAGGGGAAAAGGGACGGAAGCGCCAGGTAGTCCCAGGAAACAGGCGGAAACCAAGATGTGTGAACAGGCATCAGCGCTAACGACGCCGGTCCCGTTCCTACCAAGACCAGGGGAGCCTCAAATGAAATGGGAGGACTGGAGAGAATATTTCAAAAATTACCTCGAAGCACTGGAAGACGAGAATGAAGAAGCGTTCTCCAGCAGCCGGAGGAAAAGGATACTCCTGCATAATCTGGGACCAGAGGGCATACGAGTATTCCAAAACTTAACACCGGTCACCCGTCTACCAGCGGACGATGACGTGTTCAAACACGCCATTGAAGACTTAGACAACCACTATCGC
The DNA here is from genome assembly GCF_964204655.1 of Triturus cristatus. Taxonomy (NCBI): domain Eukaryota; kingdom Metazoa; phylum Chordata; class Amphibia; order Caudata; family Salamandridae; genus Triturus; species Triturus cristatus. The sequence goes on from NC_140582.1 coordinate 410,033,297, forward strand.
CCTGCAGTCTGCACATCTATTGACCGCTACAATTTCCAGCAGAGGAAGCAAGAAGCGGGAGAAACGATAGACGACTACGTGGCGGCATTAAGGAAGCTGGCGATAACGTGTAAGTTCGGAGCTCTACACGACGACTTTATAAAGGACCAAATTGTAATGCACACAACAAGCAAAACGGTGCAGGATAAATTGTGGGAAAGCGGAGATGCAACGTTAAAAGACGTGATAGCCATCGTGAAAAGAGCAGAACTGACCAAGCGCTGCGCAGACGCAGCGAAGAGAGACCAGGCCCCGAGACCTACGATAAACAAGGTGGAAGACGCCGACCAATATGGTAGAGGAAAACCGGCGCCAGGAGAAAATAAGGGAACGTACAAGGGGAAAGGAAAGCCGGGACAAATGTGGAAACAGGACAAAGATGGAACGTCGAAGTGCTACAGGTGTGGGAGCCCGAGCCATGCGGCGCACGACAAACGTTGTCCCGCCTTCAGAGCTAAGTGTGCGTTCTGCGGCCTGGTCGGCCACTACGAGAAGGTGTGCCGCAGGCGAGTGGAAACAGCGGGCGGTGAAATATGTAGCACAAGACCCAGGAGAAGAAGAAGAGGGCCAGGAAGAAGACGACGAAGTCCTGTGCGTGGAAGACCAAGTACTAGGTATCGACGGCAGAAGAGCTCGCAAACCCCAGTGCGACATCCACATCGGAGGAGTGGAAATCACCATAGTAGCGGATTCAGGGTCCCCCTACACGATCGTCCAAAGCTCGGTGTGGGAAGCGAAATTCGAACCAACAGTAGGCCCACATCTGGAACCACCCGACATACGACCGGTCACCTACACAGGGGAACCCATCCCAATGGTGGGATTTAGAAGACTGCTCTTCCAGTTCAAAGAACGCAGCGCCCAGTGCAAATTGTACGTTGCAGAGAAGGGACCCTCGGTCCTAGGGTGGATGGACCAAGGGGAATTGGGCATACAACTGCATCCGGGAGGAGACATGCAAGTGTTAGTGGCGTTGGAAGGAAAATGGTCCAAGGCAGCGGGACTGCGAAGCGCGCACCCGAAAATATTTGGGGACAAGATAGGAAAATTGGGAAAATTTACTCACAAAATCGTGCTTAAGGAGAACGTCCAACCGGTCACACACAAAGTGAGGAACATACCGATCGCTGTGAGAGAGGCAGTGCAACAGGAGCTACACCGACTGGAAAAAGAAGGGATTATTGAACCCATTGATAGCGCGGAATGGTTGGCACCATTAGTGGTGGCCATGAAACCGTCAGGCAAGGTGCGCTTATGTGTGGACCTCGGAGAGCTCAACAAGTGTATTGTGGTGGAGAAGTTCCCGCTACCACGCATAGAGGAGATACTGGCCCGAACAAGAGGAGTGAAGTGGTTCTCTACCATCGATCTAAAGTCAGCATACCATCAGGTAGTCCTGCACAACACGAGCAAGAAACTGACGTCCTTCATAACTCCATTCGGGTGCTATCAGTTCTGCCGCATGCCCTTTGGGTTGGCATCGGCAGCGGCAGTCTTCCAAAAGCTAATGGCCCGACTGTTCAAGGACATAGAGGGAGTACAATACTTCCAAGACGATATCCTAGTGATGGGGAAGGAACAAGAAGACCACGACGAGAAGCTGGAGGTGGTGCTTAGGATCCTGGAGGATAACGGACTAACAGCAGAATGGGAGAAGTGCCATTTCGGCATGTCGTCGGTCACCTACCTAGGGCACGAAATAGGAGAGAGTGGAATAACACCAAAGAAGGGGAACGTGACAGCCATATGCGATGCTCCTCCACCCGCCACCAAGGAAGAAGTACGATCCTTCCTAGGGATGGCAGAATACTACAGTAAGTTCGTCCAACACTTTGCCACGAAAACGCACCACATGAGGCAGCTCACGAGGGAGAAAACAGCGTTCGCATGGACGGAAGACGCGCAAGAAGAGTTTGACACAGTCAAACGAGAAATAAGCCAGGCTATCCAGTTACAAGGGTACGATCCCCTAGGGATATCGATATTGATGACAGATGCCAGCGAAAAGGGGTTGGGAGCAGTGCTCATGCAAGAGAGACAAGATGGCAAGAAGGAGACGATCAGCTTTGCATCTAGATCACTGACGAATTCAGAACAGAAGTTCAGCGTGATGGAGAAAGAGATGCTGGCCGCAGTATGGGCCATGGGGAAGTATCGCCAGTTCTTGTGGGGCACGCGATTCCTGCTGAAGACAGACCACAAACCCCTGGTGAAGGTATTAACGTCCAGCGGCCATGCCGGCGCGACACCCCGAATAGCGAAGATGACACTGAAACTCTTGGAATATCGCTATGATGTGGAATATATACCAGGCTCAAGGAACAAGATAGCGGATTATCTCAGCAGGGCGGCGGCGAAGGAAAGTGCCACCACGGGCACGGAAGAAGATGAGGAGATGGTAGCCTTGACGGAGGATCTGGAACGGGCAATAAGCAGGAGAGAATGGAAGGAAGCATACGGAGCAGATGGAGATCTGGAAGAAGTCAAGAAATGCATAGTGCGAGGGTGGCCCGATAGGAGACACCAGAAGCCCCAAATTCGGCAATTTTATGAAGTCAGAGGCGAGTTGTCGGTGGGGAATGATGGGGTGTTTGTATACCGAGGAAACCGCATGGTACCACCAGCAGATATAATACCACATCTTCTGAAGATAATACATGAGGGGCACCTGGGAATCGTGAAAACGAAAGCACTAACCAAACAAACGTATTGGTGGCCAGGCATGGACCTACAGGTGGAGAGGCATGTCAGAGACTGTGAGCAGTGCCAAGGAGCTGAAAAAATGTTGAAACTCATGAGACCAGCTCTAGGGAGGCTCACGAACCCATGTAATCCCTGGGAAGAAGTGGCGGTAGACATCTTGGGGCCGGTACTTGACAACATGGGTATTCCGAAGTACATATGTGTGAAAGTGGACAAATACTCAAAGTGGCCAGAGGTACACATTCAAGAAGAAATGGACACCGAGACAATCATTTGATTCCTTACAATGGTATTCCTCAGGGAAGGCATCCCCAGAGCCATTATTAGCGACAACGGACCCCAATTTACTTCGGACAAATGGAACCGATTCGCAGAAAGAAATGGCATACGACTTAAACACACGTTGGTATATCACCCTGCCAGCAACGGCCAAGTAGAAAGGTTCAATGGGGTGATAATGGGCTCTATACAGGCAGCCATCTCCAGGGGCAAGGACTGGGAAAAGGAGGTACTAAGCACACTATGGGCATACCGCATCACCCCCACTAGCACGGGGTACAGCCCGTTTCAAATTTTACGTGGAAGGCAACCCTTCACGAAAGACAATGTCGCGTGGCAGGACAAGACAATCACAAACAAGTGGTCACCTGCAGTGGTGCAACATAACCTGGAGAAGGCGCGGAAGATATATACCGACCATTACAACAGCAGAAAGAACGTGAAAGAGACAGCTTTGGAAAAAGGGGAGTGGGTCAGAGTAAAGCTGGCAGTTCTCAAGAGGAAGGGAGACAGCAAATACTCCCCACCCCTGAAAGTGGAAGAGGTGTATGACAGAGCGGCACTACTCAGTGATGGGAATGTATGGTCCCAAGACCGCATGGCCAAGTGCAACAAAATCCTACAGTGGCCCCGAGAGGACAATGAAGGAGTGACAGCCCCAGAGGACATGAGGAACGAAGCCGGAACACCGAACGGAGAAAAGGGAGAGAGTATGCAGGAAGATCAAATCAACGAAGAGGATGAACGAGGAGGACCACATAGGGAAGAAAGGACCCGGGAAGAGGGCGAGAAAGGAGGAAGAGAAGGGAAAGGTACCCTAGAAGGAAGAAGGGGAAGCCCTGTCACAGAAGAGGGTCGAGAAGGACACGCAACCCCGTTAAGATACACCCGAGTTGGGAGAGCGGTGGTGAAACCCGTCAAGCTTAAAGACTATGAACTGGAGTAACAGACTATGAACGGTAACCCCTTCTCATTTATGTAATTAGTTTTGTGTGGTGTAAAAAGGGGAGATATGTAGTGTCGCGGTCTAATTGACCGGGCACTACGTCAGCGCGCAAATGCGCGTGGCGGCCATATTGGGCACGACTGCGCATGCGCGAAGGAGCGCAAAACGCGCGAGAGGGAACCGAAGCGTTCGGAGGCGGCTGCCCGGCGCTCTTAGGTGTTAGCAGTGTATTTTCAATAAAGAAAGGTTGAAACTGGCTTTGGTAGCTGTCCATCACTGTGGGGGAAGGCTATACTTTACATATGTGTATTTATTAATGCAGTTCATAGTGTTTAGTTGATAAAATACCTTGTGTTATCGCGCTTTCGGCAGTTGTAAAATACAGCACGTCACACAGCAGTGGCAATCAGGATGATTGTTACCAAATGCACGCACTGAACGTAAACGTAAAATGAAAATGAACACTAACAAACAAAACAGAAGAGAATTTTGTTTTTAAAAACACATCGCACTGCAGTTCCAATCAGAATAATTGTTACCAGATGCATGCACTGAAGTTGCTTAAATCAAAACAGAAGAAGAATTAAAAAAAAACAAGTTGCACTGCAGTTCCAATCAGGATGATTGTTACCAGATGCACGCACTGAAGTTGCGATCGAGACACACACAGAAGAGTCTATCGGGACATTTGAAGACCGCTCCTTGCTTGAGCCAAGGAGCGTGTTTGTCGAACCAGTGGATCGGGGTCATGGAGAAAAGGAAACCGGACAGAAAACAGCGAAGAACCAGTTGTAAGCGAAAGAGAAAGCACGGTAACCTGACCCACGAGGAATGCAGCTGTCACCCTGCGCGCCGCTGCTCACTCCCGAGAGCAACAGGCAGTGGGAGTGAACATTAAAAAAGAAGGTGGGACATGCGCCTGCCTTTAGCCATTTGCGTGCTTTCATTATTGAAAGACACACGCAAAAGCCAATCCTATGTGTGGGAGGAGTCAGACCCACAAGGAGTAATTTAGAGTACTTACAAGAAGAAAAATTTTAATTCTACCCTAAATGGATATCGAGGTAACAAGGCACTCAAGCAGAAAACTACCTCTAATCAGGCTTATATAGCTATAGGTAATAGTCTGTCCTTTCCAGCCTCTAGTGAGCAGGAGGAGTCGGACGTGGGTACTACTAAGTTGACTCTGGCCGTTTCTTCTAAATCTCATGAACATACAAGCCCAGTCCAGTCACCTATTATTAATAGTGATCATTTGTCCAGTAAGGCTGTAAAAGCTAGCCCTATAGGCAACACTGACAGAATCTTCTGAAACCTTGTTTCGTTGAAGAAATCAGGTTTACGCTCCAAGTTGATTAATCCAATTTGGTGCGAATTTGTAGCAAGATATAACATACTATGGGGCCCGATTCACAGAACTAACTTAAGACAAAATCCTAAATTTACTACCATTTTCGTATTCACAGAAGGCATTTACTCATTTTGGTATTCACAGAAGACACTTACTCACTTCGGTATTCACAGAAGTTAGGAGTCCTAACTTTAGGACTCCTAAATGCCTTCTGTGAATACCGAAAGTCTTAAAATTAGGATTTTTCTCAGTTTAGGAGTCCTAAAGTTAGGACTCCTAACTTTACTACTACTAAACTGAGAAAAATCCTAATTTTAAGGCTTTCGCTATTCACAGAAGGCATTTAGGAGTCCTAAAGTTAGGAGTCCTAACTTTACTACTATTAAATTGACAAAAATCCTAATTTTAAGACTATCGGTATTCACAGAAGGCATTTAGGAGTCCTAAAGTTAGGAGTCCTAACTATACTACTACTAAACTGAGAAAAATCCTAATTTTAAGGCTTTCGGTATTCACAGAAGGCATTTAGGAGTCCTAAAGTTAGGACTCCTAACTTTACTACTACCAAATTGAGAAAAATCCTAATTTTAAGACTTTCGGTATTCACAGAAGGCATTTAGGAGTCCTAAAGTTAGGAGTCCTAACTATCCTACTACTAAGCTGAGAAAAATCCTAATTTTAAGACTTTCGGTATTCACAGAAGGCATTTAGGAGTCCTAAAGTTAGGACTCCTAACTTCTGTGAATCCCGAAATGAGTAAGTGCCTTCTGTGAATACCAAAATGGTAGTAAGTTTAGGATTTTGTCTAAGTTAGTTCTGTGAATTGGGCCCTATGTCTTCAAGAAACCTATTCATATAAATGGGTTAAAAATATTTCGACACGAGCAGTTGGGGGGCTATGTGGCAGGGCAAAGGGTGGACTCAATACCTATATATCAAGTAGGGTGAAGATGAAAAAGATAGAGCTTTACCTAGAGGAAACTTTTTACCAAGTGAATAAAATACATGTAAATATAAATCATTGTATTGTACTGGTAAATGTTTATAATAATATTCCTCCGGACAAATCTGTGTCTGTGGTAAAAATACTGGGTAACGATCTGAACTCTCTATGCAATGATAATGCTAAAGATACGATGTTAATTTTAGGCCGGGACTTCAATTGTGCTTTATGCCCAAATGACGATGGTAAATTATGTGGCTTCAGTGGTGAAGAAGGGATGAGTTACACCCATTTTCAACACTCTGTTTTGGGGGAGTTGTTCAATGAAATAGTTTTTTCCTTTAATTTGGGTTTTGCAAATGAATTATGAGCTATACCTTATCCCACGTGCCACACCTTTAATGGCAGAGGTCTATGTACTACCATAAAGTATATATTATTGTCAAACAGTCATGCGTGTAGGTTGCACTACTTCTCTGTCGACGATAACTCGTTGAGTGACCACTACCCTTTGTTTATTTCTGTCCTTCTGCTGATAAGTAAATCTGTTAGGCATGACAAAGTTGACCAGGTGTTAGATAATATAAGAATTGATAAAAACAAGTGGATATACTTTGCACTGGTCGATGGTGGATCCTGCAGTAGTCACCAAACAAGTAGTAACTAAGTGTAAACCGGCTTTCGACACCTGCCTGAGTGAAACAGCTACTCCAGATAGCATCCTATCCATCTTTCAATCAATATCAGGTGCGATAAGGGATGTACTATTTGTCCAGAATCAAAATAAAGAAAAGACTCAGGGATGGTTTGATTCAAAGTGTACACAAGCTTGCACTAACTTAAAGCATGAACTACACAGTATACCAAGGAATTCAAATGGTGTGAGGTAGGCAAGGATGGAATACAGGATGGCACTTAAGGAAAGAAAAGGTGCCTGGAGAAATGAAGCTTGGGAATCCCTCCACAAAGCCTGACAAATGAAAGATAGTTCGGCTTTTTGGAAAGCAGTAAAAACACCCTTTCTGTCTCGCCGAGGTGGTCCTTCAACTGAAATTGCTATAACTGAGGAACAATGAATCAGGCATTTCTCTATGGTGCACAATGGGCAGGGAAATTTAAATGTACAAATAAAAAATACGCATGGGTAAACTATCGTGGATCTGTTGACCCACTATTCGGATCTCCAGTTTACACTGGAGGAATTAAACAGGGCAATTTCAGCAAGCCTTGTTGGCAAGGCCCCTGGGCAGGACGGGGTCCCTGTAGATAGCGCGCGCCAAAAGCTGGGCGCTGCACTAACAATGGACTCCTGAGGCGGAAAGCCGGGAGATAGATTCTGCGTTATTTTAAAAACTTGCTGTGATATTGTGTTTTTACTTCTTTGCTCACCTACCTATCTCCTGTTGACATCCTCGGAACAGCGCTCCACGCTGCAACGACCCCCTCCTTCTGGCCGCCATTCACGAGGGCGAGGCGCGCCTCGAGACACGCCCCCTCGGTTGGCCACGCCCCCTCACCACGCATAAATAGCGCGCGCCAAAAGCTGGGCGCTGCACTAACAATGGACTCCTGAGGCGCAAGCCGGGAGATAGATTCTGCGTTATTTTAAAAACTTGCTGTGATATTGTGTTTTTACTTCTTTGCTCACCTACCTATCTCCTGTTGACATCCTCGGAACAGCGCTCCACGCTGCAACGACCCCCTCCTTCTGGCCGCCATTCACGAGGGCGAGGCGCGCCTCGAGACACGCCCCCTCGGTTGGCCACACCCCCTCCAATTTCCTGTTCTTTCACCATAAATCATGTGCCTTGGCAGGAAGCGCAGCGGACGAGCGCAGCGGGCGCGACGATTGCGCGCCGAAGGCGCGCCTAAGGCAAGCCCGTCTGCGCCCGTCCGCGACTGGCCGGGACTAGGGGCTCGTCACTCTGCTCCGCCTATCACCTATACCCCGGACCAACTTCGCTGCTGCCAGGGCCCCTGGCCTGTCCCGGCCTCTATCTGCTCTCGCATCTCCTCCCTTGGTCTCTCTCCTGCTACTCCCTTCCTCTGTCCTTTCCCCACAGTTGACACCCCTCCCGTGTCTTGTAGCACCGCTCCCTCATCAACCCCCAAAGCCTTCACAGCCTATTATCTCAACACCCGGTCTGCTGTTGCCCATGCACATGAACTTTCAGTCTTATTGGATCTCCATGCTCCCGACCTTCTTTTTTTAACCGAGACATGGTTCTGCGATGACTCCCTCCCTGCCCTACTATCCACCCTACTGGCCACCTACTATGCCCTCAGGGCGGACCGCCCTTCTGGCAGGGCCGGGGGTGGCGTGGCGGTCATCGCACGCACCAACCTCCCCTTCCAAATTTTATCTTTACCTGACATTGCGACCACTGAATTTCTGGTGATCCGCACAGTCTCCACCTCTCCCCCCCTGACCTGCTTCCTTACCTACCGTCCCCCTCAGTCCCCCTCACAGTTTCTCCCCGACTTTTTGGAGGTCTTGGCCACCATCACAGTCAACAACTCCTCCATTCTGCTCCTTGGCGATTTTAATTTCTGGCCCTCCGACTCCGCTGAGTGCCCATCCTCCAAGGAATTCTCCGAAACCCTTCACTCCCTCAACTTCATTTCCCATGTCCATTCCCCCACCCACATCAAAGGTCATATACTTGATCAGATCTGGTCCCTGAACTGCCCTGTGGATTCACTCTCTATTACCCCTTGCTCCTGGTCTGATCACCACTTGATCTTTTTCCTTCTTCCCATCCCCCCTCCAGCCAAGCCCCCCCGGCCTAAAAACACCTGGGTCCGATCATGGGGTCGTGTCAACCTGGAGAATCTCTCTTCCCATCTTACCTCATCCCTCCCCCCCCTTCAGGGTCTTCCCACACTTTCCCAGGTCGATGCCATAGATCAGTGGCTCTCCCACGGACGCGACGCTTTTGCCCCGCTCAAGCGCATTACCTCCAAACGCGACAAGGACGCTAATCGGTGGTTCACCGAAGAGCTTAAGACCACCAAATTAACAGTACGCCGCGCGGAGCGGGCATGGAGAAGAAATTACTGCCCCGCTCTAAAACTGGATTATACTAACATCCTAAGCCAGTATAAAAAAGACATCTTGGAGGCAAAAACATCTTACTTCTCCTCCAAAATTTTAGCCGCGGAAAACCAGTCCAAGGAGATATTCACCATCATCCACAACCTAGCGTTCTCGGACAGAACTACTCTTAAGCCAGCCCCGTCCGAAGAACTCTGCTCTTCTCTCAACAACTATTTCATTCACAAAATCATCACCATCAAGGCTAATATCCCGCCACCCTCCCCCTCTTTTGTCGACCCCCAATGTCCCCCCCCCAAGGGCGTGCTTACCTCACTTCCCCCTATCACTCGGGAGAGCCTGATCACCTTGGTTCCCCTGGTCAAATCCGGCTCTCCTCTAGACCCCTGTCCCGCTCACATTCTCCGCCATATCTTTGTTTCCTGCCCTGACCCTCCCCTTCACCTTCTTAACAGCTCTCTTGCCCAAGGCATCGTTCCTAAACCCTTGAAATCGGCGGTAATTGTGCCCATCCTAAAAAAACCCGGGGCAGACCCTTCTGCCCCCGCCAATTTCCGTCCTATTTCCCTCCTACCATTCCTAGCCAAGGTGCTCGAGCGCCACGTCACCTGTGCTCTGAGCTCTTTTGTGGAGAATCATGGTGCTCTTGCCCCCCGTCAGGCCGGTGTCCGCCCTGCACACTCTACGGAGTCCGTTGTCCTGTCGGTCTTGGACACCCTCAGGGAGGGCATGGACACTAATCAGCACCAGGCCCTTGTACTCCTCGATCTCTCAGCCGCCTTCGATACGGTGGATCACACCATCCTCCTCTCCCGTATCGGAGCGGCGGGGATCGGGGGGACTGCCCTGGTCTGGTTGTCCTCCTTCCTGAGTGACCGCACCCAGGCTGTTCGCCTGGGTGACTTCACGGCGGACGTCCGGAAAGTTCAGTGCGGGGTTCCCCAGGGTTCCTCTCTTTCTCCCCTCTTGTTTAATCTGTATATTGCTCCCCTAATCTTCTCGCTTCAACAGATGGAGGTCGGCGTATTTAATTATGCGGACGACCTCCAGCTTGTCTTCAATCTATCTTCTCCTTCCTCTGTTCTAAACTTTCAATCTGTTATGCTTCACATCAGGGACTGGATGAACCACAATCACCTTAAACTCAACCCCGACAAAACCGAGTTGGTGTTGACGGGTGGTTCATCCAGCCCCTGGTCCCCTCTTTTCTGGCCCCCTTCTCTTGGCCCCCCTCCTACCCCCGCTTCCTCAGTCAAAACACTTGGTATAAAACTTAATTCTCAACTCACTCTTCACTCCCAGGTTAGCTCTGTGGTGTCTTCTTCTTTTCTTTCACTGCGCACTATACGCAGGGTGTCCCGTTTCTTCACTTTCTCTGCTCTAAAGCTCATCATCTTGGCCATGGTGGTATCCCGCCTGGATTATGGCAACGCCCTGTATGCCGGCATCCCCGCCTACAGTTTGCGTCGCCTACAACAGATCCAAAACCAGGCGGCCCGCCTGGTTTTCAAACTCCCCAAATTTCACCACTCTACCCCGCTCCTAAAATCACTTCACTGGCTCCCTGTGCGAGCCAGAATTCAATTCAAGCTTGCTTCCATCACTTTCCGGGCCCGACACGGACTCGCACCTGCGTTCATCTCCTCCGAGATTGTTTCCTATGTTCCCACCAGGGAACTTCGTTCATCCTCCCAGTCCCTCCTCACCATCCCACGCTTCCGGAGAAAGAAGTGGGGAGGCTCCAAATTTGCTATTCTCGCCCCTACCCTCTGGAACTCCCTTCCCCTTGAACTCCGTACCATTTCTCTCTACCCACAATTCCGTAACCAACTTAAAACGTACCTGTTCACAAAATATTTCGAATAATAACTTTCCTGTTCCCCCAGCTTTTTAATTTAGGATCCGGTTAGTAACAGCGCCAAGAAACCGCAGGTATACGTGCGCTTATAAGAAATTTTAAATTCAAATTCAAATTTGTTTAAAACAAACATGACCCTTTGGGGACCAATTATCACCCAGGTAATTACTGCTAGCTGCCGGGCCCCTTTTCCAACTAACTGGTTGGAATCCAACATTGTGCCAATTTTTAAAAAGGGGGACCGCCAGGACCCTGGGTGCTATAGGCCCATTTCATTACTAGATTCTTTGGCCAAAATAGTTGGTCGAATAATACTGGAACGCCTACATGATTGGGCTGAGGACAAACAAGTCCTATCTGACATACAACATGGCTTCTGTGAGGGCCTAGGGACAACTGAACAGAGTCTAAATTTAGCTATCTTTGTTGGGAAATATACCCAGGTGAAGAAGGGCAGACTGTTTATAGTATTTGTGGATCTCACCACGGCCTTCGATTCTGTGAGCTATGGTAAGCTATGGGAGATCCTCGAGACGATGGGTGTAGATGTACAAATTATCCACTTTCTTAAGCGTTTTTATAATGACGCTAAGGCACGAGTGCGTTTTGGTCTGGGTGGTGAGCGTACGGCTTCATTTCCAATAAGGGCGAGGGTTAGGCAAGGCTGTGTCCTGGCCCCCTTCCTTTTTAATCTTTATATTAATGGGTTGGGTCAGGCCCTGATTAAAGATGGCCAAGATTTTCCTCAAATAGCTGGATGCCCAATACCTGCTCTCCTTTATGCGGACGACGCAGTTTTGATGTCACGTACGCAAATAGGCCTACTGAGGGTCCTAGACAGCTTTTCTAATTTTATGAATGACCTTGGTCTTAGCGTGAATACCTTGAAGACTTTTATAATGAGGTGAGGCTGTGGGAGTCCGAGGTCCAGGGATATTTTTGTGGATGGACAGAAAATAGAGTCCACAAAGAGTTTCTCATATCTTGGAATACTATTTCATAAAAATGACTCATAGGTCCAAGCTGTTTCAGTAAAAAACTGGTGTTTCTAAGGACAACAACAGCCCTTGCGAATTTTTCGAAAAAATTGGGTAGGAGACCTCCAGACCTCCAGTAAAGCTTATTAAAATGTATAAAGCAAAATGTATCTCCACCACTATGTATGGGGCAGGGGTGTGGGGCTTCGCAGATATTTACCCGTTATAACCGGTGGAAAACACTTTTTTAAGATACATTTTGTCTGTACCGGCTAATACTTCTTTGTATGTTTGCCACGCTGAGCTGGGGCTTCCATATATTTCTGATCTTATAAAATTGGAACCTATTCTCGTATGGCATAGGATTTGGACAAAAGTAGAGACAAAGTTAAACAGGGATATTTTAATGGATAGTCTGAAATTGGAAGGGGCCCTAAGGATACCTTGGGTAAGGTACGTCTGAAACTTCATGCGCGACTTAGGCCATTTAGAATATTTTACTGACCCGAGTACTATCCAGATGGCCACGAGAAAGGATCTAAAAAAGGAGGGTCTCCAGTTATTGGATACATTTAGAATGTCGGCAGAGGTTCCAAAGCCTAGCGTCCGCCATAACCAGCTGATTTTAACTACCTTTAGTATACAGCCTTATTTAACATTTGTACCTGGTGGGTACGATAGGCTTTTATTAACTAGATTTAGGTTGGGGACCTTTCATAGATTCGTAAGCTTTCCAAACATGAACGACTGGGCCTGAGATTTGCAATTGTGTCCTTGTGATAACTATTCACTATGTCACCCAAAACAAATCCTAATATCCTGTATAAGTGTTTAGTGTCACATACCGGATATGTTGCAGGAAATCACATACCATAATGGCGGCAAGTGCATTAGAAATGGAAATAACCCCTGATACATCTGATCTCACCCAATGTTATAATATAGGGCCCGATTCACAGACCTAACTTAAGACAAAATCCTAAACTTACTGCCATTTACTCATTTTGGTATTCACAGAAGGCACTTACTCATTTTGGTATTCACAGAAGGCACTTACTCATTGATGAGTAAGTGCCTTATGTGAATACCAAATGAGTATGTGCACTTACTCATTTTGGTATTCGAAAGCGACAATCGGCACTGTTATGTATCGATTAGCTTGAATTGTGAGTTTCATGTGGAATCTGTTTATTTAGCCTCCAGAGAGCAAGTTCTGAAAATGAGTTCTGGCCAGCATGACCCATGGTGTGCTCAGTCTAGCACATGGGAAAAGCCTGGACATAGGCATAGTGGCAATCCTACTAATGCATAGCGTATTCTCCATGTAGACCTACAAATATTTGGTTATGCACTAAATCTGCAATTGAATCAATAGTGAGCCACATTGCTTATACATCTACTACATGTTGATTAGTTGATGTGGTGAACCCCGGACAAGATATCTCTTTCCATGGGGCCACATTGTACATTATTTTTACTATTTGTCATAATCGGCGACTTCATCACCCAGGTCTGTGGTCACGTTCTCATGTTATGCTTGCACTGTAGAGGCCTATTGCACTTGTGACACATTCAGTAAAGATCATAAGTTGATCCTGATGTAATAGTGTTGTCTGATTCACCAGCGTGTTTAAATCCACCATATTCCACAAGACATTTGAAGAAATGTTGAATGTCAACCATGTAATAATGCCACATGTGGGTAACGGTGTGTCCTGAAATCACTGCATATACCATAGTAAGTCAATCATACATAGTCAGGTTTCACACTATTTAATTGACATGTCCACATTTTACAAGGGATGTGACTCTCAGTGACAGAGATGGTTGCCTCTTCTATGATAGCTGATTGTTAGAATGTAGTTTATACTATGTTACCAGCCTGTATGGTCCATATGCATGTTGTAAATGAGCCAGTAAAGGTAACTGTATAGTCATACACAAGTACATTGACCTTTATAAGGGTACAATGGTGTTGTGTTTTGCATAGGTTATCACCTGACATTACTGTTAGGATGTCCATCATGGCCTACATAATTGTAATGGGCAGCATTAGTCAGCTTCAGGACATGAGTATTGTTGAGCATAGTCAACATGTGCCCATGAACTTGAGGCGCAATGTATGTCTTATTAGTGCATAGCCTGTGGAAAAAACACATGTAGTGTGTTAAGTGGTAATGAATGTTTCTAGTAGCTGCGTACAAGATGTATTTTGACCACAAAATAGTCTTGCCACTATCTGTCCTGATCTAGTCCATCATATTTCCATCCATATGGGTCAACGCCCATCAAAAGCAAATACTGTAGAAAGCCATCACCCAGAAGGTGCAGACCCTGGGGGTTTATGACAGGCGCAGTATCCCCTGCCGGAAGAGGTGGGAGAACAGAAGATGCGCAACCTGAAGGTGTGCCAAAGGACATATTGGACAGTCCTCCCAACCATCCAAGCGTGTGTGCTGGAGCCTGACCCCCCCTAATGGCCTGCATACTGGCGGTGGCTTATCCTGAGTAAGATGAGCAGTTGAGGACCCAATAGCAGCTACATGGGGGTGAGTGGTAGCCAGATCCCTAAATGTCACATTGGCCTTTTGGTGTGCCAATGCCTGGTGATATTGAGAGTTGCCCATGTGCAACACACTTACAATATTGTTTATTGTATAGGTCTGGTAGTAGGTGCATACTGAAGTGCTGTGCCTATTGTCTTCATGGCCAGTAATATAGCAGAGCTCAGCCCACTAGCAACTTACAGTTTATTGCAGAGAGATGACTGAGTATAGTGATAAATCAGATCAAGACTTATGGAGTACTGGATGACAATCTTTCCAACAAGAACAGTAGTGTCCATTGTGTCAGGGGTGATGCACACTCTGTACTGTGACTAATTTGATGTTGACCTTCTGACAAGTGAAATAGCATATAGTGCACTTTTGATGCAGACACAGAGCAATACTTCCCCCTGGAAATTGGGAAATATAAAGTGAACCAGCATAACAGACATCACTGGTGCTGTAGGTATTAGATTGTACATGTGCACCTTTCCCTGTTGTATAGTCTTGTGCACTACAGTTGCATATATGATCTACATGTCTCCATGATTGATTCCATCTCAAATGCGTGTGTAGGCCAATCTGTTTTTGCAACTATACTACTATACATATTGCATGAACATGGCAGTATGACTTGCCCATCATTCCATCAAGATATCTTATTAGTTATATGACCATTTGTCGCAGAGCCTTGTGTGGAATCTGTATTATTAAGTTTGACTTTGAGGACCTATTTGAAGCAAACAGGTTACTAAGGTATGAAAGAAGACCCAAAATGTACAAACTGTTAAGGTATCCTACTAGTTACATGATAATGGAGACCTTATAACGTCAGTCATGCAACTGGAGATGTATGTACGTATTACTTCACTGTGAGGAAATGTTGAGATTTGAGCTAGCATGCATGCATGTGCTCATGCTCATTAGTCCACAAACATGTAGATTGAGTCTTCTGAAATCTTGATATATAGATCTGTGATCACAGCTGTTAGTCAGATGTGTCCTAGCACATGCAATTAATCTATTTTGTTTTGCATTTCAGCATCATCCCAGGCAGGTGGTGGAAACATGGCAGACATCAGTGGGAATGCAGCTGACCACAGTGCTTCTGTTCAAGATACATCAGAGATGGAGACAGTGGCCCAGAGGGTAAGGGGGTGCCACAGAGGACACAAGCTCTATTACGTCATCAGCACAAGTCCAGCCATCTTCCTTGTCTGCCACCCCACAGTCAATCTCCACTTTCCCTGCTGCTCCCTACTCAGTTGTCCGGCCCACTCCCCTCACAGGGTAGCGGTCTCCTTCACGCCAGGCACCTCCACCCCTGCTCCTGACCTGCCCTGAGGGAGGAGGCTGTTTGCCTCTTGAGGGCCATCTCTGTACCTTAGACAACACTACAGAGGGCCATCCAGGGGCTAGGCATCCATCTCCAGCAGATGGTGGATTACCTGGAAGGCATTTATGCCGCCCAGTCTGCCCTACAGAGATCCTATCAGACTCTGGCCTCTTCCCTCACTGCAGCCTTCCAACCACCCCAATCTTCTGCACCCCCTTCTTCCTCCACCCTTTTTCCATCCACATGCCCTATTCCGCATCTTGTCCCAAGCACACTCACACTTTTGCATGCATCCACACCAACAGACACAAGCACCAGACACAAACATAAACATCACAAGAGACACAGGCATGCATCCACTCATCACACACTGACTTCCCTCAACACCCCACCACACCCAGCATTGTCCCAGATATCCCACCCACGCACACAGAACCATCCACTACACCCAGCATTGCCCAGGACAGCACACCAGCACATATAGAGTCATCCACTACACCCAGCATTGCCCCTGACAGCACACCCGCACCCACAGACCCATCCACCACACCCAGCATTGCCCCAGACAGCACATTTGCACACACAGACCCATCCACCACACCAAGCATTGCCCCAGACAGCAAACCCGCACACAAAGAGCCATCCACAACACCCACGATTCCCCTGACAGCACACACAAAGTCAACCCAGCATTGCCTCAGACAGCACACCCGCACACACAGACCCATCCACAACACCTACCATACCCTGTACAGCCACCTCACACTCCAGATGAGAACGCACACCCACACAACACACACCTGCACCAACAACACTACCACCCACACATGACACTCCCAAGCCCAATACATTTAGGACTACCCTAAACCCAGTACCCATCTAGCATAATTATTTGCCCTAGGACTCATGTCTGTAAGCCACAAAACCCTCTCACGCAACACCAAAGGACAGACTCCCACACCCCAACCCATCCCTTCCACTTCCCACACCACCACTCCCAAGAAAAAGCCACCCATCCTAACTCAGACCCCACCACTCCCAAAAAAAGCAACCCCTACTAAGTCAGAACCCACCAGTTCCAAGAAAAAAGCAACCCCTACTAAGTCAGAACCCACCACTCCCAAGAAAAAAGCCACCCCCTAAATCTGACTCCACCACTCCCAATAAAAAAGCCACCCCACCTAAATCAGACTCCACCACTCCCAAGAAAAAAGCCACCCCTCCTAAATCAGACCCCACCACTCCCAAGAAAAAAAACACCTCTCCTAAAACTCAACCCACCACTCCTGCAACTGATTACACCCCCCCCAAACCCCAACCCCCCCCCAGCCAAACCAAGCCCCCAACTCCCAATTAATATTTTTGAGGTGTTTGGACTGCCCACTCAATGCCCCTTCCTGGGGAGGTTCCACTGGCACTGTGCTGGTCCACAACAGGACACATTTGGACTGGCCATTGGCCTTTTTGCAACAATTCCCTCAGTTATGGGACAATAAAACATGTGTTTGTTTTGGAAGTCAGTTGTCCTATCATCACTTCTTTTGCTATTGGATGTTCAGGTATACTTCGGGATGTGTGACTATAGTTGTGCTTCTTTAACCCTGATTGGTGTGCAATTTGGAGAGGATTGTATAGTCTGGCCTTGAAAGCAGTGTTGGAGTCACAACGGACAAGGGGACAGGTTCAATGGATGGATTTGTGGGATGGATTAAAATTGGGCCTGAGATTGAATTGAATTGGATATCACGTGGTTAAAGTATTTCAGTTTTTTTCCGTCACTATTGGAATCTTAGACATTGAAGTTCTCCCAATGATGTACATTGTATATGTGTAGGATGTGTGCAAGTTAGCAATGTGTTTCACTACATCTGGGGGTGGTGTTTTGTGTTGATATTTTGGAATTTATTTTTGGACATTGTTCATTAGTGTGTGTGTACCTTACACCCAGTTGATATTTCAGCAAAAACATGCAGTTCCTGCTGTGTTTGGTTTTATACTTTGACATTACACATTACACACATGGGCATGACAGTTGGCTATACTTTTGGTTGTCCCCAATGTATGTCACTCCACAGGTACTGTGAGCATTGAGATTTCGAGGTATGTGCAAAGTGGATTGTGGCCCAGGCACCCTGGCTTTCAGGATTACCCCCTGATAGTAGCATTGCTATCCTGCAGGAATTCTTTACATTATGACCTTTGCATGCTTCTCACCCAGTTCAATTTATATCCTATTTATCTGACATTGCCTTTTGGGATGGGTGCTGTGTGAGAATACAAATAACCAAAGAAAGTCCAAAGAAAGTGATAAAATCCAATCTTTCCAGATCTTTTTGAAGAAATATACTGACTAGGTATTGTAGCTGCATGACAAATGCTATACTTCACTATAGCTTTAACTAAAAAGACCGATTTGGCATTCTAAGGAGTGGTCCTGAAGAAAAGCCTTAGGGATAGGCTCGAAACATGTAGACCAGGAGACATACACTCATAATATTGCATGTCTCCCGCTCCCCCTTTTTAACAATACCAGCTACAGGATTTAATAAAGGTTAGGTTCCACGTAGCCAGGTATTTTTTAATTCACCATGTTTTTACCCTTCCACTCTCACATCACTATATAACCCACACCCTACAAAGTGCTCCACGTCTTCGTCGGTCGTAGCACGCCCCGTCCCATAGCAGAGCGGGAAGAACCCGATGATGAAGCATGTCACCAAGGGACCTTTTGGTGGGTGGGGGTTATTTTAAGAAAACTTCTCGCTTTCCTTAAATACATTTACTGGAAGGATAGTTATTTCAGAAGTATGGGTGAACTTTCTTTGGTTATTTATATTAGATAGGAGGCTGAGTCCACAGCAAACCTGACCTCTCTCTCCCCACCTTTTGTTGGATTCGCTGTGTGAGAATACATCATAGTGATTTGACATGTATATTTTTTGGTTCTTCACACATACTTGCAGAGCCATGTTTGATATTACACCAGGACCTGCCAAATGGGAAATGGGAGGGTAACACAGAAAATGATAAGTGCAATATTCATGAGTTGCTGCTGCTGGGTTACGGTAACTGACTGCCGACATCACTATGTCCCATTATTAATACTGCACACATTGCAACTTTTGTGGTGCGTGCCTGTTCCAAGGAGGCCATCATGTAGCTGTAATTGGATTTTACGTTGTGAATATTTACGAAGGGGTGCCCACAGCATATTTTTGGCACAGCGACTTCATAGCCCTTGCCATGGCCATGGCAGACCATCTATTTGCTATGTAATCTATGGAATTGGGTACGTGTATAGCTTCCCGTCGGTTGCGTCCACAATAGCATCTGTTTTGAACATCATCCATCAGGTACAGCAAGGCCAGGACATTTAAGATAGGCTCCATGGCCGCACAGGACGTGTGTAGCTGTGTACAGGGCAGTTTCAGCCTCTTATCCCTCCCTTTCCGCCAGCACAGATGTGGGGGTTGGACCACCACAGGAATGTCGGAGGTCGGGCACATTGTGATTGGGCAGATGGGCGGTCTCATTGGCGGGCCGCACTCCAACAGACGCTTTTCGCTTGACTGCCGTGTTTGAGATTTACTGGCGGTGGGATCTCCTATATGTAACCGCCTGCATCATAATCAGGCAGTCGAACTGCCTACTCAGCAGCGGTGTTCCCACTTGCGACAGCACGGCGGTCCCGGGGCCGCCAAACTTATCATCAGGCCCTAAGTCTGAAAGTAGGATTCTCCCACCAGCTGCTCCCTGATGACGACGCCTTCTCCTCAAGCCCCACCAGCTGCCTTGCCCAGCTGAACTCTACCTTGTCAGAGATTTTTCTGCAAAATGTCTTCTAAGTCTCAAGGTAAGCAGAGACCGGGCGCAATCAGCTTCCTGTATCCGTCCCGTGCTCCATCATGTTCAGCCATAACTTTCGACTTTGCCCAGGTCTCACAAGACTGTTTGCTGCTTTGATCTTTTAGGCACTAGATTTCACTTTAAACTTTAAAAATTAGTAACTCCATTTCTACTGATTTTACTCTATTTTTCTAAATGGCTGTGAAATGTTTCTTGTGTTGTGTTTTCACTTTATTTCTGTTTGTGTGCTGCATAAATACTTTACACATTGACTCTAAGTTAAGCCTGACTGCTTTTGTGCCAAGCTACCAGAGGGTTAGGCACAGGTTAATTTTATGGCTGTAGTTGTTCACCCTGATGGGGATGGTGGCTGCTGTTTGAAGGGGGCTCGCATATTCCTCAACCAACAACCGAATTTGTCACACAAGTGTACCCAGTTCTGTGCATTTTTTTCATTTGCTTTTTGGTACTTGTAATTTTCTTTTACCATTTTTATATAAATACAGGACTACAAATCGCTAACTGCTAAGAAAACTGGAATGAATGTTAGCTATTCTTAACTTTTTGATAAGAAACGAGGGACACAACCACTAGATACAGAGGGGCAGATTTATGTTGCACTTGCGGCACTTTTGCGCCGCCGTTGCGTCACTTTTGTGACGCAGCAGCGGCGCAAATCCTGCGCCATGGTGCGGGGCATTTACAAACGTGACGCATCTCCCAGATGCGTCACGTTGTAAAGCCCTGCGCCACATGTAGGCGTTCCAGGGCAGGTGGGGGCGTACCGGCGCAGGAACGCCTCCTAAAAGTGGCTGAGTGAAATCTACAAGATTTCACTCAGTCACTTTTAGGCCCATGCTGCGTCAAAACCCTGCGCCTGCTTGAAGCAGGCGTAAGGATTGACGCAGCATTGTACAGATAGGGCCCCCCAGATCATTGCTGGAGCTGCGTCGCGCTTGCGACGCAACTCCAGCAATGCGCCACTTTTCGGCACAGATGCGTCACGCATCTGTGCCGTTTTTGCCCCATGGTGCGCCGCATTATAAATGCGGCGCATCCATGGTGGCGCAGCTGTGGCGCATAATAACTGGCGCATCCCTGCTGATATGCAGGGATGCGCCAGTCGTCATAAATCTGCCCCAGAGTTTCTGTTTTGATGTATGTAGCTGTATGTTAATAGATGTGAAGGTTACGACCGTGTAGTCCTGGATATTCGATTTTGCCATTGTGATTCTACAACGACCGTAGTTGCCAAATGTTAGTCCTAATCCTATGAACTCCCAGGGGCATTTTATCAAGAATGGCGTTACAATTATCCCCGCTTTAGCGGCAGGAAACTGCCGCTAAAGTGGCGATAATGGGCTTGATAATATGCCCTTGAGAATTCCAATAGAAGCCCAGGTTCACGCCAGAACATGGACTTCTATTGGAATTCTCTAGGGCATAATATCAAGCCCATTATAGCCGCTTTAGCGCAGTTTCCTGCCGCTAAAGCGGTGATAATTTTATCGCCGTTCTTGATAATATGCCCCCCAGTTTTTAGTTCTAAAAAATCTGTTCAGCCTATCCACAGAAGTTCCGATATCTGAAGAAAGGCACAGTTAGTGCACACACAAGTCGCATTGTAATAGAAAGTCCTGGACAAACTCCCAACACTTCCCAACACTTCCCGTCACCGCTATTCCTCTGCTCTTCTCCCACTTCTCCCATTGCTTAATTTGAGGAGGTGGGGCCCACCGGCACTTATTTATGGCCACCTGCGCGTATTTTTCCTCGTCACACTTTGTCCTCGAACAAAGGAGAGAAAATCATAAAAGAGGGAAAAGAGGAGGAAGAAAAAGACGGAAAAACTATGAGATAAGGAGCAAGCAGAGACAACGAAGAACGTGCAGGAGTGACATAAAGGGACATGGAAGGGTCTGGTGACGGGTTAAAGATGAATGATGGCGAAATCAATCCCAGGCTGTCGAATGTTCTGCACCCCAACATTCGCCAGCACCGGCGGCAGGGCATGAGCAAATGTTTGGGGTCTGGCATTTATTATTTTACTAATTTAGCACTGAGTGGGATAGCAGGCTGAGAACCCCGGTTCACTGTTTTACTTCTAGCACCAAAAAATTGTGTTACTTCATAGATTAATGCACACAATGAACCAATAAGTTGATGCAGTCAGGAAGCTACAGCTGACTATAGTACTAGGGTGACTTTGGGAAACTGATGTTAATACAGTCCGGAAATCAGGGCGGATGGCATCACAGTGCCCTACTTGTTTGCATGCTCTCTTTGCCATTCTCCTGACAGGTGTTGGTAATCTGTGTAAATAAATCACAGCTGACTCGCCCAGTCAGCAGCTTGCTAAACAACAGCTCGACGCCGACAGGGGAATGTGGCTATTTGCAAAGTTACCACACGCTTGGCATTTGTTTGATCGGAAGCACCGAAGTAGGAAAACACGTGCATACTTGATTTTTTTAACCGCTTGGTATCCATGTACGTGTGCTCACGCGCACATCTTGTAAGAAACTGTGGGGCATATTATCAAGGTCCGGTGTTAAAATTATCGCCGCTTTATCAGTAAAGCGGCGATAATTTTAACGCCGGACCTTGATAATATGCCCCTACCTAATTTATCTCAGTTCCCTGACAATGCATTGGACTCAGCCCTTTTCTCTGTGATGTCACGAAATCAGGGCCGGCTCTAGAGCAGTGCGACCGGTGCCACCGCACCGGGTTCTGAGTCCACATGGGGGTGCCTGTTTGCTAGTTTATATTGTGCTTAAAATCACCTGCTGGCGCGTTCCTGGCCTCCACAATTTTCAGGCAACAATTATGTCAAGAAAACTCCGGTGATTAATGTTCTTCCTGGTGAGATCAGAGTTTTGTGTAGCCAAAGTTTTTTGATTCATGGTAAGGTAGCAGAGGGTTAATATGCCTGCTGCAAAGAACATGTACCATGCAGTTCACAAATTGAATGTAATCTAAACAGGTCAGCGGGTTACTGCTTTTGTCAGAGACTTCCTGTTGTTAGTTTCAGTTTATGGTGAGCTATTAACTGTCATCAAAACACTGTGTGCAGACTTCAAGGTATATAGTAGAGAGTATGGATTTTTCCTCAGACTTTCATTATTCTAATGTTGCAAAAAGGGTTAATTTGGGTACACATCAGTTCTTGTTATTAAAGAGAGCCCTAATCCATTGTGTTACTTCTTAAATTCAGAGTTTGTGCTTCTCCAGACCAAGGGGCATATTATCAAGCACTGCGTTAAAATTATCGCCGGTTTAACGGCAGAAAACTGCCGCTAAAGCGGCGATCATGGGCTTGATAATATGCCGCAGAGAATTCCCATAGAAGCCAATGTGTGGCTTCGATGGGAATTCTCTGCGGCATATTATCAAGCCCATTGTGATAATGGGCTTGATAATATGCCGCTTTAGCGGCAGTTTTCTGCCGTTAAAGCGGCGATAATTTTAACGCCGTTTCTTGATAATATTCCCCCAAGTACTCTTCAACTATACTGCCTACCTGAATGGATAATATGTGACTCCACCCCTTGTTCTCCTCTGTTTTATGTAACATTTCCTATGCACTGATTTACACACCTATGATTGATAGTCCCTGTGTCATGTGTGTGTTATGTAAAGTGCTCTGACACCCTTCACTTTTATGAGTGACGCTATAAAATTAATTAAATGCATCTGAGAGGGAGTGGTTATGGAGACTGTTAAAGGGTGGTAGGGAGGGAATCCGTGGCGGAGGTGGTCATTAGAGGGCGCCAAAAAACATTGTCGCACTGGGCGCCACCAGTGCTAAAGCCGGCCCTGCACGAAATTCCTAGGTGTATTAACTCAACACATTAAAGAAATAAAACAGCAGAACACATTTTGTTTCGACAAGTGGCCTCACAAAACAAGGAGCCCTCTGCAGAATGTAACGAGGGGCCCTCGATATTTTAGAGGTATTCATGTATGCTTTAGACTGAATTGGGGCCTCCTGTGGGCAAAGGAGCCTCGTTCACAAGGCCTCTGCCTGCCCGGCCTGCTATGCAAATGCCCTCTCGAGGGCTTGCCAATCCGCTTCACTAGCTGCCTAAAATACGAATTTTCTCAAACTTAACATTGATATCCTTATTAATTACAGACACTGGAATATAGTTCGTCCCGGCTCATTGAGCAGTGTGTTATTTGGTTTGGCTGCTAGTGTTTCAGACAAAATACACGCCAGTCAGACACTTCAGGGAATACAGTGTTAGACATGTCAAATATCCCCTCAGTCTGAATTGCCTACCCATGTGTGAATGAACAATAAATCCTTCTTTAATTGCTTTGTTTCATTTTTAACAGCAGAGGGAAGGAACATTGCCAACGTTTGCTGCACTGGAACATCTTGACCCCTTTAAAAATATTAATATTTAATTATAAAAAATACAGTTTCTATTATTTTTATTATTTATTTTTTTTGATCGACCCGTGCATATGGTAAAATATCTGGGCTATATTAGTGTTTCACATTATTTGCAAAATTTAGTGTATTAATTGGGTGGTTTATTATGTTGCTTATGAGCTCTTTTCCTACATCAAACCCAATTTTCTCTTGCAGTTGTTCTGTCGTTTTATCCTTCAGCTCTATGCCAGTCACACTTTCCCTTTTGGCCCTGCATCCGTTGTCTTTGCACCGAAGATCAAGGTATCAATGCGGACTTTCTAAGGCGCCAAGACACCCTTATTTTGGTCCCTGAAATAAAAACAAAAGCAGTAGCCCTGGCAAGAGTTGAAAAGCGAGGCGAACAGCAGGGTCTGGACACCTACGAGGAACTCTTTTATTCGAATTAATCTGCAAGGAACTAGCTTGTAAATTCATCTGAGTCCAAAAACACAGGGCACATATGAAAAAATGAAGTTTAAAACATACCTTTACTTAGACACCCTGGGGCTTATTTACAAGCCCCTTGCGCCACTTTTGCGTCATTTTAAACATGGGAGAAGTAACGTAGGGGTGGCACAAGGGGCTTGTACATAAGCCCCCCTATATTTACTTAATGACATTTACTTCATTGGTGGTTCAATGTTCGTATGATGCACAGCATTATTTATTCCCTGAAAAGTTACTCCCAATCACGGCGATGCACTAACGTATATTCAGTAATGGTATACATTAACACGTATTCCCGTTTTTTAAATGTTATATTTCCTTTTTTAACTATCTATTGTTCCCCTATTTGTCTCGTTCCTTATGTACATAATATATTAGCATGCTTAGTCTGCATCCAGATAGTGGAAAGTGGCAGTGTAATATGCTACTTATTCCGATTGTTACTAGGGAGTTACCATGACTCACAAGGGTGGAAGCCTCGAGTTTGTCAGGGTGCCCCTCCACTTCCTTCACAGTGTGAATACATAGCATATTACACTCAATTGATCTGCATATATGGTTTATGCCATGCTATATTGTCTTGTGTATTTTTTGCAAACAGCCTACTTATTCAGAATCAGGACACTAGAGGTTAAATCTATGCGCTGAGATAAAATCACATCAGATTTGCCGGGAGACTATTAGCTGAGTTTTTTTTTGTGTGAAGTCATTGTAATATACATTGTGCGAGACAATAAACTTTATATTTGTATTTAATTTACACTTTACTGTAGTAATAGCATAGAAGTTGACCATTGCACTGCAGAAACAATGTGTGTGTGCCTATTACTTGCTTTAAATAACATGTATTATTATTATTGTTAATATTATTTTGATGAAGGTTATTATTTTTATTATTATCTAGTGACCCCAGTTTGGGTGGTCACCCCCAGTTTTTCATTTTTTTGTAAACTCACCTGCTGGTAATCTTGAACTCTAACACTGCGACACTGCTATCCAGTGCCCATTGGATGTTCTATGACCCCTAAAACATGTCAAAATTGGCAACTTTCCTATAAGGCCATAGTAAATGGTGCTGAAATTCACCTGTGGCTCAGAAAGGTAAATGTCCCTTTCTGAGTTTGGTCTTAGAAACTTTATGAACATTTTTGACTTCCAAACTTTCACTGGGACCAATCCATTTATTGTATCTGGCCAGGCGTGGTTGCCCTCAAATCGCATCTAGTCCCAATCTACTGATTTCATAGGTTATCAATGGCACATTGTATTTTTAGCCGCTATTTCCCTTAAATCTTAAAAAATTCATATCTCTGGTTCTCCTTATTGGATTTTTGTCATTTTGGTTTTATTTTTCTCAAACCATGTTTCCCTTTATTTAAAATTTGTTTGTGGAGGTGTAATGTGTTCTGTGTGACTTGTTCTACTGTGTATGCACTGCTTAAATACTTTACACATTGCCTTCGATTTAAGCTTGACTTGTTCATGTGAAGTCACCAGGGGTTGAGCATGTTTGTTTTATTTAATTTGTGTAACATCTAGTAGGTTGTGACCTCATCCTTAGAGGTCAACACTTGCCTACGACAAATAATGATCCATTATTCTACAGTTCTTCTTGAAGAAGAAGGTGCTCTGCCAGCCCACCTGTGGTCCTGTGAAGCAAAACCAACATAGTGCGACACATAGCCTAGCTGCCGCATCAGAACTGCTGCAATGCGATGCATACTCGATGTTGGACCTCACACCACAGTTCGCATTCTCCTCTGAACCACTTCTGCATGATGCATCCTTGATGCAGAACTTCGCATCGCAAGCCCCTCATTGATCGTATCATCATCGATGAGACAGGACTCCACATCGCATCCTTGCAGTTTTTCGGAACCACTGGTGCGTGACGCATCTTTGATGTTGGACTTCCCTTCAAAAGCCCTTCATCGACGGCATCCTCAATGACAATGCAGGACTCTGCAATTCACACCTGCAATTCCTCAGAACCACCACTGCACCACACACCATTGACGCAGGATCTTGCAAAGCAAACCAGGATTTACTGTACTTTGTTCAGCAGGCCTAAATTGGTCCCTATATTCGGCCTATGCTCCAACGCAGTTGGCCTGAATTTGCGACTTTGTCTCGGTCCGATGTGACCAAGTAACCACATTTGGTGCTTTGTGCTTCTTAGGCACAGTTTTTACTTAACATATTGAATTTGTATTGCTTTGGGTCTACTGATTAGATTTTTGTCATTTTGAACTCAAATATTTTATTAAATAATAATCTATTTTTCTAGATTGGTGTAGGGGCACTTTTGTATAAAGAAATTAATGGGCACTTACTCATTGAAAAATCAGAATAAACAACAATCAAGCTTCCAAGTAAAAACAATAACCAGATTAAATGATCTTTTATTAGCCGTATTCTGAAACAAAATCGCAACAGAATACTGAGACAGATAAAGAAATGGCTGGAAAATTTAGATTTCTGTCTCAAATTAAAAAAGGTAAATATAGAATTGAGGAGGCTAATTTGGGATCAAAAATCTCAAGTAAAACAAGCATTCTGGAGAAAAGCATTACATACAAGAAAAATGAAAAACTCAAGAAACTTCTGGAGAATGATAAATATTTTGAATAGAATTAATATGACGACTAAAACATCCACCCTAACAGAAACTCACTTGAATAACAACCCAGAAGTTAAACAAAGGGACATATCCAATTACCATAGAGGAAAATATGAAAATGGCAGATCCCGAAACGTAACTGAATATAACCGAAGGCGAAGTATACAAAATCATCAGAAAACAGAGCCACGAAGGAGCCCCAGGCCCAAACGGATATAGATAATCCTACTGTTTGGGCAGACTACCTGACAAAGGTTTTTAACAAAGCACTTTAATCATCAGTCTTGCCAGAGTCATGGAAAGGCTCCATAATATCACCCATCTACAAAAGTGGGGATTGGGCACACCCTGCCAAATTTTCATCTAACTACATTACAAGATACAGAGGCCAAACTCTTTGCAGGACTGCTCTAGACAGAGCTATCAAAATGGGCAACCGAGAAGCAGATAATTTCCCTAAATCAGTCTGGCTTTATGCAAGGGCTGGGTACAGTAACTAATATTTTAGTACTTTCATTTTTAATCGATTAATATCAAACCATTGTACCTATGTTTTGTGGATTTTAAATCTGCCTTCGATTGTGTGCACCGGCAAACCCTTTGGGAAAAGTTGGAGAAACAAAGAATACCAGCAAGCCTCCTAAAAGCAATTCAATCATTGTACTCCAATACTTGGATTAGATCAAATAGGTGACAGCTCATACCTTTCAAGAACAATTCATACCTCTCTGTGATTAAAGCAAGGGTGCGTTCTTGCACCAAACTTGCTCAACTTGTTTTTATTGGATTTAACACACACCCTGGATAATGAGAATACTTACTCCCCCAAATTAGCAGGAAGATACATATCAAATGCATTATACGCTGATGATATTATCCTATTAAGCCAAACAAAGATAGGACTACAACGGCTCATGAACCGAATATCAAATTATTCTTTGGCAAATGGTATGGCAATAAATGAGGCCAAGACTAAATTAATGGAATATATAAAGAATGTCCAGAGCACCACCAAGATAGACTGTAAAAGGTCAGTCAATCTAACGGTTCCATCTCTGTAGAAAGAACTCCAATACACAAAAGGTTAGTACACAACAACTGTTGATTCAATTTATTTTTATTCCATTCCTTGTGCAATTACATTCAAACAACAGTCGACACGTGTTTTGTCGTACTCGACGACTTTTCTCAAGGCTCTGGTAAGTATAAGTAATTCATCGGAAGAAAATTGTAAAAGAGCGATTCGTGATCCTCGGAGCCCAGCGGACCACAGAAAATGTAGTCTTGTCCAAAAAAATCCAAGGAATTTGATGCATTACAGACCCTGAAATCTAATGAGGAGATCATCTTAAAACCAGCAGATAAAGGCGGAGGAATAGTACTCCCCAACAAGGAAGACTACCAAGAGGAATGCAGACAATTACTCAGTGACACTAAACAAGATCCTAGCGAAAGTCTAAAAGCCAGAATAAAGGCCCTAGTTGAAGATGCGGAATCAATGGGCAAAATCAGTAAACAGAAAGCCCAATTTTTTACCACAAGTACAGGGAGGATTCCGTATTTTTACACAATCCCGAAAATAAATAAAAACAAAAATCCGCCGCAAGGCCGCCCAATAGTTTTGGGCATTGGTTCATTGCTAGAACCCCTTTCATGTTTTTGTGATTTTTTCCTAAAACCGATTGTGCACACAATATCTACATACCTGAAAAATACAAAACACTTACTGGGACAAATACAAACACTTACCTTCAACCCCGATACGTCCTTTTTGGTTAGCCTGGACATAGAGAGTTTGCATACAAGCCTCCCCAAGACAACACTCTCAACGTACTAAAACTATAATTGGATTCAACATTGTGGGATTATAACACCCCAAAATCATTCGTGCTACAAAGCGCATAACTAACACTTAAGGATAACTTTTTTGAGTTCGAAGGTGACCTCTTTCTGTAAACTTACGGCACATCAGTGGGGAGCACCTTCACCCCTAGTGTGGCATAGCTCTATGTTTTCAACTTCAAAAAAATACATCTTGTCAACTCCAGTATGCCGTTTGCAGCTAACATCAAATTCTACAAGAGGTACATTGACGATATCCTCATATGGGAGGGTCTGGAAGACACACTACATGCATTTCTTGTTTGGATCAATGGATGTGACCCCAACTTAGAATTCACCCACAGTGTAAATAAAGAAAGCATCACCTTCCTAGACCTGCATATCAGTGCCGAAGGTGGCCAGCTAAAGACAAAAACACATTTCAAACCTACAGCGAAAAACTCCCTTCTCCATTTCGAGAGCTTCCACTCCAGACCCTTACAGGTGAACTTACTGTTTGGGCAATACCTAAGACTGCGCAGAAATTGTAGCGACATCAAAGACTTCAAAGACCAAGCACAGTCCCTGACAACTAAACTCAAGGTGCGGGGTTACCCTGACAAAGGTATTCACACAGCAAGAAAACGCGCAAGAAACCAAAATCGGGATGGCTTATTAGAACAGACACCACGCACATCCTCAACAATACCATTAACATGCGTGACAACCTATAATTCAATTTTCAACACAGTGTCACGTATCATACAAAGAAATTGGGGGATACTGACAACGGGCAAACTTAATTGGGAAAAGCCTTTGTTCTCCTACAGAAGAGCAAGAAGCCTAAAAGACAATCTGGTGTCAACACGCCCACAACACCACATAAAGCCAACTAAAACAGTGCTCAATACCTGGGGTCTCCCTAGTGGGACAGGTCATTTCCCTTGTGCAAATTGTAGCGTGTGCCACCACACCAAACCGACAAAAACCCTAAACCTGGAACCAAGGAAAACCTGGCAGATCAGAAAACACACAAACTGCAACTCTGTGAATGTCATTTACTTGATCACCTGTCCGTGTGGCTTGCAATACATCGGCATGACCTGCAGAAAAATAAAAATCCAGATTTGCGAACATCGGAGCAATATCCGATGTAAATGCAATGTCACACGGATGACCGACTACTTCCTCGAAGTAGGGCATACAACCAATGACATGAGTTGGGTGGTGATAGAACAGCTGGAGCCAAACACCACCAACCTTCAGAGCCGCCTTCTAGAGAAGGAACAATGGTGGGACTACTGTTTGTCTACACAGATTAATGGACTCAATGATAATATTCCATAGAATTCCCTGAACAAGCACCCATAAGAGAGCCTAACTACTCACACGAGAATGAGGACATAGCCAATACTACGCCCAAATGGCCACTGATAAGCCTTTTTACAACCAAGCTGTAAATCCTGAATGCGTTATATCCGCAAAAGGTATTCCCATTTTTCATGGCAACACATCAATTTTAACATATCTAGTGGATGTTATAATTTGGCGAATACCTGGTGAGCACATCATGTTCTATACAAAGTTCTGTGGATTTGGTAAATATCAGTACATATATTTAATGTAACACTGTAGTGCTTCTAATATACAACACATTTGGCATCCGTATTGGGGGGCACTAATGCGAGGGAGAACTTAGCGACTTAATTAAAGATAGTATAATCAGACAACCCACTTCCAGATCTTTTCCCCATTAAGATCTGCTGTAATGAATCGCGCGCTCTAGCGCCGGATTGAATTACAAGCTCGTGTCACACGTCATACGTTTACGGAATGACGCGGTTACACTTCCTAATGCAGCAACGCCCCAGGCTACTGCCAGGAAACCAGCTTTAAAAACAGACTTCACCGGCCTCGGGTATCGGCGAGATCCCGAGAAGACCGGAGTAGGTGAGACAGGTGGGCGGTCAGCCTTGATGAAGTAAGTTTCCTCTGTAGATTATTGTCCAACCCAGGCGCTACTCTGCTATAAATTTACTCAACACCAAGAGCCTTGACTAACTTATAAATGCTATCATTGTTTTCTCTACAGTGTTTGACTACAGGAGTCTGCCCCTTCCGGGATCTAATTTAGCTACTGCAAAAGTGTAGCTAGTGTAATTATGCAGTTGTTTGTGACATTATGAATGTTTTTAACGTCGCGTGTTAACTGACACATGCACACTTATTCAAAGAGAATCCTCGCCGCTACGCTGCATTTTAGCCACCATTTTTTAGAGTAATAAGAGCATTTCACCATGGAATGGCCATTTGCACCGAACCACCATGCATGACTTTGCATACACCAGGTGTATGTTGCATGTCTTTTGTATGATTGACTGTTTATGTGAATAAAATGACTCACGGAGTGCACATGAAAAGACAAGCCCTCTACGAGCGAAAGGATATCTAAACAAAAATGGAGCAGTCTCATTTATGTCTCTCTAAACGTTGTGTGTGTCCTTTATGTGCAGCAGCTTAACAACTGGATACTGTCAGCAGCTGATAAGGTTGCCCAGTAAAAATAGTTAAAATAAAGAGAGGGAAGATATCAGCCTCATGGTACACTCCTGAACTCAAAAGCCTAAAGGCTAACTGCAGAAAGGCGGAATGTCTCTGGCGGATAGACTATGATAGTCAAAAGAAAACCCTATATAATCACTCCATCCGAGTATATAAGGAGGCAATAGTAGCTGCTAAAAAATATTTTTTTACAGGCAAAATTAAGGATGCAGGCAATTCCACCAGAGAACTGTTTAAAATGGTTAATCTGCTGGCCAAACCCCAGCAAGTTAGCACATTCAAGCCAGACCAAAGCTTCTGCAATGCTCTTGCGGATCACTTCCAAGAGAAGGTCAAAGGAATTTACAATAATTTCCCGAATACTACAAAATCTCAGGACACGATAGTGCCCATTATATACCTCAGTTGTAAGCTGACCAGCTTTCAGCTGATGAGCAAAGAGGAGGTTAATAAAGTTCTGTCTTTAAAATCAGGGGCACCCACTGATCCCTGTCCACCGTCTTTTATGCATCAAGCAGCAGATCTGATCTGTGAATACCTCACTCCTATTTTAAATCAAATCATAATTTCTGGACACTATCCTACAGCCTGGAAAAGGGTCGCCATTACCCATCTCTTAAAAAAACCAAGCTTGGACGCTTGTAATTCCAACAACTACCGCCCTATTGCTGGCCTTCCCTTTGCAGCTAAGGTTTTGGAGAAACATCTGAACAAAATCCTAACAGTCTATCTCGATTCAAATGGCCTACTAGACTCCTCCCAACATGGCTTTCGGGCACGCCATTCTACAGAATCAGCTTTAGTTAAGACAGCTGAAGAGATTCGCAGGGTAGTGAATGGTGGTGGGAAGGCGGTCCTGGTACTCCTTGACTTATCGGCCACTTTCAACACCGTCAATCACACGCTTCTGGTGCAGTGGCTGAAGAATATAGGGGTAGGAGGGACCGCTCTATCTCTACTCACCTCCTTTCTAGAAAATAGGGAGCAGATCAATCAATCAATCAATCAATCATAGGCATTTATAGAGCGCTCTACTTACCCGGAGGGTCTCAAGGCGCTGGGGGGGGAGGGGGGTGCTGCTACTACCCGAACAGCCAGGTCTTGAGCTTCTTCCTGAAGGCGAGGTGGTCTTGGGTCAGGCGCAGGTCGGTCGGGAGGGAGTTCCAAGTCTTGGCGGCCTGGTAGGAGAAGGACCTTCCTCCTGTTGTCGTTCTTCGGATGCGGGGGACGGCGGCGAGGGCGTGACTGGCTGATCGGAGGTGTCGTTTGGGAGCGTAGAAGTTGATGCGGTTGTTGAGGTAGCTCGGGCCTTGGTCGTGAAGAGCTTTGTGTGCGTGGGTGAGGAGACGGAAGGTGATTCTCTTGTTGACCGGGAGCCAGTGCAGGTCTCTTAGGTGTCCGGAGATGTGGCTGTGTCGTGGGATGTCGAGGATGAGTCTGGCTGAGGCGTTCTGGATCCGTTGGAGTCTCTTCTGGAGCTTGGCGGTGGTTCCGGCGTAGAGGGCGTTGCCGTAGTCCAGTCGGCTGGTGACGAGTGCCTGGGTGACATTCTTCCTGGTCTCGGTGGGGATCCACCGGAAGATCTTCCGTAGCATGCGCAGGGTGTTGAAGCATGACGAGGAGACGGCGTTGACTTGCTTGGTCATGGAGAGGGAGGAGTCCAGGATGAAGCCCAGGTTGTGTGCGTGGTCTGTCGGTTTGGGTGCGGTGCCCAGGGCGGGGGGCCACCAGGAGTCGTCCCAGGCGGAGGGCGAGGATCCCAGGATGAGGACTTCCGTCTTGTCTGAGTTCAGCTTCAGGCGGCTGGTCGACATCCACTCGGCTACCTCTTTCATTCCTTCGTGAAGGTTGGCTCTGGCGGCGGCGGGGTCGTTGGTCAGGGAGAGGATCAGCTGGGTATCGTCGGCGTAGGAGATGATGTTGAGGTTGTGTTGGCGTGCGATGGCCGCGAGGGGGCTCATGTAGACGTTGAAGAGGGTTGGGCTCAGCGAGGATCCTTGAGGGACGCCGCAGATGACTTTGGTGGCCTCTGACTTGTACGGTGGTAGACGGACTCTCTGTGTTCTTCCATCGAGGAAGGAGATGATCCATTCCAGTGCCTTCTCCTGGATTCCGACGTTGCTGAGGCGCTGCACTAGGGTGCGGTGGCAGACGGTGTCGAAGGCCGCGGAGAGGTCTAGTAGGATGAGGGCCGCTGTTTCTCCGTTGTCCATCAGGGTTCGGATGTCATCGGTGGCAGCGATGAGGGCGGTCTCGGTGCTGTGGTTGGCTCGGAAGCCAGACTGTGAGGGGTCGAGGGATCCGTTCGTCTCGAGGAAGGCGGCCAGCTGCTTGTTGACGGTCTTCTCGATGACTTTGGCTGGGAACGGGAGCAGCGAGATGGGGCGGTAATTCTTGAGTTCGGTGGGGTCCGCTGTTGGTTTCTTGAGTAGAGCGCTGAGTTCGGCATGCTTCCAGCTCTCGGGGAAGGTGGCGGTGGTGAAGGAGGTGTTGATGATGTCCCGCAGGTGGGGCGCGATGACGGCGTCGGCTTTGTTGAAGACGTGGTGAGGGCAGGGGTCGGTCGGAGATCCGGAGTGGATGGAGTTCATCATGCGGATGGTTTCTTCGGTGCAGATCGGGGTCCAGGCGCGGAGGGTGGAGGTGGGGGGCGGTGGTTCGGTCGGGTTGGACGTGGCGTTCGTCGGTAGGGTGTTGAAGCTGTTGTGTATGTCCGCGATCTTGTTGTGGAAGTAGGAGGCGAGGGAGTTGCAGAGTTCTTGCGATGGGGTGATGTCGTTGTTTCCGGCGTTGGGGTTGGAGAGCTCTTTCACGATGTTGAAGAGTTCCTTGCTGTTGTGTGCGTTTTTATCCAACCGGTCCTTGAATGCAGTTATCTTGGTGTCGCGGATCAGTTGGTGGTGCTTCCGGGTGGCAAGCTTGAGGGTGGTCATGTTGTCCGGAGTTGGCTCCCTTCTCCAGGCTTTCTCGAGGGCTCGGCAGTTCTTCTTGGAGCTCTTGAGTTCGTCGGTGAACCATGGGGCCTTCTTGCTGCCGGGTCTGCTGGGCGGGGTCCTCAGTGGGGCGAGTTCGTCCGCGCAGTTGCTGATCCACTTCGTGAGGTTGTCGGCGGCCTGGCTGGGGTTCGCTGAGCTGGCGGGAGGGTGCTGGCTCAGGGAAGCGGCGAGCTGGTCGGCTGTGATCTTGCTCCAGCTTCTGCGGGCGACCTGTTGCTGGTGGTGGTGGGTCGTCGTTCTTTTGAAGGTGAAGTGGACGCAGCTGTGGTCCGTCCAGTGGAGTCCTGTGGCGTGGCTGAAGGCGATGTCTTTGCAGGAGGAGAAGACTGCGTCGAGTGTGTGTCCGGCGAGGTGGGTGGGGGCGGTCACCAGTTGCTTGAGTCCGAGGTTGGCGAGGTTGTCGAGCAGGGTGATGGTGTTGTGGTCGTTGTTGTTCTCCAGGTGGAAGTTGAGGTCCCCCAGGAGGATGTAGTCAGCGGAGGGGAGGGCATGCGGGCTGACGAAGTCGGCGATGTCCTCGCTGAATTGTGTGCGTGGTCCCGGGGGTCGGTAGATCAGGGTGCCTCTGAGGGTGGTCTTCGGGTCGGTGTGGATCTGGAAGTGTAGGTGTTCGGCGGTAGTCAGGATGTCGTCGGTGTAGGTCGTGATGCGGATGGTGTTCCTGTGGATGATGGCGATGCCCCCTCCTATCTGGTTTGCGGTGCGGTCCCTCCGGGTGATCTTGTAGCCCTCTGGGATGGCGATGGCGATGTCGGGCGCTGAAGAGGCGTTCATCCAGGTCTCCGTGAGGAAGGCAACGTCAGGAGCAGTGGTGTCGATGAGGTTCCAGAGTTCGATGGCGTGTCTGTGGACTGAGCGGGTGTTGAGCAGGATGCACTTGAGGTGGTTGCTGCTGGTGTTCGGCTTGGCGGGTGCTGGTGTGGGGCGGGTCCGGATGCAGGTGAACTTGCAGGTGCGGCAGCTGAAGGGTCCGTGGGTGCGTCTCGGGGTGGCACGGTAGCATCCCGGGACTCGTCCGTCGTTGAGTGCGATGAGGGTGGCGGCGTCGTAGGTCCGGCGGGTGGGCTGGGGTCTGCGGGGGCCAGGGGTCCTGGCACTGGGCGCGGTCCAGGCGCGGACGGGCGCAGACGGGCTTACCTTTGGCGCACCTTCGGCGCTCAGTCGGTGCTCCCGCTGCGCGCGTCCGCTGCGCGGTCGCTGAGGGGGCGTCATTAGAAGGGAGCCGGGAGGGCGGGTCAGCTGGGAGGCGGGGAGCGCGTGGTCCTATCAGCAGGCGTGGGGGCGGGGTCGCGGCAAAAACCGGCGCGAAAATCGAGTCGGGCGGCCCTGCGGCGGCTGGGGCGCCGGGCTGGAGGCGTCAGCAGGTAGCAGGTAGGCAGCTAGGCAGCTGGAAGGAGGCAGGCAGCAGGCAGTGGGCGTGGGGGCAACCAGGCCGAGGGCACAGTGGTCGCTGCAGAACCTGGGTCGGGGTCCCCTTAAGAAGGGAGCCGGGAGGGCGGGTCAGCTGGGAGGCGGGGAGCGCGTGGTCCTATCAGCAGGCGTGGGGGCGGGGTCGCGGCAAAAACCGGCGCGAAAATTGAGTCGGGCGGCCCTGCGGCGGCTGGGGCGCCGGGCTGGATCGGCGATCGAGGCGGGCGGCCCTGCGGCGGCTGGGGCGCCGGGCTGGAGGCGTCAGCAGGTAGCAGGTAGGCAGCTAGGCAGCTGGAAGGAGGCAGGCAGCAGGCAGTGGGCGTGGGGGCAACCAGGCCGAGGGCACAGTGGTCGCTCGGCTGTTTTGGGAAGGTATAAAATCTGACAGCTTTCTCCTCCCTTGCGGAGTGCCACAGGGGTGAGCCCTATCTCCAACCCTGTTTAACCCCTTCCCCGCTCATGACGGAGCCGCTCCGTCATGAGCCACGGTTGCCGTGTGCTCATGACGGAGCGGTTCCGTCATGTCACGGCCGTTGGCGGCCGCTCCGCCTACGCGGCGCTGTTTCCCCGCCTGTGCGGGGGGACAACGCAACTGGGCAGAGTCATGACGGAACCGCTCCGTCATGAGCACAGCTCAACCGTGGCTCATGACGGAGTGGCTCCGTCATGAGCACAGCACCACCGCGCTGCCCCCCCGCACCCCCCAGCGCTGCGGCGGAATTCCCGCCGCAGCGAAGGGGTTAATCTAAATGTCACACCTCTGGCCGACCTTGTCAGGAAACATGGTTTTGCTTTGGTTTCGTACGCTGACGACTCTCAACTCATTATATCCACCACCAATCAGCTCGAAACCACAGCGGGTAGATTTCATTCTTGTCTCACGGAGATGATGTCCTGGATGGGTCGCAGTTACTTAAAAATAAATACTGACAAAACAGAGGTGATGGAGTTTGGGTCGGGTCCGCCCCTGTGGAACCTATCGTGGTGGCCATCAGAGGCGTGAGAATGTCCATCCCCAGTAGAGAAGGTTAGAAATCTGGTTATTCTCTTCGTTAATAAGCTCAATTTCGGTGCACAGATTAACAGTCTCATGTCCTCGTGTTTCTTTCTCCTGAAGACGCTGAGAAAAGTTTTCCCTTTTATACCTCAGGAGTTACAAAAAACAGTGATGGTGCCTCTCTTTCTTTCAAAGTTGGATTATTCTAATGCCCTGTTTTTGGGGATCGACAAATTTCAACTGCTGAAATTGCAATCGTTACAGAATGCAGCAGCCAGGCTTATATTGGGCCTACGTAGAGGACAGCCCACCTCAGCCGGGATACGATCTCTCCATTGGCTGCCCATCAAACAGCGCATAGAATTTAAG
This sequence comes from Triturus cristatus, assembly GCF_964204655.1. Taxonomy (NCBI): domain Eukaryota; kingdom Metazoa; phylum Chordata; class Amphibia; order Caudata; family Salamandridae; genus Triturus; species Triturus cristatus. The sequence goes on from NC_140582.1 coordinate 410,070,821, forward strand.
CTTTTTTGAGCACACACCACACTGAAACAAAACTCACTCCGCTGTAATTCAGACGTCAAAGCACAGCTGGGTTGCATTCTGCTGCCCAGCTGGGAACCCAATGATGAAGCATGCTACCAACTAGGTTGGTGGGTGAAGGTTGTTCTTAAAAACCTATGAGGTTCTTGGCACTCCAATACTTCCAACAGAGTCTTCCTTGCTTAAGGATTCTATAGCCTTAAACAAGGCTATCACAAAAACATTTAAGCTTCTTTTCCGGCTTCTTTGTAATGCATCACCAGCCCAAATTAGGTTAGAATTTGGGTTATCTAAACATCTTATTGCAAGGAAAGGTCAATACATAAAGGTATGGAAAATAATAAAAACAAACATCTCAAATCCAATGTGTCAATCGCTTTTGCAAGAAATACAAGTAAATCAAAAATCACAGCATTGGAAGTATCTACAAACAGCTTTAGATGAGTACTCAGCACACGTAATTTGGAACATGTCTAAAATGCCAGAGTCTTAAAAAAATCTCATCAGCAAAACAACAAAACAATTATCGACGCTGAAGGACAAAGAATCCTTCTCAAAACGAGTGCACGTATGGATCATTTTGAACAAATGTAAAGTCTCTAAGGGCCTCATGTAGGTAAATATAATTTACCGATTCTTAAATACCGAACTTTACCGAATCGGTATTTATGAATCGGAAAGTTATATGTAGGTAATAATTCGGTAATAATTACCGATTCGGTAACATTCGGCATTAAAGAATCGGAATTTTCCGAATCGGTAAATACCGAGGTGGTATTTACCGAATCGGTAAATACCGAATCGGTATTTACCGAATCGGAAAAACGAAAACACATGACTGGATGAAACAACCAATCCTGTGCAACCACACCCCACCCAACCAGGAAGTGGCCACACCCAGGCAGGTGCACACAATCAACAGACCCTGGAGAGGCTGGGAGTGCAGAGGAGAGGCAGGGAGCCAGTGCCTGATTGTGCAGCTCAAAACCACTATGTCCAGCCAGAGGACACAGAGAGATGGAGGGGAAAGGAGGAGGAAGCAGAAATTCAGCCCTAGGGAACTCCAGGTGCTAGTGGAGGAGGTGGTGAAGCAGCACCAGAAGCTGTTTGGGAGGCAGTCCCTGCAAGTGCCAGAGTCAGAGAAGCGCAATATATGGCTGGGAATCCAGGCGCAGGTCAATGCGGTTGGAGTGACCCCCAGGGACATCGAGGTACTGAAAAAGCGCTGGTACGACCTGAGGATCGTCTCAAAGAGGAAGATGGGGGAAATACAGAAGGAGGCCAGCCGGACAGGAGGTGGAATAAACAGGGCACCTGCCCTCACCGAACTGGAGGAGCTGGTGGAGGCCACAATAGAGCACAAGAGCGTCGTGGGCCTTGGGGATGCCGACAGCTCTGCCAGAGCCGCCACCCAACAAGGTAAGACGAATGCACAGCAATGTAGCCCCCCCTACCCCTATCCCACATCCCCCATTGTGAAATGAGTATCCCACTCCAGTCCATGTGTTAGTGCAGACAGGCAATGCATTATGGGAGATTAAGTCAGGGAAACCCCAACAATGAACTGAATAGCACAGAACAACAATGCATGGTACACACATTAGCCAAAAGGATGCAAAGGACAATGTGAGAGTGTTACATAAATTTATTGTGATGCTAGCAATGCAGGGCTTCAGGTACACTGAGCTGATGTTGCATTTCTGTCCACAGATGTAACATCGCGCAGGACTGCACATGCTACAGGAGAGAGGGCACACCGGCAAGACAGGTCAGCTCTGGCCAGCACAAGTTCTGCCCAGGGAGCATTGCCACAGCCAGCATCACCACTACCACAGCCAGCATCACCACCACCACAGCCCGCATCACCACTACCACAGCCAGCATCACCTCAACCACAGCCAGCGTCACCTCTACCACAGCCAGCATCGCCACTCATGTTTGAGTCACCGGCCACATCACCGCCTGCATTTGTGAGGTCGAGGAGGCGTGCTGCTGCCAGGTTGCGAGCGTTAGACACCTCATCTGATGACAGCAGGGGCCCGGAGCCAAACACTATGCCCCAGGATGGGAGCCATGCCACTGTGCCCTCCACCTCACAGGGAGAACACACGGGTGCAAGACGGCGCCGCAGGTCGCGGGTTCAGAGTCCACCAGCAGACGTCGACAGCCATGGGGTCTTCTCGGGGCTCGAGGGCAACATGCTGAAGCAACAGCGCCTGCAAACAAAGGCAGTTATGTCAGTGCAGCGACATATGCGGGGACTGAAAACCACTTTTGTCAACATGGACAGGAACATCAGCGCAATGGCGGTGGGGATGGGTGACATGGCAGCGGGCATTCAGGACATGTCCCAGTCCATCAAGCTGTTGTGCAGCAAATATGATGCTGACAGAGCTGCACGGCGCCGGGAACGGCAGAGGAGGGACAGTCACACCAGGGCACTCAACCGGCTGGCAACTGCCACGTCACTACTCTGCCGGCGCTCTGTGTCTATGCAGCAGGGCCTGACACACTGCAGCAGCGACGTGTCTCGGGGGATGGTGCAGGTCACAAGTGCACTTGAGGTGCTATTGACTAGTCAGGCGGCCACAACTGGTGTAGGGGATGCTGCTGAAAGCATCGACACCAGCAGCAGGAGCAGCATAACACCCCCGGTCCCAGATACCCGCAGGAGCAGCAGGCGGCTTGGGGCTGGCACTAGTGAGGAGGCTCAATCCGTGCCATCCCACACTGTAGCGCGTGGCCGCAAGCATTAATGCAGCACCGCATAGCCAAAGACTATTGGGTGACGTAACCCTGGACTTACTACTTGTACTTACGCAATGTTGCCAGAATGGCATATTCTTGGTGTTGTGGCGTAGTGCCGCATTAAAACTACGTCATGACATACAACAACTGGCTGTGTCCCCTTACTTACTCAGAAATAGTTGCATGTGATCTCTGCCCGTCTCTCTCTCCCATCTGTTGCTGTTGGCACTCCAGCAGCGTTGGCCTCTGGCTGACCTGAATCATCCTCATTGTCCTCAAAATCTGTTAGTTCCACCTCTGTACCTCTCTCCGTGGCAAGGTTGTGCAGCATTGCACAAGTGGCAATGATCTTGCAACAGATGATGGGTGTGTACTGGCGTGCGCCTCCGCTCTTGTGGAGGCAGCGGAACCTGCTTTTCAATAGTCCAAACGTGCGCTCCACCACGTTGCGTGTAGATTTGTGTGCCACGTTATATCGTCTCTCACTCTGGGTTGCTGGGTGTAGGTAGGGAGTAAGGATGAATGACCGCACGGCATATGCACTGTCGCCTAGGTGAGTAAAAGGGAACCATCAGTCACATGCCTCAATACACTATGATTTGCAAGTTTCATGGGGCGTCACTGTTACTTACCTAGCAGGTATCCCTCTCCAAATTCTCCGGCAAGCAGTCGTGTGTAGATCCCACTGTTCTGGAAGATGTAGGAGTCGTGGGTGCTCCCAGGAAACTTCGCAACAATATCAGTGATGATGTTCCCTGCATCGCAGATTACCTGCACATTGATGGAGTGGGTGGACTTTCTGTTCCTGTAGATGTGCTCAGTGGCAGCTGGTGGGCAGATTGGGATGTGTGTGCCATCAATACAGCCAATGACATGGGGGAACTGTGCCATGTGATAAAAGTCAGTTTTAGTTTTCTGCAGTTCAGCCTGTGTGTTTGGGAAGCTGATGTAGTGGTGCATTCTCTGCATCATGGCATCCAGGAACTTCCTGAAGAAACGGGACAGGCAACTCTGGGATACACCGCCCACCGCAGCTATCACCCCCTGGTAACTGCCAGATGCGAGTAGATGTAGGCTGCAGAGCACCTGCACATGTGGTGGTATGGCATGCGCCCTTCTTGTTGGCTGGTCCAGGAGTGGGTGCAGGTCCCTGATCAGATCCATGATGGTTTGTGGGTGTAGCCTGTACCTTTCATGTATCTCTGCGTCAGTCTGTTGAAAGAGTGTGATGCGCTGTCTGTAGATGCGTTCCTCCCGTCTCCAAATCCTCAGACCTGCTGCCTGTAGACGTAGGCGCCTTGCAATGACATACAGAGCGGCCATGTTGTCCACGCTGTTGCATTTTGGGATTGCTTATATGCACTGTTGATGCTTACCACCTGCTTTCAATCTGTGTTAATTACCGACTCTTAATTACCGAATTTCATGGATTTCTTAATTACCGAATTTACCTACATGTCTTTTTCATATTTACCACTTCATATTTACCACTTCATATTTACCGATTCGGTAAATATGTATTCGGTAAATATGAATCGGTATTTTAGAAATCGGTAAATATGAATCGGTATTTACCGCTTCATATTTACCGATAAACTGGTTTTTGGCCTCCTACATCTCACTTGACTAAATACCGGTCGGTTACGGGATATTTACCGAATTTCGGCCGTTACCGACCGGTATTTAGCTACCTACATATGGCCCTAAGTCACAAACCTACCTAGTAACACCCTGGTCCATTAAACTAAAAACCGCCTTCATTAAAGCATGATTTGACCTTCTCCCAAGATCATCTCATGCAATGCCATGGCTGTGCACAATAAAACCCATGTCCTGTTGATTATGCAAAAAAGGAGAAGAAAACATCATTCATTTAGTTTGTATATGCCCAGACCTGATGGAAGAAAGAAGGAAGCTACTAAAGAATAATTGTAACGCCCGCGGATTTGGATCTTGCAGGCAAACACTTATAAGATGTTTTAAATCAACTGATATAGATCTAAACGCTGCTTTTGTTACATTTATGCTACTGGCAAAAAGGAAATTAGACTCATGTGAATAGAATGCAGTAAACCCAGACAACTGAACTTGTAGAATTACTCCCAAAGAGGATTTAAACCAGGTATGCATAATAGAAAATTTGCACAAAATGATTTGTATTAGAAAAGAAATGCACTCTCCTATATACCAGTAGTGGTGAGAAGGAATTAGGCACCTGTTAGTTGATAGAAACACAAGTGATGTTTACCTTGGTATTTCAACGAAGAGTTTTAGGTTTGTAAAATGAAAATTTGTTATTTCTTTAAATGTATCATTTTTAATGTTAAACTGTTTTATCATACTTGGTGATTTTAAATAAACAATAAAAAAAAATCTGACTTAGATTGGTGTAGGATTGTGTATTTTTGTTGTATTTTCGCTTTATTAATGTTTTAAAGGGTGCATAAATACTTTGCACATTGCTTCTAGGTTAACTCTGACTGCTTTTGTGCTATCTACCACACCGTTCAGCGCAGGTTAATTTGGGTTTTCTTGTGTTTCACCCTAACAGAGGTTGTGGTTGCTGCTTGAGTAGACTTTCACGCCCCTCAACCTGTAACTCAATTTCCGACAAGTTAGTTATCAGCATTGTCATCAATTATGTCATTGGACATGTCAGAAGGGATGAAGCCTGTGAGGTCATAAGCAAAGTTTGGTGGGAGTACAAGTTCTGTTTAGCTCAGTAAATGAAGTAGGGTCTATTTTTTTATCATATAGTACCCCAGGCCAATTCTGCCCACACCTGAGGCATGAGACCCTGATAAGCCCCCACCAGCTAGCATAAAAGGAATCTGTTAGGTTGACCGAACTGTCCCAGCTGTTCTTTTTCTTGCTAGGCCCAAAAGTGTCTCTTTCACAAGACATCTCCTCAGCGAGGTCCAGCTCCCCCGTGCCCCCCACTCCCTCGATGTGCTCTTCTTCTCTTACACCCACGTACATACCGCAAGAATAGGAAACTTCCCGAGCTACAAGAGACATCATGCAATACCTGATGGTGGGGGTCACTTGCCACCTGTCAATCTTTCATATTATTGTATTTGTTGCTAGCTTTGATGTAACCAAGGCATGCAAACATGGTGTGAGAATATGACCTATATCTTTCTAAATGTTCCTCTTTCTTATAAAAGTTTCCCTGAAGTGACGCAAATCCTGTTCAATAGATGTTCAATTTCATTATGTTTGATGGTCAAACATCCTGTGACCTTTTGGGAAACTTTTTGTAGCGTGGGTGTCACTTCTGTTTTCTTAAATGTTTCTGAGAAATGACCAAAATGCGTCATGTCCTATAGGTCAGAGGCACCTGATAATGTCGTCATTTTGTGGTCAATAGTTCATCATTGAAAGAGTATAAAGATCTGCTCCTCAGTCCATTCGACGGACTACCCCGCTTCAGTGACCCCTTGGGTCGCTAACGCCTGTGTGGTCTCCTTCAGCCATTTATCTAGCATCTTTGCTGAAGCTCTACTTGCTTATTGTACTTTGAAACTGTCTCTTTCTCTCTCCTATGCATTGCCCTTATTATAAAACAGTATTGCAATTACAAAGCAATAATGTTTGTTTCTCCTAACTTAACGCGTGTATTCCTAGCATTCAATTTCTATCGTTTACATGTCTATTTTGTCATAATTTTGCAGAAGCACCCCCGCAAATTAAGCTGCCTTGGTCCAGTGCCCCAAGACCATGAAATTTCACCCTTTCATTGCATTTAATGCACTTTGAGAATTGTAATTCGTGGATGGTTAGTTTTCTCATTTCAGGTCTGCCTTCTAGGCACTTGCACGTTTATTAAAATGTATTTGTGTTGCTATTTCTAATGGATTGAAATTTCTGAGCTAATGAATTGATGAATATATTTCTTTGGCTGGGCTAATGACTTAATGAATAAAAGTGCCACTTCAACGTAAGACCTTTGTTTTACATCAGTGTTCATTATTTTTAGATAAGCAGTGTTTGAGTGGCCCGTGACCACAACAGAAGGGAAATACTTACCCTTCATCAGGTGGCGATCATGAATCCATCGTGTGGACTGTTCCTACCTGTGGCGGACCTGGGACACTCTGGCGGACTGCCCACAGTCCGCCTTCTCTCCCCACTGTCGGCCATTGTGTGAGTCAGGGACGTTTTTCGTTTTTTTTCTTGAGTTACTCCGGTCCCTGGTATGTGTTTGTGAGGTGGGGGCTTTGGGGTCTCTCTGTCTGACTCCTCGATCCCCTGTAGCAGTCTGTCTTGCCATGAGTAGCACCCTCTATGTCTGTGTGTGGTCGCGGCTCTCGCCTTTGTTTTGGATAGGTACGGTGTCAGTTTTTATTGCATACGTCTTGTGGTTACATTTTCCTTGTGATTGCATTAGGTTGTTTTCGCTTTGTCTCCCAGCCCAGGTTCAAGTCCTGGTTCTAATTCTATTGTGTATTATATATCAAGGTTCCACTCCTCATTGTGGTTCGAGGTTAGAGTCCTCCATTGTGGTTCGAGGTTAGAGTCCTCCATTGTGTGTTCGAGGTTAGAGTCCTCCATTGTGTGTTCGAGGTTAGAGTCCTCCATTGTGGTTCGAGGTTAGAGTCCTCCTTTGTGGTTCAAGGTTAAAGTCCTCCATTGTGTGTTCGAGGTTAGAGTCCTCCATTGCAGGTTCGGAGTCCTCGTTGTGGTTATATTGCCTTTGCACTTGGCTTGCTCTTCTCGACTGCATTTACGCTCCATTGTCTTCCATCTGTATTATTAAAACTTTATTTTTACTGTACTGTGGTTAACTTATCGTGGTTGTGCTTTCTTGCTCGGGGTCCCTTTTCATTATGTGCTTTCTACATGGGGGCAACTTTCCTTGTGGTTTCCTCTCTCAGGCCTGGCAGCTGCCGACGCCTTTCGACTTCTCTCTCCACATTGTGGAGGGTGCCCTCTGCTCTTCTCCTTTTTCGGTGACTATCTCTCTCCTTCTCTCGGTTTGCGTTTAGAGTCTCTCCCTCTCTTACCTGGCTTATAGGACTTTCTCTTCCCTTTCTCTCACAGTGGTGCCACCGGATTTTGCTACTGTTTGCCTTGTATATATGTGTGTATTTCTCTCTTACGGCTGCAGTCTTCTTATGCTTTAGCGAGATGTAATACATAGGTTTCTAAACTGCGTTTAGTGTCTTTTGATCTGTTCTCAGTTTTAATGTCTTGGTTGCACGGGGTTAATTGCGCAACTCCACGTTGATTGTCTTCTTTTTAATTTGCTGTTTGTTACATATGTGTGGATTAATGTTTTGTCTGCTTCCTTGATCATCCCCCCACACGCTTCACCCGCCACGTTTTTCTGCGTGCTTGGCCCCATAGTAATAGGTCTTCCCACTTGCCTATTCAGTCAAGTGGTAGAAAGAGGGGGAGGAAGGCTTTTGCATGCATTTCTCGCCACAACACACTGCCACCTTTTTACGTTTTCTGGTTGCTATTATGACCTAGACTTGGCCCAGCATCAAATGATAGACCAGCCACACAAGAGAAAAAAGTGACATAATAAGTTGAGGTCACTGACTGCCATCCCTTACCGCCCAGAGCCCAATGATAGTAGACGTAATACCAGGTAAAATGGAGCTATTCCCTTTGATATCTTTGGATTATAGGCTTAACATGGTACATACAATGTTCTAGGGCCCACAATGTTAAAAGACTAAAAAATACTATCAATATAAGTAATATAGTTTCCTGGCAGAAAGGAAAATACTTTCAGTTTCAAATGCATATGAATATCTCTCTTTTTAGATGACCAATTATAATTCATAAAAGATTTTTTTTATAGACCTGATGAATATCTTTAGGCATCAATACTTCAATGTGCAAAATGCAAAGGCCGACCTGGTCAGCTAGATTCACGCTGAAGATTACACAAAATACGGCAGCCCCAAGATACTTAGTACAGAATTATTTACTCCTACCTGCGTCCGAATTCAGCAGCAGCCGAGACAGGCTCAAGCAATAGCCCGAATGCAAGCACCGATCCAGGAAGTACTGCCACAGAGCACACAGTTGGAGTTAGCTAATACATGACAGATTTTGAAATGTTGACCGATGTGAAAGGCAGTTAGTAACACTGGACTAAGAGCAAAGTAAATCTTTGAGCAAATGGTGATCATCAGACAGGATCAAATGATGGAATAGAATGCACACTAACTACACCCAATTTTCGTTTTGGATAAATATATAGGTCCAATACATTATTATAGGCCCTTAGGAGAAAAAGACTAGACTAGACTAGCAGATACGACGTATTACAGAACGTGCATGACACATAGAGAACGTGAGTCTGGGTTTGACTTCATGGTCACAGGTTCATGTGCTACGAGGTCTATTGAGCATTTTGAGGTGGATAAAAGGAGTACCATTGAGTTGAGGGAACAATAAGGATCTGCTGTTTAGTGTCAAAATACCATTCTAAGTGAACGTGCGCTTTGCAAGAAAGCCATGTTATTTTAAAAAAGGCCAAATATTTTTTGCATATTACAATTAAAGACAACACATGTTTTTAGATATTACGTGGTGTTGAAGGGTTAATAGATTTTTTCTTGGGCTGCCTTCAGAAGTAGCACTCCTGGCTGACTGCAGATTCTGGGCATTGAGCCAGGCAGGAAAGAGACTTCCTGTGGTTTGTAATGAACAGGAGATTGAGGGAGTTCATGTAAAAATATGTATGTATACGGTTGGAACACGGAGAGCTGTGTAAAGAGAAATAAATTGCCTAGGATCACACGATTTGGTAAAAGGAGGCAGCCGTGATTAAATACAGTGTTTTAGGTTTCACGTTATGCAGTTTAGTGACTGGGTATGTTGTGGAATATGTTAAAGAACAGTATGCATGAAGTAAGCAATGCTCAGAATCTCAATATTGTCAGAATGAAATGTGTAGCTTTAAAAAGGCCTTTTACAAGTACATTTGCAGACTTTAGAGGTGGTTGCATATATTTTGCAGTTCGACCACTATGAGTTTCCTCCTATCTCCCATCTCCTGGAAACTGTTTAGAGTACAATGTTTTGGTTCTTCGTTCGCTTTCGGAGTTAATTGATGTTTCAAGGTTTTTGCAACATTATTTTTTTAGTTCTTCCCTGCGTCCCCAAGAAGTGTACTGGATTTCCTGTCTTCGGTATATTTGCATAGATAAGCTCAATATTATTGTTTTCATCACCTCTTGTTTGGTTAGAAATAAAATATAAGAGGGGAGTAAGATTAGATCCCTTAGATTTCATCTATAGGCAGACTGCAACAGGAAAGAGTTGTCAATTTCCCACACGTTTGGATCACGGCTGGACCATGTGTCCATTATGATATTAAAGCAGCAACAACTCTCAGCAATGACTGAACGGACTGCTTAAAAATAAAATAGGCAAAATAAGCGCCACAATTGAGGGAAATAAATAAATAAAAATTAAGAGAAAGCAAAATAGTTTCTTGCCCATTGATCACTCTGTTTTCACTCACGAATATTCCAGTATTCTGACCACCATCTTCACAAGCAGATATATAGAATGGCACTAGGTATATTGCATTCTGGAAGGGTTTTGCCCACTTGAATGGCGCAAGGAGAAGTACTATTTTATATGTGTATCTAAAAGAAATAATGTGTATGTATATTAATGTTTTTCATTTCTAGATTCTTCAGAGTTGAAGAGAATATTGCTGTAACAAATTAGATTGTAAGGTGGAATGTGCTAAAATTCATTCTAATGTAGTGCATTCACCAGGGACTACAATGGATGGATAATATATCATAAGATTAAATTTATGTATTGAGGTTTATTAATGAGAATATGAGTATATGTCAATACAGAAGGACAGTGCGCATTGAATAACAGTGCTTCGTATTATAATGTTCTAAGGATAGAATGTTTACAGATTTAAATATGTCTTTTAGTATACAGGTCCAGTCTTTAAGGTTGTTTGCAATTAGATTTCAAGATTTAAAGGATTGGCACAGTTTGACAACTATGAGTATTTTGATTCCCAAATGTGTTACTGTGACAGAGATTTCCAACTATGTTTGCTGTTGGGACAAGCTGTAGTACAATGTTTTAATTCTTCTTTTGCTTTTGGAGATAATGGATTTCTTATTAAAGTGTTGTATAGGGATGCCAACATACAGCATGCATCATTAATAGCACAATTATTGCGAGGCCTGTTGCTATTAAAGAGAGTTTCAATTGTAGAATATGCTGCACACACCTCCTCCAAGGACTTTGTATTAAGAGGTAAATAATTTATTGATGCAGATGTATAAAAGGAATAGCATTAACTGGTTGTGAGTACACAAGGGTTCAAATTGCTTCTACTGCACATGATACCATGATATAAAGATAAAGGATGATGATATGTTCTATGTCCCTAAGTATATTATTGGAAGGCGTGGAAGAAAAGGAAGAATGGGGAGGATGAAGGCAAACAGAAGAGGGAATATGTATAGGTCCAAATGGAAAGATATGTTTACCAATGATAATGCTTGCTCGCATGGCCCGACTTTTTCATAGTTCATCACTTGTAGGACGTGATGGGATGATCAGACTGTTTTTCTAAATGCTGATACAAAGGTTAAATTGGAAAAGGTACTTCCATTGCCCCAGGCCACTTCCCTTACCGACATGAAATGGACTTCATCAACATACCACCCTACTCAAACTACAAGTACGTGTTGGTTATTGTGTGCACGTTCAGCAAATGGACTGAGGCATGGACTGAGGCATACTGATCCAAGAACTGCAATGTACAAACTATTGCCAAATGCCTCCTGAAAGAGTTCATACAGTGCTTTAAAGTACCTATGCTTTTAGATTCTGACAATGGACCGGCGTCCATCTCACATGTGATTGAGGGGTTGTGCAAGGGGCGAGGAGCTACACAGAAACTACATGTCTTCCACAAAAAGAACAAAGTGGGGATGGTATCCCAAGCTCATCCTGAAGGGTTGCACGTGCTACACAGAAGAGAAAGGAAGAGTGTGTAAGCGGGCCCCAAGGATACATCACCTAAAGAACGTCTGGGAACATCAACGCCCCAACCCCTCAGTCTACAAGTTGTGACAACGAGACATCTTTACCTTCTTCATCGCTTTGTTTTCTTCATTTTTGAAAGTGCCTAAGTAATAGAAGTGCTTATAAACGTCTCAAATTTGTTTAAAAAAATGAACAAGAGGAGGGAATGAAGCAGGGTCTATTTTTTTATCATAGAGTACCCCAGGTCAATTCTGCCCACACCTGAGGCATGAGACCCTGAAAAGCCCCCACCAGCTAGCATAAAAGGAATCTGTTAGGTTGACTGAACTGTCCCAGCTGTTCTTTTTCTTGCTAGGCCCAAAAGTGTCTCTCTCACAAGACATCTCCTCAGTGAGGTCCAGCTCCCCCGGTCCCCCCACTCCCTGTATGTGCTCTTCTTCTCTTACACCCACATAGATACCGCAAGAATAGGGAACTTCCCGAGCTACAAAAGACATCACGCAATACCTGATGGTGGGGGCCACTTGCCATCTGTCAATCTTTCATATTATTGTATCTGTTGCTAGCTTTGATGTAACTAAGACATGCAAACATAGCGTGAGAATATGACCTATATCTTTCTAAATGTTCCTCTTTCTTATAAAAGTTTCCCTGAAGTGACGCAAATCCTGTTCAATAGATGTTCAATTTCTTTATGATTCATGGTCAAACATCCTGTGACCTTTTGGGAAACTTTTTGTAGCGTGGGTGTCACTTCTGTTTTCTTAAATATTTCCGAGAAGTAACCAAAATGCGTCATGTCCTATAGATCAGAGGCACCTGATAATGTCGTAATTTTGTGGTCAATAGTTCATCATTGAAAGAGTATATAGATCTGCTCCTCAGTCCATTCGACGGACTACCCCGCTGCAGTGACCCCTTGGGTCGCTAACGCCTGTGTGGTCTATTTCAGACATCTATCTAGCATCTTTGCTGAAGCTCTACTTGCTTATTGTACTTTGAAACTGTCTCTTTCTCTCTCCTATGCATTGCCCTTATTCTAAAATATTATTGCAATTGCAAAGCAATAATTTTTGTTCCTCCTAACTTAACGTGTGCATTCCTAGCATTCAATTTCTATCGTTTACACATCTATTTTGTCATAATTTTGCCGAAGCACCCCCGCAAATTAGGCTGCTTTGGTCCAGTGCCCCAGGACCATGATATTTCACCCTTTTATTGCATTTAATACACTTTAAGAATTGTAATTCGTGGATGGTTAGTTTACTCATTTCAGGTCTGCCTTCTAGGCACTTGCACATTTATTAAAATGTATTTGTGTTGCTATTTCTAATGGATTGAAATTTCAGAGCTAATGAATTGATGAATATATTTAAATGGCCGTGCTAATGACTTAATGGATAAAAGTGCCACTTCAACGTAAGACCTTTGTTTTACATCCGTGTTCATTATTTTTAGGTAAGCAGTGTTTGAGTGGCCGGTGACCACAACAAAAGGGAAATAGTTACCCTTCATCATGAACTCTAACTGGTTAATTTCAGTGTTTTTCTTTTGAGTTTATAATGTTATGTCATAGCTTACATTTTTACCTAACTATAACGTATAACGTCACTTTAACCTTGGGATTTTTCTGTAAATTTCTGAGTTTAAAAAAAATGTAAAATAAGATAATATTAATGTACCTAACTATAATGTTACTTTAGCCTTTGGTTTTTCAGTGAATTTCTAGGCTTTTTAAACATAAAGTAAGATCTTCTTACCATACCCAACCTCTTGTGGGCAATCAATCCATAGCTGCACACTGCTTGATAGTGTGCGGCGTGAAGTTGAATTTATTTTTCCAGTCTCTCGGGAGCCCCTTGGGAGTCCTGCAAGACTGTGGCTATCTCAAAAAACATTAATTAAAATAAATTGGGGGAGAGCTTGAAAAATCAGAGGGAGGACGTCACCTGGAAGCTCACCGATTTAGAAAATCGAATGAGAAGGAACAACCTTCGCACTCTTGGGGTACCGGAAGGTCTTGAAACATCAGACGTGCATCAGTTTGTGGTAGAGCTATTTATTGAAGCATTTCCGGATCTAAAGAGCTGGGACTGGAACTCTGAAATATTAAGAGCCCATCGCTTCCCCTTCAAGCCACGACAGCAGCCAAATCAAGATAATGTGTTACCCCGCGCCATACTGATCTCTTTCAACAACTTTCTGGCTCGTGAAGCAGTCTACAATGTAGCCAGACCTAACCGGAAGAGAAAGGGAAAGGGTCAGGAATTTTTTGTTAGGCCAGACTTCTGCCAGGCTACAGTTGAGCGAAGATGGCAGCTTCGCTCATTAATGCCTCTGTTTCAGGCAAAAGGCGCCCAAGTATTTCTGCTCAACCCGGCAAAACTAAAAATATTGTATCAAGGAAAACAATTTTTCTTTTTATCAGAAATTCAGGTCAAAGAATTCCTAAAAACATTATAATCAGTTGCTGTTTTCTGGGATGTGTACTCTTGGGGCCAATAATCATATGACCAAAATCTATTAATTTCTTTCTTTTTGGGCTAGTCCAGCTTAGGCATGCTATCATTATGTATGTGCTGGTGCATACCGAATTCTTTGGGATATTTACAGGGGAGCCCTCCTGCTCCACATCACTAGGGACCACTGGTCCTTTCGTCGTGTTTAAGGGGTTGGGGAGGGGGGTTGCTCAGGGTGGTTTGGGGGTGGAGAGGGGGGAGGGGGGGCTGGAAGGGGGAGAAAAACTTAACTTTTTGTTTAGTCTAAACGATGTAAGTTTGGCATGTTTTGTAAGCACAGTACAATTAAGTGGAGGCAAGTCCTTTTTTCTAATTTGTTATCTGAATGTTAAATTTAGTAATGATCCTATTATATCGAGGGAAGCAACAATAGTTAGCTATGGCTAGCTCCTATCTTCGCATAGCCACCATCAATATATGTGGGCTCAACGATAAGAATAAAAGAAGAAGGGCACAAGAAGACTTTAAATTTTTTGGGGTAGAACTGCTATGTTTGCAAGAGACGCATATTTCCAACAAAGATTGTAATTTGTTAGATACTCTAGGGTTTAAGAGATTAGCACACACTACTCAGGACTGCAGGACAAAAGGAGTCGCTGTGCTATCTAGAAATAACAGTTTGAGTTGTGATCGTAAAAGCGTGGATAAAATGGGTAGATGGACCCTTATGGTTATCAAGTGTGGATCGGGGTACCTTACTCTGGGCTCGGTCTACTCCTCAGTGCTAGATGATCCTTCAGTCTTGAGATTCTTATCTAGTGAGCTCCCGTCCTGGCCAGAACCCTATATATTATGCGGTGATTTAAATATTAACGGGGCTAAAAATGTTGTTAGCACCGGAACCAGCGATCGTAAACCACAAGTGCGCAGGGCATTAAACGATCTAATAACCAATATGGGGCTTATAGATGTTTGGCCTAAATTAAGGGGTATGGATCCAGGTTTTACCTATTATTCAGCCCCCCATCAAAAATGTGCCAGGCTGGACTACTTTCTGGTTTCACCATCGTTGGTAAAGGATGCAAAAATAAAACTACTCCCCAGGGTTCTATCTGATCATAACCCACTGATCTTTGAATTCCCCATTGATGGTATGGTAAATAAATTCAAAAAATGGTCATTTGAAAGGGCTATACTTTTAGATCAAGACTACAGAAACTATATGAGAAGTAGGATAGGCGAATTCTTTAGTATTAATAAGGGTACGGCTTCTCCAGGAGTGGTCTGGGACACCTTTAAGGCCTGGATACGAGGGGAGACTATTAGCTTTGGAGCGGGTAGAAGGAAAAGATATATTGACCAGGTGAAGAGTTACTATCAGAAACTTTCCCAGCTCGAGATCGAATTAATAGCAAAAATAAGAGATAAAATTGAATCAACGGAAATTTTGGATTCCATTTTAGTGATTAAATCAACTTTAAACGATCTCTACCTAAACAAGCTTGCAGGTTTATATCTAGTTAAGCAGCAAGAATGCTATGAATATAGTGAATCTGTTGGGCGACTACTTGCAGTCAGGACTAGACAACAAACTTCTGCCCGACATATAAGTCAAATAAAAAATATGAATGGCGCCTTAATTTCCGACGAGGATGAGATTAGAGACTCTTTTAAAGATTTCTATAGGACCCTATACGCTGCAGATATGATTCCTAGTGAGGGCTGGGATCCTATGCTTTTGCCTAAAGTAAAATTGGCAGACGGGGAGGTGTGCCATCTCGAAGCAGAATTCTCAGATAAAGAACTCCAGAAGGCATTATATGATCTACCATCATCTAATGCCACCGGTATCGATGCCATACCACTAGAATTTTACAAAACTTTCTTTAAGGAGCTAAGTACGGAGCTTCTCGATCTCTTTAATTCTATCAAGGGGGGAGATACACCGCCGGCCACTTGGGGCTCGGCAAATATTGTCATTTTTAAAAAAAAAGATAAGGACCCGTTAAATATGGGTTCCTATAGACCTATAACACTCCTAAATAGTGACGCTAAGCTATATTCTAAGATCCTTGCCTGTCGTCTTAAAAGAGTTATGCCACGATTGGTCTCCCGGTGGCAGCACGGATTTATACAGGGAAGGGGGACAGAGGATCATATAAGGAGACTCATTACAATGTTTGATGCCTCTGATGTCTTAAAACTCCCATTAGCAGTGGCCTTCCTAGACGCTGAAAAGGCATTTGATCGTGTTTCCTGGAACTACCTATGGAAATGCCTTAAAGCTAATAACTTAGGAGAAGGCTTTATGAGGGCAATGCAGGTTCTTTATTATAAACCGTCAGCGCAGGTACAGATCATGGGAGCCCTCTCTGAAACCTTCCCTATAGAACGAGGGACAAGACAAGGATGCCCATCTTCGCCTCTGTTATATGCATTATATATGGACCCATTTCTTAGGCTCTTGGAGGCTTCAGAGAATATTTCCCCCTTTAGTCTAAATTATATGGATATTAAAATTTTGGCATATGCCGACGACGTCGCCGTTGTCACGTCGGAATTATCCACTGCATTGCCCGAAGTCGAAATGCTGGCCGAGAAGTTCGGCCGAATTTCTGGCTACAGGCTTAATAGGGACAAAACCCAGATTGTAGTCAATACATTTATGACCTTTACAGACGATAGAATAGTGGAGGAGGCGGTGTACCTTGGTATCCGAGTCAGGGCTAAAACTGAGGAGGTAGTAGAGGCAAATTTAACTCCTATTATACATAAAATTAAGAAAGACACGGGTCGATGGGATAATTTGAAGTTATCTATTATTGGGAGGTGTAATTTGATTAAAATGGTAGTCCTACCGAAATTATTATATATTTTCCGTACAATACCTCTGGAAATACATAATATGTGGTTTCAACAGATTGAGCGAGAGATAGCGAGATTCATCTGGTCTTATAAAAAAACGCGTCGCGCAAATTGTTTTTTAGCATTACCAACTGAAAGAGGTGGACTTGGACTACCAAACTTTAGATTATACTACCTGGCGGCGTCACTCAAGTACTATTGGCCCCTGCTTCGACCTGACGATAATAGAACTATGATATCAAATGCTCTGCCCACTATATATGAGATGCTAATGGGCCCGGGAGTACGTGGCTGTCTTTTAAAAATGTATGAGCCCAGTTACTACAAAAGAACCCGATTTAAGACTCTGATTACTGCATACCAAATCTAGACTAGGGTCAGAAAAAAATTAGGTATGGGTAGGTTTAGTAGATATACCCCTTTTTTTGACAATAGCCAGGTCTCTGAAACACTGTTGGACGGTTACTTTGACCGGTGGATAAGGGCCGGTGTCCGTAATATAGCAGACCTGCTTGATGGAGATCAGCTAGCCTCATTCGAAACAATTAAAAATAGGTTTAATCTTACTAATAGTGATTTTTTTAAGTTCTTACAAATAAGGGATTTCATTACTAAGAAAACCGGAGGCATAACCGGGTTTACTGCGATTCCTCTGCTAGAGGCTATTATGGGTAGGGATCCCCCCACAATTTCGAAGTTTTATGGGATACTCCTGGCAGGGGTGCCTGATGATATTGAAAAGCATTCTAATAAATGGCAGGAAAGGCTCGAGATTACTGATTCATGCTTGGAAAGCGCTATTGTATTAGCCAATACTGTATTGTCTACAGCTAATCTTCGTGCACAATGTTTTAAAACATTTTTTGATCTTTATATTACTCCTGCCAAAATCATTAAATGGGGTGGGTCGGACGGTACCCATTGTTTTAGATGTAAATTTTTGGGTGCAGACTTGGTACATATTTTTTCCACTTGTCCGGAGCTTGAGAAACTTAGGCTGGAGGTCACCACATTTTTGCAATATGTTCTGAATAGAAGGGTATTGTTATCCCCCCAACTTATGTTACTCGGGATTTCAATACCTGAGGACAAGTGCAAGGAGTTTCTTTTTATTGGGATGTCTATACTTAGATTATGTATTGCCTCCTCGTGGCTTGATCCACAACCTCCTACATTCGGGCAATGGAAAATGCGTCTGCTACATGTATTTCACCTGGAGAAGGCTCTCTATGCTCAAAAGGGGAAGAGAGGGAAACTCAAGGGACTAAATATTTGGAGACCACTTACTGATTGGGTGAATGATCTAAACAACAAAAGTTAAATTCCCGATCGGCTCTTAGCCCGGTTTTCTATCTCCTTTTTTTTCTGGCTTGTCTTTTTTCTTTAAACTTGCTTTATAATTATCCTGAATTGTTTATATTGTATACCACCATTCTGTACGTGCCTGCATTCCAAGTAAGGTTGTAATTCAGTTTTTTTTCAATAAAGGTTTTGAAAATCAAAAAAAAAAAAATAATTGGGGGCTGGGGGGTCAGGGGGTGAGGGTACTCCTATTGTGACCCTTATATGGTATTTTTTTTAAACATTTTCAGGATAGTCTCCTAGTCCTGCAATGGCAGCTGCAACCTTTCTGTTCACATTCTGTCCACCCAATCAGATCGCTCACTCCCACAAAATGCCCTCAGCAAATCAGAAGGCTTGAATATTTAAGTTTCAGTCCAACTGTCAGCATATATACATTTTGAATATATGAATTGTTAATTTCTTAAAAAATATTGAAAGTATTTACACCGAAACACAAAAGCACACTTTCTAGGCCAAGATAATGTTTTCTGCCCAATTTGGTGTAATTTTGTTCTGCTTTTTCGGCTAATATTCATTTTAAAATTACATGAAGAAATTGCCTTTTGAGACTTGTCTTTTCTCAGCCCCCACTTGACAGATCACCCTGAAACTTTGCAGGAAGGTGCTGAGATAGATGAACTTTTTTTGGAAACGTCTCGTCAAATGGTGCCAAAGTTATTAGCAAAACAAAAAACTCTCTTCCTATGGAAAATCTGAGCTAACTGTAACTACATAACTGCACAGTGTCGGCAATCACTGTGATATATACATATACACTGAAAAAACAGAGGTTACAGTGACCCTATAGTTAGTAAATAGTCTTTAAATAACCTTAGAAATTTACAGAAAATAAAGTCACAGGGATTTTAGTTAGGCTCACTTTTTACTTGTACAAAACCATAGAAATTCAGCAGTTATAGTTACCTGAGCCAACTATAACTTACACCCCCACAATGCATTACTTATGACCTCACATATTACATCACTAATGACATGGTCAGTAACATTGCTGATGACATCACTGATGACATTTCAAATGACATCACTGATGACATCATCCACAGAACCACTCACACCCCCATATAACCTCTTGAACGCCCACACCCACACAACACTCACATACCCATTCACAAACCTACACAAGTATTCACACACCCACTACCTGTTCCATGGAGCCACTCTCACACCTACTCACTCACTCATACAGCCACTCACACAACCATTCACTCACCTAAACAGCCACTCACACAACTAGTCACCCACCCACAAAGACACTCACACAACCATACAAGCACCCATACAGTTACTCACACACAAATATTGTCAGGATTCCTGCCACAGCTCACCTCCCTTGACTATCATAATATACCGGCATGACTCATATCATTCCTCCCAACACTTATGAATGAACAAACATCTTGTACCCTGACTTTTGACCATATTACATTCTGATGGTAATAGCTAGCTGCAGCTAGTGGTCCCCAGTTTGTTTAAAAGGGATTAGTAGCCTATACAAATGTTTTACCATGCATATACAAGGTCAGGTTTCAGGAGCCACAGAAACATCCAGAAAATCCACCAGAATAAACATCAAGCAACCGGCATAGATAACCTTAAAGTGAACCTTTCAGAAGACAGCCCTCATCACCTTAATCCCCTGCACCTCTTCCTTGGCCTAAGCAATTAGAACGTGACCGTGGTGAACATTCTAAAACACCTTCTAGAGGCAGCCTCATCAAGTTAATTATCTTCACCTGTTCCTTGTTACAAACAATTCGAATGTGACCTCTGTGAACATTCTAAAGCAGTCTTATTTAAAGACCACCCACACTCCTCCCCTACGCTTAGTCTCTTTGCCTGCCACTTACCTGTTTCTCTGCTTCCAGGGCTCTGTCTTGCCAGCTCCCTTGTTCCTTCCACTTCGACCTCACTGCAAAGGACGTCCCACATTAGTTTCGCACCTGGGTAAAGAAACAAGAAGAAAAGGAGAGACGCATTAACTGACCTGATTTTGCTACGCACTGAGCTCAGTCGCAATGTCACACTTGCTGACGAGGTAATCAGTATTTTTGTTCAACTTGCACATTCTGTTGGCAGGGCTCTGCCAGAAAGGACTTGGGTGAAGCTAACCCTGTCCAAATTAGCTTGTGGGTTTGATACTGGAATCATACTCACTACAGTTTCAAATCTTTGGTGAAGGAACCTCTATGGACTATCTAAAAACAACTGACAACAAAACTAAAGGTTGGTTGAGATATTATAACCTTTTATGAGGTTGATACCTTAAAAGATATAGATAATACTAAACTAGAGCTTTATTATTTGTTTGTTTATTAGATAATATATCTGCCGGTACCATTCATCAGACTGGTGTGAATGCCTGCTGCATTGTTTTTTTTTTGTTTTTTTTTTGAAAAACCTTTATTTCAAAAATCAGGACACAGCTATTCAGCCGACAGCCCGAAGGTTCGGCAGCATTGAGAGTTAGATACAGTGATGTGTCCCCAGTACAGTACAAAGAGTAGTGTAAAGGTCCAATTTTAGGTAAACACAAAAAAACCCACAACAAACCCCAGCAAGGCAAGAACATTGAAAGCCCATGGTGAAAGCCCCCAGGGGAGGCCGGACCCCACTCATCTACTAGTTACAAGACAGTGTACGGAGGAAGAAGGGGGACAGCAGAGGCCCAAAACGGTTCCTAAAACCAAACTGTGCTGGAAAGAAGGTCAGGGGGAAAGCTGTTCCTCGGGAGGTTTCAGATCCGGGGCAAGACATATTCCCCCCCTGTATTGGTTCCACCGCCCCCAGATGGCATGCCACTTCCGGGGGCGACCTCTGGAGCAATAGACCGTCTTCTCCCTAAACATGCTCCAGTCCATGTTCTCTTTCCACGCGGTCAGTGTAGGGGGTCCCGAGGAGCCCCACAATCGCGCGATATCCCTTTTAGCGACCATGTTACCCAGAGTCACCCATTGGGTCTGCGCCTCATCGAGGTCAGTGGGCCCCCAGACGTTCAGGAGGCAGCACCGCGCCTCCGGCTGCACAGCAATGCCCGTCACCTCCCCCATAACTGCATGGACTCTCCTCCAGAACTCCACAATGACACCACATTCCCAAATGATGTGCAGGAAAGTACCCACCATACCACAACCCCTCCTGCACAGGCCGTCCTCCGAGAATCCCATGTGGACCAGCCTTGGCCCCGTCACATACACCCGGTGCAGTATTTTAAGCTGCACCAGCCTCAGACGCGACGGGATCGCAACCTCCTTAGGAGAAGAAACCGCTGACTGCCAGTCCTCATTATCCAACTCAAGGCCATCCCTAGTCCACTGTTCTCTCAGCCCCAAAAGCATGTCTGCCCGGACGTTAATCAATTTCTTATATATGAGCGAGATCGTGCTCTCGGGCATATGACCATCAAGGACCCGGTCCTCAAGGGGAGAGGACTCCGGCACCTTCTCACCCTCCACGAGGACTGATCGGAGGGCGTGGCGCAGCTGGATATACCTGAAATACTCGGAGGGCCCCAGCTCATACTCAGTCTGCAACTCCTCGAAGGACTTCACCCTCCCCTTATGCAGCACATCTCCCACCTTGGATATACCTATCAGGTCCCACTTATCAAAGCCCTTCGTATGCCAGAGCCTTCCCAATCTCTCCGATTCAAACAATGGGGTAGCGAGGGTGAGCCTATCCTTCCAGCCCAGCGAGTCAGTCGCCATCTTCCACACACGCACCGCCACACCTGTGGGCCCCGTGAGGGACGAGTCTAGGGACCGCGAATACATACCACGCCCTGTAGTAGTTGCCACCACGCAGCAACCACCTGTCCATGGCATACCCAGGGCTGAGGGCGGGGCCATAAAACCCATGGTTGATCGCACTCAGCTGCGTGGCCCAATAGTACCGTCGGATGTCTGGGAGCGCAATGCCCCCATCGTACCACGGGAGCGTCAACTTTGCAATAGCTATTCGCGGCCTCCCATCCCACAGCAACGTCCGTTGGAGGCCTTCGACCTCCCGAAAGTATTTGGCCGGTACCCAGTCCAAAGTGTTCTGGAGGGCGTAGAGGAAGCGGGGAAGAGACATCATTTTGAACAGGGCCGCACGCCCAACAAGGGAGAGCGGCAGCCTCCGCCAACCTTCAACATCTCGCCTCAAGCATGCCAGGGGGGGGAGCAGATTCTTCTCGTAGCGCACAGCAGGGTCCATGGATATAAAGATCCCCAAATACACGAAACCCTGCTGGGCGACCTGTATCGAACATGTTCTAGGGATCGGTGGGACCTCGCCACTAAGAACGTACAAGTACGATTTGCCCCAATTAATAACGAGCCCCGAGTTCCTACCGAACGATGCGAGTACGTCACAGACCACTATAAGTGACTTCTTAGGTGAGGCAAGATACAACAGGATGTCATCGGCATAAAGCGAGATACGGTCCTCGTGATCAGGCGACCACCGAAGGCCCCGTATATCCGGGTGCCAACGTATCCACGCAGCCAACGGCTCAAGGGCGAGGGCGAACAACAGAGGCGACAGGGGGCAACCCTGCCGAGTACCCCTACCAAGCCGAAACGGAGTAGATGCCCGACCATTCACCACAACATTCGCTAGCGGCCCCTCGTACAGCAACCTAACCCAACTCACGAATCCGCGACCAAAACCAAACTTGGCCAGCACGGCCCATAAGTATGCCCACTCCACCGTGTCAAAGGCCATCGTGGCATCAAGAGACGCCACAATAGCCGGTTCACGCAGCGTGCCCGCCCTGGCGATGACGCCATGAAGACGCCTAAGGTTTAATGCTGTGTTTCGGTGCGGGATGAAGCCGGATTGATCCGGGTGGACCAAGTCGCCAAGTACCCTAATCAAACGGGTCGCCAGGAGTTTAGCCAGAATTTTCGGCTCAGCGTTGAGGAGTGAGATGGGCTGATAGGAGGCGCACCTATCTCTGGGTTTACCCTCTTTATGTATGACCACGATCGACGCTAGCCGCTGATCCAACGGAAGGATCCCATCCCCCCGCGCCTCCAAAAACATGGCGCGCAGGTGAGGGGCGACCCTATCCGGGAACAGCTTGTACAGATCGATCGGCAATCCGTTCGGTCCAGAGGCCTTACCCGAGTTTAACGCGCGAATAGCCCCCGCCACCTCGTCAACCGTTATGTCACCATCCAAATCGTCCCTATCTATGTCAGAGAGGCAGGGCAACTCGATATCACGGAGGAGATCCGATGAGTCCTCGGGCGGCCTGTCCGACACAGAGGAATAAACCCTACGAAAATACTCCGCGAAACACTTCACAATCCCCTCAGGTTCCACAATCGCCTCTCCCCTCTCTCCCGTCAACTCTGGCACCACTCTATTGACCCGTTCTTTCCTGTCCAACCACGCCAGGAGTTTCCCTGCCTTATCACCAACATCATACAGGCGGCCCTGTTGTTCCCTACTGAGGGTCTTAGCGGCGTTCGTCACCAGGTCCCTATACTCCGTCTGCTTCAAGCAAAGCTCATGCAGTGAGGACTCTGTAACCCCCTCCTCCATAGCCCCCTCAAGGGCCGCGATCTCCTCCTCTACCTGCCGTACCTCGCCATCCCTCCGACTCTTGGCTGCCACCACCAGGGAGAGGGCTTCCCCCCGAAGCACGGTCTTAAAAGCTTCCCACAGCGACACCGCCGAGTCCACGGTTCCCAGATTGTCCTTGAAGTAATTATCTACCTTCTTTACCAGGGCGCTGCGCATCTTGGGGTCTCGGAAATACCATGGGTTGATGGGGGCCACCCTCCCTCCTCCCGCCCGACCTAGATCCAGCCGGATCCACACTGGCGAGTGGTCAGAGATACCGCGTGCCATGTGCCTCGCCTCGGATACCAACGAGGCATGTGCGGCAAGAGTGAGCAGGTAGTCAATCCTGGAGAGGCTACCATGCGCCCCGGAGTGGAACGTGTATTGACTCTGTGTGGGGTGCCGGAGCCTCCAGCAGTCTATCAGACCAAGCGTGTCTAGGAAATCTGGAAGCCATTTCTGAGCCCCCCCTGTGTCCCTGGGCGGGTATCTATCCAACATTCCGGAGCCCACAGCGTTGAAATCCCCTCCCACTACCAGCATACCCCCCGGGAGAGTCAGCAAAGCCCTGCCCAGATCAGCAAATGTGGAGGCCTGCAGGGCCGGCGGGACATAAACCGAAACCAAAACCAAAGTCCTTCCTTCCCACCGCCCCGCCACCGCCACAAACCTCCCCCTATCGTCGACAATGGTGGAGTCCACCTCAAAAGGCAACGATGCTCTAACTAGGATGCCCACACCCCTGGACCCAGAAGAGAATCCCGAGTGTGCAATGAATTTATACCCCTTCCTATTCAGGGCATAGCACGTATTACCTATGAGATGCGTCTCCTGCAGCAGGGCAACATCTGGCATTGAGCGTTTCAAAAATTGCAAAACAATCCCCCTCTTGATGCGATCCCCCAAACCATTAACATTCCAGCTTATAACACTTAAGCCTCTACCCCCCCATCCTCAAACGGAAAGAGGCCCACCCCACACCCGAGGAGCCACCATGGAACAGCCCTGAGGATAATCATCATGCCTTGCAGAAATAAACCCCCCAACAACAAACTCCAAATCCCCGAAACTCCCCCCACCCTGCACCCCTGCTGCAGCTTACAAAGCCCCCCCAACTTGCAGTGTGCCTGTCGCCCTACAAAACCAAAAGTCTACAAAAAGTACCCTAAGGGAGGAAAAGAGCACCCCTCGTCCTCCCGCAACCCTCCACAGTTACTGCACTCTGTTCAATTTCCCAAGTATAGTCAAATCAAGTCAGGCCGGCTCTGAGATATCAGCCCTGTCCATCCCGGCCACTGTCTCCATGCTCGGCTGTGTCGTCCCCCGTCCGTCGCCGGGGCAAAGCGTCCAGCCATTCGTCGGCCATAACAGGAGAGTCAAAAAAGAATGTCCGATCTTCGTGCACCACCCGTAGTCTGGCAGGGAAAATCATGGCATACTTCAGATCCAGTTCCCGAAGCCTCCGCTTCACCCCCAGGAAACTCTGTCTCTGTCTCTGCACCTGCTGGGTGAAGTCCGGATAAAAATTCACCGACGCATTCTGGAAAGGAACTGGGCCCGCCACCCTCGATGCTTGCAGGATAGCGTCCCGATCTCGAAAATGAAAGAGCCGGGCGACAATCGGCCGCGGCGGGGCACCTGCTTTGGGCCGCCCGCCCGGCACCCTATGGGCCCTTTCCACCGCAAAAAACTTTCCAAGGCCCCTAGGCTTCAGATGATTAAGGACCAAATCCTCAACAAGCAGGTCCGCCGAAGCCTCATCCGAGGACTCCGGGACCCCGATGACGCGCACGTTGTTACGCCTGGCCCGGCTCTCGAAGTCCTCCAGCCGGCGGGCGACGAGGTCACTCTCGGCCCTCAGCTTACGGACCTCGGTCTGCAGTTCCGCAACATCATCATTGAGGCCCGTGGTCTTGAGGTCCAGGTTCTTAACACGTTCGTTCGTCTTGCCCAGGTCCGAGCGGATCAGATTGACATCCACCAGGATGGCATCCACCTTATGCGCCAGGGCCTCGAACTGTCTCCCCATCGAGGTCTGCATCCCGTCGAGCGCGCCCATGACATCCTATAGGGAGAGCTCCGGTGTCACAGGCGAGTCCTCCTTCTGGGCATCCGGTGCCTGGCTCGATCCACTCGGTGATGCTTTCTGGAGAGCGTAGCGGTCCATGCTGTTGACTTGGGTATATGTTCCCCGCCTGGTAGACTTAGTCTTTAGCCGATCCCCTTCTGCTTTGCCCGACATAATGGACTCCAGGCAGTCCAGTGCAGTTAAGACTGTTCCCTCTCAGGGAGAGGAATAAGGAGTGAGCAGTTCTGCCTTATGCTGCCAGAGTAGCCCGCCGAGCGTCCTTGGGGTAATAAAGCCACCCAGAGCTCTCCAGTGTCCGGGCAGACAAAGGGAACGAAATCGAAAGTGAAAGAGCGGGGACCTCCGTCCGACAGTTCACACCTCGCCTGGCCGTTGTTGATCAACTAGGAGCCGGGCATCCTGCCAACTCTAGTCCCTGGCATCCCCGGGAGATAGGCCGCAATCTTCCGCCAGGCGTAAGTCCGGTGCCCGATGGGCGATCCGACCGCGGGTAGCATCAATCGCCTCCCTGACAACTCACCAACACGATGCCATGCATACCATCAGGATTAGAGACAGGATAGTCGACGGAGGGCGCGGGGGTCTCGGGAGCTCTAAGCTCACGCGGCCATCTTGGTCAAGCACTAGGCTCCTTGCCTGCTGCATTGTTGAGGTTGAATAGATGCAATACAGTATCTCTTGACTCCACATATTCTCTCTATCCCAACCCCCTTCCTCCTGGGATTTGCCTCCGGAGCAGTGTCTCCTTCTGTAAACCAAGCGCAAGTTTCGAGGGGATTCGGGAACTAGCGTCACCCCCCCACTGTACTCACCTGGGATCCAGGTAGGTGGCTTATGACAGATGTATTAACCTATACAGCTACTCATGCACACATACAGTCTCTCAACACAGCCACTCACTCACCCATACAGACACTCACACACTCAATCACCCACCCGCATAACCACTTACATACTCATTTACACATTCATACAATACTCACATAAATGCTAACTCACCCATATACTCATTCACACAGACACTCACTCTCCAATGCAACCACTCACACACCAATTCACATAACCAAATATTCACTCAAATTGCCACTCACCCATACAGCTATTTAAACACCCATATCCTCACTCATACAGCCATTCAGACAACTACTCACTCACCCATATATTCACAACACACCCAGATACCCACCCATAGAGCCCCTCACACTGCAATTCACCCATATAGACACTGACACACCCACTGACTCACCAATACAGTCACTCACACATTATCTCACTCACCCACACAGCTACTTACATACCCACTTATACAATCATACAGCAACTTACACACGCGTACACACAATGGCAAATACAGTCACACTGCCACTCATAATATATGTTAGAAGCACTATCACTCAGTAGTAGTGCATGTAGGATACTAATTTCACTTTTGTAGTAGGTTAGTATATATGGTTAACACCCAAAAACTCTTAAACACATTTACAGTCACTTGATGGTGTCATCAGTGATGTCATTTTAGATGTCATCAGTGATGTCATCAGTGATGTCACTGAGCATGTCATGACTGCTGTAATGTGTGAGGTTCTAAGCAGTGCATTGCTGGGGAATAAGTTCTAGTCAGTTCAGGTAACTATAACTGCTGAACTGCACTGGCTTTGTATGACTGACATCTGAGCCTAACTATAATGACCATGTAACCTTTGGTTTTTTTCAGTTCTGATAGATATACATATATATAAAATTGAACTTTTTGGAAGCATATATATATATTCCTTCAATTCACTTTATTTAAAATGAACATTTTTTTGAATGCATTTGAACAAACAACAACCGTGAACAAGTTATCTGGTATAACGAAACGCGTTGGTAAATTGTTGGTTCTGCGACTCTGAAGAATAAAACAAAGTTTGAAAGCTGGTTGGAGTGCGACCTATCCTTCCTTTGCGGGAGTGTTGTGGTGAATATTTGGCGGTTTGCTCAACCGCGAGGCAACGCACCCGTCGAGTAGCGCCTGAAGTCGGGTACACCTGAGCAACAATTTGGATTCATATATATATATATATATATGCTTCCAAAAAGTTCCATTTTGCTGGGGGCCCCGACCCTGCAGGGCGGGCTCTTGAAACAGGAATGGAAATCCTGTCAAAGTGAAACCTCACAGCCGAACAACAACAGAGCCCAACTCCGGTTTATGGCAAAAGCTGACTTTTAATAAACGTCTGCGCTGCAGCATACACCACACTCATAGTCCTTACGCGTTTCAGCATGTCTCTGCCTTGATCACAGGTGAGTGTATTTATTAGCTCCAAGTGGTCATGTGCCCTTAGCCCGTACTAATGACTGCAGGCCCCAGAATGCACCTGGTGGGTATCCTTTTATGTGCACTGGTCTTAATTCCTTTAAACTAAAATAGCGTTAATAATCCCCAATGTCACAATGTTCTATGGTTCCCAAACGGTGCAGTCTTTCAATTCTTACTGCAAAGTGCCTCCAAATGCTGCAACGCTTCTTATCTTGTGCTGATGCCACGAAGTTGTAAGAGGAAAACATTCCTCCTCTCCCTTTCTCCCACAGATTCCAAATGGCAACGAAAATCATGTGCTTGCTGGAATTGCGGAAAGCGGGTCATCCCCCTCAATTAGATGCTTCCAAAAAGTTCAATTTTGCTGGGGGCCCCGACCCTGCAGGGCGGGCTCTTGAAACAGGAATGGAAATCCTGTCAAAGTGAAACCTCACAGCCGAACAACAACAGAGCCCAACTCCGGTTTATGGCAAAAGCTGACTTTTAATAAACGTCTGCGCTGCAGCATACACCACACTCATAGTCCTTACGCGTTTCAGCATGTCTCTGCCTTGATCACAGGTGAGTGTGTTTATTAGCTCCAAGTGGTCATGTGCCCTTAGCCCATACTAATGACTGCAGGCCCCAGAATGCACCTGGTGGGTATCCTTTTATGTGCACTGGTCTTAATTCCTTTAAACTAAAATAGCGTTAATAATCCCCAATGTCACAATGTTCTATGGTTCCCAAACGGTGCAGTCTTTCAATTCTTACTGCAAAGTGCCTCCAAATGCTTCAACGCTTCTTATCTTGTGCTGATGCCACGAAGTTGTAAGAGGAAAACATTCCTCCTCTCCCTTTCTCCCACAGATTCCAAATGGCAACGAAAATCATGCACTTGCTGGAATTGCGGAAAGCGGGTCATCCCCCTCAATTAGATGCTTCCAAAAAGTTCCATTTTGCTGGGGGCCCGACCCTGCAGGGCGGGCTCTTGAAACAGGAATGGAAATCCTGTCAAAGTGAAACCTCACAGCCGAACAACAACAGAGCCCAACTCCGGTTTAAGGCAAAAGCTGACTTATAATTATATATATATATATATATATATATATATATATATATATTACCTACTGGCGGTCGCCAGTAGGTAGTTATAGTTAGGACCCCTTTTCCATAGGAAAACCTCAACATTCTATTTTGAATAACTTTGGCGCCGGTCGATGAATCCTCGCGAATTTCTCAAAATAGGTGGGGCGCTACGCTCCGCTCCTACCCTGAAAGTCTCGGGGGGATCCGTCAAGCGGGGGCTGAGATAAAAGGGGGGTCCCAAAACGCGTTTTCTCCATGCATTTTTCCATAGGACCTTTAGAACGAGCTACAGCCCGAACGGCTGAACAGAATTACTCGAAATTTGGCAGAGAGGTAGTCCCTAGGTCAAGGAAGTGCCTTTTGTAGGTTTGGTGTAAATCTGTTCAGTAGATTCTGAGAAAATAGCCTTTAAATCAATATATATATCTGAGCCCGCTTACGGTACGCTTACCGTACGCTTACCGTAAGCGTACGGTGGCGTGCGCGAGCGCGATTCTGATTGGCTCTTAGATCTTAGTAAACATTCGAATCGGCCGAAACCAGGAAGCGGCGGCCGCCATTTTGTGTATTTCACTCAGAAAAAAAAGAGTGAAAACAAGAAAAGGGGGCAATGAGGAGAGTTACAGACCCCCTTACATTTGTGAGGGGGTCAAAGAAGGACTGTAAAGTACAAAGAAAACATTTATTGATTTTAAAAAAAATCACGGGGTACGCGTACGGTAAGCTTACGGTAAGCGTACGGTAGAAAAAAAAAAAAAAAAAAATGAAAATCAGATTTAAGTGTTTAGATATTAGGGGGCTCTAAAAAGAGCCGTTGTGTTGATGAAATGATTTTTTAGTGGTACCTACAAGTAAGTACCGATGCAGAGTCTAAGGTTCAAGAGGAAGACTCTGTTCCCTTCATCATTGAAGTGCACACCATCTCCTCTATAAATGTCTTGCATGTCATAACGCAAGTTGTTGTGGTAAATGGCACCCATACCATAGTCACGGAGGAAAGCAGAAACAGATTTGTTGACGTGCTTTCTTGCTTTGTCATCGCACCGCGTGCCCACCGTGCGTGCACGGCACTAACTGCGTAAAGTGGGCGCGCGGTGAGCGAAGCGCACCGCGTGCTCACTGTGCGCGCACGGTGCGCGAAGCGCACCGTGCGCGCACGGAACGAACTGCGTTAAGTGGGCGCGCACGCCACGAATGGCGTAAAGTAACTTAGCATTTAAAAAACCGTACAAATTCACTGAAAAAACCATAGGTTTCACACACGTTATAGTTAGGAATTAGCATTTAAAAAACCTTGCAAATTCACTGAAAAAAACATAGGTTTCACACATGTTATAGTTAGCGGAAATTTTACTGATAAAAAACCAATGAAATTCCCCCGTTATAGTTAGTGCAGGCAACTATAACTCACGCGACCGCAATCTTCTGCTGATGACATATGTGTCTTTATGAAAAAAAAATATTTGTAATATATGTATAGCTAAAAATGTATGGAAGAAGACATGGGCAAATAAGTGTCTAAATACAGTATTAGCATCAGCAGAGGATTGCGGTCGCGTGAGTTATAGTTGCCTGCACTAACTATAACGGGGGAATTTCATTGGTTTTTTATCAGTAAAATTTCCGCTAACTATAACATGTGTGAAACCTATGGTTTTTTCAGTGAATTTGCAAGGTTTTTTAAATGCTAATTCCTAACTATAACGTGTGTGAAACCTATGGTTTTTTCAGTGATATATATATATATATACACACACACACAACCTACTGGCAGTCGCCAGTAGGTAGTTATAGTTAGGACCAAAGTTTCTATAAGGAAAACGTTTTTTGTTTTTCCAATAACTTTGGCGGCGCTAGACGAACCTTCATGACATTTAAAAAAAAAAATCTGCTTTCTGTTTAAGCTGCTCTGTTGAAAGTTTCAGGTTGATCCTTCAAGCGGGGCCGAGAAAAAAAGGGGAACTAAAACACGCTTTGCCCCATGTTATGTTAGGACATTTTTCATTATTGAACACAACTGCAGCCTAAACCGCTTAACGTAATCACACCAAATTTGGCAGCAAGCTAGATGTTGGTCAAGAAAGCGTGCTTTTTGTGATTTGGTGTAAAACCATTCAGAGGTTTGTGAGATATTTAGGTTTAAAATATATGGATATCTAGGAGACAGCCTACTGAGACCGTACTGAAATTTTATTGGCAGACAACACTTCGACCAGGAAGTATTTGCAGCCATCTTGGAACTTGGTTGACCAAGTCCCACAAAAACTGTTTAAAAAGAGAAAATTGGGCAGGGTAGAAACACCTTGACCCCCTAGACCTCTTGGGGGGAGGGGGGGGGGTGGTCCCACTGGGACCCTCCAGGGACAAAGAAGCAAGAGACCCGGCTGAATTGTTTTTTAAAAAAACGAAAGCATGGGCTTCCGAACTTTGTTTATTTTCAGGACCCGGGTGAGCCAGGTCCCCGGGACATGAGGGTAATGAAGGAGGGGGGCTCATTGAGCCCCTTCCTAGGCTTATACAAAGCCCAGAGGACTGCCACCTTCCTGGGGCAGTCAACAATAGACATGCGGGTAGCCGCTTGCCCTCCTGCAGCCATGGGGACTGCCACCTACTCGGGGCAGTGAACAGTAGACATGCAGGGGCCTGCTCGCCCCCGTAGCCTTGAGGACCACCACCTCCCTGGGCAGTGAACAGTAGACATGGAGGGGCCTGCTAAGCCCCACTGCAGCCTCTGGGGCCTCCCGGGGCAGTAATCAGTAGACATGTGGGGGCCTGCTCAGCCACCACACAGCCTCTGGGACCTCCTGGGGCTGTGATCAGTAGACATTTGTGGGCCCGCTCAGCCCCCCCACAGCCCCATGGGTCACCACATCCCCGGGACAATTAACAGTAGACATGCGGTTGGCCTGCTCGGCCATCCCACAAACTCTGGGACATCCCGGGGCAGTGATCAGTAGACATGCGGGGTCCCGCTCGGCCCTTCCAGCCTAGGGACCAACACCTCCCTGGGGCAGTGAACAGTAGACATGCAGGGGCCTGCTTGGCCACTCCACAGCCCCAGGGACCTCCCGGGGCAGTAATCAGTAGACATGCAGGGGCCTCCACTGACCCAGGGACTGCCACCTTCCTGGGGCACATACTTTATTTATTTTTTATGTGGGGAGGTCCTACGGCCTCCCCCGCAGCCCGAGGGACCCCCACATGCCCAGGGCTCAAACACAATAATTAAGAGGGTCTGTTGAGGACCCCCGGGGACAACCAGCTCCCCAGAGCTACATGAAAGAAAGGACTGCGGCCGCATGGCCCACCTCCAGGAGGCCTAGATGGCCCTGGGGACCACCACCCTCCAGGGTCAGCTCCAGCAATGTCTTAGGGTGCCCCCCCCTGGGACATTACAGTCTGCTGTGACTTGGCGGGAGCTTCCCGACAAAACACAGCAAACTCTCCGCTTTCAGCAAGCAAGATCAGAAAAAAGCTCTCGCTTGCCAAAAGCAGAGCATGTGTCTGTTTCCTGCCTGCTGTCAAGTAAGCAAGGAAACAGGCAATATGCTTTGAGATCCAGGGAGCTCCATTTTTAGGAGCTCCCTGAATCTCAATGCAATGCCCTCTCCCACTGGAGGCGGAGAGCCGGCAGGGACTGTGGGGGCTTTGAGGCTCCCCCCACGGTCCCCAGCAGAGAGGCCAGGCCCTGGGGTATTAGATCTCCTGGGCCATAGTTGGCCTGGGGAGGGGCCCCATGGCCCCCTCCTCTTGTTTTGTAAATATAGAAATAAAGGTGGGGCCCCAGGGCCAAAATTGGCTTGGGCAGGGAAGCCCCAAGGACCCCTCCACAATGGCATCCGGCACAGGTGGGACGGGCCAGGGCACGGCAGGGGGAAGCCGACATACTATGGAATAGGTGTTATTTATTTATTTAATTATACCTATATTGTAATCTGTCGACTTCCCCCCTCACACCCTACCACGCCTCCACCCCGCCCCACGCTCCACCGCATTTAGCTGTGCTGGCTGCTGCTTCCCCTCCCCTTTTCTTTTTTAAAATATATAAATAAAGGACGGGGGATGGGGTCCCCGGAGCTGAAATCGGCCCAGAAAGGGGAGCCATGCGGCCCCCCTCCCTATTCAAAAAAGGCCTTGCCTGAGGGAATGGGATCCTCGGGGTCCTAATCGGCCAAGGGATGGGGCCAAGCAGCCCCTCCCTAAATACATAAATTAATAAAAGAAATAAGATGGCAAGCTGCCAAGGACCCGCTCCTTTTCTCCACCACTCTGCAAACGTGCCACCTGGAGCACTGCGGGTTGGGAGATAAAGTCCCCCTGGATACTGAGGATCCTTGGGGCCAACAAGCCCCCCTCTTACCTCCAGTAAGTCCCTCACAGTGTATTGCTGAGAGGTCTTGTGAGGCCACGCCCTCTTTGTCCACCACTCTGCAAAAATGCTTCCTGGCGCACTGCTGGTTAGGAAATGAAGTCCCCTTGCCTCCTAAGGGTCGCAGGACTAAAGGGGACTTCTTCCCACAACCAGTAGTGCCCCAGGAGGCACATTTGCTGAGTCATAGAGAAAGGGGCGTAGACTTCAACAACCTCTTAGCAATCCAGTGTGTCAGACTTACTGGAGGTAACAGCAGGGGTAGTTGGCCCCCAAGAACCCACTGGAGCCAAGGGGACTTCATCCACCAACCATCAGTGCAGCAGGAGGTGCGTTTGTAGAGTGGTAGAGAAAGGGGGCGTGGACTCTGACAAACTCTCCGCAATCCTACTATGTGGGACTTACTTTCGATAACAGGAGGTGTAGTTTTCCCCCAAGGATGACCTTGGGGTCCAACTACCTCTCCTGTTACCTTCAGTAAGTCCCACAAAGTGGGATTGCTAAGAGGTTTTCAGAGGTCACACCCCCTTTCTCCACCACTCTGCAAATACACCTCCTGGCGCACTACTGGTTGGGAGACGAAGTCCACTTTACTCCTGAGGGACCTTGGGAGCCGAGAATCTCTCCTGGTACCTCCTGTAAGTCCAAGACAGTGGGATTCCTGAGAGCTGGTCAGAGGCCCTGCCCCCTTTCTCTACCACTCTGCAAATGCGACTACTACTTAAAAAACCATGGAAATTCACTGAAAAAAAAAAAGTTACAAGGACGTTATAGTTAAGAATTAGCATTTGAAAAACCTTACAACTTCACTGAAAACAACAAAGGTTACAGGGACGTCATAGTTAGGCTCAGGTTTAACTCGTACAAAACCAGTGAAATTCAGCAGTTATAGTTAGCTGACCTAACTATAAATTGTACCTCCACAATGCACTGCTTATGACCTCACATATTACATCACTTATGACATGGTCAGTGAAATCATTGAATGAGCGGGAGATAGCACTGCACATAAAAAAGCAGCCTGCCTCTATCTCACTAAAGGTGGCATGGAACGTAACCATCTTGTGCTGCCTTCGCCCACAGGGGGTGCAATACTCTGCCACGGCGGGGCTGCCTGACTCGCCTATACCTGCTAGGTGGGACAGGTAGAAAAATGTTAAAAAGGCGAAACAGAGAACAAAAATGCAAACTAAACAGACAGTGGTAGTAGGAAATACCTTTAAAAAATGTGGGAGGTGGAGCTGAATGGGGAGGATTGGGTTTGATAGGGCTTAGGTAGCAAGAAATACAAGGTGACGGCCAGGCAGAAGTAGGCTGGAGTAAACAAAATGGTTGTGCACTTGCTCAAAGTTAATTGCTGTTGTGCTGTTTTTTAGCACAAAATGTGCCACCAGCATATTTTTTTTTACATGACCTGCGTGATATGCATTTTCTCGTAATTACACTTACTTTTTATGCCATTTTTGTGCTCAAGTACACAAGAGCAAATTAAGTGAATTTCATACCCCTACCCCAGGTCTCCTCTTGTCTGTTTCTCACAGTATAGTGGAGTTGGGTCTCCTTTGGTATAGCAATTTCAAGTGGGATTAATTATTACAGTTCTACTATGGGCCTCTGTTTTGAAGAAGGAGTTTTAATACTATATTTGGAATAACCTGTATGCCTGGGCATTTACAATGCTGGAGAATATCTGTATGACAAGCTGACCATACCTGTCTTGGAAAATGTGATAAGAGAAAGTAAATACATGCCTGACCGGAGTCCAACTCTGGTTATTTATTTTACAAGCCCTGCTCTTTTTTTACAACAGAATGTGAAGGTAAAGAACACTGGGCCCGATTCACAGAACTAACTTAAGACAAAATCCTAAACTTACTACCATTTTGGTATTCACAGAAGGCACTTACTTATTTTGGTAATCACAGAAGGCACTTACTTATTTCGGTATTTACAGAAAGTCTTAAGTTAGGATTTTTCTCAGTTTAGGAGTAGCAAAGTTAGGACTCCTAACTATAGGACTCCTAAATGCCTTCTGTGAATACCGAAAGTCTTAAAGTTAGGATTTTTCTCAGTTTAGGAGTAGTAAAGTTAGGACTCCTAACTTTAGGACTCCTAAACTGAGAAAAATCCTAACTTTAAGAATTTCGGTATTCACAGAAGGCATTTAGGAGTCCTAAAGTTAGGAGTCCTTTTACTACTCCTAAACTGAGAAAAATCCTAACTTTAATACTTTCGGTATTCACAGAAGGCATTTAGGAGTCCTAAAGTTAGGACTCCTAACTTCTGTGAATACCAAAATGAGTAAGTGCCGTCTGTGAATACCAAAATGAGTAAGTGCCTTCTGTGAATACCAAAATGGTAGTAAGTTTAGGATTTTGTCTTAAGTTAGTTCTGTGAATCGGGCCCACTGTCAATAAAGACATAATTTTAGGCAAGATTTAATGTGGAAGTTCTATCCCTTAAGTGAAATAACCTATTAATTATTATTAATTATTTGGATTATTTTGCCCAGATCTGTTGGCTATCCTTCGGTCACAGGCCAAGTACTACTCTCAGCCTTCTCTCTATGGCTCATCTGCCAACAAAATCTAAATGATATAATATGGAAGCAATACATAGACATTTGTGTTCATTGACAAATATTTTGCCACACTTTTTGCTTCATAGACTCAAACATTGTGGTCAGAGAAAGGGGGGGGGGGTGAAGGGTCCTGATCCTTAGCAATCCTGTGTTGATAGATCATATATAGTGTAGGTTACTTGTTCTTGGCAATGAGAGACCCCTTCCCCATTACTGGAAAAAATCTTCAGGATGTGCCAGAACAAGTAAATGTAATCATTCTTTTTGTGGAGAAAATTCCAATTTATTGCTTCCTTAATAGTATTACGATGCTTGACTCTTTAGAATATTCTAAGTCATGCAGAGCAGAGGCGGAGCATTGATCCCCAAGACAAAGAGAGAGAACATATAACAGCCAACACGTGTTTCACCCCTTCACATTGGCCTTCTGGCCTGGGGCTTCCTCGGGGCTGCACATCAGAGACAAACAAACATAATAATCCAGTATCCAATAGTATATACGTATTTGCAGGAATGCAACAGAACCTGTGTATACATTCATCACCCGGGATGGTGTGGTACCGAGAGAATACAACCGAGTCAAAACAGGAAGGGGAAAAAAAGGAAGAAAAGTGAAAGAGCGTGATAGTCGCAGGGAGAGGTCGGAAAATATGTGAGAAAAAGGTGTGGGAAAAGAAATTGTTGGGAGGAAAAAACACGGAAACACAGAGTACATTGGCAATATAGAAAAAAAATTCCAAGAGGAAATGACAGGGGAGATAGAAAAGTAGAGGTGGAGGGTTGAGTAGGACAGAGGTCGATGGGAAGGGAGAATTGCGATTAGTGGGGGAAAAGACCATGGGATGTGAACAGTTAGAGAGTGACAAAAGTTATGAAAAGATAGAGGAGAAAATGATGATAGATTAATAAATTAACAAAAATAGCCCAAATGTCATATTAAATTAGAAGAAACATTGGAGACATCATCATGATTATCAAAGTAAATCATAGATATACATACAAAGTTGTTTTGTCCAAATCATTGAGTAATGGTCCATATAGGGATACAAAAACAAACATACAACAAAGCAAACATGTTAGAGCTCACTCAAGGAATGATAGCCAGTGTACAGGCACTAAAAGACCAAGCCTCTAAATCGTATTGGTATAAAAATCATTCTACATGGTCTAGTGATCAAGGAAATCAACTGACTTCCGTGAGGGTCTGAACAGTAGTGGCCTGTGTGAGTATTCCATTTCTATTGTGGTAAAGGCCTTTCTTATAACTTATCAGGTCTGTTGTGGAGATCCTTAGTTGAAAGGGGGTGTGAAAGAAGCTAATCAAAATCTAACCGGAGTGTCCCTTAGTTATAGGGAAAAGGTGAGCCTTTGTTCTCGCTGACCAACCCGGACCACGCTTACTGTAGTGTATGCTTCAATTATAATAGGAAGTTGAAGTCTAGGAAAAATCCTTTCTGGGAAGGGGGGGGAAAAGTTATGTAAAACCGGGTTTTGTTGGAATTAAAAGTGGGCCCCTTGAAAATCAAGAGGACTGGGCTGGGTCAAAAACCTGGATTAGATGGGTCCGCACTGGGCACGGGAACCCCCACTGTATGCTATCACTTACTTCAGTGTCAGCGTGTGTCAGCGCGTGGTGTCAGCATGCGCTTGGTCTCTGTCGATCGGTGAGGGCAGCTACCCTGTAGGAGGCGGAACCTCTTGAATGCCGTTAACAGATGGCCCAACTGGTTCCAGGTCACTAGTTCACCTAGGGAATATGGGTGCCATCTTGGAGTGTTAGAAACCGCGAAACCGGGCTAAAGACTAGCTGTATGGGATACAAACGCTATATGTATATGGGTCAAAGACTGAATGGCAGTACTTAATATGGTCATAATTAAGCGTGGCACAAGAACATAAGAATATTTAGTGCTTGATAGTGGGCATAGTAAGTAAAATGTGTATGCAAGTGTTCATGGAAGTAGCCAAATAACACGGCGGCCATCTTGAAGTGTTTAGCTGTGTGGGAGGTCGGTTGGAGACTCCCCATTAGTAATCATTCCACTAAGCGTGGTATGCTCTCCAGGCTAGGACTGAAGCGAAAGTGGCTGGCCAGAGGAAGAACATAGTTGTTATATACATATGTATATATAGCAAGGATAAGGTCTAACTGGATCAATTAAGTTCTATGTAGTTTGGCAGCCTTCAGGCTGCTGTCATAAACCTATGATAATGGAGGTTCACATTGGGAAAAAAAGGGGGAGGAAAAATGAGGGAGGCACAACATTGGAGTCCTGTGGTGCCAAAGTTAGTTGTGGCTAGCAGGATTTACACTATAAATTCAGCAATGGCTGCTTGCTCTTGGTCAAGGGGTCATACTGGTGATTCAACCTCTTAAGCTGGCCAGGGCCCTGCTGCGGTTTTATTTCAAGATCCAAGATCTAAGGTCAGGGGTGGGTGGAGTGGGTTGAGTTCTTTATACCCACTTAGTCATCACCCAACCAAACGTGCATTTCTGCATCTTTATTTAGTCCGAGCTAGACGGTGTTGTATTGGAAAATGAGTTCACTCTCTCTTCTCTGCAGTTTGAGCTCCCGGTTTCCTCCTCGTCTTAGTGGATGTATGACCTCAATGCCATAGAAGGTGAAACTTTTCTTTGTGTGGATGAGCATTATGGAAGTAATCTGTTAACGGGTGCTCCGTATTGATGTTTCTGTAGTGTTCCTGAATTCGTATGCCCAAGGGTCAAATCGTATTCCCTCTGTATGGTTGGTTACATGGGCAGAAAATCACATAGATAGTAAACTTGCTGTTACAGTCAATCCATTCTGTGAATCTGATCTGTTTGCCCTGTGGCATGGGTACAAATTGGGTTTTGTTAATTCCTAGTTTGCAGATATTACAGTTATGGCACGTGTGAAAACCTGCTGGTGTTTCTAGGAATGTGGTTGCCT
The DNA here is from genome assembly GCF_964204655.1 of Triturus cristatus. Lineage (NCBI taxonomy): Eukaryota > Metazoa > Chordata > Amphibia > Caudata > Salamandridae > Triturus > Triturus cristatus. The sequence continues at coordinate 410,110,159 of NC_140582.1, forward strand.
TTTTTCTTTTATCCACAAACTCGGATCTACAAAGCATTCTTTTAAGTTTCGGTGTCCGTGTGAAACTCATTTCTGGGTAATTACGGAGATGATCCTTGAGACCTGGAGTGTATTCTAGCGAGTGCCAATGGTGTTTGAGAATTTGCCTGCTATTGTGGTGTCCATTGTGATAGTCTGTAATATACCAAATCCTGGTGTCTTTTTCACATTTTGGGGCCGATTCCGATCCGGGTCGGAAGGGCACCGAACGTATTCCGGCCAGAAAAACTACAAGCCGCACGCGTGTTTTCCGCCCGACTCGAACAGCTGTACGAGCGAGCCAGTACGATGCGAGCTACATGAAATTCACCGACCAAGCCATTTCCGGGTCCGAACCGCTCCGTACGTCTCGGTCGTAAGCTAACCGTGGCGTGCAATGGGTGTGATTCATGACCAAGCCAGTACGATGCACGCGTCGGACAGCCTGTGCGAGTCGGAGTGTCCGGTTCGCAAAAGCTCCCAGGGTCGGACTTCGGGGGTCCGCGTCGGACCCCCGACACCCGCAGCCATATGACTCGCACACAGGGGGAGTGTTGGACACAGCCCCACTCCCACTCCGCAGGGTGGTGGTGGACCTTCCCAACACAATGGGGTAGCTTGGCTCGAGTGGTCAGGAAACAGGCGCAGTGCTAAGCATACAATATACCCATACAATAACCATGCGTGCATCCGTTCCAAAAACGACTCTACACCGTAAAAATTATGAAAATATTCTTTCTTTATCTTTTTCTCTTAGTTGCTGATTGGAAAAATAAATAGGTCAATCACAATATACAAGTTTCAATTAGTGCAGGTCAAATAAATATTGGCTGTTTGATGAAATAAATAGGGGTGATCATAAATAACAGGGCATAAATACAAGTGCAATATATACAGACAATTAAATACTTTGAGGCAATAAATACTGTATCAATAAATATTGTACACCAACAAGTCCTGTGGACCTATAAATATAGTGCAGCAATAAATAGATAAAAATTCAATAAATACAGTATCCCCAATAAATAATTAAAAGTATACAGCAACCCTCATATAATCAGATGACACTTCACTTCTTAAGGGCTGATTTGGCCCAGGCACAGCTTGTAGGGTTGTGGAAGGCTTGAGGGGGGAGGCTACTCCCTGGCTGGGACAAGGCTGAGGCCTAAACTGAGGTAGATCAAAGGGGGGAATACCAATGCCCTGGCTTTCCTTCTCCACACAACCTCTCTAGGTTAGTCCCAGTTCACCCCAGGTACAGTCAGGTGGGTTTCAGCACCTCCCTAGCCCCTTAGTGCAGTCTCTCAGGTCTCCACAGGGCCTTAGGCGCCCTCTACTCCACTTACTGCCCTTTTTCTGATGTTCCGACGCCGCTGGAGTCGTGTCGACGCCGTGAGGCGGTTCTGGTTCGGTCTCGGCGGCCTCGGCACAATGTCAGTTCTTTGACGACGCCGGTAGGCGGTTCCGGTCCGATGTCGGCGGCCTCGGTTCGATCTCTACCTCCGATTCGACGACGTCGGGCAGTCTCTTCACGATGTCGACTTCGGGCGGCTCCGGTCCGATGGCGCTCTCGGCTCCGATGACGTCGGCCGGCCTGGCCTCGATGTCGACTTCCGGCGACTCCGGGGTGCGATCCTCACCCCCGACCTCCGGTGCTCCTCCTCACAGGTTCCGGGCGACTCCGGAGTGCGATCCTCACTCCCGACCTCCGGTGCTCCTCTACCTCGGTCTCCGACGACTCCGGAGGGCGGACTTCACTCCTCCGATGACGCCGCTCGCTCGACCTCGGTTCACTTCCTCCTCGACCTCTGGTATTCCTCTCGACCCCCGTCGGCGCCCTCTCACGACCTCAGGCGGCTCCGGGTACGACGTCTGCTACTTCAGTCAGCGCCGCTTCTCCACCTCGGGCTCCAGGTCTTCAGGCTACTCGACGCCGGGCTCCAGGGAAACCAGTTTCCAGGTCAGGATCTTGCTGCTTTCTTGGTTCTAAGGCCTGTTCCTGCTGTCCAGGTCCTTAGGATGGTTTTCTTCTGTCTTCTTCCCACACAGGGCTATAGGCTGGGATCCATCAGTAGGGACAAGTATCAAGGGTGGGTTTATGGACCCCACTCCAGGCACAAGTTTCCACCCCTGCTGCTTCACTCCTTCCTCCTTCACTGTTGTGCTCCTCTCTCTTCACCAGTCAGGTGCCAACTGCCAGCTCCAACTGCCAACTGCCTCTCTTGTCCTCCCAACATTCTAAACCGCCTCCAACGGTCACAGGGTTCTGGAAGCTCCTGGAATGTTCTGGAAGGTGCTGGTAGGTTCCAGTGGATGCTGGTGATGTCACAGGTGGCCACCATTTTGTGCTCCAGGCCCTCAGACAGAAGTTTCAGGGGTAGCTAAAATGGTTCCCTGAATCTGTAGCAACACGAAAAAGTCTGGTGGTTCCCAAAAAGGAAAAATTCAAACAGGGTTTGAGGCAAAAGTGGGACAAAATAAATAATGATGAGGAGGGACCACCCGAAGGGCTGACAGGTCTAACACGCGCCCCCCCCAGCTGAAAGTGGGGAGAGCTACCCAACCCCTTGGGAGTTCTCATCACTAAGGCGGAAATACCTTGAGAGACCGTCTGCATTGGCGTGGTCCACTCCAGGCCGATGTTCCACCTGAAAGTCCATCCCCTGTAGGGAAATAGACCACCTCAACAACTTGGGATTCTCCCCCTTCATTTGCATCAGCCAACGAAGGGGTCTGTGGTCGGTCTGAACCAGGAAGTGCGTTCCAAACAGGTATGGCCGCAACTTCTTCAGAGCCCATACCACTGCAAAGGCTTCACGCTCTATTGCACTCCACTTCTGTTCCCTGGGAAGTAGTCTCCTGGATAGGAAGACCACGGGTTGATCCAGACCCTCTTCGTTGAGTTGCGATAACACTGCCCCAATGCCATGTTCTGATGCATCTGTCTGGACAATGAACTCCTTGGAAAAGTCTGGGGCCCTTAAGACCGGGGCCTCGCACATGGCTTTCTTCAATTTCTCAAAGGCTTGCTGACAAGCCTCCGTCCAGACTACCCGTCGAGGTTGTTTCTTGGACGTGAGCTCCGTGAGAGGGGCTACGATGGTACCGTACCCCTTCACGAAGCGGCGATAGTATCCCGTGAGGCCCAAAAATGCTCGGACCTCAGTCTGTGTCTTGGGGGGTTCCCAGGCCATGATGGCCTCGATCTTCGCCTGGAGGGGTTGCACCGTTCCCCTACCCACCAAGTGTCCAAGGTACACTACCGACCCCTGCCCGATCTGGCACTTGCTGGCCTTGATCGTCAATCCAGCTTGTCTCAGGGCCTGGAGAACAGCTTGCAGGTGACGCAAGTGATCCTCCCAGCTGTTACTGAAGACGGCTATGTCATCCAGATAAGCAGCAGAGAAACTCTCCATTCCGGTGAGGATCTGGTTTACCAGGCGCTGAAACGTGGCAGGTGCGTTCTTGAGCCCAAAGGGCATCACACAGAACTGGTAGTGGCCATTGGGCGTGGAGAAGGCTGACCTTTCCCTTGCTCCATCAGTCAACGAGATCTGCCAGTACCCTGAAGTAAGGTCAAAGGTACTTAGATATTGGGCAGCTCCCAGCCGGTCAATCAATTCATCCGCCCTAGGGATCGGATGTGCATCAGTCTTTGTCACTGAATTCAGTCCCCGGTAGTCCACACAGAACCTCAGTTCTGGTTGGGCACCCGGTGGTGCAGCTTTCGGTACTAACACCACCGGACTAGACCAGGGGCTGCTAGAAGGTTCAATCACTCCTAGCTCCAGCATCTTAGTGACTTCACTATGAATGCTGGCCTTCACCTTGTCTGACATCCGGTAGATCTTGGACTTCACAGGTGGGCTGTCCCCTGTGTCCACGTCATGGACGCACAGGTGAGTCCTACCCGGGACAAGGGAGAACAGCGCAGAGTACTGCCCCAGGACCTGGCGACAGTCCTCCTGCTGTTCAGGAGTTAGAGATGGGGAGAGAATCACTCCCTCCACCGACCCATCCTTTTCTTGAGACGCAAACAGATCAGGGAGAGGCTCGCTTTCCACGTCCTCTCCTCCGTCAGTCACCATCATCAAGATGACTTCGGGCCTCTCGTGGTGGGGTTTGAGGCGGTTGGCATGCAGCACCCGCAGGGGCTGACGAGGGGTCTTCAGGTCCACCAAGTAGGTAGCCTTACCCTTCTTCTCCAACACCTCAAAGGGTCCTGACCAGCGATCCTGGAGGGCACTAAGCTCTCCGGGTTCGATCACCCACACCTTCTGGCCAGGCTCCAACTCCACCGGGTGAGCGTTGTGGTCATACCACGCCTTCATCACTGCTTGGCTGGCTTCCAGGTTGTCAGAAGCTTGCTTCCACAACTTAGCCATTTGGCTCCGGAAGGCCAGCATGTAGCTCACCACATCCTGGGGGAGCTTTCTGGGAGTTCTTTCCCATCCGTCTCTCACCAGGTTAAGAGGTCCACGTACAGGGTGCCCATACAGAAGCTCGAAGGGGCTGAAGCCCACTCCCTTCTGTGGCACTTCCCTGTAAGAAAAGAGTAGACAGGGTAGGAGGACGTCCCATTTCCTCCGCAGGCTTTCAGGCAGACTTCTGATCATGCCCTTCAAGGTTTTGTTAAACCTCTCCACCAGACCATTGGTCTGGGGGTGGTAAGGAGTGGTGAACCGGTATGTCACTCCACACTCCTTCCACATTGCCCGCATATACGCTGACATGAAGTTGGTCCCCCTGTCGGACACAACTTCCTTGGGAAAACCCACTCGGGTAAAGATTCCCATCAGGGCCCTAGCCACAACAGGTGCTGTTATGGTCCTCAGAGGTATTGCCTCTGGGTACCGTGTGGCATGATCCACCAGAACCAGGATAAACCTGTGACCAGCTGTAGTCGGTGGATCTAATGGACCCACAATGTCGATGCCCACCCTTTCAAAGGGGGTGCTAACGACAGGAAGTGGTTCCAGGGGAGCTTTCAGCTTCACCCCTGTTTTCCCACTGGCTTGGCAAGACACACATGTCCGGCAGTAGGTATCGGACGACACTTTCATCTGAGGCCAATAAAAGTGTGGGACAAGACGGGCGAAGGTCTTGTCTTGCCCCAGGTGTCCTGCCAAGGGGATCTCGTGAGCCAACTCTAAAAGGAAGGCTCGATAACGTTGAGGAACTACCAAGGCTCGTGACAATCCATGTAGGGGTGCCTTGGGTTCACTGTAGAGGAGGCCATCCTCCCAGTAAACACTGTAGTTCCCTTCAACGTTCCCTGCTGCCTGGGCTTCGGCCTGTCGCCTCAGCCCCTCAAGGGTAGGGCACTCCCTCTGGCCCTGGCAGAATTCCTCCCTGGACGGGCCTCCCTCCACGTGCCACTCGGCCGGGATGGGTAGGTCCTCCAGGTTGGTAACGTCCCCCTCCGCAGACTCCTGGTCCACCACCTCCGGTGGCCTATCCGTCCTACGGGGTGGAGACGCCGAGGCAGGCTCCTCCTGTCCTCGGTTCTTCCCTTGACTGGCAGCTGGCTGGGCCTTTGTTCCAGGCTCCAGCCGGAATGAACTCCCTCTTCGGGTAGTCACGGACCTTGTGCTAACACAGGCCCAGTCAGGTGTACCCAGCATCTCGGTGTGAGTCCGGTATTCCACCTCCTTCCAAGCGTTGTGCTCCATGTCATTGCCCAGCAGACAATCGACTGGCACGGCAGGGCTTACGGCAACTCGAAGTGAACCTGCAACCCCCCCCCATTCAAAGGGAACCTCGGCCACTGGATAGTGACCTGTTCTGCCGTCAGCCATCGCGGCTGGGTGGAGTACATCGGGAATTACCTGCTCTGGAGACACCAGCTGGCTACGCACCATAGTCATACTGGCTCCTGTGTCTCTCAGAGCCTCCCCTCTTTGGCCGTTGATGGTGATCCACTGCCCATACTTTGCGGTATTTGCGGGCACCTGGATCTTAGGAACCATCTCCCGTTCTCCCAGGGACACTAAAGTGACACCCGCCCACTCCCTTCCCTTAGTTAAGGGCATCTCCTCCCCGAGCACTACACTAGCTACTCCGGGGGGCTTTCCTCCAGTGGGAGGGGGTGATCGTTTCTGACACTTCGGATCTCCTTTATAGTGTCCAACGCCACCGCACTCATAGCAATGGACAACCCTTGGCTGCTGGCTCTGGCCAGGATTAGGGTTTCTGGGTGGGTTAGCCTTAGAGGTGAATCCTGTTCCCTTCCCTTGGAAGTTATTTTGGGGGCCTTTGGAGAACTCCTTTTTCTTTTCCCCTCCTTCTTTCTTCTGGGGGGCGCCCTGTCCGGCCTTTTGAGTATCCCCTCCAGTCCCCCTTGTGGACACCCGGGTACTAGCCCAAATGTCCGCCTCCTCAGCAAGCTTCCGGGGGCTGGTCAGCTTGCTATCCACCAGGTGTTGCCGCAGTTCAGGGAAACATTTCTCGAGTAGGTGTTCCTTCAGTACTAGGTCAAACAGCTCCTCGTAGTTCCTTACTTCACTGCCCTGAATCCAACCTTCCAGTGCCTTCTTTGCATAGTCCAGGAAGTCCACCCAATTCTGTGTGCCCAGTTTGTGACTACCCCTGAACTTCTGTCTGTACTTTTCAGGTGTTAGTCCAAACTTTCTGATGAGCGCCAGTTTCATGGTGGGGTAGTGGGTCTGCTCATCCTCTTCGAGGGCCAATAAAGCATCCCTACCAGCTGGAGGCATGTACCTATACAATCCTCCTCCCCAATACTTCACTGGAACCCCATGGGCCCTCAACGAGACCTCATAGGCTGCTAGCCACTTGGCGATGTCGTCACCCGCCCCATAGCTAGCTACTATGTCCTTTGGCAGGTAAGGTTTGGATTCCCTGGTGATTTCTTGGTCTTTGCTGCCACCATTAGGAACAGTTGGTGCTCCAATTCTTAGGATCTGAAGCTCTATCTCTTTCAGTCTTATCTCATGAGCCATCCTCTCTTTCTCCGTCTCATGAGCCAACCTCTGTTCCTCCTTCTCCTTCTCCAGCTTTGCTAAATCCCATGTGAGCTGTCTTTTCTCTCTCCGATCTGCTAACTCCACGCTGGATAAGCCCCCGCTAGAGACAGTGCTGCCCTTCCTAGAAAGTGTCCTGGGCCCTGCTGACAGGTTCCCCACCTCAGGTTGGTACATCTCAGCCCCCTCGGGGTCAGGCTCTCCATCCCTGTCTTCCTCCTCAGCCTTGCTTTCCCTGCGTGCCTCCCCCCAAGCCCTTAAGCTGGTTTGGAGTGCACCCTTCTTTGCTCCTGGGGGACAGTACACCCCCTCCCGCTGGCAAAACTCCCTGAGTTGGGCCACAGTGTACGTTTCTAGATTTTCTAGTACAAACTCCATCTTGCCCACTCAGGTTAGAGGACAGGTTTTGTGCAGTAACAATGCAGGGGGGTACCTTTAATAATACCTCCTCCCACCACCAGAGTAAATTTGGAAAAAACAAAAACCCACAATTAGGAAGGCCGCTTTGAGAAAACTCCCGGTGTAGGCCTATGGACTACCCACAGTTATTGTTGAGTATATGTAGGCACAGCTCTATCCCACCACTGAACACCAATTTATGTTGGACACAGCCCCACTCCCACTCCGCAGGGTGGTGGTGGACCTTCCCAACACAATGGGGTAGCTTGGCTCGAGTGGTCAGGAAACAGGCGCAGTGCTAAGCATACAATATACCCATACAATAACCATGCGTGCATCCGTTCCAAAAACGACTCTACACCGTAAAAATTATGAAAATATTATTTCTTTATCTTTTTCTCTTAGTTGCTGATTGGAAAAATAAATAGGTCAATCACAATATACAAGTTTCAATTAGTGCAGGTCAAATAAATATTGGCTGTTTGATGAAATAAATAGGGGTGATCATAAATAACAGGGCATAAATACAAGTGCAATATATACAGACAATTAAATACTTTGAGGCAATAAATACTGTATCAATAAATATTGTACACCAACAAGTCCTGTGGACCTATAAATATAGTGCAGCAATAAATAGATAAAAATTCAATAAATACAGTATCCCCAATAAATAATTAAAAGTATACAGCAACCCTCATATAATCAGATGACACTTCACTTCTTAAGGGCTGATTTGGCCCAGGCACAGCTTGTAGGGTTGTGGAAGGCTTGAGGGGGGAGGCTACTCCCTGGCTGGGACAAGGCTGAGGCCTAAACTGAGGTAGATCAAAGGGGGGAATACCAATGCCCTGGCTTTCCTTCTCCACACAACCTCTCTAGGTTAGTCCCAGTTCACCCCAGGTACAGTCAGGTGGGTTTCAGCACCTCCCTAGCCCCTTAGTGCAGTCTCTCAGGTCTCCACAGGGCCTTAGGCGCCCTCTACTCCACTTACTGCCCTTTTTCTGATGTTCCGACGCCGCTGGAGTCGTGTCGACGCCGTGAGGCGGTTCTGGTTCGGTCTCGGCGGCCTCGGCACAATGTCAGTTCTTTGACGACGCCGGTAGGCGGTTCCGGTCCGATGTCGGCGGCCTCGGTTCGATCTCTACCTCCGATTCGACGACGTCGGGCAGTCTCTTCACGATGTCGACTTCGGGCGGCTCCGGTCCGATGGCGCTCTCGGCTCCGATGACGTCGGCCGGCCTGGCCTCGATGTCGACTTCCGGCGACTCCGGGGTGCGATCCTCACCCCCGACCTCCGGTGCTCCTCCTCACAGGTTCCGGGCGACTCCGGAGTGCGATCCTCACTCCCGACCTCCGGTGCTCCTCTACCTCGGTCTCCGACGACTCCGGAGGGCGGACTTCACTCCTCCGATGACGCCGCTCGCTCGACCTCGGTTCACTTCCTCCTCGACCTCTGGTATTCCTCTCGACCCCCGTCGGCGCCCTCTCACGACCTCAGGCGGCTCCGGGTACGACGTCTGCTACTTCAGTCAGCGCCGCTTCTCCACCTCGGGCTCCAGGTCTTCAGGCTACTCGACGCCGGGCTCCAGGGAAACCAGTTTCCAGGTCAGGATCTTGCTGCTTTCTTGGTTCTAAGGCCTGTTCCTGCTGTCCAGGTCCTTAGGATGGTTTTCTTCTGTCTTCTTCCCACACAGGGCTATAGGCTGGGATCCATCAGTAGGGACAAGTATCAAGGGTGGGTTTATGGACCCCACTCCAGGCACAAGTTTCCACCCCTGCTGCTTCACTCCTTCCTCCTTCACTGTTGTGCTCCTCTCTCTTCACCAGTCAGGTGCCAACTGCCAGCTCCAACTGCCAACTGCCTCTCTTGTCCTCCCAACATTCTAAACCGCCTCCAACGGTCACAGGGTTCTGGAAGCTCCTGGAATGTTCTGGAAGGTGCTGGTAGGTTCCAGTGGATGCTGGTGATGTCACAGGTGGCCACCATTTTGTGCTCCAGGCCCTCAGACAGAAGTTTCAGGGGTAGCTAAAATGGTTCCCTGAATCTGTAGCAACACGAAAAAGTCTGGTGGTTCCCAAAAAGGAAAAATTCAAACAGGGTTTGAGGCAAAAGTGGGACAAAATAAATAATGATGAGGAGGGACCACCCAAAGGGCTGACAGGTCTAACAGGGAGACACAGGGGTCTCCACCACACAGGCATGTACAGCACGGATGGCACCGACACGTACCCACTGTAGGGGGCGCACTTGCTCGAGACGTACCCATTCAGTCAATGGGAGCGCATGTATGCGTCGTACAACTGGCTCGGTCGGACTGTAGGGGTCCGGCTCGGTCGGAAAACACTCCGGATCCGACTCGTTCGGAGTGCTTTCCGACCCGGATCGGAATCGGCCCCTTTGTTGGAGGTTTTGGGCTGGATCTCTCTATCTTTGAAAAAGTATTCAATGTGTTCTGTAAATGACATGGGTCCTATCCTCGCTTCTTCAAATGTGTGATTGCTTCCTTTCCTTTGAGTTCAAACAACTGTTCTTCACTGCAGTTTCTTCTGATTCAAAGTAGTTCTCCCTTTGCGATATTTTTGATGTTGTGTTTGGGGTGGCAACTTTCTGCTCGTAGAATAGTATTCACCGCTGTGTTTTTTCTGTACAGTTTGCTATGTAATAGATTATCCTTCACAGAAAATGTAAGGTCCAAGAAGTTGTTTTCAGTTTTGGAAAAATTGGAAGTTGTTTTGATTCTCCAAGGGTTGTTGTCCAAGTTGTGTAGAAATCTTTCTAGCAGATGTTGGTCCCCCTTCCAGATGCATAAAATATTGTATATGTGCCGATACCAAAGAACAATATGCGTGGTAAATTTCGAGAGCCTTAGGTCCCATAGTCAAAACTTTTCAACAAAGGCCATGAAGGCACAGGCATATGGTGGCGCACATTTTGCACCCATTGCAGTTCCGCATACTTGTTTGTAGATCTTTTGATTGAAGCTGAAAATGTTACGGTTCAGAAAAGAAGTCTAGCATTTCAAGTATCATTTTGTTGGTTTATAGGTAGTGGGCTGGTTGGGTACAAAGTGATTGTTATATTGGTCTCAGGCCATCATGATGTTCAATGGAAGTGTAGAGGCTCACAATATCAATACATACTAAGAAGAAATCCGGTTCTAAAATGGTATCTCTGACTTTAAGTAGGATGTCTCTACTATCTTGTATAAATGAAAGGATGTCTTTCATCGGTACTTGCAGCTTCTTGTCAATAAATTCCCCAAGTCTGGAGCAAGGTGAGTTTATGCCCGCTATCATGGGACCTCTGTCCTACTCAACCCTCCACCTCCACTTTTTTATCTCTCCTGTCATTTCCTCTTGCCGAATTCTTCCTGTATTGCCAATTTACTTTGTGTTTCCGTGTTTTATAATCCTACCAATTTCTTTTCGCATACTTTTTTCCCACATCTTTTCACACCTCTCCCTGCGGCTATCACACTCTTTCACTTTTTTCCTTTTTTTTTCCTTACTGTTTTGACTCGATTGTATTCCCTCCGTACCACACCATCCCGGGTTATGCATGTATACACATGTTCTGTTGCATTTCTGTAAATACGTATATACTATTGGATACCGGATTAATATGTTTGTTTGTGTCTGATGTACAGCCCTGAGGAAGCCCCAGACCAGAATGCCAATGTGAGGGGGTGAAACACGTGTTGGCTGTTATATCTTCTCTCTCTTTGTCTCGGGGATCTATGCTCCGCCTCTGCTCTGTGTGTCTCAGAATCTTCTAAAGAGTCAAGCATCATAATACTGTTAAGGAGGCAATACATTGGAATTTTCTCCACCAAAAGAATGATTACATTTACTTGTTCTGGCACATCCTGAAACTCAAACATGGTGATAATATATGTTAACTACAAATATGAATAGAAACTCTTTTAGTGAATCCTCTATTTCAAATGTATTGTATTGTGTTGGTTAAGAAGGAAACAGTTTTAATGGGGTATGGGATATTAAACATTATATTCCAATTTTAACTCCCAAAGTATTTTTCTCTCTAAACCACAGCTAAAACTGATTGCTGAAAAGATTTATACAAAATTTGGCATTACGTTCAAATTTTACCCACCATGGATACTGGTTTTGGAGTGATGTTTATCTGCTCAGTAGGTTTTTGAGATATGTTAACTACACATCAATTGTTTTCCACAAGAAGCCGCTCCTAGTGTGATAACCCAAAACGAGTTACAGGAACGTCGTAAGTGTGGGCATCTCACAAAAAGTTACGGACTGGTCTCACACACCACCATAGGACGGTTAGGGGACATTGAAACCCTATACACCGTCACACATATTTTTAATATCATATAGTTGTCATTCACATTAAAATCACTTTTGACCACTATAATGATTTTTAACCTCACTCACAATCTCACGGGCCCCCACTTAACCATTTAGAAAGTGCATCCTTGTCGTCAAGTGTATGCCCGCCCTCTATCAAACGAAGGTTTTAGAGGGCGAGGACTGGTCAATGATGAAGCATGACACCAGGTGGTGTGTGAGACCAGTCCGTAACTTTTTGTGAGATGCCCACACTTACGACGTTCCTGTAACTCGTTTTGGGTTATCACACTAGGAGCGGCTTCTTGTGGAAAACAGTTATAGTGGAGGCTGCCAGCTCCTAGAACCCCTGTGCCTCTAGTTCCCTCCTCCACAGATCCAGTGGAGACTTTGTGTGTGCTAACTACACATCAATACCTGGTGGGTTCAAAGTGTTAATTCTTTGTAATTTTGGACCAGTGCAGTCACAAAATTGTTTATCGACCTTACTTCTGCCTAAGATGAATCTAGTTGGCTGAGATTTACTTGAACACGTTGGCAGACTGACAAGGCCAGCCCTAGGACTTTGGGGCCCTGGGTGAAAGGGAAGATGTGAGCCCCCCCCCCCCCCCCATTTGTATTTGTCATCACTAGAAGGGACATCACATAAAGTGACATCACATAAAGTGGCATCACAAGACTATTGATCTTCTTCGGCATTGCTTAAGTCACCTAGTGTGAATATCAGTAGCATGGATAAAAAGATAAATACCCAAATGAAATAACCCCCTTTAGAGCTGTATTGAGAGGACTTTATTAGTCACATTGAGCAGAAAAGCTAGGCACCGGTCTCACAAAGATAGATTTACTTATTCCATGTTGACTACTTGTTTCTAGATCAGTGCATGATAAATATTCCACAGCATTGGGAAAAATAAAGTGCATGTCATCAGTATGGTAAAAAGTATGCAACAGGGTATAACTAGATAACGTTGATTTTAAATACATGCGCCTTTTCATTTTTATTTCAAAACTTTATGAATCACAGGCCAGAACTATAAAGGAAAGGAGAGTTTTGTAGAAACAAAGCTTTAGGGTTTAGGATACGGTACAGAATGAGTACTTTCCTCTTGCAAGGGGATGAGGTGAAGGAAAACAGGTGAGCAAATCTACATTTCTTTGAAAAGCACATAAATAGAAGCATTGCAATCTGAGAATGGGGAGCTAAGTAAATTGATAAGTGCATAAAAGTACAATTCCAGTGAAACACAAAGACAGTAACTACAAAATTATGTGGAGGCATCCTCAATATGTTTTTCTCAACCTGATGCAATGTCCTTATCAAGGTGTGGGGAATGTTTCAATAAAAGTAAATGACAATTCACTTAAAACAATATTTTAATAAATTCTATTATTAGGTAATATTTTAAAATAACTGTACTTCTTTAAAATATACATAGTTAAATTTTAATATAATCTGTTGGCAAATCTAATTTATCTTTTAGCAATTTTATACAACAACTAAAACAATTCATAACTGTCATCCAAGGTTGTCTCACATTGACTTTAAAATGTATTATAATGGGTGAGGGAAAGTTAATATTTAAGCAAAATTAATTTAAACTGATTTAATTAAAAAATAATTTAAATAACAATTTAAAAAGTACATTAGCTTAACATTTAATATTTTGCTACGTTTTTGTGCAGTTGTGTTGTCCATTTCTTTACAATAGTAGGGAAATGTGTTATAATATTTTCCATTTAAGAAAGAAATTTATATTTTTTATTTAAAATTTATTTTCTTGTTACTTCCTATAGGGACATCTCAACATGGTGGCAAAAATCTTCACAAACAGCCAGAAAGTTACTATAGGAACTTTACAGTCATCAATTCGGTCATAGGAGTCTCCACTTTCTCATTTGAGGGGTTGGAGACAACTTTTAAGTCCACATCTATGCAGAGATCTCCACATCGAAATGGTGAATTCCATCAATGAGGAAATCTGCACCAAGCTGCAAGTATAGATTTCCACATGAGGAAATCTCCTCCTGTAAATTTACCTTTGTGAATTGGCCCCACTGCATTCATTTGCAAGTATTGAGAGACTAGCTAGTTATATTGCAATATCTGTGCATGTGCAGTAAAATGACTATATTTATTTAAAATAGTGCTGCAAGGATTTACATACATACAACAACAAAAAAAGACTCATGCTGGTCCCACTGCACCGTTTGAATAAATCAGCTGATGCAGTGGAAGCTGGAATATGCATTCTCGGCACAGAGATGCACAGCCTAGTGCACCATCTTAAAATAATTAGTATGCTGTTCTTACGTCCTCAGAAGGCCAGAGTGTGATAGGGGCAATGTTGCCAGATGGACACTGGCATCCAGTCTCCCTGGGATTTTTTAGAATGCTCAAAGTGCCAATCAGGTTTTGGCCAGTACCTTCATAGGGACCCCCAAGGTGCCTGTTGCGAAGAATGATGCTCGATGTAGAAATGAGTAAAAGAGCTTTATTGTACTCAAACCCTCCAGACAGCAGGAAACATGCGGAGGCAGCCGCCAGCAATCAGCTCTTCTCTGGCCAACTACCAAAGTGGAATCTTGGTACAGAGTTGAGGGTAAACACACTAAAGTGACTCGAGCTAGCGCTCGTGTATAACATAAGATTCCCCCTCCCACCAACAAATAAATCAAAAAAATAAAAACAACAAAAACTGCATAAGGATACATGGCATAAAATATATTAACTGTAGATACGCATGACAATTAACTGTAGACGTATGTGACAAAGTCATCAAACTTTTTAGGTTTTTTGCATACACATTTTGCCTGCGAGATTGCGACACCATCAACAATGGAGGATTCAGACAATTGGACAGTGGGCATAGCCGTACTTTGCTTACTTTTAGGATTAGCTACAGGCTCAAGGGGAATATTGATAGTATACTCAGGTGAGCAAAATTATTTTGTATCACCAACATCATCAACCCAATCATATCTATTTGTTTGAGCCGTGGTGTGTGCATCATGTTTTATTTCAATACGAACAAAGCAATTCTGTTGGCGTTCCACACTTTACCATCACTTCAAAGTGCAACATTGCAGAGGATTTTAACCACTTTTAAAGGAGATGAATACTTACTCTCCCCTTTGCGTACAAGTCTACCTTTCTTGACCTTGACTATGTCACCCACTTGTAAATTGACTCTCCTACTTTTGTTAGTGACAGAACGCTTTTCCACTAAGTGGTTCTGACTGGCTTCTAGAGATTGCTTTACTCCTTTAATAGACCAGGAAACAATATTAGTGCAACTAAGCCATCTCATGTTATCCTTAGAACGAGGAGAGCGTCCCCTCATGAGCTCGAATGGAGAGTGTCCGGTGGATTGACATTTGGTGATTCTATAAGCACAGACCATTTTCCTCAATTCATCCTCCCTCTCTGTCATTACAGTTCGCTAGTTCAATGATGCCTTTAATCACTCTATTGAAGCGCTCAACGCTTCAATTACCCTCTGGGTGGCCCTAGGACCACTGCACTTTCAATACCACCAACTGGTGGGTCATAATCGCTTGCTAGCTCCCAACGACAGAGGAACTGGAAAAGGAAGGAAGCAACTCTTTGAAACAATGAATCCTCTCTAAGCTTGAGGGAATCAAGTCCCTTATTCACTCATATGTGTGAGAAATTTGTCAAGATTCTTAAAGACTCCCTTCAGCACCGACCCGCTACCTCCAGGCCCTTAGATCACGTTAAAAAAGAACTGACAACCACCCCAAGAAACCCGGAAACATTTAGCTGTACTGCACAGTTTACAGAGACCTCTTTAAATGCAAATTTGTCTATGATTGTATTTTAGTCCAGTATTTACCATGACTGCACTTTTTTCGCACTGCTTCGAGTTTATCCTTGTTGGTTTCAGCCCTTTTGTATTTTAAACGATTTTATAAACAACAGCTCTATTCTCTGGGCGTCTGGCCTGTAATCCAATCTGTCTAGAATCAATCTTATGGCGTTAGAAAGTTTTCCTCCCATAGACTGAACTTTGCCAACCGCACTCATAATTGTTGTTTGGGAAAAATATTTCGTTTTATTAATCTAATACGGAGTTTAAAGTGCATCATATCTATTCATTAGATGATCCCACGCACTAGTACTTTATAACGTGAATAATCTGAACAGCAAGGCCTTTTAATGAAGTGTTCTTAGTTTTAGTCAGTTCTTATTTTCGTACCCGATTAAATCTTAACTGTAGATGAGTTTAGGCACTAGCACTTTAAACATGTATCATCAGAATATTTATTGAAGTGACCTTAGCCTTAAAACATTCTTATTTTTTAACTGAGTGTGCACCAGTTAAAAAGTACGTTTTTTTAATATCATGTAACCGTTTTAATTGACTATTTCATGTCTAATAAAAATTTGACATATATATTTTTTTTAGAACTCCATAATTCTAGAATATTCTCATTGAGTGGCTCCCTGGTATTGATTCCCCGTTTTGCCAGGCCACTTTGTAAAGCGCACTATATTTATTTGAATGGGTGCTTTGTTTCATACTCCATTTAACTTGTCTGCCTCTTGTAAATAGCAGGTGATATTTCCGCTGCGCGCACCGCCCTGAACATAAAACGCTTGATTCTGGGCACACGTTGCCATCAAGCAAACTTTTGGATGCAGCGCTATAACTTTTGGATGCAGCGCTATACCAACGCGGATGTAACGCGGATGTGTACTGACGCTGCGGCAGTGAATTTATAGCACGTTAAAGCAATTTGGCCTCCGAGTCTAGCAACAAAAACTAGGCTGTGAATGCAGCTACAGCTAGATTTATATGTTGTGAAGAGAGAGTGAAAAAACGAATTCTGGCCATTTTTATTTTATTTGCAGACAACGCTGGCCTCGCGGTACAGTCCTCCAACTCACTCCGGTGGTGAAATACCGGGGTAATACTCTATTGAAAGTTACAGACTCCTTCTTTCTGAGACACATCAAGCATGAATTGTTTCGGATTGGGGAGGGCTCGGACTGCACGTCACCGCCGAAGACACTGAAAGTGCATTTAGTCGCAATAGCTGAATTGCCCGGCAGCTACACTGAACTAAAGACTCTTGCATTTCATCATAGCCTGTTTCCTGATATAACCGGACATGGCAGGCTTCCATTTCTGGAATCTGAAATCTTCCCACACAGTGTGAGTACCTCGCAGTGTGTAGGCTGTGGTTTTTCCTCAGAATGGATTCTTGAACCTTAACATCGTTTTTTTGTAAACAATGGCAAAATGCCAGCCCGAGACCTTTAGAGCGCTATTTATGAATGCCAGTTAAATTACATAAGGGTTGATTATGTTTTTTAGACATGTGGAGATTTAAACAATTTGCCCACAATCACAGTATTTAGACCCACCGCCAGGACTTGTACCTGGTTACCCAGTTCCATTAAACTACTCCATGTGCTGCAAGGTCTCCTCGAGGCAATTTGATCCCCTGGGCTTCACAGCCATAGTGTAGCGCCGCGAAGCCAAGGAGAGAGGAGAGGGCCCCCTGCCCTGGGCCACACAGCTCTGGTGCTAGTCGCAGGGAAGAAGGTCCCACACCTGGGCCTAGTAGCCTGATCTAACCCTGCGAGGCCCAGGAGAGAGGGTCTGGGTCTCCCTACGTTGGGCCTCGATTATTCGTGCATATACCAAACTCTCACACGTGCTAGAACCCCAATACCGAGGCACTCTCAGTCTCATCACCCTCAAAGGGCATTTGGTTCATTGCTTTCAGCAGAGAGTTGAAGAAGCCCTCATTGAAGACACTCCCTTTTTGGCTGCATGTCTGGGCCTCCACAATCCTCGCCTCCATTGGCAGTCTGCTGCCCCTTAGCTGCAACCCAAGGTCATCCTGAGCTCAAGTTGGTCCCCTGAAGAGGGCAATGTTAAAAAACATACTTTGATGGCGGTCTGCCAAAGTCATGACTGGTCTTTGTTCAGAAACCATACAATACCTCCAGCTTTAGTCCATTGTTTCCACTCTGTTCAGCAGTGTTCGAAATACTTTTTCGTGAAACAACAAGAATATAACAAGCAAGTCTGACGTAGGCAACATAGCTCCTAATGTTGAGTGCCTGCATACATGAGCTGAGTGTGACCTGTCTTTTATAGGTTCAAATCCCAAAGAGACATTTCAGGGGTTTGTGCTCCCACAGCAGAGATTTCTGTGCAACCTCCAAACCAAAATACAAACTAACCTATTGCTGTGGCAACTGGTCATCATTTTGTCTTTCAGAGGTGGATAAAACGAGAATAAATGAAGTGATAACAGTGACATCCGGCATATGTGTGTGTTGGTGCTCTCCTTCTATTAGAAAGGGCCAAGTAGATTCAAAACTTTGAATTTTATGGAATTTCAGAAAAGTTCTCACTTGGTCATTTTCTCATTAGATGTGTTAGTGTAGTCTGCATAACCAGTACACAGAGGTATCAATCGAATGCTTTAGGTGCATACACTGTTGAAAAAAACTCGCAATGTAAACTAAAAAGACGTAATCAAGTAACTAGGTCATTTTAAATAAGTAACAAACGCTCTGCCCAAGGAAAAATAACAATGTGTGCTCAGTGAGAAAGAGACTGTAAATTGTGCACTGGTCGAGCCAGTTTGATATTAAGTTAAAATAAGCCAGCACTGCAGCTGTGCCAAGTAACTTTAATTGAGCCTGAAGTCAATAGAGCTCTAAAGCAAACAATAAAGGAAATATGCAAAATATCAACAAATGCATTCAAATAAAGTGCTCCAGAAAAATAGCTCCGAATGAAAAAAGCAACGCAGATCAATCGAGATCCAAACAGAAAGAAGCCCAAATAAATAGAAAAAACTCACTGACAGTAATTCGAGTACATTTATACTGTTTCAAACAACACAAGATGTACAGAACCAAATATTGACAATTTTAAATGCATAATATTCTGTCAGTGCGGATTTTGGAAACAAGATGTATAATAACATTTCTCTTTCTTTCCATCCAGACACATGTAATGTTAAAAAGCAAAATACTTTGTTAATTTCCGAGAAGTCATTCTTTTCACCAAAAGTAAAATAACAACTTTAAAATGCATTGCATGAATTAATTTCTTGCACAGTAAACTTCACTTAATAGACAATGAACACGTACACTTCTGCAAACAAGCTACATACAGCCTTGACAAATGACATCTTATTGGCTAAGAAAAAATACAGAGACCAGCAGCAGGACCAACAGATGATTCACAATATCTTTCTTTTATTACAGTGAGAGAGAAACTCATGCATATTTATTGTCGTGTACAATATTTAAAAGCCTATAATTAGCAACACAAAAATAATGTCAAGTAAATTATTTTTTATTTATTTGTGAATTAAAGCAGCAGAAGGTGCAATCTGTGGAGCTGCATTGGAAGCCCCAATAGAGAGAAAGAAATCCATTATCACTCACTCAGGATAACCTCTGTCATTAGGGTGTGAAAATGACTAAAACGATGAATTAGCTCAGGAGTATTCTTCTACTGATCACCACCCCACTCGCCAGGGATGATATGTCGCGTCTGACCAACCCACCTGCCACCTCAATGCTCCTAAACCTTTGTCCCAAATCACTAACTGCACTCAGCATCATTCTGCATGCAGGTGGTAGTGCAGTTGTATCTGGGGCAGATATAAAAGCCTGCAATGTGGCTGCTTGGCCCAGGAAGCCATTGGTTGCCCTACAGTAAAAAATTGGGTTCACCTGACACTGCCGCACACCTATGCTCTTGACTCCCCTGGCTGCATTCACTGTGGCCTAGACAAGAACGCCATTTTGGAGTACATAAAGCAGTACTATTTTATGTATTTCAAAATACAACTAACAAACCTCCGGTAGGAGATTTCCACCTTTCCTGTCTTTTCTGTACAGAGGGCTCACTCGATGCTGGAGATCCCCGCACTCATAGGTATAGATTTTAGTAGTAAATGTAGGTGACACAAGGAAGAGTGGTGGGGAAATTAGGAAAAATTAATGCAAAATGTGCGGGGTTTTTAAATTAGTGGTTTAGGGAGAGACATGAAAAAACAAAATACACCTATAAATGCGTAAGCCAATCCCTTTCACAAAACACACCTACATCTAATTCTGTAGTTCTATGGGCACTGTAGGCTTATATGTATACTTCAGCTCAGCCTTGGAGTATGTCAAGCGCCAAACACTGGTACTGCAACACAATGCTCTGAAAAACAATGGACGTAGTCAATAACACAAACACACATGGAAACATATAAAATACATAAAATTAAATTACATTTTAAATAAAACTATATTTTAATAAATTCATTTATTATTAGGTAATATTTTAAAATAACTGTACAATTTTAATATACATAATTAGATTTTAATACAATCTGTTGACAAATATAATGTATCCAAGGTTGTCTCACATTGAATTTAAAATATATTATAAGGGGTGGGGGAAGCTAACATTTAAGCAAAATGAATTTCAGCTAATTTAATTAAAAAATAATTTAAATAACAATTTAAAAAGTATATTAGCTTAACATTTAATAATAGCCCGTTTTTGTGCAGTTGTGTTGTCCGTTTTCTTTTTTTTTTTACAATAGCAGGGAAACGTGTTTTAATATGTTTTATTTAAGAAAGAAGTATATATTTTTTATTTAAAATTAATTTTCTTATAATTTCTTACTACTTCCTGTAGGGACATCTCAACCTGGTGGCAAAAATCTTCACAAACAGAGAGAAAGTTACAAATAGGAACTTTACAGTCATCAATTCGGTCATGGGAGTCTCCACCTTATATATGAGGGGTTGAAGACGACTTGTAGGTCCACATCTAAGCAGAGATCTCCACATGGAAATGGTGAATTCCACCAATGAAGAAATCTGTACCTAGGTGCAGGTATAGATTTCCACATGAGGAAATATTCTCCTGTAAATTTACCTTTGTGAATTGGACCCACTACATTCATGTGCAAGTAATGAGAAACTACCTAGTTATATTGCCAATGTCTGTGCATTTGCACAGACATCTAAAACAGTGCAGAAGGGATTTACATCCATACCACAATAAAAATACTCATGCTGGTCCCACTGCACCATTTGAATAAATCAGCTGATGCAGGCGGAGCTGGAATACGCATCCTCAGCGCAGAGATGCAAAGCATAGTGCACCATCTTAAAATAATTAGTATGCTTTGACAAAAAAATAATTAGTATGTTGTTCTTACGTCCTGAGAAGGCCAGAGAGTGCAAGGAGCAATGCGGCCAGATGGACACCGGCATCCTGCATCCCAGGGATTTTTTAGAATGCTCAAAGTGCCAGTCAGAGTTTGGCCAGTACCTTCATGAGGACCCCCAAGTTGCCCATCAGCAAAATCCTTTAAAGAGTCGCTATCATAAAATGCTTGTTGATCGCAACTTGTTGACTCTCTTGAGGTCTAAAAATATCCTGAAATTCGGTATAAACCCCCAGGATGGAAATAACCTATTGCAATATGATAGCAATCATCCCAAAAAACTAAGGGATAATCTACCAGTAGTACAATTTTTAAGGCTGAGACGAAATTGCACGAGCAAGAAGGATTTTCATAAACATCAGAAAGCTTGTCTGAGAAGCTTAGCGAGATTAAATATCCTCGGCAAGTGATTAATCGAGCTTACAAAACATAATCTAATGCTCCTAGAGAAGTGTTACTCGACAAGTCCAGAAGAGAGACACCGGACCGCCATATCTATGTAACCAGCTTTGGCCAACATTCCCAGGTGGTACAGAAAATAGTCAAAGGCCATTGGAATATACTTACATCTGGTGCATTAACATTCACTTAACAAATGTTTTAATTCAGACGAGGGAGATTGATCAAAGACAAACTAGTCCACGCTGGTACAAAACCACATGAAGGAAAGAATAACCAACTCACACTGTGGAAACTACCGGCCACCTCTGGCCATGCCCCTTGTGGACATTGTAGTGTGTGCGCTCTGACTAAAAGGACTAAACAAATCAACTTAGGCTCAAGAACACCTAGGGTACAGAAAATATTAATGAACTGAGTGGTTTACCTGCTAATATGCATCTGTGGTGAAAGATACATGGGTATGACCACAAGGAAAGCAAAGGTGCGGATGAACGAACATAGGAGCATCTTCAAATGCAGAAAAACCACTTACAAGGCTGATGAGACATTTTATTGAAAAAAAACACTCGGGAAGTGATTTTGAATGGGGTTCGCTGACAGAATATCGATGTAAAAAATATAGACTGCAAAAATATCGACTCCCTATACTTAAACAGGTAAGTACAAAAATATTGAATCAAAAATATCGATGTAAAAAATATATATTTAAATATATATATGAAATAAAATAATACATATTAAACATTAATATTAATTTTAGCTAAATAAATTAAATTTAATAAACATGTTTACAAAATATTACAACTAAACTTAATTTAAAAAAATAAACACACAAAGATAATAATTTATACATATATATATATTTACTTTAAAATAATTAATACACTTTTATCATTAATTTATTTTAAAACTATGAAATTTTATAAAAATAAAATATATATAAATAATTTACAATAAAAAAATCTAGAATAAATTATAACATTAAACTATGAAAACCTATTTAAACTTTAATTGACCAATACAATCAGTGCAACAGTAGGAAAAGCGCTGGATAGCAAAAATAATTAAATGTACTATTCCAACTCCAGTGAGTGCAACAGTAGGAAAAGTGTTGGATAGCAAAATAATTAAATTTACTATTCCAACTCCAGAGAGTGCAACAGTAGGGAATGTGTTGGATAGCGGGGGGAGGGCAAACATTACATTCCCACTCCAAAGAGTGCAACAGAAGGGAACATTTTGGCTAGCGGAGGGGTAAAAATTAGTATTCCCACTCCACTGAATGCAACCGTAGGATAAGGGTTGGATAGCGGAGGGGTAAAAAAATTAATTTCCAATCCAATGAGTGCAACAGTAGGGAAAGTGTTGGATAGCAGAGGGGTAAACATTACTATTTCCACTCCAGAGAGTGCAACAGTAGGGAATGTGTTGGATAGCGGAGAGGTAAAAATTGCTATTCCAACTCAAGTGAGAGCAACAGTAGGGAAAGTGTTGGATAGTGGAGGGGCAAAAATTACTATTCCCACTCCAAAGGGTGCAACAGTAGGGAAAATGTTGGATAGAGGAGGGGTAAAAATGAGTATCCCCACTCCACTGAATGCAACAGTAGGATAAGTGTTGAATAGCGGATGGGTACAAAAATTCATTCCCACTCCAATGAGTGCAACGGTAGGGAAAGTGTTGGATAGCAGAGGGGCAAAATTGACTATTCCCACTCCAAAGAGTGCAACAGTAGGGAAAATGTTGGATAGCAGAGGGGTAAAAACTAGTATTCCCACTCTAACGAATGCAACAGTAGGATAAGTGTTGGATAGCGGAGGGGTAAAAAAGTTAATTCCCACTCCAATGAGTGCAACAGTAGGGAAATTGTTGGATAGCAGAGGGGTATAAATTACTATTCCCACTCCAGAGAGTGCAACAGTAGGGAATGTGTTGGATAGCGGAGAGGTAAAAATTACTATTCCAACTCAAGTGAGTGCAACAATAGGGAAAGTGCAGGAGAGCGGAGAGATAAAAATTACTATTCCCACTCCGGTAAGTGCAACAGAAGGGAAAGTGTTGGATACCGGATGAAAAAAAATACTATTCATACTCAAACACGTAAAAAATATATATATGTTAAAAAAGAAATATTAATAATAAACAATATTTAAAAAATAAAAACAAAAAATATTAAACATATAAAAAGCACACATATTATAATATTAATTACATATAACAAAAACCTACAAATATTATATAAAATAAAATAATAAATACATTTACAATAAAATAATTCTTTTAAACCAACAAAAAAATAATTATATCATAAATGTATTTATTCTATTTCCTACCCTATAACAAAACACGTCAACATTTTTAATTACATTTATTACCATAATTAATAATCAATTAAAAAATATTATTGATAAAAACAACTAATAAACATTAATTGACTACACACACTTTAACACTATAATATCCACAACACACACCTAAATTAAACTATAAGATAATAAAACACAATAAAGCTTATTTGAAAATTAGAAACTATTACTATTAACAACTAATAATTAAAAAATTACATTTATTGAATACCCACCCTTTACTCCTTTAAAAGTAAAAACAACACACACAAAAATAAAAAATTACCCAAAATAAATATCAAATAATTAACATTAATTAACTGTATATTAATTAATTAAACACAAATTACTTCACACCCTTTACTCCTATAAACACCAAAACACACAACTAACATTAATTAAACAATTACCATAATTAATTACCAATTAATTAATTGAAATTAATTAACAACCAATTATTAAATCATCAATTAAAAAGAAATAACTTCCCACCCTTTCCACCATTTACACCTATAAAAACCACAACACACACCTAACATTAATTACACAATTACCAACATTATTTACAGATTAATTAATTACATTTAATTAACAACCAATTATAAATTCATAAATTAAAAATACATTACTTTCCACCCTTTACACCTATAAACACCACAACACACACCTAAAATAATTACAAAATTACCAAAATTAATAACTAAATAATTAATTAAAACTAATTAGCAACCAATTATTAATTCATAAATTAAAAATAAATTACTTCCTACCGTTTACACCTGAAAACACTACAACACACACCTAAAATTAATTACACAATTACCAGAATTATATACCAATTAATTAATTAAAATGAATTTACCACCAATTATTAATTAATTAATAATAAATTACTTTACACATTTAACACTATAACATCTCAATTAAACAAATACTAATAAATAAAAATTAATCAATAAATTTAATATAATTAAATTACTTCCTACCCTATTCCCCCATAAACCCATAACCCGCTACGGAACTAAAAGCGCCATATTCAAATATTCTTTTTTTTATACTACTTAGGGGTCGAGTCCAATTCCGGTCGCAAAACGTACCGACTGACACGGACCCGGACCGGAGACCGACCGACACGGACCGGCACCGTACGACCCGTGCAGTACGTTGCAATGTGTGTGAATTACAACGGACACGTACGGAAAACAGCCGTACGACCGAGCCGTAGGGAAAATAGTGATCCGGACGGAAAACAGACGCGAGTTGCACCGACCGACACGAACCCGGAATGAACCCGACCGACATGTACCGGCGATGTCTGACCCGTGCAGTACGATGCAATGCGTGTAAAACCAGACCGACACGCACGGAGACCAAGCCGTACGACCAACACGCACAGAAAACTGGGCCCACAAGTAATAGAGATCCCCGCGACTGACACGTATGAGACACAGAAGATAGTCAGTGTGAAGGAGGCGGAGAAGCCCGCACGAGCCAACATCAGCATCCGTCTCGGTCAGAAGAACGTCTCCTTCATGCCTAGAAAACCCAAAGGAAAAAAGACAAAAAAAGGACCAAACAAGCAATGACAAAGCCAAATAAATATCAAATAAAAAAACCTGGGACAAAGATACACCCACAACTCCGCCTATATAAAGGACTTCAATCACTACCATGATCCCTTGCAAATAGGAGACACAGCCAGCATCAAACACCATCACACAGCAACCACAGACACACTCACAACGCACCCATCACACAACTCACACACCATCAGCACCTCACCAAAAGCACTCACACATACAGCTAGCTAAACCAACACTAACCCACCCTCACACACACATTACTCACCACCACCACCCATCACCATGCCCCCAAAGAAGAATCCAAAGTTCACAGATAGTGAAAAGAAGTGCTGGTAGACGAGATCATCAGAGTAAAGCCACATTTGTTTGGTACATTGGTCCAAAGGACCCCCATGTCACAGAAAATCAAGATGTGGGCGAAGATTGTGGACAAGGTGAACGCACAAGCCCCAGTAAGGCGCACAAAAGACGATATCCAGAACAGGTGGTATGACGTGCGCAGGAGGGTCAAGAAACTCATCAAGAAACATTACGCCTTGAGTCAGTGCACCGGCGGTGGCCCTCCTGCCAAACCAGTCTACTTCATGACCTGGGAGGAGAAGGTGCGGGACATCCTACCACCAGAGAGCGTCCATGGTCTAACAGACATACCAGAGCCTGGTGAGTACACAAACAACATACCCAATATTGTGTGGCAAGGGGACAGTGAAACCATGCACCGCAAGCAAAGCCACAGTAACCAATAGATAATCATCCCAAGATGTGTATGCTAGTCAGACAAACACAATACCTGCCATCTCATAGTGACTTGGAACTGTGTCATGACATGAACCAACCTACAAACAAATAGAGCAAGGCACTGGCACAAAACCAAATAAACACTGCCAGACAGTTTGCCACCACAAACACACTACCTCACAGTGCAGCTGACTGACAGGAAGGAGTATTGGGGCTGCAGGTGAAGTGAGTGTATCCAAAAGCATGATGGGGTTTGTAGTCACAGATAATGCTCCCCATCCAAATTGGCCCATCAAGACCTCTCTGAACCATGACCACATCACAAGAAGTGGAAAATGACTGACAAGATGGCTGACACTGGGTCCTGCTGTGGGGATCACAAGGCCCTGGTAGGGGTTGTGTGAAAATCAGAAGCAGGACACCACTGACTGACATCCTGAAAGACAACTTGCACGCCCTCCACTGGAAGCACGTTTCATAGTGGGATATCTGGCCGGGTGGGAAGGAGGACTGACAGCTCTGACCATACTTGCCAGCATGAGGAGACACACACCCCACCTCAACACAAACTCCACACAACTTACCGGGTAGAATGCATTGACCCACACCTCAGTGAAATATCATCAAAAAATACCCCGTACTGGGAGCTGCTGTGTGAAGCACAGGGGCTCTCTTTGGACTTGTAGCCAAACAAACACCAGGATTTCACAGTCAGCCATCTTGCCATTGCTGTCACACTCCCTCACAGGGAAGCAGAGTCAAAAGCAAGTAAGTATGGGCATGCTGGGAAGGGGGGTGTAGCCAAGAGCATGATGGGAGTTGCCGTCAGAGATAATCCCCACCTACCCACATGGCCCAGCAAGCTCACATTGAACCATGCTCACCTCACAGGAAGTGGGAATGGACTGACAAGATGTCTGACACTGGGCTCTGTTGTGGGGAGCACAAGGTCCTGCTGGGAACTGGGCAACAACAAACACCAGGACTTCACAGTCAGCCATCTTGCCATTGCTGTCACACTCCCTCACAGGGAAGCAGAGTCAAAAGAAAGGAAGTATGGGCATGCTGGGAAGGGGGTGTAGCCAAGAGCATGATGAGAGTTGCAGTCACAAACAATCCCCACCCACCCACATGGCCCATCAAGCTCACACTGAACCATGCTCGTCTCACAGAGAGTGGGAATGGACTGACAAGATGTCTGACACTGGGCTCTGTTGTGGGGAGCACAATGCCCTGCTGGGAACTGGGCAACAACAAACACCAGGACTTCACAGTCAGCCATCTTGCCATTGCTGTCACACCCCCTCAGAGGGAAGCAGAGTCAAAAGGAAGGAAGTATGGGCATGCTGGGAAGGAGGGTGTAGCCAAGAGCATGATGGGAGTTTCAGTCACAGACAATCCCCACCCACCCACATGGCCCAGCAAGCTCACACTAAACCATGCTCGCCTCTCAGGGAGTGGGAAGGGACTGACAAGATGTCTGACACTGGGCCTGAGAAATTATGTGGCTGACAATCACACATATGCACTGACCAAACAAAACCCGGTCGCACACACAGCCATTGCAACCATATGTTCAAATTCATTGTCTGGGGATGCAGTGTCCAGGGGTGCCCCCTGGCCGGGCAGGGGAGGTGTGTCTTGCAGATGACAAATGTGGAGAGCCATATATATGGTACATTGTGCAAAACACACAGGAATTCACATATACTTAATTGACAGGGTACATCTGACAATGAATGGAATGGACACACCAATTTAGCTGACACCATAGCATGGTCACATTCACACTCAGTGCTGTTGTGAGCTGCATTCCACCTCTACATCATGCTGAAACATAGGCATTCTTCACACAACACACCACTCACTGACATAGACACTGTAGACACAAGGTCAAACATGGACAGCATTGGAGGAGACATGCTACTCACAGCAGCCAAACTGCAACACACACACCACCAGCCCTCACTGTCATGAACATTGAAAAGCCAGAGTACTACCTTGCCCAATCCATGTCAACATGTGGAACATTGACAAGTCAAATCACATATCCACGTACAAAACTCAGCACCAGACTCATTAACGATGGTGACATCATCACTTGTATGAAATGAGATGAGAACTAGGAACACTGGAAGAAAACGCTTCCTCCAAAGAGATCACAGGCATACCAGACTGTGACCATGTCGTACCAATTCACCAATGCGGCACACAAAGACTAGCAAACTCTGCTACCTCATAATCCCCAATAGTACAACATATCCCCAGTGGAATAGCACGTATGCCCTTGTTAAAGCTCACATGTGTACAGGGATGACACACCTGTGTCAGCAACGTGATGGCCCTTGAGTAGCAATGGTCATGTACAGACAAATCTATCCAGGAGCTGGGCATGCACACACTTTGACATGCACATTGAAATGTTTCTTTATGGCTGGGCAATGTGCTACAACAATATCAATCTCTGTCCGTGACAAGCCGGAAAAAAGCAGTGTACAGGTAGCCATCCGTTCGTACAGTAGAATATGTATTGTTTATGAACCATTGATGCCTGTAGAAACATAACTTACATTGTGTGTCTCTTCCAAACACAGGTGGTGCTGGGGACCCGGCACCAAATAAAGAGGATTCTCAGTCCCAGACTCTGGTGGACACTGAGCTCTCTGGTTTGACTCTGTCTCTGTCCTCTTCGGATGACGACGACCAACATGGCCCCTCCGGTGTGAGTCATCATGCAGCACCAGCAGCATCAACATCTGCACCCCCTGTAGCCACGCCTCCAGCATCTGGAAACCGACAGGGCACCACCGCCAAGACGGACAGACCAAGGCCACTGAACACCCACAGCACAGGGACACAGGTGTTAAAATCTGGTTTGCAATGTCAACATAATCGACGCCATCTTGTCCCCTCTCAGGCCCGCACGCTGAAAACGCGCGACGGCCATTTTAGGCACCACGACCTCATTGCCGATCGCCAGCGCGTCCCTCTGGCGCTGCGAACATCCCCCCCGCGTGCCGGCCACCCCCGCTCTCTCATACATGGGCCATAAACCCTCTCCTTCTGCGCGACCCTGCCATGGAACCACATCCCACGCCTGACCGACACCTTCTTTCATCCCATACATGGTCATACATCCCTTTGATAACCCCCTTCCTCTGCGCCCGATTGTTCGAACCGATCCCAGGCCATCACCTAGCCCTGCGGATGCAGTTTATTGCCCCTACTGTAAGGGAAACACCCCACATCAAAGGGATTACAGAAGATCAAGGCCCCCCACCCCCTGAGACCCGACCAGTCGCACACACCCCCGGGAATTGGCAGAATGTCCAGCTGTGTGATAGCCATCTCCTACTGTGGGTAGGGTGGGGACTTCTACTGTAGATATGTGTGGGAACGAGCTTGAAGTGGGGATTCCGAGGATGTTCTTTCATGTATCAAAGCAATCTCAAAAATGTGCCATGTACAATAAACCGTGTAATAAAGCAATAAACTTGTGTATAAGAGGCCAGGCCACAGAGATGTGGTTAGTGCACCTCGTGACGATACCTTGCTGTCTGATCTGATGCGTTCTCCTCCGGAGAGAATAAAACTTTGTTTCCTGCCTTCCAGTCTCCGGCGCCTGCCTCTTTGTTGGTTAATTTTCGAATGGTATAAGAGGCGATTACCGCCGGGCAATACTTGAAAGGTTATCGACTGCAACTGCCGCTACCATTTAACAATTGGCGCCCTACGTGGGGCCCATCAGCGACACGTGGATCCAGTGGGAGAGGTCCCGACAACAGAGTGAACGACTGCAGCGATCGGGAGAGCTCCTGCCTGATAGACCCTCGTCTGGCAGCCGATCATCCGAACTTCACTGGTTCCGAGCAGACCTCTCTCGAGTGATCTACGGTCCTGACTGGGAACCATCAGGAGTGCCGCGGCAAACACGGAGAGTAGAGGACGATCGGGGCGCTGGAGGTGGAAGACGGGAAACTGTCCATGCTGTCCGGGTAAGGTCGTGTAACACGACGAATTGCGAAACGATTGATTGATTGATTGAAAATACTAGTATTGCTCATTGATTGCTCTTTTTGAGGTCTTCGCTGCCTACAAACGGGGAAGAGTAGAAATACTCTCTCTCCCTTTGCAGATAGTGAAGGGTAGGTAACGCGGACTTTTGTCCCCCATTGTAATCTGTCGTGCCTATTTTCCTCCCCACTGATTGATTGTCCGAATATTGATTGTTTTGAAGAATAGTACTTCTTGAGATATTCTCTGTTTGCAAATAACGTAGAATAGAAATATTCTGTCTTGTCTTTGCAGATAGTGAAGGATAGGTAACGCAGACTTTTGTCCCCCATTGTAACCCGTCGTGCCTATCTCTTTCTCACCATTGATTGATTGATTGTCCGAACACTAGTTGTTCGATATTGGTTCTTTGGAGGTATTCTCTGCTTGCAAATAACGTGGAATAGAGATATTCTGTCTAGTCTTTGCAAGCAGTGAAAAGATAGGTAGTGCAGACTTTTGTCCCCGTTGTAACCCGTCATGCCTATCTTCTCCCCACTGATTGGTAGTTGGTTCTGCCCGGACCGCTTATTAGAGGTGAACCATCCGGCTCCACTGGAAGGCGCCCCTAATAAGGACATATTTACTAAATATGGATCAGTCGCTGTAGCCTACAACAAACTAGGGCATAAAAATCGCTATAGAGAAACAAAAATAATCGAGAGAGACCAGTAGACCACTGATGGGACCCTTTTGACCATACAAAAATAAGAAACACTAGGAAATAGCCCTTTGCGAAAAATATGAAACTAGGGGAAGGAGCCAAGCTCACGGTCGAGATGGCCACGAGGTAGCTCGGCTCCATCGCTCTCGTTGTCTAAACATGTCTGCCCTACCACTCACCCCGCCCAGTAAACCCAACAAAATCCTGCACAAATGGAAGTCTGCCGATACCCACCATCGACGTTACCGAACTGGGCTAGATCGCGCACAATTGGGCTATGTCATTTTCCGGTTACGCCGTGACATCCTTGTGCTCGTTGCCAGATTACAAATATATACAACACTCCAACAAAGTAGTATGGTTAAAACGTTTTAATAACTTATAGGTATATGCAACACTCCAACAGGGTAAACATGCTAAAACACGTTTTTTAACTATTTACATGATAGCCTGCTGCAAATCCCAAAGCATTCACGTCCACATGACATAGTCCTAGCCCCTCCTTCCTCGAAATAGCAACATTGGCCTGTTTTGGGCGGTCTTTTAGTCGGCTTGGGCTATAAAAGGCCCACAAAGTCCACCGGCCTGTGAGGCGGCATCAGTGGTGGAATATTGTGTGAATAGGCCGGAGGCTACACGACGCGCCAAGACCAGGACGGCATAAGAGGTGGTGTCCAACAAGTGTACTGGTCTTGCCAATCTACTATGCTGCACAGATCGACAACGAAGGGTGCCCTGGCGGGGGGGAAGCGACGCGAACGGGCCTCCCCCGCCTCCCCAGGTGGAGGCTCACCAGCTGAGAAGGCACCCCTGCCGTTTCACTCGCCTTCCAGCTGAGTAGGCGCCCCTGCACTCGCCGTCCAGCTGAGTAGGCGCCCCTGCACTCACCGGCCAGCTGCAGCAGGGGAACCATTTACGTCTCGCCTACCGGACGATCACCCAGGCGCGGGTTCCTTTCTGCACCAAGATTGCCATGAGCGTTCGACGCAAGAAGTGGGCCCCCGCAGCCAAGTGGTCGGGGGGACCCACCCCGGTGGCTGTAATGAAGAGCTGCTGCTGCCACTGGACTCTCAAAATGGCGGTCGGCTCTTCAGATTCAGGCCTGGTTCACTAAAAGATGGCTCTGGGCTACCTTGGAACTCGGAAGCTTGCCTGCTCGGGCGTGGGCCACACCCTTGAAAACGTCCTCTCAGCTTTGCAGATTCTGCGGGAGTCTTTGGCCCTCGACTCCCACGGACTTCCGGTGGGGGCAACCGCCGCTATTGCTCGATCATTCCACATTAACTTGTCTTTGCCCCGGGCGGCAGCCATCTTGCCTCCGTTTGGTGCCGTGAGAGAGACTGATTCAAGGCGTCGGCAGAGAGACCCGCCTGCTGTCCCGCCCTAAGAACGGATCACGGCATTGCTGCGAGACCGTGGTGACGCCGTGCTGACGCAAGCTTCTGTTTGAATTATCAGGAGACACTGTAGCCTATCCGCTCGGATCAGTTCCGGTGGAACCTCAACATGACCCGGTAGGAACAAAAACTGTGCTTCCCCACCCCCGAATCACGATTCATGCTGTCTGTTCTTTCCGTTGGCGCTAACGAAAGTTCTCGAACTGCCGAAAGGGATTCTGGTCCGGCAGCTAGTTAGTGGAAGGACTTAAACTGTACACTGGACCCACCCGACCTCGCCCCAAAATGGCGCCGATGTAGGAGGGGCCTACAACTCCTTATGGCGTTTCGGTTACTTGACATTTATGTTAAAAGGATATGAATGCGATGTTTTCACACATGATGGGCGGAGGGACGGGGAGGGTACTGATCGAGCATACAAACAACCTTATTAATGCTGGCCTTCCCATTTTTATTATCATTTTTATTTTTTTCATGTTAAGGTAGTGTTGCTCATGATACTCGACGCCTCTCACACCGTGGCCGGCCTGTAACGGTTGTAGGCCCGTATTTGTATACTGACATTGTTTTCAATAAAGGGCTTTTTGAAGGAATTACGGAATCAGCGTCATAACAAATCATCTAGGTTGGTAAAGGGTTTTTGATGACTGTTACTCCCAAGCGATAGAAGGCAGATAATGCAGACCCTTTTCCTTTTTTGCCTGAATTTTGGATTAATGAAATTTGTACCCATCACGCCTGTCTTTTTCAGAGTTGTTAGAAAATGGTTGACTATAGCTTAAGGTATCTGCCGAATGCAAGGTACGGTACCTTGCCCCATAATATGCGACCGATTGAGAAACAAATGCTCGACAAGGGAACCCGAATTTAGGAGACGAATAAAATGGAGCATCTTGTATGGTCGAAAGGAAGGATATAGTAGGTCTGTGGTATTACCTGCTCCTGCAGCTAGCCTGGTACGTGGTAAGTAGAACTTTTTCGTTTCTACGCGCGCTAACGTACTTTGAATGCTGCACACCCCCCCCCTTCTTTTCTTCTCTATAGGTCACATCGGAGTTCCGACTGAAGAATGGAGTGGACATGGACCGCACCATGCTCAATGTAGGGAAAAGCATAGACAAACGTTGTGGGATGGTGCGTGAAGTGCAGACCACCACTGGGAACGTGAAAAACTGTATGTTATGACTGTGCGTATGTGCCCTGATTGTACAGTATGAATGTGTATGCATTTCATGTGTGCTTGGGTCGCTGGAAGAGAACGTCATCGTATGACTGGAGTGCTTGTCTACCGATCAAAGGGAGGGGAGTAAAAAGTCCAACACCCCCCCAAAATGAATTACGGAAAATACTGAAAATACGCAGCATGCATAGGAAAGAGGACAAGAAAGGAGAGGTCCCCATACTCAACGTAGCTCTGTGTCTTCGTCTTAAGTTTCTGCGCTTGATGTATGTACTGTTACGCCCTATCCGGTATTTGTGTGTACGTGATCGCCGAATTTATGTTTTTCCCCCGCTTGTGTTTTCTTATGTAGAACTGACCCGTGCTACTCCATGTTGTGTGTACACCAAGTAGCCTATTATCGTACACATGTCTCTCTCTCTCTCGTTTTATGTCGTACGTGTACCAAATAGCCTACTTGATGCGCACCTCTCTCTGTCTCTCTCTCTCTCTCTCTCTCTCTCTCTCTCTCTCTCTCTCTCTCTCTCTCTCTCTCTCTCTCTCCCTCGCTGAAGGCTCTCTTGCCCTCTTTCTTTTTGAATAAATTAACGACACTATACCTCCTCAGTATGTGTATAATTGGCCTAAAACACGACAGTGTTCGAACAAATTGACAGAAGCAAAACGACCATATTTTACCACATTACTACCTCTCCTTTCTGTAAAATGTTGAACTTAACTGGCTGAGAAAGAAAGGACAGGTACGACGACTGATGTCTCCCAATCTGGCCCTCATCACGGGGACTATATGTCAGTGGTTTTCGTTTTAGAGCTCTAACGACACCACCTCCACCGCTCCGAATCGCCCCGCCCAATTGCTCAGAACTGAACTGTCTCTCTCTCTCTCTCTCTCTCTCTCTCTCACTCTCTCTCTCTCTCTCTCTCTCTCTCTCCCTCGCTGAAGGCTCTCTTGCCCTCTTTCTTTTTGAATAAATTAACGACACTATACCTCCTCAGTATGTGTATAATTGGCCTAAAACACGACAGTGTTCGAACAAATTGACAGAAGCAAAACGACCATATTTTACCACATTACTACCTCTCCTTTCTGTAAAATGTTGAACTTAACTGGCTGAGAAAGAAAGGACAGGTACGACGACTGATGTCTCCCAATTTGGCCCTCATCACGGGGACTATATGTCAGTGGTTTTCGTTTTAGAGCTCTAACGACACCACCTCCACCGCTCCGAATCGCCCCGCCCAATTGCTCAGAACTGGAACGTCTAAGCACCCCGTCCTCCCAGAATAGCCCCAGTTTTGTACTAGCCGTCCCAGGGTATTTTGAATAATACAGCTGATGACTTTATTTTCTGAAGATACAGCGCCTAAACTAATGAGGGTTACCTATTGTCTCCAGCAAGAAAAAATGATTAGCTTGTGTCCCTCCCCGAAATAGATATTTGTGAACCCATGACAGTAGCACCTTGCACTTTTTCATAAACTTAGCAGTCCTCGGAGAAAAATGTAAATTAACAGAGCTTGTGTTAGAAGAACGAGTTTCTACCGGAGAAGCCGGTTCGAATTTTGATAGACCAGAAAGTTGACAGATGTCAGGCCTCCTGCGACGATTATAAGGTACAGGAATAGACACCTAGCAGGCTAGACGATGGAAATTTGCAGGAACACGCACAAAACATGCACCACAGAAATGATTAATAAGTTAGTAACATACACCGACATAAGAGTTAATAGACATCCATCATAGAGCGACCGATAAAACATTTCCCCGACTACTAATTGGTTGGGAGAGAGAATGAAGTGCGTAAATGTCTTCCCTGCCAGCTCTCTAAGATTTTGTTTCTTGTACTCATTCAAAGATAACATGCAGTCATCGGAAGAGAGGGGTCGGACGTGACGCACAGCCTGGCTGCGGTTCATGGAACACCTATGGCATCGACCAAGGGGGAGCCACGAAGCAAAAGGATGCGGGACGAGGCACCATTCTCAGCATGTAAAACGATAGAACGAAAAGCTATCCCGAAGCCCCCTGCTCGCTGATCAGCTCGTGCCTGAAGTCCCAACCCGTCGGGCCCGATTGATGGGCCCAGTGCTGAAAGATTCTGCTCTCCTTGGCCCACTTTTTGATCCGATCCCACTCCACCCCCTCTTCCCTCGGCCTTCCAAAGCACCCCTATTTTGAACTTGACTTGACAAAAGAAGAATGAGAAGCGGGTACTCCGTCTCAAGGTACCTATGATAAGACCAGTCAAGGGACAGGACAAAACAGGACTGTGCTCCAAGAACAAAGAATGGTCACACACTCCAACGCGAAAGCCTGGATTTGAGCTGGACCTTAGCTCCACTGCCGGTGCTCAACAGTGCCAACGAAAGAAGAAGAACAATGAGAGCTTACCAGTGATGGCTCGATGCAATAAGACACTGGAAAGAAGAAACACCCCCTCCCTGACTGAAACTCATGTTGAGTTGTATTCCTCTCCCAACCACTTTTGAATTGACTATCTTCCAATCAAGTTTCCAAGGTCCTTTATCGGTCTCTTCCAACTACACACTAATATCTAAGAAACATTAGCTTGGTATAAATGACAATTGTATAGCATCAACCGTACACCTGACTATGCTGTTTGGTTTGATCCACACAAAGTCTAGGCCTTGAGTAATGTGCATAATATTCCTTGTCTTGCCGGACCACCTCTTACGGTATCAAATTTGTGTTCAAGCGAGCTTCCCTCCACCTATCTCCGGGCCTGACATATGACGCAGCTGATGTAATTTTGTATACGCTACCTCCTCGCCTGTCACATCAACCACATGTAACTATGTACAATTGTGTCAGATTGTTCCTGTCTGTCCTAAAACTCTGTACTTTTAAAAAAGGAACGCATGAAAGCATTTACGATATTATGGCTAAGAGGTTAGCGAAGGTGAATGTCAGCTAGACAAGCTGGCTAGATATGTTGAAAAGGGAGGACTGTTAAAATCTGGTTTGCAATGTCAACATAATCGACGCCATCTTGTCCCCTCTCAGGCCCACACGCTGAAAACGCGCGACGGCCATTTTAGGCACCACGACCTCATTGCCGATCGCCAGCGCGTCCCTCTGGCGCTGCGAACATCCCCCCCACGCGCCGGCCACCCCCGCTCTCTCATACATGGGCCATAAACCCTCTCCTTCTGCGCGACCCTGCCATGGAACCACATCCCACGCCTGACCGACACCTTCTTTCATCCCATACATGGTCATACATCCCTTTGATAACCCCCTTCCTCTGCGCCCGTTTGTTCGAACCGATCCCAGGCCATCACCTAGCCCTGCGGATGCAGTTTATTGCCCCTACTGTAAGGGAAACACCCCACATCAAAGGGATTACAGAAGATCAAGGCCCCCCACCCCCTGAGACCCGACCAGTCGCACACACCCCCGGGAATTGGCGGAATGTCCAGCTGTGTGATAGCCATCTCCTACTGTGGGTAGGGTGGGGACTTCTACTGTAGATATGTGTGGGAACGAGCTTGAAGTGGGGATTCCGAGGATGTTCTTTCATGTATCAAAGCAATCTCAAGAATGTGCCATGTACAATAAACCGTGTAATAAAGCAATAAACTTGTGTATAAGAGGCCAGGCCACAGAGATGTGGTTAGTGCACCTCGTGACGATACCTTGCTGTCTGATCTGATGAGAGAATAAAACTTTGTTTCCTGCCTTCCAGTCTCCGGCGCCTGCCTCTTTGTTGGTTAATTTTCGAATGGTATAAGAGGCGATTACCGCCGGGCAATACTTGAAAGGTTATCGACTGCAACTGCCGCTACCATTTAACACAGGGCCCCCCGGAAGCTACAGCAAACACCACCAGCAACACCACCCAAGGGGTCCCAGTGTCACCTGTGCGGCATGCCGCTGGTCCAGCCCGTGTGGATAGGGGTGCTGGGAGGGGTGGGAGGCAGAGGGCACGCCTTGCAGAGGGGTCTGGACTGCATGATGAACCCCAACTGGCACGCATAATAAATGCGTACCAGGACAACACCGGAGGATTTGGCCAGGTAGTTTGGCTCCTCAAGGACATACAACAGGAGCAGGCTGCCCACCATGCCCACATGGAGGCAAAGTGGGATGCCCTTACTGCAGTGCATTGGGACATACTCTAATGCCTCCGCCAAATCAGCACAAACCTGTCCACACCTCCCTGTGTGGCCACAACATCTGTTGCAACACCATCTGCCAGCACCACAAGGAGGGAGGAGGACTCTGGCGGAGAGTCCCCTGCACTGCAGAGGCCTGCACCTGAGGATCCCCCCAAGAAGAAGAGGGGTCGTCCGAAGAAGGACATGTGAGAGGCAGATGTCCCAGCACATCCCCCAGGGCCTCTAAACCTGTTCTGGACAATGTTCTTTGTGCGCAACCCGTTCACCTTGTTTAATCACACACAACTCGCCCACATGACATGGTGGGTTCATGTTGGTCCAATGTAGCAGATGACTGTGGACTTAACTCTGGACATTTCATCTACCAGCACTTCCAACTCTAATGTGAACTTTGGATTCAAAAACCAATGTACAGCACCCACCATCACTTTCCTCACACGTCCGAAAATAAACTCACCGATACACCATACTTGCCTCTGTTGTGATTCCAACTTGCCATGTGTCATGGAGATGTTGATCAGCTAAACAACACAGTGCATGCAAAATACTACAGCAATGTGACCAACGTTAGGTGAGTCATGGTGATGTGACACATGTGAGGGAGACACACCACTATGGCATCCTGGATGAGAGGCACCTTCTTCCGCACTGCCATGTTGTGCAGCATGCAGCATACAAGGATAATTTTGCACACCTTTGCAGGCTCATATGGGAGGGCCCCTCTGGTCTTGTCCAGGCAGTGAAAGCGGCTTTTCAGGAGGCCAAATGTCCGCTCAATCACCCTCCTGCTCCGACCATGTGCTTCATTGTAGCGCATCTTGGCTAGTGTCACAGGGTTGCTGAGGGGTGTCAGCAACCACGGCATGTTGGGGTATCCGGAGTCACCTACACACAAAAAAATGAACAAGTAGCTGAGTTTTGTAGGAGTGCAGAATACAACATTGCCAAACACACACAATGGTAAACAGTCAGTACACACCGACAAGCCAGGCACGCTGATCTGGCATCTGTGACATCAGCGTTGCAATGCGACTACTCCTCATTATGTAGGCATCGTGCGCAGAACCAGGGAACCGTGCACACACATGTGTGATACAGATGTCTGCAAGACATACCACCAGAGTATTGATCGAGTGGAAATGTTTCCTGTTCCGGTATGCCTGCTCATGTACCTGTGGTGGTATCAGGGCCACATGTGTACCATCAATAGATCCAATGACGTTCGTCATCCTCCCCAGTGTATTAAAGGCTTCCTTTATTTCAGGGAGTTTAGCTGGGCTAGGGAACTTGACGTACAGGTCAAGGAAATGCAACATCCCCTCCAAGACATCGCGTAGCACACAACTAAACATAGTTTGTGACATCCCACCTGCTGTAGCCACAGTTTACTGGAAGGTACCAGGAGCAAAGAAGTGCAGAGCTGCCATCACCTGCACCTCTGGGGTCAGTGCTGTAGGGTATGTCCGGCCAGGTAGCAGATGTGGCGCCAACTGCTCCGCCAGCTCCTCAATCAGTGGCCTGGTGATGCGTTACCGTCGGATGCAATCGCGTTCCTGCATGGTTTGAAGGTCTGGGACCTGTCGATGAACAGCTGGTGCCCTGCAGAACAGAGATGAACAAAGGAAGATTGTCGGTTCATCCAACCATGTGGCCATGACCAGGCTCAATATCACATGATACATCATGCCATTACACAATGTACTGAGGTGTGTGCTTTTGGGCATGGACACATATGTCACCTACATGACCATCACCTCACATCTCAATTCTACATGTCCACATAAGTCCCATGTAGTGCAATGGCCAATCATTGGGCTGTGTCACCCGACCTATGTACTGCTGTGACTTTACACACACCACAGTGACAAGTGAGGCCTGATGTCTCCCAGGCATCACAGATCTTTGCCATGCAGATACCCAGGGTCCCTGTATTGCCTCATCGACACTGGCATGGACATGGCATATCACTTACACACCACTAGGCAAGCGTGAGTCCCACAGGTAGTGGCCACTGTTGTCCTTGCAGGCCCTACATGTACGTCTCTTAGACACACACACACCATCAAGGTTGCTGCATATACCGCATGGATGTGGAGACTGTTTCCCATTGGGCACATTTGATCATCCACATCTGAGACACAACATGCACACAGACTGTGGGTGCACATCTGAATTGTGGGTACAGGTCTCACTGTGACATACATGCCATCACCATCAGGACTCACGGTGTATGTGACATGTCCTAAACATATCCAACCTGCAACTGTGTCCGTGACTCATGCCCATTACTGTACAGTTTCACATCACAGTGGTAATGTGCACAACACACAAAGGATTATGCCCCCATGAACACGTGCACAGCCTGGGAGTGGCTGAACAAAAGTGCCACACAACAAACCAAATGTTGCCCCCAACACACAGGGAATGCAGCCTTACATGCCATGGGACACTGTGTGGCCAATGCTGTAGTGTGGTAGGTGTGCACATGTTTCCCTGGCAAGTAATTGTGTGTTGGAGCCGTCAAATAGTCACACCAATGAGGTCCGACGCGGGTGACAATGCGTACGCATTGCACGGTTCATGACCGAGCCGTGCGTACGCTTTGCCATTGACTGCAATGAGGTCGGATGCGGGTGACTATCATGCATGCGCGTTGGGCAGGCATGGTCCGAGACAGGTGTACGCCTTGGCCATTGAATCGTATGGAGACAGGTGCATGTGTATTTTCAAACTACGCCTTGTACAGTCAGTTGACCGAGCCGGGCGCACCGATTGGCTCTGTACTGTCATGGAGACGGATGCGGATTCAAAACTTGCACGAGTTGTGCGCTAGAAATTCAGTTGGATGCCTACAACAATGTTGCAATTCCTAGGGTTTTATGAAGGTGAAGATTTGAACGATGCGGAAGACGTGTATGAGTCGTACATTTCCATGGATTGGCCAGATTCATAGAATGCAACCATGTTGGACCTATCACTGGGGACACATGGCACAGAGTCTGCCTCTGCAGCACAGATATAAGGCTGGCTGGCCCCCAGGGAGCTCACTTGCCTGCACTACATGCTACTGGACCACATCCCTGCTACCACTGCTGCTGTCCCTGCATCCTTTGGCTACTGCTATGGCACGTACTCTGGTGAGGGCCCCAGCCTTCACTGAGGAGGAGAACCAGGCCCTGCTGGACGGGCTCCTTCCACAGTACAGCAAGCTGCATGGGAAACCAGGGGAGCAGGTGAGTTTGCAGTCCACTGCCTTCCTAATTATGCATGTTGTCTGACTAGCAGTGCTAGCAGTGTGTACACCAGTGGCAAGCATTCTCACTGACTACTTTCATCCCCAAAAGTGTGTAGGTACATGTAATGAACAGTGGTATTTTTGTACCTTTGTGGTGTGCTGTGTTGCCTATTTAGTGGATTCAAATCTTTGGACTATCCGTATTCGCAAAGACATGTTTAATACTTCAAGTGGATGAGTATTCGGCTTCGTTTTTAGCACCCAATATTATTGTTAGAATTTATACTGTTGGAAACACTTTATGCATGTACAAACAATGATGTGCGGATCACTTCAGCATATCCACTGATTTTCTATTGTGTACATGTAATGAACAGGTGTTCTGCTGCTAAAGTGCTTTTGTGCACGCTTAAACTTCCCAGGCATTGTTAACATGTCAGACATGCAGGTTATTTGTCCTTTTCCATGGTTGCACTAACTGTGTAACTCATTTCCCTTTGTGTTGATGACATGCACATCCAAATGTGTGCAGCACATATATGGGGCATGTGTGTTAATGTACTCTTAACTTTGTCATCCTCACAGGTTGATGCCCACCAGAAGCAGGAGATATGGCTGACCATCGCCCGGGCAGTTCGTTCGGTGGGGGTCTATAAGCGCCGGATCCGCAACTGCCAGAAGTGGTGGCAGGACCTTAGGGGCTGGACCCGGAGGATCGCAAGAGTCCGGCTGAAGCTGTCACCTCCTCGCAGGAGGTGCTGACACCGGACCCTGACCCCCCCACATGCTCCGGATACTGGCAGTGGTTTTCCGAGACCTGGATAGGCAGCTGAAGGCCAGACTGCAGCAAGGAGGGGTAAGTCCATGCCTAATCTGTGTACTATGTCTGACATGCTAATTGCAGTCTTTTGGCCTGGTCACACTTCCACATTACGTAGGTCTTGTAGTCCAATACTCAGGTCCCTCAATTGTGTGATGCACCCTCCTCATCTGTTCCACAGGTGTGGCCCCTACAGTCTGTTCCTTGTGTCACTAGGGCACTGTGTCCCTGCAGTCAGCTATGCTTCAGCTTCCGGACAGCATCTGTTCCTGTGACTCTGTTGTGTGTTTCATGGGTGGGTCAATTGTTTACCCAATGCCTGGGATCTGACATGTGATCTGTGTGTGCCCTTGATATGTGTTCCAATTGCTGGTCTGACTCGCCACATGTGGCTTGGGTATTTCAAACAAAACCATGCAGCAGGGGACTCCAATTTTTGGGCCTCAGGAGTATGTATATAAAGTATGTCACACTTGCTTAGCCACCTGACTACTGTCCAATGTCAAACACTGTTTCACGTAGACCTGGGCAGTCATGCCTAGTCAAGGGCATTTACAAACACTCTGTTATCCCACTCCTGTGTATCAATTTACAAGTTGTGCTTATGACTTGTGCCTTCAGGTGTCTGCCTCTGTGTCATTATGGTGTGGCTTCCTGTTACGTACAATTGGGGTGTCCATGATTTTGCGGGTCAGCAGGACATCTGAGATGTGACTGTGAGAGACAAGACCTGTGTGACATATAGGTGTGTGATCATCTGACAGCGCACAATGGTGTATGCAACTGTGTACTTCAGGCAGCTGGGTTACATGCAGAGCAGACTGTGATGTGCTTATGTACAGAGAGTTGTGTTCGCAGAGACTCATATGTCTGATTTGCATGATGTGGGGTCTTCTGGATCCTGGATATGTTGTTTGCAGGGGATGGGCAAGTGCACTTGTCATCTGCAGAGTTTGCTTTACCCCTGAGCTATGATTGTGACACGGTGCATACTGTTGTTGTCTGGATGCCCTGCCCCTGTGACAGGAGACAGTGTTGACCGATTTTCTAGGCATTCCAGTGCCATGGCATTTAACTTGCTATGAGTAATCCTGCATTGTGTTCAAGTGTGCACCATGCACCCCAGTGTTGCATTGACTATCTGCACCACCCACGATTCCTAGCAGCCTACCTGTCCCAAGCACACACACACCTGCACATTCTGACAAAGCCACAGACACGGGCAGCACACAAACACCCAAACCAAGGGCTAGATGTTCACACAAGCAAGCGCAGGGGACTGATACAACACACACAGGGGATGGTTTGCAGACACACACACAGTCACCCACAACCACTCCGTAGTCCTCCGAAACCTCTCCCTCCCAGCCCCCTTCCCTTGCCTCACCTGCAACCCCATCTCCACAGAAGCTCTTCCTCTGTGACCTTGACCTCTTCCCCACCGACCCAGCAGATCCAGACTACAAGGGGAAGAGGAAGTCTCCACACACAGAGGGGAGGGCCCCTCACACCCAGACACCCTCCCCCAGGTGCAGTCAGATTGAGGCCCCCACCCGCAAGACCCCCCGGAGCCAGAAGAGCAAGACTCCACCCCCGCCACGCAGCTCCAAGATGAAGTCTCCATCCTCCATCCCCCAGGCCACCACTCCAGAGGTTCCCCCGCCACACCCTGCCCCGGGTTCCCCCACCCGCAGATACACCATCCCCAAAATGCTGAGGCCTTCCCCCCTACCACTTGATTCTCCACACCTGGTCAGACGGTTAGTGCCACTGATGTGGGGACCATGTCCCCCCCCCTCTGTCCTGCCGACCTCACCTGCACCCTATTCCGCTCACATGGATTTAGGCACTGCAGTGGAGTCCACGACCACCCTGTCTGACTTGGGCACTGCAGTGGGGACCCAATCCACTCCATCTGACCTGCCCACTGAAGTTGTGCTGGCACCCACCCCATCTGACTTGTGCCCCACAGTTGTGACTGCACCCACCACTTCAGTCAGCTCCACTGCAGTTGCAAGTGACTCTCCTGCATCCACCACCCCTTCACTGCCTCCTTCTGCTGCGACCTGATCCTGTCCCTGCGGTGCCTGGCCTGCCCCCATGTATGCCCCTCCGAGGGGATGTCCCCTGTCCTTACCAGTGCAGGCAAGCAACGTGTGACAGTTGTCACTTAAGTTCACTCCTTGTCATTTGATAATGGACTGGCCATTGGCCTTTTGTTTGAACGGACGTTTAAATTTTCATATGCTGAATAAACCTTTTTTCTTTATCCTTGTGAACTTGATTTAGCTGTACATTAGGTTGATGATGTTTAGCATGCCCTTGCACCTGTAATGCTTGGTTTCCAATGTTGAATACTGAGGTGTTAATGTGAGGTACTCCATGTGGTCCATGAGATATGTATCCTATTCTGGTCGGTATCCATGTCATCCTTTGAAGCTAACTAGGTGTGTCATGATCAACAATTTGTGGACATCTCTGTGAACATTTCATTTGCATGGTCACATCTGTGGCTTGCACCCATGCACATATGATGTGCGTCCCATTGTCCAATTTGTCTATTTCCCTGACTTTGGGCGCATCAGATTCACCACTGGACCTACAGGTGTGGGAATCATTGGTATTGGAGCAACTGGGTCCTCCGTGCAACTTGCTGTCCATATGTGTTGAGTATGTGCAGATGACTTAGGGGAGACTCACGTACCCAGGTTGTTGTGACCAGAGCCTTCATTGTGTGGTAACTGATGGCTGACTGACCAAGTGTTCTGCTGACATGAGTGCGACGTCATTTGACTATGTTTGGCACAGCTGAGCTTCCACAGGAGTTGGGTCCCCTCAAGTAAGTGAGTTTCTTGATCCGTGACGTAGCCTGGGCCCATGGTATGTGTTGTGTGAGCATGTGTATGTGTGTCCACACCCCTTTTCATACACAGGCAGTGTTGCCTTGATATGTTCCTGTTGTTTATGCTTGCTGAGTGGTACTGTGTTCATCCCACAACTTTTCCATGGGCTACCAGATGTGTGGGTGCATGACACACTACTGTTAATTGGTGTTTCATCATTGGGATTTGTCTGTTCTGAGTGGTGATGATGTTGTCAGACGCAGATGGGACACAGTCAGGGGTCCCCAAGGCACTTGTTTGTTCGCAATATCATGTAGTTGTCCCTAGGTGATACCTTTCAGTGATTGAGACATGTGTATGAGTGTGTGACTGCTCCCACTTGTCCGGTTCAGGGCTGCAATGTTTGCAGGTGTCAGCATGTGTGCCTTGTGGTTCGC
The DNA here is from genome assembly GCF_964204655.1 of Triturus cristatus. Classification (NCBI taxonomy): domain Eukaryota; kingdom Metazoa; phylum Chordata; class Amphibia; order Caudata; family Salamandridae; genus Triturus; species Triturus cristatus. The sequence continues at coordinate 410,154,956 of NC_140582.1, forward strand.
CTTGGCTTCTGCATTGTCCTGGGACTGTGGCAGGTATTCTGAAGGTTACGTGAGCTTTGACATCATGGCCAGGCACTGCATACTGTGCAGTATGTCTGTCATTCACCAGGGTTGTAAACTGTCCTTGTGTGATGAGTCTGTGCACCTTAGTTCCTCCCAACATTCCTGTGTTTGTCATGGGTGCATGTGCAATGTCACCTGTCCATGTGGGCTTCACAGATGCACATTGTTGCAGTTCAGGGTGTGTGGTGTTGTGGGTGGACTGATGTAAATGTTTGCATGGATGGGCCCCTAGCTCACGTTTGTCCATGGATGATGGGCCATGCTGAGTGATTTGTGTTTGTGTAGATGTGATGTATGTTTGTGGCACAGGACACATGTCTGGTTTTCACAGTTTGTACGACATCTACCTTTGTCATCACAGTGGAGGTGTCATGCATGTTTGTGTCACCCCAATGTCTGGTCCCTGGGGGTAGTGCTGTTGTGTGTCAGTCTCTTGCGGTGTTAGTTTGTGTCACATGTCTTTTGTGCTCCCTCTGTTATGTTATGTTATGTTATTTATTCATTTCTATAGCGCACGGCTACTCAAAAAGAGTGTCCCGGCGCTTTAATGGAGAAAGAGATAATACTGCAACATAAAAAACATAACACCAATTAAAACTAACAAAAGAATGGGCCAAAGATTCACGGAGAACCAGCTACTGAGAAAACAACCAGGTTTTAAGGCCTTTCCTAAAAGCTAATAGGCTGCTGGCTCCCCGCAGGGCCAGTGGTAAAGAATTCCACCGCTGAGAAGCCAGCAATCCAAACGAGCGGCCTCCGAGGCGCGCTTTATTAACCCGGGGGACGACAGCAAAATGCAGGGCTTCCGACCTCAGGGACCTGGTTGGATGGTAAAAAACCAGTCTCTTTTGGAGGTACTTGGCTCCCTCCTTGTGAAGAGCTTTATAGGCCAAGGTCAGCGCCTTAAAAGCAATCCTCTTACGAATAGGAAGCCAGTGTAAAGTTGCCTGATTGTCAACTAAGGGGGTCCCAATGATGGTTTACTTTTGTATGGCACTGTGTCCACATCTGTGTCACTGTGGTTCAGCCCCCTCATGTGTTGTGTAGTTGCCTGGGGATACTGAGACACACACACACATGCTGTGTCAGATGTGCAGTGTGAGGTTGCCTGTTTGTGTTTGTGCATCTGCATCAGGGCATTGGTATTGCGGTTGTGGGACATTGTCTGGATGCTGTTTTTGTGATTTACCCAGCTATCCCTGTGAGTCATATCACATCATTCTACACTTTCATCCTGGTTGTTAGGTGCCATTGCTGGCATGGAATGGGAGTTTGTGACCTGACACCTACAGTCTACACAGGTTGTTTTGATTAGTGTGTCTATTTTCAAGATGTGTGTATGCTTTGCGATGGTCACTTCTGCTTTTGTGTCATTGTACACTGTATGCATTGTCAGCCCCCATGTGCGGTGCTTGTCTGCACATGGCCAAGAGTATTTTTTGTTTTCACAGCACTGTTAGCCTCACCACATCTCTATGGGTATGGGACACAACCATTAGTTTGCCCCAAAAGTGTTTCATGTGTTGGGAGCAGGAATCATACATGCTGTTTGGCATTTGCACCTTTGACCATGATGACACTCACCTTTTGGTCACTGTGATGAGGGGGGTTATAGACCCCATCACCACAATGCTCGACATTTGCTGCAGTTTGGAACCCCACACTTAACTTTTGTTCTACACAGTGAGGGGGTGTTATTTTTACATTGACACAATGCTATTGTGATGCTTGCCTTGTGTAGGCCACACTCATTTTATGGTCACACATGTGCTGGTAGTTACATTGTATGTTCGAAGTCATAATCACTGTTGTGGGCATTTGTCACAGACTACACACTGTTGTCATGATGTTAGGGGGGATGTATTTTGTTAACATACCTAATGTTGGAGTATGATGGATGTGTGGCGCATCACCCATCCTATGGGTGGGGGTGGCAGTAGTGCTGGGCAACAGGTCCCCTATGGGTGGGGGTGGCAGGGGTGATGGGCAACAGGTCCCCTATGAGTGGGGGTGGCAGGGGTGATGGGCAACATAAGCCCTATGAGTGGGGGTGGCAGGTGTGATGGGCAATAGTTTCCCTATGACTGGGGGTGGCAGGGTTGATGGGCAACATAAGCCCTATGAGTGGGGGTGGTAGTAGTGCTGGGCAACAGGTCCCCTATGAATGGGGGTGGCAGGGGTGATGGGCAACAGGTCCCCTTTGGGTGGGGGTGGCAGGGGGGATGGGCAACAGGTCCCCTATGAGTGGGGTGGCAGGGGTGATGGGCAACATAAGCCCTATGAGTGGGGGTGGCAGGGGTGATGGGCAACAGGTCCCATATGAGTGGGGGTGGCAGGGGTGATGGGCAACAGGTCCCCTATTGGTGGGGGTGGCAGGAGTGATGGGCAACAGGTACCCTATGAGTGGGGGTGGCATGGGTGATGGGCAACATAAGCCCCATGAGTGGGGGTGGCAGTAGTGCTGGGCAACAGGTCCCCTATGAGTGGGGGTGGCAGGGGAGATGGGCAACAGGTCCCCTATGAGTGGGGGTGGCAGGGGTGATGGGCAACATAAGCCCTATAAGTGGGGATGGCAGGGGTGATGGGCAACAGGTCCCCTATGAGTGGGAGTGGCAGGGGTGATGGGAAACATAAGCCCTATGAGTGGGGGTGGCAGGTGTGATGGGCAATAGTTTCCCTATGAGTGGGGGTGGCAGGGTTGATGGGCAACATAAGCCCTGTGAGTGGGGGTGGCAGTAGTGCTGGGCAACAGGTCCCCTATCAGTGGGGGTGGCAGGGGTGATGGGCAACAGGTCCCCTATGGGTGGGGGTGGCATGGGTGATGGGCAACAGGTCCCCTATGAGTGGGGGTGGCAGGGGTGATGGGCAACATAAGCCCTATGAGTGGTGGTGGCAGGGGTGATGGGCAACAGGTCCCCTGTGAGTGGGGATGGCAGGGGTGATGGGCAACAGGTCCCCTATTGGTGGGGTAGGCAGGAGTGATGGGCAACAGGTCCCCTATGAGTGTGGGTGGCAGGGGTGATGGGCAACAGGTCCCCTATGAGTGTGGGTGGCAGGGGTAATGGGCAACAGGTCCCCTATGAGTGGGGGTGGCAGGGTTGATGGGCAACATAAGCCCTATGAGTGGGGATGGCAGGGGTGATAGGCAATAGGTCCCCTATGAGTGGGGGTGGCAGGGGTGATGGGCAACAGGTCCCCTATGAGTGGGGATGGCAGGGGTGATGGGCAACATAAGCCCTATGAGTGGGGATGGCAGGGGTGATGGGCAACAGGTCCCCTATGAGTGGGGATGGCAGGGGTGATGGGCAACATAAGCCCTATGAGTGGGGATGGCAGGGGTGATGGGCAACAGGTCCCCTATGGGTGGGGGTGGCAGGGGTGATAGGCAACATAAGCCCTATGAGTGGGGGTGGCAGGGGTGATGGGCAACATAAGCCCTATGAGTGGGGGTGGCAGGGGTGATGGGCAACAGGTCCCCTATGAGTGGGGGTGGCAGGGGTGATGGGCAACAGGTACCCTATGAGTGGGGATGGCAGGGGTGATGGGCAACAGGTCCCCTATTGGTGGGGGTGGCAGGAGTGATGGGCAACAGGTCCCCTATGGGTGGGGGTGGCAGGGGTGATGGGCAACAGGTCCCCTATCAGTGTGGGTGGCAGGGGTGATGGGCAACAGGTCCCCTATGAGTGGGGGTGGCAGGGGTGATGGGCAACATAAGCCCTATGAGTGGGGATGGCAGGGGTGATGGGCAACAGGTCCCCTATGAGTGAGGGTGGCAGGGGTGATGGGCAACAGGCCCCCTATGGGTGGGGGTGGCAGGGGTGATAGGCAACATAAGCCCTGTGAGTGGGGGTGGCAGCGGTGATGGGCAACAGAAGCCCTATGAGTGGGGCTGGCAGGGGTGATGGGCAACAGGTCCCCTATGAGTGGGGGTGGCAGGGGTGATGGGCAACATAACCCCTATGGGTGGGGGTGGTAGTGGTGCTGGCCATGCAACCCCTATGGTGGCCTGTTGTTAGTGGCCAGGATATGGATCCCCTGTGTGTGACATTTTGCGGGTTACGTGTCGTTTGTTTGTGTGGTGGGTGTCTGACTTACCGTCTGCACCGTCCGCATCGGTTCCTGATCCGGTCATAGATGTACAGTACTGGTATGACCTGCGCGTTGGGATTCATGATGTGTTTGTCTCCTACACACTGCTTGTTGCTCCGTCTCATACCCGTTGCAAGCTGGTCCGTCTCGTAGCTGTGGATTGAGATGTGGCGCGAATCGTAGCTGATTTGCTTCTTTTTCGGATGCTGTGACGTGCCGTACGTGGTGACCCGTCCGGCGCGTAGGAAGTACGCATCGTAGTTGTCAGGGCGGAAACTGCTATGGATACTGCTTCCGGGCGACTCGGTTCGGCGTTAGGAGTTACGGCTCGGACGGAGAATGGAGCTTGAATCACAGCCTACGTGTCGGTCGGGTTTTTGGCAGTTATGCGCATCGTACTTCATCAACAGGACAGACCGGCTACGGGTACGTGTCGGTATCAAGGTAAGGCTATGAACTGCTCTGGGAGAGCTGTCCGACCCAAATCGGAATTGACCCCTAAAAATGTAACACATATATTAAAAATGACAATGACAAACAATTCTTATACAAAAAACATACATCACATACATATAAAATATACACTAAAATACATAACAATAATAAACAATGATATTTTTAACAACTATATTTTTGCAAAGGATATTAAACACTTCGATATTTTTGAAATCAATATTAACCTTAAGTCGATTATCTTGACCCTTATATTCTTGCTGTCGATATTTCTGACCCACAAATAAATGACTCAATACTTGTGCAACTCGATATTTTAAACTCGATATTCTGTCTCTGCACCTTTGAATGGACTTTCATTGAACAATTCCAATCCAGAGATACTAACAATAAGCTGCTATTCATTGCAGAACAAAGATGGATATGTCGCCTTAGCACCTCAAATTGGGGCTTTAACGGTGATGTACAATGGACACAACTGTAAACAGTAGGAACAGTAGCGGAACCACTTGATTCAATGAGCGGTCTACTTTGAACCCTAAAAAAGAAATACATAAGTTTAGGTGTCATAAGTTCTAATCAAAATTTTAAGCTCCAGAAAACATGTATGGTTATTTCTGAAAAAAATCAGACAGTTCATCAGGACCAAATTACATTGGGTGCAGTGGCTCAGATCAAAACAGAGAAGCCCCCCAAAAAAGCAGAGGGCTCCCTCTGCATAATTATATTGAACACAAGTATCAATAGCCTAACCATTAGTATAGTGTGAATAATAGAACCATACCATTAAAATTTCTTATTTAACTGTGAATTAGCCTTATTGCAGCCCAAGTATCGGTTCCCCTCTCAATTGCAACAGGAGGTGCCATACTCAAGAATAGAACTCTTTTCTTCAGGCATCCCTTGACCCCGCAATAGACATTAGGAATAGGGTAAGAAAGTTTATTGCAAATAAAAATATTGTTTTCTCATATAAACTTATTGTTTTTGCTAACACAACATATAGCTATGCCCACCAAAAAAGAAAATGATAAAAACTACGGCATACAGAATCAGGTTGGATACTGACCCGGGCACTTTTTATTAGAACTACAAATCCCTGTAGCTTTGTAGTCCTTGTATGGCAAGCGCAGCATCCGACATGTGCACAAGAAAAGCTGACTAGAAAGGAACTACAATACCCAGTGCGAATGCTGCTCGAACTACACGGGGGCAAGCAACACGTCATCACTGCGCCATCTCGCATTTATTGTCAGCACAGTTGCAGAACCTCCGTCTGTCATTACGGCAGTGGAAGAGGGCTCGATAGGAGACATCTTCACGCTCGTCCTTCTGATGAAGTAAGTCTTGTCGAGTCCCACAAAAGTTGTCTCAATGCCAAAGCACTGATTCACAGAGCTCCGACCACGGGGTCACCATTTTTCTCTTCTCGGTCACAAATATTATTTGCACTGATTAGAGTCGGTATTCTGTAAAAAGATGTAAAAAGCTGCAGTAGAGCAAGATCTATAAACAGACTTATGGCACTATCCATAATAGAAAGGTATTCTATGATCATGCATGGATGAAGAGTGATTGACATATAAACACGGTAAGCACTGATGGCTGGGTGTGTTATTGTGCATGTTTTACAAGGGGTCTAGATGATATACCAGAGCAAGGCCACTGTTGTTGTAAACATCGTGTATGAGCATCATGAAAATTGAGTCTGAAACCGAAAAAATTGAAAGGCACCTGAGTGAATTAATACCATTTGTGAATTGTTATGTCATTACACAAATGATGATTTGTCTATTTTACAATTATGTGTTTATTGTCAGTGTGTGACTATGGAGGAGGTGTCCCCCACATTCTTGCCAAGAAGCCCATATTGAATATGAATTTTCTCCTCAGGACATCATATGCTGGACAGAAAAATAGAAAGTGAGGTAAGTCTTCTGATATCTAAATTGCAAGAACAATTTCCTGGTCAGAGCCTCTACTGTTACTTATGGAGTGAGGGCCTCTGGTATTTCCCAGACACTTCCCAGACCCATCTTCCTAAACCAGGAGCTATTGTGCAGGAGACACCGTGTCTGCTGGAAGGCAGGAAGGACTAATATATCTTTGAGAGTGTATCTATATGCATCCAAGGCAAGTGAGGTCCAAATCCTATACCAATACAGTAATAGGTGAAGATCAACCTTCCAAGAAATGTTCTTGAGATCCACACCTAAGTGTAGTGGGACCAATAGTGTGCTCTTTCAGAGTGTAAATAGGTGCCTGATAAACCTATTCTCGGAGTGAGAGAGGGCGCCACAATTAGCATGCCCAAATCTCTGCTCTGTACAGAGCTGCTCCGGGAGCCTTGATATTATAGATCTCAATTGCTGGACCAACTTTCTTTGAAAGGGATTTTTTGTATGTCTTTAGCAGTTGAGTGTAATAGTGCAATAATGAACAATCAGTTTTGTGAACCTGCATTGACCAATCCAGGTTAGTGTTAGCCTTAGCTCTAAATAATAAAAATAAGATACCTGCTCTTTTGTGTTTGTATCAACAGAGGGTCTGCAGCTGTACATTTTAGTTCTACGGAGGTTAAAAACAATAAATTTAGGTTTCGCACTGTTGAGTTCTAATCTACGCTCTAGACAGAATATTTTAAAGTCATCGAGCAATTGTTGCATACCTCATACTGATTTGGAAATCAGGAGAGTGTTGCCTTCAAAGAGCAGGGCAGGCACTCTCCTAGGCCCCACCCTAGAAGCATCACATCCATCCCTTTCCAACCTACTCACAAAATCATTTATATAGAGGAAAGCAGGGTGGGTACCAGTACACATCCCTGCCTGACTCCCTTCCGGATACTTATGGGTGGGGTGAGCTGACCCCTATCCCCCCATTTTACACGGGCATAGTTTTCCTCACGCAACCTTACCAAAATAACAAGTGTTTTTGGTGGAATGCCCATCCTGTCCAATATAATCCAAAGCATGGCTTAGGTACTGGGTCAAAGGTTGTGTAAGTCAACAAAGACGACAAACAGTTTTTGCCTTTTTATCGTCACAGTCTTCCAAAAGAGACAGGTGAAGCGGAAAATCTGGTCTACGTACTAATTCCACTCCTAAAATGGTACAAGATTTGTTTACAAAAACATTTGTGGGAATCATCGATAAGACTAATCGATCTATAGGTGCAAGGAATACTATGCTGCCCCTTTTTATAGGCTGGAATAATTACTGCCTGCCTCTAAAAAGCAGGGCCTGGCATGCCTTTCAAGGTGGCATTTGAAAGGTGGTACATGTAAGGGCCCCAGATACCCTGATTTAGTTTGTAGAGCCATTTGGGATCTGGTCTGGACCAGGTGCCTTCCCTAATGACATATAGCAAATATCCTTTTATATCTACCCAAGGATTACCTCTAAATTTACTTGGTCCTTGAGTTTTTCCGTCAGCTCGGAATCCACATCAGCCCAGCCCTGATCAAAAATAGAAGAATATAAGTTACTAAAATGGGAAACCAAATCATGTGATTGTACAAAGTATTCCACAGGTCTCTAACCACCATGGGAACACAAAGCTAATTTGCCAAAATGTTTAAGTTGTCGTTGGTTTTCAGAGCATGGGACAACTCATCACAAAGAGAGTCTTCCCAATTCCTCTTGGCCCTTTCCACCTCTTTCCTATAGATAGCCCTACAAGCCACAAGCTGCGACCTATCCCTAGTCTTAATGGCTTGCAGTAGTAGAGTTTTGGCTCCCCTACATGCCTTGTTATACCGGGGAGATTTTTTCTGACTTGTGTGTGACTACTAAATATCTTGGGCCAACTGCTCTCTTATGTTGTCAAAGAAAGGCTTGTGGGCTTTTGCCAAAGACAATGTTCTTTCCTCTGGAGTACAGTTGTTCAATAATTCTACATGCTCTGTGACCATAAAGTGCACTACCTCCACGAGTTTGGGATGCCTTTCAACCCAACCTAATCCCATTTGATGGCCTTACCATTGTTGGAGTGTTTGACATTTCCCATTTGGGGACAACCCTGGACTATCGGGGTGTAGCAAGGGATCCCAGTTGGGTCAGGCTGAGGGAATTGTGATCGCTGTCCACCCTTTCAAGGACTTCAAAGACACCAATTCTTCAAGATAATTAAAAAATAATCAATATGGCTGGTGTATTTAAATCAGTTCAACTCATGACTTACAAAGGTAGCCTCCAACTTCGTACCTTGTTCTTCTTCAGGTCGACTGGATCTTTGCCACCATTTTAGAATGTAGCATAAGTCAACACTATCTCAATAAACACTATTAATTATATTAAGTCAATAATGAGAGTTTTAATTTAATTTGAAATCCTTTATTCATCATTAAGGGTTTAGTATTTTCTTTTTGGTCTCTTTATTCAGATTAGAAATTAGACAAATTTGTTTACAGAAATATCAAGAAAATCATGGCTAGAGCCAATCCAGAAAATGACAGTGTGTTCCATAAAGGAAATATTATCTAAATCCCTATTTTACTCTAGCAGATCCTACCCTACCAGAACCCTTAAAGAGTCCTTTCGGAAAAGAGTGAGATTTAAAGGAGCATTGAAATAGAATCAGATTGTAGTTAAACTTCTCATGAAGATTAGTTCTGGAAACTCGCCCAAGTTCCAAATAGCATCAGCAAACAATCGCATTAACAATTGTTGAAAGTTGTGCTAGGAAAATAGTCACAGCAGTAGCTGTAACCGTTAAAGAAATTATACACACACAAAGCAGAAGGGGGCAGAAATCAATGTCAGCAGTAGCTCACAGCGAATGGGGCAAAGAGGAAGGAAAAAGGATGGTCGCAGAACAAATAGCCTTGACCAGTCAGGACTGCCTAAAGCTCTTAAATTGCACTCTAAAATTAAAGTGTGAGGTGTAGCGCAGCATAGCATGCGTCTAACTAGGAAATCGTATATTATAAGCACAAAAAACCACATGTATCAATCCACGCTGGTGTTAGGTCATCTCAAGCTAATGAAAAAGGATCGATCCATGGTCTGCTGCTCCTTTCTCTATTCCCAAGGTAAACATACGAAGTCAGCAAGCTATTTACAAGTTCTCTCCTTAGTTGCTAACATTCATGTGCGTTAGATTCTCACTGAGATCCCACGAGAACCCAGCAGTCTAAACTATTAGCTATTCAGAACTCCACTGCGTGACAATTAACTATTCTAAAGCAGAAACATTCTAGTTGAAACTTTACTTAATTTACTGTTTATTGTGAATATGTGGCAGGTAAAATCTAACTAAATACGAATAAGAACATGTAGCTTAGGAAGGAAATACATATTTTTAAAGTGAGCACATTCTACAAAGATGACATGTCTATTGAAGTCAAACATGAGTTATTTTTTTAATACAGCACAGTTCAGCATCTGCTAAAAGCTTTTATTTATTTAAGAAGAAAATCAAAGGAAAGGAAAATAAAGGGCGGAGGAAATGAATGAGGTCTAGTCTGACCTGACCATGTAATTACAATAGAAATGAGTTCTTACTACAAAAACAAATTCATGCAACACGTTAATTTGCACGTTTATGAAAGGGCACGTTTTCCTACATTTTATTCTTCAAGCATTCTCTGGTTGGCAAAATTAGGACGCTTATTTTAAGCTTAATTTTCCTGCTTTATCAGTGGCATAATTCAGCCAACATCTCTGTCACCCAAATAACTAACATGTCTATGAATACCAGATCAGGGATGTTCACAATACTTCAGATTCAAAGTACATCAAGAATATATAGTGACCAGAGCCATTGGGCTCCCAATTAACTTCTTGAACCAAGCAGGATCTGTGGCAGCTGAAGGCCAAAAAAGTCAAAAGCTATACAAATCCAAATGGATACATTATATTTTATCCCATCTCTGGACTGGTTCTAGAATGTGTTCTGTGCTGTTTCTACCCAGCTTTACATGTGTCATATTAGATATGTGTGCTGTATTTTTAGCTCCTGAATTTCCATCTCGGTCGACAGCGAGCCAATTTTTAAGATAGTACAAATCCAAACTACATTTATTCTATTTTTATATTTCATAGGCAAATAATAACACTGCACAACCCTACTACAGCTCTTCATGTTAATATCAGTTAACAAATTGCTTGAAGTTAATGTGCCTGAACTCCTGTGATAAAGTGCACTGCTGTTTATCACTTGGGTGCAGACACCCTTAGTATCACATTTTGCATGTGTCTACTGTCTGGGGCGGTGCCCTTTAATCTTCCACACGCAGAATTTTGCCCACTTTGATAAATGAACTTTGACTGCTGGATTGGCGATCATGGAAGTAATTTTGGCTAAGAGTTTTAATTATATGTTAGAACGTGTTTAATATGTTGAACTTGTCATGTCGTAGAAATACAGAGCAGTGCTCGTCATTTGCTGTAAAAGCTTCCTTTGGGCCTCAGTTGGCGCAGCACAGACCACAAACAGCTTGTTAAGTGTGAAAAAGGCCGCTTTATTGAAGACAGGTGCACCTTACAACAAATATCCTTGGCCTGTGCCGTACAAAACTAAACCTCACTAAATAATTTCTTCCTGCCTTACCCCCACCCCTAAAGTTTCCCCATTTGCAACCATTTATAAACCCCCAACTCTGTCTTCCCTGCTGACTCATTAAACGTGTAACGTCTTATCATTTCCTAAAATAACTATCTCCTTCCTGCGTTACTTCCCCTTCCTGCGTGTACCCGTAGTGACATTTTCCAACCAATCAACTTGAACTGTGAACCGATCTACCAACTCTTACTAGGGAGAACGCCCCCTCATAAACCGTAACCCTGGTACAACAACCCCGCACCTGCTTCAAGCGACAACCAAACAATACATGTTTCCTGACCCGGTGCACCTGTTCCCAACAAAACACCGAACCTAAAAGAAAAACCCCAATACTCCCCATAAAATCCCTTGAAATGTATCTCCTCCCCCCTTCCATTTAACAACGGGGAGGGAGGGCGGGAAAAAAATTTCTCACCCTGCCCAAAACCCCCCGGCCGGCTGCCGTGACTCCCCACTGGAATGGAGGCTGGTGCCTAAAATGGCCACATACCTATCCCCCCAGCCCAAATGTAGCCCAACCAGCCCAAATGTAGCCCAACAAGCCCAATTGGCTCTGGACTGCACCACCGGCCCAAAATTCCCCGGGGGTGGCAGGCCTCCCGTTGGTCGGCCGCCTCCCCAAAGCCCTATTGGGCCTAAGTTGGCGCAGCACAGACCACAAACAGCTTGTTAAGTGTGAAAAAGGCCGCTTTATTGAAGACAGGTGCACCTTACAACAAATATCCTTGGCCTGTGCCGTACAAAACTAAACCTCACTAAATAATTTCTTCCTGCCTTACCCCCCACCCCCACCCCTAAAGTTTCCCCATTTGCAACCATTTATAAACCCCCAACTTTGTCTTCCCTGCTGACTCATAAAACGTGTAACGTCTTATCATTTCCTAAAATAACTATCTCCTTCCTGCGTTACTTCCCCTTCCTGCGTGTACCCGTAGTGACATTTTCCAACCAATCAACTTGAACTGTGAACCGATCTACCAACTCTTACTAGGGAGAACGCCACTCAGAAAATCTGGCCCCCCAGACTTTTCTGACCCCCCACTAGGGACACTTTTTAATTTTTTTTTATATATGCCCCATCCAACCTCCTGGATTTGTTTGCGGACTAACTCCAGTCCCGAAGCGTGACCAGTGTGCCCCCCATCTTTCCGATGAAGTGAACCGCAGCATACTTAAGCCCCGGAAATTCTACTCTCCCTATGCCCCCTCGTCACCACGGCCCGTTGCACCCCCTCCCCGGCCTTATCTAGCGCTGCTGTCTGCTCAACCCTCCTCTGGTGCCTTTGGGAAGTGAATTCGGTCCATATTCAGCACTATCTGACCCCTGCTGCCTGACCCCCCAGCAGGTCCGTCTGCCTGCCGGTCACCGTGCTACGCCTTACACTGACCCAGGTCATGCCCACCCCCAGCTGAATAAGCAACCTCGGGACGAATATCACCCTGAATCATTCTGCGTACGGATGACACAATTCTTGCCACCGCCATACCCCCGTACCCTGCCAGAAACAATGAACCCCCATGAACGAAAACCCCCATCCAAACCTTCCCTTCGAAATTCATAACGCTCTGCCCATATGACAAAGGAATGTCCCAGGATCCATCTGGAAGAGGCCACCCCGGCAGGCCCTGCTACCGCACCTGAAAAGACACATATATGAGACCCAGAAATGAGCGCTATGTTACCCCTTCCCCGGAGCCCCGCAGCTGAATGTATGTTATAACGCAGCCCGACTTCCCACGCACTGCCGCAAAAGGTCAACCCACCAAACATACCAGGAATGAGGCCCAACCTGGCGAAGAGACTGTTACTGCTTGTGCGCGCTGCGCTCCCCCCCGCCCCTCAGGGCCACCTCCCCCCCCTCCAGTCTGAAACCTGAAATGCCCCCAAGTGCATCCCAGACCGCCACGTAACCGGCGACCCCCTTCCTCTGCCACCCGGCAGAATCTGCCGCAGGACCCACTACAGCCGGCCAGCAGCCCGATATACACAAGCCTGGGGCCCGCCTCCCCTTTCACGTGCCCCACCGTCGTTACGCAACTGCCCCATTGTCCCGTCGAAGTCCCTCAACTCCCACATAATTTGCCCATGCAGGTTATGCCCGACAGCCTACCTGCCATAGATACCGTAGGTCAACCGTCCCACTCATGGACAACAGAAACTACTCCACCTGCTCCTCCCTTTCCCCTGCCCTGCTCGTCGCCTTGGGCCCCCCTCATGAAGTCCCTGCCAAACTGCTCTGATGGCCTCTGTGTGGCCGCGGCCATTGACCCCAACACCAACCGCGTAACCCTTTGCCTCCGACGTATCACATCCCGGCAGGGACTGGCGCCCTGCCCTTTTCCCCTCCCGTGACCAGCATATGCAACCTTCACCACCTAGAGAGAGACCAAACGTCCACTGTGCACGAGCCCACTCCCGGCCCATGCCTGGCCCGGAACCGGATACCATGGTCCAACCTCGCCGCACAACCCCCCGCGGCCTCCGCGCCCGGGCCTCCCAAGTTGATGGTCTGTGTGCCCCAGCATTACTGCCATGGTGTCCATCACTGGCCACCCTACAGCTAAAATTGTGGCGCCCAACCGAAACCGTACTACCCTACACCACCCCAACTGACACCTCCAGTGTGGCCCGCGACCCATCGATTCCCCTCAGCATGTGCAGTTGCTTGTCTCCCTGCAAGCGGGCTTGTATCGCCCCCACCACCAAATCCCTACCAATAAAGTGGCAGAACTGCACTAGAACCTTGTGTCAATTCTGCTGCCAAGTGCACCCCAGGTGACCCGTGGGCTCTAAAAACTTGCCAGTTGCTACCGACAGTCCGCAGAACCGGGCCGGCCTCCGCTGTAGTGTGGTCTATAAAGACGGAACCACCCCCTGAATGCCCTCCTTGCCCGGGGAAGAGTGGGCCCACCCTGTAATGCCCGCGACGGCCTGTGGTGCCCCCTTAAGTGTCTATATGAGCAGTTAACCAAGGGGCACCCCCCAAAACGGGTCCCCCATGCGCCCTTCCCGGGGTTCCCGGTTCCCCGCTGCTCGCCCCACGTCCCCGCCGAAACGCACCGTACCAAAGCCTACAGGGCCCCTCCCCTTCCTGTGGCGTGCCACCGCCCCTCGTGTACCCCGGTGCCTTACCTGGCGCCAAGGTCGGCGTCCTGCTGAAGCGTGCCGCCTAACCAGTGGTGAAAGCGGGGGGGCCGGCATTCCATCCGCCACTGCACGCCATCAGTCCTGCCTTCTGCAAAATTAGACATCACATTAGTGACCCCCCGCCCTTTTCTGCACCACAGCAATGGGCCGTTCTCCGTGGACTCCAGCCCGTGACCCCAGCGCAATGGGCCGTCCCCCGTGGACTCCAGCCCATGCTCCCAGCGCAATGGGCCGTCCACCGTGGACTCCAGCCCATGACCCTACCGCAATGGGCCACCCATCGTGGGTTCCAGCCCGTGATCCCCACCGCCATGGGCCGTCCTCCGCGGACTCCAGCCCGGGATCCCCTAGTTTACAATAACACATTCTGGCTAAGGGAAGGGCATTGCCATCAGTTTTGGTCATATGTGCAGCCAGACAAAGCGGATCACTCCCCCTACTACTCCACACTCCTGCAGCAGTACCGCAAGCCCATCCGTTGTATCCTGCTGCTGTTCTGGACCCCCGTGCCCCCAGAGGCCGCAGCGACCCACTGGGCCATATTCCGTCTAGTAGGTCCCACGCTGGGGCAGGCCGCCCGCACGAGGCAAAGCCTGCCCATCCGCTCGGTGGGTGGAGCCGTATGTAACTCACCCGTGTGCCGCACCTGCTGCCCCTGCAAAGAAAACAAGGAGTCCGACATGCCGGGGTTATTCTCCCTGTCTGTCCCTGTCCCCTTTGGCTACCCCCACCAGGGCCCTGCAAATACATTTATACGAGTAACCCCTTTACGAGTGTCAACCACCTTTTTTTTGTGAAACCGAACGATGGGTTTGGGCTTCGGGAAAAACTAGTTGTGCCTATATGCATGCCATACTTACACCGCCACACACCCCGAAAAACTTGGCCAACTGTCCCCCACCGAGGGAGATGTAGGCCTCGTGCCACAGCGCAGTCTCAATATCGTCATGAATATTCAAAATGTGAGGGCTAGCAGCCGCGTCCAACCTACTTAGGGGCGCGTTCACACGAGTGCCAGCCGTTGACAGACTGCCCGTGCCCTCGTCCCTGTTACCCTGGGATGAAAAACGGCACCCTCATGATAGCCCCCCGGCTGCCCCGCTGTGCCTGCCAACCCCTAGCAGCATTCAGAGAACAGTCAGGAGACCCCACTGCACTGTCGGCTTTGCATATATCGCCTCCCTACTTGATGTGTCCTCCTGGAGCACCGACCCACGAGTGATTGCGCCCTCCCCCAGCAAAGCCACGCTCGGGGTTGGGGCCCCAGCCGCGGCACAGAGAAGAAAGACCCCACGCCAACCCATACAATCCCGACCCGCGTCCATGGCGCTGGGAAAACTGTGCCCCCTGGTGCGATCGATTCCCACAAGCGCATGTGTGAGGAAACTGCAACGCGCCGACTGCTTGTCCACCAGGCGCGGGCTGATTGGCGCCCAGCAGCCACCCCGTGCCTCCAGTCTCCGGGACAAGGCCACGCGGGGAACCCGCCCGGCTCTCGAAACCTGTCAGCGCCTGCGAGGGGGGGGGCTCAAAATCCAACACAATGGTCACTTGGACAGGAATGTGGGAGGGGGCCCTCCCCGCACCGTGCAGGGAGCCCCCCCCCTTTTTGTTAAGCCAGTGGCGTCTGTGAGTGCACCCGACAGTCCCACGTGTCACCTCAGTGCATCCGATCCCCTCCGCGGTGCGACGAGCCGAAAGCCACCCCGCACCGAGCACGCACACTACACCAGCCACCGCCGCCCCGCAGAACAGCTCTGCGGGCCCAGGGGCCCCGCCAGCCTCGCGAACACACAGCCACGGTCGCGAACCCAAATCGCATCAGGGCCTGAACCCACCCTGCAAGCGTCCCCAGCGAGTACCACTCGCTGGCCAACCCGCCCCAAAATGGAACCGTGTCCAATTCCACCAACCGGAAACAACCAACGTCTTGCAGGACGTCCCAATGGCCACCAGTGGCGAGAACGAAAACACCTGACCCTTCCACGGTCACATCAAAGCTTGATAAACCAGCAAGCAAAGGGCAGCGCAAGAGTGGTGTCTGTGAAGGAGCCCGCCGTCTGCCTCCACTCCCCTTCGCTTCACCCGCAGAGCGCCCGGCGCCCCCTTCAATTCCCCCCCAATTCCCTCGCGAAATCCAAGTTCAATGCCACCAGGTGCGTTTCACCACACACGCCACGACGCTGTCAATCTGTGTACGCCCCACTACCTTCCGCACTCCCAGCACCAGCCCAAAATCAACAAACCACAACCTTGCGCAAAATCCGATCAACTAAAATGCAGCCCCCACCCAGAAGGCGACTACTTCAAAGTTCGCACCCACTATCCTCAAAGTTGCGGTAGGACGTCCGCAATCTGGCACCTAGAAGCAACAGCAGCCACGCAAACTGGCATTGTAAGCAAAAATGCTAAACATTTTTAAAGAAGTGACGACATCCATCTATCAATTTAAGCCTTTCAGTTTTCCGTTAAAAATTTCCTCACAAAAATTTTTTCTCACCCTGCCCAAAACCCCCCGGCCGGCTGCCGTGACTCCCCACTGGAATGGAGGCTGGTGCCTAAAATGGCCGCATACCTATCCCCCCAGCCCAAATGTAGCCCAACCAGCCCAAATGTAGCCCAACAAGCCCAATTGGCTCTGGACTGCACCACCGGCCCAAAATTCCCCGGGGGTGGCAGGCCTCCCGTTGGTCGGCCGCCTCCCCCAAAGCCCTATTTCAAATTCATACAGAAACAGAATAGTTTTAAAACAGTGTGCAAAGACATTACATCGAAAGCTCAACTCTTATACTGAATCGTCAAAATACTGCACATTTCTTGGAAATGGAACATTAGCAAGTGCAATATGTTTAATGTGTTAATTTACAGAGAAGCCATACCTGTTTGCAGACAGACTTTAATCGCAGTTTTACTTTTCAGTTTGCCACTGTTAGTAAAATCTTCAGTGTGTTTTTTGCTTTACCACAACAAAATGGCAGTCCAGTTCATTGCGCCATCTAATTCAATACATCTCTTTAACAGAGCTGGGCACATCCTGCCCTCCTTCCGGCGCCCTCAACAGGCAACGTCGTTGTGTTTCCTCGTAGCTAAAAGGCTCCTGCGCCGCACCTTCTGATCAAAAATGCATTTTCAATTTATTTGATGTGCTCCTAACTGTGGAATTTGACAGGTAGCACATTATTCAAAACATATTTGCTGTTCTATTTGTTGATGGAAATAGTAACTCACTGGATTACACAGAAGAGCGCAGTCTGCCATTTGTGTTTCGAAAGTGATGTTATTAATAGTGACAGACAGGCACGGCAGGTAGGACGAGAGACCTGCGGTCAGAGCAGTCTTCCACCTGCTGGTTAAATCCCTGTTCCTTTGAAATACACACACACGTCACGCGCGCGCGCGCACTCATGCACTCACGCATATTTGAATACACGGACACGCACCGCTGAGCTGACGAACACACAGGAATGAATACACGCAGTAAACAGGTGGACGAACACATACACCCCCATATAATAACGCAATTCCTAATTGAACTTTTCAGCAGCATGGTATATTTATTTTGCTGTGCTTGTCTTTTATTAATGTATCCTTTCGAAGATATATGTTATTTTGCCTATGCCAGAAATGTAATATTTTTAGTCTACATTTTTCTGTAATATCGATTTAACCCTGATCTCTACTAACAGATTCCATTTTCCTACTTGTCCACCGCCGCCTGTGCTTTCATTTGTGTGGATATGCTTGTAAGCAGCGAGAAGCTAGGCTAGTTTCTAGCACTTGTTCTAGCACTTGTTTCGCAACATAAATAAATGAACACAGAACACTTGCGTATATCTACATTTACAGGCAGTCACCCATCAACATTTTTTAAATTGCATCACTTTAAGAAAGCTTTTAAATCAGAGAAAACAGACATCAGTGCCACTATTAGGCGAGTTACCGATTTATTTTTCATCAGTGTACCGCTGTAACCAGGCATCTGTCGACTTTGAAAACATACATTGCTAATCGAGGGCAATTGTCTCATGCTTTTCTGCAAAGGATTGTTTGGTGTAAAAGGAGCCGCATGAGTGTTTCCAAGCTGCTACAAGAAATGGTTCTAAAATAATATTAATTTGGGGGAAGACTGACAGGCCAGGCAAAGTTGTTGAAGGTGCATCTATTATTAAACACAGTTTCCGGAGCTGAGAGAAGATTGAAGGCAGACACTTGTATATGCTCTATTTCTTGACGCTCAAGCTGATTTAAAACCGAAAAACAGCGTTGCCCCACGGCTTTCAAGCAGTGTGAGAAGAGAAAACATAACATGTTAATAACTTTCAGTTATTATCATGTTATGTTTCCTTTGCGGGCGGGAGGGTTGGCAGTAGGGTGACCAACTGGCATTGGTGCAAATTCAGGACGGTGAGTGTAAAAATTCAGGACAAAGGGTCAAAATTCAGGACACAAATTCAGGACAGGAGGTCAAAATTCAGGACAAAACTTCAGGACAATAGTAAGTTTTACTGAGACATCAGAGGAGGTTGCGCAATAAGATATAAGTAAGCCCAGCCATATCCAAACATATTCAACCATTTGCAAACCTATCCATCATGTATCCTTCCATCTATCATTTCACTCATCCATCCCTTCATCCATCCTTTCACTCATCTATCCATTATCCATCCATCCACCCTTTCACCCTATCCATCTGTACACTCATCCATCCACTCTCCTACCCATCCATTCACTCATCCATACAGCCATTTACCCTTTCACCCATCCAGCCATCCTTTCACTTACTCATCCATCCACCCAGTCACTCATCCTTCCACCCATCCACCCTTTCAGTCATTCATCCTCCATTTCTCTCTCCATCGACCCTTTCACTTAGCCATCCTTCCTTCCATCCACCCACCCATCCATCTACTCATCCACTCATGAATCCATCCATTGACCCTATTACTCATCCATCCTTTCTCTCATCCATTTATCCTTTCACTCCTTCACTCATCTATTCATCCTTTTGTACATCTACCCTCCCTTTCACTACCTCATCCATCCTTACATCCACCCTTTCATTCATCCGTCCATCCATTCACCCTTGCACTTATCAATTCATCAATTCATCCATCATTCCACTCATCCATCCACCCACTCACTCATCATCTACCTTTTCACTCATCCATCCTTTCAGTCATCCATCCACCCTTTTACCCATCCAGCTACCCTTCCACCCATACATCCAGCTATTTACCTTTTCCCGCATCCATCCTCCCACTCTCTCACTCATCCATCCATCCTCTCTCATTAACCATCTATTCAATCTTTCATTCATCCATTCACCCTTTCACTAATTCATCGAGCCATCCACCCATCCCTTCACTTACTCACTTGCCCACCTTTTCATATTAAATTTGAGCTGAGCCTTTTTGAGAAGAGGCCCATCAAGAACTTCACACTCGCTGCAGGAGCCATTCCAGGACTGGGTCAGAAGCCACCCAGGGCGGAGACAGGATCCACCACAGGGGGGACAGGAGCCATCACAGGCGGGGGGGGCAGTATCCACCACAGGGGGCACAGGAGCCATCACAGGCGGGGGGACAGGAGCCACCACATGGGGGGATAGGAACCATCACCGGGGGGGAGGGGGGCAGGATCCATCACGGGGGGGCAGGAGCCATCACAGGAGGGGGAACAGGATCCACCAGGGTGGTCACAGGGGTGGGCATGCAGTATTCTAGTATCATCTTGGGCCCTCCAGGGTGGGGTAGGGCTCCTCACCCCTCCTGGACAAGACAACGAGAAGACAGGCTCTCTTTCCAAAATGTTAGTTTTCCCATCCCCCACTGTGATGTACAGTACTTAAAGGAGATACTCCAAGAGAACTGATTTAACTGATTGTCCTCCATACTTTGTTAATCAGTGTGGGTGCGATTGTGCCATTTCTTTATTTTATTACATTATAGACTGCATGTTTGAAGAACCGAGGTTCGCTTACAATTTAGTGACAGTAATTAACCTCTTGAGTGCCCATGACGAGATGGTCTCGTCATGGGCCGCGGTTGCGCTGTGCCCATGACGAGACTATCTCGTCATGAACCCCGCCCGCTAATGAAAGGGCCGGCACAGGGCGGGGAAAGAGCGGGGCACTCAAGGGGTTAAGCTCTGTGAAGAGAACCACGTGCTGCCTCGGGGTAATCAGGGCCGGTTCTAAGATGTTTGGGGCCCTGGGTAGAAAGGGAATGTGTGAGGCCGCTCTAAATCGCTGTGACATGACGCATTCAGGGCTGTTTGCATCTGAATAGATGCCCCTGCGCCTGAAGCTGCAGCCCCTCCCTCTCAGTCACCTTCAAGCACCTCTTAACAGCTCATCAAGGGCTGAAGGTGTGAGGGTAGCCATCCCGCTGTGCCTCTCCAATGCTGCTGGGTATCTGAGCTTTGGTACTGCATCGGAGTCTGTTACACCCGACCTCAACAGCATCGGAGTCAAGCAGGGAAGTGGGTGGAAGCTGTGCCGGCTTTAGGGTGGTGCGACCACTGCCCGGTTAAAATGACGAGCAAATGGTGTCCGTTAAAGAATCCTTCACGGACAACGGACAGACGGCCAAAATTACGGACTGTCCGTGAAATTTACGGATGGTTGGTCACCCTAGTTGGCAGGGCTGCTCTGATCACAGAGCAGGGCAGGGGCGGAGTGGTTTGCCCACTCAAGTGCGCAATGACTGGTCAGCCCTCTCATGCACACTCCCCTGTTCGCCATGCAGTCTGCATTACAGCGTTGGGATTGGCTTAGGGGAGGGAGCCTGATTGCCTGCTTCTCAGGCGAGCAGGAGCACAGAAGACGCGGGACCCGGCCTCAAGGTAGGTTTTTTATTTTTTTATTTCTCAACTGTGCTAACCCCCCCCCGCACGACCCCCCCGTGACCACCCGCGGTCCCTGCACCCACCTACCCCACCCATGAGCTATGCCGGCCGCCCCTATGAAATACAACCTGCTGAAGACGTACACTCACCGATCATTCATGAGACAGTGAGGTGACTGTAAATGACAAGTCCACTGCGTCGCTTAGTTTGTGTTAACAACCGCTTGCTTTATTTTGGAGAGGTGAGGTGGAGAAGTGCTCTGGACTCTAACTCATTACATCTGGTAACTCACACAGTGATCCCGTGTGACACACAATTTTGTCCCTCATCGACACACGGCGATCGATGAAGAGCCACTATGACACACTGAGCTGGAAACCCTTGCACAGTACAGGTTTCCAGCTCAGACGTGACTGCTCTGTACAGCTGGACTCCAATTAAAACACCCCACAAGAAATATGAGTTGGCTCGAGACTAGTTCCTTCTTGCTGTGGGGAAGGGTAGGTGTGACTGGGCAGTGCAGGGGGTCCAAAGGCCCAAACACCATGGCCCCACACCTCCTCGTTGTATAATCACATGGAGATTATTCCTAAGGTTAACAAATCTGTTTTGATTCGTTGTTAACGTTCAGGCACACCTACCATCATCGGTGGTTTCCTCCCTTCCTGGAATACAGATTGCGTGCCTGCATTTAAGTGGTACATCTGACTGTTCTAAAGGGCTTGTGCTCACTCCTTAAAACATGGTACAATTGGCCTGCACCTATTTAGCACATTTAATTTACATATAAGTTCCCAGTAAAATGGTACAACCTGTACCCAGAGCCTGAAAATTAAATGCAACAAGTGTTTTTTTGAGGGGTGGGGGCATTGGCATGCCCATCTTGGGCCGACCCCAACCCCTAATTCAAATTAAAAAGATCCCTGGCTTCTAGTGGGCTTTCTGCCTCCCCGGGGGGCAGGTTAGGGAATACAGCCCTATATGCCCCCCATGGAGGGCAGAAAGACTGGAATTTTGCTGAGGGGGGGGGGGGGATTGGCATGCCCATCTTGGTAATCCCCCACCCCTAAATCAAATTTTAAATAAATCCCTGACTTCTGGTGGGCTTTCTGCCCCTTCAGGGGTCAGATTTGGGGCTACTGCCCCATCTGCCCTCCAGGGGAGGCAGAAAGACTGGAATTTCTCTGGCGGGGCATTATCATGCCCATCTTGGGCAGCCCCCACCCCTATAGCAATACAAAACAAATCCATGGATCTAGTGGGCTTTCTACCCCCCCGGGGGGCAGAAAGACTAAATTGCCCCCCAAAAAAGTTGGGGGAGCAAAGGCCCTTGCCCAAGGGGCCGCTCCCCCTCCCTGGTGTCTAGTGGGTGGATCCCTGCTTGGGGATTGCCCTCCTGGGGCGATCCCCAAGCAGGGATCCCATAGGGAAGGGTACCATTGGAAAGGGGAGATTATCCCCTTTCCAATGATTGCTCTTCTGACTTTCTACATGCTCAGGGGCTGAGATAGCCCCCTGAGCACGTAGAAAGTGAAACTGAAATGAGCCAATCATCTTATTTCAGTTTCGTTTCTATGAAATGATGTCAGTGTGACGTGCACGCTGATCGTCATTTCACAGAAAGAAGGGAACAGCCTCGGGAGCTGGGGAAGCTATTCCCCAGCTCCCGAGGCTGTTGGGGCGAAAAGAAAATCCCTGACCAGAGGGATTTCCGGTGCAATGTGTGAGGACTGCCGGGAGCTGTCCTGAGCACACGAGCACCGTGGCTCTGGACGGCTCCCGGCCGTCCAGAGCACCGAAGGGTTTCAAATACTTCAATAAATACTTCGAAGACTGTGGTTTTTCAAATAAAATGGAATGCAGTTTAAAGTATGCAGTACTCTTAGTATCTAGGCACATGGCAGTTGATACTGTCAAATATGTACCACCGTAGTCAGTGGAGGAGGCCCGGGAAGT
Source organism: Triturus cristatus (assembly GCF_964204655.1). Classification (NCBI taxonomy): domain Eukaryota; kingdom Metazoa; phylum Chordata; class Amphibia; order Caudata; family Salamandridae; genus Triturus; species Triturus cristatus. The sequence continues at coordinate 410,178,075 of NC_140582.1, forward strand.
GTATAGCTTTAATGGAGTTCAATAGACCGTCAACACAGTTACTGTTGCAGTCGCCAGTAGCAGGTCACTGCAGAAGGTGTAGTCTTGGATGGTGGAGTACTGCCAACGCAGTTACCCTTACAGCTGCTGGAAGGAGGACTCTGCTGCACGCTACCTGGGACGGTCAGAGGTCTTCACCGGCTAGATGAAGGTCTTTGGAGGCCCAGCAGGAGTCAAAATGTAACTGGAGCAGGAGTACCAGAAGTAGTGGATGCTGATTTCGGAGTTCACCAGCAGCAGTTGGGCCACAGGTGGGTTTCAGGGAAGACCATCACGAAGGAGAGGCGATGATACCCACTTTGCTGCTTCTGCTGTCGGAGCCACCAGCCGAAGGGTATGGGCTCTCAGGAGCGGGGCTCTTTCCCTCATCAGTTTCTGTGCTGAGAGGATCTCTCGAGGTAATGGAGGGGTGCTGCAAAGTTTCTTTACAATGGTGAGTCGCTTCGACATAAGTGCCAGTCTCAACCACTGTGGTTCTTTACCGGCAGTCACTGGCGACGAGCGCTTCTAGCCCAGTGGGAGGTTCTTGGCAATTTGCCGAAGGCTGGAGGGCTCTGGGGTTTCTTGGAAGCCTCACAGGTGTCAGGAAGGACAGCAGATTGCAAAGCTCGAGTCTTTCACAGCGGCGAGGGTTTGTGCCAGTTTCTTTTGCATCAGATGTCAGTTCTTGAACTGCAGCGCTCTTCTTCTGCTTACTTCTTGTGTCCGTTAAATCTGAAGTCAGGTACTTCGGGAGTCACCTAAATGTGGAATTTAGGGGTGTTTTCAGGGGGTCTATGTAGTAGCCAGTGGGCTGCCTCCCTGTAGGGTGCCTACACCCTCTTTATGCTTACCCCATGTGGGGGTGGGCATACTCTGACTCCTAATAGGCTACTATCCCCATCTTCAAGATAGCAGCTAGTGAAAAGTGGGGTCTACCTCACCTGCTCCATCTTAGGGATGGTCCAGGGTGAATGTAGACCCACCTCCTACTTTACCTAATTTTCCCAGCAGTCCTCCCGCCGAAAGTGAAGCAGGACTAGGGGTCGCCATCTGCTTCTAACATCAGAAGGCTGGGGGCAGGGTTCAAAGACGACATGTCCTTTAAAACTTTTGCCGAGCTGGATCCTGCAGGGGGGAAGGTGTGACCACCTCGGCCCAGAGCAGACATCATCTGTGGATCCGGAGAGCTCTGGCTGTTTACCCAGAAGTTTAGAAACATGTCAGGTAATGGCAGGCTGGCTAAAACTAGACAGGGACAACACCAGTGGTCTATAGGTTTCATGGAGGTATGAAATGCATGTTGTCAAGTATCCAGCTCCTGTACTCTACATGGCTTCCCTGTTCACTTACAATATCTCAGAATAGACTGGACATTGTAGGGGAATATCTGCTTATGCTGATGCCCACACATAGGATATAGTGCACCATACCTTATGGCTTAAGGCCTGCCTTAGGGATGGCTTGCCTATATCTTATGCAGTATAAGGGTCGCATGGTGCAAAGGGCTATGTGCCATGTTGGCTCTTCAGTTTGTCCTGCATCTGAACACGCAGCCTTTGACAGCAGCAGCACCAGGTTCCGGTGAGGGGTCCCTAGGGAACCTTCTTCTGTCCTTATGCCCTGGGTACCAGGGCTGCCATTTACTGGGGTTTACAGGGGAAGCAGAAAGTGTGCCAATCATGGTGCAGTTTTTGGCACAGGGAACCTGGGTAGCATGGACCCAATGCACTTACAATTCGAAATTACATCAGACATCAGGCAAAAAGTGGGAGCTAACCATGTCAAAAAGAGGCACTTTCCTACATGACCTCACCCCCAAACAAAAGAGGATGAGACTTCCTTTCCCCTAGTGGGTCTTCATCATCTAAGTGGAAGAACCTGGAAAGTCCATCTGCATTGGCATGGGTATTCCCGGGTCAGTGTACCACTTCAAAGTCCATTCCCTATAGGGATATGGACCACCTAAGCAGTTTGTGGTTCTCGCCTTTCATCTGCATTACCAATCTGAGAGGCCTGTGGTCGGTTTACACAATGAAGTGAGAGTCAAACATGTATGACCTCAGCTTCTTCAAGGACCAGACCACAGCAAAGGCTTTCCTCGCAATGGCACTTCAACGCTGTTCCCTGGGGAGTAGCCTTTTCTTGATGAAAGCCACAGGCTGGTCTTGACCAGCATCATTTATTTGGGATAGGACTACTTCTATCCCATGTTCAGTGGCTTCCTACTGTAGAATGAATTGCTTGGTTTAATCTAGAGCTTTCAGAACAGGTGCAGAGCACATTTCCTCCTTCAGAGCATCAAAAGGCTTTTGACAGCTCACCGTCCAGTTCACCTTCTTGGGTATTCTTTTGGAGGTTAGTTCTGTTAGTTGAGGCCACCACGGTGCCATAATCCTTCACGAACCTCCAGTGGTAGCCAGTCAAGCCAAGGAAGTCCCTGAATTGAGTCTAGGTTGTTGGGGTCACCCAATCCAGAATAGTCTGGCTCTTGGGCTGGAATGGTTGAACCTGACTTCCTCCCACAATGTGGCCCAAGTATACAACCTTTCCCTGCCCTATCTGGCACTCGCTTGCCTGGATAGTGAGGCCTGCCTTGTGCAGAGCCTCTAATACCTTCCTGAGTTGGATCAGGTGATCTGGCCAGGTGGAGCTAAAGACAGCAATATCGTCAAGATAAGCTAGACTGTAGGATTCCAAGACTATTCACCAACCTCTGAAAAGTTTCAGGTGCATTTTTCAGGCCAAAAGCCATTACAGTAAACTGATAATGCCCATCTGGGGTAGAAAATGCAGATTTTTGTTTTGCTATTGGAGTCAGGCCTATCTTCCAGTACCCTCATGTGAGATTAAAGGTACTCAGATATTTGGCTGCTCCTAACCTGTCAATCAATTTGTCTGCCCAAGGAATTGGGTGTGCATCAGTTTTGGTCATAGCATTAAGACCCCTATAGTCCACGCAAAACCTCTTCTCTTTTTTGCCACCCTGGCAATGAGGTTTGGGGACTAAGATGACTGGCTGGCACAGGGGCTCTCAGATGGCTATATGACTCCCAATTCCAGCATCTTGCTTACTTAAGCTTTGATGCTCTAGTTCACGTGGTCAGACTGCCCGTAAATTTAGTTTTTGACAGGTATGCTATCACCAGTGTCCACATCATGGGTACAACAGCAAGTCTGACCCTGAGTCAAAAAGAAGAGCTCAGCAAACTGATTTAGGACCTGCCTGCAATCAGTCTGCTGTTGGGCAGGGTTCACTGACAAAATAGCGAACCTCAAAATATTGTCCTACAAAAATATCGTGACATAAATATCGATGTAAAAAATATCGTCATCCTATAGTTCTGTAAATGACAAAAATATTGAAAAAAATATATTGTTGTCACTAATATATTTATCTATAATATAATTTTTTTTAAAATATATACATTTAAATAGTAAACAGCTTGGTGCCGATTCCGATCCGGTAAAAAGGCCCTACGAATCGTCGTACGGAGCGTTTTCTCCGTACGACTCGTACCCGGTAAACTGTCCGTACAACCCAGGAAGTACGATTCGTACAGAAAGCCGATTTCCGTACGAATCGTACAAAAGACCGTACGGGTAAAAAAAACGTACAAATCATCTCCGGAACAGCCTGTACGCACCGTCCGTACGGATGTAAGCAGCGTTTTACGGCCCAGCAAGTACGATCCGTCCCTACAGCACTCCGTACGGCTCTTTTTTACGGCAGCCAAAAACAGCCATAAAAGCTGATTCCCCAGGGGTACAAGTCATACAGGCCCCCCCGCCACCCCCCGTATGTACACACCGTACCCCCACCCCATATGTACGCACCGTACCCCCACCCCATATGTACGCACCGTACCCCCACCCCCGTATGTACGCACCGTACCCCCACCCCCATATGTACACACCGTACTCCCACCCCCGTATGTACGCACCGTTCCCCAGCCCCCCGTATGTACGCACTGTACCCCCAGCGCTGAGCAGGGGTACGGTGCGTACATACGGGGGTGGGGGTACGGTGCGTACATATGGGGGGGTGGGGGGGCCTGTACGACTCGTACCCCGGAAACAACTTTTCCCGGGCTACGAGTCGTACAAACTTTGCTGCGTAGCTGGTAGAGTCATTCCCTGTGTACGGGCTGTTTGCCGTACGATTTGTAAATCGGATAGCCGGTCCGGATCGTACTTGCACGCTCGGACTGTCATTTTGTGAATCGTACGGAAAAATGTCCGGGTACGTCTCGTACAACTTTTCCCGCTACGATTCGTACGGAGCGGGCCGATCCGTACGTACTTTTTCCCGTACGAATCGTACTTCACGGGGTCGGACGTGACTTGTACGATTCATACGGAAAAAAAATACGGATTCGAGTCGTACGGAAATAATTTTTACTGGATCGGAATGGGCACCCAAATGTATAAAAAAATAACACTAATATAATAAAAAAGAAAATATATTTGATTATAAAACAAATATAACAATTATACTTAGTTAAAAAAAAACGAAAACACACATATATATTTATATATATATATATATATATTTACATAGATCTAATGAAAAAATAATATTAAACTAATAATTTAAATTAATGTTATAATTTAATAATTATTTGTACATTTGGGTGCCGATTCTGATCCGTTAAAACAAATTACCGTACGACTCGTACGTGAAAAATACATACAAATCGCTTCAGGAAAAGTCTACGAGACGTCACCGGACAGTTTTACATACAAATCGTAAAACTGAAGTCCGAGCGCGCAAGTACGATTCGTACCGCCCGTCCGAAAATCACAAGCGCATGGAAAAGGCCCCGTACGGAGCGAACTTTGTATGACCCCTACCCCGAGTACACTTGTGCCTGGGGTACGAGGCGTATGGCCCCCCCAGCCTCCCACCCCTCCCGTGTACGTCCGCACTGTACCCCCCCACCCCCCGTATGTACGGACCGTACCCCCCACCCCCCATTTGTACGGACCGTACCGCCCACCCGCATATGTCCGCACCGTACCCCAGGTGTGCCCCAATCCTCGCGTATGTACGGTCCGTACATACGCGAGGATTGGGGTACGCCTGGGGTACGGTGAGGACATACACGGGTGGGGGGTATGGTCTGTACATACGGGGGGTGGGGGGGTATGGTCCGTACAAACGGGGGGTGGGGGGTGCGGTCCGTACATATGCAATGTTGGGGTACGCACCGTACATGATGACACGTACGATGTGGGTGATGGCGTGTACGTCGCGTAGCGGGCCCCCTTTTCGTCGTGCATCGCAGCGTACTTAGCTTTTCCGGCACTTTTTGGCTCCCGTAAAAATATAGCCGTGCGGAGTGCTGTAGGTACGAATCGTACTTGCTGGTCCGTAAAGCGCTGCCTGACTCCGTGCGGACGTCGCGTACGCGCTGTCCAGGATTAGAATTGTATGTATTTATTAGCCGTACTGTGTTTTTTACGATTCGTACGGAAATGGTATTTCTGTACGAATTGTACTTGCTGGTTTGTAAGGTGGAATTCCCGGGTAGGTGCCGTACGGAGAAAACGCTCCGTACAACCATTCGTACCTGGGTTTTACAGGATCGGAATCGGCACCTTGATAATACAACAGATAAATATATATATAGATATTTGCAATAACATAAACCATGTAAAAAATAAAAAGTAAACACCATAGAAAAATGATTATTTAATAAAAATATATATTACAAATGAAAAACATTAATATTTAAAAATAATATTATTTTAAATACACAAAAACATAATAATATAAATGTAAACAATATAAAGGGCTTTACTATGAGTCTGGCGGTACACTGACTGCCAGACTTACGGGGGCACAGTGTTGGCGGTCTTCCAACCACTCCATTACGACCAGGGCGGTCGGGCCGCCCTGGGACCAATTGCCAAGGTCTACTTACGATTCTGCAGGAGCGATATGCAAGATGAAAGGTCCCAACTCCCCCCTAGTCACTCACTGTACCTATCCGAGTCAAAGCACCGGTGGAAAACCAGGGGAAGAAGGGAAGGGAAGAAGAAAAGGTGAAGGTGTTCCACGATGTTCCCCAACTCAAGCATAGGACCAGGACCAGACAGCAGGAAGATGTCCTAGTAAGAGAGAGATAAAGTATATGAGTATGGGGAAAATACTATATGAAGGTTATGGTGTGGATAATGGTACGGGTAAGATTATCTCTCACTAACTACCTTAGTGATTCCCTTCTTCCATTATACTTCACACAACTGGTCAGGTGGAACATGGGATTCTATCTATGGAAAGGACAAATTAGCAGTGTCAGCAAGGCCAATCAATAATGTAAAAAGAAAGGAGATGAAAGACAAGCTCAATGACACCCACCTATGTATTTCTTGCATCATTCCATGATATCAGGAGATCTTCAGTTAACCACAATGTCTGCCTAGGAACTTGCTAGTACAACGAGAGAACTCAATACTAAAAACTATGTATAATTCCTCCGTAATTTCAGGAGAAAGTAATATTGTGACTGTAGGATTTCAAGGAGAAATAATATTGTCTTTTTTTTATTTAGGAAAACATTTTGATTCAGTGAGTTTAAAACAAAAGAAAAGAAACAGATCTCCAGAGAAGAAGACACCAACTTTAGATAAGTGTTTTGACTTATATGTTCAGCAAAAGGCATTTTGGTAGCTCATGCACACCTTTACCATGATTCCGAGTGACTGGTTGCTTGTTTTGTTTTGTTTTCTTTTCAGGGCCGCCACGCGATTCTGGATTTACGTGTGTGAACCATGACGATGCCCAGAGGAACGCCTAGATCCCACCGCGAGGATCCAGGAGCCAATGTGGAGTAGCTGTGACGAGACGGTGAGGAACGCCAGCATCTCACCGCCAAGAGAGGACAAGGATTCAGGAGCCAACATGGATTAGCCGTGACGAGACCGTGAGGAACGCCAGGATCCCGATGCAGGTACAAGATGTATGCAGGTAAGTGTATAGTGCCAAGCCGTGATGAAGCCAAGCAGAACACCAAGAACCCGATGCAGAAACAGGAAGAGTGCGGGTTAGCGATCCGGAAGAGGAAGCAGACTATTCCTAAAATGCTAGAATGTGAAGCGTTCAGCCTTGGGATCGGGATCGTTTTATAGTCCTTCGCCGCCGCCCACAATGCGACAGCCACAACAATAATGCAACCACCAGGGATCAGAGACCCGTGGTGGTGGCGCAGCGTTATTGAGGTTGTTGCAGCCTCGCCAAGCCTACTGTGAGTTGGCTTACCACCACATGTGCCATGAAAGGAATGGCTTTGAGGAAACAAAGGGGACCCTACAGGCCACCCTTGTGCCTCACGCCATGTGGATGCACACAAGGGGGCACAAAATGTTCCCCCCAGTGTCCATGCACACCAGTGCCTGCACGGCATGGACTGCAGCAGTCCATGCCGTGCAGGTACTGCCTTTGATGTTCCCATTGCGGTGCCTATTTTATAGGCACCAGCCTGGGAACACCAAAGAACCTCCCACCAGACAGGAGAAAACTTTTGATCTGGCAGGTGGTTCCTACATGGGCTTGGCAGTGAGGGAGCGGGGCGCACCCACGCCCGCACCACCAAACTCTTAATAAGGCCCTAAACCTTTACAAAAAATACATTTATTAGTCCTAATCCAATTTATACAAGAGTAGGCAAACTGTTGGATTCAGGAGTGGTAACATTTACTAGTCCCACTCCACACAGTGCAACAATAGGGAAACTGTTTAATTACGGAAGGGTAAAATTTACTATTTTCACTCTGCCAGTGCAACGCTAGGGTAATTGTTGAATTGCAGAGGGGTAAAAGTTACTTTTTCTCCTCAAGTCAGTGCAACATTAGGGAAAGTGTTGGATTGCGGAGGAGTAAAAATGTTTTATTCCCACTCCAGTTAGTGTAACAGTAGGGAAACTGTTGGATTGCGGAGGCGTAAAATGTACTATTCCCACTTCAGTCAGTGCAACAGTAGAGAAACGGTTGGATTGCAGAGGGGTACAATTCACTATTCCCACTCTAGTCAGTGTAACAGTAGGGAAAGTGTTGAATTACAGAGAGGTAAAATGTACTATTCCCGCTCCAGTCAGTGTAACAGTACGGAATGTGTTGGATTGCGGAGGGGTAACATTTGCTATTCCCACTCCAGTGCAACATTAGAAATAGTCTAATTCATTTCAATAAAATAAAGTAATTTCAGAAACACACTAAATAACGAAAATATATATATATATGTATATATAAAATATCAAATTGTAATAAAAAAGGTTTATCACAATTTTTAATACATATCATAAAGTACTACAAATATTGTTACAATTAAAATGCTAAACTATATTCTCAAAATAATGATAACCAATAAATACAATCATTTACATTTAAAAAGCCCAACACAATTAACACATACAATATTGAATAACAAAATTATATAATAATTAATTATTTTTTAATTTGTTAGTACTTAAATAACTTTCTAGCCTATAATTCTGCAAAGTACACCACACATATCTAATTTTAATTTTTAAAATGATATTATTTACACGTTACATAATTAAATATTTAATAACATATTAATAATAAATAACTATCGCTAAAATTATTATATTTAATTACCTCCCCATCCTTCATCCATACAAAACAAACAACCCGCACCTGATATATATATAAAATATAAAAATATTATTTGAATAAATTTCATAATTATTGATCAATTAAATAATTGTTATTAATAATTAACTATAATATTTTAATTATATTTAATTATCTCCCCACCCTTTACTCCTACAAGTGCCCACAACTCACACCTAATATACAACATAAAGAATATCTTAATTATATATTTTACATAATCATTTATCATTTTAATAATTATTATAAATTAACATTATTAATTAATTATTATAATTAATTCAATACCCACCCTTTACACATGCAAAAAAAACGCACACAAAATACAAATAATGTATTACACAATTTACATAATTAATTATCGATTACATTATTTATATTATTTAAAATTATTTAATAATTAATTATAATTAATTTACTTTCCACCCTATACCCCCCACAAAACACACAACCTGCACCTGAAACTTAAATACAAATATTTATACAACTAACATAATTAATTATCAATTAAATAATTAATTATAAATTATTATTCATTAATTATAATTATTTTACTTCCCACACTATACCCCTACAAAACACCCAACACACACCTGAAACTTAATTAAAAAAATGAATAATACAATTAACATAAATATTTATTAATTACATTTAAAAAAATTACTTAATTAGTAGTCAGTCAGTCAGTGATTCTTTATTCTATGATTAGAAAACACCATAAAAGCACATATATACAGACAGTTAAAATACAATTAAATCATTTACCAAAACCCTGACTGGAATTACATACAAAGTTAAAATAGACTAAGAAAACAATTCCTTATGATGGTGACAATCAGACCTGCCCTCTAGTTACCCTCAATCGTACCACGACTTTAATAAAATTAATAATACAACATAATGTCAGGGGATCGACCGCTTTTTGCAAAAAAATTAGAGCCTCTTTAGCATGTATTAATTTGGCTTGCTTTAAAATTCCTACCAGAAATCTACGCCTAGGCATTAAATAAAAAGAGCATGAAAGTACAAAATGAAGGGTGTCTTGCGGGGACCTATTGTCGCAACCGCAGGCTCCATTCTGCTCAATTGGAAGTATAAAACGTGGTGGATCAGCCAGTAAATAAGGTAAAAAATTCCTGGGCATTATACATGAGATAAAGATACGGCTCCATTCCCTCGGTGTTTTTTACAGAGCTATAGGCACTCACAGTACATTTGGTCCCTTCAACCTCTGCTCTATATGTAGTTCTCTGGGCCAGAAAAGATCTCTTGATGGACAACTTATCTTGAGGTACAATCGTTGCGGGATTTGTAAAAAGATCCTTGTGACCAAGGCTTTCCAAACTAGTCATTACATATTTGAGCCATGGTATACTCATGCTTTTATCCCTTCCCATGCAGTCACTTAGAATTTGTCTGCTCAAATTTGCCTCAGGATTTGTCCAGATTTTTAGCCATGCCAAGATAGGTCTGAGTTTAACCAAATCTTCTAAATATGGCCTCCCTAATTCTCTATGGGCTATTACAGCTGGGGTACTCTGCGGTATTTTCAAGATTGACCGTAAAAATTTGTTTTCCTCCTGCTGTAATTGCTGGATGTTCACAAAGCCCCATACTTCAGCACCATACATGGCCTTGGAACAACAGATGGAACCATAAAGATTCATTGTTTGTTCGGGGGACCATCGGCCCACCCTCCGCCCATAGCCTGCAATAGCACCATTGGAGGATATCAATTTACAGCAACGTTCCTCCACCAGAGGGTTAAATTTTAAAGAGCCATCAAATAATAAGCCCAGATACGAGAAGGACTGTACCTTTTCTAATGTGTGGCTTCCTATCTTGGAAGAGAAACTGGTACGAGGTTTATTGCCCGCCAACATTACATATGATTTGCCCAAATTAACTGACAGGTCTAAGGTTTCCATGAATTTGACAAATCCGTCTATTAAAATCTGTAGACTCTTTGGGGTACGTGCAAGTAGGACCGCGTCATCCACGTATAAAAGTACCGGGATGGGACGTGATCCTACGCTTGGGCAATCAGTTTTTAAGTTAATCAGGGACAGCTCCAGATTGTTAATGTAGAGTGAGAATAAAAAGGGGGCAAGAATACAACCTTGCCTCACCCCACTAGTACATGGGAAAGATTCTGTCAGCCCCCCGTCCATGTTATAGCGTACCATCGCAGTAGTGTCCCTATGTAACTCCCTCAAGATGTTAATCAATCCCAAGTCTATCCCCAAATGAGTCTTCATGGCCCAAAGTTTATCCCTGTTCACGTGGTCAAAGGCAGCTGCCAAGTCCATAAACCCCAAATAAATAGCTTCATTACTGGCTTTAGTATATTTCACCACCAGCATATACAAGTTCAGGCATTGGTCACTTGTGGATCTCCCTATTCTGAAGCCATACTGAGTGTTCGAGATAATATTATTCTCCTCAGTCCACTCAGTAAGGCGATTAAGAATTACCCGGCCCAGTATCATAGCTGACACATCAATCAATGAGATTGGTCGGTAACATTGTGGATTGTCCCTATTGCCCTTTTTAAAAATTGGGACAATTATGGCCATAGACCAAGTTCGGGGTAAGCCACACCTAGTGGCAGCATTTATCACTCTGGTCAGTATTGGGGCCCATAGCTCAACGTTACTCAAGAACAAATCCGGTGGAGTCCCATCGGGGCCGGGGGCCTTGTTTTTTGTCAATCCCTCAATTCCCACAATGATTTCATTTAGGGTAAAGTCTGCTACCTGCCCCTGCTTCACAGTCTCCCCCTCCTCTTGGTCAGATTCTATTCTATGGTTATACAGACCCTTAAAATGTGTGAGCCACTGATCCGGGAGAATATTTGTCCCGATCTCGGGGGCATTACTGTCCTGGAAACATGGTTTATTAATTATTCTCCAGAACTCGGTGATGTCCCTTCTTTCTGCAGCCTCCCTTAAGTCTGCCCATGCTTCTCCCTGGAGAGCTGCTTTCCTTCTCTTGATCTCCCTGTTGTATGTAGATCTACACTGGGCTACTTTTTGTTTGTCCCTTGGCCTTTTTTTGAGGCTACATTTAAGTTCCCTTAGGGCACGTGAACAGTCCCTATCAAACCATCTCGGACAATTATTTTTCCTTATCGGAGCACTTAATTTTAAAAGCCTGTCTACCAGGCTAGTTATTTGCCCGAATGCATTGAGTAGCGGTAGCCCCTCTACTGTAGAATCAAGGCACTCATCAATGGAAGTTTTCCCTATATCCATAAGAGATTTATAAAAAGTTTCCCCATCTATTTTTGACCACCTAAGCCGCCTACCCTGGTCCGTTACCCTCTGAGAGGTGCCACCCAGCTGTTCCTTCCTTAATTACTTAATTAGTAATAATTCACTTCACATACTGTACCTCTATAAACCCCACAATCCGCTACGGTACTAAAAATAAAGAAACATAACATAAAATTACATTTAAAAACTACTAACAGTTAAAAAACTATTTTAAAAACATTACCAATAATTATACAAACATCTTAAAGCATATACAATTAAAATAAATACTAAAATACATAAAAACTATTAAAAAATCATATTCTTAACAAAGATATTTTTGTAAACTATATTAATGACTTCAATATTTTTGTTAACTATATGAATGATTTCAATATTGTTAAAATTGATATTACTTACCTTAAAATCGATACCCTTGAGAACGATATTCTTGCACACGATATTTCTGTATAACGATATTTCAGACTCAATATTTCTGTCTAGCTATACTTATTTCCCCAAAATGTTGTGAACACCGTTGGGCATTGGGAGTGTCTGACAAGACCACTCTTTCTACTGACCCAACATTTGGATTGTTGGGCAAGAGGTCAGGGAGAGGTTCACTCTCTGCTTCCTGATCCTCATCTGTAACCATGAGCATGGTCACATCTGCTCTGTCGTAATAGAGTTCTAAGACGGTTGGCGTGGATGAGCTACTTGGAGTTCCTGCAATGGCCAAGGTCCACCAAATAGTTGACCTCCACTATTCTTTCTAGGATGGGGTAGGGCCCACTTCACTTATCTTGGAGGGCCGTAGGGGCCACAGGCTCCAACAACCATACATTCTGCTCTGAACTCTACCAAAGCAGACTGTTGGTCATATCATTGCTTCTGAAGCTACTGGCTGGCCTCAAGGTTTTGGTGTGCTTTTTCCTTATATTTAGCCATCTGAGACTGAGGCCAAGTACATAGTCCGAATCTCCTGTTTGGGTTCAACGAGAGGCTTCTCCCACCCTTCCTATACAAGGTACAATGGTCCCCTGAGAGGATGACCAAACAGAAGTTTGAATGGGGAGAAGCCCACCTCCCTTCTGTGGAACTGTCAGGTCCCTCTTAGTCTTCACAGAAGCAGAACGACGTTGGTCCCTATGCCCGCCCACCGGTGCCGCCGCTACTACTGAGCAACATCACCAGTCAGGGGGAAAAGGGGAATGGGAAAGAGAAGAGACACTCCTTCTTCTGCTACCACCCTCGTGCTGCTCCCAGGAATCTTCTACGGGAATGACCTTGACTGCTCCAAGGGTGCCTAATACACACAAGGGGAAAGAACATAAATACACATCCTATTCCTACTTATACAGTCCTATATTTAGTGTTCTTCCTACCAGCAGTGACTGGAGTATAAGCCTCTCTTCTATTAATTGACGGTGAACTCACTGTTGTTCAATCTGGGATAGTGGAATTATCTGTAATTAAGAGAATATGTAATTAACTGTATTCGAGTAACTTCTCCTTAACCTTAATGTACCTCTCCTTAGTTATACCTTCTATCTCCAGTTGTATTAGACTGTTTGATTATCTTTATCTAGTCTTGTTCTTCAGATTGTCAATAATAGTTCGTTTCTATTCCATTGCCAGTGATGACATCCTCTAACTGATGCGCGCAAAAAGGGTCCGGGAAGGGAAAAGAGGGAGGGAAAGTGAAGGTTAAGCGCAAGAGAGGGTACAGCAAGCGACGGAGTTCGTAAGCGCTATGCTAACTGGCACAGAATACGGTGTACTTTCTTGGATAAGTCTTACTTGAAAATGAAGATGCTAAGCGTCAACTCCTCTGTGGAAATTCAGACGTGAAGAATGTTCTTTGGAATTCTGGTTTCTTGTCACCAAATCAGTTCGCTGTTTCCTGCATCTCCTGAGGTTCCGTGTGGGACGGAACGACACTTTTGAGTGGTGACGAATATGGATGAGTTGGGTATCTACGAACCGCAAATGACGAGTATAGTGGGTGTATGCAGTTTCGCTATGCAACCACGTATGGTTCGTCTTATTTTTGGGTTTGTTCATCTGAACCCTCGGGTTCCATTTTAGATACGGCATCCATTTTGTTTCTTGCCCTCAAGTAGCCAGCGAACGGACTTTGTCCGCTTCGTGACCTTGGGACTCCCAAGCTTACACGAGGGACACGTGTTCCTTTGAGTGTGACTTTTACGACGAGGGAAATGACACGGCGAAGGCAGATGGCCCCGCTCGAGGCTCATCTTGCCGTGCCGTTCTATTGTTTCAGTCATGCATACATTAGACACGAGGTCTCTGATCCCGTTATCAAGTTTCCTTTATTACTCCTAACACTCTTCTCTAATCTGTTGTGCATCCTTGTCCTTTCTTTGCATCTGTTTTTGTCCCCTCTCCTAATGTGTTTACGGTCAGGATGGAATGTGTTTTATTGCAGAGAAGATATGTTTTTACAGTTGGGAACTGGCAATACTGTTGTAATTATGTTCCGGCCTCCTGAAACATGAGCACGACTCTTTGAAGTTTATTGTGGGAACTGAGTTGTAATCTTTGTTCACCATACTGTGCTATGGGAAAAACGTGTATAAAAGGAGCGATCCACTTTTGCAATTCGAAGCAGTCTCCGAGAACCTACACGTTGTGTACTTCTTGTGACCTCTGTATCCCTGCAGTAAATAAACGCTGATCTCTGACGTCGCTGGAAGTGTCCCGTGTCTCTGTGTTTGGTACGCCAGAACAGGTAACCCACGAAGGTTTCAGGTGTTGTTCCCTGGCACCGCTGGGTCTTAGAATAACCCAGTCCTTCACTCCGCATAGATTGGAAGACCTCTCTGTACTCGGTCAAGTCACCAAGGAATTCTCTTACAGAGAGCAGAAATTAACCCAAGACTCTCTTTTGCTATCAACAATAACTCACTACAAAAGAGCGATATTCCCTGTAACCGCTCACTAGAAAGTCTCTGTGGAAACCGCTTCCCTCCGCCACTTCAATTGCTGAGGCGAAACGGTACAAACGTGTGTTCTCTTGCTAAACTCAGTTGAAGTGCGCCACAGTAACTGCGCGCACTTCCCTTGTACACTAGACTTAACAGGTGTAAACAAATGTGAAGGATAACTGCCACAAATGCAGCGGCCATCTTGTAATGTCCAACTACTTATTAGATATCATACCACAAATTAACCAAACTAGGTTTGACAATGACTCTTGTTCTTTTTAAGGTACAGTGTGGATATGGATTGATTACTGTGGCAATTGTGGATTTCCTGACAGGAACTTCCCTGTAGGCAAAAAGCAGGCATGGTAGTAAAACATCCCATCTCCTTTGGAGCTTTTCAGGGAACCCCCCAATCATACCTTTCATGGTCTTGTTGAATCTTATCGTTCAACAAGACCATTACTCTGTGGGTTGTAGGGGAAAGTATACTTATAAGTCATTCCACACTCCTTCCATGTGTTTGAGGTAGCCAGAGATGAAGTTGGTACCTCTGTCTGGCACCACCTCCTTAGGAAAGCTCACCACGGTGAAGACACTGAGGTCCCTAGCCACTGCAGGAGCAGTGGTACTCCTAAGGGGAATAGCCTCAGGATACCTGGTGGTATGATCCACTACCACCAGACTATATCTGTTCTCTGATGCTGTAGGAGGGTCAAGGGGACCAACAATGACAAGTTCTATGCTTATAAAGGCAACCCCAACCACTGGGAGTGGGATTAAGGGGGTGTCTGGGTGCCCACCTGTCTTGACACCGGCTTGACAGGTGGAGCACGAGTTGCAGAAGTCCTTCACCTTCTGGTGCATCCCTGGCCAGTAGAAGTGGCTGACAAGCCTACTCCAAGTTTTGTTCTGACCAAGGTGTCCAGCTAGCGGGATATCGTAGGCCAACGTGAGGAGGAACTCCATAAACATCTGAGGCACTACCACTCACCGAGTGGCACAGGATCTTGGGTCTCTGGCCTCAGTGTAAAGGATCCCTTCCTCCCAATAGGTTTTGTGGGAGCCACTAATATCACCACTTTCCTGTGCAGCAGCTTGCTGTCACAGGCTTTCAAGACAGGGACAGGTTCTCTGCCTCTGCACAGATCTTTCCTAGATGGTACCCTGGGCCCAAGAGCTCAGCCTAGCTCCAAGTCTTCTTGGGATCTCAGTTCTTTCCCTGGAACCTATCCTTTGAATGTGATGTGTCTTGGGCCCACCCTCCTGAACAGATTTTTGGGGGCCTGATGAAGACTCTTTGTTTTTAGGATTACCATCTTTCCCTTGGTGGGGGGCTTTTTGACTTCTTTCTTTTGGTCCCCCCCACCAATGGTAGTTCTGGTCACCCTAGTTTTGACCCAGTGGTCTGCCTTCTTCCCCAACTCTAGAGGAGAAAGTAGACCTAGGTCTACCAGATGCTGATGTATCTTTTCATTGTAACAATTACTTCACAGATGCCACTTCAAAATTAAATTGTAAAGCCCTTCCTAGTCTTTCACATTGTTACCTGTTAACCAGCCATCCACTGTTTTCACTGAACAGTCGACAAATTCGACCCAGGACTAACTCTGTTTTTTTTAGTCTCCATACTTTTCTGCGGTAAGACCAAAGCCCTCAATCAGGGTAATCTTCATGAGTTCATGGGTCTTTGCATCTGCCTCATTCAATGCTAGGAGACTATCCCAACATTTTCCTGAGGACAGTTCCCATAATAGACAGCCCTAATGTTTCTTCTCTACTTCCCCAGCTACACAAGCTATCTGGAAAGCAGTGAACCATCGCCCTCTGCATATGGGGAGACAACTCCTTTGGGGAGTTTTAGGTTAAAAGTTTTCTCTCTCTCCGTATTTGTTTGTATGCTTCCACCAGAGATAGGTCCTACGCCCATATCTTTTCTTTGTATTTCTATTTACAGGAACTGGGTTTCTAAACTCATGCTCTTGGCCAACCTTTCTAGCTGGAGGTCCTCATCTGAGAGGACCTCAGCTGTTTCTGAGGGAACTGATTCACGTCCATTCTCAGGTCCATTATTATTGATCATATCAACATCCTTAGACTGGGCTACCATGTCTGAGTGATCTTTCTCAAACTGAGCTATCAGTTGTCTGATATGTTTGGTTTTTGGGCATTTGCCCGTTCTGATACTGTATCCCTAACAGATGGTTCTGCAAAGTGCATGGTTCAGGTCCATGTAAGGGGTCAGGTCGAGCTCCTGATCCTGGCTACTATTGTTTCCCTAAAGACGGGACCTTTTTAGAGAGTTACAAAAAATAACTAAAACACTTTGGGCCAATTGCGATCCCGGCCGCAAAACGTACCGACCGACACGGACCCGGCCCGGAGACCGACTGACACGGACTGTCGCCGTACGACCCGTGCAGTACGATGCAACACATGTGAATTACAACCGACACGTACGGAATACAAGCCGTACGACCGAGCCATAGGGAAAATAGTGATCCGGCCGGAAAACCGACGCGAGTTGCACCGACCGACACTAACCCGGAATGAACCCGACCGAAACGTACCCGCGATGTCCGATCTGCGCAGTACGATGCAATGCGTGTAAACCCAAACCGACTCGCACGGAGCCCAAGCCGCATGACCGACACGTACAGAAAACAGGGCCCACAAGTAATAGAGATCTCCGTGTCCGACGCGTATGAAACACAGAAGAAAGTCAGCGTGACTGAGGCGGAGAAGCTCGCACGAGCCAACATCAGCGTCCGCTTGGTCAGAAGAACATCTCCTTCATGCCTAGAAAACCCAAAGGGAAAAAGACAAAAAAAGGACCAAACAAGCAATGACAAACCAATAAATATCCCCCCAAAAAACCTGGGACAAAGACACACCCACAACTCCACCTATTTAAAGGACATCAATCACTACTATGATCCTTTGCAAATAGGAGACACAGCCAGCAGCAAACACCATCACACAGCAACCAAAGACACACTCACAACTCACCCATCACTCAACTCACACACCATTAGCACCAAACCAAAAGCACACACATATACAGCTAGCTAAACCAACACTAACCCACCATCACTTGCACCCTCACACACACATCTCTCACCACCACCACCCATCACCATGCCCCCAAAGAAGAATCCAAAGTTCACAGATGATGAGTTAGAAGTGCTGGTAGACGAGATCATCAGAGTAGAGCCACATTTGTTTGGTACATTGGTCCAAAGGACCCTCATGTCACAGAAAACAAAGATGTGGGCAAGGATTGTGGACAAGGTGAACGCACAAGCACCAACGTTTGCGCACAAAGGACGATATCCAGAACAGTTGATATGATGTGTGCAGGAGGGTCAAGAAACTCATCGAGAAAGATCATGCCTTGAGTCAGCGCACCGGCGGTGGCCCTCCTGCCAAACCAGTCTACTTCAGGACCTGGGAGGAGAAGGTGCAGGACATCCTACCACCAGAGAGCGTCCATGGTCTAACAGACATACCAGAGCCAGGTAAGTACACAACCAACATACTCAATATTGTGTGGCAAGGGGACAGTGAAACCATGCACCGTTAGCAAAGCCACAGTAACCAATAGATAATCATCCCAAGATGTGTATGCTAGTCAGACAAACACAATACCTGCTATCTCATAGTGACTTGGAACTGTATCATGACATGTACAAACCTAACAACAAATAGAGCAAGGCAGTGGCACAAAGCCAAATAAACACTGTCAGACAGTTTGCCACCACAAACACACTACCTCACAGTGCAGCTGACTGACAGGAAGGAATAGTGGGTATGCAGGTGAAGTGAGTGTATCCAAAAGCATGATGGGGTTTGTAGTCAGAGATAATGCTCCCCCTCAAAATTGGCCCATCAAGACCTCTCTGAAACATGCCCACATCACAGGGAGTGGAAAAAGACTGACAAGATGGCTGACACTGGGTCCTGCTGTGGGGAGCACAAGGCCCTGGTAGGGGTTGTGTGCAAATCAGAAGCAGGCCACCACTGACTGACATCATGAAAGACAACATGCATGCCCTCCAATGGAAGCACATTTCATGGTGGGATGTCTGGCCGGGTGGGAAGGAAGACTGACAGCTCTGACCATACTTACCAGCATGTGGAGACATCCCGCCCCCCCTCAACACAAACTCCACACAACTCACCGGGTGGAATGCATTGACCCACACCTCAGTGAAATATCAGCAAAAGATACCCCGTACTGGGTGCTGCTGTGTGAAGCACAGGGGCTCTCTTTGGACTTGTAGCCAAACAAACACAAGGACTTCACAGTCAGCCATCTTGCCATTGCTGTCACACTCCCTCACAGGGAAGCAGAGTCAAAAGGAAGGAAGTATGGGCATTCTGGGAAGGGGGTGTAGCCAAGAGCATGATGGGAGTTGCAGTCACAGACAATCCCCACCTACCCACATGGCCCAGCAAGCTCAAATTGAACCATGCTCGCCTCACAGGGAGTGGGAATGGACTGACAAGATGTCTGACACTGGGCTCTGTTGTGGGGAGCACAAGGCCCTGCTGGGAACTGGGCAACAACAAACACCAGGACTTCACAGTCAGCCATCTTGCCATTGCTGTCACACCCCCTCACAGGGAAGCAGAGTCAAGAGGAAGGAAGTATGGGCATGCTGGGAAGGGGGGTGTAGCCAAGAGCATGATGGGAGTTGCAGTCACAGACAATCCCCTGCCACTCACATGGCCCAGCAAGCTCACACTGAACCATGCTCGCCTCACAGGGAGTGGGAATGGACTGACAAGATGTCTGACACTGGGCCTGAGAAATTATGTGGCTGACAATCACACATATGCACTGGCCAAACAAAACCCGGTCGCACACACAGCCATTGCAACCATATGTACTAAATCATTGTCTGGGGATGCAGTGTCCAGGGGTGCCCCCTGGCCGGGCAGGGGAGGTGTGTCTTGCAAATGACAAATGTGGAGACCCATATATGGTACATTACACAAAACACACAGGAACTCACATATACATAATTGACAGGGGACATCTGACAGTGAATGGAATGGACACACCAATATAGCCGACACCATAGCATGTTCGCATTCATACTCGGTGCTGTTGTGAGCTGCATCCCACTCCTACATCGTGCTGAAACATAGGCATCCTTCACACAACACACCACTCACTGACATAGACACTGTAGAGACAAGGTCAAACCTGGACAGCATTGGAGGAGACATGCTACTCACAGCAGCCAAACTGCAACACCAGCACTCACTGTCATGAGCATTGAAAAGCCAGAGTGCTACATTGCCTAATCCATGTCACCATGGAGAACATTGA
Organism: Triturus cristatus; assembly: GCF_964204655.1. Taxonomy (NCBI): domain Eukaryota; kingdom Metazoa; phylum Chordata; class Amphibia; order Caudata; family Salamandridae; genus Triturus; species Triturus cristatus. The sequence continues at coordinate 410,198,267 of NC_140582.1, forward strand.
CAAGTCAAATCACATATGCACGTACAAAACTCAGCACCAGACTCATTAACGATGGTGACATCATCACTTGTATGAAATGAAATGGGAATTAGGAACACTGGAAAAAAACACTTCCTCCAAAGAGATCACAGGCATACCGGACTGTGACCTGGTCGTACCAATACACCAATGTGGCACATAAAGACTAGCAAACTCTCCTACTACACGTGCCCCAATAGTACAACATATCCCCAGTGGAATAGCACGTATGTCCTTGTTAAATCCCACATATGTGTACAGGGATGACACACCTGTGTCAGCAACGTGATGGTCCTTGAGTAGTAATGGTCATGTACCGACAAATCTATCCATGAGCTGGGCTTGCACACACTTCGACATGCACATTGAAATGTTTCATTTTGGCTGGGCAATGTGCAACAACAATATCAATCTCTGTCCGTGACAAGCGGGAACAAAGCAGTGTACAGGCAGGCATCCGTTCGTACAGTAGAAAGTCATGTTTGTGAACCATTGATGCCTGTAGAAACATAACTTACATTGTGTGTCTCTTCCAAACACAGGTGGTGCTGGGGACACAGCACCAAATGAAGAGGATTCCCAGTCCCAGACTCTGGTGGACACTCAGCTCTCTGGTTTGACCCCCGCCAACACGGACAGACCAAGGCCACAGAACACCCACAGCACAGGGACAAAGGACCCCCGGACGCTGCAGCCAACACCACCAGCAACACCACCCAAGAGGTCCTAGTGTCACCTGTGCGTGCCGCCACTGGTCCTGCCCGTGTGGCTAGGGATGCTGGGAGGGGTGGGAGGCAGAGGGCACGTCTCGCATTGTGGTCTGGACTGCATGATGACCCCCAACTGCCACGCATCATAGATGCGTACCGGGATAACACCGGAGGATTTGGTCAGGTAGTGGGGATCCTCAAGGACATACAACAGGAGCAGGTTGCCCACCATGCCCGCATGGAGGCAAAGTGGGATGCCCTTACTGTGGTGAATAGGGACATACTCCAATGCCTCCGCCAGATCACCACAAACATGTCCACACCTCCCTGTGTGGCCACAACATCTGTTGCCACACCATCTGCCGCCAGTGCCACAGGGAGGGAGGAGGACTCTGGCAGAGAGTCCCCTGCACCGCAGAGGCCTGTACCTGAGGATCTCCCCCCCTCAAGAAGAAGAGGGGTCATCCGAAGAAGGACATGTGAGATGCAGAAGTCCCTGCACATCCCCCAGGGCCTCTAAACCTTTTCTGGACAATGTTGTTTGTGCGCAACCCGTTCACCTTGTCCAATCGGACACAACTCGCCCACATGACATGGAGGGTTCATGTTGGTCCAATGTAGCAGATGACTGTGGACTTTACTCTGGACATTTCATCTACCAACACTTCCAACTCTACTGTGAACTTTGGATTCAAAACCCAATGTACAGCACCCACCATCCTGTGCACTTTCCTCACACATTTTCGAAAATAAACTCACCAGTACACCATACTTGCCTCTGTTGTGATTCCAACTTGTCATGTGTCATGGAGATGTTGATCTGCTAAACAACACAGTGCATGCCAAATACTAAAACAATGTGACCACCGTTATGAGAGTCATAGTGATGTGACACATGTGAGGGAGACACACCACTATGGCAACACAACACATACTCACCATGGCCATGTTACTCATCCCACACAATGATGTTGACCTGAAACACATTGGTATGCACAGACACAACACCTATCCACAGTCAGTGGTAACAAGTCCACAGGTGAGGTAAGCAAATGTCACTCGGATGTGGGAAGACAGACAACGCACCTAACAAAGCACAGCACAGGTTCATTACACATCAGCAACATGTTTATTCTAAAATAGTTGCAAGGCAATTGTATGTTACGGTGGACACACAGTCACAGAGTGTCTGAGAATTGAAGTACAGGGGTGTGTGGCACATCACTTGATGGCAATTGACTACTCCCACACTGGTGTTGGATTCTGGGTGTTGGGGGTCAGTGTTGACCAAACAACAGGCAAAGTACCCTGGGAAGGACAGACACAAGACCCAGTCAAAAGCATAGCAGAATAGAAGAGAAATGCGATACACATGCACAAAACATGTCACAAGAAACCTACACAGAAACAAGTTAGCAGTACTACACTATTGTGGAGTACAGACCACCTTAATGGACACATCACTGCACACATCCAGTCAAGTGGCACACAGACACACTCAGACAGCAACAGAGCAGCCACAACACATTTCAGGCTAACTCCATACATTGACATAAAAACCCTGTAAACTCACATTCAGGTGAAGAAGTTGTTGATGAGCTGTGTGCGGACGTCACCCTCATCTTCATCATCACTGGCATCGTGGCCCAGGCCGGGATCCTCCACAGGTGGCGGAGGTCGGTCATCGTTATCCTGGATGAGAGACACCTTCTTCCGCACTGCCATGTTGTGTAGCATGCAGCATACAAGGATAATCTTCCACACCTTTGCAGGGTCATATGGGAGGGCCCCTCCAGTCTTGTCCAGGTAGCGAAAGCGGCTTTTCAGGAGGCCAAATGTCCGCTCAATCACCCTCCTGCTCCGAGCATGTGCCTCATTGTAGCGCATCTTGGCTGGTGTCACAGGGTTCCTGAGCAACTACGGCATGTTGGGTATCCGGAGTCACCTACACACAAACAATTGAACAATTAGCTGAGTTTTGTTGGAGTGCGGAATACAACATTGCCAAACATCACAATGGAACACAGTCAGTACACACCGACAAGCCAGGCACGCTGGTTGCAATGCGACTACCTCCTCATTTTGTAGGCATCATGCGCAGAACCAGGGAACCGTGCACACATATGTGTGATACATATGTCTGCAAGACATACCACCAGAGCATGGATCCAGTGGAAATGTTTCCTGTTCCAGTATGCCTGCTCCTGTGCCTGTGGTGGTATCAGGGCCACATGTGTACCATCAATAGATTTGATGACGTTCGGCATCCTCCCCAGTGTATAAAAGGCATCCTTTATTTCAGGGAGTTGAGCTGTGCTAGGGAACTTGATGTACAGGTCAAAGAAATGCAACATCCCCTACAAGACATCGCGTAGCACACGACTAAACATAGTTTGTGACATACCACCAGCAGTAGCCACAGTGTACTGGAAGGTACCAGTAGCAAAGAAGTGAAGGGCTGCCATCACCTTCACCTCTGGGGTCAGTGCTGTAGGGTATGTCCGGCCAGGTAGCAGATGTGGCACCAACTGCTCTGCCAACTCCTCAATCAGTGGCCTGGTGAAGCGGTACCGTCGGATGCAGCCGCGTTCCTGCATGGTTTCAAGGTCTGGGAACGGTCGATGGACAGCTGGTGTCCTGCAGAACAGAGATGCACAAAGGAAGATTGTCGGTCCATCCACCCATGTGACTATGACCAAGCAAAATATCACATGATACATCATGACATTACACAATGTACTGAGGTGTGTGCTGTCGGGCATGGACACATATGTCACCTACATGCCCATCACCTCACATCTCAATTCCTAATGTCCACATAAGTCCCATGTAGTGCGATGGCCAATCATTGGGCTGTGTCACCCTACCTATGTACTGCTGTGACCTTACAAACACACACCACAGTGACAAGTGAGGCCTGATGTCTCCCAGGCATCACAGATCTTTGCCATGCAGATACCCAGGGTCCCTGTATTGCCACATCGACACTAGCATGACATGGCGTATCACGTACACGCCACAAGGCAAGCGTGAGTCCCACAGGTAGTGGCCACTGTTGTCTCTGCAGGCCCTACATGGACGTCTCTTGGACACACACATCATCAAGGTTGCTGCACATACCACATGGATGTGGAGACTGTCTCCCATAGGGCACATTTGATCATCCACATCTGAGACACAACATTCACATAGACTGTGGGTGCACATCAGAAAGGATTCTGCCCCCATGAACATGTGCACAGCCTGGGAGTGGCTGAACAAAAGTGCCACACAACAAACCAAATGTTGCCCCCCAACACACAGGGAATGCAGCCTTACATGCCATGGGACACTGTGTGGCCAATGCTGTAGTGTGGTAGGTGTGCACATGTGTCCCTGGCAAGTAATTATGTGTTGTAGCCGTCAAATAGTCACACCAATGAGGTCCGACGCGGGTGATAATGCGTACGCATTGCACGGTTCATGACCGAGCCGTGGTTACGCTTTGCCATTGACTGCAATGAGGTCTGACGCGGGTGACTATCATGCATGCATGTAGGGCAGGCATGTTCCGAGACAGGCGTACGCCTTGGCCATTGAATCGTATGGAGACAGGTGCATGTGTATTTTCAAAATACGCGTTGTACAGTCAGTTGACCGAGCCGTGCGCACCCATTGGCTCTGGACTGTCATAGAGACGGATGCAGATTCAAAACTTGTACGAGTTGTGTGCTGGAAATTCAGTCGGATGCCTACAACAATTTTGCAATTCCTAGGGTTTTATGAAGGTGAAAATTTGAACGATGCGGAAGACGTGTACGAGTCGTACATTTCCATGGATTGGCCAGATTCATAGAATGCAACCGTGTTGGACCTATCACTGGGACACATGGCACAGATTCTACCTCTGCAGCACAGATATATGGCTGGCTGGACCCCAGGGAGCTCACTTTCCTGCACTACATGCTACTGGACCACATCCCTGCTACCACTGCTGCTGTCCCTGCATCCTTTGGCTACTGCTATGGCACGTACTCTGGAGAGGGCTCCAGCCTTCACTGAGGAGGAGAACCAGGCCCTGCTGGATGGGCTCCTTCCACAGTACAGCAAGCTGTATGGGAAACTAGGGGAGCAGGTGAGTGTTCAGTCTACTGCCTTCCTAATTGTGCATGTTGTCTGACTAGCAGTACTAGCAGTGTGTACACCAGTGGCAAGCATACTCACTGAGTACTTTCATCCTCCAAAGTGTGTAGGTACATGTAATGAACAGGTGTTCTGCAGCTAAAGTACATTTGTGCAAGTTTAAACTTCCCAGGCATTGTTAACATGTCAGACATGCAGGTCATTTGTCCTTTTCCATGGGTGCACTACCTGTGTCACTCATTTCCCTTTGTGATGATGACATGTATATCCAAATGTGTGCAGCACAAATATGGGGTATGTGTGTTAAAGAACTTTGTCATCCTCATAGGTTGATGCCCACCAGAAGCAGGAGATATGGCTGACCATCGCCCGGGCAGTTCATTCTGTGGGGGTCTACAAGCGCTGGATCCGCAACTGCCAGAAGAGGTGGAAGGACCTTCGGGGCTGGATCCAGAGGATCGCAAGGGTCCAGCTGAAGCTGTCCCGCCTCCTCGCAGGAGGGGCGGACACCGGTCCCTGACCCCCCCATGCTCCGGATACTGGCGGTGGTCTTTCCGGACCTGGATAGGCAGCTGAAGGCCAGACAGCAACAAGGGGGGGGGGGTAAGTCCATGCCTAATCTGTGTACTATGTCTGACATGCTAATTGCAGTCTTTTGGCCTGGTCACACTTCCACATTACGTAGGTCTTGTAGTCCAATACTCAGGTCCCTCAATTGTGTGATGCACCCTCCTCATCTGATCCACAGGTGTGGCCCCTACAGTCTGTTGCTTGTGTCACTAGGGCACTGTGTCCCTGCAGTCAGCTATGTTTCACGGAGACCTGGGCAGTCATGCCCACTCAAGGGCATTTAGAAACACTCTGTAATCCCACTCCTGTGTATCAATTTACAAGTTGTGCTTATGACATGTGCCTTTAGGTGTCTGCCTCTGTGTCATTATGGTGTGGCTTCCTGTTACATACAACTGGGGTGTTCATGAGTTTGAGGGTCAGCAGGACATCTGAGATGTGACTATGAGAGACAAGACCTGTGTGACATTTAGGTGTGTGATCATTTGACTGTGCACAATGGTGCATGCAACTGTGCACTTCAGGCAGCTGGGTTACATGCACAGCAGACTGTGATGTGCTAATGTACAGGGAGTTGTGTTCGCAGAGACTCATATGTCTGATTTGTATGATGTGGGGTCTTCTGGGTCCAGGATATGTTGTTTGCAGGAGATGGGCAAGTGTACTTGTCAGCTGCAGAGTTTGCTTTACCCCTCAGCTAAGATTGTGACACAGTGCATACTGTTGTTGTCTGGATGCCCTGCCCCTGTGACAGGAGACAGTGTTGACTGACTTTCCAGGCATGCCAGTGCCATGGCATTTAACTTGCTATAAGTGATCCTGCATTGTGTTAAAGTGTGCTCCATGCCCCTCATTGTGGCATTGACTATCAGGACATGAGAACATCATAGTGTGTGCTGCTGGAATGCATCACAAGCATGTGAAATGAGTCTCTGGCCATCCCTTCATCCGGACATCTGTACTGAGTCAGTGGCAAGAGATGTGCTGTGTGTATAGTGACATACTCCTACATGTTCACTTGCATGTCCAAAAAATGTGTGGGTGGTGCATGTCGGCACATGGGGTATTAGCATCCAACATACAACAGACATATGGGTGCAAGTCCAGGAGGGATATGTGTGCCATGGTTGATGGTGGGACTGACAATTGGCTTATTCTAAACAGTGTGTGCACTTTGAGCAGTGTTCAGCTGATGATGCCAGGGCTTGCCCTGTGATTTGATGTACTCACTGTGGTGTGTACAGTCAGTGCAGGTGACTGGTGTTGTTCGCTTTCTTCCTATTTCTATCCAGATACATCCACGGCCACAGGGGGGGACAATTCCATGGACCAGGAGGTGCCACAGAGACTGGGACAGAAGGAGAGGAGTCGGGAGGGACCCAGTGGCATGGATGGTGAGTAGAGCCACATTGAGGAGTCCTCAGCACCATCCACCCCAGCTGAAGGCCACAGCAGCTCGGAGGATGACTCCCTTGTGGAGGCGGGTGTCAGCAGCCACCAAACCCCAGCTAGTGAGGCTGTCCCCGCCACCTCCCCCACCACCACCATCACCACCCTCCCATCGGCTCCCATCCCAGAGGTCTGTGGAGGCTCCCGTGTTTGGGAGCATGTCTCCTTTGTGCCAGGTACCGCACCCCCTGCACCTGTGTCTCCTGCTGCCCTGAGTGAGGAGTCTGTGGACTTAGACAGATCCATGTAGGGCAGACATCAATGCTGAGTGTCCTCCATGGACACACCAGTCTGTTGACGCAACTGGTGTCCTTCATGGAGGGCATTTCATCGGGCATGTCTGCCCTACCGAGGACCAATCAGTCAGTGGCCTCCTCCCTGATGGCAGCAGTGTCCTTCCTCCAACAGTCCCACACCCCTTCTACCCCTGCACCACCCACGATTCCTAGAACCCTACCTGTCCCAAGCACACACACACCTGCACATTCTCACAAAGCAACAGACATGGGCAGCACACAAACACCCAAAACAAGGTCTAGACGTGCACACAAGCAAGCACAGGGGACTGATACCACACTCACAGGGGATGGTTTGCAGACACACATACAGTCATCCACAACCACTCCGCAGTCTTCCAATACCTCTCCCTCCCAGCACCCTCCCCTTGCCTCACCTGCAAACCCATCTCCACAGAAGCGCTTCCTCTGTGACCTTGGCCTCTTCCCCACTGACCCAGCAGATCCATCGTACAAGGGGAAGAGGAAGCCCTCACACACAGAGGGGAGCACCCCTCACACCCAGACACCCTCCCCCAGTCGCAGTCAGATTGAGGCCCCCACCCGCAAGTCCCCCCGGAGCCGGAAGAGCAAGACCCCACCCCCGCCCCGCAGCTCCATGACAAAGTCTCCGTCCTCCATCCCCCAGGCCACCACTCCAGAGGTTCCCCCGCCACACCCTGCCCCAGGTTCCCCCACCCACAGATACACCATCCCCAAAATGCTGAGGCCCTCCCCCCCACCACTTGCTCTTCCACCCCCGGTTAGACGGTTAGTGCCACTGATGTGGGAACTGTGTCTCCCCCTGTCCTGCCGACCTCACCTGAACCCTATTCCGCTCCCATTGAGTTAGGCACTGCAGTGGAGTCCACGACCACCCCGTCTGACTTGGGCACTGCAGTGGGAACCCAATCCACTCCATCTGACCTGCCCACTGAAGTTGTGCCGGCACCCAACCCATCTGACTTGTGTCCCACAGTTGTGACTGCACCCACTACTTCAGTCAGCTCCACTGCAGTTGCCAGTGACTCTCCTGCATCCACCACCCCTTCACTGCCTCCTTTTGCTGTGCCCTGATCCTGTCCCTGCGGTGCCTGGCCTGCCCCCATGTATGCCCCTCCGAGGGGATGTGTCCTGTCCTTAGAAGTGCAGGCAAGCAACGTGTGACAGTTGTCACTCAAGTTCACTTCTTGTCATTTGATAATGTCTGGCCATTGCCCTTTGTTTTAAATGGACGTTTAATTTTTACATCTGCTGAATAAAGCTTTTTTCTTTATCCTTGTGAATTTTATTTAGCTGTACATTATGTTGATAATGTTTACCATGACCTTGCAGTTCTAATGCTGTATTTCAAATGTTGAATACTGAGGTGTTGAAGTGAGGTACTCCATGTGGTCCATGAGGTATGTATCCTATTCTGGTCGCTATCCATGTCATCCTTTGCAGCTAACTGGGTGTGTCATGATTAACAATTTGTGAACATCTCTGTGAACATTTCATTTGCATGGTCACATCTGTGGCTTGCACACATGCATATATGATGTGCTTACCATTGTCCAATTTGTCTATTTCCCTGACTGTGGGCGCATCTCCACTGGACCTACAGGTGTGGGCATCATTGGTGTAGGAGCAACTGGGTCCTCTGTGCAACTTGCTGGATATATGTGTTGAGTATGTGCAGATCACTTAAGGGAGACTCCCTTACCCAGGCTGTTGTGACCAGAGCCTTCATTGAGTGGTAACTTATGGCTGACTGACCAAGTGTTCTGCTGATATGACTGAGACCTGTTGGGACTATGTTTGGCACAGCTGAGCTTCCACAGGAGTTGAGTCCCCTCAAGTAAGTGTGTTGTTCTGTGACATTGCCTGGGCCTTTGGTGTGTGTTGTGTGAGCATGTGTGTGTATGTCCACATCACTTTTCATACACATGCAGTGTTCCCTTGGTATGTTCCTGTTGTTGATGCTTGCTGAGTGGTACTGTGTTCATCCCAAAACGTTGCCATGGGCTACAAGATGGGTGGGTGCATGACACACTACTGTTAATTGGTGTTTCATCATTGGGATTTGTCAGTGCTGAGTGGTGATGATGTTATCAGACGCAGATGGGACACAGTCAGGGGTCCCCATGTAGTTGTACCTAGGTGGTATCTTTCAGTGTTTGAGACATGTGCAGGTGTCAGCATGTGTGCCTTGTGGTTCTCCTTGGCTTCTGCATTGTTCTGGGACTGCGGCAGGTATTCCACAGGTTACGTGAGCTTTGACGTCATGGCCATGTACCGCATACTGTGCAGTATGTCTGTCATTCACCAGGGTTGTAAACTGTCCTTGTGTGATGAGTCTGTGCACTTCAGTTCCTCCCAAAATTACTGTGTTTGTCATGGGTGCATGTGCAATGTCACCTGTCCATGTGGGCTTCACAGATGCACATTGGTGCAGTTCAGGGTGTGTGGTGTTGAGGGTGGAGTGATGTAAATGTTTGCATGGATGTGCCCCTAGCTCCCGTTTGTCCATGGATGACGGGCCATGATGATTGATTTGTGTTTGTGAAGGTGTGACATACGTTTGTGGCACAGGACACATGTCTGGGTTTCTCAGTTTGTACGACATCTACCTTTGTCAGCACAGTGGAGGTTTCATGCATGCTTGTGTCACCCTAATGTCTGGTCCCTGGGGGTAGTGCTATTGTGTGTCAGTCTCTTGCTGTGTTAGTTTGTGTTCATTCCAGTTTGTGTCACATGTGTCTGTTGTGCTCCCTCTCATCTCACAATGCCTGATAGCCCACTGAGGGGGGCCCATTGATGGGTTACTTTTGTATGGCACTGTGTCCACATCTGTGTCACTGTGGTTCAGCCCCCCCTCATTTGTTGTGTAGTTGCCTGGGGATACTGAGACACATACACACATGTTGTGTCAGATGTGCAGTGTGAGGTTGCCTGTTTGTGTTTGTGCATCGGCACCAGTGCATTGGTATTGCTGTTGTGGGCCATTGTCTGGATGTTGTTTTTGTGATTTTCCCTGCTGTCCTGAGGAAATAAAAATTATGTATCCCCTATGTGCCCCCCCAACGCTTCATGTACACATGCATGTAACCCATGCATTTCCCCTCCATGGCCTGTCTATCATGATGCTTATGCTATAACGTGGCCTGCCATCATCCAGTCTCCCATGAGAGAAACGACAAATCTGCACTGAGGCCTACGCGTTTTGCATCATGTTTTCCCGCATTTTCATGAAAACCCATGTTTGTGGCTCAGCCAGAATCGAAAAGAGGTTTCAGGCCTCAGACGCTCTGAGAGCTGCAGCTGCGTATCCTTGGCCTTGCACACTTGGGCCTCAGCCAAAGGGGCCCTGTCCGAGGTGCCGAGACAGTATTGAGCACGGTTATCTGCTTACTCCTACTGAACCACATTCCTGCCTGGAGAAGGAGGAATAAACACGACCCGTCTGCAAAGGAGAGAGCCTAGCCTTTCTGTCTCTTTTCGTGTGATTGCAAAGCTCACGTCAATGAAAAGCCCATAGCCCCCATGTAAGGCCTACGCAGTAAATGAAGAAATAGATGCCACATTGGCTCTTGGTGATGGGCAACCTATGTCACAAATCAGTCCCTGCTCCAGACTTTAGATATCAGATAATACAACATGTGCTGGTCGTCCTGACACTGAAGGCCTCACTTCCAGACTCCCCGGTTGCACAGAAACCCTTCCCCACGTCAATTACACGTCATGCTCGAGTTGAGCACAAGTAAGGCAAAGTTCCAGTAAAATTCCAGCTGATCACGCAACCCCCTCCAGGCATCCACCCACCTATGACACTCACCTATTATCTTCAAGTGGACGCCTACCTTCATGCCTACCTACACACCCACATGCTCTTATCTCATTCTCTCTTGCTCCGCCTGAAGCACTCCTGCTTACGTATATTATTAAAATGTATATATACTGTACTCTGTGAATAAAGTTTGAGAATATTTTGAGAATTCTGATCAGAAGACCCTTCCTGATCCCTTGTGGTGATGGAACTATTCTCCCTATAACTCGAGTTATTGGAATAAAGCCCTTTTGAACCTGATACCACAGACTCAGCCTCTTGCTTTATGCATGATCATATTGATACATATAGAAATTCTGAGCGCGTAATACTTTATTTACGACATTAATGGCGCCCGAATAGGGACGAATCTCCTTCCCCACGCGCCGGAGATGAAGGTCCAGTTTTGCCCCCTTCCACAGCCGTGACGGACTTCAAGTGTACACGTCGCGGGTTTTCCCGCCAACTCCCTCAGGCCAACGAAGGAGACGGACTGCGACCAGGCATCCATACGAGGCGGTGAGGATTGCGGATCGTCCCGACCCAGAGCCCACCCTGCGAGAGAGCTGTGTCCGAGGTTTCTAGAGATCCACCTAAGATACGCCATTCCCTGCGCAGCGTCAAGTGTCCGAGGCCTTCAAGTTCTGCTTCCCGGTGAGTTTTTCATGGGGGTTGCAATAAAGACGGGTTCATTTAATGAACACGGTAAAGACGTGTCTCACTTGTGAGACCGGTATGTTCAAGAGCATGCATCAAGTATTAAAGTATTAAAGAATTAAAGTAATCCAAGTATTCAGGTGCACCGATTTAACTGTATGAATGTTATTGTCTAAGTCAGGTTCAGTTAGGTTTGAATGTGTCAGGTTTTTATGTAAGTTTGTTTCATTGTGGTTTTTGTTTTTTTTGAGTCATTGTGATTTTTGTTTTCGGTTACATTCCAACATGCCGTTGTTTTCGAAACTGCGTAAGATATGTACCAGAAAAGGTGTACTAGAGAAACCAGTTAACATTCCGCCTAGAGACACACCTGGACATTTCATGTACTGTAAGCATGGTTTAGATGCCGTGTTGTTTTTAGAACTATGGGTGGATTACACGAAGGATTTAGAGACAAAGTATAGATGGCCCATCACGGGAACGTGGGCTGCGGAATGCATTATGAAGGTAGAGGAAGAGATATGGAAGAGAAAATCTAGACCTGCTCAGAAGGATGCCATTGAGTTATGGCGCAAGGAGTCACATAGAAGAACAGAGAAAGAGTTCCACAAAGCAGAGAGTAGACAGGAGTCCGAAAAAGCCAAAGAAGAGAAATTACAGGAGGAAGGGGAACGGGTAAAAAGAGAGCAGACTGAAAGAGAAAAAAATACTGTCGTTGCTGGTATTTATCCCGTCCTTTCAGAGGAACTAGCAAAAGTGGCCCCAGTAGAAAGACCCATTAGAGTGCCACCGCAAGTACCCCGAAAAATAAAACAAACAGCATCCGAAACGTTCATTAACACCTACCTAGAGGAATCCCCACCAGCATACGTGGACGGATTTTTCCCTGCACCCCCAACGCAAGAACAGCTCCAGGAGCTCGAGGACGGCGGGGAGGGAGGATCCGGGGCAACATCAGGAGGGGGGCCGACAGTAAAAGTAGACATCTCCGAATGTATATATGATCCAGATCCAGGAAAGGGCAGAATGCTCGTGTTTTCACTACGGCTTAGACGAGCAGTCGCAGATTTGGAAAAATTACCAGATATGGATAAACATCTAAAGAAAATGTACACATTCATAAGAACAGAGGAAGGTTCTGAGTGCATAGCAGAAGCTGTACAAAATAGAAAAGTAATTATTAAGAACTATATCCTTCGCTTCCTAATTAACTGTCTGATCAGGGAAAAAGACGAAGGTGACGGGGACGTAGACCGTTGTTATATTGGTTGGAGTGATCGCATAGATGCCGGTCAGCATGATAAATCAGGACAGACAGACAACATGTTGACCAAAATCCGAAAGGCAATAATAGCGTCACACGAAGGAGGCCCAAACGAAAAGGCTGAGTTATCATCTGATGATGAAGCAGGGGACAAAGACAGAATACATTATGTGGGCCATGCCCGGCGATTCGAAAGGCCCAAGGGCCTCAATCACCGTAAACAGGGAACGGCTATAAAAGAAAGATATTCCCTTGAAAGTTTGTTCCAAATCACCGAAAAAGCGGTGAATAAATGGTTAGGTAACGATCAGCCCCTCACCCCGACCGAAAATGAATTAGCACGGTCAGCCACCCTGTGGGTATCCCAATATGATATATATAATAATGATATCGTAGCACAGACGTTCTTGAGCCTCCCACCAAACGAACAGCGCATAGCTGGTGTTTACATGGTCCAACATTTGATCACGTTGTATGAGAGTCAGTATTCTGGTCCTGGTCTATTGTATAAGTTGCTGGACGACATAATACTAGACAGGTGGATGAACATGGGTACTGAATTGATTAATGTCATCCTGGATCAGCGACACAAATATATAGTATACGTGACTAGGTCCCTGCTTCCCGCTCCACCACAGGTTAAGGGACAGTTATACGACAAGCTGAACCCCCTACGAGAGGTTCATCCTGTAAAGGATGCAAACAATGAGCTGCAACGGGTGTATGTCTACACCCCCTTGTCAAAATTAGAGATACTGGAAATGAAAAAAAGGTTGCCCTCCCATGATAAAGACCCGGGGGGTTTTGACCGAGAACTAAAAGACATTCTCCGCTTAGGAGAATATACATATGCTGACATTCTAAAGTTATTAAAAGTACTATTGCCTGCTGGTATTTACGAGAAGCTTAAAGGACAGGACTGGGAGGTGGGAGAGAAAAAGATCAGCTGGGATCTGTTGGAAACAGAGGAAGAAGCAAGAGGCCCGGGGGTTGGTCTGGGTCCCCGAGCTAAAGACTTACCTGAACTCCTTGTACAAGTTTTGCCCAGATTATTAATTACCAAGAAAGAAGACTGGGATGCTATTTCAGCCTGTAAACAGAAACCAGACGAGGACACTAGCGATTTTTACTCTAGGTTTGAGAAGTGTTTCACTATCAATAGTGGTCTTAAGCCCGGTAGCGATTCATATCCCCATCTTTTCGTGAGCAAACTAGTAGAAAATTCCCTACCAGAGGTAAAGTATAGGGTACTGAAGGTTGAGAGTACTTGGCAAGCAAACAGCCCTTCCCAAATGTTACAGATGTTACAATATCACCAGAACAGAATTAGAGAAGAACACGACCAGGAAAAGAGACGCATGAAAGACACAAAGATGAAGATGCTGGTGGCCCAATCGACACCGGCAAACACAAACACGAACAAGAATAGCACGAAACAAACTAATGGGACCTGTAATTATTGCAAGAAGCCAGGCCACTTCGTAAATTAATGTGCAGTCCTGAAACACAATATAGCTATAGGTAAAACAAAGCCACGTCCTTATCCTCCCAAGGAAAATAACACACGTCAGACATCAGATACGTTTCCACCGCCGCCACTGCCTGTCCATGCACATGCACCAGCCCACGCCACAACACAAATGTATGAGCACGCTCAAAATAACTATCCAGAATACCAAGCATATTCATGAAGCAGCCCGGAGAGGGAATTCGACTTCCCCTTATTCCAGTTCCTGTGGACCAAGCGGGTCCCTATGTACATGCACGTTCACTAGGACAAGATAAAAAGTTTTTGATTGACACCGGGGCGAGTAGAACTACCATCAGTCATTCCGAGGTTCCAGGGGCACCCCTCTTGGGCTCAAAGAGTATATCCCTGGGCTTTTCAGGAAAGCCTATTATTAATGAGGTTTCAGAACCAGTCTCTTTAGGAGTTGGTCCACTAATACATACAACAGACTTACTGCTTACTAAATCATGTCCAGAAAACTTACTTGGTATAAAAACATTAAAGGAACTGGGAGCAATTATCTGTTGCTCGCCAGAAGGAGTGCGACTGTATTTACGTGATTTCAAGGGACATTTTGTAATGAAAGATATTGACATCAGGCTCCGAAATGTACCACAGCACCTATGGGCACAAGGCCCGACTGACGTAGGTTTCATGAACATTACACCACACCAGGTCACCCTCAAGGAAGGAGTAGTGCTGCCACGGATTAGACAATACAAAATCCCACCTGAGACTGAAGTAGGGTTACTGAAAATAATCGATGAACTCATCGCACAAGGGGTGGTGATAGAGACAGATTCAAACATATGTAATTCACCTGTTCTTCCTATTCTTAAAAGAACTGATCCCAATACATCACCTGTCTATAGATTAGTTGTGGACCTGCGAGAATTAAACAAATGTGTGGTGCCACAGTACCCTGTGGTCCCGGACATTTCTTCATTATTGACTGCCATTGATGCGAAGGCTACGTTCTTTACAGTTATCGATCTGAAGAACGCATTTTTCAGTATCCCAATACATCCGGACAGCCAATATCTTTTCGGTTTCAGTTTAAAAGGCCGCAGCTTCAGATTCACAAGAGCACCACAGGGCTTCACGGAAAGTCCTAGCATCTACAGTCAGGCACTCAAACGACAACTAGACAGTATTCATATGCCTACCACTACAGCGCTGATACAGTATGTAGATGACATTCTCATCACTGCAAGATCGGAAACTGACTGTGAAAATGCATCACTCACGGTTTTACACTTCCTGGCTGACAAGGGGCACAAATTGTCCCCTTCGAAGCTACAATTCTGTGAACAGCAAGTGGCGTACCTTGGGCACTTGCTATCCAAGGAGGGTAGGCGACTGACACCAGAACGTATTCAATTGATTTCTGGCCTTTCACAGCCCAAGACACAAAAGGAAGTACGTGCATTCATTGGCCTCACTTCATATTGCAGGCAGTGGATTCCCCAGTATGCTTACATAGCCAAGCCCCTAATACAGTTGACGACACAGGAGGCAGCTTCTACTAATGTCCTCCCTTGGACACAAGAACACACTGTGGCATTTGAAGAATTAAAAAGAGCTTTATGTCAAGCACCAGTTTTAGCGATCCCTGATTACAACAAATCTTTTATGCTTTTTGTGACAGAGCGGGATGGAACAGCACTATCTGTCCTAACACAAGATCATGCAGGAAAACACAAGCCCTGTGCTTATTTTTCTAGTACATTGGACCCAGTAGCACAGGCTTTGCCTGCGTGCCTAAAATCTGTTGCAGCAACAGCCTTAGCCATAAGACAAAGTGACTCGATAGTGCTGGGCCACCCCCTGACAGTACAAGTACCGCACGCAGTGGAGGTTCTCTTGAACCGAACACAAACCCAACACCTGACTGTAGCGAGACTGACAGGTTATGAGCTGACGTTATTTCAACCACACATAGAGATCAGACGATGCAACATACTGAATCCTGCTACTCTTTTGCCCTCTAGTACAGAAAACATTCCACCACATGACTGTGTTGAAGTAATACATACCGTGACTAAACCAAGACAAGACTTGACAGATGTTGCACTCCGAGACCCTGACCTAACACTCTATGTTGATGGCTCATGCATGAGGACGGGGGCGGGAGAATTAGTGGCAGCATATGCAGTGACCACTGCTACTGAAATCATAGAGACTAAAAGAATAGACATACTGTCAGCACAAGCAGCAGAGCTCATCGCTCTGACACAAGCATGCATAAGAGCTAAGCACTTGAGAGTAAACATTTACACCGATTCACAATACGCATTCGGGGTAGTTCATGACTTCGGAGTACTGTGGAGAGAAAGAGGTTTCTTGACCTCTCACGGGGCCAAGATACAGCATGGCCCCCTTATACAAGCCCTTCTGGAAGCGATACATTTACCAACAGCCATAGCTATCCTGAAATGCAAAGCACATACTAAAGCCACAGATACCATTTCTCAAGGCAATGATCTGGCAGACCAAACTGCTAAACAGACAGCTCAGACCCCACTAGACATGACGAACTCACAGATACCATCAATGTCCAAAGCCATGACAGTCAGGGATCCTTCCAGGGATGTACAAGACATACAGACACATGCTACTCTAGACGAATTAAAGAAATGGTCGGAACAAGGAGGGGTACTGACTGATCAGGGTTGGATGACTAAGGGCAAAACAACATGGTTTCTTCCTGATTCAATGGTACAAGTGATCATAAATACCGCACATAGTCCTGCACACTTAGGAGAGAAAGCAATGCTAGACAGCTTACAGAATATATGGTTCAACAAGCACCTGCGTGCAGCAGCGAAACAAAAGGTCAGAACATGTATGATCTGTTGCCAATTCAATCCAGGTAAAGGCATTCCGATGGAACAAGGTGGATTCCATCCACCTGACCATCCTTTTGAAGTCCTCCAAATGGATTATATCCAAATGGACAGATGTAGAGGTTACAAGTATGTCCTGGTAGTAGTATGTTCACTGACAAGGTGGACCGAAGCTTATCCAGTCCCTGATTATACTGCTGTAACTACCGCCAGACAATTGGTGCGAGAGTTTTTCCCACGTTATGGATTACCGCGTGTCGTATATTCCGACAACGGTCAGCCTTTCTCCTCTGAACTCATGAAACAGGTGTCCCTTCTGTTAGGGTATACCTGGAAGTTCCATTGTGTACGACATCCTGAGGCAGCAGGCCTTGTAGAAAGACACAATCAGACCTTAAAGATAAAACTAGCAAAGATTTGCGCAGACAAAGGTGTAGATTGGATGGTAGCCCTGCCGGTTGCCCTCTTTTACATGCGAATGGTAGCCCATTCTAGAACAGGCTTATCTCCCTATGAAGTGGTCTTTGGTAGACCACCGAATATGTGGGGCACTCCAATGCCTAAAAAGATTACTGATGTTGATAGTAACATGCTGACAGATTACCTGGCTTCTTTGATGTCTGCACTACTCTCTTGTCGTTCGCAGGTTGCTGCCGCCTTCCCTGACAACACCCAGGTGAAGGAACACTCCGTCGCTCCTGGGGATTATGTCCTAATAAGGAACTTTGATAGATAAAGCCCTCTTGAGCCGAGGTGGAAGGCGCCGAAGCTAGTGTTATTAACCACGAGGACAGCCGTTAAAGTCGAAGGACGGAAAGGATGGGTTCATCTTCATCATTGTAAACGCTACTTCGGGAATAACGATTCTTTTAAAAAGGACACGAACTTTCCAGACTTTGAGCCCCCTTTACTAGAAGAGACTCCCCAGCAGGAGTACAAAGCTAAACTTAGATCTAAAAAGTCAGAACCCGTTTGATCAATTAAGTCCACTAGGTGGTGAAGCGGTTGGACATGTATTCTGACTTGCATAAGATCTTGGACAATGATAATGATAAAAAGAGCAAGATGAAAAGCAAATACTGTAAAATATTACGTGGTAGATGTATAGTGACTTTGATTTTTCTATTTCTTCTGTGCATCACGATAATATGTGTCAGCGTAATACTACATGCTGTTTTTCCTCCTATTGCCTCACTCTTACACTCCTCCACTAATGATACCATAAAGCACACATTTAGTGATCTGCCATCCCATGAGCTATCATATCGACTTGCCTTACGCAACAATACCTTTATTCAAATGCTGCACCATTCACATCAGACTAGCAATGCCACAGACTGCTGGGTCTGTGGCCGACTTCCCCCGTATCAGAAGGTGAAGGGAGTGTTGCCTCTTTTCCCTTTTCCATTCTCCCATAATGGTTCTTGCGGAGCATGGTTTGCCTTAATGACATCCATCAACGGTGATGCCAAAGAATGTCAAGACAAGGAGTGTAGGGGCGACTGGGTATGGGGTAACTTGAATAAAGTCATGAATGAAGCATGTTTCCCAGATGAAGAAGGTCTTCCCCAAAGGAAAGGTACAGATCTAGAAAATGAAGAGTATCTGCAAGGAAATGCGACCCTCGACTTTATAGTGTTGAATGTCAAGCCCATACACAATTTAGGTCCATCCTCAATTACAGTCCTGCCAGTAAAAGGGAACTTGTGTGTCAGAAAAGAAGGCTCAGTACATTTGGGGCACAGCGAGTGTAATACTATAATAATGTTTAAAGACAAAGGAAAGTCCTATTTCAGAGCATCACGACACACCTACTTTATTTGTGGCCAGACAGCCTATGTGCAACTGCCCTTAGACTGGGGTGGGACGTGCTACATATCATTTCTTTTACCACCCGTTTTCTTGGCCCCATCGAACTATCATCAAGATCTCCAACTAGCACTTATCAGACACAGACGAGGGCTCGATGCCTCCGGCATTGACCAGACTGAGACAGCTTGGGAGCAATATACAGATTTCAACAAAGGATTCTTTTTCTTCATAGGTCCCGTCCAGAATAGTAAACTTATCCGCAGGTTAACAAGGATTCTAGAAACAGTTGCAAATGAGACTGCATCAGCCCTGGGGAACTTGACCCAGGAACAGTCTGCTATGAGGATGGTCGTTCTTCAGAATCGTCTTGTTCTTGACGTCATCCTGGCGGATAGGGGCGGGGCTTGTAGGGTCATTGGCTCCAGCTGTTGCGTTTTTATTCCTAATAATGCACCGTCTGTATACAAAGCAATAACAAGGCTCCACAAGATTGCCCAAAGCATACATCAAGACCCAGGCACGTGGACTTGGTCCAGTTGGCTCTGGGGAGTAATATCGGCATGGGGAAGGAAAGTGTTGACCGTCTGTGGGTTAATACTACTAATGGTATTCAGTTGTTGCCTATGTCTGCAGTGTGGCCCGGCCATTTGCGGCCTGTGTGCTGCTGCATGTGTTCCACATCCCCATTTACAGAGCATTGAAAATGGAAAAATAATGCTGCAAGAACAGATTGACTGTCTCATGAGAATAGATGTGACATGAAGGGTCCACTAGGGGACAAGGAGGGAATGAGGAAATAAAAATTATGTATCCCCTATGTGCCCCCCCAACGCTTCATGTACACATGCATGTAACCCATGCATTTCCCCTCCATGGCCTGTCTATCATGATGCTTCTGCTATAACGTGGCCTGCCATCATCCAGTCTCCCATGAGAGAAACGACAAATCTGCACTGAGGCCTACGCGTTTTGCATCATGTTTTCCCGCATTTTCATGAAAACCCATGTTTGTGGCTCAGCCAGAATCGAAAAGAGGTTTCAGGCCTCAGACGCTCTGAGAGCTGCAGCTGCGTATCCTTGGCCTTGCACACTTGGGCCTCAACCAAAGGGGCCCTGTCCGAGGTGCCGAGACAGTATTGAGCACGGTTATCTGCTTACTCCTACTGAACCACATTCCTGCCTGGAGAAGGAGGAATAAACACGACCCGTCTGCAAAGGAGAGAGCCTAGCCTTTCTGTCTCTTTTCGTGTGATTGCAAAGCTCACGTCAATGAAAAGCCCATAGCCCCCATGTAAGGCCTACGCAGTAAATGAAGAAATAGATGCCACATTGGCTCTTGGTGATTGGCAACCTATGTCACAAATCAGTCCCTGCTCCAGACTTTAGATATCAGATAATACAAGATGTGCTGGTCGTCCTGACACTGAAGGCCTCACTTCCAGACTCGCCGGTTGCACAGCAACCCTTCCCCACGTCAATTACACGTCATGCTCGAGTTGAGCACAAGTAAGGCAAAGTTCCAGTAAAATTCCAGCTGATCACGCAACCCCCTCCAGGCATTCACCCACCTATGACACTCACCTATTATCATCAAGTGTACGCCCACCTTCACGCCTACCTACACACCCACATGCTCTTATCTCATTCTCTCTTGCTCCGCCTGAAGCACTCCTGCTTACGTATATTATTAAAATGTATATATACTGTACTCTGTGAATAAAGTTTGAGAATATTTTGAGAATTCTGATCAGAAGACCCTTCCTGATCCCTTGTGGTGATGGAACTATTCTCCCTATAACTCGAGTTATTGGAATAAAGCCCTTTTGAACCTGATACCACAGACTCAGCCTCTTGCTTTATGCATGATCATATTGATACATATAGAAATTCTGAGCGCGTAATACTTTATTTACGACAGTCCCTGTGAGTCATATCACATCATTCTGCACATTCATCCTGGTTGTTGGGTGCCATTGCTGGCATGGAATGGGAGTTTGTGACCTGACACCTACAGTCTACACAGGTTGTTTTGATTTGTGTGTCTATTTTCGAGATGTGTGTATGCTTTGTGATGGTCACTTCTGCTTTTGTGTCATTGTACACTGTATGCATTGTCAACCCCCATGGGTGGTGCGTGTCTGCACATGGCCGAGAGTATATTAGGTTATCACAGCACTGTTAGCCTCACCACATCTCTGTGGGTATGGGACACAACCACTACTTTGCCCCATAAGTGTTTCATGTGTTGGGACCAGGAATCATACATGCTGTTTGGCATTTACAGCTTTGTCCATGATGACACTCACCTTTTGGTCACTGTGATGAGGGGGGTTATGGACCCCATCACCACAATGCTCAACATCTGCTGCAGTTTGGAACCCCACACTTAACTTTTGTTCTACACAGTGAGGGGGTGTTATTTTTATATTGCCACAGTGCTAATGATGCTTGCCTTGTGTAGGCCACACTCAGTGTTTGGTCACACATGTGATGGTAGTTACATTGTATGTTCGAAGTCATGATCACTGTTGTGGGCATTTGTCACAGACTACACACTGTTTTCATGATGTTAGGGGGATGCATTTTGCTGACTTACATAATGCTGGTGTATGATGGATGTGTGGTGCATAACACATCCTATGAGTGGGGGTGGCATTAGTGCTGGGCAACAGGTCCCCTATGGGTGGGGGTAGCAGGAGTGCTGAGCAACAGGTCCCCTATGGGTGGGGGTGGCAGTAATGCTGGGCAACATAGTCCCTAGGGGTAGGAGTGGCAGTAGTGCTGGGCAACAGTTCCCCTATGGGTGGGGGTGGCAGGAGTGCTGAGCAACAGGTCCCGTATGAGTGGGGGTGGCAGTAGCAATGGGCAACATAAGCCCTATGAGTAGGGGTGGCAGTAGTGCTGGGCAACAGGTCCCCTATGAGTGGGGGTGGCAGTAGTGATGGGCAACATAAGCCCTATGAGTGGGGGTGACAGTAGTGATGGACAACAGGTCCCCTATGGGTGGGGGTGGCAGGAGTGCTGGGCAACAGGTCCCCTATGAGCGGGGGTGGCAGTAGTGATGGGCAACATAAGCCCAATGAGTAGGGGTGGCAGTAGTGATGGACAACAGGTCCCCTATGGGTGGAGGTAGCAGGAGTGCTGGGCAACAGATCCCCTATGAGTGGGGGTGACAGTAGTGATGGGCAACATAAGCCCTATGAGTGGGGGTGGCAGTAGTGATAGGCAACATGTCCCCTATGGGTGGGGGTGGCAGGAGTGCTGGGCAACAGGTCCCCCATTGGTGGGGGTGGCAGTAGTGCTGGGCAACCTAGTCCTTAGGGGTGGAGGTGGCAGTAGTTCTGGGCAACAGGTCCCCTATTGGTGGGGATGGCAGGAGTGCTGGGCAACAGGTCTCCTATGAGTGGGGGTGGCAGTAGTGATGGGCAACATAAGCCCTATGGGTGGGGGTGGTAGTAGTGCTGGGCAACAGGTCCTCTATGGGTGGGGTTGGAAGAAGTGATGGGCATCAGGTCCCCTATGGGTGGGGGTGGCAGGAGTTCTGGGCAACAGGTCCCCTATGAGTGGGGGTGGCAGTAGTGATGGGCAACAGGTCCCCTATGGGTGGGGGTGGCAGGAGTGCTGGGCAACAGGTCCCATATGGGTGGGGGTGGCAGTAGTGCTGGGCAACAGGTCCCCTATGGGTGGGGGTGGCAGGAGTGCTGGGCAACATAAGCCCTATGAGTGGGGGTGGCAGTAGTGATGGTCAACATGAGCTCTATGGGTGGGGGTGGTAGTGGTGCTGGCCATACAACCCCTATAAAGGCCTGTTGTTAGTGGACAGGATATGGATCCCCTGTGTGTGTGTGCCAATTTGCGGGTACGTGTCGTTTGTTCGTGTGGTAGATGTCTGACTTACCGTCTGCGTCGTCCGCGTCTGTTCCTGATCCGGTCATAGATATAGAGTACTGGTATGACTTGCGCAATGGGATTCATGATGTGTTCGTCTTGTACACGCTGCTTGTTGCTCCGTCTCGTACCCGTTGCAAGCTGGTCCGTCTTGTATCCGTGGATTGAGTTGTGGCGCGAATCGTAGCTGATATGCTTCTTTTCCGGATGCTGAGATGTGCCGTACGTGGCGACCCGTCCGGCGTGTAGGAAGTATGCATTGTACTTGTCCGGGCAGAAACTGCTATGGATGCTGCTTCCGGGGGACTTGGTTCGGTGTTAGGAGTTACGGCTCGGACAGAGAATGAAGCTTGAATCACAGCCTACGTATCGGTCGGGTTTTGGCAGTTATGCGCATCGGACTTCATCAACAGGACGGACCGGCTACGGGTACGTGTCGGTCGCAAGGTAAGGCTACGAACAGCTCTCTGAGAGCTGTCCGACCCAGATCGGAATCGACCCCTGTGTCCTAACTAAAGTACAGATCTTAAAATGTCCTGTTTGTTTCAGGGACTTAACCAAGGACCTATTAGCTTATGTTAGAAATTTACAAAAAATAGGCCAATCAAAAATTAGACTACCTAAAGGCAATTTTTAGATTTACTCTTGTGGTCACTTATTGACAAACTGGTCCAGCAAATGCAAAGTTGTATAACCCACCATTGATCCACCAATGTAAGATACCGGCTCTCTGTACAGTGTACTAAAATGAAGTACACTAGAAGAGAGTGCAAGATATCCCCAGAGGAAAATAGAGTCAGTAAGTAGATAATACTAACTCTCTTTTTGTGGTAGTGTGGGCAAGCAGTTAGGCTTATCAGAGGACAGTGTTAAGCATTTGTTGTACTGACAGAGGCAATAAATGAGACACAGACTTTAGAATAAATCCGAGACCAACTTTGTATACATATAGTAAGATTCTTTATATATGTTTTGAGAAGCAAGACTTCAAATCAGAAATATACTTTGTACAGTGTTAAAATTTTTCCATAAATACTTCATAGACTGTGGTGTCAGAATAAAAGGCAATGCAATTCAAAGTATGGAGTACTTTCAGTATCTAGGCACACAGTGGTCGATACTGTCAAATATTTAATATTGCTGTCAGCCGAGGAAGCCCAGGAGGTGTATAGCTTTAATGGGGTTTAGTAGACCACCAACACAGTTACCATCGTGGTTGCCGGCAGCAGGTCACTGTAGTACTATAGAAACCTGCCAAATCCAGAAGTCGCGGATGCTGGGATAAAGGTTTAGTCTTGGATGGTGGAGTACCGCCGACACAGTTAACCTTGCAGTCACTGGAAGGAGGACTCTGCCGAGGAGTTTCGGAAAACCACACTACATGGGCCAGTCAGAGGTCTTCTTCACTAGCTGGATGAAGGTCTTTGGAGGCCCAGGACTCGGGTACATTAGGAGTCGAGATGTACCTGGAGCAGGAGTACCAGAAGTCATGGTTGCTGGATTTTGGAGTTCACCGACAGCGGTCGGGCCACACACAGGTGGGTTGCAGGGTAGACAGTCATAGAGGAAAGGTGGTCGTGCCCACGGTGCTGCTTCCACTATTGGAGCCACTAGGAGGACTGTACGGGCTCTCAGGAGTGAGGCAGTGTCGGTCGCTGTACTGAGAGGATCCTTCGAGGTGGTGGAGGCATGCTGGAAAGTTTCTTTACAGTGGTGAGTAGCATCAACACATGTGCCAATATTCAGCATCATGGTTTTTTACTGGTGGTCACTAGGGACTAGTGCCTCTAGCCCAAAGAGAGGTTCTTGGGAATTTGGAGAAGGCTGGAGGTCTCCAGGGATTTTGGAGGCCTCACAGGTGTCAGGAAGGACAGCAGGTTGAAAAAGTTGAGACTTTAGCAGCAGCAGGAGTTTGTGCCAGTTTCTTCTGCATCGGATCTCAGTTATTGAACCACAGCAGTCTTCTTCCGTTGTCTTGTGTCAATTTAATATAAAGTCAGGTTCCTCAGGGAGCCACCAAAATATTTAATTTAGGGGTGTTTTCAGGGAGGCTCGGTAGTAGCCAATAGGCTTTCTACTTGTAGGGTGCCTACACCCTATTTATGCTCAATCCAGGTGGGGGGTGGGTATACCCAGACTCCTAATAGGCTACTATCCCTATCTGGCAGATAGTGAAAAGTGGGGTCTACATCACCTGCTCCAACTGAGGGGTGGTCCAGGGTGACGGTAGACTCACCTTCTACTTTACCTCATTTTCCCGGAATTCCTCCGGACGAAAGTGGAGCAGGACTGGGGGGTCGCCATCTTCTTCTAACAGCAGAAGGCTGAGGACAGGGTTCAAAGACGACATGCACTTTGAAGTTCCTGCTTCTGCCGAGGCAGATCCTGCAGGGGGAAAGGTGTGACCACCTCCAACCAGAGCAGAGCTCTGGCTTTCTACCAAGGGATCCAGAAACATGTCTGGTGATGGCAGGTTGGCTAAAACTACACGGACAACACCAGTTGTCGGTAGGTTTCAGAAGACCCTCTAGCACGCTCTCCTGTGTGAATTTATTAATAAATCCAATACTGGCCTCAGCAAGGATTTATTAAGACAAGATGTTTGGTACCAAACATCTTAGAAATCAGTGAAGTTATCATGGAGCTAGGAGACTCATGTTGACAAGTTTTCAGCCCATGTACTCTTTATGGCTTCCCTATTCACTTACAAGATCCCATATATACCCACACCTAGGATATTATGCACCATGCCTTAGGGCTTAAGGCCTACCTTGAGGGTGGCTTACCTATAACCTATGCAGTGTAAGGGTGGCATGGCGCACAGAGCTGTGTGTCATGTTGACTCTTGTGTTTGTCCTGCACCTGGACCCGCAGCCTTTTACAGCAGCACTGCCGTGTCCAGGTGAGTGGTCCCTAGGGGACCTTCTTCTGTTCCCATGCCCTAGGTACCAGGGGTTTACCGGGGTTTACAGGGGAGACGGGAGTTGTGCCAATTGTGGTACAGCCTTTGGGAAAGGAGATCTGGCACTGGGAACCTGATTAGCAGGGACCCAGTGCACTCCTTCTCAAAATTAAATAAGACAGCAGGCAAAAAGTGGGGGCTAACCATGTTGAAAGGAGGAACCTTGTTTGAGATCAGTTGAAATTACATGTTGTTTCTCAAAACAATTGTGATTTAAAATAATTTTTAATGGTGAAGTCATATTTTAAGTCACATTTCTGAAAATGTTACTTTTGGAAAGTTGACATTTTCTTGTCCTAACCATTTGGTATCTGCAGCCTGTATCCTGGGTCACACGACTGTGAATAGTTGATATTTGTGTATTCCGCTCAGACAGTGAGACAAAGGTAGACTAGGTGTTGGCAGGATGAGAGGGGTGGAGCTGTTCTGAGCCCCACATTTAAAAGGGGCTGCCTCAGCACACCCATAAGAACTTGACACCAGTTCTTCATCACCCTAGGCCTCCTGGAGCCTGGGCAGGGGAGGAAGGAAATTCCAGAAGCAGATGTGGGGAAAAGTCTTTCAGTTTCTCATATTTCACGAGTTCAGGTGCTCTCTAGCCCTACAACCAATATCATTCTGTCCCCCAACCAACTGCTATGTGACAAGCTAAGCAAAGTTTTAAAAGCAAAGTGGAGGAAATATATAGTGCTGTAGCCCCGGCCTCTGGGGCAGACTGGGTACATCCCTACTAAACTAAATTTGTTAATTTTGATTCTCTCACCACGGAAGGAGTTGTAGAACTTAATAGACATACGAAGTCAGGAGCCCTGTCCAATCCCTGCCCGCCAAAAAAATGTCTACTTGACATAGCAGAGACTGTAGATGCCCCAATCACTACTCTATTAAATATCCTCATTAACTCAGGTCACTTCCCTTCTGAGTGGAAAAAGGCCTCTATCTTTTTTGAATGTTAATGGAATTCTGAATTCTGCGAAATTCGGCTTTAGACCAAATCACAGTACTGTGTTGGGTCAGAGCTAAGAAGCATTCCGGACAAATGAGTGAGACTGCGGTGATCGTTTGACACCAATCAATCAGGGGATTATAAAGTGGTGATCCTCCACTCTGGCTGGAAATTCTCACACAGGAAGATCCAGAACTGTGGCCCACTCAAAGCCATATTCGTCTGTGTCAAGTTAGCTCCTGGCCTGGCAATGGCCGGGATTCTTGCTTAAAGACCTCCTAGTTCCTCAGTCAGGCACCTTTCAGAACTTTATGATGCAGTAGCTGACCTCTCGCTCAAGTATGCAAATTTTACGATCCTATGGGATTGCAACGTACACATGGATGATGATAACTGCACCATAGCTAGACATCTAGCCGATACTATCAGTCACCTCAACCTGTCACAGCTGCTTAGTGGCCCTACACATTCTGCCAGCCATACACTGGACCTCATTTTTACAAATAATTCCCATCTGAGTGCTGGTCAACCCCTACCACTCACCTGGTCAGATAACTTCCTAGTACCTTTTAGCCTGTCACTGAACTCCTGTATTTCCAGACCTCACCAAATCTTAGAAAAGAGAAGGCTGTGGCATAACGTCACGTTAAACAGCATGACACCTGTACTTGCTACAGCTTCCTTCCAACTATCAGGCAACCCAGACTCAGATTCATCAAGCTTTAACAGTTGTCTCTCTGCAGCCTTAGACACTGTTGACCCCCTCAATCCTGTCTCTGCCCCTAGGCAGAGACCATCAGCCCCCTGGCTCTCTCCGGAGCTCCGTGCGGTGAAAAGTCACTGCAAGAAACTGGAACGTTCCTGGAGAATATCTTATGACCCCGCTGCTAAGGTGATCTATTAAAAAGCCTTTAAAGACTTTCATAAACTCAAGTACTTCACGATGCAAGACCATTTCTCCAATAAGATTAATCTAGCAGGGAACTCAGCAAAAACTCTTTTTAAAATTGTTCAGGAGTTCACTAAGCCTTCCACTTCTGCCAGTACAGTTCTCCCTTCCACCGCCTCGTGCACAGGACTGTCAGACTTTTTTCAGGATACATTCAAAACCATATATACCACCTTCCCCCCCCCTTTCAGTCCACTTCAGAACCTTCTATCTTATTGGTCAGCAATGATGCAAGACCACTCTCCGCCCTCTCTCTCTTGACACATCGCTTCAAAAACTCTTAACCTTCAAATCAGGGTCACCAGGCGACCCCTGCCCGGCTCAGTATTTCAAACTCCTGGCACCCAGCATCAATACCCCATTGAATCTGATTTGGAACTCCTCGTTAAATTCAGGTATTTTCCCCGCAGTGTGGAAATAAGCTTATCTTTTGCTGATCCTCAAAAAACCTGATGCTGTTCCCGCAGCTCTTAAAAACTTTAGACACATTTCCCTGCTAACAGCACCTACTAAAATTCTTGAACAAATTGTACAGGAACTACTCTCCAATTATCTGGAATCCAGATCTCTTTTCATGACTCTTAATCCAGCTTTTAAGCTGGCTACAGCACAGAGACGGCCCTCCTTGAATTGTCCGAGAGTATTCGCGAGAGCATCGATTTGGGCAAAGAAGCTATGCTAGTGCTGCTCGATTTATCCACGGCGTTTGACATTGTTGCCCACCCCATACTCATTAATAGGTTAAGAGACCTGGGTATTCAGGGCACGGCCCTTTCCTGGATCCGGTCCTAACTTGGGAACCGATCTCAGCAAGTCTTTCTCCGCCCTTTTCTCTCGGACAAGAAGCCCTTGCTCTGAGGTGGTTCCACAGGGCTCTGCTTTGAGTCCAATCCTTTTCAACGCATACCTTTCACTCCTCACGGCATTGGTGGAATCTTGCGGGGTGAGGGTTGTCACCTGTGCTGATGACACCCAAATGGTGTTCTCCTTCTAGCAGCACTCGGAGGCAGCCTTCTCCAATTTCAGAACTTGCCTGAGTAACATCTAGGCCTGGATTTCACAAAACTGTCTCAAGCTTAACTCGGAAAAAACAGAGGTACTCTTTTTTAATCAAAAATCTCCCCCTCCCAATGTGCCTTGGTGGCCTCAGGAGATGTACCCTCCTCCAGAACCTGTTGATTCTGTGAGAAATCTTGGCTTCAGATTTGACAATGATCTCTCCTGTAAAGCACAAATTAAGCATGTCTTCTCCTCCTGATTTGGGAAGCTGCATACGTTGCGGAAATTCCTCCACTTCCTTCCCTTGGAATGCTGTTGTACAGTCGTCCATGCACTGATTACATCCCACCTGGACTACACCAACAACCTCTATCTGGGGGGTTCCCCCCTACCTGACTCGGCAGCAGCAGATAGTGCAAAACGCGGCTGCCAGACTGATTTGTAAAATTCCTTTCCGTCACTCTATTTCCCCCCACCCGAGGATCCTGCATTGTTTGACTGTTATCAAACACTATGGGCCCGATTCACAGAACTACTAACTTAAGACAAAATCCTAAACTTACTACCATTTTCGTATTCACAGAAGGCACTTACTCATTTTGGTATTCACAGAAGACACTTACTCACTTCGGTATTCACAGAAGTTAGGAGTCCTAACTTTAGGACTCCTAAATGCCTTCTGTGAATACCAAAAGTCTTAACATTAGGATTTTTCTCAGTTTAGGAGTCCTAAAGTTAGGACTCCTAACTTTACTACTACTAAACTGAGAAAAATCCTAATTTTAAGGCTTTCGGTATTCACAGAAGGCATTTAACAGTCGTAAAGTTAGGAGTCCTAACTTTACTACTACTAAATTTAGAAAAATCCTAATTTTAAGACTTTCGGTATTCACAGAAGGCATTTAGGAGTCCTAAAGTTAGGAGTCCTAACTATACTACTACTAAACTGAGAAAAATCCTAGTTTTAAGGCTTTCGGTATTCACAGAAGGCATTTAGGAGTCCTAAAGTTAGGAGTCCTAACTTTACTACTACTAAATTGAGAAAAATCCTAATTTTAAGACTTTCGGTATTCACAGAAGGCCTATAGGAGTCCTAAAGTTAGGACTCCTAACTTCTGTGAATACCGAAATGAGTAAGTGCCTTCTGTGAATACCAAAATGAGTAAGTGCCTTCTGTGAATACCAAAATGGTAGTAAGTTCAGGATTTTGTCTTAAGTTAGTTCTGTGAATCAGGCCCATTGAATTCAAGGCACTTACCCTGGCATATAGAGCATTCCGGGGATTTGGTCCTGCGTATTTGAGAGCTAGACTCCGATACTACCATCATGACCGGGCCCTGAAATCTAACCACCAGAGTTTCCTAGTCATCCCATGCTTTCGTAAGGCCAGGACGAGGGCAGAGCCTTTGCGGTTGGAAACTCTAAACTTTGGAATGCCCTGCCACTCTCCATCCACCTATCGAAGTCAGAACTTACTTTCCGACGGACCTTGAAAACCTGTTTTTTTACGAGCACCTAGTCTAATCTTTCATTTTCTGTGCCTACCAGTTCTGCCACCTACAGTTCAGCCTCAGCGCCAGGACACCCCCGTAGGGGGTAGCTGTGCGCTCTACAAATCCCATAAATAAATAAAGCGCACTACTCACCCGTAAGGGTCTCAAGGCACTGGGGTGGGGGGTGCAACTCAGGGTTGGCCGAAGAGCCAGGTCTTGAGGCTCTTCCTGAATGTGTGCAGGGTGGGGGAGCCTCTGATGTTGACTGGGAGTTCGTTCCAGGCTTTGGCTGCAACGTGGGAGAAGGCTCTTCCCCCGGCTCTGGCTCTGCGGATGCATGGGTTTGTTGCTAAGGTGAGGTCGGTGTAGCAGAGGTTTCTTTTGGGTGCGTGGAAGGAGATTCTCTTGTTGAGGTATTTGGGTCCGATGTTGTGGAGGGATTTGTAGGCATGGGTGAGTAGCCTGAAGGCTTCTCTCTTTCCAACGGGGAGCCAGTGGAGGTCTTGAAGGTGTTGGGTCATGTGCTCCTGTCGTGGGCAGCAGTGTTTTAGATGGTCTGGAGTTTCTGTAGCAGGGATTTGTTGATTCCACCATAGAGGGCGTTTCCTTAGTCCAGCCTGCTGGTGATGAGGGCGTGGGTGATGGTTTTTCTGGCTTCGGGTGGGATCTACTTGAAGGTCTTGTGGAGAATGTGGAGGGAGTTGAAACAGGTGGAGGCGACTGCGTTAACCTGGCGGGTCATGGTGAGGGAGGAGTCTAGAATGATGCAGAGGTTCTGGACGTGGTTCATCCGGGTGGGTGGGTTTCTTAGGGCGGGGGGCTACCAGGAGCTGTCCCATGCAGAGGGGGAGTGTCCAAGGACGAGGACCTCAGTCTTTTCCGAGTTCAGTTTTAGGCAGCTGTCGCTCATCCAGGCAGCGACATCCTTCATTTCTTCCTGGAAGCTGAGTTTTGTCACGATTCCTGGCCGGGTGTTACGCTAGCTGTACGCGCGTATTGCCGGCCAGGAACTACATTCCCCAGAATGCCCAGAGTGACGCGACGTGCGCCAGCAAGGGCGGAGCCGGAACCAAGAAGCAGGATACAAAGCGGCAGAGCCCCGGGCGGCGTTGCCGATTATTCCTCCTTTGTGGTCTGCTCCAGTGGCGGAGAGAAAGTCTTCGCCTCCGTGGTAGCGGTAAGAGGGTTCTGGAGTCTTTACTCACGGAACCACCATTCCATAGCCTTGGTCCGTCATTCGGACAACCCAAGTCCTGGGATCTCCTCTGTTGGCCGTAACGTGCTTCCCAGCCGTTACATGCAGAGGGGAGTCGTCGCCCGTAGTGGCGCGTGGGTTACCTGCTCCCTGTTGGAAAAAGGCCGACTCGTGGTCCTTTATTGCAGGGAGGGTATAGTGCCCGCGAGCTAACTTTCAGTCACGTCTAAGCAGTTGTTGGAGAGCGTGCTGTGTGCCGTGTCTTTCGTACTTTTGAAAGAGACACGCAGTCTCGCATAAGCAGTTGTTGGAGAGCGTGCAGTGTGCAGTGTCTTTCGTACTTTTGATAGAGACACGCAGTCAAGTCTAAACAGTTGTTTGGAGAGCGTGCAGTGTGCGGTGCCTTTCGTACTTTGGGAAGTACAGTACACAACAGAGCGAACGCTCATCGCAGTGAGTGTGGGTGTGTGAATTGACTTGAGGGAGGATTAAACACACCTCCATATTTTTCCGTCCTCCTCACTTTGACTTTGAGTATATAGAAAGAGGGTGCGGGGCCCTTAGCCACGCAACTGTTGTGATCTGAGGAGGCAACCTCAGAAGTCACTTATTTAACTGTTGCTCCAGGTGGGGCATTCTACAGGCAACAACGTGTTCCGATATGTGTTCCATGGTGGAGCACTTTATTGTGCAGTAGTTGTGTTTTCTCATTTTCTTCATTTGCCTATGTGTATGTGTTGCACGTTGCCTTTCTTTTCTTTACAGGTCTCCCTCCCAGCAGTCCCCATCCTTTCCTTCCCCCGCTCAATTGCCCCAAGAGTCTGTGTATTCTACATGCGCCAGACTTGGGTCGATTCAGAGGTGGGCCCCCATAGAGCATCGACACAGCCCTGAGGACTCGGATTTGGAAGGCACGACAGAATAATCGGCCCACGAATTAGTCTCCTCCCGGTTGTGTTGAAAGTAGGGATGGCCACATTAGAAGATGTAGTGGCCGCCTTAGCGCTGGTCCAAGCTGAATTAGTCACATCACGGCAGGATTCCACGGCTCTCCATGCCAGACTAGACAGAATGCAAAGGAACCCATTTGATGCAGGGAGTACCTCGCACCCACAGTCGGTGGTAGTTGAAATGCCGGCACAAATTCCCCTAGCACCCCCAGAGAGATTCTATGGGGATATAAAGAAAGTTCAGGTATTCCTCACACAGGTGCTTCTACATTTCTCATGCAAACCAAAGATGTTCCTTACAAACCAAGCTCGGGTGGCATTTATAATCTCATACCTAGGGGGAGAAGCAGCTCAGTGGGCGGTCCCCATAGTAAGACGAGATGACCCGAAGTTGTATGATTGGGATGAGTTCAGCAAGTGCTTTGAAAAGACATTTGATAGAAGAGCCGAAACATTCTCGGCGGATAGAGATTTGTTGGGACTGCGACAGGGGTCTTCCGAACTGATCAGTTATTTAAACAGCTTTCGTCGTTTAGTCGCCGAAACCGATTGGCCGGAAGAAAAACAGTCGGCGATATTTTATCAAGGCCTCTCGGACGACCTAAAAGATGTGTTGGCGCAAATAGATCCTCAACCCCGAACATGTTCCGCGCTCATAGACCTCACCCTGAGGTTGGATCACAGGCTGCGAGAACGTCGGGGAGACCATAAGAAAAAAGATCGCCATCCTCTCACTGGGGATCGAGTTTCCCCTCTGGACAAACCGACTACTTCGGCGGAACCAATGGAAATAGGGACCGTAAGGGCTTCACTAACGGTCAGTGAGAGGGACTATCGCAGGAAACAAGGATTATGTCTGTACTGTGGGAAGAAGGGCCATTTTCTGAGGGAATGTCCAGTTAAACCCAAGCTCAGTAGACCCCGACAAGGACAGGTGGTAGCTCTAGCCACTGAAAAAGAGGAGGGAAACTTCAAAGCTTGAGCACTCAAGAAGGGAGAGTCTCAAGCGGTCAATCCATCCCTTCTATGGATACCTTTGTTTTTACCAAAACAGACCACTTCTTTATTTCCATGACTCTGGAAATAAATCAAACCAGTAATCCTGTACTGGTCATGATTGACTCAGGAGCCACGGGGTGTTTCATGGATAAAGGAGAGGCTCTTAGATTAGGAATTCACTTGGTACCTAAACCACGGCCAGAACGAGTATATGCAGTGGATGGTAAAGAATTAGACTCGGGCCCCATCACCCATAGCACACCGGATTGCGAATTGGTATCCGAAGATTACCACAGAGAAATCGTGTCATTTGGAATCATACAAGCACCACACTACGGGATCATATTAGGTCTTCCATGGCTGCAGCAACATGATCCGAATATCCGATGGGCCACCAAGACGCTAACATTTGACTCAGAATACTGTCAAACCCATTGTGTTACGAATGGTCCTCAGCCTGCTCGAATTCTTTCCACCATTCACCATGTTGCAACAGCGGCTGAAAAAGAGGTGGACCTACCCACTTGCTACGCAGATTTTGTTGATGTATTCAGCGACACCAAGGCAGAGGAGCTACCACCCCACAGGGAGTATGATTGTCGGATAGACCTGATACCCGGTGCGGTCGTCCCCTGCGGGAGAGTGTATGCCCTTACGGTGCCCGAAACGACGTATCTTCGAACCTACCTAGACAAATACTTAGCTTTGGGCTTCATTCGACCTTCACGTTCGCCTGCAGCGTCCCCCCTGTTTTTCATTCCGAAGGCTAACGGAGATTTACGCTGTTGCATCGATTACAGGGCGCTGAATGACATCACGGTGAAAAACCAGTATCCGCTTCCCCTAATACCGGTGCTTCTGGAGCAAGTACGAACGGCAGGGATATACACCAAATTGGACCTCCGGGGAGCGTACCACTTGGTCCGAATAAAGAAAGGGGATGAATGGAAGACCGCATTTAAAACGCGGTATGGGCTTTACGAATACTTGGTAATGCCTTTCGGGTTATGTAATGCCCCCGCTGCGTTCCAGTTCTTCTTAAACGAGGTATTGCGGGAGTACCTGGATCGTTTTGTAGTCGTATACATTGACGACATCTTGATTTATTCCAACACCAATGAAGAACACGTTGATCATGTTCGTATGGTATTACAGGCCCTTCGAGAGCATTCCTTGTACTGCAAGATCACGAAATGTGAGTTCCACGTCACCA
This sequence comes from Triturus cristatus, assembly GCF_964204655.1. NCBI lineage: Eukaryota > Metazoa > Chordata > Amphibia > Caudata > Salamandridae > Triturus > Triturus cristatus. The sequence goes on from NC_140582.1 coordinate 410,232,902, forward strand.
CCGTAGAGTTCCTAGGGGTCATGCTCACCCCCTCGGGTCAGATCATGGCCGAAAGAAAGGTGAAGGCCATCTTGGACTGGCCTCGTCCTAGCTCCGTGAAGGAAATCCAGAGTCTCTTAGGATTCGCCAATTTCTACCGTCGATTTATTCGTCGGTTTTCGGATTTGGTAACCCCCTTAACCCGGTTGACCAGAAAACAGGAACCATTCGAGTGGACGGCAGACACCCAAGAGGCTTTTGACAGTCTCAAAACCGCATTCACCACAGCTCCAGTCCTTCGACACGCCAACCCGTCTTTGCCGTTTGTAGTGGAGGCCGATGCTTCGGACGTGGCATTGGGCGCGGTCCTGTCTCAAAGACACGAAGAGACCGGATGTATGCATCCTATAGCATTCATGTCACGAAAATTCAATCCCGCAGAGCGGAATTACACCATCGCAGAGAAAGAACTATTGGCGATTAAAGAAGCGTTTCTTGAATGGAGACATTGGCTGATGGGGGCGAGTCATCAAGTAACGGTGTATACCGATCATCGAAATTTGCAATTTATGCGGGCAGCTCGACATCTAACCCCTCGACAACTTAGGTGGATGCTTTTCTTTGCTGAGTATCATTTCGTGGTCACATTTCGCCCAGGGATCCAGAACAAGAAAGCAGATGCCCTGACGAGACAAGACCTCTCGCTCCCAGATACATGTCCCACTGAAAACTCCATAATCGAACCCAGTAGGGTGTTAGGTGCTGTTCACACTGATGAGTTCTTACAAGAAATACGTCAAGGAATTTGCTCCTTCAAGTGGAAAGACTGGATCAAGAGCCATCCGGAATGGCGAATGAGGCAAGGGCTCCCGGTAAAAAACCAACAAGTGCTGCTTCCTACCCAGAGATTACGCAAGATCGCGTTCTCATGGTGCCCCGATCTTGCCTGGGCCGGGCATCTAGGAGGCATGAAAACCCTGGAGAAAATACTACGACAGTTCTGGTGGCCAACGGTGCGCCCCGACGTTCTAACTTGGGTGAAAGAATGCGCAAAATGCGCACAGATGAAGGTAGATCACCGGAAAATGCCAGGACAACTACAAATCATGCCCACACCAAAGATCCCATGGGAAAGGATTTCGGTGGATTTCGTGGTGGGATTGCCAGCAGATCAAGGCAACACAGCCATAATAGTAGTGGTCGATTTCTTGACAAAAATGGGTCACTTCATCGCCTGCAGACAAGCACCCACGGCCAGCCAATTGGCCAAGCTGTTGTTAATCAACATAGTACGTCTTCACGGCTTGCCCACAGACATTGTTTCGGACAGAGGGGCTCAATTTACCGCAGGGTTCTGGAGAACATGGTGTTCTGAGCTACAGGTATCTTCGTCCCTGTCCACCAGCTTCCATCCTCAGACGGATGGCCAAACTGAACGTCTGAATCAAACACTCAAGCAATACCTCAGATGTTACGTAGCGGAAAACACCGACGAATGGGTCAATTGGCTATGGATTGCTGAGATAGCATACAATAGCGCAATACATTCATCCACAAAACACTCTCCATTCTACAGCACGTATGGGTTTCACCCCCGATTCTCCCCCTTGCTCCTTCCTAGTACACAAGTCCGCTTTCCCGATGTTCGAGAGAAGTTGTTACACATGCGGAAAACGCTCATCCAGACAAGAAACAACTTAATCCAAGCAAAAAAGAAGTATAAAGAACAAGCGGATAAGCACAGAAGGGCTACTCCGAGGTACAGGCAGGGGGAGTGGGTATGGCTGGCCACAAAACATATACGGTTTAAGAAACTTAGTATATTCCATCCTAAATACATAGGTCCGTATCAAGTTGTGAAACACATAAATCCTGTGGCAATCAAACTCAAACTTCCCTCACATATGCGCCTCCATCCAGTATTCCATGTCTCCCTTCTGAAACCTGTGCAGGGAAAGATACAGAAAAGGCCAGGTCCTGTGCTAATAAAAGGGGAGCCGGAATATGTAGTGCAGGGAATACGAGACGCTAAGAGGGTTCGTGGCAAACTATGGTACCTAATCGCATGGACAGGGTATGGCCCAGAGGAAAACTCCTGGGAGCCCAAGGATGCGGTTCACGCGCCCAAGTTGATTGCCCGGTTTTATAGACTCCATCCGAATGCTCCACGTGACAGCTAGCGTCTTCTGGGAAGGGGAATGTCCTGTCACGATTCCTGGCCGGGTGTTACGCTAGCTGTACGCGCGTATTGCCGGCCAGGAACTACATTCCCCAGAATGCCCAGAGTGACGCGACGTGCGCCAGCAAGGGCGGAGCCGGAACCAAGAAGCAGGATACAAAGCGGCAGAGCCCCGGGCGGCGTTGCCGATTATTCCTCCTTTGTGGTCTGCTCCAGTGGCGGAGAGAAAGTCTTCGCCTCCGTGGTAGCGGTAAGAGGGTTCTGGAGTCTTTACTCACGGAACCGCCATTCCATAGCCTTGGTCCGTCATTCGGACAACCCAAGTCCTGGGATCTCCTCTGTTGGCCGTAACGTGCTTCCCAGCCGTTACATGCAGAGGGGAGTCGTCGCCCGTAGTGGCGCGTGGGTTACCTGCTCCCTGTTGGAAAAAGGCCGACTCGTGGTCCTTTATTGCAGGGAGGGTATAGTGCCCGCGAGTTAACTTTCAGTCACGTCTAAGCAGTTGTTGGAGAGCGTGCTGTGTGCCGTGTCTTTCGTACTTTTGAAAGAGACACGCAGTCTCGCATAAGCAGTTGTTGGAGAGCGTGCAGTGTGCAGTGTCTTTCGTACTTTTGATAGAGACACGCAGTCAAGTCTAAACAGTTGTTTGGAGAGCGTGCAGTGTGCGGTGCCTTTCGTACTTTGGGAAGTACAGTACACAACAGAGCGAACACTCATCGCAGTGAGTGTGGGTGTGTGAATTGACTTGAGGGAGGATTAAACACACCTCCATATTTTTCCGTCCTCCTCACTTTGACTTTGAGTATATAGAAAGAGGGTGCGGGGCCCTTAGCCACGCAACTGTTGTGATCTGAGGAGGCAACCTCAGAAGTCACTTATTTAACTGTTGCTCCAGGTGGGGCATTCTACAGGCAACAACGTGTTCCGATATGTGTTCCATGGTGGAGCACTTTATTGTGCAGTAGTTGTGTTTTCTCATTTTCTTCATTTGCCTATGTGTATGTGTTGCACTTTGCCTTTCTTTTCTTTACAGGTCTCCCTCCCAGCAGTCCCCATCCTTTCCTTCCCCCGCTCAATTGCCCCAAGAGTCTGTGTATTCTACATGCGCCAGACTTGGGTCGATTCAGAGGTGGGCCCCCATAGAGCATCGACACAGCCCTGAGGACTCGGATTTGGAAGGCACGACAAGTTTGGTGTCTTCAGGGTTCTTCATGATGGAGAGGATGAGCTGGGTGTCGGCGGCATAGGATACTATGCTGAGCCCATGCTGTCTGACGATGGCGGCAAGAGGGGCCATGGAGATATTGAAGAGCGTGGGGCTGAGCGAAGATCCCTTGGGTACGCTACAGCTGATCTCTGTGGGCTTGGAGAGGAAAGATGGGAGTCTGATCCGTTGGGTTCTGCTAGTGAGGAAAGGACGGATCCAGTCGAGGGTGAGTCCTTGTATGCCGGCGACGTGGAGTTTTGTTGCAAGAGTGCGGTGGGAGATGGTGTCGAAGACTGCAGGGAGGTCCAGCAAGATAAAGGCCTTGGTGTGTCCCTGGTCGAGTAGCATGCGGATGTCATCGGTGGCGGCGAGGAGGGCGGTCTCGGTGCGGTGCTTGCTGCGGAATCCGGATTGGGAAAGGTCGAGTATGTCGTTCTCTTCGATGAAGGTGGTTAGTTGTGTGTTGATGAATTTTTCAGCGACTTTGGTTGCGAAGGGAAGGAGAGAGATGGGTTGGTAGTTTTTCAGGTCTGTCGGGTCGGTCGAGGGTTTCTTTAGGTGGGACTTGACCTCAGCCTGCTTCCAGTCGTCGGGGAAGATGCCGGCTTTGAAGGTGGCGTTGATGATGCGGCTGAGTTTGGGCACGATGGTGGCTCTGCAAAAAATGTGAGGTGGGCAGGGGTCCGTGGGGGCTCTTGAGTTGGCATTTTTCATGGTCATGGTGGTGTCTTCTTTGGTGACTGGTGTCCAAGTGGTGATGGTGGGCTGGCTGTTGTTGCAGCAGGGGGTGTTTTTGGGGGTCTGTTCATTGAAGTTGTCATAGAGGGCCTTGATCTTTAGGTGAAAGTAGGAAGCAAGTTTGTTGCAGAGGTCCTGGGATGGTGTAATATTCCGTGGCTTCGCTGGGGGGTTTGGTGAACTGCTGGATGATGTTGAAAAGTTCCTTTGAGCTGCTGTGTTGCACAGGATTTTGTTCCTGATGAAAGTCCTCTTGGTGGTTCTTATGAGTTGGCGGTATTCTGTCAAGGCGTGCTTATAGGTGGACTGGTCCTCGGTGGTTTTGCTGTTTCTCCATCATTTCTCAAGCCGTCGGTATGAGCGTCTGGCTTCTTGGAGGTTGGTGAAGAACCAGGCGGCCTTTAGAGGGCTGTGTCTGTCAGTGCGGCAGAGGGGAGTGAGCTTTTCTGCGCAGCTGGAGATCCAGTGGTGTAGATCCATGGCTGCGGTGTTGGCGTCAGTCGTGGCGGGGGGTTGAGGACAAGGGTAGAGTTGAGGTCCTCATCAGTGACCTTGCTCCAGTTCCTTCGTGGTGGGACCAGGAAGGGCTTGCGCATGGTGGTGCTGCTGAAGGAGAAGTGTATGCAGTGGTGGTCTGTCCAGAGGGGCTGCGTGGTGTGGCTGAAGTGGATGTTGGTCCCTCCTGTGAAGATGGGGTCGAGGGTGTGCCTGGTCTTGTGGGTGGGGGTGGTGGTGAGCTGCTTCCGTCCGAGATCTGTGAGGTTGTCCAGGAGGGTGGTAGAGTTGGGGTCGCTGCGGCTGTTGAGATGGAATTTGAGGTCTCCGATAAGTATGTAGTCCGTCGAGGCGGTGGTGTGGGGTGCAATGAGGTCAGCAATGGTGGTGGTGAAAAGAGCACTGGGTCCGGGGGGTCTGTAGGCAAGGGTGCCTCAGAGCATGGTTCTGGGGCTGCTCCGGATCTGGAAGTGAAGGTATTAGGTGTTGGAGAGGGTGTTGCTCGTGCTGGAGGTGGAGAGTTGGAGGGATCTCTTGTGTACGATGGCAAGTCCTCCTCCTGGGTGGTGGGGGTGGTCTTTCCTCTGAATCTTGTATCTGTCGGGGATTGCGGTGGCGATGTTGGGGGCGAGGCGGCATTGGTCCAGGTTTCTGTGAAGAAGGCGACATCCGGCGAGAGGGTGTTGAGGAGGTCCCAGATTTCTACGGCATGTCTGTGCAGGGAGCACACATTGAGGAGGATGCCCTTCAGGGCTTCATTGGTGTGGGTGTCCGGCGTGGGTGCTGCAGTTGGAGAGGTGCTGTGGATGGTGAAGGAATGTCGGCGGTGACGGAAAGGAGATTTGGCCATGGGTTGTGTTCCGTGGTGACAGCTGGTAGTTGCTGTTCATCCCAGGGTTGAGTGCGAGGAGAGCAGCCGGATTTTAGTGGTGGAGGGACGGAGTTCTAGGATTCTTGGCGCTGGTCGGGTCACGGACGGGCGCAGATGGGTTTGCTTGTGGTGCGTCAGTGGCGCGGCCGCACAGCTGCCGCCATTAAGTAGGGGAGGGGGAGGTACTTGCAGCTGGGAGGTGGGAGCGGGGAATCGGCAGTGGGAAGGGGCCTTGGGGGCAGCAGTGGCAAGAAGGGAACGGGCAGGAAGAGGAAGAGAAGTGGAAACAACAAGACAAAAATATGTGGGAAAAACCAAACGAAAACAAGCACAGGCAAATCCAATACAATCCAGTTACAGTACAGCAAAATTAAGACAAGGCTAACATGGGGGGTGGGGGGGACCAAAAGAAATCTGGCACAGTACGATCCAAGACAATCGGTAACAGTACAGTACAGTAATTAAGACAAGACCACAAACCGAGCAGGGATACAGGCACAATAGCAGGCCTCGAACCCCTGGCAGAACAGAGCAAGGCACAGCGACAGCAGCTGCACTTACCAGCAGAGCTGCAGGGTGAGAGAGCAGGTCTCTGACCAGGAGATCAGAGATCTTGCTCGTTCTCCCTCGCAGCGGCTGCCATTAAGTAGGGGAGGTGGAGGGAATCGCAGCTGGAAGGTGGGAGCGGGGAATCAGCAGGGGGAGGGGCCGCGGGGGAAGCAGCATCGGGAAGGGAACGGGTGAGAAGAGAAAGAGAAGTGGAAACAACAAGACAAAAAACGGGGGGAAAACCAAACAAAAACAAGCACAGGCAAATCCAATACAATCCAGTGACAGTACAGAAAAATTAAGACAAGGCTAACATGCGGGGGAAAAGCCAAAAGAAAACGGGCATAGTATGATCCAAGACAATCAGTAACAGTACAGTAATTAAGACAAGACCAGAAACCGAGCAGGGATACAGGCACAATAGCGGGCCTCGAACCCCTGGCAGAACAGAGCGTGGCACAGTGAGGGAAGCAGCACTTACCAGCGGAGCTGCAGGGGAAGAGAGCAGGTCCCTGACCAGCAGGTCAGAGGTCTTGCTCGTGCTCCCTTGCAGCGGCCGCTGAGTCATTCTGTTCTGTTGGAGTGCCTTGCAGAGATTGGAATTGGTGGATCAGCTTTCGATCGCCTACTCTCTTTCCTCTCCAACAGGAAATAAACAGTCACTCTGGGGGACTTTGTATCTAAGCGTTTTCCCTTGCCCTGTGGTGTCCCTCAGGTGTCATCACTGAGCCCTATGCTCTTTAATATTTATGTAGACTCCGTGGCCAGACTAATCCGTACATTTGTCTTCTCATCAGTTGCATACGCAGATGATATGCAAATTGTAGTGTCAATCTCCAGCGATGAGTTGTTAATTGGATGAGTAACAAGAGCCCCAAACTGAAATTGGAGAAAACCGAAGCTCTTCTTTTTGGCAAGGATACTTCCTTTTAGGATCAATCTTGGCGTCCTTAAACCCTAGGCTTTCCTTCCACTTCAGTATCAAAAGTTAGGAATTTATGGGGATCTTTAATTCCAGTCTCTCTTATCGACCAGATCAATAAACTAACTTCATCTTGTGTTTTTCTGTTGCGAAATCTTCTATTCCATTCTACTTACAGAAATCTGTCGTCAGTGCCCTGGTCTTGTCCAGGGTGGATTTTTGTGCTGCCTTATATGTAGGCATTCACCAACGGTCACTGAAGGAGCTTCAGATTCTGCAGAATTCAGTGACCTACCTCCTCAAGAGAATCCATAAGTTCAAGACTGTTTCACAGGCATTAGTGGAGCTTCACTGGCTCCCAGTCAAAAAAAGGTTGGCTTTTTAGGTACTCTGCTTGCCACACATGTCTTTGCTTGGTGTAGGCTCAAGTACCTGAAGAAGAAATTCTCCTGGTACATGCTGAGAAAACAGCCGCGGCCTATGCAGGTAAGAGCGGTGGGGCCTGGTGGGGGGGATTTTGATGGAAAATGATGAGGGAATTAATAATTATTAATTTAATTTTCCGTCATTGTCCATCGAAATCCCCGGACCCGGCCTCACCTCCCCACCACTCCTACCTGCATGGGCCACGGCTGTGTGAAGAACCTTGTGTTCTGTAGCCTCCAGAACAGTCAACTTTTCTAAAATTAAGAAAATTACATGGAGTGGTAAAAGTTTTGTTTACACCATCTGCCAACTTTGGAGAAATCTGCCAGGACATCTCAAATGTCAGTCAAACCTGTCTTGTTTTAGGAAACATCTCAAAACCTGGCTGTTTTCTTGTCCCCTGTGATATTATCTTTTACGTACTCCTTTTATTCAGTACTGCATTTAGCAGACACCAGTGCCAAGACACCTTTGGGTGTTTGCATGCTTTATAAAATTATTCAAATCAATTTCAAAGGCCGGCTCCTGGTATAAATATTCGACCCTCAGAGCAACTCTTCAGTACACTCTTGAACCTGCAGAGGACACCCAGAAGGATTGCCTTGAACCTCAAATGACTGATCTGCTGCTTGATGCCTGGTTTGTACTTCAGAGGACTGCCCTGCTGCTACCCGAGGACTGTCCTGCTGCTTGATGCCTCCCTTTTACCCCCAGAGGACTGCCCGTCTGCTTGAGGCCTGCCTTGCTGCTTGATCCCAGGACTCCAATGGCTAGTCTTCTGGCTTCCTGTTCTGAGCTACAGGGCCACAAAAATCTGCAACAACTTTAACCTTGCACCTGCACCCCGCCTGAGTCTTATCCTCCATGTAGTGTCCTCCAGTCTTGGACCCTTGGAAGTAGTGCTAGATGTGCCCACACAGCCCAAAACAGAAACTATGGACATTTTCCACCAACACTGGCTTGAGAACCGACAGAAGACCAGGACCTACCTGCTTGCTGATATGCCCTAGTTGCATTGATGGTCGGCCTCACTTTGCAGTAGCTCCTGGTATGTTCTTCTCCGCAGCAGCAAATTCTGTTCAACGGCTCCTCTTCAGCGATTTACCCAGCCTCGTGGAGCCCTCCTCAGCTACAGCCTGCAGCTTTGTCCCCGTGGAGATTTTTGACTTACAAAAAAGTGACTAAATCCAAATGTAGAAGCCTTCACTGTGACTTTGTCCAATGGCTTCCCCAATGACAATTCCTACTCCTCAGACAAACCCAGCTGCCTTCCTCCGCTGAACTGTATTCCCAAACATTTTTCTTTGAAATTTCTTTAAAGTCCGAAGATAAGCCAAGAACGGGCACCATCCACTTCGTGTATTCAAACTGCTCTCCAATACGACTGGCCATAAAATTTGACTTTGCCCAGGTCTAACATGACTATATGCTGTCAGCAGTTGGCGCTTTGATCTTTAAGACACTAGTTTTCACTAAAAACTTCTAAAGTACTTAACTATTAAAATGTCCTTTATTTTTCAAAATTGGGGTGCGATTTTTCTTGTGTTTTTTTTTTACTTTACTAGTGTGTGAGTACTCCAAAAATATTTGACAAGAAATGGAGTTAAATTGATTAAAATAGATCACTAAATCAAGAATGGAGTCTTGTGAATACTTATGGATATTGGTGTGTGACTGACAAGGGGGCACAATTACACTCCACACCTTTTGGAGTAAATACACAATGCCACCTCACCTCAGTAATCATTATCTAACATACTTCTTGACAGATTTCCTAGCAATCATAATGTCCTGATGGGACCTGTACACCTTCACAAGGCTCAAAATCTCATTGACAATACAACTAACAAACTTTACAACATTGTAGAAAACATCTTGAACTGAGCATTGCTTTTGTTGTAAAAAAACACAGACGCAATTGGTAATTTCTGCATGTTTTCTCACTTCTGGTTGTGGTTTTTGCACTATGAACTGAGTACACATATCACTGAAAATGTGAGTTTTCCATTAAATATGCAAGATGCGATTTTGCCATCTTTAATATAATTTTTAATACAAACCATGAAGTTGTTTTGTTCTGATTGAGTAGCATTAATTGCATATAGCTATTGAACTGACTACTAGCATAAAATTTGATAAATGAAAACCATTTGAATTATTGTTGTCAAGTATCATAAAATTACCCAGGTTCACGTGGTTGAAGGGTAGCTCTTATTTTCAAGCTATTGCATGTAAAATAAACCACACCTCTAGGAGATTGTAGTATTAGTTGAATGGGGTGAGAATCCACCTCAAATATTAATCAAAACCCTTTTCAGGATGAACACCAAAAGTCAGTAAAAAAAACCTGTGTTTAGAATTCTGGTAGATTGGCACAAAAGCAGTATGAATAAACTTAGAGACAATGTAAAGTAGTTAGGCAGTATTCAAGCAGTAAGTAAGTGAAAACACAACACAAGGAAAACTCTACACCAATTTAGAAAAATAAACAAAATGTTAATAAGTAACATGACACCAGAATGAGAAAAAGTTAATTAGTATAAGCAGAATTATGAATTTACAAAGTGTAAGGTTCCAAATAGCAGCAAAAAGCGTTAAGCGCCAACTGCTGTCATCTGGTTGCACCTGAACAGGACAAAGTCAAAAGTTAAGGTTGATAGAGCATGGGTCGGATACAGGGACCAGGTTTGTCCCAAAAGTTTTAACTTTGAACTTAGCCTCTGGAATAGGAGCCAAAAATCCTCAGCTGGGCAAGGCAGCAGGCTGTGACCGAAGAGGGCTCCATGTCGTCAGATAGCCACTGGATGGTGTCTTCATTAAGCCTTGACTTTTGGTGGGAAAACTCAGAGTGGGAGAAAGTTGAATTTCAACCCCAGAGAAGGTCCCTTGCTGGCCGAATACCTGTGTGCCTTCACCTGGTGAAGAGTTCTACCTTCGAATTTGGTCACTTTTTTGGAGCTTGAATTCTTCCAACAGGGTAAGGTTGCAGGCTGTAGCCAAAGAGGGTTTTACGGGGCCAAACACCTTCTCTAAATGGGAGCAACCTTGATCTTTTGCTTGGCGGCAATGCACCTTGGTCAGATTGGTGGTTGGTCCTGCTCCCCTTTCGGTTCTCAGAGCAAAAGGTTGGCAAAATGTTTCTAAGTCCCACACTTCAGGAAACTTCAGGAGCAGTACACTTTTACACCGGCCAAACGTCCAGGACCTTTGGAGACTGCATTCTAGGGTCAGGACCTACTCCAGCAAAGGCCAACAACAGGGTCCGGGGGCAGGTCATATTGGTATGCAGGAAAATTCAATAATGTAGAGGTTGGCTGCGCACAGGCTCTTATATGTATTAGGTTTGAGATTATGTCGCGTGCCTCGGAGGTTTCACTCCCTAGACCATGGAGTGTTAATTTCAGAACCATACATGCATCCCCTAGCTTTATGGTGTAAATCTTTTATTGACATTTCAAAACACACAGAGAAACAAAGGAGATGATCAGCACCCTGTGGATTCAGGATGAATGGCCGGGCCCCTTATCACTAAGTTTGAAATCCAAGCTGGACATTGCCCACCCTGGAGATGTCGTAAGAAGTTCCTGCAAGGGTACCGTCAAACAGAAAATTCCAAACCCCTCCCCCTTCCCTCGCCCCACCCCTACCTACCCCCTCCCCATGTTCCACGTCCATCAGCCCCACCCCCCGCTGCCTCTACAGGTCTTGATCCCTACTCTTCCTTCTGGTCATCGGATACGCGCAGCAAGCGCAAGTAGCGAGGACAGGTGACCTCGCGAAATTCTGAGGACAACAGTGCCAGAAAGGGTTTCCAAAGCTCCCCGTATTTGGAGCCCACCCCCGCCAGCGTTAGCGTAAGCTTTTCCATGCCTAGGACATGCCACAACCGGTATAGCCAGCCAGTGAAAGTTGGAGTGTTGGGGGTGCGCCAGTGAATAAGTATGTTCTGTGTCGCTGAGCCCAGTGCTATGGCTATCTGCCGACCCCTACGCGATTTAAGCGGGCAGGTCAGAGGATTTGGGAGGCCCAACAGTGTGTACGCCTGGAAGTGCGGTATCGCCGCATTAAAGTGCTTGTCCACCTCATCTAGCACCTGGGACCAATATGGCTGGACATGCTCACATTCCCAGAGTAAATGGGTCAGGGTACCTATCCGCCCACAACCCCTCCAACACTTCGCGTCCCTCATCCGGTCCAAAGCATGTAAACGTTCCGGGGTGTAAGATCTTTACAGGAACCCTGACACCTCTGGAGCCACGAAAAGCGAGGGGGTGACTACTGGTGTCCTGCCCTGTCCGCATCTGCTCACCTGAGTGCCGCTGCTGTCCCGCTGGGTGTCCCTCTGCCGTTGCTGTTGCCGCCACGCTATCCTGCGGCCCCGGCGAGTGGAGACCACATCTCCCAGGCGCCCTAGCGCCATCTGACGTCACCAAAGCGCCCGGAGGCGCTCAAAAGAACGCCGCTCCTTCGGTGGAGCGGGAAGATCTTTACAGGAACCCTGACACCTCTGGAGCCATGAAAAGCGAGGGGGTGACTACTGGTGTCCTGCCCTGTCCGCATCTGCTCACCTGAGGGCCGCTGCTGTCCCGCTGGGTGTCCCTCTGCCGTTGCTGTTGCCGCCACGCCATCCTGCGGCCCCGGCGAGTGGAGACCACATCTCCCAGGCGCCCTAGCGCCATCTGACGTCACCAAAGCGCCCGGAGGCGCTCAAAAGAACGCCGCTCCTTCGGTGGAGCGGGAAGATCTTTACAGGAACCCTGACACCTCTGGAGCCACGAAAAGCGAGGGGTGACTACTGGTGTCCTGCCCTGTCCGCATCTGCTCACCTGAGTGCCGCTGCTGTCCCGCTGGGTGTCCCTCTGCCGTTGCTGTTGCCGCCACGCTATCCTGCGGCCCCGGCGAGTGGAGACCACATCTCCCAGGCGCCCTAGCGCCATCTGACGTCACCAAAGCGCCCGGAGGCGCTCAAAAGAACGCCGCTCCTTCGGTGGAGCGGGAAGATCTTTACAGGAACCCTGACACCTCTGGAGCCACGAAAAGCGAGGGGGTGACTACTGGTGTCCTGCCCTGTCCGCATCTGCTCACCTGAGTGCCGCTGCTGTCCCGCTGGGTGGCCCTCTGCCGTTGCTGTTGCCGCCACGCTATCCTGCGGCCCCGGCGAGTGGAGACCACATCTCCCAGGCGCCCTAGCGCCATCTGACGTCACCAAAGCGCCCGGAGGCGCTCAAAAGAACGCCGCTCCTTCGGTGGAGCGGGAAGATCTTTACAGGAACCCTGACACCTCTGGAGCCACGAAAAGCGAGGGGGTGACTACTGGTGTCCTGCCCTGTCCGCATCTGCTCACCTGAGTGCTGCTGCTGTCCCGCTGGGTGTCCCTCTGCCGTTGCTGTTGCCGCCACGCTATCCTGCGGCCCCGGCGAGTGGAGACCACATCTCCCAGGCGCCCTAGCGCCATCTGACGTCACCAAAGCGCCCGGAGGCACTCAAAAGAACGCCGCTCCTTCGGTGGAGCGGGAAGATCTTTACAGGAACCCTGACACCTCTGGAGCCACGAAAAGCGAGGGGGTGACTACTGGTGTCCTGCCCTGTCCGCATCTGCTCACCTGAGTGCCGCTGCTGTCCCGCTGGGTGTCCCTCTGCCGTTGCTGTTGCCACCACGCTATCCTGCGGCCCCGGTGAGTGGAGACCACATCTCCGAGGCGCCCTAGCGCCATCTGACGTCACCAAAGCGCCCGGAGGCGCTCAAAAGAACGCCGCTCCTTTGGTGGAGCGGGAAGATCTTTACAGGAACCCTGACACCTCTGGAGCCACGAAAAGCGAGGGGGTGACTACTGGTGTCCTGCCCTGTCCGCATCTGCTCACCTGAGTGCCGCTGCTGTCCCGCTGGGTGTCCCACTGCCGTTGCTGTTGCCGCCACGCTATCCTGCGGCCCCGGCGAGTGGAGACCACATCTCCCAGGCGCCCTAGCGCCATCTGACGTCACCAAAGCGCCCGGAGGCGCTCAAAAGAACGCCGCTCCTCCCGCGTCGCGGGACGTGCGCGGGCGGGTGCCGGGCTAAGCCCGGGCAAAGGGCGGGCCCTCTAAGGCCCTCTGAGACCGATTGAGGCCGGGCAGGGCTTGGTTATGTACGCCCTGTAAGCGATACGCTGCCTACCTTATTGAGGGATATTACCGTACTTATGGCCCAGAGCCCTGACAAAGTGAGTGGGGAAAAGCCGGGGGGTTCGTCTTATGGCCCTTTGGATATGTACTTTAGGAAGGTCGCCAGGGAGGAAAAGAGGGACCTTTCTTTGGATGAACGTAGGACTGAGCGCCGTCGCTCCGTTGAAAATATGAAGCGTAGGGCTGTAGAAGTCAGTATTATTGAGGAACCCTTGGGCGCTGATGGTAATGGCGGGGTCAGTGACGCTACCTTTTCTCAGGATGGTGTGCCCTTGCTATTACGTGATTGTTCACCTGTGGGTTGTCCCCCCGAAGTACATGATATTAGTAATACTGCCCTCTCTAATGCTATAATTAGCCCTCTGGTGCCTAGAAAGCTGTTGCCTGCTCGTGGTAAATTAATAGTGAAAAAGCACAAGAAGTTGGTTAAGGGTAAATTCTATGGCCCGCCCCCGAGGAAAATAAGACATAAGGAGCGGCTGGGCCAGGCTAAATTAACAAAACACAACCATTATGATTTTGGGTGCCATACCACAGCTACACATAGTGCTGGTACAAAGCTGGCGGTTGGACCAGTTAACAGACCAAATCTGAATCCATTCCACCCTTTTACGGACTCTGATTTGGCCGTGACCAACTCTGAAATCCATCTGACCCCCGAGGTTCTAGCAGAGTCGGACGCTTCATCTACATCACTGTGTACCAAATTGGGAGAGCTGTTTAGCACCTTTATTTTACCTATTACCAATTGTTTGAAGAAATTGGAGCAGAGGTTGGAGGGCATAGTCTACCCTGAGTAAAATGACCAGTCCGGGAATGGTCCAAGCACATAAGAACATTACTCATGCTAGAACCCCCCCCACCCATGCTCCTAAGGAACCCCCCCAACCTGGTATAAATCCCTTACAGAACTTAAACCAGCCGTTGCTTGATTTACATAGACAGGGGCCCCCTATGATAGGGAAACACCCAATCAGTAAGTCTATTACTAAGCCAGTGGAAGGGAACGCTATGGCTACTAAGGAGTCTATGAGGCAGGAACAGGGAAGTTCTAGCCATTATGGTAATATGGGGAATCACGGGCCACAAGTAGACTTACCCTCTGAGGCGGTGCCTCTGGTGGTGGTCCTAACGGGGGTTCCCGTGTTAGCGGACAATAAGAGAGAGGGTTTTTACCAGCTGAAAAACAAAATTGTCCATTGGCTAAGTATACATAGACCAATAAACAATAATCTTAATGGGGAGATATTACACGTTAGGCGCCTCCCCTGGATAGGTGGCAGATGTAAAGATGTTGAGGGAGATATCGTCCTGATCAATTTTAGAGACCCGGGTGTAGTTGACTACATAATAAATTGGCCCCCGGGAGTGAGTGATAGTTGTATTAGCCCTCGAGCTTTAACCTATTTTTATCCGAGATCCCTGGTTTTCCCTCCATCCCATCACATGAATAAGGATAAAGCAAAATTAAGTATTCCGACAATACCCTATGGCAGGAATATGTTACCGGACCCCCAGGGTTGGAATGTGATCCCTCCTAGACTTACTAGGCATAATAATCAGCGAAAGGAGTACTTGAGGCCTTTTACACCCCTGGAGACAATGAATAGGTTCGATGTGTTCTCGGGTATGGATGATTGTGATTGATGTTTAAGGATTGAGAAGGAAGGGGGGGTTAGCTCTAGTGCATCCAGGCCAATGGGAAATGGGCTGGTCCACGGTAAGACTAAAGAATTGCCTAATGGGAAAATGGCCCCTGCGGATCCTTCAGGTCTGGATTGTTCATTTTCGGTCCATATGGACGGAGGGAGTTATCCCCTAATCCCTACAGTGTACTCCCAAATTCCCAATGCCCTGGAACCACGAGAAGCGGGTGGTAGCAAAGAAGTCCCCATTACTCTGCCCTCCAACAATAAAAAGATCATACATTTAGTTTCTTGGAACATAGCAGGTCTGAGGAAAAAGTTGGCCCTCCCAGAATGGCACAACTTTATCGAAAAATACGACGTATGCATGTTCCAGGAAACATGGAGTTTAACCCCCGTTTTTAAATCGGGGTATGTAACCTTTTGGCTACCCGCTCATAGCGGTGGTAAGGGCAGACCAGCCGGGGGACTACATATATGGATAAAAGTAGAATTAAATTGGAAGGTTACTGCTCATGATCTGGAAAGTGAGGACATCCAACATCTAACAATCGTAGGCCAGGCAAAAGATAGCCGAGTGGAATTATTTAATATTTATGATAGAGGGATCCAGGGAGATAAAACGTCAAAAACCTTTATGCTCTTAGAGCAGGCCTTAGGTAACTGCTCCCCATCATCTAAATTCCTTGTAGGTGGGGATTTCAATTGTACATTCGAACCGCTAAGCAGGGATGACATTCTGGGCATAGCGGAGGAGGATGCAAACTGGTCTATCCCTACCTTGTCACTTCCTCCAATCAGGAAATGGACAACCAAGGCACTGCAGATTAACGCTCTTACTGTCGATTTCAAATTAAGAGCATTGAATGGTAGATCATCCTCTGATCGGGAAGGGGCCATGACGTTTAATAGACTTAATGGCCCGTCCCGAATTGATTACATTTTATTGGACATCACCATGTGGTGTGACTTAGTGGATATGGAGGTAGTTCCCTCGCAGGACAGTGATCATAACCCACTGAGTTTGAAGTTAGGGTGGAGCAAATTAAAAAGTAGTAGTGAGCAACCCCCACTGAGGCGAACAAATGAGGTGGTCCCATATAATGGAAATCGGAGGCTGAAATGGGAGAAGATTAGCTCCGACCCTGAGAAACTGGTTAATATCAGGGCTCATATCGAAGACCTGACTTGTGAACTGACGGGATTAGATCCAGAAACAGGGGATGCTCACGAGCTGCTTCTTCCCCAGATTTATAAAAAGGCTATCGAGAAAGTGGGCAACTATTTTCTAATCTCGAGCTCAAAAAAAACAACCCCCAAACCTAGTAACCCCTGGTACTCTGCAAAGTGCCGGGCTAAAAGACGCGAGTTAACTATAGCCCTCCGCAAAAAGAACCAACCCCTAATTAGAGTTGCAAGGAAGGAATATGCAAAAGAACAAATACGAGCAAAAAAAGACTGGGAAGAACAGTATTGGCAGGATCTCAAAAGTGCCTCCGAAAGGAAAAATGCTTCATTGTTTTGGGATCTGATTAACAAGGCTAGACAGGGTAACCAACCTGTACTTGTGAATCATATTACCAGTCAACAATGGTATTCCCACTTTTCAAAAATATATAGCGGACTGGAGGCAACCAGATCCTCCCCTTTTGATCCAGCCAGACGGGCTTCTTCCATCATGGCGCCCGTGGAACCGTTCTTGACTTCGGAAGTAGTATTGGCTATAAAACACCTAACCCCGAGGTAGGCCGCCGGTCAAGATGGTATACCTGGGGATCTCCTTTTGGAAGATCCCACAACCTGGGCTTCAGTTATTGCATTGATAATGAATTAATTTCCAGGGGGCACCCCATCCCAGATTCGTGGAGGGGTGCTGAGGTGATCACAGTATATAAAAAAGGTGATAGGGATGACCCTGCTAACTACAGACCGATCAGTCTGATCGACGTGATCCAGAAAGTGGTTGGCAGGGTCATCATCTTGAGGGTAGGTGCATGGATGGAGGAGGAACAGGTGCTCTCCCATTTCCAGGCCGGGTTTCGGAAAAAAGTGGGCACGATGGACCAGGTCTTCCGCTTACTTGCGATCTATTGGAAGTCGGTGACAATCAATCGTGGTAGCCTTTATCTGGCTTTCATAGATCTCAGGATGGCGCTCGACCTGGTCCCTCGCGCAAGGCTGTGGGAAATCCTGGAGAAGATGGGCCTCCCGGCTCCATTGTTGGATTTCATTGTGAGACTCCACGAGGATAATTATGCAAGGATCAGATGAGGCACTCAGGGACAACTGACGGAGAGGGTGCCCGTGAGGAGAGGAGTTCGCCAGGGTTGTGTTATGGCGCCGACTTTATTTTCCCTATTCGTGAATGGTGTGGTGGATTATCTGAGGGAAGAGCCGGCGGATGCACCATACCTGGCCGGGGAAAAAACCCCTACTCTTCTCTTCGCGGATGACACCATCTTGATCTCGAAAACCCCAGCTGGGCTCCAAAAGCTTTTGAACCGCTTTAGTGAGTTCTGTAAGGATAGGGGTCTCACAATCAACACTTCCAAAACGAAGCTAATGGCCTTCGCACCACCCAAAAGATTTAAGAACTCCCTCATGTTAAATGGTGAAATCCTGGAGATGGTGGATAGTTTTGATTATTTGGGGGTTAGGGTGAATAGCCGGATGACCTGGAAAGACCATCTGGCTAAAATGCTATTAAACTTTAAAAGAGTAGCTGGGGCCGTTTTGCGAGAACATAGGGCGTCATTGAGCAAACCAGTGGCACCTATCCTCGCAATTTATGAAGGACAGGTTTTGCCATCGGCACTCTATGGCTCTGAATTATGGGGGTTTGAGAACATCCCGGAGATAACCACTTCAGAAAACAAGTTCCTGAGGGATCTTGTAGCATAACCAGTCTCCACTCCATTAATCCCTTTACGTCTTGATATGGGCAGGCGCCCCCTTAAAGAATTAGTGCGCCTTCGCCCTTTACTTTTTTGGGTGCGTCTGAGAAGAACTGAAGAGCTCCAAAACTATGCAGCCGCTGTAGATGATCTTATCCTACTCGATAGAGGCAATAGGATTAAGTGGCTGTGTAACCTGAGACAGATGGTTGGCTTGTTGGGTCTGAGCGATCTATGGAGGAGTCAATCCCCCCCACCCAAGCTAGTTATTAAGAAGCTGTATTGGGATTGGGTGCAGTGTGAGACTTCTAGAAGAGGCACAGGGGGTGCTCTTACTGAGCGATTCCTAGAGTTCAAATGGTCTAGGATATTTGAACCACTTCTTGATTTTATTGAGAAGCCCTTGGATAGATCACTGTATTTAAAAGTTAGGTTTGGGATCCTCCCAGTAAATGCATTCACCTCTGGGTAGAACAACCTATGTGGCTCCTCTAAGGCTTGTCCGTGCTGTGCAGCACCTTTAGAATCTGTAGCACACCTTATGTGTGCTTGTCCAGCTTATAGGGTGCCGAGGAGGATTTGGTTAAAACCTTTGTGTAAACAATTGGGCCTCAGGTGCCATGTAATGGTGCTGAGGGTCCTTTGTACTGATACGTCTTCCACCTTGATGGTATGTGGCGTAGCCAAATTCATTGAAAGAGCCTGGTTGATACGAATAAGGAGACTTAAGTCCCAACTTACCCAACAGGATAGAGGGCTTTTAACAATATAGATTTGACACTATTGGCATTAGACAAATTGGAAAGTGGGTAGTATGATCCTACCACTTATCTAGCATATCTGCTTTTTATTATAAGTTGTGTATTATGATATTATATATTCGATTTTTTTATTGTTAAATGAAATATATTGACGAGTTGTTTTACTCTTTTAAATGTGTTGTAACAGTCAGGATCTCACATGATTTAATTGTATTTTAACCATGTATTTATGTGCTTTTATGATGTTTTATTCATCGAATAAAGAATACTGACTGACTAATACCAATATGTCGCAACCTTTGTGAATGTGTCGGTGAGTCCCATATGGTAAGCTGAATGCTGGGCCCTATAATAGATTCCCTCCCACTCCTTGTGTGTCAGAGTTCTACCCAGCTCCCTCTCCCATTGCGTCTTGCCTGAATTGTAAGTGTGTGCGAATCGAACCTGCATCATCCTATACAGATCGGAGATTAACTGTTTGTCCGATGTGCGCGTTATTAACGATCGCTCATACTGGGAGAGCCTTCGATCTGCAAATGGACGGACCCGCTCATCGAGCGCCCTGTGCCGAACCTGAAGGTACTGGAGCCGATCCGTTTCTGGCAGCCCGTACTCCTGCTTGAATTGCTGGAACGGGCGCACACCGTCTGCATCCTACATGTGATAGAGAAAACAACATCAGGCCGGTTTCCACCCGCCGAAGGCTACCGAATCAACCCCAGGGGCAAATTCCGGATTATCGAACAGGGGAGTGAGCGGGGAGGGAAAGGTAGTGAATTCATGGGAGACATTAGTGCGGTCCCATATCTCCAGAGGGACACGGGTGATATAGGAAGCGTAGAGATTATGGGGCCTATGCTGTTTGCGTAGAAAGGGAATTTCCTGCAGAGGTCGTGCTGCTACCGCTTGATCCTGAATCAACCAATGTTTCTACGACTCCCAGCGGCTCCATTCCACCAAGTGACGTAACTGTGTGGCCTGGAAGTAGAGCTGAAGGTCAGGAATCCCGAGCTCCCCATTTTCAGGTGGGAGAGTGGACAACAACCGCTTCATGCGCGGCTTCTGCCCGTTCCAAATAAACTGGGCCAGTTCTGATTGTGTCTGCTGTAGCCATCCGGCGGGCGGCTGTAGGGGAATGGTGCGGAAGAGATAGAGGATTTGCGGCAGTATGGTCATCTTGACCGCCGCAATCTTGCCCAGCCAAGAAAGGGGATAATACTTCCACTGCCCGAGTTCCCTGCGGATCTTCCGACGCAAGGCCGAATAATTGAGAGCCACCACCCGTGGAAGTGTAGAGTCCAACTGAATCCCCAAGTATGGAACCGAGTCCTCCGCCCACTGGGAGGAGAGTGAGCTCTGCAAGTACTCCTGGGTGGGTGGAGACAGGGAGAGATTAAGGGCTAACGGTTTGTCGGCATTCAAGCTGAACCCCGCAACCTGCGCGAAGGCATCCAGGTCCGCCATGCAGGCCGGTAGTGCCTCCCGCGGGTTAGATAAGGATAGCAACACATCATACGCGTAGAGGCTGATGGTATGGACATACCCCCCAAACTTGATTCCTGAAACCCCTGGGTTTTGCCTAATCCTCTGGGCAAGGGGTTCCATATATGCGGCAAAGAGCAGAGGCGACAGCGGACACCCCTGCCTCGTGCCCCGCGCTATAGGGAAGCTGGAGGACTTGTGGCCATTCACCCGCACCGAAGCCGACGGGAACTTGTAGCAGTTAAAAATATGGGTGCGAAACTTCTCTCCCAGACCCATCCGTATCAACACCCACTCCGGATAGGGCCAGTGGACGCGATCAAACGCCTTTTCAGCGTCGATCGTGAGCAGCATATATTCTCCCACCGTACGTGAGGCCTTTTCAACCAAATGCAAGACACGTTTCGTGTTGTCAGGGGCTTGCCGCTCTGGGATGAACCTCGCCTGATCCGGGTCAATAAGACCCAGCATATAGGGTGTTAGCCGACTGGCCAATATTCCCGTATAGAGCTTAAGATCGACGTTCAACAGCGAAATGGGACGGTACGCCCCACAGCGGGTCCGATCTTTCCTCGACTTGGGGATAACTGCTATAAAAGTGCCAAAGAGGTCCGGGGGAATCGCTCCCGCGGCTGAGAAGGAGTTGAATAGCTGGGTGAGGAGAGGTGCTAGCAGAGTGCAGAACTTCTTATAAAAAATGGCGGTGAAGCCATCCGGCCCAGGGGCTTTCGCCAATTTCAACCGGGAGATGGCAGCAATCACCTCCTCAGGACGAATGTCTCTGTCAAGCTGATCCGCCTGATACTTGGTCAAAGTTGAGAGCGTGACGGAGTCAAGAAAGGCAGCTCCATTATCAGCGGTCAATTGGGAGCTTGCGTACAGGTTAGCGTAAAAGTCACGGAATGCCTCGACTATATCCCTGTCTTCTGTAACTCGCGTGCCATCCTCTTTACAGATCTCACTGACCCCCTGGCGTTTTCGAACC
The DNA here is from genome assembly GCF_964204655.1 of Triturus cristatus. Lineage (NCBI taxonomy): Eukaryota > Metazoa > Chordata > Amphibia > Caudata > Salamandridae > Triturus > Triturus cristatus. The sequence goes on from NC_140582.1 coordinate 410,254,199, forward strand.
TCCCGAAGCTTATCGGCGAGAAGGCACTCGCACCTGTCCCCCCCAGTATAGTAAGCGTGCCTTAAGCGCAGGGCAGCGTACTCTGCCCTATCCTGATCGAGAGCCGCAAGTTGCTGCCGTACCACTTTAAGCTGGCGCCACACTCCGGGGGCGCCCGTCCTCTGATGCATTTGCTCCAATTGCCTAATTTTTTGGGTGAGCTCATTCCGCTTACGTCTACGTTCTAAATTGTCAGCGGCCGAAATAGCAATAAACTCACCCCTGAGGACTGCCTTCAGCGCCGCCCACTGTGTCACTCATGTTGTGTCAGTATTGGCATTGTGCAAGAGAAAATCAGTGATGGACCGTCGGATCTGCACTAGTACATCTTCCCGGTGTAACAGAGTGTCTCTGAGTCGCCATACCCTGTCAGGCTGCACCACCGGTGGTAGAGTCAAAGTAACAAGCACCGGAGCTTTGTCGGAAAGGGAAGCCACCCCTTTCTCAGCCCCTGATGCCATCGCCCTGACCGAAGAAGAGTCCAAGAGGTAATCCAGCCGAGCATATGTCTTGTGTGCATGAGAATAATACGAAAATTCTCGGCTCTGCGGATGGAAGCTACGCCACAAATCACACAACCCCAAGTCGTGTAGACGGTCAAGAGCCGACGCCGAGAGTGCGCCAGTCTGGTGTGTGCATTGGCAAGATCTGTCTTGTACGTTGTCAAAAACAATCCCCTAGCTTTAGTGGATGACCCTCTGGGCGCTGGGTAATAGATCGCTAATGCGATTCACATCAGTTCAACATAAATATCTTCAGTAGGATTTATAAGACAATTATTCAATTGAAAATAAAGTTTTTTGATTTCAATCCTTGAGTTAATCCATTTATCTGTTGTATCATTTCATTTGTTCATCTTCAAATAATGTTACAACATGTTTTGGAAAATATTCCCAATGCATTTCGTGCACTCATGTGCACTTCTTCAGGGGAAATCTAAATAAAACACAAAATTAACTGTATGAGGTTCCACATCCTAATATATATGTATATAATACTTTAGATCAACGATTCAATTTAGGTTAATATATCCATTTGTCAACAATGTCATGTATTTAGATGATAGTTCAGTTGTCTTGCCATATTATTAAATAAACAATAATAAAACGACAAAAGTTGGCTGTGCTGTAAACAGTGTTCTAAGCATAGGGGCTGCGTGATGTGAAAGCTGCTGGAGTGGCTATATACATGATGGTGTTATGAATATGTGCGGTGAAAAAGATTGTGTGAAAAAATCAAGTTTGAAGTTAATCCTGCGCGATGGCCGCATAGTGCATCGGTTTGATAAACAGGGTAAAAAACCTGCGGCGCTAGTTACACCGCTGTAAATTCAAAAGACGTGCCATGTTAATCTCCCTAAAAGCGGTTGAATTAGAGATAAAAAAATAGTGTATCTAAGTCTTACCTTTCCGTAACTTCTACCGTGTTCTGTCCGTGTTTCCGTGTATATCGGTGTTTGTCAGATCGTGCTAGGCACCATTGATATTGGGCGTGTGTCGAGGCTATAGAAAGCGGACTGACGGTAATGTAACTAGGTTCCCTGTTGTAAAGGTCCTAATCAGCGCCATGTTGTGATGTGTTTTGTATAGTGGCTTCATATCAGAATACATCGAATAGAGAGGAAGGAGTATTCCATGATCTAAAAAGATGGTGTGTTTGATGAGATTATGTGAAAAAAATGAATATACATATGCCTTGAAGCTTCTAAAGCTTCATATTGAGTTTTATCTCTGAGATGATGATAATGTGACGAATTATGGATGATTTTAAGGAAGCAGTTATGCCCACATTTCTCATCATAGGTTGCTACCTCATGAAAAACAAAAATAATTGGTGTCCAGTGAACCGGTGAACATCTGTGTAAAAATCACACAATTCAACCCCGTGTAATTAAAATTGAGATAAAGCCACAGAGAACCACTTTTATTCTAAACTCGTGGGCTTATTCAAAATAAAAATAAAAATAAAAATAAAAATATACTGCATGTTTGCAGACCAAGTAATGATGGGCCGACATGTTTCATTGCCTGTCAATTGTAGTGGCAATTTCTTCAGGGCACGAGGACTTCATCCACCTTTTCTGGACCCTTATTATAAACACATAGTGACTGTTTAAACAAAAGGAGGTTCATTAAAAGCACATCCAGCCAGTACAGAATTCTAATTGGTGCATTCAAACTGTATGTCTTTACACCCAGGCATATATATTTACCTGGTAGTAGCCAAGGCCCCTCGTACCAGCTTGCCACCTCGTCACACAGGAGCTATAAACTCTTAATCGCCCTCTTTCATAAAAAAGACACTTATGTTGTCCTTGTTCTGCAAGGAAAAACATGTTTCAGGGACTTCATATGAGACAGTTTTCTCAACAAGTATTATCTAGATGTAAAGGTACATGCAAATGATCATAAAACGTTATGATCAATTTATGACCCTGTTCAGATTTATCCGCCACCTGTACATCCTACCCACTTGCTCATGTCAGAATTTTCAACCAGACATCCATAGTAGCCTCAGTTGCCAGCCCGCTATGCTACTAAAAGCAAAAACCACTTTCACCTTATGTCCAACATGTCCAACATATAACTTTCAAGTAGTATACTGCAGCCAGTAATGCCGGCTTCAAGTTCTTTCCACAATTTACATCTCCCACAGTTAGAAAAACCTTGGGAACACACGCGCTCTCGTTTCATTCCAAGTGAATTACAGGCATTCACTGTTTCACAACAGCCCCTCATGTAAATTTAAACGATCTTACTGCGTCTTTTCACGCAGCGAGCCTTGTCTCATTACAGCGTAATGCCAAAACGCAGTCTCCTCATTTAAAACCGGCAAAGACGACCGGGGAGATGCCGTACTTTCCGGTCATGTGATCGGCATTGCAATACAGGCGCCATCTTGGAATGGTACTCTAAACCAGAAACACTGATTTGGAAGAGATCTTAAATGAATGGCATGCATCGTCCATCCTCTTATAACTTGGGTATTACGATTTTTTACATTCAACACATCAATTGCTTATAGCCCTTCTTTTTTTATACACACAGTCAGAGTTAGCCAAAAAAACATATAGCCAGAATGACTCAAGCTATGTTTTAAAGTCCACGATGTAAAGCAGAACAATTCCTTATCATAAAGTTTCAATAGGAGCAAACTACACCGCTTTTATTAAAAACAATATGTTTGAAAGACAGGAGACTGTCGGGCTGTATATTTATAGAGTTGTTGGTGTGATTTCTGAAAGAGACACCCATTGCTGAACAAAGTGGGAGCAGTAATTCTCAATCAATATCAGAGCCCTGATATAATGGGTCAAATACTGACCCTATTCCACTCTGTACAATCATTCAACCCGACTTGATCTCCTTTTTCCCAAAAAATCCAGCGGGCCTCTCTTTTGGATAATATTTTTTCCATATTCAAGGTGTCGCCCACCACTTTCTGCAACACTACCCAGGCCAACGACCTGGCATCATGATTTTCATTTTTGAAATGTTGTACAAGCCTTGTAAGTTTGCCTGCTCTGATCGTCCTGAGGTGCTCCTGAATGCGGATCTTGACTTTTCTGGATGTGAGCCCTAAATAATGTAGACCACATACACACGTCAACCGATAAATCACATTCACTGTATTGCAATTTGTAAACTTTGTCAGCTGCCATACCTTCCCATCAGATAGCTCCACTTTATGTGTCCTCACCGTGAGATCACAAACCGAACATGAGCCACATGGGTAATGTCCGGCAGGGAGTGTAGATTCTTTTGGGCATAGTTTTGGACGCAAATGTACCAATTTATCCTTCAGGTTACCAGCCCTTCTAAAAGCAAATCTAGGTGGAGGCATATTAAAATCCAAAGTCGACAGTATGGCCCAATGTTTACGAATAGCCTGGCGCATCTTACTCGCCAAAGGGTCGAAGGTCATGACCACCGGAAGACAATCAGTTTTAGATCTTACATTTTTATCCAACAATACACTTCGTGGTGTATTCAAAGCCCTTTTTCTGGCATTCTTGACTATCTTCCTGGGGTACTGTCTCTCCACCAATTTATCGCATAACACCTCTGACTGCTGTACAAAGTCATTTGTGGATGAGCAGTTCCTACGATACCGCAGAAACTGCCCTACAGGCAAGTTATCTCTAAGTGCCCAGGGATAGAATGAATTGTAATACAACAGTGAATTCCTATCAGTTGCCTTCTGATGCACCGTGGTACAGAGTTTGTCATCACTCGCTATTATGTCCAAGTCTAGATACACTGCCTTTTGGTTACTGAAAGACCAGATAAACCTAAGACTGCTATCTAAGGTATTCAACCAATTCAGAAATTCAAGCAACACAAACTCAGTGCCTGACCAAATACATAAAACATCGTCAATATACTGCTTCCAGAGGCGAATATTCCTCTGGAAGGGGTTTGATGAATGAAAAATGCAGTGTTCCTCAAACTGGCCCACATAAATGCAGGCCAGATTTGACGCGAAGGTCGCACCCATAGACGTCCCCGAGACTTGAAGAAAAAGGTCATTTTTGTAGCTGAAATAATTTTGAGTTAGAGCAGTTTCAATACACTGTAAAACAAAGGATTGTGGAGTGTCATAAACCACTCTTGCTCCCCAAGTGCCCGCGCTGCTGCCACCAGCATGGCATTTTGGGGTATGCAAATATACAGTGACTCAATGTCAATTGTCACCAAAAACTCATACTGTGAATCAAAATATGTGTCCTCCAAAATGTTGAGGAGATCCCTGGTATCCTGAACATACGCAGGTTGTTTTATGAGCGACTCTCTTAAAAATAAATCAGCAAATTGTGACTAAGGCTCAAGAACCGACTGTATACCCGAAACAATTGGGCGACCCGGCGGGGGCTGCTGGGCCTTATGTATTTTCGGCAATATGTAAAAAGCCGGAGTTCTTGGTTTGGAATCAACCAAGAACTCGGCCTCTTTAACAGTGATCCATTTTTTCTCTTTTACCTCACCTACAAGCTGCTTGATAATTTCCAACAATTCATTTACAGGGTCACGGGCCAACAGGCGGTAATTCTCCCGCATGCCTAGCAGTCTCATAACTTCATTCTCATAATCAGTGATATTCATGACAACCACCGCACCACCTTTGTCCGCTAATTTTATAGTGATCAAAGGGTTGTCTTGTAGACTCCTAACTGCCTGCCAGTCATCTCTGCTCATGTTGTTAAAAATGTTATACTATGCAGTACGCTCTAGGGAAGTGATCTCATCTAATACTTTGTTTTCAAACACCAAAACCTCCGGACCTAAACTTGAAGAGGGAGGGCAAAACTGTGAAGGCCGATGTAGGTTGGTACAAAATAGAGATGGGGGATCCTGTGTTTTATTTGCAAAAATATTTTTGAGTTTAATTTTTCTCATAGTTTCTTTAAATTCAAAACGACATTTAAAAGAGTCGTGTGTAGGGTTAGGAACAAATCCCAACCCTTTATTCAATACCTGCAGTTCACTTGAGGTAAGTACATGGTGAGACAGATTGACCACGATATCGTTCACAGCAGGTTCCTTCCCCGGCTGCGAGTAGTTTGCGGCAAAAAGGTCTGCTATGTCCAATCCTGATTCTGTCGTATTTGTCCTCTGCCTCTTTGACCACCCCGTCTGTGGCCTCTCTGATTTTTTCCTAAAAAAGAGCACAGTAATGCTCCCAAATCTTCATTAGATTGCTCTTGCTGGTTAAATCTAACCCTATTAGTTTTATCTGCCTGTGCTCCTACATCGTCCTCTTCGCTGGAAGTATTATCAAACGTCCAGTTGTATGGTGTGCGCCTAGCTGGTTGTCTCCCTCCCCTCGCCAGGCCACCCCCTTGTCATTGTTCAGTTACTTGTTGATCCTCAACATAGGGAAATGCCCATGCGTGGGTAAACCGTTCTAGGTTGCGTTTTAAACCTTTTATTTTTTGATTAATCATATAATTTTTATAATCAGACAGGTCTTCCTGAATCCTTGCCAACTGCTCCTTTGTATCAGCAAGAGTGGTGTCTCTTTTAATACTCTCCTCCAAATCAACAATCTCTTTAAGGAGTTCTTCACTGTGCCTCTTGGCGGTATTAATAATGTGAATTTAGTGCACAATTGCCCTTGGCAATCATACTTAAACGTGTTAAGCCTTATGTGCTGATACACTGCCATATTGAAATTAATAGAGCTAAGAAGCTGTGAATTCTGCCTTTAAACTTGAGCATGACCTTTTAAACAGACTTGTTTTTTCTAATAAATGGTTGTTATGCAAGAACAAATTCTTCTTGTTTATACAGTTGTTTCAGCTTCTAAAAAGACAATTTTAGCTAATGAATAAACATGTTATTTAGTACATTAGGGATGAAGTTTCACACATGGGAATGTAGACTTGAATGGAAGAAAAAGTTCTGAGAAACTTAGAAATGATAAGACATAGTTGCTGTTTTAGAAGTTGCTCTCTGAAAAATAGTGTGTTCCTATGAGAAGATGGGGAGTGAACTTGTTCCCATGAGTGCATTAGAAGCTGTGTGGCCAACAAAAGAAAGAAGAAGCTGCATGAAGATTGAAACAATATTTTTGTTTGTGTATAATAGTATGTGTTCCTAGAGTAGGTCATCAAATCTCATCCATAGCTCTTCACACTTTGTCCACGCTGCTTTGAGACTCTACTGAGTTTCTTGAACCTCTCTTTGTGAGGAGTTCTGCTTTCATTTATTCTTGACTTATTTAGCTAACTTGGATACTGAAGCTTTATGCTTTATGATTTCTCTCGATTCCAGAACTCTTTATGGGTCTCTGGTCTGACATAATTTTTTCCCTTCTCATCCTTAGAATAGGGATATGTTCCTGTATGAAAAAAGATTAGTGCATTTTACTATGATTTACTGATTACTTATTTTGATTATCGTTTCTGTTAATGATGGTAACTGAGAATAATAACATTTAACTTGTGAGTTTAATGAAGAAGAATTAATTAAAATAAGAATAATAAAACTCTTTTTAACTCAAAAATAAATTCTATTTAGTCACTGAGATAGTTTAGTCACTGTGAAAATCTAATGCGATGTACAGCTCCTAAACTTCTCTAAAGAAATAGGCAAAGATCCATCAACCAGAGTAGAAAGTAAGACAGCGGGTATTAGCCCTTCTGATGGAAAACCAAAGTTCTGTTTGAAACAATCCCTGTTCTAACAGGGGGTTTTCAATTCTACACGGCAAGGTGAAGTCACAAATCCAACAGGCCAATACTCCTGCGCCATAACTAGGGGTGTAGCTTCAGGAAGGGGTGTTTGGGGCGTTGCTCCCCCCTAATAAATGTATTTTTAAATAAATAGTTGGGTGCAGGAGCTTTCAGTTGGTTATAGTATGGTATCGTTTTGATTTCACCTGGGATTTTTAAATACTCACTCAGACAAAAACACACACACTCTTGTCTGTGTGTTAAAAGTCTTGATGGATGTTTTGCAAAATTTGGGGCCATATGCACAAACACATTTTCCCATAGACACAGAATATGCAAAATCCTTTGATACATCTGGCCCTTAGGGGCCGATTCCGATCCGGGTAGGAAAGCACTCCGACCGAGCCGGATCCGGAGTGTTTTCAGACCAAGCCGGAGTCCTGCAGAGCGAGTACGATGCGGCCGTATGCTGTCGGACTCGGTTCGGCCGGACTCCCATAGAAGTCAATGGGAGCCGGTCGTACGACGCGTACATGGGCTCCCATTGACTGAATGGGTACGTCGTGGACAAGTGCGCCCTCTACAGTGAGTGCGCATCGGTGCCATCCGCACCGTACATGCCTGTGTTGGGGAGATCCATGGGTCTCCCCCTGTGTCCGATTCGTAGGGCTGCGGGTGACAGGGGGTCCGACGCGGACCCCCAAAGGCAACCACCTGGACGATTTGCAAGCTGGACACTCCGGCTCGCATAGGTTGTCTGACTCGTGCATCGTACTGGCTCGGTCGTGAATCGCATCCATTGCACGCCACGGTTAGCTTACGACCGAGATGTACGGAGCGGTTCGGACCCGGAAACGAGTCGGTCGGTGAATTTCATGTAGCTTGCATCGTACTTGCTCGCTCGTACAGCTGTACGAGTCGGGCGGAATACACGCGTACGGCGCGTAGGTTTTCTGGCCGGATCGCGTTCGGTGCCCTTCCGACCCGGATCGGAATCGGCCCCTTAGTGTTTAAGTATTCCCTCACAATCCACACTCCTTTCACCTTCCACTGGCCCTAAAGCCCCTGTGATGCGCAGCTTCTCATATAATGATTGACATGATATGCCATCGTGACTGTCGGAAAATCTGAAGCTCACCCCCCCTAGTCTTACTGACTAAGTTGCGCCCCTGGCCATAGCCTGCAACTACAAAGCTGAATTGAGCAGCATGGGTGGGATGAAAGCAAGTCAAATCTTGCTCCAGCTCAAAAGCTGGTAAAGGGCTTAAGAACCCAAAGTTGAAGTTCTGTCTGGCTTCCCAATGGGCAACGAGATGCACTAATAAGCACCTTTTTTTTTAAGTTTGAGTTTATTGAAACCACAAAGACATGACAATAAAGAACCATAATATATGATAAGAAATAAATATACTGGTAACAATAAACATTGCATCCTAGAATAAAAAAGGAAAGGGAGAGAGGGGAGAGTTAAGAACAGTATAAATCTCATTTGAAAGAAAAAATGCAAAGCAAAATGAAACAGTAAAATGAAAGCATTGCATGTAATAAAAACATTAAAAAAGATATTCTATATATAATTATGTGAATAGAATATGAAGAACAGCATTAATTACTCAGTAAAAAGACAACGAAACAAAATCATGGCGGTTTACGGACTTCATCTGATGTGCTCACAATAGTAGTAGTTGAAGTGTTTGAGGAGGATAATATGTTGTGAAAGGAAGCCAAAGCAAATCTCTTTTAATTGCTAAGGACACCGGGGTAACATAATTAGTATCAAGTCTATGATGGAAACAGAGGGCGTTCCACCAGGCTCTATAAGTAACTTTATCTGCATGTTTCCAATTAAATGTAAGGCTATAGCGAGTAACAAATCAATTAGGTGAGAATGAGATGGGGAGTTAGGTTAAGAGGGGGATAGAGAACCTAGAAAAATATTAAGAAGGGAAAAGGAAACCTTAGTATTAAATATTTTGTTAATTTGAGACCAAACGAGATGCCAAAATTTATTAATATTAGGGCATTCAAATAACATGTGTTTTAAATCGGCCTGTAAGCATTTACAGGACCAGCATGATGATGAGGTGTTAGAGGAAAAGGAAGCTAAAGTTGCAGGAGAAAATAATAAACGTTGATATACAAAATAAAGGGTTTGAGTGGTGTTGGCCGCCCGTGAAGTTTTGTGAATCTTTAACCATAGTTTATCCCATAGAGAGATAGGCCAACATTGCGAAAGGTCCCTTTCCCATGCCAATTCAGTCTTCGTTTTGCAGCGCACCGAAGAAGATAATAGACATTTGTAAAGGCAAGATGCAGAAGGGGAGGTATTTATTAAAGGAAATAATGTAGAGCATGTGATAGCAAGAACAGGAGAAGGTGGGAGTAGCGAAAGATAATGGGAAAGAGAAGGAAGTAAAAGATCATATTGTTTCTTGGAAGAGTTAGAAAGAGCAAAAATAGATTTAAGATCTGAAAAAGATAAAGGTTGATTATTGAACAAGAGTTGAGAAATCCAGGTCAGCCCTTTGGAATGCCACGATTTCCAATAGAAAGCACGATTTTTTATGCGTAACAATTTATTATGCCAGATGGGTTGTTGAGAAAGTGAAACAAGCGAGGGATAGAAAGATGGTAAAAGGGGAGATAAGAGTTTATGTGTATGAGAAATGACTGAATAACGCAGAAAAGAGGTGTTAGCAGTGAAAGCAAGGGATTCTAGAAAGCCAAAGGGGGAAGTGAAGAATTTTTCCATGCGCAACCAAATCGGGGGATAGGTAGAGGAGTCAGAGGAGAGCCAATGAGAGGCTTATTTTAGAGAGAATGCATAATGATAAGATTTAAAATCAGGAAACTTAAGTCCGCCATTTGATTTGTCTTTTTTAAGAGTGGATAAAGCTATTCGAGAGGGTTTGCCCTTCCAAAGGAATTTTAATAAAATGCTATCAATTCTTTTAAAATAATAATCCGGGATATGGACAGGAATCATTGAAAGAGAATATAAAATATTGGGAGCAAGCATCATCTTAATGGAGTCCAATCTACCCCACCAGGAGAGAAAAAGAGGGTGCCATTTAGTAATTGAATCATTTAATTTCTTAGTGATATATTCAAAATTCTGTTTCAACGTGTCCGAAATAGATGAGGAAAACCATAAACCTAAATATTTTAATTTTGAGGGTTGCCAGGAAAAGCCAGTTTGAGCAAAATAGTGTTTAAGGCATAACATTTTAAGGGGCAGAACTTCAAACTTATCCCGATTTAGGCGGTATCCCGAAATTTTTGAGATCGCATCCACCTGAGAAAGGAAAGGGGAAAGTGAAGTATCTGGATTAGAACAATATAACAGAATATCGTCTGCATAAACAGACATTTTGACTTGATGGGAGCCTAGTTGGAAGCCCGTAATTTGAGCATCCTGCCTAAGTTTAGTAAGAAATGGCTCCAAAGCAACTACGAATAAGAGAGGGGATAAAGGACAACCCTGACGTACACCTCTAGAAAGAGAAAAATAATCAGAAACCTTACCATTAGCAAAAATAGATGCTTTGGGACCAGAATACAACAGAGAAATCAATGAGATCAATTTGGGAGGGAACCCTATCCATTTCAGAGCATGGAACATAACGTCCCAGCCTATCCTTTCAAAAGCTTTTTCAGCGTCTACAGCTATGGCAGCAAGCGGGTAATCTAGGGAAGAAGCCTTACTAAGAACATTAAAAAAGACTCTAGAATTGTCAGAAGATAAACGACCCTTTACGAAGCCCGACTGCTCTGGTCCAAGAAGCTCAGGCAAAACAGGGTCAATACGTAAGGCAAGAATCTTAGCAAAAATGTTGTAGTCTGTATTAACTAAAGATATAGGGCGATAGTTCTTACAGAAAGAAGGGTCTTTGCCTTCCTTAGGAATTAAGCAAATCATAGCATCTTGAAAAGTACCTAAAGATGATCTATTCTCAATAAAGAAAGTGAATAAAAGAAGAAGTTGGGGAAGAAGAAGCTTTGAAAAGTGATCATAAAATTCAATGGTAAACCCGTCGGGGCCAGGAGTTTTACCTCGACGTAAAACCGACACAGCATGAATAATTTCCGCCAATGTGACATCTGTCTGTAACGGGTCAAAATCAATATGTTGTAAAGGAGGAGGACTAATGGATTGAAAATAGGAAGACAGGTCCGAGGGAAGAGCTTGGGTTTCAGGAGTGTAAAGATTTTTATAAAAGGACACAAATTCAGACAAGATATCCTCGTCCTTGAGAAGAGTATCACCATTGGAATTAGTTAAAGAATCTATCCTAATTCGATCCCTACGAGCTTTAAGATAATTAGCCAGTAATTTCCCCATTTTGTTCTGACCTCCATAGTAACGAGCACTACTCTTCAATAGATATGAGGAGGCTGCCTCCGTGGAGAATTTATTAAAAGTAATCTTGGCAGTAATAAGATCTTTCAAGGAAGTTTCAGAGTAGGAATGATAGTAAGCATATTCAAATTTTTTTATTTGGGCAAGCAATTGAGCCGAACGTTTCTCAGAAATCTTTTTCTTCTGAGAAACAAAATTTATAATGAAACCTCTTGCAGTTGCCTTGAAGGAATCCCAAATCATAGCGGGAGAGGAATCAAGAGTTGTATTTATGGTGAAGAATTCTGAAGCGAAAGAACTGAATTGGCTAGAAAAAGTAGGATCCATGAGCAATGAATTATTAAATCGCCAACGTCTAGCAGACGAAGTGTAAGGAATTAGGTCAAAATCAACAGAAACCGGGGCGTGGTCTGAAATTAAAATGGAACCAATTTCAGAGTGTAGAACATGTTGCGTTAGAGATTTACTAAAAAAGAGATAGTCAATACGGGACTGTGATTTGTGTGGGGGGGAGAAGAAATTATACTCTCGTAAATCAGGGTGACACAATCTCCAAATATCGACTAGAGGTTTTTGGTGAATGGCAGAAGTAAATTGTGAGTGCATTTTATGATGTACAAATCTGACAGGGGAATTCCTATCCAAAATAGGATCATATATTTGATTACAATCACAACCAAAAATAATATAATCATCCTCAAGGGAGAGTAATTTATCAGAAATCTGCAACCAAAAGACATTGTCAACAGAAACTGGAGCATAGACATTAAAGAAAACTAATGGTATTTTATCAATAAGTAACTTAACAATAACCCAACGGCCATCAGAATCAATTTCTTGAGAGATAATAGAGACATTAAACTTTTTATGGGATAGAATGAGAACACCATTTTTCTTACCCAGAGCCGGAGAAGAAAACACATTACCAACCCAACTCTTCTTTAATTTGGTCGCTTCAGTATCAGACAAATGGGTTTCTTGAAGAAAAGCAACATCAGTTTTTAATCGAGCTAGGTGGGATAATACTCGTTGTCTCTTAATAGGATGATTTAATCCTTTAATATTCCATGTGGTAACTCTGAACTCAACTGTGTATGAATCAAATCATTAAACCATAAACATACAATGCGATAAACAGTTGTAAGAAGAAAATCAGTAGGTGACTGAAAACTAATAAACATATCAATAAAAAGGTAGGAGAGGAAAAAAATTATAACAGTAAAATTGATAAAGTCAATACGAAGAAAGAACAGTGAACAGAAAGTATGGATTTGTGAGCAGCTAGATAGAATGGAAATAGAAAAAAGGAGAGAGAATACAAAAGAAATAGAACAGAATAGTTGAAAGAAAAAGAATCCAATTACATTCGAAGAAGAAATAGAAATAGAAAGGATAAATAAAAGGAAGAAAAGCAGAGAGAAAAAGAAAATAGAAAGGATAGGTATACAAAAGGGGAACATACCTACATAGGGAGCAACCAAGCAGAGACAGGGAGGAGGGTGGAACCACATGGGGTGGACGACGCACCAGAGATCAGCAAAACGGAAGGCCGGGAAGACATCATAAAGCAGAAATAGGGAGCCTGTGACGACAAAATTGAATCAGCATTTGAATATTTGTACATAGAGACATTGATCGGGGAACTGAGGAACATGAAAAAACAAAATCTCAAAAGGAGAAGCATAACAAGAACATCTGCAAATAAGGAACAAACAGCAATATTACCCAACATTTGAAAGGAAGAAACAAAAATTTAGTCAGCCTGCGAGTGAAAAAACCATATTAAAAACTCAAAGAGCAGATGCCGAACCAGAGGAATCCATGGTGGCTGGCTTGCAAGAATTGATAAAACTTTGCAAACGCACAGGATCCTCATATGTGGTGGTTTTGTTATTATATGTAACTTTGAAGAGGCACGGATGGAAAAGACCATATCTGGCTCCGATTGAGCGTAAATCTTCACGCATGTTCAAAAAGGCTTTGCGTCTATTAGCAGTAGCTTTAGCATAGTCCTGCGCAAAGAATAGTGACGAGCCAGACCAAGTGACTTTAGGAGACACTCTAACCGCTGAGAGAACCTTCAACAGATCTGTGTACTCGAGAAAGTATATGATGACTCCTCTAGGTCGTTATGCGTGCATCAGATGAGCTGGAAGGCGACCAAGTCTATGTGCGCGTTGAATGTTAAGGATCGTTCCCTCCGGCATATGAAGCAGCTTAGGGAGGAATGACTTGAAAAACGTAAGAGAATCTGTCCCTTCAAGACCTTCTCCCAGGCCATAAATGCGTAGGTTGTTGCGCCTACTACGATTTTCCAAGTCCTCAACTTGCTTCTGAAGCGTAGAAACTTGAGAGTGTAAATGAGAAACAGTAACACAGGTTTCCTTAAAAGAGGATACATTATGCTCTACTGACGAGACCCTAGCCTCCAGTTGAGACCAATTGTCCGTTAGAACTTGTAGTTTGGTGTTTGTTTCTTCCATGAAAGGCCGAAGAGCTCTAATCTCCTCCAAGAGTAACTCCATTGATACCGGTGAAGTCAATTTAGGAGGCGATGGAGGATCTTTCTTTAGGCGTTTGGTGTTGGATTTTCCTGAAGCTGTGGGCGGGGGTTCAATTGTTGTATTTGAATTGAGAGTTAAAGAGTTTTCTAATTTAGAAAGTTCTGAAAAAATCTTTGAATATTTTATAAAAATACGTTTTGGTTTGAAGACAGAAGAATGTGGTGTCTTTGTTCTACCCATAAAACTCTATTAGCGCATTCCGAGCCCGTACTAGTGTGCTAGTACTCAGACACAACGAACAGGCACTAGGCGCAAAGAGCAATGACAAGGTGGAACAGGGAGAACTCCGTCCTTCAAAACACTAGTTCATGTCTCAGGTCTCCTTAGAAAGATAGCTGCCATATAGTTCAGGTTACATAATTGGCATAGAGCTAATAAATATAGAAGGGAGAAATAGCGTGCTGAGTGTGCCTTCTTTTGTTGTGTGTTTTCTCATTGCCGTGAGGAAACGCACACTCGCGCGATAAATTCGAAATGGTGGCCACTGCCGAAACGGCGCCGCTGAAGCATTCCCTTCAGAGAAAAGAAAGACGCATTACCGGCAAAGAGGTCCACGAGGGCTCCAAAGCACGCCCGAAATGTTCATACATCCATGGACGCTCTTTTTCCATTCGGCAGCCGTCATCCACTCTGGTGCCAAGCCACGCCCCCCTAATAAGCACCTTATTAGCTCCATTTGAACTGATGTACTGTTCTGCTGAGGCATGTGCAATACATCTGCAAAAGTATATGAATTGTAAGTGTGAGAACATAGGTGAATTATGCCTTCAAACATGAACAGCCCATTCACCCATCTCCTCCTTTCATCAGCTGGAGGGCTTAAGGCTATCATTCATACTGAATTTGTGGATGAAAGCATAATCAGGTTTACATGATCATGTTTTCATGCGATCTACTATTGACATGCAAGCTACCCTTCAGGGCTTCGGGGGCAATTGGCAGACCCTCTTGCACCCAGAGTGGACTCCAAATAATAATTCTTTGGTGGTTTAACAGTGCCTCCAGTGGTTGAATGCTATATCTCTCCTGAGTGGATTTAGTAAAGTACTCCTCTGGTAGTTGAATAGGCCATCAGTAGGTTGGATTTTGATATTACTGATTGGAGGCCATACACCCCATTGGACCAAACTAATACATATCAATGTCAGCTTCCATATTTGATACTGTCCACTTTAAAGGTGGTAAGTACATTAATATGGAATGATATATGTTCTCACACTCTCTGTGGCATTATACACACTGTGCTTCCACCATGTTAAGAACATGGTTTATAGCAGATGAAAACTAAAAAAGTTTCTGTTTAACCTCTAGTATTTGGATCTCCGCTGAATGCTGGGTCTCCCTAATGGAGTTTCACGGCACAAGCTTCTCACATCCCTCATTGACTACAGGCTCCACACATACTGAAACTCCGCATCACAGCTTCACCACTCATCAGATCCAATGCATTGCTTCACCTGCGCCTCGCATCCTTGGCACTAGACTTGACATTGCAAGTGTTGACAACAGGATCCTCAAAGTCAAAGGATCAGGACTGTGCACTACAGCCTTGCCGCATCTCGGAACCGACGCATCACCTCGACTGTGCGACGTATATTGACGTGGACCTATGCAACACTACGCAACCAGGAATTAAGGTTCAGCGGGATAACTTGGTCATAAGACCCAGCCTGCGGTCCATCACGGTTGATCTGAACTTGTGACTTTGTCCTGATCAGTGAGCGACCAGATATACACAATAGCGCTGTGTGCATCCCGGCGGTATCTTTCACTATAAACTTTTAAACCCAATCTTCGGTTTTATTAATTATGCTTTTGTTGTTTTTGTCTTGTGTTATTTATTAAAGTCACATCTAACTTTCTAACTTGGTGTGGGATCTTTTTGTGTGATGTTTCCACTAATTTACTGTTTGAAGTGTTGCACTCTACTAACTGCCTCTAAAGTTAAGCCTGACTGCACTGTGCCAAGCTACCAGAAGGTGAGCACAGGTTAGTTTAGGGTTTGCCTACCCTTACCCTGACAAGGATTGTAGTTGCTGCTTGACCAGGGCTTACACCCCTGTCAATAAACAGTCCAATTTCTAAAAGGGATCTAATCCCATTCATAAAGTTCAAGCTTCAAGATACCATTGTAGGGTTCATATCCAATCCTAACAGTTTACATTTTAAGTGACATTTAATCAACTCATTTATATGGGATATTGACTTGTGTGAGTTTTTTGTGATTAATCCAATACTACTTGCATTTTCCAATTAATGGACTTTTGGTTTAAGAATAGAAATAAACCACCATTATTTTTGTTAACTATTAGATAGATTTTATATGTGGTCTAGTCATCAGTCTTGCACCATGCACCGGCTCTTTGAATTTCATGATAGTGTTTAAATGGTTTTCCTTCTCTTGCATTGTTAGGTTCATGACTTTTGTTTTCTACCAGTTACTCTGCCAGTAGGTCCAGACAATCTCATGCTTACCACCACTAGAAAAGTTGCTTTGCTGCACCTTGTATTAAACCCATGATGTGTGTATATTTCTTGCATTTTTCAGATCTTATTATGGGTTGAGCTTAATCTTGATTTAGCTACTTATAGTTTCTACATAATTCATGAGGGACTATTGTTTTTGCTGAATACAAATATAAGTAAATTTAACTACCTCACTTCCAGTTTGGACCCAGCCATATGCAAATCAGCCTTGACCCTACTCCCCATGGGAAAAGTCCAGCCCAAACTGCCAAGCCAGATCCTTCTTGGTCCATAAACAAGCATCCTGGAACTGGTTGCGGGGTATCAACCCTCATCAGCCAGGCTAGCTTGAATCCAATGACATAGCGAGCAAGGGAACAACGTCTAGGTATACCCTACCCACTTAGAGCAACAAGTGCAAAAAGAACAGATGATGGAGGGAATAGTGAACAAATCAAACATTCACCCCAAGTCACAGATCTGGGTTAAATCCATCATTGTTTTGCTTGCCTCGCCATTCTAGTTAGGACCCAGCCATATACAAATCAGTCTTGACCCTGATCCCCATTGGAACTGTTCTGCCCAAACTGCCAGGCCAGGACCTCCCTGCACCAGAAACAAGCATCCTGGGACTGTGGCACCAGCCCTTTTCTCATACCTGACGATACGGAGCCATCACAGCATTGACCAACACTGATTCTGGCACCGACCGGCTCATTTGTCTTATATTGTTCCCTGAGCCTTTTCGAGACAGGCCAGGCTTGGGAAAAGAATGAGAGGGGTCACTGGAGCCTTTAGAATACCAGCAGTATGAAGAAGTCATGGACTGGTATGAAGAAGGGATCACTGACATAACATCGATGTACAAAATATCGCTAAAAAAATATAGACAACAAAAATATCGACACCTATATGTAAAAAGGTAAGCACAAAAATATTGAATACAAAATATTGATGTAAAAAATATAGATGTAAAAAGTATCGATTTAAATATATATAAAATAAAATAATATATATTTAATAGATTAAACATTAATTTCAACAAAATAAAGTACATTTAATATACATTTTTACAAAATATCACAAATAATAAACTATTTTCTTAAATTTATTTTAAAAGTTTTAAATTATATAAATATACATATAAATAATTTAAAATATAAAAAAAAATTCTAGTATAAATTAAAACATTAAACTATAAAAAATATTTAAACATAAATTGCCTTATACAATAAATGCAACAGTAGGGAAAGTGTTGGATAGCAAAATAATTCAATTTACTATTCCAACGCCAGTGAGTGCAACAGTAGGGAAAGTGTTGGATAGCAGAGGGGTAAACATGACTATTCCGACTCTAGTAAGAGCAACAGTAGGGAAAGTGTTGGATAGTGGAGGAGTAAAAATTACTATTCCCACACCACTGAGTGCAACAATAAGATAAGTGTTAGATAGCAGAGAGGTAAACATTACTATTCCCACTCCAGTGAGGGCAACAGTAGGGAAAATGCTGGATAGCGGAAGGGCAAAATTTACTATTCCCACTCCAGTGAGTGCAACAGTAGGGAAAATGTTGGATAGTGGAGGGTTAAAATTAGTATTCCCACTCCACTGAATGCAACAGTAGGATAAGTGCTGGATAGTGGAGGGGTAAAAAAATGTATTCCTACTCCAGTGAGTGCAACAGTAGGGAAAGTGTTATATAGAGAAGTGGTAAAAATTACTATTCCCACTCGAGAGAGTGCAACAGTAGGGAAAGTGTTGGATAGCGGAGAGGTCAAAATTACTATTCCCACTCCAGTGAGTGCAACATTAGGGAAAGTGCGCCGTACCCCCAGCCCCGTATGTACGCGCCGTACCCCCAGCCCCGTATGTATGCGCCGTAAGTGCTGGGGGTACGGTGCGTACATACGGGGCTGGGGGTACGGCGCCTACATACGGGGCTGGGGTGGGGGTACGGCGCGTACATACGGGGCTGGGGTGGGGGTACGGCGCGTACATACGGGGCTGGGGTGGGGGTATGGCGCGTACATACGGGGCTGGGGGTACGGCGCATACATACGGGGCTGGGGGTACGGCGCATACATACGGGGCTGGGGGATATGGCGCGTACATACAGGGCTGGGGTGGGGGTATGGCATGTACATACGGGGCTGGGGGTACGGCGCGTACATACGGGGCTGAGGTGGGGGTACGGCGCGTACATACGGGGCTGGGGGTATGGCGCGTACATATGCGGGTGGGGGTACGGTCTGTACATACAGGGGGGTGGGGGGTACGGTCCGTACATACGGGGGTGGGGGGTACGGTCCGTACTTATGCAATGTTGGGGTACGCACCGTACATGATGACACGTACGATGTGGGTGATGGCATGTACATCGCGTAGTGGGTCCCCTTTTCCTCGTGCATCGCGGCGTACTTAGCTTTTCTGGCACTTTTTGGCTCCCGTAAAAATATAGCCGTACGGAGTGCTGTGGGTACGAATCGTACTTGCTTGTCCGTAAAAGGCTGCCTGACTCCGTGCGTACGTCGCGTACGCGCTGTCCCGGATTGGAATTGTGGGTATTTTTTCGCCGCACGTAGTTTTTTACGATTTGTACATAAATGGTATTTCAAGGGAAGTTCATGTCCCCATTTTTGCAGTTTTCCCTCCCTGGATTTTATGTGGTGGAAATTGATTGATTTGCTTTTTTATCTCTATATTTGCATTTTGTTGAGTGATAAAAGTGATTTAGACTTTGGCAGTCCAGCGATGGCAACATGCCATCTGAGTTAGGACAGCCAAAGCTGTTGTGCACCTTTTTGCCGGATTAGGAGTTCAATCCTGATCTAGTGGCCATTCAATCCTGATCTAGTGGCCAGTGCTGCGGGGCTCTGACGGTGGTTGCTGTTATGCTTAGAGAAGAGCCTAACATTCACACAGCCGCTGTCATAGCGCCAACTGCAACTTCCTGCAAGGTGTGGCATGCATGCCACACCTTTCAGGAACTAGGGGTGCAAATCCAGGGGGGTACTGCATGCAGCCCTAGGCCCAGAAGTGGCAGTGGACCTTATTACGGCCCCCTTTGTTGCCTCTACGCCACACTTTTCATGGCAGACTCACCACCATGAATGGGGTGATGGAAAGCCAACTTGTAATATTACAGCTCCCTGACCGCTGCATGACCACCTTGGGATCTTGGATCCCCGGCGGACGCAGTGGTCCTGTGACGGTCCGACTGCCACACCTGTAATACTGCAGGCAGACTCACAGTGTGGCAGTGGTTGAACCACCATCACGAGTACCGCCGTACTCGTGATCGGACCCCTAGTTAGTGATATTGCCTGGTGATATTTTACAGTAATGTTCTGGCTATTTTTTCAGTTAAAGCAGGCCTTGGTTATTAGTAAATAATCAAACTTTGGGGCTTATTTACAAGCCCCTTGCGCCACCGGTACATCACTTTTTCCCATGTTAATAGTGACGCACCGGCACCGCAAGGGGCTTGTAAATAATCCCCTTTGCTTGCTATCTTTTAATGCATTTGTTTAGTTTGTTTGGATATTTTTGGCTGGAAAAGTGTTTATTCTAGTGTTAACTATTGGTAGCTTCACTCTTAAAAGGAGCTGTGCCACCTTTCCACTGAATTGTTAGTTTTTGCTTCTTGATCGAAAAGGCTATCATAGAAATGTTTCCATATAGGTACCGATTCCGATCCGGTAAAAAGGCCCTACGAATCGTCGTACGGAGCGTTTTCTTCGTACAACTCGTACCCGGTAAACTGTCCGTACAACCTAGGAAGTACGATTCGTACAGAAAGCCTATTTCCGTACGAATCATACAAAAGACCGTACGGGTAAAAAAACCTACGAATCAGATCCGGGACAGCCTGTACGTGCCGTCCGTACATATGTAAGCAGCGTTTTACGGCCCAGCAAGTACGATCCGTCCCTACGGCACTCCGTACGGCTCTTTTTTTACGGGAGCCAAAAACAGCAATAAAAGCTGAGTCCCCAGGGGTACGAGTCGTACAGACCCCCCACCCCCCGTATGTACGCACTGTACCCCCACCACCCCCCGTATGTACGCACCGTACCCCCACCCCCGTATGTACACACCGTACCCCCACCACCCCCCGTATGTACGTACCGTACCCCCAGCGCAAACAACTTTTCCCGGGCTACGAGTCGTACAAACTTCGCCTCGTAGCGGGTAGAGTCATTCCCCGTGTACGGGCCGTTTTCCGTACGATTCGTAAATTGGATAGCCGGTCCAGATCGTACTTGTACGCTCGGACTGTCTTTTTACGAATCGTACGGAAAAGTGTCCGGGTACGTCTCGTACAACTTTTCCCGCTACGATTCGTACGGAGCGGGCCGATCCGTATGTACTTTTTCCCGTACGAATCGTACTTCGCGGGTCGGACGTGACTTGTACGATTCGTACGGAAAAACATCCGGATACGAGTCGTACGGAAATTATTTTTAACGGATCGGAATCGTCACCATAATGTTAAATCTGGGTGCATGCCTGCGTCCTGATCAATGCCGGCAACCAAACAAAGGAGGCGATTATGATGGCGGGCAGACCTAAGTCCGCCCACCATTGTTGTGGTGCATGGGACCGGCCTCCGGTAAGGTGGTGGTCCCACTAAGCACATTATGATGCGCCCGACACTTTGGTGGGCGCATCCAGGGCCCTTAACATTGCGGACGGTGCTGCTGGCTGTAGCACCGTTCGCAATGTGAAAATGACACGTAGTGCATTTCCCTGCTCTATGTGGCAGGCACAGCATGGTGCTTGCCACTTTTTGCAGAGAAATGCAGGGGGGTACCATGGGAACCCCCCCAGGGCACCACCCCCCTCCCCACACACAGAGGGGCCCGCAACGGGCTCCCAAATCCATTCTCCGCCAGCGTTTCTATGGCGGTTTCCCCACTATGGAAAGGCTGGCTGAAGCCAGCATTGGGATCTGGCAGACGGTGCCTTCTAGGCACCGCCACCATTCACCACCATCTGTCCACTCAGCCAGGCTTTTGTAATGATTGCCTGTGGCGGGTGCGTGGCAGGCGGTCTTTGCGCCCGCCACGCTTGTGGAACAATTCCCCATGCCATCGTAATGTGGTGGGGGAAATTGCCAGTCAGATGGCGGAAGGCCCGTCACCGCACGGCTGTGCTGGCGGGCCTTCCGCCATCATAATCAGCCCCCAAGTTCCTTCAAAATAGTCCATTAGTGATGAGAGTTTGTTTTCATGTTTTTAGTAGCATGGGGATTCTATTAACAGGATACAGTGGTTGGTTTCTTCAGTGACAGGGACATAGCATAATGCAATACTTTTTTTTGCTTCATGTGCATATTCTGCATTTGTGGTATTTGTTGTACTAGGTGTTGTTTTTTGTAAGTGCCTCCATATACTCTCATTAAAATGCTAGGTGCACCCGTGCATTACTGTGTGTGTTCACTGTTGTGGGAAAATTCACTATGTTTTGGCACAATGTCGCGTAGCATACTACCATATCTAAAAAGATATAGTGCTGTTTTTCTCTTCCCCATTCTGTCGAGCATATATTTTGTACTTGGAAGGGACCCGTCCAATCCAAAAGCTATGCTTTAATACTTTTCCTGCTTTTTATGTATGCTGCACAGTGCAGGATATATGCAAAGCTGGATAAATGTGGAGAATTTTAAAACTTGCTCCACTGTTATGCCTGCCATGAGGAGATGTCTTTTTGGTGAAGAGCCCTGTCTACAAATGTTAGTAAATCGGGATTATCATCAAAACCCATGAATAGTTGCATGGGGTTGTCCATGTACCACCCATGGTACATGCGCCCTGATGCAAAGTAGTTCAAAGTAGAGCATAGTGCTACTTTGCATTTATCTAGGCAACTCTCCAATGCAAATCATGACCTGTATTGTAAAGAAAACCTAACCACTTCATTTTGGCCTGGTTTGTCTCCCATTTTCGATTAAACTCTGGAGCAAAATGACAGTAAATCTGGGCCTTAGATTGTTGAAATCATTGCTTTTTCGAAATTTATACTTATTTTTTGAGGGAGCAGAACTAATATTTTTCTAAGCATTCGGAGTAGGCCCCATTAACTTGCCGAATGTTTTCTTCCTTGAGAGTCCTTCAAAAGAGTGTTGTCAAGCCAAACCCCCAAGCTCGTTATAGGAGTTTTGAGGAGGGGTTGTCTCCTAGACAGTCTTTCCAGGCAGACAGGGACTGAATGTTAGGTTTGTTGCCCAACAGCATAATCTCTGTTTTATCCCCATTGAGTTTAAGGCAGCACCTGGCCTTCCACTTGGCCACTTCTCTCAAGTAGGGTGCATGTTGCTGGGATTTTGAACACTGCTCTGGTGGGAAGGACAGTACTATTTGGGTATTGTCTGCATATGAGAAAATTGACAACCCAAATGCTTGTACAATCTCAGCTAGAGGATGCATAAAGAGATTGAAAAGAGTGGGGCTGAGTGCAGATCCCTAGGGCACTCTGCATTTCAATGGAACGTAATTTCTAGCACTTGAAAGGTCCTGTCCCCAAGAAATGATGTAAGCCATTGTAATGCACTGTTTCTTACTCCCACATTGATAATTCTCTGAATGAGAATTCCGTGGTCTATGGTATAAAATGCAGCACTAAGGTCTAGAAGTATAACTGCAGCAGAGTCTTCTTGGTCAAGGAGCATCTTAAATTCTTCAACTACCACAAGAACTTTCGATTATGTCCTATGCTGTGGCCTAAACCCTATCTGGGTGGGATTCAGAATTTTATTGAATTCTAGAACTAGGAAAAGGCATTGATTTACATGCTTCTCCAAAAGCTTGCCCACTCCTGTGTGTTGCATTGTGTGAGGATTAGTAAGTTATTGTTAGTAGCAAAGACTGTGGGCCCGATTCACAGAACTAACTTAAGACAAAATCCTAAACTTACTACCATTTTGGTATTCACAGAAGGCACTTACTCATTTTGGTATTCACAGAGGGCACTTACTCATTTCGGTATTCACAGAAGTTAGGAGTCCTAACTTTAGGACTCCTAAATGCCTTCTGTGAATACCGAAAGTCTCAAAATTAGGATTTTTCTCAGTTTAGTAGTAGTATAGTTAGGACTCCTAACTTTAGGACTCCTAAATGCCTTCTGTGAATATCGAAATTCTTAAAATTAGGATTTTTCTCAATTTAGTAGTCCTAAATTTAGGACTCCTAACTTTAGGACTCCTAAATGCCTTCTGTGAATACCAAAAGTCTTAAAATTAGGATTTTTCTCAATTTAGTAGTCCTAAATCTAAATTTAGGACTACTAAATTGAGAAAAATCCTAATTTTAAGACTTTCGGTATTCACAGAAGGCATTTAGGAGTCCTAAAGTTAGGACTCCTAACTTCTGTGAATACCGAAATGAGTAAGTGCCTTCTGTGAATACCAAAATGAGTAAGTGCCTTCTGTGAATACCAAAATGGTAGTAAGTTTAGGATTTTGTCTTAAGTTCGTTCTGTGAATCGGGCCCTAAGATTCTTTTTTGTTATTTTCATTGTCAAGCAGTAAGACATCTTGGTTAGTGTATGTTATTGTGAAATTTGGCAGTATTTCTATTCCTTCGTATGTTGTAGGTAAGCTGGATGTTTTCCTAACAATCATCCCTCTTATTGTTATAAGTCTTTTTAGATTTACTGTGGGTGGGAGAGGCCCAGCAAGTTCTTTATCACCTCGGGTAATTATATTTTTAGCATGGCTCCTGTAATCTACTGTGAACTTGTGCTTGCTTCTCGTATGTCCTTTAGGATGTTCTTAACTTGAATTTCAGTCATGGTTGGAGGGTGCTTATGTTGTCTTACACTTTTAACAGTATCTTCGTAAGTTGTGGCCCTACAATTCCAAGTATTAAAGTAATAATTTGTGAATTCCCAATATGTTCTTTCATTATAAGTGTTTTTTTTCCTATAGGTGTGTCCCATATAACTTAACTGTAATTTCACCTTAAAATGTGATATAAGTTGCAGCTTTTGACATCTTATATTTTACTTTAGTACTTAGGGGGTCATTACAATGGCGGGCGGACTTGAGTCCGCCCACCATCGTTGCGGTGGTTGCGACCGCCCACCAGTCATGCGGCGATCCCGCCAATCAAATTATGATGCACCTGCCAGTATTGGGGGCACATTTCGAGGCTTTAACATTGCGGGCGGTGCTGCTGGCAACAGCACCGTTCGCACTGTTAAAATGAGATGCAGTGCATTTCCTTACACTTTGTGGCAGGCACCACGCCTGACACTTAGAGCAGGGAAATGTTGGGGGTTACCATGGGTACCCCCAGTGCACCCCCCAACACAGAGGGGGCCCGCAATGGGCCCCTGAATCCAATTTCCACCAGCCTTTCAATGGCGGTTTCCCCGCCATGGAAATGCTGGCTGAAGCCAGCATTGTAATCTGGCAGACGGTGCCTGCTAGGCACCGCCACCATTTTACAGTTCCTGTCCGCTCCGCCAGGCAATTGTAACGATTGCCTGTGGCGGAAACATGGCGGGTGGTCTTTGAGCCCGCCACGCTTGAGGAACAATTCCCCCTGCCATCGTAATGTGGCGGGGAAAATTGGCAGTCAGATGGTGGCGGGCCCGCCACTGCACGGCTCGCGGTGGCGGGCCTTCCGCCATCGTAATCGGGCCCTTAGTTTTTGGAGTTTTCTCTTTTTTTCGGGTTGGTAGGTTTTGTGCTTGTTGAAGGGTTGTTCTAATTTTTCGGCTAATCTTTTCTTAATTTAATGTCAAGCAGGAATTTTTTTTCGTTAGTGACGGTTAATTTCATTTTATATATGCTTTTATTAAATATTTTTACATTTTTAAAAAAGGTTTGCCATTATTTAATCTTAAACATTGTGCATTACTTTTATTTTTATTTATTACACTTGCATTTTGTTTTGTCTTTGTTGTAATATGAATATTCATTAATTTTGTGCCTTGGCCTTCTTTCTGTGCTGTTTCTTTGCAGTCTTTGTACCTGTGTTTTGGAGATACCATTTTTAAATATCTGCTTACTTTTCTGTCTCTAGCTTCACCTTCTCATCTGCAGACCCCACTTGGGATAGAGAACTAACCCTAGCCTACCCACAAAGGCAAACCAGTAGGAGAATAGCACCACTATGGCTAACAAGGTGATGTGTCCCATCTTGCTTTCCAGGTCAGGCTTCGGTCCACGAGAGCGGTCCCATGCTGCCCCAAAGGCATGTAACCAGCGGCAGCTGTCAGTGTTGGGAACCAGGCCCCTATCCAGTCACTGACAGGTGGAAGGTCCAGTCTTATGCCTGTAGTAGGCCTCACTTCCAGCCTTGCGGCTGGCACAGAGTAACCCACTTCTGTGATACCTTTGAACGCGAGGTCTTAGGTTTTTGAGAGTGGGGGCCTAAAACTTTGTGTTGCACACATGGGAAGGTACCAGGTAAACCAGTACTTCTAGTATGGACACCAAAATCCAACAACAAGGATTTTAACTACATCAATTTTAATATACACGGTAGATATGGGCCATCCACCCAAAAAGTGATAACTGTCCTGTCCACCCAATAGAGAGTGTTTCGCTGCCAATGGGACATACACAGCTTTTTGGCAGATATCCTTCATCTTCCAAACTATAAAACTGGCCCTTACTCTCCAAAGAACCCTTGTTAAGGGGTTTGAAGTATACACATTTCAATTACAGGGCACATAATTGTCCTATATAGTTAGTTTTCCTCACTAGCTCTGGGGTAGGTCATTTGTATGCATGCTTTGTTCCCTGGATTTTGTATCCATTGTTAGGGTCCTTCAAGCTTCTTGATTGAACACTGATTCTCCATTAACCATGGCCAATATGGTAGGCACAAAGATTACCTCAAACTTTGGCAGCTATTCAAATGTGTTTTCACTTTCACAGGGATATGCTATCAGCCGAAGATTGTTTAGGGTCAACAAAGTGAGAGGAGTTGGCCTAACAGCTAGGGCGGTTGACCTTGAATCTGGGGAACTGGGTTCGAGTCTCGGAAATGATGCTGAACATCCTGTGATTCTGGGCAAATCACTTATCTCCCTGTGCCTAACAAAAATGAATGTGTCCTCATGTAACGCAACTGGTGCTATGTAAAGCCTCTGATACCCAATAACTTCGGGTCATGTTTGTGCTATATAAAATTCTTTAAAAAAAAAAAGCAGTTTGGCAAATCTGGATTGGTCATAGTCTAATAAATCTAGGCACCATGGGAGGTCAGCGCTCCTTGGCATATATTAGCTTTAGAACTACCCTTGTTATTTGAGTAACAGATGGAGTGATCAAGGGATCCACAACGGATTTAATTTGCCAATAACAGTTTTACTGTACTACCAGTGTGCACTTAAACATGCATAGCTTTAACTTTCAGCCAAGCATATTCTACTTGCAGGATCGACCATACGAATGCAACAATTGAGTGGGTTCCGTGGTTGAGCCACATGCATGTTGTTCACTGAAGTTTGCAATCTGAGTCCACAAACAGTAGGCATGATACATACATAGGAGTCGTGGTCCCATCCTGCCCCTCAACAGAGGAATAGACTGAATCCAAGGCTGAGAGATGCATTGGTATCCTAATTTCTCATCACTGGAGAGGCAGGAACACTCCAAGGTATGGTTGCTTTGAGCTATTGGAGAAATGCACTGAGGGCAGATCGACAACAGGCCTGCATGCAGGATTGCTGCATGGATATTCGTATTTAGCATCACTCTGCTGGGATCACTGAATTAGATGTTAGGCTTCTTGGATTCTCAGGATGTCCCAGAGGGCCTATCTAAGGTACGCCTGCTCAGTTGGATGGTGAGAAGTGGAAGCTTTACTATGTAGCAACTAGCCAATAAGTCAATTCTTGAGAGAAGCGCATCCGCCCAATCACAGTTCCGTCTAGGCTGCTCGCATGCGCAGCTTCCTTCTCCCTGCCGTGCACGGAGGGATCTGGAGCGTCCAGGCAGACAGGGACTGAATGTTAGGTTTGTTGCCCAACAGCATAATCTCTGTTTTATCCCCATTGAGTTTAAGGCAGCACCTGGCCTTCCACTTGGCCACTTCTCTCAAGTAGGGTGCATGTTGCTGGGATTTTGAACACTGCTCTGGTGGGAAGGACAGTACTATTTGGGTATTGTCTGCATATGAGAAAATTGACAACCCAAATGCTTGTACAATCTCAGCTAGAGGATGCATAAAGAGATTGAAAAGAGTGGGGCTGAGTGCAGATCCCTAGGGCACTCTGCATTTCAATGGAACGTAATTTCTAGCACTTGAAAGGTCCTGTCCCCAAGAAATGATGTAAGCCATTGTAATGCACTGTTTCTTACTCCCACATTGATAATTCTCTGAATGAGAATTCCGTGGTCTATGGTATAAAATGCAGCACTAAGGTCTAGAAGTATAACTGCAGCAGAGTCTTCTTGGTCAAGGAGCATCTTAAATTCTTCAACTACCACAAGAACTTTCGATTATGTCCTATGCTGTGGCCTAAACCCTATCTGGGTGGGATTCAGAATTTTATTGAATTCTAGAACTAGGAAAAGGCATTGATTTACATGCTTCTCCAAAAGCTTGCCCACTCCTGTGTGTTGCATTGTGTGAGGATTAGTAAGTTATTGTTAGTAGCAAAGACTGTGGGCCCGATTCACAGAACTAACTTAAGACAAAATCCTAAACTTACTACCATTTTGGTATTCACAGAAGGCACTTACTCATTTTGGTATTCACAGAGGGCACTTACTCATTTCGGTATTCACAGAAGTTAGGAGTCCTAACTTTAGGACTCCTAAATGCCTTCTGTGAATACCGAAAGTCTTAAAATTAGGATTTTTCTCAGTTTAGTAGTAGTATAGTTAGGACTCCTAACTTTAGGACTCCTAAATGCCTTCTGTGAATATCGAAATTCTTAAAATTAGGATTTTTCTCAATTTAGTAGTCCTAAATTTAGGACTCCTAACTTTAGGACTCCTAAATGCCTTCTGTGAATACCAAAAGTCTTAAAATTAGGATTTTTCTCAATTTAGTAGTCCTAAGTCTAAATTTAGGACTACTAAATTGAGAAAAATCCTAATTTTAAGACTTTCGGTATTCACAGAAGGCATTTAGGAGTCCTAAAGTTAGGACTCCTAACTTCTGTGAATACCGAAATGAGTAAGTGCCTTCTGTGAATACCAAAATGAGTAAGTGCCTTCTGTGAATACCAAAATGGTAGTAAGTTTAGGATTTTGTCTTAAGTTCGTTCTGTGAATCGGGCCCTAAGATTCTTTTTTGTTATTTTCATTGTCAAGCAGTAAGACATCTTGGTTAGTGTATGTTATTGTGAAATTTGGCAGTATTTCTATTCCTTCGTATGTTCTAGGTAAGCTGGATGTTTTCCTAACAATCATCCCTCTTATTGTTATAAGTCTTTTTAGATTTACTGTGGGTGGGAGAGGCCCAGCAAGTTCTTTATCACCTCGGGTAATTATATTTTTAGCATGGCTCCTGTAATCTACTGTGAACTTGTGCTTGCTTCTCGTATGTCCTTTAGGATGTTCTTAACTTGAATTTCAGTCATGGTTGGAGGGTGCTTATGTTGTCTTACACTTTTAACAGTATCTTCGTAAGTTGTGGCCCTACAATTCCAAATATTAAAGTAATAATTTGTGAATTCCCAATATGTTCTTTCATTATAAGTGTTTTCTTTCCTATAGGTGTATCCCATATAACTTAACTGTAATTTCACCTTAAAATGTGATATAAGTTGCAGCTTTTGACATCTTATATTTTACTTTAGTACTTAGGGGGTCATTACAATGGCGGGCGGACTTGAGTCCGCCCACCATCGTTGCGGTGGTTGCGACCGCCCACCAGTCATGCGGCGATCCCGCCAATCAAATTATGATGCACCTGCCAGTATTGGGGGCACATTTCGAGGCTTTAACATTGCGGGCGGTGCTGCTGGCAACAGCACCGTTCGCACTGTTAAAATGAGATGCAGTGCATTTCCTTACACTTTGTGGCAGGCACCACGCCTGACACTTAGAGCAGGGAAATGTTGGGGGTTACCATGGGTACCCCAGTGCACCCCCCAACACAGAGGGGGCCCGCAATGGGCCCCTGAATCCAATTTCCACCAGCCTTTCAATGGCGGTTTCCCCGCCATGGAAATGCTGGCTGAAGCCAGCATTGTAATCTGGCAGACGGTGCCTGCTAGGCACCGCCACCATTTTACAGTTCCTGTCCGCTCCGCCAGGCAATTGTAACGATTGCCTGTGGCGGAAACATGGCGGGTGGTCTTTGAGCCCGCCACGCTTGAGGAACAATTCCCCCTGCCATCGTAATGTGGCGGGGAAAATTGGCAGTCAGATGGTGGCGGGCCCGCCACTGCACGGCTCGCGGTGGCGGGCCTTCCGCCATCGTAATCGGGCCCTTAGTTTTTGGAGTTTTCTCTTTTTTTCGGGTTGGTAGGTTTTGTGCTTGTTGAAGGGTTGTTCTAATTTTTCGGCTAATCTTTTCTTAATTTAATGTCAAGCAGGAATTTTTTTTCGTTAGTGACGGTTAATTTCATTTTATATATGCTTTTATTAAATATTTTTACATTTTTAAAAAAGGTTTGCCATTATTTAATCTTAAACATTGTGCATTACTTTTATTTTTATTTATTACACTTGCATTTTGTTTTGTCTTTGTTGTAATATGAATATTCATTAATTTTGTGCCTTGGCCTTCTTTCTGTGCTGTTTCTTTGCAGTCTTTGTACCTGTGTTTTGGAGATACCATTTTTAAATATCTGCTTACTTTTCTGTCTCTAGCTTCACCTTCTCATCTGCAGACCCCACTTGGGATAGAGAACTAACCCTAGCCTACCCACAAAGGCAAACCAGTAGGAGAATAGCACCACCATGGCTAACAAGGTGATGTGTCCCATCTTGCTTTCCAGGTCAGGCTTCGGTCCACGAGAGCGGTCCCATGCTGCCCCAAAGGCAAGTAACCAGCGGCAGCTGTCAGTGTTGGGAACCAGGCCCCTATCCAGTCACTGACAGGTGGAAGGTCCAGTCTTATGCCTGTAGTAGGCCTCACTTCCAGCCTTGCGGCTGGCACAGAGTAACCCACTTCTGTGATACCTTTGAACGCGAGGTCTTAGGTTTTTGAGAGTGGGGGCCTAAAACTTTGTGTTGCACACATGGGAAGGTACCAGGTAAACCAGTACTTCTAGTATGGACACCAAAATCCAACAACAAGGATTTTAACTACATCAATTTTAATATACACGGTAGATATGGGCCATCCACCCAAAAAGTGATAACTGTCCTGTCCACCCAATAGAGAGTGTTTCGCTGCCAATGGGACATACACAGCTTTTTGGCAGATATCCTTCATCTTCCAAACTATAAAACTGGCCCTTACTCTCCAAAGAACCCTTGTTAAGGGGTTTGAAGTATACACATTTCAATTACAGGGCACATAATTGTCCTATATAGTTAGTTTTCCTCACTAGCTCTGGGGTAGGTCATTTGTATGCATGCTTTGTTCCCTGGATTTTGTATCCATTGTTAAGGTCCTTCAAGCTTCTTGATTGAACACTGATTCTCCATTAACCATGGCCAATATGGTAGGCACAAAGATTACCTCAAACTTTGGCAGCTATTCAAATGTGTTTTCACTTTCACAGGGATATGCTATCAGCCGAAGATTGTTTAGGGTCAACAAAGTGAGAGGAGTTGGCCTAACAGCTAGGGCGGTTGACCTTGAATCTGGGGAACTGGGTTCGAGTCTCGGAAATGATGCTGAACATCCTGTGATTCTGGGCAAATCACTTATCTCCCTGTGCCTAACAAAAATGAATGTGTCCTCATGTAACGCAACTGGTGCTATGTAAAGCCTCTGATACCCAATAACTTCGGGTCATGTTTGTGCTATATAAAATTCTTTAAAAAAAAAAAGCAGTTTGGCAAATCTGGATTGGTCATAGTCTAATAAATCTAGGCATCATGGGAGGTCAGCGCTCCTTGGCATATATTAGCTTTAGAACTACCCTTGTTATTTGAGTAACAGATGGAGTGATCAAGGGATCCACAACGGATTTAATTTGCCAATAACAGTTGTACTGTACTACCAGTGTGCACTTAAACATGCATAGCTTTAACTTTCAGCCAAGCATATTCTACTTGCAGGATCGACCATACGAATGCAACAATTGAGTGGGTTCCGTGGTTGAGCCACATGCATGTTGTTCACTGAAGTTTGCAATCTGAGTCCACAAACAGTAGGCATGATACATACATAGGAGTCGTGGTCCCATCCTGCCCCTCAACAGAGGAATAGACTGAATCCAAGGCTGAGAGATGCATTGGTATCCTAATTTCTCATCACTGGAGAGGCAGGAACACTCCAAGGTATGGTTGCTTTGAGCTATTGGAGAAATGCACTGAGGGCAGATCGACAACAGGCCTGCATGCAGGATTGCTGCATGGATATTCGTATTTAGCATCACTCTGCTGGGATCACTGAATTAGATGTTAGGCTTCTTGGATTCTCAGGATGTCCCAGAGGGCCTATCTAAGGTACGCCTGCTCAGTTGGATGGTGAGAAGTGGAAGCTTTACTATGTAGCAACTAGCCAATAAGTCAATTCTTGAGAGAAGCGCATCCGCCCAATCACAGTTCCGTCTAGGCTGCTCGCATGCGCAGCTTCCTTCTCCCTGCCGTGCACGGAGGGATCTGGAGCGTGGAGGCATACACGCATCTGAAAGGTGATAATGAAAGCTTCCCTTATCGGTGTGCCTTGACTTTTAAGCACTTTTCTTTTTTAACAGATCTACTTCCCTTCTTTCCAGTTTTGGATCCAATGCAGTATGCCTTGTTTCAAGAACTGTGCAGGACAAAAAGAGCTCTACAAAATTTCAATATAAATTTAAACATTTAAAAAAAGCCTTTCTGTGGCTTCTTGGAAATAGTGACATTTGTCCTGAAAGCATTTTCTCAGAAACGAAGAACAAGATACACCCTTGAGTCCTGCTCGTGTCAAAATAAGCAGATGGGTTGTTAGCACATTGAACTTCCTTTCTGCAAAGAAGCCTTGTTGATGTATTTGCTTTTTATGTTTTATTTCGCATCACTTGCACAGTTTCAATATATTATCAAAGATAGATCGGTGGCTGGTGAGAATATCAAAGTGTCTCCCCCAGCGGCATCGCTGGTAGTGAAGTGTCAAGGATAGGATAAGACAAGTGGTCTGTGTTGCTTAAATACTTGTCCTTTCATGTAGCAATACAACACTTCCTATGCTGTCATCTCTGTAAATATCAGATATTATTCAATTTGGTATGATTATTATCCAGTGAGTTGTACTCAATATGCCAACCTCTGAAGGATGGAACCCTGATTATATGTTGTGCATGCGCTTGGGACCTTCAGATCTCGGCAGAGGTCCCACCTCAGTGCCGCACAATACAAGTAATTTATTTTTTGACTTCAGTTGAACCAGTACCTTACCACATGTTACAATCATCGTGAACAATACAGCCATTTTTGATTGAGAACATCTTTGAAATGAAACTTTTTCTCTGACCTCATATGATAATTCATATTAAAAATCAAATGAAACTAACCTTCTTTTCCCCCTGCACCTCTTCACCAATGGAGTCCTGTGTACTCTCTCAAACTGAACGTGCAGTGAAATGGAACCGAAGTATATATATGGGCCTGATTACAAAGATAGTTAGGGACCTAAGTGAGAGATGGTAAGTGTACACAAATGTGACCCTATCTCTTCCACATCTCTTTGCTTCACCTGTTGCTTAGGTGCAGCAACAACTTCCCCGCAACATGATTAGAGAACACGTTCGAACATCACACAGTGCCAACCATACTGTTCATAGGCTATGCTACATACCAGTATTCAGGGCCACTGGAATTATGGCGGTCCAAATAATGTGGCAGGGTTATGTAAATTATGCAGCATGAAAAGGCAAATTATGTGGCATAATGCAGCACCTATTGTAATTGTAATTGTAACTGTAATTGTAAATTGTATTTATATAGGGCTTAATACCCCTGACCAGGCGTTGAAGTGCTTTTCAGTGCATAGCACGCTACCCGGGAACATAAAAAGAATTAGTGGTGGATTAATATAGGGAAATATGGTTTAATTTGAGCGGTAGACATGCACGTCTGTTAGTTGGATTGAATAGGATAATGGAGGGATAGAAGAGGGAAGAGTCTAGAAAGTGTTATTTGGGAAATCATAGTAGTAAAATGGGGTTTGGGATGAGTAAAATGAGTGATGGAGGAGGGAAGAGTTTCTAGAAAGGGATTAGGGAGATCATTGTAAAATGAAGTATGGGATGATTCAAAGGAGGGATACATAAATGAAGAATTTAGAAAGGGTTGTGTTAGAAATGGGGGTCTCTAGTTGGCAATGGTTTGCACCTTTGTCCAAATAGGGACCCTTGCTTCTAGTCAGGGAAAGGGGGTACACTCCTAAAATAACCCCTGCTCACCCCCTTGGTAGCTTGGCACAATCAGACAGGCTTATCTCAGAGGCAGTGCGTAAAGCATTTGTGAACACATAAAGTAATACAGTGAAAACACCACAAATGAACACCACACCAGTTTAGAAAAATAAGTAATCTTTACTAGACTTAACACAAGACCAAATGACAAAAATCCACAATACAGTAATAGAAATATGACTTTCAGGTGGTAGAAATAGCTGAGTTCAATGTAGGATGGTAAAAGCGACACTTTACTCTCAAAGTACCTTCGATGTGTCAGGCAAAACAAACAAAAGGGCCGCAGGGAAGGTGATGTGTCGGTTCCTTGCTTCGGGGGAGGTGATGCGTCGGTTCCTTACTGCAGCGCAGGGGAGGTGATGCGTCAGTTCCTTACCGGAGAGGAGGTGGTGCGTTGGTTTCGTACTGTGTTCCGGTTACGACGCGACAAGATGGCGCCTCAATGCGATGCGCTGATCCGATGCAATGCGACAAAATGCTGTCTTTGATGTGATGCGACAACGTGGATGCAATGCGGGCACGCCGAACGGTCGTGCAGCAAAATAGATGGTTTCTTGAGACGCAACAGGCCTTGATACATGCTTCTCCGGTGATGCAACGGCAACCTCTGTGGCAGGCGACATGTTTCTCCGGTGGTACGACACGCTTCTTCGGCAATGCGACGGTGAACGGCTGCGGCGGCGACATGCTTCCTCGGCGATGCGCCGGCAACTGCTGCGGCGGCGACACGCTTCTTCCTTGTTGTGTCATGCTTCCAGCTCCCAGCGAGACGCAGTCTCCAGAGGGCCCGAAACAACAGCAAGCACCTCTCTGCAGGTAGAATTCCCAGCAAGGGAATTCAGGAGGGAGCTGGTGGTGAAGTCTTTGTTATTATTTATTATTATTTTACAGTTTTATAGAGCGCAAACCAGACCCGTGAGGGTATCAGAGCGCTTTACAGGATTGAAGGGGGGGAATAAAACATAAGGATGGGAGGGATCACACTGGGAGAGAGAGGGAAACAGGAGGAGCATGCAGTTTAAAGTCAAGCTACATAAGGGAGAAAAATTGAGGCATGCAGAGTAACAATAAAAAGGTTTCCAATCCACGAGGTGCATCATAGCTGAGGTCGACGCTACATTTGGGATAAATAGAGGCAAGTCTATGAGGTGCTTGTAAAGAGTTCGCTAGATGAGGTATTTTCCCATTAAGAAAGTTTTGGTCTCCTTCTTAAAGTGTGCCAAGGACGGGAGTCTTCTAATGGAGGGTGGAAGAGAGTTCCAGATTCTTGGAGCAGCTCCAGAGAAGGCTCGATTGTAGGTTTTTTTCTTCCGGAAGTGTGCTGGCTGCAGCAGCAGGTTTTTGGCAGATCGGGAATTTCTGGCCTGTCCGGATATCACGAGTTTTTGTGCAAGAAATGTCGGTGAGTTCGTGTACAGAGCTTTGTGAGTTATGCAAGCCAGTTTAAATTGTATTCTGGCCTCCAGGGGAAGCCAGTTCAGAGCTTTGAGGTGGGATGAGATTTGTTCAAAGTTTTTTGAGCCCGTTATGAGTCTGGCAGCGGTGTTGAGGCAGGCTTTCAGTGGGGCCAGAGAGTTTTTGGGTAGCCCTGCGAGAGTAGAGCATCCATATTCAAGTCTGGAGATGACAAGGGCCTGGGTAGCCATTTTAAGGTCGGACCTATCGAGGAAGGGTTTTAGGTTTCTTAGGTAGCTCAGGTGGAATCTAGCTGTTTTGGCCATCGCGTTTATATGGCTGTGCATGTTCAAGCTGCCGTCAAGGGTTATTCCCAGGGATTTTGCCGAGTCAACAATGGTAGGAGGGCAGTTTAGTGCAGTGATTGTCTTGATCCATTCCTGGATGTCTGGATTTGGTTTGGGTGGGGAGATCAGAAGGAATTCGGTTTTGTTTGCGTTGAGTTTAAGCTGGTTGGCAGTGAGCCAGTGGACTGTTAGCTTCAGTGCCTTGTTTAGGGAGAGAATGTCCTGAGGGGAAGAGATTTTTATGTAGACCTGTGTGTCGTTGGCGTACATAAGGTAGGAGATATTGGCGGCACGAAGCACCTTGGTGAGAGGTTCAAGATAGAGGTTGAAAAGAGTAGGGGAGAGGGTTGATCCTTGGGGGACTCCCACGGAGACTGGAGAAGGGGCGGATAGATCACCATTGATGAGGACTCTTTGTGAGCGGTTTTGGAGGAAGGATCTAAACCATTCAAGGACGGTGCCCTCAAACCCCATCCTGGATTTGAGGCGTTCAAGGAGAATTTCGTGGTTCACCGTATCAAAGGCGGAAGAGAGGTCTAGAAGGATTAGGAGACATGTTTTGCCTAGATCTAGGGCTTGGAGAGCGTCATCAACAATGTGGAGGAGGGTGGTTTCTGTGCTGTGTCCCGGTCTGAAGCCTGATTGAAAGTCATCTAGCAAGTGAAAGTTGTTGATGTGAAGGCTTAGCTGCTGTTGCACACATTTTTCCAGAACTTTGGCAAGGAGTGGGATGTTGGAAATTGGTCTATAGTTCTCGGCGGAGGCAGGGTCCAGCGTAGGTTTCTTTAGGATGGGGACAACTTGACCCGCCTTGAGCGAGTCAGGAATTGAGCCCTGTGGGAGGGAGGCGTTGATTATTGAGGTCCAGGAAGGATGATAGCCTTGGAGGCAGCAGCTAGACAGTTAGAGGGGAGAGGATCGTTAAAGTGATTGTTCGGTTTTAGGAAGGCAAGAGTTTTCGAGATAGATTGATCGTCATATATATTAAAGTTGGACCAGTGTGCTAGGTTTTTGGGTGAGGTTTGGGTGGACAACACAGAGAGAAGAGGTGGAGCTGGCTGATTTTGATTTTGGTGGTCGGTTGCAGATTTAAGCTCATTTCTTAGGGCCGAGATTTTGTCACAGAAGAAGGAAGTGAATTCCTCACTTGATATTAAGGGTTTCGGTGTTTCTTTGGCAGTTTTCACTAGTTTGTTGGATTGATGTTTGACCAAGTCGAACAGCTTGCGGGCCGATTTTTCGCATTTTCCAGTTCAGTTCTGAGGAATTCTTTTTTTGTGTTGATTATTTTCTTGTTGTAGACATTTCTGGCCTGGCGAAGGAGATTTAGATGTGCTGCAGATGGGTGTTTTTTCCAGATTCGTTCAGACTGTCGCAGGGATCTCCGCTCCTTGTTGAGGGATCCACTGAACCAGGGGTTTCTGTCTTTGATCTGTGATCTTTTTAGTTTTAGCGGTGCCAGGTCATCAAGGATGTCGGATATGGAGGAGTAGTGGTCCGCCAGGTTTGTGACCGCTGTGCACTGTGGAGGGGGGGGGGTCAGACTCACAACAGGCTGCCAATTTCTCGTGGTCGAGGTTCTTGGTGTCCCTGACCCATCGTTTGGGAATCACAGGATGGGGGGGCCCATGATTTGCGAGTGCTGGGCTGGAGGAAGGTGATGGCGTGGTGGTCAGACCAATCACAATGATCAATGGAGATAAGTTTGACCGCTGATTTCTTAGCAATGATCCAGTCGAGGGTGGCACCTTTCGCGTGAGTGGGGAGGGAGCAAACTTGGGCAAGGGCTAGATCGGCCAAGAGGTCTATGATTGCATTAACCTGAGGATCTTTAGGATCGTTCCAATGCAAGTTAAAGTCACCAAGAAAAATGTCGTTAGAGCTTGGGGACACCTTAGCAGTGAGGATTTCCATGAGGAGGTCCGTAAAGCTGTCATTTTTGCCGGGGGGGGTGGTAAAAAATGTGCAATTTGCACAGCTGTGAGGTGTTGTTGG
This sequence comes from Triturus cristatus, assembly GCF_964204655.1. Classification (NCBI taxonomy): domain Eukaryota; kingdom Metazoa; phylum Chordata; class Amphibia; order Caudata; family Salamandridae; genus Triturus; species Triturus cristatus. The sequence goes on from NC_140582.1 coordinate 410,292,023, forward strand.
AGATGGCGAGTGCGAGGTATTCGCAAGAGTCCGTGGGGTCCACCGGCAGTTCTGTAACAAGGAGGTTGGAGCGGTAGATACAGGCAATGCCACCCCCCTTTTTCTTTGAGTGTCTGTCCAGCCTTACGATGCTATAGTTGGGCGGGACTAAGAGGTCAAGGTAGGGATGATGAGGAATCCTTGAGCCAAGATTCGGTCAGGATCGCAAGGTCCGATTTATGTTTCATGATGAGGTCGGCGACATCGGATGCATGCTTTACAGCTCACTGGCAGTTTATTAGGAGGCCGGCTAGGGAGGGGTAGGAGTGGGTGTCGACAGTAGAGGCAGAGGTGGCAGCTTTAGCTAGGTTGCTGTTTACCACCCCTCAGACGCGGCGGGTAGCAGCTCTGTTTGTGTTGGTTGCAACCGTGCAGATAGGGTGTTCTCCTTCCGGGTCTAAAGGGCAAGGGGCTAAGGAGGCAGAGTCGTAGCTGCGTAAGAGGTCAACCACTTCTTCCTCCGTGAGTTCTGAGGGATTGATCATGCCAGGGGAGGGTTTGTAGGTGTAGAGGAGAGCAAGAATTTCCTCCTCAGAGAGGAGGCAGGGTTGCTTGCGAGAGCGTAGGTGTCTTTGGGATAGAGGTAGAGGGTGAAGGAGGGGCTTCGTGAAGGGGATGTGAGTCTCAGTCTGTGAGAGCCATATTTTGGAGAAGGAGAGTTCAGTGATGTGAAGGAGGTGCTTTAGGTCCAGAATCAATTTGTGGATGCTCAGTGTTAACTCTGAGGATCTGCGGTGGAGAAAATCCATATCGTAAAGAGAGGAGAGTTCAGGTAGGCCTGAGGCCCGTTGCCGGGGCGCGGTTCTGATGGAATGTTCAGGTAACCTAGCGGTGTGATCAGGCGGGCTGAGGGCTGATGGTGGGTGAGCTATAGGGAGAGACTGAGCCGTTCTGATGGTATGTTCAGGTAGCCTCGAGGTGGGTTTAGGTGGGCTGAGGGCTGGAGGCCGGGGTGCTATTGGGATAGAGTGAGGGGGGTTAGGTTGCTCCGTGTCCCTATGTGAGGAGGGGTCTTGTGGGCAAGGGGCTAGGCGGGTGGGAGCGATATTGCCAGAATGAAAAAGCAGTCTGGCGGAGGGGTTAACTCGACCAGGGTTCTGGGCCAAATGAGGTGTTTCCAAATCAGTATTGAGATCCCTAACCGGGGTTACAGGGGGCCGGTGGCTGTAGGTTAAGGGTTTGGGGACGCTTCTGGTGAATGCTGGAAGTGAGATGGTGGGGCTGGGTAGACGAGAGGGGTGGATCCTAGGGGGAGCTTCGGTGTTCGATGGAGAAGGGTTTCCTGGGAGGTCTGGGTGTGGTGGTAATGGGGCATAGTGGATGGCGGGCACGAGTGACAAGGAGGCAGGGCTGGGACCCCCCAAGGCAGGGCCACTGGCAGGGCCGGGTCCCCCCAAGGCAGGAGTGGTTGGTGAGATGCAGGGTATACTAGGCGGAGTGGGTGCAGGGAGGAGTGGCCGGAGTGGGGACTGAGCTGGGTTGTGAATATGTTTTTTAAGGAGGGTGAAGAGGTCAGCAAATTTGATGAGGTTTTTGGGAGGCCCTTGAATCAGGATGGTGCCGCTGTTGTATAAGGAGATGGTAAGGTCTGCATGTAGATTTGTAGAAGGGGTGATTGTGAGTTTGTTTCCGTGAGGGATGACCCTGGTTTCTTGAACTTTGAGGAGGCTTGAGAAGGCATTGCACCAGAGGGATGTTTTCCTGGACTTTAGAACAGGAGGCAAGCTCAACTTCAAGCCCTTGGAGATCTTCCTCGAGATAGTTAAAGTACACACAAAGTTCCTTTTCTCCTTTTCTTGACAATAAGTAACCACTGCAGGCCAACCCCAAACAGCACTGGGGCAGTCTCCTCCTTCAGCTTCCTTGGTTTCTCTCCTTGGCAAAGGGTTTGTCTTGATTCCCAGAAGTGATCTAAAGTTCTGGGGTCTGGGCCCCAATATTTATACTGCAAGATCCTTTGGTCTCTGAAGGCAGAGAGTGTCTGTGCCCTGCCAAAACCAGTTCTGTCCTCCCTGGTGCAGCTTCCTGGCAGGAGGTGGAGACAGCATTGTTGAAAGCAGACCTGGCCCAGGTAGCTGAAAGGAAGTCTCCTCCCCCTACTTTCTATTCTATGAAGGCTCAGGCAAGTGAAAGGATATTTCCTCCCCCTACTCTCTATTCAATGCAGTTCCTATTCAGCCCAGCCCTGGCCCATAAGACTGCTGGAGCCAATGTCCTCTCCAGCCCTCTGTCACTCACCAACCAGACATGGAATACACAAACCTAGCGGAGGCATACTGGATGGTTAGGCAAGAAAATATCTACTTTCTAAAAGTGGTATTTTCAAACACAGAATGTAGAAATCACCCACACTAAAAGATGTATATTAATATTCTGAGTTCAGGCATACTAAACTTGTTTTTCTACCTTGTTCCTTGGGTCAGTTAGGATTAGAAGATGTTATAATCAATCTGCCCATTCTGGCCTATGGGAACAGGTAGCCTTGCAATAGTGAAAAACAAAATTGGCTGCAATTCACTACCAGGACATGCCACACACATCAGAGCATGTCCTACCTTTTACACACAATGCACCCTGCCCACAGGAGTACCTTGGGCCTACCTTAGGGGTGACTAATAGGTAGAAAGGGAAGGTTTAGGGACTGGCAAGTGGGTGCACTTGTCAAGTCGACATGGCAGTCACAGACTGCACACAGGCTCTGCAATGGCAGGCCTGAGCCACATTTTACAAGTTGCTTCTGTGGGTGCCACAATCAGTGCTGCAAGTCCACCAGCAGCATTTGATTTACAGGCCCTGGGCACACATGGTGCACTGTACTAGAGTCTGACAAGTAAATCAAATAGCCAATCATGAAGTCACTAATCCATTACAACAATTTACAATAGGCAGCACTTGCACTTTGGCACTGAATAGCAGTGGCAAAGTGCCCAAAGCCTCTAGACCAGCAAAAACATAGCAAAAACACAGGAGGCAACAGAAAAAAATGGAAGGGAGACCCACACCAATGGTGCCAGGTCTAACAGGTTGTTTGGGAGATTTCAGTAGTAAAATGAGGCTTGAGATGAACTGAGGATGGATAGAGGTGGGAACAGTCTGGAAAGGGTTATTTTGGAGACACAGTAGTAGAATGAGGTTTGTGATAGTATTACTTCATTATTTTGTTCATTGTTCACTTGTTATCTCTGTCTGGGCATTGGTTGCAACTCAATAGTACCAGTTTAACTCCCAGATATTCTCATTTAATACTAAACTATTGGAGTATGATCTCGAGTCTCTTCATACACATTTTAATTATTCAGATGACCATGATGTATTTTTGTATCCAAGAATCGCAGGATAGCTGCTCAGACATCTGCTCCAGCTGTGCAAGTATCAATTGTAAACTTATTTACAATAAAATGACCTGATCCCAAACAACATTAAAAATGATACAACCTATTAAAAGCAATGCAGGACTGTGTTGCTGAAAGCTCAGATATTGAATATTATTGGATCTGTTAAACCTGGCATCTTTTGACATGATTTCTACTGTCTTTTTGCTTCTGACCGCCTGTTTTTGACTGTGTGCTGCATTCCATTTTTGCTGATTTTAGGACTCTGGGCACTTTACCACTGCTGACCAGTGCCAAAGTGCAAGTGCTCCCTGTGTAAAATGTAATGGTAATTGGGTTCTCCATGAGTAGCATATTTGATTTACTAGTAAGTCCCTAATACAGTGCACTGTGTATGCCCAGGGCCTGTAAATCAAATGACACGGGTCGGCCTGCAGCACTAATTGTGCCACCCACATGAGTAGCCCTGTAAACATGTCTCAGCCTGCCACTGCAGTGTCTGTGTGTGCAGTTTTAAACTGTCATTTCAATCTGGCCAGTGCACCCACTTGCCAGGCCTAAACCTTCCCTTTTAGTACATGTAAGACAACCCTAAGGTATGCCCAAGGTAGCTCAATGGGCAGGGTGCGATGTATTTAAGAGGTAGGACATGCACAGCTGTGTTTTACATGTCCTGGTAGTGAAATACTGCAGGTTTCGTTTTTCACTACAGCAAGGCCTATCTGTCCCTTACATTAGCATTGGAGCTGCCTTGTAACATCTTGTGAATGTATCTTCCAATTGGGAGCTGATAAAAAATTGCAGTTTGGGGTCTTTTGACTCACAATTTGAAAATACATCTTTTAATAAAGTTGATTTTTAAACTGTAGGTCTGTAAATGCCACTTTTAGAAAGTTGGCATTTTCTTTCTTTAACCATTCTGTGCCTCTGCCTGGGATAGAATGACAGTTGGGCTGTTTGTGCATTCACTCTAGACAGTCACTCAAAGGGAGCTGAGGTGTGCCCTGCATATCCTGATGGCCCATCGCCAAGCTGATGGTTCTTCCTGAGATAGAGTTGTGGAAGAAGTTGACACTGACACCTCAATAGGGCTGTACCTGTCCTAATACAAAGAGATATCCACCCCTGTATTGGGTCTGGAACCAGGGCAGGGACAGGCATGGTATTGTGCACTACAAAGACTTTCCTTTGAAGTCTGTCTACTTCAGCGACTAAAATGGGTATAAGTACTGGGCCTGTGACCCGATATCTTTAGAACACTTCTGGACTGAAGACAGTCTGCCAGGAAGAAGAGCTGGGTCAGCTGTCAGGAGGTGCTGCCACTTTGCTGTTTGCTTTGCTGTGTTGGCCTGCTGCTTGGTGCATCTGCCCTGGGAGTGAAAGGACTGGAATTTGCTTTCATTATCCTGCTTCCAAGGTTCTCTGAGGGCTTTAGTTGAGCCTCCTGTTAAGAAATCTCAGGGCCATCAAATACTTCACCTAAGCACAACCATTGATTTCTATGAACTAAACTTGCTTTAATCTTTTAAAATTCATACCTTGACTTCTGTATGTTAGATTTCTGTCGTTTTGGTCTTGTTTTATTCAGATAAATATTGGCTATTTTTCTAAACTGGTGTGGAGTCCTTTTTATAGTGTTTCACAGAGTTACTGTGTGTGTGTGTGTGTGTGTGTGTGTGTGTGTGTGTGTGTACAAATACTTTACACATTGCCTCTGTGATAAGCCCGACTACTCTGTGCCAAGCTACTAATGAGGTGAGCAGGGTTTACCTTAGCTGTGTGACTTGCTTACCATGACTAGAGTGAGGGTCCCTACTTGGACAGGGTACAACCCTCTGCCAACTAGAGAGCCAATTTCTAACACAATCCTGCTCTTCCCCCTCCTACTCCACTCATTGCAGTAATTTGTTCTAGATAGTGAGTCACAGCTATTCTCAATTCTGCTCACAGCTAAGAAAACTGCTCTCACAACCATTCCATTACCACACAGAGAGAGAAACAATTATTAGAGGGATCTTTGCCCCCAAGCAAGCAGAGCATAGACTGGGTAGACTGTCCCCAGGCAGGCCACCCTCTTGTCACCATCTGGTTATAGCTACTTTATGTACCTGACTACTACATAGAGGGTACGCCTTGTGAAAAAAGCACTAGCCAGTTGAGCTGTTTGTATAACTGGAAGCTGGTACAGGCAAGGGCCCAGGAGGGGGGTAAGAGTTATTTGCACCACATGGGTAGAACAACCAGATCAGAAGACCTAACAGTTCGAAGCACCCTGTCTATATTATTCCGAGGGAAGGTAACCAGTTTTCTAGCAATCAGTGCACCCAGCATGAGAGATGAGCACACTTAAACAAACGTATCAGACCTTTTTCTTGTCACAAGCGGAGGAAAGTGTCAAAGGAGTCCTCATCAGAACTTCAAGAGCAGCTTAAACATTTGGTATTTCCATACATTCTTAGACATGAGAGCAAATAGCTGGCTTTAGAGGCAAGGCTCTTGATGGTAACATGCATTTCAAAGGAAATTAAGTATGTATGTATGTATGTGTGTTCTTATAAAGCGCTCGACTTACCCTTGGGCATCTTGGCGCTTGCATTGGGAACCCGTCCTGGCTTTTTCCCTATGAGATAACCCGTACTGGGCATCCCCAAGGTGAAAGCCAGGCATCCCGCCGCAGGGGGGGGGGGCCGCAGTGGAGATTAAGCAAGCTATTGCCCAGAGTTGCAGAGTGTGAACCCATGATTCGTGTAGGCACCGAAGTGAGAATTATTGAGTCCGTGGACACTTGGGCTCAGACCCTGCCGCGTCGGGAATTGAACCCTGGTCCCGGGTCTGACCTCTGCTTCAGGGTATGCCTCCTCTAACCAGTGAGCCACACTTCTCCACCAAGTGGTAGCTGCTCTTGCACTTTTCATGTAAAGCATGGCCCCCAGAGTCCTGCTTGTGTCCTCGGGGGCACTGCTAAATGTTTGTGAAAAGACTGTGGTAGTGGTGAGAACATTCTTGATTTAATCTGCTTTTCAGCTTGGGGGAATTTGGGAGTCTCTGATGGCCTTCTGGAATTCTGCTGTGGGTGGCAAGGCCTGCCTCGAACCAATGACTGAAGCCCAGGCACAGGTGTGATTCCACAGTCATGCACTAGAGCAGTCTGGAGCTATAACTGGTTTTCTGTTCGAACGTGCCACCCAAAGTGATCAAGAGAGCCCTCCTAGGCCTTATCGAATTCTACCTGGCATATGGAGAGCTGCCTAGTGACTGAAGTCCAAATGTGCCCACTGTGCTCTAGAGGTGTGGGATACTGGCCTTTATCAAAGCCCTACAATGAGGGAGCACAAGAGTCATTGCTGGGTCTGAGCAATTTCGCCCTGGACGTGAAGGAAATCTCAGATCTAGGGGTTGGAGTCCATGATCAGGGGCTGTTGCTCCATATGAAGGGATGCCTCCCAGAGCTCTAATAACGGCCTTGTCAGAGCTTGATGTTGTATTAATGTACAGGTGTCTTTAAAGGACCTTTGGAAATCAGTTCTGGTTATGAAGAAATTTCTTGGATCTGTGGACAGAGCTCGGGTCTGGGGGCCTCCCCAGAGTCCCAAGCAGACCTTCTGGCAGTCGCGGCTCGCATGACAGGGGGTAGGGAGACGGGTGGGGGATTGTGTGGGGGGAGGGGATTAAATAAAAAAAACAAATCTTACCTTACCCGGTCCCGCTCCGCCTCCACTCCTGGCCGGTCCTGCGCCCGTGTTTTCCTGCTGCAGGAAGCAGACATCCTCCCTCCCCTCCCCTAGGCCAATCACAAATGCTGCATTGGCAGCATTGGCAGCATTGTGATTGGTGTGGACGGCGCCTAACCGGGTGCCTGTAGGGAGGCCATTTTCTGTATGTAGGCTGCATGCAGCCTACACACAGAAAATCCAGAGTGTGCATGACTGGTTTGGTCAGCCCCAGAGGGCCGACCAAACAGTCAGGGCTCACAGAATTGGGCAAGCCACTCCTCCCCAACCGGCCCACCGCTCCCACCCCCAACAAGGCATACCCTTGTGCATACTCCTCCCCAGGGCCGGTTTCTTCATTAGGGTGCTAGGCCCACCCTATTGCATGACTGTGGCTCATGCCGGTAATTGCTATATGCAATTACCATCATGGTAATTGCAAATAGCAAATACGGGCATCCATATTTCTTTTAAAATGTTAATTAACACCAGCGACGATGTTCCTTAGCATTTTAAAAGAAATGTGGAAGCGCCAGTGCTGGAATCGAACTCCTGCACTGCTGCCTGCCTGATGGGTTACGTTCAGACATGACCGTCAGAGATGGCAGGCAGACCGGCAGTCAGGCAGGCTTCTTGTGACACATGTAAGTGCGCATGTGTCACAAATTATGTCTAATGCATCTCTGGAAATACGGGCTGACATGGTGTCAGCCCTGCAATTCAGTATATCAAGGTCCTTGGAGACCTCCCACAAATGACGCAAGGCAGCGTCATGTTTTAAAGTAGCCTACAGTTTAAGCTCTGTACCTCCCGAAGCTGCTTATTACAGGAGTTGCATTAATGTCCCGCCCTTTCCCAAGTTATCCCTGTGACGGGAGGGGAAAGGGAAGGGTGATTTATTCTTTTTTTTTTATTTACAGCGTTATCAACTTACTACGTTAATCAAAGCACAATATATCGTGCTGTGCTTAATGTAGTAACGCTGCATTTTGTAAAAAAAATGCATTTGAGCTAGTATGACATGACCTCACAGGGTCATGAGACTCAACTCATGACCCTGTGACGTCAGTCACCTGCTGAATGCTGTAAACAGCATTCAGCATGCTTGTGTCTCAGTGTATCTGTTTATAGCATTTTTGTTATGTTCGCAGAGTAGAGCTTTCACTTTCAGCTCCTCTATGAACTGTGGGTGGGAATCGGACACCTCTAGCAACCGGCAGCATCCCAACTGTGGCCTCATCTCACCAAACAGCAGGACAGACTGGGACAGAGCCTCCAAATGGCCGGCAAGGTAAGTTTAAAACTTTAAATATTTTATTTCACTGATCTTCCTTTTCCGTGATGTGAGCACATTACATGTTTAAAATGCAAGCTGTACAGAAACAGGGTGTGTTTTATTTAATTTGCTGCAATGTTGCTCTAGCTCATGAAATCTAGCTCACATGCAGAGTGCACATCACAACTGCCTTGCCTCTTAGTGCACTAATGTCACTGTCACCAGGGTGGGGGTAGGGGCAGATTATAAGTTAATGTTTAAGCAAAATTAATACATGCTTCTCAGAGCAGTGCTATTGTGTGCCGTGATAATGTCAAAGCTTCTACATGTTACATAAATACACTTTGACATTGTGAAGACCATGCAAGAACCCCGCCCCAAACCCCACTTACTAGTGTCAAGCTCACTCGCTTTGTCGCTAGTAATAAGTCTCACCACTTTAAAAATTCACCAGCTGGGAGGGGGCGTGGCTTGCACGCAGCCAAGATGGCCTCAGCTTTGTGAGCTCCGGCGCGTCTTCACTCACAATGTTTGTGCCCTGAAGCTCGGAGTTCTTTCAGCCGGCTCAACTATCGGATTTCAGCTTTGGAAGGCTTTGCTGACACGGCGGAGGCGTTTCGGCGCTTATGGAGTGCCTTCTCCATCGATTTCTTCTTCGTGCTCGTACTCTCCTCAGACCCGTCGCTTAAGATGGTGGCAGCGCGAGGAGCACGGGCGTTTTGAACTGGACTCTCTGCATTACTGCGTTCCTTCTCCTGTCCATGGCGCCTTTATTTACACAGGTATTACCTCCAGCTGGCATTATTTCTTCATTCTGTGTACTGGGCTTCGTTTGAGCAGTGGGTTTACAGAAGTTTAATGCCTCATTGACTGTATGTGGAAATTGCTGTGCTTCTGAGGAGTCTTTCAAGTGGCCGCAGGATGGGTGTTTATGCAACCTTTTTGCCTCACGACGCATAGTGCGATTTTCCTCATCATTTGGCATTGGTTTTTCCGGACGAGCAATAAACTCATCATGATGGCTTCCTTGGTTGGTGCTGTGATTAAACGGCCTTAAATGTGCGTGGCGCTGCTCACCGGAAGAACCTGTTAAAGACCCTTTTTATGATATGTGTACGACACGGCGAGACGGGATGACTGTTTTGTGAGGAGCCCCACATTGTTGTGCCTGTTTGTCGGTTTGGAGTGTTATCTTTGAGGTGCAGAATCTTCTTGACGGATGGTCCCTGTTATTTGGTCCTGGCTTCTATGTTGCTGCTGGTGCTGATGACTTCTTAGTTCTGCTTCTATCAACAACTCACTGCTTCCCTGTGGTACCATTTACGCGTGTCAAATTTCAACGATATCCTTTGCTGTTTTTGCGCCACACTTCTTTTTATTATTGTGGCTTCACCAGTATTGCCTGCTGTTGTCGTCTGCCTTCCTCTGTCATCATCTACTGCAACTTTTTTTCAATAGGGATACTGCGCATTCAAGTAAGCCTCATGCAGACTCCTCAGGGGGTCGTAAAGATTCTAGTTCTTCGTCTGTCAAACGGTCCAAGAAAGACCCGCCCTCTCCCAATAAGTCTCCATTGCCTCTTACTCTCGAAGACATCATGGAGGAGCTGCGCCTTATCCTCCCTTTTATGACAGACACTGTTGCCACTCTTCAGCGGTTAGATGACAAGTGGTCTAGTCTGGATACAAGACTTTCTGATGTCGAGCAGAGGATTAGTGATGCGCAGGATGTGGTTGCACGAGTTGACACTCTCACTGGGGAGATCAGTCAGCTTAAGAGAGTCACAGAAGATTTAGAAAATCGCAATAGGCGCAATAATCTCCACATTTATGGTGTTCCGGAGGGTTCTGAAGGGGCGGACATGATTCATTTCTTGAAAACTCAAGTTCTTCAGATTGTTGGCCTCCCGAAATCCTCAGACTTTAATATACAACGTGCCCATCGTCTGGGGCCTCGGAACACTTCTTCTACTTCTAAACCTCGGGGAATTATCGCCTATTTCCTTCTTTATTCAGACCTCATGACGATTCTTCAGGCTGCCAAGCAACATAAGCAAGTGATCTGGTCTGGTCATAAAGTTTTTTTCGCCCAGGATGTCTCCAAACCTACTGCTTCTCGTCGAAAGGAATTTTTGGACCTTCGGCCCGCGCTAAGATCCATGAACGTACGCTATGGTTTGATACACCCCTGTTTCTTCAAGGTGACGTATAAAGATAGAACCTACAGCTTTGAAGATCCTGCAGACCTGAGGAAGTTCATCCATACTCACAAAGGAGAACTCATGGAACTGAGCAAACCCTAATTTTAAGTTTTGTTTATGTTTAATGTATCGCATCTAGTTTTATTCTACTTTACAATGTATAGTCTAGTTCTTGTACGTCTTCTGCTGATTCCTCTTTTTTTTCTTGCAGATCCTCCCCTCACGGTGTTGTTGTTATGGTCATCATTCGCGTTGCTTTGTTGTCTATAATGTGTGTTTTATCCTGCTGCCATCCCCTCCTCTCTTGCTGGTTGGTAAGTTCCTTTGTCTGTACTATTTGGTTGCCTTCTGTTATGTATTCCATTCCACTGTCTGTTTTCTTCTTCGACTGCGATAGCCTGTTCTTCTTTATTGTATTCTCCTAGCTCGGCTGTCTTGTTCTTCGTTGCCCCTCTCCCACTTTAATGTTTTCTGATTGGATGTTTGCTATGGCTGAAGCCCCTTGGCTTTTTGCCATCTTTTTTCTGCTACTTTTTGGGGGTCTTGATTCCCTCTTATTCCCTTTTCTATTTCTCCTTCTTTCTCTTCCTTTCCCCTTCCTTTCCTTTTTCTTACCTTTCTTCCTTTTTCCCCTCCCTTTTTACCCCTTTTTTTTCTACTTCTCGGGCAATATGTACACTACCTTTTCTATTTTCTTTTCTCTTTTTCCTTAATGTTTATGGTACTCTGGTGTTTTCTTCTGTTATTCCCGTTACTATTTTTGTGGTGGGCACATGTGTTGGTCTTTTCGCCTTTGTTTCTTCTCCATTATTCATTTTCTTTCAACATCTTTTATTCCATTCTCTCTCGTTTTCCATTCTATTTTAACTTCTCTACTTTCTCTTGCTTATATATTTCTTTTTTACCTTAAGAAATGAATGGTCTTCGTGTTATCTCTTGGAATGTCAAAGATATTCGTAACCCTGTTAAAAAGCAGCGTGTTTTATCTCACTTAGCAAGACTGAAATGCCAGGTTGCGTTGTTGCAAGAAACTCATCTTAACTCACAGGATTTGTCCTCTTTGCGTAAGCAATGGGTTGGGGAGGCCTTCTGCTCTCCGGCAGCTCATAACAAGAATGGTGTAATTATTCTATTTCATAAATCGTTGTCTGTTCAGTTACTGAATGAATTTCATGATAATTGTGGGAGGTGGTTATTTGTAGATGTTACTGTTAACAACACAAAACTTTCTTTCTGTAATGTTTATGGCCCTAACGGTGTAGACTTAGCCTTTTGGAATTAATTTTCTGTGCTTCTTTCGTCTCATGCTACTGACGATTTAGTTGTTGGGGGTGACTGTAATCAACTTATGGATCCTTTTTTGGATCGCAAGTCGCTCACCAGATATGTACCTAATAAGATGCAAAAGTCTTTTTTTAAGGCCATTTCATCCAGAGGTCTTATAGATTCATGGAGACTTTCTCACCCGGACACTTTAGAATTTTCCTTTTTCTCTCCAGTACACGCATCACACTCTCGCATTGATTACATTTTTCTTACTCAGCACACCTTTCAATTCATGACTAATTCAGAGATTGGTTCTATTCTAATATTCGACCACGCCCCTGTCATAGTTGATATGGACTTTCCTTCGCCTACTCGTACCTCTAGGCGCTGGCGTTTTAACAATTCGCTCCTCCCCGACTCACAGTTTATTGAACAATTTAAGCTCTTTGCAGCAGACTTTTTCACAAATAATCTTCGCTCTACCTCTCAATTTCATTTTATTTGGGACGCTTTTAAGGCTACTTCCAGAGGCTTCATTATTGATTTTGTATCTCGAAAAAAGAAAAAAGCTCTATCTATGTCTGCTCAAATTCTTAAACAAATCAGAGACCTGGAGCATCTTTATTTCACTACTACCTCCTCGGATGTACTTTCTTCTCTTATTAAAGCTAAAATGCAATACAACAAACACTCTTGGGATTCTGCTTGTAACAACCTCCTTAATTTCCATGCCAAGATGTACGGAGGTCGTAATAAAGCGGGTAAATCTCTCGCTAATTATCTTAAAATCAAAAAGCAAAAATCCAAAATAGTCACTATTGCTGATTCACATGGGAAGCGCCACCACACTGATGATAAAATCCTTGAATGCTTTGTCCAATATTACTCTTCGCTTTATACTCCAGAAACCGTCCCCTCTCAGGATCAAATTGATGCTTTTTTTCAGTCTCTTCCCAAGCCCTCCGGTAGTTCTCCTGATCCCTCTTCCCTTGATGTCCCCCTCTCGGAAAACGAAGTGCTCAACGCTATTACTCTTCTCTCTAAAGATAAAACACCTGGCCGTGATGGGTTTACAGTCCGTTTTTATTTGTATTTTAAGGACATCCTTTTGCCGCATCTACTTTCCTTGTTTACTCATTTTCTTGCTCAAGGAGAGTCCAGGGGTTCCTTTACTCAGGCAATGTTATGTCTAATCCCTAAAAAAGACAAGGATCCTTCCCTTTGTAAAAACTATAGGCCTATTTCTTTAATTAACACTGACTGTAAAATGTACGCTAAAATTCTTGCCTCTCGTATTAATCTAATTATTCCTAATCTTATCAATATTTATCAATCTGGTTTCGTCAAGGGCAGATCCATTACTGATAATTCGAGAACCTTTCTCAATATCATTCACCTTGCCTCAAGGATGGATTCCCCAGTCGCTGCTATTACATTAGACGCTGAAAAAGCATTTGACAGAGTATGCTGGGACTTCATGTTTGGTGCATTGAAGTGGCATGGTTTTAGCCCCACTATTATTCGTTATATTCAATTATTATATTCTGCCCCTTCTACTTCGATCTGGGTTAACGGTTCTCAGTCTCCATATTTCCCTCTACATAGAGGCACTAGGCAGGGCTGTCCTCTTTCCCCTCTTCTTTTCATTCTTGCGTTAGAACCCTTTCTGGAAAAAATTCGTCGCTCACCATCATACACTGGCTTCATATTTCAAAACATTCACATTAAGTTCACTGCCTATGCTGATGATATTTTACTTTATATTTCTAATCCATACACATCTCTACCTTCACTCTTTTCACTGTTGCATGAATATTCTCTAGTATCTGGTTATAAACTTAATATAGACAAGTCTGAGGTTTTACCTCTTAACAAATTTTGCCTTCCTTATATGTTTCAGGGCTCCGGCTTTGAATGGAATTCTGGCAGTATTAAATGCCTTGGTATTCTCTACACTAACAATATTAGAGATATCATTAAGCTTAATCAGAATGATATAGTTAAAAAACTTTCTTCCCTTATTGCTACTTGGTCTCTGCTTTTCCTGTCATGGTGGGGGCGGTTAGCCACTATTAAGATGATGCTTCTTCCTATTGTAAATTTTTACCTTTCTATGCTTCCTGTTTCCCTACCACTCTATTTCTTTAAAACAATTAATCGCATTTTTACCTCATTCTTGTGGAACAACCGCAAGGCCAGAATCTCTATTTCCCGTCTTCAACAACCCAAAGAATCAGGCGGAGTCAATTTTCCCAATCTCACTCGCTTTCACTCTGCTTTTACTTTAAAGCAGATTTGGCCCTTTTTATCTGACTCATCCGATCCTCCTCTGACAGCCTGGAGCTCTGTGGAACTTGCGCAGCTTTCACCTTTTTCCTTTAATATTGCTACTCGATTATCTCAGCCTCCGCAGCGTTTTCTTACCCCTATCTTTCGACATTCTAGAGCACTTGCTCTCTCGTTGTTTCGTTCCTCTCTTTCACAGTCAGAGTTTCTTTCCTCGACTCCAATCTGGTATAACAAATTCTTAAAGATCAATAACAGAGCACTTTTTTGGAAGGAATGGATTGATAAAGGTATTATCACCTTTAATCATCTCCTTGTAAATAATACTTTGCGAGACTACGCGGATATTCGTGTTTCTTTTCATCTTTCCAACACACACTCCTCCCAGTATATCTTACTTCAAAACTCCTTCAATCACATTCTCTCTCAAGTTATCTCTCCCCCGCCTCCTGACATAATCCCTTCTCTGTCTTTACCAGATTTCTCCATTCCTCTTAAGGCCGCTGCTATTTATAAACTTCTTGCTAGCCCCCTTGCTGAACGACCCAAATCCAAACTTGAACTTTCTTGGGAAAAAGATCTTGCCCAAAAATTTCCCCTTCAGATTTGGAATTCTGTATGGTCTAAGATACACACTGCTTCCCGCTCTGCTAGCACCACACAGACTTTGTACTTTTTTTATAACAGACTTTTTTTCACTCCTTCAGACTTACATAATTTCAAACTTTCTGACTCTAAAAAATGCTGGTCTTGCTCTCATACTAATAGTGACTTTTTCCACATGTTCTTTCACTGCCCGTTAGTTAAATCTCTCTGGTTGCGTATTTGGCTAAAATTGAATGAAATACTATCTACTGACCACTCTTTTGAGATTGTTCATATTTTTTTGGGTGGCACTTCATCTATATGGAATGTCTCTTGTAATGTACGTAAATTTATGGATTTGTATATAGCAATTTCTTTACAGATAATTACTACGAATTGGAAAGACACCTCCAAAATCTCCTACAATGCCTGGTGGAATTTACTGTGTCATCACCACAGACTTGATCGTGCCTTTGCTACCACTGTACCCCTTTTGATCAAAAGAGATTTGTTATGGTTGCCTTTAACTAATTTTCTTTCTCAAGTTACCCCTTGAATATCTTATTTTTGCATTCTCTTTTATTTAGTCGCTACTTTAATTTTGTGTATATTTTCTCCCTTATACTGTTCTATTTCCCTGGTTTACTACATGATTTTTTTCTTCCCACTGTATTGATTATTTTTTCCCCTCCCTTCTTTTCCCTCTTTTCCCTCGCTCTTCTTTTTCCCTTCCCTTGCCCCTTAAACATGATACCTTTAAAAAAGCTTTTTCCCTCAGTATATTCCCTGGTTCTGTTAGGCATCTCTTCAACCTTGTTAGAATTTTAATGCTTTTATCGTCCTTTTTCATTGCCTATTGATGTTATTTTGTACTGATGTTTTACTTTGTTTATTATACTCAATAAAGCTTTCTAAACTAAAAAAAAAGAAAATTCACCAGCTGCCACTGCTCCATACCAACCCGCCCATCCGCCCCCAACCTGGCATACCATTCTGCTTTCTCACAGCGCAAGAAGCAGAAACATAAAATGGTATTTAAATTTCATTTTATGTTTCTAATTCTGGCACTGCGAGAAAGCAGTGGGGCGACGATCCTCCGCCCTAATGGAGGAGCCACCCCTGGCTTCTGGGCCACTTACTGGGGACCTGTGAGAGAGTGATGCTCAAGAGGAACAAGTAATCCCTTACCAGGCTTGTGGAAATATGCAGTTGATAGGAAGTGTGCCCATGGTCAGGGACTGGGGTCAAGGTCTATGGCCTATGCCTTTGGTAGTGCATGGTTGTGCCTGCTGTCTGAGCTTGTCACCCAAGATGAATGTATGGAGCCTTCCCATTGCATGAGTAACACTGTGTTGCATTGGAAAATATGCTTGGATGAGTGACTACAGCCCAAGTGCCGTGCCAACATATGTGGGTGGTGGGGCATTCTCCATCACAATCTATTTAGCAATTCAGGGGAGGGCAACTAGACCTTTTGGAAATCTTTGTACCACTGTCTCACAAAGCAAGCTCTAGAGACAATGTTTTGACAAACGTTTTACCAACCATAATCTACCAATCTATTTAAAGGGTAAGGGGGTGCACAAGAGAGGAAAATTGTACAGGCACTCAATCTCCAGGGGAAAATGGGGGTAGGATGTGAGCATGAAGGAGAGAGGTAAACAATGGATAACACATGGCTCCATCTTAAAGTTCACAAAGCCATTAAGCAATTCATCTATTGGCTCATATTGGGCTTAGGCTGCTTTCGTATTCAAACTCTTTAGAAATATAAATATTCAAATATTATTTATAACATTCACATACTGTTAGTAAATTGGTATAATTCTCTGATGCCCTTTGTCTATTTACCTGATACATCATTGAAGGGGCAGTAAATGACTGCAGGAGCATTCCAGGAACCCTCCCGACTCTCTGGAGCACCAGCAGCTAAGACAGATGCAGAATGCCAACCAAGACCAGAGATCATCAGATTAGAAAAAATCCTTTAGGCAAGTAGTAGTAAGAGGAGCGAGGGAAATCAGAATATAGATATGGGAAACACAACAAACGTATAGGGAAATGCCAACAGTGAACGAACTAATGTTTTCAATCAATGAAGTTGTGAACCAATGTCTTCTCTTCTGGTGGCTTCATTTAAGTTAATCTGGAAGCACCTGACCATCTACAATTGTCCATATATTAACCTTTCACCTGCTCATGACCAAGAAATTCATCATCCTGCTTTACCTCATGTTGTCTCCACAGGCTGCCACCTTCTCCAATCATTGGTTTGTTGGCTCAGGCCAAAACCTTCAGCTGGTTTACCTCCTTTAAAAGGATTGGTCTTTCACAGTGATCGCCACTCCTTTCACTTACTCCCATAGAGCGTTAGCACACAGTCTCTCCTTGAGGTCCTACACCAATGATGCTCGGTTTATCATTTCCTTGTCCTCAGAGTCAGCCAATGACAGTGAAAATTTTAAAAACTGTCTTACTGCTGTCACAAGCAGGATGCATGAAAATTACTTAAAACTCAATGCCGGCAAGATGGAGATTCTTCTGTTGGGTAGATACACCCATCTATGGGGAGACAATTGGTGGCTAGAAGTGCTTGGACCTCCTCCCAAACCTGTCTGTGGTTAAAAACCTCAGTGTAAGGATGGATGACTCACTATGCTTTAAAATCCAGGTTAAAACCCTAGCAGACCACTGCTTTGACATCCTGAGAAGCCTTAGATCCATCATGGGTTTCTTCACTTTACAAGTTTGCCAACTGATTGTTCAATTCCTTGTCATTTCACACCTAGAATATTGCAACAGTCTCTACCTAGGCGCTAAAAAATCAGTCTTGAATCGACTAAAGGTCACCCAAAATGCCACTGCTAGGCTTCTTTTCTCCATCCCCAAATTCTTTTTGTCCTCCCATCTCTTAATCTCTTAATCAAGCTTCACTGGCTACCTGTTGAGAAGTGCACAGAGTGTGAAGCCCTCTGCATCTGCCAGAAGATCCTCTATAAAAAAAGATTGCCAAGTCTTGCTGCACTGATGCAATAATATTCCCCCAGGAAAGCCTTATACTCAGCAGACTTGAATCTGGCCTCTGTACCCCACCACAGAAGATCAAGGATGGTTGGATGTTCTTTTAGTGTCCTAGCCCCAATCCTATGGATCTCTTTGCTATCTTCACTAAGAAAGACTCAAAACTAAATAAGCTTTCAGAAACAACTAAGTTAGTGGTTGCTTTTTCCTCCACTGCTGTTGTCATACCTGTGACCAGCACCAGGAAGCCCGCTTCTGGGGGCATCTATGTACTTTAGAAATCTTTTTAACATAACATAACATTTAAAGATTTTCTATATCAGACCTTTACTATCTGCTAAGCTGGCATACATCCACTTTCTCGACCCCCTCTCTTCTCACACCTCCTCTCTCTTGGTAAGCCATTGAATGCACTTGACCACCCCAGAGATCCAAAACCATAACATTTTCCGAATAATTCCTCATATGGGATTTCAGAGGAGTTTGGGCATCCAGCACTATTATGAACTTATATGGTGTGCGGAGTTCTGGAATTCCCATGGTGCTGTGGAAGTGCCAAGGTCCCCTCCAGTTGGTTGATGGAGCATTCCCGGGGCTTTGACCCAAAAGTACAGGCAAGCAAGCTTTCTGTTGCTTTGTCTGATGTCTAGCCTGATCTTGACACACCAGAGGAGTACAGGTTTTCCCCGCAGGCCTGTGGATTTCCTCTCTGGTTATAGGAGGGGATCACCAAGTTGGTGGCTGGAGTCAAGTTCAGGGTATGCATCCTGGCTGCACTTGAGATATTGAAGGTGTTTATACCTGCATTTCTACAGAGACTCTCAT
This sequence comes from Triturus cristatus, assembly GCF_964204655.1. Taxonomy (NCBI): domain Eukaryota; kingdom Metazoa; phylum Chordata; class Amphibia; order Caudata; family Salamandridae; genus Triturus; species Triturus cristatus. Next base: position 410,310,563 of record NC_140582.1, read on the forward strand.
CTTGGAGGAGCTGGGGGTCCTCACAGGGCTTGTGAAAAGCTGTCCTGAATGCTCAGAGTTACCTTCACTTAGTGTCTGGAGTTTAGCACCAAATGTATCTGCCTCCTTCCTGTCCTACATCTAGGGTAGTGCAATGCCATAGATCATTGGGTGGGCCACACCAGCCATTCCCCACCTTCTGCTTGCAGAGCCATGTGCCTGCTGAAGGTGGCACATTCTGAAGCACGTGCTGTCCCAACGTAAGATTTGCGACTCAAGCTATCAGCCCAAGATGCCCAAAGTTAGCCAGATCTTGTCCTTTGTACAAGGACAACCTGGAGTGTCGCTTCATGCGCTTGCTGGGTTGATCGCTGAATGGGATCACCAGATTACAGTGGGTAAATCGTTGGAACCTGGGAGAGCCTGTGTCAAGTGCTCCACAAGACTTACCTCGGTCTTGCGAAGGGATTCCGCAGAGACGACAAGAGCGCCCGCCCCTGTACCCACCTGACCCTCGTGGACAGTAGAACCCAGCAGGGATGAGATGGACGCAGGGAAGGGAGCCAGAAAACAATGGGTTGCTGTGTAGGGTGTCTCGGGACCAACTAGGAAACAGGAAAAGATCCAGGTCAGTAAGGACCCAAATTCCCACTCGTGATGCAACTAGTACTGCACACACCGAATACCCTGGTCCCGGATTATGGAGACTCACCAGTGCGTGGTAGACCAAGGGACATCGTAGTGCAGATCAGTGGAATCGTTTGTCCAGGATATCGATATGTCCGCTCCTCAGTGCCCAAAAGAAAATGCTCCTACACGTGGAGAAGTAACACCCAGTACCTCTTGTGCGCGCCTGTGATACAAGGGTACGCGCTCCTGCGCGGTAAACACAAAATCATCAGAAGCGCTGTTGCGTGGTAAGACCAAAATCATCAGAAAGCGCTGTTGCGCGGTAAGACCAAAATCATCAGAAAGCGCTATTGCGCGGCAAAACCAAAATCATCAGGAAGCGCTATTGCGCGGCAAAACCAAAATCATCAGGAAGCGCTATTGCGCGGCAAAACCAAAATCATCAGGAAGCGCTATTGCGCGGCAAAACCAAAATCATCAGGAAGCGCTATTGCGCGGCAAAACCAACCTGCGAGTCCCGCAATGCTCAGAGTCAGATCAGTACCTCCACTCGTCTTCTTCCGTAGAGGTGAAACCCTCAGCATCGGCACAGCGAGAGTCCTTCTGCTTGCATCCGACGCGTCTCGGCTCCTGTGAACTGCTCTTCTGGACTCGGGGACTTCCAGTGGAATTCGAAGCACGGAGCCGGCGGGAAAACGCGCTCTAAAGCGTTTCCCCCGGAAGTGCTTCCGTGCCCTACGTCTGTGACAAACGACTAGACCGGGACTCAACCTCCACCCGGAAGTGAGTCTCCCGATCGGGTCCGTGTGCGCGTGAGCGGGGGGGGAGGCGGCAAGCGCCGTGAACACGACAGTACCCCCTCCCAAAACAGTCCCCCCCCCGGTGCCAGCACCTCAGAAAGGGGAAGCAGGGCGCGGGCTCAAAGGGTGACTCAGATGAAAGGCACGAACCAGAACGGGGGCATGACGGACATGGGACAATGGCTCCCAAGACCGCTCATCCGGGCCGTACCCCTTCCAGTCCACCAGGTAGAAAAGCTTACCCCTGGAACGTCGAGAACCCAAGATGGCCCTGACCTCAAACTCCACATGGTCCTCCACCACCACCGGAGAAGGAGGAGAGGGGACCGTACTACCAGAACGGACCGGCTGCAAAAGGGAGACATGGAAGACCGGGTGAATCTTCATGTGCGGAGGAAGAGAGAGTTTCATAGCCACGGGATTGACCACCTTCTCAACGACAAAAGGACCCACAAAACGGGGTAACAGTTTCTTGGGGCCCCGTACGTTGAGGTGCCGAATAGACAGCCACACCCGGTCACCCAAGCGATACTGGGGCTCCTTCTGTCTATGGGTGTCGGCATGCGCCTTGTAGGTGTCCTTTGCCTTGGCCAATTCAAACCGTGCTTGCTGCCAGAGGCCACGTAAGGATTCATGATAGGCCCGTACCGTCGGCAGCTGGCTGTTCCGGGGCACCTCCCAGGCAGAGGTGCGAGGGTGACGTCCGTGAAGACAAAAGAACGGGGACATGCCGATGGCCGAATGTCTGCTGTTGTTGTAGGCGTACTCCGCCATTCACAGCACCTCGGACCATTCCTTCTCTACCATAAGCAGCAAACAACGGAGGTACTGCTCCATGGTGTGGTTAGTCCTTTCGGCTTGACCGTCCGTCTGGGGGTGGTACGCAGAGGATAAGCGTATTTCCATCTCGAGGATCCTGCACACTTCTTTACAGAATCGGGACACGAATTGTGATCCCCGGTCCGTTATAACCACCGATGGAATGCCATGGAGGCGAACCACCTCATGCATGAAGATCAGGGCCAGTTCCGCAGCAGAGGGTAATTTCAGCAAGGGTACGAAATGCGCCATCTTAGTGAGATGATCCACGATGGTGAGAACCGTGGTATACCCCGTCTTGGTGATTGGTAGTTCTACCACGAAGTCCATGGAGATGGTGTGCCAAGGAGATGGCGGCACAGGAATGGAACGTAGTAGACCAACAGGAGGCTCCAACCTGTTCTTACTCAAGAGACAAACGGCACAGTTCGTCATGTGGTTTCTTGTGTCAGTCACCATTGTTGGCCACCAAAACTGTCTCCGTAGGAGCTCAAGTGTCTTATGGTATCCGGGATCGCCGGAGAGGACGTGATCGAGGCACAGACGGACTGCTTGTTGCTGACTGGGCTGCCCGGGTAGGTATAACTTTTCTCCCCGATACAGCAACCCTTCCACGCATGTCAACCCTTCGTGTACCTCTGTCAGAGCCTCTAGGTCGGACTGCAGCGTGTCCGTATTCACCTGATTCATGAAGTCCGAGGACGTTACTACGCCCTGGAAGTGCGTTTCTGACAGTATGGGAACTGGCTCGGTGTCTTCGGCCTCCTCGTCGGAGTCTTCTAGTCGTGAGAGAGCATCGGCTTTGGCGTTTTCCTTCCCAGGCCGGAACGTAATTACAAAGTTGTATTCATTGAAGAATAGCGTCCATCGAAGCTGTCGGGCGGTGAGTGCCCGTGCTGACCGAAGGAACTGGAGATTCCTGTGGTCCGTGTAAATGGTTACAGTGTGTTTAGCGTCTTTTAGGAAGTGGCGCCATTCTTCGAATGCAGTTTTGATAGCAAGTAGCTCCCTATCGGACACTGTGTAGTTGCGTTCCGCTGGTTGGAGTTTCTTAGAGTAAAAGGCCACCGGATGCAATTGTCCTGTGCTGGTGCTTCGCTGGGAGAGTACCCCCCCTATGGCGTTTTTTGAGGCGTCCGCCTCCACAATGAAGGGCTGTTCGGTGTCAGGGTGCACCAGAACCGGGGCTACGGTAAAACGCCTCTTTAGTTCTTGGAAGGCGTTATCTGCTTCCTGATCCCAACCAAAACGCACTCCTTTGCGCAACAAACGGGTAATAGGAGCCACCATTTCGGAGAACCCTGTGATGAATCTACGGTAGTAGTTGGAAAAACCTAGGAACCATTGGACCCCTTTTACGGACTCCGGAGGAGGCCATGATAAGATGGCTTCTACTTTTTTGTTGTCCATGTGGATGCCTGCCGGAGTGATGATGTGTCCTAGGAACTCAACAGAGGTGACGTGAAAAACGCTCTTCTCCAGTTTCACGTACAAACGATGTCTTCCCAGCTGTTGTAGGACGGAGCGAACGTGCTGCACGTGTTCTGCTATGGTCTGTGAAAATATCAATATATCGTCTATGTAGACAATACAGAAGACGTCGATGTAGTCCCTTAACACCTCGTCGATAAAATATTGGAACGCTGCGGGAGCATTACAGAGCCCGAAAGGCATGACCTGGTACTCGAACAGGCCGAATTTCGTCCGGAAGGCAGTCTTCCATTCGTCACCCTTTCGGACTCTGACAAGATGATAAGCACCCCGTAGGTCAAGCTTGGTGTATACTGAGGCGTCTTTAACCTGTTCCAGGAGGTTGGTGATCAACGGTAGTGGGTAACGGTTCTTCACGGTGATGGCGTTCATCGCTCGAAAGTCTATACAGGTCCTCAGATCACCCTCTTTCTTCGCTACAAAAAATAGAGGGGAGGAGACCGGAGACCTGGAATGACGGATAAAACCGTTGTCCAGATATTCGTCCAAATAGGACCGAAGGTGGAGGTTTTCCTTCTCTGTGAGAGAATAGATTCTGCTGCATGGCAACGTGGATCCGGGGATCAGGTCTATTCGGCAATCGAATGACCGATGCGGTGGCAAGGTGTTGGCTCCTTTCTTGTCGAAGACTTCAGCCAGGTCCTGGTATTCCTCTGGTATGGCTGCTTGGGACACCATCCCCATACTGTGTAACGGCAGTGATCGTTTTTTGAATGGAGCGCTCTCCCAGGGGGTTATCTTCCGCGTAACAGGTCCCACAACAGTGTTCTGAGTCCAAATGTATTATTCGGGACACCCAATCAACGCGAGGATTGTGCTTCACCAACCACGGCAATCCCAGTATCACCTTGAATTGCGGGGCGTCTATGACGTCAAAGCAGATGGACTCGGCGTGGTGATTTTCAAAGGACATATTCATGTTCTCGGTTTGATGTCTGATAGGGCCAGAAGTAAGGTCCGTTCCATCGACAGCCTTGACGGTTTCGGGTTGAGCTTTTGACACTCGGTGCATGCCCAAGGCGCTTGAATATTCGGTATCAATAAAACAGCCTGTTGCCCCGGAGTCCAGCATAGCGGTTACCTGCCAGGTTTTGCCCGCATGATTCTGTAAGGAGACGTCCACCCCCATGTGGTGACTGCCGTCGAAAACAGCAGGGATCGCTACGGTGCAAAACGATGAACCCAGAGGACGGATCCCTTTGTCTACTGGGTTATCTCGTTTCCCGTCTTGTCTTCTTTGGTGATGGGCAACGCAAAAGGCCTTCTACCCCGCGGTTTGGTTGGCTTCACTGGACATTCTCGAACGAAGTGTCCGCTTTTTCCGCAGTATAGGCATTGGTTTTGCTTCCTCCTCCGTTCCCTTTCTTGACTCGTCAAAGGCCCTCTTATGCCCCCAATTTGCATGGGTTCGGTTGCCTCGCCCTGGGGAGTGGACTCCTCTTTGACCTTGTCCGCACCCTTGTCCCCAAAGGACAAGAAACGAGAGTCACTGCCTTTTCCCTTTTCGGTCCTTCTTTCCTGTAGACGGAAATTCATTTTTACCACCAGATCGATGAATGGGCCTATTTCGTCCGGTGGGTCAGATAACTGGGAAATGAGGTCCTTCAGGTCGTCGCGCAATCCCCGATAAAACACCGATACCTTCTTATCCTCCGGCCAATGGGACTCGATCACAAGCCTGCTGAACATGGTGATGTAGTGAAGCAGGTCCTGGTTGCCTTGTTTTAGATTGAGCAACTCGTTGTCCGCTGCTTGTACAAATGTGTGACGAGCGAACATACGTCTCATGGCTTCCTTAAACGTTGGTAGGTGGTGTAGCATGGGATCGTCATGTTTTACCAATGCAATAGACCATTGAGCCGCATCTCCGCCCATGTATGACAGGATGTAGGCTACTTTGGATGCGTCGTCGGGAAAAGCCGTGTTTCTGGCAATAAAATGCAAGTGGCATTGGTGGATAAAGATGCCGTACTTGGTACTGTCACCGTAGAAGCGTTCAGGTGGAGCCAGCTGTACGGGATGGGGGGCTATGATGCGTACGTCCGTGTTCTGGTTGGTGGCAGCGGAGGACCCCCCAAACACAAAAGTAGGCTGTCGTAAGAGCCCGTCTTGCCTGACCTGGGGGCTAGGGGTACTTCCCCAAGGACTTGTGACCCCGGCTGCCATCTGGCCCTGCAGGGCGGTCATGTCTTGGCGTAAACTGAGGTTCTCGGCCTGCATGGTAGCCAGCATGACCGCTATGTCTTGCAAGGTAACCTCCGGGTCGCCCATGTCGTCTAGGCGGAATGATTAACGTGGGCTTCGAATTCTGTCAAGTGCTCCACAAGACTTACCTCGGTCTTGCGAAGCGATTCCGCAGAGACGACAAGAGCGCCCGCCCCTGTACCCACCTAACCCTCGTGGACAGTAGAACCCAGCAGGGATGAGATGGACGCAGGGAAGGGAGCCAGAAAACAATGGGTTGCTGTGTAGGGTGTCTCGGGACCAACTAGGAAACAGGAAAAGATCCAGGTCAGTAAGGACCCAAATTCCCACTCGTGATGCAACTAGTACTGCACACACCGAATACCCTGGTCCCCGATTATGGAGACTCACCAGTGCGTGGTAGACCAAGGGACATCGTAGTGCAGATCAGTGGAATCGTTTGTCCAGGATATCGATATGTCTGCTCCTCAGTGCCCAAAAGAAAATGCTCCTACACGTGGAGAAGTAACACCCAGTACCTCTTGTGCACGCCTGTGATACAAGGGTACGCGCTCCTGCGCGGTAAACACAAAATCATCAGAAGCGCTGTTGCGTGGTAAGACCAAAATCATCAGAAAGCGCTGTTGCGCGGTAAGACCAAAATCATCAGAAAGCGCTATTGCGCGGCAAAACCAAAATCATCAGGAAGCGCTATTGCGCGGCAAAACCAAAATCATCAGGAAGCGCTATTGCGTGGCAAAACCAAAATCATCAGGAAGCGCTATTGCGCGGCAAAACCAAAATCATCAGGAAGCGCTATTGCGCGGCAAAACCAAAATCATCAGGAAGCGCTATTGCGCGGCAAAACCAACCTGCGAGTCCCGCAATGCTCAGATCAGTACCTCCACTCGTCTTCTCCCGTAGAGGTGAAACCCTCAGCATCGGCACAGCGAGAGTCCTTCTGCTTGCATCCGACGCGTCTCGGCTCCTGTGAACTGCTCTTCTGGACTCGGGGACTTCCAGTGGAATTCGAAGCACGGAGCCGGCGGGAAAACGCGCTCTAAAGCGTTTCCCCCGGAAGTGCTTCCGTGCCTTACGTCTGTGACAAACGACTAGACCGGGACACAACCTCCACCCGGAAGTGAGTCTCCCGATCGGGTCCGTGTGCGCGTGAGCGGGGGGGGGGGAGGCGGCAAGCGCCGTGAACACGACAGCCTGTTACCTTCCCTGAACCCAGAGCAGGATAGCTACGGTGGATTAAGCACCATGCACTCTCTGGAACTCCTCGGGAGGTAGTTTTTAAACTATTGAGTCATGAACCGGGGCTTTTGTAGCCAAGGAGGAATAAAATGTTGGAGTTAGCCACCCCTGCTGGGCATCTGATCATCTGGTCCTATAACATACAACAAGCTGGCCCAGTCACCGCAAAACCACTAACAAGATAGCCAAAGCACCTGGAGCCACTGATCCAATGGGCAAAACCATTGTAGCCACTGACCAGATGGCCCTCGCCCCTGGAAGCACTATCCAGCTGGCCCAGATGCCTGGAGTTGCTGACCAGATTAGCTGAAATCCCTGGAGCCACAAACCAGATAGCCCAGGTTCTTGCAGCCCATCTGGCCTCTACCAGTTGACATTTTGGCCACTGAGGGGGTAGGTCAGCACCCCTGGAGCCACCAAATTGATGTCTGTATTTCTCTCTAGAGCAGTGATTCTTAACCTTTTGACTTCTGCGGACGCCCCACTTAATCATTAGTGGAATCTAGGGACCTCCACTGAATCATTATTGGAATTCTGGGACCCCCTCTGAGTCATTATTGGAATCCAGAGACCCCTGCCTAAGCAATTTCGATAAGTTGTGCCACAAAACAATGCACAAACACAAGGTAACAAAGAACCAGCAAACAAATACCCAAATGATGAAATATTTACAATTTGCTTCTTTTTTATGTACACTTTAATAATCTGTTAGTATTATTTAATTTTCTAAGCAGTAGAGGACCCCCTGAGTAGGTTTTGAGGACCCTCAGTGGCCCTATGACCACAGGTTCCATCCTGGAAAAAGCAAAGAGAAGCTCGTTCATACCCACAAAGTTTTGATTCAGAGGCTGGATAGCAACAATGTGACTGGTAGCTGTAATCATCACTATAGTAAATTTAATAAAATAAATGACTCTAAATTCTCTTCTCACACCTTGATGAAATGTATATTGTCAATAATTATCTATGCATGTAGAAACTGACATTTTACTATGCATTTTAAAAGTATCATAATTTACTATGTAAATTATAAACAACTTTATTCTGCAAATTAACAGCACATTTAAACCGTATCCATTAGCATTGTCATGGATGTAGTTTCCTAAATGGACATAAAATCTCTTGTCCAAAATCTGTTATGGCTCCATTATTACACTTTGGCCAATGCCTTGACTTCCAACAGTAAAGCCATGGAATTTAGTTGCACTGCATGCAATTAGCGAGAGCATTTTTTTTAGATGGATTGCAGTAGTAGTACATTTTACTTTCACTACTCAGTTTGATCCGTTGATTACAATTGTTACGTGTTTGATTCAGATTGCCTTGCCTTTGGGGCTGGCATCTAATCAAGGAAATAGAGTTTCTCAACCCTCTTTAAAAAACTGGTGGGCCGCAAAAGGTCTTCTTCCTTTCTTTACAGAGGATTTATATAACATTGGCAAAAAGTGTTGCAGTATGATTTTTATTTTTTCATGGCAATATTTAAGCAGAAATCAGATTTTTGGTTCGCTCAAGGTAAATGGCAAAATCAGATTGCAACTAGAGACTTTTCCTTCTATTGAAAATATGTTGCACCAGTGGCAATGATAAAACTTGCCATACATAGTATAGAAATTGTATTCCAGATTTAAGCAGTGTTTTTGATAGTATGATGATTAGTTGTGTCAATGCTTTTTGTCACCTCCTAACATTAAAGAATACATTAAAGAATACATTATGTATAGATATGGAACCCCTTTAAAGTACTAATGATTTTAATCTTATTAATTTGAATAGTCTTACAAAAGTTTAGAATGCTCAGCTGCAATTTGTTATCCTTGCATATAGCAACAGTCGGAGGCATTCACAGGAATGCCTCCTGTCATTTTTCCTCATTCGTTTTTGCTTCTGCCTCAATCATTTGAAGTTGAACTGAGAGTTGAACTGAGAGTTTGTGAATCAAATACTTCCAAAGGATTTCCATTTTGTTAGTCAGTTTGAAAATGAGATTGTACTGTTTCTCATCCAATTCCATTAGAAGATAATTTACCCTAGTGAATCCCACTTGTGAATCAGCAATCAAAAAATGTAAAACATGGGAACAAATACATCATAGATGTGCCATAAATTAAACAAGGGTACTGGATGTCTTTCAAAAAGGTCAACCTTTTTGTAAACACCTATTTAGATTTGACTAAATGTTATTCATATGATATTGTAAAAATACCATTTGCTCTTTTACCAAAGTTTTGGGGTCTTGATACAGATTTTGAAGCAGAGCAGTCATGAAAACTATGTAATTGAATTGTTTAATAGATGGGATAGAAAGATTTGTTTACGATTCTTTCATAAAGCGTGGCAAGTAAAATATAGGTTAGACTTTTTTTGAGGTGCCACTTTTAGGCACATGGATTCTTTTTCTAAATGGATGCTATATTGTACACCTAAGCTTTTTAACAAGATGCATTCAAGCACATCCCCCATCTGTTCTAGATGCAAATTGATATTATAGGAATTAGTGGCACAAAATCTGGGATTGCGGGATGGAATTTGTCAATTTATTAGTCAGAGGTGAAATCAAAGAATTAATTTGGGTCCATGTATAATAGTATTAGGCTCAACTATGGATCTGAACAAATTTGATCTTTAAAGAAAATACTTATATACATTTTCATGCCAGTTGCACATTCATTGATTATGCAGTACTGGACATAATCGCAAGCACCAACTTTCAATGAATAGGGTGATGAAATGAACAGAGTAATGTCAAAGCAATTTATGTATATTGCAAGAGCAAATAGTTATAAGAAAACTATGAATTCACTTTTTAGTTATATGATGTTGCATGTCGATATTTGAATTTTGAAATCGACCTGCTAGTTACAAATAGGATGAAATTGTAAGCAATCCGATTTGTCTACACAATTAAAAAAAGAAAACGTTGCACTGTTCATTCCAATTGATGTTACTTTTTAGTTCAAGAATAAAAACTTGCTTAAACACATGGGCATAGAACACATTTTCTGGAATGTAGGAAAATTGGGAAATCTGTGGTGGCATCTAGGGTATTTATATACATTTATTGATTTGAAGATAATCATTGGGAGTGATCTGGCATGAAGAGTCTTCTGCCCCACCCATATTTAATCTTGACTTGTCTTTCTTGAGAATGATTTGATATTCTTCATGCTTTCCTAAAAAATGTGAATATAATTTCCGCTGGTTACTCCGAAAACTTGCCTTCTTTGTTAATTTATATCTCCTGTGTGATGCATGTTGTCATTCAGCTCCAACGGCATTCAAGCATTTACTTCAGGACGAAACGCGTCGGCTGGTCTGTTTGTAAAGTCACACAAACTGTTTGTTCATGTCCTTTTTGGAATTATTATATAAATGAAAATAAATGTTCATAAGGAATGAGTTTTGAGAAAATCCGTTAATCGCAAAGGATTCCTTTGTTTTACAAATTGCTTATGTGGTGCACCTCTTGTTTTTTGTTATATACTCGGATTCCTAAGGGAATAGGCATTTCAACAGTGGGTGCCACTGAGTGTGCACACGTTCTTCCCTCATATATAGGGTCGATTACAGGTAGAGTTATAGAAGGTTAGGTGCTGGTCAAGTGAAGGTTCCACTGTTATTTTTTGCTCTTTACATTTACTTTCTATCGTGTGCAAGTCCTCAGCTTGGTTCAGTTTGCTTCATGGGTAAATACCACTGGTAATCTCTGTAATATAGATTTTAACTTCTTGCATTATATCCAAATGAGCTTTGCAGTGCTTAATTTTTCAGACTCATTTTGTTTTTCTCTGATATGATCTTTTAAGTCATAGAAGTTCATGATTATAGTGATCGTTTCCTTTGTGTGTATTCTTTCAAATCCTCTTTTACGTCTATCGAAACATTTGATTCTTCATCAGATTCAGTGGTCTGTTGTTCAGAGAAATGTGCCATATCAGCTTTAAGTTCTTATTCCATGTCCTTGTCCATGCCTCTAGTCTGCAGTGTTCCTCCTGGTTTCATTGTAGAAATGAGGCCCTGCGAGCCACATTAAACTTGAGCTCTGATGGCTGGGTATATGTGTGTGTGGGGAGTGTGTACTATGGTGATTCCAGTGTTCTCCACATCTAACACTAAAATGAAGGTTTAAGCAGTCCCTGTACCCCCCAACAAACTCAGCGACAGCAGTCTGGTATAAGAAAAATTGCTTTCAGTAGCCCGACACTGGATACAACAAATTGTTTTGGCATTCTGTTTTCCTTCTTTAAAGTGTGACCCAAATGTCATATAAAACCCCAAGTGACCTGTCTTGAAACTCCAGTAGGATCTGATGCTATGATGTCAACAAGGAGCCCACTGGCTGGGGGACTGTAAAGAATGGTGGAGGCCTGGATGTTAGTTCATCAAGTTTGTGGTTCCAGCCCACAGGCCATCCTGCCAAGGGCACAACAACCTCTCCCTACACCCAAGGCTTGTTCTGTGAACAAATTCACATTTATTCACACCTGCTCACATAATAATTACTGTCTGGCAAAAGTGGGAGAACAAAGCACAGATTTAGCGTCCAGGGACTTTAGCCAGGGCAAAGCTAACTTTGAAAAAATCATATTTCCAAAAATGGGCTTGCAATGAATATTTCAATCAGTCCAAATATTAAAGTTGTAGCTGTTTCCTAGGCGGATATAACTTTTATTAACCTTAATATTATACCCCAGTGCTTTTCTATAGAACAGCCAACCCTGCACCAGTGAAATAGCTTTTAGTGCTCTTTCACTGTGAGCATATGCTTAACATTAAACATTTACATGTTCCACCTACCATGCACCCTACTTACCATACACCCTACCCTATGGGCAATAATGCCTACTTAGGGTTTACTTGTAAATATTTAAAAGGAAAGTTTAGGAATACCAAAATAGCACTTAAAACCTGCATACCCAGGCTAGTGGTGGCAGGCCTGTGATCATGTTTACATTTCCACTGTAGTGGATGGCACAATAGGTGCTGCAGTCCACTTGTGACATTTAACATACAGCTGTGGGGGTTGTATGATTAAACAACTACCTCTGAAATCACGAGTGCCTAAACCACGAAGGCTAAACAATGACCAAATCCCAACCACCATGTATTGAACCACGACTCATTAAACCACGAAAAAAATTCTATTTACATATAAATCAAATTTACCACTATGTGACAAACAACGCTTCATTTAAACTTGTAAAACAATTTAATTATCATGTTTATCAGATATATCTTTCTATCAAATATTTAAATATCAAGTTCCAACATATGTTTTTTTTAAATTAAAGTACTACTTTTATTAAATGAATGTACAATATATTACCAAATAATTAATTACAACTTTCAAATATTCCGATTTTTTCCCCTGACATTTTCAATTAAATATATTCAAATCAGGACCCAATTGAACTTTGAAAGAGGAATGTATTTCTATTAATTGCAATGATGGCACAGCATACAAAATTATAATTTTGTGAAGCACCCTCATAGTTCACCAAACTGTCGGCATCTACAATACAGCAGATGCGACAGACCGCCTTACTTGCCTCTGTTTAAGAAGACACCTCATTTGTTTACATCTGCACCATAGCATCCTTGGGGTCACAGTGGGCGCCTTTATCACTAGCATCTTTAAAACTACACGCCTCTGAGGGACAGGCTAGGTGCCTGCCCTTCCCTCCTTTTCTTTGCGACTGGTAAGGTCGATCTACCTGGGTCTCACATACACTGCACCAAAGATTTTGTGCCTGGAAGTGACAGTGAAATAAATCCCTGTGCCAATTGTCTGTGCCCGGGGTCCTCCCACTTGAAAACAATCCTACAGTGCCATCTACTGGCCTCACAAGGCAAATTAAAAAAACAAAAAACGATCATTAGATGTTTATTAATAATAGTTTACATTCAAAGTGTACTGATTACATTTGTTTTCATGTTGAAAGCTCGAAGTCGTTGTTAAGACCACTCGTTTAATGAAGTAGTTGTTAAGGAGGTCGTGGTTCAGTCCCAGGTCGTTGTATACAAATCGTTGTTAAGGCCACTCATTGTTTAAAAATCGTTGTTCAGGCCGTTTCCTGGCTGTGGGTACACCTTGGTACAATATAACATGGACTTATTGGTAAATTAAGTATGCCAATCTGGTATATACCAATTTTACCATGTTGACTGGAGGAGCACAAGTACTTTACCATTGGTTAGCAGCGGTAGAGCGCACAGAGTTCTACAATCAGCAAAAGTAGGGTTCAGCAAAAATAGCTAAACATTTCCAGGGTGACCCTGCAGAAAGGGCAGATTTCCAACTGGACTGATTAAACGTAATGTTGAAGCTGAGTACTGAAGAGAAAAAAGGCAGCATTAACATAAGTCTATCTTATAAAGCACACTTTTGATTTCTTGGAACTAATAGGAAATTTGTATTTTTGTTCAAGGTAGTAGAGCTTGTTTTATAAACCTTGAGGGGATGAAAATGCTGTTAACGTCATGATGAATTCAATCCGGTGACCAAGGTCATTAAAGAAAGGTCTCTGCCAAGGATGCATTAGTGCAATGACCTCTCCCAATACAAGAGCAGAAATGCTTAGATAACAAAGAACACTGACAGAAGGAGACTACAGTTGAAAAAGAAAATTATTTCATATTTGGAAGTGTGGAGAGAGAGAAAGCAAATGTGTCTTCAATAGCAGATGTGCAGGGGATAAGATGAAAGGACCGAAATTAATAAAGAGAGAGGAGAGAATGAAGGGAAGAAGTGAGATTGGAAGTCAAGCATTTAAGTGGAGATATGGCAAGTAAGAATGTGAATATAGGATAGAGGAAGACACCTAATGCTGTCAAATGTAACTGAACTTGGGTGGGATAGGGCACCTAAACAGCAGGTCTTCTTTCCATCCAGAAGACCAGTCTGTGTCATGATCAGGCAACTTTTGCACCCAGGATAATGTCAATTAGGATACAGTAAAGGCAGTTCTGTGGCAATCATGGCAAAAGGGTGGCAGTGTTGGCCAAAAATATTAATTGAGCAAATTGCAACAATTACATTTCTGAAAATTAAACAGTTGGTACTTGGAAGAATACATTGGCTAAGAGAAAACTGCACTTTTTAGCCATATGAATTTAAGTTAAGTGGGGCTTCACAACATTTATTTTTCTGGAGTGAGTAACTATGACCGCTACATATCTTATGCGTGCATTGCTATAGGCGATGAGGACATAGATCTCAGATTTGTTTGTTTAAGTCCTGCTCATGCTGACATTTTTCACTTTTTGTGTGTTTTCTTAAATATTTGGATTCCTAAGAAAATATGGCAGCTTTGTAATAAAAAACCAAGCATTGACAGTGCTATAGGTCTGGGTTGCACTTTAAGCCACGAGCCAGCGACTATTGGCTTTGCCAATGTTTGTTATTAATTGCCCACTGGCAAGATATTAGAAGGTTGCTGGGTTTCAGAAAGCTAGATTAGGCCCATAGTCTTGCAAAATCAAGACCGGATGTGATTATAATGCATTGAAGCCTTCAAGCAGCAGACTGATGGCAGTATGAAGGAGTGTCATGTGGGATGAAAATGCAGCAGCATACTGGCACCACGATAAAAATGAGCTGGTGGGTTTCCTGAAAAGGAAAATTAGCTTGGTAGTAGGATATGAGTAAGCTAACGGGTGTACTGAAGGCTAGATGGATGCCTGAATTTTAGAAAGATCAAAACCTTGGTAAAGCCACATTGCACAGAGGCAATCAATCAGGGGGCGGGTGGACAGGATAAATGGAGCTGCCAAGTGCATTGAAAAGTAGTAGTGGTCTGATGACAGGATGAGAGTGAGGTCACCAATTATGACGAAAGCTATAAAAACAGATGCATTCTCGTGAGATTGAGATTTTAGTACAGCCATATTGTATTGAGGCAATATAGCCACTCATACACCCACTCACTTACTCATAGAGGCACTTACACACCCATTGATGTACCCATACAGTCACGCATATACCCTAATACTGACCCATACAGACACTTATGTACATGCTCAGTCACCTATTCAGCTACTCATGCACCCTCCCATTCATCATTTACAGCCACTGACATATCCTCTCGCTCACCCATACAAAAATGTACAGTCACTCACTCATGTTACAGTCTCTCACATACCTACTGACTCTTCTATACACCACTTACATACCCACTCACTCACGCATAGAGACACTCCCACAGCCACTTACCTTAGTGTATATATGTTTAACACTCAGTTACTTTTAGAAAACATTCAAAATCACTGGATGATGTAATCAGAGATGTCAGTTCAGGTGTCATCAGTGCTGTCACTTACCGTGTCATGAGTGATGTAATATGTAAGGTTATAAACAGTGCATTGTGGGGCGTTAGTTATAGTTAGCTTAGCTAACTATAACTACTGCGTTTCTCAGGTTTCGTATCAATTGAAATGTGGGCCTAACTATAACGTCCCTGTAACCTTACCTTTGTTTTTTTCTGTGAATTTGTAATGTAAAAAATGTATATTTCTGAACTATAACGTCCCTATAGCCTTTGTTTTTTTCCCGATTTTATATATATATTACCTAATAGCTGTCGCCAGTAGGTAGATATAGGTAGGACCTATTTTCCCTGGGAAATCCGCAACATTCTATTTGGAATAACTTTGGCGCCGATTGACGAATCTTCGCGAAAGTTTCCAAACCTTTTTGCCAGCTCCGGTCCGCTCCTATCCTGAAAGTTTCACGGTGATTCGTCAAGCGGGGGGCCAGAAAAAAGGGGGTTCCCAAAACGCATTTTCCCCTATGCATTTTCCCATAGGACCTTTAGCCGCAGCTACAACCCGAACTGCTGAACGGAATTACACCAAAATTGGCAAAGAGGTAGTCCTCAGTTCAGACTCGTGCCTTTTGCTTAAATGGTGCAAATCCATTCAGTAGTTCCTGAGAAAATTACAGTTAAAAGTACATATATATCTATGGTCTCGGAGGATCCGCGCACCCTCCCGATCACAAGCTGAATTTTAATTGGCTGCCAACACTCTGAATCAGGAAGTGTTGGCAGCCATCTTGTGCCTCAGTAGAACCGAGGCACAAGAAACACAAACAAGGTCGCAAAATGTGAAAAGGGGGCATGGTAGAAACACCCTGACCCCCTAGGCCTGCTCAGGAGGTCCCACAAAGACCCCCAAGGCCTTTTTTAAACGGGAGGATAGGGAAAAAAAAATCAGCGCTCCTGTGCTAAATATGCTAATTTGACCCCAGGGGGCCAAATCCCAGGGGCATAATGAAAAATTAAGTGTGAGGGGGTCCCAATCCCCCCACACTGCCCCGGGGACCACCACCCCCCGGGGCTCTAACATAATATAGGTGGGGGCTCACAGCCCCCCCGCAGCCCCGGGGACCGCCACCCCCCGGGGCTTCCTTAAAATGGGTGGGAGGGCTCTCAGGCCCCTCAGCCCCGGGGACCGCTACCCCCGGGGCTTCAAAACATTTGGTGTGGGGGATCTCAGGCCCCCCCAGTCCCAGGGACCGCCACCCCCGGGGCAACTTCAAAATGTGGGAGGGGGGCCGCACAGCCCCCCTCCTGGAGCCTTGTATAGGCCCTGAGGACCGCCACCCCCCAGGGCCAACTCCTGCAGTTCCCGGGGTGCCCACACTGTAGTTCGCAATGCGTCACAGGGCGTGTTTGCACACATATCACCTCAGGCCCCACCCCCGACCTTCACCACTGTGCAAACGCACCCTGTGGTGCGTTTTAAGTTGGAGAATTCATTCCTCTTCAATCCAGAGGTTCCCTAGGGGCCAACTAGCCCACCAGGTACCTCCACCAAGCGCCACGGAGCTACGTTGCACAGTGTTGTAAAAAGGGGCGTGGCCTCTGAACACCTCTCTGCAACGCAGCTCCCTGGCGCATACTGGAGGTACCTGGTGGGCTAGTTGGCCGCCAGGGGACCTCAGGATTCAATGGGACTTAATCCCCCAACTTAAAACGAGCCACGGGGTGCGTTTGCACAGTGGTGAAGGTAGGGGGCGGGGCCTGAGGTGATATGTGTGCAAACACGCCCTGTGGCACGTTTTACATTGGGGAATTAATTCCTCTTCAATCCAGAGGTCCTCTAGGGGCCAACTAGCCCACCAGGTACCTCCAGTAAGCGCCACAGAGCTGCGTTGCAGAGTGTTGTAAAAAGGGGCGTGGCCTCTGAACACCTCACTGCAACGCAGCTCCCTAGCACATACTGGAGGTACCTGGTGGGCTAGTTGGCCCCCAGGGGACCGCAGGATTGAAGAGGAATTAATTCCTCAACTTAAAACGCGCCACGGGGCGTGTTTGCACACGTCACCTCAGGCCCCGTCCCCTTCCTTCACCATTGTACAAATATTCCTCTAAAATCAGCCAAACTACGAATTCCGATTTACTCACCTGTTATCAGGAGAGAACCCAGTGCTGCATCTTTTAGCCCAGCACTGACCCTGAAAAGTAGTTCTAAGCGTACTTACCAGTAACTTGTATTTCCTTCCATAGGAATCCATTGTGTGGTTTTCAGCAGAAAAGTTTCTAAGTGTCTATTTTCACAAACTAAAAATATTCATAAAAAATCGTCTCTATGACTTAAACACATTTTTTCAACTGTTTACAGGAGATTCACTAGTGCTGGATCCAGGATCCACCACTGAGTAAGAAAAAGTAACGATAACACTACTTACCAGCTAAGTGAATTTTCTGCCATAGGATAACATTGGTGATTCTATGTGAAAATTTTTCCAAGTGTCAACTTTTAAAATACAATAATATTCCTTAAAAATCACTACTGTAACCAAAACGCTTTCACTCAACTGTTTACAGGAGATGTCCAAGGACTGAATCTAGGATCCAGTTCTGTGGATAGAAAAGTAATCCATAAAGTAACTAATTGCATTTGACTAAAAATTCACATTGAGCTCAATGTTGCATTGTGTTTGAAATTGTCTTGCCCATTGCAACACCTGTAACTGCTGTACTTAAAAGTCTATTGCCTATTTGCAAAGTATTTAAACTAAAGTAATTAATTCTGAGAAAGCATACTTTGTATTTTAATGTATAGTGTAATTATAATGTAATTTTTAAAAAAATCTAAAAATAAATAGTTAAAAAAATGTAGAACATCAGTATAAAAAAAATCAGTATAACAATTAATGCATTAAAAATTGTCATTTACAAAACCTTTGAAATTCACTGAAAAAACACAGGTTTCAGGCCTGATATAGTTAGGAATTTGCATTTAAAAAACCTTTGAAATTCACTGAAAAACCATAGGTTTCAGGCCTGATATAGTTAGGAATAAGCATTTAAAAAACCTTTGAAATTCACTGAAAAAAACATAGGTTTCAGGCCTGATATAGTTAGGAATTAGCATTTAAAAAACCTTAGAAATTCACTGAAAAAACAATAGGTTTTAGGGGTGTTATAGTTAGTTGGACATTTCACTCGAACAAAACCATTGAAATTCCTCCGATATAGTTAGTTGTACTAACCACATCTCGCACGCCCACAATCCACTGCTGATGATGTCACATATTACATCATTCATGACATGGTCAGTGACATCACTGATGACATCTCAAATGACCTCACTGATGACATCATCCAGTGAATGTGGTTTGGTTCGTTATTTAAATATGTATTCCGGCTGAGAAAAAAAAGCCCCGAAGCGCGGGCTTTCGCGCTTCGTTAATAATTAGCCCCCGGGGGGGCCAAAACCCGGGGGTAAAATCTTTACATATGAATGGGGGAGGAGGGCTGCTTGGCCCCCCTCCTGGAGCACTTGAGGGCCCTGGGGACCGCCACCCCACGTCGGCTCCTACAGTGTCCTGGGGTGCACACCCCCAGGACACTGTTGTTTGCTATGAGAGGGCGGGAGTCTCCCGCCTTCCCATAGCAAACTTCGTTAGGATTTTGAAAGAGAGAGCAGGGACACCTGCTCTCTCTTTCAAAATCCAAACGATATTGCTTTTCCACACGGGGAGCTGCATGTCAGCAGCTCCCCATGTGGAAAAGCAATGCCGGCTCCCGAAGGACGCGGGGAGCCGGCTGGGACCGTGGGGGCGTTGGGGCTCCCCCCACGGTCCCCAACGTTGTTTAATAAACCCCGGGGGATGGGGTCCCCAGGGATAATAAAAATTAGTGATAGGGGTTTTCTTTTTTTTACGGTAAAATTAGGAGTCGCGCATCCTAACGCGTTGGGTGCACGGTTTCTCACGCGTTGGGTGCGCGGTTCCAAACGCATTGGGTGCGCGGATGCAAGGTAAAAAAATTACATTTTTGGGAGATAAACATCAAGCTTAAGTGTTTTGTTCTTGAGTGGCTCTAAAAAGAACCGTTGTGTTCATTGAGAGTTTTTGGTACTTATAAGTAAGTACCTATACAGAGTCTAAAGTTGTTGAGGAAGACTCTGTTTCCTTCATCAGTAAAGTGTACTCCATCTCTCCTATACATCTCTTGCATGTGAAAGCGCAGATTGTTATTGTAAATGGACCCCATTCTATAGTCTCGGAGAAAAGCAGAAACAGATTTATTCACATGTTTCCTAGCTTTCTCAATTTGTGGACAAAAATGATTGGACCAGTTCCATTTCTGCCTTTGGCATATGTTAGAATACACAAAGGCAGTTTTGGGAAAAAGTGAAATCAATTCTGCAAAGGTGTCCTTCATAAGCATTTCCAGACCTACCCCAGTCAAAGTGCCTAGGTCATTGCCACCACAGTGCACTATTATGAGGTCAGGATGTTGGATATGCATAAAGGATTTTACCAATGGCATCAATTGGTGCCACTTTAACCCTCTCTGTCCAATCCATTTAATGTCTACATTTGGCAAATCTAGGTCTTTGTGAATGCCTTTGTTTTCTGCATACCTTTGGCTCCAGAAAATATAGCTGTGTCCCACAATCCACACTCTAAGCATCTTGAAGGGAGGTCTGGATGCACTCAGATGGTTTCTGTAAATGAAATGGCAGTTTGACAAGTAAGATTTTTCTAAAATGGTGGCTAAGATGCAGTTTTGAAAAAAGACAAGAAATCATTGGTTGTTTGACAACCTTCTACACTGAAAGGTAGGGTGCATGTTTCTGTTTTTTTAACGCATGATTCTTATTGGTTAACAAAAACTGATTGAAATGAACATTATATATGATAAGCTGATATGTTGATAAGTCAAGCACACTTGCTGTTTTGATTAGCAACATTGTGTGCTGAACTTGTGACCTGTGTGCTCAGTTCAGTGTTCCATGACCTGTTTCTATGGTAACAGGCAGAAGACAGTTTGGGGGTAGGGTTCAAATTTATGTCATTTGGTAAGGGTTGAAATGTTTAACCAATTGAAATGTGTGTTAGCTTTTGAATTTATGTGGGAAGGAATGTGATTTGATGTTTACATGTATATGTGTGGAAAATGAGAGGGAAACTTTGCCATTCTTTGGTTTTGCTGACAGGTGCACAGTGCAGAGATTCTGTATAAGAAAATCTGGTGTGTGACTGATATACTTATTAATCTACAAAACAACTTGAAAGGTGAGTTATTTAATTGTGAGGGGATGTATGTGGTCTATTTTGATTTTAATCAGTCTAATGTATTTCTCCTGTTAAAGTGCAGGGAGTACTTTTTTTTGTCTACAATCTTATTGACAGTGTGTGTACATGTAGAAACCATTCTGTGATAAGCATTTGTTTTTTTCATGTGTTTGCAGACAGATAACTGTGGTGTTTTTATATTTTGGTAGAATTAGAAACCAGTCATTTTTTTTTAATTTGCAAAATGAGCCATGTTTCTACACTAAGGTGCCGATTCCGATCGGGTAAAAAAAATTCCTGTACGACTCGTATCCGTATATTTTTACGTACGAATCGTACAAGTCCCGCCCCACCGGTGAAGTACGATTCGCACATGAAAAGTACATACGAATCGCATCGGGAAAAGGTCTACCAGACGTACCCGGACAGTTTTACGTACAAATCGTAAAACTGAAGTCCGAGCGCACAAGTACGATCTGTACCGCCCTTCCGAATACACAAGCGTATGTAAAACGTCCCGTATGTAGCGAACTCTGTACCACTCGTATCCCGGGTAAACATGTGCCCGGGATACGAGTCGTACAGCCTCCCCTCCCCCGCGTATGTCCGCACGTACCCCCGTATGTCAGCACCGTACACCCCGTATGTCAGCACTGTACCCCCCCATGTCTGCTCCGTACCCCAGCCCCGTACTTGGATGCACCGCACTCCAGCACCATACCCCAGCCCCGTACTTGGACGCACCGTACCCCAGCACCGTACCCCAGCCGCGTACTCGGACGCACCGTACCCCAGCCCTGTACTTGTACGCACTGTATCCAAGCACTGTACTAGTACGTACCGTACCCCAGCACCGTACCCCAGCCCCGTACTTGGACGCACCGTACCCCAGCACCGTACCCCAGCCCCGTACTCGGACGCACCATACCCCAGCCCCGTACTTGGACGCACCGTACCCCAGCACCGTATTAGTACGCACCGTACCCCAGCCCCGTACTTGGACGCACCGTACACCAGCACCATACCCCAGCCCCGTACTTGGACACACCATACCCCAGCACCGTACCCCAGCCCCGTACTTGGACGCACTGTACCCCAGCACCGTACCCCAGCCCCGTACTTGGACGCACCGTACCCCAGCCCTGTACTTGGACGCACCGTACCCCAGCACCGTACCCCAGCCCCGTACTTGGACGCACCGTACCCCAGCACCGTACCCCAGCCCCTACTTGGATGCACCGTACCCCAGCATCGCGTATGTACAGACCTTACAAAAACATTGCGTATGCGAGCACGGTACAACAACATCGCGTATGTACGCACCTTACATACGCGAAAACGACTCGTACTGAACCAGGACACTGTAAAACAGCACAAGGAGGGTCAATTCGACTCGCACGACACCACAAAACACGTCTACAGTAGAAAAAACATCAAAATGACAGACCTGGCACATCCAAACAGGCAAACAGAGGCCCAAACTCACAAACCACCTCTTATAACACACCCACCAAAATTTAAAACTCAGGCACACCCACAAATGGACCAATAAAAAGGGCCCACACACACAAACCATGAGCCTTTGCAACAGACTCACTGCAGCTACAGAGCACACCCCAACAACTGCACCCATACACCTTAACATATACACCTTCACACAAACTCCTTCACACATACCCCCTCTTCACATTCCCACACACACCTTCACATTCACACCCACACACCCACAACCATCCACACCCTCACCCCACACCATGCCCACAGACAAGAATCCAAAGTTCACAAGGGAGGAGCTGGACATCCTCGTCATCAAAGTCATCAGAGTCGAGCCACAGCTCTTTGGAACATTGGTCAGACAGACCAGCATAGCTGAAAAATCACGCCTGTGGCAGAGGATCGTCGATAGGGTGAATGCTGTTGCACCCATCAGAAGGACCAGGAATGAATGCCAAGCCAGGTGGTACGATCTGCGGAGGGCAGTCAAGCAGAAAATGAACGAGGACTACGCCCAGAGCAACATCAATGGAGGTGGGCTGCTCCGCAGACCGGTACATTACCATCCCTGGGAGGAGAAGGTGATGGCCCTTCTACCGCCGGTGGGAGTACACGGACTCGAAGGAGTTGCAGAGCCTAGTGAGTACACAAACAGCTTATGTAACATGGGGGTAATGGCATCCACACCCCAACTACACAAAATGCACGCAACTACCCCCAAGCCCTCACTGGACACAACCACACTCAAAAACAACGCTCATGCCACTAACATGTGTATGCCCCATTCACAAACCAAGGCCATGCCATGTCCCAGGCTACACGAAGCACTAACCCAAGACTGGATGTCCGGGATGCTGGGAGGGTGGGGCTCACAAAACACATTGTTCAACTCTGAATCAGACACCATTGCCCTCAGCCCATATGGCCCAGAGACATACCCATGCACCATGCTCAATGCACACGGACTGGCAAAGTACTGACAAGGTAGCTGACACTTGGCCCTGCTGTAGGCAGAACAAGGCCCTCCTGTGACCACTGCAAACTCAAACACCAACACAACAAGCTCAGATATCTAGGACAGGAACTCACACTCACTGTCATGGCAGCATGCTCCATGGGGGGACAGATACATCACCTGGGAGACCCACTGCCAAATCCCACTACAACCAACAGCAGGCCCTGTCACACACACCCCTTACACAAGCACACACCCCCGGGGCAGGCAATGGATTTACCCACTCTCACAATGGACATGTGACACACCAAGATCAATCCATAGCCAAAGAAGCATCCAAGCCAAAAATCTACATGTCAAACACTCATGAGAACATATCAATCTGTCCCCCGCAACATACCCATCCACAAGTGAACAGTAAGGAGAATGCTAGGCACATCCAACTACCTGGAGGAACTGTGCTAACTTGAATATGTATGAAACATGGATGTCGCATGAAACTGTATTAACATTGTCTCTCCCTCACACACAGGGCAACCTCATGGATCTCCTCCCAACAATGGGGGGAAGAATCACAGTCCCAGGCTTGGGAGGAACCTGAGCCCACCGGCAGCGACGCCTCTCAACACTCCGTGGATGATCCCAACTCACCTGGACCCTCTGGTGTCCAAGCCCCTGCAGCACCTGCTTCAGGAACATCTGTGCCAACCACCACCCCCATTCCTGCCACATCCCAGGAGACACCCAGGAGCCCTGCCTGCAGTGAACAACTGAGCCAGTCTGACCTGGCGGGACAAGGTTCGCCGGGCACCCATGAGGAGGCAGACAACCCCGCAACTGCCATCCCTCAGGGGTCCCGTAGACCCGATGTGCCCACAACGGCAGGCCAGGCTCTTGTGGGCAGGGGTGGTGGGAGTGGAGGCAGGCGAAGGCGAGAACCAGACCAGCCAGCTGAAGGGACCGGCATGTCACACATACGCAACATCATGGACGCATACCGGCGTGACACCTGGGCCATCAGCCAGGTAGTGGAGACCCTCAGAGAGATTAAGAACCAGCAAGCCGAGCAAAATCCAAGTCAACAAGAACACCAAGGACGGATGGAGGCAAGACTGGCTGAGCTCCTGGCGGTGCAAACGGACATAAGCTGTTCACTCCATCGGATCGCCGACAACATGGGCAACCCTCCCTGTGCCACCAGGCGAAGACCACCACCAGCCACAGGGAGGGAGGAGGAGGAGGATTCGTCCGACGGAGCGTCCCAAGCATCGTCAAGGCCTGCATCTGAGGGTCCCGCGAGGAAGGTGGGTCATCCATGGAAAAGACCGTGAGAGGCAGCGGACCATCCACATCTCCCAGGTCACCTGGCCTGGCACCTGCGCATCACCTCATTCACTGACATTCTCTGCTACATGGACTTGCTGGTCACAGTCTGACCAATGATGACAAACACTCTGTTCTGGACTCTGATGACTTCAAATACCAAGGATCCCATCTCTCCCTGTGAACTTTTGATTCTAGGCACACTTTATAGCACCTATTTTTCCCCCAAAAAACGCCCCCGCCGAGAATAAAACTAAATTTCTTTAATTAGATGTTGCAGTCATTTTGCATGAGTCCACAACATACGTGTGGGGAAATGTCAAACTATGCCTGAGTGTTGAACTAACTCCAGCCATCCATACCCTGGGATCTGAGTCCGGTACAGGACACACATGGGTCACAATGTATCATCCAATACAGACATGGAGCACAATACTCACCCGTGATGGCCTCAAGCTGCTGAGGGGGGGCTTTGAATACTGTGCTAACAGACCAATTTGGAAGAGTATCATTAATGCGGAGCGTCATGGCTCATGTGGAGGTTCCCAGGGAGGGAGTCCCAGGTATGTTTGGCCAGGTGGGAGAACTATCTCCTGCATGCTGTAGTTCGGTGGATGTGAAGAATGTTGGCCAGGGAAAGGTTGGATGCACGGAGTTGGCCCAACGGGGTCTTGGATGACAGACGTCCAAGGTTTGTTTGGGGTCTGGGGTTGTGGACTGCCTCCTGAGTGTGGGTGAGGAGTGTGAAGGTCATCCTGCAGCAGACAGTGATCCATTGCAGCTATCTCAGGTGGATGGTGATGTGGCTGGGGCGCGGGATGTTGAAGCTGAGGTGTGCAGATGCACCCTGGATGTGGACACGTTTTCCGGGAGTTTGGCTGTACTTGCTCCATAGAGGGCAGGGCTGTAGTTGACACGGCTGGTGTTGTGGGCCCGGGGGATGGTCTGTCTTGCCGTGGAGTGGATCTATCTGTGGATCATGTGCATCATGCGGAGGGTGTTGCAGCATGAGGTACAGATGCTGGTGAGTTGCATGGCAATTGTGAGCAACAAGTCCATGATGCACACCATCTTGCGTGCGTGGCCACTGGGTGCTGGTGCAGTGCCCTGGCGGGTGGGACACAAGGAGTTGACCCAGCTGTAAGGGGATAATCCTCAGATGATTACCTCAGTCCTGTACAAGTCCAGCCTCAGGTGGCTGATGTTCAGCCATTCATCAACGGACCTCATGCCTTCTTGAAGGTTGGAACTGGCAATGGCTGTGTCTTTGGTGAGTGTGAGGAGCAGCTGGCTGTCAATGGCATACGAGATGATTATGAGGTTGTGTGTGCATGTGATGGTGGAGAGGGGGTCATGGACACATTGAAGATTGACAAGCTGAGAGATGAGCCCTGGGCCATGTGCCAGATGACGCCACTGTACTACATGCTGAAGGCTTGAGTCCCACTCCCATGGCCTTGCTGGTGAGCTACTTGGTGATTTCATCCTGGTCCATCCCCTGGATACCAGTGTTGGAGATGTGTGAGCTGACAGTGTGTGAGCACATCGTGTATAATGCGGTGGAGAGGTCAAGGGGGGTGGCCTCACCATTGTTGAGCAGGGCAAAGTTGTCGGTGTTGGTGGCAATGATGACGGTTCCAGTGGGGTGATTACTGTGGAAGATGGTCTTGTGCAGGTTGGCTGGAGCTCTTTGCGTGGAGGAAGTTTGTCAGTTGCTCGTTGACTGTCTTTCTGATGACATTTGCTGGCTAGGGAAGCACGGTGATGTTCCTTGAGAGCCTGCGTTCCTGCCGTCCATTGTCTAAGAAGGGCCTGGGTCACTGTATGCCTCTATCTACCATGGAATGTGGCTAACTCCAATGATACATACATGACGTGCTGGACGGGGGCTACAAGGATGGGGAATGATGTGGTTGAGATGTTGTGTGGGAAGGGGCCTGATGGAGATCCCCAGGGGATGATGCACATGAGCAGGGTATTGTATCTGCTGATGATGGAAGTCCAAAACCTGAGGGGGTTTGGTCCCGCGTATAATAGTCCATTCTGCCTCTGTGTGCCAAGGCTTGCATGTATGTCCATGAGCTTGCAGTGGTAGAAAGTTGCAAAGGATTGGCTCAGCCTTGCAAGGGTGAGGTGTCTTTTGGATGGAGAGCTGATGTCAGTGCACTCACAATGCTGATGAGCTCCTTGATGTCGTGCGTTTTTTTGGCCTCGGCCCCATCTGAAGGATCTCCAATTGTCCTTGCTGATGATATGGTGATGGCTGTGTTTGCAGTTTTCCAGGGTTGTAAGGCCACTGATGGTTATTTGTGTTGCAAGCTGTGCACAAGAGTCCTGCTAGACGTATATGAGTCCAGTAGGTCTGCCTTGTCCCAGGTGGCTTAATTGTTGATGTGCGTTACAGGAAAGTCCGTCAACGTGGCTAGATTGTTGGATCAGTTGCTGATCCAGTGTGTGAGGTTGCAGGGTGTGGCGGTGGTGTTGGTTCCAGTGTCCCACACAGCATGTCTGTGTTGACTTACATCAAGCATCTTTGGGTGATTGGTAGCAGGGTGTGTGGCAGTGTGTTGCTCGTCGGAGACGTGGATGCTAATGTGGATGGACCAATGATGGATGCTGGTGTGGTTCTCATCCAGCCAGAAGTTCCTGGCCCACAGCCACATGTATCCTGTGGATGTGAGTGCGTGCGTGACGATGGACGTGTTGATGGCTTTGCGGAATTGTGGATGTAGGCCTGGATATCTGTAGATGAGTGTTACTCTGAGGGTTTGCAGGGGGTTTGTGCCAAACCGGATTTGTGACCCTGAGTGCGTACTTGTGAATAGATATCAATTCATCCTCCGGGATTGTTAGTGCCGTCCCTGCGGGTGCTCTTGTATCCGTCTGAGATGGCAATGAAGAAGTTGTGTGCTGAGGATGCTTTTATCCAGGTCACTGTCATGAAGGTGATGTGTGGGCCTGTTGTGTTGAGGAGGTAACAGAGTCTAATGGCGTGCTGTTGGGCGGAGCCGATGTGGAGTAGGAGGGACATGACTTGGTTGGTGTGACAGGGCCTGGAAGGCGGGGCAGCGCTGTGTGGGCAGTTGGAGTTGCACACTCAGCATGCAAAGGTGTCGTGTGTGCACTTAGGGTATGCCTGAGAGCAGGCGCTTGAATTTCGGTTGGACATTGCTTGGAGGGTGGCTGCAACATGAGACTGTTGTGTGCTGTGGGTCATGCAAGGACATGAGGGTCGTGCAATGTGCACGTTGCATGCACTGACGGTCCTGACTTTGGCACCGCGTGGCTGCAACAGTGGCACAGACAAGCTGATGACAGCCTAATGAATGGGTGCAGGGAGGAAGGGAGGAGCATCTTGGAGGCGTGTGGGTTTCAGAATACGGGAACTTGGTGGGCCCTTGCTGCAGGGGCCGCAGCAGCAGGCGGCATGTACTGGAAACTAGGCCGAAAGTAGCACACAAAGACAAGGATGTCAGAAAGGACAACTGCAACAGGCGTATGTAAAGGAAGGAGTGTCAGGTTACTCATGGCTCACCCAGAGAAAATGGATGACCAATTACCAAAGATGACTGACACAGGATCAGGAGACAGAAGGCCGAGCTGTGCACAGGAGACACACCCTCAGCAGGCGTTGACGGCCCGTTGGGGGGAGCAACCTGCCCAAATACATACACAACCATGGACTTCATGCACAATAGAGATTATTAGCCATGAAGAACTGCATGCATGTTGCCGAACTACACATACACTCATTTGCACAATCTTTGACAACGATGCCAGAGATGATGCATGCAAAGTGGCAAGAGACCTGCAATGACAGAGATGAGGCACTTTGGAGGGTGAGGAACACCTTTATTACTCAAGCTCACACTAAGGGAAATGCATCAATATAAACAGACTCACAGGTCATTTGACTGAACATGTGGGAGCTACGCTGGACACCCCCTTCACAACACGGATGTTGTAAATCCAAATGAACTGGCACACACGTTAAGGGGATGAGCCAAACACCTCCTGCTACACACGGAGAGGCTGCAATTCCACATTGAGCCTGTTATGAGGATGTCCCACACTATGTCCACCCGTAGCATGCCGTATGTTTCAGAGGGAAGTTTTACACACATTGATGCCTTCATCAGAATCCAAAATCCATTACAGATGACTGTCACGAAGGGTGACTATCAATTCATGGGAGTCATGCTACATGTTTTGTGCCCCATGGTGAGTCGACATGTATGCATGGTAACACAACATGCACAGAAGCAGTCCCCACACATTCCAAACACGTACCACCCCCAAAATGCCTTGCTGCAATCCTTACCCAAAATGACATTTCCCCATGTCCGTACATGGAACACTGATTCAGCAGACGTTGCAATACTCATAAGGAATAGCAGGAGGACAACGATGACGTGAGCAGACAACATGCGCAAGAACCTGGGAATGACAGATGCACAAGAAGTCAGATAAAAGATTTGTCTCCGCATACATGGCCATATACTAAACATGAACAATGTTGTCCCCATGCTAATTTAAAAGAAAGTGTCTCTGCTAAAATGTGTGGAATGACATCATCACTCGAGTGACACATCAGAACACACATCTAAGTCACTTAGCATACAGTCAGCTGGACACACACATTGCAACACATGCCACCCAAGGCTACAAGTGTGCACACTCAGACCCAGTGACTCACCATTATGAGGAGAAGTTGTGTATGAGCTGACTCCAGATATCCTCCTCCTCCTCCTCAGTTGCCTCGTGACCAAGCCCTTCATCCTCCACGGGTGGATGTTCCTGTTCATCCTGCTCCAGGATGAGTGGCACTGCCTTCTCCACTGCCATGTTGTGCAGCATGCACCACACGAGGAAGATTTTGCAGACCTTCGCCTTTGCATATGGGAGGGACCCGCCTGTCTTGTGAAGGCACCGGAATCGGCTCTTCAGGAGGCCAAACGTCCTCTCAATCCCTCGCCTGGTCTGCCCGTGTGCATTGTTGTACCGGTGATCTGAAGCTGATCTTGGGTTGCGAAGAGACGTCATCAGCCATGGCATGTTGGGATAGCCAGAGTCCCCTACATGGAAACATCATGTAAATAAGTGGGTCAGGAGATGCCGTAAGAGCCAAAGATACCGCAACACACAGGACAAACAGAGTATACCCACCAACAAGACATGCTCGTTAGTTGTGTAGCCGCAGCATCATTTGTGGCACCCTGCTACACCTCATGATGTAGGCATCGTGTGCTGACCCTGGAAAACGTGCACAGACATGGGAAATCAGCATGTTAGCAAGACACACCACAAGGGCATTTATAGAGTGGCAATGTTTACGGTTGTGATAGGCTACCTCCTGTGCCTGTGGTGGTACCAAAGCCACATGTGTCCCATCAATGGACCCAATGACATGGGGCATCCCTCCCAGGGCATAGAAATCACCCTTGACACCTGTCAACTCCTCAGGAGTAGGAAAATGGATGAATTTATCAAGGTGCTCCAACATGGCTGCCAAAACATCACGCAGGACACGGCTGAACATTGTCTGTGACATGCCACCAACATCAGCTATGGTGAATTGAAACGTACCTGTGGCAAATAAATGTAGGGCTGCCATCACCTTCATCTTGGGGGTCAGCGCAGTAGCATAACTGTGTCGCGGTTGGAGGTGTGGTGCCAGCTTGGCGGTCAAGTCCTCAATCAACTGTTGAGTGAATCTGTAACGTCGGATGCAGGCACGTTCCCTCATGGCACCCAAGTCTGGCATTGGTCGGGGGAAAGGCGGTGCCCTGCAGAAAATTGTATTGAATAACGAACATTGAGAGCATAACAACATCAATGTCAATGAACAGATCACATGCTAAACTGCTACTACACATCAGCTAAATACAGAGTCTGGTCTGTGCAATACATCCAGGACACGTATGCCAGCTTGGTGATACTCCTACGAAAAGCCAGATACACCCGTTGATTGGCAAGTCTACATGACATGCCCTGAAACGATCTGGGGGCCAGTCTGAGTGAACAGCCAGAGACATCACAGGAGTGACATACATCCACATAGCTGCATTTAAAGGATGTCATCTCATACAGACAGCTGACGGCAAGCTAGACGCACAGGTCACATGGAATGTCAAATGTACAGATCAAACACATTGCGATGAAGGGGTACACGTCAAAACAGAAAACACAGACATTGAGACGACGCAGATATGTCCTCATGTGAAAATATCATGTCCGATGCATACAGACCCTGCTTACGTGGGAATTCACATGTGGCATGGTGTGCGTAGATGTGTGCCATGCCCATCTCCACACAGACACATGTTGGATACAGCAACAGCAGATGTAGTTGACGGAACACTAACAGCAAGCTCATGGGAACACATGACACACACATGACATAGTCACATCGGGGCACGCTGATCGCGAAATGTCAGTTGTTAGTGTCCCTGTCCCTGGCATCAGGGGACAGTTGCTGGTGGTGGTGACTGTGCCATACCAGTGATGCTGTGCTTGACACGTTTGTACTACAGGCACACATGTGCAAAGTGTGAAGGGGAAGTGTGCCACATAGTGCCCCATCACACATGATGTGCACACAGGTCATCACACATCAATTGTGCAACTACATGAGGAGACATGTGCAATATCACAGCCTGACACACCTAGGCCCTGCACATGAAAGTCTGCAATGACAATGACTTGATGTACAGCCTTGTGTGAGTCGGAGACCTCCATTCCTTTCATGTGCGCCTCCTATCACCAGTGTAAGCGTGTGAAACGCACCGTACACATGCTCTGAGAGTGTGTGTACGGCTCGTATCACTATAGTAGTGGTGCCGTACGAGTACGCATGGTACAGACCGTACACACGTCGTGTGTATGGCCCGTATCACTATAGTAGTGCTGGCGTACGAGTACGTGTGGTACGGGCCGTACACATGCTCTCAGAGCATGTGTACGGTCCGTATCACTATAGTAGCGGTGCCGTATGAGTACGATTGGTACGGACCGTACACACGTCGTGTGTACGGTCCGTATCAGTATAGTAGTGGTGCCATAGGAGTACGCGTGGTATGGACCGTACACACGTCATGTGTACAGTTCGTATCACTATAGTAGTGGTGCCATTGGAGTATGTGTGGTATGGAACGTACACACGTCGTGTGTACGGCCCGTATCACTATAGTAGTGGTGCGTACGAGTACGTGTGGTACGGGCCGTACACACGTCGTGTGTATGGTCCGTATCACTATAGTAGTGGTGCCGTAGGAGTACGCGTGGTATGGACCGTACACACGTCGTGTGTACGGGCTGTATCACTATAGTAGTGGTGCCATAGGAGTATGCGTGGTACGGACCGTACACACGCTCTCAGAGCGTGCGTACGGTCTGTATCACTATAGTAGTGGTGCCGTACGAGTACACGTGGTACGGGCCGTACACACATCGTGTGTACGTTCCGTATCACTATAGTAGTGGTGCCGTAGGAGTACGCGTGGTACGGACTGTACACACGTCGTGTGTACGGTCCATATCAGTATAGTAGTGGTACCGTAGGAGTACACGTGGTACGGACCGTACACACGCTCTCTGAGAGCGTGTGTACGGTCTGTATCACTATAGTAGTGGTGCCGTAGGAGTACGCGTGGTACGGACCGTACACACGTCGTGTGTACGGGCTGTATCACTATAGTAGTGGTGCCATAGGAGTACGCGTGGTACGGACCGTACACACGCTCTCAGAGCGTGCGTACGGTCTGTATCACTATAGTAGTGGTGCCGTACGAGTACGCATGGTACGGGCCGTGCACACGTCGTGTGTACGGTCCGTATCACTATAGTAGTGGTGCCGTAGGAGTACGCGTGGTATGGACTGTACACACATCGTGTGTACGGTCCATATCAGTATAGTAGTGGTACCGTAGGAGTACACGTGGTACGGACCGTACACACGCTCTCTGAGAGCGTGTGTACGGTCTGTATCACTATAGTAGTGGTGCCGTAGGAGTACGCGTGGTACAGACCGTACACACATGCGTACTCCTACGGCACCACTACTATAGTGATACGCACCGTACCCACGCTATGGATGTGTGAGTACGGTGCATATCACTATTGTAGTGGTGCCGTATGTGTACGGGTACGTGTGAAACGCACCGTACATGTTTTTTGGATTCAAAAATTACATAGGGGACACGTATTAGGCCCAAAATGCATGCTGATTGTCATGGATACAGAGATTTCAGTTGCAATGTGGCCATCATGTGGGCTTGAAAAGTCAGTTGGCCCAAAAAATTACAATGTTGCAAAGTGGTGTTTGCCTTGCTATGATGCTCAAAATTTGAACCATGCAAATTCGTGTCATTGGTGTATGTTTAAAGGGATTGGAGGAAACGTAGGATGCAAATTAGTCTGACCAATCACTCTGTACTCCTGTAAATGAAAGCCCCCAGCAAGACAGATATAAGTCAGCCAGAACCCATGAGAGGGCACTTGCCTGCACTACTTTCCTGTCGACCACACTGCTGCTGTCTGTGCATCCTCTGGCACCATGTCGCGTACTGTGCAGAGGGGCCAGCCATTCACACTTGAGGAGAATGAGGCATTGCTGAATGTCCTCCTCCCACAGTACCCCAGCCTGTATGGGAGACCAGGGGTGCAGGTGAGTGCTGACTCCACTACCTTTGACTGTGCACCTTTTTTGTGACTGTCACTTCTGGCATTGTGTCCAGGTGTGACAGACATGCAATGTGGTTTAGAGTGGGTCCCAGGGGGGTAAAGGCTTATGTCTCTCATGCAGGGCATGATGTAGGTCCTGTGTGCACTCCTCACTTGCATTGTGCTTACTGTGACATTCACTGCATAGTGCATGACACATTCAGCCTGTCAAATCCTTGGTGGCATTTTCTGGCTATTGTCCTGTGGTGATTCAGTGTTCCCCCCGGTGTGACAGGTGACTGTACCCACAGATGTGTATGAGTTGAGTGGAGCTGTGGTGAGAGTGTCCTAGTGATGTGTACGCCCTCCTGGACATTGATGTGTGTGAAGGTTCCTTGTCATGTGGGTGAGTGTCTATGTGAAGTGTTGCACCACAGCTGCATGGAGGAGGCAACATCTGATGTGAGAAGTAAGCCGTGCTGTGTGTCTGACTTGCTGAGCTAGCCCAACACCTGTGACACCCCACAGGCAAGTGGCACATGTGCAGGTTTGTATCCGCTGTTGCCAATGGCAGGTGATTGATCTGTGCCTGTGTGTGTCTGTGTACTCTGCTGAGGTTGCGTCAGTGGCCTGGTGCATGTAACTGCTTCGAGGTGCTGTCCATCAGCCTAGTGTTGCATGTGTTGCACAGTGTGTGCCATGATCAGGGAGTGTGTCGCACCCCTCCTGCCACCTGTGTACTTTCAATGCCATGTAGTGCATTGGGGCTTCCACATAGGCCAATGTCTATATGAGAAAGATGCTATTCCTTGGCAGCATCCTATGCCCTGTTCAACATATCAAAGATGTTCAAATGTGTGTCTCTGTGACATGGAGCAGGTGTAGTGATGTTGTCTCACTTTGTCATCCTCACTGCCTACGAGAAGGGGGGGATCTGGAAGAGGTCGACATGGGTGAGCTGCCCATCACCCCCACTGTGACACCACCCCACAAGCGGGCGAGGAAGTCCCCGGGTAGGGTAATCGAGTCCACCCCCTGTCCACCCCCTCCCCCAAGAGCGTTGCACCCCATCCCTTGGCCACCCGCCCCCTCCGTTGGCCCTGGGGTTTCTTCCGGTGCAGGGCTTACCCTGGACGCCCTGGCATCAGTGTGCAGCACCAAGCTCACCTCCACCTTTAGCGCTGCCCCACCCCCTGTGGTGGAGACATCCACCCCTGCACCCACCACACCTACCCTTCCCCCTCCTGTCCCTGCGGTGCCTGGTCCTTCCCCACATGATGCCCCCCCAGTCGACGAACCTGAGGGTTCCACTGTGCAGGCAAGCTAGGGGAGACGCGTGCCCATGTGTCCCCCCCAAGGACTTCTATTATGGACTGGCCATTGGCCTTTGTATATAGTGTGATTTAATATTTTCTTTTTTATGCTGAATAAAGCATATTATTTTTACTTTGAACACTATTGCAATTCAGATATTGATGTTGGTGCTGAGGCTCCAGGAGTTGGTGTTGTGGTAATGTGTTATGGTTCTGAGAAATGTTCTAGTCTGATGGTCATGAGGTGGACCATGGTATCTGCGTGCCATCACAAGGTCTCTGCAAATAATAATTGGTAGTGTGTGTTATTTTGGTTTGGAGACATTGTCCCAAGAAGTGTTCCTTCCTCTGTGGCACCTGACTTCTTCCCTGCAAAGAGTTGCACAATTGTTGTGCTGACCTGTGTCTACATTTCCTTTGTTGGTGACGGATCCCTTCAACTATGGCCATGCCTGCTCAGCAATGTCTCCGGCTGCATCGTCTGTGCCATACTTGCTAGTCACTGTACTTGTGTATTGAGTATGTTGAAATGCCTTCATGGAGAAATTCTCCCTTTTCAGCACTATGCATGTGTGTACTCCCGGCCTAGCACACATATGGTACTTGTTCTGCAGGGTATTTGGGCACCTGACTCACAATTGTGGGCATTGTATCTGTGGGAACTCCACCCTATTCCTTCCATGAGAGACAACGTCTTGGTGGCTGGCCCAGCACCTGTACATTCCTATCAGTCCTGGGATGTGCGTGACAGTGTGTGTTCCCTTTGGCTCTCTTAGTTTAGTAGGCAGAGACATGACTATACAGTCTTGTGGCATGATCTCAGTGTGTGTATTGTGCTGCATCCGCCAGGGGTGGGTATGCATGTGTTATTTGTCCTCACACCCACATGTGGTGTGTCATGCAGTGGGGGAAAGACATCCATCCTCCTAGGAGTAAGACACTACTGTCAGTGATGTGTTATTATGGCACTATCATCATTGTCCAAAGTTAGGGATGCGTACATACACCCATGGAGTTGTGGTCATCTGATAATGATGTACACCCCCCCATGTCTCTGTCCACTGCTGGGAGTCCTCTGCACCCACCCCTCATATTGAAGGCCACTGCTGGTAGTCATTTACACCCACCCCCATGTCTCTGTCCACTGCTGGGAGTCCTCTGCACCCACCCCTCATATTGCAGGCCACTGCTGGTAGTCGTTTACACCCACCCCTCACATGTCTGTCCACTGCTGGTAGTCATATCCACCCACCCCCATGTCTCTGTCCACTGCTGGGAGTCCTCTGCACCCACCCATATATGTCTGTCCACTGCTGGGAGTGATATGCACCCACCCCTCACATGTCTGTCCACTGCTGGGAGTGATATGCACCCACCCCCATTTCTCTGTCCACTGCTGGTAGTGATATGCACCCACCCCTATAATTGCAGGCCACTGCTGGTGGTCACAAACACCCACCCCTCACATGTCTGTCCAATGCTGGGAGTGATATGCACCCACCCCCATGTCTCTGTCCACTGCTGGGAGTCCTCTGCACCCACCCACATGCCTCTGTCCACTGCTGGGAGTCCTCTGCACCCACCCCTCACATGTTTGTCCACTGCTGGAAGTGATATGCACCCACCCCTCGTATTGCAGGTCACTGCTGGTGGTCATATACACCCTCCCCTCACATGTCTGTCCACTGCTGGGAGTGATATGCACCCACCCCCATGTCTCTGTCCACTGCTGGGAGTCCTCTGCACCCACCCCCATGTCTCTGTCCACTGCTGGGAGTCCTCTGCACCCACACACATATGTCTGTCCACTGCTGGGAGTCCTCTGCACCCACCCCTCACATGTCTGTTCACTTCTGGAATCCTATGCAGCCACCCAAACACCCACCCACCCCTTGGTGCAGTACACTGCTGTCCTGGGCCTACACACACACCAATATGAAGGTAATATGCTGCACCAGGCCGTAGGCCAACTTTCGTGGCATGTGTATGCCTTGTATCCCAAATGTACTGGTGCCGTAGGGGTACATGTGATACGGACTGTACCCCCACATTCATAGGGTGTGTACGGTCCATACCACGCATACCCCTACGACCCCAATCCAATAGTGATACGGCCCGTACCCATGCTATGTATGTGTGGGTGCAGTCCGTATCACTATAGTAGTGCTGCCGTAAGAGTACGCGTGGTACGGCCGTACACATGCTCTGAGAGCGTGTGTACGGTCCGTAACACGCGTACCCCTACGGCACCACTACAATAGTGATACGGCCCGTACACACGCTCTGAGGGCGTGTGTACGGTCCATACCACGCGTACCCCTACGGCACCACTACAATGGTGATGCGGTCCGTACACACGCTCTGAGGGCGTGTGTACGGTCTGTACCCCGCGTACCCCTACGGCACCACTACAATAGGGATATGGACCATACACACGCTCTGAGGGCGTTTGTACGGTCCGTACCACGGGTACCCCCACGGCACCACTAATATAGTGCTACGGACCGTACCCACGCTATGGATGTGTGAGTACGGTACGTATCACTATTGTAGTGTTGCCATAGGGGTACGCGTACATGTCCACTTCCTTGTTGTGGGACGCAGGGATTGGTGGACACGCCCCCCGGAGTGACCAGACCCTGGAGGTAATGTATGTCCTCAATATTGTAGGTTTTAATTTGGGTAGGGGGTATGTTTCCTGCCCTCAGCCCCCCTTGGCCCCTGGGTGTTGTTCTCACCTTCTGCAGCATGTGCGTCGGGTTCAGTGCACCAGGTCGTAGGCTAAGAGGGCCGGGATGACACGTAGGATGGGGTCCCTGGCTGTCCGTCGCGTACCGGGGCTCCGTTTTCACGTCGGACTCAGTTTTCCGGCATTTTTGGCTGCCGTAAAAAAGCACATGGATTGATTCAAACGTGTTTCTACTATGCATGGAGGTCTCTAAGTACCAACACAATTGTCTTTCAGACCTTCAATTTCTCTGTCAGTATCTATAAACTCCAATAAACACTCTGTCACTTCAATTGCACACCTCCACTGACTCATTTGGCACTAAGTACTAATCTATTCACTGAACTAGAACCCAAAAACTTAAAAAGATTCACCCAGTCACTCTGTTTGTAGTACTCTAATGATTCAGTCAGTAATCAGGTAGTTTTGTAGTGATCCAAGTGTTACTCTATGGACTGTTTCAAATGTCTATCCACTATACATGTAGGTCTGTAGCCAGCTACACACTTGTTTTTCACACCTTCAATATCCCAGACAGAATTCATACAGTTTCAGAAAACACCCTGTCACTCCCCTTATACTTCTCCAGTGACTTATTCAGCATCATGTAGTAATGTATTTACTGCACCAAAATACAACTATTTATAAATTCATCCTGGCACTCTCCTTGCAATACTGAAAACATTCAGTCAGTATCCAAGTACTATTGGACTGAGACAGGCCTTAACATATGGATGGATTCAAACACGTATCCCCTATGCATGTAGGTCTCTAATCACCTACACACTTGTCTTTCACACATCAATTTCTATGTCAGTATTCATACACTTCTAGCAAACACCCTGTCACTCACCCAGTGTGTCTCCTTATAGTACTGTAATCATTCAGTCAGTTAGCATGTAGTCTTTTAGTGAGGTAGGCTTTAGGGCATGAACTGCTTCAAAGTAGTATGCACTATGCATGTAGTGTTTTAACCATCATCACACTTGTGCTTCAGGGCTATAGTTTCTTAGTCAGTATTTATATAAAATGTGTTTGTACAGTAATACAATAGTATACATTTGAAAGTTATTAATATGCATTTATTTGTGATTCTTTTTTTACAGATACTGTTTTTCAACGTTAAAATAGAGAAATCATGCCAGAAAAAAAAGAAAAAGAAAAGAACAGAGACAGGAGAATTACTTGAAGAAACATCAACCACAAGTATTGAATGAACAAGATAATGTGGCTAAAAAGAAAACATCTTCTGGTAAGATCACAAAGCAATTTATTAAAAATGTTTGTAGGACCAAACAGAATGTACAGAATGCTGAAACCTCCGAGAATGCTTGAACTAGAAAAAAAACTTCAAAATAAGAGGAAAAGCAAAAAAGCAAATGGACAGTCAAAGGAGATAGTATGGTAAAAGAAGGCAAAATCAGAATCAGTATAAGGAATTACGCAAAAAAATATTTTACAAGAGAGTAGTACATAATTTGCTGAAAGATGTGAAGAAATATAAAAGAGAGCTCTATTTTATAAAAAGAAGAAGCATATTGAAACCATTGCTGAAAAGGGCTTTTGAAGTAAAAAAGAAACTATTCATTTTAGTATTAAACAGAATTCGATCACTAGATACACAATCCATTTAATGAAGGCCAAAGGAGGAGGACAAGAGTAATTAATAGAAAAAAAAATTGTGATTTTTTTTGGGAGAATGGAAACACAGTTCCAGTTCAGAGCCTTTCTTTAATGAAGAGGGTTATTTACAGAGCAAAAAATTATTGTATGCAGTTGACACCACTGGTAGAGGTTATGAGGTTAGAGATGGTTGTCCAATTGAGAAAGAGAAAATGGTTGAAAGAAATGCAGAAGAAGTGATAGCTGATGAGTTCTAGGGAGACGTCCTAAACACTCTGTGTACATTTGGGATTGCAGTAGTATTTGTAGTGTACGACAAGAATCTATTGATAAATTATGTCGTTTTTACGAGCATATAGTAAAAAAAAGTGTTAAACAAAAGATTAAGTTGTTGCAAGGACTAGACCCTTGCAGAGTGAGAAAAAATACTAGTTTGCAAGGTCATTCTCTGGCTTGTCTTTGTAGGAAAGTTTGTCAAAGTGTTTTTCACCATTTCAGGATGCTGGCAGTACATCATACTCAAATGCGGAAGTTAGTGAGAAGATTGTATTATGCAAAAAGTCCAGCACTAAAGTTAAATGAGTTGAACAGTGCTCTTTTGCGTGGGTCAGTATCAGATATGAAGAAGGTTTGTGATGATATTGAGTTTTGTTACTTTGGTCCTCAGCAAGAGAGTGCAGAAACTGACACATTACTAGAACAAAATGTTGAAGACGATGTAGAACCCGTAATTACAAAAGATTTTGAGGATGAAATCACAAAGTTTAAGGTAATTTCAGGTGAAAGACCAAATGTTTTTTGTATTGTTGTCGGCGAAGTCACTATAAAAATCAGACTAGGGGTGTCAATCCGTATTTAAAAGGTAAAATAGAAGATAATGATAAGTGGATGGAATTTGCAACCTATTTGTTGGTAGAGGATTGTTTTGATTTGGGATCTGAGCAGCGTATTTGCAAATATTGTCATAACAAATTAGATGAGAATATAATGCCTGCTAGAGCTGTTCATAATAATCTAGAGTTGGTTGCTATTCCTCTAGAGCTTCTAGATTTAAATACCTATGAGTCTATTCTCATTCAATGTGTGCACCCGTTTCAGGCTATTGTTCGTATGGAGCCTAAAACAGGTAAATTACCTCCATCAGAGTTACAAAGAGGATTGAAAGGAATAGATGTGTATTTACAGTTAGATTTAAAGAAAAATATTAAAACTATTGGTGTAGACCATGCAGAAAATGAACCACTAGTCATTCTAGTTAATGGTGTTCCTACTAAGAATAAGAAAATCTGGCAAGAGTTAGTGGATGTTAGAAAAGTGCAAAAGGCATCATTGTATCTGATAAAAATAATGAGTACTATAGAAATGTGTTTGTAGGAGAAGAAGAAATAGATTTAGCAGAAGATACTGAAACATTAGGGGGACGATTCCGATTCCGGCTGCAAAACGAACTGACCGACACGGACCCGGACCGAATACCGACCGACACGGACCAGCGCCATGCGACCCGTGCAGTGCAATGCAACGCGAGTGAATTACAACCGACATATACGGAATACAAGCCGTACGACTGAGCCAGAGGGAAAATAGTGATACGGCCGGAAAGCCGACGCGATTTTCACCGACCGACACGAACCCGGAATCAACCCGACCGACCCATACCCGCGAAGTACGATTAGCGCAGTACGATGCAATGCGTGTAAAACCAGACGACTTGCACGGAGACCAAGCCGCACAACCGACAAGCAAAGACAACCCGGCACACAAGCAAGAGAGACCGCCGCAAACGACGCCTACAAAACACAGAAGACAGGCAGTGTGAGCGAGGCAGAGAAGCCCGCACGAGACAACAGCAGCGTCTGTTTCTGTCACATGATCGTCTCCTACATGCCTACAAAACAGAAAGGAAAAACACAAAAAAAGGACCAAACAAGCAATGACTAAGCCAATAACTACCCAACGCAAATTAATTGGACAAAGACACACCCAGAACTACAAATATATAAAGGACTACAATCACTACCTTCATCCTTTGCAAACAGGAGACACAGCCAGCAGCAAACACCAGTACACAGCAACCACAGACACACTCACAACTCACACATCACACAACTCACACACCATCAGCACCTCATACAAAAGCACACACACAGAAACACAGCAAATCCAACACCAACCCACCATCACTTGCACCCTCACACACACACATCCCTCACCACCACCACCCATCACCATGCCTCCAAAGAAGAATCCAAAGTTCACAGATAGTGAGTTAGAAGTGCTGGTAGACGAGATCATCAGAGTAGAGCCACATTTGTTTGGTACATTGGTTCAAAGGACCCCCATCTCACAGAAAACCAAGATGTGGGCGAGGATTGTGGACAAGGTGAATGCACAAGCACCAACGTTGCGTACAAAGGACGATATCCAGAACAGGTGGTATGACGTGCGCATGAGGGTCAAGAAACTCATCGAGAAAGATCACGCCTAAAGTCAGCGCACCGGCGGTGGTCCTCCTGCCAAACCAGTCTACTTCAGGACCTGGGAGGAGAAGGTGCGGGACATCCTACCACCAGAGAGCGTCCATGGCCTAACAGACATCCCAGAGACTGGTGAGTACACAAACAACAAACCCAAGATTGTGTGGCAAGGGGACAGTGAAACCATGCACCCCAAGCAAACCTACACTAACCAATAGATAATCAACCCAAGATGTGTATGCCAGTCACACAAACACAATACCTGCCATCTCATAGTGACTGGGAACTGTGTCATGACATGCACCAACCTACAAACAAATAGAGCAAGCCACTGGCACTAAGCCAAATACATCCAGCAAGACAGTTTGCCACCACAAACACACCACCTCACAGTGCAGCTGACAGTCAGGAAGGAATAGTGGGGATGCAGGTGAAGTGAGTGTAGAAAAAAAAATCATGATGGGGCCTGTAGTCACAGATAATGCTCCCCCTCCTGATTGGCCCATCAAGACCTCTCTGAAACATGCCCACATCACAGGGAGTGGAAAATGACTGACAAGATGGCTGACACTGGCTCCTGTTGTGGGGAGCACAAGGCCCTGCTAGGGCATGTGCGCAAATCAGAAGTAGGACACCACTGACTGACATCCTGAAAGACAACTTGCATACCCTACAATGGAAGCACGTGTCATGATGGGAAGGAGGACTGACAGCCCTGACCATACTAATCAGCATGGGGAGACCCCCCCAACACAAACTCCATACAACTCACCGTGTACAATGCATTGACACACACCTCATTGAAATATCAGCAAAAGATACCCCGTACTGGGTGCTGCTGTGTGAAGCACAGGGGCTCACTTGGGACTTGTAGCCAAACAAACACCAGGATTTCACAGTCAGTCATCTTGCCATTGCTGCAACACCCCCACACAGGGAAGCAGAGTCAAGAGGGAAGAAGCATGGGCATGCTGGGAAGGGGGGTGTAGCCAAGAGTATGATGGGACTCGTAGTCACAGACAGCCTACACCCACCCACATGGTCCAACAAGATCAACCTGAACCATACTCACCTCACAGGGAGTGGGAAGGGACCAACAAGATGTCTGACACTGGGCTCTGTTGTGGGGAGCACAAGGCCATGCTGGGACTACTAGCCACTCAAACACCAGGATTTCACAGTCAGCCATCTTGCCATTGCTGTCATACCCCCTCACAGGGAAGCAGAGTCAAGAGGGAGGAAGCATGGGCATGCTGGGAAGGGGGGTGTAGCCAAGAGTATGATGGGACTCGCAGTCACAGACAGCCTACACCCCCCCACATAGCCCAGCGAGATCAACCTGAACCATACTCGCCTCACAGGGAGTGGGAAGGGACCGACAAGATATCTGACACTGGGCTCTGTTGTGGGGGCACAAGGCCATGCTGGCAAATGGCCAACAAGATCAAACTCTGTCTGTGACAAGCTGGGAAAAAGCAGTGTACAGGCAGGCATCTGTTAGAAAAGTAGAAAATGTCATGTTTGTGAACCAACGATGCATGTAGAAACATAAATCACATTGTGTGTCTCTTCCAAACACAGGTTGTGCTGGGCACCCACTGACAAGTGACGAGGATACCCAGTCCCAGACTCTGTTGGGCACTGAGCTCTCTGGTCTGACTCTCTCACTGTCCTCTTCGGATGACGACGACCAACCTGGCCCCTCCGGTGTGAGCCATCATGCAGCACAAGCAGCAGCAACATCTGCCCCCCTGTACCCATGCCTCCACCATCTGGACACCGACAGGGCACCCCGCCAACACGGACAGACCAAGGACAATCAACACCCACAGCACAGGGACACAGGACCCCCCCGGAAGCTACAGCCAACACCACCAGCAACACCACCCAAGGGGTCCCAGGGTCACCTGTGTGTACCGCCGCTGGTCCTGCCCGTGTCGAGAGGGGTGCTGGGAGGGGTGGGAGGCACAGGGCACACCTTGCAGAGGGGTCTGGACTGCATGATGACCCCCAACTGCCAAGCATCATAGATGCGTACCAGGATAGCACCGGAGGATTTGGCCAGGTAGTGGGGATCCTCAAGGACATAAAACAGGAGCAGGTCGCCCACCAAGCCTGCATGGAGGCAAAGTGGGATTCCCTTACTGCGGTGCATTGGGTCATACTACAATGCCTCTGCCAGATCAACACCAACCTGTCCCCACCCCCCTGTGTGCCCACAACATCTGTCGCAACACCATCTGCCAGCGCCACAGGGAGGGAGGAGGACTCTGGCGGAGAGTCCCCTGCACCGCAGAGGCCTGCACATGAGGATCCCTCCCGCCCCGGAAGAAGAGGTGTCGTCCGAAGAATGACATGTGAGAGGCAGATGTCCCAGCACATCTCCCAGGGCCTCTAAACCTGTTCTGGACAATGTTCTTTGTGAGCAAACCCGTTCACCTTGTCCAATCGCACACAACTCGCCCACATGACATGGAGGGTTCATGTTGGGCCAATGTATCAGATGACTGTGGACTTTACTCTGGACATTTCATCTACCAGCATTTCCAACTCAAATGTGAACTTTGGATTCCCAAACCACTGTACAGCACCCACCATCCAATGCACCTCACTCACACATGTTTGTAAATAAACTCACCAGTACACCATACTTGCTTCTGTTGTGATTCAAACTTGTCATGTTCAGGGCGAAGTCGATCTGCTACAAAACACAGTGCATGCCAAATACTGCAACAATGTGACCAACGTAAGGTCAGTCATGGGGATGTGATACATGTGAGGGAGACACACCACTATGGCAACACAAAACATACTCACCATGCCATGTGACTCATCACACACAATGATGTTGACCTGAAACACATTGGCATGCACAGACACAACACCAAGCACAGTCAGTGGTAACAAGTCCACAGGTGAGGTAAGCAGATATCACTCAGATGTGGGAAGACAGACAACGCACATAACAAAGCGTAGCACAGGTTCATTACACATTAGCAACACATTTATTCCACAATAGTTGCACAGTAATTCTACATAACAGTGGACACGCTCACAATGTTTTGGAGAATGGAAGTCCAGGGATGTGTGGTACATCAGTTGATGGGAATTTTCAACTTACACACTGGTGTTAGCTTCTGGGTGTTGGGGGTCAGTGTTGACCACACAACCGGCAAAGGACCCTGGGAAGGACAGACAAGATACAGTCATAAGCACAGACGAACAGGAGAGAAATGCAATACACATGCACAAAACATGTTGCAAAACACCTACACAAACACTAGTTAGCAGTACTACCCTATTGTGGAGTACACACCAC
Source organism: Triturus cristatus (assembly GCF_964204655.1). Taxonomy (NCBI): domain Eukaryota; kingdom Metazoa; phylum Chordata; class Amphibia; order Caudata; family Salamandridae; genus Triturus; species Triturus cristatus. The sequence continues at coordinate 410,355,150 of NC_140582.1, forward strand.
CTGAATGGACACATCACAGTACGCATCCAGTCAAGTGGCACACAGACACACTCAGACAGCAACAGAGCTGGCTCAACACATTCCTGGCTACCTCCATACATTGACATAACAACCCTGGAAACTCACTTTCAGGTGAAGAAGTTGTTGATGAGCTGGGAGCGGACGTCACCATCACCTTCATCATCACTGGCATCTTGGCCCAGGCCGGGATCCTCCACAGGTGCCGGACGTTGGTCGTCGTCATCCTCATCCAGGATGAGAGGCACCTCCTTCCGCACCGCCATGTTTTGTAGCATGCAGCAGACCAGTATTATTTTGCAGACCTTTGCAGGCTCATATGGGAGGGCCCCTCCGATCTTGTCCAAGCAGCGAAAGCGGCTTTTCAGGAGTCCGAATGTCCGCTCAATCACCCTCCTGCTCCGACCATGTGCCTCATTGTAGCGCAGCTCGGCTGGTGTCACAGGGTTCCTGAGGGGTGTCCGCAACCATGGCATGTTGGGGTATCCGGAGTCACCTACACACACAAAAATGAACAAGTAGATGAGTTAGGTAGGAGTGCGGAATACAACACCGACAAAGACACACAATGAGAAACAGTTAGTACACACCGACAAGCCAGGCACGCTGAGCTGGCATCTGTGATATCAGCGTTGCAATGTGACTACTCCTCATTATGTAGGCATTGTGCGCCGAACCAGGGAACCGTGCACACACATGTGTGATCAACATGTCAGCAAGACAGACCACCAGAGCATTGATCAAATGGTAGTGCTTCCTGTTGCGGTATGCCTGCTCATGTGCCTGTGGTGGTATCAGGGCAACATGTGTCCCGTCAATGGATCCAATGACGTTTGGCATCCTCCCCAGTGTATAAAAGGCCTCCTTAATTTCAGGGAGTTCATCTTGGCTCGAGAACTTGATATACAGGTCGAGGAATTGCAACATCCCCTCTGAGACATCGCGTAGCACCTGACTAAACATCGTTTGCGACATACCACCAGCAGTAGCCACAGTGTATTGGAAGGTACCAGTAGCAAAGAAGTGCAGGGCTGCCATCACCTTCACCTCTGGGGTCAGCGCTGTAGGGTATGTCCGGCCAGGTAGTAGATGTGGCACCAACTGCTCCGCCAACTCCTCAATCAGTGGCCTGGTGAAGCGGTACCATCTGATGCTGTGGCGTTCCTACATGGTTGCAAGGTCTGGGAACGGACGATGCACAGCTGGTGCCCTGCAGTACAGAGATGCACAAAGGAAGATTGTCAGTACATCCCCCATGTGGCCATGACCACGATCACTCTCACATGCTAGTTCATGACATTACACAATGTACTGAGGTGTGTGCTGTTGGTCATGGACACAAATGTCACCTACAAGACCACCACCTCACATCTCAATTCCACATGTCCACAGGAGTCCCATGTAGTGCAATGGGCTAATCATCTGGCTGTGTCACCCAACCTATGTGCTGCTGCAACGTTCAAAAAACCCACCCCAGTGTCTAATGAGGGCTCATGTCTCCCAGGCATCACAGATCTTTGCCATGCAGAAACCCAGGCTCCCTGTATTGCCACATCAACACAGTAATGGACATGGCGTAGCACGTACATACCACAAGGCAAGCGTAAGTCCCACAGGTAGTGGACACTGTTGTTCATGCCGGCCCTACATGTACGTCTCTTAGACACACAACCCATCAAGGTTGATGCATATACCACAAGGATGTGGAGACTGTCACCCATTGGTAACATGTGATCAGACACATCTGAGACACAACATGCACACAGACTGGGTGCACATCAGTATTGGGGCTACAGGTCTCACTGTGACGTACATGCCATCACCCCCAGGACTCAGGGTGTATGTGACATGCCCCAAACATATCCAACCTGACACTGTGGCCTTCACTCATGCCCATTACTGTCCAATTGCACATCACAGTGCTAATGTGCACAACACACAAAGGACTCTGCCCCCATGTACAAGATAACAGCCTGGAAGTAGCTGCACAAAGTGCCAGACAAAAAAACTGCTGTGGCCCCCTCAAACACCCAGGGAATGCAGCCTCACATGCCATGGGACACTGTGTGGCCAATGCTATAGTGTGGTAGGTGTGTGCAGGTGTCCATGGCGAGAATATGTGTGTTGCATCCGTCTAATAGTCACACTAAAGCGGTCCGACGCGGTTGACAATGCGTACGCATTGCACTGGTCATGTCCGAGCCGTGCGTACGCCTTGTCATTGAATGCAATGATGTCCGATGCGGGTGACAATGCATACGCATTGCACGGGTCATATCCGAGCCATGCGTACGCCTTGTCATTGAGTGCAATGAGGTCCGACGCGGGTGACAATGCATACGCATTGCTTGGGTCATGTCCGAGCCGTGCGTACGCCTTGTCATTGAATGCAATGAGGTCCGATGCGGGTGACAATCGTATGCATTGCACGGGTCATGTCCGAGCCGTGTGTACGCCTTGTCATTGAATGCAATGAGGTCCGATGCAGGTGACAATGCGTACGCATTGCACGGGTCATGTCCGAGCCGTGGTTACGCATTGTCATTGAATGCAATGAGGTCCGACGCGGGTGACAATGCGTACGCATTGCACGGGTCATGTCCGAGCCGTGCGTACGCCTTGTCATTGAATGCAATGAGGTCCGACGCGGGTGACAATGTACGCATTGCACGGGTCATGTCCGAGCCGTGCGTACGCCTTGGCCATTGAATGCAATGAGGTCCGATGTGGGTGACAATGCGTACGCATTGCATGACTCATGTCCGAGCCGTGCGTACGCCTCGGCCATTGAATCGCATGGAGACGGGTGCATGTGTACATTCAAAATACGCGTTGTACAGTCAGTTGAACGAGCCGGGTGCACCCATTGGCTCAGGACTCTCATGGAGACGGATGCGGATTCAAAACTTGTACGAGTTGTGCACTGGAAATTCAGTTGGATGCCTACAACAATGTTGCAATTTCAAGTTTTCCATGAAGGTGAAGATTTGAAGGATGCGGAAGGCGTGTACGAGTCATACTTTTAAATGGATTGGCCAGATTCATAGAATGCAACCTTGTTGGACCTATCACTTTGGACAGATGGCACAGAGTCTGCCTCTGCAGCACAGATATAAGGCTGGCTGAACCCCAGGGGGCTCACTTGCCTGCACTACATGCTACTGGACCACATCCCTGCTACCACTGCTGCTGTCTATGCATCCTATGGCTCCTGCTATGGCACGTACACTGGAGAGTGCCCCAGCCTTCACTGAGGAGGAGAACCAGGCCCTGCTGGACGGGCTCCTTCCAGAGTACAGAAAGCTCTATGGGACACCAGGGGAGCAGGTGAGTGTGCTGTCCTCTGCCTTCCTAATTAAGCATGTTGTCTGACTAGCAGTACTAGCAGTGTGTACAGCAGTGGCAAGCATTATCACTGACTACTTTCATCCCCCAAAGTGTGTAGGGACATGTACTGAATATTTTTCCTGCTGCTAAAGTGCATTTTTGCCAGCTTAAACTATCCATGCATTGTTAACATGTCAGACATGCATGTGAGTTTTCATTCCCCAGGGTTGCCCTACCTGTGTAATTATTTTCCCTTTGTGATGATGACATGTGTATCTAATTGTGTCCTGCACAAATCTGTGGCATGTGTGTTGATGTGCTTTTCACTTTGTCCTCCTCACAGGTTGATGCCCACCAGAAGCAGGAGATCTGGCTGACCATCGCCCGGGCTGTTCGTTCTGTGGGGGTCTACAAGCGCCGCATCCGCAGCTGCCAGAAGAGGTGGCAGGACCTTTGGGGCTGGACCCGGAGGATAGCTAGAGTCCAGCTGAAGCTGTCACCTCCACGCAGGAGGGGCGGACACCGGACCCTGACTCCCCACATGCTCCGGATACTGGCGGTGGTCTTCCCAGACCTGGATAGGCAGCTGAAGGCCAGACAGCAGCAGGAAGGGGGTACGTCCATGCCTGATCTGTGTACTATGTCTGACATGCAAATAGCAGTCTTTTGCCCGGGTCACACTTCCACATTACATAGGTCATGTAGTCCCAAAATCAGGTCCCTCATCTGTATGATGCACCCTCCTCATCTGTTCCACAGGTGTGGCCCCTACAGTCTTTTGATTGTGTCACTAGGGAACTGTGTCCCACCAGTCAGCTATGTCTCAGGTACCAGTCAGCATCAGTTCCCGTGACTCTGTTGTGTGTGTCATGGGTGGGTCAATTGTTTACATAATGCCTGAGATCTGTCATGTGAACTGTGTGTGCCCTTGAGATGTGTACCAATTGCTGGTCTGACTCGCAACATGTTTCTGGGGTATTCAATACAAAACCATGCAGCAGGGTACTCCAATTTTTGGGCATCAGGAGTAGGTATCGCAAGTATGCCACAATTGCTTAGCCACCTGACTACTGTCCGGGGCAAAACACTGTTTCAATTAGTCCTGCCCAGTCCTGCCCCCTCAAGGGCATTCAGAAACACTCTGTAATCCCACTCCTATGTGTGAAATTGCAGGTTGTGCTTCGTGACATGTGCCCTCAGGTGTGTGCCTCTGTGTCATTAGGGTGTGGCTTGTTGCTACGTACAACTGGGGTGTCCATGATTCCGAGGGTCAGCATGACATCTGCAATGTGACTGTGGGAGACAAGACCTGTGTGACATATAGGTGTGTGAGCATCTGACAGCCCACAATGGTGTATGCAACTGTGTCCCTCATGCAGCTGGGTTATATGCATGGCATGGCAGACTGTGATTTGTTAATGTACATGGGTTTGTGTTTGCTGAGACTCATATGTCTGATTTTCATGATGTGGGGTCTTCTGGGTCCTGGATATGTTGTTTGCATGGCATGGGCAAGTGCGCCAGTCATCTGCAGAGTCATATTTGCCCCTGAGCTAGGATTGTGAGTCAGTGCATATTGTTGTTGTCTGGATGCCCTGCCTCTGTGACAGGGGACAGTGTTGACTGACTTACAGGGCATCCCAGTGCCATGGCATTGAACTTGCTATGAGTGATCCTGCGTTGTGTTCAAGTGTGCACCATGCACCCCATTGTGGCCTTGCCCATCAGGACATAAGTACATCATAGTGTGTGTTGCTGGCATGCATCCCAAGCATGTGAAATGAGTCTCTGCCCATCCCTTCATCCGGACACCTGTGCTGAGTCAGTCGCAAGAGATGTGCCGTGGGTCTAGTGACATACTCCTACATGTTCACTTGCATGTACAACTAATGTGTGGGTAGTGCATGTTGGCACATTGGGGTATTAGCATCCAACATGCAACAGACATATGTGTGCAAGTCAAGGAGGGATATGTGTGCCATGGTTGATGTTGGAAATGACAATTGTCTTATTCTAAACACTTTGAGCTGCGTTCAGCTGATGATGCCAGGGCTTGCCCTGTGATGTGATGTACTCACTGTGGTGTGTGCAGTCAGTGCAGGTGACTGATGTTGTTCTCTTACTTCCTATTCCTATCCAGATACATCCACGGCCACAGGAGGGGACAGCTCCACGGAACAGGAGGAGCCACAGAGCCTTACAGGGACAGAAGGAGAGGAGTCAGGTGGACCCAGTGGCACGGAGGGTGAGTGGAGCCACACAGAGGAGTCGTCAGCACCATCCCCCCAGCTGAAGGCCACAGCAGCTCTGAGGATGACTCCCCTGTGGAGGCGGGTGTCAGCAGCCACCAAACCCCAGCTAGTGAGGCTGTCTCCGCCACCACCACCCCCCTCCCTTTGGCTCCCATCCCAGAGGTCCCGTTGGGCTAACGTGTTCGTGAGCATGTCTCCTTGTGCCAGGCACCGCACCCCCTGCCCCTGTGTGCCCTGCTGCCCTGAGTGAGGAGTCTGTGGACTTACTTCGACAGATGCATGTGGGGCAGACGTTGATGCTGAAGGTCCTCCATGCACACACAGGTCTGTTGACACAACTGGTGTCATTCATGGAGGGCATTTCCTCGGGCATGTCTGCCCTACAGAAGACCAACCAGTCTGTGGCCTCCTCCCTGACGGCAGCAGTGTCCCTCCTCCAACAGTCCCACACCTCACCTAACTCTGCAGCACCCACAATTCCTAGCACACTCCCTTTCCAAAGCACAGAACCCCCCAAACAAAGGTCTAGACGTGCACACAAGCAAGCGCAGGGGACTGATTTCACACTCACAGGGGCTGGTTTGCTGACAAACACACAGTCATCCACATCCACTCCACAGTCTTCCGAGACCTCTCCCTCCCAGCCCCCTTCCCTTGCCTCACCTGCAACCCCATCCCCCCAGAAGCTCTTCCTCTGTGACCTTGGCCTCTTCCCCACCAACCCAGCAGATCCTGATTACAAGGGGAAGAGGAAGTCCCCACACACAGAAGAGAGTGCTCCTCACATTCGGACACCCTCCCCCAGGCGCAGTCAGACCGAGACGCCCACCTGCAAGTCCCCCCGGCGCAAGAAGAGCAAGACCCCCCCACCAGCACGCAGCTCCAAGGCAAAGTCTCCGTCCTCCATCCCCCAGGCCACAACTCCAGAGGTTCCCCCGCCATTCCCTGCCCCGGGTTCCCCCACACACAGATACACCATCCCCAAAATGCTAAGGCCATCCCCCCCTAGCACTTGCTCCTCCACACCTGGTCATACAGTTGCTGCCACTGATGTGGGGACCGTATCACCACTCCCTGCCCTGCAGACCTCACCTGTCCCCCATTCCGCTCCCATGGATGTAGGCACTGCTTTGGAGTCCACGCCCATCCCGTCTGACTTGGGCACTGCAGTGGTGAGCCAATCCACTCCATCTGACCTGCCCACTGGAGTTGTGCCGGCACCCACCCCATCTGACTTGTGCCCCACAGTTGTTCACAGCACCCACCACTTCAGTCATCTCCACTGCAGTTGTAAGTGTCTCGCCTGCATCCCACACCTCTTCACTGCCTCCTTCTGCTGCACCCTGATCCTGTTCCTGCGGTGCCTGGCCTGCCCCCATGTATGCCCCTCCGAGGGGATGACCCCGGTCCGTAGCAGTGCAGGCAAGCAAGGTGTGACAGTTGTCACTCTAGTTCACTCCTTGGCAATTTGACATGGACTGGCCATTGGCCTTTTGTTTGCACAGACGTTTCGAATTTCATATACTGCATTTGTGACTCTAGTTCACTCCTTGCCCTTTGGACATGTACTGGCCATTGGCCTTTTGTTGGAACAGACGTTTCACTTTTCATATGCTGAATAAAGTTTTTTACTTTGTCCCTGTGAACTTGATTTAGCTGTACATCATGTTGAGGTTGTTTTAGATGCCCTTGCACCTGTAATGCGTGGTTTACAATGTTGCATACTGATGTGTTGATGTGAGGTACTCCCTGTGGTCCATGAGATATGCATCCTCTTCTGGTGGGTATCCATGTCATCCTTTGCATCTACCTGGGTGTGTCTGGATCAACTATTTGTGTACATCTCTCTGTGAGCATTTTGTTGGCATGGTCACATCTGTGGCTTGCACCCCTGCACATATGATGTGCTTCCCATTGTCCAATTTGTCACTTCCACATACTTCGTGCTCATCACTACTGGCCCTACAGGTGTGGGCATCATTGTAATAGGAGAAACTGGGTCCTCTGTGCAACTTGCTAGACATATGTTTGGGGTATGTGCAGCTGACTTAGGGGTGACTCCCATACCCAGGCTGTTGTGACCAGAGCCTTCAGTGTGTGGTAACTGATGGCTGACTGACCAAGTGTTCTGCAGACATGAGTGGGACTTGCAGTGAATATGTTTGGCACAGCTGGGCTCCCACAGGAGTTGTGTCCCCTCAAGTTAGTGTGTTGTCCAGTGACATGGCCTGGGCCAATGGTGTGTGTTGTATGTGCATGTGTGTGTGTCCACATCCATGTTCATACACAGACAGTGTTCCCTTGATATGTTCCTGTTGTTGATGCTTGCTGAGTGGTACTGGGTTCATCCCACTACTTTTCCAATGGGCTACCAGATGTGTGGGTGCATGAGTCACTACTGTTAATTGGTGTATCATCATTGTGATTTGTCAGTTCTGAGTGTTGATGATGTTGTCAGACACAGATGGGACACAGTGAGGGTTCCTCAAGGCACTTGTTTGTTCGCAATATCATGTAGTTGTCCCTAGGTGGTAGTTTTCAGTGATTGCGACATTTGTATGTGTGTGTGACTGCTCCCACTTGTCGGGTTCACGGCAGCGATGCTGGCAGGTGTCAGCATGGGTGCCTTGTGTTCCTCCTTGGCATCTGCATAGTCCTGGGACTGTGGCAGGGATTGTGAAGGTCACATGAGCTTTGAGGTCATGGGCATGTACCGCATACTGTGCAGTGTGTCTGTCATTCCCCAGGGTTGTAAATAGTCCTTGTGTGATGTGTGTGTGCACCTTAGTTCCTGCAAAAATTACTGTGTTTGTCATGGGTGCATGTGCAATGTCACCTGTCCTTGTGGACTTCACAGATACACATTGTTGCAGTTCAGGTGTGTGGTGTTGAGGGTGGACTGATGTGAATGTTTGCATGCTAGCTCCCGTTTGTCCATGGATGAGTGCCCATGCTGAGTGATTTGTGTTTGTGTATGTGTGATGTGCGTTTGTGGCACAAGACACTTGTCGGGGTTTCCCAGTTTGTACGACATCTGCCTTTGTCATCACAGTGGAGGTGTCATGCATGCTTGTGTCACACCAATGTCTTGTCCCTGGGGATTGTGCTGTTGTGTGTCAGTCTCTTGCTGTGTTAGTTGGTGTTCATTCCAGCTAGTGTCACATGTGTCTGTTGTGCTTCCTCTCATCTCCCAACGTCTGATTGCCCGCTGAGGGTGTCCCATTGATGGTTTACTTTTGAATGGCACTGTGTCCACATCTGTGTCACTGTGGTTCAGCCCCCCTCATGTGTTGTGTAGTTACCTGGGGACACTGAGACAGACACACACACACACACACACACACATGTTGTGTCCGATGTGCAGTCTGAGTTTGCCTGTTTGTGTTTGTGCATCTGCACCAGTGCATTAGAATTGCTGTTGTGGGTCTTTGTCTGGATGCTGTTTCTGTGACTTTGCATGCTGTCCCTGTGAGTCATTTCACATCATTGTGCACATTCATCCTGGTTGTTGGGTGCCATTGCTGGCATGGAATGTGAGTTAGTGAGCTGACACCTACAGTCTACACATGTTGTTTTGGTTGGTGTGTCTATTTTCGAGATGTGTGCATGCTTGGTGATCGTCACTTCTGCTGTTGTGTCATTGTACGCTGTGTGCATTGTCAGCCCCCATGTGTTGTGCTTGTCTGCACATGGCCGAGAGTGTTATGTTTTCACATCACTGTTTACCTCAACACATCTCTGTGTGTATGGGATCATACATGCTGTTTGTTATTAGCAGCTTTGACCATGATGACACTTACCTTTTGGTCACTGTGTTGAGGGGGGTTTGGTCCCCATCACCACAATGCTCCACATCTGCTGCATTTTGTGAGCCCCCACTTGACTTCTGTTCTACACAGTGAGGAGGTGTTCTTTTTACATTGCCACAGTGCTATGGTGATGCTTGCCTTGTGTATGTCACACTCATGTGTTGGTCACACATGTGCTGTTACATTGTATGCTTGTAGCCATATTCACTGTTGTGGGCATTTGTCACAGACTACACACTGTTGTCATGATATCGTGGGGGGTGTATTTTGCAGACATACCTGATGTTTGCGTATGATGGATGTGTTGTGCATCACCCATCCTATGGCTGGGGGTGGCAGGGGTAATGGCCAACAGGTCCCCTATGAGTGGGGGTGGCAGGGGTGATGGGCTACAGGTCCCCTATGGGTGTGGGTGGCAGGGGTGATGGGCAACATAAGCCCTGTGAGTGGGGGTGGCAGGGGTGATGGGAAACATAAGCCCTATGAGTAGGGGTGGCAGGGGTGATGGGCAACAGGTCCCCTATGGGTGGAGATGTCAGGGGTGATGGGCAACATAAGCCCTGTGAGTGGGGGTGTCAGGGGTGATAGGCAACAGGCCCCCTATGGGTGTGGGTGGCTGGGGTGATGGGCAACATAAGCCCTGTGAGTGGGGGTGGCAGGGGTGATGGGAAACATAAGCCATGTGAGTGGGGGTGGCAGGGGTGATGGGCAACAGGCCCCCTATGGGTGGTGGTGTTAGTGGTGCTGGCCATGCAACCACTATGGTGGGCTGTTGTTAGTGGCCAGGATATGTATCTCCTATGTGTGTGTGCCATTTTGCGGGTACGTGTCGTTTGTTTATGTGGTAGGTATCTGACTTACCGTCTGGGCCGTCGTTGTCGGTCCCTGATCCGGTCATAGATGTAGAGTACTGGTATGACCTGCGCGATGGGATTCATGATGTGTTCGTGTCGTACACGTTTCTTGTTGCTCCATCTCGTACCCGCTGCAAGCTGGTCCGTCTCGTAGCCATGTATTGATTTGTGGCGCGAATTGTAGCTGATATGCTTTTTTTCCGGATGCTGTGACGTGCCATACGTGATGACCCGTCCGGCGCGTAGGAAGTACGCATCGTACTTGTCATGCCGGAAACTGCTATGGATACTGCTTCCAGGCGACACGGTTCCTCTTTGGGAGTTACGGCTCGGACGGAGAATGGGTCTTGATTCACAGCCTACGTGTCAGTCGTGTTTTTGGCAGTTATGCGCATCGTACTTCCTATACAGCACGGACCGGCTCCGGGTACGTGTCGGTCGCAGGGTAAGGCTACGGACAGCTGTCCGACCGGCCATCGGAATCTGCCACCAAGTGGAGAAATTGAAAAAGTGGACATGTCCAGATGTGAAGAAATCTATGAACATCCACTTTATTCCAAAGAGGTGATGGGGAATACGATTGAGTTGTTCCAAATGAAAAAAGCAAGAGGAAGTCCCATGAGTGTTTGGGAAGAGAGCTTGGAAGCTCGTTGTTTCCCGCACTTGTTTCCAACAGGAAAAGGTGGACGATATGATGAACGTCCTTTGCAGATTCCTGCATCTGAATATCGGACAACAAGATTATATGCAGAAGATCCAAGATTTCGACAATGTATCCCTTATATGTTTCATCTTCTGTTTGAAAGTGACTTGTCTGGACTTTCATATGCAGTAAATCACATTTTAAAAACTGGGATGCATCTGCAAAATGTAACTGCAAAGGATTTTATGGATAAAGTGCATCAGAGAGATGATCATTTAGAATCTCAGTTGATTAATCTGATGGCATGTCAGCGTGGGACTAATGAATATTGGTACCGTCGTCATGGAAAACTGAAATGTATGCTACGGAACTTGGGAACTCCTACATGGTTTGTTACACTAAGCTGTGCTGAGTATGCTTGGGATGATTTACTTGAATTTCTTCGAGAGGCAAATTCCAATATAAAAAAGTGTAGACAGTGCATTGGTGAACATTGGATCTACCGTATTTAAAGAGGGTATGGCATATGTTGCTTTGTCGCGAGTCAGAACATTATCTGGTTTGTTTTTGAATGATTTTGATGAGACAAAGGTTACTGCAGATGCAAACTGTGTAAAAGAGTAGAATAGGTTAAGAAGGGTGTATGCTCCAAATTTAGGTCAATATCCTCTATTTGAAAAGCGTGTGGTTGGTCGAAAAAGAAGGTTTGAGAATATCTGTTCTGAAGGTGTCGAGAAGGGGAAAGAACAACATAATGTTGTGATTGCAAGTCAAAAGAAATCGGACACTGTTGAAGAGATTGTTGGTTATCAGTTTGAAAATAGTTCAGGTGTCAACTGCTATGCTAATGTAGTGGTCAATGTTGTTTTTTATCTTGAAGGTTTGCAAGAACAAATTATGCAGAATTGGCTAAAAAGATTTTGTTCTCTGTTGCATTCTGTTTATGAAAAATTGACAACAGATACAAGTAAAATACAATCTGTTTCAGATGTTCGTAATCTTTTGGATGTGTGTTCTGGTTCTACACAATTTACACAAAATATCCAACAAGATGCTCAGGAATATTTAATGTATATGCTTACCATTTTTGAAAATGAAGGTGTAGAAATAGAAAATATTTTTGGCCTTTCTTACAAATGGGAACATCATTGTGAAAATAGCATGTATACATGTACCACTAATGTAGACACTGAAAGATTTCTATATTTAACATTACCAGACTGTAAATCAGTGTCTTTCAATAAATTAGTTAAAGGTGCAAATCAAAACATGGAGTGTAGCCAATGTAAATCAGAAATGTTATCCACATTATTTTTAACAAAATATGGACAATACATAATTTTAATGATGCAACGTTGTACAGCTGATGGAAGAAGATTGGATACTTTAATAAAGCAATTTGTAGCACCACAACTATCAATATCAGGAAGGACTTTTGTAGCAATTGCAATACTTTTCCATGATGGCCCTTCCACCACATCTGGACATTACACTGCCTATCTAAAATGTGACAAAGGCTGGACACTTTGTAATGATTCCCAGTTGGTTTTCAAACAACGTTTGCCTAGGGAATTACGAAATTCCTACCTAATATTTTTAAAGTCAAAGTTTTAGGAAGATAATTCACTCTCTGAGAAATGTATTATTATAATTTAATAGGATTACCATTGGACAATTTACATAAAAAGGTGTACAAAAATACCATTTGGCCTCAAGGAAAGGTATATGTTTGAATTATGGACTTTTTCGTGCTCATTGACTCGGTGAATATTTTAAAGCGACAACATTTACAGTTTTTATAAGTTAAAGTTACAAAATTTTGTTAGCCATAAGCATTTCATATATGTGTGATTTGTATTTTCTGGTATTTTACTGAGAATAGCATGTTGGTTTTTTTTAAACAATCTTTTTGATTGTTTTTTTTTGCCCGCTGTTAAGTGATAAGTACGATTGAAATCACTATTTCTAGTGAAATTCAATATATTCTGAGAACAGCAAAAAAGGCAAACTAATTACTTTGTTGAAATTATGCTGTGTTGTAAAAAATTTATTATTACATGTTATAACTATTTTTTCTTTTCTTTCTCAGATCCTAATTTTAAAATAAGCAATTTACATCAATTTACATTACAAAAAAAATCTGAAAAAATTGTATACCATTTTTAATTTCTATTACTGTGAAGGTAAGTTTAACTACGTATTAATATGCAGAATGGGCAGATCTGCAAGAAGCTACAAAGTTTGAACACGTTTTTAAAAACACTCTGGGCCCGATTCACAGAACAAACTTAAGACAAAATCCTAAACTTAGTACCATTTTGGTATTCACAGAATGCACTTACTACTTCTGGTATTCACAGAATAAACTTACTACTTTTGCTATTCACAGAATGGATTTCCGACTACTAACTTTACGTCCGCACTCGGGCCGGAAATTCCAGCCCGGAGGTAGAGCTTCCGGCCCGGAGGCGGAGCTTCTGCCCGGAGGCGGGGCTTCCGGCCCGGATGCGGGACTTCCAGGCCAGAGGCGGAGCTTCCGGCCCAGAGGTGGAGATTTTGGCCATGGCTAAATCTCCGCCACTGGCCGGAATCCCCACCTCCGGGCCGGAAGCTCCGCCTCCGGCCCGGAAGCCCCGCCTCCGGTCCGGAAGTCCCGCCTCCGGGCCGTAAGCTCCGCCTCCGGGCCGGAATTTCCGGCCCGAGTGCGGACGTAAAGTTAGTAGTCGTAAATCCATTCTGTGAATAGCAAAAGTAGTAAGTTTATTCTGTGAATCGCAAAAGTAGTACGTTCATTCTGTGAATACCAGAAGTAGTAAGTGCATTCTGTGAATACCAAAATTGTCAAGAATCCGTCCCAGGTCCAAACACTCCTCAGGATTCGGGCGACGCTATATGGGGTCCACCTCTCGACGTCACCAACTTCCTGCACTAAAGGCACGGAAGACTGGAGCAATCGAGCGAGGGAAGGGAAGGATGGGAACAGCGGGGAGTAGAACCTGTAAAGAAAGTTAACATACAAAACAAAACATAACACAATGCAAGACACAAAAGACTACTCTCAGTACTTCTCGCTAGTTTGTATCTTTATAATGCAGAGCCTTTTTATGCCCTTTGAAACACTCATACCATCACTCTTGTTTTACCCATACACAACTCTCGTCAGATAACCAAGCAATATAAAACCCATAAGGTCTGGGCCTTGTCGTGTACACACTGAACTCAAGAGCGAGGGTTGGCTGTCTCCCTCTCAACTAACGAGTGATGGACAGTCCTGTACGCACTCAGGGAAACCTATCCGGACACCAGGGCTGTGCTAACACTCTGAATGCCGTACTTTACGAACCGAGACCTCTGTGGATTATACTTAGATAGGGTTATTCTTTTGTCTCTGAAGTGATATAGCATTCAGTCAGTTGGAAGCTCTCTCCAGCTATATCTCCGCAAATGAAGTCAAGTAAATGGTACACCACCTCTCTAAGAATCAGCAATACCCTCTAAGCTACTTCTATGACTTCTCACTCGTTTTCAAAACACCGTTTAGAAAATAGGTCTTACTCCAGACCAATTACGGAAGCTTACTTTGACCAAGAAAAACAACTGCCAACGGCCAGCCGGCCTGCACTCCGTTACGTTGTACCATTGTTAGCTCCGGTATGTCCAGGACACACCCACACTTCTGATACTTGCTGTTTGCCGGTCTGTTGGAACTCCGCCGGGGTAGCGGTTCTCTCTTTACCCACCTGCGAATGTTTACAGTAGGCGCCGCTCCCTTGGAGATGGCCCGTAAACTCCCCGTCGCTCTGCCGGGAAACCCAGGACACTGTGGCAGGCTCCGAGTAAACAAAAAACCAGAAATTGCCGAAGCGCTCGGAAAACGCGATGCAGACACTCCCAGCCTCTCTGCCGGGAACCAAGACACGGAGACGGGCTCCGGGTCTAACGGATTTGGAAAATGCCGATCCTCTCGGCCAAAAGGTGCAGCTCTCCCCCACGGCTCCAATACCGCGGGAAAATGTTGTACGGGTCTCCACCCGTCTCTTCAGGAATCATTAATTACGCACAACGTCTTGCGTGCGTCCCGGGCGTTTTTTGCCCTTGGCTCCTCCCCCTCTACACACGGGATTCTGGGAACCGTAGTCTCGGCAGGCGCTCTATATATGGATCCTGACAAAAATGGTACTAAGTTTAGGATTTTGTCTTAAGTTTGTTCTGTGAATCGGGCACTCTGTTTATACCTATGTAGTTTGGGAATCTCTTTGTTATCGGACATCATGTGACTTCCAAAAAAACCGATTTGAGTGGTTCATAATATTTCCCATTGTACGTATTGAAGGAACGCAATCATTTCAATCATTCTTCTTTGAGCATCTTTGCAGGCAAAACTCTGTGCTTACCTTCTATCATTCGCAAGCAATTTTAAAAACTGAAATATGTCACTTTTTGTAACATAGTTATTGCGCAAGACACTCTTTCATATTTACAAAGAGAGGAAAAGGCACTCTGTGTACTTTGTCTACTCCATGTAAATACAACCTCATCATACACACCACTTTGCGTTGAAAGGGTTTTCTATAAGTGTTGTTGTGCGTGATTGCACTGAATATCCATAGAACAAGACACATCTTCAGATTTATCAGAAATCATAAATCTCGATATGTGTGCGAATGCTGCACCATTCTCCAATTGGTGTAGGAAAGCACAACAAGGAGAATTGTTTTCATTTCTCCTCATTTTTTAATCTTCAATGCATGCTAAAATGTTCAGCATACATTGAAGGAGAAAAATGCGTTTCCTGATTGTTTTTGTGCATGAAGGTGTGTCTTCCTGCACAAAAACAAACAGCACATGACACAGTTATCCTTGCACCATGGTGCAAGGGTGCCTGTGTCACCACATGGCTGCAGTTTAAGCAGCTGTGCAGAGAGAAGCATAGATTTGCAACATATTTACATACATATGTTGCATCCCTGTGCTTCGGAAGTACCACAGCACACTGCAGTTAAAGAGCTTACTGTGTGATGCTGCAGAACTTCCTCATAGTTCTGCACTTATACATCCACCATACACTACTAATGCATTTGTTCAGTCAATTACGTACTACACATACATTCATCTATACTTTCACACACTAACAAACAAATATAGCTCTTTTTTTAAACCAGGAACGTTAGATTTTAGAAGAACTTTTTTTTTTCTTTTAAATTTTTTTTTGTTGGTTTTTTCAACGATTTTGTGATTTATTTTTTTCAAACAAAAAAGGGAACATGAAGAACAAAAAAGTGAACTTTAGGAAAAAAATAAAAATAAATTAACAGTGATGGTTTCTCTGCGCCCTGCAGATAAGCTGAACGAACTGCTCACCGTAACACAGCACTTTGTTGCATTTAATGCAACTACTTTTAAGTTGTCCAAATTCGGGACGTATGTCCGGGTGAACAACAGTTGGCGGTGCTGTAGATGTAGTTGCCACTGCTGGCGGAGGGTTGTGACGCATTCTTCTGCATTGTTCCCTTGCCAGGTTGATGGGGTGGAGAGTCCTGAGGTGTTTCATCATGCTTGCAGTTCCGCAAGAGTATTTTTTAGTTGGATCTCCTCTTGATAGGACTCTCTGGCAAATTTTGCACATCATCTTAGTTGCATTTGTCTTTGTTTCTCCATCAGGAAAGGTAAAACATTTCCATACCACTGAACTATATTGTTGAGGGTGAGGAGCTTCTGGAAGAAACCCATCATCTGAATAATGTTCTGAATCAGATTCTGCTTGCTGTCCAAAAGCCATTTTGTTTAGAATGAAAAGAATGGCAGCTGTGGAAATCTCCCAAAAAAAGTTCTTCTCTGCAGAGAGATGCTCCTCCAAAGAAGGTCAAAGAAGAATGATTGAAATGGGTGGGGTCTTACAATAGTTAGAATAGGACATGGGATCCGCGCACCGTGCGCATATGCAGCACGTACCCAGCGCGCATCCACGAAATTGAATTAAAAAACAATATAGGATTAGAAGTAAAAATATATTACTTTTATGAGTAGTTTATATTTTGTCTTCAATTAATATTCACATGAAATACATATATATATGTTTTTTTAAATGTAAAATATTTCGTGGGATTTCCGCACCCACCGTGTCATATACGCATATAACATATCGCGGAAGCGCGCAAGCGTCGCATAACTTGCATCATTCGTGTCACGTACAGGCTTGGAGTCGTGTACCGGTCGCATTGCAATCGTGCACCAAACACGTACCCAACGCATACCGTACGCGGATGCTTTCACGCAGGGATCGGGAACGGTGCGCATAGGGTTTCAGGGGTGTTATAGTTAGTTGGACATTTCACTCGTACAAAACCATAGAAATTCCCCCGTTATAGTTAGTTCAGCTAACTATAACTCGCACGCCCGCAATGCACTGCTGATGACGCCACATATTACATCACTCATGACATGGCCTTGACATCACTCATGACATCACTGATGACATCTCAAATGACATCACTGATGACATCACTGATGGCATTATCCAGTGAATGTGTGTTTTTCTGAAATACATATATGTATGTTTCAAGGTCGATGGAAAAATAAATGGGTATATAAGTGTCTAAATGGATGATTTCTTTTGTAAAATTGATTGTATAACTGACAGATTAAGTGTATCTTAGTGAATACATGGGTTAGCAAGTCCTGTGTAAATATGTACATATCTGTATCAGTCTCTCACTTTGTGTATAAGTGCCTGCATGGGTTGGTGAGTAGCTACATGAGTGTCTTTTTTATTTTATTTTTTTGAAAGGGGGGCTGTGTGGCCCCCCTTCCTTTTACTTTGTTGTGGCTCTGGGGACCCCATCCCCCAGGGCCTCACGCCCAAATTAAAATAAAAAAAAAGATTTACAGGAAGGGGCCGTGTGGCTCCCCTCCCGTGGCCAATTCCGGGCCCCGGGGACCCCATCCCCCGGGGCATGGCCAACTTTTAAAATCTTTTTATGGAGGGGGCTGCGTAGCTCCCCTCCCCCTCCTCTGGACACTTAAGGCCCCGGGGACCCCATCCCCCGGGGCCGGCCATTGATTTATTATTTTTTTTGTGCTTAGTATTCAAGGGAGGGGTAATCCCCCAACTTAAAATGTGCCACGGGGCGCATTTGCACAGTGGTGAAGGGAGGGGGCGGGGCCTGAGGTGATATGTGGCGCGTTTTAAGTTCAGGAATTAATTCCTCTTCAATCTGGAGGGTCCCTGGGGGCCAACTAGCCCATCAGGTACCTCCAGTGAGCGCCACAGAGCTGCGTTGCAGTGTTGTAAAAAGGGCCGTGGCCTCTGAACACCTCTCTGCAAGGCAGCTCTCTGGCGCATACTGGAGGTACCTGGTGGGCTAGTTGGCCCCCAGGGACCCTCAGGATTGAGGAGGAATTAATTCCCCAACTTAAATCGCGCCACAGGGTGTGTTTGCAGACATGTCACTTCAGGCCTCACCTCCTTCCTTCACCACTGTGCAAACACGCCCCGTAGCGCGTTTTAAGTTGGGGGAGTAACTCTCTTTTAATACTGAGGGTCCCTAACCAACTAGTCCAACAGGTATCTACAGTGTGAGCCAGGGAGCTGCACTGCAGACAGGTGTTCAGAGGCCACGCCCCTTTTTACACCTCTCTGGGAAGCAGCTCTGCGGTGCTAACTAGCGATACCTGATGGGCTAGTTGTACCCAAGGGGCACTCAGGATTCAAAGGGACTTTATCCCCCAAATTAATGCAGCCATAGGGCGTGTTTGAACACGTCAGTTCAGCCCCCCTCCCTTCACCAGTGTGCAAAAGCGCCCTGTGGCGTGTTTTAAGAGGTTGTTTTAATCCCCCTGTCCTATTATATACTAGAGGCTTACAGAGGAGGAACAGGGGTACCCCAACACATAGTGTTCCTTAGTGTATGTAGGTGTTTTAACTGTATTCTAAGTGTCTTTTATCATAGCGCTGGCTCTAGGACTGGTTAGTCAGAGTCAGTTACCACCAGTACCCATCTGAAAAAGTTGAGGGTACAGGATGATTTTGCATCAAAGACTCTTTCTCCTCCTCTGTTTGTTTTTTCTGCACGTCTTCTTTCTTCCGGCACTTTTCTTTGTCTTTGAGGACTTCTGTAGCTTCTTTCTGCATTTCTTTTTCTTCTTTCTGTGTGTTTTTTCTTCTTTCTTCACATGTCCTATTTCTGTCGGCATAGTTAGAAATTAGCATTTAAAAAACCTTTGAAATTCACTTAAAAAACCGTAGGTTTCAGGCACGTTATAGTTAGGAATTAGCATTTATAAAATCTTAGAAATTCACACAAAAAACATAGGTTTTAGGGGTGTTATAGTTAGCTGGACATTTCACTCGAACAAAACTATTGAAATTCCTCCGATATAGTTAGTTGTACTAACTACATCTCGCGCGCCCGCAATCCACTGCTGATGATGTCACATATTACATTATTCATGACATGGTCAGTGACATCACTGATGACATCTCAAATGACATCACTGATGACATCACTGATGACATCATCCACGTGTCAATCAGATACACCTCATCATACACTAGTATAACCTTTCATCACTCACTGTAAAATGCACAGTGCCAGATTTAAAACCATTGACACACCAATACAAGTTTCTAAACACCAACTCAGTGATTCCTAGATCTATACACACATCTAATCACTTACCTATAGATTTACTCATACATGCTGTCAATTATCAATAGAACACTATCAAATATACTTATACACCTATATCGACATTACACACCAGCACACATCCTAATCACTTATGAAGTCACCCTACTCACTTATGCAAACAATGGATCATACTTATTTTTACTTAGCTGTACACTTATAAAAACATCACTTCATCTATTCATATAGATAAGAACTCATACTTAGGGGCTTATTCTGATTCCGGCCGGAAAACAAAACGACCGACACAGACCGGGACCGAATATCGACCGACACGGACCAGTGGCGTACGACCCATGCAGTACGATGCAACGCGAGTGAATTACAACCGACACGTACGGAATACAAGCCGTACGTCCGAGCCGGAGGGAAAATAGTGATCCGGCCGGAAAACCGATGTGATTTTCACCGACCGACACGAACCCGGAATGAACCCAACCGACCCGTACCCGCGATGTACGATTAGCGCAGTACGATGCAATGCGTGTAAAACCAGACCGACTCGCACGGAGACCAAGTCGCACGACCGACACGCACAGACAACCCGGCACACAAGCAATAGAGACTGCCGCGAACGACGCGTACCAAACACAGAAGACAGGCAGCGTGAACGAGGCGGAGAAGCCCGCACGAGACAACAGCAGCGTCCAGTTCCATCACATGAACGTCTCCTTCATGCCTACAAAACAAAAAGGAAAAAACACAAAAAAAAGGACCAAACAAGCAATGACTAAGCCAATAAATACCCATAAAAAATGAATTGGACAAAGACACACCCAAAACTCCAACTATATAAAGGACTACAATCACTACCATCATCCCTTGCAAACAGGAGACACAGCCAGCAGCAAACACCAGTACACAGCAACCAAAGACACACTCACAACTCACCCATCACACAACTCACACACCATCAGCACCTCATACAAAAGCACACACACATACACACAGCAAAACCAACACCAACCAAACATTACTTGCACCCTCACACACACATCCCACACCACCACCACTCATCACCATGCCACCAAAGAAGAATCCAAAGTTCACAGATAGTGAGTTAGAAGTGCTGGTAGACGAGATCATCAGAGTAGAGCCACATTTGTTTTGTACATTGCTTCAAAGGACCCCCATCTCACAGAAAACCAAGATGTGGGCGAGGATTGTGGACAAGGTGAACGCACAAGCACCAACGTTGCGCACAAAGGACGATATCCAAAACCGGTGGTATGACGTGCACAGGAGGGTCAAGAAACTAATTGGGAAAGATCACGCCTTGAGTCAGCGCACCGGCGGTGGCCCTCCTGCCAAACCAGTCTAATTCAGGACCTGGGAGGAGAAGGTGCGGGACATCCTACCACCAGAGAGCGTCCATGGCCTAACAGACATCCCAGAGCCTGGTGAGTACACAAACAACATATACAAGATTGTGTGGCAAGGGGACAGTGAAACCATGCACCGCAAGCAAAGCTACACTGACCAATAGATAATCAACCCAAGATGTGTATGCCAGTCACACAAACACAATACCTGCCATCTCATAGTGACTGGGAACTGTGTCACGACATGCACCAACCTACAAACAAATAGAGCAAGACAGTGGCACTAAGCCAAATACACTAAGCCAGACAGTTTGCAACCACAAACACACCACCTCACAGTGCAGCTGACTGTCAGTAAGGAATAGTGGGGATGCAGGTGAATTGAGTGTAGACAAAAGCATGATGGGGCCTGTAGTCACAGATAATGCCATTGGCCCATCAAGACCCCTCTGAAACATGCCCACATCACAGGGAGTGGAAAATGACTGACAAGATGGCTGACACTGGGTCCTGCTGTGGGGAGCACAAGGCCCTGCTAGGGCTTGTGTGCAAATCAGAAGCAGGACACCACTGACTGACATCCTGAAAGACAACTTGCACGCCCTACAATGGAAGCACGTTCCATGATGGGAAGGAGGACTGACAGCCCTGACCATACTACTCAGCATGGGGAGACACCCCCCCAACACAAACTCCACACAACTCACCGGGTACAATGCATTGACACACACCTCATTGAAATATCAGCAAAAGATACCCCGTACTGGGTGCTGCTGTGTGAAGCACAGGGGCTCACTTGGGACTTGTAGCCAAACAAACACCAGGATTTCACAGTCAGCCATCTTGCCATTGATGTCACACCCCCTCACAGGGAAGCAGAGTCAAGAGGGAGGAAGCATGGGCATGCTGGGAAAGGGAGTGTAGCCAAGAGTATGATGGGACTCGTAGTCACAGACAACCTTCACCCACCCACATGGCCCTGCAAGATCAACCTGAACCACACTCGCCCCACAGGGAGTGGGAAGGGACTGACAAGATCTCTGACACTGTGCTCTCTTGTGGGGAGCACAAGGTCATGCTGGGACTGGTAGCCAAACAAACACCAGGATTTCACAGTCAGCCATCTTGCCATTGATGTCACACCCCCTCGCAGGGAAGCAGAGTCAAGAGGGAGGAAGCATGGGCATGCTGGGAAGGGGGGTGTAGCGAAGAGTATGATGGGACTCTCAGTCACAGACAACCTACACCCACCCACATGGCCCTGCAAGATCAACCTGAACCATACTCGCCCCACAGGGAGTGGGAAGGGACTGACAAGATGTCTGACACTGGGCTCTGTTGTGGGGAGCACAAGGCCATGCTGGCAAATGGCCAACAACAAAATCAAACTCTGTCTGTGACAAGCTTGGAAAAAGCAGTGTACAGGCAGGCATCTGTTTGAAAAGTAGAAAATGTCATGTTTGTGAACCAACGATGCATTTAGAAACATAAATTACATTGTGTGTCTCTTCCAAACACAGGTCGTGCTGGGCACCCAGCGCCAAATGACGAGGATACCCAGTCCCAGACTCTGGTGGACACTGAGCTCTCTGGTCTGACTCTCTCACTGTCCTCTTCGGATGACGACGACCAACCTGGCCCCTCCGGTGTGAGCCATCATGCAGCACAAGCAGCAGCAACATCTGCACCCCCTGTACCCACTACTTCAACATCTGGACACTGACAGGGCACCCCGCCAACATGGACAGACCAAGGACAATCAGCCCCCACAGCACAGGGACACAGGACCCCCCGGAAGCTACAGCCAACACCACCAGCAACACCACCCAAGGGTGTTACCAGTGTCACCTGTGCGTACCGCCGCCGGTCCTGCCTGTGTGGAGAGGGGTGCTGGGAGGGGTGGGAGGCACAGGGCACGCCTTGCAGAGGGGTCTGGACTGCATGATGACCCCCAACTGGCACGCATCTTAGATGCGTACCAGGATAGCGCCGGAGGATTTGGCCAGGTAGTGGGGATCCTCAAGGACATGCAACAGCAGCAGGTCACCCACCATGCCCGCATGGAGGCAAAGTGGGATTCCCTTACTGCGGTGCATCGGGACATACTACAATGCCTCTGCCAGATCAACACCAACCTGTTCCCACCCCCCTGTGTGCCCACAACATCTGTCGCAACACCATCTGCCAGCGCCACAGGGAGGGAGGAAAACTCTAGTGGAGAGTCCCCTGCACCACAGAGGCATGCACATGAGGATCCCCCCCCTGGATGAAGAGGGGTCGTCCGAAGAAGGACATGTGAGAGGCAGATGTCCCAGCACATCCCCCAGGGCCTCCAAACCTGTTCTGGACAATGTTCTTTGTGCGCAACCCGTTCACCTTGTCCAATCGCACACAACTCGCCCACATTACATGAAGGGTTCATGTTGGGCCAATGTAGCAGACGACTGTGGACTTTACTCTGGACATTTCTTCTACCAGCACTTCCAACTTCAATGTGAACTTTGGATTCCCAAACCACTGTACAGCACCCACCATCCTGTGCACTTCACTCACACATGTTTGTAAATAAACTCACCAGTACACCATACTTGCCTCTGTTGTGATTCCAACTTGTCATGTTCAGGGCTAAGTCGATCTGCTACACAACACAGTGCATGCCAAATACTGCAACAATGTGACCAACGTAAGGTCAGTCATGGGGATGTGACACATGTGAGGGAGATACACCACTATGGCAACACAAAACATACTCACCATGGCCATGTTACTCATCACACACAATGATGTTGACCTGAAACACATTGGCATGCACAGGCACAACACTAAGCACAGTCAGTGGTCCACAGGTGAGGTAAGCAGATGTCACTCAGATGTGGGAAGACAGACAACGCACATAACAAAGCGTAGCACAGGTTCATTACACATCAGCAACACGTTTATTCCATACTAGTTGCACGGTAATTCTACGTAACAGTGGACACACGCTCACAATGTGTTGGAGAATGGAAGTCCAGGGATGTGTGGTACATCAGTTGATGGGAATTGTCAACTTCCACACTGGTGTTGGCTTCTGGGTGTTGGGGGTCAGTGTTGACCACACAACAGGCAAAGGACCCTGGGAAGGACAGACAAGATACAGTCAAAAGCACAGATGAACAGGAGAGAAATGCAATACACATGCACAAAACATGTTGCAAAACACCTACACAAACACTAGATAGCAGTACTACCCTATTGTGGAGTACACACCACCTGAATGGACACATCACAGCACGCATCCAGTCAAGTGGCACACAGACACACACAGACAGCAACAGAGCTGGCTCAACACATTCCAGGCTACCTCCATACATTCACATAACAACACTGGAAACTCACATTCAGGTGAAGAAGTTGTTGATGAGCTGGGAGCGGACGTCACCATCATCTTCATCATCACTGGCATCTTGGCCCAGGCCGGGATCCTCCACAGGTGTCGGACGTTGGTCGTCGTCATCGTCATCCTAGATGAGAGGCACCACCTTCTGCACCGCCATGTTGTGTAGCATGCAGCAGACCAGTATTATTTTGCACACCTTTGCAGGCTCATATCGGAGGGCCCCTCCGGTCTTGTCCAGGCAGCGAAAGCGGCTTTTCAGGAGGCCGAAGGTCCGCTCAATCACCCTCCTGCCCCCACCATGTGCCTCATTGTAGCGCAGCTTGGCTGGTGTCACAGGGTTCCTGAGGGGTGTCAGCAACCACAGCATGTTGGGGTATCCAGAGTCACCTATACACATAAAAATGAACAAGTAGCTGAGTTAGGTAGGAGTGCGGAATACAACACTGACAAACACACACAATGAGAACACACTGACAAGCCAGGCACGCTGGGCTGGCATCTGTGACATCAGCGTTGCAATGTGACTACTCCTCATAATGTAGGCATTGTGCCCCGAACCAGGGAACCGTGCACACACATGTGTGATCAACATGTCAGCAAGACAGACCACCAGAGCATTGATCGAATGGTAGTGCTTCCTGTTCCGGTATTCCTGCTCATGTGCCTGTGTTGGTATCAGGGCAACATGTGTCCCGTCAATGGATCCAATGACGTTTGGCATCCTCCCCAGTGTATAAAAGGCATCCTTAATTTCAGGGAGTTCATCTTGGCTCGGGAACTTGATATACACGTCGAGGAATTGCAACATCCCCTCCAAGACATCGCGTAGCACCCGACTAAACATCATTTGCGATATACCACCAGCAGTAGCCACAGTGTACTGGAAGGTACCGGTAGCAAAGAAGTGCAGGGCTGCCATCACCTTCACCTCTGGGGTCAGTGCTGTAGAGTTTGTACGGCCAGGTAGCAGATGTGGCGCCAACTGCTCCGCCAACTCCTCAATCAGTGGCCTGGTGTAGCGGTACCATCTGATCTTGTCGCGTTCCTGCATGGTTGCAAGGTCTGGGAACTGCCGATGGACAGCTGGTGCCCTGCAGAACAGAGATGCACAAAGGAAGATTGTCAGTACATCCACCCATGTGGCCATGACCATGATCACTATCACATGCTAGTTCATGACATTACACAATGTACTGAGGTGTGTGCTGTTGGGCATGGACACATATGTCACCTACAAGACCACCACCTCACATCTCAAATCCACATGTCCACATGAGTGCCATGCAGTGCAATGGGCTAATCATCTGGCTGTGTCACCCAACCTATGTGCTGCTGCAACGTTAAAAAAAACCACCCCAGTGACAAATGAGGACTCATGTCTCCCAGGCATCACAGATCTTTGCCATGCAGAAACCCAGGGTCCCTGTATTGCCACATCAACACAGCAATGGACATGGCATAGCACGTACACACCACAAGGCAAGCGTAAGTCCCACAGGTAGTGGCCACTGTTGTTCCTGCCGGCCCTACATGTATGTCTCTTAGACACACACCCCATCAAGGTTGATGCATATACCACATGGTTGTGGAGACTGTCACCCATTGGTAACATGTGATCAAAACATCTACGACACAACATGCACACAGACTGCGGGTGCACATCAGTATTGGGGCTACAGGTCTCACTGTGACATACATGCCATCACCCCCAGGACTCAGGGTGTATGTGACATGTCTTAAACATATCCAACCTGACACTGTGGCCATCACTCATGCCCATTACTGTCCAATTGCACATCACAGTGCTAATGTGCACAACACACAAAGGACTCTGCCCCCATGTACAAGATAACAGCCTGAGAGTGGCTGCACAAAGTGCCAGACAAAAAAACAGCTGTGGCCCCCTCAAACACCCAGGGAATGCAGCCTCACATGCCATGGGACAATGTGTGGCCAATGTTAGTGTGGCAGGTGTGTAAAGGTGTCCATGGCCAGTATATGTGTGTTGCATCTGTCTAATAGTCACACTAATGAGGTCCGACGCGGGTGACAATGCGTACGCATTGGACGGTTTATGACCGAGCCGTGCGTATGCCTTGTCATTGAATCCAATGAGGTCCGACGCGGGTGACAATGCGTACGCATTGCACGGGTCATGACCGAGCCGTGCGTACGCCTTGTCATTGAATCCAATGAGGTCCGACGCGGGTGACAATGCGTACGCATTGCACGGGTCATGACCGAGCCGTGCGTACGCCTTGTCATTGAATCCAATGAGGTCCGACGCGGTTGACAATGCGTACGCATTACACGGTTCATGACCGAGCCGTGCGTACGCCTTGTTATTGAATCCAATGAGGTCCAACGCGGTTGACTATCATGCATACGCATCGGACAGGCATGGTCCGAGACAGGCGTACGCCTTGGCCATTGAATCGTATGGAGACGGGTGCATGTGTATATTCAAAATACGCGTTGTACAGTCAGTTGAACGAGCCGGGCGCACCCATTGGCTCAGGACTGTCATGGAGACGGATGCGGATTCAAAACTTGTACGAGTTGTGCACTGCAAATTCAGTTGGATGCCTACAACAATGTTGCAATTTCAAATTTCATGAAGGTGAAGATTTGAACGATGCGGAAGGCATGTACGAGTCGTACTTTTGAATGGATTGGCCAGATTCATGGGATGCAACCGTGTTGGACCTATCACTTGGGACACATGGCACAGAGTCTGCCTCTGCAGCACAGATATAAGGCTGGCTGGCCCCCAGGGAGCTCACTTGCCTGCACTACATGCTACTGGACTACATCCCTGCTACCACTGCTGCTGTCTATGCATCCTCTGGCTCCTGCTATGGCACGTACACTGGAGAGGGCCCCAGCCTTCACTGAGGAGGAGAACCAGGCCCTGATGGACGGGCTCCTTCCAGAGTACAGAAAGCTCTAAGGGACACCAGGGGAGCAGGTGAGTGTGCTGGCCACTGCCTTCCTAATTATGCATGTTGTTTGACTAGCAGTACTAGCAGTGTGTACACCAGTGGCAAGCATTCTCACTGACTACTTTCATCCACCAAAGTGTGTAGGTACATGTAATGAATAGTTTTCCTACTGCTAAAGTGCATTATTGCAAGCTTAAACTATCCAGGCATTGTTAACATTTCTGACATGCATTTGAGTTTTCATTCACCACGGTTGCACTACCTGAGTAATTTATTTCCCTTTGTGATGATGACATGTATATTCAATTGTGTGCTGTACAAATCTGGGGCATGTGTGTTAATGCACTTTTCACTTTGTCCTACTCACAAGTTGATGCCCACAAGAAGCAGGAGATCTGGCTGACCATCGCCAGGGCTGTTCGTTCTGTGGGGGTCTACAAGCGCCGCATCCGCAACTGCCAGAAGAGTTGGCAGGACTCTCGGGGCTGGACCCGGAGGATAGCTAGAGTCCAGCTGAAGCTGTCACCTACATGCAGGAAGGGGTGGACACTGGACCCTGACTCCCCACATGCTCCAGATACTGGCGGTGGTCTTCCCGGACCTGGATAGGCAGCTGAAGACCAGACAGCAGCAGGAAGGGGGTAAGTCCATGCCTGATCTGTGTACTATGTCTGACATGCAAATAGCAGTCTTTTGTCCTGGTCATACTTCCACATTACGTAGGTCTTGTAGTCCCTAAATCAGGTCCCTCATTTGTGTGATGCACCCTCCTCATCTGTTCCACAAGTGTGGCCCCTACATTCTGTTGCTTGTGTCACTAGGGCACTGTGTCCCTGCAGTCAGCTATGCTTC
This sequence comes from Triturus cristatus, assembly GCF_964204655.1. Classification (NCBI taxonomy): domain Eukaryota; kingdom Metazoa; phylum Chordata; class Amphibia; order Caudata; family Salamandridae; genus Triturus; species Triturus cristatus. The sequence continues at coordinate 410,383,235 of NC_140582.1, forward strand.
AGGTACCAGTCAGCATCAGTTCCCGTGACTCTGTTGTGTGTTTCATTGGGGGGTCAATTGTTTACACAATGCCTGAGATCTGACATGTGAACTGTGTGTGCCCTTGAGATGTTTACCAATTGCTGGTCTGACTCGCAACATGTGTCTGGGGTATTCGAAACAAAACCATGCAGCAGGGGACTCCAATTTTTGGGCATCAGGAGTATGTATATCAAGTATGTCACAATTGCTTAGCCACCTGAATACTGTCTGGGGCAAAACACCGTTTCACTTAGTCCTCCCCAGTCATGCCCCCTCAGGGGCATTCAGAAACACTCTGTAATCCCAATCCTGTGTATGAAATTGCAGGTTGTGCTTAGTGACACGTGCCCTCAGGTGTCTGCCTCTGTGTCATTAGGGTGTGGCTTGTTGCTACGTACAACTGGGGTGTCCTTGATTCAGAGGGTCAACATGACATCTGCAATGTGACTGTGGGAGACAAGACCTGTGTGACATATAGGTGTGTGATCATCTGACAGCGCAAAATGGTGTATGCAACTGTGTCCCTCATGCAGCTGGGTTACATGCATGGCATACTGTGATGTGTTAATGTACATGGATTTGTGTTTGCTGAGACTCATATGAATGATTTGCATGATGTGGGGTCTTCTGGGTCCTGGATATGTTGTTTGCATGGGATGGGCCAGTGCGCCGGTCATCTGCAGAGTCAGCTTTACCCCTGAGCTAGGATTGTGAGTCAGTGCATATTGTTGTTGTCTGGATGCCCTGCCCCTGTGAGAGGAGACAGTGTTGACTGACTTTCAGGGCATCCCAGTGCCATGGCATTTAACTTGCTATGAGTGATCCTGCATTGTGTTCAAGTGTGCACCATGCACCCCATTGTGGCATTGCCCATCAGGACATGAGAACATCATAGTGTGTGTTGCTGGCATGCATCACAAACATGTGAAATGAGTCTCTGCCCATCCCTTCATCCGGACACCTGTACTGAGTCAGTCGCAAGAGATGTGCTGTGTGTATAGTGACATACTCCTACATGTTCACTTGCATGTACAATTAATATGTGGGTGGTGCATGTTGGCACATTGGTGTGTTAGCATCCAACATGCAACGGACATATGTGTGAAAGTCAAGGAGGGATATGTGTGCCATGGTTGATGTTGAGAATGACAATTGTCTTATCCCAAATAGTGTTGGCACTTTGAGCTGTGTTCAGCTGATGATGCCAGGGCTTGCCCTGTGATGTAATGTACTCACTGTGGTGTGTGCAGTCGATGCAGGTGACTGATGTAGTTCTGTTACATCCTATTCCTATCCAGATACATCCACGGCCACAGGAGGGGACAGCTCCACAGACCAGGAGGAGCCACAGAGCCTTACAGGGACAGAAGGAGAGGAGTCAGGTGGACCCAGTGGCACGGAGGGCGAGTTGAGCCACACAGAGGAGTCGTCAGCACCATCCCCCCAGCTGAAGGCCACAGCAGCTCTGAGGATGACTCCCTTGTGGAGGCGGCTGTCAGCAGCCACCAAACCCCAGCTAGTGAGGCTGTCTCCTCCACCGCCACCACCACCACCACCACCACCCCCCTCCCATCGGCTCCCATTCCAGAGGTCCCTGTGGGCTCTCGTGTTCGTGAGCATGTCTCCTTTGTGCCCGGCACTGCACCCCCTGCCCCTGTGTCTCCTGCTGCCCTGAGTGAGGAGTCTATGGACTTACTTCGACAGATCCATGTAGGGCAGACATCGATGCTGAAGGTCCTCCATGCACACACAGGTCTGTTGACACAACTGGTGTCATTCATGGAGGGCATTTCCTCGGGCATGTCTGCCCTACAGAGGACCAACCAGTCTGTGGCCTCCTCCCTGACGGCAGCAGTGTCCCTCCTCCAACAGTCCCACACCCCTCCTACCCCTGCACCACCCATGATTCCTAGCACCCTACCTGTCCAAAGCACAGAAACCCCCAAACCAAGGGCTAGACATGCACACAAGCAAGCACAGGGGACTGATTCCACACTCACAGGGGCTGATTTGCTGACACACACACAGTCATCCACAACCACTCCACAGTCCTCCGAGACCTCTCCCTCCCAGCCCCCTTCCCTTGCCTCACCTGCAACCCCATCCCCCCAGAAGCTCTTCCTCTGTGACCGTGGCCTCTTCCCCACCGACCCATCATATCCTGATTACAAGGGGAAGAGGAAGTCCCCACACACAGAAGGGAGCACCCTCCCCCAGGCGCAGTCAGACCGAGACACCCACCCGCAAGTCCGCAAGACCCCCCTGCCAGCACGCAGCTCCAAGGCAAAGTCTCCGTCCTCCATCCCCCAGGCCACCACTCTAGAGGTTCCCCCGCCACTCCCTGCCCCGGGTTCCCCCACACATAGATACACCATCCCCAAAATGCTAAGGCCATCCCCCCCTAGCACTTGCTCTTCCACACCTGGTCAGACAGTTGGTGCCACTGATGTGGGGACTGTGTCCCCCCCTGCCATGCCAACCTCACCTGTACCCCATTCCGCTCCCATGGATGTAGGCACTGCTTTGGAGTCCACGACCACCCCGTCTGACTTGGGCACTGCAGTGGTGAGCCAATCCACTCCATCTGACCTGCCCACTGGAGTTGTGCCGGCACCCTCCCCACAGTTGTGACAACACCCACGACTTCAGTCATCTCCAGTGCAGTTGCAAGTGTCTCGCCTGCACCCCCCACCTCTCAACTGCCTCCTTCTGCTGCGCCCTGATCCTGTCCATGCGGTGCCTGGCCTGCCCCCATGTATGCCCCTCCATGGGAATGACCCCGGTCCTTAGCAGTGCAGGCAAGCAAGGTGTGAAAGTTGTCACTCTACTTCACTCCTTGGCATTTGGACATGGACTGGCCATTGGCATTTTGTTGGAACAGACGTTTCACTTTTCATATGCTGAATAAAGCTTTTTTCTTTTTCCCGGTGAACTTGATTTAGCTGTACATTATGTTGATGTTGTTTTGCATGCCCTTGCACCTGTAATGCTTGGTTTACAATTTTGCATACTGATGTGTTGATGTGAGGTACTCCCCGTGGTCCATGAGATATGTATCCTATTCTGGTGGGTATCCATGTCATCCTTTGCAGCTACCTGGGTGTGTCAAGATCAACTATTTGTGTACATCTCTCTGTAAGCATTTCATTGGCATGGTCACATCTGTGGCTTGCACCCCTGCACATATGATGTGCTTCCCATTGTCCAAATTGTCACTTCCACATACTTCGTGCTCATCAATACTGGCCCTACAGGTGTGGGCATCATTGTAATAGGAGCAACTGGGGCCTCTGTGCAACTTGCTAGACATATGTTTTGGGTATGTGCAGATGACTTAGGTGAGACTCCCGTATCCAGGCTGTTGTGACCAGAGCCTTCATTGTGTGGTAACTGATGGCTGACTGACCAAGTGTTCTGCAGACATGAGTGGGACTTGCGGTGAATGTTTGGCACAGCCGGGCTTCTACAGGAGTTGTGTCCCCTCAAGTTAGTGTGTTGTCCAGTGACATGGCCTGGGCCCATGGTGTGTGTTGTATGTGCATGTGTGTGTCCACGTCCCTGTTCATACACAGACAGTGTTCCCTTGATATATTCCTGTTGTTGATGCTTGCTGAGTGGTACTGGGTTCATCCCACTACTTTTCCAATGGGCTACCAGATGTGTGGGTGCATGACACACTACTGTTAATTGGTGTATCATCATTGGGATTTGTCAGTTCTGAGTGGTGATGATATTGTCAGACACAGATGGGACACAGTCAGGGTTCCTCAAGGCACTTGTTTGTTTGCACTATCATGTAGTTGTCCCTAGGTGGTATTTTTTAGTGATTGAGACATTTGTATGTGTGTGTGACTGCTCCCACTTGTCGGGTTCACGGCTGCGATGCTGGTAGGTGTCAGCATGTGTGCCTTGTGTTTCTCCTTGGCATCTGCATAGTCCTGGGACTGTGGCAGGGATTCTGAAGGTTACATGAGATTTGAGGTCATGGCCATGTACCGTATACTGTGCAGTGTGTCTGTCATTCCCCAGGGTTGTAAACAGTCCTTGTGTGATGTGTGTGTGCACCTTAGTTCCTGCCAACATTCCTGTGTTTGTCATGGGTGCATGTGCAATGTCACCTGTCCTTGTGGACTTCACAGATACACATTGTTGCAGTTCAGGTGTGTGGTGTTGAGGGTGGACTGATGTGAATGTTTGCATGGATGGTCCCCTAGCTCCTGTTTGTCCATGGATGAGGGGCCATGCTGAGTGATTTGTGTTTGTGTATGTGTGATGTACGTTTGTGGCACAGGACACATGTTTGGGTTTCCCAGTTTGTACGACATCTGCCTTTGTCATCACAGTGGAGGTGTCATGCATGCTTGTGTCACCCCACTGTCTGGTCCCTGGGGGTAGTGGTGTTGTGTGACAGTCTCTTGCTGTGTTAGTTGGTGTTCATTCCAGCTTGTGCCACATGTGTCTGTTGTGCTTCCTCTCATCTCCCAATGCCTGATTGCCCACTGAGGGTGTCCCAATGATGGTTTACTTTTGTATGGCCCTGTGTACACATCTGTGTCACCGTAGTTTAGCCCCCCTCATGTTTTGTGTAGTTGCCTGGGGATACTGTGACACACACACACACACATGTTGTGTCCGATGTGCAGTGTGAGTTTGCCTGTTTGTGCATCTGCACCGGTGCATTGGTATTGCTGTTGTGGGCTTTGGTCTGGATGCTGTTTCTGTGCTTTTGCATGCTGTCCCTGTGAGTCATTTTCACATCATTGTGCACATTCATCCTGGTTGTTGAGTGCCATTGCTGGCATGGAATGTGAGTTTGTGAGCTGACACCTACAGTCTACACATGTTGTTTTGATTGGTGTGTCTATTTTCGAGATGTGTGCATGCTTGGTGATGCTCACTTCTGCTGTTGTGTCATTGTACGCATTGTCAGCCCCCATGTGTGGTGCTTGTCTGCACATGGACGAGAGTGTTATGTTTTCACAGCACTGTTAGCCTCACCACATCTCTGTGTGTATGGGACACAACCACTAGTTTGTCCCAGAAGTGTTTGATGTGTTGGGAGCAGGGATCATACATGCTGTTTGTTATTTGCAGCTTTGACCATGATGACACTTACCTTTTGGTCACTGTGATGAGGGGGGTTTGGTCCCCATCACCACAATGCTCCACATCTGTTGCATTTTGTGAGCCCCCACTTAACTTCTGCTCTACACAGTGAGGGGGTGTTCTTTTTACATTGCCACAGTGCTATGGTGATGCTTGCCTTGTGTATGTCACACTCATGTGTTGGTCACACATGTCCTGTTACTTACATTGTATGCTCGTAGCCATAATCACTGTTGTGGGCATTTGTCATAGACTACACACTGTTGTCATGATGTCATGGGGGATGTATTTTGCGGACATACCTGATGTTTGCGTATGCTGGATGTGTTGCGCATCACCCATCCTATGGCTGGGGGTGGCAGGGGTGATGGGCAACATAAGCACTATGGGTGTGGGTGGCAGGGGTGATGGGCAACAGGTCCCCTGTGAGTGGGGGTGGCAGGGGTGATGGGCAACAGGTCCCCTGTGAGTGGGGGTGGCAGTAGTGATGGGTAACAGGTCCCCTATGGGTGTGGGTGGCAGGGGTGATGGGCAACATAAGCCCTATGACTGGGGGTGGCAGGGGTGATGGGCAACATGAGCCCTGTGAGTGGGGGTGGCAGGGGTGATGGGCAACAGGTCCCCTGTGAGTGGAGGTGGCAGGGGTGATGGGCAACAGGTCCCCTGTGAGTGGGGGTGGCAGTAGTGACGGGTAACAGGTCCCCTATGGGTGTGGGTGGCAGGGGTGATGGCCAACATAAGCCCTATGGCTGGGGGCGGCAGGGGTGATGGGCAACATGAGCCCTGTGAGTGGGGGTGGCAGGGGTGATGGGCAACAGGTCCCCTGTGAGTGGGGCTGGCAGGGGTGATGGACAACATAAGCCCTGTGAGTGGGGGTGGCAGGGGTGATGGGCAACATAAGCCCTGTGAGTAGGTGTGATGGGCAACATACACCCTATGAGTGGGGGTGGCAGGGGTGATGGGCAACAGATCCCCTGTGAGTGGGGGTGGCAGGGGTGATGGGCAACAGATCTCCTGTGAGTGGGGGTGGCAGGGGTGATGGGCAACAGGTCCCCTGTGAGTGGGGGTGGCAGGGGTGATGGGCAACAGGTCCCCTGTGAGTGGGGGTGGCAGTAGTGATGGGCAACAGGTCCCCTATGAGTGTGGGTGGCAGGGGTGATGAGCAACAGGTCCCCTGTGAGTGGGGGTGGCTGGGGTGATGGCAAACATAAGCCCTGTGAGTGGGGGTGGCAGGGCTGATGGTCAACATAAGCCCTGTGAGTGGGGGTGGCAGGGGTGATGGGCAACATAAGCCCTGTGAGTAGGGGTGGCAGGGGTGATGGGCAACATAAGCCCTGTGAGTTGGGGTGGCAGGGATGATGGGCAACATAGTCCCTATGGGTGGGGGTGGCAGTAGTGATGAGCAACAGGTCCCCTGTGAGTGGGGGTGGCAGGGGTGATGGGCAACATAAGCCCTGTGAGTGGGGGTGGCAGGGGTGATAAGCAACTTAGTCCCTATGTGTGGGGGTGGCAGTAGTGATGAGCAACAGGTCCCCTGTGAGTGGGGGTGGCAGGGGTGATGGGCAACATAGTCCCTATGGGTGGGGGTGGCAGTAGTGATGGGCAACAGGCCCCCTATGGGTGGGGGTGTTAGTGGTGCTTTCCATGCAACCCCTATGGTGGGCTGTTAGTGGCCAGAATGTGGATCCCCTGTGTGTGTGTGCCATTTTGCGTGTACGTGTCGTTTGTTTGTGTTGTAGGTGTCTGACTTACCGTCTGTGCCGTCGGCGTCGGTCCCTGATCCGGTCATAGATGTAGAGTACTGGTATGACCTCCGCGATGGGATTCATGATGTGTTTGTGTCGTACACGCTGCTTTTTGCTCTGTCTCGTACCCGCTGCAAGCTGGTCCGTTTCGTAGCCGTGTATTGAGTTGTGGCGCGAATCGTAGCTGATATGCTTGTTTTCTGGATGCTGTGACGTGCCGTACGTGATGACCCATCCGGCGCGTAGGAAGTACGCATCGTACTTGTCATGCCGGAAACTGCTATGGATACTGCTTCCGGGCGACTCGGTTCCTCTTTAGGAGTTACGGCTCGGACGGAGAATGGGGCTTGATTCACAGCCTACGTGTCGGTCGTGTTTTTGGCAGCTATGCGCATCGTACATACTCTACAGGACGGACCGGGTCCGGGTACGTGTCGGTCGCAGGGTAAGGCTTCGGACAGCTGTCCGACCGTCCATTGGAATCGGCCCCTCAGTGTGTTATAAAAACACTATTACAAGTATACAGTTATCCATACAGTCACTCATAAAATCACTGAGTCTTATGTATACTTATTTACATACAACAATTGACACATACACTGGCTTTTATTTTTCTAGTTTGTTGGACATGTACCATTGAGACATATATTGGCTCATCACCACACCTATAAAGATATTCACTCACTCAAACAACTGTTATAACATGTAGTTTTAACTTCATATACCTACTAAATCAACTATTCACACATCTTTGGGCAGTCACACTAATCAATAACTAATATAGACTTTCACGTAGCTAGTAACCAACTGGTGCAGCAGTTTACACAACAACTGACAAAGTGATATAGGTATTCACACAGTTTAGTCACTATCCAATATATTTAGTGAGACACTATAAATTAGTCAAATAAACAGTCAATCACACTGCTACTAAATCCTCCATCCAGATATTTATATTTATATATCTACTCATTCTTCAATGCAAATTGCTATATATATATAATACATATTTAAATAACGAACCAAACCACATTCACTGGATGATGTCATCAGTGATGTCATTAGTAATGTCATTTGAGATGTCATCAGTGATGTCACTGACCATGTCATGAATGATGTAATATGTGACATCATCAGCAGTGGATTGCGGGCGCGTGAGATGTAGTTAGTACAACAAACTATATCAGAGGAATTTCAATGGTTTTGTTCGAGTGAAATGTCCAGCTAACTATAACACCCCTAAAACCTATTGTTTTTTCAGTGAATTTCTAAGGTTTTTTAAATGCTAATTCCTAACTATATCAGGACTGAAACCTATGGTTTTTTCAGTGAATATATATATATATATATATATATGCTCCCATGTTTATCATGATTTGAGGATGCACTCCACTGCAGGCATTTCAACAGAAATCATTATTTTCAGGGAAACCGGCATGTTAAATCCTGATTGTTCCTGCCTAATGCGTTTTGGAGCCCCTCTGCTCCTTAATCATAGGCTGCTTGTAACTTCACAGAAAATCCAAAGCGCAATTTTATTTTCCTGCAAGAAAGACCCATTGCCCTCTGGTGGGCTCCACAGGTGAGTTTAATTTTTCAAGGGATGCCGGTATCTGGGGTGTTCTTAGGTATAATTCTTACCCTTCAGTGGGTTCTGCAGAGCTGCAGTAATTTATTTCTTTATTTCGAGCCCTCCAGTGGGCCTCAGGAAACAACTTTCTCAGTTCATTTAAAAGCAAAAGACACACAATTTATGAACGGAATGCAGAACAAATCAAACTATTCACCCACAGTCAAGAGATCTGGGTTAAATCCATCATTCTTTTGCTCACTATGCCACCCCAGTTTAGACCTGGCAATATGCAAATCAGTCTTGACCCTGTGCCTCATGGGAGCAGTCCAGCCCGACTGCCAAGCCAGGTCCTCCCTTGACCGGAAACAAGCATCCTAGGACCGGTTTCGGGGTTTTACCCCTCTTCAGCCAGGATAGCTTGAATCCAGTGACACAGTGAGCCCAGGACCCGCATCTGGGCATACCAGGCGCACTTATGGCGAGAAAGCAAAAGACACACAATTGATGGATGGAATGCAGAACAAATCAACACATTCAACCCCAGTCAAGAGATCTGGGTTAAATCCATCATTCTTTTGCTCACCATGCCAGCCCAGTTTTGACCTGGCCATATGCAAATCAGTCTTGACCCTGTGCCTCATGGGAATACTCCAGCCCGAACTGCCAAGCCAGTTCCTCCCTGGGCCAGAAACAAGCATCCTAGGACTAGTTTCGGGGTTTCACCCCTCTTCATCCAGGATAGCTTGATTCCCTCTGCATTCTGTCCATTAACTGTTGTTTTTGCACAGTTCATTTAAAAAGCACCGAAAAAAACAAAGGTTATAGGGACATTATATTTAGGAATAGAATTTGACAGCAAAGTCTTTAAGCATAAGATTAGCACTATGCTAATCCTATGCTTAAAGACTTTGCTGTAGAAATGGCAAAAGTCTTTGTCCCTTTCTATCTCGGCATGGATGGCACTGTGCTAATCCTATGCTTAAAGACTTTGATAGAAAAACAGACATTTGAGGTGAGCAGATCTAGAGTGTCGCTGGTGTTGAGAGTGCTCTATACAGGAGCTGCTTTCCACCTAAACTTGAGAACTACCCAGAGTTCTCTGCTGCTTTTTTGCATAATTTATTCGTCACTCTATGCCTGAAAGGGTATTTTTTTGACTCATACTGGGCGATCCCTTGTGTCTGGACAAAGCTATACCTGTCTGAAGAGCTCTAATTAGAGCGAAACACTGTGTCAGGGGTTGCTTTTGCTCATTTCAGGTTGGCTTGGTTGGTATTTTACCAATTCAAAGCTGTAATACTGTGCCTGGAGTGGTAAATGGCTAGTCCTATGCTTAAATACTTTGCTGTAGAAATGGCAAAAGACTTTGTCCTTGGAAGCACGAGAAGATACTGTCCTAAGTGTGGTTTGGAAAATGCGGACGACGTACACATGTTATGACAATTGTCCGGTAATCCAGATCTTCTGGCGCGAGGTAGGTGAGTTTGCCTCCAAAACACTAGGAGTTAAAATCCAGGTAAGCCTTGATCTCATTATTTTTGGGATATCGCATAGAGGTAATAAAAATTACATAGCGAAGATACCTCAGGCACATCTATTATTTGCATCGATAATTATGGCATGCAGAGAAATATGCACAAAATGGGTAACACAGACGGCACCATCATTAAGAGAATGGATTTTGTATGTCAAAAATACCTGTAGGCTAGATTGTGCTAAAGGCTTATCTAGACGGATTAAAAATGTGGAGAGCAATATGGGAGATGCTATCAGAAGAAGATAACTGAGGGCACCTCATTGCTTGGTAGCTTATAAAGAAGAGGTGACAGTAAAGTCCAATGATTGAGGCATACTAAACTATGCTGGAGTTCGGTCAGATAGCTAATATCTCCAGATATATAGTTCAATAAGGCCTAGGCTTCCTGGGCAGAGGTGTTGTGGCGGTTACCCCAGTTTGTATGCACACTGCCCTAGTCACATGTCTTATGCCAATGTATGAGGACAAAAAAAAAAAGACTTTGTCCTTTTCTATCTCGGCATGGATGGCACTGTGCTAATCCTCTGCTTAAAGACTGTGATAGAAAAACAGACATTTGAGGTGAGCAGATGTAGAGTGTGGTTGGTGTTGAGAGTGCTCCATACAGGAGCTGCTTTCCACCTAAACTTGAGACCTACCAATAGTTCTCTGCTTCTTTTTTGCATAATTTATTTGTCACTCTATGCCTGAAAGGGTATTTTATATATATATATATATATATATATATATATATATATATATATATATATATATATATATATATATATATATATATAATCACACTTTCACGATCGCCTCTCCAAACCATAAAAACATCATCAATGTATCTATACCACTCTGCAATTTTAGATCCAAACACATTAGCATGGGTTCCCATGAGAACCTGCTCCTCCCACCAGCCAACATGCAAGCAGGCATAACTGGGGGAAAAGCAAGCTCCCATGGCAACTCCCCTCTTTTGAGAATACAGTTCATTTTCAAACATGAAATAGTTGTTATGCAATGCCCAGTGGATAAGTTCTAAAAGCATATTGTTATGATTATAAAACTTGATTGGTCTGCAGTCCAGATAGTGTTTAGTGGCGGCAATCCCTGTATTGTGTTCTATACTAGTATACAGGGACTCTATGTCAAGAGTGACCAATAAGAAATCCTCATGCCATTCAATTTGAGCTAGTTTCCTGATAAAATCGCCAGTATCCTTAATGTACGTTGGTAAGGCTCGGACTAATGGCTGTAAAAAATAGTCCACATACTTACTGGCGTTTTCACTGATGCTCCCAATAGACGAAATGATTGGTCTGCCAGGTACTGGTCTCACGCCTTTGTGGATTTTTGGTATCAGGCGGAGCGTTGGGATGATCGGAAATTCATTGAACAAAAACTCGAATTCTTGGCTAGAAATTAATCCCTGCCTTTTATAGGCATGTAACATTTTCTTAAGGGATTCCTTAGAAGTGTTGTAAATCTTCAGGCTGATTTTCTCATAGCACTCAATGTCTGAAAGCTGCCTTTTTGCTTCAAGCCTGTATTCCTCCTTGGGCCAGATGACCACATTGCCCCCCTTGTCGGACATGCAAATTATGAGGCCAGGGTTACTATTCAATTTGCGGATCAAGTTCTTATATTCTAGATCTCGTTGTTTTGTTTTCCTGCTGTTGGAACTAGTGACCCGATAGAGATGCTTTAGGTCATTGGTTACCATCTCTTGAAAGATGTCGATCGCGTCCTTGGGCATCATAGGGATGAAATTGGATTTGCCTCTAAAGGGGCTTAGCCCTGCACAAGCTTCTGTGCCAATGATTGAAGTAAGTCTGTCTTGAGAGGGCCGTATGTCGACTGTCTGGCTGGGGGAATCCTGATTCGTTCTGGTCAGATCCGCCAGAGTAAGAAGTAACTGAGCATCTGCAGATTCCAAATTGTAGTCATTGGGAATTGCACTGGTGTCCTTAGGGCCCATGTTCGTTTTACTGCCAGATTTGATGGTAAAAAACTTTTTTAATTTCAACTTCCTTGTAAAATTGAATAAATCTGCTCTGGTTTTGCAGTAGTTGAAATTATTGCCAGCGCAATATGAGAGGCCCAAGGAAAGGATATTCTCCTCTTTGGAGGTGAGCACGATCTTGGATAGATTCACTACGGTGTTTTTGTTGGTATGGTCCTCATCTAACGTCGCCGCCATTGTGGTTTCCTGCCTCTTTGCGCGGCGGGCCTTCCTTCTGGCATTGCGTTTTTTGTTTTGTTTTGCCCTGCAGATACTTGTGGATTCCGCGGCCTCAGGGTTTGACGGCGGTCCTCGGCTAAAAAATTCAGCTCCTCACCAGGTTGTAATATGCCGGACATGAGACTGCCTCGGATCATTTCATCGCCTTCATTGCCGCTTCCACTGGTCAGGGAAGCAGAATCACCTGTATCGGATTCTATTGTCGTGCATTGTTCGCCACTATTAGGTATTTCACGCGTGGTGGTAGCCAATTTATCCGATCGTCTCTTCCGCGCACCATCATAGCGGCGGGCAAAAGTAAAGATCTGCCCCAGCTTATAGTCCTCTTTATCTCTTACGAATTTTCGTAATTTCCTCAGTTTGATTTTTTCTTGTTGTACCTTAATCCTGTCCTCGATTTCTTTTCTTTGTTTGGCAATTTCTTCCTTTTCTGTACGATTGTTAAGTTGGTCGTTGATATCCTCTATCTGTTTGATGAGTGCATCACGATCGATTCGGGCATATTTGATGAGGATTTTCACTGCATTCATGGACGCATTTAAGTTGTTATCCGCCCATTCCACCAGCATTTCTGGGTGGATGTTGTCGAAGTTGGGTGCCAGCATAATCCTCAAGCCTCGTGGGATCCGACCTGCTTCCACATATTTAGTTAAAGATATCTCCTCCCACCACTTTGTCATTTCACTCCGTTGGCATTTTTCGAGTGATTTAAGTAGTGTTCTAAGGTCTGGGTTAGCAGTCGGACCAATGCCAGAATCTGAGGGTTTTGCAGATGCTGCCATCAGATCTTTGAAAAGCTCCTCGGCCTCCGCCTCGCGATCCCGCTGGACGTTACTTGACATGCCTGTGGGGTGGTGATGTCACTTACTCGTCAAGATCCGGAGATGTGCCCGGATCGGATGAATACTGAAGCACTACCTCGAAACCCATACGCGTCTGAAATCCTTCTGGCCCAAGTTCAGGGAGACTGCCTGGAATAACCAACAAATGCGTCGGAGAATCGCATCCGGCAAGACTTCACCATGGGCACTCTGGGATATGTAGTCCGTACGGGGGAGCCACCGCGTTGTTCCTTACCAGGAATACATTACATGAAGCGGCTGAAAACGGCGGCCCACGCTCTTCGAGGGGATCCGTGAACGGTAGCAGACCCACTACCGGATGATTGGTATAAGAATCCAAACAGCTATCTCCCACCTCCAGCCAGCGAGGAAGAAGCACACGGACACCAGATCGTGCTTCAAAAGTATTTAATGTTGTTCAGCACCCACACAGCACGCCATAACGCGTTTCGGCCACCAGATGGCCTTGATCACATGAAGTAACTGCTGAAACATTATGCTTTTATACTTCAAGAGCACTTTAACATCTCGTGATACTTGTGTCCATGGACATTGAAAAAATACTACATTGGTTTCTAAGTTTGTTATACAGTGATGGAAAACATGTAACAAATACAAATACATTGGCAAATGGACCAGCGTGGGTCGGAAACGTTAAATAGTAATGCAAATCGGTGAACCTGATTCAAACTGCTCTTTTATGTTGATAGCGATATCACAACCTTATAACTACAAGTTATTCTACATAGGTTAAAGGGACAGTGCTACGTTGTGCAAATACGCAATAATAGGTGCAAGATTTCATATCTAAAGTGCAAAGAGGTACTGTCAATGTGCAACAAAATGCAAATGTGCAAAATACGCAAAGGTAGTGCCCCTCCTCCAAATCATGTGCCCCTGCAGCCGCCCAACCGGACTGCAGGTACCAGAATGCAACTGCCTGTGGGAGTGTCAGCGCGATGCAGGGGCACATGATTTGGAGGAGGGGCACAAAGATCATTTAAACAGGAACGGTTTGAAGAGCAGCTGTACTGTTTGCTGACCCCTGATGGACCCTGTGTAACCGGCACTGATGAAGGCGACTTACCGCTGAAACGCGTATGCCACTAGTTCACATGGACTGCCAGCACTGAAAATTGCCTGAATCTCATGGACTGCTAGCACTGAAAATAAAGCCCTCAATTGTTTCCGGAGTGTGTCGTGCTTTTCCTTCTGGGAACTGGCGTGGTTTTGGTGTAGAGTCAGCAAGCTGGTTGCTGACAAAACGACACACCCCCTCGTTCTGGAGCACCTTGGGAAACCAGCACTGTGGATTCTTGCTTTGGTGGCAAAACAAGGCGCCCCCCCAGCAGGTGTATCGCCATTTGGTTGTATGGACTGCATTGGGGAGAGAGGAGGCATCACGGTGTGCCTGATTAAGGAATCAAGGAGGACTTTGCTTTTTCACCCCCGCGGGCACTTGAGCTGGTGTGTGGCCCGTGCTCATCAAATTGGGAGCATCACTGGATGTTTTGGAGCGTTCCTGAAACTCTTCAGCCGCCCAACCGGACTGCAGGTACCAGAATGCAACTGCCTGTGGGAGTGTCAGCGCGATGCAGGGGCACATGATTTGGAGGAGGGGCACAAAGATCATTTAAACAGGAACGGTTTGAAGAGCAGCTGTACTGTTTGCTGACCCCTGATGGACCCTGTGTAACCGGCACTGATGAAGGCAACTTACGGCTGAAACGCGTATGCCACTAGTTCACATGGACTGCCAGCACTGAAAATTGCCTGAATCTCATGGACTGCTAGCACTGAAAATAAAGCCCTCAATTGTTTCCGGAGTGTGTCGTGCTTTTCCTTCTGGGAACTGGCGTGGTTTTGATATATATATATATATATATATATATATATATATATATATATATATATATATATATATATATATATCTACTGGCGGTCGCCAGTAGATAGTTATAGTTAGGACCGTGTTTCCATAGGAAATCTGAAAATTCTATTTTGAATAACTTTGCCGCCGGTTGACGAATCCTCGCAAAATTTTCAAAACTATTGGGGCGCTACGCTCCGCTCCTACCCTGAAAGTCTCGGGGTGATTCGTCAAGCGGGGGCTGAGAAAAAAGGGGGGTCCCAAAACGCATTTTCCCCATGCATTTTTCCATAGGACCTTTAGTCCGAGCTACAGCCCGAACGGCTGAACAGAATTATGTGAAATTTGGCAGAGAGGTAGCCCTCAGGTCAGGGATGTGCCTTTTGCAGGTCTTGTGTAAATCTGTTCAGTATTTCCTGAGAAAATAGCATTTAAATCAATATATATATCTGTGGGCGTGCTCCGTGCGCTTACCGTGCGCTTACGGTAAGCTTACCGTACGCGTACGGTGCCGTGCGCAAGCGTGATTCTGATTGGTTGTTAGATCAAAGTAAACATTCGAATCGGTCGAAACCAGGAAGTATCGGCCGCCATTTTCTGTCTCTCGCACTGAAAAAAAAAGGTTGATAACATGAAAAGGGGGCAACGAAGAGAGTTGCAGACCCCCTAGCGTTCGTCAGGGGATCACGAAGGACCAAAAAGTATGAAAAATAAATTTAATAATTTTTTTAAAAAAACGCGGGGTGCGCGTACGGTAAGCTTACCGTACGCGTACGGTAAAAAATAAAAAAAATAAAAAAAAAGAATTAACAATCACATTTAATATATAAATCTAAGGACCCCCAAGAGAGAAAAAAACAATTGATATTTTGTAAAAAATGGCGAGGCGTGCACGGTACAAAATGCGCAACGTGGGCGCTCGGTGCGCGAAGCGCACCGAGTGCCCACAGCGCGCGCACGGTGCGTGAAGCGCACCATGCGCGCAAAAATTAAAAATAAATACATAACTTAGCATTTAAAAAACCGTACAAATTCACTGAAAAAACCATAGGTTTCACACACGTTATAGTTAGGAATTAGCATTTAAAAAACCTTGCAAATTCACAGAAAAAAACATAGGTTTCACACATGTTATAGTTAGCTGTACATTTCACTCGTAAAAAAACAATGAAATTCCACGTTATAGTTAGATCAGGTAACTATAACTTGCGCGACCGCAATCCACAATGTGTCATTTGAGATGTCATCATTGATGTGATGAGTGATGTCACTGACCATGTCATGAGTGATGTAATATGTGACGTCATCAGCTGTAGATTGCGGGTGCGCAAGTTATAGTTACCTGATCTAACTATAACGTAGAATTTCATTGGTTTTTTACGAGTGAAATGTACAGCTAACTATAACATGTGTGAAACCTATGGTTTTTTCAGTGAATTTGCAAGGTTTTTTAAATGCTAATTCCTAACTATAACGTGTGTGAAACCTATGGTTTTTTCAGTGAATATATATATATATATATATATTAAGTCCAATCCCGCTTAACACATTACGAACAGGCACTGACACCGTGGGATGATTCCAAAGATATTTATTCCATCAACAGCGGTCCAAAACCAAGACGCGTTTCGGCGGACGAGTCCGCCTTGCTCACTTTCCCAATTTTTTCACTCAATTACAGTCCTATCTCAGTTTTCAACATTTATGTCAAACGTAAGTGGTTGCCTTGGTGACATAAGGTTAGTAAAGGACATAGAAGAGTTCTAAGGTAAGTGAAACACTAATGGTTGACTCACGTAACAAACAATAAAACATTAAATACACATTAATAACATGTGTTGAACACGGTCAACTGTGAATAATTATCACATTGTTTTCAAGAACAGTAATTACATTTGGTATATTACCTTCAAAACATTTTGAACATTTTTAACCGTTGAGCCCAAGTGGGCAGTGATCAATAGAATTAATTAGAACAAAATAATACCAATAATGAAATTAGAACAGTTGGCTTGATTACGTGAATCCGATATTCTAACATATATATATTCACTGAAAAAACCATAGGTTTCACACAAGTTATAGTTAGCTGTACATTTCACTCGTAAAAAACCAATGAAATTCCACGTTATAGTTAGTGCAGGCAACTATAACTCACGCGACCGCAATCCTCTGCTGATGACATATGTGTCTTTATGAAAAACAAATATTTGTAATATATGTATAGCTAAAATTTAATGGAAGAAGACATGGGCAAATAAGTGTCTAAATACAGTATTAGCATCAGCAGAGGATTGCGGTCGCGTGAGTTATAGTTGCCTGCACTAACTATAATGTGGAATTTCATTGGTTTTTTACGAGTGAAATGTACAGCTAACTATAACTTGTGTGAAACCTATGGGTTTTTCAGTGAATTTGCAAGGTTTTTTAAATGCTAATTCCTAACTATAACATGTGTGAAACCTATGGTTTTTTCAGTGAATTTGTACGGTTTTTTAAATGCTAAGTTACTTTACGCCGTTCGTGCCGTGCGCGCCCACTTCACGCAGTTCGTTCCGTGCGCGCATGGTGCGCTTCGCGCACTGTGCGCGCACAGTGAGCACGCGGTGCGCTTTGCGCACCGCGCGCCCACTTTATGCAGTTAGTGCCGTGCATGCACGGTGGGCACGCGGTGCGCTATGCGCACCGCGTGCCCACGTTAAGCTGGATGGGCCATGTACGCACGATGCACTTCGCGCACCGTCCGCACACGGAGGACAGATTTTGCGCTTCGTTGTGAAAGATTATCTATTAAATGTTCATATGTTATGTCTGCCATGCACAAAAGGTGCCCTGCGGCCACCTTTTGCACACGGGAGGGGAATATGTGGAGTTTTTTTTTTTTTTATTACTTTTTTACCGTACACGTACGGTAAGCGCATTCGGCTTTTTAAAAAAAAACAAAAAAAAAATTATTTTTGGCCTTGGGGATCCTTCAGGGACGTCCTAACCATGGCTAGGTGGTCAGGAGGTGTCTAGCCTGCCCCTTTTCATGCTATCCAACTTTGTTTTTCCTCCCCCCCTCAGAGTGCGAGAGAGAAAATGGCGGCCGACACTTCCTGGTTTCGACCGATTCGAATGTTTACTTTGATCTAACAACCAATCAGAAACGCGCTCGCGCACGGCACCGTACGCGTACGGTAAGCTTACCGTAAGCGCACGGTAAGCGCACGGAGCGCGCTCACAGATATATATATTGATTTAAATGCTATTTTCTCAGGAACTACTGAACAGATTTACACCAGACCTACAAAAGGCACTTCCTTGACCTTATGGCTACCTCTCTGCCAAATTACAAGTAATTCTGTTCAGCCGTTCGGGCTGTAGCTGTGTCTAAAGGTCCTATGGAAAAATGCATGGGGAAAACGCGTTTTGGGACCCCCCTTTTTTCTCAGCCCCCGCTCGACGAATCACCCCGAGACTTTCAGGGTAGGAGCGGAGCGTAGCGCCCCATTAGTTTTAAAAATTTCGCGAGGATTCGTCAACCGGCGCCAAAGTTATTCAAAATAGAATGTTGCGGATTTCCTATGGAAATAGGGTCCTAACTATAACTACCTACTGGCGACCGCCAGTGGGTAATATATATATATATATATATATATTTTTTTTTCACCAAATGCCCTTGAGCTTTCACAGGACGCACTCGACAGCAAGCCCACCTTCCGGTTTTTCCTGAACAACTCTCCTTGCATTCAAATTCAATGTATTTTGCCTAACGCGTTTCAAGACTCTTCGTCTCTTTATCAAAGGCAGCTTTACAAGTGAGTATGATTTGCTCTTCCTTTATTCAACTTTCTCTCTTTTTCATTGGTTGTTTGCCCTCAGTGGGCTGCACTAAAACAATAGGCATGATGGAACACGTAGTTTAGGAAAAGCGACATTGTAACACCCACAGTGGGTCCATGCTCACTTGAAAAATAAAAGCGCTTCTTTTTCCTGTAGTAGGATGCTGGATGCACAGGAAAGTTCATTGTGTCAGGCTTACTGTGCTGTCTCGGTCGGAAATAGTTTCACACGCAGCCTCTTTAATTTCGAAGATGGTGCAGTCCTGTCACGGCGCGGGCCGCCGTGTACATCATTTTTTCACCAAATGCCCTTGAGCTTTCACAGGACGCACTCGACAGCAAGCCCACCTTCCGGTTTTTCCTGAACAACTCTCCTTGCATTCAAATTCAATGTATTTTGCCTAACGCGTTTCAAGACTCTTCGTCTCTTTATCAAAGGCAGCTTTACAAGTGAGTATGATTTGCTCTTCCTTTATTCAACTTTCTCTCTTTTTCATTGGTTGTTTGCCCTCAGTGGGCTGCACTAAAACAATAGGCATGATGGAACACGTAGTTTAGGAAAAGCGACATTGTAACACCCACAGTGGGTCCATGCTCACTTGAAAAATAAAAGCGCTTCTTTTTCCTGTAGTAGGATGCTGGATGCACAGGAAAGTTCATTGTGTCAGGCTTACTGTGCTGTCTCGGTCGGAAATAGTTTCACACGCAGCCTCTTTAATTTCGAAGATGGTGCAGTCCTGTCACGGCGCGGGCCGCCGTGTACATCATTTTTTCACCAAATGCCCTTGAGCTTTCACAGGACGCACTCGACAGCAAGCCCACCTTCCGGTTTTTCCTGAACAACTCTCCTTGCATTCAAATTCAATGTATTTTGCCTAACGCGTTTCAAGACTCTTCGTCTCTTTATCAAAGGCAGCTTTACAAGTGAGTATGATTTGCTCTTCCTTTATTCAACTTTCTCTCTTTTTCATTGGTTGTTTGCCCTCAGTGGGCTGCACTAAAACAATAGGCATGATGGAACACGTAGTTTAGGAAAAGCGACATTGTAACACCCACAGTGGGTCCATGCTCACTTGAAAAATAAAAGCGCTTCTTTTTCCTGTAGTAGGATGCTGGATGCACAGGAAAGTTCATTGTGTCAGGCTTACTGTGCTGTCTCGGTCGGAAATAGTTTCACACGCAGCCTCTTTAATTTCGAAGATGGTGCAGTCCTGTCACGGCGCGGGCCGCCGTGTACATCATTTTTTCACCAAATGCCCTTGAGCTTTCACAGGACGCACTCGACAGCAAGCCCACCTTCCGGTTTTTCCTGAACAACTCTCCTTGCATTCAAATTCAATGTATTTTGCCTAACGCGTTTCAAGACTCTTCGTCTCTTTATCAAAGGCAGCTTTACAAGTGAGTATGATTTGCTCTTCCTTTATTCAACTTTCTCTCTTTTTCATTGGTTGTTTGCCCTCAGTGGGCTGCACTAAAACAATAGGCATGATGGAACACGTAGTTTAGGAAAAGCGACATTGTAACACCCACAGTGGGTCCATGCTCACTTGAAAAATAAAAGCGCTTCTTTTTCCTGTAGTAGGATGCTGGATGCACAGGAAAGTTCATTGTGTCAGGCTTACTGTGCTGTCTCGGTCGGAAATAGTTTCACACGCAGCCTCTTTAATTTCGAAGATGGTGCAGTCCTGTCACGGCGCGGGCCGCCGTGTACATCATTTTTTCACCAAATGCCCTTGAGCTTTCACAGGACGCACTCGACAGCAAGCCCACCTTCCGGTTTTTCCTGAACAACTCTCCTTGCATTCAAATTCAATGTATTTTGCCTAACGCGTTTCAAGACTCTTCGTCTCTTTATCAAAGGCAGCTTTACAAGTGAGTATGATTTGCTCTTCCTTTATTCAACTTTCTCTCTTTTTCATTGGTTGTTTGCCCTCAGTGGGCTGCACTAAAACAATAGGCATGATGGAACACGTAGTTTAGGAAAAGCGACATTGTAACACCCACAGTGGGTCCATGCTCACTTGAAAAATAAAAGCGCTTCTTTTTCCTGTAGTAGGATGCTGGATGCACAGGAAAGTTCATTGTGTCAGGCTTACTGTGCTGTCTCGGTCGGAAATAGTTTCACACGCAGCCTCTTTAATTTCGAAGATGGTGCAGTCCTGTCACGGCGCGGGCCGCCGTGTACATCATTTTTTCACCAAATGCCCTTGAGCTTTCACAGGACGCACTCGACAGCAAGCCCACCTTCCGGTTTTTCCTGAACAACTCTCCTTGCATTCAAATTCAATGTATTTTGCCTAACGCGTTTCAAGACTCTTCGTCTCTTTATCAAAGGCAGCTTTACAAGTGAGTATGATTTGCTCTTCCTTTATTCAACTTTCTCTCTTTTTCATTGGTTGTTTGCCCTCAGTGGGCTGCACTAAAACAATAGGCATGATGGAACACGTAGTTTAGGAAAAGCGACATTGTAACACCCACAGTGGGTCCATGCTCACTTGAAAAATAAAAGCGCTTCTTTTTCCTGTAGTAGGATGCTGGATGCACAGGAAAGTTCATTGTGTCAGGCTTACTGTGCTGTCTCGGTCGGAAATAGTTTCACACGCAGCCTCTTTAATTTCGAAGATGGTGCAGTCCTGTCACGGCGCGGGCCGCCGTGTACATCATTTTTTCACCAAATGCCCTTGAGCTTTCACAGGACGCACTCGACAGCAAGCCCACCTTCCGGTTTTTCCTGAACAACTCTCCTTGCATTCAAATTCAATGTATTTTGCCTAACGCGTTTCAAGACTCTTCGTCTCTTTATCAAAGGCAGCTTTACAAGTGAGTATGATTTGCTCTTCCTTTATTCAACTTTCTCTCTTTTTCATTGGTTGTTTGCCCTCAGTGGGCTGCACTAAAACAATAGGCATGATGGAAGAGCAAATCATACTCACTTGTAAAGCTGCCTTTGATAAAGAGACGAAGAGTCTTGAAACGCGTTATATATATATATTACCTACTGGCGGTCGCCAGTAGGTAGTTATAGTTAGGACCACGTTTCCATAGGAAAACCTCAACATTCTATTTTGAATAACTTTGGCGCCGGTCGACGAATCCTCGCGAATTTCTCAAAATAGGTGGGGCGCTACGCTCCGCTCCTACCCTGAAAGTCTCGGGGGGATCCGTCAAGCGGGGGCTGAGATAAAAGGGGGGTCCCAAAACGCGTTTTTCCCATGCATTTTTCCATAGGACCTTTAGAACGAGCTACAGCCCGAACGGCTGAACAGAATTACTCAAAATTTGGCAGAGAGGTAGTCCCTAGGTCAAGGAAGTGCCTTTTGTAGGTTTGGTGTAAATCTGTTCAGTAGATTCTGAGAAAATAGCCTTTAAATCAATATATATATCTGAGCCCGCTTACGGTACGCTTACCGTACGCTTACGGTAAGCGTACGGTGGCGTGCGCGAGCGCGATTCTGATTGGCTCTTAGATCTTAGTAAACATTCGAATCGGCCGAAACCAGGAAGCGGCGGCCGCCATTTTGTGTATTTCACTCTGAAAAAAAAGAGTGAAAACAAGGAAAGGGGGCAATGAGGAGAGTTACAGACCCCCTAACAATTGTAAGGGGGTCAAAGAAGGACAGAAAAGTACAAAAAAAACATTTATTGATTTTAAAAAAAATCACGGGGTACGCGTACGGTAAGCTTACGGTAAGCGTACGGTAAAAAAAAAAAAAAATAAATAAATGAAAAGCAGATTTAAGAGTTTAGAAATTAGGGAGCTCTAAAAAGAGCTGTTGTGTTTATGGAGTCATTTTTTTAGTGGTACCTACAAGTAAGTACCGATGCAGAGTCTAAGGTTCAAGAGGAAGACTCTGTTCCCTTCATCATTGAAGTGCACACCATCTCCTCTATAAATGTCTTGCATGTCGTAACGCAAGTTGTTGTGGTAAATGGCACCCATACCATAGTCACGGAGGAAAGCAGAAACAGATTTGTTGACGTGCTTTCTTGCTTTGTCAATCTGAGGACAGAAATGATTGGACCAGTTCCATTTTTGCCTTTGGCATATGTTGGAAAACACAAAGGCAGTTTTAGGGAAAAGTGTAAACAGTTGTGCAAAGGTGTCCTTCATAAGCATTTCCAGACCTACCCCAGTCAAAGTGCCTAGGTCATTGCCACCACAGTGCACTATTATGAGGTCAGGGTGTTGGATTTGAATGAAGGATTTCACCAATGGCATCAATTGGTGCCACTTTAACCCTCTCTGACCAATCCATTTAATGTCTACATTTGGCAAAGCAAGGTCTCTCACCATATCTGTTTTCTCTGCAAACTTTTCACTCCAGAAGACATAGCTGTGCCCTACAATCCACACTGTGAACATCTTCAAAGGAGAACTGGATGCACTCAGGAGGTGTCTTTCAGTAGAATGGCAATATGAAAAGAAAGACAGTTTGGAAATGGAGGCATACATATTTTTTACAAAACAAAAAGAACTGATTGGCTGTTTCATACCATTCTAGAAAAAAAACTAGGCTGTATGTGAAAATTAAAAGAAGCATGTTTTGTATTGGTACAAAAAAATGTGTAACCAAAGAACAGTACTATGGATTTGCTGTTAGGTTTGAAAAGTCAAGCACTCTTGCTCTGTGGAATTGAAACATTGTGTGTCGAACTTCTGACCTAACTGCACACAGCAGTGTTCCATGAGCTGTTGCTATGGTAGCAGGCAGAAGTCAAGTTGGGGGAAGGGTACTAGGCAGAAGTCAAGTTGGGGGCAGGGTACTTTTGGAAAAGGGTTGGTTTTCAACCAATAGAAATGTGTCATTACATTTGAAAAAAAGGGGGAAGCACTGAGATTTGAAACTTACATGTATATGTGTGGAAAAATAGAGGGAAAGTTTGCCATTATCTGGTTCTGCTGAGAGGAGAGAGGTGTAGAGAACAGAGATCCTGGCTCTGATAATCTGCTGTTTGAGTGTCACATTTCTTTCACAACTAACTAATTTTAAAGGTGAGTTTACAGTTTGAGAGGGGATGTATGTGGTAACTTAAGAAATGAATAATAGAAATGGGAATTGTTTTTGTTGTAGTTACACATGGTGGTTTCATAATGTGTCAGTCTGTAAAAGTGATTTTCACTTGGCCCGAAAAAAAAAGAGCAGTAAGTGTGCTTTCAAATTGGCAAAGAAATTTCGTTTTGGCACTAATGTGAAAACATGACTCTGTCTGCATAGAAGAATTATAGGCAGAGATTTATTGCGTCTTGCTCTGGTGATTTCACAGTTGCAGTAGATGGAAAGGGGGAGCGAATTTTTGGGGGAAGAAGCAGAGGCTTAGCACACACCCATGTGCTTGCCATGTATAGTCATGCACAGTAATTAGAAGCGAGTGGGGTTTTCAGGTTTAAGTCTGTAATGCAAATACATTCAGCATCACTAAGGCTGGTTGCCCCTGCTGGAGTGTAGGCAGTCACAGAGAATACACACAGTGGTGGTCTGAAAAAAAAACAGCTTGGACATGTGCATTTAAATAAATTTAAAAAAAAGGTTTCAGAATGTGTCAGTCTGTAAAAGTGATTTCAAATTGTAAAAAGAGATTTTCACTTGGCCCGAAAAAAAAAGAGCAGTAAGTGTGCTTTCAAATTGGCAAAAAAATTTCGTTTTGGCACTAATGTGAAAACATGACTCTGTGTGCATAGAAGAATTATAGGCAGAGATTTATTGCGTCTTGCTCTGGTGATTTCACAGTTGCAGTAGATGGAAAAGAGGAGCGAATTTTTGGGGGAAGAAGCAGAGGCTTAGCACACACCCATGTGCTTGCCATGTATAGTCATGCACAGTAATTAGAAGCGAGTGGGGTTTTCAGGTTTAAGTCTGTAATGCAAATACATTCAGCATCACTAAGGCTGGTTGCCCCTGCTGGAGTGTAGGCAGTCACAGAGAATACACACGGTGGTGGTCTGAAAAAAAAACAGCTTGGACATGTGCATTTAAATAAATTTAAAAAAAAGGTTTCAGAATGTGTCAGTCTGTAAAAGTGATTTCAAATTGTAAAAAGAGATTTTCACTTGGCCCGAAAAAAAAAGAGCAGTAAGTGTGCTTTCAAATTGGCAAAGAAATTTCGTTTTGGCACTAATGTGAAAACATGACTCTGTGTGCATAGAAGAATTATAGGCAGAGATTTATTGCGTCTTGCTCTGGTGATTTCACATTTGCAGTAGATGGAAAGGGGGAGCGAATTTTTGGGGGAAGAAGCAGAGGCTTAGCACACACCCATGTGCTTGCCATGTATAGTCATGCACAGTAATTAGAAGCGAGTGGGGTTTTCAGGTTTAAGTCTGTAATGCAAATACATTCAGCATCACTAAGGCTGGTTGCCCCTGCTGGAGTGTAGGCAGTCACAGAGAATACACACGGTGGTGGTCTGAAAAAAAAACAGCTTGGACATGTGCATTTAAATAAATTTAAAAAAAAGGTTTCAGAATGTGTCAGTCTGTAAAAGTGATTTCAAATTGTAAAAAGAGATTTTCACTTGGCCCGAAAAAAAAAGAGCAGTAAGTGTGCTTTCAAATTGGCAAAGAAATTTCGTTTTGGCACTAATGTGAAAACATGACTCTGTGTGCATAGAAGAATTATAGGCAGAGATTTATTGCGTCTTGCTCTGGTGATTTCACAGTTGCAGTAGATGGAAAGGGGGAGCGAATTTTTTGGGGAAGAAGCAGAGGCTTAGCACACACCCATGTGCTTGCCATGTATAGTCATGCACAGTAATTAGAAGCGAGTGGGGTTTTCAGGTTTAAGTCTGTAATGCAAATACATTCAGCATCACTAAGGCTGGTTGCCCCTGCTGGAGTGTAGGCAGTCACAGAGAATACACACGGTGGTGGTCTGAAAAAAAAACAGCTTGTACATGTGCATTTAAATAAATTTAAAAAAAAAGGATTCAGAATGTGTCAGTCTGTAAAAGTGATTTCAAATTGTAAAAAGAGATTTTCACTTGGCCCGAAAAAAAAAGAGCAGTAAGTGTGCTTTCAAATTGGCAAAGAAATTTCGTTTTGGCACTAATGTGAAAACATGACTCTGTGTGCATAGAAGAATTATAGGCAGAGATTTATTGCGTCTTGGACTTTGTAATGAGATAAATGATTTTTAGTGTTTTTTTTTTAAAAATAAAAAAAAGGTACGCTTACCGTACGCGTACGGTAAAAAAAAAAAAAAAAGTTTTTAAAAAAAAAGAAAAAAAAAGATGAAAGATAAGGTTGGCTCTTAAAAGAACCGTTGTGTTCATGCAGGGACAGAGGAAAGAAAGATTGGGAATATTAGACGGTACGACAAGTGTGCTGATCTATTTTACTGTTCACCAGGGAAACACTGGTCTCCCTATAAGTAATTAGATCGTGACAAGTGGCGCACCGTACTTCAACCCTCGCAAACCGAGGGTTAATTTCCAGAGGGCCAGCAAAAGGAGATTCTCCCCCCACAGATGAAGGGCTCACCTGACCTGCAGAAGAAGGAGTCTGCCCTGCAGATGATGGTCCAGGCTGAGCTGCTGTGGATGTACTGGCTCGTCTTTCTGAAGAGTTACCTCCAAAAAGATGACCATGTGTCCTTCTGTGTACTTCCTGGAGGTGTCTCTTCATGGTGTGATTCCCAAAGGAATACTTCCTGTTAGGATTACCTCTAGAAAGTACACGCTTACACAGCTTGCAAGTAACTAAGGGTGCATTCACCTTTTGCTGGCCTTCTGGAAAAGTAAAATAATCCCAAACATAAGAAGGCTTTACTTTCCTCGCTCTCTGCCTCAAGACAGTGCTGCTGGTGCTAGCCTCACTCTCAGAAGAGCTCTGCTGTTCTGCCATCGTATCCCAAAGACAAACCAGCTCCTTCTCCCAAGGGATCACAAGCAGAAATGAGGGGAATGGGTGTGGTGTAGGAGAGTTCTAGAACTGAAAGTAGTTTCAACCAATCAAAAGTTGTGTTTCAAGATCACATGACCTACCGTACGCTTACGGTACGCTTACGGTACGCTTACGGCAAAAAGTACGCGTGCGCGTAAAAAAGACACGCGCTTGCGCGCATGCGCATAACAGTCACTCCCCGGCACTTCCGCGTAACGTACGCGTGTTGCGTAAGCGCGCACGCGTCCCACGCGCAGTACGCGCGGCTACGCAAAGTACGTAACTATACGCAAGCAGCGTAGATAGATTACGGGCGTTGCGTAAACCGTACGCTTACCGTGAGCTTACGGTACGCGTACTATAAAAAAAAAAAAAAAAAAAAAAAAAACTGGAAATAAATTTTACATGTTTATTTTAAAAAATATATATAAAAAAAATATTTAAGGATTTTAAAAATTTAAGCATAGTCTTTATAAAAGATAAGAAAATTACATTAAAAATATGTTTGAAAAAAATGAAGAATAAAAAAAAAAATTGCATTTAAAAAACCTTGCAAATTCACTGAAAAAACCATGGGTTTCACACACGTTATAGTTAGGAATTAGCATTTAAAAAACCTTGCAAATTCACTGAAAAAACCATGGGTTTCACACACGTTATAGTTAGGAATTAGCATTTAAAAAACCTTAGAAATTCACTGAAAAAACCATAGGTTTCACACACGTTATAGTTAGGAATTAGCATTTAAAAAACCTTAGAAATTCAGTGAAAAAACCATAGGTTTCACACATGTTATAGTTAGCTGGACATTTTACTCGTAAAAAACCAATGAAATTGCCCCGTTATAGTTAGTTCAGCTAACTATAACTCGCGCGCCCGCAATGCACTGCTGATGACGTCACATATTACATCACTCATGACATGGTCAGTGACATCACTCATGACATCACTGATGACATCTCAAATGACATCACTGATGACATCACTGATGACATCATCCTTGTGATAGAGTGGCAGACCTCCTCTCACCTTAATATAAGCTTTGATACACACATTCAAAAATAGAGACTAAAAATTTCAAAACAATGGACATACCAATACCAGTTACAACAACCTCTTCAGTAATTCTAAGATCCACATACACATCCACTCATTCACCAACAGTCCTATACAGTCACTCATACATGTACTCACTCATCATATGTACTCATACATCTATACATCCTGTTACACAATGCCACTCATCCATAGAGTTACTCACACACATAGTCACTCATGCTAATAAAGAATAAAACATACATTTACTTGCATATACAGTAATACACACACCACCATACTTACTTCTACGGAAACTTACACATACTTAGTCTTTTAAACAATCACTTATAGAAACACATACTTATTCATACAGGAACTCTTTCAATCTCTCCCTCTCACATATACTCACATATATACACCAATAGTCACATATACTAGTTAAAAACATATGTAGTTACTCCTGAAGACACTATTGAGACAGTCATTCACTCACTAACACACCCATACACACACTCATCCACCCATACAGTCCTGCACACATGCTGTCTTCAACACATACAAACAGTGAGTCACTCATTCATGCATCTATGCACTACGTAATACCCCCCACCGTACCATACAGACACTCAGACTGATACTCAAAAAAACAACTAATAACCTATATAGACACCCATGTAGCTACTCACCAACCCATGCAGCCACTTATACACAAAGTGAGAGATACACTTAATCAGTCAGTAACACAATCAATTTTTCAAAAACAAATCATCCATTTAGACACTTATATACCCATTTATTCTTCCATCGACCTTGAGATACACATATATAAAACATATTTAATTTTCAGAAAAACACACATTCACTGGATGATGTCATCAGTGATGTCATCAGTGATGTCATTTGAGATGTCATCAGTGATGTCATGAGTGATGTCACTGACCATGTCATGAGTGATGTAATATGTGACGTCATCAGCAGTGCATTGCGGGCGCGCGAGTTATAGTTAGCTGAACTAACTATAACGGGGCAATTTCATTGGTTTTTTACGAGTAAAATGTCCAGCTAACTATAACATGTGTGAAACCTATGGTTTTTTCACTGAATTTCTAAGGTTTTTTAAATGCTAATTCCTAACTATAACGTGTGTGAAACCTATGGTTTTTTCAGTGAATTTCTAAGGTTTTTTAAATGCTAATTCCTAACTATAACGTGTGT
Source organism: Triturus cristatus (assembly GCF_964204655.1). NCBI lineage: Eukaryota > Metazoa > Chordata > Amphibia > Caudata > Salamandridae > Triturus > Triturus cristatus. The sequence continues at coordinate 410,412,109 of NC_140582.1, forward strand.
GAAACCCATGGTTTTTTCAGTGAATATATATATATATATATATATATTTATATGTATATATATATTCACTGAAAAAAACCATAGGTTTCAGGGACATTATAGTTGGTTGGACATTCTTCGCATACAAAACCATAGAAATTCCCCTGTTATAGTTAATTCAGCTAACTATAACTTGCACACCCGCAATGCACTGCTGATGATGTCACATATTACATCATTCATGACATGGTCAGTGACATCACTGGTGACATCACTGATGACATCTCAAATGACATCACTGATGACATCATCTAGTGACAGTGTTTTTCTTTAAAGTGTAAATATGTATTATGTATATGCCAAGGTGTATTGAAGAATGAGTGGGTGTATAAGTGTCTGGATGTAGGATTTAGTAGGTGTGTGACTGACTGTTTAAATGAGTGATTACATGTGTCTTACTGAATGCATGGGTTAGTGACTAAACTGTGTGAATGTCTGTATTAGTCTGTCTGTTTTTGTATAAGCTGCTGCATGGGTTGCTCAGTAGCTACATGAGTGTCTATATGGGTTATCGATTGGTTGCCTGAGTATTTGTATGGGTGCCTGAGTGTGTGTGTGTGGGTTGGTGGAAGGTGTGTATCTCTGTGCATAGATGTTTGAGTAGTTGATTCACTGTGTGTATGGGTTCAAGAGTGAATGTGGGAAAAGCTGTATGCATGGGTGAATGTGTTTATGGATTTGTTGGTGAGTGAATGGATGTCTCAATGGTACATATCCAAGTAACTACATATGTAAAAGGCAGAGTATGTGAGAGTTGAAGTATATAAATGACTATACGTGAGAGTCAGCTATTGTGAGAGTGGCTGTATGGATGAGTGTGTACTTGTAGGAGTGATTGTATAAGAGAGTAAGTATGCATTTCTTTCTGTTTGAATAAGTGATGTGGTGTGTGTATAACTGCATAGGTCAGTAAATTTAAGTGTGATTGATTCTTTGCATGACTGACTACGTGTGTGAGTAACTCTAGATGAGTTGTGGTGTGTGAGTGCATGTATAGGTGTATGAGTGCTTATGATAGGGTTGTATTGATGAGTGACTGTATGTATGTGTCATTGTATGGGTGAATGAGTGGATGTGTGTGTAGACCTAGGAATCAGTGAGTAAGTATATAGTAACTGGTATTGGAGTGTCAATGGTTTCGAAAATGGTAGTCTGTGTTTTACAGTGAGTGTTTCAAAGGTTATATTAGAGTGTGAAGAGGTGCATCAGATTTTCACGTGGATGATGTCATCAGTGATGTCATCAGTGATGTCATTTGAGATCTCATCAGTGATGTCATTTGAGATGTAATATGTGACGTCATCAACAGTGCATTGAGGGTGCGCGAGTTATAGTTAGCTGAAGTAACTATAATGGGGGAATTTCTATGGTTTTGTACGAGAAGAGTGTCCAACTAACTATAACGTCCCTGAAACCTATGGTTTTTTCAGTGAATTTCTAAGGTTTTTTAAATGCTAATTTCAAACTGTAACGTGCCTGAAAGCTATGGTATTTTCAGTGAATTTCAAAGGTTTTTTCAATGCTGATTTCTAATTATAATGTTCACTAAACCTATGTTTTTTTCTGTGATTTAAAATTTTCATCCCATTGTCAACCTAGTGAAAACTGCCAATATCGCCAGTTTTCCAGTGATAGCGTCCGCAAAAAAAATCCCCACAAGTGAGAGCGACAACTAACGCTAATGATTTGCAGAGTAGGCGTTCCCGTGCAAAAATAACATGAAAACACCACTTCCCGATATTTTCAACGACCAGCTAAATCTGTGATGCGATCCAAAAACAGGCGAAAAGCCACGTTAGCAGTAAGAATTTTACATCTGCCTTTTACTGGTGTAAAGCAGGATGACTACCTACAGTATGAAAAGGAGCGCAGCCCAGAGCCACATCTGAAGACCAACACATGTCATAGAGCTACTGATCATACAGCTCCGACACCCAAGAAGGGCACAACACCCACCGCCACCACCCCCAGGACATTCCCTGGATCACACCCCCCTACTACCACCGAGGCAGCGCAGAACAGGACAGCGGACCTTCCCAAAATGGCATGGCCCCTCTGCAACACAATAACTTACTGTTTGAACATGTGGCAACCAAGTATGTATGAAGGACGCAAGTCACCCATCAATAACAATGCACACAATGCCAAGTGTAGCGGTAATGTGCTTGACAGACCTCACTATGCAGAGCACAGACCTCTCCATGTGTATATATACTGTTGGTGCTTGTAGTGTTGTGGACAGTGGACGCAGCCATGTTACCTCAGGCAGTGGGAAAGATCTCGGTCATGTAGCTGTGTCCGCCCCCCTGTAAGTGGAAGCAGAAGCGGAGTGGGCTGGTCCAACGTACATCACCCCAGCGTAGAAGTGTGAATAAACAGGCCAGAACACTGGGTGTGGTTCACGTCTGGGATGGCCAACATGTCTGACACAGCGGTGGCCCTCACCCTGCCATGAGTCCGCTGCCGTGTCCGCCGGCCTCCCCGACACAGGCCCCCTGCGAACCCAGCAGCACAGCACCACAGAGTTATGTCTGTACAGACTACTGCCTTCGATGTACCCTGCGGACAGCAGGGCTCACAATTCAGATCGAATCGCGATTCCAGATGACGCAGTCCAGTAGGCAACAGACATTGCTCCCAGTGTGGCCTGCCCGGACCACGCATCATCGCAGGCTGCGCACATGCTGACTGCTTCAGGTGCCACTAACTTAGTGCACAACAATTCATCACCACGTAGCCTTGTTAAGGCAGAATTCATTAGACAAAAGACATTGCTACCAGTGCGCCCGCCCAGGCCACGCATCATCGCAGGCTGCGCACACACTGAGTGCTTCAGGTGCCACTAACTCAGTGCACTACAAGTCACCGCCATGTGTCCTTACTGAGGCAGAATTCATTAGACAAAAGACATTGCTCCCAGTGTTGCCTGCCCAGACCACGCATCAGTGCAAGCTGCGCGCATGCTGACTGCTTCAGCTGCCACTAACTTAGTGCACCACAACTCATTTCCATGTAGCCTTATCAAGGCAGAATCCATTAGACAAAAGACATTGCTCCCAGTGCGGCCTGCCCAGACCATGCATCATCGCTGGCTGCGGATACGCTGAGTGCTTCAGGTGCCACTATCTCACTGCACCACAAGTCCTCGCCACGTAGCCTTAATAAGGCAGAATTCATTATCAAAAGACATTGCTACCAGTGTGGCCTGCCCGGACCACGCATCATCGCAAGGTGCGCACACGCTGGTTGCTTCAGGTGCCACTAAATCAGTGCACCACAAGTCATCGCCGCATAGCCTTATTAAGGCAGAATTCATTAGATAAAAGACATTGCTACCAGTGCGGCCCGCCCGGACCACGCATCATCGCAGGCTGCGCACACGCTGAGTGCTTCAGGTAACACTAACTGTGCAGTTCAAGTCAACTAAATCGTATGATAAAATACTCCTGAATCATAATAAGTCTATCAACACAAAATCATATGCAAAACCTCACAGCAAACACTGTGGGCAATTCCATTTACAGGACGAAATCCCTCACTCACCATAGGTGACATGCTTCATCATTTGGGATTCTCCTCCCAAAGGAAACACCTAGCACTATTAGATGTAAGAGGGCTTCAACAAAATTGACTAATCATTTTTTGACGGCCCAACATGGCCCCCAAGACCTCAAGTGGTCTGTCCTTGAGAAACCATTAATTCCCAGACATATTACTGATGTTTCTCCATTTCTATTTAGGCGCGAACAATGGTGGGTACACAAATTGAAGACAGATGATATAGGCCTGAAAGATGACATTCCATGGGTCTCTTTATAATCTGTGTTCCTAGCATTTCTGTGCCACTCTTTTTACCAGCTAAGTTGTAGCCAGGAACCTTTGCTTTGTAATATGTGCCTGGGTTAGGGCTTTCAGTTTTTCATCTAATGTATCGGCTTTTGTGGATACTATGGACAAGTTGCACTTTTATTATCTTGTGTGTTCAATGTCCAAACCGTGTGCGCAGTCGTGTGGCCTCTATATATATATATACAAAAACTTACTTTGGCTTGGTTGTAGTCCTTCAAGTCTATGGAACGAATCTGTTTGTTTTTCATTGGAGCTATTATTATCTTGATTCTCTTCAAAATTTATTTTGTTGAATATTGCTCCATTAAATCACAACTTTTTTGGTGTCGTATTCAGTATACACGATGATTACTGTATTACATGGTGCTCGAGGCTTTACACATTCTTTTTACGTATTTTAACATCGGGTCACACTGCACATGCGTGACTGGCCAGTATTTCTGAATACACACATGCGCTGTGTAAAAGGACCGACGTTTTTCTACACAGGCGCGACCCGCGAGGAGTCTTGAATACGTGCATGCGCACCATAATCTAACTGATGCCTTTCTCAACACCTGATATAACTTGGTAGCAATCACGGAAGTATTTAAGCTGCTAACACCGACAGGTCCCTCACCTCCGGTTACAAGCTCATTTCAAGCCTGGAGTACCGACGGAGAGGTGAGGTTTCCTTGTCTTTGAATTCTAAACTTACCCACTGGATGACTTTGTAATTGGGGGTAGTTCAACATGAGAAGGGCGGATGAACTAATGTTGCGCTCTTTATGCTAGACCCATGGTTTTTAATTCGCGTTCTTGATACTACTTTAAGACAGCATACTGGCACTTTGATAGTATGTTGGCACTTTTGGAGAATCCGAACACAGAAATGTTGGTTTAAAGAATTTTTCAGCTTTAAGAATCATTATCATGCGCTCTGTTATCATCCCTACACGATAGGATTCGTATATCTGGCACAATAGTTATGATATACATTGGAGATTTAGCACATCTTCTATCTGAGAGCCACATTGAGCCCTTATTCTTTTGTTGTTCTGCTATAGTTGGCAATCAATCTTTTTGGTTTTTGCTCTCACACAGTGGATTTTTGTCATTAAATATGCTTGTGATTGGATCCCTGCGCTAGGTCATTAATTGGAACAGAGTTTTTCATTTGGCCCTTGGCAGAGGATGGTTAATTGATAACATTCACATGGTTTTCTTTTTAGAGCGGTGCCCCCTTCCTGAGCTGTCGCCAGGTTGAGGTGGGTTGTGTACCCAGCAGTCTGCGGGTAAGCCTGTCATTTTTGTCTATTACACAGCACTCTATCTTTGGCATTACATAATGAAACATGAATTGAATATATACCTCATGTTTGTTTTTCTGATTTATGTTTTTAGGTAATTTTCCTTAAGAGGAACAGACGGACTAAATTGAGTTCCTGTTCATATATCCTTTTTTGGTGTTTGTATCACCTACACATTGACGCAGCAGCACCACTAGAGGTCCTGATGAAAGCCACGGCCATGGTTGGGCCTTAGGCTGAAACATGTTGACCACTATGTCTCATTCCACCTGAGCGGTTCATATGCATACCGCGGGTGCACTGTTTTTTAACCCTGGCAGTGGGTGCATTAGAATAAAGTACATTGTTGACACTCCCTAGCCAGTTTTAACCGTACATTTCTCACATTTTCTTTTCAATTTTTGCGCTGCGCCCTCACTCACACTGTCTTTACTCATCACTTGTGGATTTAGAATATTCCACCAATACTTGAAAACATCCCTGAGCTCCTCCCTCGTAGAGAGGGGGCTGTAGCCCCCAAAGGAACTAGGTGTTTCCTTTTGGAGGAGAATCCCAAATTATGAAGCATGTCACCTATGGTGAGTGAGAGATTTCGTCCTGTAAAGAAATTTGCCCACAGCGTTTGCTGCGAGGTTTTGCCTATGATTTTGTGTTGATAGACTTATTATGATTCAGGAGTATCTTATCATACGATTTTGATGCTTTTGTATAGACCCAAAGATTTCATACTGTTTCTGATATATTGGCTGGGGAATAAATCTTTTTGTGATCTTTAAACATTCCCTTGGACCCCCTTCTTTGAACTGTTTTGGTTTTTCAGTTCAAGTCAACGCCACGTGGCTGTGGGCCCTTCCTGACTGCTGCCTCCGGCCTACACTGCGGTCAGCAGGGCTCACCATTAAAATTCAATCTTGATTCATTAACTTCACAATCCAGTAGGCAACTAACTATAACGTAATCCATGTACAAACGGGAAGGTGCACCAAAATAAAAGTCAATGTCCTCCAAGTGTATCCAAACAATATCCTTTTACTATCCTTGCTTCAAGAACTTGTATCAGTTATATCTTTAGTACAATTACCACATTCATCTTGCAAGTCCAAAGGAACACTGAATGGCAGTCTACACTGCGGTCAGCAGAGCTCACAATTTACATTGAGACATGATTCATTAATTGCAGACAGCAGACAGAATTGTACTCTATGTCCTCGGATTTTGTCAAGAGGAAGTGACAAAAAGCATTCCTTGATGTCTGTGCTGACTACTGCCTTCGATCTACACTTAAGACAGCAGGGCTCACAATTCCGATCGAGTCGCGATTGCAGATGTCGCTGTCCAGTAGGCAACAGACATTGCTCCCAGTGCGGCCCGCCCGGACCACGCATCACCGCTGGCTGCTCACCCGCTGAGCGGTTCAGGTGCTACTAACTGTGAAGCTCAACTAAATGCCACATGACTGTTGGCCCTTGCTGATCGCTGCCTCAAGCCTACACTGCGGTCAGCAGGGCTGACAGTTCAGATAGAGTCGCGATTGCAGATGATGCAGTCCAGTAGGCAACAGACATTGCTACCACTGCAGCCCGCCCGGACCACGCATCATCACTAGCTGCGCACACGCTGAGTGCTTCAGGTGCCACTAACTCTGTGCAGCTCCAGTCAATGCCACTTGGCTGTGGACCCTTCCTGACCGCTGCCTCTGGCCTACACTGCGGTCAGCAGGGCTCACAATTCAAGATTAGTATCAATGCAAATTGTGTAAGAGAGTATAATCGGTTAAGAAGACCAAATGCTCCCAATCTGTGCAGCTAAAGTCAACGGCAAGTGGTTGTGGGCCTTTGCTGACCGCTGCCTCCGGCCTACACTGTGGTCAGCAAGGCTCACAATTCAAATTCAGTCTTGATTCATTAATTTCACAGTTCAGTAGGCAACTAACTATAACGTCCCTGAAACCTACATATTTCGACAATTTAGTCCATACATATTTCATCTTTTGTTCCATACGCCCACACTGCAGTCAGAAGAGCTCACAATTTACATTGAGACATGATATATTAATTGCAGACAGAATTGTACTCTATGTCCTCAGATTTTGTCAAGAGGAAGTGACAAAAAACATTCCTCGATGTCTGCGCTGACTACTGCCTTCAATCTACATTGCGGTCTGCAGGGCTCACAATTCAGATCGAGTTGCGATTGCAGATGATGCAGTCCAGTAGGCAACAGACATTGCTACCAGTGCGGCCCTCAAGGACCACGCATCAGCGCTAGCTGTGCACACACAGAATGCTTCTGATGCCCCTACCTCAGTGCACCACAACTCATGGACCCTTTATGATAGAATCTTTTGTGTATGAATTCAGATCTGCTGCCCCTTCCTCAGTGCACCACAAGTCATGAACCCTTTACAATAGAATCTTTTGTGTATCATTTCACATCTGGTGCCCTTACCTTAGTGCAGCACAAGTCATGGACCCTTTATGACTGAATCTCTGTGTGATCCTATGATTACTATTGTACTTGTTGCCAGCACCAACCATTACCTGAGGGCTTGATTACAATCACCCCACACGCACCCAGCACAGACGTCACTGGACATGTGACACTGGTAATAAAAAGGGGCCGAGCGCACGTGCCTAGTTCCACTATCTATCAAACTGTGTCCGTGTGTTCATTATGTATGCATGATGCGCCCCTGGGCCCTGCCACATTACATTGTGCTGTGGACAGCGCTCGCAACCATGTTACCTCAGTGGGGAAACCTTTGGTTATGTAACTTTGTCTCAGTCATTGTATAAGTACATAGGTAGAGACTGGATCATTAGAGTACTGCAAGGAGAATGTATAGTGAATTTATAAGTGCTTCGGAATTGGCAGAGTGATTGGATCAGTACATATGTTGGCAGAGCTTAACCCCTGAGCATGAGCTTGGCTCTAATTGGCTGACCTCCATGTGCCAAAAACTGAAATTTGGGCTTTGCATGGCCCTGTATTGCTACAGCTGCAACACTCTACTGAATGTGCAATAAACATTCATAGCCACACAAATATGTCATGTGCACGATCTTTCATGTGTGGAAGTATGGATGAATGTAGGGTCAGTGATTCCCCCTACCTTCCATGTTGGCCATGTTGTGGGACTTGGGTTACAGGGTGACACATTGGCGCTTGCGGCCCGGGTGGCGGCAGCACTACAACAGGGACACCTGCATCAGTTGATTCCTCATACAATCCATGACGGAACCACACCCAGAGCTCTGGAGTCATTGTTCACAGCCTCACGCAGGACTGGCATACGCCAGGCCAGCCCTCACCGCTCACGCTTACAGGAAGGGACAACAATACTACATGGCCCAGGTTTTCATTGCAGTGATCTACTGGTCACATGTCTAGTTGTCAGTACGCCACAGCCACTCACTCGTGGCTGGTTTATACCCACACCACACCCATCAAGCACAGGCGTTACAGGACACGTGGCCCTGCCAATAAAAAAGACCGGGCACATGTGCTCTACGCCATTTCCATTTCAGACTTGCTGGCACCGGATGGACTGCGGCCGGCACAGGCACACCGCCACGGGACGGTGACTTTCAGTGCACTGAGGTAGGGGCACCATAAGTGCTGAGCGGGTGTGCAGCCTGCAATAATGCCCCATCCCGGCGGTCCAGACAGGTGAGGTTTTGTGTGCCCTGCTGGACCGCAGTGTAGGACTGAGCCATCGAACAGCGGGGGCCTACCGCCACGTGGCTTGGCCTTGCTGGTCACAGAGTTAGTGGCACCGCGAGAGCTGAGGGGATGTGAAACCTGCGATGATGATGGGTGCAGTGGTATGTCCTGTGCCATGGTAATATCAAGACACAGCACCAAATGTGAGACCTGGTGGCCTGTGGAGTGGGACTGCATGATGTGGAGGTTGCCCTGTCTGCAGACCCCAGACTTGGGGCTTGCATTGGCATGTGGTGGGCCCTCTTTTCTACACACAGGTGGCGAAAGGTGAGCAGTGAGGCCTGGATGTGCAGGAACGGGCGGTGGGAGTGGATGGTGTGCCGCAGCCTGGGTGCGCAGGGGCGGGACAGCGATGAAGGCATGTGCAGTTGTATGTACTCTGCAATTACTGATTCTGTACTGTGTTTCAGATGAGTGAGCTTGAGGGCTGCAGTGTGTCCCGGCACGTGGTTGGAGACACACCGGTGGCGGAAAGGTGAGCAGTGAGGCCTGGATGCGCAGGGACAGGCAGACTCCTCTGGGCGGCGGGAGTAGATGGGGTGCAGCAGCCTGGGTGCGCAGGGGCTGGACAGCGATGAAGGCGTGTGCAGTTGTATGTACTCTATCATTACTGATTCTATACTATGTTTCAGATGAGTGAGCTTGAGGGCTGCAGTATGTCCCGGCACGTGGTTGGAGACACACCAGTGGCAGAAAGGTGAGCTGTGAGGGTTTGTCTGGGTGTTGGCACTCACTCTCCCTCTCCATCCCTTCCTTTCTCTCTTTCACACTCTTTCTCTTTCTCTCTCACTCTCTCTTCCTCTCACACTGTTTCTCTCTTTCTTTCTATCTTCTTCTCTCTCACTCTTTCTCTCTTTTTCTCTCTCTTCCTCTCTCTCACTCTTTCTCTCTGCCTTCCTTTCTCACTCTTTCTTTCTTTCTCTCTCTCTTCCTCTATCTCACTCTTCCTCTCTTTCTCTCTCTCTCTCCTTTGATGGGCACATGATGCACAATCTTATCTTGCTTTTTGTCTTGCAGGCTGTGATTCACAGATTGTCAATGCCCCCCCGACACGGGCCTCCCGCCATGTGGCGATGATTTGACTTCCACTGAGTTAGTGCCACCAGAACTGAGCGGGTGTGCAGCCTGCGATGATGCGTGGCCTCGATACAGCATCCTGGCAATCAAGACCCGATTTGAATTGTGAGCTCGGCTGGACCGCATGTACGCTACACACTCCTCGGCGCGGTGCTTTGATATGTTCTCGTACATTGCGATATCAAGACCCAGAATCAAATGTGTGACCTTCACGTCATGGGCCCTCTTGGACACATGCCGGTGGCAGAAGGTGAGCAGAGACGCTTGTTTGCGCAGCGGCGGGCAGTCACCTCTGGGCGGTGGGAGTGGATGGTGTGCAGCAGCCTGGCTGCGCAGGGGCGGGCAGACACATCTGGCCATTAGGAGTGCATGGTGTGCAGCAGCCTGGGTGTGCAGGGGCAAGCAGACACCTCTGGGCGGCAGGAGTGGATGGAATGCAGCAACCTGGGTGCGCAGGGGCGGTTCAGCGATGAAGACATGAGAAGTTGTATATATTCTGCCATTAGTGATACTATACTATGTTTCAGATGAGTGAGCTTGAGGGCTAGAGTATGTCCTGGCACGTGGTTAGAGACACACCAGTGGTGGAAAGGTGAGCTGTGAGGATTTTGTCCGCAGTGTCGGCACTCACTCTCCCTCTCCATCTCTTCCTTTCTCTCTCTCATACTCTTTTTCTCTTTCTCTTTTTCTTCCTTCCTTTCTCTCTCACTCTTTCTCTCTCTCTTCCTCTGTCTCTCACTCTTTCTCTGTTTCTCTCTCTCATACTCTTTCTCTGTTTCTCCCTCTCGTCCACTCTCTTACTCTTTCTCTCTTTTGGTCTCTCTTACTCTTTCTCACTCTTTCTCTCTTTCTCTCTTCCTCTCTCTCTCACTCTTTCTCTCTCTCTTTTGATGGGTGCATAACACACAATCTTATCTTACTTTTTGTCTTGCAGGCTGTGATTCACAGATTTTCAAGGGATGACACGTCATGGCTGTACCTACTTTTATTTTGTTGTTTTGTATAAATAAAATGTTTTATATGTACATCCATAGATGACTATGATTCTCATTTGTCCAACCTCACATGCATCTTGATTTTTATAATTGTGCGTCATCAGCCAATTTGTTACGTTCCAGATTTCAGAAGGATGCTATCACATTTGTTTGTGGGGGGTGGACAGGGGGGATCGCGACTCCACACTTTTTTTTTTAAACGGGGACTTTCATAATTTTTCATAAATATTTTTTTTAAGGGGATGGGGGTCATGTGACCCCCCCTGCCCACTTCTGGCCCCAGGGACCCCATCCCCAGGGCCTGGCCTCTCTGTTGAGGACCGTGGGGGAACCCCGATGTACCCATGGTCCCGCCGGCTCCCCGACTCATGCGGAAGCCGGCATTGCTTTGGGCAACGGGAGCAGCTAACATGCAACTTCCCTTGCCCAAAAGCAATTCTCCCTCCTTTATAGAAGCGAGACAAGGTTTTCCTCCTCTCACTTCAACTAAGCAAACCACGGTTTGCTATCACAGGGTGGAAGCCATGCTCCCGCCCTGTCATAGCAAACAGAAATGTCCCGGGGGTGCACACCCTGGAACATTGCGGTCCCCATGGTCATCCCCAGGGCCATCAAGCGCTCCAGGAGGGGAACCGGACGGACCCCCTCCCTCTATTTTCAAAGCTCCTGGGAGGACATGGTCCCCAGGGCTTCAGGGGGCCCGCAATGCCCACCCATCTTATTTAATTAAAGCCCGGAGGGTGGCGATCCCTGGGACTTGGGGTGGCCTCGGAGGCCCCTGAACAATTACAAAACGAGCCCCAGGGAGGTGGTGATCCCTGGGGCTGCGGGAGGGCCGTGTGCCCTCCTGCACCTAATTTACATGGGAGGTGGCGGTGCCTGGGGCTGTGGAGGCCATGCAGGATGCCCCCCGAACCTGGCCCACCCAGGGGCTCATTTAAATGAAGCAGGGGAGCCCCCGTTTCATTATTTTTTTTTCGTCCGGATTCGCACACCCAGCGTGCATTCTGACGTTTTTAAAATAAAATAATAAACAATTTTTAGGCCTGGGTGTCCTTGTGGGACCCCCGTGAGCGGTACTAGGGGGTCAGGGTGTTTCTACCCTGCCCCCTTTTCTTCTCTTTTAATCTTTTTTCAACTGCTTTCTTGTAACTCGGTTCAACCGAGTCGCAAGATGGCTGCCAACATTTCCTGGTTTGCAGTGTTGGCAGCCAATCACGCTGAAGCTCGTGGTTGTGGCACCCAATCACAGTGAAGCGCGCAGTCAGGAGGGGGAGTGAACTCACCGCTGCCCCAGATATCGAAACTTTTATTTTTGGAATTTCTCAGCAACAACTGAATGGATTTACACCATTTAAAAAAAGAAAAGACGCTTTCTGAATCAACCACTACCTTTTTGCCAAATTTGATGTAATTCAACTTAGCAGTTCGGGCTGTAGCCTTGCCTAAAGTTTCCTATGGGAAAATGATTTTTTGAAATTCTCAGCAACTACTGAACGGATTTATACCATTTAAAAAAAAGGTCGATTTCTGAAACAAACTCTACCTTTTTGCCAAATTTGGTGTAATTCCGTTCGGCAGTTCGGGCTGTAGCCTGTAATAAAATTTCCTATGGAAATTAACATGGAGAAAACACTTTTTGGACCTCCCTGTTTTCTCAGCCCCAGCTTGAAGAATCAACCCCAAACTTTCTGGATAGGAGCTGACCAGGATAGACCTTTTTTTGGAGAATTTTGTTAACAATGGTCAAACGACGCGAAAGTTATTATCAAATTGAAAAATGCTTTTCCTATGAAAACTAGGTTCTAACTATAACTACCTACTGGCGACCACCAGTAGGTGATATATATATATATATATATTACCTACTGACGGTCGCCAGTAGGTAGTTGTAGTTAGGACCTATTATCCATAGGAAAATCGTAACATTCTATTCCCAATAACTTTGGCGCCGGTTGATGAATCTTTGCAAATTTTTCAAAACTAATGACACGTTCCGGTCAGCTCCTATCCTGAAAGTTTGGGGGTGATTCGTCAAGCGGGGGCCTGAGAAAAAAGGGGGGTCCCAAAACGCGTTTTCCCCATGTTATTTCCCATAAGAAATTTTAGACACGGCTACAGTCCGAACTGCAGAACGGAATTACACCAACTTTTGCAAAAAGGTAGCCCTTGGTTCAGAAAGTGCCCTTTTTTTAAATGGGGTAAATCCGTTCAGAAGTTCCAGAGAATTTAAAAAAATAGTGGTGAAAAAATCATTTTCCCAAAGGAAACTTTAGACACTGTTATAACAAAAACTGCTGAACAGAATTACACCAAATTTGGCAAAAAGGTACTGCTTGGCTCAGAAAGCGACCTTTTTAAGAATTGTGTAAATCCGTTCAGTAGTTTTTGAGAAATTAAGAAATAAAGATAGTGCTATCTAGAGGCATGGAGGATCCGCGCACCCTCCCGTTCACGAGCTTCACAAGGCACCCCAGGGCGAAAAAAAGCATTTTTTTTTTTAAACCCGCGGGATGCGTGGAGGATCCATGAATCCGACCACGAAAATGAAAAAAACGAAGCGTGGGCTCCCGTGCTTCGTTTTTAATTAGTACCCGGGTGTGCCAAGTCCCGGGGGCAATGTTTAGATTATAATGGGGGGCCCCCCAGCCCGGGGGACCGCCAATCCCCGGGGCTTCTATCTTAAATGAGTAGGGGGTTCAAAGGCCCCCTCAAGCCCCGGGGACTGCCACCCCCTGGGGCTTTTATAAAATATTGGTGGGGGTCACATGCCCCCCGCAGCCCCGGGGACCACCATCCCCTGGGGCTTGTTTTTAAAAAAAATTAACTACCTGTGTGGGGGGGCTTGAACCCCCCCACATGCCCCGGGGACTGCCAACTCCCTGGGGCTCTAATTATTAAAATTGAGGGGTCCGGGACCACCACCCCCCTGGGCTTTGCAAATGTTAGGAGGGAGCCCTCGATGGCCCTGGGGACCACCACCACCCAGGACCGGCTCCTGCAGTGTCCCGGGGTGCCCACCCCCGGGACACTGCTGTTTGCTATGGCAGGGCGGGAGGCTTGCGGCTCCCGCCCTGCCATAGCAAACTCTGCTTTGGTTTTTGGAATAGAGAGCAGGAAACCTGCTCTCTGTTCCATAAAACAAAGCCGATTGCTTTTCCACACGGGGAGCTGCATCTTAGCAGCTCCCCATGTGGAAAAGCAATGCCGGCTCCCGCAGGAGGCGGGGAGCTGGCGGGACCGTGGGGGAATTGGGGACCCCTCCACGGTCCCCAACGAAGAGGGCCAGATCCGAGGGATGGGGTCCCCGGGGCAAGAAGTGGCCCGGGAGGGTCAAAAATGTGAAAATAAAAAAAATAAAATAAAATAAAACAAAGTCCGGCCCCCGGGGGATGGGGTCCTAAGGAGGGGGGTAATGCAGCCCCCCTCCTATTAATTTGAAGAAAAAAATGGCCATGCCCCGGGGGATGGGGTACCTGGGCCGATTATGGCCTCGGGATAGGGGCCACGCGGCTCCCTTCCAATTTAAAAAAAATAAATAGTAGTCAGGCCATGGTTGGATGGGGTCCCCAGGGCCAATAAAATAGGAAAAGAAGGGGGGCTACACAGCCCCTGTTCTTATAAAAATTAATAAAAAGAAAAAGACCAGCATCGCGCCAGAGGCCCCGCCCCCTCCCTGCAGCACTCTGCAAATGCGCCCACTGGCACGTTTGCAGATGGGGAACTGATTCTCCTTGAATACTGGGTGCCCCTGGGGGGTCAACTAACCCACCAGGAACCTCCAGTATGCACCAGGGAGCTGCGTTGCAGAGAGGTGTTCAGAGGCCATGCCCCTTTTTACACCTCTATGCAAGGCAGCTCTGTGGCGCTTAATGGAAGTACCTGGTGGGCTAGTTGCACCCCAGGGACCCTCAGGATTCAAGGGGAGTTAATCCCACAACTTAAAACGCGCCACGGGGCGCGTTTGCACAGTGGTGAAGGGAGGGGGCGGGGCCTGAGGTGACATGTGTGCAAACATGCTCTGTGGTACGTTTTAAGTTGGGGAATTAATTCCTCTTCAAGCTTGAGGTCCCCTAGGGGCCAACGAGCCCACCAGGTACCTCCAGTAAGCGCCACGGAGCTGCGTTGCAGAGTGTTGTAAAAAGGTGTGTGGCCTCTGAACACCTCTCTGCAACGCAGCTCTTTGGCGCATACTGGAGGTTCCTGGTGGGCTAGTTGGCCCCCAGACACCCTCAGGATTGAAGAGGAATTAATTCCCCAAATTAAAACGCGCTACAGGTCGTGTTTGAAGACATGTCACCTCAAGCCCCGCCCCCTTCCTTCACCATTGTGCAAACGCGCCCCCTGGCAAGTTGTTAGTTGGGGAATTAATTCCCCTTCAATACTGAGGGTCCCTGAGGGCCAACTAGCCCACCAGGTACCTCCAGTATGCGCCAGGGAGCTGTGTTGCAGAGAGGTGTTCAGAGGCCACGCCCATTTTTACACCTCTCTGCAATGCAGCTCTGTGGCGCTTACTGGAGGTACCTAGTGGGCTAGTTGGACCCTAGGGTCCCTCTGGATTCAAGGGGACTTAATCTCCCAACTGAAAACAACCAAAGGGCGTGTTTGCACGCTGGTGAAGGGAGGGGACGGGGCCTGAGGTGACGTGTGCAAACACGCTCTGTGGCGTGTTTTAAGTTGGGGAAATGATTCCCCTTCAATCCTGAGGGCCCCTGGGGGCCAACTAGCCCACCAGGTGCTTCCAGTAAGCGCCACTGCGCTGTGTTGCAGAGAGGTGGTCCAGGCTATGCACCTTTTTACACCTCTCTGCAACGCAGCTCTGTGGCGCTTACTGGAGATACCTGGTGCGCTAGTTGGACCCAAGGGACACTCAGGATTCAAGGGGACTTTATCTCCCAAATTAAAACGGCCACAGGGCGTGTTTGCACACTTGTCACCTCAGGCACCCCCCTCCCTTCACCAGTGTGCAAACGCGCCCTGTGGCATGTTTTAAGAGGTAGTTGTAATCCCCCTGCCCTATTATGTAATAGGGTCTTACAGAGGAGATCATGGTAATCACAGGGGTACCCCAACGCATAGTGTTCCCTAGTGTATGTAGGTGTTTTCACTGTATTTTAAGTGTCTTTTAGCATAGCACTGGCTCTAGGCCTGGTTAGTCAGATTCAGTTTCCACCAGTACCCGTCTGAAAAAGTTGTGTGCACAGGAGGACTTTCTGCTCCTCTGTTGGCTCTTTCTGCACATCTCTTCTTCTTCATGCACTTTTCTTCGGCTTTGTGGACTTCTGTTGCTTCTTTCTGCATTTCTTTTTTTTCTTTCTGTGCGTTGTTTCTTCTTTCATCACATGTCCTACCTCTGTAGGCATAGTTAGAAACTAGCATTTAAAAAACCTTTGAAATTCACTGAAAAAAACATAGGTTTCAGGCACGTTATAGTTAGAAATTAGCATTTAAAAAACCTTAGAAATTCACTGAAAAAACCATAGGTTTCAGAGACGTTATAGTTAGGAATTAGCATTTAAAAAACCTTAGAAATTCACTGAAAAAACCATAGGTTTTAGAGAAAGTTATAGTTAGCTGGACATTTCACTCATACAAAACCCGTGAAATTCCCCCCTTATAGTTAGTTCAGCTAACTATAACTCACGCCCCCGCAATGCACTGGTGATGATGTCACATATTACATCACTCATGACATGGTCAGTGACATCACTGATGACATCACTGATGGCATCTCAAATGACATCAGTGATGACATCTCTGATGACATCATCCATGTGATAAATTGATGTCAATCTTAATATTACAAAGTTGTAACCCCCATTGTTCAAAGGTCCATGACCACATTTCCTTAATGGACTATGTGCGTCATAGCATGCTTATACTCTATTCAGTTTTGGAACATTTCTATTACTACTACAGTTGTTAGAGACAAAGTACAGGTCCTCTGTTATGTTTAGTCCCCCCGAGTGTTTGGAATCTAAATCAAGGATGTAACGGGTTTCCAGTTGACGTAAAACCCTCTCTCTATTGCCCCCGCTCCTGTTAGGTGGCACAGAATCAATTAGAAAGTATTGTAAATGTTTTGGATTTGAGTTGTGGCTGTCTTTAAAATGGCATGCCACTGGATATGACTGGTCCTGATTATTTATTGCTCGGATGTGCTGGAGTATTCTTTTGTGTGCTTGAAGGATCGTACTCCCCACATATCGTAAGCCATAAGCACACTCCAGCACAGATACTGCATGATCTGTTTTGCAGGTAAGGGCCTTTGAGATTTTTGCGTTCTTTGTTACCAAAGGGGACCGTATAAGATGTTTTGTTGATACCAAGCTGGCAGGCTTTACATGTTTTGCATTTGTAAAAGCCTTTTCGCTGTGCCATGTGGTTCCCGCAAATACCTCAGGACTGCTATTTACCAAGCAATCCCTCATCGATGTTGCCCTACTGTGTGTAATAGCCAGAGTTTTAGGCAGGGACTGGCCACTTACCGGATCACTAAGAACTATGGGCCAATTTCGTCTGATGATGTTTATTATTGCTCGCTCCTGTTTACTGTATGTTAAAATTATTCGAAGAAAGTGGTAAACCCACAGAAGGGGACAATGTCTTTAACATAGTCCCCTTCTGTGGGTTTACCACTTTTTTCGTCACTGTGGGCAGGGTTTGATTGTATACCTGCATGTTTTTGAGCATTTCTGGTGTATCTAAGACATTGGTTTTTGCAACTGCAGCATTGATTGTTTTAATCGAGTAACCTCTCTCTAAGAACCTGAACCTTACTGGCCTGTTGTGCTGCCTTTAAATCCGTAATATTGCTGCAAATTCTTTTTATTCTTAGCATTTCCCCATAGGGGATGCTTTGAACTAAATGCCTTGGGTCAAAACTTGTTGCGTGCAATACCGAATTGCCAGCATTTTCCTTTCGATGTAGTTTGGTCTCGATCTTGCCATTATGGATGTAAACTTGGACATCTAAGAAATTGACAGTTTCAGTACTAATGGTTGCAGTGAAATTCAGATTAATTTCATTGGCATTATTCTCATTGACAAATTCCTGTGCACTTGTAGGGGTACCTTGCCAGACTACAAATAGATCATCTATATAATGCAACCATAATTTTACATTGTTGGTTGTGTACATGCTATGGGTGTTGCTTAGAACCAACTCCTCCCACCAACCCATGTGTAGACATGCATAGCTGGGGGAGAAGCTGGCTCCTATAGCCACCCGCATAATTGTTGGTACAACATGTTAGGAAATATAAATACATTGTTGTTAAAACAAAATTGCACTATATTTATGAGCATTTTGTTGTGTTGCACCATTTGTGCCAGCCTGTTGTTCAAATAGTATTGTAATGCCCTTAGTTCATCCTGGTGGTTTATGCTGGTATATAATGACGTTACGTCAAGGGTCAACAACAGGAAATCCTCTTGCCAATTAAAGTCATTCACTTTTGTGAGGAAGTCACCAGTATCCTTGAGAAATGAGGGCAGTTTATGCACATGTTCCTGTAGACATAATCTACATAGTGAGATGTCTTCTCCAGTAGGCTGTTTCATATGTATATAATAGGTCTTCCTGGTGGCTTGAGCGGGTTTTTTTTTTACATTGGGTATAAAATATATTACAAGGCACAGTAGGGTTTTCATTTTTGAGGAATTTGTAACCTTGCATGGAGATCAGCCCAGCGCTTTTCCATGCTAGTAGTTTAGCATAGAACTCATTGTAGATTGCCCTAAGAGACAATGCATTGCTCTTTTTGTAACAAGTTCTGTCATTAAGTTGTATCATGGCTTCATCCATGTATTCATCCTTTGCCCAAATTACAAGGTTGCCTCCCTTGTCAGAATTGCGAATTATGATCCGATTGTTGTAACATAATTTGGACATTAGTTTATGGTGTTGATGGTTTTGTTTACTTTATTTCTGCTCGGTACCATGCACTTTGTGGTTTAATTTTTTAATATCTGACACTATTTGCTCATGAAATATGTCAATAAAGTCCCTTGGTGTAATGGACTTGAATGTCGATTTTGGTTTAAAAGGTGTGATGGTTCTACCCTTGTTTGTTGTGAGAGTAGCTGGATCGTTGTCCATCAGCCTTACGAACATGCTATATCATTTTCCTCCTCACGTTCTTGTAGAGCTCTCAAAAGTGGCAGATCTGATATGGTCAAATTAAATATTGTCGACTGAGCTGTTTCACTGCACTCATTATTTTCAATACTGTCTTTGTTATGGAGTAGGTGGTATTTTTAGGTCTCGTCTGACCCAGCGCATGCGCTGGTCTGGCGAGACTTATTGAGAGGGCTCCAAAAAGTGCTACCAGGCCAACCTAGAGCTACAGTGCATGTGCGCGGGCGCGCGTGCCGCGCTTTACCGCAATTACTTTCACTTTCGCTTTGATGTTTGATCGCATAGCCAATAGGTCTCGCTTTTGGAACCTTATAAGTATTTAGTTATGCAACTGTTGCATGGCTAAACACTTATAAAGTCCAAAGGCGAGACCAATTGGCTATGCCAATGCTTGTTTTCTGTGCGCTTTTCTCCGCTGCCCCCGGCTGATGGTTTTGTTATTTCTTCTGTTTCCTGTGTTCTTGGGCGAAGAGTTTGTCTACGATCTTGACAAAAAAAATCTATCTCCTCTGCCAATGAAAGCTTTGATGGTACTTGCCTCACATTAGGATTACGTGGATCCAACTACGATTCACTTTCTACTGCGGAACTTAAATCAGAATTTGAGGTGTAGGCATATCTTTCCCTGTTTGTTACTGTACTCGATGTTTCTGCATTTGCTGAGCTAAATTTGGAGATTTTAAGGTAATCACATTTTTTCCTTTCTCTTATTCTTTCTTCATCTTTGGGCAATCTTTTCATCAACTACAAACCCAAAGATAAATTACTCTACTTAAACTCTTTGAAAATCTATAAGAAATCTGTGTCAACTGCTAAAGCGGCGCATTTTTCATCCAAAATCCTATCGGCAACTAATCGTTCGAAGGAGATCTTTCATATTGTCAATGAGCTATCTAACCCCGACAGAATACTACGCAAACTCTCCCCCTCACAAACATTCTGCAATGCTTTGAACCTCTTTTTTATCGACAAAATTATTAAAATTAAGTCCAATATCCCAGTCTTCCAAAATTTGGACTTTAGTTCTCATCCCATTTTAAACCGAAGCTCTTTCACACATTTTCCTTCTATTTGTGAGCACACTTTTATCAACCTTCTTTCAAAAGTCAAATCGGGCTCTCCCAATGACTGTTGCCCTCCCAGCATTTTGAAGGAGATTGTTACTGTCCTTCCTAGTCCTGCTCTCAACCTCTTGTTTCAAGGAATTGTCTCTGTAACTTTTAATGAGGCAATTGTTGTCCCCCTTTTAAAAAAAGTGGGATCAGATCCACTCATCCTGACTAATTATCGCCCTATCTCCCTTCTTCCCTATTTAGCTAAGATTTTGAAAACCTATGTTACAGGGTGTCTTACAGACTTCTTGGAGGAATCCGAATTTTTGGATTCCCATCAAGCTGGTTTTCGTCCAGCGCATTCTACTGAGGCAGTAATTCTCACAGTTCTAGACATCCTCCGTGTTGAGGTCGATAGTGGCTCCTCGCAGGCTCTCCTCCTGCTTGATCTCTCCGCTGCTTTTGAAACGGTCGACCACTCCCTTTTGGTCGACTGTGTGAGGGATGCAGCAATTGCGGGTCCTGCCCTCAGCTGGATTAGTTCCTTTTTGGAAAATCGCTCCCAGGCAGTCGGTACAGCCCAGTTCACCGCTCCTAGAGTCAAAATCTCTTGTGGAGTCCCTCAGGGCTCATCTCTTTCTCCCCTGTTGTTCAATGTCTATCTCCTCCCTCTTGTCCGTCGGTTCATGCTTTCCAATCGACCATGCTGGTCATCAGTCAATGGATGAACAAGAACCATTTAAAACTCAATCCGGACAAGACAGAGCTGGTTTTAACAGGTGGCATTGTTAAAAATCGATGGGGACCTCATTTTTGACCTATGGAGCTGGGTCAGCCCCCTGTTCCTTTTAGTTCGGCTAAAAGCTTCGGGGTGATCATCAGTCAGGATCTTACTTTGAAGCCTCAGATTAGTTCAGTGATCTCCATCTGTTTTTTTCAACTTCGTAAAATAAAAAAGATTTGCAGATATCTCACTCATGATGCCCGGATTCAGGTGATTCTCGCCTTGGTCATGTCCCACGTCGATTATACCAATTCATTATATTTTGGCATCTCTATCTTTCCAGACGCTTACAGATAGTACAAAATCAGGCTGCTCGTCTGATTGTCCATCATCCTAGGCATCATCACATTACTCCTCTCTTGAAGCAATTACACTGGCTTCTGGTTGCTCAGCGGTGCGCTTTCAAGACTGGATGTCTTATTTTTAAGTCACTTTATGGAAAGAGCCCAAACTTTGTTGATGATATGATTAACAAATATGCTCCTACACTAAGGCGCCGATCACGATCCTGTAAAAACCGGGTACGAACCGTCGGACGGAGCATATTCTCCGTCCGACGCGTACCCGGTCGTCAAAATGTACAAACATGGAATTACGATTCGCACGGGAACACCATTTCCGTACGAATCGTAAAAAACACCGACCGACGAAAATAAACCTACAAATGCGATCCGGGAAAGCGCCGACCTGACGTCGGGACGCTCGCAGCCTGCCATTCACGAACCAGGAATTACGATTCGCACCGACGTCATCCCGCACAGTGAATATTTTCCGGCTGCCAAAAACTGCCGGGAAATCAGGACGACGCGAACAAGGACCACCAGTACGGGACGGACAGACAGGACGACGCGAACAAGGAGGACCAGTACGCGACAGGACGACGCGAACAAGGAGTACCAGTACGCGACGGACAGACAGGACGACGCGATCAAGGAGGACCAGTACGCGACGGACAGACAGGACAACGTGAACAAGGAGGACCCGTACACGACGGACAGACATGGACCCAAATCTACGTGTCATCCCGGCCCTCATAGCAGTCGACCTCCTCTACAGGTTCCGACGCAGACGCCGCAGAAGGTCAGAACAACTAAGGGAGGGGGGAAAGTGGGGTGGGGGTGGCAGGACCAGGGCAGGCCACAAACCCCCCACCAAAGTCACACAGCACACATGCCCAGGACATACCTGACTCCCATGCCCTGGTCACTACGAGGGGGGGGGCGTGTCCAGCTAAGCCAGCGACCGCCACAACGGAAGTCCGTCACGACGCGAACCGGCAACACAACCAGACCGGTACGTCCCGTACCCACGCCTGAAGAGCGTGGGTACGAGTCGTACCACGCCCACACCCACGTCACCCCAACAATGGCGGGACGGCTCGTACCCACGTGGCAAAGGCCTGGGTACGGCCCGCACAAGCATCACATAGCGTGGGGATGGATATGTACGGACCCTACCCCCACCCCGTATGCATGGAGCGTACCCCCACCCCAACAGTGTAAGTACGACCCGTACCCACACCCGCGTACGTATGGAGCGTACCCCCACCCCAACAGTGTAAGTACGACCCGTACCCACACCCGCGTACGTATGGAGCGTACCCCCACCCCAACAGTGTAAGTACGACCCGTACCCACACCCGCGTACGTATGGAGCGTACCCCCACCCCAACAGTGTAAGTAAGACACGTACCCTCACCTCGAATGCATGGAGCGTAGCCCCACCCCAACAGTGTAAGTACGACACGTGCCCCCACCTCGAATGCATGGAGCGTACCCACATCCGTGTATGTCATGAGCGTACATATTGTGAAATTGGAGAGGTGGGTGCAGAGTCCTCCCAGCAGTGCCCAAATGCAGGAGGGGTGTGTGCCTATCACTCCCAGCAGTGCCCTGAGACAGGAGGGTGGGTGCAGAGTCCTCACAGCAGTGCCCAGACACAGGAGGGGTGGGTGCCTATCACTCCCAGCAGTGCCCTGAGACAGGAGGGGTGGGTGCAGAGTCCTCCCAGCAGTGCCCTGAGACAGGAGGGGTGTGTGCAGAGTCCTCCCAGCAGTGCCCTGAGACAGGAGGGGTGGGGGCAGAGTCCTCCCAGCAGTGCCCTGAGACAGGAGGGGTGGGTGCAGAGTCCTCACAGCAGTGCCCTGAGACAGGAGGGTTGGGGGCCTATCACTCCCAGCAGTGCCCTGAGACAGGAGGGGTTGGGGCCTATCACACCCAGCAGTGCCCTGAGACAGGAGGGGTGTGTGCAGAGTCCTCCCAGCAGTGCTCAGACACAGGAGGGGTGGGTGCCTATCACTCCCAGCAGTGCCCTGAGACAGGAGGGGTGGGTGCAGAGTCCTCCCAGCAGTGCCCAGACACAGGAGGGGTGGGTGCCTATCACTCCCAGCAGTGCCCTGAGACAGGAGGGGTGGGGGCCTATCACTCCCAGCAGTGCCCTGAGACAGGAGGGGTGGGTGCAGAGTCCTCCCAGCAGTGCCCAGACGCAGGAGGGGTGTGTGCAGAGTCCCCCCAGCAGTGCCCTGAGACAGGAGGGGTGGGTGCAGAGTCCTCCCAGCAGTGCCCAGATGCAGGAGGGGTGTGTGCAGAGTCCTCCCAGCAGTGCCCTGAGACAGGAGGGGTGGGTGCAGAGTCCTCCCAGCAGTGCCCTGAGACAGGAGGGTTGGGGGCCTATCACTCCCAGCAGTGCCCTGAGACAGGAGGGGTTGGGGCCTATCACACCCAGCAGTGCCCTGAGACAGGCGGGGGGGGTGTGCAGAGTCCTCCCAGCAGTGCCCTGAGACAGGAGGGGTGGGTGCAGAGTCCTCCCAGCAGTGCCCTGAGACAGGAGGGGTGGGGGCCTATCACTCCCAGCAGTGCCCTGAGCCAGGAGGGGTGGGGGCCTATCACTCCCAGCAGTGCCCTGAGACAGGAGGGGTGGGGGCCTATCACTCCCAGCAGTGCCCTGAGACAGGAGGGGTGGGTGCCCATCACTCCCAGCAGTGCCCATGGAACGCAAAGGGTGGAGTAGTCACAGATACCATGCCCACAAATGTCAGTCAGGTGCACAAAGACCCTGCATTACATGTACCACATGTGTGCGAGGCTGGGAGTATACGCATGCATAGCGCAGAGAAGAAAACATGTACACATGAAGTCATGTCAATAGGCCACATGCACAAGTACAATGACTACCAAGGATGCCACGAATAATGCAGGTGGAGACATCGCTCAGCATGCATGTGCAAAGGTGAAGGACTACGTCACACACCCAGCTAATGGACACACAGCTCTGTGCTAAAGTCAGGGGACACCCTGCAGGGAAGAAGTCAGGGTACACAGAGGAAGGAATACACCTTGGGACAATTGCAACATGCACCAACTGCTTAAATGAATGGAGAAAGGTAGCTAACACCGTGTGATGGCACACAGATCCCAGGGTCCCCCCTATGAGCAGCACACCACTACATTACCCACACACCCAACACATGACCAACACCCACAACCATGTAGCAGCCCCACCAACAGCAATGCCAGCAATGCAGGAGTGTTCCAAGGGCAAAAAATAAATAGCTTTATTCAGCATGAGCAAAAAACTAGTATGACGTAAGTCCAATATTAACAAAGGCCATAGGGCAGTCCAGGAGTCCCAGCTGGATGGGGGACACAGTGGGATGCGTGTCCCCTAGCTTGCCTGCACAGTTACAATCCGTTGTCTTCCACAGGGGTCAGGGCATCATGTGGGGGGGGGAGAAACAGGCACCGCAGGGACAGGAGGGTGAAGGGTAGGCGCCGTGGGTGCTGGGATGGAGGACTCCACCACAGGGGGTGGGGCAGGGCCAAAGGTGGATTCTAGGAGCGCACTGCACACCTCGGCAAGGTCCTCCAGGGACTCCCCTGCACCCAAAGGAACCACAGGCCCCAAGGAGGGGGGGGGTCAGAGGGATGGGTCGCAGCGCCACTGAGGGAGGGTGTGGACAGGGGGGGGGACTCAACCACCCTGACCGAGGACTTCCTTGACCGCTTGCGTGGTGGCGTCACTGTGGGGCTCAGGGACAGAGCAGCCATGAAGGAGTCTTTGGGGGAGATGTGGCCAGGAGAGCTGAGGGAAGGGGATTTGGAGGGAGTGGATTGGGTGGAATGCGGACTCCCACTCTGGCTGCGTGTCACACGTTTGCCCCCCGACCCAGTGGGTGTGCCTACTGCACCCTGTGTGTGCGTGTCAGGAGGTGTGCGGCGGACCTTCCCTGCTGGTGTGGTGCCTGTGTCTGTTGTGGTGGGTGCATGCTTACGTCTGGGTGTATGTGGGACAGGCATGGGAGTGGGAATTGTGGAAGGAGCAGGGGTAGGGGGTGGGACGTAGCGCTGCAGGAGACCCACTGCTGCAGTCAGTGTGGAGTCTATGGACCTCAGCAAGTTGCGTTGGTCAGCCTGCGATGAATGAATGCCCTCCAAGTATGCCTCCATGTTGTTGAGGACCTGGCTGTGGCCATGGAGGACATTAAGGATCGCAGTCTGACCAATCTGCAACTGCCGCTGGATGTCCACAGACTCAGCATTGGCGGCAGCAGTGGAGACAGGGGCAGGGGGTGCGGTGCCTGGCAGGAAGGAGACATGTGGTGACCGGGCACGTTGGGAAGGGACACGAGCACGTGGGAGGCGGCTGATGCCAATGGAGGGGGCGGTGCCAGATGTAGGGCTGCTGTCAGATGGTGGTGCAGCCACCGCCCACTCGGAGAGATCATCCTCGGACCCGTCAGCTTCATACTCTGTTGTGCCAGTCGACAGGTCCCCGGGTTCACTCTCCTCCGCATCAGTCCCACTCGAAGTGCCAGCCCCGATGTCACCGCTGGCACTGGTGCTCGGTCCCTCCGCGCTGTCTGTGTCCATGTCTCCCTCCGTGTCCCCCGACGATGCTGTGGGCAGGGTGAAGAGACAGAAATTAATCATACACCTGTATACATATGTCACATGAGTACAATCTACGTAGGTTACAGTGCATAGCCTGAAACAAAGGATGAGTTACAACTACAAAACAAGGTACATACGTAGGCCCTGAAAGACACAGTTGTGTGACCCACCATGCCATGGAAAAACTATGGAGAGCATGACACAATAGCAAATGAGATGACATGCTATTCTGACTGAGGAGCAAGGCCCTGGGGACAATACAGCACGGCATCTGCACCACACAGCGTGGCAGGAAATTGGGATGGCAGGGACCAAATCCAGGAACTAGAGGCACATGCAGCATGGGTAATACTGAGAACATGCCCACCCTGACTGGCACGCTGCACCTTGAGTGTATGTCCAGACAAACATCACACACTGGCCAGTCCGAGCAAGGAGATGACAGGTCTTGACATGTAGGCCATGGCCGCCCCACCCACCCCCTACATGAGACAAATCTGTGGAGACACAGGAAGCACTTACATCTCTTAGTCTGGGTGAAATACACATGGGATGCAATAATTCAAGATTGCACACCAAATACCCAAGGTGCGCCTGTCCAAAGAATCATGTACAAATGGGCATCATCAGATGATTGCTACAAGACACACAGGCAATGGCCACCGTGAGTATGTACTTTGAAAATCAGGTCGGGCTGGACAGTGGACACTTGTAATACATCTCACGTCAAGAAACATGGTGCCAGGGGACAATGGCACAGAGCACAACCTATGCTGTAGACACAGAGATTGTCGACATTCTCGGATTACACACATGATACCTAGGAAAATATGCCCCTGGGGACAGTAGTGGCCACACAACTCCATGCTCCTGAATGGAAATGACTGCAACACACGCTAACATCCCTGCACTATGCGTAACGCACACTCATGCACATCATGTCACAGGCCACCACATGGGACATGCCTGCTGGAAGGCCTCGCACTCAAGAGATTAACTCCCATGTCTGAAATCAGCATTAGTGCCAACTGACATGGAACCCACAAGTCCAGAACTGGACAGGGCACAGGCAAGGTCACAAAACCTGTTACACACCACCCCCACACATGATGCTGCAGGCATTGTACACTTGGAGAAGGTGTCAGGCCACATAACTTTGTGATGGAGTGACTACACAGAGACCAGGGAACACATTGCAAGGTGGGGAAGGGAGGCAGGAGAGGCCTGCAACACTGTGGGTAACAGGATCTGCACAGCACCATAAACCCTGGAAGTGTATCCATGGAACAGTGCACTTACAAATGCTGGTGAAACACAACAAACACACACATGTACCTACCCTCTTCCGGCTGCTGCATGTCCTGTAGACGCCTGTCCAAGTCAGGAAAGACCACCGCCAGCACACGTTTCTGGATGTGGGAGAGACGGCGGCACCCGCGGTTCTTGTGGCTCTCAGGTGAGTCCCCCAGCAGGAGCCGTGCGATCCTCCGCGTCCAGCACCGGATATCCTGCCAGCATTTCCTCACCTGGGACAGGTGCCGCCTCCGACCATCCGCACTCCTCACGGCGCTGACGGCGTCCAGCCATATCTGCTCCTTGGCAAAGGCGTCTACCTGTGAGGATGAACAAGTGACACTACATCAATACACCTTGCACATGTCACGGTGTTAGACGGACCGGGAGGGTCGGCCGAGGACAAGGGGAGAGGTCTCCGGGGAGAGCCGTCTCCAGCGATCGTACAGATGAGTAACTTCCCCCCCACAGATACACACCACACAAGGATAGGATTTAACGTTCTTTATAGGCGATTTCTTGAGGTACGATGAAATGGTACAAGGAGGTCTGGACTCAGGGGTCCCCTCGATTCTAGTCTCTTGGTTTGGGAAAAGGGGTAGCGGGACAGTCTGGTTACCAATCTGGTAGCTGAGATGGTATGGTGGGTAGCTCACAATCCTCGAGCTCGGTGTTCTAGCTTGGACGGGCCGCGGCAGCGCCTGCAGGTCCCGGTGAAGGTGGTCGTTACACGGTCCGCGGCAGCGCCAGCAGGTCCCGATGAAGGTGGTCGTTACACGGTCCGCGGCAGCACCAGCAGGTCCCGATGAAGGTGGTCGTTACAACGGTCCGCGGCAGCGCCAGCAGGTCCCGACGAGGATGGATGATGCAGAAGGCCGCGGCAGCGCCAGCAGGCAGGACGATAATTCACAAGGCAGGGCTACGGCAGCGCCAGTAGTCCGTCAAGGCTGAGTTCTTCTCGGTGTCTCTCGACTCCAGGATACAACTGCCTTCCTGCTCTGGAGCTGCCCTAGTTATAGGTCTGGCGCCCTTTGATGTCCGGACCCTCGCACTTGGAGGTCGGGGGGTCCGGGATGAGGGAGTCCAGACACCCAGCAGGGGGTGGAGCCAGCGCCCGGGGGAGCTGGAGGGCGATCGGCACCTGGCGGGGGAGAGCCATCGACACTTCTTTCTCCCATTGACCTGCCAAGTGGTCCGTTCACCTCCTGGGTGGATGGTGGTGCCGGGCTGTCGGGGCCGGGCCAGGCCCAGGGTTAGGGTCGAGCTGAGGCCACGCGGCCTCGTGGCGCAGTGTCCAAGATGGCGGCTGATCCGGCCGGGGGAGCCGGTAGGGGTTCGGCCCCATGATACATGGATGTCCGGGGGCAGGAGTTACGTCGGGAGACGGGGTGCGGGTTGCTCTTGTGGGTAACACCTAGGAGTCCGGGGCTTGGGCCGTGTCATGCGGGGAGGGAGCGAGCCCTTCATGTGGCCTGTCCAACATGCGTCCCCCCCAGCTGAAGGCGGGGAGAGTCACCCATCCTCTTGGGGACTCTCCTCGTCGAGGCGGAAAAAGCGTGACAGGCCATCTGCGTTGGCGTGGTCTTGGCCCGGTCGATGTTCCACAGTGAAGTCCATCCCCTGCAGGGAGATGGACCAGCGCAATAGTTTTGGGTTTTCCCCCCGCATCTGCATTAGCCACTGCAGGGGTCGATGATCGGTTTGCACCCGGAAGTGGGTACTGAAGAGATAGGGCCGGAGCTTTTTGAGGGCCCACACCACTGCGAAGGCCTCCCTCTCGATTGTGCTCCAGCGCTGTTCTCGGGCCAGGAGGCGTCTGCTGATGAAGGCCACCGGCTGGTCAAGACCCTCGGGGTTCAGCTGGGAGAGAACCGCCCCGATGCCGTGGTCGGAGGCGTCCGTTTGCACAATGAATTCCCGACTGTAATCGGGGGCCTGGAGCACAGGGGCGGTGCACAGGGCGGCTTTCAGCTTCTCGAAGGCCGCTTGACAGTCGGGGGTCCAGTTAATCTTCTTCGGTTGGTTTTTGGACGTGAGACCCGTGAGGGGCCCCACAATGCTGCCATAGTCCCTCACGAACCACCGGTAGTAGCCGGTGAGTCCCAAGAAGGCTCGGACCTCGGTCTGCGTGACTGGGGGTTGCCAGGACTGGATGGCAGCGATTTTGAGTTGCAGAGGGGCCACCAGACCGCTTCCCACCTGGTGTCCGAGGTAGGTCACGGACCCCTGACCAATTTGGCACTTGCCGGCCTTGATTGTGAGGCCGGCCCGCTGGAGGGCTTGCAGGACCTCTCGGAGGTGGTGGAGGTGGTCGGACCAGTGGTGGCTGTACACAGCGATATCGTCCAGGTAGGCGGCGCTGAACTCTTCGAGCCCCGCCAAGACCTGGTTCACTAGTCGCTGAAAAGTAGCTGGGGCATTCTTCATGCCGAAGGGCATGACCTTGAAGTGGTAGTGGCCATCGGGGGTAGAAAAGGCGGACCGTTCTTGGGCTCGGGGTGTGAGACCGATCTGCCAGTAGCCCGCTGTCAGGTCGAAGATGCTGAGGTAGCGGGCAGCCCCCATGCGGTCGATCAATTCATCCGCTCGGGGGATGGGATGAGCGTCGGTCCTGGTGACAGCATTCAAGCCCCGATAGTCGACGCAGAATCGGAGTTCAGGAGTGGTGCCGGGGGCAGCGGCTTTGGGGACCAGCACGACCGGGCTGGCCCAGGGGCTGTCCGAGGGCTCGATGACCCCGAGCGTGAGCATCTTGAACACTTCCTCTTGGTTGCAGGCCCGCACCCGATCTGGTACGCGGTATGCCCGGTGTCTGATAGGGGGACTGTCCCCCGTGTCCACGTCGTGCAAGCACCAGGGGGTGACCCCTGGGGTGAGGGAAAACAGAGTAGCAAACTGCAGCAGGAGGTCCCGGCAGCCTTGGCGTTGCTCTGGGGTGAGGGCATCGGAGAGCCGGACCCCGTCCACGGAACCGTCTTTCTCCTGAGTCTTCAGGAGATCAGGGAGAGGCTCGGAGTCTTCTTCCGCCCCACTGTCTGTAGCCATCAGGAGGCTGAGTTCCGAGCGCACAAAGTGGGGTTTGAGTCTGTTGGTGTGGAGGACCCGAAGGGGGTTCCGGGGAGACTCCATATCGATGAGATAGGTGACGGGGCTCTTGCGTTCGACCACTTTGAAGGGCCCCGTCCACTTGTCCTGCAAGGCACATGGTTCGGTGGGGGACATCACCCACACTTGTTGACCAGGTTCGAATTCGACGGAGGAGGCATTTTGATCATACCATTTTTTCATGTCCTCCTGACTGGCCTCAAGATTCTTGCCTTTTGCCATTTCCCTGAATCGCCGGGTCTGATTGCGTAGTGCCAGGAGGTACTTGAAGACGTCTGGAGGGGTCTTTAGGGGGGCCATCTCCAAACCTTCTTTGACTAGGCTGAGGGGCCCTCGCACAGGGTGCCCGTACAACAGTTCGAAGGGGCTAAAACCGAGGGACTTCTGGGGAACTTCTCGATAGGCGAAGAGGAGGCACGGAAGTAGTACATCCCACTGGCGACGGAGGGGCTCTTCCAATCCCCCAATCATTCCCTTGAGCGTGCGGTTGAATCGCTCAACTAGTCCGTTTCCTTGAGGATGATAGGGGGTCGTGAATCGGTAGGTGACCCCGCACTGTTGCCAGAGGGACTTCATATATTTCGAGATAAAGTTTGTGCCTCGGTCGCTGACGACTTCTCGGGGGAAGCCCACCCGGGAGAAGATCCCCATTAAGGCCCGGCCGACCACCGGAGCTGTTACAGTTCGCAGGGGCACAGCCTCGGGGTAGCGGGTGGCGTGGTCCACCAGTACCAGGATGAACCGATGTCCTTGTGCTGTGCGGGGGTCCAGGGGCCCCACAATGTCTATTCCCACCCTCTCGAACGGGGTGGTGACAACTGGGAAGGGTTGCAGAGGTGCTTTGAGCTTGCGGCCGCTCTTCCCGCTGGCCTGGCACGTGGGGCAGGACCGGCAGTGGTTGAGGACGTCGTTTCGCATCCTCGGCCAGAAAAAGTGGGTCACCAGGCGACTGTAGGTTTTGTCCTGGCCCAGGTGTACCGCCAGAGGGACATCGTGGGCCAAATTTAGCAGGAAGTCTCTGAAACGGAGGGGCACCACCAGCACTCGACTGGCCCCTAACTCCGCGATTCTCTGTTCACTGTATAACAGGTCGTTATCCCAATAGACCCAATGGGCTCCGGTGGAGTCCCCTGCGCTCTGGGCGATGGCTTGCTGGCGGAGTCCCTCGAGGGAGGGACAGGTCTTCTGCTCCTGGCGGAACTGTTCCTGGGTGGGCCCCCCTTCTTGACGCCACTGAGCCAGGCCGGGAAGGTCCTGGGGCTGGGCGACCCCTTCGGGGGTTGGCTCTGGGGGGTCGGTATAGTCGGTGTCCTCTACTGGAGCGATCGGGGGAGGAGGTGCAGGCCATTCTGGTTCTTCTGGTCGGGGGATGGCACGGGCGGCCATGGACCGGGTGGTTACGCACGCCCAGTCCGGGAGGCCCAGCATCCCCAGGTGCTCTCTTCTTTCGACGGCGGCCCACGGGGAACTCTCAAGATCATTCCCCAGGAGACAGTCCACGGGGGCATCATCCCGGACCGTCACCTTCAACATGCCGGAGACCCCTCCCCATTCGAAGGGGACGTAGGCCATCCGACATAGACTCTCGGAATTGTCGGCTGAGCGGACGGGGCAGAGAATGTTCGGCAGGATCTGCTCTGGTTTTACCAGGTGACAGCGGACGGCCGTCACACTGGCCCCTGTGTCACGTAGGGCTTCGGCCCGGCGCCCATTAATGTTCACCCACTGGCTATATTTTCTGGTGTTGGCGGGTAGGGGAGCCCGCGGGACCATGTCTTTTCCCCCTAGGCACGCTAGAACCATGGCGGCCGGTTCCCACTCTTGTTGTGCCTGCTCATATTCTTCTTGTTCCTCGGAGATTTGTTCTCCCCCCAGGGCGGCGGCAGCTACCTGGCGGGGTTTTGGCATTTGGTTCTGCGGGCAGTTCGGGTCATTGGCGTAGTGGCCGACTCGCTGGCATCGGTGACACGTGACGTTGGCTCGGAACCCCGGGCGCATCGGGGGGTTGCCCCGGCCGGCCGGGGGCGGGGTGCTGGCAGCGGGAGTGGCCGGGACGGTGTCTCTCCCTCGCCCCTGGCCTCCTCCTCCTCCTCGGGGACGGTGCTGACCTTGGTTGTTCCGGTTTTGCTCGTGTGGCCCTCTCCGGCCCACTCGGGTGCTTTCCCACCGGTCAGCTTCGGCGGCGAGTTGCCGTGGGTCAGTCAATTTACTGTCGAGGAGGTGCTGCCTGAGCTCGACGAAGCAGTTGTTAGACAGGTGCTCCCACACCATGAGGTTAAAAAGTTGCTCGTAGGTCGTTACGTGGCTTCCCTTGATCCAACCCTCGAAGGCTCGGCTGAAATAGTTGACATATTCCACCCACGTTGTACCCGGGATCCGGGTGCAGTCCCGAAACCTCTGGCGGTACATTTCGGATGTGAGCCCATATCGGGTGAGGAGGGCAGCCTTCATGTGGTCATAGGATGACATCTGATGGTCTGGGAGCTGCAGTAGGGCATCGCGGCCTTCGTTGACGAACCTCCCCCATAGGCCAGCTCCCCAGTCACTCCGATCGATCCGGTGGGAGGTCATGGCGATCTCATAGGCCTTGAACCACTGTTGTATGTCGTCCTCTCGGACATACTCTCGGACAACATCCTCGGGGATGTGGACTTTCTTTTCTGTCGATCCCGGGGTGCGCGGTCGCTCGGGCACCTCCGGTTCTTTGTTCTGCTTCCGTAGTTCTATTTCTGCCAGTTTGCGCTCGTGTTCGAATGTTAGTCTTTTTTCTTCGAGCTCTCTCTGCCTCTGTTTTTCTTCCCGTTCTTCTCGGAGCCGCAGATGTTCTAGGTTCAGTTTTTGCTCGGCTAATTTTAGTTCACCGTCCATTTTGAGTCGTGCCATTTCCAAATCATGTAATCTGTTTTTTTCTCTTTCTTGGATCTCTTCCTGCGAGAGGCCCGTTCCTCGCTCCTCGGGAGCCGTGGCGTTCCTCTCCGATGCTGCACCGTTTTGGTCTGGGGATCCGGCGACCCCGATTTCTGCCCACGACTCAATGGCGTGCTTAAAATCGTCTTTGGTACTCAGGCCGGTGGTAGCAATGCCTAGTTCCATGCAGAATTGTTTCAGTTCACGATGGCTATACTCTTCCAATTTATCCATCTGGAATTTCTCGGTGGATCCGCTCTCTTTGGTTGACATCGTGGTTTTGTCGTGGGGTGAGCTACTCTCTGTACGATTACGCGTTGATTCGGATCGCGCCGCTGGCCACCAATGTTAGACGGACCGGGAGGGTCGGCCGAGGACAAGGGGAGAGGTCTCCGGGGAGAGCCGTCTCCAGCGATCGTACAGATGAGTAACTTCCCCCCCACAGATACACACCACACAAGGATAGGATTTAACGTTCTTTATAGGCGATTTCTTGAGGTACGATGAAATGGTACAAGGAGGTCTGGACTCAGGGGTCCCCTCGATTCTAGTCTCTTGGTTTGGGAAAAGGGGGTAGCGGGACAGTCTGGTTACCAATCTGGTAGCTGAGATGGTATGGTGGGTAGCTCACAATCCTCGAGCTCGGTGTTCTAGCTTGGACGGGCCGCGGCAGCGCCAGCAGGTCCCGGTGAAGGTGGTCGTTACACGGTCCGCGGCAGCGCCAGCAGGTCCCGATGAAGGTGGTCGTTACACGGTCCGCAGCAGCGCCAGCAGGTCCCGATGAAGGTGGTCGTTACAACGGTCCGCGGCAGCGCCAGTAGGTCCCGACGAGGATGGATGATGCAGAAGGCCGCGGCAGCGCCAGCAGGCAGGACGATAATTCACAAGGCAGGGCTACGGCAGCGCCAGTAGTCCGTCAAGGCTGAGTTCTTCTCGGTGTCTCTCGACTCCAGGATACAACTGCCTTCCTGCTCTGGAGCTGCCCTAGTTATAGGTCTGGTGCCCTTTGATGTCCGGACCCTCGCACTTGGAGGTCGGGGGGTCCGGGATGAGGGAGTCCAGACACCCAGCAGGGGGTGGAGCCAGCGCCCGGGGGAGCTGGAGGGCGATTGGCACCTGGCGGGGGAGAGCCATCGACACTTCTTTCTCCCATTGACCTGCCAAGTGGTCCGTTCACCTCCTGGGTGGATGGTGGTGCCGGGCTGTCGGGGCCGGGCCAGGCCCAGGGTTAGGGTCGAGCTGAGGCCACGCGGCCTCGTGGCGCAGTGTCCAAGATGGCGGCTGATCTGGCCGGGGGAGCCGATAGGGGTTCGGCCCCATGATACATGGATGTCCGGGGGCAGGAGTTCCGTCGGGAGACGGGGTGCGGGTTGCTCTTGTGGGTAACACCTAGGAGTCCGGGGCTTGGGCCGTGTCATGCGGGGAGGGAGCGAGCCCTTCATGTGGCCTGTCCAACACACGGGGACACAGATTAGAACACATTTGCTGTTTACAACAAGGCATAGTATGCATCCAACGCATTGCACCTTTGTCATAGGGACATGATCCTGTGGGGGAAGGCCAAAAGCAGTACGTGCCATTGAAAGGACACAGGTGGTTTGAGGGCAACTACACAATCAATGATCCAGGCTCACACTGTGCATCACACCCACCCCTCCTGTCTCAGGGCACTGCTGGGAGTGATAGGCCCCCACCCCTCCTGTCTCAGGGCACTGCTGGGAGTGATAGGCCCCCAACCCTCCTGTCTCAGGGCACTGCTGGGAGGACTCTGCACACACCCCTCCTGTCTCAGGGCACTGCTGGGAGTGATAGGCCCCCACCCCTCCGGTCTCAGGGCACTGCTGGGAGGACTCTGCACACACCCCTCCTGTCTCAGGGCACTGCTGGGAGTGATAGGCCCCCACCCCTCCTGTCTCAGGGCACTGCTGGGAGGACTCTGCACACACCCCTTCTGTCTCAGGGCACTGCTGGGAGTGATAGGCCCCCACCCCTCCTGTCTCAGGGCACTGCTGGGAGGACTCTGCACACACCCCTCCTGTCTCAGGGCACTGCTGGGAGTGATAGGCCCCCACCCCTCCTGTCTCAGGGCACTGCTGGGAGACATCAGGCATTCCCCCCCCTGGGTCCCCCCTACAGTACATAGCATGTGTGTCACACCTGGACACAATGGCAGAAGTCACAGTCACTAAAAAGGGACACAGTCTGTGCCAGTGGACACTGAACTCACCTGATAACCTGGTCGCCCATACAGCATGGGGTACCGTGGGAGGATCACATCCACCAAAGCCATGTTCTCATCCAGGGTGAATGGCTGTGACCTCTCCGCAGCCCTTGACATGGTTCCAGGGAATCAGTAGCAGCAGCTGGGTCGTGGAATACAAAGATGTGCAGGCAAGTGCTCCCTCATGGGACCTGGCTGCCTTATATCTGCCTTGCTGGGCCATCTCATGCACAGGAGTACAGAGTGATTGGTCACTCACATCTGCATCCTATGTTTCCTCCAATCCCTTCAAACCTAGCAGTCTGTGTGTTCTCTATCGGTTTCATTCTCCTGCATGATGTCAGCCCCACAAACACATTGCAACAAAGTAGATTAATTCCAACTGACTTCTGCTGTGCACCTTCCAGAACAAATTCAAATTTTGAACTTGGTCTCCATGACAACCAGCATGCATGTAGGCCTTAATACTTGTCCCTCATGTGTCCCCTATGTAATTTGGAGCTTCACACACAGGTACGGTGCGTTCCGGGGCCCTAGGGCACCCCAAATAAATTGCAACGGCCCGTACACTCGTGCCTACATTCACTATCACTATGGGTGGCCTCGCGTATGCGTACTCGTAGTGGTACGGGCCGTAAACACGCCTGTACGCTCCCTATCACTATGGGTGGCCTCGCGTATGCGTACTCGTATTGGTACGGACCGTACACACGCCTGTACGCTCACTATCACTATGGGTGGCCTCGCGTATGCGTACACGTTGTGATAGGGAGCGTACAGGCGTGTGTACGGCCTGTACCACTACGAGTACGCATACGCGAGGCCACCCATAGTGATAGGGAGCGTACAGGCGTGTGTACGGCCCGTACCACTACGAGTACGCATACGCGAGGCCACCCATAGTGATAGGGAGCGTACAGGCGTGTGTACGGCCCGTACCACTACGAGTACCACTACGAGTACGCATACGCGAGGCCACCCATAGTGATAGGGAGCGTACAGGCGTGCGTACGGCCCTACCACTATGGGTGTTCTTGCGTATGCGTACTCGTAGTGGTACGGGCCGTACACATGCCTGTACGCTCGCCATCACGATGGGTACACATACGTCAGCACTCCCATAGTGATATGGGAACGTACACAGGCCCTCTTCGCAGCAGTACAGTGGTTTTCACACATTACAGTGGTGACAGGCGGCACACAGGTAGGGATAGGGCGGACATACTTGTCCATGGATGGACATACTTGTCCATGGATGGACATACTTGTCCATGAATGGACATACTTGTCCATTAATTGACATCAAGGCATCGTCTGTGCATTACTACATGTGTGGGGCACAGGTGTGACGGCCTGTGATGTGGAACATTACTCCTGAGTCGAGAAGGCACCAGATGTATGATGAGATGTCTACAGATGTACTGTGTGATGGTGCAATGTGTGCCAGGCATGCCCTTGACTCCTTTGACATGTGTGCATGTCGTACTGCACACTTGGGGTGAGCGTCACTGGCATGGCACGGACACCAACACACGGAAGTGTCCCCTGATGCCCGGTACAGGGGTTACCACACCTGACTTGTCACTACCCACGGTGCACAATGTGACTATGTCATGTATGTGTGGGGGCTTCCCATCAGGTTGATGTTGGAGCACCCTCAAAAGCTGCAGCCGTTGCAGCAACCAACATGTGTCTGTGTGTGGATTGACATTGCACACTGTTCCGCACACCATGCCACATGTGGTAG
Source organism: Triturus cristatus (assembly GCF_964204655.1). Taxonomy (NCBI): domain Eukaryota; kingdom Metazoa; phylum Chordata; class Amphibia; order Caudata; family Salamandridae; genus Triturus; species Triturus cristatus. The sequence goes on from NC_140582.1 coordinate 410,449,219, forward strand.
CGGATGTGAGGTGCACATGTATGCATGGGACACGGAGTACCGTGACAAGGACATGTCTGCATCCTCACAATGAATGTGTGGTGAGTCCTGACATGTGCACCTTCATGGCAAGGTGTGTGGGCTGTCCTAATGTAATGTCATGTGACCTGTGGCTCTAGTGTTCCGCTACCAGTCTCTGCAATCGGCATCCTACTTCTGCTGATGTGTGGGCGTATGTCACTCCTGTCTTGCGTCTGGCTGTTCACTTGCACTGGGACACAGCTATTCCCATGGCATGGCATGGGGAGGTTCTCAATCTCCGTGTGTAGCTGGGTCTTGGTAGGGGTGTCACCTTGCATCCATACGTGTCCTGGGCATGTAGCACATACCTGACTCCCTATGTAGCATATGTGTATTGACAGATTAACATGTGCTCAGTACATATGAAATGTTGTCGTAGTGCACTCACTCTTCCTTGTCACTTCTAAATTACTGCAGAGCGCCGCCTCTTGCCCGAGCAATTCCGGACTTGGCTGACATGCGGGAGAATGACAGCATCCGGCTCTACCGCTTCCCCCAACCGTTGATTCTGGAGTTGACGGCGAGACTGGCACCACACCTGCAACCGCAGCACAGGTATCCTACGGCACTGACAACCCAGCTGAAGGTAATGGCTGCCCTACATTTTCTTGCCACGGGTACCTTTCAATATACCATAGCTCATGTTGGTGGCATGTCCCAGAGCATGTTCTGCCGTGTGCTGCATGATTTCTTAGAGGCCATGTTGATTCACCTGGATGACTTCATCAAGTTCCCAACCCCTGAACAGTTGACTGCGGTCAAGCGTGGATTCTATGCCCTGGGAGGGATGCCCCATGTCATTGGGTCCATAGATGGGACACATGTAGCTTTGGTACCACCACACGCACGGGAGGTGGCGTACCGCAATCGGAAGCACTACCACTCCATCAATGCCCTTGTGGTGTGTCAGTCCAACATGGTGATTTCACATGTCTGTGCTCGTTTTCCAGGATCAGCACACGATGCCTACATCATGAGGCGTAGCAGGATGCCTGAAATGATGATGCAGCTGCGCAACGAAAGAGCATGTGTTGTTGGTGGGTACAGTCTGTCTGTCCTGTATTTTGCATAGCCTACCAGCACGACCGCTGCACCACTTCTAACGATGTAAATGTGCTTCCCATGTAGGGGACGCTGGCTATCCCAACATGCCATGGCTGCTCACACCTCTCCGCAACCCCATCACGCCGGCCCAGCTCCGCTACAACACCGCCCATGGCCGAACAAGGCGAGTGATAGAGAGGACGTTTGGCCTGCTGAAGAGCCGATTTCGGTGCCTCCACAAGACCGGCGGCGCGCTCCCATATGCCCCTGCGAAGGTCTGCAAAATCTTCATGGTCTGCTGCATGCTGCACAACATGGCAGTTGAGAGAGCTGTGCCACTCATCATGGATCAACATGACGAGGACCATCCACCCGTGGAGGACGAAGGGCTTGGCAATGGGGCTAGTGATGTGGAGGATGTGGAGCCGCAAGAGGACATCCGGACTCGGCTCATACGCGACTTCTTTGCTTAGTGGTGAGTACCAGTGTCTGAGTGTGCACGCATTGGTCCCCGTGTGGCATGTGTTGTGATGTGTGTCTCCACCTGCATGTATGGCACGTGAGTCAGAGGTGTGTGTGGGTGTGTCACTGGAGTGATGGTGGCAGTGATGGTTGTATTTCCCCAGTCATAATTGTGACCTAGCATGTTGTCATCCATACATGTGTCGAGTAAATGCACATGCAAGTGGCTGTGCTTTTTGTGGCTGACTTCTTGTGTGTCTCTCTTCCCCAGGTACTTGCGCATGCCGTCTGCTGCTTGCATTGTTGTGGCACTGCTATTCCTCATGGACACGTCATCGTGGGCTGACTCAGCGTTACAGGCACGGACACGTTTGGAAGTCTCCATAGGGTAAGGGATGCATCAGGGGTGTATTGGGTGTGGCAGTTGTTCACGATGTATGCACACTGCCCCTGTCGATGTTTGGTTCCTCTGCAGCCATGTAGCATCACCATGGGACACGACATGCAGCTGTGTACACCTGAATAGATGGTCAGACTTGTTGACAGTCATAAGTGATGGGATAGTGGATTGTGATGATGGCATCAATGTGTGTAACACTGCCCTCGGACACATGCGGTTAGCATTGGCTTGACATGGTGTGGGACTTCCACATCAGCGGATCAATGGTGTGTGGCAGGCTCTCTGTGAGCAGCTGTGGGTGTTTAGCTGTTAGCCGACAATTGTGTGCCAGTTCCATGGCTAACACGCATTTGTGCTGCAGAAGGGGGGTGCCAGTGTTGGACCCACATGTTACTCCACAAGATGTGTTCATGTGTACTTCAAGTTGCCTCTGCAATCCCGAAAACATGACTAATAAAGGTGTCCCTATGCCTCCAAGGTGCCTCTTCTCCGTCAATGCTGGTGTGTTGCCACGGTGCATCCAGCATGTCTGGCATGGTTCTCCCTGATAGTGGCTATGTGTCGATGTGTCGAGTAGCAAGATGCAAGCTGTGTGTGTGGGCTGAGACTGTGTATTGGGCATGATGTCCATGACTGTGTGGGTATTGTGACATGTGCCATCCCCATGCATCCAACATTGGCCAGGCCCCCATTCTCTGCATCCACCGGACTCAAGCTTGCAGGACATGGTTCTGCCACCTGTCTACACATACCTGGGTGCCCCCCAGGACACTGGACATGATCCCTGACCTCTGCGCATGACTGTTGCTGTACTCAATGTGTCTGTCAGCACGGTTGTGCGGCCACCCCCTCAGCTGGTTGGGCCCATCACGGGTGTGTATGGTGCTCCATGTCTGTCTTGACTAATACACTGTGACCCGTGTGTCCTGTGCCAGACTCAGGCCCCAGGGTGTGGATGGTTGGAGTCAAAAGAGAGCTCAGGCATGTTTAGACTTTACAACACACATGTAAGGTAATAATGCAACCAGCAGGCATCTTCTCTTCATGGTGTGAATTTTTATTTTGGGGGGGGGGGGATAAAGTGAGGGGCTTTCCGGGAGTTTGGAATCCAAAGTTCAGGAGGGGAGTTGGTGTCCTTGCCATTTGAAATCCTCAGAGTCCATGCCACAGTCTTTGTCAACATTGGTCAGACAGTGACCAGCAGGGCCATGTGGCAGAGAATGTCTCTTGATGCTGTGATGCTGTTGCTCCAGTGGGCCAGGTGCCAGGCCAGGTGTCCTGGGAGATGGTGATGTTGCGCCGACCCTCACGGTCTTTTACGTGGACGACCCGCCCTCCTGCGGGGACCCTCAGAAGCAGGCCGTGACGACGTCTGGGATGCTCCATCAGATGTTTCCTCCTCCTCCTCCTGCTCCCTCCCTGTGGGTGGTGATGTTCTCCGCCTTCTGGCACAGGGAGGGTCGGCCATGTTGTCGGCCATCCGACGGAGTGTATCGTGAATCCCCTGGAACACCATCACTTGCTCAGCCTGTCTGTCCTCCATCCTCCGTTGGTGTTGCAGTAGACAGGCATGTTGCTGGGCCTGCTGGGTCTTGATCCCCTCGAGGATGGACACAACCTGGGCCATGCCCGTGGTGTCCTGCCGGTATGTGTCCATGATGTTACGGACATGGGCAAATACCGGTTCCCCAGCCAACTGGTCAGGCTCGCGCCTCCGCCGTCCTCCACTCCCACCACCCCTGCCCACTTGCACCTGGCCTGCCCTTGTGGGTACATCGGGTCTCCGGGACCCCTGAGGGGTGGCATTGGCGTTGTCGCCTGCCTCCTCCTGGGTGCCCGGGACACCGTGTCCCTCCTGGCCAGCCTGGCTGCATTGTGGTGGTGGGGCAGGGATCCTGGGTGTCCCTGGGATGTGGCAGGAGTGGGGGTGGTGGTTGGCACAGTTGTACCTGACGCAGGTGCTGCAGGTGGTTGGACACCAGAGGTGCCAGGTCGGTCGGGGTCGTCCACAGAGTGGTGGGAGTCGTCGCTGCCGGTGGGATCGGGCTCCCGCAGATCCGGGTCCTGTGAGTCTTCCCCCCCAGTGTTGGGGGGTGAACCACGACGTTGACCTGTGTGTGAGAGAGACAATGTTAATTTTGGTCCATGCAACATCCATGTTTCATCAGTTTCAAAGTTGGCACTTTTCCTCTTGGAATTAGGATCTGTCTTGCATTCCACTCACAGTGCACTTGTGCATGGGTGTGTCCCTTGGACACCACTTTGGCCCCTTTAAATATGTGTGGCACAGTCTTACTTGCTGCGTCAAGTGTGACTGCAGTCAGCAGTGGAGTGGGCAGGTGTGGCGAGCCATGCATTGGCGCCTTCCGTGTAGCACTGTACATGTGCACATGGAGTGGATCCACACACTTATATAATGCAGGTAGCTGTCGTTGTGCTCGTGAACAGGTTGTGACATGGGCCTGTGTTTTGCCATGGGGAAGAGGGGGGGTTCTGGCACTGGCCACCCTTGGCTACATGCACGCAGTCTACCTGCTGACGAGCAGACATTCCCACACACCACACGGCTGATTTGCTCTCCCTGTGTCTCCCTCCCTCTCTGTCCCCCTCTCCCTCCCTCTGTGTGTCAGCCTCCTCCCTCTGTCCGTGTTCCTGTGTCTCCCTCTCTCTCTGTCCCCCTCTCCCTCCCTCTCTGTCCCCCTCTCCCTCCCTCCGTGTGTCTGCCTCCTCCCTCTGTCCGTGTTCCTGTGTCTCCCACCCTCTCTGTCCCCCTCTCCCTCCCTCTCTGTCCCCCTCTCCCTCCCTCCGTGTGTCTGCCTCCTCCCTCTATCCGTGTTCCTGTGTCTCCCTCCCTCTCTGTCCCCCTCTCCCTCCCTCTCTGTCCCCCTCTCCCTCCCTCTCTGTCCCCCTCTCCCTCCCTCTGTGTGTCACCCTCTGTCACCTCAGCCCAGATTCCTAGACACACACTTTTTCCAGTCCTTTGAATGGCCCTTGGCTTGTTGCTGTGAGTTTGTTTCTGATCTCCAGGCACCCATTGGGTGTAGTGTCTGTGTGTGCGCTGCTGCTGTGGTTGTGTGTGCTGCCACTCTTTCACAGTGTTGGCTGTTCATTAGCTGCTGTCATGTGCAAAACAGTGCCTTCACCCCCATGTGTTGATGCAAGGCGTCCGCCATTTGCTGGCGAGTCTTTCCTGTGTGGGGACACACTGTTTGTCTGGCTGTGACCTGGGCCATATGGGCAGTGGGCATTGTTGTCTGCTTCTGATTTGCACAATGTGATTTTTGGGGCCCACCCTCCCGCCATCCGGGTTACCGTGTCATGTGTTGGTGTCTGCTGTGGCCTGTGACTTGACATTGTCCAGCTGGGTGCATGGGGCATGGTGGCGGCAGTGGCATGTGCGTGTTCATGGAGTGTGGGTGAGTCATGCGATAGCTTGGGGTGGTTGCGTGCCTGTTTGTGAGTTTGGTTGTGGATGACGTTCCCCCCATGTGAGGTGCGTTGTTTGTGTACTCACCCGGGTCTCGGAGTCCTCCTAATCCTTTGACTGCCTCCACCGGCTGTATGGCCATCACCCTCTCCTCCCAGGGCTGGTAGTGTACGGGTCTGCGGGAGGGCCCTCCTCCAGTGGCGTTGGCCTGGTTGTGTTCCTCCAGCATCTTGGCTCAGACCCTCCTCCGCAGACCGTACCACCTGGCTTGGCATTCCTGCCTGGTCCTTCTGGTGTCCGCAACAGCATTCACAGCATCGACGATGGTCTGCCACATGGCTGTTTTTGCTGCAATGCTGGTCTGTCTGACCAATGTTCCAAAGAGCTGTGGCTCGACTCTGAGGATTTCATCAACAAGGACCTCCAACTCTCGGTTACTGAACTTTGGATTCTTGTTAGTGAGCATGGTGAGGGGTGTGGGTGTGGATGGTGGGGGGGTGTGTGGATGGTTGTGGGTGTGTGGGTGTGGTTGTGCAGGTGTGTGTGTGTGAATGTGATGAGGGGGTGTTTGTGAAGGTGGTTGTGTGAAGGTGTGCAAGTGTAAGGTGTGGTGAAGCTTATAGTATGGTTCTGTGGTGTCTGGCAGCAGTGAGTCTGTTGCAAAGGCTCATGGTTTGTGTGTGTGGGCCCTTTTTATTTGTCCATTGGTGGGTGTGGCTGTGTTTGAAGTTTGGGTGGGTGTGTTATAAGGAGTGGTGGTGTTTTGGGCCTCTGTTTGTTTTTGGCAGTTGCAGGTCAGTGAAGGTGTTTTTGTAGTGTTTGTTGGCCATGTTTAGTGGCTTTGTGCCATTCGTATAGTGTATTCTTGTGTTGTTTTGTTTTGTCCTGGTTGTGTACGTGCATTTTGAGCGTGTGTACGGTGTGTATATGGCCCATTTGGTTGTACGGTGCTGTCCTTGTGAGTGGCTTGGTACGACTCGTACATGCGGTTGTGATGTTGGGGCCTGGGGTGCGCTCCGTACTTAGGAGGTTGTGTTGGGGGTGCGACGGGAACGTACTGGGGTGTACATTGACGGTGGTATGACACGTACAGGGGTGGGGGTTCGACTCGAACGTACTGGGGTGTACATTGACGGTGGTACGACACGTACAGGGGTGGGGGTTCGACTCGAACGTACTGGGGTGTACATAGACGGTGGTACGACACGTACAGGGGTGGGGGTACGACTCGAACGTACTGGGGTGTACATACATGGGGGTCGGACACGTACAGGGGTGGGGGTTCGACTCGAACGTACTGGGGTGTACATAGACGGTGGTACGACACGTACAGGGGTGGGGGTACAACTCGAACGTACTGGGGTGAACAAAGACGGTGGTACAACACGTACAGGGGTGGGGGTTCGACTCGAACGTACTGGGGTGTACATAGACGGTGGTACGACACGTACAGGGGTGGGGGTACGACTCGAACGTACTGGGGTGTACATACATGGGGGTCGGACACGTACAGGGGTGGGGGTTCGACTCGAACGTACTGGGGTGTACATAGACGGTGGTACGACACGTACAGGGGTGGGGGTACAACTCGAACGTACTGGGGTGTACATAGACGGTGGTACGACACGTACAGGGGTGGGGGTACGACTCGAACGTACTGGGGTGTACATAAATGGGGGTCGGACACGTACAGGGGTGGGGGTTCGACTCGAACGTACTGGGGTGTACATAGACGGTGGTACGACACGTACAGGGGTGGGGGTACGACTCGAACGTACTGGGGTGTACATACATGGGGGTCGGACACGTACAGGGGTGGGGGTTTGACTCGAACATACTGGGGTGTACATAGACGGTGGTACGACACGTACAGGGGTGGGGGTACAACTCGAACGTACTGGGGTGTACATAGACGGTGGTACGACACGTACAGGGGTGGGGGTTCGACTCGAACATACTGGGGTGTACATAGACAGTGGTACGACACGTACAGGGGTGGGGTTACAACTCGAACGTACTGGGGTGTACATAGACGGTGGTACGACACGTACAGGGGTGGGGGTTCAACTCGAACGTACTGGGGTGTACATAGACGGTGGTACGACACGTACAGGGGTGGGGGTACGACTCGAACGTACTGGGGTGTACATACATGGGGGTCGGACACGTACAGGGGTGGGGGCTCGACTCAAACGTACTGGGGTGTACATAGATGGTGGTAAGACACGTACAGGGGTGGGGGTACAACTCGAACGTACTGGGGTGTACATAGACGGTGGTACGACACGTACAGGGGTGGGGGTACGACTCGAACGTACTGGGGTGTGCAAAGACGGTGGTACGACACGTACAGGGGTGGGGGTTCGACTCGAACGTACTGGGGTGTACATACACGGGTGGGGGTGTACATACATGGGGGGTACGTCTCGGACATACGGGGGCGGGGGGGAGTGTTGGGCGCGTATGCGGGCACATGTCTCCATGGTTGCTATGGGAGTTCGGTGCGGACGGTGTTTTTTCCATACGGTTGTAACATCGGACGCATAGGATGGATCGTGATTCCTCGGTCGGACTTCACTTTTCACATTTGTACGGTAAATCGTCCGAGGACGTGTCGGACACATTTTCCGACCCGAGGACGTGTGGGGAATCATTCCCAATGCGGTTCGTATGGACTTTTTACCATGCGAATCGTGATTGCCAGTTCGTACGGCACTTGTACGATTCTTACGGTAAAAAGACCGGATACGAGTCGCACGGGGAATTTTTTTGCCGGATCGTAATTGGCACCAAAATCTTCGTTCAGCTCACAAAAATGTATTACTTATACCTCATTTTAGATTAAAGCGCACTGGTGGTGCCAGGTTCTCTACCTTAGCCCCCATATTCTGGAATTCTCTTCCCCTCGAAATTCAATCCTGTACCAATCTTCTTGGCTTCAGGAGTCTTCTGAAAACTTGGCTCTTCCGACAGGCTTTATAAACCTTCTTTTTATGACCTTGATCTCAACCAAAAAAGCACCATGAAACCTCCCCGGTGTAAGTGCGCTCAAAATTTTTTTTTTATCATAACACAACATTTCTTCACGCATTGTGTTTATTTTGTCACTCTGCTCCATTTGACTAAATTCTTCATTGATATTGTCAATTTGATTTTGTAAGTCTATTCTGTCCTTCTCTGCATATTTGACTAAAATTTGTACTAGTTTTATGGCTGAGTCCAAGTTACACTCAGCCCATTCCTTCATCATGTTTGGGTCTGAGTTTTCATAGCTTAGCGCTATTAGGATTCTCAATCCACATGGAATCCTGTCCACATCAAGGTATCTTTGCAAAGATTTTCCTTCCCACCATTTACTCTGTTCCTGTCTCATTGTTTTTTCCAATTTTCTAATTTTATCTCTCAAATCGTTGTTGCTGCTACCTTGTGTTGCAGCACTTGTTGGTATCGATATCACTGATGAGGGTGCATTATCAAACATTTCTGCCTCTGCTGCCTCCCGGTACCGCAGCTTGTCGGCTGACATGCCGGACAATTATCCGTAAATTTATATGACTAGAAAGAGTTTTCTCGATAAAGGTGGTCACTCTATTTTCATCAAGCCCACCTCTCCAACCCAGCCTTTTCACCAGGCCCTACCTTTCACGTCGTCGGCGTTGTTTTTGTCTTCTGGCACGGATTCTGCCCACTCCGATCAGGTTCGGGTCCAATTGCTGATGCTGGGGGGAAGATGCAGTAAATCCTTCCGGATTCAGGTTAGCTCCAAAAGCGTCCCTTGGAGACTCTTGGCTTCTTTCTCACGCATCGCCCTTTGGTATGAGAGGGGGCCTTGTGTAGCTGGGGGAAGCCGTCCCGGCTATAAATATCGAAGAACTCCAACACTGCCTTCAATTCTTGTGGCAAAATCAGAGCACGGACCACCAAATAAGGGCAATAATATTTATTTGCTGTCAGCCATTACTCGTTTCGGCCCTCACAGGCCTTCATTACATGACAAGCGCTGCGGCTCCATTCTAAACCATTTCCTAAAGTGACAAGTGCATATAATTAACAGTCATATGTGTCAACAAAAGACTTCTTACTGGTTTTGTTTGACATTTCACCAACTGTTGGTATATAGTATTTTATACTATTATTTATGTACATAAAATAAAATAAATCATTGCATAAATGCATAATTATTTTTGTATGGATTTTGTTATTAACAAAACTCAAAACATAGGTGAATGTTTCTAAAGGATCTTATTGTCTTATATAGTACTTCTATTTTGTAAATCATACTTCATTTAAAAAGACTTAAAATGTCATTCAGTGTTCATAGTTTAACAAGACTATTCTTTATGCCTTATGAATTAAGTCTACACTGATTTTCCTTTATAGTTAAAAGCTCATAAAGTAAACATCTCTATATACCCATTCAATATGCCCAGATATTTTGCTTTTTGGATCACCCTTTTACTGTGGGTGAGTCTCACATGGCAAACGGACTGCACGTGTTTACCGCCAGTGCCTGCCTTTTAGGATAGGGCTGCTGTGATGCACCAAGGGTAAGGGGCAATTGGCTGGTTATACATGAACCGTTGTGTGGGCTGTGCATGGGAGACTATTGTCGTGCCGTGCCGAGCCCGGTGACTGCACACAGGTAGCCCGGCGTAATGGGGACTCAGCAGCTGATGTGGGCCATTGTGTATGGGTCCAGATGTCCGGCATGAGGAGCACATGATTACTACGTGTGGTGTGCATGTTGTGTCCTCGTTGGTTAAGTGAACCTAATTACATGTGGTATCAAGCTTTGTGGTATTTCTGCGGAACGTGAGCCTTTAACCAAATGTGTTTTATTGGGATAATTGACCTTGGACTTGTTTGTGGTGCAACTATCTATCTGTGGAATTGATCAGGGTTTTCCCTGGGTGCATGTTTGCCTTTAGTTTAAGGGGGACCCCACCCGTGACCCATTACTCAATAGGTGTAGGTCGCATGACCTGCCTGACCACATGTCTCTGACTCTGGGGTGATGGGGAGGTCACCTTGGGAGAATCCAACAGCAATGATTTGAGTTCATTGGACTGCCTAAGAATAATATGGTAGCCACTTGTATTATTTTTATCTACATTATCAATATTACACATACAATTGTCATCTTATACATTGTCATTTATCTTACTGGTATTGGCAAAGTTATGTTTGCTTTCATTTGAATGTACATTGACTTTGTTCTTATTGGAAACAATAATAATATTGTACAAGTATGAATTATGACATACATTGATATAATTACTGCTGATGTCAGAGTTTCTGTGTGGACACAAGTTACGGTATACATTGACATTGCATTGACAGGCATTCATGTGGTTATGTGGGCACGGGCTATGGCATATGTTCACATTGCATTTACTGATATTGTCCTTGGCGGGCCTGCACATATCATGATATTCATTGACATTGTATTCACCCATTCCAATAGGCGCAAGGAACATTTTATTATTTACACCCACGGAGGGGACATTTATGGAGCCCACTCCCCAGGCTCATTCATGGCCCGTGTGCCCTCATCTCCCTGGGGGCCAACACTTTCAATTTTTTGTAGGAGGGAGCATGCCTGGGTCCCAAGACTCTTCCTTGACCCAGGGACCTATCCCTCAGGCTGGATTTGTTGAGGAGGGAGCCTGGACCCCACCGCTGAGCAGCCAAAGACAGGGGGAGTGCTTTTGTACCCCCACCCCCACTAGTGGTGTACCTACCCTGCTCCTCATGTCTGTTTCTGGGAGGAGCGAGCAGCCACCACAAGAAGGAGCATCTGCTTGCTGGAGCAGGTAAAGACAGAGAAAGCCTGGCTTCCGTTGCAGCACAGAGGAGTGCTGCCAGAGCGGGAAGCTGGACAGGGCTGCCAGGGATGGGCTCCCTGGACTGCCCCAACAAAGAAAGTATGTGGGGCGCTCAGGTGGAACAAAGAACCTCCTCTAAAAACACAAAGGGTAGATTCTGCTGCATGTTGTGAGGTTGCATGGCTTTACCAAGAGCTGCAGCAAAGCTGCTAATAAACTAAACTCCTGCACTTTTAGGGGCGCCCCATAATGCCTTGTTGGGCTTTTGTATTTGCATATCTTTTTTCACTTGTGGTGGCCCCTGGATGACAGGAGCACCATCAGCAAAACAAAGAAAGTGTGGGGGCTGCAGGAGCACAGCAGCTTCCCCCAAAAATGTTTTTTACAAAGGCTGGTCCTATGTCTAAGGGGGTCAATAATTCTGGGCCTTCCAAGTATTTTAACAATGTTTTAAAGTACTCCTCAGCATTGAACTTCTGCTCTGCAGCTGTAGGTTCAACACCAATATGGGCTAAGTGTATTGTGTCCTTTCTGTGGTCTAAAGAGGTTAGAGAAGAGTACATGTTGTACAGCACCCTCTATGGGCTAAGTCTATGGTTGTGGGACTATGTAATCAAAATGTGATATCCTCAAGGGCTGTTTTTATGATTGCATTTTCATGGTTTAAAAATCCATGAAATGTGCTCAGACACATTTTCTCATTTTACAAGTTTTATTGGAATAATAATACTGACAATAAAGTGCATTTACAGTTACACATTATTGTTATTATTATTTCTAGCATTATTATTATTATTATTATTATTATTATTATTATTATTATTATTATTATTATTATTATTATTATTATTCTTAATATTGATGATTACAAAATGATGTCTTTAACATATGGTTTGCTACTCTTAACCATTTAATTAAGCCAATAGACTTACTTGATGTGTTTGCATGATCCGTTTAGGGGGACAAAGGTGATTATGCAATGTCATCTATGATATTTTCCATCTGCCATGCCATGCCATGAGTGATATAATATGTGAGGTCATAAGCAGTGCACTGAGGGGGAATAAGTTATAGTTAGCTTGGGTAACTATAATTGCTGGATTTCCATGATTTTGTAGGAGTGAAATCTGAACCTAACTATAACGTTCCTGTAACCTTTGTTTTTTTAATGAATTTCTAGGGTTTTAAAAAAATTCTATTTCTTAACTGTAACGTCCCTGTAACCTTTGTTTATTGTGAAAAAAATGTATATTTATATATCCATATATGTATATGTATTTATGTATCTAGAAAAAAAGTATCATACTAATTATATTTAGATTATATTAAAAATTCTTCTCTACGAATAAATGATGTATAAAGTTAATAGTTTAAGGATCGTTACCTGATACTTAGAACATTTAATCGTTATGTCCAGGGCCTTTCTTCATGCCAAGAAATAACTATAAGAAATAACTGCAGAACTGATAAATGCATAGTCTGCTATTATTTTATCAAGCAGTGTTTTCAATCAGGGTTTGGACGCTGCTTTTAAGTTCAATGAATGAAATCACAGAAAAAAAGTTCTATATTTGAGGCACTAGATGGCAATGTTGATTCACGTCCACTTAACAAAACAGCGTCGATTTATTGTCTGACACACTTTTACATGGGCTCCGGGTTTTCAAAATGCAAAATAAATATTCTGTGTAGCTGCAGCTTTCTTTTCTCTAATTAACAGAAGAATGCTCAGTCCTCTTCCACACGAGCAGCAGCAAAGTATACAAAACTACATGAAACTAAATCCCTACTTGAAATCTTAATTTGTGAAACAGTGAAAACATAGGATTCAACTACAGCTTTTCTTAAGGAGATTGAATTCCCTCAAATCACGTAAACTGAAGTAGTAAAGAACCTGAGTTGATCATAGATTCCAACTTCACACTGAAAAGAGAGGTAAACAATGTGACAAAATGTGTATTTACCATCATGAAAACACTAGGATGGATTTTCCCCTCATTTTGCTACTTCATACTTCAAGCCTCAGCAGCCCAGGTGCTCTCATATCTAGACTATGGCAGCGAACTCTACATGGGACTTACAAAGCACCTACTCGACAAACTTAATCAAATCTGGAATGCTGCCGCAAGGTAAGTTCTAAGCATGAACAAATGGGGACCACATCACCCCGGTCATAAAAGCCCTTCATACTTTACCTGCTGCAAGAATAATGTCCTTCATAGTGCTCTGCATCACCCGCATGGCAAAACACAGCACTGGTCCAATTTCCCTGTAAATAGATTCAAACTAAACGCTCTAAGGAGAAACCTTAGATTGAGACTGGCATCACTACTAACCATCCCTCCTTACAGAAAATCTTGAAGAACTTTGAGGTAGAAATATTTAGAATTTAGAAAATAAATTCAAACTTGGGCTTTCCTCAAAACATGTGTCAACATCTAGAAGTCTACATATGATCCCTTGGTCATATGGATCAACATTCTAAGGCCCTAGTGGGAAAAGCCCACAGCAGCGAGGATGGACTAGTAAATTACAAGAAGACTCTCAGGGGAATATTTACAATAAAATGTCAGAGAGCAGTGCTACGCCAAAATTGGTAACGCCATGCTCTGACATTTTATAAACACAGGAATGCGCCGTATTTACAAAAATATGGTGTACCCCCGCATTTCCCCTAGTGCTGGCACTAAAAAAGCTGCCTTGCGCCATGTTTCAAGCGTGCCTGCGCTGCAGGGGCGATAATTTATGTGCAGGAAGAGGCCATTCATTCTCTGCATTTAGATCTGCCATGCCCTGGCTAAGAAGCAGTCCCCTGAAGGATTAAGGGCCCATTCCACCAGGGGAAAGGCTGCATCTACGGTCATCAATCTGGTGTCCCAGTCCTGGACATCTGTCAGGCAGCAAAGTGGGCATCTTTGCAAATGTTTGCCAAGCACTACTGCCTGGATAGTCTGGTACGCAGGGATGGACATTTTGCTAGTTAGGTCCTGCAGGAGTTCCTAGTGTGAGGACTTGGCCCACTGCCGGGAGAGTATGGCTTGGGTATCTAATTCAAAGGTAAGGAATCTGCAGCTAGAAGTCTCTATCAGATTAACAAGCTCCTTACCTTCGGTAATGCATTATCTGGTAGAGACTCTATCTAGCTGCAGATTCCTTACAGGCCCACCCATGCCTCCCCGCTTTGCGGACAGATTTTGATTGGGCTAGGATTACTTCCTTTTTCAGGGCCCTAGTTTGCACACGTTTATATCCTTTATGGCATAGCTCTGCGCTTCTGGCATGAGAAAAAAGTACTGACTTCCGGTCACCTGGGTGGTGCCTATATAGGTGACATGGCATCATAACCGATCCCGACGACACCGATGACGTCATACGGAGCCGAATGGAGCCAACCGATGACGCACGCATGGTCTATTGCTCGTGCAAAGGTTTCTGGATCAAGCCTGACGCCTGGCAAATTCAAAGGTAAGGAATCTGCAGCTAAATTGTCTCTACCAGATAAAGAACAAGTTACTTATCTTTGGTAACGCATTAAGTCCCTACCAAGATAGTGTATGTAGTATATCATGATCATGTCCATATAGTGATAGTGTGTGAAGATAATGATACCGAGCCCCTACAGAGATGTGTGTTTATAGGCATGTTCAAGCTTCCACATAGTGTGTGACTATAGTAGTGTTAAAGTCACCACTGAGATAGTGTTAAAATATAATCATGCTTAAAGCTCCAGAGAGATAGTATCTGAAAATAAACATAATCTTTACACATTATTACTCTCGGGACTTGACCATGATTGAGTCCCCACAAAGTTAGTATGTGAAGATGATCATGTTGAATTCCAAACAAAGATCATAGATCGTGAAGAAATAGGAAGATCATGAATGACTGTCTTTGTGGGAAGTTGAACTAATGTGCAATAATAGGGAAGCTCAAATCAAAAAAAGTGTGTGAAGATAATTATGTTCTAGTCTAGAGCAACTGTATCATTATAGTGATGCCTAGGCCTCCTCAGAAATAGTGCAGACAGTGACATTGTGTTATGGTACTCACATTGTAGTTCCCACTATTATAGGCTGTGAGCCCGATTCACTAGCATTATTTTATTGAACGTAAAGTAGTGCAACAGTAGTAATACTTATTTACTACTAAATACAATTCACAAACCTACATGAAGAGATCTTCATCTCACCTGTCTTTTTCATGCAGAGATCTCTGTACAAGTATGTTTGCTATTTAGTACTAAATTTGGGAGAGACCAATGTGAGTGGTTTAGTATAGGATAAGGAGGGGTTAAGAAAGTGGCAAAAAAGGGTTTAAGGACGGGCAAGCAAAAATAAACACCCACCCACCCATAAAAATATAAGATCATTGGTATTCACAAACTACACTTCCAAATCTTACTTATAAAACTACACTTCTAAAACTCAGCCTCACAGGTCACAAAACATTAGGGGGTGTGCTCAAGCCTAGCCTTGGAGCAAACACATATTGCCACTCACAGGTACTCTATCACACTCTCATAGAAAACAATGGAGGTAGGGAGAAGACATAACGCCTAATAGAAATAATAAAATAATTACATTATTTTGACCCAAAATTAGCATGAAAGTGAATGGCAAGAGAAGGTTTCCAACAGCCTCAATAGGCGCTCCATAAGCGAGGAGAACATTTCTCTCAACTCTGCAAACAATCCTGCCCACACTCCAAATGTGCAGGCTTCCCCCGAACCCAGATCTAATTGCCTTAGATCTATACCTAATCTGGGCATTGAGAAGACAGCTAGCACCTCAGCGAAAGAGAACTTAGATTACTCAAAATGTTGTGCTACCCTTTTTGGACATACTAAAGGCAACTGTTCATGCTAGGAACTTTCATTCATCCAAACTCGATATACAGGGTGACCTTTTAAATATCACTGCAGTATTCATCTTCGGAATCAATACAAAGTTTTAGGCACTAAACAGCCTAATATCTAGGATGCAGAGAGATCTTTATGCTAATATCACCTCTCTGTACCCAAATAATGGAAATGTTGAGTACATTCCCCTATTGTTTAAGCAGCTTGGTAGAGGAGATAAAGATAAGCTATGGACAGCCAGAACATCACCAAGGAAAGCACCGCCATAAAGGCAGACAAGCCCTTCAACAAAGCAACAAGGAGTATGCTGCTCTAGAAAACAATCGTCAATCTGAGAACAAACCAACCTATGCAGAAGTAGCTGTGCATGGTGTAAGGATTATTTCCCGCCTCAAGCCATGTTTTATAGAGTCAAAGATGACTCCAAAAAGAACAAAGCGTGTTTAAATGCAGTGTGTTTAAGACTGCAGTACCGCCTCCTGTCGAAAGGGGCAGATATGAGCAAAAATATACACACACTTTATGAAGCACAGGTCCCCACAAGACAATTTTGTTAAAAGGTGTAAAAATTGACAGAGATGTTCCTATGGGGACCTGGGTCTCTCTCTCTCTCTCTCTCTCTCTCTCTCTCTCTCTCTCTCTCTATCTATCTATCTATCTCTATCTCTCTGTCTCTCTGTCTCTCTGTCTCTCTCTCTCTTTCTCTCTTTCTCTCTCTCTCTCTCTCTCTCTCTCTGGTGAGCTCAGTGCCTGCAGTGACAGTGCTTGTATATATCTGCAGCTGCAAGGCCAGGGCTGATGGGAAACTATTCCATAACAGTAATGTGTGAGTTCAAGGTGCATGGCAGCTGGGTGCCCCCTGGAGTGAAGAGAGCCTGACCACTGGGTCTATTTTGACTTTGGTGGTACCCAGGCACAGAGGTGTGGATACTTATGTGCACAGCGAATAAAAGTATGATACCAGGGTGTCACAAACCCTACTGCCAAGATACGGGGAATGAACAACTCTACTCAACCAATCATGAAGTAAACGGGCAGCCCTAATAGCTGTGTTGTGACCTGCATTCTGAGCCCAACCTGTGGGATCTAAGGGCTACAGGATAAGAGCCCAAAAATGGACTGCATAACCTTTGCATATCCTTTAGGAAACTTAGAGTTACCCACCCACCCCTTGTACCTGAGATACTCCAAAAGGAGCAAGATTACAAATCAGGAATGCTAGAAGCACAGCCAACTGCAAAGTAGCCAGCTCACATGAGCTCCAGAGCACACCATAGATCAATGATGGATGCCGCCATGCCGTCGACTTCCTTGACTAAAAAAGCCATTGCCAAGGGACTCGAAGGTCTTGATCAGATGCAGGGCATAGATGTTCAGGTGACCACTGAGGACCACAAGTGGACAAAGTACAGAATGCAGAAATTAAGCACTAGCAGTGTGGGTCATTGAATGTTGCACTAGTATATTATTGTGGTTATTATATATTTTCTCTGTGCTCATCTTTTCATGTAACCACTGCTTAGAAGTCACAAACAGCCCAAAACTAACAATAACATCCGAAGCAGCCTGTTTGCTTGTGATTCGCAACCCAGACATGGACAACTGAGATTGAATAAGAGGGTACTTGTCCAAATAATATATAGAGTGGTAATCTGCTTTCTTATATTCTCCTATATTGTGAGAATTTAGAAATTGAAGAATAACCCAACCCTTATGATGTCCTCATGGACGAAACACGTTGGCAGGGCTGGGCTGACATGCAAATTAAAAAAAAAAACTTCTATTATGGCAGATTTGAATTTCATGTGCAAGACTCCCGAGGAATATTGTTGGATGTTATTTTGTGTTTTAGTATTATATGGAACTTGTCCTAATGCTCTGAATTAAGCCTTATTGATTTAATAATTATATGCTCCTTTTCACCTGTTATTGAAAGCACAGTATGCCTTTGCGTCATCCCAAGAGTTCCTTGAAATAAAAATTGATGCTGTGTTGATTGACTTGGACCTTTACACGATGATCACAAAAACTGGCAGAAAAATTGCAGATGACTGAACTGCAGTTGGATGAATAAACCCAACGTTTGATGGTTTAAACAAAAAAGTCAGCAACCTTACTGGCAAATTGTAATTGCTGGAAAACAAAGCTGATGGTGTTGAGAGCCGCCACAGGAGGAACAATGTGCGCATCAGTGGGTTACCCGAAAGCGAGGAGGAAACAGATATGGTGGCATACTTAGAACAATGGATGCCCATGACTGTAGCGCCACAGGCGCTGACATCCTTTTTTGTATTTGACAGAACACACTGTATACCTGTCCAGAGACTCCCACCAGGAGAATGCCCCAGACCAGTAGTAGCATGACTGCTACATTACAAAGACTGTGACGGACTTCGAGGCAATCTAGCAGTTTCATGATCAGGTATCATTAGGTACCCATTTTCCCGGACTACACGTTTGCATTGCAGAGAAGGAGAGCATCCTTTGTCGAGGTAAAAAGAGCACTCAGGAAGGAAGCCATCCAGTGCATATTGTTGTACACAGCAAGACTGAAAGTGATGTTAGACGTGTGATCACCGTCTTTACAGACACTGCAGAGGCCTGTGTCTGGGTGGACAAATAAGAACCAGAAAGTGGTGAATCACAGACTAACTCGGGTGCTGAGTCTAAACAAAAACACGTCCCCAGCCCTCAACAGAGAAATGTGAACATGCCAATGAAGGCGCAGGAAAGAGAAAGCAAAATGGCAGCACTGGCGACTGTAGCAGCATTAGGTTACCCCACCCAAAAAAAGTAGATGAGACTACAACACCCGGCGTTTTTGGTGAGGGCTCTGATGCTGACATCCAATTCTCTGAGAAAGAAGCCCTCCGGAACATTACCCCACATATGGCAGATGACCTATGAACTGCAAAGTTGAGGTTGTACACTCAAGGTGGATTTGCTCACAGTTGAGTGGGCTTGTAAGTATACAGGCAATTCATTTGCCATGAAGTTTGCACCATATGACAAGGGCACCGATGACTGAATCCTCCCTCTGGCTGTCAGCATGTACAATACACCTGAACATATTTCAATAAACATGTTTTAAGAAGTGCCATATGCTTATCCTTATTTCCATCTAATCGCAATAGTAGAACTGACCACTACCCTGCCTCTTCTGATGGCATTAGTGAAGAGGTGGAACACTTATATAGCCTTTTGTTCTTGTGTTATTGGGTGGATGGCTAATTGCCATCAGCCCTGGGGATGGGGAGCTAGAAACCTAATGGGGAAATATATTATTCTATCGCTAAGACACAGAGGGGAGTGATACAACCAACCATCTGGGACCATGGAGGGGAACCCATTTAACATCACCCAGTTGGGGGGTGTAAAAACAGGTGACATATTCACCTGACATTGCCCTAATGAATTACAACACCCTCCTCACATGGACCATGAGGGGAAAGGGCTCTGCTGTCAAGCGTTATAAAATACGTGTGTGTCTCTGGAAGAGAGGAGTTCAAATGGGGTTACTGCAAGACACCCACCACACTACAAAAACTATGGAGGAGTCAGATATATGCAACTGTTTACTTCTCCTATCCAAGGGGGTATTGTTTAGGGTGCAAACCGGGATAGTTTCATTCATAACACAATATGGGCTGTTCAGGGACTACTCTAGGAGTGACTTATATGTATTAAAAATAGAAGGGCTGGGCCTGGAAAAGGTCTTTTGTTTTGCTAGGGCGATGTTGAACTTTAAAAACTGCACACACAGGCTTCAATGCCAGGCCTGAAACATGTTTAAGGGGCTACGTAAGTGGGTGGCACTGTCAGTGTTGCAGTCCCTCTAGTAGCATTTAATTTACAAGCCCTGGACACATGTAGGACCACATTACTAAGGACTTATATATAATTTACTTGTGCCATTTGGGTGTGATCCAATTCTACTATTTTTAGAGGAGAGAACACAAACACTGGTTAGCAGTGATAAGGTGCACATAGTCCTGAGGCCAGCAAAAACGAGATCAGCAAAAATTTGATGAGGAAGTCAAAACGTTTGGGGATGACCCTGCAGAAAGGGCCAAGTCCAACAACCGGGGACTGACGGTCTCCCAATTGAGTTTTACCTCACTTACTCGGGCATACTCTCACCAGGTTTGGTGCCAGTACATCTGAGTCTTTTGTCTCTGTGTAAACCACCATTATCGATGCAGGAGGCTCTCACAGTGTCGCTTCCTAAACCACACATAGACCTGATGGTTAACTCCTCATACAGACCATTATCATTACTTAGCTAAAACTTTACTGAGGATTTTATAATTGGAGTTAACAGGTTTTTGCCCTTAATAACGATTTTGGTACACCCAGATCGGTATGGGTTTATACCAGGCAGAAACACCTCAGCTAACATATGACGGTTATTTCGTTTACTAAAAGAGACATGGAGGGAGATCGGAGCAACAGCGTTGATTTTCTCTATTGTCTTAGTAAAGGCATTAAGCACTCTTAGTTGGCAATTTCTGCACATCATTATCGGAAGCATGAATATGAGTGATGATGAAATCAGCTGAATTCACCTATTATGCACTTAACCCATAGCGCGTGTGAAACAGGTACCTCGTTTCATCCACTTATGAAGCATCTCAAGTAACACGCCAAGGGTGACCACTCTCCCGGTGTTGTTTTCATTGGCGGTTGAGCCTTTTGCTGCACTGATCTGGAGAAAGCATGTGACCAAGGGGATACCACTAATGAATGGAACACAGTCGATATCCTTATATGAGGATTACATGATACTATACCTCAAAAACGGGGACCCCGATCTGCCAATGATGATCCCTCCACTAAATGAGTTTGGGCAGCTCTCAGAACTTCAGTCTAATTGGGGGTAGTCATGCACATTCCTGGTTCCCTCTGGCTCTTAGATAACCACAGAAACAGTAACGAACTGGAACACTGAGTGGTTACTGCACGCTTTCCGATACCTATGCGTATAGATATACTATGATGACACTGACTTAATGGATGGCAACTTGGGGGTGCAATTGAGGACTCTAAAAGGCAGCATGAAATTTTGGTCCACTCTTCTTATTTCATTGATGAGTTGCATAACGCTTTCAAAAATGGTAATACTACCAAGACTATTTAAATATTTTGTAAATCTGGCAAATTATATTGCACCCCGCTGGCTCCAGGGCCTGAAAACAATTTTGCAAGATATCATATAGGCCATGATTAGAAACAATATGGTAGCCACTAGAACAGATGGGAGACCTACACCAAGAGATCTTTCACGGATATAGAACAGGAGGCTATGATAGACTACACACTGAGGAGTATATTTAATAAGGTTTTGCGCCATGTTTGCATCACAAAAGTTACCCAAATCAATGGAAAATCCGTTTTTACCAATTTACTTTCCAACGCAAAACTTGTCTTGAACTGTAAAATCAGGTGAAAGTAACGCAAAGCAGCACATAGTGCTGCTTTGCATTACTTTGTGCCAAGGGGTCATTCCATGGGTGGTGCATGGGCATTCCCATACAACCACCCAAGGTTTTTAATGCACAACCCTAGGTAATAAAAAACTAGACAGGGTTTTGCATAAAAAAAGAGCACCCATTTCAAACAAGCATTATTACGTAGAAATGCTTTTATTTCTCCTTTCTCTTCTGGCTTTGCCTGTGTGCTGCACTGTACAGCACACATACAAAGTGGGAAACTTTTTAAAGTTAGCAAAGGTTTTGTACTGGATGGATACCCTTCTGGTACAAAATACTATGACTATACTAGACTCATGCAGACACTCTTGCACTATGGCTCAAAGGTGAGTGTGTGGCGCACGGCAGGAAATTTCAGCGCTGGCACTTGGGAGCAGGGAGGAGAGTGCCATATTTACAGAAATGTGGAGTTCTCCTGCTCTCTCCTTCTCACACAGCGCAGCATTGTTGGCTGCTGGGCTGCGTTGCGTGAGTTTTAGTAAATCTGAGCCAAAGAGTCTCCAGAAATGCTAGACGCACATATATCCAATTTTATTACCTACACATCACATAACTAACACCTAAACTGTTAAACCACATACTGGGAAACAACCCTCAGAAGTGGCCAAGATGTGGAAGTATAGATGCAGACTACCCACACATGGTTTGGACATGTGGGGCCCTGATATGCTATTTGGGATGAACTTGACCCTCATCTTGATCGCATGGTGCACAGCCATGCACTGGAAATCAGACGAAGAGCCACCATTATCAAGGTGGAAAAATGATGTCAGTAAATGGGCCAAGTAAGTATGTGCTACTACAGCAAAAAGACCGGAAAGGCATTAGGAAGTACAACTTAGCTTAGAACTGGAATGAGAAACTGGCCACTTTTGTGCATCCTACCCAGGACCTGCATCACACATCAACATGACAACGAGCATCCATACACACTAACTAGTACCAGGCAGAATGGAGACAACTGGGAACAGATTATGGAACACAAAAGATGTAGGATGGAGGGTAACATGAGAACATAGTAGTAATCGAACCTTGTTTTCCTGTTCAGCTGTACAAATTGTGTTTAGGGTTGGCGAGTCAGTGTCAATAGATTCTATTACTTACATACGTAATACTCTAAACAGACAGTACGTCCACATGGGAATCAACTGGAATTACAGGGAAATTGCACAATGGTTTCAGTAGGGACACATTTATACATTATTTGCTTGTTGGTTACAACACAGTACATGGTTTGCTTTACTTATCTCACTTATATGTAATAAGCTACTCATTAAACAGATTTTTTTAAAACAACATATGGAATATATGTGACAATGAACAACTTGAGAACTCTGTATAACTTATAATTGTCTACGCATTGCTAGAGAAAGGTTTTTGAGTTTTGGTTCTAAGCACCATGTGTAGGCCCAATTCAAAAAGGGTACTGCGCAAAGTAAATTTATGAGTGCAGAGACTCTGCACTCATGAAGGAAGCTCTGCACTCGGGCGGAATCTCTGCACGGCACACTGCAGAGAATGCGCCATATAGAGATTCCGCCAGAGGGTGGAGATTCTGCCACAAGTGCAGATACTACGCACTTGTAACTTTACTACATGTAACTCCCTTTGTGAATCGGGCACATAGTGTTCTGAGCCTATAAATACATTCCTTTAATTCAGATAATTGGGCAGTAGTATCATGCCTGAGCATATTGAATTTTTCAATTTCTAGCTTAAATTGAGAATCATCCAGGTCCAAAATGTAGTGCTTGTCAACTAGAGTCCCAATTTCTAACAAAAGTCATCTTAACAGAGGATTGCACCTGTTCAAGTAGGTACCCCAATCCTAGTCTGGATAAGTCATATACACAACCTAAGTGAGCCTATGTTCACCCTCTGGTACCTTGGCACAGAGAAGTCAGGCTTAACTTGAGAGGCAATGTTCAAAGTATTTGTGCAACACTTAAATTACAGTAACTCAGTGAAAACACCACAAATAGACTCTACTAGTTTAGAAAAATAAAGAATATTTTATGAGTAAAACAAGATATTAACTTTTAGTCGTTTTGGTCTTAAGTTCTACTTATCGGATTTTAAAGAATAGACTGTAATTTAGTGCTTAAAAACAAATAACGCTTAGGGGGTTAAATGAGGTCAAGCTGGACCGGGACAAATCCAAAGTTCAGACCGACCACGTTGGGGGGGAAGGGGTAGGACCCATGCAGGTCTTGCTGAAAAAGTAGCTTGGATGGAGCAAGTGTTGGTGCCTCGGTTGCGATCCACACAGTTGGGTAGATGCGTCGTTGTCAAGCCTTGTGCTGTGTCTGCGCCGATCGGAACTGGTGCAGTGTCTTGCGATGCCAAGTCATCACTGTGTCTATTTTTGTAGAAAAACAGCTGCAGAACCAACTTTCAAGGCCCAGGACTGACTTGGCACCTCTTGGCAATGCAAGACTCAGAGTTGGCAGAGTTCAGCAGGTTAAGCAGAGTTTGAAGGAAGTCTTTGATGGGTCTGAGACTTCAAAACAGGAGGCAAGCCAGCAAGCCCCTGGAGTCATGTAAGTTCTTGGAGAATGTAAAAATGCAGGTCTAGTCCTTCTCACTCCCAGGCAAGAGGCAGCAGGCCAACATAGCAAAGCAGTTCAGCAGAGAGGCAGAAGGCACAGAATGGCTAAATTAAGATAATGGCAACTTTCTAAAAGGGGTATTTTCAGACTTGCAACTTAAAATCCGACTTTACCATAAGTTGTGGTTTTAGATTGTGAGTACCCAAACAACAACTCGAAATGTCTGTCTGCTCCCAATTTAAAATGAAACTTATGTAACAAGGTAATCCCAATATTAACCAATGGGAGAGAGTGCAGCAGTGAAAAACAAATGCAAGAGTATTTCCCTACCAGGACATGTAAAACCTAAAAGTACATGTCCTACTTTTTAAATTCACTGCACCCTGCCCTTAGGGCTGCCTAGGGCGTGGGGTGACATACATATAATAAAAAGGGAGGTTTGGGTCTGGCAAGTAGGTTAACTTGCCAGGTTGAACTGGAAGTTTAAAACTGCACACACAATCTACGGACGTGGGTGGCACAATCAGTGCTGATGGGCCACTGGTTGCATATTTAATTTACTTGTGAACTTTACTAGGGACTTATATGTGCCCAGGGCCTGTAAATTAAATGTTATTTGGGGATAAGACAACGTTACCATGTTTTAAATGGAGAGCCCAGATACTTTAGCACTGGCTAGCAGTCGTAAAGTGCCCAGAGTAGTAAAGCCATCAAAACGAATTCAGCAAAATGGGGAGGAGGGAAGCAAAATGTTTGGGGGTGACCTTGCAGAAAGGGCCAGGTCCAACAACTTTCAAGCAACAAATGGTGTTGTATACCTTCAAGAATGAAACATGGCATTTTGGGGGTATTTTGGACACATTGTTACTTTCGTTCCGGAATATCAAAGTAAAAAAAATCGTCTGGGAGCTTAGTGCTGAAAGTGAGCACTGAGCAAATACATTTTAGAACAACTGCTGAGCTTTTATGGGTTTTTTTCACACACTTTTTTCGTTGCACATGGTGTGATTAATTTGAGGTTTTCTATTTTGAGGCACCCCAAGAGATTCAAACAGTGAATTATCAAAACTCTTCTTGAATCAACAGTTGTTATATTGATACCCAACGCGTGGTTTGTTTGCAGTGGTTTTTTGGGGTTCAGACATGGTGTCTTTACTCGTTTTCAGAATGTCCTCATTCTTTACAGTCGATTTCGCACCAGTGTCAGCCTGGGACAGAAAATAGAGCCGGGCACCAAATTAAAAGTAGCCCTATTACTAAATTAAATAGCTAAAAAGTGGCCAACATTTGAAAATCAGGGCTGCTTTAAAAGTGTTAAAGCCAAAATCTATAGGTGTTTTCAAGATATTGGAGAATGCATGCATGTATACTTGCTGCAAGCGATGCTGGTGGCAATATCAGAGAAATGTTCAGTAAAAACTTACGTATATACAGCCAAAACATAGCACATACACCGGTCTAGTAGAGCAGCCCTTCGGGCACTGCCAGCCTGTCAAATAGGCCAGTCCGACCCGGTTTCCCACGATTATTCATTAAAAGTCCATAACACTTTATGAACGTCTTAATCCCAAATATCTTTGATCTGTATTCCTCTAAATGATTCAAAGTATGAAAAGAAAATATATTTTTGGACCGATTCAAGAAGGATTTTGTGTGGAGCACTAATACGTGAAGAAATTAAAGACTAACTTTGGACTGATTTAAAAAGGGTGTTTTTGTGGGTAACATTTATTTTTGTATGAATCTCTTGCGTCCCTCTTCACAGAAAAAACTTACATTGCGTAGCGACAGTACCTTTGGGGGAAAGGGCGCAGGGATTAGTGAGCACTGGCAGTACCAGGCCTATTTTGTCCTCCCCCTCACCTCAATTAAAATAATAAAATGGTGCTATTGAATACTAAAATGTTAAATTGGAAATGTACAATAAAATGTCTCAGACTTCATGGAGTGCTACTCTTCAATTCACCGCTAGATGGCACAAAACGTCCAGGTTTTATTGGTGAA
Organism: Triturus cristatus; assembly: GCF_964204655.1. NCBI lineage: Eukaryota > Metazoa > Chordata > Amphibia > Caudata > Salamandridae > Triturus > Triturus cristatus. Next base: position 410,475,337 of record NC_140582.1, read on the forward strand.
CAGAAAATCGCTGTTAAAATAGGCTTCTGTTTCTTTCGTTCAGCAGCTGGTTTTCCAGGTTTATGCTTCAGTACAGTAATCAGTCTTTCTTAACTTACAAGTTCGCCATTTGGTCTATAACTCCCGTCGCCGTTGAACAAAATTGAATGCTCACCTATTATGTAAATGTATGCTGTTTCTAGAAGGTAATTTAAACAATATATGTGCATATGTTTTCTATGGGGCTATCACTAGTACTGTCGGCAGCTGGCTACATTCACATTACAAGGATCTATTGTTAAAAAGAAGTCTAATGTAAACATATAAGAACATAAGCCACCGACGCCCACTGAGGAATCATTGTACAAACTGTATGTCACACCCACTGTAAGATCTCCTGATGCTCCAAATGGATTTCTACGCCATGGGGCATATTATCAAGACAGGCGATAAAATTATCGCCGCTTTAGCGGCAGAAAACTGTCGCTATAACGGCGATAATGGGCTTGATAATATGCTCTATGGAATTCCAATTGAAGCCCATGTTAGATGTGAAGTACGTCTAACATGGGCTTCAATTGGAATTCTATAGAGCATATTATCAAGCCCATTATCGCCGTTATAGCGGCAGTTTTCTGCCACTAAAGCGGCGATAATTTTATCGCCTGGCTTGATAATATGCCCCTAAATTCTTTTACACTACGCAAATTCAAGTATCTTAAACGTTTAGGGGCAGATTTACAAGCCCCTTGCACCACTTTTGCGTCACTTTTAACATGGGAAAAGTGACGCAAAAGTGGGGTAGGGGGCTTGTAAATCTGCCCCTTAGTATTTACTGATATTTTTGTGTGTCGGAAACGAAAGATTCCATCCATTCCTGCGACAGTGCTACAGTTTTTGATTAGTGATACTTCAAGATCAAGAAACTCAAGTTCTGACAAGCAGCAGAGAATAATTTTAATTAATTTTATGAAGCAAAATTAACCAACAGGCTATTAGGACAATTCGCAAGCTATTTGCAAAATTTTGCAAACGTTAGTTTAGATTTAACATTAAATAGCCTTTGTGTAAAGCCACTGTTTCTATCAAAAATGAGGTTTTATGTGCGTAAAAATGTTTTCTGATGTAAAGATTTGCGTACACAATGGCGGCTGGTGACATTTTAAAGTGGAGAGGCCTAAAGGTTTGAGATGATTCCCAATGGCGAGCGAGTGAACCCGACTGTAATAAGTGGCGTCGCGGGGGGATTCTTCCCCTGGGAAAACTTTGTATGGGTGAAACACAGGCAACCCCCAAATTAACCTATGCTGAACCCTCTGGTAGCTTGGCATAAAGCAAACGAGCTTAACTTAGAGGCAATGTGTAGAGTATTTATGCAGAACGCAAACAGTAATAAAGTGAAAATGACACAAGAAGAATCCAACACCAATCTAGAAAACTGGAGTCAAATAATTCACATAAATTTACTCTAAATCAACAAAAATCCAAACAGAAGAACCGGAGATATGCAATTTTAAAGATTTAGGTAGATAGTGCTTAAAAACACAAAGCATTAACTTTGGTTATCTAGTCACATCAACTGTGGCTATCTAGTCGCACTGGGCCAGGACAAAGTCAATTCAGGCCAACCGTGAGGGAGCACGGGCTGACTGCAGAGATCAAGTTAGGCCTGCTGAACAAAGTACCTTATATCTTGGTTGTGGAGCATTGCAAGATCCCATGTCTAGGATGCACCACACAGTGTCAGTTCGGTTGAGCTGCGGGCTGTGAAGCTAAGTCCTGTGTCAAGAATGTGTCGTGCAGCAGAGGTTCTGAAGAGCTGCGCAGTCCTGTATCCGGGATGCTGCGTGCAGTGGTGGTTCCGATGCAGAGCTGCAAGGAGATTCATCGTGCTGCGTTGGTTGTGCTAGGACAACAGATAGCGTGGCAGCCTACCATCGGGCCCACTTCTAAGGGTCTAGGGCTGCAGTTGCACTACTTGGGGGGCAAGACTCAAACCATGCACCTGGACTCTACCTGCTCTAAGGTGGTTGGAGCCTTTTCTGTTGAGGATCTGATCAGGAGTCCAGCCAACTAGCCCTTGGATTTACTTTGCTGCCCTGTTGCCTTAGTGAGAAGGATCACCAGAGTAGCTGTCCTTCTTGCCGCAGAACAGTACAGCAGTTTTTCTGATTCATCCACAGGTGCAGAGGTGTACTGAAGATTTGGGTCTGAGACTCCACTATTTATCCTTGGTGGCAGCTTTTAAGCAGGAGAAGTTTCTAGAGGGTTCAACCCCCAGAGGTGTTTGTAATTTCCTACCTCCCTGCTGTAGCCCAGGTCTGTCTGGGGGCACAAAAGACTAGTGTGAAACTCTTTGAGTGTGCTGAGGCAGAGCCAGCTTCTCCCTCCTATCAAGTTAAAGACCCATCCTGCCAACACGATCCACCCTTTGTCTCACTTTCTAGGTGCAGCTGACAGTAGGTCTTTGTGTATTGTACACTGTCATATGACCCCAGATACGGGTTGCGGGCACGTACCAAATGGTTGGGAAAAGAAAATGCAAACCTTCTAAAAGTTGCACTGTCAGAATTGTGACTTAAAATCTAACTTTAACCATCAAAGAGAGTTTTACATTACAGTTCTTTAGAGACTAAGCATGCCATTCCTACCTGCTCCCAATTGAATGTTATCACTTATTAAAGCAAAAAGGTACCCCCATGTTATCCTATGGGAGAGGAGTGCCCTGCAGTAGTAAAAAACAAAGATAAGATTGTGTTCTACTACCAAGACATGTAAAAATTAAAAGTAAACGTTCAACTTTTGAAATACACTGAATTCCGTCCCATGTGCTGTCTGGGGTTACACTTGTGGTGACTTATATGTATTGAAATGAAAGGTTTAGTCCTGGCAGAAGGCTTATTTTGCCAAATTAAAATGACAGTTAAAACTGCCCCTACAGACTGCATTTGCAGGCCTGAGACATGTTTAGAGGGCTATTTAAGCGGGGTGGCACCAGATGTGCTGCTGGCCCTCTAGTAGCATTTAATTTACAGACCCTGGGTACGTATACTACCGCTTTCGTAGGGGCTAGCAAGTAAATTAAATGTACCAATTGGGTGAGAGCCAATTTCACTGTGTTTAAAGGCGAGAGCACAAACACTCTAGCACTGGTTAGCAGTGGTAAAGTGTGCATAGTCCTAAACCCAACAAAAACAAATTCAGCAAAAACAGGAGGAGTAAAGCAAAATTTTGGGGCAAGACCAGCCTAAGGCTGACAGATCTTACAATGTATGTAATCTTTCCTTGCTTATTCCTTTCACCCCCTTTAATATTCCCATTCTGCCCTTCCAAGTAGATTTTATGCCTAACATTATGTCTGACAAACTATCTGGAGCAGATGGTCTTGAAAAGGAAAATACTACATAGATATTATAAGCTCAGTTAACAGATTGAGGAGTTGCTAAACCTCATATTAGCCACATTAGAGTTTGATAGTTTTAGATAGCAAGCCTATCCCCAAGGTTACACCAGTATTACTGGCCCTGGTGAAAGCCTACAGTTGTAGCCATATTATGAAATGCAGTATCAATATAGATGATGAAATGACTCAACATGCTACAGCAGAAAGTGCCACTTGACACAAAGGAAATCACATCGGCATCAATTATCACACAAATATCAGAATTAACTTGAAAATAAATAATTTAGACCACAAACAACAGTTATGCCTTTTCAGAAAACATGTCTACTTCGTTCCCAAACACCATATTTTCATTTTGAGTAAATGCACTCACTCTCCCACAAGCAAAAATGCACAATATTTTTATATTTTTTACAACAAATACTTGCTTTTTAGTAAATACACATTGTTGGACTTGGCCCTTCTGGCAGGTTCACCCCTGAACTTTTTTTGCTTTTTATTGGTGACTTGGTGTGGTAATTGTTTGGTCTCTGCGCACTTTCCCTGTGTCCCAGGGTAAAGTGCGTGCGTGCTCTGAGTGCATGTGGTGAGATAGGCCTGCCCTCCCATAGGAATGCATGGGGAATGTATGTGTCCCTAGTAGTTCCTGATGCGTGGGGTGTGCAGGCCCGAGTTTGGTATGTGCGGACTCGTGGGAGTGAATGCTGCGCGATGATATGTGCGGCGTGTATGTACCTAGTGTGGAAGTGCCACTTCTAGAAGTGGGCACTTCTGTGTGCAGTGTGTCTGTCGCGTGATTGGCTGGTCATGTCATGTGACGGGCTAGGGATTCCCCAGTGTTAGGATGAGTCACCCAGTGGTGAATGGGGAGATCAGCAGCTAGATGGGTGGGAGGAGTCCACCTGGGTCCTGAATAGGACAGGGTTTTCCACACACAATGCTGGCCCCGCCCCCTGTGGTGCGACTGACGACCCTAGCCCTTCCAGTGAATAGAGTGAGGGGCTGAGCACATCAAGGGTGCTCCCCAACCAGCTGCGACTGGTTTTCCCCCTCACCCTGAACCAAGAACAAAGACTTTTGCTGTATAAAAATGGGGCTGTGTCCCCACAGAAACTGTTCTCTGCCAGGATCTTACCTGAGGGGGGCTGCTGCTGCTGCTGGACCAGAGGACCGCCACTTGGACTACCTCCCTGCCTGGAGGCCCAGTGAGCTGGCTCTGGGTCCAGCCTTGCCCCCCACCCCTGCCCTGCTGCATGCAGGGAAGAACTCTGCTGGACTTTGTGGTGCTTTTCAGGCTAAAGCGCTGGGAGTGCTCTTCCTGTGTCCCTAAGCGCTTGGAAGCGCTTTCATTTTCCTTTAGCGCTCAGGAGCGCTTTATTTCTAACAGCCGGTGCCCACCCGGCGTTTGCCCCGTCTATACAGATCCTGAAATCCCCTGGCAGGTGCCCACCCTGCCAGGGACCTTGCTGTGCTCGTTGGCGGGTGCCCACCCCGCTTATTTGTTTATTTTACGGCGGGTGCCCACCCCGCCGTACATCCACTGTAACGAGGGAGCCTACCCCTCTTGTGACGGGAAAAATCACCGCTGCAGCCCGGTTCGGGACTCACAGGAAGTCAGGCAAATCTCAGAGGGACGTAGGCGGGGCCTCGCCTCAAACAGGAAGCGGACGGGAGCCTACCCCGCCTCCGCCTGCAAAGGAGAGTCCCGCGTCGCCGGAGGAAGCCAGCGGATCCGGGGATCGGTGCTGGCGAAGGATTCCCGAGTCCCTGAGCGGGACTCCACGAAGCGCTGCCGTCGGCCGGGACCTGCGCGTTCACCCGGTGAGTGTCCGCTACTGGGGGTGTGACGGGGCCCTGGGTTCGGTCCTCCCCGGCAGCGCCCAGCGCTGGTCCTGTTGCTCGGCCCCTCCCACAACGGGGGCATTATTTCTGGGGTCACTAGAGCCCCGAGGCTCCACCGACTGTGGCAGCGATTGTCTTTGAGCGCGAGGCGCTCCAACGTGGGGATTGTGTTTTGTCGAGCCCACGAAGCTCCATCGCTGGGGGCATGATTATCTTGTAGAGTCCAGAGGGACTCCCCCGCCGGCCAGCATTATTTGTTTAGAGTCCAGAGGGACTCCCACGGGCCTGGTGTGCCTAAGAGCTCCGTGTAGCTCCAACGTTGGGGGCATTCTTCCGATAGAGCCTGTGAGGCTCCAACACGTGGGCCCATTGCTTGTAGAGCCTGCGAGGCTCTGGGGGCATTTCTTTTGTGACTGAGTGGCCCCAGATGGCAGCGGGCCACTCCCACCTTGCCCCACAGTGACGTTCAGAGCCACGAAGGCTCTAGGGGGCATTTTGTACAGCTAGAGCCCAGGAGAGGCTCCACGTGAGTACTACATATTTGTTTAGGAAGGCACAGTGGTGCCCCAGCATTTCTCCAGTTGCCCAGCACTTAGTGGGCAACTGCCACGTTTAGGTGGTGCTTTGTGCGCGCTGGTTTGCGCAGCCTGCGCCGGCGCGCCCTGACTTGCTGGACACAGGGCGTCCTTACCCCTCCACGGCCAGTTGGCCTAGGGACTGCCACAGTGGTGGCTGATGTGAGTTTTTGCGCCATTGTTCCTTTCCTGCACCTCTGAATGTGTTTATGCGTCATGTGCTTTGCTTTACACCTCTGAATGTTATGCATCATGTGTTTATGTGCTTAGACCCCTACAGGTATAGTAATACTTAGGTGGTTGTTTTCTCCCTAGTACAGGTGGTGCTAGTGAGGTCCTGATTCCCTGCGCAATATTTTCCTAAGGTGGTTAGGGTTGCGTAGGTGGTACTTACCTGATACCAGTAGTGACTGGTTGTGTGCTAGGTGTAATTTTGTGCAACAGTAATTTTATTTCCTATGTTCCAAGTGCTATGTTCTAAGAGTGCTAATTCCGGACAACGGTCCATGTGGCCCTGTCCCCTGTACATATAATCCCTTGTAAATTCTGCCCGTGCCTGTTGGCACATTGTAGAGTGTGTGTTTTTATCTAATGTGTTGTGTATAATACAAAGGCTATTTTTATAGAATACCTTGTGTGGAGTTTCCTTTGTGGTGGGCCTTGGGTGTTGTTGCTGGGTACGCGCGCAAACGCTTTACACATCGCCTCAGAGATAAGCCTGACTGCTCGTGCCAAGCTACCAAGGGGGTGAGCAGGGGTTATCTTTGGCGTGTAACTTCCTTGCCCTGACTAGAGTGGTGGTTTCTGCCTGACTTTGGCGCAAGCCTTAGCCAACCAGAAATCCCATTTCTAACATTGGTGTTCAGCGGTGGGATTTGGACTTGCGTTTGTGCTGTACCGCAGCGGCAACTGGCCGCACTACAAAACTCTGCATTTAGATAAATCACATGGTATAGGGATTATTGTTTTAAAATTGTTTTTAATTGTCATTTCTTTGGAAATGTGGTTTTGTGCACTGTGAGTTAGGTGTCCCTAGCTCGGGAGGGTAGATCATCCCCCTAAGTGCATTGTGTTTTCTGGATTCACCAGAGGGTGGGATCCAGTGGTGGCAGCGTAATAGTGTCCAGTACATTTGTCCCCCGCCCTGCGCCCAGAGTTGGTACCTGTGTCACGTGGTGGTCAGGTTGAGGAATCAGGGGTGGTAGAAACTGCCTTACCAGTCCGAGGGGAGGGTTGTGTGTGGATAAAGGGTGTGTGGCACTAGGCAAGTGAGTGTGAGTTCTCTGGGTTAGAGAGCTTGCTGAATGTTTTTGTGAATTGTGTGCTCCTGTGTGAAACTCAGACCCCTAGGTTCCCTGTATAATTTTTACCATAACGTCCGCCAGAATGGAGCCTGCTTGTGATCCCTATGAGCTAGCTTGGCGCCAGAGGCAGGAGTTAGAAAGGTACTGTACAGAGGGAGAGTCCGACACTCTGTACGAACTTCAGGACCACCTGGTCCTATGGCAAAAGGGTCCATGGGATCTTGAGCGCAGTACGGAAAGGGCCCAGGCCTCACACCTGGAGGGTGGTGGGTCTGTGGGGAGCCCTGAAGAGTCAGAAGAGGAGGTAGAGGATGACAATACCTGGACGCCAGTAGAGAGTGAAGACCCCATAGGTAGGGAGTCCCTTGCTGGGTCCAGCGTAGGAGGCAGCGCCTCATCCCTTTCCCTGTCCCCAGAGGAGTGGGAAGATAGGAGGAAAGAAAGGGAGCACCAGCTGACGTTAGAAAAGCTCAGGTTGCAGCATGCCCAGGCTATGGCGCAGCTGGAGGTCAAAAGACAGATGGCGGAGGCTGAGAGGGCCTTTGCCAGAGAGAAACTAGCTCTGGAGGGTAGGTTATCCCCTGAGCGCAGTTGAGGTTTTCTGGACTCCCCAGGGAGGGTTGAGTCCAGTGGTAGCAGCCAGATAGATTCCAGTGTAGGAAATCCCAGTCTGGTACCTGTTCCCCAGGAGGAGGAGTTAAGGTTGAAATTCAGGGGCAGTAGGAAGCTGTCTCACCAGACTTGGGACACGTTTGTGGGTAAATGTGAGGATGCACTGGATGATTGGTTAAGTGTAAACACGAAACGGGATTTTGATGGACTGTATGCTCTGGTTATCAAAGAACAGCTATGCAGTAGTTTTTATCCCGGGTTGCGCCAACACCTGTTGGGATGTGATGCCTTGGATCCTTGGACCCTGGCAAGAAAAGCAGACCGTTGGGAAGGGGTCCCAAGTTCTGATGAGGAATGGGAGAGTGATTCCAACAGTAGTGGTTCAGAGATCCTCCAGCCCAGTGTGGTGGAGGAGGCTCAGTGTAGCCCAGCTAGGTCCCAGGATAGCGAGGAGGGTGTAGGGGCTCACTGCCTGGCTCAGTGGAGCAGGAGTGAGGGGGTGACCGAGGGTCCCCAGACGCCCGAAACCCTGCCTCAGGACTTGGATGGTTTCATGAGGGAACACCAAGTTGGGGACCTAGGCTGTCCTGTTAGTCCACTTGAGGAAGATCTCTTAGTGAGTGGAGGACCTGGAGCGCCTGTAAACAGGGCTCCTGTGGTTCTAGTGTCTGGCAGTACCGCTCCGGTAGGGAGGGTACAGGAGTCCAGTGTGAGGAGTGATTGGGGGATGAGTTCCCCAGTGGAAGAGCCTGTGGGTCAGGGACTACCCAGTTGGGCTAGGATCCCGTGTAGTGGCCAGGGTGGCACCACTTCTGTTCTGGGGGATCTCCGCACACTGTCAGGTGGACAGGGGACGGGAGATCAGCGCCAGACAGACAGTCGCTCGACATATGTGTCCTTTGATAGCCTCAGGGGGATGGAGTGGAAATCCCCAGAAGTCCTGGAGTGCCAGGCAATTATTCCACCAAAGGTTCTAGGCCGGAGGTTGGGAGGCCAGGTTCAGGATCAGCCTGACCTGAAGGGTGGGACGTCTGTAATCAGCGTCCCGACCAGTTCTTCTTCCAGAGGTACCGCCCCAGTTGGTAGGGAGCAGGGTTCTGGAAGGGGGTGCAGAGGGTGGGAGAGCCCACCTCTGCCCCCGGTACAACCTGAGGGGTTAAACCCTGGGTTGGAATGGCGTTCTAGGTGTACCCCTCGCCAGAGGAGGAGGAACCCTAGGAGAAGAGGTAGGGGGAGGAGAGCCTTCCCTGAGACTCCTGGTCCGCCTGAGGGTGTAGACCCTAGGCTGGAGAACCAGTGGCAGTCTAGTCCTGTCTTTCAGAGAGGAAGAGTGGAGAATGGCCGCTATGTGCCAGGGGTTACTACCCCCCACTCTGTGGTTAGGCAAAGACCAGTGGCACCTGGGTGGCCTAGGGCCTGGTCTTGGCCGCGGACAGCTTGGGAGTACCAGTGGGGTAGCCCAGTTGGTCCAGACAGTGGTGTTAAAAAGAATTCCATGGGTTCACCGTGGCGTAGAACCGGAGGGTGTCCATGCAGTTGCGGGCCCGCGTCCGTGTTCTATCGCCCCAAGCAGGGAAGTCCATCACGGTGGTGATTGGTCTGCCCTGCGTTTTGGCTGGAAGGGGGTTGTGTTGGACTTGGCCCTTCTGGCAGGTTCACCCCTGAACTTTTTTTGCTTTTTATTGGTGACTTGGTGTGGTAATTGTTTGGTCTCTGCGCACTTTCCCTGTGTCCCAGGGTAAAGTGCGTGCGTGCTCTGAGTGCATGTGGTGAGATAGGCCTGCCCTCCCATAGGAATGCATGGGGAATGTATGTGTCCCTAGTAGTTCCTGATGCGTGGGGTGTGCAGGCCCGAGTTTGGTATGTGCGGACTCGTGGGAGTGAATGCTGCGCGATGATATGTGCGGCGTGTATGTACCTAGTGTGGAAGTGCCACTTCTAGAAGTGGGCAATTCTGTGTGCAGTGTGTCTGTCGCGTGATTGGCTGGTCATGTCATGTGACGGGCTAGGGATTCCCCAGTGTCAGGATGAGTCACCCAGTGGTGAATGGGGAGATCAGCAGCTAGATGGGTGGGAGGAGTCCACCTGGGTCCTGAATAGGACAGGGTTTTCCACACACAATGCTGGCCCCGCCCCCTGTGGTGCGACTGACGACCCTAGCCCTTCCAGTGAATAGAGTGAGGGGCTGAGCACATCAAGGGTGCTCCCCAACCAGCTGCGACTGGTTTTCCCCCTCACCCTGAACCAAGAACAAAGACTTTTGCTGTATAAAAATGGGGCTGTGTCCCCACAGAAACTGTTCTCTGCCAGGATCTTACCTGAGGGGGGCTGCTGCTGCTGCTGGACCAGAGGACCGCCACTTGGACTACCTCCCTGCCTGGAGGCCCAGTGAGCTGGCTCTGGGTCCAGCCTTGCCCCCCACCCCTGCCCTGCTGCATGCAGGGAAGAACTCTGCTGGACTTTGTGGTGCTTTTCAGGCTAAAGCGCTGGGAGTGCTCTTCCTGTGTCCCTAAGCGCTTGGAAGCGCTTTCATTTTCCTTTAGCGCTCAGGAGCGCTTTATTTCTAACAGCCGGTGCCCACCCGGCGTTTGCCCCGTCTATACAGATCCTGAAATCCCCTGGCAGGTGCCCACCCTGCCAGGGACCTTGCTGTGCTCGTTGGCGGGTGCCCACCCCGCTTATTTGTTTATTTTACGGCGGGTGCCCACCCCGCCGTACATCCACTGTAACGAGGGAGCCTACCCCTCTTGTGACGGGAAAAATCACCGCTGCAGCCCGGTTCGGGACTCACAGGAAGTCAGGCAAATCTCAGAGGGACGTAGGCGGGGCCTCGCCTCAAACAGGAAGCGGACGGGAGCCTACCCCGCCTCTGCCTGCAAAGGAGAGTCCCGCGTCGCCGGAGGAAGCCAGCGGATCCGGGGATCGGTGCTGGCGAAGGATTCCCGAGTCCCTGAGCGGGACTCCACGAAGCGCTGCCGTCGGCCGGGACCTGCGCGTTCACCCGGTGAGTGTCTGCTACTGGGGGTGTGACGGGGCCCTGGGTTCGGTCCTCCCCGGCAGCGCCCAGCGCTGGTCCTGTTGCTCGGCCCCTCCCACAACGGGGGCATTATTTCTGGGGTCACTAGAGCCCCGAGGCTCCACCGACTGTGGCAGCGATTGTCTTTGAGCGCGAGGCGCTCCAACGTGGGGATTGTGTTTTGTCGAGCCCACGAAGCTCCATCGCTGGGGGCATGATTATCTTGTAGAGTCCAGAGGGACTCCCCCGCCGGCCAGCATTATTTGTTTAGAGTCCAGAGGGACTCCCACGGGCCTGGTGTGCCTAAGAGCTCCGTGTAGCTCCAACGTTGGGGGCATTCTTCCGATAGAGCCTGTGAGGCTCCAACACGTGGGCCCATTGCTTGTAGAGCCTGCGAGGCTCTGGGGGCATTTCTTTTGTGACTGAGTGGCCCCAGATGGCAGCGGGCCACTCCCACCTTGCCCCACAGTGACGTTCAGAGCCACGAAGGCTCTAGGGGGCATTTTGTACAGCTAGAGCCCAGGAGAGGCTCCACGTGAGTACTACATATTTGTTTAGGAAGGCACAGTGGTGCCCCAGCATTTCTCCAGTTGCCCAGCACTTAGTGGGCAACTGCCACGTTTAGGTGGTGCTTTGTGCGCGCTGGTTTGCGCAGCCTGCGCCGGCGCGCCCTGACTTGCTGGACACAGGGCGTCCTTACCCCTCCACGGCCAGTTGGCCTAGGGACTGCCACAGTGGTGGCTGATGTGAGTTTTTGCGCCATTGTTCCTTTCCTGCACCTCTGAATGTGTTTATGCGTCATGTGCTTTGCTTTACACCTCTGAATGTTATGCATCATGTGTTTATGTGCTTAGACCCCTACAGGTATAGTAATACTTAGGTGGTTGTTTTCTCCCTAGTACAGGTGGTGCTAGTGAGGTCCTGATTCCCTGCGCAATATTTTCCTAAGCTGGTTAGGGTTGCGTAGGTGGTACTTACCTGATACCAGTAGTGACTGGTTGTGTGCTAGGTGTAATTTTGTGCAACAGTAATTTTATTTCCTATGTTCCAAGTGCTATGTTCTAAGAGTGCTAATTCCGGACAACGGTCCATGTGGCCCTGTCCCCTGTACATATAATCCCTTGTAAATTCTGCCCGTGCCTGTTGGCACATTGTAGAGTGTGTGTTTTTATCTAATGTGTTGTGTATAATACAAAGGCTATTTTTATAGAATACCTTGTGTGGAGTTTCCTTTGTGGTGGGCCTTGGGTGTTGTTGCTGGGTACGCGCGCAAACGCTTTACACATCGCCTCAGAGATAAGCCTGACTGCTCGTGCCAAGCTACCAAGGGGGTGAGCAGGGGTTATCTTTGGCGTGTAACTTCCTTGCCCTGACTAGAGTGGTGGTTTCTGCCTGACTTTGGCGCAAGCCTTAGCCAACCAGAAATCCCATTTCTAACATTGGTGTTCAGCGGTGGGATTTGGACTTGCGTTTGCGCTGTACCGCAGCGGCAACTGGCCGCACTACAAAACTCTGCATTTAGATAAATCACATGGTATAGGGATTATTGTTTTAAAATTGTTTTTAATTGTCATTTCTTTGGAAATGTGGTTTTGTGCACTGTGAGTTAGGTGTCCCTAGCTCGGGAGGGTAGATCATCCCCCTAAGTGCATTGTGTTTTCTGGATTCACCAGAGGGTGGGATCCAGTGGTGGCAGCGTAATAGTGTCCAGTACATTTGTCCCCCGCCCTGCGCCCAGAGTTGGTACCTGTGTCACGTGGTGGTCAGGTTGAGGAATCAGGGGTGGTAGAAACTGCCTTACCAGTCCGAGGGGAGGGTTGTGTGTGGATGAAGGGTGTGTGGCACTAGGCAAGTGAGTGTGAGTTCTCTGGGTTAGAGAGCTTGCTGAATGTTTTTGTGAATTGTGTGCTCCTGTGTGAAACTCAGACCCCTAGGTTCCCTGTATAATTTTTACCATAACGTCCGCCAGAATGGAGCCTGCTTGTGATCCCTATGAGCTAGCTTGGCGCCAGAGGCAGGAGTTAGAAAGGTACTGTACAGAGGGAGAGTCCGACACTCTGTACGAACTTCAGGACCACCTGGTCCTATGGCAAAAGGGTCCATGGGATCTTGAGCGCAGTACGGAAAGGGCCCAGGCCTCACACCTGGAGGGTGGTGGGTCTGTGGGGAGCCCTGAAGAGTCAGAAGAGGAGGTAGAGGATGACAATACCTGGACGCCAGTAGAGAGTGAAGACCCCATAGGTAGGGAGTCCCTTGCTGGGTCCAGCGTAGGAGGCAGCGCCTCATCCCTTTCCCTGTCCCCAGAGGAGTGGGAAGATAGGAGGAAAGAAAGGGAGCACCAGCTGACGTTAGAAAAGCTCAGGTTGCAGCATGCCCAGGCTATGGCGCAGCTGGAGGTCAAAAGACAGATGGCGGAGGCTGAGAGGGCCTTTGCCAGAGAGAAACTAGCTCTGGAGGGTAGGTTATCCCCTGAGCGCAGTTGAGGTTTTCTGGACTCCCCAGGGAGGGTTGAGTCCAGTGGTAGCAGCCAGATAGATTCCAGTGTAGGAAATCCCAGTCTGGTACCTGTTCCCCAGGAGGAGGAGTTAAGGTTGAAATTCAGGGGCAGTAGGAAGCTGTCTCACCAGACTTGGGACACGTTTGTGGGTAAATGTGAGGATGCACTGGATGATTGGTTAAGTGTAAACACGAAACGGGATTTTGATGGACTGTATGCTCTGGTTATCAAAGAACAGCTATGCAGTAGTTTTTATCCCGGGTTGCGCCAACACCTGTTGGGATGTGATGCCTTGGATCCTTGGACCCTGGCAAGAAAAGCAGACCGTTGGGAAGGGGTCCCAAGTTCTGATGAGGAATGGGAGAGTGATTCCAACAGTAGTGGTTCAGAGATCCTCCAGCCCAGCGTGGTGGAGGAGGCACAGTGTAGTCCAGCTAGGTCCCAGGATAGCTAGGAGGGTGTAGGGGCTCACTGCCTGGCTCAGTGGAGCAGGAGTGAGGGGGTGACCGAGGGTCCCCAGACGCCCGAAACCCTGCCTCAGGACTTGGATGGTTTCATGAGGGAACACCAAGTTGGGGACCTAGGCTGTCCTGTTAGTCCACTTGAGGAAGATCTCTTAGTGAGTGGAGGACCTGGAGCGCCTGTAAACAGGGCTCCTGTGGTTCTAGTGTCTGGCAGTACCGCTCCGGTAGGGAGGGTACAGGAGTCCAGTGTGAGGAGTGATTGGGGGATGAGTTCCCCAGTGGAAGAGCCTGTGGGTCAGGGACTACCCAGTTGGGCTAGGATCCCGTGTAGTGGCCAGGGTGGCACCACTTCTGTTCTGGGGGATCTCCGCACACTGTCAGGTGGACAGGGGACGGGAGATCAGCGCCAGACAGACAGTCGCTCGACATATGTGTCCTTTGATAGCCTCAGGGGGATGGAGTGGAAATCCCCAGAAGTCCTGGAGTGCCAGGCAATTATTCCACCAAAGGTTCTAGGCCGGAGGTTGGGAGGCCAGGTTCAGGATCAGCCTGACCTGAAGGGTGGGACGTCTGTAATCAGCGTCCCGACCAGTTCTTCTTCCAGAGGTACCGCCCCAGTTGGTAGGGAGCAGGGTTCTGGAAGGGGGTGCAGAGGGTGGGAGAGCCCACCTCTGCCCCCGGTACAACCTGAGGGGTTAAACCCTGGGTTGGAATGGCGTTCTAGGTGTACCCCTCGCCAGAGGAGGAGGAACCCTAGGAGAAGAGGTAGGGGGAGGAGAGCCTTCCCTGAGACTCCTGGTCCGCCTGAGGGTGTAGACCCTAGGCTGGAGAACCAGTGGCAGTCTAGTCCTGTCTTTCAGAGAGGAAGAGTGGAGAATGGCCGCTATGTGCCAGGGGTTACTACCCCCCACTCTGTGGTTAGGCAAAGACCAGTGGCACCTGGGTGGCCTAGGGCCTGGTCTTGGCCGCGGACAGCTTGGGAGTACCAGTGGGGTAGCCCAGTTGGTCCAGACAGTGGTGTTAAAAAGAATTCCATGGGTTCACCGTGGCGTAGAACCGGAGGGTGTCCATGCAGTTGCGGGCCCGCGTCCGTGTTCTATCGCCCCAAGCAGGGAAGTCCATCACGGTGGTGATTGGTCTGCCCTGCGTTTTGGCTGGAAGGGGGTTGTGTTGGACTTGGCCCTTCTGGCAGGTTCACCCCTGAACTTTTTTTGCTTTTTATTGGTGACTTGGTGTGGTAATTGTTTGGTCTCTGCGCACTTTCCCTGTGTCCCAGGGTAAAGTGCGTGCGTGCTCTGAGTGCATGTGGTGAGATAGGCCTGCCCTCCCATAGGAATGCATGGGGAATGTATGTGTCCCTAGTAGTTCCTGATGCGTGGGGTGTGCAGGCCCGAGTTTGGTATGTGCGGACTCGTGGGAGTGAATGCTGCGCGATGATATGTGCGGCGTGTATGTACCTAGTGTGGAAGTGCCACTTCTAGAAGTGGGCACTTCTGTGTGCAGTGTGTCTGTCGCGTGATTGGCTGGTCATGTCATGTGACGGGCTAGGGATTCCCCAGTGTCAGGATGAGTCACCCAGTGGTGAATGGGGAGATCAGCAGCTAGATGGGTGGGAGGAGTCCACCTGGGTCCTGAATAGGACAGGGTTTTCCACACACAATGCTGGCCCCGCCCCCTGTGGTGCGACTGACGACCCTAGCCCTTCCAGTGAATAGAGTGAGGGGCTGAGCACATCAAGGGTGCTCCCCAACCAGCTGCGACTGGTTTTCCCCCTCACCCTGAACCAAGAACAAAGACTTTTGCTGTATAAAAATGGGGCTGTGTCCCCACAGAAACTGTTCTCTGCCAGGATCTTACCTGAGGGGGGCTGCTGCTGCTGCTGGACCAGAGGACCGCCACTTGGACTACCTCCCTGCCTGGAGGCCCAGTGAGCTGGCTCTGGGTCCAGCCTTGCCCCCCACCCCTGCCCTGCTGCATGCAGGGAAGAACTCTGCTGGACTTTGTGGTGCTTTTCAGGCTAAAGCGCTGGGAGTGCTCTTCCTGTGTCCCTAAGCGCTTGGAAGCGCTTTCATTTTCCTTTAGCGCTCAGGAGCGCTTTATTTCTAACAGCCGGTGCCCACCCGGCGTTTGCCCCGTCTATACAGATCCTGAAATCCCCTGGCAGGTGCCCACCCTGCCAGGGACCTTGCTGTGCTCGTTGGCGGGTGCCCACCCCGCTTATTTGTTTATTTTACGGCGGGTGCCCACCCCGCCGTACATCCACTGTAACGAGGGAGCCTACCCCTCTTGTGACGGGAAAAATCACCGCTGCAGCCCGGTTCGGGACTCACAGGAAGTCAGGCAAATCTCAGAGGGACGTAGGCGGGGCCTCGCCTCAAACAGGAAGCGGACGGGAGCCTACCCCGCCTCCGCCTGCAAAGGAGAGTCCCGCGTCGCCGGAGGAAGCCAGCGGATCCGGGGATCGGTGCTGGCGAAGGATTCCCGAGTCCCTGAGCGGGACTCCACGAAGCGCTGCCGTCGGCCGGGACCTGCGCGTTCACCCGGTGAGTGTCCGCTACTGGGGGTGTGACGGGGCCCTGGGTTCGGTCCTCCCCGGCAGCGCCCAGTGCTGGTCCTGTTGCTCGGCCCCTCCCACAACGGGGGCATTATTTCTGGGGTCACTAGAGCCCCGAGGCTCCACCGACTGTGGCAGCGATTGTCTTTGAGCGCGAGGCGCTCCAACGTGGGGATTGTGTTTTGTCGAGCCCACGAAGCTCCATCGCTGGGGGCATGATTATCTTGTAGAGTCCAGAGGGACTCCCCCGCCGGCCAGCATTATTTGTTTAGAGTCCAGAGGGACTCCCACGGGCCTGGTGTGCCTAAGAGCTCCGTGTAGCTCCAACGTTGGGGGCATTCTTCCGATAGAGCCTGTGAGGCTCCAACACGTGGGCCCATTGCTTGTAGAGCCTGCGAGGCTCTGGGGGCATTTCTTTTGTGACTGAGTGGCCCCAGATGGCAGCGGGCCACTCCCACCTTGCCCCACAGTGACGTTCAGAGCCACGAAGGCTCTAGGGGGCATTTTGTACAGCTAGAGCCCAGGAGAGGCTCCACGTGAGTACTACATATTTGTTTAGGAAGGCACAGTGGTGCCCCAGCATTTCTCCAGTTGCCCAGCACTTAGTGGGCAACTGCCACGTTTAGGTGGTGCTTTGTGCGCGCTGGTTTGCGCAGCCTGCGCCGGCGCGCCCTGACTTGCTGGACACAGGGCGTCCTTACCCCTCCACGGCCAGTTGGCCTAGGGACTGCCACAGTGGTGGCTGATGTGAGTTTTTGCGCCATTGTTCCTTTCCTGCACCTCTGAATGTGTTTATGCGTCATGTGCTTTGCTTTACACCTCTGAATGTTATGCATCATGTGTTTATGTGCTTAGACCCCTACAGGTATAGTAATACTTAGGTGGTTGTTTTCTCCCTAGTACAGGTGGTGCTAGTGAGGTCCTGATTCCCTGCGCAATATTTTCCTAAGGTGGTTAGGGTTGCGTAGGTGGTACTTACCTGATACCAGTAGTGACTGGTTGTGTGCTAGGTGTAATTTTGTGCAACAGTAATTTTATTTCCTATGTTCCAAGTGCTATGTTCTAAGAGTGCTAATTCCGGACAGCGGTCCATGTGGCCCTGTCCCCTGTACATATAATCCCTTGTAAATTCTGCCCGTGCCTGTTGGCACATTGTAGAGTGTGTGTTTTTATCTAATGTGTTGTGTATAATACAAAGGCTATTTTTATAGAATACCTTGTGTGGAGTTTCCTTTGTGGTGGGCCTTGGGTGTTGTTGCTGGGTACGCGCGCAAACGCTTTACACATCGCCTCAGAGATAAGCCTGACTGCTCGTGCCAAGCTACCAAGGGGGTGAGCAGGGGTTATCTTTGGCGTGTAACTTCCTTGCCCTGACTAGAGTGGTGGTTTCTGCCTGACTTTGGCGCAAGCCTTAGCCAACCAGAAATCCCATTTCTAACATACATATTTGACCTCCAATAGCGAGCTTATCATTTTCACTGTGTGCTAAAATGTTTTACTAGCCCACTGGCAAAATGTGTCTTACCCTCATACATCACAAGTATGTATTAAGGATTCCATTATATGATACAAGTAGCCACAAAATGCCGATGATATAAACCGTATTACATCATATGTCGCATGCCAGTTTGTCCATAAGAAACCATAGCACCAAAACGATCTTTAAATTGCCCGAAAAACAAACATGGATAACCACCTTATGCTATGGCCACCATTATGCACAACATGCCCACAAATTCCGAACACGAGGGACCTTTTTCTTAGGCTACTGAAATGCCTGGAGTGTCTGGTATATTACCAGTGGAGCCTCATTACATGAGGTGATGTTACCAACATGCCAAGAAAAGTCATATTGCTAAGGTATTAATGACAATTCCCAAATTATGACAGGGCCACATTATGTCACTGATGATATGCTATATGGAAAGCTGACAATATTCCAAGGATGTATATTTATGGTGAGACGGTCATAATGTACACACACACGCACATGCGTGCACGCACACACACAAAAAAAATACAGCTTCCTGGAAGCTGAGTGTTAATTGGCTGTGTGCTGTTACTCTGTGCTGTCAGCCAAACGCAGATGGATGAACGCAGTGCCTGTAACAACAGTGCCTCTACACATTCACACCTGAAGGGCCAGGGGTGATGGAGAAAACTATTCTACAACAGTACAGTGCATGACAGTAGCTGACAAACCTGCCAGTCAACCGGGCAGTCCTCTGTACACCGCCAAACCAGTCAACAGCTTTTTAGCATCTTGGAACCTGGATGGAAATAAAATAAATATTAACATACATTTCATCTATAGGAATGCTGTAACTTTGATTTTAGGTTGGGGGAGGGGATGAAACCATTCTCAAGCAGTAACCACACTCCTTGTCAGGGTGAGTCACAAAAAGTCATTCAATTATCCTGTGCTTAAGCCTCTGGTATCGTGGCACAAAATAAGTCAGGCTTAAGTTAGAGGCAACGTGTAAAGTATTTATTACTGTTTGTGTGCTTCATAACGTAAAAACATCACATAGAAAAAATGCCACACTAATCTATAAAAACAAAGATTTTAACAAATAAAATACCAGAACATAAAAAATTGAAACTGCATATCTTCAAAGTCTAAAGATTTAAGTAAATATAGCACCTCAAAGCATAGGACACTAACTGTCCTGGTCCAGCATGACCATATACCCTCAAAGTCACAAGTTCAGGCCACCTGCAACGGGGCACAGTCTGGACACCGAACCAAGTTATGCCTGCTAGGAGTTGTACCATATGTCCTTGGTGAGCAGTCTGTGTGGCATTGCTTTGTGAGGCTTCACGTCATCTGGCTTCGGTTCTGATGAGGTTGTGCAGTGAAGCTTTGTTGGCCTTTGCGCCACTTAGTGTGGGTTCTGATTAAGCTAGTAGCCGTGCAGCAAAGCTTTGTGAGGCTTTGCGCTGCTCAGCATTTGCTCTGATGAAACTCTCAGCCGTGCGACGACACTTTGTGAGGTTTAACATTGCTGGGCTTCTGGTCTGATGAAGCTTTCAACTGTGTGCCAAGGCTTTGTGGGGTTTTATGTCGCTCTGAAGGTTCCACAAAAGCAGGCACAGTTAGGAAAGGGGAAGTTTCGATACCTTCCCCAGTCCTGGATCCCTTGGCTGGCACAGGGACTCACTCCAGCAGAGGCCAGCAGGGCTTAGGCAGGTCTAGTTGCAGGTTGCAGCAGGTCAGTTGGGTAGTTGCAGGGAGACCTCTAGAGCTTGTTGTGTCCCGGAAGCTCAGAATCATAGGCCAGCCAGCTAGTTCTTGGAGTCACTCTTGTGGCCCTAGGTTCATGAGTAGATCCAGGCGTTCTTCCTCAGGTAGCAGGACAGGTACTTCCAGCAGCAGGGCAGTCCTTCTTCTAAATCTTCCAAAGGCCCAGAAGTGATCTGCTGTGTGGTTCAAGAGGTCCAATATTTATATCTGGTGGCAGCCTTTGAGTTTGTGCGACTCCCTGTAATACCTCCTCATCTGGTTATGAAAAGTTCCTCTCATCCCCTGTCAAGGCTCCAAGGAGTCTTGGGTGACAAAAGGCTGGTGTCAAGTTCCTTTGTGTCTGTGCTGGAGGCAGCCTTGAAATTGTTGGGGCTGAGTTGTTCCCTGCCTGGTAGGATGGCCCATCCTGCTAAAATCTAGTCCACCCTTGTTTCACTGACTGTGAATAATTGACCTTTGTGTATTCCTCCCAGTCATGTGAGCCAAAACACAGACAGCAGGCATCAAATGGCCAAGACAAGAAAATGCCAACTTTCTAAGAGTGGCATTTTCAGAATTGTGACTTTAATAGTAAAGTCGGATTTTAAAGTGTAATCATTTTCCTATCAGCTCCCAAACTTAAATTATCAATTATTACGTGTAATAAGGCAACCCAAAGTTAGAAATATAAAAAGAAAAGCTAACTTTGGACTGATCAAAGAAGAGCTTTTTGTGGAGAATTAATCATTGTATGAATCTCTTGGGTTCCTCAGCACAGAAAAGCCTTAAGCCCAGATTTATCAAGATATCAAAGAATACAGCACATAAAGTTGCTGTGCTGCAGTGCATGACAGGCATAAAAAAGAAAAGCACCATATCTACAGAGAGCAAGCACACTCCTCCTCTCTCCCTAGCCCTGGTGCTCAATTAGGCTGCCTACCGCCGTGCGCACAGCTTTGCCAGTGGCGGCTCCTCCGCTATGGTGGAGGAGCATTGCCCCACTGCTCTCTCGCAGTGCGAGACGCAAAAACATAAAATGGTAATAACTTTTAATTATTACTATTTTATGGTTTTTTTGCTGGTGGGCGGGTAGCTTCTCCGCTTACGGAGTAGGGCAGGGGAGGAGTGGTTTGCCCACTCCTGAGTATGCAATGGCTGTTTGGTTTGGGTGGCCCGAGAGGGCTGACCAGTCATGCACACTTTCCATTTCTTCATGCAGGGTGCATTGCAGCCTGCATCGGGAACACCGTGTCACAGTGCTCAGACCAATCACGCAGTGTTGTGGTTGGATTAGAGGTGGGAGCCTGATTGCCTGCTTCCTGTTCCATCCTGGAGTCGGACACAGGCGAGCAGGAGAGAAGAAGCGGGACACGGCGGCGGCAGGGTAAGTGTTATTTTATATTTATTTTTGTATTGTTAATTTAGCCCACGTTCCCCCAGGCACCCGCACCCCCACCCGTGAGCTGTACTGGCTGCCCCTGACCTTTGCACCATAGTACAAGCATATGTTCATGAGTCCAGCCTATGTTTTTTTTACTGGAAATATACCCTTACAGCTTATACTATGCCCTGGTGAACTGCAGCACATATCCAAAATGGGAAAAAGGAGGCGCAATAAAAGCATTTCTCTTTTTAATACCTGCTTGAAAGTGACAAAACATTTTGGTGCCAAACACTGTCTACTATAATTGGTAGATAGGGTTTGGCAACAAAAACTATTAGTGTTTGCATGGGATTGCCCATGTACCACCCATGTAATGCACTTTTGACGCAGAGTAATGCAAAGCAGAGCTTTACCCTACTTTGATTTACTTTCATGCAACTTTCCAGCACAAAACAAGTTTTGCACTGGAAAGTACATTTAAAAATACATTTTGTGCTGGTTTGCATCGCTTTTGTGATGCAACCCAGCACAAAATGGTGCATACATACAAGCCCCTAGCACCACCGTAGCATCACTTTTTTTATGCTCCAGTGGCGCTATGCCCTCATCATGTTGTGGCTTAACACCACTTCGTAAATATGCTAACCTTTCACACAGGTATCTGCGTGAAAGGGGCATGCAGTGAGTTGCTGTGGGCATTCCACCACAACACCCATTGCTTTTGATGCTGCCCCAGATTTACAAGGAGGTGTAAATCTGAGGCAGCGTCAACAACTAATGGCATGAAAGAGCAGCTATTAGAATGGGGCATTGAGGTTAAATACTTTTATTTCTCCTCATTT
Organism: Triturus cristatus; assembly: GCF_964204655.1. Taxonomy (NCBI): domain Eukaryota; kingdom Metazoa; phylum Chordata; class Amphibia; order Caudata; family Salamandridae; genus Triturus; species Triturus cristatus. Next base: position 410,497,032 of record NC_140582.1, read on the forward strand.
TTGCTTTGTCTATGTCGGCTGCATTCTGCAGCACACATAGAAGTAGCAATCGCCATTATAGATTGCATGGTGCAAGGGTGTCTGTGTTGGCGCTAGGCAGCTAATTTTAGTACCAGTGCTAGGGAAAACACAGATATGCGCAGCACCACGCTCAAAAGTTTCTTTGTACATATACCCCAATGTTTGTAATTCTGGGCCTCAGATTGTGTAGTGACAGCACCTTTCGGGAAAAGAACGCAGTGATTAATGAGCACCACCAGTGCCGGACCTGTTTTGTCATTTTTGCCTCTCAATAATAATTAGTTAAATTACATAACACAATTTTCATATTTAGTATTAAATATGTACAATGAATGTACCAAACTACATAAGGTGCTACACTTCATTGTACCGCTAGATGGCACAAAAAGCCCAGCTGTTATTGTGGAACAGTCTGTTAATAGAAAATCTTTTTATAGGTCAGCAGCTGGTTTTCCAGGCTTATACTTTGGTACAATAATCTGCCTATCTTAATTTACAAGCTCTCCATTTGGTCTATAACTCTCGTTGTTGAATAAAATAGAATGCTCAAAGATTATGTGAATATATCCTATTTCTAGACTGTAATTTATTCAAAATATGTGTTTATGTTTTCAATGGTGCTATCACTAGTACTGGCGGGAAGTACATTGCAAGACTCTATTGTTAAGAAGAAGTTCAATCCAAACATATTAGAAAGTAAGCCACCAATGCCCACTAAGGTTATATTGCACAAACCGTACGCCCTATCCCCTGTAACATTTCTTGATCCCAGAAATGGATTTCTACACTAACATTGGAGTTAGACACCTGAAAGACAAGTATGTTGTCTCCTACATTATCAATATACCTTCCTTATCGTTTTGACTGAATGTACCAGTTTCTGGCAGAAGAACATGTGTTTTGGGGGCTGGTATAGAATATTGCAGCTACTGAATGTGGCTGCATAGTTTAGTCATTTAAACATTATGCAAATTCACATCACAAATTCAATAATTATCGGAAGATGGCTACAGCAAATCACGCCAGTCTGTAGCCACAGGTGACGCTGGCCCCTCCCCTTCCAATGGAGTCGGCTGAAGCGGCTGATGTGCATACCTAGCTGCTAGGTACGAGGCCAGCCGCTGGATTTTTTGTGGGAGGAATTTTGTCCAGTGCTCCCGCGGGGTGTTACGCTGCAGCTCACGGCTGCGGTTCCACTTCTCCCGCATGCCTGAAAACACCCGCTGAGCCAGGCTGAGCAGCTGTAGTGCGGTAGTGCTATGAGTAGCGAGGGCGCCCGGCCGGCTGTTTGGGAAGCCGCTACCAGATCACTGGTGCACGCTCTACGTCGGGGGTGAGGCCGTGCTGCGGAGCACTACTGTTTGACATGCTGCCGGTCTATTTGGAAAAGAAAGGCCTGGATCCGGACGGATGCCTTATCTGGAACAAAGGTTTGCTGAACAGTGGGGAAGTAAAGTCTTCATTTTCTTTCTCCTCTTGGTTTTATTTCCCTCTCTTCCATTTGATCAACTGAAACCTCTTGTTGCCAAAAAGCTATTAGAGACTAATGAGTGGCTAATGAGTGCCTAATGATGCAAAGGATATAACTGCTATAAAGAGGCACATCTGCAGTTTGTATTATTTAAATTTTAATTTAAATAAGGGATAGACTGAAACACTTTAGCACAGTGCTGCTCTGATTGATGTTGGTGTGCTTTGAGGGCCTCCCTTGAGACAGTCAAGTTCCATGGAGTTTCCTGAGAATTCTTTACGGCGATATCCTTGCAATAGGCTGAAATAAAAGTGTGTTCTTGATGATTTGTTTTTTATTTAAGATGGGGAAGCATCTAAAAATTGCTAATGTATTAGCCCATGTTGATACATGAGGGGGACTTAAATCAAAGACTCGTTCAACCCAAGTGAAGACAGCTTCAGCAACTGTAAGAGCGGAACGCCTGCAGAGAGCTCGTCAAGGCTCGGCTGTAATATCAAGCCCACTTAGTTCAGAAGACGATCTGGTAGACCATTAGTGGTGATCGGACCCGGGAAATTTATGAAACTCTTACTCTTGAAAAGACAAATGAAGATCTTACAACTGAGGGATTAGTTCTGGCTCAATCTGACTTGGCTGCCGGGGGTGGGCTTCCGGGGGGGGCGCTATCATACAGGAAGATAGCCAAGCAGCAGGAAGCCCTTCAAATCCAGAAACATGCCCAAATCAAGAGTCCGCAAGGGAAGATTCTACTGGTGAATACCAAATCAAAACCAAAGAATATCCATTATTTCTGAAACCCAAAACACCTCAACCACCTATGCAGCCTCCATGTGCAAAACAAAAACCCACGGGGAAAACGCAAGCCACTGGTCGCTCAAACGTCTAATTTTGCTCCAGCGATTCTACCTCCTAGACCCCTGGACCACTCAAAGGGGGAATTGAGGGATGGCCAGCCTTCGGCCTTCTTGGGAGATACTATGACCACTGTAGTAAGCCAAGATTGGACACAACTAGCTCCAGAAGAGCACCCTGGAATCCTGCAGTCAGACCCCGGAGCCAGTTTTCAATGTGACATTAAATCCATGTTGAATCTCATCTTGGACGAGATTCGTGAGATGAAAGTGACACAAGCGAATGAGATTGCAGCCTTACATCTTCGCTTGTCAAAAATTGAAGAAGCAGTCGCCAGCTATCCGGTAAGATTACAGGAGGCTGAATCCAGAATATCGCATCTTGAGGATCAGATGACTGAGATGCAACATCAGGCAACTTAGGATACAAAACAAACTTTTTTGGGGGAAAGTAAGCTCGAAGAACTAGAAAATTATTCCCAACGTTCCAATTTGCGATTGGTCGGGGTTCCCGAAGGCTGTGAGGGGTCTCAAATGCTCCACTGGGTTGAGACATTTAATAAAGATAATGTGTTGCCTGGGTTTACCGGAGATCTCACCATCACGAGAGCACATAGGTTCTCAGCTCAGCTATTCCAGAATTCAAAGTTACCCAGAACAATCCTTGTTAACTTTGCAGCCATTCAGATTAAAGAAAAGGTATTGACTGAGGCTATCCAAAAGAAGCAGATCTCAACTCGAGAAGTCCCTAGTTGCCGCATTTTTTCCGATATGTTTGCAGCAGCGGCCCGCCGTTGGAAATAATTTGTTAAACTTCTCTACCGGTTCAAGGCGCAGGGGGCGCAGGCTTCCATAGCCCAGCAATCTAAATTACGTGTACTGGTACAAGGAAAGTTCCATATGTTTGCGAGCCTCGATGAAGCACAGGAGCTCCTTCAAAAAATTATTGTGGGAAAGTAGAGAATTAGGTTTTGGTTGCTATTTTTTGGGGGGGGAGGAGGGGAGGGGGAAGGGGGAAGGAAGGGGAAAGAAGAGAGCATGTTGTTTTTTGTCAAGACTATGGGAGGGGCAGGGGCAGGGTCACTAAGGGTGCAATTTCATGGCACCCAATGCGGGGGGTAGTCAATGGGAGAGGGCAGGGGGTATGGTGGGCTATTCTCCATCTTCTGGGGTTTATGGGGAGGATGGCAAGGTAGGGTGGGGTGGGGAGGTGAAAAATGAACAGGAAAAGTGTGAAATTTACAGGATTTGTTTTCAAGTAAAGAGGAAATCACAGAGACATGTTTGGAGGGGCTATGATGGGAAATGTAGGCTTAAAATAACAGAAAAAAATGTAGGAAGGGATAAGGCTGAGGGAGGCCAACCAAGATGGAGATAACGATCCAGAATATAAAAATGGTCACATGTAATGTTCATGGATTACTGAACCCGCGTAAAAGTTCTGCTTTTCTGAATTGGCTAATTTCCCTCTCTCCCGAAATTATATTCTTACAAGAAACTCACTTCAGGTCCAATACCCCTAAGATATCTCTCTCCAAGAAATATGCACAGGCATATTTTTCATCTGCCAATTTAGCGGTTAGAGGGATATGGATTCTACTATCCAGCACACTGGATTGGCAGGTCAAGGAGGTCCAGCAAGATGGAAAAGGCAGATGGCTTTGGATAAAAGTAAGGTTCGAGGAAACAGTGTTTAATTTGGTGAATTATTATGGTCCTTGTTAGAACCGGTGGTCTCTAGTTGGCAGACGTATACACTTCTGACAAATAGGGACCAACCAACTCTAGTCAGGGAGAGGGGATTACACACTCAGATAACCCCTGCTACCCCCTTGGTAGCTTGGCAGAGCAGACAGGCTTATCTCAGAGGCAGTGTGTTAAGCATTTATGACCACATACAGTAATAAAGTGAATACACTACAGATGGACACGACACAGAAGTTATTATAAAAATAGGATTTTTATATAAGGCTTAGCACAAGACCAAATAACGACAAAAATATACCACAGTCTTAATAAATACTCTTTGGCAGGAAAAATAATAGTTCAAGTAAGGTTTCTTCTCGGCAAATTGTTCTTTAGCAACAAAATTGAGTATTCTTCTGAAACACAGTTCTTTGGCAACAATGTAACTCCCACGGGAGTCACACGACGTCGAGTCTACAGGATTCCCAAGGTTCGGCGTCGACCGCGAGGAGCGCTACGTCGAGCCTGGAGTTGCAACAGACCCCACAAGTACAGTACCTTGAGAAATGAAGAAATCGATGATCCACGGCGTCGAGTTGTCGGCGTCGAGGTCGGCGTCGATCGTGCCTCGGAGTCGGGGCGATCTGCAGCGGCGTCGAGGGATGTCGGGCCGGAGCAGCGCTCACGGCGTCGAGAAGGGCGTTGAGTCGATGCGGTCAGCAGCTGCATCGGGACGGGGTCGCTTGGAGGTGGAGCCGATACTCACTCCTCACTGGCGTCGATACCGGCGTCGAGACGGGGTCACTTGGAGCCGGGGCCGATACCCACTGCTCACTGGCGTTGCTGCTGGCGTCGATCGGGCCCGGCGGCCGGCGTCGAAGGCTCGGGACACTGGAGCCGTTACTCACGATGTCGAGCTGGATTCGGCGGCGTCGGCGGCGTCGAGACTGCAGATTTTCCCTTGTGTACTGGAAACAACACTTTCCAGCAATTCAGCAAATGGTGAAGTCCTTTGGCCCTGTGACTTCAGCAGGAGACTGGCACTCTTCCAGCCCTTGGAGATTTCCTAGCAAGTGTTCAGAGAGTACACACCAAGTTCCTCTCTCCTTGTTCCTTGGCAAAAATAAAGAAGCAGCTTTCAGGTTCCTCCACAGCAAAACAGCACTCTGGCAGAAAGGGGAGGCAAGTCCTTAGATCAGCAGGCTTCTTGTCCTTGGTACAGGTTTCCTTGTCAGAAGTGATCTGAGTTCTTGGTTCAGGGGTCCTTCTCTTATACCCATTTTTCCCTTTGTTCCCTTTGTCCAAGCAGGGAGATTCCCACCATCTCAGGTTTGTTGTGGGTGTTGCCAGGCAGAGGCACCTGGCCTATTCACTGAGCAGGGCAGAGTCCTCAGCCGCCCAGCAGGAGGCGGAGCCAGTATTGTCACTGGCAGGAGCAGGGCTATCAGTCGCCCAGCAGGAGGTGGAGCCAGTATTGTGTCAGGCAGGGCAGGCTACTCTTCCCTCACTCTATGTGTAAACGCCCCATTCACCCCACACTGACTCATTCAGACCTCTGGAGCCACCCAGCCCCTGACACACACACCAAACCAGCAGAGACCGTTAGATAGTTGGACAAGAAAATAGCCACTTTCTAAAAGTGCTATTTTCAAACATAGAATTTAAAAACCATCCATCCTAAAGGGTGTGTTATTAAATTCTGAGTTCAGGGATACTAAACTCGACTTGCTACCATGCTCCCTGAGTCAGATAGATTATAATGGAGTTAATAATCAGTCTGTCCAGTCTGGCCTATTGGAGGCAGGTAGCCCTTCAATAGTGAAAAACGAAAATGGCTGTAATTCACTATTAGGTCATGCCACACACATCAGGGCATGACCTACCTTTTACCAACAATGCACCCTGCCCTAGGGCCTACCATAGAGGTGTCTGAAATGTGGCAAAGTGAAGGTTTAGAGACTGGCAAGTAGGTTTCCTTGCCAAGTCGACATGGCAGTCAGGGACTGCACGCAGGCGCTGCGGTGGCAGGCCTGAGACACATTTTACACGCTGCTTCTGTGGGTGGCACAACCAGTGCTGCAAGCCCACCAGCAGCAGTTAACTTACACGCCCTTGGCACACGCAGTGCACTAGACTAGGGTCTGAACAGTAAGTCAACCAAGCCAATCATGGTAACACCAATCAATGTAACAATTTAACATAGGGAGCACTTGCACTGTGGCACCGATCAGCAGTGGCACAGTGCCCAAAGCAATAATCCAGCAAAAACATCGTAAACAGAGGAGGCAAACAGAAAAAAATGGAGGAGAGACTCATGCCAATGATGCCAGGTCTAACACGTGTCCCCTCCAGCTGAAATGTGGGGAGAACTACCCTTCACCCAGGGAGTCCTCATCACTAAGGCGGAAAAATCTGGACAGACCATCAGCATTGGCGTGATCTGTACCAGGGCGATGTTCCACCGTAAAGTCCATCCCCTGTAGGGAAATGGACCACCTCAACAGCTTTGGGTTCTCACCCCTCATCTGCATTAACCATCTGAGGGGCCTGTGGTCTGTCTGAACCCGGAAGTGAGTCCCAAACAGGTAGGGTCTTAGCTTCTTCAGCGCCAGACCACAGCAAATGCCTCACGCTCTATCGCACTCCACCTTTGTTCCCTGGGAAGTAACCTCCGGCTGATGAAGGCTACAGGTAAGTCTCGGCCCTCCTCATTCATCTGTGCTAGAACAGCCCCCACACCATGCTCTGAAGCGTCTGTCTGGACAATGAATTATTTTGAAAAGTCGGGTGCCTGGAGGACCGGTGCTGTACACATTGCAGTTTTCAGGGTGTCAAAGGCGTTCTGACAGGCGTCAGTCCAGATCACAAGTCTCGGCTGCTTCCTGGAAGTCAGCGAGGTCAAGGGGTGCACAATGTTGCCATACCCCTTGACAAACCTCCTGTAGTAACCCGTGAGACCCAAGAAGGCTCTCACCTGAGTCTGGGTTTTGGGCGGTTCCCAAGCCAGGATGGTATCTATCTTGGGTTGCAGGGGGGCCACCTTGCCGCTCCCTACTTGGTGCCCCAAGTACACCACTGAACCCTGCCCAATCTGGCACTTACTAGCCTTGATTGTGAGGCCTGCTCTGCGCAGGGCCAACAACACTTCCTGGAGGTGGCGCAAGTGTTCCTCCCAGCTGGCGCTGAACACTGCTATATCGTCCAGGTAGGCGGCGCTGAAATCTTCCAGCCCGGCCAATACCTGGTTAACCAACCTCTGGAATGTGGCAGGGGCATTCTTCATCCCAAAGGGCATCACACGGAACTGGTAGTGCCCATCTGGTGTGGAGAATGCAGACCTCTCTTTTGCCCCATCAGTCAAGGCGATCTGCCAGTACCCAGACGTTAGATCAAACGTACTAAGGTACCGGGCAGCCCCCAACCGATCGATGAGCTCATCAGCTCTGGGGATGGGGTGCGCGTCAGTCTTGGTGACTGAATTGAGTCCTCGGTAATCCACACAGAACCGAAGTTCTGGTGAAGCACCAGGCGCTGCAGCCTTTGGGACCAAGACCACTGGGCTGGCCCAAGGACTGCTAGAGGACTCAACCACCCCTAAGGCAAACATCTTGGAGACCTCCTCCTTGATATATGCTCTGACCTTTTCAGTCACCCTGTAGGCCTTGTGTCTCACAGGAGTGCTGTCCCCAGTGTCCACATCATGGACACACCACTGAGTGACACCAGGGATTAAGGAGAACAGATCAGGGAATTGTACCAACAGATGGCGACAATCTTGCTGCTGCTCAGGGGTCAGTGTGTCAGAGAGGACAACACCATCCACTGACCCATCTTTTTCTTTTGCACACAGGAGGTCAGGAAGAGGCTCACTCTCCTCCTCCATCCCAGCATCTGTGGCAAGGAGCATGCCCACTTCGGACCTTTCTAAGTGGGGCTTTAACCGGTTGACATGCAGGACCCTTAAGGGGTTCCTGGGAGACTTCAAGTCCACCAAGTAGGTGACATCGCTCTTTTTCTCCACAACCTCAAATGGTCCAGTCCACCTGTCCTTGAGCGCACAAGGTTCCACAGGGGCCATGACCCAAACTTTCTGACCAGGTTGAAGCTCAACCAGAGTGGCATTCTGATCGTACCACCGCTTCATCTCTTCCTGGCTGGCCTCCAGATTTGCCTGAGCAAGATCTCTGAAGCGCCGAGTCTGGTTCCTAAAGGCCAGCATGTAACTATATACATCCTGGGGAGGTTTCCTGGGAGATTGCTCCCAGCCTTCTTTAACCAGACTCAAAGGTCCTCGTACCGGGTGACCATACAAAAGCTCAAATGGGCTGAACCCTAGAGACTTCTGTGGCACCTCACGGTAAGCAAACAGCAGGCATGTCAAGAGGACGTCCCATTTACGCCTCATTGGTTCTTCAAGACCCATGATCATGCCTTTTAGGGTCCGGTTGAATCTCTCAACCAACCCATTACCTTGAGGGTGGTAAGGAGTGGTAAACTTGTAGGTTACCCCACACTCCTTCCACAGAGACTTCATATAATTCGAAATGAAGTTGGTGCCCCGGTCTGACACCACCTCTCTGGGGAACCCCATGCGGGAGAAAACACCCATCAGTGCCCGTCCCACCACGGGGGCCGTCACTGTGCGGAGAGGGATGGCTTCCGGGTACCGGGTGGCATGGTCCACCAAGACCAGGATAAACCTGTTGCCCATGGCTGTCTTGGGGTCCAGTGGCCCCACAATGTCAATTCCCACTCGCTCAAAGGGGGTACTGACGACGGGAAAAGGTTGGAGGGGAGCCTTCTGCTTCCGCCCACTTTTCCCACTTGCCTGGCAAGTTTGACAGGTCCTACAATGGATATCTGAATCCCTTCTCATCTGGGGCCAATAAAAATGGGTGACAAGCCTGTCATAGGTCTTGTCCTGCCCCAGATGTCCAGCTAACAGAACGTCATGAGCCAACCCCAGTAGGAAGGCTCTGAAGCGCTGGGGTACCACCAGCACACGGGCTGACCCAGGTTCAGCAGCCTTAGGCTCGCTATACAGGAGGTCGTTCTCCCAGTAGACCCAATGTGATCCTGACTGATCACCTGTCGTTTGGGCTGAGGCCTGCTGCCTCATACCCACAAGAGAAGGGCACACTTTCTGCTCAGCACAAAATTCCTCCCTGGAGGGACCACCATCCTGCTGCCAATGGGTCAGCTCGGGCAGGTCTCCCAGTTCGGCCACTTGTTCTCCTGTTGGTTCCAGGGCATCCCCCTCAGGGTCTGCTCCCTCCTGGACCGCGGGAACGATGGGGGACGGTTTCCCGCGCCCCCTGCCTCTTCTCTTCACGGTTGGGACCTGGGCCGTACTTTCAGGCTCCAGGGTCCCATCAACACCCTTACTGACTGACATGGACCGGGTGGTCGCACACACCCACTCAGGCAGACCCAACATTTCCAGATGCGATTTTCTCTCCACCTTAGCCCAAGGGGAGTCCTCCAAATCATTGCCCAGGAGACAATCAACAGGCATGGCGGGCCTCACAGCAACCTGAAGAGTCCCTGAGACCCCCCCCCCACTCAAAGGGAACTTGAGCTACCTCACACTGACTCTGTGAGTTGTCAGCAGCTACAACGGGGTAGAATGCATGAGGGACCACCTGCTCTCTGGACACTAAGTGACACTTGACAGCTGTCACACTCGCTCCGGTGTCTCTGAGAGCTTCCACCCTATGGCCATTAATGGTCACCCACTGCCTATATTTTTTAGTGTTATTAGGCAGAGGGGTTGGAGGGACCATTTCCACGTCTCCTAAAGAGACCAGGGACATTTCTGCGGGACCCCACCCACCGGGAGAACCCATCTCATTCCCTCCCAGGGCTACACTCGCTACCTGACGAGGGGGTGCACGCGGCGGTGCATTCGGATCCTTCATGGGACACTGGGGATCATAATAACGGTGTCCCACCTGCTTACAAACATAGCAGGTCATGGGGCCCCTGTGAACAGGTTTACCTGTCGGGGCCTCTGGCTTCTTTACAGGGGGAGGCTGGGAACCCTTCCCTTGGTTCCCTTGGGGATTACTTTGGGGCCCTTTCTGGAACTCCCTCTGGTTACCCCTGTCCCCCCCACTCTTCTGCTGGGGACCCTGCCCACCTTTGGCTGAGTCTCCCACTGGACCCTTGTGGACCCTGGTACTGACCCAGCGGTCCGCCTCCTCAGCAAGTTTTCTAGGGTTAGATATCTTGCTATCAACAAGGTGCTGGCGTAGCTCTGGAAAACAGTTATTAGACAAGTGCTCCCAAGCAAACAAATCAAAAAGAGCATCATAACTATCAACCTTGATACCCTTTATCCAACCATCCATGGCTCTGCAAAAAAAAGACACATATTCAACCCACGTAGTACCAGGCAACTTCTTACATTCTCTAAAGGTTTGTCGGTACTTTTCTGGAGTTAAGCCATATCTCAGCATTAAAGCATCTTTCATATGAGTATAAGACATCCTATCCTCAGCAGGAAGGCTCAACAAGGTATCTCTCCCTTCATTTGTAAAGCGGCTCCACAACCCCGTTCCCCAATCTCTCTCAGGGACCAGGTGGGCCAACAATGCTAACTCATACGCTTTAAACCATTGGCTAATATCTTCATTCTTACTGTAATCCTTGATCACATCTTTAGGAAAATAAAACCTACTTTCTGCAGGCACGGATGGAGCGCTGCCACCAGAGGGATTCAACTCTAAACTCTTTTCTTTCAGTTCCATCTCCCTCAACATCTTCTCACGTTCAAATGCTAACTTCTCTCTCTCAAAATCTAATCTTTTGCTCTCCATCTCAGCTTCTCTCAGGCTCTTTGCTTTTTCTAATTCCAACTGCCCTCCTAATTTAAGTTTTGCCATTTCTAACTTGTACCCCCTCTCCTTCTCCCTGTCTTCTAATTCTTCGGGGGAAAGGCTCCTAGAGGACGCACTACTGCCTGGAGATGACACTGGCCCACCTGTGGGCTCTTCCTCTTCCTCTTCTTCTTCCTCTTCCGGTACCCCCACCGGATCAGAGGGATTTCTGGCCTCTAACCAGGCCTTCAGCGCTTTGAGGAAGCCCTCTTTCTTTGAGACACCTGTGGTAGGAACTTTAAACTGCTTGCAAAATCCTTTTAGATCTTTTAGCGTGTAGGAATCTATCTTCTCCTTATCAAATTCCCCCACAACAATCTCCACAGGTGTAGTAGCTCCGGCATTCTCCATGGTCAAAACTGGCAGTGTTTAAAAAAAATAAGCTCCAGGAAAGCGGAGAACAAAAATAGAATACCCTACCAAAAACAGATTGTGGCTGCGTTATGGTCTGCCTTCACTATGTAGCGTACACTAATCACTGCACATGAGTCATAAATGCAAAGTTCAAATCCCACCGCTGACCACCAATGTTAGAACCGGTGGTCTCTAGTTGGCAGAGGTATACACTTCTGACAAATAGGGACCAACCAACTCTAGTCAGGGAGAGGGGATTACACACTCAGATAACCCCTGCTACCCCCTTGGTAGCTTGGCAGAGCAGACAGGCTTATCTCAGAGGCAGTGTGTTAAGCATTTATGACCACATACAGTAATAAAGTGAATACACTACAGATGGACACGACACAGAAGTTATTATAAAAATAGGATTTTTATATAAGGCTTAGCACAAGACCAAATAACGACAAAAATATACCACAGTCTTAATAAATACTCTTTGGCAGGAAAAATAATAGTTCAAGTAAGGTTTCTTCTCGGCAAATTGTTCTTTAGCAACAAAATTGAGTATTCTTCTGAAACACAGTTCTTTGGCAACAATGTAACTCCCACGGGAGTCACACGACGTCGAGTCTACAGGATTCCCAAGGTTCGGCGTCGACCGCGAGGAGCGCTACGTCGAGCCTGGAGTTGCAACAGACCCCACAAGTACAGTACCTTGAGAAATGAAGAAATCGATGATCCACGGCGTCGAGATGTCGGCGTCGAGGTCGGCGTCAATCGTGCCTCGGAGTCGGGGCGATCTGCAGCGGCGTCGAGGGATGTCGGGCCGGAGCAGCGCTCACGGCGTCGAGAAGGGCGTCGAGTCAATGCGGTCAGCAGCTGCGTCGGGACGGGGTCGCTTGGAGGTGGAGCCGATACTCACTCCTCACTGGCGTCGATACCGGCGTCGAGACGGGGTCACTTGGAGCCGGGGCCGATACCCACTGCTCACTGGCGTTGCTGCTGGCGTCGATCGGGCCCGGCGGCCGGCGTCGAAGGCTCGGGACACTGGAGCCGTTACTCACGATGTCGAGCTGGATTCGGCGGCGTCGGCGGCGTCGAGACTGCAGATTTTCCCTTGTGTACTGGAAACAACACTTTCCAGCAATTCAGCAAATGGTGAAGTCCTTTGGCCCTGTGACTTCAGCAGGAGACTGGCACTCTTCCAGCCCTTGGAGATTTCCTAGCAAGTGTTCAGAGAGTACACACCAAGTTCCTCTCTCCTTGTTCCTTGGCAAAAATAAAGAAGCAGCTTTCAGGTTCCTCCACAGCAAAACAGCACTCTGGCAGAAAGGGGAGGCAAGTCCTTAGATCAGCAGGCTTCTTGTCCTTGGTACAGGTTTCCTTGTCAGAAGTGATCTGAGTTCTTGGTTCAGGGGTCCTTCTCTTATACCCCTTTTTCCCTTTGTTCCCTTTGTCCAAGCAGGGAGATTCCCACCATCTCAGGTTTGTTGTGGGTGTTGCCAGGCAGAGGCACCTGGCCTATTCACTGAGCAGGGCAGAGTCCTCAGCCGCCCAGCAGGAGGCGGAGCCAGTATTGTCACTGGCAGGAGCAGGGCTATCAGTCGCCCAGCAGGAGGTGGAGCCAGTATTGTGTCAGGCAGGGCAGGCTACTCTTCCCTCACTCTATGTGTAAACACCCCATTCACCCCACACTGACTCATTCAGACCTCTGGAGCCACCCAGCCCCTGACACACACACCAAACCAGCAGAGACCGTTAGATAGTTGGACAAGAAAATAGCCACTTTCTAAAAGTGCTATTTTCAAACATAGAATTTAAAAACCATCCATCCTAAAGGGTGTGTTATTAAATTCTGAGTTCAGGGATACTAAACTCGACTTGCTACCATGCTCCCTGAGTCAGATAGATTATAATGGAGTTAATAATCAGTCTGCCCAGTCTGGCCTATTGGAGGCAGGTAGCCCTTCAATAGTGAAAAACGAAAATGTCTGTAATTCACTATTAGGTCATGCCACACACATCAGGGCATGGCCTACCTTTTACCAACAATGCACCCTGCCCTAGGGCCTACCATAGAGGTGTCTGAAATGTGGCAAAGTGAAGGTTTAGAGACTGGCAAGTAGGTTTCCTTGCCAAGTCGACATGGCAGTCAGGGACTGCACGCAGGCGCTGCGGTGGCAGGCCTGAGACACATTTTACACGCTGCTTCTGTGGGTGGCACAACCAGTGCTGCAAGCCCACCAGCAGCAGTTAACTTACACGCCCTTGGCACACGCAGTGCACTAGACTAGGGTCTGAACAGTAAGTCAACCAAGCCAATCATGGTAACACCAATCAATGTAACAATTTAACATAGGGAGCACTTGCACTGTGGCACCGATCAGCAGTGGCACAGTGCCCAAAGCAATAATCCAGCAAAAACATCGTAAACAGAGGAGGCAAACAGAAAAAAATGGAGGAGAGACTCATGCCAATGATGCCAGGTCTAACAGTCCTATAGAGGACAACACTACAGCACTTGAGCAAATTTATCAATTAGCAGTAGGGATGGAAGGTATTCTAATCCTGGGTGGTGATTTTAACTTTATTTAGAGTCTGGCATTGGATACATCAAATAAGGAAAAACGCCAGCTAAAGCCTAAAACTGCAAAATTAATAAATAGGTTGTCAGAAGATTTCTCCTTAATAGACCCTTGGAGACTAGGGCATCCTGGTTTCTTGCAATTCACTTGCTACTCTGCTAGATATAGATCATCCCGACTGGGTTTTTTCTAGTGGATAAGTTGTTTGCCGCCGGCCCAGCAGAAATAGTGGCTAATTCATTTTTGGATTACTCACTAGTTTTGTTTACATTAAAGTTAGGTATCACTCCAAAAAAAGGCCAAGATGGCACTTTGACAATCTCTTCTACAAGATACTACCTGGGTGACAGAGACTAGGATGTTTATTAAAGAGGTTATTCAGCTTAATGAAAATACTGCCCCAATGTTCATGGTTTGGGAGGCATTTAAAGCTACTTTTAGAGGCCAGACGATATCTTATAAGGCAAGAACAAGTAATGTACGGAAATCTAAGATAATGGAACTATAGACTGTCGTGGAGAAGGCTAGACAAAATGTAACCCTAACAAACACCTCAGAGCTTATCATCAGAGTACAACAGCAAGAACTAGCAAAAGCCAAGGAGCAACTCAAGGTTTTTTTGTGTTAGAGGAAATTGCAGGTAGTAGGGCCTACCACCAAAAGCTTTAGGAGGAAAGCCAGCAGATTGGTAGATTGTTGGAGTGGTCCACGGAAAATCAGAAAGCGGCTCAATTAATCAGTCAAATTAAAAACCCATCTACTGGCCTGTTAGCAGATGATAAGCAGGCAATTATTGAGGTGTTTCTTGCACATTTTAATCAATTATACGCAGAAACACAGGCGGTGGATGAGGCAGAATTAACTGAGTATTTTGAATCATTGAAGTTAACACAAATTCAATAATTGTCTTAAACATTTAGAGAAGATTGGCGTTTTTGTTTGTAATGAAATGGCAGCTTCCATCCATTCCTACTACAGTTCTAGATTCTATTGACTGGCGCTCCTTCAAGATCATCAAGCCCAGAACTAGCAGAGAATAATTTTTTTTGTTATAAAGCCAAATTGTCCAACAGGCTATTGGACCAATTCATCAAGATATATGCACAATTTTGAATACGTTTGTTTACTGATGGCACAGAGATCTTTATATCTGTCTTCTGGTATAATCATTAAATAACACCGCCACTGGTCATATGGACCTTTGTTCGTCGATAAGAATTTAAAAGGGGCAATCATTCATATCAGATACTAAGAACAGTGAAGTCCATTTGGAGCTCCACAATAAGAAATAAAGAGAGTTGGTGTCACTTAAAGGGTTTTATTAACAATTCTAGTAAAATATTTTATTTCAGTAAATATTTGTTTTTAATCATCATTATTACAAATTGAAATAATCCATTAGTGGGTATTTCAAAAAACACGGTAGAATACTCAATTAATGAATATCACAAATAGAACAGAGGCAATACAACAAGTGTGCCCCATAAAGGAATTTCCCTAATCTGCCATTCTTAATTTAATTTCTTATTTAACCAAAGAAAAAAAGGTGTCAGTTCAGAAAGCCAATAAAGAGTTCTGATGTGAGATTAGAGTGCAAAAGCATGAAGCCTTTACTCTTAGGCAATAAAGAATGTTCAAGCTGGGAAGTGTTCTCAGCTATAAATCAGCAGACATCCTTGAAAGGAAAAGGTCTCAAAAGGGGATCTCTCCTGAAGAGAGGTCTCCCTACAGATCTCAAAAACAGTCCAGAGTGATACAACTTACTCTAGGGACACACACTGTCATACATTTATTAAAACATATCTTGAAACAATTGATGCATTCCTCATTCTCGGCATCCAACTGGAGTTCAGCAAATCCCTGAGAACAGGTAATCTCTCCACTTTCACGTCTTCACAATTGGCCACAAAAACAAGTCCTTGAAAAGATACTTCATCCACATCTTGTGGTTCAGAGGAGTCCTGTTTCTTGCCATCTCCTCTTCTCCCAGTGAGAATCTCACTATCAGTTGTGCAAAATATAACAAATGCTTATTCAATAACAGAAGGCTTCTGGAAAGTTACAGCATCTGCAGTAAAAGAGAAACACGTCTCATGTAAAGTAACATACATTGAATTAGTTCAATGTTGATATGTTAATATGGCATCTGTAGTTAAGCATTGCAACTGTGTAAAAAAATAATAATGTACTGATTTAAGTTAGCCTAAGTATTGTTACCTACTATAAAAAAAATACATTAATTATATGTAAGTAATTTAGCATAAACTTGCATTTCATATTAAATGTGTTTAATTATTAATATGAAGAAAATTCACTCGATCATTTACTTGAACATAGACATAGCCTTTTTTGGGAGCGTGACACCACGGTTGCAATTCAAAAGTGTTTTCATAAGCATTAAAAGGTTTACACACAAATATTGTTAAGCAATTCAATTTACTCTACTCTCTTGGGATTTTTAAATCCCAGTTTATAAATAAGAAAATTCTTACTATATGATGGAAATCTATAGCACAAGTGTAATGAGATTGTTCTTTTTGTATGATCACTCCCATTTTTTTGATCCGATGCTGTTCATTTTTAAACTCTGTATATTGGGACCTTGCTAACTAGGCCACAAACATGTGCCCTGACCCCTTAAAACTTGTTAACTTAGCCACAGATCCTATTTGGCACATTTTACTTACCTACAAGTCTGTAGTATATGGTTTGCAGGGCCAGTAAGTTAATTGTCACAATAAGGTGCCGATCACGATCCGGTAAAAAATGTCCCCGTACGACTCGTATCGGGTCTTTTTACCGTACGAATCGTCCAAGTGCCGTACGAACTGGCAATCACGATTCGCATGGTAAAAAGTCCATACGAACCGCACTGGGAATCATTCCCCACACGTCCTCGGGTCGGAAAATGTGTCCGACACGTCCTCGGACGATTTACCTTACAAACGTGAAAAGCCAAGTCCGACCGAGGAATCACGATCCATCCCGTGCGTCCGAGCTTACAACCGTATGGAAAAAACACCGTCCGCACCGAACTCCTATAGCAACCATGGAGACATGTGCCCGCATACGCGCCCAACACTCCCCCCAGCCCCCGTACGTCCGACACGTACCCCCCGTGTATGTATACCCCCACCCGTCTAGGTACACCCCAGTACGTTCGAGTCGTACCCCCACCCCAGTACGTGTCGTACCACCGTCTATGTACACCCCAGTACGTTCCAGTCGTACCCCCACCCCAGTACGTGTCATATCCCCGTGTACCTACACCCCAGTACATTCGAGTCGTACCCCCACCCCAGTACGTGTCGTACCACCGTCTATGTACACCCCAGTATGTTCCAGTCGTACCCCCACCCAAGTACGTGTCATACCCCCGTGTACCTACACCCCAGTACGTTCGAGTCGTACCCCCACCCCAGTACGTGTCGTACCACCATCTATGTACACCCCAGTACGTTCCAGTCGTACCCCCACCCCAGTACGTGTCATACCCCCGTGTACCTACACCCCAGTACGTTGCAGTCGTACCCCCACCCCAGTACGTGTCGTACCACCGTCTATGTACACCCCAGTACGTTCCAGTCGTACCCCCACCCCAGTACGTGTCATACCCCCGTGTACCTACACCCCAGTACGTTCCAGTCGTACCCCCACCCCAGTACGTGTCGTACCACCGTCTATGTACACCCCAGTACGTTCCAGTCGTACCCCCACCCCAGTACGTGTCATACCCCCGTGTACCTACACCCCAGTACGTTCCAGTCGTACCCCCACCCCAGTACGTGTCGTACCACCGTCTATGTACACCCCAGTACGTTCCAGTCGTACCCCCACCCCAGTACGTGTCATACCCCCGTGTACCTACACCCCAGTACGTTCCAGTCGTACCCCCACCCCAGTACGTGTCGTACCACCGTCTATGTACACCCCAGTACGTTCCAGTCGTACCCCCACCCCAGTACGTGTCGTACCACCGTCTATGTACACCCCAGTACGTTCGAGCCCCACCCCCACCCCTGTACGTGTCGCACCACCGTGTACCTACACCCCAGTACGTTCCAGTCGTACCCCCACCCCAGTACGTGTCGTACCACCGTCTATGTACACCCCAGTACGTTCGAGCCCCACCCCCACCCCTGTACGTGTCGCACCACCGTGTACCTACACCCCAGTACGTTCCAGTCGTACCCCCACCCCAGAACGTGTCGTACCACCGTCTATGTACACCCCAGTACGTTCCGGTCCTACCCCCAACACAACCTCCTAAGTACGGAGCGCACCCCAGGCCCCAACATCACAACCGCATGTACGAGTCGTACCAACCCACACACAAGGACAGCACCGTACAACCAAATGGCCCATCTACACACCGTACACACGCTCAAAACGCACGTACACAACCAGGACAAAACAAAACAACACAAGAAGACACTATTCGAATGGCACAAAGCCACTAAACATGGCCAACAAACACTACAAATACACCTTCACTGACCTGCAACTGCCAAAGACAAACAGAGGGCCAAAACACCACCACTACTTATAACACACCCACCCAAAATTCAAACACTGCCACACCCACCCATGGACCAATAAAAAGGGCCCACACACACAAACCATGAGCCTTTGCAACAGACTCACTGCTGCCAGACACCACAGAACCATACAACAAGCTACACCACACCTTACACTTGCACACCTTCACACAACCACCCTCACAAACACCCCCTCATCACATTCACACACACACACACACACAACCATCCACACACCCCCCCCAACATCCACACACCCCCCCCCCACTATCCCCACCCACACCCCTCACCATGCCCACTACCAAGAATCCAAAGTTCAGTAACCGAGAGTTGGAGGTCCTTGTTGATCAAATCCTCAGAGTCGAGCCACAGATCTTTGGAACATTGGTCAGAAACACCAGCCTGGCAGTAAAAACAGCCATGTGGCAGACCATCGTCGATGCTGTGAATGCTGTTGCGGACACCAGGAGGACCAGGCAGGAATGCCAGAACAGGTGGTACGATCTGCGGAGGAGGGTCAGAGCCAAGAGGCAGGAGGAACACGACCAGGCCAACGCCACCGGAGGAGGGCCCTCCCGCAGACCCGTACAGTACCATCCCTGGGAGGAGAGGGTGATGACCATACTACCGGTGGAGGCAGTCGAAGGATTAGAAGGACTCCGAGACCCGGGTGAGTACACAAACAACGCACCTCACATGGGGGGAACGGCATCCACAACCAAAATCACTAACAGGCACGCAACCACCACAAGCCATCGCATGACTCAACCACACTCCATGAGCACGCACATGCCACTGCTGCCACCATGCCCAATGCACCCAGCTGGACAATGGCAAGTCACAGAAGACAACAACACATGACACGGTAACCCGGATGGCGGGAGGCTGTGCCCCAAAAATCACATAGTGCGACTCCGAAGCAGACAACAATGCACTCTGCCCATATGGCCTAGGTCACAGCCAGACAAACAGTGTGTCCCAACACAGGAATGACTTGCCAGCAAATGGCGGACGCCTTGCATCAACACATGGGGGCGAAGGCACTGTTTTGCACATGACAGCAGCTAATGAACAGCCAACATTGTGAAAGAGTGGCAGCACACACCACCACAGCAGCAGCGCACAGACACACATCACACCCAATGGGTGCCTGGAGATCAGAAACAAACTCACATCAACAAGCCAAGGGCCACTCAAAGATCTGCTAACAGTGTGTGCCCAGGAAGCTGGGCTGAGGTGACAGAGGGTGACACACAGAGGGAGGGAGAGGGTGACAGAGAGGGAGGGAGAGGGGGACAGAGAGGGAGGGAGAGGGGGACAGAGAGGGAGGGAGACACAGGGAGACGGACAGAGGGAGGAGGCTGACACACAGAGGGAGGGAGAGGGTGACAGAGAGGGAGGGAGAGGGGGACAGAGAGGGAGGGAGAGGGGGACAGAGAGGGAGGGAGACACAGGGAGACGGACAGAGGGAGGAGGCTGACACACAGAGGGAGGGAGAGGGTGACAGAGAGGGAGGGAGATAGGGACAGAGAGGGAGGGAGAGGGGGACAGAGAGGGAGGGAGACACAGGGAGAGCAAATCAGCCGTGTGGTGTGTGGGAATGTCTGCTCGTCAGCAGGTAGACTGCGTGCATGTAGCCAAGGGTGGCCCGTGCCAGAACCCCCCCTCTTCTCCATGGCAAAACACAGGGCCATGTCACAACCTGTGCACGAGCACAATGACAGCTACCTGCATCACATAAGTGTGTGGAACAACTCCATGTGCACATGTACAGTGCTACACGGAAGGCGCCAATGCATGGCTCGCAACACCTGCCCACTCCACTGCTGACTGCAGTCACACTTGACGCAGTAAGTAAGACTGTGCCACACATAGTTAAAGGGGCCAAAGTGGTGCCCAAGGGACACACCCATGCACAAGTGCACTGTGAGTGGAATGCAAGACAGATCCTAATTCCAAGAGGAAATGTGCCAACTTTGGAAATGATGAAACATGGATGTTGCATGGACCAAAATTAACATTGTCTCTCTCACACACAGGTCAACGTCGTGGTGCACCCCCCAACACTGGGGGGGAACACTCACAGGACCCGGATCTGCAGGAGCCCGATCCCACCGGCAGCGACCACTCTCACCACTCTGTGGACGACCCCGACCGACCTGGCCCCTCTGGTGTCCAACCGCCTGCAGCACCTGCGTCAGGTACAACTGTGCCAACCACCACCTCCACTCCTGCCACATCCCAGGAGACACCCAGGATCCCTGCCCCAACACCACAATGCAGCCAGGCTGGCCAGGAGGGACACGGTGTCCCGGGCACCCAGGAGGAGGCAGGCGACAACGCCAATGCCACCCCTCAGGGGTCCCGGAGACCCGATGTGCCCACAAGGGCAGGCCAGGCGCAAGTGGGCAGGGGTGGTGGGAGTGGAGGACGGTGGAGGCACGAGCCTGACCAGTTGGCTGGGGATCCGGTATTTTCCCATGTCCGTAACATCCTGGACTCATACTGGCAGGACACCACGGGCATGGCCCAGGTTGTGTCCACCCTCAATGAGATCAAGGGGAGCCTCGATGAGGTAAAGACCCAGCAGGCCCAGCAACATGCGGAGCTACATGCCTGTCTACTGGTACACCAACGGAGGATGGAGGACAGACAGGCTGAGCAAGTGACGGCATTCCAGGGGATTCACGCTACACTCCGTCGGATGTCCGACAACATGGCCGACCCTCCCTGTGCCAGAAGGTGGAGAACATCACCACCCACAGGGAGGGATCAGGAGGAGGAGGAGGAGGAAACATCCGACGGAGCATCCCAGATGTCGTCACGGCCTGCTGGTGAGGTTCCCCGCAGGAGGCCGGGTCGTCCACGGAAAGGACCGTGAGGGTCGGCGCTACATCACCATCTCCCAGGACACCTGGCCTGGCACCTGGCCCACTGGAGCAACAGCATCACAGCATCAAGAGACATTCTCTGCCACATGGCCCTGCTGGTCACTGGCTGACCAATGTTGACAAAGACTGTGGCATGGACTCTGAGGACATCCAATGGCAAGGACACCAACTCCCCTACTGAACTTTGGATTCCAAATTCCCGGAAAGACACTCACTTTGTTGTCCCCCCCCCCCCCCCCCAATAATAAATCACACTATGAAGAGTAGATGCCTGCTGGTAGCATTATTACCTAACATGTGTCTTGTAAAGTCAAAACATGCCTGAGTCATCTTTTGTCTTCAACCACCCACACCCTGGGGCCTGAGTCTGGCACAGGACACATGGGTCACAGTGTATTAGGCAAGACAGATATGGAGCACCATACACACCCGTGATGGGCCCAACCAGCTGAGGGGGTTACCGAACAACCGTGCTGACACACACATTGAGTACAGCAACAGTCATGCGCAGAGGTCAGGGATCCAGTCCAGTGTCCTGGGGGGCACCCAGGTATGTGTAGACAGGTGGCAGAAACATGTCCTGCAAGCTTGAGTCCGGTGGATGCAGAGAATGGGGGCCTGGCCAACGTTGGATGCATGGGGATGGCACATGTCACAATACCCACACAGTCATGGACATCATGCCCAATACACAGTCTCAGCCCACACACACAGCTTGCATCTTGCCACTCGACACATTGACACATAGCCACAATCAGGGAATACCATGCCAGACAAGCAGGATGCACCGTGGCAACACACCAGCATTGACTGAGAAGAGGCACCTTGGAGGCATAGGGACACCTTTATTAGTCATGTATTCGGGATTGCAGAGGCAACTCGAAGTACACATGAACACATCATGTGGAGTAACATGTGGGTCCAACACTGGCACCCCCCTTCAGCAGCACACATGCGTGTTCACCATGGAACTGGCACACAAGCGTCGGCTAACAGCTAAATACCCACAGCTGCACACGGAGAGCCTGCCATACACCATAGATCCGCGGATGTCGAAGTCCCACACCATGTCAAGCCAATGCTAACCGAATGTGTCCGAGGGCAGTGTCACACACATTGATGCCATCATCACAATCCCCTATCCCATCACTGATGACTGTCAACCAGGCAGACCATCTATTCAGGTGTACACAGCTGCATGTCGTGTCCCATGGGGATGCGACATGGCTGCAGAGGAACCAAACACCGACAGGGGCAGTGTGCACACATCGTGAACAACTGCCACACCCAATACACCCCAGATGCATCCCTTACCCCATGGAGACTTCCAAACGTGTCCGTGCCTGTAACGCTGAGTCAGCCCACGATGTCATGTCCATGAGGAATAGCAGTGCCACAACAATGCAACCAGCAGACAGCATGCGCAGGTACCTGGGGAAGAGAGACACACAAGAAGTCAGCCACAAAAAGCACAGGCACTTGCATGTGCATTTACTCGACACATGTATGGATGACAACATGCTAGGTCACAATTATGACTGAGGAAGTACAACCATCACTGGCACCATCACTCCAGTGACACACCCACACACACCTCTGACTCACGTGCCATACATGCAGGTGGAGACACACATCACAACGCATGCCACACGGGGACCAATGCGTGCACACTCAGACACTGGTACTCACCACTATGCAAAGAAGTCGCGTATGAGCCGAGTCCGGATGTCCTCTTGCGGCTCCACATCCTCCACATCACTAGCCCCATTGCCAAGCCCTTCGTCCTCCACGGGTGGATGGTCCTCGTCATGTTGATTCAGGATGAGTGGCACTGCTCTTTCAACTGCCATGTTGTGCAGCATGCAGCAGACCATGAAGATCTTGCAGACCTTCGCCGGGGCATATGGGAGTGCGCCGCCGGTCTTGTGGAGGCACCTGAATCGGCTCTTCAGCATGCCAAACGTCCTCTCTATCACTCGCCTTGTCCGGCCATGGGCGGTGTTGTAGCGGAGCTGGGCCGGCGTGATGGGGTTGCGGAGAGGTGTGAGCAGCCAAGGCATGTTGGGATAGCCAGCGTCCCCTACATGGAAAGCACATGGTCATCGTTAGAAGTGGTGAAGCGGTCGTGCTGGTAGGCTATACTGAATACAGGACAGACAGACTGTACCCACCAACAACACATGCCCGTTCGTTGCGCAGCTGCAGCATCATATCAGGCATCCCGCTACGCCTCATGATGTAGGCATCGTGTGCTGATCCTGGAAAACGAGCACAGACATGTGAAATCACCATGTTGGACAGACACACCACAAGGGCATTGATGGAGTGGTAGTGCTTCCGATTGCGGTACGCCACCTCCCGTGCGTGTGGTGGTACCAAAGCTACATGTGTCCCATCTATGGACCCAATGACATGGGGCATCCCTCCCAGGGCATAGAATCCATGCTTGACCTCAGTCATCTGTTCAGGGGTTGGGAACTTGATGAAGTCATCCAGGTGAATCAACATGGCCTCTAAGAAATCATGCAGCACACCGCTGAACGTGCTCTGGGACATGCCACCAACATGAGCTATGGTATTTTGAAAGGTACCCGTGGCAAGAAAATGTAGGGCAGCCATTACCTTCAGCTGGGGTGTCAGTGCCGTGGGATACCTGTGCTGCGGTTGCAGGTGTGGTGCCAGTCTCGCCGTCAACTCCAGAATCAACGGTTGGGTGAAGCGGTAGAGCCGGATGCTGTCATTATCCTGCATGGCAGCCAAGTCTGGAATTCTTCGGGCAAGAGGCGGCGCTCTGCAGTAATTTGGAAGTGACATCGAAGAGTGAGTGCACTACGACAACAACTCATGTGTACTGAGCACATGTTAATCTGGCAATACACACATGCTACATAGGGAGTCAGGTATGTGCTACATGGCCAGGACACGTATGGATGCAAGGTGACACTCCTTCAAAGACCCAGCTACACACGGAGATTGAGAACCTCCCCATGCCACGCCATGGGAATAGCTGTGTCCCAGTGCAAGTGAACAGCCAGACGCAACACAGGAGTGACATACGCCCACACATCAGCAGCAGTAGGATGCCGATTGCAGAGATTGGTAGCGGAACACTGGAGCCACAGGTCACATGACATTACACTAGGCCAGCCCACACACCTTGCCATGAAGGTGCACATGTCATGACTCACCACACATACCTTGTGAGGATGCTGACATGTCCTTGTCACGCTACTCCGTGTCCCATGCATACATGTGCACCTCACATCCGATACCACATGTGGCATGGTGTGCGGAACAGTGTGCAATGACAATTTACACACAGACACATGTTGGTTGCTGCAACGGCTGCAGCTTTTGAGGGTGCTCCAACATCAACCTGATGGGAAGCCCCCACACATACATGACATAGTCACATTGTGCACCGTGGGTAGTGACAAGTCAGGTGTCATAACCCCTGTACCGGGCATCAGGGGACACTTCCGTGTGTTGGTGTCCGTGCCATGCCAGTGACGCTCACCACAAGTGCGCAGTACGACATGCACACATGTCAAAGGAGTCAAGGGCATGCCTGGCACACATCGCACCATCACACAGTACATCTGTACACATCTCATCATACATCTGGTGCCTTCTCGACTCAGGAGTAATGTTCCACATCACAGGCCTTTCACACCTGTGCCCCACACATGTAGTGATGCACAGACGATGCCTCGATGTCAATTAATGGACAAGTATGTCCATCCATGGACAAGTATGTCCGCCCTATCCCTACCTGTGTGCCGCCTGTCACCACTGTGATGTGTGAATACCGCTGTACTGCTGCAAAGAGGGCCTGTGTACGTTCCCATATCACTATGGGAGTGCTGCCGTATGTGTACCCATCGTGATGGCGAGCGTACAGGCATGTGTACGGCCCGTACCACTACGAGTACGCATACGCGAGGCCACCCATACTGATAGGGAGCGTACACACGCCTGTACGCTCCCTATCAGTATGTGTGGCCTCGCGTATGCGTACTCGTAGTGGTACGGGCCGTACACACGCCTGTACGCTCCCTATCTGTATGGGTGGGCTCGCGTATGCGTACTCGTAGTGGTACGGGCCGTACACACGCCTGTACGCTCCCTATCAGTATGGGTGGGCTCGCGTATGCGTACTCGTAGTGGTACGGGCCGTACACACGTCTGTACGCTCCCTATCAGTATGGGTGGGCTCGCGTATGCGTACTCGTAGTGGTACGGGCCGTACACACGCCTGTACGCTCCCTATCTGTATGGGTGGGCTCGTGTATGCGTACTCGTAGTGGTACGGGCCGTACACACGCCTGTACGCTCCCTATCAGTATGGGTGGGCTCGCGTATGCGTACTCGTAGTGGTACGGGCCGTACACATGCCTGTACGCTCCCTATCAGTATGGGTGGGCTCGCGTATGCGTACTCGTAGTGGTACGGGCCGTACACACGCCTGTACGCTCCCTATCAGTATGGGTGGGCTCGCGTATGCGTACTCGTAGTGGTACGGGCCGTACACACGCCTGTACGCTCCCTATCAGTATGGGTGGCCTCGCGTATGCGTACTCATAGTGATAGGGAGCGTACAGGCGTGTGTACGGCCCGTACCACTACGAGTACGCATACGCGAGGCCACACATACTGATAGGGAGCGTACAGGCGTGTGTACGGCCCGTACCACTACGAGTACGCACACGCGAGCCCACCCATACTGATAGGGAGCGTACAGGCGTGTGTACGCTCCCTATCAGTATGGGTGGCCTCGCGTATGCGTACTCGTAGTGATAGGGAGCGTACAGGCGTGTGTACGGCCCGTACCACTACGAGTACGCATACGCGAGGCCACCCATACTGATAGTGAACGTAGTCACGCGTGTACGGGCCGTTGCAATGCATTTGGGGTGCCCTAGGGACCCGGAACGCACCGTACCTGTGTGTGGAGCTCAAAATTACATAGGGGACACATGAGGGACAAGTATTAAGGCCTACATGCATGCTGGTTGTCATGGAGACCAAGTTCAAAATTCGAATTTCTTCTGGAAGGTGAACAGCAGAAGTCAGTTGGAATAAAAATACTTTGTTGCAATGTGTTTGTGGAGCTGACATCATGCAGGAGAATGAAACCGATAGAGTACACACAGACTGCTAGGTTTGAAGGGATTGGTGGAAACATAGGATGCAAATGTGAGTGACCAATCACTCTGTACTCCTGTGCATGAGACAGGGCAGAAAGGCACATATAAGGCAGCCAGGTCCCATGAGGGAGTACTTGCCTGCACATCTTTGAATTCGTCGACCCAGCTGCTGCTACTGATTCCCTGGAACCATGTCAAGGGCTGTGGAGAGGTCACAGCCATTCACCCTGGAGGAGAACATGGCATTGCTGGATGTGATCCTCCCACAGTACCCCATGCTGTATGGGCGACCAGGGTATCAGGTGAGTGCATAGGCCACTGGCACAGACTGTCCCTATGTTGTGACTGTGACTTCTGCCATTGTGTCCTGGTGTGACACACATGCCATGTACTGTTGGGGGGGTCCCGGGGGGGGGATGCCTGATGTCTCCCAGCAGTGCCCTGAGACAGGAGGGGTGTGTGCCTATCACTAACAGCAGTGCCCTGAGACAGGAGGGGTGGGTACAGAGTGCTCCCAGCAGTGCCCTGAGACAGGAGGGGTGTGTGCCTATCACTAACAGCAGTGCCCTGAGACAGGAGGGGTGGGTGTGATGCACAGTGTGAGCCTTGATCATTGATTGTGACATTGCCATCATTCCACCTGTGTACCCACTATGGCACGTACTGCTTTTTCCCTCACCAGACGATCATGTCCCTATGACAAAGGTGCAATGCGTTGGCTGCATGACATGCCTTGTTGTTACCTGCTAATTTGTTATCAAATGACTCTCTGTGACATGTGGCTGGTGTATTGATGTGGTGTCACTTGTTCTTCCTCACAGGTAGGCGCCACTGCCAAGGAGCAGATCTGGCTGACCGCCGTCAGTGCCGTGAGGGGTGTGGATGGTCGGAGGCGGAGCCTGTCCCAGGTGAGGAAACGCTGGCAGGATATCCGGTGCTGGACGCGGAGGATTGCACGGGTCCTGCTGGAGGACTCACCTGAGAGCCACAAGAACCGCGGGCACCGCCGTCTGAGCCACCTCCACAGGCGTGTGCTGCCGGTGGTCTTTCCAGACTTGGATAGGCGCTTACAGGCGAAGCAGCAGCCGGAAGGGGGTAGGTACATGTGTGTGTTGTGTGTCACCGGCATTTGTAAGGGCACAGTAGCATGAATTCACTGCCAGGGTTTAAAGGTGCTGTGCAGATCCATTTTGCCCCAGTATAGCGCTGCGCCCCTGCCACCCTTCCCCTCCTTGCAATGTGTTCCCTGGTCTGTGTGTAGTCACTCCTTTACAAGGTAATGTAGGCTGGCGCTTTGTCCACGAGAACTATGCCTGTAGCATCATGTGTGGGGGTGGTGTGTAACAGGTTTTGGGACCTTGGCTGTGCCCTGTCAAGTTCACTGCATGTGGGTTCCATGTCAGTTGGCACTGATGCTGACTCCAGACATGGGAGTTGGTCTCTCATGTGTCATGCCTTACAGCGCGCATGTCCTATGTAGTGGCCTGTGACATGATGTGCATGAGTGTGCGATACGCATAGTGCAGGGATGGTGGCGTGGGTTGCAGTCATTACCATTCAGGAGCATGGAGTTGCGTGGCCACTACTGTCCCCTGGGGCACCTTTTCATCGGTGTTGTATGTGTCATCATACACGTGGACACTCTCAGTGTCTACAGCGTAGGTTGTGCTCTGTGCCATTGTCCCCTGGCACCATGTATATAGACGTGCTATTTTGTACAGGTGTCCACTGTGCAGCCTGACCTGAATGTCCTTCTTCATACTCACAGTTGCTAGTGCCTGTGTGTCTTGTTATACTCATCTGAGGATGGGCACTGGTACCTCATTATTTGTACAGGCGCACCTTGGGTGTTTGGCGTCCAATCTTGCATGTTGCCTGCTCCTGTGTTTATCACCCAGACTATGAGATGTTGGTGCCACCTGTGTCTCAACTATTTGCCTCGTGTAGGGGGTGGTTGGGGCGGGCAAAGCCTATATGTCAAATCCAGATTTCTACTTGCTGGGTCTGGGCAGTGTGTGATGTTTGTCTGGACACACACGCAAGGTGCAGTGACCGAGTCATGTTGGGCATGTTTTCAGCATTACCTATGCAGCATGTGTCTCAAGTTCATGGATATGGTCCCTGGTCATCGGTATTTTCGCCAACGCTGTGTGGTGCAGATGCAGTGCTGGATTGTCCCCAGGGCCTGGGTGCTATGTCAGACTCCGTTTCCTGTCTTTAGCTATTGTCTCATGCTCTCCATGGTATTTCAGTGGCATGGTGGCTCAACCAACTGTGTGTTTCATGCCCTACATCGGTACCTTGTTTAGTAGATGTTAGGGATCTTCCTTTTCAGGCTATGCAATGTTACCTATGTAGATTGGACTCATGTGACAGATGTGTACAGGTGTCTGATTAATTTCTGTCTCTCCACCCTGCCCACAGCATCGTCGGGGGACACAGAGGGAGACATGGACACAGACCAGGCGGAGGGACCGAGCACCAGTGCCAGCCGTGACATCGGGGCTGGCACATCGAGTGGGACAGAGGCGGAGGATAGTGCGGCCGAGGACCTGTTGACTGGCACATCAGAATACGAAGCTGACAGGTCCGAGGAGGATGTCTCCGAGTGGGCGGAGGCTGCACCAGCAGCTGACAGTGGAACAACACCTCGCACCGCCCCCTCAGTTCCCATCAGCCGCCTCCCACTTGCTCGTGTCCCTTCCCAGCGTGCCCGGTCACCGCATGTCTCCTTCATGCCAGGCACCGCACCCCCTGCCCCTGTCTCCACTGCTGCCGCCAATGCTGAGTCTGTGGACATCCAGCGGCAACTGCAGGTTGGTCAGGCTGCGATCCTTAATGTCCTCCATGCCCACGGGCAAACCCTCAACAACATCGAGGCATACTTGGAGGGCATTTATTCATCGCAGGCTGACCAACGCAACTTGCTGAGGTCCATAGACTCCACACTGACTGCAGCAGTGGGTCTCCTGCAGCGCGACCTCCCCCCACCTACCCCTGCCCCATCCACACTTCCCACTCCCATGCCTGTCCCACGTACACCCAGACGTCGGCATGCACCCACATCAACAGACACAGGCACCACACCAGCAGGGAAGGTCCACCGCACTCCTCCTGACACGCACACACAGGGTGAGGTAGGCACACCCACTGGGTCGGGGGGTAAACGTGTGACACGCAGCCATAGTGGGAGTCCGCATTCCACCCAGTCCACTCCCTCCAAATCCCCTCCCCTCAGCTCTCCTGGCCACATCTCCCCCAAGGACTCCTTCATGGCCGCTCTGTCCCTGAGCCCCACAGTGACACCACCCCGCAAGCGGTCAAGGAAGTCCTCGGTCAGGGTGGTTGATTCTCCCCCCCTGTCTACGCCCTCCCCCGGTGGCGCTGCGACCCATCCCTCTGACCCCCCCCCCTCCTTGGGGCCTGTGGATCCTTCGGGTGCAGGGGACTCCCTGGAGGACCTTGCAAAGGTGTGTAGTGCCATCCTGGCCTCCGCCTTTGGCCCTTCACCACCCCCTGTGGTGGAGTCCTCCATCCCTGCACCCACAACGCCTCCCCTTTGCCCTGATGTCCCTGCGGTGCCTGTTGCTTCCCCCCCCCATGATGCCCTCACCCCTGTGGAAGACGATGGCATGTAACTGTGCAGGCAAGGTAGGGGACACGCATCCCACTGTGTCCCCCATCCAGCTGAGACTCATTGACTGCCCTATGGGCTTTGTGAATATTGAACTGCCTGCGATCCACGGACATTGTGCTCATGCTGAATAAAGCTTAATTTTATTTTCATTATAACACTACTGCTATGCTGGTATTGGTGTTGGTGGGGCTGCTACATGGTTTTGGGTGGTGTTTATGTGTTGGGTGTGTAGGATATGTAGTAGTGTGCTGCTCATTGGGGGGACCCTGGGATCTGTGTGCCATCACAAGGTGTTAGCTAACTTTCTTTGTTCATGTAAGCAGTTACTGCATGGTGCAATTGTCCCAGGGTGTATTCCTTCCTCTGTGTACCATGATATCTTCCCTGCAGGGTGTTCCCAATGTTTAGCGCAGAGCTGTGTCTACATGAGCTGTGTGTGTGACGGAGCCCTTCTACTTTGGCCATGCATGCAGGGCCATGTCTCCACCTGCAACATTCGTGGCATCCTTGGTGATCACTGTACTTGTGTGTGGAGTCTGTTGACATGTGTTCATGGGGACATGTTCCCTTGTAGGCAGTATGCATGTGGGTACTTCCAGCCTCACACACATGTGTTGCACACCTCCTGTCTCTGGGCACTGCTGGGAGTGATAGGCGCCCACCCCTCCTGTCTCTGGGCACTGCTGGGAGGACTCTGCACACACCCCTCCTGCGTCTGGGCACTGCTGGGAGGACTCTGCACACACCCCTCCTGCGTCTGGGCACTGCTGGGAGGACTCTGCACACACACCTCCTGTCTCAGGGCACTGCTGGGAGTGATAGGCACACACCCCTTCTGTCTCAGGGCACTGCTGGGAGGACTCCACACCCACCCCTCCTGTCTCAGGGCACTGCTGGGAGGACTCCACACCCACCCCTCCTGTCTCAGGGCACTGCTGGGAGGACTCTGCACACACACCTCCTATTTCTGGATATGTACGCTTGGAACATACACGGTGGGGGTACGCTCCATGCATACGAGGGTGAGGGTACGGGTAGTACTTACACTGTTGGGGTGGGGGTACGCTCCATGCATACGAGGGTGAGGGTACGGGTCGTACTTACACTGTTGGGGTGGGGGTACGGTACGTACATACGCGGTTGGGGTGGGGGTACGCTCCATGCATACGCGGGTGAGGGTACGGGTCGTACTTACACTGTTGGGGTGGGGGTACGCTCCATGCATACGAGGGTGAGGGTACGGGTCGTACTTACACTGTTGGGGTGGGGGTACGGTACGTACATACGCGGTTGGGGTGGGGGTACGCTCCATGCATACGCGGGTGAGGGTACGGGTCGTACTTACACTGTTGGGGTGGGGGTACGCTCCATGCATACGCGGGTGAGGGTACGGGTCGTACTTACACTGTTGGGGTGGGGGTACGCTCCATGCATACGCGGGTGAGGGTACGGGTCGTACTTACACTGTTGGGGTGGAGGTACGCTCCATGCATACGCGGGTGAGGGTACGGGTCGTACTTACACTGTTGGGGTGGGGGTACGCTCCATGCATACGAGGGTGAGGGTACGGGTCGTACTTACACTGTTGGGGTGGGGGTACGGTACGTACATACGCGGTTGGGGTGGGGGTACGCTCCATGCATACGCGGGTGAGGGTACGGGTCGTACTTACACTGTTGGGGTGGGGGTACGCTCCATGCATACGCGGGTGAGGGTACGGGTCGTACTTACACTGTTGGGGTGGGGGTACGCTCCATGCATACGCGGGTGAGGGTACGGGTCGTACTTACACTGTTGGGGTGGGGGTACGCTCCATGCATACGAGGGTGAGGGTACGGGTCGTACTTACACTGTTGGGGTGGGGGTACGGTACATACATACGCGGTTGGGGTGGGGGTACGCTCCATGCATACGCGGGTGAGGGTACGGGTCGTACTTACACTGTTGGGGTGGGGGTACGCTCCATGCATACGCGGGTGAGGGTACGGGTCGTACTTACACTGTTGGGGTGGGGGTACGCTCCATGCATACGAGGGTGAGGGTACGGGTCGTACTTACACTGTTGGGGTGGGGGTACGGTACGTACATACGCGGTTGGGGTGGGGGTACGCTCCATGCATACGCGGGTGAGGGTACGGGTCGTACTTACACTGTTGGGGTGGGGGTACGCTCCATGCATACGCGGGTGAGGGTACGGGTCGTACTTACACTGTTGGGGTGGGGGTACGCTCCATGCATACGAGGGTGAGGGTACGAGTCGTACTTACACTGGTGTGGTGGGTGTACGTTCTATGCATAGGGTGGGTGGGTGTAGGGTCCGTACATCTCTGTCCCCACGCTATGTGATGCTTGTGCGGGCCGTACCCAGGCCTTTGCCACGTGGGTACGATCCGTCCCGCCATTGTTGGGGTGACGTGGGTGTGGGCGTGGTACGTCTCGTACCCACGCTCTTGAGGCGTGGGTACGGGACGTACCGGTCTGGTTGTGTTGCCGGTTCGCGTGGTGACGGACTTCCGTTGTGGCGGTCGCTGGCTTAGCTGGACACGCCCCCACCCCCTCGTAGTGACCAGGGCATGGGTGTCAGGTACGTCCTGGGCATGTGTGGTGTGTGACTTTGGTGGGAGTTTTGTGGCCTGCCCTGGTCCTGCCACCCCCACCCCCCCCCTTTCCCCCCTCCCTTAGTTGTTCTGACCTTCTGCGGCGTCTGCGTCGGAACCTGTAGAGGAGGTGGACTGCTATGAGGGCCGGGATGACACGTAGGTTCGGGTCCATGTCTGTCCGTCGCGTACGGGTCCTCCTTGTTTGCGTCGTCCTGTGTGTCCGTCGCGTACTGGTCCTCCTTGATCGCGGGGTCCTGTCTGTCCGTCGCGTACTGGTGGTCCTTGTTCGCGTCGTCCTGATTTCCCGGCAGTTTTTGGCAGCCGGAAAATATTCACCGTGCGGGATGACGTCGGTGCGAATCGTGATTCCTGGTTCGTGAATGGCAGGCTGCGAGCCTCCCGACGTCAGGTCGGCCCTTTCCCGGATCGCATTGGTAGGTTTATTTTGTTCGGTCGGGCTTTTTTACGAATCGTACAGAAATGGTGTTCCGTGCGAATCGTAATTCCTTGTTTGTAAATTTTGACAACCGGGTACGCGTCGGACGGAGAATTTGCTCCATCCGACGGTTCGTACCCGGTTTTTACCGGATCGTGATCGGCACCTATGTGTTGTTGAACTGGCCCTTTTTGCAGGATTATCCCCAAACCTTTTGCCTTCATCCTGTATTTTTTCTGGCCTGTTTTTGTTAGTTTTATGACTCTACCACTGCTAATCAGTACTAAAGTGCCCAAAGTGCATGTGCATCCTATTGTAAACTTGGTAAGATTGGTCTAGACCTGTTTGGCATATTTAATATACCTGTAAGTCCTTTGTACAGTGGCATCCCATATACCCAGGACCTGTAAATTAAATGCTACTAGTGAGCCTGCAGTGCTGCTTGCGCCACCCACATAAGTAGCCTTCCAAACCTGTCTCAGGCCTCAGTAAACTGCTACTGTGGGGCCTGCATGCATAGTCACAGGACGTGGCACTTAAAGTGTTTTGCTGCATCTGAAACTTCCCTTTGTCTGCATATAGGTCACCTGTAAGGTAGGCCCCAGGTAACCCTATGGGCAGTGTGCTGTGTAGGCAAAAGGTAGGATGTGTGCTTTTGTCACCACCAGGACATGCCACACAACAAACAGCCTATATTGTTTCTCACTGTTGTGAGGCTGTTCCCCTCATAGGTTTGCATTGGGGATTCCCTGATATATGTTTCAGTGGTAATTACTGAGCTTAAAGGGGTAACGTGGCCATGTTTGGTATGCTTGGAATAGTAGAGATAACACCTGCTTATTGGTGAAAGCTGATTTGTTGTTACTATTTTAGAAATGCCACTTTTAGAAGTGGGCATTTCTGTGTGCTTATGACACTTTGTGCCCTGCCTGGTTGTGTATTCACTGTCTGGTTTTGGAGTGGCAGGGGCTGGGGATCTGCTTTCACTGCAGACAGTCACAAGGGGGGTTGAGGTGTGTTCTGCCTTTCCTGGGTGTTTCATAGTGGGCTGAATACGCCTGGTCTGCATTTAGAGTAGTGGAAGGAGTTGTCAATTGCACCAGACTAGGGCTGTGCCTACCTTTCACAAAGCTGTCTCTGCCCCCCCTGTAGTGTGTCTGGAGCCAGGCCTGAGAATTGAATGGGGGCGCACTTCTATAGGTTGTTTGATGTGCCCCCAGAACAAAGACTTTAGGAGTTTAAGTACAGGGACTGTGAACCCATGATTTGAGACACTGCATGGATTTGTAATCAGACGCTGCCGGCTCTACCGACTTCACCTTGCCAGAAGGACCTGTAATGCTGTCAGGAGGAACCACCATTGAACTCCCTTGTCTGTTGCAGCCCAGCAGGACACAGAATAGGACAGGAAGGACTGCCTACTTCCCTGTAAAGACTCTGTTTGCTGGCCTGCTGCACCTCCTGCTTGCTGGCCTGCTGCACCTATTCCTGCTTGGTGCCCCCAGTGATCTCCCAGGGATTGGGTGGCCTGCCCTGAGTGTTTTGAAAACTTAGTATGTGGTGAGTGCTGTATTGCTCAATTGCAGGCTCACTTGTTCCTGGCTCCAAGCAACGCGTGGCTAGCGCTGTTGTGTGACCCTGATTTTCTATTTCCAGCGTGAGGAGAGCCGTGCTGGAGAGCCCCTTAATTTTATTGCCTGGTCATGGAGAGCGCCTTCTACTCTCCTTGCACCTAACGCACGGGGAGCGTGCTCACTTGCCATGGGGAATATCCTGGTGACCGGCGCCTGTTGGGCACTTCACTGGTGGCAGAGCGGGCAGGTGTTAATCACTGCTGCGGCTGAAGGACTGAATGCAGCACTTTGTTCTGTGCCCCCTCCCTGAGTTGCTGTGGTGACCTTCCTGCTACCCGGTGACTTTTGATCCCGGGCACTGGAGCAGACACCAAACCTGCAGCCCACCTCAGATGGTTTGTAGCCTCCCCCCTACCGGCTGCAGGGAATTCGAAGCTGCCTACAGCGTGAAGGGCTGAAGCACTATGTGGCGTGTAGTCGTCTTGAGTCTCCCTGCACACAGAGGACTCTGTTGGGTTTCTCCACCCTGGGTATACAGTGTGCCCCTCCCAGTGCGGACACAAACCGGGGGGGCACTGCTTGTTCCCTGGACTAGGGAAAACCTTGGAGGAGGTCCTGATCCCACCACGAGAACCATTACCACACTCCCTGTAATAGGAGTGCAGGGGTAGCGAGGGCTGTGTGGGCTTCAAGCTGATGTTACAGCCAGGCTCTCTATGTGTACTGTATTATATATAAGGCGCACAGGGGTCCCTGTGATTTGCTTATGGGCTTACAGCAAATGATGGGTTGCCACACATCATGGTACATAAATCACCATACCTCACTAGAAACCGATTTGCTTTCTGTTCAGTCATAATTCCATATCAGGGCACAAAATGCTGCAGGTAGGACATTATTCTGGCCAATAGAAGGCATCAAAAACGAGTACTATTTCAGGAACTGCAGGATATGTACAGTGATGGTATAACAATATATGATGAAAACATCACTTTACAACCTGTTCAATCTATGGGTTTTTACCTCATTGCACCACCTATGTTGTTATCACATAGATCATAAAATCACTTTGTCACCAGGCAATGGTTATGTCATGACAATCACATAAATCACTGTGCCAACCATGCGATTATGGTCTAAAGGGATCTATGTACAATACAAAGGTTATTTTTATTTACCCTTGTGTGGAGTCTCTTTTTGTGGTGTGCCTAGAGTCACTGGTGTGTGTGTGTGTGTTGCGCAAACATTTTACACATTGCCTCTGGAATAAGCCTGGCTGCTCTACCAAGCTACCCCTGAGGTGAGCAGGGGTTATCTTGGGGTGTGTAACTCCCTCACCCTGAATAGAGTGGTGGGTTCTGCCTGGCTTAGGTGCATACCCTAGCCAACCAGAAACCCAATTTCTAACAGTGCTGCAGTCCACTAGTGTGCCACTAAAGTGACCATGTAGAACCTGACTCCAGGCCTGGCTCTCCAGCCTAGCAGAGCAATTTTAAAACTGTCATTTTGGCCTGTTACAAGTATTTCAAAATGAAGGTTTAAGCCTGTGTAAAGCCTGTGTAAGGCTGATTGTAAGTCACCCCTAAGGTAGGACCCAAATTCATATATGGCAGGGTACATGGCCTGTCATTAAAAACTTAAGAAGTTGTTTTTCACTGTGGCCAGACTGGCTCTCTCATTGGAAATCACTGGGTTATATTATAACGCCTTATAATTCTTAACTAAACTTTTGGGAATAACTAAAATCTAGGTTCAAGGACTCAAATGAATAGGAATTTAAAATCCAATGTGATAATTATGTCAGATTAGAAATAACTATTTTTTAAATTACCACATTTAGAGAATTGGCAATTTTCTGCCTCAGAGGTAATCCCCAACTGTCACCTGGCAGCTTGCTGGGAGCTGTGATTGGCTATCAGGAAAGGGAACAAAAGGGTGTGACCTCCTCCTCACAAGATGGCCTGGCGGATGTGCCTGCCAACTGCACAAACTTCAAAGGGGGCTCCCCTATCACAGGCAGATGAACATTGGCAGGGGCTGGCCTAGGTCTGGTGTACAAGTAGAGAGAGTGGCACCAATACCAGCGGGGAAAACCTGTTCAAGAACTGGTTTGCTGATGGGAGTTTCTCATTTCCCTAGACACGGCTTCTACCAGTAGGCATGAGCCAGTCGTTGGAGCTCTCCAGCTCCCTATAAGTGGCTCACCTGTGTACAGCACAGACTACTAAATTAGAAGCTTTTGATTGGTTGAAGAAATATATGTATACCAAATTCAAAAGTGTGTATTTTAGACAGAAATGTGTATATTTTTTGGTGAAAAATAAATATATTTTGGAAATACAATTAAACCTGACATATGAGTGGTCAATTATGCAGTATTAGGGAAATTTATTACGTACATTATTACCTTGGCACTACGGTCAATGAAGCTATGGCTGGGATCAGTACTATATATATAGGCATTGAAAAAGTCTTTTTTACGTGTCATACCTAACAACCATGCCTGATGCAATGAGGTGACCACTGCTGGTTATCATCCTTTGGTGGCCACTAATGTAAGACTGACCACATCAGACAAGATTACAACACTAATATTAGCAGTAACGCTGGATGATTTTCATTGAACATAAGTAGCTCGTACTACTGGAAAGGTTGCAGACCCCTGCCTAGTCACACTTCAAGGATGTGCCCGGAACTCTGACCATTATAAGAAAGTGTTCTTCACCAAATCCAACATGGCAGAACCAGTGGGATATTTGACCTCTTGCCATGGCAGTGTGGTCCTAAGGTGGGTAGGGTTGCCCCAGGGAATTATTTCCCTATTTGTCAGGGAATTGCCCCCACCCACAAGCTAGTGCCAGGTTTAAAAGTACCACCTTTAGAATACTGCTGTACCTGAGGAAGATAGAAGAAGGACTTCAGAAAGAGGACTGCACCTACCATAAACTGTGGAGAGAAACCCCAAGGGCTCTGCCTACTCCAACTTAGCCCTTGGAGTTCGCTATTCTGCCCTGGACCCATTTGGCTGGCCTCCTGTTGAGGTCAAGGAACACAAAAGCTTGTGTCGAGAGCCCAACAGTTCTAACTGAATTTGCCCTGGACCAAGTCCTAACCCTCCAAGTGGTTCCACAAGGTCCTGAACCCTAATGGACTTAGTTGAAGTGGATGATAGTCCTCTTCAAATAGTAATGGCGCATTCTTTGCTAACATTTCACTTTCTCACATTTGTGTTTATCAGTGGGATCCAGAGATTGTGTTTTTCAATACCGCCCAGCTATTAAGGTAGAGAATGAAAAAGCCCAATGTTGTTATTAATTTTTAGTTGGGTCATTTACATTTTTCAAAATAATGTTTTATTCCAATTTCTGCACTTCTCAAAAGTCTAAAGAGAACATGTATTGTGGTCTGGTCAGTCTGTCTACAGTCACAGTGTCCAAAATAATCCTCTTTCTCAGCAGGGCTTTTATGAAAAGGATCTTATGGACTGGAAGGAAACTCTTTTGGCCCAGATCACCTCTGAAACAGAGGAAACTCTAGAGGAGTAGGAAAAAGGCAACTCCAGAGAGTGTTTTGTGATAAATTTCCCTCTTCCTCACCACTCTTTTAAAGGCACCTTCTAGGACTGGAAATAGGTGCTGGCTGAGCTCCTCCAACAGTGCAGAGATGGCCCTCCGACAAAGGGAGGTGGAGGCACAGTTGAAGCTTATAGCCCTAAAGAGAAACAGCTAATTCTTGCAAAGAGGAAACTGGACTTCTTTTTGTTCAAGGCCAGTCTTGATGTGAAGTCCAGCAACAATGGTGGCAGCAAAAGTGAGAATGTATCTACAGGCAGGGATCGCACAACCCTTAGCTGCCCAAAGGAATTGTTCCCAGTTTTATGATGGCAGATGGCATAAACAAATTGTTTGCCTCCTGTAAAGGAACATAAAAAATGAGGAAGGTGGGCACCCTACACTGGGGTATTTATTGTAGGAATTGGCTCCAGTAGCTGGGAGAGATAGGCTTGCAGTCCTAGAGAAAGGGGTAGCAGAGCCCTACCGACACATGAAGAATGACCTAGTGGAGACATTTGGCCTGATCCCAGAAGAGTATAAGAACATGTTCAGGGATACCCTCAATGGTGCACAACACCTTATCATGGGCTGTACAATTTGATTGTCAAAGAGCACCTTTTGGGTAATTGTTCTTGAGGTAACTTAATCCACTAGGTGCTGATATAATTTCTAATAGCACCTAGTGGATTCTAAGCTGTCTATTCCCAGAGAGCTGGGTAACACAACTGATCTCCAAGAAGTTCCAGGGGCTGATCCTAAGAAAGGAGGGTCAGCACCCCCCCCAATCAGGGGAACAAGTGGGGCACCAAGGAATAAAATAATGAGTTCTCAAAAGGGCCCCAAAGTCTGCCCAATGGTGAATCACTGTGACTCATCTAAAGGAAGAGGGCACCAGAGAAAGTCATAGCTTTTTGAGCCCCTGAAGTCTGGGGTGTGCTGTCATCAGCCTGGACACAAAAATAGAGACGTTGGGGCATATTATCAAGACAGGCGATATAATTATCGCCGCTTTAGCCCAGGTTAGATGTGAAGGACATCTAACCTGAGCTTCAATAGGAATTCCATCGAGCATATTATCAAGCCCATTATCGCCGTTTTAGCGGCAGTTTTCTGCCGCTAAGGCGGTGATAATTTTATCGCCTGTCTTGATAATATGCCCCTATATGTGTTCCAAGAAGGCCACAACGGTGGATACTCCTAAAGGATTGCTAGTGTAGTGATTGCAGTAAATGTTTGCCCAGAGATAAATCAAGAAGTACCCTTAAGTCATATTAGTATGCTTGAGTGGTGTACATTTTGAAGCCCTGGCTGTCTTACCTCTCAGCATAGTGAAGTACAAGCAATGGCATAGTATCAATATTACAAAAGTGGACACTATGAGGAATACAGGAGCCAGCATAGCCACTGTGGTGGACACGTTGATTTACCCAGAGAATGGGGAGAGGTTACTGACCTAAAGAAGGTAGCTGTGTCCTCTGCCATCCCAATGGAGTGTCTGCTGGGACATGATCTTCTCTACCTCAGACCAAGCAGAGGTTTGAACAAAACCCATGCAGAGATGCTGGGTCTACTTGAGTGGGATCGCGTGTCCACAAGGGCCAAAATGGCAAGTGAGGGTATTCAAGGCATCCTGGAACTTTGGCCCAGCCCCACACCCCCAACCAAGAGAAGCGGCAAAAGGCTTGGAAAACCAGACTCTCTAATTTCCAGGGACCAGAATGAGTCTTACCCTCAGGGAGAGGAACTGGGACCAGAAGGAGAAGGTGCCCCCCTTCGAGAGCTGCCAGAGATTACTACAGCTCCTTGCATCTTTGCCCTTGACAAAACTCTTCTCTGGAAACTGCTGAGGACCTGCCCTATTTTTGAGGGCCTTTGGCATTAAGCAGAAGTCCAAGAACATGGAGATACTAATGGACCACTTAGAGTCTACTGGGCAGACTGTGTCCTGTATAGTAAGGCTAAGAACTCATAACCTGGAGCAGCCAGGAAACTGCAGGTATCCCAAAAATACAGGGTCTTCCGCTTGAATATGGTCCATGATAGGTAAATATCTGGGGCAGACCAAGATTTGGAACAGGTTGGTCAGACACCTTTGCTTACCCCAGATGTTAGGGAAGGGGAAGAAGTTCTGTTGCTACTGGCTTGGCAGGTGGTGCAGTCGCAAGACAGGAGGGAAACCAAATGCTACCTTAATTCCACCACCTCTGTTGGGTCACCTTTGAGAGGGTAAAATGTGACACTGTTGGTCCCCTAGACCATCCAACTACTTAAGGGAATAGATTCATTCTAGTGGTGGTGGACCATGCTACTAGTTACCTTGAAGTAATACTTGTAAGGACTGTAACTACACCTTCAGTGACCAGAGCCCTGCAGGGTGTCTTCACCATAGAGGGGGTTCATAAGATAGACATGACGTTTTTGCCCCTGTCAGATATTACCAACATAGCTTTCAAGTATGCAGACAAGTGTGGGGTGACTTTTAACTAGACCATTGCTTTTGAAGGTGATAAGGTGTGGTGAGCTTATAAGGTTCAACTACAAAAGGTACTACAAAAGGACATGGGCTCCAGCCCCTTTGAGCTTTTGTATGGGCACACTGTGAGAGGTCCCTTAAGCTTAGTGCGAGAGAGATGGGATAAACTTCTCAACAGCTCGTGTATGAAATAGTGGACTATGTACTGTGCCTGCATTCCCCCATAGAAGCGTACATGAAGCAGATAAACAAATATTTAGAGGAAGAGGAAAGATTACCTTTCCCAGACATCTTGTCACACAATGCCAAGGATTGTCAGTGTAGGTGAGAGCACTGCTCCCTCCACTGAACCATCTCTCTGCTGCTGTTCTGTCACCAGTTATTTGAACAGCTTGCTGAATTGTTCTGACAACTGGTCAGGCCCAGTGGTATGTCCATGATGTGGACAATGGTGACAGTTTATCTGTCAAAAGCAAGACTGACCAGTTATCAGACCAGGTGAAGGCCAACATCAATGCTGAAGTTGCTAAGATGTTGGAACTAAGGGTTAATGAGCCCTCCAGTTGTCCCTTGGCCAGCCCAGTGGTGCTGGTGTCCAAACCCAACCCAAAAGGTGAGAAACAAGAACTGACGTTCTCCGTGGACTACAAGGTGCTCTCACCTCTGGGTACTGACAGATTACCCTAACAGAGAGATCCAAGTAGAGGTCCGCATTCTCCACCACAGAGGGACACTTCCTGTTTAGAGTGATGCCTTTTGGATTAAAGAATGCTCCTGCTACCTTCCTGATGCTGGTGGCAGGGTACTGTCTGGGATGAAGAGCTTCATTGCAGCTTATCTAAATGATTCAGCTGTCTTCATCTGCACCTGCCAGGCCAACCTGAACAACCTCAAGAAGTGTGTCAGAACCTGAAGAAGGCTGGGCTGACTGTCCAAGCCAGCAAATGCCATATACGACAGGGATCTGTCGTATACCTGGGCTACTTGGATTGGATATTGTTTTGTAGAGGCTGTACATGCCTGCCACCTACTTCAGGGCTTGGGAGCCTCTCAAAATCCAAACCCAGGTCAGGGTCTTTTTAGACCAGATAGGGTATTACAGGAAATTCCTAAAGGGCTATGGCTCCATTGTACCCTCTGACAGAACTCACTTCAATGAAACAGCTCAAGAAGGTTCTATGGACTGAGGATCATCGGAAATCCTTTGACACCTTGGAAGAAACAATGTGTTCAGCACCTACACTGAAAGCACCTCACTTTAGACAGAGTTTGTCCTCCAGACACATGCTTCTGAACAAGGGATTGGGGCAATGTTGTCACAGTTAAATGATGGTAGCCAGGACCAACTGGTTGCCTTTATTAGCAGGGGCCTCCTTACCAGAGAGCATTGTTAGGGTGCCAATGAGAGAAAAGACTTTTTATGGTTTGGTCACTGAAGAAGTTGAGACCTTACCTGCTTAGGACTCACTTCGGGGTTCAAACTAACCACAGGACACTCGGCTGGCTAATGTAGATGAGAGGGGAGTACCATGAACTGTTGAGGTGGCCCATATCCCTACAGTGAATGGGCTTTATGGTGGAATACAGACCTATTCTGACCGTGCCAATGTGGGTGGGCTATCCAGGTCATTCTACTTAGATGATGAGAA
Source organism: Triturus cristatus (assembly GCF_964204655.1). Taxonomy (NCBI): domain Eukaryota; kingdom Metazoa; phylum Chordata; class Amphibia; order Caudata; family Salamandridae; genus Triturus; species Triturus cristatus. Next base: position 410,539,365 of record NC_140582.1, read on the forward strand.
CTACCAGTGCATTCCCTTGGTAGTTCTCATCATCTAATTCATCTGGAGGGGGGAACCACATAAGAAAACTACTCTATTGCTATTATCAACCCAATTTTAGGATTGATGCTATTGGTTGGTTAACCAGGCCCCAGTGTGTGTGATCTGACCACTCAAAACCTTTCCAATCGGCCAATGATCCTAATTGTCACATTTAACTTACCTATAGGTTGGTAGTATATGGTACCCACTGTATCCATGGCCTGTAAATTAGATGTAACTAGTGGACTGTAGCTCTTATTGTGCCATCTCTAGATTAATCTTTTACATGGTCACGTTAGTCGTTACAAAGTAGCCCAGAATGGCAGTTTTAAATGTGCCATTTTAACTTGTTACAATCACCCTTTTTAAAGGAATAAACCTAAAGTATTGAAAAAGTAAGTCACACTTAAGGTAGGCCCTAAATACTCATATGACAGGGTACTTGGTATTTAAAAAGTAGGCCATGTGGTCCTATGCTTTACATGTCAAGTCAGTAATAAATCTCTGAAGTCATTTTTCATTGTAGCAAGGCTGGTTCTCGCATAGGAAACCACTGGGTTACATTATAGCACCTTATAAGGCATTACTTTAGTTTGAGAATAGCTAAAACCTTGGTTCAATGACTCAAATTAATAGGAATGTAAAATTCTGTTCTTAAAGGGCTGTTTTAAAAAGCACTTTTAGAAAGTTGTAATTTTCCTACATAAAGCCTCTTTTAGCCCTTACAAAGTTAATCCACAACTGTCACCTGACAACCTGCTGTGAGGAGTGAATGGCTCCCAGGAAAGGGAACAAAAGGGACTTGGCTGGGAGGACGTATAACCTCCTCCTGACAAGATGGATTGGGGCATGTGCTCACCAATTGCACAAGCTTCAAAGGGGCATCGTGTGTCACAGGCAGATGTACCTCAGCCCTAGGCCAGTCCCTGCCATTGTGCAAAAAGCCAGAGTGGCACCAATCCCAGTAGGAGGAAAACCCATTCTAGAACTGATTTGCACATGTTTCTCATTTCCCTAGACTCAGGGGTGGGCCCGGAGATCTGACCAAGGGAAGACAGGGCTCAGAAGGTGAAGTACTGTCTCTGAGGACTTCAGAAAGAGGACTGTACCCACTGTAACCCGGAGAGTAAAACCAGAAGGGCTCGACCTGTTCCCATTTAAACCCAGGACAGAAGAGTGGACTCTAAGGGCTAGTTGGGTAGCCTTCTGTTAAGCTCCAGAAACACAAAAGCTACACGAAGCCTGCAACTCCAAGAGCCCCACTGACAAGTTCCAATTGGATTTGCCCTGAACCCTGCTGGTGGCTTCTGTGAGGTTGTCCTAACCCTCCATGTTCTGCCCACAAGGTCCTGGACCATTGACTGGTTTTGGAGTGTACTATTCTGCAACAATTTAAAAACTTTTTCTGTTCTGCAAGAACTGCAAAACTGTTTCCGAAAATAATCAGAGGGTACCACAGGATCGTCACCAAGCCGCAGCAGCTGTCATCTAATCACCTGTTGGATTCAACTTGCTGGTTTCCCTGCTAAACTGACTTCCAGAAAAGTTTCTAATTCTGAGGCTGATGTCTAGGAGACGCCGACCAGCAATAAGACCTTTCTTTGGCACAAACTTCAGACTTCAGACTTCACCCACTCAGAACTTTCCGGTCATCAACACCAAGAGCCTCGTACTTCCTGCCAAAGCCAAGTCTTCCATCGAGGTCCTGCACTTCGGCCAACCAATAATGACAAACCCTCCTTCGGATGCAGCTTAAAGCCCAACCTGCCAACTACCTCGTCAATGAGATTTTTACCAGAAAATCAGCTACGTCAGAAGGTAAACTTTCCAGTGGAATGAACCTGGTCCCTATATCTGACAACACTCCATTGAGGTTAGCCTTAACATTTGACTTTGACAAAGTCTAGCGTAACCAGATAGACTAAAAACATCTAACACTTCAAATAGAAACCATCCTGATGTTGGGAACAAGAGATACGACTTTTCGAAGATTGAAATGTTTATTATTTTAGAAATTTGAGTGGGATTTTAATTGTGCTGTGTTTTCTACTTATTAACTGCTTTGGCACTGATAATCGCTTTTGTTGGAAAGTGGATTATTAGTAGGGGCAAATGTATATGCCACTGGCAATAAGGCCACTAACACAGTCTAGTGCTCAGAATAGGTCTTAGAAGATTATTCCCATGCTCAACCCTTTGTAGCTTGGCTGCGAGCAGGCAGGCTTAACTTCAAGGACAGGTATTTAAAGCATTTCAAAACCCCAATTCAGTTAATAATTAAGACGCAATACACAATAAAAATCCAACACCAATTTATAAAAATAGAAAATATTTTTATCTTTACAATTGCACCAAAGCGACAAAAGTCCAATGTAGGGAATGAATTTTTAAAGATTTAGCGTTATATAGCACATAGAAATCTATTGCACCTTATTGGGACATATAGTCACGATAGACCAGTCAAAGTCAAAGTTTCAGGCCGACCGCTATGGAGGCCGTCGCAGTTACCCCTCGCTGAAGGTCTCAGTCAAAGGTTTTACCTTCTGACTCAGAAACTTTTCTAGAGCTTTTCTTCCTGGGGTCCCTCGAAGCTCTCAGCCAGTCGGGAGTCGGTGAGAGTGCACCGGATTGCCTTGCGAAGAGCTCCTGGTCGAACTTATGGAAGTCAGACCTCCAGAGCATTCCCGCGGGATAAACCAAGGATCCAGGCTGTATTGCGGTTGACGGCAAGCTGCTCGACTCTTGCGCTTGCTCCCGGTCGCGTTTCCGTCGTTTGGACTTAGAAACCTTTACGGAGCTTTTTCTTGCGGGGTCCCTTGATGCTCTTCACCAGGCCGGATTCAGTGAGGGTTCGCCAGCCTCGGATTTCGCCTACTCCTGGTCAAACTCTGGAAGTCGGACCTACGGAGCTTTTCAGCAGGACGACTCGCAGTTGAGGGTCGCCAGCCTGGCTGGCCAGGTTGAGTCAGTCCACTCATGGAGCTTTTTCCTAAAGTTGCTCCAAACTTCTAAAAACTTGGAGAACTTCTTCTTGAAGTTCCACAAAGGGTCCCAAAGTGTCTCAAACTTACTCCAAGGGTCTGTAAGCTCCAAAAGGGTCCTTGAAAGTTGAGGACTTCAGTTTCCACAATCCACTTGGACAAAACCCTTACAAATCCACTGGTAGTGCTCCAGGTTGAAGATTCTTGGTGGTGATGTTACAGGTGAGCTTTGTTAACCTGTAGCTTGCAGGGAGTCCACTCTTTAGTCCTTTTACAGAAAGGTAGTCCACAGGGCTGTAGTTGTATATGGTGCAGAAGGCACAATCTTCAGAGTGCAGGCCTTAGTGATATGCACATCAAACGCCTCAGCATGGCCCTTCTTGCCCTCTTAGATTTCAAGCAGCAGATCTGAGAGGCTCTGCCCCTCTCAGATACTTATTCCAAGTTCTCTGGGTCAAGCAGGAGGGCACTCTGGTCCAATGGGGGGGGGGGCAGGATAACACCCCAAGATATGACCACATTCTTCAGTGTGGCACTGTTTTGTCCCAGAGTGCACCAATTCTTTCAGATTCATCATGGCTGATTTTCCAGCAGGGAGAGAAGAGCTGGCTAAACACACCCCTAGGATGGCTAATATCCATAGCCTCTCCCCGTTGCATCTACTCTTTTGAACCCAGCCAGATGCTAGGCTTAAGGAAGGAATGAGCAGAGTTGTAAATGACACTGGTGTCTTCCCCTTCCATTGAAGTCCGTTGTTTACGACTCGTCCCCCTGCTCTGGCATTCCTGTGTAACAGAACACTGTCCTCCCAGCAGAGCTGGTTAACCCCAGGGGCTCTTTCTCACCTCTTCAAAGGAGCCTGGCTAATCCACTTAACTCTGACCAATCAGGACAGACCACTGGAAGACGGAATCTCGGCTTACAGACCAGAAAGTCTTATAACTTCTTGTCTGTATATTTTAGGAGAAATTCAACAATATCATATTGTTGGATTTATCAATACCGTTCTGGGAAGTCTTTGAATGCTATTTTATCATTCTCCTAGCGGGATTTATTAGTTAATAACTTCTTGCCATGTTAACCTGTGTGGAAGGGGATTTGCAATGGGAATAATGACTTGGGCCATTTTTCCAGCACCAGGGCGTATAAAAACATATTTTAAAAGTACTCTGCCTATATCTACAGGACCCCCCCACTCCTGGAATTACTAGGGGAGACTTTGGGGGTTTTAAATATGTAAATATATTGCAGATACATCCCTCCACAGTGCTACTAGCACCAAAGTCGATTTTGTGCAGCACTTTATCAAAATGTGGGGCGTGAAATGTGCAATTTCACTTAACCCAGGGCATCTAAAACTCATTTTATAAGTGATCTCCTTATAAACACCTGACTCCCCACCCCTGGGACACCTAGCGGAGACCCTGGGGGTACCTAATATGCCCACACATTCTATGCTATCCATTTTTACGTGCCCAAACACCAAAGTCAAGTTTGGGCACAATTTACCTTTTTAAAAGCCATCCTGCAACACAGGACTACTTTTAAACTGACCTCCGGCTTCAGCAGTGCACACATGCAATTGCAGAAAGGGCTGCAGGCCTCTAAACTGCCATGCCCTATCATGTACTATGGCCTTATAGGGTAGGTCATGCCAATCACAGGGGTACCCTAACCCATAGTGTGCCCTAGTGTGTGTAGGTGTTTTCACTGTATTCTAATTGTCTTTTTCAGCATTGACTGACCCTGGGCTCTGCCTAACCAGCCCCAGGGCCAGTACTGAGTCAGTTACCACCAGTACCAATCAGCAAAAAGTTGGGGGGTGACCAGGGCACATGATGACTTTGCAAGGGCTTTACACTTCTATTCCAAGTTGAGCCTGTCCGCTGTGTGCTACAGCTATGAAGGTTTGACCTCAGGTTTTCTTGATTTAAACCCAACTGGACCCAATAAAGAATTGTGCCATTATTACTACTATCTGTGAATTGTATTGTGCCATTGGGACTACTATCCACTTCAACTAATAATTCACTTTCTCACAATGATTGCTGTCCTAATTTTACTGCTTTCAGAGCAATACATATGTTGTGGTATTAAACAAAAGAGTCAATTAAATGTTTAGATTCTTTCAGAGTACTTGGTGATCGAACAGTTTAATGTGCCTCTGTTTGCTTACATTAGCACTAGAGAATATGTTGCATGAAACAAATCTTTACAATGGGACAAGAGGGATGTAAGCCGGTTGACAATGGGAACTAGTCATGCATTTCAAAGTGAGTGCATTGATAGGACAAGATGGAACAAGGGGCCAGATGAACAAAGCAATTTTGGGGTTGGAAACCCCTCCCCCCAATTCAAAGATTGCGACTGAAAACTGCTTTGAGCAATCTACTAAACACGGTTTATTAGTTGGTAACTTTTTACTTCTAATTGGTTTAGAAATCGTTAAGAAATTGCTATTTGGAAAGGGCAAGTTGTAGGAGTTTCTTTCAATTATTGATCCCTATCCAGATATATCAATGGTTTGGAGCTGAAACGGAGGTCGGTAACTTTTCAATGGTTTACGACCTCTAAGTTGGGGGAGTAACCCATTTGCAAAAGGGAAGCAGTCCCATAAGGACCCCTTTCCCATTTGTGAGCGTTAAAAAGTAAAGTTTGTTTGGGAGTAGCCAGTCGTCCCTCAGAACACTGCAAACTCTCATACAAAAAAGTAATCTTTTTTTGTCAAATTGCAGCCTGGTTTCCTTTGAGGAAAACGGGCTGCATTTAAAAAAAAAAAAAGTTGACTTGATTGAAATGGGAACATAGACATTCCAGTTGGTTCTTAAAAATCTTTACTGTTCACAAAAATACTGCTTGCAGTATGTGACCAGTATTTTGCCCCATCGAAATTCGTACATCTGGCCCTAGCTTTCTAATAGTGGTAGACCAATGAAAAAAACACCTTGTTTAATTTTTAAAACATGGAAAAGTTTTGACAAAATTGGGCCATGTTGCATATAATAAGGCACAATTGTCACATACATTGCAACCTACTGTGTTTTAAGCAGAAATAATACTGAAGTAGCACTCATGAAATATTCCAGTATGGCCATATTGTGCTAAATTCGTCTGATCTTCCATAGGGGTGCTTGAGGGAGGGGGCGACTTTATCCCCCAAGAGAACTTTGCGTTCTGTCAAATTTCCCTTAAGATTTGTTAAAAGAATCATAGGGCCACATGCATCAAACTTTGTAATTGCAAATCCTAAATTGTGATTTTTAAGAAATCGCAATTTAGGAATCGCAATTGCTTATGCATGTAGGAATCGCAGAAAAAATAGCGATTCCTACACATTCCTTAGTTGCAACTCGCAAACTGCGAATCACAATTAAGAAATTGCTTCCCTTCATTCCTATGAGCCTGGAGGCCCATAGGAATGGGAATTGCATACACAATTTGCGAGTATCAAATACGTACGCGCAAATTGAGCATGCAATTTTAAGGGTGCAAGGGTGTCAAATGACATCCTCATGCACCCCTGAAATTGTCTTGTTACCACATGTTGCACACACATGCCCCAAGGGCATGTATGTGTGCAACATGGAACTTTGAAGTTCTTGCAAATTACCATCAACTTTAAATTGATGGTAATTTGTGTTTCTTAATTGCGAAATCGCAAACATTTTTGGCGTAATGCATTGCATTTAAGGAATCGCAATTTGTGATTTCATAAATGCAATCCCAATTTAAGTAATCGCAAATTTAGCGATTTACTTAAATTGCGATGCTTGCATTTGGGCTGAGGCATCCCAAATGCAAAACTACCGGTCGCAAAGGGGCAGATTCTGAGGATCTGCCCCTTTGCGACCGGTATTTTGAATGATGCATGTGGCCCACAGAATTTTATAAGCTACTAAAATAATTGTAAAACTCAATTTGACATTACCTTCTATTATATTTCAATATGTCTATACCAGATTTCCACACATCGACTGTCCAGCCCTTCATTTTTCTCATTCTGCCCCTTCCAAGTCGATTTTCAGCCTAATTATCTGGAATAGACAAATTAAATGCTCCAAGAATATTGTAGTCTTTGAACCCTTAGTCTGTGGACAGAAATTCTAATCCTCAAATTAGACTAAATCTGTCTAAACCTAATCAGACAGCAAGCCTATCCATGAGGGTACACCAATATTACATGCTCTGGTGGCGGTCTACAGTAATAGCGGTGTCATAAAAGCTTATCACTGTAGAAGCGTGGTTCTTAACATTTGGTTCGTGGAGGTCCACGAGGCCAACTATTTTCCAAAATGTAATAATATTAAAATTAATAAAGTATTAGCAAAGAAGTAAAATTGAAAATCTGAAAACTTTGTACGTGTTTTTTTGTATTTGTGTATCTTTTTTTTATGGTTCAAATCATAGAATTTGCTTAGGCCGGGGTCCCTGGCTTCTAAAAATCCTTTCCTTTCGAAATACGAAAATAAAATAAATGATTTAATATGAGTTTTGTGTGGAGCATTAATACGTGAAGAATTTAAAGAATACCTTTGGAATGATTTAAAAAGAGTGGTTTTGTGGGAGCATAAATCGTGTGTATCTCTTGGATGCCTAGAAAAGACTCGGATTGTGTAGCGACAGAACCTTTCGGGAAATGGAGCAGTCATTACTGAGACCCGAGACTTTCGGACATATTTTGTCCTCTTTGACACTCGATGAAAATAATAAAAATGGTGTTATTTAATTCTAAATAGTTAAATTAGATAGGTTCAATTACATCTGTCCATAGACGGCTTGTCTTCAGTTTACCGGTAGGTGGCACAAAATGTCCAGCTGTTATTGTGGAACAGCGAAATTGATGTTAATAGCGGGTTTTTAAATGTCAGCAACTGGTTTTCCAGGTTTATGCTTCAGTACAGTAATCTGCCTCACCAATTTACAAGCTCGTCATTCGGGCTATAACTCTCATCGAAGATGAACAAAACAGATCTCTCACCTACTATGCAAATATATCCTGGTTATGGAAGGTAATTTAATCAAAATACGTGCATCAGTCCAAGTTACGTTTTATTCTCTTCTTATATTTCATATCCTTCAGAGGAACGCAGACCGAAGAGAACTGGAAACAAGCACAGGCCAATCACGGGCCTGTAACTAATAATCGTGGGACACTGACGGCCTAGAAGGAGAATATTCTTCTGGAAACCACTAAGCAGGACAGACTTGGAGCCCTGAGGAAGCGGTGCTCGCAGAGAAACTCGTGCTGGGTATAACTATTTAAAAAGAAGTGATTCAAGGAGAGTTCTGTTCATTGTTTGAATCTCTTGGGTGCCTCGAAACAGAAAAGTCAGAGTAATCAACCATGGGCAACAAAAGAAGGGGAGAATAATAAAACAAACATGTACAGCAACCGGCCCGCCTGGCTTCAGCGGCAAGCTGGATACAAATAAACAAAATTATAATATTAAACTTTATCGTTTTATTTTTTGTATTCAGCTTGCAGCTGAAGCAGTGGGGCGGCGCTCCTCCGCCTTAGCATCATATACCGGGCGGCTCCTCTGCTAAGTCAGGTCACTTAGGTTCTCCAAAGCATCAATGGTGAAAATGCGCAAGCCATCCCACCTCCCTTTTTCTCCTCGTGCATTCTCTCTTTCCATCCATCCATTCAGCCATTCTCTTTCCTATCTCTCTGATTGCTTTCTCTCTACCTTTCCCTCCCTTTCTTTCTCTGTCTCTTGAAACCTCCCATGCCTGTTGGCATTAGCCTCAGGGTGCTGGAAAAAGTGACACAGGCACCAGGAGCAGACTGGGCTTTCAAACCCGGCCTCCAAATGCTTCAGTTCACCCTGGAAATACCTAGTGGAATAAAATGCCTGTCCAACGCCCGATACTCAAACTCTGCACCCCTTGGTAGAGAAAGCTTTTTGAGTTTAATGACAAAAGTAAAACTATAGTTACAGAAAAAACTCTGGGGCATATTTAAGGGATTGTAATGCAATGCAGTGCAGCAAGTTACCTCCCTGCACTAAATTACAGAGAAAGTGAAGGAATGTGCCATATTTATATGCAATACAGCACATTCATGACCTTTTCTCAGCGCCAATGGTTTTGCACTGGAACGGACACCTTCCTCCACAAAAACAATCCTAATCCTGAGAGGCATATTCCTTTTAGGAAAAGAGGAAGTGACTAGGAGGAATAAAGATATTTCTCCTCATTACGCATCCCCTGAGCAGGTTTATCTTTTTGGCGCATTCCCAGGTCTATCACTTTTGGTAAATCTAAGAATGTGACAAAAACTATGGGAGTTGTGTGGGAACACCCGAGCAGTGCCCATAGATTGCCTTCCCAGGGCAGAGTAACACAACACAGTGATTTGCGCTGCGTTGTGTTATTCCAGATTTATGAAGCCACTCAGGGCCACGCACAGTGGCCTTACATGGCTTCATAAATCTCTTTTTTGAGTTGCTTTGCTCTTGCACCAAACGACCAACTGGGCTCGTAAATATGGCCCTCTGTTGACTGCTGTTACCACTCATGCTATGGGGCAGCTTGAGATACCTAGTTATTAGCATTCCCAACTCACAAAAACCAGAGACCACTTTAAGATGTTAGCAATACAACATGTTTTCAGTGTACTGGTTTAAAGATGAAATGGATGTTTTATTATTATCTTCCCAGCAGGTTCCAAGATGCTAAGTAGCAGTTGGCTGGTATAATGGGGTAACAGAGGATTGTCTGATACACTGACAGCTTTCCAGGCTGCTGCTGTGGACCAGGAAAAAAGTTGCTATTGTTATAAACACTTTTCTCCATCAGCCCTGGCCTTGCAGATGCAAATCTATACAAGCACCGTCACTGCAGGCACTGTGCTCACCAATGTTAGTTTGGCACAGACCAACAACACATTAGTCAATAGATACACGACTTCCAGTGAGCTGCATAGTGATTGGTAAATGTATTGGGGGCTGCATGGCTACTGGCAAATATATTGGAGTAAGACCCCACTCTGTTACAATTAGCGTGTGAGTGTGAGTGTTTGCATGTATGTGCATTGTGTGTGTTTCTGTTTGTGTGTGTGTATGCCGAGGCCACCTTAATGTGCAGGCACAAAGTTACCCATTCGTCATGTTGCATGGAAAGCCAACAACATGCCATCAGTGGAATAATGTGACACTGTAATAATGCGAAACACACAAAAGGTCATGGGAAGAATACTTGTAATAAGTCTAACCACTGGCAATCGCTCAGGACAGCATTCCAATACATCGTTTTTTGCTCATCATGTCACCTCAGATTGGACCCAGCCATTTCCAAACCAGTCTTGGTTCTAGAGATTTTGGCAGTGCATTACTAGTACTTTTCAGCACTTAGTGAAAATGATGAGCTCGAAATTGGAGGAAGAGAGTGTACTTACTCAAAATGAAAAGCTGATGCTTGGGGACAAAATTGACATGTTTTCTGAGTCTCTAATAAATTTTAGATCTTTTAAGTGCCTCATTTAGAGTTTAGTGGACTGGGTTACTCCGTTTCAAACATGACAGATATCGTGTCTGCTGTATTACAAGTCCATTATATACTATGGCACTTGTAATATGGTGGACGGTATATTCGTCACATTAGCAGACGAGTTACTCCATCACAAAACATTAAAATAGGTCCTAAATTAATTATTATCCACTATATATTTAATGCAGGTATTTAGGTGATAATTGATGCTTATGTTATTTCCTCTATGCCACATAGCACTTGCTGCTGTTTCATGTGGAGTTGTTTCATCATTTAAAGTGATAAAGCATTTCATGATACTGCTACTACAGACTTTCACCAGAGCCTGTAATATTGATGTAACCTTATAGATAGGCTTGCTATTTTAAACTGTCTAAACCTACTCAGTATATAGTCTGTCTAATCTGAGGTTTAGCACCTCTGAGATTAAATTTATGTAGCATTTTGTTTTTCAACCCTGTCAAATCCTGCTACTTTGTCAGACATAATATGAGGCTTAGAATCTACTTGGAAAGGACAAGATGGGAATATTATAGGAAGAAGCGAGGAAAGAAGATGTACACATTTTGAAATATGATAGGAGGTCATGCAAGATTGTCTCTGACAATTATTTGAATTTTCTGTAACGTTGACTTTTTTTTTAACACATCATAAGGAAAATTGGACAGTAAACTTAATACTTTTAGTACATCCCTTAGGAGGATCAGACTTGTTTGGTACCCCACTGTAGTATTGGGATATTTTATAAGTTCCCCTACAGTAGTATCTGACGTATTTTGACTAAAACACAGTGCGGCATATTCACAAGCCCCTATCGCCACGACAACGTCACTTTCAGTGATATTGTGATGGCGATAGGCGCCTCGCCCTATTCACAAGGCAGCGTTAAGCCACTTAACGTGGCTTAACACTGCCTTGTGAATAGGTCCCCTTTCACGCTGTGTTTTGCGTGAAAGGGGCGTGCACTGGGTGTTGTGGTGGGCGTTCCACTGCAACACCCATTGATATTTACGCTGCCCCCAATTCACAAGGGCAACGTAAATAGAAGCTAACGCCAAACTTAAGACTAGGAAAACCCTGGTCTTTAGTTGGCAATACAACGAGAAATGCTTTATTTCTCTTCGTTTTAGCATTTTCCATGTGTGCTGCCTTGTGCAGCACACGTGGAAAATGCAAATTACCATGGTTTGTTTATGTACAGGAAGGTATCCCTTCCTGCAGATAAACAAACCTTTTTTTTAAAAAATGCTGTTTTGGAACTTACATGTGTGCAGCATGAAGCAGCACACATGTAAGTTACGCACTGGCATTTTAGTTTTGTTTATGTGCAGGAAGGGACACCTTCCCGTACATAAACAAACCTCCCTGCTTGCAGACACCCATGCATTCTGGTGCAAGGGTGCCACCGTTGGCGCTAAGTTGTGAAACTTAGCGCCATCGCAAGGGGAAAAGCAAGGCTGCACCATGTCCTTGTAAATATGGTGCAGCCTTGCTTTTCCGAAGTGGCGGAGAGAGGCGTTAAGCCAAGAAGGCTAACGCCTCCCTCCGCCACTTCCTTGTGAATATCCCCCAATAGGTTTTACAAAGTTGTGCCTTAAAATATGCAGTATGCTCCTTTTTTCAAAACAATTGTGCTTTTTTAATGAAACATGGTGCTTTAGTTGATCTGGTGCTAGTACAAGCTTAGTTTTAAAATGCATGACGAGTTCCCAATGCCAAGAAAAAGATTTGATATGACAACATGGAACTGTCTTCCATCCCTCTTGTCCCATTGTAAAGATTTATTTCACGTAACATATTCCCTATTGATAATGTAAACAAACAAATTTACATTTTTGATTGCCAAGCACACTGAAAGATTCTAAACTATCGAAGAACTGTGCTGCTTAATGCCACAACACATGTATTCATTTTAAAACACTTAAGTGGGGGAAGAATCATGCTATATGAATAGCAACAGTGGTTTTACACTTATACGAAAGACTATTTTATGTTCATAAACAAACTTGTGCAAAATTCTGCAAATAGTTTGGTGAATTGGGCCAGTAGCATGTTGGACAATTTTCTTCATAAAGATATATAAAAATACTCTCTGCTGCTTGTTCGAACTTGAGTTGTTGATCTTGAAGTCTCACCAGTCAGAAAATGTAGAATTGTAGTAGAAATGGATGGAAGCTGTCATTTAATGCCAAACCAAAATATCAATATATACTAAAAGCTTAAGATAATAAGTGAATTAGCGATGTGATGTATGTTTGAAAGATTAAAATAATAGAAAAATGAATGTAAGCAGTGTAGGAAGCTGTTTCTGTATATACTTTCCCTTTTGCTTCTAGGCAATTTTCCCCCCTGTGCTAAGCCTTTTTTTGGCTAATTGGGGTAGTGTGCGCTTAGGCCCTGTAACTTTTTGTCCACATAATTTATCCCCACCAAATTTGCGCCCTTTTCTTCCAACATCATGGGGATTTTAAAGGTACCCGGGAATTGTGTATTCCCCTAGAGGGGACCCAGAAATTAGCCCAAAAAACTGCAACATTTTGTTTTTGGGGGAATAAATGGGGAAAAAGTGCTGCAGAAGAAAGTGTCTGTTTTTTTTTACCTGCAAATGGGGATTTCAGCACCACAAACCCTTTGTTGATACCATCTTCCCAGCTTTCAGGGACAGGCAGACTTTTGTCAGAAAACCAAACCTTTTTACACAGTTTTGTCATTTTACCAGTTAGTGGTAGAAATGGGTATGAAAGCAATAATGGATCCCGTAAAGCTATACATTTCTGAAAAGTAGACAAAATTCTGAATTCATCAAGGGGTCATTTGAATAGATCCTTCAAGTTTTTTTTAATAGAAACTAACAGTTGAAAATAGGAAAATTGAAAATGAGTTGGAAAAAAACAGCCATTTGTGCCAACGTTTTCACCTGTAACTTCTTCTGAATATGACAAATTTTTTAAAGCAATATATTGTTACATTTACTGGACACTTCTGGTTGTGGGGATATATAGGACTTGTAGGTTCACCAAGAACCAGAGGAACCCAGAGCCAATAACTGAGCTGCGTCTTGTAATGGTTTTTCATTGTGTACCGAGTATATAGCAATTCATTTGGTAAAATATAAAGAGTGAAAAATAGGTATCAAGGACATCTATGTATTTCCGAAATGGGAAAAAAATATAGAGTTTAGAAGCAGTAGCTATTTGCACAACTCCGAAATTGTGGGTACCCATACTAGCATGTGAATTATAGGAACTTTTTCAAAGTGAATTCTTTTTTACACATTGTCTTACATTTGGAAGGCAAAGGCAGAAATGCATAGAAAGGCAACAGGTAATAACTGTTGCTCTACAATTCTGTGTTTCCCTAAGTCCCCAGATACAAATGGTACCTCACTTGTGTGGGTAGTCCTAGTGCCCCCGACAGGAAACAGGCCAAAACGCAACGTGGGCACACCACATTTTTACAGTGAAAACTGACCCTTTTTTGGGAAAGTGCCTAACTGTGGATTTTGAACCCTAGCTCTGCCAGCACTAGGGAAACCTAGCAAACCTATACATTTTTGAATACTAGATACCCAGAGGAATCCAGGAGGGGGTGACTTGTGTGGCTCTCACAAGGTTCTGTTACCCAAAATCCCTTACAAACCTCAATCTTTGTCAAAAAACACATTTTCCTCACATTTCAGTGATGGAAAGTTCTGGAATCTGTGTGGGTCCACAAACCTACACCCACCCTGCATTCTCCAAAGTCTACCGATAAAAATGGCCTACCCACACAAGTGAGGAGCCAAGTGCCGCCGGCAGGGAAGGGCTCAAAACGTATTATGGAGACATCAAAATTACCTATCACAAAACTACCTGGTTTTGCAAGGGGTGTCACCTGGGTTTTTGGCCCCGGACTCTACGGCAATCTAGGAAAAGCTACCAAATCCACACATTTCTGAAAACTAGAGACCCCGGGCAGTCCAGGGAGTTGTGGTTTACATGGATCCCCCAACGTATCCCTACCCAGAATCTCCTGCAAACCTTAAATTTAGCTGAAAAAAATCACTTTTTTTCAAGTTTCTGTGTGGGAAAGTTGTGGGTTCACCGGGCTGACACATATGTCCTACCACCCAGAATTCCCCTTGTTTTTCCAAGTACAATGATACCCCATTTGTTTGGGTGGGCCAAGGGTCTGTGACTGGGAAGGGACAAAAACATAGGGATTAAGGGTATAGCGCAGTGAATTCTAAGTGCTACATTTAAAAACAAAATACATTTTTAGCCCATTCTGCATTGGACAGCCACACAAGTGAGGTATCATTTTACTCAGGAGACCAAGGGAAATGCTGGGTGGTAGGAAATTTGTGCCTGCGCGGTGATCCTACAACTTACCCACACAGAAATGTGAAGACAATGTGACTTTGTAAGTAAATTTGAGGTTTGCACGGCACTCTGGGTAACAAAACGCTAGGGGGATCCATGCAAGCCACCAGCCAAGATTTAGTACACGCACACCGACATCCATGCACACCCCCAGCCAAGCATCATCCATGCACACAGTCAACCAAGCACTATCCACGCACACTTCCAGCCAAGCGCCTCCCATGCACATCGCCAGCCAAGCACCATCCTCCCACACCACCAGCCAAGCAGGGCCAGACTGGGTACAGCAACCAGCCCTGGCAGATTGCTGCTCAATAAGCCCTGGGGGGTGTGCTAGTAAAAAGCACTGCTACCTCTTTTGTTACTGGGGGCCGATATTGCAGCACTGCAGCAAAACCAGCCCCACAGTCAGAAAATCTGCCCTCACCCCTCCGGCCCACCGGGGTAACACCCGGTGCCCGACACGGACAGTCCAGCCCTACATCCAAGAAACATCCATGCACACCATCAGCCAAGCACCAGTCCTCGTAGACCACTAGTCAAGCGCCACTCCACGCACACCACCAGGCAAGCGACAATCTACACACACCGTCATCAAGCACGAGTCCACATACACTGCCTGTACTAGCATTTTTCTGGCAGACTGTGCGTGTGTGAACTGGAGTTTGGCTGACAAAGTCTCCCTGGCTTCTGGGGGGAACAGATCGGGGGCTATTACCCCTATCTGCCTCCCAGTGGAGGTCAGAAAGACTCCTCCTGCCAAATATTGATTGGCATAATCAAAGGCCCTTGCCCAAGGGCTCACTTCCTGTGGAATTTTACAGGGGGTTGTGGGGGCCATTGGCATGCCCATCTCAGGCAGCCCCCACCCCAAAATATGCACACAAACAAAATCCCTGGTGCCTAGTGCACTTTCTGACCCCCCTCGGGTGGCAGATCCAGGCTATTGCCCCCATCTGCCTCCCGAGGGCAGAAAGGCTGCTCCCCCAAATATTTATTAGCATAATTAATGGCCCTTGCCCAAAGACCCCCTCCCTGGTGTCTAGTGGGTGGGTCCCTGCTTGGGGATCCTCCTCCTGGGGCGATCCCCAAGCAGGGATCCATTAGGGAGGGGTATCATTGGAAAGGGGAGACTCTTCCCCTTTCCAATGATAGCCCCCCGAGCATGTAGAAAGACAGGAGAGGTGAGATAGGCTCATTTCAGTTTCACTTTCTACGTGCTCAGGGGGCTATCGGCTCATTTCAGTTTCGTTTTCTATGAAATTACATCAGCGCGACGTGCGCGCTGATCATTTCACAGAAACCACAAATACAGCCTTGGGAGCTGGGGAAGCTCTTCTCCAGCTCTCAAGGCTGTTGGTGGGGGGGGGAAGGAACTCCCTCTGGTGCCTGCGCCAGAGGGATTTCCAGTGCCATGTACAAGGATGGCCGGGAGCAGTCCTGCACACACAAGCACCCGGCGGTCCTGCGCATGGAAGGAGCAATACCAAAGTAAGGTAGAGTGTGCACAGAGTCCAGGGGATTCCCAGAGGTATAGCAGAGGCTAAAGTAGATAATCACTAACAGCTCTCTTTGTGGTAGTGTGGTCGGGCAGTTAGGCTTATCAGGAGGGTGTGTTAAGCGTTTGAGTGTGTGTAATCAGTCCTTAATTGAGTGAATACAACAGAGACAGAATCCAGACCAATTGGGTAAGTATAATAAAGGTATACTTATGTTTTATTTTTAGAACCAAGCAGGGCTTGGCACAGGTAAGCAGAATATACTTTCACATGCAAAACTTTGCAGTTCTGGTTGAAACTGTTTTAAAAGGAAATACAAACCTGTAATGATTACAAGAAAATGCAGTTTATAATACATATAAATTACACTTGCTTACTTTTTGACTACTTTGGGTGATATGCTTAGTATCACACCTTAGATCCTACAGTAAAAAGGTAAGTAAGAAACTTTTTGGTTTTAAGAACAGTTACTTTTCTTCTATACAAAAACAGGTCAACAAAGACATTTTTAGGAACAAAATCTCATAATATTTGTTCCTATGGGAAAAAGAGTGTTAACGGTTTACAGATAAATAAACGACCTGCAACTATGGCATTTGGGGGGTAGGACCAAGGTTCCCCAAGGTCTATGTAGGCACACAAGTTGTACTACTAGCAGTACTGGTGCGGCAGGGTGCAGAGTGCAGGTGCCAAATTTAAGCCAATGGGGCTAAGGGGGCCTTCAGTCAGGGGATGCTTACAAGCAGGACCCTCATGTGCGGGAGCAAAGCTCCTGGGGTTAAGATCAGCACTGTAGGGGCCAACAATCAGCACTGGAACTGAACCACCAGCGGCATGGAAGCAACCGGATGCAGAGTGAAAGAAGACTTTTTAAAGAACTATAATTATCTGTACTACACCAAAATTCCTGGAGTTACATGGCCAATTTAGGCAGACCAAAGAAACTAAAAATGTTATCGTGGAACTTCAATGGTCTTAGAGTAGCCTCAAGGAGGAAAAAGATTTTAGAATTTTTTAGACTTTCTGATAGCGAAGTGTTTATAATACAAGAGTCTCATTTACTGAGAGATGAATGGTCTGAGATACTTAAAACACAAAAATGGGTAGAACATTATGTGTGTACCACCCAAACATGTCAGACTAAGGGAGTTGCACTATTGTTTAAAAAATCTAATCAAGTCATTCTGGGAGAATGGAGGGTTGACCCTCTTGGCAGATGGGCAATAGCCACAGCTAAAATACAGGGGTCTTGGCTGACTTTTGTGGGGTATCATGGTCCCAATACAGATGACTCTGCCCCACTACAATCTCTACTGTTGCATCTGGTAGATATTAAAACCCCCATTATGCTTGGTGGCGATTTTAATGTGGTCTTAGACCCAACCACAGATACTACATCAAAAAGAAGAGGGGCACCCATGAGATGAGGAGGACCCTAAAACAACTAATGTCTGACCTGGGCCTCATAGATATATGGAGGTTGATGAGAACCAATGCTCAGACATGCAGGGGTGCCTTCACTTTTCATAATAAAAAGTATGGCCATCGATCTAGAATCAACTTTTTCCTTGTAGATAACTACATTAGTAAAATAACGAATAAAGTAACTCATGCCCCAGAACACTTCCCTGACCATTCAGCGGTTACCCTAGAGGTTACGCTGAAAACAAGATCAGTCTCTAGTAGGTGGACAGTAAATCGATCCCTGTTATTAGATCAGAGGGTAGTAGAACAATTAAAAAAGGCCACTAACAAATTCTTTTTGTTTAACATAGACTCAGCTCCACTTGGGATTGTTTGGGATACCTATAAGGCTTATATAAGAGGTATGGTAATGTCCCTATCGTCTGAGCACAACATAAATGTCAAGGCTGTTATAAATAAATTAGAAAATGCTATCCAAAGTACACAAGAACAAATTGAACAAAATTTGGGTGACTCCAGCATGGCACATTTAAAGAAAAAATTGCAAGAGGCAAAATCGGAGTTAAGCGACTATTTTGAGATAATTATAAAGAAAAAATGGGAAGCCAGTAAAATGTCGAACTATGATTATGGGGAGGGATGTGGTAAACTGTTGGCATGGAAAGCCAAAGCTAACCAGACAAGAAACCAAATAAGAGATCTTAGATGCCAAAACTCTAGTGACATAATCTCAAATGAAGAAGAGATCGAGGACGCATTTGTTTCCTTTTTTCAAGATCTTTACAAGGAAGATGTTAATGCTGATAAAAAAAAATCGAAGAATACTTCAATGATATTGACCTTCTATATTTGCAAGAAATGGAAAAAGAGAGACTAAATAGTCCTTTCTGTCTTGAAGAGATTACTTTAATCATTAAGGGCCTAAAAAAGGGGAAAGCCGCAGGACCAGAGGCCATCCCTAACGAAATGTACTCCTTGCTTAAAGAAGAACTTGCCCCGATTCTATTACAGTTGTTTAACTCTATCTTTTTGGACAAACAGAGTCTCCCATCGTCCTGGGATATGGCCACAATAACTATACTCTTAAAACCAAACAAAAACCGAGGGCATGTGACTCTTATAGGCCAATCTCTCTCCTTAATAGTGATTATAAAATCTTCACTCAGGCTCTAACCAAGAGACTGGATAAGGTGATAGGGTCTTTAATTCACTCTGACCAAAAAGGTTTTATAAGGGGGAGGCAACTTCATGAGCTAACCCACGAACTATTGGTACCATCGATTTGGCGAAAGAGAGTGGGAAATCCCTTACAATAATGACATTGGATGCGGCCAAGGCTTTTGACAAAGTTAGTTGAGTTTTCTTGTATAAAACGATAGAACATCTTAACCTTGGAGAAAACTTTCTAGCAACAATTAAAGCAGTGTATGACAACCCAGTTGCAAAGGTGTTGGTAAACGGGAATCTGACTAAACTAATAAAAATTGAAAGAGGGACTAGACAGGGCTGCCCTCTTTCCCCTCTCCTTTTTAACATTTATATTGAGCTTTTGTCTTGCAAATCGAGGGCAAATCAAAACATCCACCCCTTCTCTTGTAACGGATGGTCAAAAAAAATTGGTCTGTATGCTGATGATCTAATGATCTTTACAGGTGATCTTCCCAATTCTCTTCCGGCTATCTGGGAAACATTCGATCTTTTTAAAGGTGTTTCGGGGTACTCTGTAAACCAACAAAAGACAGAGTTGATGCAATGGAACACACAACACTGTAGTAGCCTGGCAAGGAAAGAAATATAATATTTGGGGATACAAATAATCCACAATCTGGAAAAATTAGCACAGACAAACTTTGATAAGCTAGTTGCATCACTAAGCAAATAACTGCAGGCTTGGGGTGTGCTGCCATTGTCCTTTCTTGGCAGATCTAATCTTTTAAAGATGTCGGTGCTTCCAAAATTTTCCTGCCTTTTTAACACTATCCCTTTGGAGTTCAATAAAATATGGTTTAAAAAAAATCAAGGAGAGTTTACCAGATTTATTGGGGAAATAAATTTCCTAGAATTGCCTTTAAAATACTCAGAAGGAAGAAAGAGCAAGGCGGTATAGCTACTCCTGACCTATAACAATATTATCGAGCTTTTAACTTAAAGAACTTTCATCAGCTTTTAAAAGATAGTTCCTGTCTAGCCCCCTATCTAAAAGCTCTAGTAAAGGATTCCCAAGTTCAACCAGAATTCTTTCTTTGTAAATTTGGTCACCCCATATTTTTCAAAAAAGTTAAGTTAAAGATTCTTCAGAACGCAGCTAAGATTTGGTACTATATAAGACTTACCTTACAAATACCTTACTACAGCTCCGAGAGAACGGGATTAAGTCCTGGGGTCAACTTCTGGAAGATTCCAACTTAATTTCATGGCAGAGATTGTCTGAGGCAACCAATAACACTGTCTCTAAATTTAAATACTACTAACTAGTTAGTTGGACAAAGACAATAGAAAAAAAGGGTGACCCAAACTCTGAGGCTGAATCAAGAATAAAATCACGACCTAAGGCACCTAAAGAAATCGCAGAATGGTATTGGCTGCTTATTCAGGAAGAAGAAGGGCCCCAGAAGGTATCGATGGAAAGCTGGAAGAGGGAACTACCGGAAAAAGATCAAGAAGCATTATGGCAAGTATCAATGGCTTATTTTTGGCGTTATGTGAGATCCGCCCCATTAAGAAAAAATCATCTCTTTACTGGACACCCCGAAGGTTATCAAAGATGGGAAGTCGGACAGTAAGAAAATGCCTGAAATGCGGTGAAGATAACACGAATGAAGCACATATGTTCTGGCAGTGTCCCTCGATCCAGTCCTTCTGGGAGAAAGTGGGTAAGATCTTATCAGAGGTTATAGTACAAGAACTAGAGGTGAGCCTAGATATTGTCATCTTTGGGGTTCTATCAGGAACGGCAGATAATGGGAGCTTCACTAACTTTCAAAAATCTAATTTTTTTGTCTTAATACTGCTGGCAAGAAGGGAACTGTGCATTAAATGGATACTTCCATGCCCCCCGACAGAGGTGGAATGGATCCTTTCAGTACAAAGGGTGGATAATCTCGATCGAGCGATCAGGTTAAGCAAAAAGACAACATTTTGGGAACTATGGGATAAATGGTTAGGAACCTATAGAAATTAGATAGTTTGTAGCCATGACCACCATTAAACCAGAATATAGAATTAAGTATTGGATTCTGGATATTTTCTCTCTGCTGTCATCCATTTCTTTCCCCTTCCCCAAAATGATCTGGTCGTATGATTAAGAATATGCTCTACAGGCTTTTGCACATCTGTGTCTACATTACAACCTTTGCCTGTGTCAGCGAAGTTAGCCCCTTCCGACCAGGCAGGGGGGATATTTCCCCTAGGTTACCCGGGATGGTTAAAACATCTCCTCCTTATGGAGTGACTGGGTGCCCTCCGGCCCTAGTAGAAATGGACTCTTTTCCTGATGGTTTTCGCATATTGACAAATGAGGACAAAAAAAATAAAAAATAAAAATAAAAGAAGACTTTGGGAGCCCTGTAGTTTGCAAAGGAAATCTCCGGTTTGCTTGACACTGCAGCCTTTTCTTAAATGTGGCTTCCTGGAGGCAACCACCGGCAGGAGAGGTTAGTTGGGTTCTTGGGGGATGCCTGGACACCATCGGTTGGGCAACCCAAGGAGGTGAAGCATCGGGTGCAGGGGTGTCATTTGGCGTCAGGTCTTCTTACCTGCTCTGGTCGGAGGGGCCCTTCAGATTGAGTCTGCAGGTGTCTGCTTGAAGCACAAGGTAGATTGGGGTCACCAGATCCCAGGTCAGGTTCGTTGGTGTCATGGTTCAGGGACTGGGAGCTCACCTGGGCAGCCCGACATGTTGAGCGAATGCAAGGAGTGATTGTTCCCGCTTCCTTGTGGGCGCTACAGAGCTCCATGTCGTCATGTGGCTGTAGGTTAGCATGCTAGATTCCTGCAGCCGGAAACATTCCAGGAAGCCTCAGCGCGGGATGTAATTCCGAGTGAGACCACATTTAAACCCGTGGCATTCAACCCAGCGTTGCTTTGGATTAAGAGTCCATGCTTCAACAGGAATTTGACTGTTTCTCTGCAGAGCGTCCGCACTGCACCTTTTTGAATTCACTGCGACTCGCCTGGACATCTTGTCCCCGAAGCCAGAAAGTACTGACCAGTAGTACTTTGGAGAACCTTCGGTGTTAGCCAGGAGCGCTTACACCTTACAAGTAAAGCAACACGCGCAGGAGCGTGTAGTCTTGCTGACAAACCTTCGGTGCCAATACAGGAGCGCTTGCACCTTATAATTAAGGTAACACGTGCAGGAACGTGTATGTTTGCTGACAAACATTTGGTACTAGCGCAGGAGTGCTTGCACCTTACAATTAGAGGAACACGCGCAGGAGCGCATAGTCTTACTGGTGAGCCTTCAGTGTTAGCACAGGAGCGCTTAACACTTTACTGGTGATTTAACCTACACATGAGCGCATATTTTATCTGATAGCAGTTATCCAACTGTTATCACTACATGCGCAGGAGCGTTTGTTTTTTCTTTGGGAGCGTTTTCAGCTTTATTTCCTTTCTCTCACATATGAACGAATATCCTTACGTCTTCCCCTAGTAGAGTGCTAACTGAAGACCTTGGGAATATCCTGAGTTTTCGGCATGAACTACTTGAATACGTATGTTCATACTGTATTTCCTCTCTTTCTATGTGAAAGGGAGTATGCGTGTCACCCTGGGGAAAGGATAATCTAATGCTATGATTTATCCCTAATAGGTTGCTGTTCCCAGATGGGTCCCATCACCTATATAACGATAGATCATTCATAACCAGGTCTACACACAGAAGAAACACGCCCTATACCATCTAGCATTCCTTCTCCCGGCCCCCATCTTTACCAGGTCAGTAGAGTTTCTATTACTAGAGAGAGGTGGGAGATGGAGGAGGTTGTTCATATCGTCTCTGCGGGACCAATCTGCGAGCATAAGGTAAGGCTTGTGGAGCTCTGACAGCTGGAGAGACCTCCTCATGGTGTTGGGCCTCTTGAACTCGGGCCGTGGGTGTCGAGTGCAGAGTGGTGCAGAACCGCGGAGCCATCTGGATCCAGATTCTGTGTTTTAAGTGACTCTAGTGAGCGCCGGATTTGTTCAACAGAGAGGGTCTGTGAGATGAGTGCAGGACAGGTCTTCTGTGCTCTGGGGGCTGCTGGCTGATGGACATTCCAGGGTTTGCGCTGTAGGCAGGTCTGAGTCGGGACAGGCCAGTAGGGCTGGGGCCAAAGCAGTTGGTGTCCTCTTCTTCCTGTGTCAGCAAGGCTCTTCGGTCCTTCTTCTTTTTCCCTCGAATCTGAGGAGGCAAGGTTTAGGGTTGCCCCTAAATACTAAATTTAGGGTTGTTAAAAGGGGTGCGCAAGTCGGGACCAATAGGTCCCTTCCTTGGGGAGAGTACACCTCCTATTATGCCACCCTCCTGTGGGAGGGGGGCATTAGCCTCTCTCTAATTGGCTGGGTCCCCTTATCTTCAAGATGGAGGGGACTCAGATGTGTGCTTCACCTTGCCAACCCCACCCCTCAGGTGGTTCAGGCAAAGGTGGGCATACCTCTCCTCCTAACTTGGTTTTCCCACCAATTCGCCCACCCGAGGTGAGGGTTAGAATTGGTGTGAGACAGTTGCGGGGGCAACAAAAGGCAGGGGCAGCTAACTAAGGTGGCTGGCTTTTAAAGCTTCTGCTTCTTGAACCTAGCCCATCCTGGGGAGGAGGCATGACACCTCTGCCCATGATGGACTTTGTTTCTGGACCCAGTGAGCGGAGGCCGTCTACTCAGGGGTCCAGAAAACTATCTGGTGGTGGCAAATGGTGGGCAGCCATTCAGAAACCACACCAGGGCTGGCCATCTTTCAGGGGGCATCTCTAAGATGCTCTCTGAGTGCATTTTACATTGAAACCCACACTGATGCCCGTGTGGATTTCTGTGCTGAGACATTAACTACAAACTGGGAGGTTTGGTAGCGAAGCCATCATGGAGCTGTGCAGTTCATAATGACCAACTGCCAGACCATATACTCTTTATGGCTTTACTGTACTTACAATGTCTTGGACACTGTAGGGGTACAGGGCTCATGCCACTGTATCCTCACCTGAGGACAAGTGCACTCAGCTAGAAGGATGACTTACCTAGGCCCCAGGCAGTGGGTTGCAGGCATGGCACACAGGGATGTGTGCCATGTCGGCTGCGTGTTTTGGTGCAGAGAAAAGTGAAGTGTGTGGGTGGCACAATAGGTGCTGCAGCCCTTAGAGGCCTTCCCTGGTCACAGTGCCATTGGTACCCATGGTACCGTTTACAAGGGGCTTACCTGCGGCCAGATATGTGCCAATTGTGGGTTCAAATGTACAGGATTTAGGAAAGAACACAGGCCCTGGTAACCTGAATGACTCGATGTGCCGTGGGTCCTTGCCATAGTGCATCAAATGTCAGGCAAAAGGTGGGGGTAACCATGCAAAAAGGGGCACTTTCCTACAATTAGTCTGCCACTTTGTTGCCACATTCAGTAGCTGGCAGAAGAACACGTGTGGTTGGGCTGATATATAAGATCACAGACACTGGTGCATTCACTCAAAATGAGAAAGATGATATATTGTTAGCGTAGGAGGAACAGACACTTGGAAGACAAGATCAAGAGATCTTCCGGTGGTTGTTGCATATGGTTTGGACAATGCATCCTCAGCGGGCTCCCACAACTTAGCCAAATATATTAGAAAATAAGACTTCTTAACACTG
Source organism: Triturus cristatus (assembly GCF_964204655.1). Taxonomy (NCBI): domain Eukaryota; kingdom Metazoa; phylum Chordata; class Amphibia; order Caudata; family Salamandridae; genus Triturus; species Triturus cristatus. Next base: position 410,563,959 of record NC_140582.1, read on the forward strand.
AATCCTTGTCATGGAAACGTCGCTAGCTGCCAACTGTACTAGTGATAGAGCTTCGGAAAACGTATCGTTGAATAACAGCATTGCTATTAATATCAACTCTTTTTATTGCTCAGCAGCCAGTTTTCTAGGTTCATGCTTCGATACAGTAACCTGTCTCAGCTTACAAGATGTCCTTTTATCCTATAACTTCTATCTCGCTGTTGAGTAAATTACAATCCTCACCTACTTCACTTACCGGTGTTCCTTCGATGGTGATAAATATATTGTGTTTATTATGCAAGGTGACTGTATATGTTTTCCATCGCACAGATGTTTTGATTCAATTACTATGAGTGGCCATACCTAGTGACGTTTACATTACAAGGATCTATTAATACATTATTTCTGGTTTAGAAAGTGACAATTAAGACACAGTGGCATTTACATGTAAAGATCTAAAGCGGAAACAATTTCAGATATAAGAAATCAGTCACTGACTAGTCCTAAGGTCAGACAATAATGCATTACCCACAGTCTACGTCTTTTTGAGAGCTCTAGCACTATACAGCTCTAAGTCACAGGTGGGGCTTGTTGCAGCCCATGATGACAGGATTATAGGCTCTTTTTTGTAACAGGAAGGGGCTGGGCGCATTTACCAAAGGAGGGGTTTGAAGGGGAAGAAAACTAATTTATTTTGAATTGATTTGGTAGTCTTGTCTCTTAGTAAGTGAAGGTTATCATCATCCAAGAGACAAGACGGGAGAGACAAACAAGGTAATGTAGAGGTGTAATCTTGACCCCATTTGAAGATAACGTAGGAGTGCATCATACCCACGCATAGTCAGCAGTCAAATATACTCTATCGTAACGAATGTGCTAAAAGGGGTGGATATTTTATACTAAAGTGTATTCTGTTTGAAATATATGTATTTAGAATGTGATTAATAAGGTTACGGAACAATTTATGTATTAACGTGACAGTAGAGAATAACCTGAAATGTCGTTTTGTGAGATACTTAATTGGAATGTGTTCAACTAATGTTTAATGTTTATATGCATAATCAGAATTAATTATGTACAAATGCCTTTACACTGAAACGTTTATAATTCATTACATTTATTAGTGCCCTGAGCAGTTGCATTTATTTTATGTGTTGAAAGGTGCACTTATTCTGTAAACATGTGCACACGTTAATTTACTAAACTAGGCCTCAAGAAGAATATTGTTTAGTTTCTGCTCACATTAAGATTTGAAATATAATTCACATTTAGCCTTCAAGCATGGAATTAATGCTGCTGAGTTGTTTCTATTGCAGGTGTGGCTTAACCTCATTATTTAGAATAAAGGAGTTTTGTGTTAAGAGCAAAGCATGAGAAGGAGGAGATGGCTGAGGGAATCGCAGTAACAAGCGAGGAGAGGTGTTCTCATGGGAGAGTTATGGCCAAAGACAAGAAGAGATAATGTACTATCTGGCTGAAAAGGTGCTGAAAGTATACAGTTGTGCCGGGCATATGGAATTTTACCAAGGAGGGGTCACATGAGAGTGCCACTTCGACAGCCGATTAAGAGTCAAGTGGATTAATGTGTAGCCAAAATGGTTGCACTGTATTGACATTTATTGCAAGTGATTTGGGGCCAGATGCATCAAAGGGTTTTTCTCCATTCTGTGTCTATGGGAAAATGTGTTGATGGATATGGCCCTTGTTTCCTTCACCACACACTCTATTAGAATGACCTATCACCTCTGAAGAGAATTGTGAAAATGGACCTAGACTTTAACAGTAATGAGTGGTTTGATGTAGCTACAAAAATATTGTTCAGACACAAGCATAAATCAAAGTTCTGCAGTCAGGCAACCAGTGCACACTACTCTGGCCACTGGAATTTTTGAAGAACATTTTCATGATGCTTTTAGAACAACTGGTACACACTTGCCAAGTGTGCCAACTCCTTTTGTAGCAATTTGATTGAAAAGGGTTCTGACACCTTCAGAGGGCCACGGCCAAGGAGAACTACTGGGCACAATCATGCGTGTTGAGGCCTTTACTCTTGATGTCCCGGGACCCAGCTTACTGTGGGCTATGAGCAACTGGGCCAATCACTTTCCCTTCAGCACTTGACTCTCAGTGTTAGTGCTGGTCAAGTAGTCCAAGGCTTCTCAGCTGGTAAGTAGGTGCAAGATTCACAAGGGCACATGACTCAAAACACACCCAGTAACCTCAATAAATAAATGTCAGGCTGATACTTTCTTTTATGATAAAGGTATTTTTATATACACACACATAGTGAAATACGGTACACACAAACAATACGCAGTATGCGGGGAAGGGGGACTTCCAATTACAAAGATTGACAGTGGTTATTACTATTTATGTGTGGCAACCCTCAGGTTAGGCATTGCTGGTGAATGCAAGTCTTTGAACTTTAAGATGCCAATGTGGAACTTCTGAGTGCCACAGCACTGTAGCACTATTAGTCAGAGCAAGTTCCCCCATTTCTCTGCAGTCTGGTGTTCAGTCTTACCTACTTCCACTGGGGTTGCGAAACAGATGACCAAGGAAGAGTGTTCAGCAATCTGGCGTTGCTGTAGATTGGATCGGATGCTGGTGATAAGTGGTAGTCTCATTGCTGAGCCAAGGCGGCTGGGCATTCATGGCTCTCCTCCGGTGGCTTACATGCCTCTGATCCCAACAGTAGGTCTTGGGTGGCTACTTGGTATCCAATGCTCAAGTAAGTACTCTGGTTGCACGTTGTACCAGGGCGACGGCCCTTGCTCTTCAGTGTGGTCGCCTTTGGCATCTGAGGTCAACATGCTTGGGCGGCACTTGGTGAACGGCTCGATTGGTGCAACAGTAATGATCTTCATGGTGGCTCCTTCAGGCATACGGGGTCACTTACTATGGGTAACACAAGAAGGCCTGATCGGTGCAGCAGTACTTTTCTGGATCGTGAACCTCACTCTTGGCTTCTGGGATCAACTCAGCAGGGCCCAACTTGACCTTGGTCCCTGAAAGTACTCACCTCTTCCTTACAGGGACCTCTGGTCTCAGTAGATAAGCAGATGCTAGTGGTTCAGGCCACCGGGAAAATAGCCATGATTCTCCAATATGATGTAACCTCACCCAGGAGAGAGAATAGCAGACCTCTGTCCCCAGTGCCGGACACAACAGGGGTAAGTCTTGCTGAGCTTTACTATGTTGATGTAGTACATCCACAGTCTGACTGCTTCACAATTTGAAAGACTCAAGCTCTCCTTTATATAATACATTTCCAGACTCAGGGCCCCTTTGAAGAGCACATAAAAGCCTGGCTCTCCCTTACTTAGAGCTGGGTGGTACATACACACTTCTCTTGTAGCAATCTACACATCTGTTTGGGAGGGCTCCTCCCCATGTCTCTGCAAGCCCATGGGTTTCCAAAATGGAACTCAGGCCTCCATGTACTGTACCACACACATGCATACTCACATGTGTTACACAGCTACATGCTAACATCATGTGGGGCCAGAGACGAGTTAAGAACACAGCAGTGGAAATTTATAGAAGTGAGATGGTAGGCCTCACTCCAGTGACACAGGTAAAGGGCCAGATCACTCTAGTGATTATTGTTACTATGACGCGATATGCTTCAACTGTAGTGCTTGTGCTATATAACTCTAGGTAAGGGCAGTAGCCCTTTACATCTACAGGAGTAGCACATTGGCCACCCCCGATCTAACACAGCCACAATCTGTGAGACAGGGCTAAGTCACGGCATCCGCACATGATCCATTCTAGCCAATGACCAAAGATCGGTACCAAGGATCCAGTGGGCAGGGGTGCATATCCATCAGCATGTGGAGGACATTTCCGCCCCAACAGAAGCTCGTTCCCACTAAGGGAATCTGTGATTGTATTGTGCCAATGAGCACAATGAGATGACGTAGGACAAAGCACATGCACCGGGGAGGCCAGGTGCGGCAAAAAAGAGGACTAAAGAGATTGGATCTGTCTCAGACTTCTGTACATGCACTGTCCAAGGAGCATGATGTGTATTACTACTGGCAACCACCTCAGGCTCTTTGCCATGTTGTGGCCTTTTGTGGCCCACACTACCCTGGCGATGAAGGACGCGGTAGATTGCCGCTAGCTGCGCTGCTTGCACCCTGATGTAATTTGCGTTATTTGCACATGCTTTGAAACCCAAAACTGCTTTTAAATAGTTTTTAGAAACTGTGATAATACTGTGGAGGGCGGTGGGGAAACAATCATACCTGTGTGTTGTTTTTGGATGTTGCCCTGCACCCTGGTCCGTCGCGGCAAGTGCCGTTTGAACGGAGGGTGGACCTCGGGCGGTTACTCCTTCCCCCTCTCCCCCTCACTTCCGAGTCACCGGGGATAAAATCCTTGCCAGGTCGAACACGCAGCGGACGCGGTAGATTGGCACTAGCTGCGCTGCTCGCACCCTGATGTAATTTGCGTTATTTGCACATGCTTTTAAACCCAAAACTGCTTTTAAATCGTTTTTAGAAACTGTGATAATACTGTGGAGGGCGGTGGGGAAACAATCATACCTGTGTGTTGTTTTTGGACGTTGCCCTGCACCCTGGTCCATCGCGGCAAATGCCGTTTGAACGGAGGGTCGGAGGGTGGACCTCGGGCGGTACTCCTCCCCCCTCTCCCCCTCACTTCCGGGTCACCGGGGATAAAATCCATGCCAGGACGAACGCGCAGCGGGCGCGCCGGCGGCGCGCCCGAGGCGCGCCAAAGTTAAGACCGTCTGCGCCCGTCCGCGCCAAGGACGTGCCTAAGGCAGGAATCCCTGCCCAAACATCACCTTCACTAACATACAGTTCCGTGGTCTTAAGGTCACTCACCGTTAGGAGTGAATGCTACCACCAAGTTGCTCCGGATAAAATATGGGGCTCCTACACATGTTACAAGTGTAGACATGCGTTTCTGGATAGCGCCCCCACAGTGACCAATAAGATGAGCCCTTCCTCTTCAACCCGCAAACTCAAGTTGCAAGGAGGACTTATTAACGCAAGGTCTCTTAGCAAACACTGCCAAGATATTAGAGATTTAATATTGGATATGCAGCTCGATTTTTTGTTCATTACAGAATCTTGGCTGAAAGAATGCTGCAATCCGGACATATCCATCGCACTCCCCCCCAACTACACTATCCACAGGAAGGACAGGACAGAAGGGAGAGGAGGTGGATTGGCCATCATCATCCGTGACTCTCTCCCCTGTTCCACTCTAGACCCAGTCTCCTTTAAAGGCGCGGAAAGCCTAGGCTTCCGTATCTCTCTAGATGCCTCCCTGTCATTTTCAGGGGTCCTCATCTACCGGCCGCCTGGACATAGCACTACTTTCATAGACTTGCTAGGTGATGCCTTAAGCCAGCCACTTCTCAAATACGCCAATTTTACTATGCTAGGGGATTTCAATCTCCATTTGGAATCCAAAGGATCCCCTGGTACGGACAACTTTCTTCAAATAACCGAACTCCTCACGCTAAAACAACTTGTTGAGCACCCATTACCAGGCTGGCCACATTTTAGATGGTATCTGTTCCAATTTTTCTGCTCTTACGGTGTCCCCTCCCATCCCACTAATTTGGACGGACCATTACTTGATCCCACTTACCTTAGAGTACTCGACTACAGGCAGTCCGGACCTCTCCCCCCACAATTCTAAACCCTGTCGCAACTGGTCCAAACTCATTAATAACCCCAAACTTTTGTATCATGCTCAGTCATGCACACCAACCCTCACAGTTAACCCGAATCAAGACTCGGGCCACTTTCATACCTGGATCTCCAGCATTTGCAATGACTTAGCGCCCCTAGAGTCTCCGGACAGAAAAGGAAAAAGGAAACGAAAAACTCAGAGACCTCCCTGGTTTACTCCTGAGCTAGCTAAAGAACAACATCATTGCAAACAAAAAGAACGTAAATGGAGAAAGTCCTACACTATCGAGGATAGGAGAGCCTACAAAGCTTGTAGAAGACTTTACCATGTCCATATTAAAACTACCAAAAAAGTATACTACTCAAAAGCCATACTGGAGTCTAAACTTGATCAGAAATCTATTTTTAAAATAGTCAACTCCTTCACAAATCCCAAGGGATTACAGAAAGACCTACCCCCCTCACAAACTCTGTGTAACAATATCTCTAATTACTTCGAAGAGAAGATTTCCAAAATACAAAAAAAAATTCCCCTTAACTCCTCCTACATCGAGACTGGAGCCCCCACCCCTGCCTCAACTTCCTTAGGTTTCTCGACCTTTACTCCAGTCTCACTGGATTCCACACTCAAGGCTATAATGACCTGTAAATCAGGATTCCCATTGGATGCCTGCCCCCCCAGGATTTTACACAAACTTATTAATACAATCAACCCAGTCATAAACCAAATAGTCAATTCCTCGCTAAATACAGGCATTGTCCCAGATGACTGGAAACTTGCCCTGGTTAAACCCCTCAAAAAGAAAGAAAACGTGGACGCATCGGTGCTCTCTAACTTACGGCCTATTTTGCTGCTCCCCGTGCTGGGTAAAATAACGGAGAGGTTCGTGCTCAAAGAACTTTCAAACTTCATCGAATCTAACAATATTCTTCATCCTCAACAATCCGGCTTCCATCCTAAACATTCAACGGAGTCGGCCCTTTTAGAGATCACAGAGGTATTAAAAACCCTCGCTGACTCGGGTAAGAAAGCTGTTCTGATCCTCCTGGACCTTTCCGCCGCGTTCGATACCATCTCCCATGACATCCTTCTTGGAAGACTCGAACGTGGCGGTATTACGGGTACCGCCCTGGCTTGGATCAGATCTTTTCTTACCAACCGCAGACAAACCGTTGCGCTAGGCCCCTTCCTTTCCACAGAGAAGACCATAACCACAGGTGTCCCTCAGGGCTCCTCCTTGAGCCCTCTGTTATTTAACATTTACATGGCCCCCCTCATTTTCCTTATAAAATCCTTTGGAATTGAAGTCACCTTATACGCTGACGACACCCAAATGATCGTCTCCCTGGACAAAAATAATAATGAGGCCGAAAGCAATTTCCAAACATGTCTTTCGCAAATCATAAAGTGGATGAAGAACAATCACCTACAATGTAACACCGACAAAACTGAAATCCTACCCATTGGCAGGAATGTGACCTTCATCCCTGACAGTTGGTGGCCGGAAGGCACTCCCCCTCCACCGGAAACGGTTAAAGTGGCTAGAAACTTGGGGGTCAAGTTTGATTCTGCCTTATCATTTCTCCCCCACGCTCTAGCCACGGCGGGCACCTGCTTCAGCTTAATGAGATCTCTGAAGAAATTCTTTGATCTGATTCCACTGGCAGCCAAGAAATCTGTAACGGTTGCCCTAGTCCTCTCGCGCTTGGACTATTGCAACAGCCTGTTGGCAGGTTCCAACAAAGCCACAATAAAAAGATTGCAAATAGCACAAAACGCGGCAGCCCGTTTGGTATTAGGGCTCCCACGTAGATCCTCTGCATCCTCGGCACTTAACACCCTATGGCTCCCTATCCATAAACGAATCCTCTTCAAAATTCTTTCGATCACCCATGAAGCCACTCGCAGGGCAGGACCCAGGTACCTCATAGCTCGTTTCTCTCCCCACACCACCACCAGGACTCTTAGATCTTCCTCAGCGAATCTACTAAAACCACCCCATTTCAAACTCACTACCAAAGGAGGGAAAACGGTTGCCTACCTTGGTTCCAAAGCGTGGTATGCACTCCCTATCGGTCTACGTATGCAGGAATCGGAATCACTTTTCAGGAAAGCATTAAAAACCTGGATTTACAACTTCCCAGATGACCGCTGCTTTGCGCTAATCTAAAATTTTCTCACATCTTCTTTTCCTTTCCAGCTTCTAATACCTCATCCCCTCAGCGCCAGGAGGCTCCTCGCAGAGTGACAGTTTGCGCTTTATAAATGCATTTTTTCATTTACATTTACATTTACAAGGATGAACATCTCAATGTGTGCACTCAGCTAATCAACTTTTACTTACTTCCCTGCTGGAGTAACTTGTTCAGCTGTTCAACTCGAACACACACAATAGTCATGCTGCCTATGAACCACATTTAAAGGCCAAAATGCTGCTGTATACCACCCCCTCATGTGTGCAGGTGTCCCCCATATGCTGACTTGAGGTTCAATCACCATGCTTCATTTAACTTATCGAGGCTTCCACACACCCCTAGGTCAGTGAATGAAAGTACCACAGAAAGAAATGAAAGAAATCAGCATAGTTTCAATTTGTTTGACAACCATGTCACAAAGAGAAGGTCAAGGCCATTAAAGGAGGCCGGGGAGAATCATCTAAGAAAAACAGTACAGTCATATTGGTCGCAAGATGGTTTGAAGCAAGGTGATGGCGAATAATACCCGAGTGAGACGTGAACTACAAGCAGTGACTTCACTAGCAATCCTTAAAACACCATCAGAACACAATGAGTGACAGTGGACATATGGAGGGGAAAGAAGAGTGCAACCTTTCCCCCAGAGAGAAAACAGCATCTAGATGACCTTTTCTGATGGACAGACAGAACAATTAGTTTGAAGTTGCAGAAAAGATTAATAATGATGGAAAAAGGTCTCACTATGCAGTGGAAGAACTATTCAACCTCTTCACAAATCTGACCAACACAGGGGTCTAAGATGATTATGATAGGCTTCAAGTTCAGCTACTACCATATTTCAACCTGTAGTTAAACCCTGACTTCGAGCGCTTCAAACTGCGACAAGCAAATAGAATGAGAATGATCTAATTGATGGGTTCTATGCCTGACTGTGTAATCTGGTTATGATATGCACTGATGACAATCCATGCAGAGAAGTCCAAGCACAACTGATATAAGGGTGCAGATCATCTGTCCTTTGGAAACTGAACATGTGGAAACCAGGGATGTCAATATGAGACACCCTAAAATTAGGCAGATCACCTAAATAGTCCAACATGAAGGCAGAATGCATGGAATCAGTCCCTGTAACAGTAGTTGACAATCAAGGAAGAAAGATATAATTGAAGCTTTCAGTTTGTGAGCAGTGCTAAGCATAGTAACTACTCACTCACCACCAGTTACATGGAGTGCCACTCCAGCAGCTTCTGTGGTGTAGAACTGCACCACGAGATGCAATGCCCAGCATGAGGCAAGAAGTGTGCAGTAGTTCAAGATGCCACAGCTTGCACACAAGTCTGTCATGGAAGTTGAAGATGTCATATCCCAAGAGGCGTAAAACCCAGTAGAAGATAATTCTACATTATTGTACCAGAACAGACACAATGGCAGCCTAGCACATCGTCTTCAGATGTCACTTACGTTGATCATAATTGAGGCACCAAAGACATTTTTGTCATTTTATTCACAGACCAATCAGGAAACGAGAAGTCATTGGGGCCAACATGTGAAATTCAAATGCTGGGGTGCACAAACTGTGCTTTCAAAGCCAAAGATTCGTCTGTGAGCAAAAGTGCACCCACAAATGACATCAGCTTGACCCAGGATCACAACTAATGGCACCAATAACACCTTTTTGCCTAAAGCAACATCGTCCATCCCATTACACAGCCAAGACTGCAGCAGGCAAGTGACTGAACTGACACAGGGAAAAAGCATTAAAATTCATTACATTTTCGTGGTATGGCTGTCCTAATACACCGGCGGGTCCCTTTCACTCTGTCTAAACTCTGATCCGATCCCAGGGGCAGATACAACATTGAGTCAGGTACACTACACAACAAATGTATCACCATAGGTTGCATCTATGCTGCCCCTCCCCTGGGACGAACGTTCATTGAGAGAATCACATGACTGTGGGGGGAATTCCCGGATGGAATGACACTATTGGATGGGGACTGGAACGACGTCATGTTACCTTCGGATCATCTGCAGGAGCAGAGGTGGATGCCCCAGATGGGGAGATCCAAGCTCCACCTCCTGGCCACCGCACAGGGGGGCTGATGCGTGGCGGGCTTATCATCCTGCTGAGATGGGTTTCACGTTCCTATCCGCTGTACATGGCTCTCTATCCCGACTAGATTATTTCTTCTTACCATATCGTTACATACACAGGGTCTCCCGGGTTTCTATCCTGCCCGGGGACTGTCCGACCACTCCCTGATTTCACTTAAGATACACATTGGACCACAGAGGCCTTCCCCCTGGCATGTCCGCGACTCCAATTACCAAGACGTTATCCATCAGGCCATATCTGGTTATCTTTCATCCAACGCTGAGTCTACCCCGTCGAGTGTCATCCTATGGGAAGCTCTTAAACCCACGATACACGGTGTGGATATAAGTTATCGCACTGGCGAAAAACGCAAATGTATCGCCCAAATTCTGGAACTAGAAAACCGGCAAAGCTCCATTAAGGCGGACGCAGGTCAGTTTAGCAGTCCCTCAGGGCAATGTAACCTCCTTCAAATACAACAACAAATACATCAACTCCTAATTAATGAGGCGCGGCAGATCTGGCTAGCATCACAACACAGGATCTACCAGTGGGGCGACAAATCAAGTAAAATGTTACATAGGCTGTGTCAGGCCACGATATCCCCCACACCTGTGCCAACGGAATCTTTTCCACTTCCCCTCACACCGTAACTCAAGTGTTTTCCCTATAGCAGCAGAAAGAACACACATTGAGCAAATTGATAGATGAATTTCTAACAGACATACCCCCTTCAAAGCTATCGGATATTGTGCGTGACCAATTAGATGCCCCCATAACTGTAGAAGAACTCAGCGCAGCACTAGCTAATATTCCCCCCGGCGGGCACCCTGCCCCAGCGGTTGCCCCAGTGATGTTTTACAGCCACACATGGCAACACTCAGCCCACACTTGCTGGAAGCTCTACATGAGGCTCTCGAACTACACATACTACCCCCCGATTGGCGTCATGCTGAAATCGTTGTGCTCCTCAAGCCCGGCCGTCCTCCAGATGACCCCTCCTCCTACTGTCCTATCTCCCTCCTCAACTTCGAACCCAAACTCCTAGGTAAAGTTCTTGCAGACCATCTCCGCACGTGTATCCTCGACCTAATACACCTAGGTCAATCAGGCTTTATGCCGCATTGATCCACCCGGCATAACATCTGACGCATACATAACAACATCGCGAAGGCCCCCGAACTGGGCCGTCCTGCTACTATCCTTTTAGCCGACATCAATATAGCGTTCAATTCTTTAAGTTGGATGTACCTATTTCGACTTCTCTGAGGCCTCAACTTCGGCCCTTTCTTTTTTTCCTATGGTCAGCTACTCTACACAGACCTTTCAGCCTCCGTACGGGTGGCCGGTTACAGGTCTGCTCCTTTCCCTATATGCCGTGGCACAAGGCAGGGCTGCCCCCTGTCTCCATTGCTATTCGCGCTTGCTATAGTGCCCTTGGCCACATGGGTGCAACGAGACCTTTGATCCGAGGATTTGAGTGGACACGGGAGCAGTCGGACAGAATCGCCTTATACCAAAAATATCTTTCTAGGGGATTGAGGCAAATTGAATTGCACTTATCTAGTTGTAAGATAATGTTTCAAAGGAAAGTCATAAGGTGCTCAGGACCTGGGACTCAAACCCCTAAGTCTCCTAGGACCACAAGGATCCGTCAATAACATAAAAACCTGAATGATCCAGCACACTTAATCGCAATTATTCACAAATGCAGTACAATTCCTAAATCAGTTTTTCATTCATTAATATTCTTTAGCTGCACAATTAAATATGACATTGATTCAGCAGGTGTGTTTTGATCCCTTTATTCGTGACTTCTTCTTCACATTAGATAAAACTGTAGCCAACGTGTTTCGTCCTCTCTGACTTCTTCAGGGCAGATAAAGAAAATGTTTGGCCTCCTATCTTGAAAGCTGTGAGCATTGTTCTACTTGTTCTTTTATGATATACAGATGGACGATTTGTCTTTATTTTAAGAATAGGTAATTCCAATGTCGTTATTTTAAAGATTTGTGGAGAAACCATCTGTAGAAATCCATTTGGTATTTAGGACCTTATGCCTAGAAGTAATGCTTCATTCGCCACTCAGCGCCGTCACGCGAGCCATAGAAGATCTGAAATTCACTATTGGGGTAATACCAAATCAAGCATTACTTCTAGGCATAAGGTCCTAAATACCAGATGGATTTCTACAGATGGTTTCTCCACTAATGTTTAAAATTTAGAGACGGCAAATAGTAAGCCTCATGCTATATGGGTGTGAAATATTGGATGTGAAATCAGTGCAGCAGGATGGGAGTATCTGGAAAATATGGCTAGGCTTGCCAAAAGGGTCAAACAAACAGTGAAGTACGACTGGAACTGGGTCAGATGAATATATTATTTTAATATTTCCAGAGACTGCTTAACTATAAGGATCAGCTTGGGGTAACTGTCCCTGGTTTGCTAAGGCCTGCAATGAATACCTATTTGAAGGAACACAATTTAACTCAGGGCAGGAGAATTTACAATTTAGCCTGTTTTAATCAAAGGGATCCTCACCTGAACTGCTCAGCAGTAAAATATCTTCATAGGGTAGAGAAGAAGGTTCTAAACTTGGTAACAGAAGCAAAAGCCAAAACGTTAGATGCACTGAGATCACACTAAATGAAACCATCAACTGAATTATTTTTTATCTTTAACAAGGGTAAAACCTGCTATTCAGGAAGGCCAGAGTATTGTCACAGAAAGACCTGATAACGCACTAGGGGGCATATGTATCAAACGATTTTGTATTCGCAAACGCTGCGAATCGCAAAAAAACAGCGTTCGCGAATACAAAATCGCAAAACGCGATGTATGTGACATTTTCGCATCGCATTCTTAAGGAATCGCTAATTTTGCGATTTCTTAATTTTGCGTAAGCATTTAAGAAATCGCAAATTGCGATTCCGTAAATGCTATGTAACACGCACCCAAGTTGTGCGATTTCTCCTTAAGAAATCGCAAATTACCACCAACTTCAAGTTGGTGGTAATTTGCGATTTCTTTGAAAAATGCACTTTTTGGCATTTTTCAAAGTGCCATGTGGCGCACATACATGCCCTTAGGGCATGTATGTGCGCCATATGCGCACACATGCTAATTTCAGGGGTGCATCAGGGTGTCATCATAACACCCTTGCACCTTTGAAATAATTCTCAATTTGCGATTAGCAAATTGCGATTCGCAATTTGAGAAAGACTTCCCATTCATTGCTATGGGCCTCCTGGCCCATAGGAATGAATGGGAAGGTATTCCTTAATTGCGATTTCGCAATTTGCTAATCGCAATTAAGGAATTTTAAGAATTCGCAAAATATGTGCAAATTTTTATATACATCCCGTTTTGCAATTCTCAAATAGCGATTCTCAAAAAATCGCTATTTGAGAATCGCAAATGGAGATTTTGATACATATGCCCCTAGTTCCTTGGGACTTGAATACCCCGTCCTGAAATAACTAATCAAAAAGTTAGCAAGATGCACTTTAAGAACCGTTTGATGATCTGCGCTGGGCAGGTGCTAGACACTAAAGCACTTTTATTTGTTATCATCTATTCCTATCGGGTGTACAGCAGGGCTTTTCTTATGCTCAAGTCACGTGAAGAATAAGCAAAATATTTGCATGACGCAACCAAAGAACCTGCTTGCATGTTTCATGCTAGGCGGATGCTGGGTATCAAACAATTTTATATCATTGCGACTAATTCCTGGACAGCAGCTCCCTTTCATGCTTAATGTCATTTTATATCTAAAAGCTACTGCCCGTTTAAATTGCAAGCGTTCTAGTTAGGTTTCAATGTGTCACTACTACATTTTCTGTAGCCGCTATGTACTGAACTGTTAGCAAGGCACAAATGCACTTTACTTTTCCCTGGTTGTGTTTTGCCATGCTAATAGACGTATTGTGGCTCAGTTTATATTTCTTTTATCTCTTGTATTGCATTGAAACATTTTAGTTGTGACCACTGTGGAGTGATTCTCTTTTTATATGCTTTGCAATTGTTTTATTAATCAAGCAAATGATAATAATAATAATAATAATAATACATTGTTTATTATTATTACAATTTATAAGGAGACAATTAGAGGTGGGCCAGATCCTGAAAGGTGGGGAAATCTCAATCCTGTGCAGGAAAAGTCTAATAAAATGAAGGGCGAGAGAGAGATCGCATTTGCATGTGTTTCTGAGGATTATGACAAGAGACCCCAAACCACTCCCTTCACTTTACCACAAGTCCTAGAAAAATGCAACCCTACCTAATGTATATAAAAAAGTAGAAATACCCAGAGGTGGGCCCTGAAGCTTAGACTAGGGCATGTCTCAGCTTTTATAGACTGGAAGTTGGGGGCGACTAATTATGTAATTTACAAAATATACATTTCTCTTTGTCCATATGGTATGTTATCCCTTCAACATATGATTCTTTTCTGTACGATTTGGGCTGCATTGCTTTACTCAGGGACATATTGATGAAGGTTTTGCATCACCCTTGAGCTACGAAGGGGAGCACAAGGGGAACGCAAAACCTAACTCGGATATAGGTGGCCTTGCATGGCATTATAAATCAGAGTTATGTTTTACGTTCCCCTTGTGCCCACCTGCGTAGCTCAAGGGGGATCAAACCTTCAAATGTATGCCCCTAAGTCTTTCTTCACTGGCAATTATAATTTATAAAAATAGATCCAACAAATATTAAAGGAAGTAATTGAAACTAACGGTCTGATTTAGGGTTTAGCGGAAGGGTACTCCATCACAAAAGTGACGGATACCCCATCCGCCTAATTATAGGTGAATTAGTACATAATGCACTTGTAATTAGATGGAATGGATAGTTGTCTCATTTGTGGCAGAGTTCGCCCAACTCGAAATAAAGGCCTAAGTTTGCTTTTCATCCTAGCAGGAAAAATATTTGTTGAAGTTTATAGATCCCTACGTTAACACTGTAAAAATTCTTGAGTAAACTTTCCAGCCCTCATAGATAGTTCAGCAATTTAGCTGTATGCCCTGCCTTCTTAAAAGTTTGTGACAATGTGGATTTTTTGTCATGACTTTGTATGTAGGATTTATGTTCACCTATGACATAGCCTCTGCTCCACAGGCATATTGGTACAAAGATTGTTTGGGCACTCTCAATCCATTTAAGGATAGACTGCTTGGTCAGCCTCAGGTGTTGTTTCAAGCAAAGTTTTTTCACACTGCCTGGACTGTCCAACTCGAGGATCTGCCTTTCATAGAGGCCAAACAGCAGATCAAAGACCAAGCAACCAGGGGGCTTGCCCCTTCTCCCCCAGCGGTCTGAGAAGAGTGGACAAGGTAAGGTGCTGCTACTGTGAAAGCTGCTTGGTGGTTCGGGCCCTGTGAACCATTGCCTTTTTCTACCCAGCGCATTTCCATAGCGGTTCTGAATGAACGTTCTGTCATGTCCCTCCTACTCAGGCCAGCACCCCTGTGTCTCGGCACACTTCTTGTTCTGCAGGCAAGTGCGGCCTCTCACAGCAGTCTCCCGAGAGGTGCAAAGTCCAGTCCAATACAGGCACATGACTCCTCCTCCCATCCACCTGGTTTAGATACCTGGCTGATCCTGCAAGTGACATATGCTTGCCTCAAAGATTAGGCCTTGTACATATAAAAACACACAGCCAGCACAGTGAAACTGTAAACCTAATGAGGGACCCCCCCCTTATGGACACTGGTGTACATGATAGACAATAAGGTCCCCCTCGCACACAGCCCACGCTTTCATTCATTCTTGAAAAAAATTAATTATGTGATATTATCATTCATATCTTGATCACCATAGCTCTTTATGTTGTTATTTAAGAAGTTCTTCAGCAGAACCAGGATCAGAGAATATTCTGAATGTTCTGATTGCTAAAACCTTCCATTTTGCTAGTTGTAACAACATAGCTTGAGTGTCTGCAGTTTTTAACACTGGGATCATTAGTTTAAAGTCTAATCTGAGATTAGATGTTTTGTAAGACAAATTTGAATAGTTTTGAAAATAAAATTGATTTGTCACTTTGAATATTTTAATATGAAGTGCAATGGAAAAATCTTATTAATTTGGTAGTCCACAAAATGAGCAAGAATTGCCCAGAGATTAGTATTGTTCCTACTTAATGAGAAGGGAACCCTGGTTGCTCTGCAGATTGACAAATTGTCTTTTATTCTATTTCTACATGAGTTCTATTTAATTCCTCCAACATTCAGTAAACAAGGAGTTCTGTTCTCTTTTTTTCCAGAATTCCTAAATCCCTTCAGTTTTATTCTAGTCAAACAATGATCCTGTTAGTTTGATTTTCAGAGAGGGTGTTTTGTAGCAAATATATAATTATAGTGCATTAACTCATTGAATAGATCTCTTGATTGGGTCTCTGGAAGCAGCATTTTTACTTCTTTGGATAGGTCTGGTAGTTTGTCTGTCATGAATGCTCTGGTTTCCCTTCCCTGCTTAGCTGAAGAATTGGATTCAACACTTTGTTCAATTCCTGTTAAAAAATTAGGGTTTACATGCTGGTTCAATCAATCAATCAATCAATCAATCAATCAATCAATCAATCAATCAATCAATCAATCAATCAATCAATCAATCAGGGCAATTGTAAGCGCACTACTCACCCGTGAGGGTCTCAAGGCGCTGGGGGCAGGGGGTAAGCAGCTCCTTTCAGTCGAAGAACCAGGTCTTGAGTGTCTTCCTGAAGACGTTCAGGGAGGGGGCGCGTCTGATGTCGATCGGGTGCTCGTTCCAGGTCTTGGCCACAATGTAGGAGAAGGCGCTTCCTCCTGTTCTGGCTCTGCGGAGGCGAGGGCGAGGTTGGTGGATCAGAGGATTATCTTGGGTACGTGGAAGGAGATTTTCTCATTGAGGTATTGGGGTCCGGTGTTGTGGAGGCATTTGTAGGCGTGGGTGAGTATCTTGAAAGTGACTCTCTTCTCAATGGGGAGCCAGTGGAGGTTCCGTAGGTGTTGGGTGATGTGTTTGTGTCGAGAAATACCAAGGACGATTCTGGCTACGGTGTTCTGTCTGGTCTGGAGCTTGAGGAGTAGAGACTTGTCGATCCCGTCGTAGAGGGCACATCCGTAGTCCAGTCTACTGGTTATGAGTGCGTGGGTGATGGTCTTCCTTGACTCGGGGGGATGCATTTGAAGGTCTTTCGGAGGATGCGGAGGGTGTTGAAGCAGCTGGAGGCGACGGCATTGATCTGTCGGTTCATGGAGAGGGAGGAGTTGAGTACGATGCCGAGGTTTCGGTGTGTTCCGTGAGGGTATGGGGGTTGCCGAGGGCAGTAGGCCGCCAGGTGTTGTCCCATGCAGACAGGGGGGGTCCGAGGATGAGGACTTCTGTCTTCTCCGAGTTAAGCTTCAGGCAGCTGTTGCTCATCCAGGATGCAATGTCCTGCATTCCTTCCTGGAAATTGAGTATGGTGGTGGTGGGGTCATTTGTGAGGGAGAAGATGAGCTGGGTGTCATCGGCGTAGGATACTGCTGGTTTTGTAAGCCATTGTGTTTGCAACTTGGGGCATCTACATTGTTGTGACTCAGCTTGCCATCATAAGATCTCTGGATCTCCTATTCACCATTCTCTCCATTGATTGTATTCTTTCTTCTGATGATAAAGTGTGTTTTTCTGAACGTGCCGCTGACTGAAGGCTTTGATGCCAGTTTGTGAAGAGTCAAAAATCTTATTTTGCTTGCTGTAGTTTATTTCTTCTGTTTTTCCCAGTATTGGTATTTTCTTTTTTTAGAGAGTGATTTTTGTGTTCCTTTAGTTGTAGCAGTGGACATATGAAGAGGTATCTTTTAATCTGTATTAGTGGTGACTGTGGCACCCAACTACACATTGCTTGTAGTTCACAACAATCTCTCTCCTACAATAAAGGCCTCTGTGTGTCCTCCTCAGTCACTTTAGTTTCATATTGATTATTGTTTAGCAGATCAAAGGTTTGTTTGATCTAAAAATTCACAAGCACTTTCAGAATTATGTAGGTTAACTTTGGAAGCGAGTGGTATCTGTTTCCCTGAGTCATGTGACAATTGGTTAGTATTGGTTAGTATACAAAGGAACCCTCCTTTTTGTGGAAAGAGCCATTGTATGTGTTTTGATCTTGATCTGGTGCAGCAAACCCTTCCTTAAGTTAACAGGATTAACTTTCCCCTTGTGTAATTTTGTATCGATATTCCAAATAACAATGCCTATTTCTTTATGGAACTTGCTTGGCAGATGATCAGGGTAAGAGCTCAAGTTTAATTCTCAGAAAAAGGTTTTCAATTCATGCCTCTAGAGTACATTTATTGGCTAGTCTGCCAATTCATTGCTTTGCACATTGACTGAAGCAATATTGTTATTTTAAATGTTGCCCCTCCATCACCCACAACCATCCAGACATGTTTTGCTTACTTTGCGTTTGGATATAATAGCCACTTATTTTTTTTAAAGAGG
Source organism: Triturus cristatus (assembly GCF_964204655.1). Classification (NCBI taxonomy): domain Eukaryota; kingdom Metazoa; phylum Chordata; class Amphibia; order Caudata; family Salamandridae; genus Triturus; species Triturus cristatus. Next base: position 410,582,367 of record NC_140582.1, read on the forward strand.
ATGAATCATTTCATATGAGTGTATTTTAAGTTATTGTAAGTTTTTTTTTTTACATTTCTGACTTTCTCATCATGTTATCTCAGCACACGTGTTTTGAGTAATAAGTGTTTCAAACATAGCAAGTAAATCAACGTTGGATTTTTCAAGGCTACAAATAAATACCATACTCATGTATGTTCTTCACCTTTTTAATTTTTTGAATCCATGCTCTTATTTATTTTGTGAAAGCCTACAAATGCCGGTAAATAAAAACTTATTTGAAACTGTAATCAATTGGGTGACCTTAATATGGCTTTTAAAAGTGTTTGCTAGTTCCTCTTTCAGTGATAGGTTCAGACTAAGCAGTGGGTGGATGTAGAGAAAGAGTTTTGAAAGAGAGGTATCAAGCTCCATAGTGTCTGATGTCAATTATAGTTCTTATCGGTAGTCACTTCTCTGTATGTTCCCATGTGGTCAGCCATCTTGCTGTCTGTTCATTCTGTGTGTTCTGTAAGTCTTTCTGTTGATTTATATTGTTCTCATTGTGTTATCTGTCAACCGTGTGAGTCATGTAAAGCAAACTGTGTAATAAAGCTTCCCATGGATAGCCGCCATATTGGATTGCTGCTGGATATAGTTTCCAGTCCAGCTGCCCTTAGTGTTTCCACTAGATGTTCATTAGATTGGATTAAAGGTTTATGTTTGTTTAGATTTTGACTTGATCTGTTTAAAAAAAAACACACAAGGCAAGAGAGAAGATTTGTGGCTGGGATTTTTTGGGAACCATTCTTAGAGCATTATTAGTCAGGTTCAAATAAAAAAGCATGTCCCAAAACATGATGGTAATTAATCAAAAAGGAAATTGACAGAGAAGTCCAGAAACCTAAAGGCAGGGGGGGGGGGGGGGATTTTAGGGAAGGGAGAAAGAAGGGGGCAAGGAATGGCGGGAAGGATCATTAAATGACAACTGAACATGGGTGCATAGTTTACAATTGCACATCCTGTACATGTGAATGACTCATATAGTCAATGGTACTAACCTCCAGACAGAGAGTCAGCAGATTAATTATCATCTAGTGACAATTATGAAGTCTATATTGACAACAAGGTCCCCAGGGCTGACTGATGTGAGATCCTGATTCAAGCAATGGAGGATATAGTGTTAACTAACAGTGAGACCAGAGGGCTCATTGGGTAAGACTGCAAGTGGTGACTGTGTTGGCATGTCTCTGGATCATAAATAGGAAAGCAGCGCTTCCCATATATCTTTGGAGTGGGATTGAGAAGACATTAATTATCAAAAATATGGCAATTTCTCATGACAGTATGCTGCATCCCACAGCGAAGTGTCTATTGTTGGAATCGGTTGTCCGCCCCAGTTCGTGGCTGCCCTGCGCGTGGCCAGGAGCAGCATTATAGCTGTGAGTCTGCCGTCTGCAGCTGGAATGTCCTTGGCGTATCCCAGCAATCCGGTCAAGGGTCTGCTGTCCAGTCCAGTTATTGTGCATATAAATAACCCCCCCACCCACTCTAGGACCCACCAAGGCAAGTGAATAAAGGAAGCCTGAGGGGTGGCACATTGGAGGCAATGAGAATCCGCCCCAGGGCCTTTTAAAAAGCTGTAATGGGGTTCAATAAAGACATGTAGAGATTTGAAATGTATTAAGTGCAGTAGTCTGGTGACAGTAGCTCCAGCTGCCCAAAGCCACACACTGTGAGTCTGTTATTGATGAACCTATGTTGGCCTCCCAATACCTGCAAAGCTCTGTGTGTCATGAACGGTTAGGAGGACTGCATTGTGTTATGAAGACGGGTTATCAGTTTGCGGGGTAAGGGTGTGTAGAGATTGTGTTTAAGGGCCTGGAGCATCAGTGGCTGGGCCGGGAAGGTGTTATGTATAGAGCAGCAGGTAGCCCTGAGTTGATAGTACAGGAGAAGATCCAGTGCAGTGGATTTAGACTCGGCGGTGGCATCAAAGGGCTGTAGGAATGTGCCCCAGGGTACAGATCCCAAAAAGTGGTGATGTTATGGCATTGTGCCCACGTTTTATTGCTTTGGTCTTGTAATGGTGGTACTAGTGAGATGTGTCCGATAGGAATGGAAGATGCATATATGAAGGCTAGTCCTGCCCATTTCCTGATACGTCCCAAGCCCAGGGCAGACATTCCACAGTGTCTATCTCTGTCCTCTGTGCTTAAGGAGCATGCAATACAGTGGTTAAGGGCCATGGAGCTGCGGGGTCTGTTTTGATGGTAGTGTGGGGCTGGTATTGTTTCAGGTATATCCAGTCACATAGGAATTGTGCTTGGGCGCATAAAGCATATAGTCTCATGTCCAGTACCCACAGTCCACCCTGGATGAGAGGCAGGGCAAGTATATCCCAGGAGAGGAGAGACTGGCCACCACCCCAGATTAGTGTAACCAGATAAGACCTTAAGTGCCGCAGAAAATGAGCCTTGAGGGTAATGATAACATTATGAAAGAGATGGAGAAATTTAGGGAGTACCACCATTTTGCCGAATGCTATCCGTCCAGCGAGTGAAAGTGGCAGCTTTGACCAGATTGGTATTCTGTCTTACAGCCATGCGATCACACGGCCGTAAATTGGCTTACAGATTTTATCCGGAATTTAGCCATACACCTAAATAGCGGACCGGGTTGGGTGCCCATTTCAAAGGATAGTCTGTGTTGAAAGGTTGGGTGTTGTCAGTGAGGGGTAAATGTGTAGACTTAGCCCAGTTGATCTGTATGCCAGAGAATCCGCTTAAGTGAATAACCATTGCGTGTAATTGGAGCTAAGTTCTCACAAGGATTACAGATGTAAAGTATAATGTCGTCTGCGTACAAGGAGACAACCAAACCCCTAGTCGTAAAGCCGATCCCTCGAATAGCATGGTGTTACAGGAGTCTGGCAGCTAAGGTTTCCATTGCTCCAGCAAAGAGAAGTGGTGACAACAGGCAACCCTGTCGCATACCACGGGTGACTGGGAACGAGTCAGAGGCCATCCCATTAAGTCGAACCGGTGCTGTTGGGAAAGTGTAAAGGAGTCAGATGTAATGAATACATTTCGGACTGAAGTCTAGACGATGGAGAAGTGGAAAGAGATATGCACATTCTAAAGAATCAAACGCTTTAGTGGCGTCGAGTAGGGCAGCAACCGCCGAGACCTGAGGGTCGAGATGGTGCATGGTGGCAAAGATGGTACGTAGGTTGTATGACGTGGAGCAGCAAGGAATAAATCTGGACTGGTCCGATTTCACAGTGTCAGGTAGCAGGTGTATGAGGTGGTTTGTAAGAATTTTGCAAGAATCTTATTATCCACATTGATCAATGATAGGGGCCTGCAGGAGTCGCACTAAATGGCTGGCTTGACTGGTTTGAGTAGTGTTAGGATTACAGCCTCTCTAAGTGTAGGAGGCAGAATTCCAGCATCCAACTAGTCCTCGAACATGGACGAGAGATGGTGTGCCAGCAGGGATGCAAATTCTTTGTAACAAGCAGTAGTGAGGCCGTTGAGCCCAAGCACCTTGTCAATCGGTAATGAGTTAATAATCTGCATGATTTCTTCTCTAGTGATGGGTGAATCAAGATATTCCCTATGAGTCCCATCCGGCCGTAGCAAGTGGATTGTGTCTAGGTAATTTAGTAATTCTGGCTGACTGTGCACTGGGCTAGCAGGATATCGCTTAGAGTAGAAGTGGACATCATAATAACTAGGAGCCCCAGATACTCTGGAGTGTGGAGTTCTCGTCCATTAGTTACACCACATAGGTGGATGCACAGGGCTGGTGGTGTAGCAAGCCCCCAGTGTTTTTCCTGGGCGATCTTCTTCTCCATATCAATGAACCTGTCACAACCCAGATAATCAGTTTCACAAGTAGCCTCCTCAGAGTACTCTGATATTATTTATCAAATTGCTGCTAGCTTGGCTGCATCATTAGTTTGAAAGTATTCTGTCTTTAGGTTACCGATGTCACACTCCAGCTAGGTCAGTTGCCCGCGGATAGCCTTTAGAACTCCTAATTGTTTAGCGATGCACACACCATGAATTACAACCTTAAAAGTCTCCCATAGCACAGACTGAGAACACATCAACCCCTCATTGTATGCAAAGTATTCAACTATCTCTGTGTGGACCTCCTCCCACAATGCTGCATCATGCAGTGTCCCTTAATATAGATGCCAAGAAAAAGTGCTTGGTGGGGTTTGAGGAACCATCAACCCTAATAATTGTGGGGCATGGTCAGATAAGGTACGGGGCAGGCGTGTCACTTTTGTCCCCATGTCTGCACATCTCTTGAGACCAGCCACAAATCTTTTCTAGACCAGGCATTATTGTGTGTAGTGAAGCAAGTGCCCTCCTGTGTCCCTGACTGTGTCTGTCTCCAGACATCCTGCAAGGGGTTGTCTTGCACAATCAAGGTGAGTGCCGATGCAGCGCCTGGATGTGGATGTGAGAGGTTCCAAAGTGATCCAACTAATCATCTAGTGTTACGTTGAAGTGTCCGCCCCAAAGTTTGGCCCCAGGACCCAGACCAGCTGTTAGACTTCAAACTACTCCGGAGCATAGTGTGCTGTGTCGATAATGTGTCTGACAGAAAGAGTCATGTAGTGCAATGATCTGTGTGCAGAATGCTGCATGTGTTATTCTATCTCGCCTTGGGGGCCAAAAAAACAAAAAAGAAAGACAATGCTAGTCAGACAGTTTGATAAAACCCAACCCACCCTCCTCTCCTAAGGGCAGTGTCAAGCCAGGCAAACTGCCCAGTCAAGAACTGGCTGAGTGGCCGAAGGGGCCAAGGCACCCAGGTTGGTTTCCAAGGGCTCCTGCTATAGTTTAGTGAAGTTAGTTGTCATGGCAGCTGATGAATACTGCATGGCCAGTTCTCAAATTTGGCTCTCTGGAGCACCAAAACATCGCCTCCAAGGAGGGGGGGATGAGATCACTGACCCCATTGGGCATGTGGATCACCGTTGTAATCTTTTTCATCTAAGCAGGCCCCACCCCGGCACATCAGGATGCCCAAGGAGCAGCCGCCCCAGTTGTAATACTTTTGGTAAATTTAAGATCAGCTTTTGCGTCAGTGAAATGGTTCTATTTCCCCTCATGAGGGATAAGCAGTTTGGCGGGATAGAGGAGAGCATAGTTGATTTTTGCTTTCTGCAAGAGTCTGTTGGCAGGCATAAACTTTCTCCGTTCAGCCTGCACCGTGAGGCTGAAGTTGGGGTAGAAGGAGAGTACATTGCCTTGGTATTACACTGTATGGAGCTCCTGGGGCTGGTGAAGAACTGCATCTCAGTCTTTGTAATTAAGTAGTTGTGCGATGTAAGGGTGGGCAGGACCGCCCAACGGTGGTCGTGCTTCAAGGGAGCAATGGGCTCCACAATGAAGACCGGTGATAAGGCCTCTCTGAAGAGACTCTGAAACTCTGGTAATGCAAGGTTATTGTGCTATGAGCATGATTCAAGACCTATGTTTTTTGCTTTGATGAGGTAAAGGACTTTATCCATGCACAGGAAGTGTTCACTAGTAATAGCGTGAACATCACCTGGTCGGATACTCTTGTTTCAAGATGCTCCAGCAGGTCTTCATGTTTATCGACCTACTCCTTTATGCGGACTAGGTGACTTGCCATGAGGTCCAGTTTGGCATCAATTGCCCGTAGGCTAGATTTAACTTCCACTAGAAATTCTTTGATGTCACTATCAGGAATCAGAGTGCTCATCATGCTGCGAGACTTGATCTGTGTGTCGGGTGTGTCTCTTGCCCTCAAAGGAGAGCTTCGATTGGCGCGTATCCTGTTTGCCCATCATGCCTGTGTGGTGCTATCCGCAGATCTGTGGTTCTGATGAGAAAAAACCCACACACTTTGTCACAACTACATCGGCTCTGTGGGTCCCATTGGTTTTGTGACAGTCAAGACAGGCAGGCAATCTGCGAGAAATGGCAAGGCCTTGTGTATTCGGGTCCCGCCACACACCAGGCAGCACGCCAGCTAAGGGGAGCACGAGAAGACCAGAGTTGGGAGATGACATGTCCAGAGGGAAACTCGGTCCAGACAATTGCATCGGGGGCGTAGGGCTTCAGCGAGAGACATATTGGTCAGAACCACAGGTGTTTAGGGGCACCCCACATGGCGGATTGGTTGAATCCAGAAAGCACCCACACCTGAGCCGTGCAGAGCATCTATGAGCTGGAGCAGGGCGACAGAAGCATAGTGGTATGCTCGTGTGCATAAGCAGGGGACAGAGCAATAGTGTCGGCAGACCCAGGGAGTCAGGAAACAACGGGATGTACATGCTCTTGTGTGACCACCAGAACTGGGAGGCTCAAACAGGACCAGGATCATTGCACAGCCCATTGGGGGGTCAAGCAAGGGCTGAAGGCCAGTGCATGGCCCACCGCAAACCAGCAACATCAGAGGCAGACAATGTAGCAGTGGCTGGGGCCCCCTTCATATGAGAGATAGCAGAAGTCCAGAAGAAGAGCCCCTTCCAGCAGCATCTCCGATTCAGCAGTAGGGAGGCAGGGTCTGCAGGTAAAGCAGTCCAGGGTAGTCCGTACATGCCAGCGTGGCAGACCCCAGGCCCGGGCCTCAGCTTCAACAAGGAGTAAAATATGGCGTGCACTCACCGCAACACGGCACAGGTCATTCCATCCGCCTGTCACTGCCCACACGGCACACAGCAGGCACGCCGATGCAAATACCCGCCTCCCTACTGTGTCCCACAGTCTCGGGGGTTATTCACGAGGCCCTCATCACCATACCGGCAGGCCTCGGGATCAAATAGCAGCAGCGGTGCCCCAGTGGCAGCACCCAGTAGTGTTGACACCGGAGCCGATGACATAGGGGCCGGCTCCACACAGACAGCACAAGGGAACACATCATCGGCTGCCCCACCTGACCTGCAGAGCCCGGGGACAGCTTAGGCCGCAATGAGTTACGCCGTGGCACAGGGCCCTTGGGCACGGTGGGGGCCAACAAATCCTGTATGAAGGCTCTCTGCAGCTGCAAGGAGGATTTCAGCAAAGCGGCTGCCGTGCATAATCCCGATGGTGCCAGATAGAAGTCAGATTTTATTTTCGGCTAGCAGAGCCCCTTTACAGAGCAGCCATCTTGCTGCCTGGATAGGCTCCACCCCCACCAGGTTCACATTAATAATAGCAGTGATGAGGTTCTTGTAATGGTGTTTCAATTAGTTAGAAAAATCCCCAATAAGTGTTATCACACAAAACCTCAAATACTAAACTGCAGAGAGATTTTGACTAAAGAACTTCATGCTAAACCTTTGGAATAGCATATACATAGGCTGTTAGGAACATACATTTGCAACAGTTTTTTCTTAGGCATTTAAATATTTATTTGTGCTTTCTTTTTGACACTGAGCCACAAAGTCAGTTTTAGAGACTCAGAATTTTAATATGCGAAGGTAAGGCAAAACAGATTCCTACAACACATGCATTTGTCCTCTAGCAGGCCCACTCAGCCTTTCAACCATCTGAGGTCTATAAAATGAGTACCATTGAGTTGAGGAATAGTAAATATTTCCTATTTCAGCAACAAGATACCCTTCAGGGTGTCAGTGCGCTTAACAAATATACGTTTTGTCATTATAAACAAACAAATAGTAAAATCTTGAAAGTGAAGTGAGTTAATATACATTATGCTCTACATGCCCTATAGAATTTTTTCTCAAACGGGGAAACCACCCTTACCTCATAAAAGGTTATATAATAAATTATTGTTGTCCTAATAACAAATGGCTATAGTATGTAAATCAGTCAATAATAAGAACAATTGAAGAAAAATGTTAGTTACAGCTGTCTGCTGATCATTTATGGTATCAGATTCTTGAAAAGTGTTTACTTTTATGGCATTTGATAAGGTGTATTTTTGGTGTTCACACTGTTCCATCTATAGACCATTTGACTGGTCGGGTGGGTGATTCTGCAGTATTCAAGAACACCACAGAAACAACTGGGGGTATATTCACAAGAACGTGTGATAACTACCGCAAGAGTAGCATAACGCAACTTTCAATATCACAGCCCATCGCGGGAAAATAACCCAGTGTCAACGTGGAATTCACAACAAGGCGGTAGCATGCGATAGACACCAGATAACGCGTCAAATGTCAGCGTCAAAATCGATGCCATGCCGCAAAAATGCAAAACTCGAAAAATCATGCGATGAGGACAATCGCAGTACACAAATCAACGAAGACCAGCCACAGGCCTGCAAATCCCACCCGTCTGGCAGAAAAAAACAAAATAAAAGCAAGAAAAATAAAAAGCCCAAAAACAATTCAAACTGCATAGCAACATGGATATACCCAAGCCGAGTGCAGAGGACAAGCCGAACACCACAAGCTCCACGGAGGACCAGCCAGGAACCCCGCGTTCGTGGAAGGGCAAGGACAAGAGGAAGATGGGGTTCAGTCCACCGGAAGACCGGATCCTCGTCACGGAGGTGACCGACCATCAACAACTGTTTGGCAACTCCACTGCGGCACTGGCAACTCAAACCGAAATATGGCAGGCCATCGTTACCAACGTCAATGCAGTCGGAGTGTCGAGGAGGTCACTGGAGGAGGTCAAGAGGCGCTGGCATGATCTGAAAAGGCAGACCAAACATAAGCTCGCCACCAACAGGGAGGCAGCAACAATGACTGGAGGTGGGCCTCCTGCAACACAGGAGGAGCTGGATGAGCTGGAGCAAATAGTGGCCACAGTCAGCAGCGAGATGGTGGCAGGATTGGGGAGTCTGGACACAGCACAATACGACCTGACCCAACAGCAACAGGGTGAGTAACGACCAGGGACGGGGGGACGGGGGAGATGGACACAATGGCACACATGCACAAGTATGCGTAGCACACTGCACACCCACAATGACCGTGAAACATGTCCCTAATTGCCTTGGCACACTGCAGCACACATAGAAATGCCAAGTAGGCCCCCATCCACAATGTGCACAGAGGGCCCCCCTCTCACCAATATCACAACCGACCCATGCACATGTGCCGAATCCAGCAAAGCAGCAGCTCTGTGACCCCCACTGACTATGCAAGTAACACTGCATGTCCGATAGCATGGCAGCAGCCCAAAAAAATGACATGGCCCACGAATCGACATGGAGGCAGCCCAGTACGGATCACATCCGTAAAGGAGTAGGCCACACCCTGACATGTCCACGTGCACCTGTCATGATTTTGGGCTGCGGCTCTAGGGGCACGGGCACATGCTCACAAACATTATGTGGTAAGATGCACTGTGTCACGCACATGGCTCGGTATTGGTGGTTATGCTACCGCAGCAAGAAACATTGAACTGTTGCCTATGTCCTGGTAAACTAGACTCTTGTGTGCGCGCCTATTCTTTTATGACTGTTTGCATGCTCTGATTTTCTTTATGTGCGCACACGCCTTTTAAACTGTGTTTGGCTTTATTTGCGTACTTTAAGACTCTGATGATGCCCCATAGTGTGAACATTTGTCTCAGTTTTTATTTGTAAGCGCACATCAAACACGCTTTTTATCGCAATGTTCTTTTAAATTACAAAGCAGATTTTGTGCATTTATTCACAATATTGTTTTACTGCGATGCGGTCTGTTTTCCTAGTGCCGATAGTAGCAGTTAACCACGCCCCCAAACGTTGTGACGTTCAGCACGCTCCAGGTCCCCTTGGGTGTGGTGCTGTATAAAAAGAGACCACACCCAAGAAACGTGCTCAAAATTCCTCCGTATCATCAAAGAAGGAAGCAGCTGTTTCGGTGAACTTCAGAAAAGTGGCAGAAATCTCCAGACAGGAAAAGTGGCTGTGCAGCAGTACATGGTGTTTCTAAAAGCAATAATCAAATTCCAATTCTTCTGAATCAGGGTAAGAAACTCTTTGCTATTCCGATTGAGCACTAAAACGCTTATACTCCGTTTTTGGAACATGAAAGGGGCAAATGTCTCTAGATTTTCGGATGCCTTTGAGTTCAGAATAATGTCCTGAGCACGTTAGGTGTGAATTTGATTTAAGCAAGGTTAATCTCCACTCTTACAAAGCGTTATGTTTGTAGGATCATTTTTGGACACTTTGGATACTTTGAAAGGAACTTTCTCTTGCTAGAGACTTGTATAAAGTTGCGTGGCAGGTCCAGCACAGCAAACTGAAAAAACATTAACACTTTTGGAAGGACTACAGTGTATCTCTCATTGCAAGCTGTTGATCATACAGTAGGAGAGAACAGGTGATTATGTTAATACATTATTTACCAGAGAATTGTTAGCTCCAATATTGATCATTCATGCTGGACGCATTTTATGTTTATATTGCAGATCTCCTTCCCTGCTGTTCCTTTCCCAACACCCTTTCCGCCACCTGGCCACTCTAATACTCTGTGTCATTATGATAAGTCAGAGTTGGAGCTGCCTGGGGGTGGACCCTTCTAACATCATGCAAGCTCCTAGGAATCTACACCTTGACAGCACCCTCAACCCATGCCTTACAATACACGCAGCAGACGAACAATGCACCAGGCCACAAAATCTGTCCGAGAGCACATATGACCCAAGTCAAAAACAAATCAGGCCCCCAAAAGCACACAATTCAAAGGCACTCCGCCTCAAAGGGAGAAGGCCACACGAAATCAGAGCAGCTGGGGCACACACACATAGCAATCACAGGACATCAGCAACAATGGCAATGTGGTACAATGTGCAACACCAGCACCACAGGACCGAACCCACAACAGGTTCCGCTCGTGCGTAGTAACTGTCCACTCACATCTGGCATTGCCTGACACAGTGTGATGATAATGAACGGGTACAACCACACATCCGTCATGTATTCGGAAAACACACTGACTGCCTTCGAATAGCCAGCTCCCCCAAAACAGTCATAATGAACATTGGCATGCATTCTGAATGTAAACATATGCAAATCAACAACATACATGAAACTCTGCTAACCTGCATCTCCCCTTAACATTGCAGAGAGACAATCAACACTTGCTGCAGAGCAGAACACAAACCCCATCATTGATGATGTAGAGGACAACCTGCGGATATGTCAAGATACCCTCCAACGGATACTGGACAGCCTCTGCACCCCACCCCTAGGAGCAGGGCAGGCCAGCTGCCTCGAGGTGACCCCACCACCTGCAGAGACCACACAGAACGAAACACACACCACCACGGCTGTCTTCCAGGACCCCCCCGACCAATACATGGAGCACATACAACGTGTGTGGTCTTCCCAGGTGGAGTTGGCTGAACAGCTGCGGTGGGTTTCGAGCGCATGCCAGCCAAACTCGATGCCATACATGGGTGTCTGAGTCCCATCATAGACCACGTACAGTCCCTGTCGGACACCCTCTGTCTGCACCATGTCCACCACAGACCTTGGCTGACCTCGCTGGTGCCATGAATCATACACACGAACTGTGTGGGCAGACAGGCACCAGCCATGACAGCACAGAGTTGGGACAGATATGGAGGTCAATGGAGACAATGGAGCGGATGCAGGCTGGAAGGATGTCTGACACGGATGGACACCAGCGAGTAGTAGCCGGGGACTTCAATGCCCTGCAGTACTTCATCTTGCCATTGCTGCCACTGAGCTGTTCCCAAATGACTGCAGCGGGAACATCGACACACACAGCTCCGACCCCTGATGTATCCGTAGCACACAGTGATGCTGCCCCATCACCTTCGCAGTCTGATATGTCAGTGGCACACAGTGATGCAGCCATCACCCCGCCACACACACACCAGACACACCGGACACAGAACCCGTAACAGGGGAGTAAGAAGGGGATGTGAATTACTGTGTGAGGAAGGAGGCAGTAGCAGCCATCACCGCCGTATGGCCTGACCTTGCCTGGTTATGACCTATGCAGCATGGCCTGGGAAACACCTCATAGTGACCTCCAGACTTTCAACCGCACCCGACATGGACTGCCATTTTTTCCTGCTGCAGACTGCACTCTCTCTCTTCCCAATCACTGTGCAATCCCCAAAGGACTCTGGTTGGCACACCACTGGGCTTCCATGTGATGTGGGCTTGCATGGCCATGTACAGCCCCAGCTCCTGCAATCACCTGAATGTGAATAGAACATTCTAAATCACACAGATGTGTCATCACTCTGTCCACTCACGTATGGAGGTATGGCTGGATGTAGGTACAATGATTGCACATGAAGGTACACCCTGGTAACTGACATCTATGGGCATGTGTATCCCTGAGACACATGGCCAATTGGATGACTTTGAAGGTGAGTACTAGCTGTGTCCCCATTGCACATCAACAACAATCTCACAACCCCCAACGTAGGCACACGTCCATGTATTTAATAGGGCTGTGTGTTGGACTGACCCAAACGAAAGCAGGCCAGGAGTGGTGTCCTACAGCACATGTGACACCAGAAGTTCACGTCGCATACCTACTCACACACATCTGTGTGGACACATTCTGATGTTACGTAAGTGCACATGGCGTCCACTACCTATCCAATAACAATGTCGGGCTCAGAGAGGTGGAGCTTGCCAAAGGGACACCCCCCCTTGCACATGCACCAGTCAGTTCCTCCCTGTGTAGGGACGATGCCCATTGTGGCGCACGAGTGGACAATCCAAACAACACACCTCACAGTTAGACACCAGTGGAGTTGCATAGACTTTATTGGCACGTGCGTGTCAGTACGGACGAGGCAACTGCCAAAACAGGCAGGGACATGCTTAAGACACTTACATGCAGCATGAGTACATGTCGAAGTTCAGAAAATGTTGGGGCTAAAATGGGGAACATTCATCAAGGATGGCAACGCTCTCAGCCCACCTTGCCTTGCTGGATGAGTCAGGTGCTGTTTGGCATCTGCCCATTGCCCCGTGTGAGGGGGCACATCTCACTGCCCATGGGATGTACATAGTGCTCTGCCTCCGGAGTGCCCTGATTGTCTGCTCTGCTGACAGTGATCAGGTGTGAGGGTCCGACAGGTTCACATGTCATGCTACATTGCCATGTGTGTGCTCTCCCCCAGCTATGTGTCCGAATTGGCAATGTTGCCAAACGACGCTATGTTGCACTGGGCATGAACCTGCATCACCTTTCACAGGTGTGTGTACACACGTGTTGTTCCACGCACATGCATCCAGAGCCCGGATGTAGGCAGACATATCCTCTGTTGTGGTGGGATGTGTGAACAATCTACACGATGCAACAAGTTGTTGGGACATGTGCTGTGGGTGACAATCGAATGTGGCTGCAGGAACGTAGTTACTCGTCCCTGAATGCCCATGCAGCTTCATGTGCAATGTGTTCCAATAGTACATAATTGTCGTGTTCAAGGAACCCCAGGGTGAGCCAATCCATTAAGTGGTCTGGGCAGGTGTGCTCAGCCCATGCCGTTTCACCAATACGCAACACAGCCCAATAGGGGAGCGCCTCGATATGGTCACTGCACACGACGAATTGTGCAATCTCCCATGCATAACTACCAATACATACGCAGTATGTCAGGGCATTCCATGCACGGCTGTCTCGGTTACACTCCTGATCGTGATCCAACAGGTGGCGCAGACACAAGTCATAGTCCAATTCATCAACAGTTGTGTTGGATAGGCAGACATCCATGGGACACTCGAATGTGCATGTTCGGCAGTGGAACCAGGGCTGGACGCATGTGACGTAGGCAATGCGGAAGCTGAGCCGGTAACTGATCCGCAGCACTGCCAGTGGCACTGCACCCAGTAAATGCAGCATACGTGCATGGTACTGTTCCACGTGGCGGGGGTTGTGCATGTGCCCGGTATGGCCTGCCATTGCATTGGTGCGTCTCGTGGAACCGGCACTCTTCTAAACTGTGATAGTTGTGTGGAGGATATGCCACAGCTCTGAGCAATGATTCAAATGTGTGTGCAACGTTGGGGAGAGTGGGTTGCTGTTTCCGTGAGTGTCAAGGACATCCCATGCGGAGGTACCACAGGCAGGGGCTTCTGTGTGTGGGGTGTGGATGAGTCCGATCGTTAATTTGCGGAATGCATGGTGTGGGAGTCATCCCTGTCTGCCATAGCATCTCTCTCAGGGTGTTCCAGGCGCGTTCTGGACCAAGGTCAGAGGTGCAGGTATCCTCCCGCCTTCTGCATTGGAACAATGGAGCTTTCATCCCTGATGTTTGTCTGACTACTACTTGCGTTTTCGGAATGTGATGTGGCTTTGGCGTGGAGATTGGGACACCGCCTTGGGCTCATGGTGTACGGATGGCGATACACACACACATGTTGGCATGTGGAGCCAGGTGCCCGAGGGGCCTTGTGCTGCTTGTGCAATCTCACTCCTTCTCTCTTCCTCTCTCTCTCCCTGTCTTTCCTTTGTTGGGCGCATGGCACACCTTCTTCTCTTGGATTTGGTCTTCCAGGCTGTGTGCTACAGATTGTCCAGTGAGGAGCCGCTAGGACTCATCCGATGGGTTGTCTCGGCATTTGTTTGTATGGTGTTTTGTGTTGGCGATTGCATTGCTGTTTGACTGAGTCTCCATTTCCTGGCCATGCATGTCTGTTGATTTTCCTGCTCGTGCAACATCAGGCAAAATGTTTGTATTTTGATTTGTGGTGTTGGTGTGCAGTTTCTTAGTCCGGGGTTGGGGGTGGTCCGGGGGGGGGGGGGTTTCGGGTGTGGGTGCGGTGCCGCAGGGTGTTGTGGCCCTCTTGGGTGTCTGGGCCGCATGATGGGTGGCTCCATGGCAAATGTTGCCCTTCCGATGTGGCCCTGGGCTGGTCCCCCTTTTGTGGTCCAGGATGCCATCTGACTTTACACCAGGTCAGAGCAGGTGTAGATTTCCTGGTGCTAACGCGCCTTATCGCCTATTTTGTGTTTTTATCGCAGATCTGTCTGGTCGTTGAGAATGTTGAAGTGTGATGTTGTCGCGGCTTTTGGCACGGGAACGCCCACTCTGCATCTCATTAGCGATAGTTGCGGGGGGGCCTCTGTGGCGATGTTTTTCGCTGCTGCTATCACGGGTAAACTGGTGCTGTGGGCTGTTAGCACCAGCTTGTGAATGGGGAGGTAAATTTATCACGACTTTGGCTGCGATGAAGTGCCGTTGATTCGGCGATAGCTCCTTGTGAATATGCCCTCTGCTATTTCATTTTGAGGGTAAAAACATAGACGTGGCTAGAGGATGGTGAAACCTCAGACTATGCTAAAGAAAGAGTTGCTTACACTTCAGTTTTATTGGTATTAAATGTTTATTTCATATGATATTTGAGCATGTTGTTTCACGGGTTGCAGTTTTACACAATAATGCATGGCTTATAACATTAAAATTGATGACGTGTGGCTCATTGCCCCCAACGACTCGCTATGAGAGATAAACGTGTTGGCTCAGCGCATTTCTTTTGAGTAAAGTGAAGATAATTTCAGATGGCAAATTAAAAGGAGACTTGCAATGCATGCATCAAATGATTCCTCTATTTTTTTGAACTATCGTCCAAAGAAAACAGGATTGATATTATGCCCAAGTGGAAGCGTGCCAAAGCTTGAAGTAACAACACATACATTCAGACTTGAGACACATTAAGCCAAAGAAGCGTTTTCGATTGTTCAATTACTATAGTCTTTTTTCTGTATGTTCATCTTGAAAGCCAAAATTGAATTCTCTTCATTATTGTGTAAGCCTGCTAGTTTAGATCCTGTAAGCCATCTGTTTGACTATTCTTTCTTGCATTAAGATTTCCTCATTATATACCTATACCTACTTTCCTTATTTGCATTGGAAACTTTCCTGTCCCTAGTGCAGTGCTTAATTTGTAAAATAGTAAGTGCTGGGGCCCTGACCAGGAGGCCACTGCAGCTTGAACCATCCATTGCACCGTCAGCGCTGCCAATGACGGTACCAGAACAACTACTAACCATCTTTCTCGCCTGTAAGTATGAACGTTCAAATTATTCCAGTCCCCAAACCTAAAGGAATGGCTGGGGAAGCAGGTATTAGTATTTTTAATGTATTTTATATTCATAAACAAGCATTGTTCTGCTCTAAATTAGATGACCGCCGCCACCATGTGTCATAGTGTCATAAGTGCGGTGATGACAATTAAGTGCCGGTGCCGAGCAATGATATGAAACATTAGCCAATGCCTGCATGGTTTGATGCGTTAAAGAATGGTACACAAAAGCAAATGCGAAAGCAAATTTGAGATGCATGAGGGGCATGTTAGCAAAGCTATTCAGGACTGAATGGATACCAGACTGCAGCAGCAACACACAACAGGCATGGTGTAGAGCAGTGTTAGAGATTGTGGGGACCCCCCTTCTGTAGCTGGTTTGGACACATCAAACCAGTCAAAAGATAAATTAGAAGGTGCAAAACAGAATGATTTAGATAATAAGGATGAAGAAATAGATGAATTATTAAATGCAAGCCCTTCACCATATAATGAGCTTGGAGCGCAGAGGGCACAGAATGTAAGTGTTTTATCTGTGGTTGTGGATTCGCTGGAGCCTGTAGCAAAATCAATGAATGTAGAAGTTCACCAACTCAGTGGAATTAGAAGAATTTTGTGGGTTCATGCAATTTAGGTAAACTAGGAAGGACACAGAATATTTATTAACTGTACCTTCCACATATGGCTCACTGTGTTCTACCTCAAGAATTGCAGAAAGCATGCAGTCTTCGCCCCCATCCCACCCCGTCACAGTCATTGTGCCTTACTAGGTTCTTGTGGTACCACTAAGGTAGCTGCAAATTGTAGAAACTAATCCCTAATTACTAACAGTGGAGTGGTGTGGCTCACTGGTTAGAGGCGGCAGACCCGGGAGCAGAAGTTGGCCCGGGACCAGGGTTTGATTCCCGACACGGCAGGGTCTTGGGCCAAGGTCAGCGGACTTGACAATTCTCGCCTCGGTGCCTACTCTAACCATGGATCCCACTCAGCAACTCTGGGCAACAGCTTGCTTAATCTCCACTTACGGCCCCATCAGCGCCGGGGATGCTTGTCTTCACCTTGGAGATGCCCAGTAGGGACCATCTCACAGGAAAAGCCAGGATGGGTTCCCCAGCGGTTTACAGCGCCGGGACACCCTGTTGCTGGGGCAGCTGTGCGCTTTACATGTCTACAACACAACACAACAATAATGCATGCCGTTGTGCTGGATTTTATTACAAGACCGGAGGCTACATTATGCAATAACTTTTATTGCAGCCCAAACATGCAGCCCTTTAAAGTGTAACAAATACATCATAGATAAAAACATTCCAAACTGCATTAAAAAGCGCCATGGTAACCAACTATCTTCCTCTTTTATTCGCTGCTCCTGGACAGTTAAGTACACTTCTTCCTTATCTAAAATATTTGTGATGATTATAAGTTTGTTTGTAGACATTTGCTTTAATTTTTCAGATTCAATTGCAAAGGTAAGTAAGTCTATCAACATATACTGTGTTTTATCTTTGCTTCTCAGATAAATTAATCCCTAACTTTCCTATTCAATCGGTATCCTTCCAATTTATGGTTGGATCATTTCCCTTTCCCTTTTCTCCCATTAATAATCCCTCTATTTGAGCATTTTGGATTTAATTTTATTAGCTCGTGTCAACACCCCGGTCGGGTCCGCATTGGGAATAGGATCTGTTTTCCCTTCCTCTACGGACCTCCGGTATCCTCGAGAATCGTTGAAAAACCAGAATGCGTTGGAAGAAGATTAACCCCTCTCCGACCAACTTTTAACTCTTCGACTCAATATCGGAGTGTGGAATATTTTTCATCTCCACACTCCGTGAGCCTACCTTGCATTCGCCGCTACTCCGGCTTCGCCCTGTTCCATGACGATGGTCGTGGAGCGGGGCCTATCCATTTCTGCATCATTTTGGGACCCGCAAAGAGGAAATTACCTACCTGACGTCACGGGTCTCTCCCCTAATGAGACCCGCTACGCCGAATTAAACCCTCTGAAAGGGCCTGCTTTGACACGCGCTGTGCGTCTCCATGGTAACGCATAGCGCGGAGTCAACGGTCAGTATCTCAGCTTACCAGCTGTTTCAGTTGACACTCGATAAGACTATTTCACGATTTTAAAGTATTTCAGGACTTTTTGAAAGGAATTTAAGTCCAAAGGGATTATTTTAGGGGGATTTTGGTTAATAAAAAAAGATAAAGGCAAGGAAGATGTCTCAAAACGACACAGAATCTAATAGTGAGACCCCCCTCACAGAAAACTCACTTATGAGTCTCTTTGAGAGACAACTAAAATCCTCCTTTAAAGAGGCAGTAGAGGCTGCACTTAATAAGAGGTAAAGAGATATCCCTGAGGAAGAAACAGCAATTTCTTCTGGAGAAGAGGACCCACTCCCTTAAAAAGGAGGTAAGGTCTTAAAAAAGTCTAAACACTCTGAGCCTCATGGTAGCCTGCGCGCTACTAGTGATCGAATTCTATCCATTGGTAGCCTATGCGCTACAGACAGACCAGGTGCCCCGAGCGGCACAAAGAGAATGAGCGGCCTTCATGGCGCAAAAAGTACAGGTGCTCTTCGCGGCACACAGAGATCAGGTGTCCTCCGCGACACAAGAGACATCACCCCTACTGATGATAACGATTACTTGTCCCTAATCGAGATTGATGATGAGGCAGATGAGTATATTTTTGATCCTCTAGAAACACTTGATAATGACCTCCTTGATGAGTACTTAGGGCAACCCAACAACTCCGATTCCATTAAGGACCCGTCAGGGACGGAGATGTTTAACCCCTCCAAGATTACCCATCCTAGAGGATCAGATTGGTGGCCCTTGGACCACGTAGCCCAATTTATTAAGGCTTGGATCACAAAACCCCTTGAGAGGGATTCACAGAATTTAATGAGGTCCGAATGCCCTAAACCTTTCGTGGACAATAAGGCAGGCATGACTCCCAACTTAGATCCAGAGTTACTGACCTTCCTATTTAAAACAGGAACTTGGCAAATACGTCTCTACTTTCTCCGCATTTAGCAAAGCCCAAACCAACATGGCAGTGACCTCTGTCCCTCTGGGCCGGTCACCCCCACGCACCTCGCACACTCCTCGTAAGTGCGACCAGGCTGCCCCTCGCTCCTTCCAGTGCCGCCGCTGCCCGCAGCTAGGACCCTGCCAGCTGTACCCGCTGATTGCTGCCCTTGCCCCACCTGCGCCGCGCTGTTACCGCGTTCCTCCTGTCTCCCCTTGTGCTTCGGCTCCTGGTAAGATTGTACCTCTGTAACTCCGTCGCTGTTTCCCCCGGTGTACTGCTAGCCCCCTGTTTTATTTTCTGTATCCCCGCTCTGGTTCAGTATTGTAGTTTTGTCAGCCCCCTGTTTTATTTTTGTATCCCCGTTCTGTTAGTACTGTAATATTGTCCCCCTGTGCTTTCGGCGCCCCCGGCCCCTGCCGCGCTTCCCGCCACCTCCCCGCTCCCCGCCCCTCTCCTCTGCAGCCCTCCCCATTCGCCGCCCCGCTCCCCGCCTCCCAGCTGCCCCTCCCTCCCACTGGACCATATGGGACGAGGCGGGCGAGGTGCTGTGCAGTGACCTCTGTCCCTCTGGGCCGGTCAACCCCACGCACCTTGCACACTCCTCGTGAGTGCGACCAGGCTGCCCCTCGCTCCTTCCAGTGCCGCCGCTGCCCGCAGCCGGGACCCTGCCAGCTGTACCCGCTGATTGCTGCCCTTGCCCCGCCTGCGCCGCGCTGTTACCGCGTTCCTCCTGTCTCCCCTTGTGCTTCGGCTCCTGGTAAGATTGTACCTCTGTAACTCCGTCGCTGTTTCCCCCGGTGTACTGCTAGCCCCCTGTTTTATTTTCTGTATCCCCGCTCTGGTTCAGTATTGTAGTTTTGTCAGCCCCCTGTTTTATTTTTGTATCCCCGTTCTGTTAGTACTGTAATATTGTCCCCCTGTGCTTTCGGCGCCCCCGGCCCCTGCCGAGCTTCCCGCCACCTCCCCGCTCCCCGCCCCTCTCCTCTGCAGCCCTCCCCGTTCGCCGCCCCGCTCCCCGCCTCCCAGCTGCCCCTCCCTCCCACTGGACCATATGGGATGAGGCGGGCGAGGCGCTGTGCAGTGACCTCTGTCCCTCTGGGCCGGTCACCCCCACGCACCTCGCACACTCCTCGTGAGTGCGACCAGGCTGCCCCTCACTCCTTCCAGTGCCGCCGCTGCCCGCAGCCGGGACCCTGCCAGCTGTACCCGCTGATTGCTGCCCTTGCCCCGCCTGCGCCGCGCTGTTACCGCGTTCCTCCTGTCTCCCCTTGTGCTTCGGCTCCTGGTAAGATTGTACCTCTGTAACTCCGTCGCTGTTTCCCCCGGTGTACTGCTAGCCCCCTGTTTTATTTTCTGTATCCCCGCTCTGGTTCAGTATTGTAGTTTTGTCAGCCCCCTGTTTTATTTTTGTATCCCCGTTCTGTTAGTACTGTAATATTGTCCCCCTGTGCTTTCGGCGCCCCGGCCCCTGCCGCGCTTCCCGCCACCTGCCCGCTCCCCGTCCCTCTCCTCTGCAGCCCTCCCAATTCGCCGCCCCGCTCCCCGCCTCCCAGCTGCCCCTTCCTCGCTCTGCCCCCCCACTCTCCACACATGGCAGAGTGGCCCAAGCGCAGCGTGCAAGCGCAGCGGGCGCGCCGAATGAGCGTCGAAGGTGCGCCAAAGGTAAGCCCGTCTGCGCCCGTCTGCGCCTGGACCGCGCCCAGTGCCAGGACCCCTGGCCCCCGCAGACCCCAGCCCACCCGCCGGACGTACGACGCCGCCACCCTCAACGCACTCAACGCCGGTCGAATCCCAGGATGCTACCGAGCCACCCCGAGACGCACCCACGGACCCTTCCGCTGCAACTCCTGCAAGTTCACCTGCATCCGGACCTGCACCACTCCAGCACCACCCAAGACCAAGACCAGCAACTGCAGCAACCACCTGAAGTGCATCCTGCTCAACACCCGCTCCGTCCACAATCACGCCGTCGAGCTCTGGAACCTGCTCGACACAACCTCACCAGACGTCGCCTTCCTCACGGAAACCTGGATGAACGCCTCGTCAGCGCCCGACATCGCCATCGCCATCCCAGACGGCTACAAGATCATCCGAAGGGACCGCATCAACAACAACACCGGAGGAGGCAT
The DNA here is from genome assembly GCF_964204655.1 of Triturus cristatus. NCBI lineage: Eukaryota > Metazoa > Chordata > Amphibia > Caudata > Salamandridae > Triturus > Triturus cristatus. The sequence goes on from NC_140582.1 coordinate 410,603,451, forward strand.
TGCCATCATCCACAGGAACACCATCCGCATCACGACCAACACCGACGACACCATCGCACCCGCCGAACACCTGCACTTCCAGGTCCACATCAACCCCAAGACCACCCTCAGAGGCACCCTCATCTACAGACCCCCGGGACCACGCACACAATTCAGCGAAGACATCGCCGACTTCATCAGCCCGCACGCCCTCCCCTCCGCTGACTACATCCTCCTCGGGGACCTCAACTTCCACCTGGAGAACAACAACGACCGCAACACCCCCACCCTGCTGGACAACCTCGCCAACCTCGGACTCAAGCAGCTGGTAACCACCCCCACCCACTACGCCGGACACACACTCGACCCCGTCTTCTCATCCAGCAAGGACATCGCCTTCAGCCACGCCACCGGACTCCACTGGACGGACCACAGCTGCGTCCACTTCAGCTTCAGAAGGACCACGACCCACCATCACCAGCAACAGGTTGCACGCAGAAGCTGGAACAAGATCACAGCCGACCAGATCGCGACCGCCCTGAGCAAGAACCAACCCACCAGCGCAACAAACCCCAGCCAAGCGGCCACCAACCTCACGAAGTGGATCAGCGACTGCGCAGATGACCTCGCCCTCCTGAAGACCCCGCCTAGCAGACCCGGTAGCAAGAAAGCCCCATGGTACACCGACGAACTCAAGAGCTCCAAGAAGAACTGCCGAGCCCTCGAGAGAACCTGGCGCAGAGACCCAACACCGGACAACATGACTGCCCTCAAGCTCGCCACCCGCAAACACCACCAACTCATCCGCACCACCAAGAAAACCGCATTCAAGGAACGACTGGACAACAACGCACACAACAGCAAGGAACTCTTCAACATCGTTAAAGAGCTCTCCAACCCCAACGCCGTAAACAACGACATCACCCCTTCGCAAGACCTCTGCAACTCCCTCGCCTCCTACTTCCACAACAAGATCGCGAACATACACAACAGCTTCAGCTCCCAACCAATGCACGCCACGACCGAACCACCGCCCCCCACCACCACCCTCCGCGCCTGGACCCCGATCAGCACCGAAGATACCGTCCGCACAATGAACTCCATCCACTCCGGATCTCCTACCGACCCCTGCCCTCACCACGTCTTCAACAAGGCCGACGCTGTCATCGCACCCCACCTTCGGGACATCATCAACACCTTCCTCGACACCGCTACCTTCCCGGAGAGCTGGAAGCACGCCGAACTCAGCGCTCTACTAAAGAAGCCATCAGCCAACCCCACCGACCTCAAGAACTACCGCCCCATCTCGCTGCTCCCGTTTCCTGCAAAAGTCATCGAGAAGACCGTCAACAAGCAGCTGGCCGCCTTCCTCGAGACGAACGGATCCCTCGACCTCTCGCAGTCTGGCTTCCGGGCCAACCACAGCACCGAGACCGCCCTGATCGCAGCCACCGATGACATCCGAGCTCTGCTTCACAACGGAGAAACAGCGGCCCTCATCCTCCTAGACCTCTCCGCGGCCTTCGACACTGTCTGCCACCGTACACTAGTGCAGCGACTCAGCAACGTCGGAATCCAGGAGAAGGCACTGGAGTGGATCATCTCCTTCCTCGCCGGCAGGACACAGAGAGTCCGCCTCCCCCCGTTCAGATCTGAAGCCACCGAAGTCATCTGCGGCGTTCCTCAAGGCTCCTCGCTCAGCCATACCCTCTTCAACGTGTACATGAGCCCCCTCGCATACATCGCACGCCAGCACAACCTCAACATCATCTCCTACGCCGACGACACCCAGCTGATTCTCTCCCTCACCAACGACCCCACCACCGCCAGAGCCAACCTCCACGAAGGGATGGAAGAGGTAGCCGAATGGATGAAGAACAGCCGCCTGAAACTGAATTCGGACAAGACGGAAGTCCTCATCCTGGGAGCCTCACCCTCCGCCTGGGATGACTCCTGGTGGCCCCCCGCCCTAGGCAACGCACCCAAACCAACGGACCACGCACGCAACCTGGGCTTCATCCTGGACTCCTCCCTCTCCATGACCAGACAAGTCAATGCCGTCTCCTCGTCGTGCTTCAACATCCTGCGCATGCTACGAAAGATCTTCCGGTGGATCCCCACCGAGACCAGGAAGACGGTCACCCAGGCCCTCGTCACCAGCCGTCTGGACTACGGCAACTCCCTCTACGCCGGCACCACCGCCAAACTCCAGAAAAGACTTCAGCGGATCCAGAACGCCTCAGCACGACTCATCCTGGACATCCCCCGCCGCAGCCACATCTCCGGACACCTGAGAGACCTGCACTGGCTCCCGGTCAACAAAAGAATCACCTTCCGACTCCTCACCCACGCACACAAAGCCCTACACAACCAAGGACCAGGATACCTCAACAGCCGCCTCAACTTCTACGCTCCCAAACGCCAGCTTCGATCGACCGGCCACGCCCTCGCCACCGTCCCCCGCATCCGAAGAGCCACCACAGGGGGACGATCCTTCTCCTACCTCGCCGCCAAGACATGGAACACCCTCCCGACCTACCTCCGCCTGACCCAGGACCACCTCGCCTTCAGGAAGCAACTCAAGACCTGGCTGTTCGAGCAGTAGCGGACCCCCCTCCCCTAGCGCCTTGAGACCGTCTGGGTGAGTAGTGCGCTATATAAATGCTTTGATTGATTGATTGATTGAACATGAAATGAATGTTCGGGGGTAGAGTTTTTGGAAGGGCTGACAGGGCAGGATCGGCTGCCAGCCGCGGATACAATAGGTCCTCCTTCTATTATCAGAACCAACGCGGATATGGGAGATACTTCAGCGGAAACAATACCTTCTTCCCTCAGAGGGGCCGCAACAGTCGCACACGAGGCAGAGCCAACCGGAGCAGATTTCAAGGCCAAGGACATCAAGGTAAGGAACCTTTCTCCTGTTTCTTCCCTCCCAAAGGTAGGGGGAAGGCTCTCTCTTTTAAGCCAGAATTGGTCATCAATTACCAACAATGCTTGGGTGTTAGAAACGGTAAAAGGCTTCAAAATAGACTTTATTACTACTCCTTACCAGGCCTCTCAACCCAGGGAACTTACCCTGGACCAAGAATAATCCGCTCTGGTGGACGCAGAAGTGGGTCAGATGCTATCCAAAGGGGCGATTTATATAGTCTCAAAGACTGGCCCAGGCTTTGTGAGTGCAATTTTTATTGTAAAAAAAAAAAGGACAAGGGTTGGCGTCCCGTAATAAACCTAAAGAATCTAAACACCTTTCTTGTGTACAGACACTTCAAGATGGAGGGTATCTGTCTTCTAAGAGACCTCCTCCAAGTGAAAGATTGGCTCATAAAGCTAGACCTCAAGGAGGCATATTTTACAATCCCTATGAATTCGGATTCTCAAAAAACTAAGGTTTTGTATGGAAAGGTGTAACCTAACAATTTGGCTGTCTCCCCTTCGGCCTTTCATCAGCACCTTGGTGCTTCACCAAGGTCCTGAGACCAGTGATTGCCTCTCTGAGGAGAAGAGGAGTTTGTTTAATTATCTACCTAGATGACATTTTACTGATGTCTCAAAGCCAGGAGGAACTGCTAACTCACATGAAATGGACTGTAGACCTTCTAGAGAGTTTAGGTTTCATCATCAACATAGAGAAATCTGTTATGACTCCTTCTCAAAGCCTAGAGTTCCTAGGTTTCCAGGTAAACACACCCTCGGCCCAATTGCAGCTCCACTTGAAGAAATTATCAAAGATAAAAAAGGATGTTTTGTCCAAGGACACAGTGAGTTTGAGGGAACTAGCAAGAGTAGTAGGGCTCTTATCCTCATCCATTCAAGCAATTTCACCGGGTCCCCTTCACTACAGGGCCCTTCAGAGACTGAAATCTCTAGGCCTGAAGAAAGGTATTTGTTATTCAGACATTGTTCCCCTGTCTCTGGAGGCTCGAGAGGACCTCCTATGGTGGCGAAACAATCTAGGCAGTTGGAATGGGAAAGCAATATTCAGAAATACTCCGGATCACATTCTGGAATCCGATGCAAGCCACTTAGGCTGGGGTGCCAGATTAGGAAAGAGAGAAACAGGGAGGATATGGTCCCAAGAGGAACTCCCTTTACACATAAATTGTCTAGAGATGTTGGTGAGCTTGAACGCCTTAATGAGCTTCAAGTCAACTCTGAAAAACAGTGTAGTACTAATCAAACTGGACAATTTTACGACCGTCTCCTACGTCAACCATTTTGGAAGAGCAAGGTCAATGATTCTGGCAGATCTATCCAAGAAGATTTGGTACTTTTGCTGGGGTCAGAAAATAATTCTGAGAGCAGAATTTATCCCGGGCCATCTAAACACAACCCTAAACGACCCTTGACCCCACCAGGTAGGTCGCTCCCCAGCCGCACAGCACCGCCTGTGTGTCTCTGCCCCAGCTGTCGCTCCTGCTGAGGAAGTTCGAGGCCCTCCACCACCCGCAGAGTACCACATGCGCCTCATCTCTTGTGGCCAGTGGTAGACCGTAGGTTTGTTCATCTTGCGCTCTATTGTTTTATTGTATTGCCTGTATTTCATTGTTGTGTCTGTGACTGCTGTTGTTCTGTCTTCCCCCGCTGTCTAGTCGTGGTACGTGCCTGTTTTCTTCCCTCTGTTCCCCTCGCTGTCCCCGTGTCTCTCAGCCCGGTTTTTCCTTCTGTACCCCTCGTTGCCCCGTGTCTCTGCCCGGTTTTTCCTTCTGTACCTCTCGCTGCCCCCGTGTCTCTGCCCTGTTTGCCTTCTGTTTCTCAGCTGCCCCTGTATTCTTATGCCCTGTTTGCCTTCTGTGACACTCGTTTTTCCTGTATTTCTGTGCCCTTTTTGCTTTCTGTGACACTCGTTTTTTCCCTGTATTTCTGTGCCCTCTTGCCTTCTGTGACACTCGTTTTACCTCGTTTTTTGTGTCCTTTTTGCCTTCTGTGACACTCGTTTTTTCCCTGTATTTCTGTGCCCTCTTGCCTTCTGTGACACTCGTTTTCCCACGTTTTTTGTGCCCTTTTGTATTCTGTTCCCTTCTTCGTACCTCACCGCCCCCGCCGCTGTGTCCCCTGCGGCTCCGCCCCCCTGACTGCCCACTGCCCTTTCGCTGCCCCCACCTCCCGCCTCCCAGCTCCTCCTCCCTCCCACCTCCCCATATATGCCGGCCGCTGCGCGGTGAGGAGAGCGACCCTTGACCCCGCCATGTAGGTCGCTCCCCCTCCACACAGCACCGCCTGTGTGTCCCTGTCCCAGCTGCCGCTGCTGCTGAGGAAGTTCGAGGTCCTCCACCACCCGCAGGCTACCACCTGCGCCTCATCCCTGGTGGCCAGTGGTAGGCCGTAGGTTTGTTCATCTTGCACTCTATTGTTTTATTGTATTGCCTGTATTTCATTGTTGTGTATGTGACTGCTGTTGTTCTGTCTTCCCCCACTGCCTGTTCATGGTCCGTGCCCGTTTTCTTCCCTCTGTACCCCTTGCTGCCCCGTGTCTCTCAGCCCGGTTTTTCCTTCTGTACCCCTCGTTGCCCTGTGTCTCTGCCCGGTTTTTCCTTCTGTACCTCTCGCTGGCCCCGTGTCTCTGCCCTGTTTGCCTTCTGTTTCTCAGCTGCCCCTGTATTCTTGTGCCCTGTTTGCCTTCTGTGACACTCGTTTTTCCTGTATTTCTGTGCCCTTTTTGCTTTCTGTGACACTCGTTTTTTCCCTGTATTTTGGTGCCCTCTTGCCTTCTGTGACACTCGTTTTACCTCGTTTTTTGTGCCCTTTTTGCCTTCTGTAACACTCGTTTTTTCCCTGTATTTCTGTGCCCTCTTGCCTTCTGTGACACTCGTTTTCCCACGTTTTTTGTGCCCTTTTGCATTCTGTTCCCTTCATCGTACCTCACCGCCCCCGCCGCTGCGTCCCCTGCAGCTCCGCCCCCCTGACTGCCCACTGCCCTTTCGCTGCCCCCACCTCCCGCCTCCCAGCTCCTCCTCCCTCCCACCTCCCCATATATGCCGGCCGCTGCGCGGTGAGGAGAGCGACCCTTGACCCCACCATGTAGGTCGCTCCCCCTCCACACAGCACCGCCTGTGTGTCCCTGTCCCAGCTGCCGCTGCTGCTGAGGAAGTTCGAGGTCCTCCACCACCCGCAGGCTACCACCTGCGCCTCATCCCTGGTGGCCAGTGGTAGGCCGTAGGTTTGTTCATCTTGCACTCTATTGTATTATTGTATTGCCTGTATTTCATTGTTGTGTATGTGACTGCTGTTGTTCTGTCTTCCCCCACTGCCTGTTCATGGTCCGTGCCCGTTTTCTTCCCTCTGTACCCCTTGCTGCCCCCGTGTCTCTGCCCGGTTTTTCCTTCTGTACCCCTCGCTGCTCCCGTGTCTCTGCCCGGTTTTTCCTTCTGTACCCCTCGCTGCCCCCGTGCCTCTCCGGCCGTTTTGCCTTCTGTTTCTCAGCTGCCCCTGTATTCTTGTGCCCTCTTTGCCTTCTGTGACACTTGTTTTTCCTGTATTTCTTTGTGCTTTTTTCGTTCTGTGACACTCGTTTTTTCCCTGTATTTCTCTGCCCTCTTGCCTTCTGTGACACTCGTTTTACCTTGTTTTTTGTGCCCTTTTTGTCTTCTGTGACACTCGTGTTTTCCCTGTATTTCTGTGCCCTCTTGCCTTCTGTGACACTCGTTTGACCTCATTTTTTGTGCCCTTTTTGCCTTCTGTGACACTCGTTTTTTTCCTGTATTTCTGTGCCCTCTTGCCTTCTGTGACACTCGTTTTCCCTAATTTTTTTGTGCCCCTTTGCCTTCTGTTCCCTTCATCGTCCCTCACCGCCCCCGCCGCTGCGTCCCCTGCGGCCCCGCCCCCCTGACTGCTCACTGCCCATTCGCTGCCCTCGCCTACCGCCTCCCATCTGCTCCTCCCTCCCACTTCCCCATATATGCCGGCCTAAGGCAAGCCCATCTGCGCCCATCCGTGCCTGGACCGTGCAGAGCACCAGAACCCCTGGCCCCCGCACCCACCACAACGACCGCTGCCACTACGACGCCAGCACTCTGTGCACTCTCAACTCCGGACGGACCCACACCTGCTTCAAGGTCACCCCGAAACGCACACACGGTCCCTTCACCTGCCGGAACTGCAGCTACACCAGCCTCAGAGCTGACGAACCACCCGCCAAGAAAGACCCCAACCACCTCCGATGCATACTACTGAACACTAGCTAGCGTGAGTGTCGATGACGCCATCAAGACCATGAGCACAATCCACTCCGGGTCTCCGTCAGACCCATTCCCGCACCACGTCTTCAACAAAGCAAGCAGCTCCATCGCACCCCACCCCACCTACGCAATGTCTTCAACCTCTCCCTCGAGACCGCGACCTTCCCAGAGAACTGGAAACACGCCGAGATAAACGCCCTACTCAAAAAACCTAAGGCAGACCCAAGAGACCTCAAGAACTTCCAGCCCATCTCTCTGCTCCACTTCCCGACCAAGGTCATCGAGAAAATCGTCAACAGACAGCTAACCCGATACCTCGAAGAAAACAGAATCCTGGACCCTTCCCAGTCAGGGTTCCGCAGCTACCACAGTACCGAGACTGCCCTCATCGCTGCCACCGACGACATCAGGACCCTGCTGGAGAACGGTGAGACCGCAGCACTCATCCTCCTAGACCTCTCCGCCGCCTTCGACACCGTCTGCCACCGTACACTACACGCACGCCTCCACGCCGCAGGGATCCGAGACAAGGCTCTGGAATGGACCACCTCCTTCCTCTCCGGCAGAACCCAGAGCGTCCGCCTCCCCCCATTCCGTTCCAAAGCCTCCGCGATCATCTGCGGCGTACCCCAGGGATCCTCCCTCAGCCAGACACTGTTCAACATTTACATGGCCCCACTCGCACATGTCACCCGACAGCACGACCTCAACATAATCTCCTACGCCGATGACACTCAACTGATCCTTTCCCTCACCAAGGACCCCATCACCGCCAAAGCCAACCTCCACGAAGGAATGAAGGCCGTCGCCGACTGGATGAACATCAGCCATCTGAAGCTGAACTCGGACAGGACGGAGGTCCTCATCCTCGGCTCCAATCCATCAGCCTGGGACGACTCCTGGTACTGGGGGCAGCCCTGACACCCACCGACCATGCACGCAACCTGGGAATCATCCTCGACTCAACGCTCTCAATGAGCAAGCAAGTCAACGCCGTCTCCTCCTCCTGCTTCAACAACCTCCGCATGCTCCGCAAGATCTACAGATGGATCCTGACAGATACAAGAAAGAGACAGTCACCCAGGCCCTCATCAGCAGCAGACTCGACTACGGAAACGCCCTCTACGCGGGAGCCCCGACCAAGCTCATCAAACGACTACAACGCATCCAAAATGCCTCAGCACGACTGATCCTCGACATACCACGACACGGCCACATCACCCCCCAGTTGAGAAACCTGCACTGGCTCCCTGTCAACAAGAGGATATCCTTCAAGCTCCTCATCCATGCACACAAAGCACTCCACAAGACCGGCCCAGCCTACCTCAACAGACGGCTCTCCTTCTACATCCCCAATCGCCAGCTATGCTCCGCCGACCTCTCACTCACCACCGTCCCACGCATCTGAAGAACAACCACCGGCAGGAGATCCTTCTCCCACCTCGCCACCAAGACATGGAACACCCTTCCACTGAGCCTACGACAGACCCAAGACCTGCTGACCTTCAGGAGGATACTCAAGACCTGGCTGTTCGATCAGTAGCGGCCCCCCAGCGCCTTGAGACCCTCGCGGGTATGTAGTGCGCTTTACAAATGATTTATTGATTGGAATTCAAGATTCCTAAGAGACTTTAGTGATTGGAAACTGAATCCTCTAGTCTTCCAGAGAATTCAAGACCTATGGGGTCCCTTCGAGATCGATCTTTTTGCCAGCAGACTGACCTTCCAGATAGATCATTAGTTCAGTTGGAGACCAAACCCCCTGGCATCTGCAGTGGACGCTCTTCTCCAACCTTGGAACATACTGTCTTGCTATGCCTTCTCTCCCTTCGCACTAATCCAGAGAGTTCTCTTGAAAGTTCGAATGGAGCGTTGCCACATTGTTCTAATTACTACTTATTGAAATTCTCAAATATGGTTTCCAGGTGTGATGGAATTGGCGATAGAAGTACCACGCCTTATCCCAGGGAGTTTAGACCTCCTTCAGGGCCTAGAAGGAGAGGTACACCCTCTTCTCTTAGAAGGAGACATGAACCTTCTTGCCTGGAGGATTTCAGGGGTTCAAGAAGATACTCGAGCCTTTCAGGAGAGCCCAAAGGGCTACTGGATGAGTCATGGGCTCCGGGAACAAGGAGAAGATACACCGGTGGTTGGAAAAAATGGTGTAGTTGGTGCCTGGAACAGGATATGGATCCCGTGGATGCACCTGTAGTAGAAGTAGCAAACTACTTAGCGGTCCTTTTTAATTCAGGGTTATGTTATAGAACAGTAAATTGTTATAGATCAGCAATTTCTGCAGGACATTCTTTGTTAAATGACTTTTCTATTGGTACCGATCCCTTAATACGCAGAGTGATGAAGAGAATAAGACTTAAACGTCCCCCTAAGCCCAAATACAATTCTTTATGGAACCTAAACATTATCTTCGACCTTTTTTCGTCCTGGCCAGATAACTGTTTTCTTACAAGGAAACAATTATCCATTAAACTAGCTACACTTCTTTGCCTAATATCTTTTAGAAGAGTGTCTGATGTTGAAGTGTTAGAGATATGTAACAGGATTTATTCCCTGGACGGAGTGTTGTTCGAAATATGGAAAAGGACCAAGATCATGTCCGAGAACATTTTCTACCCTTATTTTTTAGATTGTCCCAAACTATGTGTGGTAAGTTGTATGAAGGTGTACGAACAGAAAATGATTAGTTTTAGACCTACCAATGAAAGTCAACTACTGATTTATTTTGTCAAACCCTATAAGGCAGTCTCTTCTGCTACAATTTCGAGATGGGTCAGAACAGTGATGCTGGAAGCAGGTATAGATTTATCCAAGTTTGGGGCGGATGTATGATGTTACAACGCATACTTTTACAACGCATGCACTTACAACACAATTTTTACAACGCAACATCCACTACAACGCATTCCAATACATCGCATGACACTACAACGCATTTTTAAAAACTACCTTTACAACGCATTCCATTACAACGCATACTACCTTTACAACGCATACAATTACAACGCATAATATTACATTGCATTTAAGGTAAGTATTGGATAGTATAGGGGTAAAAATTACTATTCTAACTCCAGGGGGTGCAACAGTAGGGTAAGTGTTGGATAGTATAGGGGTTAAAATTACTATTCTAACTCCAGGGGGGTGCAACAGCAGGGTAAGTGTTGGATAGTATAGGGATAACAATTACTATTCTTACTCCAGGGGGTGCAACAGTAGGGTAAGTGTTGGATAGTATAGGGGTAAAAATTACTATTCTAACTCCAGGGGGTGCAACAGTAGGGTAAGTGTTGGATAGTATAGGGGTAAAAATTACTATTCTAACTCCAGGGGGTGCAACAGTAGGGTAAGTGTTGGATAGTATAGGGGTCAAAATTACTATTCTAACTCCAGGGGGTGCAACAGTAGGGTAAGTGTTGGATAGTATAGGGGTAAAAATTACTATTCTAACTCCAGGGGGTGCAACAGTAGGGTAAGTGTTGGATAGTATAGGGGTAAAAATTACTATTCTAACTCCAGGGGGTGCAACAGTAGGGTAAGTGTTGGATAGTGTAGTGTAATATTATGCGTTGTAATAGTATGCGTTGTAAAGGTAGTATGCGATGTAATGGAATGCGTTGTAAAGGTAGTTTTTAAAAATGCGTTGTAGTGTCATGCGATGTAATGGAATGCGTTGTAGTGGATGTTGCGTTGTAAAAATTGTGTTGTAAGTGTAGTGCATTGTAAAAGTTGCGTTGTAAAGGTTGTTCCCCGTTTGGGGCACATTCTTCCCGTGGCGCATTGGCCAGTAAAGTATTCTGGGGTGGAGGAAACCTCGCTGAGATTCTTAAAGCAGTAGATTGGTCAAATACTTCCACTTTTATTAAATTGGACCTTAAACCTGTAGAACATGTAAGCACTATAGCATTGAAAAGCTTTGAACTCTCATTATGTAGCCTCTGGTCTTGTAATGAAATGACTATTCTCCAATTATTATACAGAGAGAATCTTGATTTCATTAAAGACAAGGGAGGCTGACATTATCCCTCCCACCACTTCCTGGTGCTTGTTTTTTTGTTAAGAGATACTTGTCACAAGAAATGTTCTTATGTTATTTCTTGTTCTCATACTTCTTTAATGCCATATTGTCTTTTTGCTATTATCGCACCTGGAAACAAGTATTACTTGCTTTCTCTTCTCTTTTTCAGACTCTGCTTCATTGTAAGCTCATGCTGTCATTTATTATGGAAGGAGTTGAAGCTACAATTTCTATACCTTTCGCAGCTCTAAGAGGAAGATAGTTGGCTACCATGGCGCTTTGTTATGCTGTTTGGAATGTTTTTATTTATGATGTATTTGTTACACTTTAAACGGCTGCATGTCTGGGCACCAATAAAAGTTATTGCATAATGTCAGCCTCCGTTGTCTTTAATGAAATCAAGATTCTCTCTGTATGATAATTGGAGAATCATCATTCCCTTGAACCTGTAAATTCTGTGGAGATTGTAGTGCTCCATTATGTAACTGTGGCTGTAAGGATGGTGATGAAGGCAGATCTCTGTAGAGCTGCTTTGTGTTCTACATGTCTCTATTTGGCTGGGATCAGTGACACCATCATCATTCCATTTTGTGACATTGGATTCACCTTCGATATCATCTACATCCTGTTGACAGGCTGCTGCACCTGATTATTTACTCTAGCATCTCTTGTCCAGTGTTGAGTTTGACTAAATCTGTAGCATACTCCAGGCTTCATCATCCAATTGTTGCCATTATTATTGAAGCCTTTAACTGTACCTAGATGTTGACCCCTACTTTCACCTCTTGGAGAATGAGGAGTTTGAACACTGTGAGATACATGGAATTTTTCCTCTGAGGTATCACCACTTGCCTAAAAAACTTAGGGCCTGATTACGATGGCTGGGAGACCGCCACTGAGAGCCTGTCAGTGGCAGTCTCTCAGCCATTGTAACCAAGTCTACCGACTGCCACATTTGAATGGCGGGAGGCTGTCTGGCAGTCGGAAAGACCGGCCATCACAGATCCGACGGGCTCAGGGAGCCCGTCCGTCCATCGGAGGTGGAGTAATGCCTATAATGGTGGTGGTGCCTACCAGGCACTGCCATAGGCATTACGATGTTCCTTACCGCCAGCCCTTTCATGGCGGTGAACCATAACATCTGTGGAATTTATATCTTGTCTCAATGATATGGAGAGTTACAGAAGTTTTGAACCGCACAATCAAGCCTCCAGCAGGCCGCCCCCCCCCCTTCCACCTGAAAATGCTGGACAGAAACTTTTTGTGAACCAGGACCTGTACACTGACTCCACACACCACGTCTCTTGGAACATACAGATATCATATTTGTCAATGAAAATCCCCAGTCCAGATCTACCAGCTTAGATTTAAGTCCGGCTAAGTTCCACAAAAGAATGTTCCAAATCCTTTGCTGGCCCCATGAATTAGATGGCAACAGAGAGTGGTTACAGTGTTGTGGTAGAATTGCGGTAACAGAAGTTGTCCTTCTAGGGGAAGATCCATATGATGATATGATGAAGTTGGAACATCAGCAAATGGAATTTCCTGGTGAATGACCACAGGTGATAAGGTTCCAAACAAAACAGGCTTCTGAGCAATGTTGGGGCAAGTTAGATGGCACTGACTATCAGTGGTCATAGAGCAGGCCGCACCAGTGGCGGCTCCTCAGCTAAGGCAAAGGAGCGTCATCCCAATGTTATGTCAGCAGTGCATAAAAGAAAAATGATAATAATAGGATGTTATCTATTTTTCTATGCAGCACTCGGGCGGGGCTGGGCTCTGTGATGCCAAAGCAGAGTGAAAAGTGGTTTGAACTCCTCTAAGTGTGCATGACGGCTCGCCCAAACCGTCATGCGCACTTAGCATGTTCCCCACAGGGCTGTGTTGAACAGCCCCGACAAAGAACATGCCCAGCCTCCCAGGTATTGCCTGAGTGGCCAAGCAGGCCACTCAGACCAATCATGACGCTGCTCATGCAGCGTTGTGATTGGCTGGGAGAGTCCAGAAGCCTGGGTGCTTCCCGTAGATCTGAAGAGAACGGAGGACGGAGGAGAGGAGTTCGGCAGTGCAGCAGAGAAGATACGTTTGAATAATTATTTATTTTTAATCGGCTCGGGCTCGGGCTGAAGGGTATGACATCAGAGTTCCAATGGAAATGTTTGGCCACTACAGGGATGAATTCCCCAGTTACCTGGACCTGAAACAATTCCAAGGGGATTTTTATAGGAATTGGCACATGTGGAGCTGGCATAGCCATACCTAATGTCTGGTCTCACCTCAACTCACATGGGGAGCAAAGGACGGAAGGGCCTATAGAAGTACCCCAGCGTGAGTCCTTTAACACGGCTTGCCAAGGGTGCCAGCAGATCCAGCCGACTAAATAAAGATTCTACAGTTAAAGGGGACTTAAAATTCACAAACACACAATCCCCATGGTAAGCTTTAGGGTGGATGCCCAACCATGGTGAACGTCTGACTGAGAGGATCTCTTCGATTAAGTTGCATGGCCAACTCTCATTGGTGTGTAGTCAATGTGCTGACTTATTCCTCAATGACACAGGACTTTCGCTAGTGTTAGGAAGTAGCTCATGAACATCACAAAGAACAATTAAATATGGGGTGCACTCAGGAGGAAGTTGTGGATAAGCTAGGGGGGCGCTGCAGTGGCGAGGAGATGGAAAAGGCTTCCTGCTTTTACCCTGAGTGCTGGGCCAAATTACTGGCTCTACACCCCCAGACCTCCCCCCCCAAACCCCTGTTATTTTCTGGTCACCAGTAATCTCCAACCAGGGAGGTACTTGTGGTTGAGTTTGGACACATAACTTGAATCACCAGTTGTTAGTTGCTGCTGAAAAATGTTTGGTTTCGACTGTTCAAGATGTATCATAATTAAATTCCAAGAGAAATCTTGAATGCATTTTTTTCTGCTTATTTCCACTGTACGGCCTCTTGTAGAATTTAGTGTCTATGCTGCTAGGGTAATAATTAGAAATGTAAATAATGAAGTTACCCTGTTTTAGAAATTATTGATGCACAATGGAACTATTGTTTACTGCACGTTTGCACTTTAATATGTAATGATCCAGCTCATGTCATGTTTATTTGTATAATGATTGATAAAGTGAATTGGTTTTATTGCATAAATATGAATGTACCTATAAATTGTCAAGAATATGTCTGTCATCGTTTTAAAAGATGCTCACAAATAGTTTTATTATTTGCCTGTAACTACATGTGTTAATGTTTTTATATGCTGTACGATTAAGATGTTTTAATTGCAATGATTTTTGTTAATCAAGCATTAAAGACTTTATTCTATTCTAAAAAGAAATCACCAGTTACAGACTGGGAGTGGCCTTGGCAAGGGTGGAGCGCTGGGCTAGATGATGAGTCCTCCCTTCCAATGGCCGTTGCAAGGGTATTCAGAACCAACAGGTTTCCTTCTAGATGATCGAGACGGGTTAGCAGAGGTGCGATCTCGGCTGCCAGGATAGCCCTAAACTTCTCCAACGAGACCTCCAAGACTCTATACAGGAGATCTTGAAGGAGTAACCCTAGGGCCTTGAGAGTCGTACTAGGTGATACAAGTCGATTAGGGTCGCTGGTCTGGGACTATTTATTTTTATTTGATTAGGGCATATTTGGGGATTGTATTGAGTGACTGGATAATAGCTCTTGAGGAGGCTCAATCAAGGGGGCAAAGAGTAGGTATGTCATCAAGTGCATGTAGAGTAGGGAAAACAGAAGAGCGTGGTAAGTGTGGATGTGCACTAGGGCTATAAACAGGTTCCTGGCCTGAATTGCCCTGGTTGTCCGGTTTGCCGGCTCTACCCGACCTGGTAAACATTCCGGGAACTCTCCTGTGGTTGTGCGGGACAGTCCTAGGGTCAGCATTAGGTATAGGATCTTCTGGGTAAACACCTGTACATGATGCAGAGGGGGAAGTAACAATAATGTGCTCACATTCTGATAAAAGTTTGTATTTTCTGTTGATAACACAATTGTCTCTGGCAGATTTCTGGGTTTTGTTTAATTTCTTCCCCTTTGGTGTACTCAGCCCTCCCTCCAAGGCCTCTCTCTTCCCCATAGTAAGCACATGGGGCAGGTGACTCGGACAGGCTACACAACATCTACTACAGCAGGACACAACAAGACTCAGGGGGCAGGCCAGTCCGGTACCCGTACCAGCTCCGTACCAGTAATAGTACAAACAGAGCAAGCAGGTAGCAGCAGACTATCACCGGAGAGGGTGGGAGAAACACCACAAAGATCTAACAAAACTGGACCTTGTTTGGTGTTTGAAGACGAACGGAGGGTTCAGGTTCCAGTATTGTGGGCAAAAAGAGCTCTTCCAACACTGCAAGCTCACCTTTGGGGTTATTTACTGATGGGATATAGCCCCCCTGAGGTCAATAAGGTCAATAGGATCTCCAGATGACAGCTCCCTATCTCCCTAGATATGCTAAGGGTCCGTACGAGAGGTATGGTATGATAGTTGGTAGTATTAACAAAGTGATTAAAAGCAACACAAAGTCTGTACGAGAGGTATGGTAGCAGGTACAGTCAATGAAGTGATGGAAAGCAATACTAAGTCCACTCACCTCCCCCCCTGTTCTTGCTGACAGCTGCCTCCACCCCCACACTAGGCTGAGCTGTTGGTCAAGTGAAGATGCAAGATCCCTCCACTTACTGCAGCAGCACTCGGTAGCAGTCCCTAGTAAATAGTACCACATGGACCCAGAGACTGTAAATTAAAAACTATTACTGAACTACAGCACTCACTAAAGTAACACTGTAAAACATATCTTCAGACTTGCCCCTGTAACCTGGTGTGCAGTTTTAAACTGCCCTTTTGAACTGGCAAAACAGATCTTTTCCGGGGCTTAAAAATTCCTTTATAAACGTATAGGTCAACCCAAAGGTAGACCCCAAATGCTCATATGGCAGGGTGCATGGTATTTAAAAAATAGAACTATATATATTCAGGGGCATATTTATCAATCTTTCACGCAGCGCAACACAGCAAGTCACCTTTCTGCACTGCGCTGCATGAAAGGGAAAGGGCAGGAATGGGCCGTATTCAACATTATACTGCGCATTCCTATCCTTTTCTAGCGCTGGTGCACTTTTGGCTTCCTAGTGCCAACACAGGCACCTTTGTGTCATGTTGCAAGGGTGTCTGTGTTGTAGATGGAAGGTGTCCTTTCATGCACAAAAACAATCCTAACACAAAAACAATCCTAAGAGGCATTTTGCTCTTTGTATGTGTGCTGCAGAATGCAGCAATCATAGAACGAGGAAAACACTAGGAGAAATAAAAATATTTCTCATCATTACGCCTCTCCTGGGGAGGCCTAGCATTCTGACGCATTCCCAGTTGTACCACTAATGGTAAATCTGAGTGTAGGAAAGTATGATCTGCTTTCAATGTTACCCCAACTTTTTGCTGGTGTCAAGATGTTTTTTTGGCTAGTCTGGGGTCTTGATTAGCAGGATCCCAGTAAGTCACTGTGCTTTCTGCCTAAAGTGACAATGGCAAGTACTTCTGTACAACCACAATTGGCTACTGGTGTACCCTTGTAAGTCCCTAGTATATGGTACTAAGGTACCCAGGGCATAGGTACACCAGGGGTCTCCCATGGGCTGCAGCATGTATTGTGCCACCCATGAGAAACCACTCAAACTGTGCCTACAGGCCTGCTATAGTACCACTTACAACAGATATGTTTTCCCATATCTGTGGTCACTAAACTTACAACCTATGTCATCCCTATGGCAGGCCTTTCATTCCTGAAGGTAGGGTACTTGGTTATAAGTGCGAGGGTGCCCCCTGCATGAGCAGGACAGCCCTACAAACCCCAGAGTTGATTCTCCAGGCTCTGTAAGTGCGGCCTGCCATTTTTAATGCATATAGTGGCCATCTGTCATTACGCGAGGGCTAACTATGTAGTGGCTGTGCTGAACCTGGGCATGTTTGGTATCAAACATGTTGGAATCATACCCCAACAGCATTACCAGATGTTGGAGGTATTATTCCATGCACTGGGGGGGGGGGGTTCTCCAGGAAACCCCTAATACTCCAGGTAACAACCTCATAGGGTCTGCCAGCAAGCTAGTTCTGCTGCCGACCTCAGACACAATTCTGCTCTCCTGCTGCTGAGCTGAGCTCAAGCAGGATAAGGTAGAACAATAGGTTTCCTCTCACAGGGAGCTGTGACCACCTCCTAGACAAGACTTAATCTGGTGGCGCTGGCAAGCACCCCAGCCAAGCCCACTACACTGCTTTGAATGGCACATTTGGTGCCCTCCCTGCATACTCCAGTTAGAGCGGGAGCCAAGATCACCTGAACTGGCTTAGTCGCAAAACTGGACAAAGGACATGGGAGTATCCTCCTCTCTGTCCAGCCCCTCCTCTGGGAGGGCCTACTGAGTCGTGCTAACCCCATTTCTAGGGTATTTAAGGGCTTACCTGTGGATATGTCCTCAGATTTGTCGTGGGACAAGACTCAAGCCTGAAACCACGTCACTCTTTGACCGTCTGGACACTTGGACTTCGCTGGACTTTGCCTGGAACTGAGACCTGCTGCTCCTGATCTTCCTGTTTTGCAAGTCTTCATTGTCTGTGTCTGTGCTTAATCCAGGATCTTCATCAGACCTGTGGACATCATGGACACCCTAAGAAATCTCCCTTGAAGTGAAGGAGTCATTCCCCTACATCTGCAGGCACTGCAACAAAGCTGACCAGTCTATTGCTCCTGACGCCCCACAGACTTCAAAAAGCTCAGCAGCACAGGTGGGGGTTCTGCAAATCTCATGAGGCTTGACCTGTTCTCTCTGCCATTTTGAGTCCAGTATCCCTTGTCGGAACCACTGGTACCAAACCCCTGTGCACCGTGTTGACTTGTCGTTGTCAAGTCTTGTCGGCTGTGCACTCCAGAGATCTTCGGGCTACAAGAATCTCCAGCCTCCAGTATTTCTTCCTGCCAAGTACAGCCTCTTCACTGCATCTTCTGCACCATGGGACCTCATCTTTGGCAAGCTGCTTGAGGTCCTCTAGCGACTCCTATGCATTCAGCCTGTGGGTCCTCCTGAGGGTCAGATTTTTCTCCAATGGGCTCCCCTGCTTGCTCAGGGCCTGCTCTGACTTTCCTGCTTGTGGTCAGTCCCTTGGATCTTGCAGGTCCCAACGTTGCTCCTTCTTTGTTTTCCCCACCTGTTGCAGCTGCCAAGGATTGTTGGTACTTCCACCAGACACCGACCCCTTGGTTCTCGACTTCCAACATGGGGGAGCTTGTGCTCCTGGTCTTACTCAGCGTCGCCTGGCCCTCACAGCTACAGTGTCAAGGTCTGAACTATCTGTCATTGGTGAGCATTGGTCTTCCGTGCCTCCTGGTCACCTCCGAGTGGCATAGACACTGTCCCCTCTGCTTACAGGTTCTCCTCTTCCAGAATCCACCCTTGGATTCCACTGGCCTCTTGCACAGTCGTCTCCAGCGGCATCTTTCCTGAGGTCCTTCATTGTGGTCTACGGTAGTTTCCGACATGACTTTGCACCTATGCACCCGCCTTCCCTGGTGTAGGTATCCTGGTTTCCAGGGTATCCACAGGGGGGGTGACTCTACAGCCTCCTGTCTTCCATGGGGTTTCTTCAGGCTCCACTAGGAAGGCTTCTTTATCTCAAAAACTGCGACTGCGACTTTTTCGTTGACTTCTATTGGTCACGCGGATATGTTTCCACTCTGCACACAGCCTCCGTGAGGTTCCTGAGTACTTACCCTGGGTGGTTCCTTGTGTCCCCAGCTCCTCTGAGCCTCCTAGTTCACGGCCCGACTTAGGTTGCAGTTCGCATTCCATTTTTTTTGTATATGGTTTGGTCTTCCCCCTGTAGACCACTGTATTTTGTGCTACTTACCTTATTTGCGATTAAAGTATTATTGTGTATTTGTGTTTATATCTCCGGGTAGGAGATATACCAATGTGTAAGTGAGTGTTGTATAATAAATAGACATATTTTTATATATACACTGTGTGTTTCTTTTTTGTTTAACCTACACTACATGATCAGACCTGGTATAACAAGCTGCTTCACACTCCTTCAAGATAAGCATGAAGGCTGCTCTCCACAGCTCCACTTTGAGAGATTTCTATAGTTATCACATACCACTAAAATCACCATAAGGGCTGCTTGGATTTGTGAAAGGTGCTTCACTGAAACAAGTGTGCACCATACACTAAGCCAGCCTCCTACACTGAGAATGCACCACAATCCATGGGTGGATGCATGGGAACAACCATGCTTCAACCATGGAACGCCTCCCTGGCACAGAGTAACGCAATGTAGTGATTTGCGCTGCCTTGCGTAACTCTAGATTTATTAAACCATGCAGGGCCACACAAGGCAGCCTTGCGTGGCTTGATAAATCTCACTTAGTTTTTGCGTCCTTCTTGCCTCGTTCCTTGGCACAAAGGCAACACAGAACCTTGATAAGTATGCCCCCTAATAATGGACAGGTCCTGGAGGTGAAAAGCCCCCAAAGTTGTTTTTCACTAAGTCAAAACTAGGTCTTCCATAGGAAGACACTGGGTTACATTATAACAGCAACTAATGCTCAATCTCAGTTTGGGAGCAGCTAGAAAAATAGTACAAGGGCTCATTCTAATAGTGATTTAAAATACAGCTTTCTTTTTAGGTCTGCTGTTTTATTACTATTTTGGAAATGTCACTTTAGAAAGTTGTAATTTTTCTGTCTAAGGTAAAGGGGCCTTTTTGCCAGTGTTCAGTGTCACCGGACTGCTGATGGTTCCCCTGTATTGAGATCAGGATTGCTCCCAAACACTGGTAAAAGGTGCCGGGTGTGTGTGAGGGGGTGTTTTTTCTCCTTGAGCAGGATGGCCTAGGGACTGTGCCCCGCCCCTTCCGGGGTTGCAAAGGATGCCTACTCTGTCATTGGCTAATGTAGCTCAGAAGTAGGCCTGCCTCCATTTTGTCCTCCTACACAAGTTGGTCTCAAACCCAGTGGTAGGAGGGAGCTGACCTAGAACTGGTTTGAAGTGACCACAAGGGAGAGTGGACTTGCTCATTATCATAGTCACATCTCTGGGTGGGCATAGGGAGCTCTGAGCAGAGGAAGGTAGGCTCTTCCAAGTTGGTTTTAGAGAAAGACGAGACCTGTGGGGTAGTTTACGGTAAAACACACAGAAGTGAGGCATATGTGAGTAGGGTCACCTCTGGAAACTGTTTTCTCATTGCTTAAGGAGTAGTCATGCGCTTCCCATGCCTGAATACCGGCACTTGGTGTAGGAAGGTGGAATCTCACTATATGGTTGCCCCCACTTTTTTCCTGGTGTTTTGCTGGTTTATGACTTAGTTGGACTGGGATCCTGCTATTCAGCGCCCCAGTCTATCTGCTTTCTCTCTAAAAATGGTTTCCATGTACATTAGGTACATATCTAATTGGATTCTGGAGGGCCTTATAAGCCCCTAGTATATGGTATACTATGTACCTAGGCCATAGGTACCTCAGAAACCTACCAGGGGCTGCAGCATGTATTATGCCACCCCTGGGAAGCACTCCAAAATGACACCACAGGTCTGCTACTGCTGCCTGGGTAAGGGTGTGCTTGCACCCCTTACTGTGGTATAGGCTACCTATATCACTACCCTATATAGACACATGTACACCTATAAGCCACTCCTATGGCAGGACTTGACAATCCTGAAGGCAGGGTGCTTGGTTTTATGTGAGAGGGTGCCCAAGCATGAGCTGAGCCCCTCTGCAGCTTTCGGAAATACTTCCTTATGGCTGTTCTGTGATACAAACAGTAGAAAGTTGTGTGATGCACACCTTGTGTTCTCTGAAGTCATCATAATGTTCACCTTGTTTAATGGTTTGAACTTGTGAAGGCGTGCAAGCCCGGTCCGCGCCCTGTCCCATTGCGCATACAATGTAAACTAAACACAGAGGAACCACATTCTGGGAACCCTTCCGGCTGCACAGCCAAACCCTGGACTGTTATCAGTCCAATAAATCAAGTAAACAATTCTTCTTCTTTGTACTCTTATTCATTATTTCATGTACTTTAGCCGCTTCTTCCATTTTCTCGTCAATTTATTTTACTCATAAGTCTGTTATACTGCAAAGGATGACACAAACAAGAAGGGAGTGTACGTTTCCACATTTCGCAATTTTATTGGCAACACCCAATGCATTTCGGGAATATCTATTCCCTTCGTCAGGGGTATTGTGACATGTGTTTTAATTTAAAATCCCGACAGCTCAAAAACCTTGCATCCTATCCGCAAAGCCCTTTGCTTCCATCATACCACTCAATATCAACAGTGCGCCAAAGTGCACTGCTCTGTTACAGCGCAACCCTTTGGCATTAACAGATTCATTGATCAGCACTAAAACACGAAACAATCAATAAATCAAGCAGTTCAAAAGTCTTTCGTTTTTGGAATCAGTCAATTATAATCCCCTGTTATTACAAACTACTCATGTTGGGAAACGTCACTCCAAAGTTCTGTTGAGTCACTGAAAGTTCATCTCTTACATTTCTTTACATCAAATACTCGTTGCCATTAGTGAGGGAATTAGAGTGCTGGTTCAATGATTTTTGAGCAATAATGTCTTTCAACTTTAACATGTCACTATCTTGGCTTGCGGCAGAGACAGTTTGTTCAAAAGATATGGCAGTTGGCGTGCTCGATTTAACAATAAAATTGATGTAAGAGTCCGCTGTCTTAGATGGAGTACCAGGGCATTGTAATAGCAGTCTTGAAAAATAATCACCAGTGCTTGATGATCTGTCACTACTGTGAAGGGCTTTCCGTATAGAAACACATGAAAATATGCAATATACTCAAAAGCCCAAATTAATGCCAAACTTTCTTTTTCAGGTTGCAAGTAAGCATGTTCCATTTGTGACATGCTTTTACTGGCGCATGCCATGATATGCCTTCTGGCATTTGGCTGTCCATTGTGCTCTGCAAGGATTGTGACTAACCCGACAAGGCTAGCATCAACTACAATCTCTGTATGACGTTTGGGACAAAGTAGGCCATTTCAGTGGCACACTCACTAGCTTGTTTGATGTTTTTGGAATGTCTTCTCACATTCACTTGACCAATGAAAAGGCGCATTCTTTTTTGTTAGATCTCGTAACGGTTCACTGACCGTAGCAAAGTCTTGCATGTATATGGAACAGTAACTGGCCATTCCAAGAAATCATCATAACATAGAAATGTCTTGTGGGGGATTTGCAGTAGACCACACTTGTACTTTAGCTGGATCAGGTTTCATACTCCCATCAGAAAAGACATGGCCAACAAATGTCCAGCTTTTCTTGTGGAATTGACATTTGTCATCATTCAGAGTTAAGCCTGTATCATTCAGCAAACAACACTCTTGCATGAGAGCTTTGACATGCTCTTTCTATGTAGCTCTGAAAACCAATATGTCATCACTATAGTTAAATGCATTTACTACAGGCTGTATGATATGCTGAATGACATCTTGGAAAGGTTCTGAGCAGAAGATATACCAAAACTTAATTGCTTGTAGTGAAACAAACCAATATGCATAGAAAAGGTTGTAATGTACCTGTATTTTTCTTAAAGTTTCAATTGGTGAAATACTTTATTTAGTTCAAGTTGAGAGAAGAACTTCACACCATTAAATTGTGTTATCATATCAGCAATGTGCGGACCAGGATGTCTCTCTCGCTCAACTGCATCTTTGGCCTGACGCATGTCAACGCATATGCATACAGCTCCTTCACTGTCTCTTTTAGGCACTATTACAATGGGAGAAACCCATGTTGTCGGACCAGTGGAGCGTTCAATGATGTCATGTTTAAGCAACAAGTTAAGTTATTTTTCAATAGCATCTTGCAAGTGAAACGCAACTCATCTGTGCCTTTGAGCAACAGGACGAACATCTTCATTTACGTGTAACTTTACTTTCATTGTTTGGAGTTTTTTCTAACCAAGAGGTCTCCAACCAGTAGCTCGTGATCTACCCCAAGAAATAATTATGGAAATCAACTTAAAATTTCATGATGAGCATTTATATTGTAGTTCACGGATACCAGCAGCAGCGTTGAAACTCAGCAAACAGGCACTTGAAGCTGTTCATTGAAGTACATGAATAGGCGCTTGTACAACTGTAGCCACAATGAAACATGAGAAAATTGATTAACCTTGACTCTTTAATGGTGTTGAGGCAGGCCATGTGTATACTTTAGGCTTTCACTTCATAAGTTGTGATAAATGAGATTGATACTTCTACTCAGGCATGATATTTATCAACACTATTATCAGCTATGGATGGTATCATACACCTGTTTATCTTTAGAGTGATCTTTAGACAATGTTTGAACATTTGTGGTCGATTTTTCTTCACCTTGGATTTTTCCTCACAGTCAACTAGTCCCACATGTGCATTCATTTTTGAAGTAAACATTGATAATGGACGATTGTCATAGTCCCTTTCACTGGAAACTGATAATGGGAAAATCTTTGTCAATGATTTAGATGACAGTCGACTTTATTTGGTATTGATTTGCCTCATTTGGTGTGACGGCTTAGTCTTGTGGGAATGTGTCGAATGTCGCTGAGGTAGCGTTTGGTCATTCAGTTTGTCTTCACGCAGTGACACACTTACTTTTCTCTTCGTCCTGCAAGTTGTCATGAGATGTTTCACTTTACCAGAGCCGATGTATATCCGTCCAATGGAGGTACGTTTACTTTTGTGTGAAAAAGACAGTCCACATCGGTAACGCGTTTTCTTTTTCTGTGGAGACATTGCCTTGTGTCCCTTGGCCTTGTACTTTGGGTCACTTTTCATGCACCTTACTGACACACTTTTGGTGCCTCTGGCTTCCATGTCACTCGCTTGATAATCAATGCACTCTTCAGTGCAATATGCCTTGAGGACTTATTCTAAGCTCAGAGTTTCTTTCAGCAGTCGTTGTCAAAAGGAATCTGACATACATCCATAGATAAGTCTGAGACGGGCAGCTTCCTCATCATTAAATTAATTGAATTTATGGTGTTTCACTAGAACATCCAGTCTCTCAACAAACTTGTTGATGGTTTCACCTGGTCTCTGGTGTTCGTGACTGAATATGTATCTTTTGTAATCCACATTTGACACTGGATTAAATTTGACAGTCAAGGTGTTTTGATTTGATATTAAATCACTTCACCTTCTTGTGGTATCTTTTTCATGGCTTCTTTCACTCCATCATCAGCCATGTTCTTCAGATACTTTACAATCTTTTTATGATCTTTTTCATCTATTGCATCCATGAAATCCACAAAAGTCTCTATCATGCAGTCTATCTATTACCAATAATGTGTTTTTGGCAGAATCAAATGCAGTTGGCATTCTTTACATTGATAGACAGTAGTGGTGTCTCAGGCGCTTCCTGTGGAACTTGATCAGATTTAGCTTCTCTAGCGCCTCAGGATGTGCTGGCCGCGGGGTCAGCCTTAATTAAATTTGGAGCTTGAATCTCGCCCTTGCTCTCCATCGGAACTCTTCACATGATGGCTGTCAGGGAGTTGATCTGAGCCCCTTCTCAGCTGTTTTGGTGGTGGGCCGCTTCATTTGGGAACAACTCCATTAGCACAACTCTCGACCCTCTTTTTGGGGCCGCTCCATAACAAGTCGTTTCACGATGAGTCATTAGTAATTCCTGTAAGTAGGTAAAACTTGCAATCTACTATTCCATGACAGCAGATAACGTTATCATATTTGGTCGGCGTTGTGCTACAATGTTTCTTCACAAATACCTGATTAATCTGTTTCATAGTACATGAATTTCAATTGGACTTGTACTGAACAATTGCTATGACCTACTTTCGTAACCTGGTTGCATCCGCCATTTGCGTACATACTCTGTATAGCGTATGGCATTAATTTGCGTAATGGTACAGTACCATTTAAGTGCGGCGGTTTCATTCAGTTCCTGGCCACTGAAATATAGACTTTTAATGTCATCTTCAATTGTTTTACACAGGCTGGCATTGCACCAAAACTCCACAGGTGCCAGCGTTGATTCTGCTCTTTGACTGCGGCACACGTGACACACACGCTGGACCACAGCAAACTCTCTGGAAGAGCGCTTTCAGTGTATGGGCTTTGTATCCCCTACCTTGTCATCAGTTGTAGTGTCCTGCCAGCCTAGGTACTCGCCATTAATCATGCACACTCGGAGAGTAATTTTACACATTTTGATTCTGCTGCGTGTAAGTCAGAATTCTACATTCTAAGCCTGCCTTCATCTCATCTCTCTGGTGCTTACATCACAGGCCTACGGTATTGATGTAGCGGAAATCGAATTTTATTTGTAGGGGTGCATTATAATCACACGTGTAGAGCACATCCACATATAAACCTATGTTGTAGTAACATGATGCGTTAGAATTTGAAATGTATTAACCAGAAATGTGATGTATTCTAGGCTATTGAAAGGTAATATGGAGAATCAACATAGAAAGTGAGTGTAACTAGCAGAAACCATTAACGTGAAGAACTCGTGTTATGAAACTGACAATTATTCATGTACTAAATGTGCTTATTTATTGTGTCAATTTACATATAGGTAGATGTTTTCACCGAAAGTGTCTTAATTTCTGTGCAATTTCATAAAGCTCATATTATGCTTTCTTATGTTAGTTGAGTTTCGTGGGCCTGAAATGCAGTTCCCTGGAAACTCTCGCATTAGAATTAACAAGTTGAATTTCAAGTGTACTGTGGAATTTGTTCTTTCTCATGTGCTGTGTTGCAGGTGAAAGAAGTGCTCTTTTTAGCTAGAATAATGTCCTGCTTTTAGTAATCAGGCAAGGAGAGAAGATGTTACAATTGTGTGGCTTGAGTCGATAAAGGAAGGTCGTTGTGCTTCACACAGAAGAAGGCCTGGTAACCAAGGACAAAATGTATCGAGGAAGGAACACCGTTGTCCCATGGAAAATTACCTTCAGGACTGTGCCCAAAGCAAATGGCGTGACCAGCAATGAATCTTGGGAATGTCACCTCTGAATAATGTGTTGTTGGGATAAGGGAAAGTGCCCACTTCTTCTTTTGCCTTTGGGGATAGAGCATCTGATAGCAAGCTCTGTCTTGGAAGCGTTATGCTACATGACCCATTGATGGTGGGGAGACTTCTTAGGAATACTCCACATGATGATAATTTGTTTTGTTATCCTTCTTCCTGACAATGCTTAAGTAGGGATGCCACTTTAGAATTAGTATAGGGATAGATTTAATGCATTTTATTAATCAACCCTCGATTTAAGGGAACTTGGACTCATGCTTTCTGATCTTCTGCATGCTACTTCTTGAACTAATTGTCTTATTCACGTTGCATCGTCTAAATTGGATACACAGATTTGGCTTTATACTGATTCCGATGTATTTCTATACCCTTGTATTGAGGTGTCTGTGTGTTCAGTAACTAACCTTACGTAGATGTCGGTGGTTACTATGTGTCAAGTAGATTATTGATCAATTGATTGGCTCCCTGATGACTTTTCACCCCTCCACGCTCCCATGCTGCAAAAAAAGAACCATCGAATTGTGATTCTAGAACAGGTCCAGAACTTTTGGGCCCGGTGTGAGAAGCTGGCCTGGTATATGATGTTCACTAATGTAAGTTGGCACCCTGCACCAGTCCAGACAACCATTATGGTGATTTAGGAGGTCTTAGAGAGCTTTCAAAGGTTGTCTAAGTGGTAGCTGTGGAGAGCAGTGTTCAGGCTTAGTCCAGAATGAATGTAAAGCAGCTTGTTTTACCAGAATGCAATCTTATTGTATAGATTAAGTGAAAAAGAACCACACAAGGTATTAAAAATATATATTTATTATATAATACTCTCTAACAAGTTTAGATATCTCCTATCCAGAGATCAACACAATGCACGCAATACTTTGCATAGAAATACAGTAAATAGCACAGAATACACAGTGGGCCCCAGGAGGGGGCTGAACCATATACTAAGAAAGTAGTATAAGAATCATGACTCGGGTCAACACGATGTCAAGAAGACGCAGAAGTGGTGGGGATCCAAGGAACCACCCAGGGTGAGTGACTAGGAACCCCCGGAGAGCATGTTCAGTGTGAGAACATGACCGTGTGTTCCGTACAAATCAATGTGTATGTCGCGGTTGGAATTTTAAAGATTAAGGACCCTTCCCAGAGGACCCTGAAGAAACCCCATAGAAAACAGAAGGTTGCAGACCCACCCCACCCGTGTATACCCTAGTACCCATGTTATCTACATCAGGGAACCCAGGTGCATTGGTGTGAAGTGGTGTCGGAAACCGCCGTCGAACCCAATGGAGGATTTCCGGAAAGTGCAGCTGCTGGAGAAGGTGAAAGTGTCTGGTGGAATCCCAAGGTGTATTCAAGATGTGAAGAACCTGCAAGCAGAGGGGAAAGAGTCTATGCCACTCAGGAATGGCCTGGAGACACGGAAGACGAATGCCCACCAATGTCAAGTGTTTCAGGGAAGCTAGCTGTGACCTTGAAACTGCAGCTGTGTGGGCCAGGTGATGCTTCAGTACCCTAAGGAAAGGGTTGGGATGATTCATGTGACCCTCCCAGGTGAGGGTCTGGACAGTGGGGAGATTTCTCCCTTCTCCTTTGTCCAGTTTCGCACCAGAGCGGGAACCAATGGCTCCCAGAGCTGATTTAAACTGGTCTATGCCTCGGAACACCAAATGTGCCCCACATGCAGACTGAGTGGCACTGGTAAGCGCACCCACCCTGCCCCAATACACTAAATCATGTCTGGGAGGTGGTCACACCTCTCTGTGATAGGATACCTATTGTTCTGCCTTCCCCTGCTCGACCTTGGCTCAGCAGCAGGAGGGCGGAATCCTGTCTCTGGTCTGCAGCAACCATTTTGTGCTGTCCGGGACTAGAAGGCTGGTGCTGGGAACACTGAGAGCCTAACAAAGGGCTCTTTCAGTGCTTGGAATCATACCTCCCACACCAGTGTGGGGGTATGATTCCAACATGTTTGATACCAAACATGATAGGATTTGTTGCAGCCGATTTCGACATGGTCATCGCAGTAGTTGTGCGGTGCCTCTTTATATAGTATATGGCTGCTTCACTTACAACCCGTGAGAATGGACTCCGTAGGCAGTAGGGGTGTCCTGCTCGTGCAGGTGCACCCTCACACTTAGAACCAAGCACCCTGCCTTCCAGATTGATAAGGCGTGCTATAGGGCTGACTTATAGGTTTTATTTGCAGTGACCCTAGATATAAGAAACCTATATCTTTAGTAAGTGGTGCTAGCACCAGCTTACACAGGCTGCAATGGCAGGCCTGTAGTTCCATTTTGAATGGTCTCCCACGGGTGGTATAATGCCGGGGGGACCTCTGGGGGACCTCTGGGGTACCTATGCCCCAGGTACCTAGGATACAATAGGGACTGATAGGGGTACCCCAGTATCCAATCTGGGATGTACCTAAGTACTGACTACAACAATTTAAGGGAGAAAGCAGAGAGACTGGGGTCCTGATTAGCAGGATCCCAGTCAGACTAGTCAATAACAGTTTAGCACCAGGCAAAACATGGGGGTAACCATAAAAGCAGATCCTACTTTCCTACGCCCGGCCCTTTCAGTATACAGTGGGGACCAAAAGAGTTCCAGCATTCCTTTCTTTACAAGACAATACACCACCCTTGTTGATTTCAATTCTCTGATAGCCATTCCACAGTGGGTCCACTGCAGCATTTACAGGATTATGTTCAATGTGGCACTAGCTGCTATTGCAATCCTGACAGTTTACATGCAAATGTGGAACAAAAATTGAACAAAAATAACCTGTTGACCTGGCTCAGAAAATGGTAGTTTAGGAGCTCAGGTGACTGAATGCCGGGAGCCTCGATGCTCAGCACGTGCTCCTAGATACAAATTGGGGCTAAAAAAATCTATCCAGTACAATGCTTCCATTCACTGCCATTATTCATGGAGTTTCTGCATAACTCTCTGCCTTATCTAGTTTGGTAGCTCTGCAACAGGTTCCACCAGTAGTACTCGATTCCGCCGTACTCCATGCAGTCATAAAATTCCAGTTTAAACTGAGGATGAAGAGGTCTGCAGCCTTTCTAGAAGCAAGTTGCACAGAGTTAAAAAAAATACTGCATTCCTAAAAGCCATATAAAATATGGAACTTCCTTCGGCACTGGGACAGCAACATTCTACTCTGAGCCAAAATGATCAAACCTTGACAGAATGACTGAACAGTGAATGCAGTTACTTGTTTGCTCATTTTTTGAAAAAATACCTGGATCATAAAATATTTGGCTAGCAATCTTTCATGTTCCTGGTTGTAAGATAAGGCAGTGCTTGGAGCAAATTCCTTTTACCACAGTTTTATGAAAACAGAATTCTGGAGTTGGTATTGTGTAACACAAATGTTTGCGCATATTTGTTGTATAGTATTTTGTATTGGTGGCATTGTATGCTGTTGTATGGATGCTACTCTATTTTTGTGCTACATAATTGTAATATATCTTTTTGTGTGTAGGGGAGCGGATTTTATGCATTGCGTTTTGACTGTTTTGTTGTGATAAGCCCTATTAGATTTACTTATGTTTTATGCTCCTTTGTGAATTCTACTGTGTTTTGTTGTTTAATTAATATATGTCACAAAATGTGGCTACACTTCCAGCCAAAAAAGCACGAGCCTTAAAATTCCCTGTGACAAGCAACCACTTACCAATTTTTTCATGTGGTAATGCAGTGCTGCTCAATTTATTCAACTAATTAATATACCTTTAAGCCAAAACTGCAGCAAAAACGATGTCTTAGCATGCACAGTGCTTGCTTTATGTGATAAGGCCCAAGATCTTGAAAGATAGATTTAATAAGCCCTTGTGTCCAGTAACAAGAGTGCTGTCTTCTCCCTATTGTCCAGGGAGATTCTCCATGTGTTGAAGACAATGTAACAGGAGAGAGGACCAACTTGAATGGTCACTTATGAATGTTGAACCTCAGAG
Source organism: Triturus cristatus (assembly GCF_964204655.1). NCBI lineage: Eukaryota > Metazoa > Chordata > Amphibia > Caudata > Salamandridae > Triturus > Triturus cristatus. The sequence goes on from NC_140582.1 coordinate 410,633,666, forward strand.
AACAAGGAGTACATTATTTCACAAAATACTCAGAACACGTACAAAAGCATTTTGTTATGAGAGTTTATTGTTGCACATCTTATATATCATGCCACTATTAGAATAATAGCCATTTAAAAAATCAACAATGGAGAAAAAAATTCTTCCAGCAATTTTCATTCAATGTGAATGACAAAGGCAATACAGCTAGAAACATTTAAATAAACTACCTTCGTGTCCCCCTCAGGAAGTTTCACATTAGTTAAGCAGGTAAAACATGAGCAACTGTGCAAATAATAAGCCATACCCCATCTTCTTGTGTATTACCGGTTATTTACAAAAGATAGATTTCAGGTGTTGAACACCAGCTTGAGACTGGTCGAGATGGTGCAGATTTGAGAAGCACTAGAGATGTCTAACCAAGGCAAAGAATCTCCCAAAGCAAAAGCACACTTTCCATTGCCTCTCTCCCCACCTAAACATCCTTTTCATTTACATTTTTTTGCAATGGGTCAGCCCGTGACACCCTATGCTGATTTCTCTGATAGTCCTCCCACAGTTGGCCCACTTGAGCATTAACAGGAATAGAATTAATGTGGCACCAGCTGCCAATGCAAACCTCACAGTTTACAAACAATTGTGGAACAAAATTTGACCTGGCTCAGCAAATGGTAGCTTAGGGGCTTAGGTGAGCACCATGTCAGGTGCAGTCAGACTCAGCACACATTCCTGTACACAAATAGGGCAGTTAAAAAACGTTATGCGTACAATCCATCCATTCATTGCCATTATTCAAGGCCATTCTCACAAAGACACCTAGACCTGATTACAAGTTTGGTGGATGGGTTACTCCATCACAAATGTGAAGGATATCCCGTCCGCCGTATTACGAGTTCCATTATGTTCCATTGGATATAATGGAACTCGCAATACGGCGGACGGGATATCCGTCACGTTTGTGATGGAGTAACCCGTCGGTCAAACTGTAATCAGGCCCTTAGACTTACCAGCTGTCCATCACTCAGGATCAATCTCTCACAGCCAAAATCTGGGCAATAGAAAATATCGACCCACATTACCACCTGAAATCTCCACCTCTGAACTGGCTTCAAAACCACTTGCACTAAAATGGCTCATGGGGTTTGCAAATCATTCAAGTGCAAAGTGTACTCAGTTTTAAGAACCTCATACACTAAATAGCTCATTAAATGTATGGGAGATCGCAGCAGAGGAGGGGATAGCAGAAACTACAGATTTGGTGAAGCGGCAACCCCTTCAAAAAGATTTATTTTTAAAACAGCACAATAATTAATGGGGTACACAAGAGGGAGGACATAAGGAAATATGATGAGAAGAACATGGCTATATCTTCACTGTAGCCTTCATTATAAGTGATCTCTTAATACCAATTTGAATGGAAACAGTAGTTTCTCATCAAATCACTATTTAGAGACCTGAGTGTTCCCGCCTGCATTAGCACGTCATTGGTCTTGATGGAAAAGTATTGCAGGTCAAACCTGAAGGAATGTGTCCATGGCAAAAGACTGTGAATTACACAATGACATAGGAAATCAATCAGGTAACATCAGTTGCAGCATGGTATTCCCCTTTCCAAATGGACTCAATAGGCAAATTACTTGTAAACAAAACCACACTTTGGACTTTTTGTATTACCGGGTGCGGTATTATTGCAGAGCTCATAACGCAGGGCTGCATTAACCAATTATTGTTTTTCCTGATTATATCTTTAGGAGAAATTTTTTTCAACAGTGCAAAAATATATTTGTGATATTTTTTGTCTTAAATGTCATTTAAAAACCTATATTTTGTAATATCAATTGTTTCATTACTAAATAATAATTTTAAACAAAGCCTATAAATTTGAAATTGTCTCACAAGTGCATGAGTAAAGAGCTATTATAAGAAGGGATCTTTATGGTGCGTAGTTTTGAATTGGTGGCACCAACAAGCAGGTTTACAATTAACTCCTATTCCATAATTGGCTTGTCGGTTTCATACACGTTTTGAAAGAAAAATGATTCATGCTTAAACACTATTAGTACAACAGGTATATAAGGCTTGATGTCAGAATACCGATAGCAAAAATATCATCTCAAATAAATATTGTGTCCTAAATATCCTTTACATAATCCTTATTCAGTTGAATGTAGATTTACTGTTCAACTCCAATGGGGTGATATTTTTGTAAACAATATTTAGGACACAATATTTCTGTCAGACAATTTCATTGCAACCACAAGGAACCAAGACCACGCATATACCACCTATAAGAGGTCCACAGTTGTTTCTGACATCATATTGGTAGAAACCTCTGAAAAATATATACTTGACGTCACTCGAAGTCTATACAGCATTTTGCTGCTCAGTAAAAGTTTAGTGGAAATATTCTGTTTCACTGAAGTTCACTTTCAGAGCCTCTATCTTCACTTTCTGGCCTTCACCACACTACCTTGGTTTTTTCAGTGGCTTCCTTCTGGAGAAGGGTGGAAATTTCAATTGTCTCCTCAGAGAACTGATCCTTTTCATCAATATATATTTAGGTGAAATTCTTAGAAGGCAAATGTTAAATACATTGGGAAACAAGTTAGTGTCTTGTTTTCCAATTTCCATTCCATATTTTGGGCATTTTAATTAGATGTTAGCTCTTCTGATTATATTTCAGGCCTTTTTTTGCAGCATTTGTCACATCACAAAGTCTTTTTTCAGCCCTCCAGTACCTTTTTATGTTGGTGGAGATTGTAGCAAAAGGGGGACTCGAAAAACTTTTATGGAACAAAAACAGCCATATCTCTCTCTTTTTGTAGGTGCAATTACTTCATTATCTCACGTTTGCACCCTCTTGTCTACACAGGTCATCTACCCTTAAATGCACCTGCAACTGCCATGGAACTATCATAACCTGGCACACCAGGCCGCAGCGTCCGTCATTTCATACATAAACAAGTCAATTTTGCCCCTGCCCTATATTTCTTTAACAACTAGGCCAGAAAGAAACTAAACATTATAGCACAGTGCTAATATTTAATACAAGATCATTTTTCCAATGTAATCTTTTTCATTCAATTACAATCGAGGATTCCCTTACATAGGGCTTTCTGTGGGATGAAAAAACTGGGGGGTCTCTCAAAGGGGCGTGGCCAATGTAATTAAGGGAGTGGCTTAAAAAATTTACGCAAAAAATCTGTTTTTACATAGTGTGTCGCCCGACTTTTATTTTGCGGTTTCTGTCATTGCATCCAGATATATGACACAACAAGTAACATCATACCTACAACAAGTCAGGACTATTGCCTTTACCAATAGTTGCTAGTTGCATAAGATAAATAAGCAGCAACTATGGCTTGTTGTATTTAATATTGAAAAAGCTTCCACTTCATGCCCTGGTGACACAACGACAATGTTGCTGCTGCTGAGTTTCAAAAAGAGAAGGGAAATCCAGAGAGAAAATGACTCATTAAAGGATTTCCCTTGCTCTACAACGCTCTTCTGGCAAGACGTCATGCCATAGCTTCTCCGCTAGTGAGAAGTAAGCAATGTGAGTAGCGCACATCGATGTGCCTGTTGTCACTTCAGTCCGGGAAAAAACATACTGCCTGTTCCAGGGCACAAAACAGAGCCCGATAGAGACCCGTTTCGAGGCCTCCTTTAAAAAAACTGCCGGTGCTCAGACCCGGTGAGACCCAGCCCACTTAAAGCCCTGCCCTTACAGTATGCACAGTTGCTATATCATTATTTCTGCACCAAACTGTGATGTATGGATAGATGGATAGATAGATATCTTTTTTATCAGCGACTGCAGTGGATTTGGCATGTGGAGGTAAATAAATGTTTTTCATGGCTTATAATTTTACAATCTGTATTTATTTTTATGACCCTGATCAGTATTCTGTATTTTTGCACCTGGTCACATAGGCGCCCTTTGAACCCTGACGAGTTTGTATCATGTGCCCGTAGGAGGTAGAGACACACAGTGGAGTAGATGCCTGCACCTGAAAGCATCCAGTATGTGAAATGTTGTCTTTCTAACCCGTTCATATGGCAAAGTGTCCTTTCTTCTGGCCGTATCTGCGCCATTCCAAACTACTGCCCTACTATAAATGAGAGCCACAACACAGAACAACGTTATATTAGTTGAAGGCAGCCGCGGTCGGTAGTAGGAGTAACTGCAGGGCGGTGACGTGGGGAGGGGGAGGGGCATGGTGGGGGGTAGTAAACTATGAATTATGGAGGTTTACAGGTAAGTTAACAAATAAATTATTAAAACGAATTTTGTTGCGTGCACTGCATCCCCAAGTGCGATGCTGTGCACGCAACGAAATTCGTTTTCTTAATTTATATGTTAACTTACCTGTAAACCTCCGTAATCCATAGTTTACTACCCCCCACCCTGCCCCTCCCCCTCCCCACGTCACCGCCCTGCAGTTACTCCTACTACCGACCGCGGCTGGTTGAAGGTAAACAAAGGGGGGAAGATTTCCAAGCCTCTTGCGCCATTTTTGCGTCACTTTTCCCATGTTAAAAGTGACGCAAAAGTGGCGCAAGGGGCTTGTAAATCTGCCCCAAGGTTTTTTATAAACTGCGGGGCAGATTTATGACGACTGGCGCATCCCTGCATATCAGCAGGGATGCGCCAGTTATTATGCGCCACTGCTGCGCCACCATGGATGCGCCGCATTTATAATGTGGCGCACCATGGGGCAAAAACGGCACAGATGCGTGACGCATCTGTGCCGAAAAGTGGCGCATTGCTGGAGTTGCATCGCAAGCGCGACGCAGCTCCAGCAATGATCTGGGGGGCCCTATCTTTACAATGCTGCGTCAATCCTTACGCCTGCTTCAAGCAGGCGCAGGGTTTTGACGCAGCATGGGCCTAAAAGTGACTGAGTGAAATCTTGTAGATTTCACTCAGCCACTTTTAGGAGGCGTTCCTGCGCCGGAACGCCCCCACCTGCCCTGGAACGCCTACATGTGGCGCAGGGCTTTACAACGTGACGCATCTCCCAGATGCGTCACGTTGTAAATACCCCGCACCATGGCGCAGGATTTGCGCCGCTGCTGCGTCACAAAAGTGACGCAACGGCGGCGCAAAAGTGGAGCAAGTGCAACATAAATCTGCCCCTGCCTGTTTTGTCAGACTGTTAGATTCTTAATCGGTGCCATCAACCAATTATAACGCATCTCCTTGGTTAAACATTCTTATTGGCTGCGGTGCAGCCGCCCGGAACAACCATCTGCAGTCTGTCTCTCTCTTATCTATCTTGTGGTGCGTGTCAGAGCGCATATTTTGACTTTTTTTTTCTAAAGAAATCTATTTGGGAAGAGCACCAAAAAAATGAAGAATCATCCACTGTTCTCTTTTCATCAAAAATGTTCGCCAATACCTGTGGTTAAGCCACATCGAAACGGAGGCGATTGATTCTTGTGAGCGCCTTGTTAGAGGCCGAAGTGCACAGCCCCTTTGAAGTCACTGCTGCTCTGCCGGACAATAACAGCTTTTTGAAACGGGCGCTTCTAAACTTGCTATCAATGAACCTCTTATATTTTTCTGTTTCTTATTTTTAAACAATTGACCTCCTTTCCTCATTGCAGACAATCTGCTCGATGTTTGGCTGCCCGAGAAAACCTTGAGGAATAATAAGAGCGCTCCGCATTCCTGAGATGACAAGTGTTTTGTAATGGAAATAGCTGTGAATGGATGTGTAACGGCTCTGCCAGATGGCGGGCTCCGGCGCTGAATAGCACGCGCTCTCCAGTCGAGAACAGGCCGCGCGCTGAAAGGGGGTGAAGTGGATGCAGATCTGCGGATGAGCAGTCTCAGCACGAGGCAAGAGTCAATTACAGAAACACAATGCCGTGGCCCTCACCGGAAGATGTGCTGCTGCTCGTGCTGCTTGAGCTAGCCCCAAAAAATAAATCATATTCCATTGTTCTGAAAGTAGAACATTTGAATATGAAAAATCAGATGCCGCTGTTCTGGAACGGCATTGATTAAACATGAAGCTTTGAAAGACGACGAGCTGAGAGCAGGCAATGTGTGGAAGGCGAGGTGGCGAAAGTTTGAAGTGTAGGTTAAACATAGCTTGGGGTAGGGAAATTATGCAGGAAGGGAGAGGCAAAATATGTGGTAGGGTTGACTAAATTATGCGGCAAGAAAAAACAACTTGTAAAACAGAAAAAAATAATAAGGTAATACAAAAGGTGCCACATTGCAAAGAATAATTTAACACTTTCTGGGCAAATGTTTCACCTTACCAGCACCACTTTTATACCCAAATAAAAAAATAAGCAACAGAAAGGTGACCACTTAAACTTTGCCAAGGGCCCTCCACAGTGCGACTACACGTGCAACAGAGTTTTTAATACATTTTCGTCCGTTTGAGCTAGAAACAATTTTTTGGAAGAAATCATCAGCTTATACAGCAGAATATATAGTTTGCCCCATTTTCCACATAATCTAAGTATGCAGAAAACACAATGGCTGCAAAACCACATAATTTCAGTGGCCCTGCACATACCTTACAAAACACCTACATTACTTGGCTTTCCAAGTTTAAAACTGCCCTGATTTGCAAATGTGGGTCTAATTTTTAGCTCCCTGTTTTACTAATAAGGGCCACTTTATTTTGGTGTCGGTGCCTTTTTCTGTTCCATACTGACCCTGTTTTGTACTTCAGAAACATATTGAGGCCTTATGAGGCGATATGCAGGGGCATTTCTCATTGCATGGACAGGAATGTTAAAATAGATTGCATCTGAAGACAAGGGTTTGTAAATATTTATAATGCTTTAGCTGAAAGCACCTATAATTTGTGATAAACTTTGTTTCCGATGAGAATAAAGAAATGTGCTATAAAATAAAATATGTATTTATACATCTCTATACAGCTCATACATCAATTAGGATTCAAACTGCTGAAAAGTCCTCAGTGGTGTCATAGTGAGCTAAGGCGAGAAAGATAAACACCTTGATTATGAAACTTAATGTTTTTCTCGACTGCGATCTGAAGTGAGTTTGGCTGTTTCTCTGTGCGTCCCAAGCTCTATTCACTTGACAGTATCACCCATTTCGAGAGACGTTTGCTTTCTATTGGATGAAACCACCCTCTGTCAGTACAACCATAAACAAAACCTTCCAGTATAGGCTGCATAGTGCTGGACCAGTATGAAGACTGGTTCACAACTTCTCAACTGACAGTAATTTATGTGGAATATGTTATTCTTCAAAATGATACTTCCTTCTATAAGACCTCATGTCAGAATCTCACACACAAGACCCAGCTTGCAACAAATCAGACAAGGCAACCATGCATGCATGCCCAGGCTTGTACTAAATTAGACAAGGTTTCCATGCATGCTAATCTCCACTTGTACCAAGATGTACAAGACAGGGTTTGGCTCAAACCAGATCAGATCAGGCCAACGTAGCACTATATTATATCCTAGGATAGGCCCATTGGGGTATGTATTCAATTTAATAAAATAAACACTACTCTTTCCACCTTCTCACATACTTCTTACTTACAACGTTAAGTCACAGCATCTCTTTGGACCTCCTATATAATGCAAATGCTTCCAAATAGGACAATGTACAAGCATACACAATATCAACCACACAAAACAAACTGATGAAAACAAACATCCCAGGGAGTTTCAGCTTGCTATGCATTGGGCAAGGCAATTTGTTGCATACGCTCCAGCATGGACCTAACCGGGCATACAAACTCTGACGTGGACAAAATTGTACAACGTCAATCAGATAAGTACTACACCATGGGCAGCAACATGCTTTACAGATGCCAGTACATCTCATCGCTTACCCCAATTCTTGTTATCTCCTTCAGACCTTCTCATAGCTGTCCTTCTACTTTTACTGCAAGGCACCCATCTATTGCCTGAGATTACACTTGCCCTCTAGATGACATCTCCTCCTGAGAAGTTGTACATCTTTAGAGGACGCCATTACTGCATCTGCCAGAGAAGTCAATGTTTGAAACCGCAAGTAATTCTTCCTTAAAGGATTGATTTTGTCTTCTAGAATAAAAATTATTCTGTTATAATGCTGGTTCTCTTAAAGAGGGTACATTTAAATGGCATATAGCTTACTCTGTGTGCCAGAACCTCAGAGAGTAACTGAGTTGATGAGTAGTCTAGATTAGTTGTTAGAAGACAATCTGAAAGCAGATTGTGAAAGATATTCAGAAATGAATTGCCTCATGGTTGTCTTTCTTTGGTTCTGCACTGGTTGCTTTTTCCTTCTTTTGCTGGTGGGACATGTGCCAGCGGCCCTTCGAGCATGGTTTTTGGAAAGGAAGAGTAGTGTAGAACCACTCACAGGGGCAGATTTACAAGCCCCATGCGCCACATTTACGCCACCGTTGTGTCACTTCTGTGATGCAGAGGCAGCGTAAACCATGTGCCACGTTGCACTTTATTTACAACGTGACGCATCTAGGGAGATGCGGCACATTGTAAAGCCCTGCGCCACATGAAACCTGCTTTAGGTTTCATGTGGGCGTTCCAGCGCAGGGTGGGCGTTACGTCGCAGGAACGCCTCATAAAAGTGACGCAGTGAAATCTACAAGATTTCACGGAGTCACTTTCACATCCATGCTGCGTCAAAACCCTGCGCCTGCTTGCAGCAGGCGTAAGGAGTGACGCAGCATGTTAGGCATAGGGCGCCCCTGAGCATTGCTGGAGCTGCGTCGCTCTTGCGACACACGACTCCAGCAATGCGCCGCTCTTACGCCACAGGATGCGACACGCATCGCCCTATCCATGCGCCACGGTGCGCTGCATTGTAAATGCAACGCATTCATGGTGGCGCAGGGAGGGAATTGCGTGTCACATCTTTTCTGGCGCATACCTGCTGATTTGCAGAGATGTGCCAGAACTCGTAAATCTGCCCCAGAGTATTAAATACAAGTCTGATCTTGTTGCTCGTTTCCCGTAACAAAAATGCATATCACTGACCTCTTTTTCTTTCAGCAGTACATAAGAAAAATATATTGGCACCCTGTGGTCACCCTTGATAGAAAAGACCCCCATCCTCCAGGAGAAAAAAACTAGTTAATCTTCTCATTCCCAGCATAAATGCTTGGATGCGTGCATTTGTAGTTGTAGCAATAGGAGATTGTCTTTTCCTGTACATTCTGGCTTCGAAGCATGTTTTTCTCAGTTTCTGTCTATTCTACTTTTTATGTTTTTTATTTAGTTGTTTTTGAAGAGCATTCATCATGCTTTGCAGCTACTTGAGAGAGCTCCACAGGGTAACGGGGTGAGCATGTTTGCTTGTCCAATGTGGTATAATATGTGACATGTGATAAGGAACTGTCAAGTTGAATAGTAGCCTTAGGCTTGGCTTACAGTAGCGGTATCTATCATAGGTCCAGGAAGGCTTGATACATGCTTTATTTTGAGGATATCCACTGACTGTAAATGATTTATCTTAAGATTCAATATATGTACATGTTTTTTACATGGATATTCTAAATATGTGGCATGGCCCCTATGTTTCAAAATATAGGCCTACAGTAGGCATGTCCATTGAGGACCAGGAGGGGTGGATTCTTGTCCTCTTTACAGAAACATCAGTGACTAATTAAATAGGTTCCATACAGAGGACCTGCAAGTAAATGCATTGTTTGTGGATAACCTTAAACCTAGATGGAGCAGGCTCTAAAGGACCTTCCTTGGACACTTCTGGTCTGAAGGCTACTTTTGGCCTTCACTTCCTTGTGCCTATCCCTTGTAGACAAACGTCCTCTACTCAATATCACAGTTTAGGGGCCTTATTAAGAGTTTGGCAGATGGGGTACTCTGTCACAAATTGATAGTTATTCTCTCTGCCTTTTTACAAGTGCCATAGGATATAGAGCACCTGTAATAAAATGGACGTGATATCTGTCACTTTTGTGACAGAATATCAAATCCGCTAAACTGTAAATAAGGCACTAGCTACCATATTGTATTGTGATGACTGTGTCACCAGGTAGAACAATGTAAGAACCACAGATTTGCAGGTTACTGTGGCTCACCACTGCATCTCTAAATTATTGCTATATAATATTGAGGAATGTTACATGTTAAAGCCTGCGTGTACGCTCCCACGGATTGATGTCACCACAGCTATAGTGCATAAAATTCATAAGGGAGCAATTCCTCATTACTTCTAGGCAGATTTTTTCTGTATTAAAGTAGCACCAAATTTTGTTCCTAAAGTATCCCCTTTCTGTACACAAAAAGTGGCCTGTTTCTGGCAAATACCATAAAAAAAGTGATGTCTCAATGTGATAATGAATTGCCATTGATATATAGCAGAATTCTTTATCCACAGAAGTTGTGTAAATGCACAAAAAGCCAAAATGTTCTCAAAATTTTCTCTCTGAATATACAAAGAATAGAACCAGGCCACCACTGGTACCCTGGCATTTTCTCTTATTGAGTTTTCCCACCAAGTGGTCAGCCACCATAATATTTCTCAAGGCTTAGGGTCTCATTTACATTTTGTTGTTCCAGCTGCAAAACCACTTCTGTCCACTATGCTGGGATTGACTGGGCCACCCGGATTAAAAATATATACGATTGTGAGCATTTCCCCTCCGAAACACCTACATACATGGCAGAAGTCACTTCAGGTGAAAAATGATAAACGATGGCATGTCTTCCATGCATTGTGACGTGGCAGACCAGTCATCACTTATGTGACACAATGAGTGTCTATCTCAAGGAATGATATACCAAATGCACCCAGCATACATCTCAAAGGATGGACATCTAAAGTTTTTTTCGTTTTTATCCCTATGACCATGATGGCTTATTCTGTGGAACTAAAGGATGGTATAGCAATGGTGATGAGTCTGCTGTAAGGGGGTTCTACAGGGAAGAGTTGGCAGTTCCATCATCTGGAACTCCATTTTCCACTGCACTCTAAATGAGAGGGAAATTAGGTGGAGGGCCGACGCAACATCTGGCTTCCTTTGGTGGATGTCCCTTAACTGTCTGTCTCCACATGAGGGCCTATGCATTTTCAAGAAATATGGCTGAGCTCGAGAGCCCACTGATTAGAATAAGCTATTTAGATTTCCTAGCTCAGTCAAGGGGCCTTATTACACTGAGCAAACCTGGCGCAGTGTATTTTTCACTGAGATTTGCACTGAACTATTGGGTAACAAACAACATTTGCACTAATTGACCCATGAGCCATCCAAATATTTGAGGTTTTGCACTGATCAATTGGTGCAGATATTGTTTCTGCTGTGGCCAGTCACATTCCATTACAACATTGTAGTGCTCCAATATTGCAATATAAAATATGGTGCTTTTCCTTTAATATTGTGATTTTGTGGTGCTCTCCCTAACATCAGATTATATTAAACATATGTATGGAAAATGTAGATTGGGAATGATAAAAGATGGACAATTGTATTATATTATCTGTAGAGACATTGAAGAGAAAGGCTGGTGTATAAAGATGGAGTCCCAAATGTACTTGGCCTTTGCGCTGACCTTGCGTCAAGCACGGTGACAAAAGGCAACACAATGCTTAAGTCAGATTTACCAAGCTATCCAAGGGGTATTTGCGTCACCTTGCGTGACTTTGTAAAGAAATGTAACACAATGCAGTGGCTTGCACTGTGTTGTGTTACATTTCGTGGAAGTAGGTGTTTCATTGGTGGAGTATGGACATGGAGCATGGGCAGGGCCGGACTGACTACCGGGCGGTTTGGAATGCTGTTGAGCTGGGGGCTGATTTCGTTGATGGGGACCTGCGTGTACTGAACGAAATTCGTTTTGCTTTAGTTATTTCGAAGTACACGCAGGTCTCCATGAACGAAATCAGCCCCACCGCAGTGAAATCAGCCCCCTGCTCGGCAGAATTCCAAAACGCCCAGTAGTCAGTCCGGCCCTGAGTATGGGCATTCCCATACATCTACCCATGGAATATGACACAATCCCAGATTTACAGAAATCAGTAAACCTGGGATGCACCAAAATGGAAAACCAACCCAACCATGGCGTAACAAGGAAAAATATGTATAGTTTTCTTCATTATTTCCCCTCTCTATACGTAATACATTCTGCATCACTTATAGAAAGAATACATTGGTTCTTATGATTGTTTTTGTGCAGAAAGCACCAAAACGATCCTGCATTTACGCAGACACCCTTGCACCATCGTGCAAGGGTGCCTGCGTTGGCGTTATACAACCTCAAGTGCGCCAGCACAGGTAGAGAGCTGAAGAACGCCATGTCTTAGCAGATATGGAGCTGTTCAGCTTTCTCTCATTCACGCAACGCATGCAGCAGCTTTGCTCGCTACCCTGTGTTGAGTGAATTTTTAGTAAGTATGCCCCTGAGTTTGGGAAGCATACCTCTTGGCGCTTTTGCCATGTGAAGCAGCAACAAACGCGAAGAGAGTAAAATGGATTTGCAGTTCTCTCCGAAACAGAGGAGAAAAATGACATATTTCTTTTTCTTGGCTATTAGCCAAGCTGCATTCCCTTGAGCAGGCATCTCTACTAAATTAACTGCAGTTCATTGTTATTCAAATGATGTGCCTCATGTACTTTCATTCAATGTCTCCCCCTCTCAGCTGCCTTTGTTCAAGCCCTACTGGGCTTCTGTGAGCGACTCAATCAATGTTGCCATTTTTGTATATATTTGTATGTCTGGGTGCATAACATGTCAGTGTAGAATATATACATGGAATTTATGCACACATTTGCATCCGCAAGCGTCAGCACTGGGCTTACACATGCAAATCAGTGAATTGTATGTTTTAAAAAAGAACTGTGATTGAACATGTCCATTGTGAGCTGTACGCTAATAGGGAGATTATGGAGTGTAGGAACATCCATTGCCTGGGACCTGCCATATGCAGGTGAAGGCAATGTATGCATGTCTGAGATCACTTTCAGGGCTGGCATGCACCACACTGCATCAAGAAGCTTGGGCTCTGCTCGCTCACTGATAGATGCATGCGATGTGCTGGTTTGGACCCCGCCTCATCAGCTGTAAGAAGTCAATGCTTGCACCCCTGAGAGCCACCAGCAGGGCTGCTTGGCTCCACACTGCATTAGGTAGCATGAGGTCCATTCATTCGCTGCTTTCTACATAAGTCTGGTCTTGGTCAAATTTCTACATGAATTTAGGGGTCATTTAGATTTTGGCAAGATATGAGAACCTACATAAACATGTGGTTCTCTTGTATCCATTACAGGAAGGAAAAGGTGGTCATTGAGTGGAGCCACCAACACAATGGCCCATCTGACACAGATGGACTACCAGTGTATAACCTGTGGTGACCCTCTTATTAGGATGGTTCTCCTACTGCATATTATCCCTTCCCATGTGAGACATTGTAGACATGGGGAAGAGAAATAAACAGTGCACCCGTGTGCTAGAAGAAAAATCGCTGTGCATCAGGGATGGTGTTATTTTGTTTTTACATGAAATAAAACTACCGCTAGGTGGGTTTGCTTTTCAAAATCAAACGTGAATTCTGAGCAGGCCACACGAACATGGCATCCTGCTTTGCTGCAAGTGGTTCAGCCGCATTAGGAGATGCACCTTCTCCAAAAGAGATCTCTAGCAAACAGGCACAGATCTTCAAGTATGGTGGGTGTCCTTATACCATGAGGGTGGTGATGCTGGCCTGTAGCCCATGGGTTAGCAAGCTCCTTGCTGTAATTAAAATCCCCCCCCCCCCCTTAGGCCCAGAGTGCTCCTTTGCTGTGTCACGCAGCATTGCATTTTCCAACATTTCAGACCTATTGGCACACATAGTGCTCGCTAGTGTGGTGCTGCTGACCTTGTTAAGAACGGTGTAGTGCAAACCTCTACCCTTAGCAAACATGTGCGTGCTGACCAACCACCTCTGTACACTGTGTACTCAACAGTCAAGATGGCGCTTCTGGCGTGGCAACTCACAAAATACTTGGATAAAAATGAACACTTTCTGTAAAATCATAAAAAGGTTTTCACATTTCTATGTTTGGAATTACTTAGTGCAAGCGTAGGTCATTCATCCATGCCGCCTATTCTCTGCGGTACAGATGTGGAATGACCTGATAGGTGACACATCCACATGTTGCGTTCCCCACCTGCACCAGTTCTGCGCAGCTTTGTATGCCTCTGGTTGTGGTGTATCACAGCAGTGATCTGGTGATGCTCTCTGAAAGTCATCCCTGTCCGCAGTTGCTGCTTCCAGGGATAGAAGCCTGTTTCCTATGTTAGCTGATCCCTCATCCACTTTTTACTACTAAGACGCTTCCTACGCCTCAAATACGGAATAAAGACAGCAAGCCGGTGATCTACGTAGTACACTGTACTTCCTTGACCGAAGCATAAACGTGTAAATATCCACCATGATGTCAGACAGACGCTGGATTAGTTGCTAGTTACTTCCACATATTTCCACAGCAGTTCACCACAGTTCTACAGGCCCAGGCACAGGACAACAGGAAGGCCCTCAAAGTTGCGACAAGCACAAGCCCACGTTCCACGCGCCTGCACATGGACAGCGAGAAGAGCTCCATCTCCTCCCACTGTAGGGAGGTATATCTTTCAGTGAACTCTCCTCCGAAGAGTGCGGTGTCCTTAGAAACGACCTCTGAGGTGAAGAAGACACATTTCCATTCTTTTTCCTCCAGTGCTATCTCACTTTCTGAAGCTCCTGCCGCAGCCATGATGGCAAAGGTTGCCCAAGTCTGTGCAAAAGTTTTGACAGTTCCACGCTGTGCTCCCTGTAGTAGTTGGACAAGTATGCCCTAGACTGATGGAGACAGAAAATGGGAAAGTTTTACTTTAGAGAGTACATCCAAACATTGGTTTTATTGTAATATCTCACCGATATTTTCTATTAACTAGTGGATAAAAATCTTATGGAACATTTAACAAACAATACACAATATTCTGAAGAACAATGATAACAATACAATCTCATTCTAAGTGATCGGCTTTATCATGGGAGTGAGCTATTTTTTCCGCATCAATGTATTTATTTCAACGTTTTTTCTGTTTTCTCCTGAAAAGGTATGCCCCAACAGTACATTGGTGTTTACAGGAGACGATAAACGACCAGAAGTTGCCAAAAGGAATTCAAGAGGCCGGAACTCGAGCAAGAGCTGAGGCAAAAGAGATAATAAAAAATAAAAAAAAGACATTGAAGATGATATTGTGTTTATTCATTTGTGTAGATCAAGATAACTGATGTTCATTGACTATAATAGTAGGCTTTGCCCCACCACAATCAATTTTACTCCAGCTTCATGAATCATGGCAAGATTGGCAGAGGTGTGACGCATACTTATGGGGGCATCCTGCATGAGATAAGGGTGCCTGACGGGACGCAGCACAAGCTCCTGCAGCCCTGCGGGGTAGAGGGACTCCAAACCTTTTGGATTTCTCCAACACTTCAGGAGGACCCCACTCCACCCCACTCCAATGAAAATATTTGAGATATTGGAGACTCAGGGGCCCCTGATCACATTCTGCCAGGGAGCCCCATCAGTAGCTCCACTGAGGCCTGAGTCTCCCATATTTCACAAATGTTCAGTGCGCATGGCCTGAATGGGAGCCTCCTCAAAGGTTCTGACACCCCCTGCAATGAAGGGCTCCAAGAGCATGTGTTATGCCCTGATAGGATGTAACAGCATAATACTCAAAGGCAAGCAGCATCTAAAATATTTTAAAAACCCATGTTCATGATATCACTAAGAATAAGACATGAAGGTGCTTTTAATTTCTTCTTGGACAAAGGAGCACCTTTTCAGAATGAATGGATCAACGCAATTCAAAAGACCTTGGAAAATATTCAACAACAAAAAATAAAACTGACAAATAATAATAATAATAAAATATGAATCCATATTTGTAAAGCATGAACATATCACCCCTTAAGGTTTCAAGGTGTCTAGGGGCTGTTGGGGAGATTAAGTGAGCTATTGCCCAGAGTCACCCGATGCTGAGCTGAGCTGCTGCCAGCGGCAAGGATCGAACCGTGAGACCCGCGCTCCGGAGACAGCCGCTCTGGGATGGCACCACTTGGCAGGGCAGACTCACAGAAAGCAGAGTCCAGGTGCCGAAGCATGTCCCTGAGACTTCAGATCAGGAGGCCAGCCAATTAGCCCTTGGAGTCACACTGGGTTCTGGGTTCAAGTGATGCAGGTCCAGTCCTTCTCCCCAGGCAAGAGGGCAGCAAGCAGCAGGTCAGTACAGCACAGTAAAGCAGGAGCCAAGCAGAGTAGCAGTCCAGCAGAATGGCAGTCCTTTCAGCAGCACTTCATTCCTCTTCCTAGCAGAATATCCACAGGTCCAGAATTGTTCTGAGATGATGGTGTCTGAGGTTGAGTTCTTATACTCCATGGTGCTCTTGAAGTGGGGATACTTCAAAGAGATGCCTTTGAAGTGCACAGATGTCCTGCCCTGGCTCCAGACTGACTACGGGGGGTATGCATCCATTGTGGGGGGTCAGGACACAGTCTATTCAGGTGTAAGTGAGGCTGGGACAATATCTTCCCTCCCATTCTGCTAGGATGGCCCATCAAGTCACACCTAAGCTCCCATTGTATTTGGGTTACACAAAGCCCAACTGTCACCCCCCCCGGCGTGTGATCAGAGAGAGGTAGCAGGTACCAACTGACTAAAGCAAGAAAGGGACAACTTTCTAAAAGTAACAAGACCAGACCACAGGAGGAACTCATAGACCCAGTTGAGACCTGGGTAATATGAGTATGTAACAATGAAGTCAGATTTTAAATTACTATTCGGAAAATGTCACTTTTAGAAAGTTTGTAACAATGAACAATGTCTCAACAGGTACTATGTAAAGACAGTTTTTGGAAATAAGCCCATCGGTTGCAAGACAAGAGATAGGGAGGCATGAGTCGGTATTGCAATATATGCAAAAAATCTGTAACCTGGTCCTGAAGATGACCTGAACTTACAACAGGTCGAAACGTCGTCCACCCCCCAGCGCAATTGCTTGGCGCTTACTCTGTGGTTTATCAAATAATTTATAATTTTCAAATTCCTGTCAATGATTTTGAACCACTACAAACCCTTATGTATATGTTGACATTATTGTTTTGCTTTGCGCCGTTTTTTCACTGTTGTTTTTCTTTTTTCACTTGTCACTTTGCACCATTCACTCCTTGTCACGAGCACACATGTGCACAAGTATGCACAGGTTACAAGTACATTCAATGTAATATAGTGCTTCTCTTTTTTCCTACATTGTGTTTAAATATAGACCGATGTCTTCATATATTGCAATACCGACTCATGCCTCCCTGTCTCTTGCCTTGTAACAATCTGCTCATTTCCCAAAATCTGTACCAGTGAACAATGTCTCAACAGGTATTATTTAAAGACAAAGGGGCCCATTAGCATGGCGGGCAGATCGCCACAGCCGACCTGCGGTGGCGATCTGCCTGCCAACACACCCCACTGGACGGCCTTTTACCCCAGCCACATTAGTATGGCGGGGGGTACAGCGGCGGACGGAATGACCGTCTGCAGCTTTTTCGCCGGTAGGCAATCGTACCGATTGCCTACCAGGCGGAAAAGGCCCATAATATGGTGGCAGTGCCTTGCAGGCACCGCCATCCATATTAGTATGTGGCATTTTCAATGCCTTTCCATGGCGGAGACTCCGCCATGGAAAGGCATGTGTTACGGTCCCCCAGGGGGGTGGGGGGCTGCATTTGGGTAGTACCTATGGTACCCCCCAACATTGGCATTGACAAGGTGGCAGGCCCCGCGCAGTGCCTGTCACGTTGTGCATGCCACTGCACAACATACATATATTTCATTGTGGCAGGTGCTGCTTGCAGCACCGCCCGCCGCAATGCAATATATGCGGGATGCCACCGCCACCGTGGCAGTGGCATCCTGATTGCCATGGCGGGACCGCCACACCTCTGGCAGTCGGTCCCGTGTACAGTTACGGTGGCGGACTTATCGTAATGGTCCTCAAACGTTCGAAAAGTGGCATTTTCAGAATAGTAATTTAAAGTTTGACTTGTGAGAATGGAAATCTCATAGATATCCACACTCTGATGAAATCACTCACAGAAAATCCACTGTAATATCAGTTCAGGCATGGACAAAAAAATCATAAAAGAAGTGGGAACATATATTCCCAATTCAGACCTATGCAACATTCCACAGGTCAGTAGCTAAAAGAACATCTTGAAATGCAATGTGGAGCTGTCACCGAGATAGAAGCCATTCCACATGAAAGAAGAGAAACCAAAATAATCACAATGAAGGACGGTTGGAAACATGAAAAGCTCTTGGCACACATCTGACACTCAAGGAAGGCCTGTTGAAACCGCATTCCAAGTGATTGATAGTTAAACTTTGTATGGCACAGTTTAACTTACCCATTTTTCGGGAGGTCTTTCCCTGTGCATCAGGTTCACCTTTCTACTTTTTTACCTAGTGTAGTGACACTGAAGAAAAAAAAAACATGATGGGTGGAATGCTTGAATTAATCTCAGCTACTGGTAATTTCCCAGAGCAGCATTCCAGTCCATCATTTCTTTGCTCACAATGCCACCTCAGACAGAAACCAGCCATAAGCAAGGGGTCCGGCTTTTTTTCACGGGCACAATGAACATGGGACTCACCTCTCATGGTGTTCCAGGAATCAGTGGAAGAAGCCTTGCCCTTTATTGGGTGAGGGATCCGCTGCTGTGACCAGACACATCTGTAACAGGTGGACCGCCAGGTTAAGAATTTCAGACAATGGAACCAGCTGAGTCTTCACTGTCAGAAACTCTGTGCTATCTCCACCTCTACACATGGCACAAAGTCAACAGGTGTAGCAGAGCAGGGGTCCTCCAATTTAAGACACTACTGAAGTCAAGGCTTCAACGACCCACTCAGTTAGGAATAACAGAACAAGACTGCAAAACAGACACCTCACAGCTCAATTTAGTCTGAAGAAGGGAGTGAAACAAGAGTGCTTTCTAGCATCAAATCTAGTAGGTTAGATATGTCCACCGATATAATGCGACTCGATTGTGACTGTGAGAAGACACATTTAAAGAGTATGTTCAGTAGTTGTCTTAAGTGCTGCCTCACATACTCATGAACACCCTTATAAATTGGTCCTGCAGTTAGGAATATAGATGAATAGTAATTTAGCTTAAATATTATGTGCCCTATTCACAAAGGTAAATGTACAAGTGAACGTTTACTTATGTGTAAATTTACTGTAGCACAAAAATGTATGCTACTCACCATTTCTGAGTTTAGATTTACACTTAAGTGTAGACTTGCATGTCTCCACCACCTGAACACCAAGGGGGGTGGAGACATCTAAGAGTGTAAACTCATTACTATTAACTTAAACAGGCAGAAACCACTACCTCAGGACCACAACATTACTACTTAACATATATGTCTCTGTGAACTGGTCTCAATGGCCCCGATTATGAGTTGCCCGGTATTTGCAGGGTCCAAACTCTGCACATGATTTTAACATTACCATGCAGTGACTCCCGGCCTGTACTGTGCAATTACACGTTAATTCCAGAGTAATGGGGAATAGATGTATGGACCTGATTTTACCAGACACAATTCCACATGGTATTCCCTATTCCACTGGGATTAATGCTCTCACTACCACCTGCAGGGGAGAACATTGCATTTTACCCCTCTGCAGTTGCAAAAGTTCAGGCATGGGTGGGGACAGAGGCTTGGATCCGCTGCAGACAATGTTTCAAGCTTTTTTTCTGGCGTTAAATATCGGTCCTCCCTCACATGGTAGGTACATCCAGGCACTGGAACACCGGGCTAGTCGTTATCAGTTGCAACTTTGCCCAACCAGCGACACTGCTCTCCCAGACTCGTAAATAGGCACTATGACTTTAAAATATAGAAAGGCATCTTAAAGAAAATATAGGAGCCCAGGCTGTAGCAAAGTTTGTGTACATGCAGAGATGTCTTTCTCTTTCTGTCTATTGCAGTACGTAGGCGTTACTACCCACCCTAAGACAGTTTTCTTGTTTTCAGCTTTATAAAGACATATTCTTATAAGAAACAGCTTGGGCATGAATAGAATATAAAATATGTGCAAATTGACTGCGTTGCACTGAGCATGCTCCTTGCATTTCGTTGGCTAACGAATGCCCAATTATGTATGAATGCTCGGCTTCTGTAGAGCAGTTGATGTCTGCGATAAGATTCCGAACACTGACTCACCAGCCGGGAGACGCATCAGCAGCAGGCGCCAAAAACACTAAAGCTCAAAGGACACCAGAACAATGCGCGCCAAAAATAGCTCTATCCATTCCTTCTTCATCTTTCAAGCACTAACATCTTCTTCTGCGCTCTTGAAGCATATTATCTATTTCCAGCCAGCAGCAACAAACATGCATCACTGGAAAACGGCAAGCCTTTTAAAACGATAAGTTATACTTATATTTTTTGATAAGCACAAACCTTACTTAAGAAGGGAGCATACAGAAAAATGGAAATGATAAAACATAGCGAACAATAAAAAAATACTTTGGGGAGTGAGTATTTTTGGGCTGACTGGAGTCTTAAATAATTTAATAGGTGGCACAGCTGTAGTTCACAACCTTAAACAATGGTAATTATCTGCTTGTCAATGGAAATTAAAGGCATGTGCTGATTTGGGCTGGAAATTTACCACCAAGTTTTTACATACCCAAAGTAAATTGCAAAACATAACACAATAATGTGCAAACTTAAATCCTAACCATACAACACAGCAAAAAAATCAAAATGGAATGCAAAACTATATTCACATTACAAAGTAACATCACATGGCAATAATTCAGCACAAAAAAAGAGCAGCACATAAAGTAACAGGAAACATAACCACCACGACAATTGCCATACAACAACAAAATTAAAAAATAATGTCACAATACAGCAAAACGTAAAGCACTACAACAACCACAGTACAGCGTAATAACATCACAATGCAGCAATGGAGCACAAAAACAGAGCAGCACAAAAGTAGCAAAACACATCACCACAACAAAATGCTACACAATAAATATGGAAAACCGTTCTTGTAAGGTATTGCAACCACCAGAAACATGTTTTTGCAATAGCTTTACATCAAGAACTGCCTTAACTTGTCACCAGGGGCATGAAATTGCACCAGCCAAAAAATGTTTTGTAACTAGTCCAAACATGACTTAACAGTATAAACCAGGACAAATGTACGCACCAACTTTCAACCAATGCCAATTCACTTGGATAAATGCTGCATAGTAACCTCACCCTTAAGGAGCATTACCTTGAAAAGGTGCCTTGTACCAGCTCTGTCTACTAAACAAAGTAAAACCGTTGCCACCAGAAAACAACTGCAGAGCTGCTCTTTGCCACAATCCAGCTTCTAGAGTATCAGTGCCTAATGTCCAGCTACGTGACCTCCCAGAATGCACATTGGCCACCATGAAGAGCGTCCTACTTTGCGCAGCATGCCTCCTTAAAGCCCTGAAGGAATGGGACCATGGCACCCCCAACCTGATAGATTACCACTGGCACCCTAAATGGTCTGCACCACATTCTAAACCATCTGCATGAATGACAAAGCCATCAGGACCGGCACCGCTGCCCCTACGACTGACATGGTCACCAACTGCAGCTACTCGCACCACACTGGCAGCCAGGACACCAGACTGGATGTGAGGATATAAAAAAAGTAACATGCCTTCTCAATCTATGCACCCAGGATTGGAAACAGCTTTCATACTTCAATCAAGACTCCTTCCACACTGGTCCAACTTAGGAAACAATTCATAATAGACCTCTTTAAAGAACAGCAGTTCATAGCAAAGTAACAGTCCATTTCCACTATTTGTTCCCAGCTACCCCTCCAATAACTTGTTGACAGAATAGTTATTGTTTTCTTCTCGAAACAGTGCTCCACTGCCTTTTGGCTATCTTCACACCATACAAATATCGCGTGCACACAAACTTAACTTTACTACACCCCAAAAAGGAATCTGTTTGGGTTGCTGAGCTTTAGATTGAGACTAAGAATGGTACCGCTGTCAGCTATCTCTCCCAAACCATCTCCTGTATTTCTCCTCATTACTGTCTCCACTTTAGTCCTGATTACAACTGCAATGCTAATTCCATTTTGAGTGACAACTCCTGTTTGGACCTAAAAGAGGATTACAGTTTGTGGGTTATTTGCCTGTGTGCAAGTTACATACCCTGCACTATTTGCCTTGAGGTTTACAGCAGTTACAATATGATGAGGTTCTTATTGGCAAATTGCATGAAATTCCAATTTGTTGACCAAGAAATGAGTTCCAAGGTGTGAAATTCCAATTTACTTGAGTTACAGTGTGAAGAAAGCAGACATTTGTGCTATTTGCAACATGAGTCTTCCGGGTTTTTCATGCCAAAAGCATGTGGGTAAAGAGTGAGTGGTATTTACTTTGCAGAAATTTAATATTATGTGCAATTAGCACATGTGTAAATTGGAGTTTGCAGCTGAAGTGGAAGTATTCAATTAGCTGTAATCAAGGCCTTAATGTGTTTATGCATGTATTATTTCCTACAAACAACCAAGGAGTATCATGACTTCTTATTATTACATGAAGCGTTAGTGGGAATGCGAAGGCACATTTTACTTAGAGAAAAACGATGTAATTAGCTGTTTTCTGAAATATTTCATATCATCAGTGGCACAAAGGCAGTCAGGAAGCATGTTCCACCACTGGTATGCCAGACCATTGGATGCTCTTCTTACCTTATGAACACTTGATATTGTCTGGAACTATATCACAGTAGGATACAGTTGAAGACCTCAGAAATGTATGTGGCAATGGCCTGCCAATGAAAATTAAGTCCGCCACTGTAGAAAGCTTGGTGTACAATACTGGGTGACTCAAAGGGTATTTGCTGTTTGATGGGAAGGCTAGTGAAGGATACAAAGTGATGGAAGACTGGTCCTAATGACTGTTTACCTAAGGTCAAACCTTAGATCGGTTTGCAAACAACAGGTTATATGTTAGGATTTGAGGATGGTAATTTCCCATGGGCCTTTTGGTGTAACACCATGTACGATCTTGTGGCTCAAGATGGCAGTGTTGATCTTGATTTGATTGAAGTGTAATTTCCTGGGGATAACGGTGACCTGGGAGAATTCCATAGCCCATGCCTCTATAGGCATTTTGGTACATTTGTGACTAGTGAATTATCTTTGAAAGGAGAACGAGGCAGAGAATATTCCGAAGTTGAAAAGGGTCCATATAATGTCTCATGGAATAGTAATTCTCATTTTATTTAAGAAACCTTTGTATTTTCTAACAACTGACCAGGATTATTTGTTTTGTTTTATAATCAACTTTATTATTATACAGCAAGTACATTTTCCATCATAAATAATAAGAGCTGTGCATTGAGAAACATACCAGGGACATGTCATAATCTCGGCAAGTAGAATCAAATACATTACATTGACAAACCATAGGAGGAACACCATTTACCCCACACCTATGTGTAGATAGGCTTTTCCTGTTGCATACATCAATCAACCCCCTGGCGCCAGCACTGGAGTGAGGGGGGTGTTGGTCGTTTCCATGCGTGGGCCAAATCTCTTTTGGCCACTTGGCAAGCCACCACAATGAGAATTCGTTCAGCACAGGGGCCTCCCAGTTCCTCCATCAGCCCCAACAGGGCAGTATGCAGAGTCAGTTCAAGGGGGCTCCCATGGACCACCGAAAGTTCCCAACCCACCCAGTCCCAAAAGGAGTGCAGCACCGGGCACTCCCAGTCCATATTGAAGAATTCAGCGGCGGTAAGCATGCACCGGCCATAAGCGGCCAGGGTCCCAAGGAAAATTCGGTGCGGGGGGAGAAAGGTCACATGGAGATAGTTTATTTGAATCATACACATATGAGAGGAGATTGCCAGTTCACATGTCGTAAAGAAGTCCTCTCTCCAGTCATCTTTGTCAAGATCACCCACCCAGTTCATCCATTCCTGTCTGAGTAGATCGAAGCTGTCAGCGATACTCGGGTGCATGGCAGTAATGTGGCTGGTAACCGTGTCCTCTCATATAAGAGGTCAAGAAGTCCCTCAAACCCCAGTAAGTAAAGCTCCAGCCCCCATTAAATCAGTCACTGGTGAGCACCAAGTGCACTGTTAGGTAATAGATGTAGACATCAGACAGCGCAAGACCCCCGTCGAGGGCCGATTTGCGTGCTGAGTGGAAGGCCACTTTATGACATTTGCCAGTCCATACGAAGTCAGTAAGTTTAAAGTTAAGGAAGTGAAACCACCTATGGGGAAAGGGAAAGTTTTCCTAAGACATATAGGTAGCGGGGAAGGCAGATCATTTTGAAGAGTGCGATTTGCCCCATTGGAATAAGGGATAGATTATTCCACCAACCAAGGGCCTGGATTAAGCACTGAAAATTGAGCATCCATGCCAAATCTGGGAGATGAGACACGAGAATTCCTAAGTATTTGAAGGAGTTTCGCCGCATAGGGATATCATGGGACCAGTGTGGTCCTCCAGCGTCACCCTTCAAATCCACCAAGTTTGATTTGTTCGCGTTGATTTGGAGGTTTGAGGACCGCTGAGGAACAGAAGACTCTTGTCAGCATATAATGCTGTGTCGCCTTCATGATCTAGGCAGCACCTGCGCAAACGTATCCCATATAGAATGGGAGTAACGACCCAAAAGGCATGCGGTGTTCAACGACTGCATTGCGAGGCTGGCGGAAGAGAATATTTTCTTCCCAAAGGTCTCCAGCCGTTTGGATTCCCTGTCCAGAGGGGGGGAAAGGAACACGCTATGGGAAGTGGAAGCCCGGACCACCAACCTTCAGTGAGGAAAATTGCCTGCTGCTATCGCCCTGCACCAGGTGACCCAAACATTTGTCTTAACTGCCACTGTAGGAAGCTGCAGGTCCAGGACCTCCGCAGCCTCGCGCACCACCATAGCAAATGACGCCCCCTCCTCCATAGCCAGGTTGGGGGGAGACAGCATGCCAGTAACTGGGAAAGTGTCCAGGCCACTGGCATCTCCCAGTTTATCATACCAGTCCCTGTCCTGGGGCTGCGGGATTTCTAAGGGATCCTGCTCCCCCTCCCAATCATCTTCATTCAACCCTAAACCTTCAGAAAGGGGCTAGTTAGACGGTAGGAAGCCGTACGGCTCTGTTGCACAGGCTTCGGCGGACACCAGACTGGCTCCATATCATTTGCAATGAGGATGGGGAGGTGCCACAAATGAGCGCCGGCAGTGCCAGACACCTTGGTGTCGGACGCGACGCTGGGGAAGGTTGTTGCGGAGGTGCGACCAGCGCCGGTATGGACCCGGGCACGGGTCCGACAGGAGACTGTGTTGCCGGAGCCGAAGGCCGCAGGACCCATGTATTCTCCTTCACCTGGGTCTGTGGGGCCCGAAGGCGCGCTGGCGGGGTCAGGCCGCCAAAACATGGCGTTGTAAAATTCCTTAAGCTGGGTGGGGGTCGCTCCTGTCCCCGGAAAGGGAGGGAGACGCAGAGTCGACCCAGGTGCCTGCACCACAGAACGGGGCCTAGAATGCCAAAGCTCCTCTGTCTCTCCACACAGCGGACGGGGCGAAGTCGAAGCACGCTTGGACTTCTTGTGCTTCTTGTGGTGCTTCTTACGGGATGACCTCAAGCCCCTGGAGCGATGCTCGGACCTTCCTCTCGACTGGGACTGGGAGCAAGATCGACGAGGAGCAAGGTCAAGGCTGATTTGTATATGGCTGGGTTTAAACTGGAATGGCATGTTGGGCAAAAAAACGATGGATTTAGGCCCAGATCTCTGTGCTGGATGAGGCAGAAATATCCCTTAACCCCTCATGTTTGCACTCTCACTGGTACCCCTTATTCAAAGAATGCAGCACAATCCTGTGATTAGCAGCCTTAAAATGAGCAGTACGACACATAAAGTAGCTCTGTTACAGTATGAGTTAGAACAATTTGCGGTGTTAGCAGACTTTATGATTAATTTTGCCAAGTCACAGCTCCTGAGGCTGGCATCACTGACCTAGGCTGGTTTTGCAAACAACATCATTAAATATCTAGGGATCTAGCACCCTTCTTCGACAAGGGACATATGTGGCCAAAACATCCCTCTTCTTTTTCAAACGCTGTACAAAGAGTTATATTGATGAAAGGAGTTAAAAAGTTCCTGGCTAGGCTGGATTGTTCACCTGGAAAGGAATTATGTCTGCACCTTCTGTACCTCATCCAAACACTTGCACTGAAAATTCCTGTATTCAACCAAACTATTAGAATTTGTTTGGAAAAATAGAAAACTGTGTATACTGCTGGAGACATTATTTAATTCTCCATCAAAATAAGGTCCGGGTTTTCCTAATATATATAGGCTTATATCCAGGCTGCCCAATTGTGTCTGGCCCTGGAATGGATTTATTGTCCTGAGCGCAAGCCTTGGCTGCAAATACAGCAATTCTTTTCAGCAATCACGTTACACTATGTTTTATGGCTCTCGCTTTGAGCTAGAAATAATCCACAATTGTACTTGCAAACTACAAATATTCTACAGGAATATTGGTATCAAATAATGAATAATGGAAATTCCCCACAGCCATCTTTTCTTTCTTCGATTGTGCAGAACCCTAGTTTTCCACCTGGTCAAACTGATCCAGCCTTTTCCCATTGGCGTAAGTCTCAGCTGTCATTGCTGGAAGAGGTCTTTGAGAGGGGTAATCTCCTCCTATGAGAGGGTTTGAGCAGGAAATACATTTAATACCCTGAAATGAGTTTCACCTACCCCAACTACTGCACTCGGTGGGTACCTGAACAGTGCAGAATGCGATGAAGAGAAATATTGTACTTGGAACTCCTGTTCATTAGAACAGCATAACATGGCTCTGCTGAGCCATGTTATGCCCCCGAGAATTTGACACTAAATATTCAGTGAAAACATAAGTATAGCACACAACATAAGGAAAATGCTTATAAACTGCTAACCCATTGGTATCTCTCACCCACGAGGCTGAGAGTGATGTTTGGTAGTTCAGATAGATGCTTGAAAGGATGCAGTGAAGCAAGAACATCATATGTGGTGGTTGTGTGTCCACACTCAAACATATTGGTGTGAAATTCTATCTCATATTCGATCGCCCATGGGCATATCATTGCTGCTCCAGCCTTTGATGATTTTGCTGGGTAATCCAGGGGAGGACCGCTTATATCCGTCAATCAGACCCACATACACACACTGGAAAACTCATTACTCAGCTTTTATTGGCAGTCAGACAGGCATTCGCCCAAAAGTGGAAAGAGCACGCTCCTCCAATGAGTGGATTGTGGTGGGGTAGGATTTGGACCATTTTTGCAATGGAGAAGCTCTCTGCTACCATTCATGATCAAATATAATAATTTGATAGAGCATGGCTTCCATTTGTTATGCATATGAAACAAGGTAGATCCTGGGGGAGATCCAGAAGCAGTGTCGGGACTAGTGCGTTGACCACAAATTCATGTTATGTCCTCTGCTGAGAAATCTACTAGGGAAGCTACTTCACTGTGAATGCATATTGATTTATACTGGCCATGAAATGTTGACTTATATGTATAAAGGATATAGTTGCTCATCTGCGAGATGGAGAACCCCATGTTTTTTTCAATGCAAGTAAAAGAAGTGAATAACAATTTCACAATACAGCAATGTTTCACTGTGAGATTGCAATGCCCACCTAATACTGGGTATACTTTAAAACCTAATAGAATTAAGTTGGAAAAAATGGATTCCAAGGTCAATCACCTGCAGGCAATGGCACAAAACTAACTAAAACAAAAGACATCCTTGAAGTCACTTGGCAAGAGTGTTCCTACTTACTTGATAACATTATTCTGGTGATAAACCCGCTTCTTACTGAGAAGGTGCTTCTCCAGTTACTCCTTTCAGTCTGCCCTCACTAACAAATTTGGGAGAGAGTAGCTCCATGCAGGGTCTTCCTTTACCATCATTGTCCTTTTCTATTGGTATTGCTCTATCCCAAAAGTTTTCAGGAGACCCTCACAATTTGCATTTTCTGACTAAACCTCAGCAATTTTTGTGAGATCAAGCCAAATTCACATTTGTTTCATCCTACCTCACTAAAGATTTTTTAGTCTGGGCTACCCATTTAAAATTTAATCAGAGCCTAAAACTTTGATTATTTGACCTTGGTTCAACAGTTTACAGCAAATTTTGGTAAAAGAAACTTACTCGAGCCACAGCTCATTCAGGGTTTCTTACCCCCCCCCCCCCCCCCATCAAGGAAATTAGGATTTTCTTTTGTACATCCGTCATTTCCAAAAATGGGTTGTTGAAGCCTCTTGGACTGATGAGGTAGCGGCAGCAGCATTTCACCAGTGCCTCAAAGAATTATTAAAAGCAGCCCTTTTACTAGCTAATCGACCAACCACATCAAGTGCCCTGATAGATGGTGAAAAAAGAGGAAATCTCTCCAAGTTCAGACAGAATCAGTCAAAGAAGATGTGAGTTTCCCAGAAGAACTGATGCAGCTCAGTAATATTTTAAAAAGAATCAGAGATGAAAGGCAATATTGTGTATTTTTTGTGAAAAGGGTGGACATGGTGTCAAAGGTTATCCTCAATTGACTGGGAACTGTTGGATTTGACGGTAACTGGCGAACTCCAGCCAAGTTCCATTCCCACTCAGCAGTTCACCTCAATAGGTGAAGAATATGGAGAGGGGACTTTTTAACTCTCGGGCAAATTTATTCCAGACTATGGTGTTTCTGGACGTTTTATGAACCAAAGTTTTCATTCACAGCATTGTCTTCCAAAGCACCTGACCTATCACTTCTCACAACTTTGCAGTTTTTCCCCTTGTTGTTTTCCTGTGTTCCTTAGCCCTTATGTTCATGTGAAATGTCAATGTGCTTCTTAGTTTCGTCTTCCTACTCTTCCTCCTTCCTCGTGCTGCATTGGTGTTACATCATACTTTACAGCTACTCTTGGAGGCTAGTTACAGTTTGTCTGAACACTGCACCCTGTGATGACCTGCACAATGTTTGAACCTTACTCAAGGACGCTGTGCCATAACCATCCAGTTCAGGTTTTTCCCCAACCCAATCACAGAAGTGCATATCTTTTTCTCCTTACCCCTTTTTCCTCTTACAATCAGGTACTCTTCACAGACCTTGAGATAGCCACCGGGTGTGAGCAGACTTATATTGGGAGGAGGAGGGGTCGGCTTCAACATCTTCAACACTATCAGAGCCCAGGTCGTGAGAGCATGCACTTAGACCAGGATAAGCTCTACAAATGCAGGAAGTCAATCATTCCAGCGCCACTGTTTACCTAGTAAAATTCATACTGCCAATCCCTTTCACATTTAATATAACAGCTCAATGTTAAATGAAGAAATAACTTTAATAAATTATTTTTGAGCAGTGACAAACATTTTCAAGCATAAATCTTTCAAAATATCCCCCTATCTGGATCGCTCACCCACTCTACTAGTTTGTGGGGATAAAGCGGTGACTAACCTGTTTTCCGGTCCAAGGAAGACCTGGCCTTGCAGTTCAGGCTAGACTGTTCCCATGAGGCACAGGGTCAAGACTGATTTGCATATGGCTGGGTCTAAACTGGGGTGGCATGGTGAGCAACAGAATGATAGATTTAACCCAGATCTCTTGACCGAGGCAAATGTTTTGATTTGTTGTGCATTCCGTCAGGAATTTGTGGGTCTTTTGCTAGTAAGTTAGGCCACATATATCTCACACAATCTTCATGAATGCCTCATTCGTGTGTCTTTTGCTTTCTAGCTGCTATATATTTGGTTTTTATGTCACAGACAATTTTCTTGCAAAACCTTACTCTTATAAAAAACAAATGTAAATTGGAATCCTTACTACGATATGCAGGTGCCAAAAAACAAAGAAGGGAGTGAAGAGGTATAATAAGTCGTGGACTTGGCCTCCTCTACATGTAATGAAAAAACAAAGGGAGTCCACTCTCAATTCCAAAGAACCGTGCTATCCTTACAAACAGTGACTAAACCCAGGAGAACCATTCGGTTTCTAGCATGGGAGAAACAATATGTGTTCTACAATAACCCTCACCCACCAAAAGGTACCTTGGTGGCATGCTTCATTATAGGGTTCTTCCCGCTCCACTGCGGAACTGGGCGTGATATGACCTACAGATACGTGGGAGCACTTTTAAGTGAAGTGAAATAATGTGTTTGATGTGAAAGTGGAAAGGTCAGAAGATAAGTGAGTTAAGAAACACCTATTCAGGTGTAAGTGTCAGCTCCCCCCTCTCTTCCTGCCCAGGAACTGCTATTAGAATGCAGATGAATACAGATGAGTTCTTCGTCACCTACCTCAGACGTGTATTGGAGACAGGTTGCAAGATACACAGAGCAGTACGAGCAGAAACATGCCTGCTTTCTAAAAGTGCATTTCTCAAATAGGAATGTAAAATCCAACTGTACCATTAAAAAGGATTTTTCATTACAATTCCAAGAATATAAAAGATGATGCAGCTACTGCTTTTTAATCCGAAATTATTTAGCAGTTTGTCACTTCCAGGACATGCCAAACTAAAAAGTACATGTCCTACCTTTTAGTTACAAAGCACCCTGCTCTTAGAGCTACCCAGGACCTACCTTAGCAGGGATTTACATGTAATAAAATGGTAGTTTAAGGCTTTGACAAGTGGTTTTAAATGCCAAGTTGAAGTGACAGTGAACTGCACACACAGGCCGTGCAATTACAGTTTTGAAAGGCTGCTTGGGTGGGTGGCACAAGCCAATGCAGACCCATTAGTAGCATTTAGATTAAAGGCCCTTGGAATAGGTATACCATTTTACAATGGACTTATAAGGAAACTAAATATGTCAAACATGTATACATTGAGACATCATATATAGGGGAGAAGCACATGCACCTTAGTACTCGTCAGCAGTGGCAAAGTGCTCAGAGTCCTAGGGCCAACAAAAAGATACAGCAAAAAGAGGAGGTAAGCAGGCCAAAGGTTTGGAGTTAGACCACCCTAAAAATGACAGGTCTAACACATACCCCCCCTTCAGCTGAAAGTGGGGAGATCTACCCAACCTCTAGGGAAAACTCATCATTAAGGCGGAAGAACCTGGATAGAACATTGGCATTGGTGTGGTCTATCCCTGATCTGTGTTCCACCCTGTAGTCCATACCTTGTAGGGAAATGGACCACCTCAGCAGTTTTAGATTCTCACCCCTCATTTGCATGAACCACCTGAGGAGCCTCTGGTCATTCTGAATCAGGAGTGGCAAACAGGTATTGCCTCAAGTTCTTCAGTGCCCAAAAGACAGCAAAACCTTCTCTTTCTATAGCACTCCACCTCTGTTCCCTAGGGAGTAACCTCCTGGAAATGAAGGCTACCTAGGCCCTCTTGATTTAGCTGTGATACAACTGCCCTTATGCCATGTCCTGAGGCATCTGTTTGAACAATAAACTCTGGGAGAAGTTAGGGGCCCTGAGCACATGGGCTGTGCAAATGGCCTGCTTCTGGGAGTCAAATGCTTTTTGGCATGCCTTTGTCCAAATCACATTTCTGGGCTGCTTCTTAGAAAGTCAGCTCTGTCAAGGGGGCTATAATGGTGCCATATCCATTCATAAACCTCCTGAAGTACTCAGTGAGGAACAAGAATGCTCAGACCTCAGTCTGGCGTTTGTGGGGGTCTCAGGCCATGATAGTCTCTATCTTGGCCTGGAAGGGCTGCACCTTACAACTGCACACCAAGTGTCCCAAGTACCCCACACACTCCTGTCCTATCTGGCACTTACTGGCCTTGATAGTCTGGCCTGCCTGTTGCAGAGCCTAGAGCACTCCCTGGAGGTGAAAGAGGTGGCCAATGACAGCTTGTTCCCCTTAGCTTACTTATATTTGCACACAGAGAGCACTACTTAGTAAAATGGTATTGTATTAAGATAGGATGTTTTGTAAATCGTAACTTGGACAAGCTTTATGCATAAGACTAAGTTAATTTTCCTACCAGATATAAGATCATTGGAAACATTCTCTCTTACTGTGCTGGAGATTACCATGTGCTAATGCACTGACCAAGAGGTCCAATGACAACACAGAGCAGAAAAAAGTTAATAAGCATGCGTGTAAAACAGACTGTCAAAAACAATTTGATATCTGCCTGCGACTACACAGGTGGCCAAACACCTAGAGTCATTAGAATAATATTGGAGCCTAAGATAACAGGTGATTGACTGATTTTTCTGTTTGCCATGCAGTGGCACTTGTGCCATTCTTGGCATATCTATTGCATTCTATACAAACTCTAAATGGCTTTGATTTAGTCTCCTGCAGTCATTGGCTTCTTTGGTTCAAGAACCTTCAGCCATAGTTTTGATAAATTGGTTATCAAACCTTGGATTACACCCCACGGGTATTTCATTTTAACCATTTTCCCCATGATTTTT
Source organism: Triturus cristatus (assembly GCF_964204655.1). Taxonomy (NCBI): domain Eukaryota; kingdom Metazoa; phylum Chordata; class Amphibia; order Caudata; family Salamandridae; genus Triturus; species Triturus cristatus. The sequence continues at coordinate 410,666,105 of NC_140582.1, forward strand.
TGGGTGCATACTTTCACATCCATTAAAATGCCTGAGTGTATGTTATATCTAGTAAGAAAAGTCTGTCATCACACCTATAATTCTCATCCATGCATTGCCTTCAGAAAACAAACTTGCTCTGCACTTCAGCAGTTCCTTTTGCATATGGTGCCTCTTTGTCTTGAGTGGTATATTGGGTGAAAAGGATGGAATGGAATGTGGCCTAGAGTAATTTCCAGTGGCTGAGATTAATTCAAGCATTCCATCCATCACCTTGTAATTGTTGCAGTTTCCTGTTTTAAGCCAATGCCTTTTCACTGTCGCATGTCGGGATTCACTGTGCCTCCCTCAGCTTTGCAGGTAGCGCCAACATTTAATGTGTCTGCTAAAAGCTACCCCCTCAAAAATGTTACTCCTATGCTTCCTCCTAGGGTTTTCTCATTAAGCTTGTACTCGAGTGCCAACAAAGCTTGTGGCACAAAATGTGCTTGTTTAGCTGATGATCAACGTCTAATCGTCAAACATCCTAATTTGCTTTTTTTCAGTGTATGTCCTAAATAAAAACCTGAAAAAAACCCTAAAAATTAAACTTTTAGTTGAATCATACATTTTGTATTTATATCATGGCACACATTTTATGCTGCTGCCACAACATAATAATATAATATTGAAATTATATGCAAGTTTAATGAGTGTGGTGTGGTGTGAGTTCTGTATAGAAGATTGAGGATCAGCCTGGCTGCTGAGTTCTGAATGGTTTGTATAGTAAATTGCTTGGTGGTCCTGGCGTGGAGGGTGTTTCCACAGTCCAGTTCTGCTGGTGACAAGGGAGTGAGTGACGGTTTTTCTAGTGTTGTTTGGGAGCTATCTCAAGATCTTCCTCAACATTGTCAGGGTATGTAGCAGGATGCAGTGACAGCGTTGAGTTGTGCGGTCCTTTTCTGTCGATTATTCTGGTGTGTTAACGCCAAATGAAAAAAATAAGATTGTTGGGAATATTACTCTGACTGATAAGTTGAGTGTACAAGTAACATACTACCTTTATGTGAGTGCTTTGTCAGTGATAAGTTATGTTTATTAATTTGCTGTGAAGACAATATCACGAAATCACATATTTCCCGGTTTTATTTAGGTTTTGTTCCATCAACCTAAACTCTGATTTTCAGGTCACATTCCCTAACAATTTGCTGACTACTAACATTGTTGGCAATGTGCTAATTGATTATACATTTAAAATATATGCTTTATAATCGTAGCTGTTTAGTAATAATTTTATTTACACATTTTTACTGCATCTCTAAAAATACCATCTCACCTCTAGGTCCATTGGTGGGTATCGTCTACCTTTGCTTCTTCCAAGACATTTTGTTTTCCCTTCTTCCAGGAGTTGGCACCAGAATCCTTTATGAGAATCGAACCTGAAACATCCAAAAACACTTTATGTGAACAAACTGTTCTAAGAGCCACCTTCTATATGATTCTCAAGAACAAAACCTGGACATACATTTACATGTTCATGTTTACTTCAAAGTTAAACCCAAGTTGAAATATACTCCCTTCCATTAATTGATCGTGTTCTTGCTGTGTTGACAGTTTTTCACATTTTGTTATTTTTACAGGTCCCTAACAGTGACAAAAGCGAAACGACAGAATAAATGAGAGATTTACAGACCGACGGATGTGCACTGACATTGTGAGCCCAATTCACAAAGATCTTTTTTACTCTGACTAGAACAAGCACAATTTGTGCAATTGCTAATTCTCAAAGAGAATATGCACACACATAAAATGTGATGCATGCCTAAAATTGTCTTGCGCCCATGCATCTAGCCCCAAATGCAAACCTGGCACACATACCTGCCCTTTCCCGAGGAATCCTGAATAGGCACAGGGATGCAGGAAGGTAACAGAACTATACACTGTCTACTCTGTAGATCACAAACCCCACATATCCTAAAGTGCTTGAGCGGTGGAGTTTACATTAGCATTCTCATCCTTAACTAATCAGTGGAAATGTAACTGTAAGTTTGAGAGATGAGGGCCTCCTAGGACCCCAACATACCACAAAGGTGGCGCGGCCATTGGAGAGAGAACCATTTGACAATAGTAGAGATTGCTGCTTTCTTATGTACCTGGATCCGGCTGAAACTCTGAGCTCAGCCCCGTCCTTCCCTGTTTGCAGTTCCTGATCAGGAATTTGGACCTACATGGTCACAAATAACATGCATGCATTTTCTACCATGTGTCACATAATACAAGCTCTCTTCCACAGTAAAACGAAGTTGGGCTAGAAACTCCTAATTATAATATGTCTCCTATTTATTTGCAGATGCTCTGCACCACAATAAAACTCCTTACAGGGTTTGCATCTACCCCAGGACATGGTATGCAGCTCCAAAAGTATTTATTTGGGCAATTTGGTGAGGGTGGAGAAGCTGCTCAATCCACAATGGCCCCCAAGTGTCAGCCGTCAATTCACCCTCCAGGGCTTTTCAGCTGCAGACTCACAAGCCACTCACTGCTCCCCAGGACCTCACCCCTCGTTGACTCTTTAGACACTGATGGGCTAATTCCCTCCCAGCCTCTCTGCCCACGGGCCCCCCACCTCTTCTCTCACACAATGTAAACCTTTTCAAGGTTGACAGGCCTGCAAATGACATGATATTTGACAACACTGTATAGATATTTATAGGTCTATTTACTGCTTTGACAAAAACCTTTACCGACCCAGATGCATGCGCTTCCCACATTCGCTTGCGGTACTATGAATAATTCAGCGTTTCTATAAAAATGATTCTTATGGAAAAGACCAAAACGGTTGGTTTAGCCCAGCGGGGAGCTTGTCAGCAAAAGCATGTTCAGGAAGAAGGGAAATACAGAGGGTCTGAATTTGAGTTGGGTGGAAAATTCTTAGGTTAGTGCTAAATCCTGATGCTTTCTTTTTACTGCTGCAGTCAGCATCCTTTCTGAAGAAATGCAATTGAAGTAACCAATTGAAGCGTGTCTCGGTGTAACAATTCCCAGCTAACATATCACTTATTCTTGTAGTTCAGGATGCATTTCAAGCTCGTGCAGCTGTAAACGGATGTACTTGATTTTGTGCTCAAATAAGAGTTAAATTCGCCGGAGACATTGTTTTTAAGTCCGCTGAATAGAACCTGCTGCTAAAAACAAATTATCCATTGAATTCTTGGATACATTTGAAACTATTGCAGACACATTACATCTTTCTATGAAGAGTCAACTCTAAATATCTGTAGTCTTTGCTTTTTGTATTAAGCAGTGGAACAAATAATCCTATCCAGTCTATTTGTTTTTCCATTAATATTTATCATGTGGTGGAACATACTTCTATGGTGCTTGGTTCAGAGAGAAAGTTCTTACATTATTTAGGGGCCATGTTTAATCCAATTTTCTGTGGTGGGTTACCCAAAGTTGAGTACTCTGAGAATTTGCGAAGTTTAGATTTTTATGATAAAAAAACACTAAAAGTAAACTTTTGCAAAATTTAAAAATCTCAGAGAAGTCCTACAATTTCGTAGCATTCCTTCCATGTTATTGTGAGGTATCCATCTTCTTTATGACTGTTTCGAGTTTGTACCCCTGTAGAAAATCATTAATAGCACCTGTGCTGGCATTGTAATAAAGTTTAGAAAAAAAAGATGGATGGAATTCTTGAATTAATCTAAGCCACTGGTAATTACTCAGGGGTGCATCCTAGCCCATTGTTACTTTGCACACTACGCCACCCCAGTTTGGACCCAGCAAAATGTGCAAATCAGTCTTGACCCTGCTCCAGTGTGAACAGCCCAATTGCCAGGCTAGGACCTCCCTGAACCGGAACACAAGCAACCCTGGACCAGTTTCGCCCTACTTATGGCTCATCAGCCAAGTACAGCTGGTTCCAGTGACGCAGACTGCACAGGACCCACTTCTGGGAATACCCTCCCACTTAGGGTGACACACTAAAGTATACAAAAAGTGAGGATGAAATGCTTGAATTAATCCCAGCCACTGCAACCTAGCTTAAAGTATACCAAACAGGAGTGGAAGAAGGGGGTCAATGTCAAGTCTAAAATGAAAGTGAAGAGTATAACTCACCTCTAAAATTGAAAAGCTAGAATGGAAATGAAAACATATATCCAGATTTTCAAAGTGAGCACGGACTGCAGACATACCCTATTCCAATTAGCATGTCTGTAAAATGGCAAAAGAAGCCTCCGTTTAATTCTGAATTTCGACACTTTGCTTAAGAACTGGGGTCATATGAGGGAAACTTTTCATTGATTAAAAAAAGGGACACAACCATATTGAACTTCGATGCAACTTGTGTGATAGGAAATGAAGAAAAGAATATATCCTCCAAACAAGTTTTGTGTTTGGTAAAAATATAGGTGAAGCAGAGTAATAATAAAATAAGATAATTTTTTCAAATTTTCAAATGCAAGTAACCCCCCTCAATTAAAAAAAAAATCCTGGTTGCCCAGTTTTATAAAAGACGTATAAGAAATAGTGCAAAATAAGTTAGAACCATGTTTCATAGCTTGCTTATTAACCACTGAACTGCACAGGTAAATGGATTTACAGGCCATAAATTAGTTATATATATTTGGCAACAATTACACAATCGATCTACTCAGTTGTTGCCCTAGTGTAAAAACCTTTCCACGGAATGGACTGTAGAAAAATTTGAAAAATATGTTGGTCATTCAACAATTGCACACAAAAAATAGGGCAAAGTGTAGTTGTCAGATATTTGAACAAATGCACAATTTCTGTAGCATGGTCCAGGGATTTCCAGCATCATTACAAGGATTGGTAAGTGACAGTGATAATTAAAACCCAGGGGCATATTTACAAGCCCCTAGCGCCACCGGAGCATCACTTTTTTGATGCTCTGGTGGTGCTCTATGCTAGCACATATTTACAAGGCTGGGCTAAGCCACTGTGCGTGGCTTAATACAGCCTTGTAATTATGGCCCTCTACAACGCAGATCTCTCTGGCAAAGGGACGTGCAATGGGTATTGCTATAGGAGCTCCCAGCAAACACCCATGGCATTTTGACACTGCTCCAGATTTACAAAGATCTGTAAAACTGAGACAGCACCAAAAACTAATGCCTTTCAAAGGGAGGCGTTAATTTGGCGCAACAAGGAGAAAAACTTTTATTTCTCCTCATTTTTTGCTCTTTCTATGTATGCTGCATTAGGCAGCACACATAGAAGGAGCAAAACGCCATTAATGATTGCTTTTGTGCAGGAAGGTGTCCCTTCCTTTGCAAACACAATCATCCCTGCAACGCAGACTCCCTTTCACCATGGTGCAGTGCGCCTGTGTTGGCGCTAGGCAGCTTTTGTAGCACTGGCGCAGGGGTGAGCACAGGGATGCGCCGTATTCTTTTTAATACAGTGCATCCCTGCATTTTGAAAATAATGCAACTAGATGCAGCAAAATTACTTGCGGCACCGCACTGCGCCGTTTTCATGTAAATATGCCCCCAGTTGCTAATTGAGGAGATTGAAGCATAGGCTTGACTCACAGGCATAGGCCCTTCATCCAATGTGGACCTTTGTGCCTGATTTTAATTTGTGCAAATTAACTGCATTCTTGATTCCCCTTACATGTGCCTCCAGATCATATATGGGGGAATTAGCATAGGAAAAGAGGCATGAAAGAAGGGAAATATGCAGAAATTGAGAGCGGGAACACAAATTGGGCAGGGCAGCTGTTATTCTGAATTGGGTGGTAATACTGTTCCTGGGAAAACTGCAATTTGAAATATTGAATTTCCTGCATGCTAATTCCAATGAAGAAGAATGAGGGGCCCAATGGATTTACCCACCATTGCCTAACTTCTGACCAAACATTATCCTCCTTCAATTCCAAACTAGTAAATGGCTTGAAGTGAGTATAATAATTTAGGAAGGAGCATCATTTTGATGCACTACTTACCCTATTTGCCCTGGACGCAGCTATTCGCAAAAATAGCTGATAGTCATCAAAAATTAGATCAGCTTCATGTCCTCTGTGGTCTGGTAACTAATTTGCTCAGTTATGTGTTCTATTACCTCTTTTTTTCTTGTCATACTTAATCCGATATGTGAAGAATCACCTTCACAGGACACATTCTATCCAGCCACTAGCTATGCTCAGCTTTGGTTTCGGCTTCTACCTTTCGAACCTTTCAAGGGTGTCACAGTCAAACTGGCTCCAATGTTCATCAGTGCTCTAAATTAAAGGCATTCTAACTGTCTGTCACAACCTCAATATGATCTCCTTTCACCATTCTGAGCAACTGTGGTGTTATGGCATACCTGGTTTGTCCTGTGTGGACGTAAAGATGACGATGTAGTGACGTGTTGTGTTTGTGTATTTATTGGTTGAGTGGGCATGTTCTAGAATGCTGAGTGTGGATGCTGTGAGAATGGGCTGATGAAAAGTATGTTGGTGTTTGTGAGCTGGGGGGATTGGAGCCCTAGTTGGATACATGAGGCTGTGACAGCAACCTAAGGTCTCAATATGAAATAAAGAACTTACCTCCTACCTGAATGGCTCCATTATTTTCTATGAATAACTCTTCCATGAATACCCTGACCTTCAACTACAACACCAACCCTCTCCTGTGGAAAGAATTTATTTGACATTTTCTCCTTTTGACAAAGTGGATTGTTAGTTGTGGGGGATATAGCCCACTACATGTAAAAGTATAACTTTTTTTCTTAGGTCTAGTAAAGGCCACCATCATTTAAACCTGAGATCAACCCCTGGCAGCTATGGCACAGAGCAGACAGCCTTAATTTAGGAAAGCATGTAAAGCATTTAGAAGTACTAAAACAGTTAACAAGTCAAAAACACAACACAATAAAAATCCCACTCCAATTTATTAAAATAGAGAATGTTTTTTCACAAACCAAATGAAACCAAAATTTAAAAAATCCAATAAGGGGGACTGGCCATTTTTATTAGTTAAATTGGAATAAAGTTTTACTGCCGAAAAGCACAAAGCCCCAACCGTGGGCAACTGGCCATGCTAAATTGGGAAAAAGGTAGGTTTGAGGCCAACCAATATCCATCGTGGATCGCATAAGAGGCCCATGTAAGTGACAGTCAAAATGTTACCTTGAGACGTTGACATTTTTTAGGACAAAAAGTGGTTGCTAACAAGTTGTTAGCAGGACAAGCTGGATCCCATTCGGGGTTCGACAATGGGGGGTTTCTGAAAAGGGGGGTCCTGAGGCAATCATCGATGAAAGTGAGAAATTTCAGAGTGGGCGAAGTCTGGCATCTGTGCCCAGGAAGTTTGCGATGTTGATCAGCTTTGGCTAGGTATCGCTCATGGTAAAGCCCTCTATTTTTGGACTTAGAAACTTTTATTTAGGTCAAATCTCCTTTAGCAGGGCATACCAGGAAGCTAGATTCGGCCAGCGATTCAACATCGGTGGCTTCGGCTCAATGGTGGACCTGTTTTACTGCTGGTTCTTCAGAAGAAAAGTTGGCCAAAAGCTACTAAGTCCCAGATTTTGCAATTTGGACAGGAGGAGTACAGTATAACCCCAGCTACGTGTTGCAGAATCTCAGGAACAGCACGTGGGGTCAGGACTCACTTCAATAGAAGCCACCAGCAAGGTCCAGGGTAGGTTCTTGTTAGAAATTGGGTCTGTAGTTGGCAGTGGTTTGCACCCTGTCCAAGTAGGGGCACTCACTCTAGTCATGGTAGGAGAAGCACATGCCTAAATAAAATAACCCCTGGTCATCCCCTTGGTAGCTTGGCACGAGCAGTCAGGCTTATCTCAGAGGCAACGTATTTTTACACATACACACACACAGTAACACAGTGAAAACACCACAAAAGGAGTCCACACCAGTTTAGAAGAATAGCCAATATTTGTCTGAATATAACAAGACCAAAATGACAAAAATCCAACATTTACCAGCCAAATATCAATTAAAAAAGATTAGGCAAGTTTAGTCCAAAGAAATCAATGGATGCATTTGCTTCAGCACAAAGTACCTTAGATGCGTCAAAAATCAAAGACGGTGCAAGGCGCAGGGGAGATGAGGTGCCGGAAAAGAAATCAATGAGTTGGTTCCTTACTACACAGTGGAGGTGATGCATTGGTTTCTTACTGTCGGGGGAGGTAATGCGTGAGTTCCTTACTGCTAGGCAGGGGAGGTGATGCTTCGGTTCCTTACTGGCAGTGGAGGTGATGTGTCAGTTGCTTCCTGGCAGGGGAGGTGATACGCCGGCTTCTGGATATGCAGCCTCGGTTCCTTACTACTATGCAGTGTCAATGAAGAATCTGCACCCAGGGACGTACGTTGAAAATCCAGATGTGCTGTGATGATGCGACAGTGGCGATGCAGGTGTTGTGTCTATTTCACAGCCGCAAAGCAGGCACTGTGTCGATTCCTCAGCTGCGAAGCAGCCGCAGCTTTGGAGTGGTGTCACAAACGTCATCGACACAGGGCTTGAGACTCACACTGCGGCAATTCTTCTGATGTGCTGCAATGGCGAGCTGGGGCCTGTGGAGAAAGCTGTGGTCAATGTGTCAAGCGGGAACCATGCTTCGGGGCAGCCAGCGGTTATGCAGTAATTGTTTGCAGCGATGTGTCGATAAACAGGCACATGGGAGTCGATGCATGGATTTTCTCTGTAAGCTCACCAGGTTGCATTTCCAACTGGATTTGGCTCCACTTGGCAGGTCAGGACTCTCAGCAGTAGAGCCCAGGCACTGGCAGGTGAAGTCTTTGATGGCTTTGAGACCTCGTAACAGGAGGCAAGCACACACAAGCCTTTGGAGAACCTTGGAAGCAAGATACAGAAAGCAACTGCATACTCTTAGTCATTTAAAGGGGGGACCATTTACTCTAATCTCATCAGGAGAAGCCAAGAAAAACCCCACTTGTCACAGTCATTACAGATTGCGCTCTGATAGATCAACAATGCATTCACCTTCACTAAGGAGTTTTTCAATGTGAAACTGGCAAGAAAGCACACTTGCTTTGCCTTCGCCAAGCTCAGGAAGCTAGGATCATTTGTCCTTTACAGAAGTGAAACTCCAACTGGGGCACCTGCTATGTTTATTTTTTGCAAGTTTCTCTTGTTGAGGTTTAATTCCTGAGAAATGAGCTTTAGGACCAGAAAGGAACTTCACCTGCCGGTTTATTTAACAAGATTCCACAATTCTGCACAAAATGTCTACTCAACTGCAGTTCTTTCTGCTGGTTAATTAGTAAGTGCTACCTTATTGGGTAATGTCTAGTCTGTATTCTACACTGCAGCTGCTTAATGGACCACAAGGAAATGTCTCCAGTGACCTTGTGTGAATTTTGGCAATGTGATTGTTTCTCGCGCGTCTTTATCCAGAAATCTGTGATATAATGAATCTTCCAATAGAGAAGACAAAGAGGTAAATCTCCACCAAACAAGGGTCCTTCCTCTTAACTATATGAAGTAAGTGCTTATCTGTTTGGTGGAGATGTCCTTATATTCCTCTGCATCAAAAACGCATCACCAAAATTGACGGGAAGCACCCTGGGAACCTCTTGTTAAGCTGTCCATCATCCTGGCAAAAGGCAGAAATACCTGTGCATACTATTAAGGTATGTGGGCAGGACCAAACGGACCGAGCTTCAAGTGATGTTCACATTTGCAGAGGAAGAACCATGGACTCTGCTCTCACCAGGAAAGGCCAAGAAGAACCCACCCATCACAGTCACTACAGATTACCTCTGATCAACTATGCTTTCAGCTCTACAAAGGATTTCAGATCATTTTTGAATGTGGACTTGCCGAGAATACACTCTTACTTTGCCTTCCATCAAGCACAGGAAGATAGGATCATTTTTCCTTTACAGAAGTGGAGCTTCAATTGGGGCACCTGTTATGTTTATATTTGTAAGTGCTTCCTGTTTGAGTTTAATATCTGTGAAATGAGCATCGGGCCAGAAAGGAACCTCAGCTGCTCCTTTATCCAACAAAAGTCCACAGTTTTGCACAAATTTCAAGTGGGGAGGGGGGCTGTACCTTTCCATTTTTCTTTAGTATTGTGAGCTGTTAGATAAATGAACTATCCTTATGCCTTTGATGGTAGTGGAACTCTGAAACTCTGTAATCTGATGTATGCAATATTCATTCTTTTTTAGCTTGACCTAAATGTTTGCCATTATATTGCAAGCTCTGATCATTTTACCCTGATTACTTTAAATACTGCTTATTACCATGAACCTTGAATCTCCAATACAATAACCAAATTAATGTAATATCTGCCTGGGTCTATCATTGAGTCTTGTTGGTTCTTCCATTGAAAGTATGCTATTTTCCAATGTTTTAAACGCGTTGTAGGGAGAATTTGCAAGCTTTTACGCAATATCAAGTTCTGCTTTTTTTATTCTGTGTGGCCATAGCAGAACTTCGGGTTTGCATAATTCTAGTCTGATTTTACTTCTTAAGGAGGTTTACCTATTGCAGTTCTTTATTTCTACAGCATGTTTTTGAGAGTGACATACTTAAACCTGATTTCAAATTTGTAAGTTAGCTGTCAACTTATGGTTCTTATTGGAGAGCTAACAGGGTGCTTGGTCACCCTAATTTCCACACCTCCAAACGGCGGAGAAAGATGCATTAGAGGATCATTGCCTCAGTGGTCAATGGAAATGCTGCAGATTGTCTAATCATAAAGGGCCCAGTACGGTTAGAGTAGTGAGTAGAGTAAGAGTACAGAAAATGTTTACAGCGCATGCGCTGCAACAACACTAAAAGAAATTATCCGTAAGTGATGTTTGACCTACTTGTAGAACTTTAAGCCAGAAGTGATCGCTTGGACCCAGACTTTTACCATAGTGTATGTGTTTTGTCGTTTACCGCATGGGAAGATTAATCAGGACGGGGATGCCACTGTTAAGGACAGTGCGCACCTCTCTGCCTTGCACGGGGTAAACACAGGAAGGGTCGGATTGGAAAGGTGGGCAGTCAGGCTCTGGGCCAGTGTAGGGTGACCCGGCGTCCCGGATTAGAGAGGGTCGGCTGAAAACAGTGGGAGGTATCTTTTTATGTTTTGCAAAGCAGGGATAGTTAGCAGCTTTTATAAGAAAGCAATTTAATTAAACAGGCCTGCTACTGGCTCTAAAAATTGCACTTTATGTATGTCCTTACTGCCTCTTCTGTAATTCTCTGCTAAGGAGCACTGTCATTTTGTGCGCTGGGTTGAAGTAAAATTGTAGTCCTTCTATTTTTGGGAAATGTCCCGGTTTTTAGCATTAAAATTCTGGTCACCCTAGACCAGTGCCTCAGGGTCATCTGTGGGCTGGTTTTTAGGGAATCTGTAAGCCAGCCCACAGAAACCTAATGTCTTCCCCGGTCCCTGTCAGACCACTGTAAAGTGTCGTCAGTATCATGGGCCCTCTCCTGCCATGCTGTCACACTGAGGCTGGGGGCCTTAGTGTTGTTCTGGCCCTTAGGGCATGCTCACCTCGGCCACGTGCCTCGTGGGGACGTCCCGGCCCAGAAGCAGTGTCAATCCCCCGCTGGGTCATCACTTTCAGGCCATGGTGGGAATGGAGAGGGTGGGAGTATGCAGCGGCCTCGCCGGGGACGGGGGCATTCTCACCTAAGCCCCCCTGGAGTACTAGCATCAGCCGTGAGCTTTTCTAGACCCCCCTTCCCCTGCCAGGTCATACCATGAGGCTATAATGGGATGGGGAGGGGGTAGTCTTGTCACCTCGGTCCCAGTGTCTTTTAACCCTTAGAGGAGGGGTGTGGGAGTGCTTGCAAAGGTTTAGCTGTTAGGTCACTTCTACCAGAGGAAAGAAAACGCAAAGGATTTAGTACCATGGTTTCAGAGTTGCGGACGTTGGGAGCGACCCTTGACCCTGCTAGGTAGGTCGCTCCCCCTCCGCACAGCACCGCCTGTGCGCCCCTGCTGCCAGGTTTGTATCACCATCTGTATCTTATTGCATTGCCTTTATTGTTATTTGGTGTCTGTGACTGCTGTTGTCTGTCTTCCCCCGGTGCCTGTACCTGGTCTATGCCCTCTTTTCCTTCAGTTCCCCTCGCTGTCCCCGTGTTTCTCTGCCCGTTTTTGCCTTCTGTTCTCTTCATTGCCCCGTAATTTTGTGCCCGTTTTTGCCTTCTGTTCCCTTCATTGCCCCGTAATTCTGTGCCCTCGTTTGCCTTCTGTTCCCTTTGTTGCGCCGTAATTCTGTGCCCGTTTTTGCCTTCTGTTCCCTTCGCTGCCCCGTAATTCTGTGCCCGCTTTTGCCTTCTGCTCCCTTCGTTGCCCCGTAATCCTGTGCCCGCTTTTGCCTTCTGTTCCCTTCGTCGCCCCTCACAACTCCTGCTCCAGCCGCTGCGTCCCCTGCGCCCCGCCCCCCTGACCGCCCATTCGCTGCCCCTGCCCTGCCTCCCGCCTCCCAGCTGCTCCTCCCTCCCACCTCCCCATATATGGCGGCCGCGCCGCTGGCGCGCCGAAGGCGCACCCAAGGCAAGCCCGCCTGCGCCCGTCCGCGCCTGGACCGCGCCCAGCACCAGAACCCCTGGTCCCTGCGCCCACTACGACGACAGCCGCCGCTACGATGCCAGCACACTCCACGCTCTCAACTCTGGACGGACCCACACCTGCTTCAAAGCCACCCTGAAATGCACACAGGGTCCCTTCACCTGCCGGAACTGCAGCTACACCAGCCTCAGAGCCGCCGAACCACCCACCAAGAAAGACCACAATCACCTCCGATGCATCCTACTGAACACCTGCTCCGCACGCAAACATGCCGTCGAGCTCTGGGACCTGCTCGACACTTCATCCGCGGACGTCGCCTTCCTGACAGAGACCTGGATGAACAACTCCTCCACACCCGACATCGCCATTGCCATCCCAGACGGCTACAAGATCACCCGCAGAGACCGCCCCAACGGAGTCAGGGGAGGAATCGCCATCGTCCACAAGAACAGCATCAGGGTCTCGACCAGCACCGACGACACTCTCAGCGCCGCCTAACACATGCATTTCCAGATCCACATAGACCCCAACTCCACCCTCAGAGGCATCCTCGTCTACAGACCCCCCGGACCCCGACCCCAGTTCAGCGACTCCATCGCTGACTTCATCAGCATGCACACCCTGACCTCCACCGACTACATCCTCCTTGGAGACCTGAACTTTCATCTTGAGAACAACAACGACAGCAACTCCACCACCCTGATCGATAACCTCGCCAACCTCAGACTGAAGCAACTCGTCACATCACCTACCCACTCCGCCGGCCACACGCTCGACCACGTCTTCTCCTCAAGCTCCCACGTCTCCTTCAGCCACACCACCGAACTCCCCTGGACCGACCACCGCTGCATCCACTTCACCTTCCAGAGACTCACCACACACCACCGCACCCAACAGATCCCTCGCCACTGCTGGAGCAAAATCACCGAACACCAACTACACGCAAACCTCACTCTCAGCCCACCCACCGAACCTTCCAACACCTACTACGCTGCCCACAGCCTCAGACGCTGGATCGACGCCTGTGCCAACACCCTCGCACTGCTGAAGAAACCCTCCTACAGAGACACCAGCAAGAGGGCCAGCTGGTTCACCCCAGAACTCCTAGCCTCCAAGCGAGCCTGCCGGAAACTAAAGAAGAAATGGCACAGTGAGCAGACTCCGGACAGCCACGCAGCCCACAAGGACACCATCCGCAACCACCATCACCTCATCAGGAGTGCCAAGAGGACCTCCTTCAAAGACCGCCTCGACAACAAAGCACACAATAGCAAGGAGCTCTTCAACATCGTGAAGGAACTTTCCAACCCCAGCTCCAACACCAACGACATCCCGCCGTTGCAAGCCCGGTGCGACTCCATTGCCATTTTTTCCCACCGCAAGATAGGAGACATCCACGACAGCTTCAACACCCAGACAGCCCCAACAGACATCAACACAACAGACTCTCCGCCCACCATTGACCACGACCCCCTGCTAGCCTGGGCCAATGTGAGCCTCGATGATACCATCAAGACCATGAGCACAATCCACTCCGGCTCCCCGTCAGACCCACTCCCGCACCACATCTTCAACAAAGCCAGCAGCTCCATCGCACCCCATCTGCGCAACATCATCAATCTCTCCCTCGAGACCACTACCTTCCAAGAGAGCTGGAAACACGCCAGGATCAATGCCCTACTCAAAAAACCCAAGGCAGACCCTAGAGACCTCAAGAACTTCCGGCCCATCTCTCTGCTTCCGTTCCCGGCCAAGGTCATCGAGAAGATCGTCAACAGACAGCTAACCCGATACCTTAAAGAAAACAGAATCCTGGACCCTTCCCAGTCAGGGTTCCGCAGCAACCACAGCACCGAGACTGCCCTCATCGCGGCCACTGACGACATCAGGACCCTGCTGAACAACAGTGAGACCATGGCCCTCATCCTCCTGGACCTCTCCGCCGCCTTCGACACCGTCTGCCACCGCACACTACGAGCACGCCTCCACGCCATAGGGATCCGAGACAAGGCTCTGGAATGGACCACCTCCTTCCTCTCCGGCAGAACCCAGAGCGTCCGCCTCCCCCCATTCCAATCCGAAGCCTCCGAGATCATCTGCGGCATACCCCAGGGATCTTCCCTCAGCCCGACACTGTTCAACATCTACATGGCCCCGCTCGCACACATCGCCCGACAGCACGACCTCAACATAATCTCCTACACCGACGACACTCAACTGATCCTCTCCCTCACCAAGGACCCCATCACCGCCAAATCCAACCATCACGAAGGAATGAAGCAGTGGCGGCCGCTCCATTTGGGCGTCGGAGCGTTGCGAGAAAGCAGACGGCATTGGTAGCAGCCCGGTTGGGGGCGGGCGGGAGTTATGCCTGGTTGTGGGCGGGCAGGTGGGCGGGTCAGGGAGGAGTGGCTTCCACCATTCTGTGTGCCCGGACTGCTTGGTCGGCACACAGAATCGGCCCTGATTGATTGATTGAACTGGAGAGGTACAATAGAGTTCTGGCGTTAGCTCAACATCCAGTGAATCTGGGCAAAATCACTTAATCTCCCTACCTAAAATAAAAATGAATTTAATTTGTGCGTTGTAGCTGGTGCCCATGGTAATTGCTCCAATGCCTTTGGACCGAGTTCACTCTATATAAAGCTACAAAAAAAATACTAACCATTTGGGAAAGTGGGCAACTTTTTTTAGGACTGCCCGGGCCTAACTGTGATCCCAATCCGACCCTGAAGATAGGTCATTCCAGGTTCTCACATTAAGTCGGTTCATGTTGTTTTTCCAAGTAGTGCATCTGTTTGCCACCGAGTGATCTATAGATAACAGCGCACATGACACGGCTTCCAGTGGGGAGGACACGCAAGCGAGCAGACCGCCCTCGGAGACAGAATCAGAAGGATACGAGGAGTTACGTCTTTAACATCCACCTGCCCTGGCTGTCGCATCAGGAAACCCACTGAGTCACCACACGGGCAGCATTACTCTTCAAAAGGCCAGGAAGCCGCGGGTAGACGGCAGGAGGTGAACAAAGGCTGGTGGAGACGAGGCCGTTTCCACAGCGAGGCTTATAAATAAGAAATGCGCTCGCGCTGAAGGCAGCCGCGCGCGCTCGCCACCTCCCTCTCTGGTCAAGTGGCTGTAAACGCAGGAGCGCGGACTCGTCCCCCGGCTATTCTTGCTAGTGCATGATAGAGAAGACGCGCTCTTTGACAGTGACATTTCTGTGGCTGGATGTTTCCAGCAGTGATTTGTTGCAAGTGAATCGACTGCGGCCCTCAGCTGAGCCTGCAGGTTTTGCTGTGTGCAGAAAGCCTAGTAACGAGGGAGAGCGATAGCACATAGATCACCTCTGTCTGTTGCCAAAGGCTCCATTCGGTCATGTTGTGTTTGTGCTGAGATTAGGGTTGAGCGACCGTGGCCGTTTGATCTATGCTCGTCCGAGAGAACTGCTCGCGCAGGACACACAGCGGCAGCAAAATGGAAAACAGCCGCGTAGTAAATCCAGCCACGTCTACAGGAATTCGATTTTAAGAGCGACTATATCATGACAGAGTGACTGCGGCGGCAGCGAGTTCAAGAATTGTGTACCTACCTTCGAAAAAGGGCAGAGCTGCAAGAATACACGGTGGACTAGATTACAGAAAAAGAATGAACTGATGCAAAAATGTGCAACGTTTTGCACCATGGAGAAAAATGAAACAAACGCAATCTGTTCTATTTTTGTTGTGTTCACGTAATAAGAAATTGAACAAATATAGTTGTCCCTGTTTTTCAAAAAGGGCAAAATCAATTTTCTCCTTTATCCTTTTCGTCATGAAGTCGCATAAACAGTAAAATCGTAACAATTTTAAACACGCCCATTAATTCATTAGGTTTCATATATTCGAAACACTTACATATATTAATGCAATATAGATTGGACCACATCCAGTTTGCTCTATCCCCTATCACGAAAGAAGCGAAAACAGTAAAAAGGAGCATTTTCTCTGGTTTACTTCCACCCGTGCAAAGTTTATGTGATGTGGCCTAGAATTTGAATGCACCCGAGTGGAGAATGCAAAGGACGAACAGTTGAAGCCCACAGGTAAAATAAATAAATAGAGGAATGAAAATATAGAATGACGTCAGAAATTCTGAAAGGCACCCCACACAATACACTGTCTGCTGTGGGATTTCACATTGTAGCGCTTTAACCCTCGAATTGTCTGTTGTTGCTGTATATGCAGAACGACCAGCTCTGTGCTTGCAGTGCTTAATTTGTGCTGGTGGGTGTAGGTGGTGGGCACTGGCACTCATGTGACGGGACCGGAACTTATTTTTTAATATCTTAACTTGGCTCAAGGCAAGAGAGAAAATGGCAGAAAATGGAAACAGTAGTAGAAATATAGGAAAACAGAAAGACATCAAGCACTGACAGGGCTAAAAGGTCTGGATGATTACTGTAAGTGTCCCTTCAGTCACTGGTGAGTTAGGGCACTGAATAAGTCATCATGTATGCACTCTGTCACTAATTCATGACTCATGCATTAATTCGTCCACCCACTGACTAACTCATGCATTCACCCACTCATTAATCCACAATAAAACAGACACACAAAGTCAACAAGCATAAGGAAGATAAAATAAAAAACTAAAAATTAGAAAAAAGAAAACATGCCACCACTTGAAGTTCATAAAAATATGCCTCAGGTATAAAAATAAAATAAAACACAGCAATGGGCGGTCACCTTGCAACGATAATGTACATAATGTATCATTATTTTAAACTGCAAACATAACTGCCACATTTAGTACCAACTTGTTTAATCACTTTGAATGGTAAGAACAAGGACATTCTGTTCATAATGCCATTAAAAGGTGGCAGCTCAATAAACAGTGCTATGGGTCGTCATTTCTGAATGTTAACTGTAAGTGCCTCTTCAGTCACTGGTGAGTTAGGGCACTCAATAAGTCATCATGCATGCACTCTACGACTCACTCATGACTCATGCATTTATTCGTCCACCCACTATCTCATTCATTCACCCACTCATCCATTTAAAGTAAAACAGACACACAAAGTCAACAAGCATAAAGGAGATAAATTTAAAAAAAAGAAAAGTAAAAAAAGAAAACATGCCACCACTTGAAGATCATAGAAATATGCCTGAGGTACAAAAATAACTTTTAAAAAACCCAGCAGCCGGCGGGCACCTTGCAGCAATAATGTATATAATGTATCATTGTTTTATAGTGAAAACTTAAGGGATGATTAGGATTGCGGAAGGACTGCCACCGCAGCGCCGGCGGTGGCAACCGCAGCGCCGGCGGTGGCAACCGCCAGCCCTGCGGTGGCGGTCCTTTAGCCGTCAAACTGAATTTTCCCACTGCCAGATTATGATGGCGTTGGGAATATCACTGTGTCCGCAGCAAACGCAAAGACCGTCCGCCGCCAGCAATCGTTCCGACTGCCTGGCGGATGGTGCAGGGGGCCCAAAATGGTGGCAGTGCCTAGCAGGCACCGTCCACCAGATTAGGATGCATGCCAAAACCGGCCTTTCCATGCAGGCATACAGAGTTTTGCATCGGGGCCCGTTGCAGGCCCCTGGGGGGCTGAGAGGGGTGGGGGGCTGCACTTTGGGGGTACCTATGTTACCCCCCTACATTGCCATGCCCAAGGTGGCAGGCACCACGCGGTGCCTGCCAAGTTGTGCATGGCAATGCACGACGTGCTTCTTTGGCATTGCGGCGGGTGCTGCTAATACGGACTACAACCGCCACAGTGGCGGTCGCATCCTAATTTACAGGGCGGGACAGCCGCACCGCTGGCAGACGATCAACAACACCGCTAGGGTGGTGGGCGCACTGAAGACCGCCTGCCATCCTAATAGGGCCCATAGCTGCAACATTTAGTAGCAACTTGGTGGCCACCTTTGAATGGTAAGAACAAGGATATTCTGTGCATAATGCCATTATAAGATGGCAGGTCAGCAAACAGCGCAAAGGACGGTCATCTTTGAATGCTATAGTGTTTTTGTGTTGTATTGATCCAAGGTGGCCAAAATATGCTTCTAAACATAATGGTCATCTTTGAATGGCAAAATAGTAATATACTATGTAAAGTCTGAGATTCCAATTCAGTTTAACAATAATGGCCGCACAGGATGCAGCTTTGTGAGAGCACTGATAGGACTGCCTGAGGAACTTTGGGACACTCCAGAAAAATATGCACCAAAGAAATAAAAGAGGACCTACAAAAGAAAAAATAGTAAACTAAAGGACATGCTACTAGCTCAAACAATGAAGCGTATGTGTAAATTTGATAAGGCAAAATTCCATTACTTACAGACCAACACAGACCATGGTAGAAATTACCTCACCCATAGCCCAACTATCTGGAGAAAAATGGCTAGGTGGGTAAACAGCTCGCATGAATATCTGTTGATCTGAGCTGTAATCTTAGCTTGGGCATTTGAGTCAAAAATCCCTAAGTAAATATATAAACTGAAACATTTCCAAAGAGTATAGTGTAGATTAATGCTGTCCCAACAGGACAGTAAAACTTGCCATCGCATCCTGGCTTCTGTAATATAGTTCCAACCGGCCCTCACACAACATTTTGTTTGGTGTTTTAAAGCTTGGTAGAAAGAAGAGAAAACACCCCCTTTGACCACTTAAATCGACTGCCGCAACAACCAGGAAAGGTCTTGCTCACATGTCTGAAGGGATAATTGAGGGGAGGAGGTGAGTTGGTGCACGCAATCTTCAGCATTGCTCTTGTGACTTCCAACAAGTTTGCCCATACATGCCAAGTAAGAGTTGGAATGATGATAACATCTGACAACACGAAACATGCTCTGGGACCACCAGCTCATTTTACAAAGGTCACAGCGCTGCCATCAGCGGATCATGAATTTCCATTTCTACTGACGTCAGTTGCCTTCAAAGCTGCCAAATGCCACTGGAATATGACAAATACACTGCAGACACACCAGAGCCCTGACGAGGCACCACACAGAGAGGTCACAATATCTGTAAGATGGTCACAATATTTGGAAGATGATAATTTTATGAAGCTACTGAAAGGTTTCATAACAGTACAGCCAACTTACGTAAGTGCTTCAGAGTAGTTATAGTGCGGCAAGACTCCCAGAAACCTTTGCACCTCATCCATGACTGTAGCCGGGTCTGTTCTCAGCAGCTGCCCGTCAACGATAAGCAACTGTGGATCAAAAAAGACAACACAGTCCATGTGTATGGGAGACTGAATGATGTCTGTAGAAGACAGTTTGTTTGTGCCCGGTACATTTGCAATAAACAAATGCAAGTATTCATTGTAATACAAACAGCAAGGGTTTACATTGTGGTAGTGATGCGTACACCTTTCATATCTGTGATTATTAATAAGTCTTTATTCTAATACCAACTATTAGGCTTCCAAGATTTTGTCTTATACAGAATTTAAACAGTGTGCACCCTTTGAGGCGTGCCCAAGGCTGATTTGCAAATAGCTGTCCCTGGTGACACAATGAGCAAAAACCAATGGGCTGTAATGTTGGTAAGATAAATTATAAATTGGTAAGATTAATACACTTATTCTATAATGGATGTCACAAGTAAAAACACAGCCTATCGAAGCAAACTTACTATAACTGTGAGATAACTACTGCTGAAGATGACCGAGCCCATAAAACCATCTAAATCTGATGATAACCTCATTCATGAGGACACATACCCAAGACCTCTCTGACTAGGTACATTTGCTTTTGTTCTCTCAAAAGAGCAATAGCCCCCCTCTGATTGCACAACACTTTAATGGTACATTGTCTCTTACTGGTCTCTGTTGTCTTTTTGTTCCTTCCACCGTCACCTAGTTAAAAGCAGTTTGATTTTTTATTGTCTCCTTTTATATTAAGTTCCTCAAATCAGAACATGAGTTACACGCATTATCTCACTGAGGTGCTAAAACTTTATTTGTGTTTCCTTACTGAGAATTGTTTTTCTGCAGGTTCAGTTTGTCCCTTTAATCTCCTGCTCTTGAAAGGTTAGTTTATTATTCACGTTGATTGGTCAAGTAAAGTGTGTGGAAACATTTACAATAGGTGTATGTTTACCTAGTATATCAACAATATAGGTCTTCTCAGTTTATTTCCTTAGATCTTTCCCCCCTGTTCCTGGCAAGCACTGACTTTCTGCCCACATTACTGCTCCCAAGGTAGCACTCTGCATTTCATTGAACCAATTATTCCTTAAAGAACACATAGCAATAATATCTGAATGGCTTGATTGTGCCATGTTATCTGATATAAATATTGATTCTTTCAATTTGTATTCCTTGTCTCAATCCTACCCTTCCCCATCTGACATGAATGTTCAAGTGCTTGATATGGTGTTCTCTGTTAATCAATTTCTTTCCTCTGACCAACAGTTTTTCATTAAAATGGTCCAACTATCCTTTAATTCCATTTTACTCCCTTTCAGTCAAGATAAAATACATGTGTATCTCTTTTCCTCATTGATAATGTCACGTTTCCCAAACCTGATAGAATCTTTTTATAGTTTACCAATGTTTCTTTATTCACTACAGGTTCCATGGAAATCTGTGGAGATCAACCTGTGCTTCTGTGGTTCTTGCCACATTGCCAGGGTGGCAGCATGTACATCTGAATGTATCCGGAGAAATTCTCCCGTCACTGCTAATTAATTTTTTTCAGGTATAGTCATCAGTCCTATATGAAAGGTATGGATGACTCTAAATATGCAAACCATTTCCAATGGGAAGAAATGCTGGGACACCAGGGTAGCGTTAGTGCTAAATGCTTTTTTTTGGGGGCCTGGCTGGATGCATTTGGGTTTGTCGCCTTTATCAACAACCAGTATCATGCCCCACTTCCTACAGATATAAAGGGCCACATTTATCAAGGTTTTGCGTTGTCCTGACATTTTGCAACACCTAAGTGCGATTTATCAATTCCTTTCACGCAGCACAGCGCAGCATGGTCTCTTGCTGCATTGCGCTGCGTGAAAGAATGACAAATCTGCCCCCAAAGTGACTAGTGCATGAACATAAAAAAAACATACTGGCCCAATCTCCTCTCTGTCAATTTTTCGTAGTACACAAACTATACACAAACTGCCAAAGAGCTCCAAAATTTTGCTAAGTGAGAAAAGTGAATGCTGGCTCTAATGGGAGAAAAGTTCTGATGCAGCGAACGGTGAAAGATTACAGTCATAACATGAGAGATATGGGGGCACTAAGCACGGGTGGTGGGGTGGGGGAGCAGAGGGGAGAATGAAAGAAAAATCCTCACTTACCTATATGACGAAGGGTGCTGCCGCCTCTGCTCCGTCTCCTCGCCGCAACAGGAAGCTCCCAGCCTCCCAGAAGCCCCTGCCCAATCACAACGCTGCTATAGGCAGCGTTGTCATTGGTCTGAGCACCGTGGTTCAGCATTTAGACAGGGGCTTTAAGGCTTTGCATGTTCCTCACCAGGCTATGTAATACAGCCTGGCGGGGAAGATGCGAAGTGCGCCTGACTGTTCGACCGGCCCTCTTGGGCCGGTCAAACCGTCATGCGCATTTTAAGAGTGTGATTTACACTTGCCCCCCTGCACTGGCCCGAACCCCGCACCTGAGCAGGAGGCAGAGCAGTGGTGCGATGGTCCTCCGCCTTAGCAGAGGAGCTGCCACTGATAGGGGGGTTAGTAGTCCTGTGACTACATATTCTGGGTAGCATTGTGAATGATTTCTGTAGTACCCGGCTCCAGTAGGAAAAGCCCCGCATTCCTCAGTTTGTGAATGTATAGTTGTCTGGAGACTGTTTGGATGCATATATATCTTGAAATGTCTAAGCACAGGGTTTCAAAAACCTTACATGAAGCAAGTTAACAAGTGCTTAGTGTATAATACTTGCATGATCACTATTTCCCTCTCAACACATACTCACATTCTCTAATGTAAACAAAAAACATGTCTTTGCTTTACAGAGGATATTCAATATCTCCCCAATATATATGCCTGCTTGACTATTCATGGATGCATTATCCTGCGAAGACTTGTTTATTAAGCAATACATAAATGAAAATCAAGAATATATTATAGTCTCATAATATTACAGGTGACTCTGAATATAATGATATACTGGGTCTGCTATTAAAAGTTAGACACCTACATTATTTAAGGTCACTCAAACCTGGACCAGTCCCCCGACAGTCATTTTTTACAAATTAAGCACTGCATAGTCTACAATATCCTGTATTAAAAAACGAAGTTCCAGTGCTCTGTTCAGGAGGCCACTGCAGCTTGCACCACACATTGCTCCTCTTGCCATGCTACCACTGATAGTAACAACACATCTCCTAACCCTCACACTCCGACAAGTGTGACATGCAGACCATTTCAGACCCCCAAAGCTATTAGAATGGCTTGAGTGGTAGGTAATAGTAATTTTTAGGTCTCGGCTGCGAAGGTTGCGCTTGCGCAGTCTCGCTCCGAGATTTAAGGTTTTTCAGAAGAGGGGCTTGAACCCGCCCCTCTTCTCCCCCTTCTCCATTGGCTGGCCTCTTAAATGCTGGTCAGCCATTGGAGAAGAGCTTTGTCTCTCCAAACAAGCCCCGTCGTTTTTGGATTCGGGGGTGTGTTTTTTCGCTTCTTTCTCGTTTTTTACTTCCTGCCCCTTTTACACGTGGTGGGCGCGTTTGTTTTTTTTTTTTTACCGTCGGAAGGTTCGTCCATTTTGTGCGTGGTCGGAACGGAGCGGGATGTGGGGTCGCCTCTTCCTTGCTGCAAGGCTGATCTCGGCGTTTCCTGGCTCGGCGTTTCAAGGCCCCTTTCAGGTAAAAGCACTCACTGATTTCTGAATAGTGAGTAAAAGCGTTAAGGTAACAATGTTGTTCCTGCTTGCATTTCACATGGTTCACGGGCGGCAGAGAAGTAACAGGACTCTGTCTCTTCCTTCTTACTGCCCAAGTGTGTAGAAATGAAAGAAGTCTCATAGACAGGTCTCGTAGTTGTAGTTTATTTCTTAGTTGTATCTTTACAGGTTCTTTTGTAAGTCTTTAAGTAAGCCCCACCAGGAGCAGCCTCCTGGCCACTCAGCCAGTCTTCCACAACTGCCACTCTACAAGTCCCAACATTCTCAACATTCTACATGACATCACATAGCTGGGGAGAACAGCAGGGCAAGGGAAATGCACTACATTAAAAGCAGATCACTACATATCTCCCCCTTTAAATATTATTAAAATGAATTAGCACACAATTCTATAAATGTAGTAAAAGAAGATAAACATCTAGCAAGAAATATACTGTAAATATAATAATAATATTAACAAAATGAAATAGCATACAATTCTATAAGCGTAGTAAAAGAAGATAAACATCTAGCAAGAAATATACTGTAAATATAATAATAAGTAAGAATAATCAAATAACAAGAAATATAGAATTCTATGTAAAGGGGGAATCCTCCTCCCTAAACAAATGGCAGGACCAGGGAATATTACATGCCCTCTACTGCATACACACTTCACCAACTGGATAGGGGGAATCCTCCTCCCTACACATATCGACCATTTTTTAACACAATGTAAAGGGGAATCCTCCTCCCTAAACAAATGGCAGGACCAGGGAATATTACATGCCCTCTACTGCATACACACTTCACCAACTGGACAGGGGAAACCTCCTCCCTATAGTGACTATTGCGCATAACTAAATAAAATAAGAATGTTGCTCATTGCGCACTTCAACCTTATGTAACAACTAGAGGTAACCATCAAACACACAGCAAAATCACAACAAAAAGGGTAACCAGATTGAAACACTAATGCTAGGCACAAATGAAAACTGTGTAGGGTAGAATCAGTGTAAAGGGTGTGCACTACCCACACTGTAGAATAAAATAGAGTGTGTGAAGACCAGCTCCAACACACAAAGACCCACACAAAACCAATCAAAGCCTAGTACCCTAAAAATATCAAGATGGAGAACCTCAACAAGTAACTATCTCACTTAATGAAAGTTGAATTACACTATAGAATTCAATCCAGTTCGCGCACTTTACTTCGTAGCGCGGAGCAATTACCAATCAAGCAAAAGGCACAAGAGTCCCATTGATGGGGTGACAGGGAAACCATCAATCAGCAACACATAAAATGGTGGCATTTACAGTACATACATTTGAAATTAACTGATAAATATAAGTTAAAAGTAAATCAGTCTCTTGGCTCGTTATGAAAAATAAACATGAATCCAGGCATATCCCCAGAAGCGTTAGGGGCTGCAGTTCATCTCCCATAGAGGCGCTACAGTCATGAAGTGAGATTATTGCGCTTTGCCATAAATAGATAATACCTTCAAGCGAACATTTCTCCCTTAGCAGACTCCAGAAATGAAATTCAAAGTTTCTATACACCGATTGTGTAAGCTTCAAGGTTATAAACTTATTAGTTCAGACAGGATCGTGGTTGGCAGAACAAAAAGTCGTGGTTGGCAAAACACAGAAGAAAACCAGTGTATACGTCGTGGTCTGAAGCAGGAAAGAAAACGGACCTTAAGATGGCGCCACGCACAGGAGACGTATGCCGGGTGGTTCTCGGCACGCTCGTGCTTTAAAACGTCTTAAAACAGCTTTGAAATCGGACATCACGAAGCACTCTGTTCATCAGGGAAGAAAACGTCATGAATGGCTTGAAACAGATCCGCGTGGCATTTTACTCAAGGTATGCTGCGCGTGCCAACTTTTAATTTTTTAAACGAAGCGCAACTGTCACCTTTACACATGGTAGGAACAACAAACACTGGCAAAAACGAGGCAGAAAATACTATTTCATCACCGTGTAACTCCCCACACTTGCAGCAGGCAAGATAACCGGCGAAAACCCATGGTGCCAGTATTCCAAAATTAAATCAGGTGCAGCGCTGGGATGAGTAGCTTTTTAAACTTTTGGTGCTGGCGTTAAACTAGCAAGTTTCTTCTTGGCAGTAAAAACACACATCAGGAAAACAGCTACTCCGTACTTCAGGCTATTTACTGTTTACACACTTTTGTTTAAGTTGCTGTAAGTTGCTGTCTCTCCAAATTATGGCAAACTAAGCCAACTCACTCACAAATAATTTACAGCTTGTTGCACAAGTTTCCATTTAAACTGGTACAAACACCTTAGCCTCATAAGTCTTAAGGGGTAACTCTCAGTTGCTTCACGTATTATTCACAGCTTGCCACAGTTCACTGGAAGCACCTTTACCGTGCGCAACCACCTCTTTCTAGAGCTCAGAACTCTAGGGCAAGCAGTGTAGGCCGGGGCTACTTTAGGATACATGAGCAATCACAGCGCTTCCTTGTTAATCAAATTGTGTCAGTGGTGTAGCCACAAAGCCAATCCTACAGCAAGGCAAAATATAACTCCATAAAATAATCACGAATGAGCCTTACAGTCACTGTCCACTTCGCACTGGAGGCAAAAAACTGAAGGTAGCAACAGGTTAACTTTCTCCTCAAAGCACTGTAGTTTTACACTCGTTGTACAATCAGTTTAATCAGTTAGCTTGCCAGTTGTCAGGGTTGGAACTTTCTTTCCTGCATTATTTAATTAACACTGGCTCTTGTCTCAGTTCATATTTAAATCAGTAAAACGCCATAACTTCTCTTCACCCTTATGATAATTAAATGAATCTGGCAACCTTAGTTTCTAGGGCGACCGATCTTGAGGTCACTGGTGGGGCTGGTGCCAGATAATTTTAATAGTTCAAAATAGTACCTTAGTTGTAGTTCCAAACTTTTTTTTTCACCTTTTCACGCGTAAATTCTTCTCCAAATCGTCGCCAATGTAGAAATGAAAGAAGTCTCATAGACTGGTCTCGTAGTTGTAGTTTATTTCTTAGTTGTATCTTTACAGGTTCTTTTGTAAGTCTTTAAGTAAGCCCCACCTGGAGCAGCCTCCTGGCCACTCAGCCCATCTTCCACAACTGCCACTCTACAAGTCCCAACATTCACAACATTCTACATGACATCACATAGCTGGGGAGAACAGCAGGGCAAGGGAAATGCACTACATTAAAAGCAGATCACTACATAGTGCAGTGTATTGGCTGCCGTAGTGATGTTTTATTCTCAAGGTCTCTCTGCCGCATGAACCGCTTCACTATTAAGGTCTCACGCTTCAGTGAGGCAGAAACTTGCGAGTGAAGTATCGCCCCGTACAGCATGGCAGCCTATGCAATATCCTGGTATCGCGCAGTTAGGCGCCGGCTGGGTCACGCATAATTGCATTCATTACGATCCTGCAGGCATAATATCTTGCATCTTCCGCTCGACGACGCAGCTGCACATTTAGCACCAGTGACTTCATGGCGACTCCTATGTCATACTGATCACTTTGCGGGTTTATGAAGGTCCTTCCAGTGATAAAAGTCACTCCATAAAATGGAGACCTTCAGACTGCTGATGTCTGCCTTCTCCTTCACATACATCTACTCTGTTCAACAGCCAGCTAATGAGTCTGGCATGAGGGTTGCAATTTACGCAGAAGCGGCCGGGACATGACATCATTACGTCCCTCCTCCGAGTCCGATTATCCGTTAGCATCACTGCATTGTGCAGACTTCGCATACCGAGACACAACATGGCCTGCAGTATTTTCATCATTTTTTAAACATCCTGCTTTTAAAAAATCCTAATTTGCAGCTTTCTTTATAATAAAAGCGTTTTATTTTGTGACCTCTCCTTCTTGATCTGGCACGTAAGAAAAAAATACTGATAATGCGATCTATATTCATATCCCTTTGATACTATCAGGTAGTAAGTTCTTGGAAAGTTGACCGACATGAAAAACTAAACCATGAAGACCTACTTCCTTGAGTCGAACCCATGATTGTCTAAGCAACATAATAACCTGTTGTGCCTCTGGTCTCTCCGTCCTCGTCACCAAACCCTGCGTCCCTAGAGGTCTCTGCGATTCCAGTGGTGGATGTGCCAGAGCAGATCAAGGACCCTGCCCTCAGAACATGGTCTGTGCAGATACCTGCAAGAGGCAAGCCACCAAGTCTTCAGAAGGGAACTCGGCTCCACCTCTGTGCTAATCTGTGATCACTGGCCCTTCAGCCCTTCACGAGTTCATTCATGTATTCTGTGATCCAGCATTTGAAATGGAAATACAGATGTGCAGGTACTCCTTGTCCTAGAGTACCTGCGTGCTGCTGAGAAGTGCCGGCATTAAAAGCATTGCAGAAGTGCTGAGAAGTGGTGATACTATCCTAAATTAAAGAAGTGCCTGATAATACCTGCCCACTTGAAATACTGCCCTCATTCCTCAATGACTCAACTCAACAAATGTACCTCAATATTGGGCTTCAATATTACCTGAGGGGGGTATTGTTTGAATGTGCATCAGTAGAGGAACGCCATTAAAAATGTTTTTGAATTGAGCTGCTGGTCTTACCTCCTTCCATCTTTTTATGACCCGACAACACACACACAGTCTCAATTCAGTTGGGAAGTTTAATTCCTTGTTTGAGACCCAGTGGGGCGGAAGCGCACTTATTCCCATAAAGCAGTGGTTACGTCCAAAGGCGCAATAGTGTTCATGGTGAAAGGAGAAGGGACTCTCAGTACCACTGCTGTGTTTCTGTATCCTCCCTCTCTTTCTGTCTAGCAGTTCTTCTCTTACTGAAAACCTTGACTTCAAGATGGGGATCTCACTCTCTTTCCTCTATTTTCTTTTATTTGCTCCCCTGTGAAATGGATCCAAAAAAGAAAATCATTTTTGCTGGAAATGTCGTATTTTAATTCTAAGGTGCAGCATCTGGAATAAAAGGTTAAAAATATGAAAAATAACTAAATAAAGTAAGACAGTGGTTGCAAACTGGCCAGATTGATTTTATTCACACCCAAACACATCAGCGCCACTTTTACAGAGTTTGCCAGTGAAGCGCTATTTTTTTTTCTTGTCTTTGTTTTCCCGGGGCTTGCAACTAGTGCACCAATCCTGGAGGCACTGCAAGGTGTGGATTGGAAAACAAAATGTGTACTGCGGCTCTGCGAACAACTGCTAACGTTTTGTAAGGGTATCAGCAATGGACATTGAAATGGGACCATTCAAGGCCCCTTTCAGGCAAAAGCACTCACTGATTTCTGAATAGTGAGTGTAAAAGCGTTAAGGTAACAATGTTGTTCCTGCTTGCATTTCACATGGTTTGCTAAATTTTGCATTCCCCTATGAGTGTTTGGTTTTTCCAGGATGATGTTACTTTTTTTGGTAGGTCGCATATTGCTCTTGTCTATTTCGTCATTTAAATTGAGCCTCATCCAGGTGTTTATAGCCTGCAGCAATTGGGTTGTAGTTGAAGGCAGTGTGAGTTTTTCTCAGTGGGACAGTATGGTGTTCAGTGGGGGAGACGATGTGACACTATGGCCAGAGCTGCTGAATTTGGAACTGGGGAACCAGGTTCAGCCTTAATAACCAGTCCACCAGACGAATCTGCTGAGAGAGCACAATCCCATGCTAGACCTTAGAAGGCTTCGCAAGACCTTAGAAGCACTGGTGTCTTAGCACCAGCAGGTGGACCCTAGCACTGGCAAGTCTGGGTTAACCTTCAAGGTTTGTCCACCACAATCCATACTGAAGTTCACCTCCAGTCTTGCTAGCAGGCCTATGAAGCAGCACAGCCAAGAACAACAGTGACTCTGTCACTTAGGTCACTGGACCCTTGAGAAGGGCCAGCTCTAGGGTAGTGCAACCGGTGAGACCGGGCGCTGACTTTGGGTGGAAACATTATGTTTGCAAGTAAATTAAGGTTTTAAAAGCGTTTACTGCCTCCTTCCTGGCCTCCAGCAATTTTCAGCAACAATAAAAATGTCATGATGACTCTGGTGTTTAATGTTCTTCCTAGGGAGAGATCAGAGTTTTGTCTAGTGGAAGTTTTGACTCCTGGAAAGGTAGCACATAGGGTTAATGTGCCTGCAGCAAAGAACATGTACCATGCAGATCACAAAGTGCACATAATGTAAATAGGTCAGTGGGCTACTGCGTGTGTGAGTGTAGGTGGCTCTGTGGGTGGTTCTATTTGTGTGTGGGTTGCTCTATGTGAGTGGCTCTGTGGGTGGCTCTGAGTTTGTGGGTGGCTTTGTGTGTGTGGGTGCAAATGCAATTGGTCTCGCATTTGAGAGTGATTAAGCTATTGACATTGTAAATAACAATGCTGTTTTTTTAAATGTTTTAAAAACAAAAACATAACCAAAAATAATGTCATGAGCAATTCCAATAGCTCTTACTTAAACAATGCCGAGACCATTGCATTGTAAATGCTTGTTAATTTATATATTAAATTAATAATTACCTGTTGTTGTGGTCTCCTATAAATTGGCAAGACAGTGCCATCCTTTGGCAAACTGTCACAAGCGCCGGTGTTGACAATTAAGTACTGGAGCCGAGCACAAGAAACCACCAGTTCAAATTAAGCACTGAGAATCTGCCTCTAACAAAGTGCAAAGCGATACCAAAGAGGATGATGGACGGAGCATTTGAGCAAATCAAACATTCAACCCCAGTCAACTGATCTGGGTTTAATCCATCATCATTCTTTAGCTCACTCCACCACCCCAGTTCAGACATGGCCATATGCAAATCAGTCTGACCCTGTGCCTCATGGGAACAGTCCAGCCTGAACTGCCAAGCCATGTCTTCCCTGGATCGGAAACAAGCATCCTGGGACCGGTTTCGGGTTCATAACCCTCATCAGCCAGGCTATCTTGAATCCAATGGCAAAGTGAGCAAGGGACCCACGTCTGGGCATACCCTGCCAACTTAGGGTGAACAAAGCGATACCAAAGGGGATGATGGATGGAGCGTTTGAGCAAATCAAACACTCACCCCCAGTCAACTGATCTGGGTTTAATCCATTATCATTCTTTAGCTCACTCCACCACCCCAGTTCAGACATGGCCATATGCAAATCAGACTGACCCTGTGCCTCATGGGAACAGTCCAGCCCGAACTGCCAAGCCATGTCTTCCCTGCACCAGAAACAAGCATCCTGAGACCGGTTTCGGGTTCATAACCCTCATCAGCCAGGCTTTCTTGAATCCAGTGGCAAAGTGAGCAAGGGACCGACGTCTGGGCATACCCTACCAACTTAGGGAAAACAAAGCGATACCAAAGGGGATGATGGACGGAGCGTTTGAGCAAATCAAACACTCACCCCCTGTCAACTGATCTGGGTTTAATCCATCATCATTCTTTAGCTCACTCCACCACCCCAGTTCAGATATGGCCATATGCAAATCAGTCTGACCCTGTGCCTCATGGGAACAGTCCAGCCCGATCTGCCAAGCCATGTCTTCCCTGGACTGGAAACAAGCATCCTGGAACCGGTTTCGGGTTCGTAACCCTCATCAGCCAGGCTATCTTGAATCCAGTGGCAAAGTGAGGAAGAGACCCACGTCTGGGCATACCCTGCCAACTTAGGGCGAACAAAGCAATACCAAAGGGGATGATGGACGGAGCGTTTGAGCAAATCAAACATTCACCCCCAGTCAACTGATCTGGGTTTAATCCATCATCATTCTTTAGCTCACTCCACCACCCCAGTTCAGACATGGCCATATGCAAATCAGCCTGACCCTGAGCCTCATGGGAACAGTCCAGCCTGAACTGCCAAGCCAAGTCTTCCCTGGACCGGAAACAAGCATCCTGGGACCGGTTTCGGGTTCATAACCCTCATCAGCCAGGCTATCTTGAATCCAGTGGCAAAGTGAGGAAGGGACCCACGTCTGGGCATACCCTGCCAACTTAGGGCGAACAAAGCGATACCAAAGGGGATGATGGACGGAGCGTTTGAGCAAATCAAACATTCACCCCCAGTCAACTGATCTGGGTTCAATCCATCATCATTATTTAGCTCACTCCACCACCCCAGTTCAGACATGGCCATAGGCAAATCAGTCTGACCCTGTGCCTCATGGGAACAGTGCAGCCCGAACTGCCAAGCCAAGTCTACCCTGGACCTGAAAAAAGCATCCTGGGACCGGTTTCGTGTTCATAACCCTCATCAGCTAGGCTATCTTGAATCCAGTGGCAAAGTGAGCAAGGGACCCACGTTTGGGCATACCCTGCCAACTTAGGGCGAACAAAGCGATACCTCCTTGTTCATGCCTGATCTCCAAGTTGAGAATATTTGTGGTCTTTGGTCCTCTGGTTGCCAAATCAGATTTCTTAATTAGAAGACTATTTCACAATCTTTCTTCAGTGCTGTATTCTGGAATTTCCCACTGCAGCTTATTAGAAGCATCTTTGGTTACTTGCACTTTGCAAAATGAATGGAAGTGTTTCATTTAAAACATTCCTGGAGTAATTTCTTTGTTCCCTTCCTTCCCTGTTTTCAAATTCCTGGTGGCGTATTCCTTCTTTATACAAATATTTCTGCTTGCTCTCAATTGACCTGATTCACAAAGACTGGTGTGTAAGTGTGACCTACTCCTGTAGCACTCCTGACGTAATAATTTCACAGGTTAGCCAGTATTCCTGGCGTATTCCTGGTTTACATTTGAAATTGATGAGTACATGAGTAAGTAACAGCAACATGTCTGTGAATCGAGCCCAAGGGTTTTATTGCATGTGTTTTATATTGTAGATAACCCAAAGTCAACACACCTGGTTGTCACTAAAGACGTGTTCCAAATAAAACACATGGTTGGCACAATTGACCTTCTGGAAATAGTTAATGCATTTCTGTGTATGATCCTGTTGTGAGCTTTACATTTTTTTCATTGTTTAACTCCTTGTTATTTCAGTTGTTATATTCTTGCAACTCTCCCCCCACATCCCTAACAGGAAGCCTTCCACTTTTTCCACACAACTAAAAGGTGACAAAAGGTGATCTTTTGTTTACCTCTGTGAGGATACCCATGCAGTAGCATTATACATTTTATGTTTAAAAGTGTTTGACCTCTCTTTCCCTTAGTATCACAGGACAATTTCTTATAGCAGCAAATTAAACTTGAGACAGGATTATTTAGGCAGCTTATTAGGTGAAGGTGTACACCTAAAATCTTTCAAATGCATTCACCTATTTCATGTGAAGGATAGCCATTTTACCCTCTCATCCGAAAAGAGTATGCGCTAAGACAAAATACAAATTAATAATTTGCCTGATTGATTGATTAAGAACCACATACATACATTTTTTTTTAAAGCCTGTATTTTTTGCAAATTCATGTCTAATTAATTGATACTTGGGCACACTATTTGAAGACCTTACAGACACTGAAGTTCGAAAATAACACGGAGTGTAATATCCAGCTTGAGATGTTTAAGCTCCTTAACACTTTCATAACTATTCTTACATTTTCCCCTTCAGAAACCAAAGTAGTATTTTGCCTCCTGATTTTGTCACTAAACTGTGAACACTTGTGCTAGAAAGTCATCCATTTGGCCTGTTCACCTCCATGTTGTTCTGAATAACACTGGTGGTAACTGACTCTTACTGTACCCTGGGGTCTGCTAACGACGTTCATGGCCAGTGCTATGTTTTAAAAAGGTACATATAATAGGGTACACATACAATTGGTAAAGACAGACCCCATAAGTCCCTAGTAGATAATAGGGCCCGGGGTGTGCAATCCACCTATAACTCCCTAGTAAATAATTGGGCATGGAGGTTTCGAGGCACAGCAAAGTTTCTCCACTTACATGTGTGCACTGCTGTGTGTCTGGTGTCCTGTTAAAGGCAGCCCTGCCTTGCAGCCTGCCTTTAAAAGTAAATTCTCACAATGGGTATTGGCAGACCTTATAAGACACTAGCATATAATAGGACTAGGGGGTTCAAGCTGCCTATAAGCCCCTAGTATATAACAGGGCATGGACGTTTAGAGACCCAGCAGATTTTCTGCACAGGCATGTGTACACTGCTGAGAGCCAGCTGTCATTGACTGAATTTAAATGAAATTGAATGCACATTTGACTTTGATGATATGGGCACTTAGAAAGTGATACTTTGCCTTATCTTTTTACATATTAGGCACCCCAAGGTCTCCCCTAGGTGTCCCAGGGGTGGGGCCATGTAACTATAGGCAGGATCCTTCTAAAAGATGTTTTATATGCCCTGGTGAGGGAACATCTGGCCATTTAACCTTTCCCCGCTGTAGGTACTTAGCCCCATAGGCTAACATTGCAATATTTCATGTAAGGATAACTATTGCTAGGGAAGGAGTAAATAAAAATCCTCAAGAACTTAAAAGATTGGTGTTGATGAATTCAACAACTTGCCACTGTTGAATTTGTCATAACTAATATAGAACAGAAGTTATAAGACTTTCTTGTCTGTGAACCAAAACCCAGCCTTCTAGCAGTCTCTCCTGATTAGTCAGCGCTAATAGGCTTAGCCAGTTTGCTTCGATTAGACGATAAGTGGCCAGGTTGGAGCAGAGGTTATCTGATGGAAGTTCTGCAGAAGCCAGCTCTTACTCCTCTGGAGAGAATTCATCCATATTGGATTTTGGAAGTGCAGTGCTTTGTGGGACAAGAAGAGGTCCCACTTTGGAGGAAGTTGTCATGCTTTTAGGTGGCATCCAGCATCTCATTGGACACAGGTGCCCCTCTGCTTGTCACCCCAGACCACTGAATGAATATGTGAGAGCTTCATAGTCTCTCGTATCTACTGCCTGAAACTACAAGGAGAAGGACTGCCCTGCTCAAATCTGTATTTGCACACAAAGACCTGCACGTGGACTGACTGCACATGTGGCACAATCTGGTACTTCAGCCCTGGGGACTGTACCTTGCTTCAAGAAGGATTGAGGAGTGGACTGCTTGCAAGCTACAGGTTAACAGAGCCCAACCGCATCATCTCCACCAAGTGTCCCTATCCTGGAGTGCGTCCAGAGGACTTCTAAGGATTTGTCAAGGAGCATTGTGGGAATTGTAGTCCAGACATCCCAGAGACAATCTAGGAGATTCCATACCTTTGGATCTGTGTTTTGGACACTTAGGGGCCAATTCACAGAACTAATCTGAGACGAAATCCTAAACTTACTACTTTTGGTATTCACAGAAGGCATTTAGTAGTAGTAAAGTTAGGATTTTGTCTTACGTTTGACTTAAGACAGACTTAAGACAAACTTAAGACAAACTTACAACAGACTTAAGACAGACTTAAGACAGACTTACTACTACTAAATGCCTTCTGTGAATACCAAAAGTAGTAAGTGAATTATTGGGTTTGGTGTTTTACTTATTTGGTGTATTTGTGTTTTTAAATGCTTTTTCTCCTGTCTCCTAAGTTAGGCCTGACTGCTCGCTGGCAGATTCCAATGGTTGAGCAAGGGACTAATTTATTGAGAGCTTTACTGGACTGTACACTGCATTAGTGGCCTTATTGGTAGTGGTAGGTGCGTAATTAACCAACTTTCCAACAACTTGCATGAGCTATATGTGCATAAATTAATCACAAAGAGAAGACAAGTTCCTGAATCTGACATCAAGAATCCTGTCATTGGTTGAGCTGTGATTTTTTCCTACACCATACCTTGTTTGAAGGGCAGTTATTTCTGTGTTGTACAGGTGACATACTCATAAGAGCACATATTTTGCTCTTCACAATCATAAATGCCTGGTTGTAAGCATAAAGCAATATTAAAAAAAAAAAAAAATGAAAGATTGCAGTGAAGGAATCTTTCATCATACATATAAAGACCATACATAAATCATATTTTTTGCATGCGCAATTATGTGGCTTTTATATAGAATATCTTGATTTGTAGATGTACTTCGGAGTAGCACAATACTTCAGAAATGTAAAGAATAACTTTGGTAGATCACTTGCATGATGGGAATAACATACCAATCCACCTGTGCTACAAATCTAAGTACAGAAGTGATGGGTCAGTCTAGTTGAAGTTTCCTCTACTGTAA
The DNA here is from genome assembly GCF_964204655.1 of Triturus cristatus. Lineage (NCBI taxonomy): Eukaryota > Metazoa > Chordata > Amphibia > Caudata > Salamandridae > Triturus > Triturus cristatus. Next base: position 410,701,469 of record NC_140582.1, read on the forward strand.
TATACCCCTTTGTAATAGCCTTGATTTTCGACAGGTTATTAAAAAAAAAATTGTTTCACATTACCTGCCCAGAAGGGAAGTATGTTAGCCATCGTTCTATGTGAGTAGCATACCAGCCAGGCACCAGGCATCTCTTTTGTAGACTTTTTAACTCTGAAGGGGCGTGATGGCTGGCTGTTATCACTTCGTAGAAAGTGAACTTGAGAGCAGCAGGGTCCTCATGCGATCGCTGGTGCTACAAGAAAAGAGGAGGTGTTCTGTTGCTATTTCTTGCATAGAAATTGAGATACAAGTGAGAAAGCAGCCACTTAAATTGCATGCACTATAGAGGGCCAGGAAATCTGTTAACATCAAAGATGGTGGATGGAATGAGAAGAAATCCAGTAGTTAGTATGTTAGAATGGCGGTATTTTCTGAACTTTGAATGAAAATAGCACTATTTTGGGTCAACATGAAGTCCTTCTTCTAGCATGAATAGTTATCAAGACATGATTTAAGATTCAAAGATCATTTGAGATGCTGAGCAGTTTCTTTTTTTATACATTGGTCATCTTTATAGGAAAATGTAGGATTCAAAAAACATTTGTGATGCCGAACGGTATTTTGCTAATGGACTGACCATCTTTATAACAAAATGTGATCACAGCCTAAAAGAAGGAAAGAGGGATGGACCATAAGCATTAACAGTGTCATGAGAGGTGATAGGGAAGACTTTTCCCACCAAACACAAGCAAAGAATTGAATTCAATTGGCATGACAGCTGGTGTTGTGTGCACCTAAAGCATACAGGGGGGGGGGGGGGGGCAAATTATCGAAAATTGAAATCGTATAAAAACAGGACAATTTCATTTTACATTATTTTAGTCCTTCTCTACAATGGAGTGGAGCAAACATAGTCTGCTTAAGTCTATTTATAGAAAGCTGTTTGCATCAAAGCAGAAATGGAGGACGGGTCATGGAACCACGAGTAGATATACAGACCACACCTGTTGCTTATAAGCTAAGTGGGCAATACAGTGAGTGCAGAAAAGAATCACATCCCATGAATGGCATTTTATGAGAAAAATATATGAAAAAAATTAATTTGTCTGGTTATGCACTATTTTGTTACTTATATAATAAAATGCAACAGACAGATTTTGCCAATGCTGTAATTCAATTTTTCACATTTAGAAAGTAGAATAATTTTATGATCTGCCTTTCCTAGGGCCTAAGTTAGAGTTTGGCAGATGGATTACACGGCGAAAAACATGACACACATCCTAACCACCTTATTACAAAAACAATACTTCCGATGTCACTTGTAATAAGGTGACGGCATATCCGGCACATTTTCATGGAGTAGTGGTCTGCCAAACTCTATATCAGGCCTCAAGTATGTAAACGCAGAGAAACATTGTGAAATCGGTTTGCTTCATGTATTGCCATGGTGTTGTAATTTAGAGGAGGTTCCTTTTGCTCTCTTTTAGATCACACGAGGAACAAAAATGGTTAAAAGGAATTAGGCCTGTTTTGTTTTAAAAAAAGAGCAACATTTCTGAACTCCATTCACTGTAAAAAAAAATATACTACTCTTTACCCACAGTAGTCTTAACTCAAGCTATTAAAATAGGCTTTATTCAAGTCACTCAGGAGTAAGAAACGTTTGATTGCTGAGTGCCTCACTGATGAATGTACATACCTGCCAACTCACATGGTGCCACCGTGTGTCACACGATTTTGGCTCCTTTCACACGATCACTCAGTGAGGAACCGAAATCACACAGTGGCAGCGAGAACGAGCTGAAAACCATTGTAAACAGTGGTTTTCAGAGGCTGTAAGCAGCCCATGCGCATTAAAAGGTGTAAAAACACCCCAGGACATCGCCAACAGCCTGGATGGTCATTTTTAGGTCTCGCCTGACCCAGCGCATGTGCTGGTCTGGCGAGACTTTTTGAGAGGGCTCCAAAAAGTGGTACCAGGCCAGCCAAGAGTTACAGTGCGTGTGCGCGGGCACGCGTGCAGCGCTTGACCGCGATTACTTTCACTTTCGCGGCCGCAAGGTCGCTTTGAGGTTTGATCGCGATCACTTTCGCGGCCGCACGGCCGCTTGGCATAGCCAATAGGTTTTGCTTTTGGGACCTTATAAGTATTTAGTTATGCAACTGTTGCATGGCTAAACACTTATAAGGTCCCAAAGGCGAGACCTATTGGCTATGCCAATGCTTTTTTTTATTGGGAGGGGGTGGGGGGCTTGTTGAGGGGCAGAGTACCTCTTGGATAGTTCTCTGCACCAGACCGTGCCACTCCACAGCCTCGCCCCCTCCCAGGTATGGCAGGTATGGATGTAAGATGCGATTAGCTATTATAACACAGGCGATTAGGAACACATTCACATTTTTAAAGAAAAATGATAACGGGAACATAGAAATAAATGGATTTACTTAGTGCGGTGAAAGTGAATGGGAGTAACTGTTAACACAGTTCCTTGGGCATTCAAAGGACGCCAGCTGCAAAAGGTAAACAAGTAAGATGCAATAACAAAGTATGTCTAATGGACTTTGCAGAGCGACATTGGCCTAAAGATTTCCCTCTCGTGAGTGCACATGGTTAATCCTGTAGAACAAAGTTACTGTTAGGGCCAGATTACAAGTTCTGGTCAGATTCCAGGTGTTTGGAATTTCCAACACAGTATAATATCTCGACAAAGAGTTCCTACGATTACAACTTAAACACAGAATGGGAACTAACTTTGCCACCCTGCTTTTTCCTGCTGGAATTCTGCATGGAATTTCCGATTTCTTGGGAAATATTGCAGATATTTGCCACTGCTGGTAGCACATTGCGAATGTCTGTGAGGGCTCCTGTGCGGGATAGGGGAAGGGCCCTGACTAAGGGTTCAGCAGGGTTTTGTGAATGGGACTGGATGATAGGCATTCTGAAAGCAATTGACCATCCAGAATTTCTGGCGGGTAAAATCAGGTCCAGTGTTCCTGTGCCTGGGATATCCATAATTATGTGAAGTGAAAATCCACACAGGAATTTTGCTCAGCACAATGGGTAATCAGGCCATAGCTTTTTTGGGGGGAGCAAATAACTCGCAGGATGGGCCTCAAAACTTCATCCAGTAAGGGCTCCACAAAGTGAGATAGCAGGCTAGGTTGTCACAGCAAAAGAGAAAAACCAGGCAGGAAAATCTGCAGGTGGTGCAAAGCGCTCATCAGGGGTAAATGCTGGCAGCAACAGCTTTGTATGGTTTTGCTGATTTTACTTCCTTGCTTTTCATTTTGTGGAAGTCAGGTTTACTGTCACTAACTGTCATGGCCTGCAGTGTGAGGGGACAATGATCTTGGATGGACTTGTGAGAAAAAGTCAGTCAACATTTCTTCAGACTGTGAGTGCTGCACATCAGGCAGGGATCTCAGTCAAAGTCTCTCACTTTTCCAGTGTGCAGACATGCAGAAGGTTAAGGTAAATGGTAAACAGGCTCTCAAGATCTCAAGAGTGTTTGTGGGAGTTCAAACTCTATTCTCCTTGGGAATCCGGCGCTATCAGTTCACATAAACACCCAAGAACTTGATGGCGTAAACAACAGAGAGGCAGACAAAGCCGCAGGCAGAGCTCCCCTCCAGTCACGTGCTGTATTAGGTAGTTAAGTCCAAGATGGACACTGGCACCACGAAGAACACATCTTTTCTTCTTCTTTTTCTAGGAATCGGGAAATTCTTTAGGATCCAGAATTGCCACCAGGTATGCGAATTTTAAGAGGGTAAATGTTTTTTTTGGAAGAAAGGGTTCTGCTGGTCTTCCTCAGTTACCTCCACTAAAAGGGGAAAAGGAAATGGCTTGGAGACTAGGGAGAGGCCCTCAGATGTGCATGAAACCATCAGGGCACCTTTAGATCATTTGAGGGTAACGATAGCAAGGGCAGGGTACTGATGGTTAATTCGCTGTGGCCAATCCAGCGACTGCAGTAACATATGGACCCATCCAATCAAGTCTAAAACAGGTACAGCCATGTGTAGGAGAGCTGTTAGAGCCAGCTGAATATTCATCTATTTTTTTACTAGGTTTATTTATTAACTCTACGCAACCTACAAAAGAGTTGGCAGTTTTATAAATAACATTAATTACATTAGAGTTCATTACAATTGATAATTCTGTTTCCAAATATAGCCAAGAATCCTTCTGTGAAGAGGGTTTCTGTAGATCTTCATGATCCTAAATAGAGCACCGCAATATCCTTTTTACGACCACCTTATACAATTCAAAGATTGTCATTTAAATGTTTTGGACTCAGGCAGCCTCTGTCTATAGTTGTCCCACTATGAAATCCACAAAAGGTGGCTGTGTGCTCTCAACGTCAAATGAGAGGGTCAATAATTGTGATAGTTGTGATGGTCTTCAAAACGTTATACACCGAAACAATATTCAAGACAATATATGACAATTGTAACTATTCAAACATACAAAGTTCTTCAAACATGGCACAGATTGAGCCATTTTGACCCACAATATGCTTTTGGAGAGTGTGTGGCAAGGATACCTTTTCCCATTTCCCATTTCCTCAGACTTTGGTTAGGTTTTGCGAGGACTGAAATGCCCTATAAATACAACTGGAAAACATCTCTGAAACGTTTTTGGTAGGCGAACTGTTATACATGTCAATGAAGCATTTTGTAAGTAGCAGAATTCCTTTAAAATTAAGGGGCATATTTACAAGGAGCTTGAGCCGCGTCATTTTGTTTGGCACAGCGGCAGTGCTGTCATTGCTCCATATTTACACTGGGATGCATCTAGGCTTATGCGTCACTTTTCATCAGCCCGCTGCGTTTTTTCCCTTCATTGTAATCGGCAGTGCAACCTTAGTTGTAATATATGCAAGGGAGGCGTTCCTCCCTAAAATCCCCTGTAAAACTGATGCAGTAGTATTTTTGGCTTTTTTAACGGGAGGAAGACCGCTGAGCTTGAGATGCGTCAAAATTCCGACGCCTCTAAAACTCAGGCATAGGAATTACGCATTGACTGTTTCAGAGGAATTTGACCCACTGAAGTGATTTGAAACAGTGTAATCTGCAATCAAGTCACATGCCCTCAACAGGTAAGTGCACACATAAGGTAGGTAACACAGTAAATCACACATTACATTCCATTAATTACTTATGTTGCACATACGTAGGAATAGTGGTACACATAAGTACACGTTGTCCACTTGTATGTGTGACATCCAGGACCAATGTAATACAGTGGAAGGTGAGTTTTTCACATTTTGACACTCTATTACATTGGTCCCCATACCGTAGGCACTTGTGTCAATCAAAACGGACGCATCGCCTCTGTTTTTTGATGCATTGCTGTAGTTGAGTCTGTTTTATAACCAAATACAGCAATGCGCCACTTTCGGATTGGAAGCCTTTCGGCATCCTTTCCATGCATAAGTCAAAATTTCTGATGCATTCTTGGGACCTTGCACCATGAAGCTCCGCATTGCAAATACGGCTCATCCATGGGGCGTAAGGATTTTTTCACGGAGGCGCAAGAAATGCTGACGCGTTGCTGCTTTGGCGCCTCAATGCATCCTTTCTTGGTAATATGCCGCTAAGTGCCATTCTTTGACCTGAGTGGTTATGACTTGTGGCTGTGTGTATAAGTCTTACTTGGTACCAGGAGTAGGCGCGATCCGATGGGTCAATGAGGATGGTGATGACCTTTGCCTTTGGTATGAGAGCCGCTACTCGCTTTGGAGCATCTTCTGAATGGAAATAGTTGGCGCTCTTCTCAAACAGGAAGTCAGTGGTAACATTGGAAGGAATGGGAAAGAAATCCATGTACCTGGAACGAGACATTATATTGAAAACCTTTAAATCATATACTTGTAAACCATGTATTTGTTTTTGCAGTTAATATATAGCTCTTCGCTTCCTCACAGGCAGCATACAACACATTGGGTGGTGTGCTATATTGACGTTGAAGTATTAGTATCAAAGGGCGAGTGAAGATGTATGAGAACTAGTCCATATCCCCTAGGTAATTATGTTTTATCAATGAGAACTAGTCTGTCAAGACGTGGTGAAGAAACTCAAAGCTGTGTGTTCTTGCCAGAAGGAAGAAATCTTCTTTCTTAATGAAGCCCTCACCCACCAACCTAGTTAGTGGCATGCTTCATCATCGGGCCCACCTGGTGACACCGAGTGTGTCCCTGGTGTGCTACAACGCATGTACTACAGCGGAGTGGGTATACTTGCTGAGTGTGCGGTGTGGGTGGATTGAAAGTGAGATTTAAAAACTGTCCAGTGGTCCCAAGAGATTAGTTTTAATGATTGGGCCTCTGGCAGTATTAAAATGCAAGGCAGCGGATGTAGGTGGAGTTATATTTAGGAAATTTCTGCATCCTGTGAGTGGTCTACGTGTTTCAGCCAGGCCTTTTATATAAACTGGCTTTCCTCAGGACCTAGAAACGTGAAGTGTGCGATCTATATTCACTCTAGTGTATAGGTCAAAGTATGTGTAGCACACGCTCAGGTGCTCTATGTGTGAGTAGGCAGTTCCTTCTCAAAGCATTCGATAGCGATTAGCTATGAGTGCCCCATGAGATTCCGGCAGAGGTACTGGCATACGTGCATGCCCAGATCCGAAGCAGCGACAAGAGGTGTTTCTACAGGTCCTGGGCATGCACGTATGCCAGTACCTCTGCCGGAATCCCATGGGATACTCGTAGCTAATCGCTATTGAATGCTTTGAGAAGGAACTGCCTTCTCACACATAGAGCACCTTAGCGTGTGCTACACATACTTTGACCTATACCCTAGAGTGAGTGTAGATCGCACACTTCATGTTTCTAGGTCCTGAGGAAAGCCAGTTTATATAAAAGGCCTGGCTGAAACATGTAGACCACACACAGGATGCAGGAGTTTCCTAAATACAACTCCACCTACATCCGCTGCCTTGCATTTTAATACTGCCAGAGGCCCAATCATTAAAACTAATCTCTTGGGACCACTGGACAGTTTTTAAATCTCACTTTCACACCACCCACACTCAGCAAGTATACCCACTCCGCTGTCGTACAGGCGTTGTAGCACACCAGGGACACACTCGGTGTCACAAGGTGGGCCCGATGATGAAGCATGCCACCAACTAGGTTGGTGGGTGAGGGCTTCATTAGGAAAGAAGATTTCTTCCTTCTGGCAAGAACACACAGCTTTGCGTTTCTTCACCATGTCTTGACAGACTATATTGACGTTGACCAGAACAGGAGGGGCACACATCCTCATCCAAAGTCTAAATGTGATATGTGCCAGTGTCGCTCACTAATTCATTGGGTACAGAATGTTAAATACTTCAGTGAATAAAGACTCCATGTACTGGGATAAGTGCCACACTCTTGTCTCTTGTCACATTGATGTAGCAGAACCTGGTATGGGCCATCTCACTGGCTTATAAGAAGATAATTAATCTTGACATATTTATCGAGATCAACACCAAAGCCATTCTGATATCCGTTTCAGGCAGAGCGCATTGTAATCACTAAGAGGTACATTCATTTTAACTTTTACATATCACTCTGGTAGCCCTCAAGCACATTGGAGTTAGGCTCTGCCTGATGTTCCTGTCACTGTAATCGAGACAGACCCAGGATTGTAGAGGTTTTCTCTCTTTACCTAGGGCTTTGGACAAGGATGATGTCAGCAGCTGTGATGGGGTTCACCCTCCTGACTCCATCAAACTTTCAGGAAGGACACATTGCCTAGCTGGAAAACTGTGGCTTCTCGCCTGACTGTGCGCTAGTTATGTGGCAGTGCCCTTCATCTGGACATGGAAAAGGGTCCTACACGTCTTCTCTTGCACACTGGCCAAAAAAGGCAGATGTCTTGCTCACAGGTTTAGAGTGTTTAGATGCCCAGTCAGTCTAAATAGGGAGGATGGGACATCCACTGTGTTTTTGATGGGTGTCAGCTCAGACACACTCTAAATCAGGCTTGGCCTACAGACATGCTCTCGCTCTCAACTTTAAAGAAGACGTGTAAACATTTTATTGATTTATTGGTCAGATTTTTCAATTTCTACTTGCCAGAAATAACACAAATGCTATTTCAATGTTTATTTTGCTTTACCTGAGATACTACTGTGTTTGTACACCCCTATGTCTGTGTCCTTCTAACAAGAAGCTATGCACATCTGGCCACACTTTTATGCCTGGGAATTGTCAAACCACACTGAAAAATTGGTCATATTGAGTAATCTCTGAGCATTTAACAACAACTGGATTTTCTAAAATGGTGGTCGCCAAGGACCCAAATCAGGTAAAGTGAAAGAATAGAAGTTGGTTGGTAATTAGTATTTTAGAAGTGGCACTTATATAAATTGTGTGTCTTACACGCGATACCAGAGGGTTGCGGGATAGAAACAGTGGCTTTCTTTACCCCCACAATCAGTTTCTTATTATTATTAGGGCCACTGGAATTACACAATAGTGCAGCAATTTTCGCATAATTTTAGATTTGTTGCATTTGCCAAATAATCTAGCATCTGCTGCATAATCTGTAGATTTTAACAAAAAAAATAGTTTTTAGCTCAAATGGTTTCAAAGTTACGATAAATGCAGCAGCACATGTTGCGACGCAGTGTAAGGCCCTTTGGGCAGGTCACCTTTCTATTGCTTATTGCTATATTTGGGTATTAAACTGGTAGTAATGAGGTGCAACCAATGATCAGGCAGAGTTGGCAAGTTTAAAAATGACGAAATAATGAAGTAATACTACTACAAAATGTGCAACATTATGCCACATAATTTACTTAACCCTGCCACATAATTTGTCACTCTCCTGCCGCATAATTCTAGTGGCCCTGATTATAATGAGCTGCTGGGGTAAAGACTCTAGCACTGGAGAATAACTTGGGAATTGTGTGGCTGCTTTGGCAGCTACTGTGCAGGAGATAAAGGAAGAATGAGGATGGGTGTCACTGCAAATGCCAAGGATGTTTTAAAGGTGCCATTCAGTGTAGCGACAAAAACTGTTCTCTTCACCCAACCCTGCATCGTTAACAACCACCGACAATAGGCGCTCTAACATGTTGCTTTGTTTGATAAAGTCAGTTTGGGGTTTGAACTGTGTTATATCATTCACTGGATGGCACTTTTAAATTTACTTCTCAGCTAACTCTATGTCTGCCTCCTTACTCATCTTTTACAAGAAGTATTTTGAATTATAGACACAGTTGATATGAGCTGTTATAATTGTTCCTCAAAAGTACATTTAAATATGATGATACGATACTGAGCACTTGGGGATCTTGTCACAATGTACAAATTCAAGCATATTGGTTTAGATTCCAGACTAGGAAAATAATTGATATTCAACTACATGATTCCTTTTAAATCCAGAATTGTTTGTGTATAACCGAACGTGGGCTCTCTTAATGCATGTAGCATTCGGGTTCTGAAGTATTTTCAACACTATTAAGTCTGTTGTATTCCAGAATTGTTTGTGAGTAACCCAGTACGGATTCTTTGAATACAGATACCATTTTGTGAATTAAGTAATTTCTATATTCTATTGAAAACCAAGGTGATTGTATAAATGAGTGCAACACTGATGTAGTTAATGATTATGACGCTACAGAGATACAATTACATATGGGGCCATATATTTTGTATGTAGCACTGACACATTATATGACTTCGGCACCACTACGATATGACATTATTCAACTAAATTGACCGTACATGACTCCGCATTGATTGCCCCGGCACGCCCCCTGCATTTTTTTTAATTTACTTATTTCTTTAATATCATTTTTGCCTGATTTTTCCCAAATACGCCTTTTATCAACCCAAAAAAATCACAGCCTTAAGAATGTCTTTCGACCCTCTATGATCTAGAACTCTTCCATGTATAGTACACAAAAGGCGACGGCTATCTTGACAGAAATGTGGCTCAACTTTGTGCATTTTCTGATGATTCCCATCATCAGTTGCACATCGAACATGGTAGCAGCGTGTTCACTTTTTTATATTAGACTCTCAAAGACGCCAAAAAAGGCAGTTGGATGGATCTATTTCAGATCCGTTTTGCTTGTTTTTTTAACTACACACCCACTCATAACTTTTATTTTAGGTTTTGGGAGAACTTCCAAACTCTGAGAAGATGCCCGCATGAGCTGTTTACTTTGGGCCCACCCTCTCGATTTTCAGCGCTTCATACACCAGTAAGAACTTCTTTTTGGATCAAGTAGAGATCCACCCTTACCTTTTATTATGAGTAAACTGTTGATACTCTCTTATTATTATTCTCTGTTTTAGGTAATCTTTTAAGTCACATTATAATGTCTCCTACTAAATAGCCGATGGATAGCCTGACTCCTTGCAGCAGTACTAATAGGTAATGGAACCTCTAAGGGGGTATCACTCAATGATCTTCTCTAAAAATGTTATCTTACCCTCGGACGCTTTAACTATTACATATCTATAGGACAGGTTCTAAACAAATAAGTCCCAAGTTGCTGACCTTCTGTGATGGTCCCTTATTTGCACCAATTAATCAACTTTCACATAGGCATCTCATTACAGATTGAATCTCCTCTTTACTGTGTAAGTACACTACTTTTGTGACATGCCCATACAACCCATAGATCTCGCCATTCATTGGAAATACCCCTGACAATGGCCTCTCTTGCCCTCTCTCCACAGAGACCCCTTTCCTGTGACTTTCTGTTTGAAATTGCATGTTCTGATGATGATTGATGACGCTCCAATTCGTCATGGATTGAAACGCCATTGACGTCAAGAGCAAAATGCTGCACTGAATGGGCATTTTATGTTTGATGTCTAGGAATCTAATTATTTCAACAATCGAAACAATTATTGTATCAGACCATAGTCTCTGTATTACACAGCCTTCTTGTCCTTTTCTAAATTTTACATGTGTGATCACTTGAGCATGGGCAAGTTGAAATAAATGTTTTGTATATATAAAAGCTGAATGTCTTGACATCTCTATTGCCTCTTGTAATACTTTAATAGTATTATTATTGTTTACCACTAAAATAGTTTATTACATAAAGTGATTGTAATTTATAACATGTAATGCTCCACAAGGAACAACTGTTCTTCGTTAGTTTCCCTTGTTGCAGGTGGGTATTGGGCCGTCCCTTTTTTTTATCATCACAGCGAGGGTGGTCTGCAGGGGGCAGCTGACCACCATACCTGTAATCGCATTTTACAACGTTTTTTTAAACCAAGTCATTTTCCTTAAAGGAAACAGGGCTGTGTTTAAAAAGGCCTGGAGTGATTGCCCAGTGGGGTGAGCTGGGCAGACAGCCAGCTTTACAGAAATGTAGGTATCATTGGTGCTGCGGGTGGAGTGGCACCAGGGCCCAGCAGTGTGAGAGGTCAACTAAACCCCAATTATGGCTGTTTTACTAACCTTCCTTGTTTGGATTATAGCTCAGAGCACACTTCCTGTGCCAGTGTTAGTTACTTGGGCCTCAGAGCAATGGCCCAAGGGGAAAGGGAGGAATTGAAGGCGAGGAGCCATCTTAGTTTGGGTGTCAGAGTGACGGCAAGGAGGAGGATGGGACAAAATGGGAGCCCAGGGTAAGCATCTGCAACTATAGATACACATACAACTCTTCTATTGGCTCTAATATCAAACAGCATATGCATCCTAGCTTAGGTCTAATGTTTGCATAGCACATCTTACCAATCAATACCACGGTGGTAGTTATTACCATTGAAGAACTGCACTTCTTCAAAGGTTCTGGGGCTGGGCGAGTTGCTGATGATAGATGGATGCATAATTAGGAACAGGTACAGGGCTGTGGTACCTGCAGTATGGAGAAAAAATCCAAGTGTAAACAGAGACTGCAGAGAATCAAAAACAGGAGGAAAACTCAAGGTTCAACAGGACCTGCTAAAGTTGCAACACAAAATATACAGTTTTCACCTTTGGGTATTGTGCCTATGGCATAGTAAATGCTCTGTGAGCATCATCTTAATTAGCACTGACAAAGCCAATAGGTTTGGCCTTTGTATTGTAGGTACACGGAAATACAGAACATTCATATACACATTCAATGTTTCAATAAGGGTTGTAAGTGCTATATAAATGCCAATACAATACACTACAATAAAACTGACAACATATTCAAATGCATAGAAATACAAACAAACAAGTAGCCAGAGAAACACAGATATAAGCATCCCATCCTGTGCAGTGTTGCCATCAATGCAGTAACTTCAGATGTTGCAGTGATGTTATCAATGCTGTCGTAGAATATATCATGATTGATGAAATATGTAAGGTAATTGGCATTGCATGGTGAGGGCTCAAGGCCAGGTCCTGCACCTAACCACCCGCTGCGGCCCAACCAACCCACCTTTTGCTGTGCATTGTTAGGACCCATGGCATTGGCCAGGCCCTGTGCCCAACCAAAACCCCTTAGGGGTGTACTACCCCAACAGTGCACAACCAAAGGCCATGCAAGGCGTGAGGTTGGTCACAGGCCCACTACGCTCTGCATCCAACCCCCACGGTGTGTATGTGACTAACTATGTGATGTAACAAAATAAAAGGTGCATTTTAAGTAATGCAGACCTATTGACTTTGTCAAATGGTCGGATCACTAAAATATAAAAAGTGTGCCTATTGGCTTCTTTAAGACTATGCACATCAACACATATAAAACATACCTATTGTTTTTGTCAAAAAGTCAGCAATAATTATAATCAAATGTATATTTTATACATTCACACATTACAATGATCAATAAAGTGATTGTCATAATTTATTTAATAAAGATTTATTTTAAAAAACAAAGAGCTTTAACAATTCTTTGATTCTTTCTTAGAACATTTTTCAGGCCACAAAATGCAGCCACAGAACCCACCACAAGGGGACTCTGAACTCCAGCTTAAGAGGATAGATCTCCAGCTCAGAGCACTTTTGAAAAAATATGGTAAATTCTCCTGAGGTCATGGTGATTCAGTGACCCAGGAGACTGAGGTCCAGATTCACAAAGAGTCTCCACACTCGTGGTGGAAGTTCCTCAGTCATGGTGCAATCTCTGCGCTCAGTTCATCCTCTCGCTCACGAAGAACCCCGAAGACACCAAACTGTTTCCAGGAAGGTATGAAGAACGTGGCAGCCTGGATGAAGGACAGCTGCCTGACGCTAAACTCAGAGAAAACCGAGGCCCTCATCCTCACTCCCTGCACCTCCGCCTGGGACAACACCTGGTGGCATTCCGCCCTCGGGAGCCCACCCACCCCTACAGACCACGCTTGGAACCTCGGCATCATCCTTGACTCCTCCCTCTCCATGAACCGCCAGATCAACGCCGTTGCCTCCGCCAGTTTCAACTGCCTGCGCATCCTCCGTAAGACCTTCAAGTGGATCCCCCCCGACTGTAGAAGGACTGTTACCCGCACACTCATTACCAGCAGACTGGACTACGGCAATGCCCTCTACGCCGGAATCAACAGAACTGTTCTTCACAGACTCCAGACCATCCAGAACACCGCAGCCAGACTCGTCCATGGGACACCGCTCCATGAGCACATAACCCAACATCTACGAGGCCTCCTCTGGCTCCCCGTCGAGAAGAGGGTTACCTTCAAAGTCCTCACCCACGCCTACATATCCCTCCACAACATCGGACCCAAATACCCCAAAGAGAGAGTATCCTTCCACACACCCAAGAGGAATCTCCACTCCGCCGACCTCGCCCTGGCAGAGGTACTCTGCATGTGTAGAAACAGAACCGGCAGGAGAGCTTTCTCCTACATCGCAGCCAAAACCTGGAATGAGCTCCCTGTGAATATCAGACGCTCTCCGACCCTGCACACGTTCAGGAAGGACCTCAAGACCTGGCTTTTCGACTGACCCGGAGCTGCTCCCCCCCGTGTCTTCAGACCCTCACGGGTGAGTAGCACGCTATATAAACCCCTGATTGATTGATTGATTGATGGTGGAATTTCCACACTGCATTTGCTCATTGTGGAAACTCCATCACAAGTGTAGAGACTCTGCCATGACTGTGGAGCCTATGTCACAAGTGTGGAGGTTCTTTGTGTATCGAGCCCTTTGCTGTTTTTTTTAAATGTTGTTGGGGGGGCTGCTGCATTCCTTGCAGTCACCCCCAACATTATAAAACATGGTTGTAATAATCCCTTGCAAGGCCCAAGAAGGGAATCCTTCTATCATTGGGGAATGTGGGGAGAGCCCCAAGGCCCCGGTGCCCCCTGCCGGCTTTCTAGCCAACATCTATAGCGGTGCAGGTGGGAGCTGGTTCTTTAACTTTGCTCCTGCCTGAGTGAGAGCAGTTCTTTTCTGTACTCCTGCCTGGGAAGGAGCAAAGTTGTGTTTCCAGCCTGGGAGAGTGCAGGTAGGGTATGCCTGTGCTCTCCCGGGCAGGAAACAGCATTGTCCCTTGGGATGGGGTCCCCAAAACACTGCTTGGATTGGGCCTTGGGAAATGGGGTCCCAGGGGTGATTTACGGCTCAGGGAGGGGAACTGAATGACCCTCTCCCCTAATTATACGACGGCCCTGGATTATGGGTTCTTTGGGACTTCATACACATGGTGAGTGGCCATGCACCACCTACCCTAATTATCAAATATCAGCCCAAGCGGGAAGGAGTCCCTGAGATCTCATAGAGGCTGGGGGGGGGGGGGGGGGGCACGTGTCCCATTACCTGAACAATAAGGAAACTGGACCCGGGAATGGGGTCCCTGGGGAATCAAGAAAGCTTGGAAAGGGGACCCCGTCCCCTAAACCATAGCCGTGTTGTGCCCCCAGGGACCTGGCCCAGACCAGGTTTTTGTTTTGTTATTTACAAAATCTGTTGTTTTTCCAATTTACCGCAGAATTGCAGATCCATCGTGGATTTGCAGTAACATTTTCGAAATAATATTTATTTGGACCCTCCAACCAGGACTAGGGGGGAAGAGTATATCTTTTCAGGACATGAGACTGAATTGCCAAGATCTAAAATGTCTGTCCCCAAATCTTTGTTGATGTGGTGGCAGCCAATCAGTTCTTATCTCTAGATCTGTCGGCTCAGTGGATCCTCTTCGGTGATGTATACATACATTTTAATTTATCAAAAAATACTGAATGGATTTACACCAAATCACAAACAGCATACTTTCTCGACTAAGATCTTTCTTTCTGCCAAACTTGGTGTAATTGCGTTCTGCTGTTTTGACTGTAGCTGTGGCAAATTTTCTTCTGAAACAATTTATGGGGAAAACGTGACTTGGGACCGCCCCCTTTTTCCTAGCACCCACTTTACAGATCACCCTGAAACTATGAAGGAAGGAGCAGAGGTGGATTCACTTTTTTTGAAAGGGTCAAGCCCTCTTCACTCTTGAATCATGAGGAAATCCCTAAAATTCAAAAGTTCTTACACCTATTATATCTCCTAAAGGGTTTGGCACATGAACGCTGCGTCATTCAAGTAAAACTTAAAAGAAATGCCTAAAACGGGACCTTGTTATAGATTGTAGTTTCTAAAGGCCTTATGTGCACAATATCGCTGCCCTAAATAGCTGTTAGCGCTATCCCCACAAGTGTGTAGGGAGACTGCACGATGAATGATTGCATTTGTCTGTCAATGGCAAACGTAGAACTGCATTCACCCTGTTGCATTAATTAGCTTCCTTGTAATCAGCAGAAATGCGCACTGAATAGGATTAAAACAACTAAAATATTTTCAAAGTTAAAGCAGTTAATAAGATTTACTCCCCTTTATAGTCTCATTAGGCAGCTTGCTTACAGTAACAATGAAGTTTGACGTATTCTTAGCGCCCTTCTCATAGAAGCTGTGTTAAATCCGGAATTACCTAGAGAGGTCCTACTCAAGAGTGACATTTGTTCATTCCTTGCCAAATTAACGTCTAGCAAAAACAAAGGAGCAAAGGCTCGAGCGTGCATGTAACACATATTCTTTGTCTTTAAATTGGGGCATTGAATACAGATTTTATCTAACTTTACAATGGTGCTTTGGTCACTTGTCTTGAAGGGTTGTTATAGAAATTACATTTTAAGGCTTAATGATAATATTATATTTTTGTTTCATTATTCTATTTCTGTGATTTTTTTTACAATATGTATAAGACCAGGGTCGGATTACGAGTATTACAGAATTCCATGCAGAGAATCCTGGTGGCGCGAATTACCGTTATCAGCCGGAATCTCGACATTGGATTCCTGCAATTTTGAGTTAAACCCCTCAGAATGGGAAATAAGTGTGTGGACCCAGAATTCCAATGCAGAATTCAACATGGTATTCTCTAGTCAAGTCATTTTAATGCAGACATTTAGGGGCATATTTACAAGGGAATGGTGAAGTGTGGTGCTAAGCACAAAAGGCTAACGCAACTCTCCGCCATTCCGAAAATGCAGGGATGAGCCGTATTTAAAAAGATATGGCACATCTCTGCATTTTCCCTAGCGCTGGAGCTAAATTAAGCTGCCTAGCGCAAAGGCAGGTACACTTGCACCATAGTCCATGGGTGTCTGGATTGAGGAAATGATTGTTTATGTGCAGGAAGGTGTCCCTTCCTACACATCAACAATCACAAGCTTGTCTGTGTGCTGAAAAAATCTTAATTTTTTTGATTAATTATTTATGTGCAGGAACGGCCACCTCCCTGCACATAAACAATCATTCATGGTGTTTTGCTGTTTTTATGTGTGCTGCACAATGCAGCACACATAGAAACAGCAACAATGAGGAGAAATAAAGCATTTCTCCTCGTTTCGCCATGTTAAGACCAGGTTTTCGCTGGTTTTAATTTTGGCACTGCCTCCTATTTACGCCTTCCTTTTCAATAGCAGCCAGAGTCAAAATCAATGGGTGTTGTGGCAGAACGCCCACCACAAAACCCGTTGCTCACCCCTTTCACGCTAAGTATAGCGTGAAAGGATGCCTTATTTGCAAGGCAACCTTAAGTAGCTTAACTTCACCTTGTAAATAAGGCGATGCGCCTATCACCACAGGAACGTTGTTAAAAGTGATGATCCTGTGGCGACAGGGACTTGTAAATATACCCCTTAGTACCTTCTTTGATGTTTGCATTGAAAACCGGACACTTACAATTGTGCAGAGCAAAATTGTCAAACAAAACTCAACTGTATAGATCTGAATCTAGGCATAAGGAGTAATAGTAACAAAATCATACTTGTGCTAGTTAATTTTATCTGCTTCTTACTGCTCATACAACTGATCACAGTTAATGATCTCCTTGATTATGCAGCACTGAAACTGCCATCCTCCAAGTGGCACACAATGCTTTTCTGTTCTACGATCTTGGAAACTAATTCTAACTACTGTTGTACATTCTGCAGCTTTCAGCATGACCAATGATTGTTTGTTGATCAAAGCCCCATAAAGATAGCTTGAGCACTAAGCTAGTAATTTTCTGTTGGCTCAAATCTTATTAGTCCAATTAGTCCCAAGTGGTGAAAATATGGACATTTCTCTGTAGTTTGAAACAATATCAAAGTGCCCCCCATCGCTCAATCAGTTCACACTCTCTGTACAAGTTCTTCATGGAACCTCTCAAGTCGTCCTTATGTACACTGGGCCAGATTTGACACAGCACTATACAGGAAGACAACTTGCTGTGCTATGTCATATGGAGAGGGACAGAATGCAGAATATTTACCAAAATATGGTGCATTCCTGCTCTGTCCCTGGGCTCGCACACTATGCGCGTCCTAGCGCCAATACAGGCACCCTAGCACCATGGAGCAAGGGGGCCGGCATTGCAGCCAGGACACCTTTCTACACAAAAACAATTCTTAGAGGCATTTTCCTCTTTCTAAGTGTGCTGCAAAATGCATCACACTTAGAAAATGAGACAACGAGGAGAAATAAAGGTATTTCTCCTCGTTGCACCTCATCTGGGAGGCGCACAATTTTCAAGCATTCCCAGATTTCCTACTATTGGTAAATCTGGGAATGTGCCAAAAAGCATGGATGGATGTGTGGGAACTTTTCATTCCTCAGCTCAAAACTAATGGACAATTTATCTTATAACTTGAGATAATTCTCGAAATTGCAGACAACAAAAAGAGCCAAAAACCCACTTTTATGAGGCCTCCACCACTGACCACCAGAAAGAGTCCCTCTCCTCAGACAGCTTATTCTTGCCAACCATTTGCACACTGTGTTGTCAAAGCACTATACAAGTCTACACTAATAAATTGTGGTAAGCATGTCAATAGACTTAATTACCAACTTGTGAATGAAGCATGCTCACTTTGAAACAAAGAAAACCTTACTTGAGAAAGCAAGTTTTATGTGCATTATTCACTTTTAAACACTAATTACCACAAAGCAGTGTTTAAAATGTACCCTACGGATATCGGCTACGCTTCTTTGAGTCCACCAAGAGATCATGATTCAGAAAATCCACCAAGTCCTTCGTGTAGAGGGGGTTCGATTTTAAGGATCTATTTCTTCTGAAACTAGCACAATGTTATAATGGCCTGGGCTACTTATGAACTAAAGGTGGCAAGTGCAGACCGGCCAGAAGGATTGGATCAGCATCAAAATGTTAGCTAGTGACTCTGAGAGTCAAGATCAGCGTTAAGATAGAACACTCTCACTCCAGGGGGCACAGTTCCAGGCTGACCTCCCTCTGCAGGAAAGTACACCGGGGAACAACTGTGATTCTGTAGACTGGGTAGAAATTGATATTGTGTACCTCGCTGAGTGAGCATTACACTGGAATTGAAGATTAAAGTGAAGTGGCTAGTATGTGCTCTGTATGGGCTAAGGAGTTGTGCACCTAACAAACCGTGTACTTACATAACCATAACATTACCACTTAAGTTTGAAGAATACATACTGTAAGTCAATTATGAATAGTTAATGCATATTTGCACTTTTTCCCCACAAAGCGAAGCCTGCAGATCTGTATTGGTTCTAGAAGAGCATAAGGGAGTTGGAAAGATTATGTGTAAAAATGACCTATTGATCCTCATCAATATGCCAGGGTAATGGAAATAACCTGCGGGTTCTCAGAATTGGCTAGCAGTGTTGATACTTTACTTGAGTTCATGAGCTTATGTACACAAACGTCACCCGGCTTGGTTTTTACTGTTTATAGAACATGAAATATCTCTGCAGCTCCTGCAACTGATGAGCATAATGTTCTATGAGGCACAGAGAAAGATGCATAGCTTTCACTCTGGCAAGTTCAGCCATCACAAGCTGATTTCAACCGTTCAACCAACCAGTAAACACCCACAACTGCATTAACACAGAGAAACTGCAATTTTGAGCTGAACTCCCATGTATCACTGAAAAGCAAAATAATTGAAAATGAATCACTACAAAAGAACTATTGTCAATCACCATCACAGGGCACCCCTGACAAATCCATTCCTACCTCCGATGGTACCAGACAGCCAGGAAACTGGACTTGGCAAGTTGTTTCCCAAAAGAAGAAAAAAGGGTGAATTCCACCAATATTTATCATTTCACCTCAGGGAAATACAGAGAGTTTCTGAAAACAGATCACCTCGAGTAGTCTGTATAAAACAAATGGATTTATGCGCAGAATTCGTACATTCTTTAAACTAGTAAACCAACTTGTGGCAGGAGAACATTGAGTTGTGAAGAAAGCTACCTATAGCAGCATTCATAAATCAGCAGCTGGTGAAATCAATGCCCACCTTTCCCGATCTGCAGATTGGTGGACTAGGAGACATACCAGTTGGTGTCTCTCGAATTAAAATTCACCCAACACTGATATTAGGGAGAATAATCTTACGGAAGTATGCACATATTGAATATAAATGTATTAAACTAGCAACTGCTTTCTGTTGGAGCTCCTTTCTTCTCCCTGATCAGCGGGGAACAAGAAACACAATAGGACTGAGATGATGATGCACCTACAACTTTTATTCTAAATGTTTACATTAAAATGCACCTAATCACTAAGCCATTCCCTTCACGTGCCTGTAACTTCCCCAAACAGCTATTTACAACACACTCACTTGCTTACTCATTCGTTGATTCACTTGCTCCTTTGCTCGCTCACTCACTCACTCGCTCACTAACTCACTCACTTACTCTTATTCACTCACTTACTCACCCGTTTTTTGGGGGCCGACGACCAGAAATTTTGGTAGGCGATCACATGTTTTTTCCTTAGACCAGATATCTCTGTGTCGCTTGTCGTCGCAGGGGTTCTGCAGCAATTGGGGGAAAAAAGAAAAAGTAAAATTATATTTTATTGCATGTGTCATATCTAGGAATCATATTGAGCGGGAGGGGCTAGGAGAGAGGTATGAATGTAACTTTGAGGCAGACACATATTTGCTTTTTAAAATCCATCATATTAAGGAACTAGCTCATCAAAGTTTGTGACTCACTGGATGACTTCGCTAGTGGATGAGGGGGCCTAATACTAAAGTCTATCTTTTTGAGTGGTTTGTTCTAAAAAAACGTAACACAATCGCTTACATTTTTTTTTTTGCACATTCTTTTCTTGCGGCGCATTCCCTTGGGATGTAAGTGTGATATTGTAAAGTGCTTGGTGAATTCATGGAAATAATTATGGCAGCTCCACCTGACTGCACCTTTTATCTCATGAATATTTCCACACACCACATTTGTCACAAATACAGCTGTCTCCTTTATGCCCAAGCACACGAGTCTCGCGCACTTCAAGACTTGCAATAAAACGATGGCCAAACAACTGCATGGTAAGATGTACCTGTTTGCCGCACTCCTGAGATAAAATGCATTCAAATATGTGGCATTTCTGAGACACTGTTTTCAGCACCCACCTTCTTTCTTTTAGTCATTTTTGCAAAATCACTTGCAAGGCTCCAATGAAGATGGTTTACGCGTGCAATGAAGGGCGCTGCTTGTTATAGCTATTTTTGTGCTGTTGTTCTTTTTCTTGTATACACTCAAAATGGAGCAACGTTGCTTTATTTTCCTTGTAAATAATAAATGTGGCACCTCACCGAAGCGGTCCATTTCCACTCAATCTTGCAGATCCTTTAAAACCATATTGAATGTGCATTGTATAGTGGGCTATGACCTGTGACCCATCAGTGTCGGGGCACAACTAAACGTCAAATAGCCCATCGGAGGTCCATAAAGTGATGTTATTATTAGATTTGAAAATACTTTAGGCAGAAGCTGTCTGATCAAGGCGCTGCCAACTCCATATTGGAGAGAAATAAGCTTATTGACGAGGTGGTAATGTCTTGCTTGATATGGTGAACTGGGGAGGTGATTGGCGAAAGCTTAAGCCATCTCTCTCCTCTCTCCCCCTCTGTCTCTCTCTCTCTTTCTCTCTCTCCCTCCCCCTCTCTCTCTCACACTGGCAGACCTGTCAGCCTTAGGGTTGTCTTCCCCTGAACTTTTTGCTTGCTTTGCCTCACTTTTTGCTGTTCTGTTTTGTTGGCCTTAGGACTCTTGGGACTTTACCACTGCTAACCAGTACTAAAGGCATGTGCTCACTCCCCTAAAACATGGTAACATTGGTGTATCCACAACTGGCATATTTAATTCACTTATAAGTCCCTAGTAAAATGACCTGTATGTGCCCTGGGCCTGTAAATTAAATGCCACTAGAGGGCCTGCAACACTGACACATGTCTCAGGCATGCCACTACAGGGCCTGTATGTGCAGTTTCACTGCCATGTCGACTTGGTATTTAAAACCCACTGCCAAGCCCTACACTCCCCTTTTATTACATATATATCACCCCTAAGGTAAGCTCTAGGGAGCTGTGTAAGTAAAAGACAGGACATATACTTTTTAGTTTTACGTGTCCTGGTAGTGAAACACTTCCAAGTTTGTGTTTCACTACTGTGAGGCCTACCCTTCTCATAGGTAAACATTGTTGATTACTTAATACAGCTATTAAGTATAATTCCTGATTGAGAGGGAATAGGATAGTAGTGTTTGGCACCTGTGGACTTGTAATGATAAATCCTCTTTAATGATGCTGGATTTATGATTACTAATTTAGAAATGCCATTTTTAGAAAGTTTCTCTGCCCTTAAGCCCTGTGTGCCTCTCCCTGCCTCCAATATATGTCTGGGTCGGGTGGCAGCTGGGCTTGTGCATTCCCTCTAGACAGTCACACACAAAGGGAACTAAGGGGTGTTATTTACATCCTGATGTCCCATCACCAGGCTGATGGGCCTTCCTGAGCTAAGGGGATGAAGGAGCTGGCATTTTCACCTGAATAGGCTGTGCCCAGTCTCCTCACAAGCTCCTCACAATGGGATGAACAACCCCAGTGCAGCTAGCTTGGAGCCAGGGTTGGGGAAGCATGCAAACCCTTGTACTTCAAAGGACCCTTCTAGAAGCTTATTCCACCTTTCCGAACCAGGCCACCAAAGTATAAATACTGGACCTCTGACACCATCAAGTTAGTACACTGCTGGACCTGTGGATACTCTGCCAAGAAGAAGGATGGCTGTACTGCTGAAGGACTGCTACTCTGTGGGACTGCTGCTATGAGAGAACTGTTTTTCTTCTGTGCTGTGCTGTCTGCTGCCCTCTTTGTCTGGGTGAGAAGGACTGGACTTTCACCACTTGAACCCAGAGTGACTCAAACGGCTTGACTGCTTACCTCCTGTTTTCTGATGTCTGAGGGACACAAAATACTTATTGCAACTCTCCTAGTGCTGCTGGACTCTGCACTCTGTGACTCATACCATTGCCTGTGGTGCCCCCTCCAGTACTGGGCTTCGTAAGTGGGTTTCTACAGCTTTTTCTACATCAACGGAGCGGCAGTTTTGAGCCGAACGGAATCGACACATCTCCCTTTGACTCTGAAGCTGCAACTGTTTAATGACAGTGGCTCCACAGCAGGCGCGGCTTGACGAACAGCGTGGCTCAATGGCAACACAGTGTCTGCATCGTACAGGTGTTCGTTGAAGAAGCTTCCATCAAAGGAGCGGATTGACGCAGACGCTTGCCTCTGTCCATGGATTGAAGTCTATACGGCACCTCCTCGAGTCCTCAACGCTTTGCTCCATCCAAGGTAGCATGTCAGCAGGACCTGTCTGTGTCCTGTAGCGGACCTGCTGTCGATCGCAGTCGGCCTGAACTTTAAATATGCACTCGTCCCTCGCGACCTCAAGTAACCTTTTGACCTCTAGTGATATCTAAGCACTGTTTTCACATTTAATTTTAAAAAATCCGTTCTCAAGTTCCACTGATTTGATTTTTGTCGTTTTGGTCTTGTTATACTCAGATAAATATTCTCTATTGTTCTGAACTGGTGTGGAGTTTTTTGTGGTGTTTTCACTGTGTTACTATAATTTAAGTGTTTCACAAATACTTTACACATTGCCTCTTAAGATAAGCCTGACTGCTCTGTACCAAGCTACCAGAGTGTGAGTACAGGTTAATTTAGAGTGTTTAACTGATTTACCTAGACTACAGTGGTGGTCCCTACTTGGCCAGGGTGGATACCTCTGCCAACTAAAGAACCCATTTCAAACACACAGACATAGATAAAAAAGCATAAAGTGGCATTTTTTTTACTCACTGTTCCTGACACTGGCTACTGTGGCTCAGCGGTATTTAGTCATTGGCTAACAGATTGTCCACCTGTGATGGTATCTGCCTGCAACATTTTACAGATGTAAACACCCTTAAGAAGAAGTCCAGACACTTTTGCAATATTTTTTTAAAAAATTACAATTGTTTAATTTACAAATGGTTTTATTCTCAGTTCTTTTTGGGCAGGGGGTACCCTACACTCTCTGCTCTCCTTTTCCTGTTGAGTTGCTCTTCATTATCCACATGGTGAGTCCATGACATTTCCAATGGGCCGCTGTTCATCACTGATAGCAGTAAGCGGGTCTGTGTTGTTTCGTGCTGCCTTTCCTTTCTGCTGCTGGGCTGTTCTTCACCACTGACAATGCACAGCGGGTCTGTGATGTTTCCTGCTGCCTCCCACTTCCCCCGGTGGGCTGCTCTTCGCCTCTGACAGTAGCCTAAGTGGCAGTGAAGCATCTCCTGCTTCTTCTCCCTTTTCCCACTGATCCAACCACCACCACTTACAGTGCAAAACTGGCCCGTTAAACTTCCTCCACCCCCTCTGATTCTCCCACTGGGCCACTCTTCTTCATTGACAGGGCCTGATGGGTCCAAGAGGTTTCCCTCTTGTTCTTTCTTTTTATAAGTGGGATCCTTTTTTTACTGTAATACAATGTTTGTTTAAGAGGAGGCAGTGATCCAGAGAACCATTTCTCTGAAACAAACTTAAGAAAACAGATAACTTTATTTTTTAAAGGAGTCCATTTCCTTTAAGGAAAATGGGTTGCATTTTTTTTAAGTTTCCTTTATTTAGCAATCACAGACATGGTGATCTGCTGGCCCCAGCTGGCCACCATCCTTGCGCTGCTCTTCAATTGTAGTGAGATGTAATTTGCAACCTATCTCATTATTATTCATGCAGTAGGTTGGATTGCGATCCACTACAATTTGAACTTTTAAGAACTGACCTACAAGTACATAGGTCAGTTATTAAACATTTTTCCTCATCGCAAAAATACTGGTTGTAATTTTTGACCAGTATTTTGCAACCAGATATTCGTACAGCTGGCCCTTAATTTCTTGCCAGCTTAAAGCTGTGCCCCATCTCAACTCACAAGGATGTACATCTTAATCAAAACGTGAACCCCATGCCATGCAACCACCCCAAAATAAAAATAAATTGATCATTGGATTGAAAACTGAAATAGAACATACTATATATTGTTCTGACAACTCTTCTTCCATTCCCATTTGTCTTGATGTACAACTGGGAAGCACTGCACCATCAGACTGGTGGCATGCAGCACTGTTGAAAACCAATAACTATCACCAATGTCTCCCCTTCCAGGCATACCACTAAGATATGTTGGCCAACTTTCCATTGTCACTTCGCAGGACACTGTGAGAGTGTGAAACCATAAAGCGCACAAGACATATTGCTTGCACGCAGAGGCAATAGAAGATGTTTTTTGGTGTAGGGGACTTTAGTCGCGTAGTGCAGTTTTAGGGTTTCATTCTAAGTCTCCTTCCTTTAGATTGGGCTATCTTAAAAGATATACCTTGCCTGGAAATTGAGCTTATTTAGTCTGAGTACTATTTTTACTGCATTTGAGTTCTAATCCCTTTACCCCCTCTTGAAGTATTGCAACTTTTGAGAGACACGTTTAGAAAAAAGAACCACTCTGGTATGCAAACAAAATAAAAAAGTAATCCTTCAAGCATGAATGGTAAATATCGGCATCCTCGACGTAAACTGCCCAGTAAGCACCTATTGCCACAGGGCCTGGTCCATTGGGTATGTTTTAGCCACTGAACTAAGAAAATGACATCTAATCTCAGCTTTACCACTTCATCAGGATATGCTGGAGGCGAACACTATTCTAAAGCTGGGCGTAACCCACAACACAGGATGGTAGATGCTGGACCGTTTTAATTTCACTTTCAAGTTCCAAAGACGACTCAATCAAGGGCCATTTTCAAAGTTAAAGAGAATGCTGTAAGGGTCGTAAAAACACATGGCACTTGTTTGTGACAGCATATAATGATAGCACATGCAAATATTTCCCTTGGAGGGGCACTTTATCTCAAGGTATGGCCCAGTGGACTGCTTGGAAACATGGAATCAAGAGACAAGGCTTTTATTTCAAGCATTCCATTAGGCCAAATTGTGTTCTTCGGCAATTACTTTTTGAACTTATTCTTCCATTGTTTTCTGCCAAGATTGGGAGTATTTAGAATCAATGTAAAGCTGCTAGTAAGCACGCAGTTAAAACAATAGGGCACTTCTCTAGTCCTACATATAATGTCCAATCAGTCTCATAGTATATTTATCAAAATGCAATATGGTGGCAAATGTTTAGTCTTTGATGCAAACACTGTGCTGCAGTCCCGGCTCTGCTACATGAGGAAAGTGTTTGATCCTGGGTAAACTATACTCTTTCTGGGCCTCTGTTTACTGATACGACAACAGGTGAGAGCTCTGAAACTGGCTTAAAGGAAGAAATAAACACCAAGAGCATAATACTAGGACAAGTTCCCATGGTAGTTGTATTCACACATTCAGGGCTGTTTAACAGCAGGATGCTGTATTCGTGTCATTATATTTGACCGTGCTGCTGAAACTGCACTATGCAGGATCCGCCTCTGCTGCAGTTTTTGCATCCCAGTCACAATCACCTGTAGTACAGCTCACATTGGGCAGAAAGTTAGAGTTATTTATCCTTTGCTATGCTTTAAAGTTACGGGGAATCAAAATGGGTGACAATGGGTGAGCTCAGGGCACGAGTCAGGGGTACACGCAGGTCCACGGCGTCCACCCACTATTTTCACAGGGTGGACACCAATCCCCCCTGCCAAGAAGTTGGGCCTCACAGAAATATGTTGTACTTGTCCCAGTGTAAGACACCGGGACACATTCAGCAGCGCCTGCACGTTGCCTTCTTTCCATTTCCAGCAGCAATGTGCAGGCAGCGAGGGGGCTTTTTTTCTTCACCTCCAGCTAAATCTAAATTAAGGGGCCATCAGCCCTCCTTTCTTTTTTTTAATATCTTGACTGGAGGCGGCTGGAACATCACATTTAAATGTAAATGCTCCTTTTGCCTTCCGCCATCACCATTCCTGGTGGACCACAAGCCCCATCAGCCCTAGCGGCGCACACGCTGCCAACACCACAGGAAAGCGCCAGGAGGTGCTTAAAACAACAACAGGGCTCCCACAGCGCAGGAGTTCCTTTTGCCTGCCGCCACCGCCGCCGGAGTCACTTGCGGGCATTCCCAGTCCCGTTGGACCACAAGCTCCATCATCCCTAGCGGCGCGCACGCCGCCAACGCCACAGGGAAGTGCCAGGAGGGACTTAAAATGACAACAGGGCTCCCGCAGCGCAGGAGCTCCTATTGCCTGCCGCCACAGCCGCTGGAGTCACTTGCAGCCATTCCTGGCCCCGGTGGATCACAAGCCCCAATCAGCCCCAGCGGCGCGCACGCCGCCAACTACGCCAACACCACAGGGAAGCGTCAGGAGGCGCTTAAAACAATGACAAGGCTCCCGCAGCGGGCCAAGGGCGGGCCCGTTTGGGCCCATCAGAGGCCGGACGAGGCAGGGCAAGGCCATTCCTGTTCCAGGCATCATCTTCCAAGCTTTGCCGAGGTGAGCCATATACATCTAATAGTATTAAGTGTTGAAATATATACGCCATGGGGAAACGCACTTGTATACCAAGCTCTCGACCTCCTACTAGCATAGATAGTATGTTGGAAAGGGCAGTTAACATTGTTGCTACTGAGATTGAGCTAACCAAGAGGCCTTTGTCTCTGGGGTTGGTGGCTCCACAGACTTGCCCTTTGGTAGGAGTGGCCCAAGATGATTGTGCTGGCTCTTCTCCGACTCCTTGTAGGCAGATCAGTGCTATCAGCCATTCACCGATTTTAAGAGCTGGTTGAAATATGGAGGGCAATGAGGACCCATCAATGGTAGCCTGTAGTGGTAATAGCGCACTAAACATGGACGCTCCCCCGATTCCAGCAATTTTAGGGGCCAAAAGAAAAAGAAAATTGGCCAAACCCACCAGCTCCAAGAGGAAACAACCTCCTCGTGCTAACCATCCACGTACTACCCTGAGTTCATGGATACAGGGCCCTCCATCTTCTTTGAATGCGGAGGCTCCTGAGACCACTGCCGATTTAACATCAGTTGAGGCATTAAACCGTTCCATCCATACCCAGACTAATACCGCAGCAGTTTCTTCAATTCGCTACAGACTTGGTGACACCTCAATTGACATTATCGTGGACACTGTATGTGAGCGTATTAAAGATCTTGTGGATAAGAACTTTACTGCACTTTGGAAATGTTTAGATCACTTGGAGTCACTGTCAAATAGATTAAGCACACAAATCAATACCCCCAAACCCACTGTCAAACAAGGGGCGGACTCCAACTTGCAGACCATTAGTGTGCTTAATCTTAGTCAACAGTCGCAGGCATCGGCACTAACATCTATTCCCTCTACTGGTGCCTGCGACACTTGCAGTAAAGTTAAGGAATGTTTCTCACTTAAATCTATTGCCGCCCAGAATAACACATCTAACACTGGACGCACCAGTAAGGTATGGTAAGGTAAGGTAATATTTATTTTTGCTTGATTAATTAAAATCTTTGCAAATACATAACAAAAATATTCCCTTGTACACAAATTAATTAAGCTTAAAAACACCGTTAAAAAGATCATCAATAAAATATTCCCAGTTTGTACAATTGGCTGTTCTGTAAGACAACACAAATAAATTCTTATACTTCAGAGAGAGCTGAAGTAACAGTAACTTACGTTTATTTACATGCAGCATGACAGAGCATAACCATGTACGTTGTTCTAAACTGTTGGGCGTCATTAATTTAAAGTGCTAGTGCAACTATGGGAAACTGTTAAGTTAATTTAACATATAAAAAGCGTTTTCTAAAACTATAGGCAATAAATTAAAGTGCTGGTGCAACTGTAAAGTGCTAATATTCATTTTTGGCGACTCCCTTCAGATGCCCTTGTACCCTTATTTTTTACATACTTCAGTACACGACAAGTTTTTGAGTTTCTTGGTTACTGTATCAAAGAATTTTGTTGGCCAACAGTTAAGCTGAACGTCAACAGGGTTGAAGCAAAGCTTCACTGCCTGCCTGCAGGACCGGGTGCCATAATACCTGAAAAAGGGACGTAACAAGGTGCATCTTATATCCTTTAAGTTGGAACAGTTACAGATTACATGAATAATATCCTCCTTCCCTCTTCCGCATAGACGGCAAGTCAGTGTACCTCCTCTCCTTTCCCATGGTGGAAGGTGGGGATTGATTGCAATAACCCCCAATCGTAGCTTTAGGAAATTTTCCTTTGTTCTTATTTTGACTCCTGCACACAAGTAGGATTGTGGTTTGAACCTTACGTAATCACTGAGCACTATCCAGCCGTGTGCCTTTTTAGTAAGAATTGCTTTGTCTTCTAAAACAGATAGCATGGATGTTGTCTTTTTCACTGCTTTTTTGAAGGAAAGATGATCTGCTGGTATGGCCCAGAGTTCAGACCCAGCAGCGCAATGGAGTCAAAGAGATAATCCCTGGCTGGGCATTTGCCCTGACAAAGTAATTCACTCCAGAGGTGGAAGTTTAGGGATCCTGCCTCTGCACTTCGGATTTTATGCCAACTTTTTACATACTCACTCCTTATTTCCACTGTTTGTCTTTGGAGCCCAAATTCCAACCGTATTTGAGCAGGGGAGACATATTTTGGAAGATGGAAAATTGCTCTATAAGAATTGGCTATTACTACGTCTAAGGCTGCCGCATCTTTGCCTTTAAAAGCCTCACTCCCGTATGTTAATGTCGACAGCAGTTTGGCCCGCAGAACCTCTAGGAAGGGATAAAGCGTGAGGTCGGGAAGCCGTCTCTTCAATGATTTCAATGCTAAATAAGTCATAGTTCCCTTTCTCGGCATGGACTCTAGCTGAGGTTTAAAGGAACGTTTATGGTCCATAAGTATTTCCAGATATTTATAACTTGTTACCTGATCCAAACGTTGGCCATCTAGGAACCAACTGTTATTCTTCTTTTTATGATAGTTAACTGCCATAATTTTGTTTTTCTTAAGATTTATTTGGAGGGTGTTCCAATGGGAGTCCAACTTATCAAAACCAGGTTGTCTGTATATTGCAGGTTTGACAAGACCTGGTTTCCCAGTTTTGGAGCATGGGATGTGCAGCTATCCAACTCCCCTGGGAGATCAGCTAAAAAAAAGGATTAAAGAGAAGAGGCGCAAGTACACACCCCTGCTTGAGGCCTTTCGAGGTCATGATTCGTTTTGAGATATGTGTCCCAGCGCCTAATTTAATCCTAACCCAGGTATCTGTG
Organism: Triturus cristatus; assembly: GCF_964204655.1. NCBI lineage: Eukaryota > Metazoa > Chordata > Amphibia > Caudata > Salamandridae > Triturus > Triturus cristatus. The sequence continues at coordinate 410,731,374 of NC_140582.1, forward strand.
TGTAACTGCTTGAGCCGATCCAAGAGTAAATTTGGTAAAACCCAGCTTTCAAGTTTTCCCCAGAGTTTGGCTTGGTCAACATGATCGAAAGCAGCTGTATAGTGAATAAAACAAAGGAAGAGGTTTTTTTTATTCCTTAGTTGCATCCATTAACAGTGTTAGGGCCAAGATATTAGTTGTTGTTCCTTGGCCACTGCAAAACCCAGTTTGATTGGTAGGAATGATAGAATTCTCTGAGACCCAAGAAGTTAACTCATCCAAGATTGTTCCTGCGTAGTATTTTGTATCTACGTCGATAAGGGCGATTAGTCGATAGTTTTTTGGATCGTTTATGTTGCCCTGTTTAAAATAGGACTGATAATTGATCATTTCCAGGATTCCGGGATGGTGGCTTTAGAGTTTATGCCCTTAAAGACTGATAATAAAGCCTTGCTCCAGAAGTCTGCGTCATGTTTGCACAACATCAGAGGGATGCCATTAGGGCCTGGGGCACCCATAGCTCTGCCCCCGGCTTTCAGATGTTTTATCAGTTTTCCGTGGGTGCATACCATTCCTCCTTAATGCAGACTAATGAATCTAAGTCGGCGGCTAGGAGGATCCCCTGTTGTTTGTGAGGATTAGAACTATCGGACGATTGATCTTCCATAGTGAGATTTTGTGTCACTTCTTCCCTGTTGGGGGCTTCACTGTCCGTTGCCGCGATACCCGTTTCCTTGTTCTCTTCCACTTCCTTTTGCCTATTGTTGTTGGACGCACCAGTAGCTCATCCAGTACATCCTCACATATGCATTCGGCTCCTCATGTTGCTTCTGTGAGCACTGCAAATAGAGCTACCCCAGGGGGCAGTGCGCAAGGTGCGATTGTGATTACCAAAAATTCTGTGAGTATGGCAATTGCTGAGGCTAGTAAGGAAGTTCTTAGTTTACCTCCGGCAGCATGTCCCTATGTATTAGTCTTAGCAAGTGTACCCCCCCTCAGAAAAAATCAGACTGAGACTTGGGACCAATTGCGAAACAAAAGTGCCGATTGGCTTGTAAAACACAAAGGGTTTCGGATGGCAAACATTAGTGATATCATAATGGCACACAGGGTAGGGTGGGTTGGTTCCTCACCGAAGAATATCGAGGGAGATTTTATTGTCATTAACTTTTTACTACCGTCATTGGTAAAATCTATATTGATGACACAGGAGCTTAATACTACCATCCCAACTCTTGTTTGGTCACTGCCTTTGGTTTTTTTCTATAAACCGACCCCGGGGCCAAATACCCACAATGTTTTTTCCCAAATGATACATAACAGGTTTTCTGCCCTGTCTGGCTTAGATAGCCTGGATTGACTGTCATCCACTTTAACACCAGACAAGACCATCTCCATCCCCATCATGACAAAGCCCTCAGGACATGATATTTTAGTTATCCCTGATACTGACGCAAATTTACACATACTAAGCTGGAACGTTGCCGGCTTAGTATCTAAAATAAATTCTGATGATTGGATAAATATAGTCCAAAAATATGATATCCTTATGTTGCAAGAAACTTGGTCTACACAGGACTTACATCTAGAAGGGCTTGAATGTTTTAATACCATTCAAGGTTCCCAAGGTAGGCCGCCCATCTGGCGGACTTACAACTTGGGTCAATATCTCTTCAGGCGGTAGTGCTAAGGCTCTTGTCACAGATAACGATAATTTTCAAGCCTTGATTTACACACGGGGGCCTCAATTTGTTTTATTAAATTTTATAATAATGATTTTCATGCCTTAACGAATATGAATTTTATGAATTTGTTTAATTTTATTTCTAGCCTACAAAGTCAAAAGATGCACCACAATTTAGCTGGTATCTGCCTAGGTGGTGATTTTAATGCCAGGATCCCTAGGGATACCAAATTAGTCACCGATTCCTTGGCCTGTGTGCCCCCATGTAAAAGAGGTTTAGAATTGTTGGATCATTTGTCTGATCATAATTGACCTAATGTAATGGAAATTGCGGCTGTACCCCATAAAGATGTGTTTTGAACCAACATACAGAGGTTGTGGTTGTGCTTCAACCATTGATTACGTTTTTATATCTGTCTCATTAGAAGACTGCTTATTAAAGTCTGAGGTCATACCAACTGTTCAGGGTGATTATAATCCCATCGCAACAATAATTAGATGCGCCCCTAGACCGGAATTTTCCAAAGAGTTTGGGGCCAATAATTTAGTGTCCTCTACCGATAACTTGAGAGTGATCTGGCGAAGTGTTGATAACAACAATTTATTTTCTAAAATGATAAAAGCACATCCCTCACTCATTGACACCTGTTTGTCATCAACCGACCCCAACCCTGAGGCAATTAATGCCTTCAGTCGTGTGGAGGTATCAAACAATAGAGTTCTAGGCCTGCAGTAGATTCCAATCAGAGACCAAGATGGTTTAATAACGCCTGCTCACGAGCAGACAGAGCTTCGCAAGGCACTTACAATGAAGCCAAGGGATGCAATGCCTGTTAAGTCCCTGAGGCGCCAATATAAACAAATGTCAAGACAACGAAAAGATCAAATCCTAAAAGAGCGCTGGGTTAACCTAGCATGTGCTGCCAGACCTAATAATGGGAATGTTTTTTGGGCAGCAGTTAAAGACATGAGATCAATGGGCCTAACACTCACTTACCTCAGCTGTAACATAACTAGTGAAGCATGAGAAGCCCACTTCTCTAAGATTTATTCAGCTCCATCTCGAATGAGGATTCCTTTAACCACTAAGCTGCCTTGCGGATTCAGATATCCATGTAAGAAACTGAGGATGCTATTCATCAAAGTTTAGGCAACAAAGCTCCTGGTCCTGATGGGCTTCCCATCGATCTCAT